>NC_081407.1:923862061-926362061 GCF_030272615.1 Cryptomeria japonica
GGCATCAAAATCTGCACAAATTTTAGGGATCTCAATAAAGCATGCCCTAAAGATGATTTTCCATTGCCAAACATAGACATCATAGTGGACATGACGGCTGGATATGAGATGCTTTCATTAATGGATGGTTTCTCCAGCTATAACCAAATTCACATTGCTCCTGAAGATCAGCATAAGACAGCATTCACCTGTGCTTGGGGTACCTACTGTTGGAACGTGATGCCCTTCGGTCTTAAAAATGCAGGCGCAACATATCAAAGAGCAATGACGACCATTTTTCATGATTTCATGCATACTTTGATGGAGGACTATGTTGATGATTTGTTATGCAAATTTGTCACCCGAGATAGTCATCTAGCCATCCTGGGCCCGATCTTTGACCGAATGGAGACCTACAAACTTAGGCTCAATCCAAAGAAGTGTGTATTTGGTGTCACAGCTGGAAAATTACTAGGATACATTGTTTCTCACTGAGGCATTGAGGTCGACCCTGCCAAAGTCAAAGCAATAATGGATATGCCTCCACCTTCAAATCTCCGGCAATTAAGAAGTCTGCAAGGAAAGCTCCAATCAATCCGCCGTTTCATAGCTCAGTTGGCCGACAAATGTCATCCATTCCAACATCTATTGCATAAAGGTGTCGCTTTCAAATGGACTGAGCAATGTCAAGCAGCTTTTCAAGCCCTTAAAGAATATTTGTTGTCGCCACCTATTCTAATGCCTCCGATAGATGAAAAGCCATTTTCATTATATATTTCTACCACTGAAACGGCATTAGGGGTTCTGTTGGCCCAACAAGATGAGAACGGCAAAGAGCGAGCTATTTAATATATCAGTCGGACATTGGTAGGCTATGAGCTCAATTATTCAACTATTGAAAGGGCATGCTTAGTAGTGGTATTTGCAACACAGAAACTTTGACATTATATGCTGAGCCACCGAACATTGTTGGTTGCAAAAATTGATCCATTAAAATATTTGCTTAGCCGAGCAACTTTGACGGGTTGCCTAGCAAAATGGGTCATGATCCTCAGTGAATTTGACATTGAGTATATGGAGTGAAAGGCCATCAAAGGACAAGTCATAGCAGATCAACTTGGAGAGGCTCCTATTTCTGATGATCATCCCATGTTGACCGATTTTCCAGATGAATCAGTCTTTGCTTTCACATCCTCTATTGAATGGAAGTTATACTTTGATGGGTCCCATACTAAGTTCGGGTCCGGAGCCGGCATCTTGTTTGTCACCCCTCAAGGTGACGCTATTCCAAAGTCTTACAGAATAACTTTCCACTGTACCAATAACATTGCAGAGTATGAAGCACTAGTCACAGGACTCCGAGTAGCAGTCCACTGGAACATCAAGCATTTGCAAGTCTATGGAGATTCTCAATTAGTCATCCGACAAGTCAATGATGACTATGAAACAAAAGACGAAAAGCTTATTCCTTATAAGCACATGGTAGATTTCTTCAAGACAAAATTCACAGCTATCCATTTCAGTCAAGTGCCAAGAATGCAAAACAAGTCGGCAGATGCAATGGCTATGATTGCTTCCATGTTGAATATGCCTCATAATATGGACAAGTGTGAATTCTTGGTCGAACAATTGCTGGTTCCCTCTTTTGACATTTTGACAGCTGACGTGATGTGCATTATTGTTGGTCCCAATTCCCCATGGTACAATGACATATATCAGTATTTGAAATCCCAAACCTTACCACCTAACCTTTCCGCTAACCAACGCCGAGCCTTTATCCGACAAACAGCCAAATATGTCATCATCGCTGACACTCTTTACCGCCGTTCCTTTGACCATACCCTCCTCAGGTGTTTGGATTTTGATGAAGCACAAATGGCTTTACACGAGGTTCACGACAGTATATGTGGGGGCCATTTCAATGGTCTTAGCTTAGCCAAAAAGTTGATTCATGCTGGTTATTATTGGCCTACTCTGGAAAAAGATGTTCATGAGTTTGTTAAGAAATGCTATAAATGCCAGATTCATGGAAATTATATTCATGCACCAGCTCAAGAGCTTCATTCTATTATATCTTTGTGGCCCTTTTCTCAGTGGGGATTGGATCTTATTGGCAAGATTCACCCAACATTTGCAAATGGACACAAGTTCATCATTACAGCTATAGAGTATTTTACAAAGTGGATCGAAGCGATCCCCATGACTTATATCACTGGTGTCCAAGTTTCAAAATTCTTGTTGAACTATATCATATGCAGATATGGGGTACCCCTTGCCATAGTCACAGATAATGGTCAACCTTTTAAAAATAAAGATGTCAAAGAACTTTGTGAAAAATTTCATATCCAACACCGTTTCTCCAGTCCATACTATCCACAGGGGAATGGTCAAGCCAAGGCATCCAATAAAACCATTATCAAGATCCTGAAAAAGGTTGTCAATGATGCTGGTCATGATTGGCATGTTCAGTTGAATCCAGCACTATGGGCCTATCACACTTCTATCCGCACACCTACTGGCGCAACACCTTATTCTTTGGTGTATGGTGTGGAAGCTATTTTACCCTTGGAAGTGGAGATTCCTTCCTTGCGTGTTTCCTTGCAACATCTGATTGATGACGAGACACACAGAGTCTCTCGGCTGCATCAGCTTGAGATGTTAGATGAGAAACGTCAGACAGCTCTGACACATTTGCAAGCATATCAAAACCATCTTCGTCGCTCTTATAATAAGAAGTTCAAAGGGCGACACTTCGAAGTGGGAGACCTGGTTTTAAAAGCAAACCCCAAGAATGCACAGTCTACTGACATCATCAAGGGCAAGTTTGAACCTAATTGGGTTGGTCCTTTCATAGTAACTGCAGCATATGGCTTGGGGGCATATCAGCTTGCTACCCTGGAAGGTGAACCTCTGTCCGATCCTATCAACAGCATGCATCTTCACAAGTACTAGGCATAATTCTCTATTGGTACTTATTCAAATATGATCCTGAAAAAAAATACAAAAAAAAATGAAAAAATGAAAAAAATGAAAAAATACAAAAAAATGAAAAAAATGAAAAATACAAAAAAATGAAAAAAAGAGAAAAAAGGAAAAGAGCAAAGAAAAAAGTAAAGAGAAAAAAAATGATTCGCCCTCTAGTGAAAACCTGGCAAACAGGCGCTTTGGGCAAGTACCATGGTGAAAACCTGGCAATCAGGCGCCATGAGTAGTGAGATCATTGCTCCACCATCTATCATGACTTTTAGCTATACTTTCTCTCGGCCGATTTATCATGCCTATCTTTGTCTTGACCCAATGTTCAGTTCCAGGCCGGTTATTGGCCAATATCACTGTCTTGCCTACTCCAGTTTCTTGTACATATGTTTTGGTCCCAGGTCTATGTGTCTTTCAGCTGCGCATTGGGTACCTTCCCCTTGTCATGATCAATCACTGGAAATTTTGAATCCAAAAATGTCCTGAAAAAAATCCTTAAAAACATTTAAAAATGTCCTGAAAAAAATCCTTAAAAACATTTAAAAATGTCCTGAAAAAAATCTCAAAAACATTTAAAAATGTCCTGAAAAAATCTCAAAAACATTTAAAAATGTCCTGAAAAAAATCTTCAAAAAAAATCGAATAAAGTCCTGAAAAAAGTAGCTAAAAACTGAAAAAATGAAAATCCATAAAAATCATAAAAAGTCCTAAAAAAATGAACACAAAAACATTGCAAAAACATTAAAATCCAAAAACAAGCATTTTGTCAATAAAGGATCTCTTTTTGTGAATAAGACAGATCCCTGAGCATCCATCCAACGACTTGCAATCCCTCCAACATTGTGCTTTAATGAAATCACGCTTTAACAGATGAACTTTTTCAATCAAACCAGACATTCAAACTGATCAAAATTGTCTTATTAATCGAACGTTACCATCAATATCATTCGTCCTTGGCACACTATCATGAGTCTTATACAGGGTGTGGTATACTCAAAACCAGACTGTGTCCTGTCTTAGACGGGGTATCGTATGTCCTGAAACCAGACAGCATGATCGTCCTATCAGCACTTTCAACTTTTGACAACGAAGATCTAGATGTTTGTTTGATTTGTTGGAATTTGTGCATCTTATCTTTTTATTGATTTATCTTTAGCTTCGGTCATGTTCCTATGTTGCTCGATGATGTCACTGAGTGATTTAGAGTGACCAGGATGGTTCATGGTCCTTTTTTCTTTTGATTGTGATTATTGTTTGTCTATGATGTGTCTGTCTTTTGCAAAAAGGGTTGCATTTCAGCTCTGGCCTTCAATGCCATGATGCTACGTATCCATTTTGCTACATAAAAATAAAGGTTCTCACCTACAAAGTGCATTACTGAAAGCAAGTTTTCTTCATCTTTAACTGTCTTCTATCTCATTTTCTTCTTACTAACATTTCTTCCGTCAGTTCGGATAGTCAGTTCGGTCTAGTGCTCCGATTTCCCCGCACACATATACTACATCCTGCATCCATTTCGTTAGTACATTTGCATTACATTAAGCATCATATCAAGCATTTTATCCATTTCATACTATCAATGCATCAAAAAGCGCATAAACAAAAATATATCCATACATATTCCACAATGGTACATAAACAGTGCATAAGTCATCCATACATGGAAAATCACATAAATAATTTGCATCTCATCATATCGATGCATATCATATCATCTGCCACAATAAATATCGGAGTACAAAATCGGACTGTCTGTCCTAAGTATGGCCTGTAGGCTGACTACAAAATGTCAAACTACATAATGTCCACTGTCTGTCGTAAGGAGCACGTGCCTCTGTCACTGGGTGCTCCCTCTATCCTCCTCATCCTTGCCATGTCTTGCGGATGATGTCCCTCCTGGTCCTGGCTATGGTGGTCTCATAGGTCCACTCACCCCCATGCTGCTCAATGACCTCCGAGAGCGTGACCTGCTCTCTGTCCTCGATCGTGCCTGATATGACGGTGCTCTCCGCTCCGGTGGAACTGCACTCTCATATAGTGTCCTCCAATACAGTCTCTCCTCTTCAGTCTCTACCAGCATTTGTGCCATCTCCCATGCACTGGCATCCCTAATCGACCCAATGAACTCAGTGACTCTCTGTCCCTCTCGCTGTGCCTGAGCCATCGCTACATCTCGAGCCGCTGTGAGTCTAGCTATCTCCGCTCTGAACTGGTCCTGCTGTCTCTCTAAAGTCTCAATGTGATCCTGCTGACTCGCTATGGTAGCCCTGCACATCTCCATCTCCTTTGTCCTAGCTGTCTCCGACTATATGGATATATCCTGCAATGCCTCATGTTCGCCTGAATTTGGCTCATCCTTGTCACCCCCACCATCCTCGTCTCTGTCCTCATCATCTCCGTCATCCTCATCCTCATCCTCGTCTCCATCCTTGTCATCCCCATCCTCATCACCGTCCTTCTCCTCATCCTCCTCATCTCCCTCCTCTCCTATGAGTGGGAAGTCTTCCTGTCGCCTCGGCACTGGAATATCCGGATCTGTCAATGGCACTGGCTGCCATCGTGCAAACCATCTATCATACTCATCTGTCGTCCCAACGTCCACCACATCTGACCCCCAATCCCACTGTCTCAGCTGTAGCTGTGCAAAGTTGGCATAGGCTATGTGTGGTTGAATCATACTCCCCCACTGACTCGTCTCTCTGTGAGATCGGGCAAAGTGTGCAGTTCTCCTAGGTACATCCTGCCTCTCTCCAAACTGTTGTCTCACTCTCTCTGGCAGGTACAACTCAATCACTCTCTGGTGGTTCACTGGTCGCCCAATCAAGTACCTCTCCTATCTACAATAAGGTAGCTCCTCACTGTCATCTGACCATCCAGGGCAATCACGATATGGCCTCCATATGAACTCTCTCAATCTGTCTAGCTCATGTCGCCAATATAGTATGTATCCAAATGGACCCTGTCTCAGTGCTCCACCATAGCAGTACACATATGGTCAGTGTGGTACTACCTGTCTATCTGTAATCGGTCGACATATGGCTATGTGCTCCAATGCCCATACCTGTAGCAGTGTAACTCCACAGCTCAAAGTCTGCACTCCCTGATATGCTATCTGATGCAGCTGAAAATACAGCATAGCCAGTACACATGGTCCCCATGCATACACTGTCCCCTCTGTCACCATCCGCTCCAGCACTCTTCCCCATCCAATAGGGAATCCATGTCCTCATCTGTCTCCTGCCAGTAGACATGCTATCACCATGGCTATCACCACGTATCGTCGATCATACTCTGATGCCATAGTCTCCCAGCCAATCTCCCTCTCGACGATATCCATCTCATCTGTGTCGCACTCAAATAATCTGCACAATGCCTCTCTCCCTGTCACTGGGTCATACTCTATCATCTCTCCATGAATCGGAATGCGGAGGATACGCCATACATCCTCCAGTGTCACCGTCACCTCTCTGGTCGCCAGATGGAATGAGGAGGTCTCTGAATGCCATCGCTCTGCCAATGCGGTAAGCAGTCCTGTGTTTGCCCTAATCTCGGGCATGAATGTGACATAGTATATCCCCAATCCTGCTAAGGTATCTTTCTCTGTGCTCCTGAGTCTATGTCGTAGCATGAAGTAGTCTGGTCGATTCTCCCGCATGATCAACGGATACTGTCGACTCTGCATCACAATTGGGGCAAATTTTGTCAGTTTTAGGGTTTGCTCCTACGGGTTGCATTTCCTCATTTTCATGTCTAATCAGGGTGTTTTTCATCTCATTTGACCTATCCTATCCTTGTCCCCCCTTTCCGGAGCATTTGCATGCTGTTTTGACCAAAATTAGAGTTTCTAATGCACACTTGCGCCTGTGTCAGAGAACCTGCGCCTGTGTCAGGTAACTTGCACCTGTGTCTTCCTACACAAGCACAGAAGACATGACACAAGCACAGAATTAGACTACACAAGCGTAGAAGTCCTTTTGCATCCCTTGTGGGCCCCGCAATGTCCCGCAAACGAGTCAAATTCATCAAATTGAAAACATGGGTTTTCGAGATACATACCGCTGCTCCTGCATCCTCCGGTCATCTGAATGTGTGTACACATTCCCCTAGGTGATCTGCCATTGGAATGTTCGCCATCTATCTGCAAGTGTCCTTGTCCAGAGCAACAAATCCTCTTCTTGGGCTAGTGCAAATGAGCAAATTTTCACTCTCTTGGTCTCATTTATAGCTCTTTGTCATTGCATAGATGGACGTGTGTCTTCTCCATCTTATGTTGGTCACGGTCTTTTGCATCTTCAAGTGCTTGTCCTTCATGCATCCGATCTCTGATTGTCCGTCCGTTTGATCTTATCATTTTTATCGATCAATTGGCCTCTTTTCTGCATGTTTCCGGCCAATTCCTTGAGGGGGCATGCATATATCATTATTATTGTCTGGGGCATTTTCATTATTGTTCTTTGAAACAACGCTTAAAATTGCATTGTCTCAAAGAGGGGCAAAATGTAGACACCTAAAAATGGTCAACGCTTGCGGAGTCATACTTTAACATTGGCGCATTGCCTCATTTTAGGTTTTTGCGTCGCATTAACATTTCTCCTATGATTCGTACTTGGTTTTTATCATTTGCGAACATCGAGTCATTCTTCTACATGCTTCCTTTATCTCGCTCTCGAATTTGGTCTTGTCGACAATAGTCTCCAGTCATGATTTTAATCAATCTTATCCTATTGCATCAATGTGCGGGCTTATTTGTCATCATTTTGGACATCGTCAATCCTAATTAGGGTTTTGTCCTCCTGTCAATCTTGTGATCGATTTGTCGTCGGTCATTGTACTCTTATCAATCTTGTCGATTTATCATCAATCCTTCAATCTTGTCGTTTAACGATTGATTTGTCATCGGTCGTCGTCATGTTCGATCTTATCATTTTGCGATCAATTCGTCATTGATCATGGTCATTTTCAATATTGTCGTTTTGCAAACTATTTTGTCATCGATTCTTGTCCTCTTGTCAATCTTGTCATTTTGCGATCAATTTGTCATCGATCGTCGTCTTTCTCAATTATGTCAATTTGGATCAATTAGTCATTGTTCCTCGTCAATTGGCGCATTTTATCAATTAAATCATTTATCACATTGGTCCTTTGTTAAATCAAAATCATGATCGACATTAATTATCTATCCTTTGTCAAGACCTAATTGTCATTCTTGCATTGTGTAGCGTCATAAATTGTACGCACTTGCTAGGGTGGTACAATTTCACACCTAGTTTAGCACCTGCCTTAGTGCATTTTAC
Source organism: Cryptomeria japonica (assembly GCF_030272615.1). Taxonomy (NCBI): domain Eukaryota; kingdom Viridiplantae; phylum Streptophyta; class Pinopsida; order Cupressales; family Cupressaceae; genus Cryptomeria; species Cryptomeria japonica. The sequence continues at coordinate 923,870,311 of NC_081407.1, forward strand.
ATTTTGCATTGCATTGCTCCTTTAGCGCTTAATTAATCAAATTAATTAGGTCTAAGGTCCTATTTCATCATCCTTCACATCATAAAGTCGGGCCCTTTCGTTAAAGTGTGCCCCTTTTCATGTTAGTCCTCCAATACATCATCTAATCAAAAACCCTAATTAAGTCCTATTTCGAACTTGGGGGCTTGATTTCGGGGGTCAAAACATCTCGAAATCACCTGTAACTTCGGGATTCTCTCTAAAATCATCATATCTGATGGCCCTGAAAATTTGGTGAAAAGTTTTCGGGACCGTGGCGCCCGGAGTGCACACGGTCCCGGACATTTTTCCCGACATTTTAGGAGCGCGATCCAATCATAAAATAAAGCTTAACCCCAAGAAATTGGCAGGATATTCAATCTCTAGGTCGGCCAAAAGACGAAATTGCGACCTAGGGTTTCATACATAAGAGCTCTCTTTCTTCATTTGAAGGGATCCAAATTTTGTTTTCAGGAACCTCATATGCAGCGAAAGAGTAGATCTTTGAAGACTTCAACAACTTTCAACATCCCTCTATCAAGCATTTATCAAATCCATTCATCCATTTAGGGCTTGGAAGACATTGAAGAACAATAGGAGATTACCGACTGAAGATTGGCTTGTACCCCTCCCTTGAGGGTTGGGTATGATTTCATGTTGTTTTCATGTCTTTGCATAAGCTTCAATATATCCTTCATTCATGCTTTAGATCACTTTGCATCTTGATTTAGAGAATTTACATTATCATTTACAAGCAATTAGGGTTTACTTTCTAGGTTGCTCTAGTTTGCTTTCTTGCATTTTAGGACCTTGCACACACACTAGGTCTACAGACACAATACATTTTACAAAACAACTTGGCTATTCGTGGAGGTGGAAATCACCGAAGTGGGGGTTTGACTAAGGCAAAACCCTATATAGCCGCCCATACACCCTTTTTTAGATATCAGTGCAGGTTTCAGGACTCGGACGATGCCGCAAGATACAGATCCGAAGAGAACAGGTCGAGACAGCACTCGACATCAAATTGCAGAGCAAAAGACTGGGACAGGGGCGCTGGGCGCCCTGGTCCTGCTAGGATAGGGGCGCTGGGTGCCCTGGTCCCTGGGACAGAGGCGCTGGGCACCCTGGTCCTCCAGACAGATAGCATTTCCGACAGTTTCCGACAGTGTTCCAAAGTGCAAAACAGCAGTTTCCGGTGCAGTTTTCAGGACAGAATCAGGACAGTGGTGCCCCCGCCCCCATCCCGAACATTTTCAGTCCGATTTTGACTTCGGGTACACATCTGCATTCTTATTTCATCCTTGTATTTATAGCTTTCCATTGTTTAAGTTCAATTCTGTAATCTTGTTGTTAGCTCATACTTGCATTTTAGGGTTAGGAATTGGACTTGCATAATCTTACCTTTCAATTTCAACAAGGGAATAGAAACCCTAATAGATATCCCATGGCTCTCTCTTTCACAAAAAGAAGTAGCCAATTGTGTGATATCTCTAGGCTCTTTCGTATTCCGTAATGTGTGTCAAAAGGTAGAATTAGGGCATGTTAACCTAGTCTCGCTTTTTCCCCCACACATTTTGGTGAACCCGACGTGAACTATCATTGCTTCTTCTTGCATTGCATTTATTAGATCTAGATCTAGATTTAGTGTGTTTTCATTTCATTTTCATTAAAAAAATAAAATAAAATAAAAAAAAGAGTGTGTTTCTTTGCATTGTGTGTTTAAATTTCATGCAACTTTTATTTCAAAATGTCAGACTTTTATTTGCAAAATGTTCATGCTTATGATGATTATTATGAATATAGCCAAGATGAATTAGATGAAGCTTTAGATGAGTTTTTGAACCCTAAAGATGCCAAACCTTCATTTTACCAAAAACTCATAAACCTTGTTACTATGCCATTTCGTTGTGATGAGAAAGATAAGTTGAATGAGTCCTCTCAAGGGTACATTCCTGTCAACTCTTCCACTAAATCTAGTAACATGGTTGTTTTCAACAATCCCCTCTATGAGGAGATGTCTCCTTTTGAATCAAAAGATAAACCTTTTAATAGATATGATCATGCTTTGTTGGATGATGCTCTTGATGACTTTGTGGCTTTATCGAAATCTTTAAACAAGAACAAGACTTCTAAATTGGTTAACATGATAAACTTGAATGAGCATAAAAAGCCTCTCTTTGAAGTCCAAGGAGCTTATCCTTCTCCCACCTTTCAAAGTCCTAAATCACCTCTCCTTACTGTCCAAGGAGGGTATGATCATGATTCCTTTCGTACTCCGAATAAACCAATCATCACTATGCAAGGAAGAAAACCTGTAAGTCCTTATAGTTATGCCAAGCAAATAACTAGAGAGAGTTATCATGCGGTTGCCCATACTTATCATACCAAAAATAATAGGCAGCCTAGTCCTCCTCCTGTTATTCCAGTTTCTCTTCCCAATCCTCAACCGATTCTTCCACAAGCTCCACGTATTTCACAAGTTCTTAGTAAGGAATATGATCTCATAGAACAACTTAAAGCTACCCCTACTAAGATATCCCTCTGGGATTTGATTCAAACTTCTTCCGCTCATCATGGAATGTTACAAGATGCCTTGAAAGATTTGAATGTTCCTCCACTGAATACATCTAGTAATATAGCATCTTTGGTTAACTCTGTGATGAATCCTAAAGCTCAAATTGTGTTTACCCAAGATGAGTTTCCTACTAGTGAAATTCAACAACAATATGATCCCTTGATGATTGTGGTTATCATGAAAGACACTGCTATAAGACGAACACTAGTAGATAATGGCTCTGGTCTCAATGTGTGTAGCATTAATCTTTTGCATAAGATGAATGTGGATACATCCTTAATTGAGCCGGACTCTCGTCCTATTCGAGGCTTTGATAACGTGGCTAAAACTTCATTAGGTACTATCACCTTACCCATCACAGTGGGGCCTGTTACTTTGCCTACTCCTATCCATGTTATGTCGGGAAATCTAACATACAACTTGTTATTAGGGAGACCTTGGATTCACAGTATGCAAGCTGTCCCCTCTACATTGCACAGACAAGTTAAATTTATCTATAACAATAAGACATATACCTTGATAGGTGATACTAATTTCCAAGCTTGTTTACAAACATCTACTTCCAAAGGGGGTTGTTCTAAGCCGTCCTCATCTAGTGATGACTCTGTAAATAAGATACCTATCGATGAATCCTCGCTCTCCGATGATCAAAATTCTTTGGATGAGTTTGGAGCTCCTGAAGAAGATTCTTCTCGACTTGAAACTACACATAAGAAGGATTTTGATCCTGAGAAGGTTCTTGCAGACGACGATTGGGGATCCCTTGATTTTAATCCTACCTTTGTAGGTGAATATAAGGTTCCTTCTAGAGAGCTTAAAGTTGAAAAGAAGGAAGAAGCTAAAAATCAATCAATCTTACCCGAACCTATGAGTAATAATTTTGTGGCCGCTTCTCAAACTTCTTCTCCTCACACCTCTAATTATGAAGAGTTTGATTCTTTGTTTTATGAAAGACCACCTTCTCTTCCTGAAATGGCTAATCGTTATGGTCATGGTTTTCACATTTTTTCTAAACATGGGTATCATGGAAATGGTTGCGGTGCTCATGAACAAGGGATAAAAGTTCCTCTAGAGACTAATTTTCACAATTATGCCTTTGGATTTGGCTATAATCCCTGCAAGCGCACTAAAGCTTCTAAGAGACCATGTATTAGTGTTAATACTATTTCTACCTCTCTATCAATGCAACACCTCGAGTACATTGATGAGGATCCTTCGTGTGCTTGTGCTTTTGATGTTTTCCCTACCGATGATGCTTTAGCTGAGTTTTTAGGAGCATATGACACTCTTCCTCGTTATCATCACAATAGGGGACTCCCTTATTGTTTGAACACTGAAGCCTACTTTGGAAAAGAGACGGATAATGATGAGATTGTGAAAGAATTCCCTCAGCTAAAGGATACTCCTCAACAAAGTAATCTTCTCATAAGTGACACCAGTGATGTTAAGATGGACCCTTGCAATAAAGAGAAAGTTATTAAAATCGGAAAATGTTTGGATGAAGAGGAACAAAAACAATATGAAGATTTATTGCATGAATTTCCCGAGATCTTTGCTTGGACATACTCTGACATGCCTGGTATAGATCCTAAGATTGTTACTCATAACATTGTCTTAGTTCCTGATGCTAAGCCCGTGAAACAAAAGATTCGAAAAATGAATCCTAAGGTGGCTCTGCTTGTTAAGGCTGAGATTGAAAAGTTATTGGAGGCTGGATTTATCCGCCCTATTGATTATTCCCCATGGATTTCAAATATTGTTGCTATGGCTAAACCAGATAACAAAATAAGAATGTGTATCGACTTTCAGGATCTAAATAAGGCTTCTTTAAAAGATGATTTTCCTCTTCCAAACATTGACATGATAGTTGAGTCTACGGCAGGACATGCCTTGTTATCCTTCATGGATGGTTTTTCAGGATACAATCAAATTTTCATTAACCCTCAACATCAATTCAAAACCGCTTTCACCACTCCTTGGGGTACGTTTTGTTGGATAATGATGCCTTTTGGACTTAAAAATGCCGATGCAACTTATCAACGAGCGATGACCCTTATCTTTCACGATTACATGCATAAGATTCTAGAGGATTATGTTGATGACATTTTAGCCAAATCCTTTCTTCGCATGGATCATATTAAAATCCTTCGTCAAATCTTTGAAAGAATTCGTAAATATCATATGCACTTGAATCCTCGAAAATGTGTTTTTGGTGTGGATAGTGGAAAATTGTTAGGATTCATAGTTTCGCATCGTGGGATTGAGGTGGATACTAAGAAAATAGATGCTATTGTCAACATGCCACCTCCTAGAAATGTGTCTCAACTTAAAAGCTTACAAGGAAAGATTCAAGCCATTCGTAGGTTCGTGTCTCAACTTGCGGATCGTACCTTTCCTTTTACTCAACTCCTTAAAAAGGATATCACTTTTCAATGGAATGAGGATTGTCAGCAAGCATTTGAAGATTTAAAAGTGTATTTGGCTAGTCCTCCTATTCTTCAACCTGCCGAACCTTCTAAACCCTTCCTTCTGTATACGGCTACATCCTCTCATGCTCTTGTAGCATTATTGGCACAACATGATAAAGATGGTAAGGAGTGTCTGGTTTATTATATAAGTCATACCTTACTCGATTATGAGACCCGATATTCTGTGATAGAAAAACAATGCTTGGCCTTGGTGTTTGCGACTCAGAAATTGAGACATTATCTTTTAAATTCAGAAGTCCACGTCATGGTAAAATCTGATCCGTTGAAGCATCTTTTCTCTAAAACTGATTTATCAGGATGCCTAGCTAAGTGGGTTATGATGTTAACTGAATTTGACCTTAAATTTGTTTCACAAAGAGCAATTAAAGGGCAAGCGTTGACCGATCACCTAGCTGAGGCCCCTTCACCTTTCTCCTTCCCTAACCCTGAGTCTTTTCCTGACGACTTCATTCTTTCTATAGAGAAAGATGAAACTTGGGAGTTATACTTCGATGGCTCTAAGTGTCGTACGGGATCGGGGGCAGGTGTTGTTCTGATTTCTCCTACAAAGAAACCCATTCCCTTATCCTATCGTCTAAATTTCCTGTGTACCAATAACATTGCCGAGTATGAGGCTCTTGTAGTGGGAATAAAAGCAGCCTTAGCTCTAACATAAAACACATACATATCTATGGAGATTCGCAATTGATTATAAGACAAGTAACAGGAATATATCAAGCAAAACAAGACAAATTATCACAATATAAAGACCTTGCCATCTCTTTATTACAAAAATTTGATTCTTATACCATGGAACCTGTTCCTCAAAAAGATAATCGACATGCGGATGCAATGGCATGTGTGGCTTCTCTTGTATCTTTAGAGGACCCTGTGGTTGATCTTAAATTTGTTATTCACAACCTTATTTCTCCAGCTATTGTAGACGATCCTAGTCTGGTAACATGTTGTGACTTTATAGACTCAGATGAATGGTACTCGCATATCGTAAGATATTTGACCGATGGTACCTTTCTTGATTCCGCTAATAGAAACACTAGGGCTAGAATCCGCAAGCTGTCTGCTAGATATATCATTCTTTCTAATGTCCTTTACCGAAGGGGTTATGATGGTCTTCTCCTTCGCTGTCTTAACAAATCGAAAATCCCCGTTGCTCTTGAAGAGGCACATTCAGGTGCCTGTGGGGGGCATTTTGGAGGCAAATCCTTGGTTCATAGATTTCTTTGTATGGGATACTATTGGCAAACTATGCAGAAGGATTCTTTTTCATTTGTTAAGAAATGTCATCAATGTCAACAACATAATAATCTAATTCATGCTCCTGCCCAAGAACTTCATTCTCAAGTAGCTTCTTGGCCTTTTTCCGTATGGGGTTTGGATCTTATTGGTAAAATCTCTCCTCCTTCATCTCAAGGACACACTTTCATTATAACCGCAACAGATTACTTTACAAAATGGGTAGAAGTTGTTCCCCTTCGCTCTACTACTGCTAAAGTGATTTGCCAGTTTCTTCTAGAAAACATCATTTCTTGATTCGGGATACCTTCTACTATAATCTCAGATAATGGGACATCATTTAAAAACAAGGACGTGAAGAAATTCCTCGAGAAGTATCATATCAAACATCGATTTTCTACACCATACTATCCTCAGTCAAATGGTCAAGCCGAATCATCCAATAAAATAATCGAGCAAATTCTTCGCAAAACCGTGAACAAGCATGGTAAGGATTGGAGTACTTAGCTAATCTATGCTCTTTGGGCCTACCAAATGAGTGTACGAATTGCCATGGGAACTACTCCTTATAATCTTGTTTATGGTGTTGATGCTATTATGCCTTTAGAATTAGAGATTCCGTCACTCAGAGTTTCTCTCAGAGGTATAATAGATGATGACTCCTATAGAGAACAAAGACTTCAACAGCTTGAGATGCTTGATGAACAGCGTATAAATGCTCTTGAGCATATTCAAGCGTATCACAAAACTCTACAGCGAAGCTATAATGATAAGGTTATTCAACGTTCCTTCTTAGTAGGTGACTTAGTCCTTTATGACAATCAGCGCAATGTGAATGCCTTACCTGCAGAAAAGGGAAAATTTAGTCCTAATTGGCTGGGACCATATATCATTATTGAGGATTATGGATCAGGTGCTTACAAAATAGCGGATGTAGATGGTACGCCTCTTAAAGAACCTATAAATTCTATGCACTTGCATAGATATTATGCTTAATTCTTCATTCCTTATTTATCTTCTTTTCAGTTCTTCAACATTGGGTAATATGTTAGTATCTCCTAATTAGAGCAAAATAGAATTAAATGTTATGATGTTTAATCTATATTGCTTTGTTCTTGACAAGCGTGTTTCCTTACTTCATAGTTTGTCTTGAATTCATTTATGTAAGTTGTAAAAGATTTACATTTCCATTATGCTAGCATATTATACAGTGTCTTTATGTGTTAAGTAGAATCGTATCATGTTGTGTTTAAGTTCAAAATTAAATCACGTTAGTCATATGATTCTTAGACTTAATGCATATTTCTTCCCTATCATCAATGTAGTACTTGATTAAAAATTTAATTAAGTCACACATGTATCAATTTAATCATGGTGCATTGAGAAATCAATCACATGGAAATTAAATTCTGAACATACATGTACATTTACCAAATGTATTAGATTTAATCAAAGAAAAATATACATTGTTTTAAGCATTAAAGATAACACATTTGAGACAAAAGAGAAGCATGTATATATACATATATATATGTGGATCGTATACAAATATAGGTCACTATACATCCAAAATGTGACCTCTCCTACATCATAAAATCATCTCCTATCCCTAGGACTAGTGGCTGGAGAGTGTCGACTGGACGCTCCCTCCTAATCTGGCCGTGAAGGTGGAACCATGGGTGTGTAGCGCGATATAGACCGTGAGTGACTCCGAGAGGAACTCCTACGATCCCTATCCATAAGGATCGCGCGATAGGTGGTAGCCTCGGCCTGAGCTGCTGCTAGATCTCGCCACGCCCGCTAAAGGTCCTTTGATAGGACTCTCTCTCTCTCCCTCCATATGTCTACTTGTACTTAGAATGGGGAAAACAAGTCCTCATGCCGACCCGCGTTCCCCTGAGGCCTATAGGAAATTTGTGAGGAACTGGGGATCTGTGCTATCGTGGAAATGTCTGTCACTACCTGCTGAATCAGGGAACGCCACTCCTGCACATTAGCTATGGCAGTAGAATAGATTTTTGTATTAGTACCATTCTATATCATCAAAACATTAATAATCAATATAAACCTACTATACCTGGGTCTCCCTCATGCCAATAGGGATCATGATACGGTAGCATCTGTGACTGGGATCTACTAGGCTCCCCTCGCTCGACTAATCTGTGCACGATGGGTGTAGGCTGGACGGTACTAGGAATAGGTCTTTGTATCGCCTCATGTTCCCCCTGTTGGGGAATAAGAGGAGGATCCAGAGCTATGGTATCATCCCCTGAATGGTGAGGAGCTGCATCTGACTCCTCCTCATCATCTCTATCCTCATCTGCATCCTCATCTGCATCCTCGTTCTCCTCATCATCAGCTCTCTCCTCCTCGTCCTCATCTCTATCTATGTCCTCCTCCTCCTCGGCGCTGGGCTGATCGCCTGTAGGTGGATCAGGATCTCCCGCCTCCTCATGACCCTCTCCCTCCTCTGGCTCCTCTGACCTAGATCCCTGGTCCTCATCTCGGTCTCCATGTCTCCATGGGCCTGGATGGCCTATCGGGTGATCCGGTGGAAAGATAGGACCTGGATATGATCTCATAAACCATGAGACATACCTGCGCTATGCTCCAGGCTCTGCAGAATAATCAGTGACTACATCCTGATCAGATCCCTCTATATCTGTAGTCTCGATGTCATCTATCATCAGTCTCGCTACTGCTCTAGGTCTGGGAAGGACCCGTGAGTGTCGAGTATAGATGGGTACATCGGCTGGAACACACTGCTCTAGCCCGAACTACCTCCGTACTCAGTCAAAGTAGAAAGGGACTATGATGTGTGAATATCGTCCCTGCAGTAGGCGGTTCCTCTGTAAGCATGCTAACTGTCTCTCCATCCCATCCCATCTGTGCATCCGCAAGTAGGGTCTCCACACTGTCACCTCGGCTGTCAGTCTATCAAAAATCACTCTCCAATATAACAGATCTCCAAATCTCCACTCGCTGGTAAGTGGATAAGCAAACACCCTAGGTCACTCGCTAGCCGTACTCAGTAGAAAGCCAACAGGCCTGGTGCATGTGAAGTGCTCTAAAATCCATACCTGCAGAAGTGTGCATGTCATCAAACTGCAACCCTGTCTAAATACATACTCCTCAAGGTCATGATAGAGATGTGCAAGCATACTCCGACCCCAAGCATACACTCTCCTATGTCTCTCCATTGCTCTGATGCACCATGTGAGACCCCCATGCATGTGCATACCTCTCCCATTAGGGCAGACGGCTAGTGCTATGATGGCGATCATAAGGCATCTCAGAAGGGGTACCTCCCCTATAGGATGTAAGAGCCAGCTGACCATGATGCGACCTCTCGTCTCACTCGGCATGACTCTCCTTATGCAATATACCTGCTCTCTCTGATGATCCTCCACTGACCGATCGGTCGTGTATGTAACAGTCGCTCCTCTGATAGGAAGATGAAGTATACGGTACAGATCCTCGAGTGTAACCGTCAGCTCCCCTACTGGAAGATGAAATGTGCATGTGTCAGGATCCCATCGCTCCATCAATGCCATCAGCATCACAGGATGGAACCGAATGGCTGGCATGAGGATCACATACCATAATCCCACGATCGATAATGTGTCTCTCTCTACCTGAGTCAACCGCGGAATCTGATCTCGCAAACTGCGAAGAATATGTCCCGTTGTATGCTCTCTCATGTAGGGGAGACCCTGCAACACAAAAACATAACCGTAATCAGTACTCGATCATCAAAATCGCTCATGCAAATTGTCAAACATCGTATGCTAACCCTGAAACCCCTCACCAAGCCCTGACTGGGACCATGGCGCCCTATCAAGGACCATGGTGCCCTGGTTGGGACCATGGTGCCCTGTCAGGGACCATGGCGCCCTGAGGGGACCATGGCGCCCTGTCAGGGACCATGGCGCCCTAGGGGGACCAGGGTGCCCCATAGGGACCATGGTGCCCTGGGTAGGGCCCGGGTCAGCCTTCAGGGCCTGCAAACGATCACAGAAAAGTCAAAATGCAGAAAATCAAAAGTCAAATGTTCAGTCAACTCACCTCGTCCAGTGGCTCGTCTTCAATCACGGCCTAGCGCAGGATCTCAATCCTCGTGGGACGCTCTGGTCATCGTGAAGGCATGATGATGGCTATGTGGGCTTCGCTGCAATGAACAGTATTCAGAAAACAACAAAGTGACAAATGCAAATGTCACCTTCAAGGTATATACTTTCATTTCTTTATCTTTACCTTTCAAACCCTAATTTTCCTCTATCACTCATTTCATCATAACTTGAGTTTGGGAGATGCGATTTTCGAACCATTTTTTGCGTAGGAATCATATTTTCATTCCCCTACTCTTGAGATGTTCCAAAAAGTGCTCTGATGAAGCCTATTTAGTGAACATCCCTCATCAATACTCTCTTATACAATTTGTCGCAAGTAAACATGCTACCCTATTTCACCTCCCTAATAAGCAAGTCAAAACAGGGGGGGCATATAGCTACTCACAAATTTCATCACTTTCTTTAGTAAGTATTAGGTGATTTTGTGATCTAACATGTGTTTTGTAGGGTGCGGTTCCTAACTGTGTACTGCAGATACCGCTGGGGGCTTCGTCCGAAAACTTATGGATATATCCTTTTTCAAATGATGTTTACTTTTCTGTACTTTAGCTTGCATATGCACGTAGTACTCATATGACCGCTAAAGTGGGGGCTAAATGTAGCATCATAAATTGTATGCACTTGCTAGGGTGGTACAATTTCACACCTAGTTTAGCACCCGCCTTAGTGCATTTTACATTTTGCATTACATTGCTCCTTTAGCACTTAATTAATCAAATTAATTAGGTCTAAGGTCCTATTTCATCATCCTTCACATCATAAAGTCGGGCCCTTTCGTTAAAGTGTGCCCCTTTTCATGTTAGTCCTCCAATACATCATCTAATCAAAAACCCTAATTAAGTCCTATTTTGAACTTGGGGGCTTGATTTCGGGGGTCAAAACATCTCGAAATCACCTGTAACTTTGGGATTCTCTCTAAAATCATCATATCTGACGGCCCTGAAAATTTGGTGAAAAGTTGTCGGGACCGTGGTGCCCGGAGTGCACACGGTCCCAGACATTTTTCGCGAAATTTTAGGAGCGCGATCCAATCATAAAATAAAGCTTAACCCCAAGAAATTGGCGGGATATTCAATCTCTAGGTCGGCCAAAAGACGAAATTGCGACCTAGGGTTTCATACATAAGAGCTCTCTTTCTTCATTTGAAGGGATCCAAATTTTGTTTTCAGGAACCTCATATGCAGTGAAAGAGTAGATCTTTGAAGACTTCAACAACTTTCAACATCCCTCTATCAAGCATTTGTCAAATCCATTCATCCATTTAGGGCTTGGAAGACATTGAAGAACAATAGGAGATTACCGACTGAAGATTGGCTTGTACCCCTCCCTTGAGGGTTGGGTATGATTTCATGTTGTTTTCATGTCTTTGCATAAGCTTCAATATATCCTTCATTCATGCTTTAGATCACTTTGCATCTTGATTTAGAGCATTTACATTTTCATTTACAAGCAATTAGGGTTTACTTTCTAGGTTGCTCTAGTTTGCTTTCTTGCATTTTAGGACCTTGCACACACACTAGGTCTGCACACACAATACATTTTACAAAACAACTTGGCTATTCGTGGAGGTGGAAATCACCAAAGTGGGGGTTTGACTAAGGCAAAACCCTATATATAGCCGCCCATACACCCTTTTTTAGATATCAGTGCAGGTTTCGGGACTCGGACGACGTCGCAGGATACAGATCCGGAGAGAACAGGTCGAGACAGCACTCGGCATCAAATTGCAGAGCAAAAGACTAGGACAGGGGCGCTGGGTGCCCTGGTCCTGCCAAGATAGGGGCGCTGGGCGCCCTGGTCCCTAGGACAGAGGCACTGGGCGCCCTGGTCCTCCGGACAGATAGCATTTCTGACAGTTTCTGACAGTGTTCCAGAGTGCAAAACAGCAGTTTCCGGTGCATTTTTCAGGACAGAATCAGGACAGTGGCGCCCGCGCCCCCATCCCGAACATTTTCAGTCCGATTTTGACTCCGGGTACACATCTGCATTCTTATTTCATCCTTGTATTTACAGCTTTCCATTGTTTAAGTTCAATTCTGTAATCTTGTTGTTAGCTCATACTTGCATTTTAGGGTTAGGAATTGGACTTGCATAATCTTACCTTTCAATTTCAACAAGGGAATAGAAACCCTAATAGATATCCCGTGGCTCTCTCTTTCACAAAAAGAAGTAGCCAATTGTGTGATATCTCTAGGCTCTTTCGTATTCCGTAATGTGTGTCAAAAGGTAGAATTAGGGCATGTTAACCTAGTCTCGCTTTTTCCCCCACACAGATTGGAATGTTGAAAGAAAAGAACAAAGCATTGGCTAATCAACTAAAAGAAATGAAAAGAGAACATGAACATTTCAGTACACAAATGACTGAAAATCTAGATGCATTAAGGAGAGCTGAGGATAAAGCAAGAGATCTACAAAGAGAGAAACAACAACTTGAAGCTCTAGTATCTGATAAGGATGATGAAATCATAAGGTTAACTGGTATTCAACAAAATATGATAGATCAACTAGGTTATGCTCATCATGAAGCAATTTTGAAGAATGATGAAAATCAATCATTGCAACTTGAAGTATCAAGGTTGACTGGTGAACTTGAAACAGAAAAGAAATCCAAAGAATCATTGGAGAAAAATTATGAAGCATCAAAGATGTTGGATGAGCAACTGAATACAAGAAGACTCTACAAAGATGGAGGACTCGGTTACAAATGAAAAGACTCTACCGAGAAAGGAATTAATACTACTGAGAGAGGAGAATCATCCAAACAAGTTGGAAAAAGAAATAACATCAAAAGGAAGAAGCCTATTTTCTACTACTATGGAAATCAAGGTCATACTGCCAACATATGCCAGATCAGAAAAGGTAAGCAACCAAATATCCCTAAGTCCAATGGATATTGTTATAATTGCAAAAAATATGGTCACATACCTAATCAATGTAGGACAAAGTTTGTTAACAACCATCAGAAGGCAAAATTCAAAGGGTTTTGTAAAAACTACAATAGATATGGACATAGTACCGAGAGATGTTGGTTTAAGCAAAAGAACTACATGAAGTATCCAAACCGAGCAAACACTGGAGGTTACCGAACTCACACAGATTCTTACCGACAATATGCAGTAGTACCATGGGATTACAATACAAGGATATGGTGTGAATGTTGTGGAAGATATGGACATATAAGTGCCAACTGTTTTATAAGGTTTGGAATGAACAACCGGAGATCATGGAGAAATCCCGGTATGGCATGTTTTCATTGTCACAAAGCTGGACATTTAGCTAGAGATTGCAGAGATCAACCAAGAAGAGACACTGAGGAGATAAAAGAAAAATTCAAGATGACTTGGAAAAGGAAAGAAATTATGTCTGATGAAGAAAGCACCTTACCTACCGAGTTAGGTGCACCTATTTCAAATTAGCCAAGAAAAGGTATGAAGGGACTGCATTCTTTAAAAGTTAAATCATAACAGTTCCCATTTTATTATGAACAAAATTCAAAATCTGCATAGTTAAGATGCAATTAGTCAGTTTACATACTATACAGGAAACCTGTCAAGTCAGTGTATACAGGAAACCTGTCAAGTCGGTTAACAAAGTAAAGTTGGATACTCGGTGAAAACAGAAAATGAATTAAATCGGTAAAAGGTGAACCGAGTGCATTTAATATCATGACCTAACTTGCACGGAGCCCGATAAGGTATTTTTGAGTACTTAAAAGTGTTTTCATGGTCATTTTCATTCACCCAAGTTTTCGAGAAGCAGAGCAAAGCAAATCAAAGTGACCAAACTTCGTTCAGAGTGAATTTTCAAGGTATTTACATCAATCTATTCACATTGTTTAGCTGGTTTCTGATCTAGTCAAATTGCTAGTGTCTATCGAGTGTGAAGAGTAAGCTACTTGTAAACCCTAAGGATAACCTGTCGAATTTTTACTCAAGATCTACCATGGCGCCCAAGATCCAAGACCCTGTAGTTGTCCAAAATGTGGAGAAGCCATCTCTGAAGTATTCCCTAACTCCTAAAGTCGCCTCAGAACCGGATGATAAAACTGCATTTTCACTCATCCTGGATCGAGTCTTATTGGTAGAAGATGTCAAATTCCTTACCAAGTGCTGTGTTGAGGAACTCGGTCATGTAGAGATTAGTGACACATATGATGAATTGTGCACTGACGGAAAACTGGATAGTAAATTTGAACATATTAGAATCAAGGGATTAATTGAAGCCCTAGTCTATCCTCGTGTGCTCAAACCCCAATGGGTTAAGTTTGTATTCAGTAGAGTACATGACGATTTCATGTGGCTACAAGAGCAACCATTCAATATCACGAAGGAAGCCATTCACCTGATCACCGGATATCCCATCTATGATCATGCTCGTGCATAGAAAATGATATCACAAAAGGAGCCAATTAGTCTAACCGGAGTAGAATCTGATTACAGAGGACTGAAATTGAATAATGTCACTGATGTTGAACTGAAATTTGCAATCAGAGTCATTAGTTACTATTTCTTCCAATCTGCAAGGGAAAATAGTGTACCATGTGCTACAGTGGACCTGGCCTACAAAATAGTAAAGAAGGGAATGAAATTAGACTTGTGTGAAGTACTACTAAAGAACTTATTTGAGAACTTGAACACAATAAGGAAGCCGAAGAAGAACAACTCGGCAAACACACTCAAGTTCGGTTCACTACTTGTCTGTGTGTTTTTCTATTTTGAAAAGTTCTTTCCCTCAGTCGGTAAAGTAGTATGGGAGCTACACCGACCTATCACCCATCAGATCAATGATTACATGAAGAAGTTAGGAGATAACTTTAATGATGTCATGGATGATTACTTTAGCAAATTCCAAGAGAAAATGCACAACAGGTACAGGATCCCACCACAACTGGTTGAAAAATACAAGGACAATATTTTTTTTGAAGTCAACACTGATTACTGCTATGTAAATGCTATTGAACCAAGGATTCAGTCGTTGCAACCAATGGGTTATGAAATTAATTATGACATCAAACAGTAACAAATTGATGCCTACCTATCATTGCCAAGGCATGCAACTGAACTAAGGTATGGAACCTATGAAGAGGTAAAGGAGAAAGTAAAAATGAGCATTGTAGTTCCTAAGGCTACAAGGAAAGCTACAAAGATGATAAAAGCTTTATCTGAGAAATTCGGAGAAGAATCCTCATCTACACCTATCAAAGGCAATCTTGCCATTACCGAGGAAGAATCAAAAGCACAGGAGGCTGCAATAACATTGAGCACAGAGTTGCCAAAGGGAAAAGTTCTAAAAAGAAAGAAACAGGACATCACAAAGGCTCTGCTGACTCCACCAACAAAGAGACCCAACACTAGAGCATCAGCTACATCACTGAGCAAGAAACAAAAGACTGTTGCCGTTCCTAAGGTAAAAAAGACTTCCAAGAAATACTCGGAGACTCATCTTGCCAAAAGAGTCGAGTGATACAGAGTCTGATGATGCCAACAAATTCCAAATTGTGAAGAGCAAAAAGGCAAACATTCACAGTGTTGAAAACTTTTGTGCCAATCTTAAGGAATACGGTGGATTTGCAGGATTCAGATATGTTAAGTATGAGTCTAGGAACAATGATGAGAAATGACACATTAAAGAAGCTATCATATGTACACTTCTGAAGTTTCGGTTAGCACCATTGGAACTAGCAAAGTCACTTCCAAGTGAACTCTACTCACATATTGATAACAGATGGAAATATGCAATGGATTAAGAGAGACAAATAAGAGAAAGAAGTCTTGTCCACTTATTTCCTGACATGTCCGTAGCTGAAATCAAGGAGCATTTGTCCACATACAATCCAAAATTTCTTGTGAAATAGAGAGCCTTAAAATTGATGAATGGACTATATATTGATGTGGAGAATGAGACTAAGGCCAAGTGGTAGGAGATCTTCAAACAAAAGGATGTCGATGAACAATCTCAAATTCAAATTGTTGATGTCACCAAGCAAGGTCCAGACCCGGTTGACACAATACAAATTGATGAAGATGTAATGGATGAAGCCGCACCGGAGCAAGAAATGATTGAAGGCACCACTTATGCAAAACTTGTGTCTAGTGAATCGGTCTTAGAACAAGTTTAGCCTTATCCACCAGTGAAGCCAACAGTACCAACTGAAGCCCCCAAGGACACCGAACAAGTTACCGAAGGTAACAAATCTGAAGCTATAGAAGATACTAGTAACAAGTCTAAAGTTGTAGTAGACACAACAAAAGATCAATCGTCTCAGGGATAGACAAGAACAACAAATATTATAGTAGAGACCCCTAGCATCAAGCCATCCAAAGTCACTGCAACTGCTATAGGAACAGTGCAAAGTGTTGCATCTACCGAGCAACTTACCAAGGGATAGTAAGCCTCACAAGCACTTGTCTTAGTGCCCCAGACAAAAGGAAAAGAGAAAAAGGTGAGAAAGCATGGTTTTAAATTTGACTTATCTAAACCAACCGTGTTGCCCAATGTCGACATCTCCAAATTAAAAGGGCAAGCACTCACTGAATTTGGTGAACTATGCAAAGAAAAGGCCGAATAGGAGAAACAACTGGCAATACAGAAAAAGAACAAGGTACTTCAAAAGGTTAGGACACTGCTCACAGAAATGCTACCATCAGTAACAGTGTCAACCGATGCAGCCATCCATATTTAGTTGGATGAACTCCTTAATCAAATTGAAACATCTGGAGTTGATGCATCCGAATACCTAAGCAAGCTCAAGGATAAAGAGCTCACAGCAAAAATGATAGAGGAAGTCCAAAAATCAATTGTTGTTGGCAAGGTAAAACTTGTCAAATTCATTGCTGAGTTGACCCCTCAACTCAAGCACATTCTTTATTTATTCAGAAATTGTGTACATTTTCTTTATTTATTAAAGACATCAAAAATAAAATTGATGCAATTGAGAAAGAGATCACCGATCTCTCATCCAAGTTGACCACTGAGCCTAATTCAGTTCAGACTTTTTACAAAAAGCTACAACTCATGGCTCAACAGTTAGAACTGAGGAATGAAGAGCATAAAATTAGGATGGATATAATGACCCTTCAAACATTATTCCTTCCTCATCTCTCACCAGTCCAAGAGTAGCTTAACCGAGCTACAAGCTTATCAACTACCCAAGAGGGAAGCACTCTTGATGGCTTGATATCACTCTTATCTAATATTCAAGCACATAACTCATTAATGGAAAGCCTCAAGGACTCACTCTCAGTCGCCCTCACTGATGCCCGGACCAAGTATAAGACTATTTTTTATCAGTCACCACCTCCAGATGTAAATTAAGTTTTTAATGTTTGTCAAAAAGGGGGAGTAATATTATGTTACTACATAGAGGAAAGCCCAGCAAAGGGGGAGTAATTCTACACTTGGAGAGTAGTACAGTTACACAATTTTGAGTATTGTATACAAGGGGAGTATACCGCGCAGAATATACAGAGTACACAAGTACAGTACAAAACCGAACCGAACATGCAAAATTCAGAGTTATGTACAGGATAATGATAAGGGGAGTATATCTGCATTTGACCATTATACATATTGTCAAGTATAGTCATTTTGTCAAGTATATAGTTTTTTGAGTTATGACTTTGTAAGTAGTTTTTGTCAAACATCTCAACTAATGTCAAAAGGGGAGATTGTTACTACTTATCAAATTGCCATTAGTTTAATATCCAAAGTCATACTATATTCTAGTCAGTTAGTATTACCGAATCATGCAGTCGGTACACACAGAGAAGTCAGTATGAACAGTCTAGTCAGTTACTGAAGAAAGCAGTCATAGAACACAGTATTCACTGAGTTGTTTACTGAGTAAAGGTTCATGGCTACTGAGTGGTAAAGTTAACTCACCGAGTTGATAGTCACTGAGTAAAACATTTTACTAGATACATTGAACCTGGACATGCACATGAAAACGTGTTACAAGATCGAGGCACATCTAACCATTTTTTGCATTGGAAATTGCACTATGAGATTGTGTATGATTACAAGGCTAATCTAACCTATGAGATATTTTGTTTAGTTATTCATTCAAAGAATCTTTTTGTAAGATCAAAGCAATGAATCAGATCACCATTGTAAGAGATCTATATATACAACATGATTCTAGGGTTAGATATATGACATGATATGATGTGATAAGAGATGCAATGAGATAGCAGTGTGTATGCATGAAGGAAGACTGTTACAGAGACACAGAGAGGTCACCGAGAAGGTTATCAGTGAACAGTCGAAGAACAGAGTAAACAGAAGGGTTTACCGAGTTTCATTATGGGTTACCAAGGTATGCTACAAGCTAGGTAATCTTATTCAGAGCACATAGAATCTGCTTTAACATTTCAGATGTAAAGTTGCAGATATTTGTAATGATTATATTGTAATGTTTTGAAGTTGTAAGAGAAACCTTTAACAGGGCAAAAGACTCTAACCAAGTCTATAAATTGTAAATCCTTTAACTAGGTGCTACACTTATATAGTGTTGTAAAAAAATCCTTTAGTAAGGTAGATCTAACTGATCTTAATACTCCTAACAAGGTAAGCTATCAGAAATAGCTAAATGTAGCTCTAATCGAGCATTCTTTATTATTGCAGTAGTGAAGTTGTGGGTGCCATCCCCACCGCAGTTTTTCTCTCTAACCAAGAGTTTCTACGTGACCAAAATATATGTGTTATGGAGTGAATCATGTATGATTGTTATCTGTTGATTATAGTTTTATTTTATATTACTGCACTATTCTGTTTATGCATAATAGTAAGGTTGATGTAAGGCCTTCCCCAAACCAAGCTTTGATTTACTTAGTTGACCATGTTTGACCTATTAATAAATGCTTTATAATTCAATAGAATGGACTGTGTTAGGCAGATAGGTTTGTGAGAAAAATAATTGAACCAAGTTATAGAGTTATCGCACCTAGTGGTGTACTTTTGATGTGTTATGAAGTTGAAATCCTAAAAGACCCATTGATTGGATAATCTTGATTTAACGTATGTCAGCTATGTCTGGATGTAGAACTTATATGATTATGTGATTGGGTAACATTGATGAATGTGGATGCTTCATTTATATGCTTTATAAATACAAAACTCTATATGATTCTAGAATAGGATAAATTTGAGAGGAAGTATGTCATTATTAGATTTGCAGGACTTTACTATGATGATAGAAATAGGAATGCATGTTTTAATTTATGGATCAAAATTTTGTGAATGATGATAATTGTTATGAGGAGTTATTTGGATGAAAGATGTATTGATTGATAAATGTATGTTGTATGCAGAGTGTTGTAGTGCATTATTATTCATGTGTTTTATATTATATGAGATTACTTGGAAGTACTAATGTGTGAATTGAGTTGTGCAGGAATTATCCATGTGACCATGGAAATATTATGGAGAACCAAACCTAGACTTATGTATGTTCGTAAGCCAAGGGTTGTCTATTTGGAGAGACAACACCCCATTTGTGTTATATTTTATTCGTAACAGTGTATGCTGCATGAGTGTTAAGTGTCATTTAAATTTAATGTGTAAAACCCACAAGAGACGATTTCATGTTTTAAATTGTAAAAGTGTTTTATTTGTGTCACTTGACACATGTGTGGATTTAAGTTTAAATGTTTTATTTTTGTCTCTTGGTGGGAAAGTGTTCAACTATAGCTTTTTCAAATAATATAACGTGTTGTCATAAATACCTTGGGAAAGGAATCTTTGGAGAGGTCAACATATGTTTGACCCGAAAATAAACTTCAGAGGGGTTTAAAATGGGTTAAATGAACACCTAGGGGTAGTTTAATAGGGTTTCCTAAAGCCCATAAGGTATACCTAGGGGTTAGGGGTAATTTTAGGCAAGTTTCTACTTTTAAGTGACCTTTTTGACACTTTAAAAATTGGCTTTTCTGAGTTGTGCAAAAATTGAAATTAGAAGTTTGATCTAATTGAAAACTTTCCTATTCGAATGAGAGTCTTTTTCCCATTCTATCTTACTTTCCTTTTTGGTTTTTAGAAACTTGTGAGAACTCAGAGAATGAGCTTCTTAAGCAATAATTTGAAAATTTGAGGGTAATCACCCACTCTCCATTTTTTGGAGACAAAAGAATTTTGTAAAGAAAAAAAAAGATAGGATTTTTGGTTGGAGAATTTTAGCTAAGGGTAGAAAGAGAAGAACCATGGAATTGGGCTGCTCATCCTCAACCAAACTATACTACCTTTTGGGCAGATTAAGGTTGGTCGTAATTATCATATAATGGATTTCTTATTGCATGTGTTTGTAAGTAATGTTTGTGAAAAAGATTTGTTTTCGTGCATGCTCTCTTGGAAATTTATTTGGTAAATTGTTTTATACTTTGTATGTGTGTTTGGGAGTAATCAAGATCTCCTACTCTTGGGAGAGAGGAGGATCTTGTGGGTGGTAGAAGTGACAGCCCTCGAGTGAGAGACTCTCGTTATGAGAGCGATCACAAGGGAATTTGTGTGACCCTTGTTGCATGGCTTGTTTATGCATTGGGGGTCATAAGGAGGGAAATAAGGCATGAATGCCTTGGGGGCATAAGGAATAAAGGGTTGATTATGTTATACTTGATGTATTTTGGTTGCCATGAGGTGGCTATATGCTTTAGTTTGCCATGAGGTGGCTATTTGTTTTGCCATACTTGCAGTCTCCTCAGGGTACTTGGTCCACTACCACCCTTGTAAGGACATCACAAATGTGTGGTGTAGTGTAGCCCAGGTTGAGAGTGTGTTTTGAGTTTGTGAGTATTCTGTCTTCTGTGTTGCATGCTTGTTACCTGTCTAGGGCTTGGTTCTCCGAGCTCGGGGATGGCTACTAGTTAGCCTAGGCTAGGAGGTGAGCACTCCATGGTCATCTCTTTGTTTTATTTGCAGGTTGTTAGAAGAAAATATCAGGACATGTATATATGGCTGGAGTTAATTGTTGCAGAAAATTTTTGTAAATGTAATTAATATTCTTTGAAAGTCCTCATCTATTTGAAATGAGAGACCTATTTGTAAAATGACAATAAAGACTTGGGAATATGTTTTAAAGATATGTGATATTTATTTATGTTATATTGCAGAAAAGAAATGATTATTTCTGGTTTTTAGTTTTGAAATAAATATTTGTTGTGTATAGGATGCTTTGAAAAGAAAGAAATGTATTGATTCTCTTTATGCATTTAAAATCAAGATATTAGAAAAGAAATGGAATAGATCTACCTGCATGTAGTAGGTTGGAAAATAAAATAAAATCTAAAATTTAGATCTATACATGGAAATGTCATATTTAGTTTTATTTAAATCTGTCATTTTATTTATTGCAGAAAATAAAATAAAAAAATAGATTTATTATAGTCATTACTAAAGTTTTATTTTAGTTTAGATTTATCTAGTTTCTCTTAAATTTATTAAATTGGTCATTTATATAGTCGATGTTAAAATTATTAAATACTGTCATTTGTTTAGTTACAGAGAATAAAATCTATAGTTAAACAGATTAAATGAAATAAATAGAAATTCTAAAGTTGCTATTCTAACTGATTTAATTCTGCTTTTTACTATATTATGTCGATAGTAAATCAATATTTAAATAACCTATCTATTTCTTTTAGCAACTAGGATTTTGATAAAAAGGAAATAAATTCAATGATTCAAATCTATAGAAATTATCCAATCTGCTAAATATGTTTCAGATTTTATATTTTTCACAGAAAGCTTTTTCATAGAAAGCTTTTGTCCTAGACACCACATATATATAAACAACTTTTCATGCCTATATGGAATATTTAAAAAATTCATTTCTCAGATATAGACAGAAATAAATTTATTGTCCAATATATCTATATATATATATATATATATATATATATATATATATATATATATATATATATATATATATATATATATATAAAATGTTTAAATGAATTCATTACTTAATAATAAACTTATTTGTTTGAAATATATATATATATATATATATATAAACTTAAACCAACATATTCATATATCAAAATATATAATTGCACTTTTTAAATAAAGCAAAAAAAAAAAAAAAAAAAAAACTATTTAAAACTTTATTTTATAAAAAAAAATATTATTACAAAACAAAATCTTTTCAAAAAAAAAACAAATCTATAAAAAATAAAAATAAATGAGGCTTTTTGTAATGATTAAAACAGAATTGGGGTTTATGGGTATCATGGTAAATTTAGGTATGTTTAACTAAAAGGGGGATAAACCTCACTTCAAATATATAAGTGTATATTAGATAGATATATATGTAATCATATGTGTATTTTAAATATATATATATATATATATATATATATATATATATATATATATATATATATATATATATTGAAATTATGGAAGTGAAAAAAAAAAAAAAAAATTGTCCTGAATTTAATTAGTTTATTTACCAACCTTAATTCCTTTTTATCAATGTTAAATGTGCATTTATATATAATGCATAGGACAAATTGAAGAGTTAATTATTTTATTAGGTGTTTATATTTTATAAATGTTTAAATAGTCAAGAGGGCATATTTAAAAATAAATAAAAAAATGCTTAAAATTCTAATTAATTTTGGAGGTTAACCTTTTAGGGGATTTTTAATGGAAAATATAATGAAATATTCTACAACATTATTATTATCATATTTGGATAAACATAGTTTAGAAGTTCAATCGGTTGAAATTAAAGCAAGGGGTAATGGGATTAATAGAAGCAAAATATTAAATAGTTGATGTTGGAAAAAGTAATATATAAACTTGATTTAAATTATTCTAATTCATTTTAGAGATCAAAATGGTTTTATTTTTATAATTAAACAGAATGATTCAATATAGTAAAATAAATAATTTAAGAGGATATTGTAATAAAATTTCTCTATAAAAAAATTAAGGGACTAAGCTAGGTGTACCTTATTATCCCAAGTGGAGTCTTTCATCAGACAATTTAATTAACTTAATGATGTTTGGCACCTTGATTGTATCTACTCAATTAGGCAATATTAATGAAATGAAATAGCAATAGTGTTAACATTTAGTAAATAATTGATATCAAACTCGGTTATTATATTAATGTCTGTTTAGTAGAAATGGATCCAAATAAGTACTAAAAAGTGCAACTGAAATGAAAGGAACTTTCGAGAGAACTTAATAACACCCTCATGAAAATTATTTGCTCTGCTTGATAATAGAAGTTATCATAATTGTTATGTTAGTATTTAATATCAATTAAGATTTCGTTTAGAACAAACTGTTAAGTTGTCACAACTATTTAAGTAAATGAATGCATGTAATTAAGTGCTTAAAAAAAAAATTGTCAGTTGTGTTTTGCCCAAAAGTTTGGGCATGACATATTACAAAAGAAAATTTTTGGAGTATTGATTCACCCCTCCCCTCTCAGTACATTAGCTTTCTATATTGGGCCTAACAAGTACTCCTATGACTACAACTGATAAATTAACATTAAAGGATTATTCAGCTCTTGTTAATCTGATAAGATACAAATCTATGATTGGAGGTTTATTGTATTTGACACAAACAAGACCTAATATTATGAATGCAGTATGCATTGTTTCAAGATTTCAGAGTAATCCTAAAGAAAATCATGAATCAGCAGTAAAAAAGGATTTTTCGATATCTACAAGGCACAACAAATCCTGGTTTATGGTATCCTAAAGATGAATTTTTTTATTTATGTGCATACACTGATGCAAATTGGGCAGGAGATGTAGATGATAGAAATCACACCATTGGCGGAGCATTGTTTTTTGGTAGCAGATTGATTTCATGGTTGAGCAAGAAGCAGAGTTGTACATCATTATCAACAGCAGAATCAGAATATGTTGCAGCAACAACTAATTGTACTCAGGTATTATGGATTAAGAAAATGTTGAAGGACATAAAGGTAAAATGTGAAGAACCTATAATCATTTATTGTGATAACTCATCAACAATTGATATATCAAAGAATCTGGTATTTCACTCTAAGACTAAACATGTTTCTATCAAATATAATTTTCTGAAATAGAATGTTGAAGAAAAAGAAGTAAGATTGGTTTATGTGAATATTAAAGAGCAGATTGCAGATATCTTTACAAAGCCTTTTCCTAAGGAAACTTTTGAATATCTCAGAGAGCAGCTTGGGGTAATACCCTCACCGATAGAGACTTAGACAGTCGAAGATTGGTATCAAATCGACAAAACCTAACAAAGAAATTTTTTTTTTGACTTTGATGGAGGAGAGCTACTTCATAGGAGGAGTAGTTGGCTATATTAACTGGTTGTATTACTTGGTTGTATATTTTGGTATTTTTATTTGCTTTGGCATTTGATGTCAAAGGGGGAGAGATATCTATGGAAAAACCTTGTATTTAGGAAACATTATCCTAGGAAGAGAGATTATTCATTGGGGGAGAGATATATACTCTCTGCATTTTGGTTTTGATTTCTGGTATTAATCTATTATGGAGATTGTTGCCTTTTGGCATTCTATTTTGGCACTTAGATGTTTTTCTATCTAGTGTTGCCATCAATGCGAAAGGGGGAGATTGTTGGTATTATGGATGTGCTGCATTAGTTTTGTCATTGATGTCAACACTTATTCTTCTAGAGATCTATGGTTATGTTGAACCAGCACATTCTGTTCATCGGCAAGTTCAGTGACTTATGCACAGTCATCGGTATATTGTTCACCGACAGGTTATATTTTTCACCGGTACTGAGGACAACTTGTTATTATCTGGAGATCACTTGATTATGTCGAAGACATGGTTTGGATACTTGGTTTTGGTATTTTTGTTAATGGTCTAATCGGGTTGACATATTTGTTGTTACCGGTAGATTGGTCTAGGTTATAGACCGGTATGCATTATCTATTCCAGATCAGCACGACACATTTTGGAGATGATTTGTTGCTTGGATATTGTTATAAATGTATTGAGCTGACATGATGCATCGCATCTAGACTTGTTTGTAATTAATTTTATTGTAACATTCTTAGTGAGCCAACCTAAACATTTGGTCTTAGGTTTTGTATATATGTAAGATCTCAATTGATGAGATATAGGACACATGAGATATAATATGTAATGGTATTGTAACATGGTATGTGCAAATATTGAAAATCATATGAGCAGACCATAGAGAAGGTTCAAGGAAGGTTTGAAGGTGATTATCAGAGCTTAATCGATACTGAATCCAACATTGGAGATGTTATCTTGAGCAGTACACTATTCTAGGATTTAACCATCATATTGTAGTCATTGTGACTCCCATTTGAGCAGTGTGCTCTAGGCGGTTGCCATTTCTGCATGTGCATACCCCATTTGTATACACATACTATCTGCAGTAGTATCATCTGATTGTGGGTAAGGTTTCCCACCATGGTTTTTCCCCTTACAAGGTCTCCACGTTAAAATCTTTGTGTTATGTGTTGTGGATGTTGTTCCTCTATATGTTTCATGCATTAAGTTCCATCGGTATTGATATTAATTTTTAATCTGTTAATCGGCATTAAGTTTTGTTTATCGGTATTATGTATCAAGTTTTATTAAGTTATAATTGGATTGAAATTCATTGACAACTGATTCACCCCCCGCCCCTCTCAGTTGCCTTCTGGTCCCTAACAAGAGAGTCATTTGGTGGGTGTATGTGGCATAAAAACTAGAGTTAAGGCACTAAATGGACTCGGGTAGGAGATGAGGGGAGACGTACTTAAGTAGGGGCACAAACATGAGGTGTAAATTGGCTTGATGACAATTTATGATGCTACAATATTAGATTAAATATGTTTGACATTTGCACATACATTTTCAAGGTGTGGATAGAAGAACAATGCATGGATTCAAGAGGGTCAAGAAGACAAGATATTTGTATTTTATCATGAGTAAAGATAATCGCCCATGGACATTGTACACCAAGGATTACTCATATATTTTTTGTGACTGCATTTTGGAAAACTATGAAAAATGCATCAACGAAGAGCTTGGATATGTTACTAAATGGAATTTGGTGCTACTAGTTATTACTAACACATGATTAAGATGAGGATGAATGCTTTGGAGACATTCCTTTGATTTCTAGTGATTATGATCATATTTCAAGATTCATTAAACAAGGTACTTGCACATGTGTATAAATTTATATCTCACATGCAAATTTTTAACAAACTGTACATTATATATAAGTTTGAAATTCTCATGTAAATTTGTTGTATGGGAGATGTTTTTGTAATCATAGCAAAGGCTGGAAATATAGAAGGTGTTATTATTTATTGTGTTGCATAGAAGAGAGGAAGAAGTTAATAAAATTTGAAACAATCAATGGAATGGTGTTTCCCACAAGTTCACTGATTCATGTGTAAATTACTTGAATTTATGCATATTTAGAAAATATTTCTTATGTGATAGTGTTTAGTTTTATGAAATTTTCATTGCAATTTCTTATGTGATCTATTTCAATTATTGTATCTTAACATGTTTAACATGATGTTTAAATGCCTTAAGGGGATGTACAATTAGGATGTATGTAAATTATTCATATATGATATTTATCTATGATATATTTATAATCACTTGAGTTTGTAAGTGTTTGAAGAATGAGGTATATTTCAAGTCAAATTCATGATGTTTAAAGTTCTATGAAATTTCATTGCAATTTTTTATGTGATTTATTTCAACTATTATTGTATCTTAACATGTTTAACATGATGTTTAAATGCCTTAAGGGGATGTATAATTAGGACATTGCTAGAACTTAAATTGATATTAAAATGATTAATTGACCCCAAGTAATCTACATAAGACCCCTTAATATCCCTTAAATTAACATTAAATTGAAAGTATTTATGCATATATGATATATTTATATAATCACTTGAGTTTATAAATTATGCATGTATGATATTTATAAATGTTGATATATTTATAGGGTCAGTGCAAGAAGTTGAGTCCACTTTTTGGCCAAAAAGTGGAAGTGTCTTCCCTGATTTTCAGGTTTTGTCTCATTTGAGCTTAAATTTTGAAACACTTGAAGATTGAATCTTGGAAAAAGTCAGCAACATAAAAGATATCCCTCTGAGTCTACTTTCCAAATATGTAATTTATTTTAATACCCTTTTAATAAAAAATAACTTTTTGAATGGAGTTCTAAAAAACTATGTTTTTAAAATGTCTATTTCAGGACCATACCATGCATGTGTACGACCCACACTTTTTGACACAATTAAAATTATTTTTTCAAACAATTTTGGGAAATGGTTTGTAACACACTGAAGATTGATGAGCATATTTTTTTGTATTCTTTTTAAAATATTTTTTCATTAATTTTTTAATGACCGTAATTATCTTTTTTAAAATTTGACATGTACGGCCCAAATAATTTGACATAAACTTAACATTTTTTTATTTTATTTTTTTAAATAGAAAATAATTTAATGTAGATTGATGATATAGAATTTTTTTTCAAAATTCATTAAAATAAAAAAATTATTAAATTAACAAAATTAGTTAATATTTTAAGTTTATGGACCCAATTTAGTATAAATTAAATGAAAAATAGTTAAAATAATTAATTTTTTTTAAAAATTACATATTTAAAATATAGACAGTATAATCTGAAATGGGTTTTAATTTCGTATAAAAATTCTCTAATTAGAGGCACATAAACTATTTCAGAAGTTCATATTTGTGTTTTTGTTCATGGAGATTTGAATTTGCAGGTCCATATCTCAAGTGTGGCCATCCCAGGCCTATCCCGGACCTAATCCTAAGGCAAGTGGCAGGCTGTGGAATCAACTTCCATAGAACAGGCCCTTGTTTTGAAAATAGGGGCCCATTTATGAAATAGGGGCCCGTTCCTTTTTTAAAACGGGGCCCATTATATAAATAACTGGCCCCCATTTTCAAAATGGGGGCCCATTCCTAAAATTACCGTTACTGTCCTATTATGGACCTATTATGCCATGATGGCATAATAGGTGGACTATTATGCAATGCCATGGCATAATAGGTCCTATTATGTCGTCATGGCATAATAGGTCCTATTATGCCATGACATGGCATAAATATGCAAGCATGAAAAGTTGATAGTGACACCAAGAAGTTATCTCATGGAAACCTAAATGGGAGAAAACCACAGTGTGAGTAGGAACTCACAAAATTTGTACTCTTTTGAAGTACGCCTGGTGAGGAGCCATCCCTCTTAGGAGATTACACAGACACTGTTAGGTGCCACCCGGTTAAGGGATTTTGTTCAAGGCCGGTTATTTCCTTTACCTTGTTAGAGGTAGCCTGTTTAAAGGACTTAAGAACGCCAATTAAGATGTCACCCAGTTAAGGGATTTTACAAAAGGGACCTCTTAAAATCCACCTGGTTAAGTGATTTATGTTGCAGTGGTTAGAAAGCAACAGATGGATGATCTATTGAATTAGCTATTGATAGCTTGATCAGATCTCAATATGCATCACACTCAATCCACACCAGTTGTGTCTTCTTTGCACAACACCAGTTTTCTTCTTACACCTTCGGCTCTTCACTTAGTTGGTCGCCTGTCCCTCGGCACTTCACTCTTTCGATCCTCTGACCTTCATCTTTGCACTTTGTTGGTTCTTTGTCCTTTGTCTCTATACTCTGTCAATTCTCTATCCTTTGGCTCTGCACTTTGTCGGTTCTCTATTTCTCCACTCTACACTTAGTCGATCTACCTCATACACACTCCACTCTGTTGAAACCTCTTAGCACTTCCTCTCTCCCAGCTCTTCACTTTGGATCACCTTCAACAAAATTTGTCTGTTGCAAATTTCACAATCAAATCTTTCTGAATGAACTCATGAACACTTTATAAATTTTCTGCCAACACTTTCAGGCATTCCCTCAATCAAATCAATCATGGATTTAGGAATATTTCAAATTAAAAAATATCCCTCTTTCTATGTGCACCTTACAACAATTCTGCCAAGTGTTCAACAAATTATGCCACCGCATCTCCCAAAGATAGTAACTTCTGGGTCGCATTCAGTCAATTACGTGCGAACAGAAAGATCTGCAGGTAATCATGCTTGACTGCATGATAACTGAAGTTGACCTTACCAACATGTGATTTGGTATAGACACAAGCTCACCAACTCATCATTTTCCACCGCAACTGAATAGCCGATCATCGCTCTGACATTTATGGTGATCACCTATCTTCCTTCTGTCATATCAGTGTACCGGTATGCCACTGCACTTCTATATTACCGGTTCACTTTCCTTTATTCTAGTAAGGTTCATAACATTTTCTTTTATTTCTTTTACTTGTTTTGATGCACTCCTTATGTACTTTTCTCTTTTCTTCCTTTGTTTCATTGTTTGTACATCACTCTCAATTGTTTCTGCACTGCCAAAACCTTTTCTGTTGGTTCTCTAGGTGCTTCTAACAGGGCTTTCACATAAGTCTCAATAATATTCACATCAGCCTCATACCCCATTTTAGTTACCCATACAGTTCTAGGAAGAACTGCTTCCATCCATATTTCATCTTTCTTATTCACAAAACAGATTTCCTTATCATATTTATCTACTATACTTTGTGGTAGTCTCTCTCTTGTTTTCATTTTGGCTTGGAAAGCTTTGAAATATTTAGTTATATTATTTTCCCTAGCAATACCCATGTTGGTTAAAGCTTCTTGCAATTGTTTGCCTACCGGTATGTCATATCCAAAATCTTTCTATCCAATACTGGGAACTTGTTTTGAGAAATACAACATAAGGCATACCAAAAGATTACCAAAACGAAATGTCCCTTTCTTGTCTCCTTTTATCTTTTTCAAATTATCAACTAGTTCATCCTTTAGCCATTCACACACATCTATTTTTGCATTGTTATTTACCATATCATAAGCACTTTTAATGCAAAGACTAGAAACTGAATTAAGTCAGTTTGCATGTGTGGTCTTATAGCCTAGAACCATACTTATGAATCTCACATTGATATCCTTGATGTCATTTACTCTTAGAGATCTACTATCAAATGTTGCTCCTGTTAAGGTCATGACTATGATGTTGGGTACCTTCTTTGTCTTGTCTGGTCTATTGTCAGTAGAGGGTAAACCTGCCACTGCCCTAATTGCTTGTCGAGTGAATTTGTAGACTGAGTCTAACCAAAGAAATTCTCCATGTGCCCTACTTAGGACAATTCTTACTACCTCCATAAATTTAGGGATATTCAAGATTTCCACAAAACCTAAAGTCTCAATAATCTTGTGCTCGGGTTTGACATTTCCATTTTCATGACAAATTATGGTTTTAAACATCTTTAACACTTCCACAGAACCTAATTCTTCAATATTGCAGTGAATATAAATTCTAGGGTCTTCAACATAAGCTAAACCTTTAGGAATTTTTGAGAGTGCGCCTATGGAATCATCTTGCTTAGCTATCTCGAGAATAATTTTGAAAATGGGCCTAGGTCATTTTACAATTTCCACAACAATAGGGTTTGCAATAACTTCACGACCAGAAGAGGAAGCCATTTGAAAAATACCTTAAGCTGCCTGATAATGTTGGAGTGCTTGAAATAAATCACTTCACTTCTTTGCCTTGAATGTCTTCGCTCAGATTTTTGTACTCTCTGCTAATTTGAATGATCGGTGAATCAAAAATGAAAGAAAATCGATTATTTATAATGAAATTTCATTCAACAACTACAATAAATGCTTGTCGGTTAAGTGAAAACTTAACACATCTATCGGTAAAGAAGAAATATATCTTCTCACCATCTACCAAGGGTAATCTGCATGATATTCAACTTGCTACAATACCCCCAAAGGGTTACTTCTTAGTTGGATGAAGAATTTCCTGTCGGTTTTGTAATACTTTGTTCTACTAGTGAAGAAATAGTCTCATCAACATTCTTATCTATCTTTGTAATCCATTGTCTTGAAAATTCTTGCTTTACCTCATCAACCTTCTCTTTGCCTTTCAAACTAGGTCCTTTATTGTTTGTCGGTGAAGTCTTTCTTCTACAAAATTTTGCAATATGTCCAATTTTGTTACAAGCATAACAAGTCACATTATTCTTCTGAATAGCCTTTCCATATCCTATGTCGGTTTGTGTTTTGCATTGATTAGATAAGTGCCCAAATATTCCACAAGCATAACATCTTACATTCATTCTATAGTTTTCTGAATTATGACCAACTTTGTTGCATTTGGAACATTGATCGATGGGTGCATTAATATTCTGATTGTTTCTAGATCTACACTGATTTTCTCTATGACCATACTTGTTATAGTTAAAGCATTTCCTGTTAAATTTGTAAGCATTAGGTTGTCTTACTGGTTTACTATGATCATGATTGTTTGCAGTACCAGAACTTTCACAAACTTCAAATCCAAGTCCATTAGTATCTCCATTAGGTTTCTGACTTTTCAGCATATCATCAAGTTCTTCTGAACTTTTCTTGAATTTCTCTTTATGTTGATTTGCAATAGCCAACTCATTTTCCAGAATTCCCATTTGTCTCATAAGTTTAGTTTTATCATGTTGCATGTGAATCAGATTTGTCTTTAACATATCATTTTCATGACTGGGTCTTAGATTTTCATTTCTAACATCATTGAGTCTCCTAGTCAGGTCATCTTCATTCTTCTTCATGTCTTCAATGTCTTTACAAAATGTCTTTACAAAATCTCATAGTCATATCTTGCATTTCATTCCTCATAGTCATGTTTTCTTTCCTCATCTTGTTCACAAGCTCATTAAGAGTTTCCTTTTCATCATTGTCATTCTGCATCTTCTCGTGAAGTTCTTTTCTTTTATTTCTAGCAATAGTAAGATTCTCCTTAAGCCCTTAAATGAATTCCTATGTAGTCCTCAGATAATCTTCAAGTTTGATATTCTTCAACTTCTCTGAATCATAGTCTACAAGAGCTCCTTCCAATTGATTTCTTAAGTTCTCCATCTGTACCGGTGTCAAAATCTTCCTCAAGTTGTTAGGCTTTTGAAAATAGAGGACCAGGCTCTGATACCAATTGTTAGGATTAATGATAGTCCTAAAGATACTGAGAGGGGGGGTGAATCAGTATCTAACCAGTTGACAGAATATTTAACCTTATTAAGTATTTTGCATTCCAAAATAGTGTATCGGTAAATAAGAATTAATGCAGTAAATAGGAACAATAAAGATAGCATAGAAAACACACCATAACACAAGATGTTTAATGAGGAAACCCAGTGTGTGGGAAAAACCTCGGTGGGATTTGTGACCCACAATATTCACTCACTGGCCAATGAATAAATATTACTTACAATGAGGGGCCTGCATATGCAGGAAGGCCAACTGCCTAGAGCTCCCTGCTCAATCTACAAAATAGAAGTCTCACTAACTTACAAAATGGATTATGAAAATCCAATATAATGTACTACTTCAAATCAGTATCAACTATGCAAGGTTCAGTACCGGTTTAAGCTTATACTATAACCATAAACCTTATACACAATCTTCCCTATGCATTCTCGTATATCTTGCTCATTCCTATTCCATCTCATCTCCTATATCTTCTATCAAAATGATTTACAAGATCTCATACATATATGAGTCTATTACAATATGCCATGTCGGCTTTATAAAAATATATTTACAATTAAATACAATAAACAAAAGTTTATTCCTTTCAGCTGGGGTGTTGGTATGCATTGTTACCGCTGCCGGTGAAGTGTCTGTCGGTGTCGATGCTTGTCGGTGGTTTTCCTGATGAATGTCGGGTGGTTACCAGAAGGTTGCTAGTAGGTTTCCATCAATGACAACACTATCATTTCTCACTAGAATGTAGAATGCCAACAGTTCTCTAGATTGACCGGTTTTGTCAATGCCAACAATCCAACAATCTCCCCCTTTGGCATTGATGGCAAACACTTCAGAATCTAGATAATCAATTGCATGCTCTTTTACTTCCTTCATCTTTATAATAGTCCGGTCATTACTTCTGCCCTAAGTAATGAATATCTCCCCCTATCACTGGTAATATTCTGATACTACTTTGATACAACAACTTCAGCTCAATCACTACTTACCAATACTCAAACACTCTAATCATATCTCCCCCTTTGACAACAATGCCAAAGAGTCATTTATGTACACTTACAAGATTGCTCCCCCTAACTAGAGTAGTCCAAACATATCAATCTAGTCTTGAAAGAAAATAAAAACTTGAAATCATACCAGATTGATATAGAGCCCTTTTTGTTTACTTTACTTCATGTAGGGGCATAACCCCCAGCTTACCTCTAAGATAGTCAAAGGTGTCCTTTTGTAGTGGTTTGGTGAAGATATCATCCACTTGCTCTTTTTTTGGTATATATTCCAACATCACTTCCTTTTCTTGAACTTGTTCTCTTAGATAGTGATATTTGATGCCTTTATGCTTCATTTTGGAGTGCATCACCAGATTCTTGGATATTTTAATGGCACTAGTTTTGTCACAATGAATCACTACCGGTCCAACCACTTTTTACTAGATACCTTCCAATAGTTACTTGATCCAAACTATTTGTGTGCAGTTTATTGTAGCAACTACATACTCAGCCTCAGTTGTGGATTGAGATATGTAGTTTTGTTTCTTGCTTGTCCAAGACACAATCATGTCTTCAAAAAAGAATGCACCTGTTGGTCTCAAATTTTGATTTCCCTTCTATCCTTCCTATATGAAATAAAATAAGTCTGTCTGCATATGAAAAGATCAAGGAAATAGAACTCAAGAGTAACATATAACAAGGTTTTGAGACCTTCTACACTTTGAACTTATCCAAAGTTCAAGTGGGTATACATTCTGTGAATATTTTCACACTTTAAAATTGAGATCCACAATAAACCAGTGCTAAAAACCTGTGGATTTCATCACCTCAATGAAACGGAAACACTAAAAGAAAAACTTATATTCATTTTCAGTATTGATCTTCAAGAAAAGATAGAAAGAAATCCTACAATCAGATACCAGCGCCTTATCCAGGCCATAGAGTCACCTAAATCAAGCAATAATTTTCAAAACTGAACACTCTCATACATCTCATCATCTCAGCTTTTATGAACCTCATACATTCCTAGCATATACATGGGTCCTCTCCCATTTAACTAAAATATTTCCTCAAATTCATAGCAACAAACAATAAACTTGCGGACAGAAGTATTTCATGCACATTTAATCCCTCTCCTGAAGAGAAAAGCCAAAAATAATGTCTATAAGATTTCCTTACAATCCATGCTCATTCAAACAATCCTAGATTATCCAAATGATACCAGCAAACTAAAGAATGCACACCAGAAGACAAAGAAATTTTAGGCCTAGAACTTTGATCTGTATATTCATATTCATTCTTGAAAATATTACATAACTCAAAGTAATCTGCTTTAAACCAGAAAAAAGGCCCTAAATATATTTTGCCAAAGGTTCTTTACAAAATTCTTGTGATCCTTTCCCTAATAGTCCTCGTATCCATTTATAATATCATGGATGCATACAAGCTTCAGACATTTCCTAAGAAAAGTTTGTTACCAGCCACAATGTTTTCCAAAAAATAGTTACAAGTATTTTTCAATATCAACGGCCTCTTCTGTCGGTTGCTCCACTGCAACATATTCTAACTATTTTGGAATATCTTCTTTTTGTCCGGCATACTTGTCCTTCCACTCCTGGAACACGTCATCACTCGGCCAAGAGAAGCTAACAATTTTCTTCTTCATTCCTTCTAGCCTTTTCCACGTGACCCTTAATTGCCCAATTTCTGTTTCCATGAAACTATAATGTGATTTCACCTTTTCAATCTCTTCAATTGTCTTGACAAATAAGGATGTGTCATCAGTGTTAATGATTTCATTAACCCTTTGGGACAATTTCTGATCCAGCTCTTCTAGCCATGCCTTCTCCTCTTTTAACTGAGTAGGACCAGCAAAATGCCCTGGAAACAATTCATACTTATGATCAGAATATTCCTTTCTATATAGTTGGGCTTTTCTTTTTACACCTGCCCTTTCTTTTGAGAGTATATTCATTTCTTTTATGAATTCACTAGTGGACCTCAGATTGTCATTTTCCTCTGCATCTACATGGGATGAACACATGAGCTCTAACTCCTTACCTCTAGGCATCCACTTATTAAGAATTTGTTCCAAGGTGGTTTCATCCTCTCTTAATTTAGTCAAAATATTTAGAATCCTCTTCATAGAAATGTGAATGATAGAGGGCCTAACTGAATCAACAAACTTCAAAATTGTGGCTTTTACCCTTTCCTCATATTTTCTTGCAAATAGAGCTTGAGCCTGTTTCAACTTTTCCAACTCATGTTGAATAGTTTCAGCTGACTGGAAACCAGAAGGCATAGGAGAAGGGGGATATTCTATGATAGGGCTCATAGGTGGAGGTCTTACTGGAGAAGAGGCTATCATAAGAGTGGAGGATTCACCTGGATGGTGTTGACTTGCCAACTAACCCTGAAGTCTAGCAATAATATTGTCTCTGTTGGCTATTCCTTCTTTGGCCTCATTGTAAGCCTTTAAGATTGTTTCCAATTTTAATTGGAGATTAGCCTTTTCTTTTGCCTCTTTTCCTACCACTACTACACTGAACTTTGAAGTTTCCAAGACTGTTCTTGCAGCTTCCACCACTCCTGTATCTTGGACTCTTTTTACAATCATGCCTCCTAGGAGACTAGAATCTGATACATCTTTCCTTCTTTTATTTTCATCCTTCTTTAGTGACTACATGACTAAATCAGCATTATCTCTGTTGAAGGTCACTCCTTCCATGGGTTTAGTTTCCTTCCTGATTGCTTCAAGTACCAAAGCATCAGCTATATCCCACTTAGGGACTCAGGGAGGATTAAAACACCAGCTTTTGATACCATCTCTCTTCTCTTTTCAGAAGTAATGGTCTTAAATTCTTCAATCATCTCTTGTTTCACCTCTTCCTCCACCTGAGTTACATCTCTATGAGGCTTCTCACTCTTCCTTTGTTCACATCTGGCTTTAAATTGTTCCATGTTTTGCTTCCATACAAATTGCATGAAGACCCTATTGTAACAAAGTTACTATCAGCCAGGAACTCCTCACTAGCTTGCTTGAGAGTTGGGTCCAACTCTTTACCTGTGAACTCACCTTCAGTCAAATTCATTTCAGCACTAGGTGGCTCTTCTGGCATCCCCTCTTGTGTCTCCTCATATGTATAGGAAATCTCCCCAAGACTCCCTAACTGTAACAACTACTTGGCCATCGCCTTCTCATCTCCTATGTGGATGGGGGATTGAGATGGAGAATACAAAGGCTCATTGGTTTGCACTTCCTTTCCCACTCTTTTCCTTTTAGGGGAGTTTTGGATGTCAATGACATTGTCAATTGCTTTTTTCCCTCTTAAAGTAGAAGGCTCACCAGTCACTGGCATCATCACACTGTATTTTGATTTCTTATGCATGACATAATCACCTAGTGGGATAGCCTTAGTAAAAGCGGGCTTAGCTAGAACCAATTTAACCCTATCAGGATCATTTCTCATTATAGCCTCCCTTTTTTCTTTCGAAGTTTGCATGAGGTCTTCAAAATAAAGAATTAAGAATTTAATTTTTTCCTCAAAGGGATTGAAACTAGAGAGAGGGTCATAACTGCTATCAAACTGATGAATGAAGTCAAAAGCCCTTTTATATGCAACCCACTTCTCTTTCCTCAATTCTTGCTCATCCAAATTGAATTCATTCCTAATTAGATCTTCAGGGAACTAAAATTGGTGAGGCCTACCTTTACAAACTGCTCTCTTCCTAAACATGTCATTGAAAAAGTCTTCAGGGTCTGCAAATCTTGAAACTATAGTTGACAATCTATATGCTTTAAATAATTCTTCAAAATACTTCCAGCCACCTTTAGTGATCACAAAATGATGTGCCATGGTAATAGTTGGAAAAATGGTCCCTTTACCCCTATTTGTCAGCTCTGCCTCTTGTACACCTCCAATTTGCCTTAAGACTTCAGCAATTTCTATCTTAAGTGGGACTTGATAAGGCAATAAATATGGAGTGCCTCTGAAACCATATACTCTGAAAAACTGTAGAAACAGGGTACAAATACATATCTCCCCAATTATGAACAATCTTAATACCTTTCTACAAACTCCTTGGGCCTGAGGAATTCCAAGAGAGCCTTAGGAATCCTAGGGTTTTCTGTGAACAAAAGAATCCTAATCTTAGATGCAAAGCATTTGTCAAACTTTAGATAGCTAGAATCCTCTCTGTCCCAAGATAAAACAGTACTCCAAAGGTGAACAGGCATCTCTTCCTTATCTTTCACCTTAACCAAATCCATTTCTTTTGCAAAATAATTAGTACCCTTGAACAAAAACATGTGCATTAAAAGAGAATACCATCCAAATGGTCTGTCCACCTTACCATTTTTTATCCCTACTAGCCCTGCATGAATTGCATCAGTGAGGTATGGCGTATAATCAAATGTTATTGCTAGAGAGGGGTTTAGAATTTGTGCAATCATCAGAATGTAATGGGTTGGCATGTTTTTCTCAACATCTTCTCCAAAAATATGACAAAGAGCCCAATACATACCCTTAGCTCTTAGAGTAAACAGATTCAAGGAGAAGGGTTCCATGGTGCTAGGGCCTACAACAGTTAACCCTCCTATCTTAACAAAGAACTCTTTCAATGCACCACTCCTAAGGTGATCCCTTAGTGCATTATAAACCTGGGCCAGTGATTCAAAATCAATAGGCTCTAACAAATTTGAAGCTTCACTGAGCTTAAACACACTTCTGAATTCATCATCATTCATTTCAATCAAGGTTGACCCCTTAACATTTCTAATACATCTAGCCACAGGGTCATAATTTTGTGCAATCAGAGTCAACAAATCTACATCCATGAATACACCAGGGACTATAAGCTTCCCCACATCTGATTCCCATATGCTATTTAAATGGGCAAGGGAATGTCTCTGACCAAAACCTACTTTGAACAATCCTAAACCTGACATCCCTATTTTTGGATCCCTTAACCAATTACCTTTGTCATATAGGCCATCCTCGATTCTCAAACAAGTGTTCTTTGGTACTAATTCTTTAGCCTTGGCCCCGACATTGGTAGATATAGTTAGCTGTTCCAGAAAATCATCACAAATATTCCTATCTTGGTAATTTACTTTTCCTATTAACTCCCTTCTTGGCGCCATCCCATTAATGCAACTATATCAATTGAGATTTGCACAAAACTCTAATGAAACAATTCACACAACAACACCAATTCTCAGAATGCAACTAGCAAGGAAAACACAGAAAAAACCTGGTTATTTACCTGAAGAAACTCGCTCTGCACCAGCTCCTCTGCAACAAACTTGTCGAAATGGTACCAATATTCAATTGATGCGGACCTTAATATGGCAAGTTGGCATTGAATTGAGAAATTAATCCCACATGCTTCGACCATCACCTCAGAATTGAATTCATAAAAATCAAATTCAAAAACAGGCTCCAACGGACCACAAGTTCTCTGAGTCTTTCTCTGTTTTAGTCGTTTCGCCATTTCATAGAGTTTAAAATCCCTGCACTTTTCTTTCACAAAACAACGAAGATCGTTGGATCTCGGGAACTTGTACTGCTTTTACTCCTTTCGGTCTTTCTATGTTAGTGATAGGCCCTACCTTCTTTTCACTATTTCGCGAACACTAAACCATGCACACTTTTACCTCATGAAACAACATCGGCCATTAGATCATCATTTACTTGCTCGGTCTTTACTTCCTACAGTGACCGCCGGTCTTCTTAACTAGCCATGCTCAACCATGACGGCTAACGATTTTCACCATTTCACAAAGGCTAAGCTGCAAGCATCTTCAGGCTATGGAACAACGGCAACCGTTAGATCAATCTTGAGACGTACACTATTTAACATGCTCAGACCTTTTAAAGTGGACCCTTTAACTTGGAGACCACTTTCTTTATTGCATCACCGGTTAATAAATGTCATGTGGTAGTCAGCTATTTGCTTAGGAAGTTCCACTGGGTTCCATTCTGAAGCTGCCACATGTTTTACTTCACCATTCTCAACATAACTGCTGGTTGACCCAAGGCAGGCCCTCAACTACCCTTAAGAGCCACGTGTATCTGACAAGTCACTAATTCTTTCCACGGAACAACCCATCTGTCCCACCATGTCAGCCATCATGTGATTGCCACATCATTTTGCTATTTCATGAACATTAATCTCCACTTGACTTGAGGCTGCAAATCCATGACAACCGTCTGATTAAATCCTACTTAATCAGCCTTTAAAACTTACGACATGCATGTCCTTTGGGCCCACCGACCCTTTCGCTATTTCACAGAGCTTAAACCTCAGGCCACTTATCTTCATGAAGCAGCGACAACCGTTGGATCTCGGCAACTTTCTCATCTGTTACCTTTGTCGTGACCACCTCACCCGGGCCCTCTACCTTTTTGCAACTTTGCGAAAGGTAAACAACGAGTATCTTTAGGCCATGAATCAACACGAGTCATTGATCTTTTCTAAGCTGATCATCCTCTAACCAAAGGAGTCACTCACCTCTGGGACCTGCCAAGTCTTTTTCTATTTCATAGAGGGTAGATCACGTGCACTTTGGGCTAACAAAGCAACGTGAGCCGTTGGATTCAAAACAAGATGCAATCCTTTAATCAAAAGGTCAATCATCTGGTCGGGCCCGCCTAGCCTTTTCGCCATTTTGCGAGCATTAACCTGCTAGAATCTTTGCCTAGCAATACAATGACAACCATAGGATTAACAATGAGTTGCACAATTATTAAGGAACCTGACAAACATTAGAACAAGACATAGGCAAAGGCGTAAATTTTTAAAATATTTGAAAGACTGCCTAGGGAAAACCTATGGGGGAACACTTTTAACGATAAACCGACCCTTCTTTAAGTGGCAAAAGTAATGCAGAAATAGAACACAAGGGTTTTTCAAACATAGGAAGGGTTAAACTTCAAAAAACCTTAAACCCTCATCTGACCCAAGAAACTCAGGGGTAACAAGGCCATGCTAAACACATTTTTGCAGATTTCTAGCCAAATATGGGACAAGAATACCCAATTTTCTAAATACTGATAACAACACCTCCACTAGTGCTCTTTATGTCATCAATGTTCCCTACCCAATCTGAATCAGTGAAGACACTTAAACTGAAGTCTCCCTTATGTGGATACCAGAGACCATACTCATTGGTCCCCTTGAGGTATCTAAATATTCTTTTGACTGCCACCATGTGAGTCTCTTTCGGATTTGCAGAAAATATGGCAACCAAACCAACAACTTGTGTTATTTCCGGTCTACTATGTACTACATACTGCAACTTACCGATCATGGACCGGTAAAGTGTCTCATTCACTTCTTCAGCCTCATCATATTTAGAAAGCTTGCAACCTGTAACCATTGGAGTTCCAACAGGTTTGCAATCTTCCATTCCAAAATGTTTCCTAATTTCTCTTATGTTCTTAGTCTGACTTATGAAGATACCATTCTTTAGTTGTGAGACTTGCAAGCCAATAAAAAACTTTATTTCGCCAATCATGGACATCTCAAATTCTTGCTTCATTTGTTCTACAAACCTTATGCTCATCTCATCATCTCCCCCAAAGATGATGTCATCTACAAAAATCTCAACAATAAGATGTTTTTCTTAGCTCCACTCTTCAGATATAGGTTACTGTTATCACTAGTTCTTTTGAACCCTATGCTTAGTAGATATGAGTGCACCCTCTCATACCAATCTCTCAGTGCTTGTTTTATCCCATACAGAGCAATCTACAACTTGCATACCATATTCCTTCCATCTTTAGATGCAAACCCTTTCAGTTGCTCTATGTATACTTCTTCCTCTAACACCCCATTTAAGAATGTTGATTTGACATCCATTTGGTAAACTTTAAAAAAATTATAAACAGCATAGGCCAGCAAAATTATGACCCCTTCTAGCCTGGCCACCGGTACGAAGGTTTCTCCATAGTCCAAACCTTCTTCTTGAGAATATCCCTTACAAACCAATCTTTCTTTGTTTCTTATCACTTTACCAGTTTCATCCATTTTATTTCTGAACACCCACTTGGTGCCTATTACATATTTGTTTTCCGGTCTGGGCACTAGAGTCCATGTATCATTTTTCTCAATTTGTTCAAGTTCTTCTTCCATGGCTTTGACCCAGTCATCATCTTTTAGAGCCTCCTTTGTCATTTTGGGCTCAAATATGGAGAGCATATAGCCATTCTCTCTTTCTCTTCTTCTGGTTAGAACTCCTACATCTTTGTCACCGATGATATTTTTTGCAGAGTGATTGTTTCTAACATAATTAGCCAATACTGGTTCACTCCTTGGAGCTTCTTCTACCGGTTGTGTAGGTTCTACTTCACAGGCTTCTTCATTTTCCATTTCAATAGGATCTTCTTCAGTAGGTTCCACTAGTACATTATACTCGAACCCTTTATAGTCCTCTAGTTCACTCTTACTGTCCTGTTCATTTTTCTCAGAGTACGCATCTACTATGACATTTGCACTTTCCACAATATTACTGGTCCTTTTGTTTAAACACCAGTATGCCTTGCTCTTTGTTGAGTAACCTAAGAAGGTTCCTTCATCACTCTTGGTATCAAATTTTCCATTGTACTCATCCCTCTAGATATAGCACCTGCTTCCAAATACTTTAAAATAACAAACATTCGGTGAGTATCCACAACATAATTCATAGGGAGTTTTATTTGTCCCTTTTTTTACCTATATCCACTTCAAGGTGTATACAATAGTGCTTGTTTCTTCTCTCCATAAGATATGTGGAATTTCCTTTTGTATCATCAGAGTCCTTGCACAATCAATAAGAGTTTTATTTCTTCTTTCAGCAACACCATTTTGTTGAGGTGTTCTGGGTGCAGACGTTTGTCTCATAATCCCCTATTCCTCATAGTAATTCAAGAACTCTTGAGAGGTGAACTCTCCTCCTCTATCTGATCTCAGACACTTCAAATTCTTACCGGTTCCTCTTTCTACTCGAGCCTTAAAAACCTTAAACATGTGAAAGGCTTCAGATTTTTCCTTCAAGAATAAAACCCACATCATTCTTGAGAAGTCATCCACAAACAACATAAAATATCAGTGTCCATAGAAACTCTTGGTTCTCATGGGACCGCATAGGTCTGTATGAACTAAGTCCAGCATATTTTCATATGAAAAGGTTTTAGTCAACTTTCCTAGTTGACATTCTTTGCACATAGCATTTTCAGGTTTCACTATATTAGGCATACCTCTGATAGATTTTGCCTTACTGACTTTTGCTATGTTATCAAAGTTAACATGACACAATCTTTTGTGCCACAACCAATTGTCTTCTACCTTATCCATTAGACAACTACCTATGGTGTTGTCTAGAAGAAACAGATTGCCTCTTAACTATTTACCAGTAGCAATCAGACTTCCTGATTTATCATTTATTTTGTATATTCCTTCATTAAATTCTAACCAGTAACCCTTATTGTTAAGTTGTGCAACACTTAAAAAACTATATTTTAACCCTTCTACCCAATAAACATCATCACAATTTCTTTTATCATTCAGGGCTATAGATCCCTTACCTTTTACTGGACAAGGGGCATCATTTCCAAATCTCATAGTTCCTCCATTGTAATCCTCCATGTTGAGGAATTTTTTTCTATCATCAGTCATGTGGTGAGTGCAACTGCTATCAATAACCCATTCTCCACACTGGTTAGTACTAGAAATCAGTGCCATATCTCCTTCCTCTGTGTTGTCCTCCTTGACTAACACAAATGCAATTCCATCTCCATTAGATCCTTCGGATTCTTCATCAATGACTCCTTCTGCAAGATAGCATTCCTTATTTCTCTTGTCCTTGTAGCTTCTAAAATTATCCTTCCTATCTCTATTATTGTCAAGACATCTTGAAGCAATATGACCTATCTTATTACAGGAGAAGCACTTTAAGGGTAATTTACCTTTGTACTTTCCTTTTCCTCTTTGCAATCTTCTTGCCAATAGAGCTTCAATTACATCTTGCTCCTGTTCCTCAGATAACATATTGTCACTTTCATGGGAATGACTAGTTCTGGTAGTAGAACTACTACTAGTTTCTTTCCTTCTCCTTGTTGGTGCATGCATCATGCAGGCTTTGAAAGCAGCATCAATCTTTGGTACGTTGTTGTCATAATTTCTCAATTCAAAAGTAGTCAACTTATCGATCAGTGAGTCAAGAGATATGTTGTTCACCAAAAGTGATTAACCCAAGATCACCTGCAAATCAATCTATGAGAAAGCCAATCTCAATCAATGAAACACTTCAGGGCTTGGACAACATAACATAGGATCCTAAATGATCCTCCTACACTTCAGGTTCTGCTAGACCTAGGGGGGGACACCCTTTTGATGCACTGAATCAAACTCATTTACTCACCATGACAACATCAATGAAACAGATAAACCATTCCACAAACTCAACAAATTAGATAACACATACAGATTGGTTAGATCTTGTACAAATAATGGATGAAACAGAGCTTGGGAAGGATAGAATGCAAACCCCTAAACATGAAGGGAAATAGATTTGTCTTTGATTTGTATAGATCTGAAACTATCCCCAAATTTGCAAGACCAGTGCCTTGTTCATTGGGCAACAGAGTCACACAAAGAATAGCAAAAGTGTATCCTAGTCACAAATTGGTTTTCCTTAAACAATATTCCTGCATTAACACCTTATACTAATGTATTACTCAATTCCATTGACAGAATTATTAGATCTAGGACACACTCCATTTATTCATGACTAATTACAAAGTTTAAAACCTTCATTGAAGGATACCTATAGACAATCACACAATCTCCTTGAGATTGACAAATTTCATCCTCCTTAAGGATTC
Organism: Cryptomeria japonica; assembly: GCF_030272615.1. Classification (NCBI taxonomy): domain Eukaryota; kingdom Viridiplantae; phylum Streptophyta; class Pinopsida; order Cupressales; family Cupressaceae; genus Cryptomeria; species Cryptomeria japonica. The sequence continues at coordinate 923,914,716 of NC_081407.1, forward strand.
AATTCATAATAATGGAAATACATACACAGAGACAATAATGTGGGAAATTTACTCATGACTGACACAAGTAGATCTGCAACTAGAAAACATCTCCAAGACTACAATGTAATCTCTGTACCCTGAAACAAACCAAAGAATTTTACAAATTTGGGTCAAGAAGTTCAGAGCTGGAAGCCATGAAAACTGGAGCACTTCCTCATAGAATTCTGGAACCCTTACAATGAGAAGAAAATGAGAAATAGGGAGAGGGAAAAAGATTAGGTTTTATCAAAATTTGCCAAGTGTCTCCTTTTCCAAATGAATTTCACTTCCTTCATCTTTCCCATGGAATATACTCCCAAAATATCCAAAATTTGTTAAAATTAACTATTTAATTGGATTCCTTATCTCGAGAGCTTTCCGATGATATATGATACTTGGTATTTTGGCCAAAAAAAGGCCTCTGGGCGAATTAATTCTGAATATGCCTCTATCATTTAAATTTTTCCAATTTTTTATATAGTTTACACTATATAATTAACTTTGATTTTTCACCCATTTTAACTCCTGACGTCTTGCCATGTGGCGACCTGCAATTCACTGATGGGATCCACTGGGTGCCACCTCAGATGACACGTCATCTGTTTGCCACTTGTCTGCCTTGTCACTGCCACCTATGCGCCACTGGACTGCCATCTATATGCAACGTCATCGCCACCTCATCGACACCTCTGAGCTGTCTTTCCACCTGGACCCACCACCTGTCTTTCACCATTTCACAATGGCTAACTAGTGAGTTCATCTTTCCTTTGCGAAGTCACGACAGCCGTTGGATCTCCTGAACCTGCTCACTCGTTAACTCTTCATGATCCACCTGAGTTTTTTGCCATTTTGCAGAGCTTAACGCGCGAGCATCTCCCCTTCGCGAAGTTGCATGGGTCATCTGATCTCCTCAACTTGCTCACTTGTTAATCTGCTCTTTCTCTGTAAAATTTGCCTGCCTCAGGATCCGTGCCTGTGTGGGGTTCACCTGGTCGCCACTTCATCATCACCTCATCGACACCTCTGAGTTGCCTTTCCACCTGGACCCGCCACCTGTCTTTCACCATTTCATAATGGCTAACTAGCGATCATCTTTCCTTCGCAAATTCGCAACAACCATTGGATCTCCTAAACTTGCTCACTCGTTAACTCTTTGCGATCTGCTTGAGTTTTTTGCCATTTCGCAGAGCTTAATGCACGAGCATCTCCCCTTTGCGAAGTTGCAGGGGCCATCTGATCTCCTCAACTTGCTCACTTGTTAATCTGCTCCTTCTCTGCAAAATTCACCTGCCTCGAGATTCATGCATGTGTCGGGTCCACCTGGTTGCGTGTGGGGTCCACCTTGGTGCCCAACCGGCTCCTTGTCAAAAGCCTTTAAGCTTTGACACTATGGTAGTGTGGAGCTTTTCTTTTAAATGTCAAAAAATTACATTCCCTAGCCAATGTGGGATTAAGCCTCAAGCCTGGCACTACAAGTTTTGAAGCAATTTCTGAGTTTTAATGGCACCTTGCCATCTTTCTTGAAGCTTTCAATGTCTTTCTTACCTATCCTCAAGAAGGAAATGCCTTAAACCTACCTTTGCATTTGCTTAGTTTCCATGTCTTTGGGGTTTATTTCCTTTTACCTCAATGTTTCAATGCTCTCCATACACCACGCAGAAGGAAGAGATGATGAAGGCAATGCAATTGGCACTATGCCTGCCATGTGCATTTGCTAAAAGATTTAATTACCTCCACACACCATGCAGGCCACTATTTTTCTCCTTTCACAACAGCTGGTTACATCTGGCGAAGAGAGGTTTTGGCTTTTAGCCTTGTCCATGGCATTTGCTTGAAAGATTTAAAGTTTATTTGCTCTTCCATCTCATTACTATTGGGCAAAGGAGACTGGGCTCTACACCACGTTGGGGAAGGAGGACATTTGCAAATTGCATTTGATGAAGAGTTTCTTTGCTGCCCCCTACCACCATGCCACGTGAAGCTTATGTCAATTTTTCACTTGCTGCAAGTTTTCTGCAACTTTCAATGCCATCTATTCCATGTTCTTTGGAGACTTGTTCATTGTTTTCACTAGCAAATGAACCCTTCCCTTTGTTGCATTCAAAAGCACTCTCCAAAAGGATTAGAGTCCCCGTCAGATTTCCTGGAGATGGATTCAACAACATTGGCATGTGTTTCTTCCTCAAAGAGTTGTTCTTCATTTTCATCATTAAATCCATAGTTCATTTCAAGAATTTGATCCAGCAGCTCCCATTTGCCCACACTTCTTGTTTGCTATGTCTCGTTCTTTGTTTTTTTTCCATCAGATGTACACTCATGTTTGTTGGGTCCATAAACACTTTGCAGAAACTTTGGGATCGGGCAATCCCCTTCTTCCTCATCCACCACGCACATTGCATTTCCTTTTAAAAAAATAACTCTAACTGCTGCTTAGAAACCACGAAGAGGGGAGGAACATTCTACAACATTGCATTTGCCTGAAAATTAAAATGGCATTCAGCCATGCCATGTTGCACAGGGAGTTTGCTAAGTTTCAATGCCTTTCACAACACTACACTCCATGTTCAATGCAGCCCCAGGAAGAATTGCCTTCACATCTGCAGATTTCATTTGCTCTAAAACTTCATTTATTGGCTGCTAAATTTGGTTTAATGTCTGTCAATTGTATTGTTTGGAAGATAAAACCCACGTTGGTTGCTACCTGGGATGGGAAGGCAAGTGAGTAAGATTGACTGTGGTTGTGGAATTTCATTTACACCTGCCAATTACATTTGATTTGGAAATTCATCAAATTTCCTTCACCATTAGCAGGGAGGACAGTGCAATGCAATTGCAATATGCCTGAAAGACACATGAAGTGGCAAGTCAAGTCGGGCCCCAAAGTGGGTCTGACTAAAAAAAATTTTGTTCTCATGGAACTGACCTTCAAAATGCCTCAGGAACCTTAAATATACCTCTAGAAATGATCGGCATCGTTTTCAGATCATCAAACTGAGTTTTGCAACTTTCAGGCACTTGAGCCACATTTTCGCATTTAATCGCGAAGACATAATTTTCAAACTAGTCAAAACACCTTTCTGGACCTCGCCATGTGACAAGTGTGTACTCTGATATACAAGCATGAACTCTACCTAATGGTTTCTCAAGATGAATCCCGAGTGAAGAGATATTAATTGTCGAAAATGACCAACTAGCTTTGTCGACACTGCAAACCTGATGAAGTCAATGTTCAGGCAACACATGATGCCTTTCTTAAAAATATCAAACGATCTTCGTAGACCCTCAAATCTGAGACATAGGTACCTTGAAGTATATATAAAAACTTAGAATTCTCAGTTTGACCAAAGGTCCGACTGGGTGCAAACGGTGCGATCATGAAAATAGCAACTTTAACTGATACGATAATGAAAGTACAGACCACTGAAATAGATGGCTCAAGAAACCCTTCTGAAAACCGCTCAAACGGATTGGTAGGAGCTTGAAATTTGAAACATAGCTTTTCATTTATACCAAAAATATCCTAGAGCAAACATTCTGACATGACATTCACTGAGGCAACTTTTACACTTATGCAAAACAGGGCTCCGACTAGGTCCTGAAACAGGGACTTGTCAAACAACACCAACTGCAAACAATTCGAGCTTGGAAAATTGAGCAAATGGATTCATAAGGACTTGAAATTTTGCAAGATAACTCACATTTATGCATAGAATTTAATCCAATTTGAAATAATTCATGACGATCAATAGGGCAAAAGATATAAACACCCAAAGTAGGCTACTTAGTAAAATCTATATTTGCACCTAAAATGCACTTTCAGCTCACCCCTTGAAATGGGTACCTGATAAACTTATCCAAACTGAAATCTGAAAGTTTCACATCACTGCATAGGTCAAATTAAAGGTGTACAACAAGTTTCCAAAGCCTTACCCTTTGAAAATCATCTGGCTCCATTCTACCCCCTTTCTAACTAGGCCACCTGAATGAGATTAGGTGCCTTTCTGAAAATGCAATGTCAAAATTTTGAAATGGGGCTCAAAACTTTACTCAATTTTAATGAGTCCCAACAATATACATTAATTGTTCCCAAGGATCTGAGTTCCTGGATAGATGAGACCCTTATGGCATATTGTGGTAGCAAGGTTCTCACTATTTTTCTAACCACATAATCCTCCTCAAGCTTTCTTCCATCACTTTTAATGGAGTTTACTACATCCTTTATCCTCTTGCTATACTACTCTATGTTTTCTCCTTCCTGCATCCTCATCTCATCATATTTTCCTATCAGGCTGTCTACTTTGGCCTTTTGAACATGAGGATCTCCCCCATAGAATGTCTTTATCTTATTCCATATATGAAAAGTTATTTTCAAATCTTGAACCTTAGCAAATTCATTATCAGAAAGAGTGTTGACAATTAGATCCATAGCAGTAGTATTATCTTGCCTTTCCTTGATCTGATCTAGAGTAAGAATCCCTGAAGGTTCAATGTACTCTGTGATTACATGATTTTAGTAATGTTCTCCTAGGGATCTTAGATAAAGTTTCATTCTTCCACACTATAAGGTGTAATTCTCCTTAGAGAACTTAGGACCCTCCTTTCGCATGATCTTGGATCTTTCCTTAAGTTGATTAAGCTTCTTCTGATTCTAAGGACCTGATGCTCTAATACCAATCATTAGTCCCAACTGGTGCTGAGAGGGGAAGGGTGAATCAACACTTGATCAAATTTTCACAATTAAACTTTTAACTTAAATCTGCATTCATCTAATATTCAACAATATACTTAATCACTGAAGTAAAATATGCAAGCATGAAAAGTTGATAGTGACACCAAGAAGTTATCTCGTGGAAACCCAAATGCGAGAAAACCATGGTGTGAGTAGGAACTCACAAAATTTGTTCTCTTCTGAAGTACGCCTAGTGAGGAGCCATCCATGTTAGGAGATTACACAGACACTGTTAGGTGCCACCTGGTTAAGGGATTTTTTTCAAGGCTGGTTAGTGCCTTTACCCTGTTAGAGGTAGCCCAGGTTAAAGGACTTATGAACATCCATTAAGATGTCACCTGATTAAGGGATTTTACAAAAGGGACCTATTAAAGTCCACCCGGTTAACGGATGTATGTTGTAGTGGTAAAAAAGAAACACATGGATGATCTATTGAATTAGCTATTGATAGCTTGATCAGATCTCAATATGCATCACATTCGATCCACACCAGTTGTGTCTTCTTTGCACAACACCTGTTTTCTTCTTACACCTTCGACTCTTCACTCAACCGGTCGCCTGTCCCTCAGCACTTCACTTTGTCGATCCTCTGACCTTTGGCTCTGCACTATGTCGGTTCTCTGTCCTTCGACTCTGCACTTTGTTGGTTCTCTGTTCTTTGGCTCTGCACTCTGTCGATTCTCTATTTCTTGACTCTGCACTTAGTCGATCTACCTCATATACACTCCACTCTACTAAAACCTCTTATCACTTCCTCTCTCTTTGCTCTTCACTTTGGATCGCCTTCAACAAGATCTGCCTGTTGCAAATTTCACGATCAAATATTTATGAATGAACTCATGAACACTTAATACATTTTCTATTGACACTTTCAGGCATTCCCTCAATCAAAGAAATCATGGATTTTGGAAGATTTGATATTCAAAAATCTCCCACTCTTTCTTTGCGCACCTTACAACAATTCCACCAAGTGTTCAACAAATTATGCCACCACATCTCCTAAAGATAGTAACTTCTGGGTCATGTTCAGTCAATTAAGTGTGAACCAAAAGATCCACAGGTAATCATACTTGACTGCATGATAACTAAAGTTGACCTTAACAACATGTGATTTGGTGTAGACACAAGCTCACCAACTCATCTTTTGCCACCGCAACTGAATAGCTGATCACCGCTCTGAGATTTATGGTGATCACCTGTCTTCCTTCTATCATATCGGTGTACCGGTATGCCAATGCACTTCTATATTATCGGTTCATTCTAAGTTTATTGTCGGTTTGTTGTGCTAGCATCAAGTGTCTTCCCTTGTTTTCCAATGAGGTTTCGGTTTGCATACAACTTCAAGTTTTCTTTCCTGAGTCACATTTTGTGACTTCATCATCATTAGAGTGACCGATCTTTCTGAATGACAAACCAGTTGGCTTAGTCTATCTTTCCTTGAGGTGATTAAACTTTTGGTCATTTGTTACAAATGATCTTTCCATGTGTTTGTAAGTCATCACCTCTGCTTACTGAGAAAACATCACTCCACCGATAATACTACACTGGTTAGTGTCTTCACCAGTTATTGTTAGACATCAATGACAAATCTTAGCGCATATATCGATTCTATAGATTGATCGGTTTTGTCAATGCCAACAATCCAACAAACATGGCATAATAGGACCATAATAGGACCTTTATGACATGCCATGGCATAAATGGTCCTATTGTGCCATTTCATGGCATAATAGGACCTATTATGGCATGTCATGGCATAATAGGACCTATTATGCCATGACATGATATAATAGGACCAACTTGATGGTATGATGAAAGAATTAGTATCTGATGTATTACTGAGAGGGGGGGTGAATCAGTAAACTGAAAAAACTGATACAAACTTCCCAAACTCAAATTCAAACTCACAAAGTAAACTTTCACTATCAAGATCAATACTTATAAGAATACTCAACATCAACCAATTAACTGTTATACCAACTTAACATTAAACAACTTCAATCTTGTAAACATCAACATAATTGATCTCTTAATGCTTCCAATTATCATGCCTTATCAAAATAGTTAAGTAGTTAATCAAATCAACAACTAAGATCATAACCACAAAAACATTCACCACATGACACAAATATTTATACGTGGAAAACCACAAAAACATTCACCACATTTGCTTGATCAGGTCCTTTTAAGCTTCAATTTGCCTTTACACAAACTGTAGATCCATTCTCCAGTTAGGCAACCACACACTCAACTGATTTTTGCCAACTTTTGCCAACACCTTTACAAACAACTTCATCGACCTTAAATACAAATCACTTAGGTCGATAACACAACAAAAACCTAATTCTCTCATAGAGATTACAAAAAAATCGGTTCAAGTGTGACCATTGGATTTACATAGCAATCTATACACATTCTTCAAGAAAAATCCAACCACTCCAAGATCACTGCTTCATTGAACTTTGTAACTCATCACGCACTTTGCATTAGATGCAATCCACTTTTCTCATTCCCTAGACAATCAAACAAATGCGCCAAAACAATCTGAACTAATCCTCATACAATGATCACATGTGTCACTATCAGTACCGCTCAATATTAGAGCTCATTTCAACAAATCTTGATCGGTTAGGGTTTAACAAAAACAATTGGTAGGGTTTACCAGTTATAATGCATATAAAGGGTTTTAACCTTATACACCAGTTTATTGGTTCAACTCACAAACTAACAAACCGTTTTGCAACATCTTCCTCAAAGCTCTTCCTACCGGTTACAAGACAATATCAATAATAACAACAATATCATAAATATCATAAATACCATCATCGGTTCAATTGACATCAATGATAGCATAACATATCATTAATGAAATCTCCATGCAAATTCCAACAATCTCCCCCTTTGGCATTGATGGCAATACAAATATCAACACCTCTGATTGCTGCTATGGATTGGTGAATAGGAATCCCAGTTTACATTACCAAGTATTCACCATGCTCTATCTATCTTCAGCCTATCACTGGTTTCCCCTTCCCAGTCACATAATTCTTCTCCTAATCACATAATCCTTCTCCCTGATGCAGAGAATCATGAAAATCCAACCAAGAACCTCAAATCATTCATGAAGTTCAATTATCAATACATATATTCCAACATGTTAGAGGCATTGTCATATATTTCCCAACAAAATCATCAATCAAATAACCATTATCAAATCTTCTCCATAGATATCAATCCATCATGATTGTAGATCCATATATTATGCATTAATTCTTATTTACCAGTACACTATTTTAAGATGCAAAGTTCTTAATAAGTTTAAATATTATGCAAACCGGTTAGATACTGAGATACCGACAATTGAGCATACATAGAAACCGACAGAGACAAAGGTACATATTGAGAAACCAGTAATCACTGAGATACCTAAGCAATCAGACAAACCTTTACTGGTTGAAATGCAAACTCAGACTGATCCACTGGAGGTTAACACAAGCAAAATGGTTACAAATGTTGGAAGCACAGAGGTAATTAAGGTAGTTGGTCAAACATCTAGTACTTCATCAAGTGAATTCAGACCTACTAATGTGACAAAGGTACTCCTGGACTCTATCAAGAAGATAACTGACTATAATGCATTGGCTTACAAGGCAATTGATGACACCATACCAATTCTTAAATTGATTGCACTGAAATGTAACATTGATCATGTAAAGGATTCTTTAGGTAAATTGGACACATTGTCCAAATTTATTACTGACAATGTAATAATGGTTGATAAGGTGAATAAGGACACCTTCAAAGAGAAAGTTGAAAAGGAAAAGGATAAATTCTTTGAGGATACAATAAAGAATTGCACATAACACATGAATACACTTTTACCGGCATTGAACACTACAATTTTGGAATACAAAGAGTTGTATAGAGAAACATGCAAACCACATCTTTTGACAAAGGACATAGAAAAGGAAATAAGTAGAGTACAAAAAGAAATAGATGACATAGCTGATAACATAATTGGTTCATCCAAACCTATATCAGTTATTGAGTAGGAAATAGCAGATTTTGAGGAGAAATTGGAGAAATTTGAGAAAGAGAAGGCAAGGATTAAGGCTAATGCCAGAGAACTTAAGTATAAACTTGGTCCTAAGTTGGACAATCTAATCTCTCCAATAAATGAAATCTCCAAGGCATTACTTCAAGGAGAAAGATCACTAGAAGAGCACATGCATCATCTCACCGGCACAATCCAATAGACTAAGGCAACCTTAAATGACAGCAATAGGTTCATGCAGAGTTTAAATTTGGTTTTGGCAGACATATTTCAGATTGTAACCAACCGGTTACAAACTTTAAGGTGAAAGTTTTGCACTCGTTTGACAATTTTTGACAAACTTTTTCATTCATGTCAAAGGGGGAGTAGTGGACAGAGAAAAATTATTAATCAGAGGGGATCATCTATTCAGGGGGAGCATATCTTTTTGGTAACTTTTTGGACTTCACTTTTTGGAAACAGTTTTTGGATTTTTCTCATGAGTGTTGCCATCAATGCCAAAGGGGGAGATTGTTGGCATTCTACACTCTTATGAGAATAGTTGGTGTTGTCATTGATGGCAACCATCTGGCAACCTTCTGGCACTCATTTGGTAAAGCCACCAGCAGGCGCCGACATCGGCAGACACTTCACCGGCAGCGGCAACAATGCATACCGGCACCCCAGCCGACAGGGAATAAACTTTGGTTTATTGTATTTAAATTTAATTATCTTTTGTAAAGCCGACATGGCATATTGTAAAAGACTCATATATATGTATGAGATCTTATAGGTGATTTTGTGTATTAAGCAAGTATGCATGGAGAGAACATATGGATGATATTTTGTAAGGAGATATAGTTGACAGCGAAGGTTTTGGTTATAGAATGTTGGTATTATGGATGTGTTGCATTGGTTTTGTCATTGATGTCAGCACTTGTCAACACTTATCAGCACTGGAGATCTTTGGTTATGTTCACTGGCAAGTTCAGTGACTTATGCATAGTCACCGGTATTTGGTTCACCGGCAAGTTACATTCTTCACCGGCACAGAGGATGACTTGTTATCATCTGGAGATCACTTGGTTATGTCGAAGACATGGTTTGGACACTTGGTTTTGGTGATTTGGTTATTGTTCTAATCAAGTTTTCATATTTGTTGTTATCAGCAAATTGGTCTAGGTTATGGACCGGCAAGCGTTATCTATTCCAGATCAGCACGATGCGTTATGGAAATGATTTATTGATTGGTTATTATTGTAAATGCATTAAGATGACATGATGCATCACATATTGATTTATTTGTAATTGATTTAATTGTAATATTCTTAGTGAGCCAACCTACACATTTGGTCTTAGGTTTTGGTATATATGTAAGATCTCATTTGTGAGATTATGAAATGGTAGTGGAAGAGGAATGTAATAAGTTATATGTGAATATAAGCAGAGCTACTCACAAAACATCATTTGAATATTAAAGGAAGGTATGAAGAGGACAATCAGAGCTTAAGCGGTACTAAATCAAGCATATGAAGATGCTACTTTGAGCAGTAAATTATCATTGGATTTAACCATCCAATTTTAGTCAGTGTGACTCATTTTGTGATTGAGCAGTGAGCTCTAGGCAGTTGGCCTTTCTGCATGTGCAAAACCCATTTGTACACACATACTATCTGCAGTAGTATCATCTGATTGTGGGTAAGGTTTCCCACCGTGCTTTTCCCCCTTATAGGGTTTCCACATATAAATATCTATGTTATGTGTTGTGGATATTATTTGTCTTTGTGTTTCATGCATTAAACTTTATCGGTACTATTATTAATTGTTAAAATGTCAACCGGCATTAAGTTTGGTTTACCGGTATTATACATCAAGTTTGATTAAGTTATATTTGGGTTGAAATTAATAGACAACTAATTCACTCCCCCCCTCTTAGTTGCCTCCGGGTCCTAACAATTGGTATCAGAGCTAAGTCCTCTTTTGGCAAAAGTTTAACAACTTGAGAAGATTCTATGGAAACTAACTATTTCAGGAAGGACAGTCTGAAGCTTGATGGAGCTAACTATGGTATATGGAAGATTAGAATGGAGACACATCTGAATTGGATTGGAAGAGACATATGGGATGTTACAAAGAATGGCTATGTTGGTCCTACACAGAGTCAACCTAATCCACCAAACTTGGCTAAAGATCAGGAGAATGATTGAAAAGAAAGAGAAGCACTTTTGAGCACATTGTCAGATCAGCAAATCATGGGATTATCAGACCGATCTACTGCTAAATCTATTTGGGATAAATTGGAGACATTGAATGAAGGTGATACCACTATCAAAATTGCAAAATTGGAATGCTTCTAGGTCAAGTATGAAAATCAGAAAATGGAATAAGATGAAAGGATTTCTACTTTTATGGAAAGAGTTAATGAAATTGTTTTGGGTATACAATGTTGTGGAGGATCCTTAAGTGAAGATGAAATTGTTTCTAAAGTTTTAAGAGCATTTCCACCGGCATACAAAATGAAAGTAACTGCTATTAATGAATTGAGAACAATGCTTAATACATCAGTATCTATAGATACCTTGGTTGGAAAACTTTCAGGTTTTTAACTTGAGGAATTTGGTCTTGTTGCTACAATTAAAACAGATTTATCTTTTAAAGCATCATCATCATCTGCAGCATCATCATCATCATCTGAGAAATCTAATTGGAAAGTACTTTATGCAAGAGAACTTGAAGACATCAAAAGAGAGAATGAAGAGTTGGAAGAGCTTGAAGCACTATTTGCAAGGAAAATGCCTAAAGGTCCAGTTGGAAGTAACTATGAAGATAAAGCACCATTTAAATGTTTTAACTGCAATAAAATTGGTCATATGGAATCTAGGTGTCCTGCTAGACATGCAAGATTGAAAGAAGAAGATAAAAGAACATATAAGCCTAACCCTGAATATCAGAGATACATATTTAAGAAGAATAGAGACAAATCATGTTACTATGTTGATGAAGAAGTTACTAATGATTCTGATAAGGAATCGATAGACAATGGATGGGCTTTTGTTGCAATAATAGAAGATCAATCGGCACCTACTATACAACCGATAGAGCAGGCCCTGGCAACTAAAATTAAATAAAAGGATGAATGGATCATTGATTTCGGATGTTCACATCATATGACTAGTGAAAAAATAAATTCTTAACCTTTCAGGAATACACTAGAGGTCTAGTAAGATTTGGGGATGATAAAGCTTGTTTGATCAGAGGAAAAGGCACTATATCTTTTGATGGTAAGCACAATACTGACAATGTTTATTATGTTGAAGGTTAACATTTATTATGTTGAAGGTTTGAAGCATAATCTTTTGATTGTTGGTCAATTAGTTGAAAAAGGATTTCAGTTACAATTCAAGAATGGTAAATGCAAAATCATGAATAGAACTGGTTTGGAAATTGCAACCGGTAATCAGACTAAAGGTAATATCTTTCACTTAAATAACAATGAGAAGACATGCTTGATTGCACATATTGATGAAAGTTGGTTATGGCATAAGAGACTTTGTCATGTGAATTTTGATTGCATTCTGAAGATCAGTACAACTAAGGCAGTAAGGGATTTACCTAAGATTGTAAAACCTCACAATCCGGTATGTAAGGATTGTCAATTTGGAAAGCAAGTTAGAACAACTTTTAAGAGTATTCCAGAGAAATCCAATAATGTTCTTGATTTAATTCATACTGACTTATGTGGTCCGGTAAGAACTAGAAGTTTACAAGGAGATATATATTTTATGCTAATCATTGATGATTATTCTAGAATGTATTGGGTTACTTTTCTCAGGGAGAAATCAGAAGCTTTTGGGAAATTCAAACTATTCAAGGTAATGGTAGAAAATGAAACCGGTAAAAAAATCAAATGTTTAAGATCGGATCAAGGAGGTGAATTCACATCTAAGGAATTTAATACATTCTGTGAAGTGAATGGAGTCAGGAGACAGTTATCAACACCTCAGACACTCCAGCAAAATAGAGTTGTGGAAAGGAAGAACATAACTATTTTGGATGCAATCAGAAGCATGATATCAGAAGAAAACCTACCTCATGTGTATTGGAGAGAAGCAGTCAATACAGTGGTTTACACATTCAATAGAGTTCACATCAAAGGTGAAACCAATAAGACCCCTCATGAACTATGGTTTGGTAATCTCCTACTCTTAAATATTTCAGAATATTTGGAAGCAAATGTTATATTAAGAGAGATGATTATATTGGTAAATTTGATCCTAGAAGTGATCAAGGAATATTTCCTGGTTATTCATCTAAGAGAAAGGCATATAGATGTTTTAATAAGAGATTGCAGAAAATCATTGAGAGTGCAAATGTGAAGATTGATGAATAGTTTAGAGGTAATTCAAGGTCTATGGACTCTGAATTGGCAGCTGAGATAATCACAAATGAACCTACACTAAATGCACCGGTACATAATGTTGATCCAGTCACACCGGCATCATCAAAGAACTCCACAGTGACTGAAGAATAGCAGCAAGTGAATACACCCAAGTATGTAAGATTGAATCACTCTGAAAGTCGGATAATTGGGAATAAGTATCAAGGTGTAATGACTAGAGGAAGATTGGCAAATGAAGAGGTATGTCAAATTTCTCAAATTGAACTAGCATCAGTTAATGAGGCATGTGAAGATAAACATTGGATTAAAGCTATGGAAGATGAATTGGAACAAATTGAAAAGAATAACACATGGACATTGGTTTCTTGGCCTAAAAACAAAAATGTAATTGGAACTAAATGGCTATTCAGAAATAAACTTAATGAAGTTGGTAAGGTAATTATAAACAAAGCAAGATTAGTGTGTAAGGGATATTCACAGAAAGAGGGAATTGATTACAATGAAACCTTTGCATTGGTAGCTAGAATTGAGGCAGTCAGACTAATTCTAGCATTTGTAGCACACAAGAACTATAAAGTATATCAAATGGATGTTAAATGTGCATTTCTAAATGGTGATCTTGAAGAAGAAGTTTACATTGAACAACCTAATGGATTTTCCTTGACAAATGACAAAGATATGGTTTGCAGGTTAAGAAAAGTTTTATATGGATTAAAGCAAGCTCCTAGAGCTTGGTATGCTAGATTGGACAAATATCTTTTGAAGCTTGGTTACACTAAAGGTGATGCTAATAGCAACTTATATTTCAAAGTGACTAATGATGACATCTTGGTTATTGAAGTTTTTGTTGATGATATAATTTTTGGAGGAGAAGATGGATTGCGTAAAGACTTTTCTAATAAGATGTAGGAAGAATTCGAAATGTCTATGATTGGGGAGATAAAATTCTTTTTAGGATTGCAGATTTCATAAACTGATAAAGGTATATTCATATGTCAATAAAAGTACTTGACAAAACTACTAAAGAAATTTGGTATGGAAAACTCTAAACCGGTAAGTACTCCTATGACTACAACTGACAAAATCTCATTGAAGGATGATACAACACCTATTAATCCGACAAGATATAAATATATAATTGGAGGTTTACTATATTTGATACAAACAAGACTTGATATTATGAATGCAGTATGTATTGTTTCAAGATTTCAGAGTAATCCTAAGGAAAATCATGAATCAGCAGTGAAAAGGATTTTCTAGTATCTACAAGGCACAACAAATCTTGGTTTATGGTATCCTAAACATGAAAATTATGATTTATGTGCATACACAGATGCTAATTGGGTAGGAGATGTAGATGATAGAAAGAGAACTACCAGCGGAGCATTCTTTCTTGGTAGCAAATTGATTTCATGGTTGAGCAAGAAATAGAGTTGTACATCATTATCAACAGTAGAATCAGAATATGTTGCAGCAACAACTAATTGTACTCAGGTATTATGGATTAAGCAAATGTTGAAGGACATAAAGGTAAAATGCAAAGAACCTATAATCATTTACTGTGATAATATGGCAGCAATAGATATATCCAAGCATCTAGTATTTCACTCTAAAACTAAACATGTTTCTATCAAATTCAATTTTTTGAAAGAGAATGTTGAAGCAAAAGAAGTGAAATTGGTTTATGTGAATACTAAAGAGAAGATTGTAGATATCTTTACTAAGCCTTTACCTAAGGAAACTTTTGAATATCTCAAAGAGCAGCTTGGGGTTATACCCTCACCGGTAGAGACTTGGACAATTGGAGAATGGCATCAGACTGATAGAATTTATAGAGAAATCTTTTTCCGGCTTTGATAAAGGAGAGCTACTTCTCAGGGGGAGTAGTTGGTTATAACAATTGGTATTTGTAATTAGTTCTATGAATTGACTATTTCTGGTTTTTGTATTACTTTGGCATTTGATGTCAAAGGGGGAGATATATCTATGGAAAAACACATTATCTTTTGGGGAGAGACTATTCATTGGGGGATAGATATTATGTATTTTGATTTCTGGTAATTGATCTCTTTGGGAGATTTTTGGTTTTTTGTTTTTGGCATTTCTACTTTGGCACTTAGATGGTTTTTTCCATCTTGTGTTGCCATCAATGCCAAAGGGGGAGATTGTTGGTATTATGGATGTGTTGCATTGGTTTTTTCATTGATGTCAACACTTGTCAACACTTGTCAACACTTATTAGCACTGGAGATCTTTGGTTATGTTCACTGGCAAGTCCAGTGACTTATGCATAGTCACTGATATTTGGTTCACCAGTAGGTTACATTGTTCACCGGCATAGAGGATGACTTGTTATCATCTAGAGATCACTTGGTTATGTCGACGACATGGTTTGGACACTTGGTTTTGGTGATTTGGTTATTGGTCTAATCGAGTTTGCATATTTGTTGTTACCAGCAAATTGGTCTAGGTTATGGACCGGCAAGCATTATCTATTCCAGATCAGCACGACACATTATGGAGATGATTTATTGATTGGTTATTATTGTAAATGCATTAAGCTGACATGATGCATTTCATTTTGATTCATTTGTAATTGATTTAATTATAATATTCTTAGTGAGCCAACCTAGCAAACCTACACATTTGGTCTTAGGTTTTGGTATATATGTAAGATCTCATTTGTGAGATTATAAAATGGTAGTGGAAGAGGAATGTAATAAGGTATATGTGAATATAAGTAGAGCTACTCATATAAACATCATTTGAAGATTAAAGGAAGGTATGAAGAAGACAATTAAATCTTAACCAATACTGAATCCAACATATGAAGATGCTACTTTGAGCAGTACATTATCATAGGATTTAACCATCCAATTGTAGTCAGTGTGACTCTCATGTTGTCATTGAGTAGTGAGCTCTAGGCAGTTGCCCTTTCTGCATGTGTAGACCCCATTTATACACACATACTATCTACAGTAGTATCATCTGATTGTGGGTAAGGTTTCCCACCGTGGTTTTCCCCCTTATAGGGTTTCCATGTACAAATATTTGTGTTATATGTTGTGGATGTTATTTGTCTTTCTTTTTCATGCATTAAACTTTACTGGTACTATTATTAACTATTAAACTGTCAATTGGCATTAAGTTTGGTTTACCAGTATTATACATCAATTTTGATTAAGTTATATTTGGGTTGAAATTAATAGACAACTGATTCACCCCCGCCCCCCTCAGTTGCCTCCAGGTCCTAACATAGAATGAGCTTAAACCGGTATTGAACTTGGGATAGTTGATGTTGATTTGAAGCAGTACATTGTATTGGATTTAATAATCCACTTTTATATTCAGTGTGACTCTTATTGAGCAGTGAGCTCTAGGCAGTTGGCCTTCCTGCATGTGCATGCCCCTCATTG
Source organism: Cryptomeria japonica (assembly GCF_030272615.1). Classification (NCBI taxonomy): domain Eukaryota; kingdom Viridiplantae; phylum Streptophyta; class Pinopsida; order Cupressales; family Cupressaceae; genus Cryptomeria; species Cryptomeria japonica. Next base: position 923,931,314 of record NC_081407.1, read on the forward strand.
TAAGTAATATTTATTCATTGGCTAGTGAGTGAATATTGTGGGCCACAAATCCCACTGAGTTTTTTCCCAAACCGGGTTTCCTTGTTAAACATCTTGTGTTATGGTGTGTTTTCTATGTTGTTTTTATAGTTCCTATTTACTGCATTAGTTCTTATTTACCAGTATACTATTTTAAGATGAAAATTTCTTAATAATTTTAAATATTATGCAAACCGGTTAGATACTAATTCACCCCCCCTCTCAATATCTTTGGGACTTTCATTAATCCTAACAAACTCAACTTTTTTCTACTCCATGAAACTAGCCTTCCTCCTAGAAAGAATTCTCCACCGGTAGTACTTTTCCGGTCATCAACATTTCTTGCCCAATCAGCATCTATGTACACTTTCAAATCAAAATTTCCTCCATATGCATACCATAATCTATAGTCAACAATACCTTTCAGATACCTAAACAATTCTCTTGGTTGCTATTAGATGTGCTTCCTTTGGATTCTTTTGAAATCTAGCAACTATACCAACCGCATGGGCAATATCTGGTCTGCTGTGAACAACATGGTGTAATTTGCCAATCATTGACCTATATTCGTTTTCATCAACAGACTTAGATTCATCTTCCTTGGATAACTTACAACTTGTAACCATTGGTGTTCCAACTGGTTTACAATCACTCGTGCCAAAATTCTTCAAAACCTCTTTCACATACTTAGATTGAGTAATGAAAATGCCATTCTTCATTTGATGTATCTGCAAGCCTATGAAATTTTTTATTTCCCCTACTAAAGACATTTCAAACTCCTTTTTCATTTCATCTACAAAATTGTTGCTCATGACATCATTACCTCCAAAAATAATATTGTAGACACCTAAAATTGTCATGTCTAATTAAATAAATATTTTATTTATTTAATTATTTTAGCCTAATTCTTCTATTAATTAAATAAATCTTTATTTATTTAATTAATTCATTTACCCTCTTCTAGCCTTATTTCTCATTTAAATAAATACATTTATTTATTTAAATTATCCTTTTCCTAAATTAAATAAATATCTTATTTATTTAATTCATCCCACTTCTTCTATTAATTAAATAAATCTTTATTTATTTAATTAATTCATTAACCTTTTCTACCTATGACACATGTCATTCATCTCTTAATTCCTACACTACCTACCCTCTCATTATTTTCTTATTTCCTCTACCTACCCTCTAATCATAGGCGACCATTTATCTTTTACACCTCTCAATCTTATCCTTCCATTTCATATAGTGTCTTATATATAAGGAGATGCTTTCTTCATTATCAACCCTAACTGATGGATCAATTGACTAGACCCTACATTTAAACTTTCATATGCGATCCTACTTGCAACCACATTTCCGTTCTTTGTTGAGCTCTTGTGCACATATAAAATCTGAGAGCAAATATATCAAGCAAGATCAATGGAGATAGGAAGAATGGAGATCCAAACCCTATTGGACATGTGATGGTATAATCTTTGTGATTTCATTTGATATGCATTGTCTTAGGTAATCTTTGTTAGGTCTCGACGACAACTGAGAGGGGGGGGTGAATCAGTTCTCTAATAAATTCAAACCAAAAACAACTCAACCAGCTTAATGCTTAATACCGGTAAACCAGTTAAGTATGTCGGTAGACAGTGTTAATAGTTAATTGCTATACCGATAAATATTAATGCATGAAACATAAACACAAAGTCATCGACAACACATAACACAAACATTTGTACGTGGAAACCCTATAAGGGGAAAAACCACGGTGGGAACCTTACCCACAATCAAATGATACTACTGCAGATAGTAAGTGTACATAAATGGGGTCTGCACATGCAAAAAGGCCAACAGCCTAGAGCTCACTGCTCAATCACAAAATGGGAGTCACACTGACTACAGTTGGATAATTAAATCCAACAAGAATTTACTGCACAAAATAGCATCTTCATATGCTGGATTCAATACCAGTGTAATGCTGATATGCTTCCACAAAAACCTAGCTTCTCCTTCAAATGATGTCTTCATGTATAGCTCTGCTTAATATCGCATATACCTTCACTTAGTTCTTTTTCGCATTCCCACATTCGATCTTACAAAGAAGATCTTACATTTATACCATAACCTAAGACCAATTTTAGTAGGTCGGCTCTACAAGATATTACAATAAAACATTTTACAAACAATATAATATCTGACGCAATAACCAATTAAACATGTCCGCTTAAAGTATTTACAACAATAATAAATCATCTCCATAGCATGTCATGCTGATCTGGAAAAGATAAACCTGTCGGTGTAACCCTAGGCAACCTTAGACCTATTTGCCAGTAAAAGCAAATATGCAAATATGATTATACCAATGATTAATTCTTCAAAACAAAGTGACCACATGATGTCTTCGACATTACCAAGTGTCTTTCATATCATTCCAAGTGTCGATGATCATTATATCCTGTCGGTGAACCATATACCAGTAATTGTGTAATAGTTACTTGTTTGCCGGTGAATGCTGTTGGATCTCTAGAGTGCTAGTGCTTTAGTAGGTGTTGACATCAATGACAAAACCATACCAAAATACCAACAATCTCCCCCTTTGGTATTGATGGCAACACAAGATGGAAAAACCATCAAAGTGCCAAAACAAAAATGCCAAAAAACAAAACCAACAATCTCTCTAAAAAGATCATAACCAAAATACAGAGAGTAATAGTCTCTCTCAAACAACAATCTCTCCCCCTGGGAGCAACATGTGTTATTCAAAGTTCTCTTAAAATATAATATGTTTTTCCATAGATATCTCTCCCCCTTTGACATCAAATAAAAAAGTTATAATAATACCAAGTTCATATACAAAATACCAATCAATTCAATATACCAACTACTCCCCCTGAGAAGTAGCTTCCTCATCAAAGACCGGAGTAAAAGATTTGTCTTTTAATTCTATCAGTTGATGACAATCATCAACTGTCTAAGTCTCTACCGGTGGTGGTACGACTCCAAGCTGATCTTACAGATATTCAAAATTCTCCTTAGGAAAAGGTTTTGTGAAAATATCTGCAAGTTGTTCTTTAGTATTCACATAAACCAGTTTTATCTCTTTTTCTTCAACTTTTTCCCTTAGAAAATTCAGTTTGATAGAAACATGTTTTGTTTTAGAATGTAATATCGGATTCTTAGATATATCAATTGTTGTTGTGTTATCACAATATATGGTAATAGGTTCCTTGCATTTTACCTTTATGTCTTTCAACATTTGCTTAAGCCATAGTACCTGTGTACAGTTTGTTGCCGCTGCAACATATTCTGATTTTGCTATTGATAAAGATGTACAACTCTGTTTCTTACTCAACCAAGAGACTAATCTCTTTCCAAGAAAGAATGCTCCGTTGGTGGTGCTTTTTCTATCATCCACATCTCCTGCCCAATTTGCATCTGTGTATGCACATATATCAAAATTTTCATCTCTAGAATACCATAATCCAAGATTTGTAGTGCCTTGTAAGTACTAGAAAATCCTTTTTACTGTTGATTCATGATTTTCTCTAGGATTACTTTGAAATCTAGAAACAATACATACTGCATTCATAATATCAAGTTTGGTTTGTATCAAATACAATAAACCTCCTATCATAGATTTGTATCTAGTTGGATTAACAGGTGTAGATTCATCCCTTTGAGATAATTTGTCATTTGTAGTCATAGGTGTGCTTACTGGTTTAGAGTTCTCCATCCCAAATTTCTTTAGTAACTCTTTCAAGTGCTCTGATACCATGAAAGGAAATACAAGAGCAAGGAAAGGAAAATAAAATCCAAGAAAGTTTATGATGAAGTAATTGTTACCAAGAGAAAAGCAAAAAACTTTGTGTGGATGCCTTCTCTCAAGGTTTGGATTGTGGTGCCAATGAATATAAGTGGAAGAATCAGCAGGATTTGAAGTTTGGAGTTTATTCTCTGCAGCTAAAATGTTTGGATTTGTAGCAACGATTCATCAAGCAGCACTAAAAAACTCCAGGATCAGTTTAGGTACTTGAAAATGAATTTAGATTTTAAATTTTCAAAATGCTTAAATACAGAGAAGGTTTGAAGTAAAATGATAAAGAATAAATTGTATCTGCCTTAAAGAGAAATTATAATAGTTTGCTACAATCAGTTATTCTTACAATATAAACCCTTTTTATTTATCAATAACACCTGCAAATAAAGATGTTAGGACTGAATGGCAGATTCAAACAAATTGAATCAGAATAGTTGTAAGCAAGAAAAAAGTTAAAATCTGCAAGTGAATCAGAAATGAAATTTAATAATAAATTAGTTTTGGCGGCAAGCCGACCAAATAGATTAAGGAGACTGAGTTTGGCGGTAAACCTTCCAAACTATGCACACTAAAAAAAATAGAAACTTTGGCGGCAAGCCTTCCAAAGATACAAATTTAAACTAGAAAGGAGGAACTTTGGCGGCAAGCCTTCCAAAGCCCTTTTTTAATAAAAAAACTAGAATAGAAGATTAAACCTGCAGGCAAACTTGTTAACAAGTTTGAAAAAAAGTTAAAAAACTGAAATCAGAACCTGCACAATAGAAAATATTAGAAAAAGAACTTCTTCTCCTCTCAAGAATGCCTCCAACAAGGTGAACTCCATAGAATGGTAACCTTCATCAATGTCAACTTAAAACAAGGATTAGAAACCTACTCTGATACCATGAAAGGAAATACAAGAGCAAGGAAAGGAAAATAAAATCCAAGAAAGTTTATGATGAAGTAATTCTTACCAAGAGAAAAGCAAAAAACTTTGGAGCATCACCCAAATGAGAAGAAGGAGGCACAAGAACTTTTGAAAGGGGAAAAGCAAAGAAAAACCCCTTGTGATATTATGAATGAGGCAATGCCTAAAAAGAGAGAGAGAGAGAGAGAGCAAGAAGCTCTTTACAATATTGTCATTAAGAAGAAATGAGAGAGGAGACATCTCTTAAATAGAGATGAGGAGAGGAGTTACAAAGTAACTCCCAAATCTATGAATGCCACCATTCATAAAATGTGTGTGCCATGTGTCCACATCCTCTTATGGAGGAAATCTAATATTCCTTAATAAAGGAAAATAAAAGAAATGACTTGTCCTCACACATGTACTAGACGACAAATTACATGTAGGAATTCCAAAGGAATATCCTAAACTAAATACAAATAAACCTAAGCTAAGTAAAGATTAAATATTCTAACACTTGGATTGACTCAAAAATACACCTTTGTCAGTCTATGAAATCTGCAATCCTAAAAAGAATTTTATTTCTCCAATCATAGACATTTCAAACTCTTGTTGCATTTTAATAGAAAATTCTTTACATAATCCATCTTCTCCTCCAAAGATTATATCATCAACGAATACTTCTATAATAAAGATATCATCATTAGTTATTTTGTAATATAAATTGTTGTCTGGATTTCCTTTAGAAAAACCAATCTTTAAAATATACTTATCCAACCTTGCATACCAAGCTCTTGGGGCTTGTTTCAATCCATACAAAGCTTTTCTTAACCTGCAAACCATATCACTGTCATCTATCAAAGAAAATCCATCAGGTTGTTCAATATAGACTTCCTCTTCAAGATCTCCATTCAAGAATGCACATTTGATATCCATTTGATAAACTTTGTAGTTCTTGTGAGCTGCAAAAGCCAAGAATAATCAGACTGCCTCAATTCTAGCTACCAGTGCAAAGGTTTCATTGTAATCAACTCCTTCTTTCTGAGAATATCCCCTACACACTAGTCTTGCTTTATTTCTGACAACCTTACCATCTTCATTGAGTTTGTTTCGAAATACCCATTTGGTTCCAGTTATATTTTTATCTTTAGGCCGGGGAACTAATGTCCAAGTGTTATTTTTCTCAATTTATTCTAATTCTTCTTCCATAGCTTTAATCCAAAACTTATCTTCACATGCCTCATTAACAGATGATGGTTCAATTTGAGAAATAAGACATACCTCTTCATTTGCCAATCTTCCTCTTGTCATAACTCCTTTAAATTTGCTTCCAATTATCTGATCTTCAGAATGATTCAATTTTACATACTAGGGTGTCTTAGTTTGTTGTTGTTCTTCAACTACTATGGAATCCTCTTATGGTACCGGGGTAACTGGATCTTCATTCTGTACTGGTGGATTTAGTATAGGTTCGTTTGTCACAATTTCTATTTTCAGTTCAGAATCTATATACCTTGAAGTTCCTCTAAATTGTTCATCAATTTTTACATTTGTACTCTCAACAATTTTCTACAATCTTTTATTAAAACATCTATATGCCTTGCTCTTAGATGAATAACCAAGAAATATTCCTTCATCACTTCTAGTATCAAATTTTCCAATACACTCATCTCTTCTAATATAACATTTACTTCCAAAAATTCTGAAATACTTAAGAGTAGGAGTATTACCAAACCATAGTTCATGAGGGGTCTTATCGGTTTCACCTTTGATGTGAACTTTGTTGAATGTATAGACGGTTGTGCTAACTACTTCTCTCCAATATACATGTGGTAAATTTGCTTCAGATAACATACTTCTTGCTGCATCCAAGATAGTTCTATTTTTCCTTTCAACAACTCCATTTTGTTGTGGTGTCTGAGGTGCTGATAGTTGTCTTCTGATTCCATTCACTTCACAGAATGTATTAAGGTCCTTAGATGTGAATTCTCCTCCTTGATCTTATCTTAAACATTTGATTTTCTTACCGGTTTCATTTTCAACCATTGCTTTGAACAGTTTGAACTTTCCAAGTGCTTTTGATTTTTCTCTGAGAAAAGTAACCCAACACATTCTAGAATAATCATCAATAATTAGCATGAAATATCTATCACCTTGTAAGCTTTTAGTTCTAGCTGGACCACATAAATCAGTGTGAATCAAATCAAGAGCATTATTGGATTTTTCTAGAATACTTTTGAAACTAGCTCTAACTTATTTTCCAAATTGACATTCCTTACATATTGTATTCTGAGGTTTCACAATTTTAGGTAGATCTCTAACTATGTTAGGAGTACTGATCTTTATCATGCAATCAAAGTTTACATGACAGAGTCTCTTATTCCATAACCAACTTTCATCTATATGTGCAATCAAGCATGCCTTTTCACTGTTATTCAAATGAAAGATATTACCTCTAGTCTGATTACTAGTTGCAATTTCTAAACCAGTTCTATTCATGATTTTGCATTTTCCATTCTTAAATTGTAACTAAAATCCTTTCTCAACTAATTGACCAACACTTAAAAGATTATGTTTTAATCCTTCAACATAGTAGACATTGTCAGTGTTATGCTTACCATCAAGAGATATTGTACCCTTACCTTTGATTAAACAGGCTTTGTCATCTCTAAATCTTACTAAACCTCCATTGTATTCTTGAAAGTTCAAGAATTTACCTTTGTCTCCTATCATATGATGTGAGCATCCTGAGTCAATGATCCATTCATCCTTTACTTCAACTTTAGCTGCTAGGGCTTGTTCTACTAGTTGAGCAGTAGGTGTCAGCTCATCTTCTATTATAGAAACAAAAACCCATCCATTGTCTACTGGATCCTCATCAGAATCATCAGTTACACCTTCATCAGCAATGTAACAAGATTTGTCTTTGTTCTTCTTAAATCTGTATCTCTGATATTCGGGAATAGGCTTGTATGTTCTTCTAGCTTCTTCTCTTAGTCTAGCATGCCTATCAGGGCATCTCGAAGCCATATGACCAATTTTATTGCAGTTAAAACATTTAAAGGGTGCTTTACCTTCATATTTACTTCCAATTGGACCTTTCGGCATTTTCCTTGCAAATAGTGCTTCAAGCTCTTCAATTTCTTCATTATCCTTCCTAGTTTCTTCAAGTTCTCTTGCATAAAAGGCTTTCCAATCTGATTTGTCAAATGATGGAGCAGATGATGTTGATGCTTTAAAGGCCAAATCTATCTTTATAGTAGCAACAAGACCAAATTCCTCAATTTCAAAGGCTGAAAGTTTTCCAATTAATGTATCCCTAGTTACTGATGTATTAGGCATTGTTCTCAACTCATTTATAGCAGTAACCTTCATTTTATATGTCGGTGGCAATCCTCTTAAGATTTTTGAAATAATTTCATCCTCACTCAATGTTCCTCCACAACATTTAATACCCAAAACATTTTCATTTACTCTTTCCATAAAAGAAGAAATCCTTTCATCTTCTTCCATTTTCAGATGTTCATACCTGACTCGGAAGCTTTCAATTTTTGCAATCTTGACTGTGGAATCTCCTTCATTCAATGTTTCCAAATGATCCCAAATAGCTTTAGCAGTAGACCTATCTGATAATCCCATGATTTCTTGATTTGATAAAGCGCTCAAAAGTGCTTCTCTTGCTTTGCAATCATTCTCCTCATCTTTAGCTAAGGTAGTTGGAGCGGTCTGACCAGCTACAGTAGTAGTATAACCATTCTTTGTAACTTCCCAGATGTGTTTACCAATGCAATTCAGATGTGTCTCCATCCTGATCTTCCATATCCCATAGTTGGTTCCATCAAGTTTGGGATTGTCCTTCCTGAAATAATTAGTAGTCATTGGATCTCCTCAAGTTGTTAAACTTCTGCAAAAGAGGACTAGGCTCTAATACCAATTGTTAGGTCCCGGAGACAACTGAGAGGGGGTGGTTGAATCAGTTGTCTACTAAATTCAAACCAAAAACAACTAAACCAACTTAATGCTTAATACCGGTAAACCAGTTAAGTATGTCGATAGACAGTGTTAACATTTAATTGCTATACCGGTAAAGATTAATGCATGAAACATAAACACAAAGTCATCCACAACACATAACACAAATATTTGTACGTGGAAACCCTATAAGGGGAAAAACCATGGTGGGAAACCTTACCCACAATCAGATGATACTACTGCAGATAGTAAGTGAACATAAATGGGGTCTACACATGCAGAAAGGCCAATAGCCTAGAGCTCACTGCTCAATCACAAAATGGGAGTCACACTGACTACAGTTGGATGATTAAATCCAATAAGAATGTACTGCACAAAATAGCATCTTCATATGCTGGATTCAGTACCGGTGTAATGTTGATATGCTTCCACAAAAACCTAGCTTCTCCTTCAAATGATGTCTTCATGTATAGCTCTGCTTAATATCGCATATACCTTCACTTAGTTCTTTTTCACATTCCCACATTCGATCTTACAAATAAGATCTTACATTTATACCATAACCTAAGACCAATTTTAGTAGGTTGGCTCTACAAAATATCACAATAAAACATTTTACAAACAATATAATATCCAATGCAATAACCAATTAAACATGTCAACTTAAAGCATTTACAATAATAATAAATCATCTTCATAGCGTGTCATGCTGATCTGGAAAAGATAAACCAACCAGTGTAACCCTAGTTAACCTTGGACCTATTTGCCGGTAAAAGAAAATATGCAAATATGATTATACCAATGATTAATTCTTCAAAACAAAGTGTCCACATGATGTCTTAGACATTACCAAGTGTCTTCCATATCATTCCAAGTGTCAGTGATCATTATATCTTGTCGGTGAACCATATACCAGTAACTATGCAATAGTTACTTGTTTGTCAGTGAATGTTGTTGGATCTCCAAAGTACTAGTGCTTTAGTAGGTGTTGACATCAATGACAAAACCATACCAAAATACCAACAATCTTCATATGTTATGGTGGATCTTTGTTGTTGTTAGGCTGGGGTTTTGTGGTTGAATCCATTTAGTCTTTCAATATTGTTGTTATCCATTTTTATCGTATACAAATATCATTAACAAATACTTCAATAACCAATATTTCATCTCCTTCAGACTTGAGATAAATATTACTATCATCACTGGTTATTGCAAAGCCAATCTTCATCAGATGTGTATGAAGCCTTTCATACCATGCTCTAGGTGCCTTCTTTAATCCATACAAAGATTTATGCAATTTGCAAACCATGTCTTTCTCATTTGTCAAAGCATAACCATCAGGTTGCTCTATGTATACCTCTTCTTCCAATATCCCATTCAAAAATGTAGACTTAACATCCCTCTGGTATACCTTGAACTTATTATAGACTGCAAATGCAAGTAATGTTCTGACACCTTCCAGTCTTGCTACTGGTACAAAAGTTTCACCATAATCTTCTCCTTCTTCTTGCGCATAACCCTTGCAAACTAATCTTACCTTGTTGTGAACTACAACACCATCTTCATTTAAATTGTTTCTAAAAACCCATTTAGTACCTATAACATTCTTGTTTACCGATCGGGGTACCAGGGTCCAAGTATTGTTCTTCTCAATTTGATCCAATTCCTCCTCCATAGCTTTAACTGAACGATCATCACCAAATGCCTCTTTAGTACTTCTAGGTTCAATGGTGTAAATCATGCAAGAGTTCTCTCTTATTCTTCTTCTAGTTAGTACTCCATCATCCTTATCCCCAATAATTTGTTGTGGACTGTGATTCAGTCTCACATATCTAGGAATAACATGATCATTCTCTTTAGGTTTAGCTTCTTCATTATCATCTTCTTCTAAATTTATTTATTCTAGTTGAACAAGTGCATCATAATTTTCTATACCGGTTTCTAATTTAACAGTTTCATATTCTAAAAGCAAAATGCAAGGATCTTCATCCTTTTTCTTTGAACTGGTTCCTTCTGAAATTTCTGGACATTCATCTACTCAAACATCAACACTCAACAATTCTCTGTGTCCAGTTGTTGAAGCATTTGTAGGCCTTACTCTTGGTGGAATAGCCAAGAAATATGTCTTCATCGCTCTTAGCTTCAAACTTGCTTATATAATCACCTCTTTTAATAAAACATTTGCTACCAAATATATTTAAATAGCTAACATCGGGTGATCTTCCATACCAATATTCATAAGAGGTCTTGTCCTTACCTCTTTTCACCAGAACTCGGTTCATTGTGTAGACAGTTGTACTTATAGCTTCTCTCCAAAATGTTTTCACTACACTTCCTTGTATCAACATTGTCCTAGCAGCTTCAACCACTGACCGGTTGTTCCTCTCTGCGATACCATTTTGTTGTGGTGTCCTCGGTGCAGAAAGTTGTCATTTGATACCATTCTCATCACAGTACTTAGTGACATCCACAGAAGTAAATTCACTTCCTTGATCTGTTCTCAGACATTTTATCTTTTTGCCACTCTCTTTCTCATCTAAGGCCCTGAATGCCTTGAACTTACCAAAAGCTTCATTCTTATCCTTCAATAATGTGACCCACATCATCCTTGAACAACCATCAGTGAAGATCATGAAATATATATCACCTTAATTTCTTCTTGTTCTTATTGGTCCACATAGATCTATATGAACAAAATCTAACAAGTGCTCTGCTGAGAAGGACTTGCTCTTGAAAGTTGAAGAAGTCATCTTTCCTAACTGACATTCTTTTCAAAGAGCATTAACTAGTTTGTCTAGCTGAGGTAGACCTCTTACTGTCTTAGACTTGCTCACTTTAGCAATGTTATTAAAGTTTATATGACAAAATCTTCTATGCCAAAGCCAGCTATCATCTATCTTTGCAATCAAATAGTTGCTAACTTTAGGATTAAGATAAAATAGATTACCTCTGGTTGATTTTCCAGTTGCAATCAATTCACCTTTGTTGTCAAATATTTTGCATATACCATTTCTAAACTCCAGTGGGTATCCTTTGTCATTTAGTTGTGCCACACTCAGAATATTGTGCTTTAGACCTTCAACCCAATAAACATCGTCAGCACTGCTCTTTCCATTAAGAGAAATAACTCCCTTACCTTTAACCATACAGGGTGAGTCATTGCCAAATCTGACAACACCGCCATCAAATTCCTTCAAGGAAACAAATTTTCTCTTATCACCAGTCATATGATGTGAACAACCACTATCAATGATCCAATCATCAGAGTTATCCATCCTGGACACTAGTGCCTTCTGATCTGATATCTCTTCCTTAATAGCTACAAACACAATATCTTCCCTAGAATCATCATCGGATTCTTCATCAATAATACCACTATCAACCACTATAAGATAATCTCTCTTTCCTTTCCCCTTATACTTCTTGAATTTGTCTCTCTTGAGTTCATTTTCACCATTAGGACAATTAGTTGTTACCTCTGTATTTCCCAGTGCCTCTAGGAAGTCGTTTTGCCAACAATGCTTCAAGTTCCACTAAGTTGTCTTCATCATCAACATCTTTATTGGATCTAGATTCATAGCTATGCTCGATATCTCTACTTTTTCTCACAAATGGGTTAGAGAGAGAAGCTCTGAATGCAGATTCTAGTTTCTGTACATTGCCATCATAGCCATTTAATTCAAAAGTAGTAAGTTTTCCAATGATAGAGTCAAGAGCTACCTTAGTTTTGTCAATTGACTTCATGTCCTAAATAGCTGCAACTCGGATAGGATAGACCAGTAGTAGGGTTCTCAGTACCTTACTAATCACTGTGGCATCTTCCACTTTCCCTCCTGCACTCTTTATTTCACCAACTATCTCTTTTATCCTTTGACCATACTGTTGGATATTCTCACCTTCAAACATTCTCATGTCATCAAACTTTCCTCTTAGGCTCTCTTCTTTAGCAATCTTAACATTTTCATCACCGCTATAAATCTCTTCAAGTTTTTTCCATACTTCATATGCAGTTTCAAGACCATGAACATTTACATAATCAACATCAGATAGGGAACTTATAATAGCCTCCAATGCTTGATGATTTTCTTGTTGTTCTTTCTTCTGATATTTAGTTAGAGTTCTAGTAGGTGCAACATACTGAGTTTCTACATTATCCCAGTACTGACTTCCAAGACTCTTGATATAAATCTTCATTTTGTCACTCCATATTCTATAGTTTTCTCTATTGAACTTTGGACCTTCCTTCTTCATCATGATCTACAATATATTTTCCTCAAGTTGTTAGACTTTAGGTTAAAGAGGACCTAAGATGCTCTGATACCAATTGATGGTATGATGAAAGAATAAGTATCTGGTAGATTACAGAAAGGGGGGTGTGAATCAATAAACTGAAAAACTGAAACAAACTTCCCAAACTCAAATTCAAACACAAAGTAAACTTTCACTGTCAAAATCAATACTTATAAGAATACTCAACATCAACCGGTTAAGTATTATACCAACTTAATAGTAAACAACTTCAATCTTGTAAACATCAACATACTTCATCTCTCAATACTTCCAATTATCATGCCTTATCACAATAGTTAAGTAGTTAATCAAATCAATAACTAAGATCATAACCACAAAAACATTAACCACATGACACAAATATTTATACATGGAAAACCCAAATAGGTAAAAACCATGGTGAGATGAGACTCACAAGATAGCTATCTGAACTCTTTTGAAGTTTGCCCTATTAGGAGCCAAGACTGTTAAAGCTTTTACAATAAGTCCTATTACAAATTGATCCTGTTAGGAATCACCCAATTAAGGGATTTACAAAATGTTTTGATGAAAAGAAAAATACCTTGTTAGGAGTAACCTCGGTAGAGAATTTGAGAATCCAAGATAATGGACCACCTTGTTAGAGGATTTAAGAAGTAACTAATCTTGTTAGAGCTTACCCGATTAAGGGATTTCACTTATGTTGTAATTGTTAGAAAACAACATGTTTTTTTTATCTAACTAAATAGCACTACATTTGCTTGATCATATCCTTTTAAGCTTCAATTTTCCTTTACACAAACTGCATATCTTTTCTCCAGTTAGGCAACCACACACTCAACTGATTTTTTCCAACTTTTGCCAACACCTTTACAAACAACTTCATTGACCTTAAATAAAAATCAATTAGGTCGGTAACACAACAAAAACCTAATTCTCTCATAGAGATTACAAACAAATTAGTTCAAGTGTGACCATTGGATTTGCATACCAATCTATATACATTCTTCAAGAAAATTCCAACCTCTCCATGATCACTACTTCATCGGACTTTGTAACTCATCATGCACTTTTCATTAGATTCAATCCACTTTTCTCATTCCCTAGACAATCAAACAAATGCACCAAAACAATTTGAACTAATCCTCATACAATGATCACTCGTGGCACTATCATTACTGCTCAACATTAGATCTCATTTCAACAAATCTTGATCGGTTAGGGTTTAACAAAAATAACTGGTAGGGTTTACCGGTTACAATGCATAGAAAGGGTTTTAACCTTATACACCAATTTAATGGTTCAACTCACAAACTAACATACCAGTTTGCAACATCTTCCTCAAAGCTCTTCCTACTGGTTACAAGATAATATCAATAATAACAACACTATCAACAATATCATAAATACCATCACCGGTTCAATTGATATCAATGACAACATAACATATCATTAATGCAATCTCCATGCAAATGCCAACACAACTATGGACCTAGTATGCCATAATCATCCCTTAACCTAGCTACTTGCTCCTTATCATCCTTGTCATTTCAATAACCCACCTTCTAAAATTGTCATCCTTGCTTCTGTTTTGAGTTGTCAAACTTCTCTTCATCTAACACTTATTCAAGTTATGCTTAATTATTTAGCTCTACTGATTCTTTCATTATTTTTTTAAGTCAAACTTTCATCCATTCTCCCACCTTATTTCTCTTCCCTTGATTCCTTCTAAATATTTTCACCTGATAACTTGCTAAATATTTACCATCAAAGTTTGAGAATTAGAATTTCTTTTGAAATGGTACTAGGCATGAATCAAGCCTAAACTTTGATATCTAAAATTTGAAGAGTAATGTTAATTACTTAAGGTTATACATTTGGATTTCCCTCTTCTTAAATGAATTTTTAGTTACCCCAATGTCCAGTAACGCAAATTTTGGTTTTAATTATGGATTTTGTCTAATCCATGAAATTTAAAACATCTCGCCTATTTTTTGACTTCCCATAACCCACTAGAATAGCCCAAAAGGCCACATGGTCACCTAAAAAAGATCCAAGGCACTAGAAAGGTACCAATAACTAATAGTGGTAGCTTTTGTATTGCCTAATGAGGATTAAGAACAATTTTGGTACATATGTGATTTAAGGAATTGGAATGGTGGCTTGCTAGAAGTGGTTAAATTTTTTCTTTTATTGGTTGAAAGGCCCAATAACTAAAAAAATAATTCCCAGAAACATTTAACCCAAGTCTCACAAATTCAGTATTGAAAGATTCAAAGTCCATTTGAAATTTACTATAGTGGATCAAATCTTACTACAAGTAAAGTCTCTTGATGTCTAATTAGTTTTCACTGTGGATTTCATGAATTCATTGACTATCTTGCATGCAGATGGTGATGTGATTGGTGAGAAAACTAACATATCTTAATGGAAAGATCTTGATAGTTCTAGTATGGTTTTTGATGTCAGGATTACATTTTTGAGACAACATGGTGCAACATGCAACATTTTTTATAATTGCATAATAGGTCCATAATTGGTCCTATCATACCATGACATGGCATAATAGGACCATAATAGGACCATAATAGGACCTTTATGCCATGACATGGAATAAATGGTCATACTATGCCATTTCATGGCATAATAGTACCTATTATGGCATATCATGGCATAATAGGACCTATTATGCCATCATGGAATAATAGGTCCTATTATGCCATGTCATGGTATGACAGGATCAGCTATGGACCTATTATGCAATGTCATGGCATAATAGGACATATTATGCCATCATGACATAATGTGTCCTATTATTTCATGACATGGCATAATAGGTCCATAGTTGGTCCTGTCATACCATGACATGGCATAATAGGAACATAATTTGCCATCATGGCATAATGTGTCCTATTTTTTTCATGGCATGGCATAATAGGACCTACTATATTTATATCATTCCATGGAATGCCTTAATATGACATGATGGCATAATATGTCCTATTATGCCATGACATGTCATAATAGGTCCATAATTGGTCCTATTATGTCATGTCATGGAATAATAGGAAAATAGTTATCAAATCTATAATAATTTGACTATGTCAATGGCTAATGCTTAATGAATATTCATGTTTTGAAGGTCTCATTAATAAATTAGAGATATTATATAAGAGGAGAGAATTAAATCCCTCTAATATTGGTGTATAAACTACGAAGCCTTTGATTTACCAAATGGAATATCTAAGTAGGGTCGTCATGAATGAGGACCCTTGAGGTTTACATTTAGAGATATGGATGACCTTGACCTTGGTAGCCCACCACTTCCATGTGTAAGAATATATGTGTTAATGTTGAGTTCACACCATTAGGGTGAATGAAGTTACAATGTTACGAATTTTAACATAGAGGAAGAGAACTTGGTAAAACAAGTTGATAATCATTATAAAGTGAAAGAAAAAAAGGAAAAAAACTATTGAGATTGAGACACAAACTATATGATAACTCATACACTAGCGTCTCTTTCATAATCTTTAAAAAATGAGTAAAATCAGATTTAAAAATGGGGGTCCATTTTTTAAAAATGGGACTCCATTTCGTTTTCAAGCAGGCTCCCATTTGAGAACAAAACGGGGGCCCATTTAGTTTCGCCTCGAGGGCCCGAAGCAAAAATGGGCCCCCATTTTTTGAAAACAGGCCCCCATTTCTAAGAGGACATTTTCCAATGCATGGACTTCCACCAATTTGTGACCCATTACCTTGCACTTACCCTATAATCAATTGAGTTTGTAATTGTTTCAAGAGTGAGCTATATTTCAAGTCAAATTCATGATGTGGCTTAAGGGAATGATATTTCTTATGTGATATGGTTTGGTTTTATGAATTTTTCATTGAAATGTCTTATGTGGTCTATTTCAATTAGTGTATCTTAACATGGGGATGCAATTGAAATGTCTAAAGGGCATGTAATTAGGACATGGAGCTAGAACTTGGAGATGTAATTGAAATGGCTTAAGGTGATGTAATTATTGTATCTTGTTCTTGAAAATGTTAAATAAATTAAATTTAGATCTATATAAACATAGATATAAAAATCTAATCTATAAACATGCCTAATATAGAAAGATAATCATTTAATGAACTATAAAAATCTAACATAGATAAACATTTGATCTATCTATATATAAACATAATCAAATAAACATCAAGAACTAAATCTCAACAACTGCACATGTCTCATCAAATGTATAAATGTCAAATATAAATTATATCAGATGTATAGGTGTATCATCAAACATATAATCAAGTCCCTAAATACATGTATATATATAGGTAATCATGTCTAAGAAAGTCTATATAAAGGTAAACATGTCTAGATGGGCATGCTCAAAGTGGCAGCTTAGTCATCATATCTTCTACGAATGGAGTGACCCTCTAAGTGAGAGTCATGGTTTGATGAATGTGCAACTGATCTCTACAAATAGTATAACACATTAAATATCAATAAATGTACATGTGTACATTCCTAATATTGTACTTGAACTATAAAAAGAATGACATTTACACATGTGTGCATATATACAAGTTCAATTGTACATAATAATTTTAAACTCACTTGTCCACTAGCAAGTGTCACA
This sequence comes from Cryptomeria japonica, assembly GCF_030272615.1. Classification (NCBI taxonomy): domain Eukaryota; kingdom Viridiplantae; phylum Streptophyta; class Pinopsida; order Cupressales; family Cupressaceae; genus Cryptomeria; species Cryptomeria japonica. The sequence continues at coordinate 923,948,907 of NC_081407.1, forward strand.
TCAACTGAATCTGGCCTATACACATTCTATGAACTTAGGCAAGGAGTAATGTGACTAACTATGCCTACAAAGATATATAAATATGTAGTTTGTTGCATGTGTATGTCAGGACTATAAATAATTGAAAGTTACAAAAACTATAAATTAAATAAGTGAATATTTTTAAATCATTTATTATAAATGTACCTAGGTATCAAGTGCAACAATATGATCATCTGCTACTAGATCATATATGCCATAGCAATCTGTATGAATGACAAGTGTAGCCTGGGCTTTACAAATGGGAGGGTTGTTAGGTCCCAGAGACAACTAAGAGGGGGGGGGGTGAATCAGTTGTCCAATAAATTCAACCAAAATTAACTTAACAAAAACTTAATGCTTAATGCCAGTAAACCAAAGTTTATGCCGGTAGATAGTTTTATCAGTTAATTGCAGTACCGATAAAGATTATTGCAAGAAACAGAAAGACAATAACATCCACAACACATAACACAAATATTTGTACATGGAAACCCTGTAAGGGGAAAAACCATGGTGGGAAGCCTTACCCACCATCAAATGATATTATTACATATAGTATGTGTGTACAATATGGAGCCTGCACATGCAGAAAGGCCAACTGCCTAGAGCTCACTGCTCAATCACAAAATGAGAGTCACACTAACTATAATTGGATGGTAAAATCCAATGATAATGTACTGCATAAAATACCATCTTCATATGCTAGATTCAGTATCGGTTTAGTTCTGATTGCCTTCACAAAACCTTCCTTCAACCTTCAAATGATGTCTACATGTAGAGCTCTGCTTATTTTCGCATATACCTTATTACAATTCCTTTTTCAATCACATATCATTCTCACAAATGAGATCTTACATTTATACCATAACCTAAGACCAATTGAATAGGTCGGTTCACTAAAAGATATTACAATAAAATCAATTACAAATAAATCAATATCCAATGCATGATGTCGGCTCAATGTATTTACAATAATAATAAATCATCTCCATAACGTGTCGTGCTGATCTGGAATAGATATGTTTGTCAGTGCATATCCTGGACCTATTTGCTGGTAATAGCAAATATGCAAACCTGAATAAACAATTAACCAAATCACCAAAACCAAGTGATCGAATAATGTCTTTGACATAACCAAGTAGTCTCCAAGACATTCCAAGTCCTGGTGAACAATATAATTTGTCAGTGAACCAAATACCGGTGACTATGCATAAGTCTTTGACTTCCCGGTGAACATAACCAAAGATCTCCAAGTGCTGATAAGTGTTGACAAGTGATGACAGGCATTCACATCAATGACAAAACCATGTCAACATATCCAAAATACTAACAATCTCCCCCTTTGGCATTGATGGCAACACAAGATGGAAAAACCATCAAAGTGTCAAAATAAAAATGCCAAAAACCAACAATCTCCCAAAGAAATCGTTAACCAGAAATGAAAATACAGATATAGAGAGTAATCAATCTCTCCAATAATCTCTCCCCCAAGGGATAATGTGTTTTTTCATAATATCTCTCCCCCTTTGACATCAAATGCCAAAGCATTACAAAAACCAATTTCAAATATAAAATACCAACTTATTATACCAACTACTCCCCCTGAGAAGTAGCTCTCCTCATCAAAGCCGGAAAAAGATTTTTCTGTTAATTCTGTCGGTTGATGAAAAACATCAACTTTCTAAGTCTCTACCGGTGGGGTTAGGACTCCAGGTTGTTCTCTGAGATATTCAAAAGTCTCCTCAGGCAAAGGCTTTGTAAAAATATCTACAATCTGCTCTTTAGTAATGACATAACCCAATATCACTTCTTTTGCTTCAACATTCTCTTTTAGAAATTTGAATTTGATAGAAACATGTTTAGTCTTAGAGTGAAATATTGGGTTCTTTGATATATCAATTGTTGTCATATTATCATAGTAAATAGTTATAGGTTCCTTGCATTTTACCTTTATGTCCTTCAACATTTGCTTGATCCATAATACCTGTGTATAGTTAGTTGTTGCTGCAACATATTCTAATTTTGTTGTTGATAGACTTGTACAACTTTGTTTCTTGCTTAACCATGAAATTCGTCTGCTACCAAGAAAAAATGCTCTGACAATGGTTCTTTTTTTGTCATACACATCTCCTGCCCAATTAGCATCTGTGTATGCACATAAGTCAAAATTTTCATCTCTAAGATACCATAAACCAAGATTTGTAGTGCCTTGTAAGTACCGGAAAATCCTTTTCACTGCTGATTCATGATTTTCTTTAGGATTACTCTGAAATATTGATACAATACATAATGCATTCATATTATCAGGTCTTGTTTGTGTCAAATATAGTAAACCTCCTATCATAGACTTGTATCTAGTCAGATTAACAGGTGTTGATTCATCCTTCAAAGATAATTTATCAGTTGTAGTCATAGGCGTGCTTACCGGTTTACAGCTTTTCATGCCAAATTTCTTTAGTAATTCCTTCAAGTACTTAGATTGACATAGGAATATACCTTTATCAGTCTATGAAATCTGCAATCCTAAAAACAATTTTATCTCTCCAATCATAGACATTCCAAATTCTTGTTGCATTTTGTTAGAAAAGTCTTTACACAATCCATCTTCTCCTCCAAAGATTATATCATCAACAAAAACTTCAATAACCAAGATGAAATCATTAGTCACTTTGTAGTATAGATTGCTGTCAGCATTACCTTTAGTGTATCCAAGCTTTAAAAGATATTTGTCCAATCTAGCATACCAAGCTCTAGGAGCTTTTTTTAGACCAAATAAATCTTTCCTTAACCTGCAAACCATGTCTTTGTTATCTATCAAAGAAAATCCATCAGGTTGTTCAATATAAACTTCTCCTTCAAGATCTCCATTCAAAAATGCACATTTAACATCCATTTGATATACTTTATAATTCTTGTGAGCTGCAAAAGCCAATAGGAGTTTGACTGCCTCAATTATAGCTACCGGTGCAAAGGTTTCATTGTAATCAATTCCTTCTTTCTCTGAATATCCCTTACACACTAATTTTGCTTTGTTTCTGATTACCTTACCATCTTACCATCTTCATTAAGTTTATTTTTGATAACCTATTTAGTTTCAATTACATTTTTGTCTTTAGGTTGGGGAACTAATGACCAAGTGTTATTCCTTTCAATTTGTTCCAATTCATCTTCCATATCTTTAATCCAATATTTATCTTCACATGCCTCATTAATTGATGTAGGTTCAATTTGATAAATAAGACAGACCTCTTCATTTGCCAATCTTCCTCTAGTCATAACTCTTTGAAATTTATTTCCAATTATCTGATCTTTAGAATGATTCAATCTTACATATCGGGGTGTTTTTGCTTGTTGTTGTTCTTCAGTGACTATTGAATCTCTAGATGATGTCGGTGTAACTGGATCACCATTCTGTACTGGTGTATTCACAATAGGTTCATTTTTAATTATCTCTATTGCCGGTTCAGAGTCTGTGTACCTTGAATTTCCTCTAAACTGTTCATCAATCTTCACATTTGCACTCTCAAAAATTTTATGCAATCTCTTGTTAAAACATCTATATGCCTTTCTCTTAGATGAATAACCAAGAAATATTCCTTCATCACTTCTAGGATCAAATTTTCCAATATACTCATCTCTTCCAATATAGCATTTACTTCCAAATATTCTGAAATATTTAAGAGTAGGAGTATTACCAAACCATAGTTCATGAGGGATCTTGTCGGTTTTGCCTCTGATGTGAACTCTGTTGATTGTATAAACTGTTGTATTGACCGCTTCTCTCCAGTATATATGAGGTAGATTTGCTTTTGATATCATACTTATGGCTGAATCCAAGATAGTTCTATTTTTCCTTTCCACCGCTCCATTTTGTTGGGGTGTCCAAGGTGCTGATAACTGTCTTTTGATCCCATTCACTTCACAGAATGTATTAAATTCCTTAGATGTGAATTCACCTCCTTGATCTGATCTCAAACATTTGATTTTCTTATCGGTTTCATTTTCTACCATCACCTTGAATAGTTTGAATTTACCAAATGCTTCAAATTTTTCCCTGAGAAAAGTAACCCAACACATTCTAGAATAATCATCAATGATTAGCATAAAATACCCATCTCCTTGTATACTTCTAGTTCTTGTTGGATCACATAAATTGGTATGAATTAAATCAAGAACATTGTTAGATTTCTCTGGAATACTCTTGAAAGTTGCTCTAACTTGCTTTCCAAATTGACATTCCTTACATACTGGATTGTGAGGTTTAACAATCTTAGGTAAATCTCTTACCGCCTTAGTAGTACTGATTTTCATAATGCAATCAAAATTTACATGGCAAAGTCTCTTATGACATAACCAACTTTCACCAATATGTGCAATCAAACATGCTTTCTCATTGTTGTTCAAATGAAAGATATTACCTCTAGTTTGATTACCGGTGGCAATTTCCAAGCTAGTTCTATTTAAGATTTTGCATTTACCATTCTTGAATTGTAACTAAAATCCTTTCTCATCTAATTGACCAACACTCAAAATATTATGCTTCAAACCTTCAACATAGTAAACATTATCAGTATTGTGCTTACCATCAAAAGATATAGTGCCTTTTCCTTTTATCAAATAGGCTTTATCATCTCCAAAGCTTACTAGACCTCCATTGTAATCTTGAAAGGTTAAGAATTTACTCTTAATTCTAGTCATGTGATGTGAACATCCTGAATCAATAATCCATTCATCCTTATCTTCAACTTTAGCTACCAAGGCCTGCTCTACCGGTTGAATAGTAGGTTTCAGTTGATCTTCTGTTATAGCAACAAAAACCCATCCATTTTTGATCGGATCCTCATCAGAATCATCAGTAACTCCTTCATTAGCATAATAACAAGATTTGTCTCTATTCTTCTTAAACTTGTATTTCTGATAATCAGGTTTAGGCTTATATGTTCTTTTAGTTTCTTCTCTTAATCTTGCATGTCTATCAGGACATATAGAAGCTATATGACCAATCTTATTATAGTTAAAACATTTAAAGGGTTCTTTACCTTCATACTTACTTCCAATTGGACCTTTAGGCATGTTCCTTGCAAATAGTGCTTCAAGTTCTTCTAGTTCTTCATTCTCCTTCCTGATATCCTCAAGTTCTCTTGCATAGAAGGCTTTCCAATCAGATTTATCAGATGATGATGATGATGTTACAGTTGATGATGATGCCTTGAAAGCTAGATCTGTCTTGATAGTAGTAACAGGACCAAATTCCTCAAGCTCAAAAGCTAAAAGTTTTCCAACCAAAGTGTCTCTAGATACTGATGCATTAGGTATTGTTCTCAATTCATTTATAGCAGTAACTTTCATTTTATATGCCAGTGGCAAAGCTCTTAAAACTTTAGAAACAATTTCATCTTCACTTAAGGTTCCTCCACAACATTGTATACCCAAAACAATTTCATTTACTCTTTCCATAAAAGAAGAAATTCTTTCTTCTTCTTCCATTTTCAGACTTTCATACCTGACCCGGAAGCATTCAAGTTTTGCAATTTTGACTGTGGAATCTCCTTCATTCAATGTTTCTAGTTTGTCCCAAATAGCTTTAGTAGTAGATCTATCTGATAATCCCATGACTTGTTGATCTAAAAATGCGCTCAAAAGTGCTTCTCTTGCTTTGCAATCATTTTCTTCATATTTAGCCAAGGTTGGTGGATTAGGTTGACCTTGAGTAGGAGCAGTATAGTCATTCTTTGTAACATCCCATATGTCCTTTTCAATGCAATTCAAATGTGTCTCCATCCTGATCTTCCATATGCCATAGTCAGTTCCATCAAGTTTTGGACTGTCCTTCTTGAAATAGTTAGAAGACATTGGATCTCCTCAAGCTATTAAACTTCTACAAAAAGAGGATTAGGCTCTAATACCAATTGTTAGGTCCTGGAGACAACTGAGAGGGGGGGGGGGTGAATCAATTGTCCAATAAATTCAACTAAAATTAACTTAACCAAAAATTAATTCTTAATGTCGGTAAACCAAACTTTATGTCGATAGATAGTTTTATCAATTAATTGCAGTACCGGTAAAGATTAATGCATGAAACATAAAGACATCCACAACACATAACACAAATATTTGTACATGGAAACCCTGTAAGGGGAAAAACCACGGTGGGAAGCCTTACCCACAATCAAATGATACTACTACAGATAGTATGTGTGTACAATATGGATTCTGCACATACAGAAAGGTCAGTTGCCTAGAGCTCACTGCTCAATCACAAAATGAGAGTCACACTAACTAAAATTGGATGGTTAAATCTAATGATAATGTACTGCATAAAATAGCATCTTCATATGCTAGATTCAGTACCGATTTAGTTCTGATTGCCTTCACAAAACCTTCCTTCAACCTTCAAATGATGTCTACGTGTATAGCTCTGCTTATTTTCACATATACCTTATTACAATTCCTTTTTCAATCGCATATCATTCTCACAAATGAGATCTTACATTTATACCATAACCTAAGACCAATTGAATAGGTCGGCTCACTAAAAGATATTACAATAAAATCGATTACAAATAAATCAATATCTAATGCATGATGTCGGCTCAATGCATTTACAATAATAATAAATCATCTCCATAACGTGTCATGCTGATCATGAATAGATATGCCTTTTGGTGCATATCCTGGACCTATTTGTCGGTAACAGCAAATATGCAAACCTGAATAAACAATTAACCAAATTGCCAAAACCAAGTGATCGAATAATGTCTTCAACATAACCAAGTAGTCTCCAAGTCATTCCAAGTACTGGTGAATAATATAATCTGTCGGTGAACCAAATACCGGTGACTGTGCATAAGTCTCTGACTTGCTGATGAACATAACCAAAGATCTCCAAGTGCTGATAAGTGTTGACAAGTGATGAAAGGTGTTGACATCAATGACAAAACCATATCAACATATCCAAAATACCAACAAGGGAATCAATGAAAATTATGACCATAGCAGCATCTCCACATACCCAATCGGGTTCAACCCTTGTAGCTACTCATCAAATGAATCCAAGTCCTCTGGTGTGATATGAACATGTTCATTCTATATCTCCTCCTCTGTAGAAATGAAGTGTACTTTCAGTGGGTCATGTGCAAAGTGATAATAATTTTGTGAATGTCACAGCATATGACTCGATGCTACAACATATGACTCTTTAAGAACCTTCTACCTAACCACATCCAATGGTATATAAAGGTGGGATGAAATAAAAATAGTATGCATGTAAGAGTCATTTTCCAAATAGTGAGACATATGTATCTCGTGATAACCTCCTGAGATAGTTGCTATGTCCTATGGCGTGGGGATGTCAACAAAAAAAAAAAAATCATTGGCTACATGATTAGATGTTGTGCATATCAATGGTTTCAATCATGGTCAACTCATCATATATCTATCTAGCCAATGAGAAGAGATGGTAGCAGTAGTAGATGTAATATCTCCAATGCTATCAGTTGCTTCCCCCTGGGAAGCGATGACCACCTGATCTAGTATGGGGGTGAGGGATGGGGATATTGGAAGAAACCTATGACCAACCAAACATCTATAGAATGGTACCTATTGGTCATCTCTGCAATACAACTCTTGATCTACTACTCTACCATGACCCTATCCAAAAAAGGCTAGAAGATCAAGGTAGTTAACCTTCATGTACAAATGGACCTTAGTGTACACTACTGAGAAAATTATAATGGAATCTGGTCATTATTAGGATAACAACCATGTGCAAAGGAACCGAGGGTATATGATCTAAGCCACTATTGGATCTCTACACTCTGTCACCAGTATCCTCTCACCTTTGTCTTGTCTTGATAATAAGGAAATATACCTTGTTTGATAATTTCCTTGGGGATGTACTTCTAGACCTCCTGCAAGGAAACATTACCTGATACCTCTGCCCTCAACTCCCTAAAAATGGTATCTACAATTTGAGGTGAGTATGAATGTGCTAACCTAAGCACTCTCTAAGGTTCTTTATGCTCCTTAAAATGGTCTAGCATGTATCCTTGTACACACCATCACTATGAGGGTCATCTACTATAGCTCTCAGTTTATGGGTCTCCTTATCAATATAATAAAAAAATATCACCATAATCAAAAACTACATCCTGAGGTGTGGGTGCTACAGGTGGAGCCTGATTAGCCATCTACAGGTATCATAAAGTTACAAATTATTTAAGTGTACATGAACACACATGTGAAAAGCATGCAATTTAGTCTATAATCTTTTTTAAAATTAGATATTAAGAACTACATAACTTATTTATGTGCATGTATAATGTAGACACCTAAAAATGGCTCATTGATCATGTACTAATTGATTAAATAATTATTTAATTATTTAATTAAGCTAATTAATCTGTTTCTTCTATTTTCATATGTCATCATCATCTTACTAATTATTCTATTTCCTATTCTTTCATCATTTAATCATTTAACTATTTTCCAATGTTAATTAAATATTTATTCTTTAATTAATTCTGATTAGTTCTCCAATTTAAATAATCTTTATTATCTAAATAAATTAATTCTCGATTTCTATCTCTCTAATCATCTAATCATTAAACCTTTTCTAAATATTAATTAAATATTATTATCTAATTAATTGTGATTTATTCTTTTAATTCAAATAATCTTTATTATTTAATTAAAGTCCATTTCTAAATAATTAAATAGTTTCTTTAAATTATTTAATTAACTAATTATTTCCTCTAGTTCAAATTCCAAATCCCCAAATTCTAATTTCATTTAATTTCATATTTCCTCTAATTCCAAATTCCCAAATTATAATTTCATTAATTATCAGATTTCTTCTAATTTCATTAATTCTTCTAATTTCTCCTAATTTCTAATACATGTGCATGATTTCAAAAACCAAATTGAAAATCAAAGTCAAGTTCTAAATATATTCAAATACTAAATTGAATTTAAAATAAATTCAATATTTGAATAAATCTCATGCAAAGATTAAATTGAAAATCTAAGTTAAAGTGCAAGCACATGCTAAATTAATTAATTCAATCAATTAATTAATTCAATCATTTATCTCTCAAAACTCTATTTCCATCTTTTAGTTAGCTTTTTCTAAATAAAGCTTTCTTTGTCATCCTCTCAATTTTCCTCCAATCATTCTTTTTCTTCTCTCAGTTAGTTTTTTCTCAATCAGTTGACTCATTTAATCTATTCAATCTATTATGTTTCACCTCTAAATCAGCAATTCAACTATCAATTTTCATATGAGCTCACCTGAGTTCCACCTCTTGATCAATTTGTTCTACCTTTCAATCAATCCTCTCCAATAATCTATAAATTGAGCATTCAATCTCCATTTTCAACAATCACGAACTTTGAATCTTTGTGTCAATTGTAGGTTGCCAGTGCAATATTTGAGAGCCATCATACCACAAAGAAGAGAAGAGCAATGGAAGTTATACACGGTCATGGAATAGGGAGTTTGAATTGATTTATTTTATATTCCTGTTTCTTATTTTTGTGTTATTTCATTGTCTGTTTGTTTGAATTCTAATTAGGATAGGGATTCATGATTTTCCCTTTCATTCCAAGTTTTCTTTACATTAGATAAATTTTTACATGCGACATTTTGGTGAACCTGACGTGAATCACAGCTAATTAACCTTCTTTGTTTTCTGTGTTATTTTTGCAGATCATGAGGATTTCTTCCTTTTTTGCAGGTTTTGCATGGATTTCAAGACAGATCTCTTCGTCACGCATTCACGTTTACATCATTACGCAATCGCATAGACAGGACTACGCAATCGACCTTTTAGGATCACGCATTCACTCTGATATTATTACGTATTCGTTAGGAAAATTGATGTTTTGTTACTTTTATTCTTATTTCCTTTATGTTCTCTGATCTATGTAATTCTGCATGAAATTTAGTAAATCTATAAACAGATTATTTTTATTGCATGCTTTTTTTATAACAGTTTATGGCATGTAAGGTACAATTCAGGATTTCAAGTGCTAGAAGGACAAAAGAACAAAGAAGGCAGGCCATGTTGGCATATGATGAAGCGGTGATAATGTATGTTGTCATTGATGTCAATAAGTGCTCAAGTAGGTGAACCAATATGAACTGGTATGAAGATCAGAAGCGGTTATGGTCAACTTGGATGGAGTGGACTGGTATCGGGGTTCACTAAGTGCGACTACCAGTTGGTAGTCTCAGTTCAGCTCTAGGGTTACCGGTTTGGCTTGTGTGGTGCAACCGATGATGTTTTGTGACCAGATTAGTTAAGGAATAAGGATAAGGATGGATATTACACATCAGCTGTGTGCATGTGAAGGATTTTTTTGTTTTTATTGTGCGTGAAGATTGAATGCATTGAATTCCTACCTCGAGGATGAGAGTTTTTCTTAGCGGTGTGTGAAGAGCGCATGATGGGTTATTGATTTTCAAATGCGGTGAAGATTGGATGATGCAGAATGTCTTGAGATCTGTTTTAGATTGTTTCATTCTATGTAATGCATTTGGACAATCAGGATTGGACCGCTTGTAAGTTTAAACTTGAAATATTTAGGGTTTAGGGTTTATGCTACTGACCTAGTTGTTGTCTATAAGGCCAATGAATTTTTTTATTGCAGTGGTTGGAAAAAGTTGTATTTGTGTCCGCATGTTGGAGATTTGATACTTGCCAAACCAGAGTGAGGAATCTACAGAGTGTGATCACAGAAGAGAGGAATTGAAAAGAATCTACCTTAGCAAGAAGTGTTGTTATCAGATCGGTATTTTACCTAGTGTCTTCTAACCATTTCAACAGAAGGTAAATCCCTTGATCGGGTAGCTTTAACAAGATTTGTTGTAAATCCTCTAACCAGGTGGCTCAAGGTTATTGAGTTATTTAAATCCTCTAGCGAGGTAACTCCTAATAGGCTTTCAACCTTTAACAGGGTATATAGCCATCCCTTAACTGGGTGATCCCTAATAGGATCGGTTCCTAACAGGACCTTTATTGTAAAGTATTTAACCGGACTAGGCTCCTAACAAAGCAAACTTCAAAAGAGTTCACAAACAGCTTGTGGGTATTCATTCCCACCATGATTTTTCCCATTTGGGTTTCCACGTGAAAAATCTGTGTGTTATGGGTTGTGAGATTTTCATGTGATGATTGTGTGGTTTTGATTAAGTTAGATATGCATGCATTGTTAAATGGTTGTGGTATTATTGGTACAACTCATGCATGATTATATCAATGAAGTAGTTATCAAGGTTTGAGATCTATTGAATGTTGTCTGAAGTATTTTTGTTTGACTGGTATAGCTATAGTAAAGTCCAATGGTGAAGACAACTGGTCAACTGTGTTTTGATATGACAAAGTCTTGAAGTAGTTTTTTTGTGTGTACTGATTCAACCCCCCCCCCTTAGTACTGGTTAGAACCTTAGTAGTTCATCATTGTTCATCAATTGGTATCAGAGCTCATCTAGGTCCTTGGTGATATAAGCTTAACCGTTTGAGGCAAAAGATCTTGTTTCAATGATGAAGAGGGAAGGTCCTAAGTTCAACGGGGACAACTTTAAAACATGGAAGGACATGATGAAGATATATATCAAAAGTTTGGGTGCACAACACTGGAACTATGTTGAGAATACCTATGTAATCCCCTCTGGAACTCTAACTAATGATCAGAAAAGAGAGATACAAGAAAATGGGCAAGTCATGGAAGCCCTTATCAGCAGCTTGTTCGATGTAGAGTTCATTGATGTACAAGATAAGGACAATCCGAAAGAAGTATGGGACAAACTGGAATCCATTTATGGTGGTGATGAACATGTCAAGGAGGCTAAGGAAGAAAACCTTAGAGGAAAGTTTGAAGATATGAGGATGGTTGAAGGAGATACCATTCAGCAGTATGGCATAAGAATCAAGACAGTGGTTGGAGAGATCAAGAGCACTGGTGGAACAATTGATGATGCCACTGTTGTCAGTAAAGTTTTGAGATCATTTTTACCAGTCTATGCAATTAGGGTTGCCACTATTCAGGAGCTAAGGTCTATCGACAAAACCAAGGTATCTGTAGACTTTATTATTGCAAAGTTGACTACATATGAATTGAATAGCTATGATGGTAGTGTTCAGAAGACCAAGTCAGCCTTTAGAGCGTCTGCTTCCTCTACACCGACCAGGAAAGGAAAAGAGGTCAGTACCAGTTATGAATCCAGGCCAAGCAGAGATATGGACGATGATGAGATTCTGATGGAGTTTGAAGCTCTTCTTGCCAAGAGACTTCCAAAAGGTATCAGAAAATATAGGATAAGCTTCCTCTGAAGTGTTTTTCATGTAATAAGATAGGACATATAGATGTTAATTGTCCTAACAATGACAATAAGGATAAATCGGAGAGGTTTAGGAAGTATAAAGGAGTAGGTAGGAGAAATTGTCTTGTTACAGTGGATGGAGGTGTTACCGATGAGGAATATGAGGATGAAGAGAATGAGGATATAGTGTTTGTGGCTATCAAGGAAGATTTTTCTGACTGGAAAGCCCTTGTCTCACATATTGACAACTCTAACGAGTGGATCATTGATAGCGGGTGTTCTCACCACATGACTGGTGACTGGAGAAAGTTTCTATCTCTTGAAGAATATGATTGTGGTGTTGTCCAGTTTGGCAACAATGCACCTTACATGGTGAAAGGAAAATGATCGATCTCATTAAATCAAAAGAGCAATGTGGATGATGTCTAGTGGGTGGAAGGCCTTAATAATAATCTTTTGAGTGTTGCTCAACTAAAGAAAAAAGGACTCGTACTAGAATTCAAAGGTGGAGTCTGTAGAATAATTGGAAAGAGTGGTGAACTTATTGCCACCGGTAAGCAAACTAGAGGAAACCTATTTCAGCTGAATGCCAAGATTAGTCAGTGCCTACTGGCAAAATTCGATGATAGTTGGATATGGCATAGGAGACTTTCTCATATAAATTTTGACAATATTGTAAAGGCTAGTAAGATCAAGGTAGTAAGAGGGTTGTCTTTGTTGAAGGAACTAAATAATTCCTTGTGGAGAGAATGCCAACTTGGGAATATGTCATCCTCAACATTCAAAGGTAAGTCTTTTTCTGTAGAGAACTTACTTGATCTAGTGCACACCGATCTATGTGGTCTGATGAAAACTAGAAGCATTCAGGGAGATCAATACATCATGATTCTTATCGATGATTGCTCAAGAATGATGTGGGTCACATTCTTGAAAGACAAATCTGAGGCATTTGGAAAGTTCAAAGCCTTTAGGGCATTGGTGGAAAAGGAGAGCAGTAGAAGGATAAAATGCCTAGGGACCGATCAGGGAGGTGAATTCACTTCTGATGAATTCAATAAGTACTATGAGGAGAATGGGATTAAGAGGCAATTGTTTGACCCAAGGACACCACAGCAAAATGGCATAGAAAAAATAAACAACATGGTTGTGGTTGAAGCAGCCAGAACTATGTTGTTCCAAGGAAATATCACTCACACATTTTGGAGAGAAGCAGTGAGCACTGCAGTCTATACCATGAACCGGGTACTCATTAAGAAAGGTAAAGAAAAAACCCCCTATGAGTACTAGAATGGGAGAACTCCCAATGTAGTTTATCTCAAAGTGTTTGGGAGTAAATGCTATATCAGGAGAGGTGAGCACCTGAGTAAGTTTGATGCTAAGTGTGATGAAGGAATATTTCTGGGATATTCCACTAAAACTAAAGCTCTCAAGTGTTACAACAGCAAGACTCAGAAGATTGTTGAGAGTATCAATGTCAGGGTTGATGAATCCCCTGAGAAGCTTGAGGAAACCGATAGCGAGAAAATAGAAGATGAACCAGGCTTAGCCTTCTGGGAACCAGTTAAGAAAGAAACAAGTGACAAACACTACAAAGAACTCAGTGTCTCTATACCGGTAGAAGCTTTAGTGGGTGAAGAAGAAGATGAAACAGAAAAAGAAGAGGAAAAGCAAGCGGAACCTGCTACGGTCACTCCTACGTATGTAAGACTGCATCATGATCTGAAGCAGATCATAGGAGACAAAGATGCAGGAATACTTACAAGGAGAATGGTGAAAGAAAATTCTTGCATGATTTCATAATTTGAGCCTAAGACCGCTAGAGAGGCACTTACCGATGAAGACTGGATAAAGGCAATGGAAGAGGAGTTGGACCAGATAGAGAAGAATGAAACATGGTCCTTGGTACCCAGACTGAAATAGAAGAATGTCATAGATACCAAATGGGTCTTCAGGAATAAGCTGAATGAAGAAGGCATAGTGGTAAGGAACAAGGCAAGACTTGTATGAAAGGGATATGCTCAAGAAGAAGGAGAAGACTATGGAGAAACATTTGCCCTAGTGGCTATATTGGAAGGTGTCCAAATGCTACTTGCATTTACAGAATTCAAGGGATTTAAGGTATTCCAGATGGATGTGAAGTCTGCCTTCTTAAATGGAATCCTGGAGGAAGAAGTATATATTGAGAAACTAGATGGGCTTGCTTTGTCAGAAGATAGTGACATGGTGTGCAAATTACACAAGGACCTTTATGGATTGAAACAGGCACCAAGGGCATGGTACGAATGGTTACACTCTCATCTTGTGAAGATAGGATTTCAGAGAACAAGTGAGGACATCAACATCTACCTAAAATCTAAAGGTGCTCAAATTATGATATGTGAAGTATTTGTAGATGATATAATCTTCAGTGGAGATGATGATATGAGTCATGCATTTGTAGATGAGATGAAGAAGGAGTTTGAGATGTCTCTGATTGAAGAGATAAATTTTTTCATTGGTCTATAGATTCAACAGATGAAAGAGGGTATCTTCTGTCACAACCCTCCTTTATCTCCTTTGGATTTAAATACAAACTCTATTATATTTCTTTTGGATAAATTATTGAATGAATATTATAAAGGAATAAAAATAATAAAACACACACACACATGGAAAATATACTTTTTTTTTCCTAATTGTTTATTTAAATTTCCTCACCCAAACTATGGCACATGTTGTAGGAAGAATAAGAAGCTTCTAGAGGCTTCTCCACCACCTTGCATGTAACTCCTCCCACTAAGTCTAATCAATTTGAATGAAGGCCAAATTGGGAGAGAATCTCTATTTTTAATTAAAAATTTAAGTAGTGGAATTTGGGGATTTTTCTTATAAAAAGATATACAAGTTTTCAAAAAAGGGAGTTGGTAATTCCATAAAGAAATTCTTCAAGTAAATTTTTCTTTCATAGTCAGATTTTCATTTTTCAGCTAAGATTTTTGCTTTGGAGGACTTCTTCAAGTTTGAAGGATCAAGGGAGATTCATAGAGGATTCTACACCATTTTCAAGCACCCAGGTTCTTTCAAATTTAGTTTTTCATGCATCTTATTCTTGCTGTAAATTAGATTAGATTAATTTGTTTAAGAAATTAGATCCATTAGTTTCAAATTTTTGATAAGTAGATTAAATTGTTTAAGAAATTAGAATCATTTGTTTCAAATTTTGATGAGAATTAGATTTATTTGTTTTCAGATTCTTGATAAGAATTAGATCCATTAGTTCCAAATTTTGATAAGAATTAGATTCATTGTTTAAGAAGTTAGATCCATATATTTCAAATTCTTGATAGGAATTAGATTAAATTGTTTAAAATTCCTTATTAAGTTTTAGATTGATTCTTGCTGAAGAACTAAATCAGAACCATCTTTATCTCCTTTCTCTAGAATCATTTCTCTAGTTATTGATTAAAAATCTGAAACTTATCTTTGAAGAGATCTCGCTGTGATCATTCTCTCTGTGATTTTCTCATTTTCTGGTTATCTAAACTCTCTCTCTCTCTCTCTCTCTCTCTCTCTCTCTCTCTCTCTCTCTCTCTCTCTCTCTCTCTCTCTATATATATATATATATATATATATATATATTTATATTTAATATTTCTTCTCTGTGAATAAAATTCTTTGTGTGTACAAATAAACTTATCTCTCTTCTCTGTGAATAAACCTCCCTGTGAACACTGGAAATGAATCCTAGAAATAAACAAGTTCCCTGTGAAATCTGGAAATAAACCTCCCTGTGGGTTGAAATAAGATCTCCCTGCAAATATTAGTTGATTAAATATTAGATGATTAAACAATCCACCTGTGAATTCTGGAAAATATTTCTGGTTACTGAAAACCAATCTAAAACAATTGCTAGATTATCCATTTTATTCATGTCCTTATTTTTTTTAATACTCTCTTTTATATGCATACCATCAAAAAAAAAATCTGGGAATATAACTTTATAAATATATCTATCTCTATACAAATATATATATTATTAACCCCAACGAAAATAAACTTTAAATGTTGCAATAATTTTTTGAGTTTTAATATGTTCGGTGGCCAATGCATGTACCACCGGTACGCCAGTACTATTAACTGCAGGGGGAGTGGGCGGGGGGCCCGTGGCGTCCCCTCAACCCTACGGGCCTGCGTATGCAGGACCGCAGGGGTGATGGGACCCATGGTCCCCACCCCACCTTAATTGCTTTGAACATGAACGTGGATTAATTCATTTAATTTTTTTATATATAATTTTTTTTAATTTGTTTTTTATGAATTTTATTTGTAATTAGAATTTCAATTTAATTGTTAATAAATGTAAAAGTTAGTAAAATAAACTTAGGAAAAATTTAATAGTTAATAGAGATTATTGTATAGCAGATTATTGTGAAAGAATGGGATCTCTCAATCCATTGAGAGTTTATTTGATTTTTTTTTGGGCGGTAATTTTAGGCTTACTTAAACCTTTAAGTCTTAATATTATGATTGATCCAAAATCGCCAAAAGTATGAACTAATTGCCAGTAACTCTATAATAGGAGTAAACACTTCTTCATTTTGCATGTAAATGACACTATTTTTTTTTATCACGTTTATATTAATTCGCATTCATTATCTTCATGCAATTGCACGTAAGTTCATAATTACCATTATCAGGCCAATACATGTATTAATTCGTTTAGTTGTATAATAATGATATTTCTCTTTTCAAATAGTATTTAAAGTTTAAGTTATGTACATCCATTTCATAATTATATTTCTTAGTTTAGAAACTAAACAAAGGAAGTTGGAAAACCAAAACTAGCAGCGTTCGGTATATACGGTGCCTCTAGGTCATGCTTACGGGTAATGTCGTCGTGTTGAACTACTGCACTTAACGCCTAATAAAGCTGCATCAACGACGTCTGTGGCATCGTCCCTATAAATCATCGAGGAGTAATAAGGGACACTTGGAAGTTAAAATCCAAGGGGCAGGTAATCCCCCTTGGATCGATAATTTAATAAGATAACTTTTAAATGATTTTCACATCCGTTGAGATAAACCATAGTAAACCCCTTTTAGGGATGGTCAAGTTAAATGCTCTCATGAAATTGATTTCTTTTTATCTTGAAGGGATTTTGGTGATTTTCTATTGGTTCAAGGGTGACGCTCATGATAAGAATTAGGATCTAGTTATTTTTAGGCCATAAGCAATAGGCCATCTTGAGCCTTCGCTTAAGCGCTACCATCGTGGGTAGCAACTGTAGAGAAACTGTCTGGGACACTTACCATAGAAAGGGTTGCGTACCCACAAATCAATTTACATCAACCATAGAATAGAAAATTGAACTACATACTTTACGCCTTGATCCCGTGCTAAAGCGAGTATGTAGGCAGTCTTGGGACGGAGTTGTCCCTCGTACTCAGGCGTTCGTGGGTGGGGTCTAGGCTAGGTTGAGTAAGAATCCTAATTGAAAGATAAGATAATTAAATTGAAAAAGAATTTCAATGCATACTCGGAAGGAATCCTGTATGGATTCGCTTGACTTCCCGAGGCTTAAACCAAATTCTGAGGCGGAATTCAAGCTCATATTATTTTAATTACTCCTAAGGACGGCGACCTCAGTGCACTTTTGTTAGAAGAGTGTAGTACTTAGTGAGTGGCTCAGGACCCGAATGGTCCCAATGAGTCTAAGTCTCTGGCCAGAGCATCTCCTATCCTGTTTGGATAGATGCCTACCCCGTATGGGTAGATGCCTATCCCGTTTGGATAGATGCCTACCCCGTATGGGTAGATGCCTATCTCGTATTGGATAGAAGGAATCTTATGTCCCGTATGGACAATTGCCTAACCCGTATGGTTAGATGCTCATCCTGGATGGATGAATGCCTAATCCTAAATGGATGGATGCCCAGAGTATGCAATCGAATAAAACATAATGATTACATTAAATAAAAAAAAAAGAATACTCATTTTTTGTTGAATCAATTATGGTGGGTTATTACATCTTCATTACCCATTCCAAGTATATCAAAGAGGTATTGAAGACCTTTGGCATGGAGGAGAGAAAACCGGTTGGAACGATGATGGTGACCAACTGCAAACTAACAAAGGAGGATGATACAACATTGAAGGATGAGAAGGAGTATTGGTCAATGATCGGTAAGTTGCACTATGTGGTGCACAGCAGATCGGATATTGCTCATGCAGTGGGTATAGTGGCCCATTTTCAAAAAAGTCCAAGAGAATCCCACTTGGTAGTGGTAAAGAGGATTCTTAGATACCTGAAAGGGACAGTTGATTATGGATTGTGGTATCCATATGTCATGCCCAAAAATTTAGGGCAAAAACGAAATGATTTTTTTTTTAAAATAACGACTAGTTAATTAACGAAGTTCGCTATCACGACATGTGTTAACATGTTGGTCATAACAAAAATCGAACTAACTCTGATACTAACTAAGTATCGAAACTTAATTAAAATTTATTTGCGGAAAACTAAATGTTTTAATTTATTTTACTTGAATAAACTCATTTCAATGGTAGATGCATATAATAAAATTGATCTCCAAATATTCCATATTGTCTAAAAGACATTTTAAATCATTAATTAATTTAATGGATTATCATGTCAATAAATTTCTCAAAGACATTACCCGAAGAGGATAATTAACTTTCAAAAATTCAAAATTTAGTTCTCAAGGAATTAATTTTCCCTTTTTATTTAATCCAAGGCTCCACATTTAGTTAGTTCTAAATAAAAATAATTAAATGGAATTTAAAAATTTCCCGCCTATCTAAATTGAAACCCTAACTAATTTTAATTAAATTCCCCACTACTAAATAATAATTATAACGAAAACCTAATTTAAAATACACTATAAAAATTACTTCTATAACTCCTTTATTTTAAATTAACTTAAACTCATTTATCCCCTCTCTACCCTAGCTCTAACCGAGCTAGGGTTTTCTCTTTTTTTTTAAGTTTATATTTTTTTTCTTGGTGCTTAACACCAAACCCATGCAAGGCGGCCATGGCGGATTTGGCGAATGCAGGAGAGGGCGAAACGGGTGAAGGTTGGCGCCGCCGAAGACTCCACTGTGCAAGGCACAATGGGCTCGGCCACCGGCCACTGTGTACCGCACAGTGAGCACGACCGCCGGCCACTGTGCATTGCACAGTGAGCTCGGCTCGCTGGCCACTGTGTAATACACAGTGCGCTCGGCCCGCCGGCCACTGTGCCATGCACAGTGCACTCGGCCACCGGCCACTGTGCATGGCACAGTGTGCTCGGCCCGGCCGAAACCCACCGCTATCAAGTTTTTTGTTTTTTTTGTTTTAAATTAAATTATTTTTTTTAAAAATAATATATATATATAGTTATATATATATATATATATGTGTGTGTGTGTGTGTGGGTTATTACGTAAGTTAAAAAAAATACTAAAAGAAGTTTATATATTGTTTTATTTATTTTTATTTATCTAATACAGAGATAAATAATGCATATATATTAACATTCTGATTTTATTTTAAACTGTGAAATATCAAAGGCATAAATTGATATTCTGCTAAAATCTAAGGTAAATAAATGTAAAATAAAATCACAGCAAGTAAATAGATATAGATTTATTTCCTACAATAAAATAACCATAGGTATCAATAATTTTTTTTTCAATAGAATCTTATCATTCTGAAGTTTAATAATCTCAAGTTAAGGAATTAGAAGAGAGGAATGCTTTAGATTTTATTCCTAATATTAATTGTGAAATTTCATTCTTGTAATTATTATTTTCTAGGATCCAAAAACTTAAATCACACAATAGGAAATTTAAATTGCATTATACGCTTTTAAAACAACATGCATACATTCATTAAAATATTAACAATAAAGATCTACTCATATTTTTCTGCAAGTAGAATGAAGGTAAAATTAATTAAAAAGCTGATTTTCTTTTATATTTCAAAAAAACTTTTGCATGCAAATCAAAGCAACCCTTTTTTTTTCTAAAATAGAAAATAGAAACATATCTGGCTTTTTACAACTCTTTCAATATTCTGCAAAATTACAAGATGTTTCTTTATTTAACTACAATACTAAATCTCATGTCCTATTTCAAAATTACAACTTGCCTCTCATTCAACGAATGAGGGTATATTTCTACTATCAAATTTAAACAAATAACTGCAAATGGATTTAAGTATCTTCAACAATAATCTTCTGCATCTTTTCACTATTCCTATTCTCTTCTCCTGACTTTCCTACATAATAAATCACAAAATGACCACGGAGTGCTCACCTCCCAGCCTAAGCTAACTGGTAGCCACCCCCGAGCTCGGAGAACCAATTCCTAGACGGGTAACAAACATGCAAATTCCAAGAAGACAAAAAAAAACACACAGATTTTCAGGCACACTCCCAACTTGGCTACACATCACCACACTTTGGTGATGATCTTTTCAAAGGGTGGTAGTGGACCAATACCCTGAGGAGAACTGCAAGTATGAATAAACAAGTAGCCACCTCATGGCACAATAAATACATCAAGAATCTCAACCCCTTATTTCCTTATGCCCCCCAAAGGCATTCTAGCCTTATATCCCTCCTTATGACCCCCATTGCACAAACAGGCCATGCAGCAAGGGTCACACAAAGATCCCTTGTGATCGCTCTCAAACGAGAGTCTCTCACTCGAGGGTTGTCACTGCTACCACCCACAAGATCCTCCTCTCTCCCAAGAGTAAGAGGTCTTGAGAAAACTCCCAAAACACAACAAAGCATAATGCAAAATTTTCAAATGAATTTCCAAAACAAGCCATTCAAGAAAACTCAGATTTCTTCACCAATCATACACTCAAACACATGCAAGAAAATAACCATTTTAAAGAATAATCAACCAACCTTAATCTGCCCAATGGTAGTTTAATATTTGAGGAAGAGCTGCCCAATCCACGAATCTTCTTTCTTCCACCCTTAGTCAATTTTTTTCTATTCCAACACTATTCTTTTCTTTTTTCAAAATTTCTCTCATCTCCAAAAATGGAGAGTGGGTGATTACCCTCAAATTCTCAAAATCTTGCTTAAGAAGCTCATTCTCTGAGTTCTCACAAGTTTCTAAAAACCAAAAAAGGAAAGAAAAGCAGAATGCAAAAAGACTCTCATTCGAATAGGAAAAATCTCAATTAGATTTAAACTTCTAATTTTCAATTTTCGCACAACTCAAAAAAGCCAATTTTTAAAGCGTCAAAAAGATCATTTAAAAGTAGAAAGTTGCCTAAAATTACCCCTAACCCCTAGGTATACCTTATGGGCTTTAGGAAACCCTATTAAACTACCCCTAGGTGTTCATTTAACCCATTTTAAACCCCTCTAAAGTTTATTTTCGGGTCAAACATATGTTGACCACTCCAAAGATTATATTCCCAAAGTATTTATGACAACACATTATATTATTTAAGAAAAACTATAGTTAAACACTTTCCCACCAAGAGACACAAATAAAACATTTAAATTTAAATCCACACATGTGTCAAGTGACACAAATAAAACACTTTTACAAATAAAAACATGAAATCGTCTCTTGTGGGTTTTTTACATATTAAATTTAAATAACACTTAACACTCATGCAGCATATATTGTTACGAATAGAATACAACACAAACGGGGTGTTGTCTCTCCAAATAGACAACCCCCGGCTTACGAACATACATAAGTCTAGGTTTGGTTCTCCGTAATTTTCCATGGTCACATGGTAAATTTCCTGCGCATCTCAATTAACACATTAGTACTTTCAAACATCCACATATAATATAATTCAAAGGAATAACAATACACATCATCACTTGCATACAATTTTCATCTGCGCAGATTAAATACATCTTTTATCAAGCAATTTCACATAAGCAATTTCATCCCAGTTCACATAAACTAAACCATACATCATAGTTCTATTATCATAGTAAAATCCTGCAAATTTAATAATGACATCTATCATTGCAATATCATCCTATCTAACAATCATGTAGTGTTCTATCTCATAAAGCATATAAGTAAATCATCAAATCATAGCAATATTATCCAAATCCTGAAATCATATAAGTTCTAAGTCTCAAAATGCATCAAAATAAAGTATCCATAATAGTCTAAATATAAAATCCACTGAATGTCAGACTGAGTCGAGGTGAGGCCTCACACCATACAATGGAAAATTTGATCTCAAAGTGGTTACCGATGCAGATTGGCTAGGTAATTTGGATGACTGGAAGAGCACAACCAGTGGAGCGTTCTTCCTTGTTAGAAGACTAGTTTCGTGGATGAGCAAGAAGCAGAGCTGTATTTCCCATTTTATAGCTAAAGCGGAGTATGTGGCAGCATTTATGAACTGCACTCAGGCAATTTGGATGAAGCATGTAGTGAATGGCTTCAAAGTGATTATATCTAAACCAGTGAGTATATTTTGTGGTAATACCAGTGCAATAAATATTTCCAAAAATCTGGTATTGTAGGCTAGGACCAAGCATATTGAGCTTAAGTATCATTTCTTGAGAGAAAAGGTTTAGAATAAAGAGGTTGTGTTAGAACATGTTTCCAGTAAGGAGAAGCTAGCAAACATATTCACTAAGCCCTTACCGAAGACTACATTTACCTATTTGAGAGATGCGTTAGGGGTTATGCCCCTTCATGAAGTAAATTAAAGATGTGTGCTCCACATCAGCCAGGTGCTACCATGTCAGAACTTACAGGATTGATGTGTTGAAGGATGATACTCCATAGGGGGAGCAACATAGTGGAGCCCAGAATATTGTGCCTCCACTTTGGCATTGTTGTCAAAGGGGGAGAAGATATGTTTGAAGGTCAATAAGAAAAGGGGAGATGAAATAAGTGGTGTGAGAAGTGATTGAGAAAAGTGCATAGTGACCAATCCAAGTGGTGGTGGTGATCTTTTAAGTTGCACCGGTATATGTTATTGAGAATGGTGCAGATACTGAGCAATGTTACACTAAGTATTGCCATCAATGCCAAAGGGGGAGATTTTGGCATATGATAAAGCGGTGATAATGTATGTTGTCATTGATGTCAATAAGTGCTCAAGTAGGTGAACCGGTATAAACCAGTATGAAGATTAGAAGTGGTTATAGTCAACTAGGATGGAGTGGACCGATGTCGGGGTTCACTAAGTGTGATTACCAGTTGGTAGTCTCAATTCAGCTCTAGGGTTACCGGTTTGGCTTGTGCGATGCAACCGATGATGTTTTGTGACCAGATTAGTTAAGGAATAAGGATAAGGATGGAGATTCCATGTCAGCTATGTGCACATAAAGGATTTCTTTATGGTTCTTGCGTGTGAAGATTGAATGCATTGAATGCCTACCTCGGGAATGAGGGTTTTTATTAGCGGTGTGTGAAGAGCGTGTGATGGGTTATTGATTTTTAAATATGGTGAAGATTGGATGATGCATAATGTCTTGAGATCTATTTTAGATCATTTCATTCTATGTAATGTGTTTGGATGGTCAAGATTGGACCGCTTGTAAGTTTAAACTTGAAATATTTAGGGTTTATGCTACCAACCTAGTTGTTGTCTATAAGGTTGATGAGTTTTGTTATTGCAGTGGTTGGAAAAAGCTGTATTTGTGTTTGCGTGTTGGAGATTTGATACTTTTCGGACCAGAGTGAGGAATCTGTAGTGTGATTGTAGAAGAGAGGAACTGAAAAGGATCTACCTTAGCAAGAACTGTTGTTATCAGATTGGTGTTTTACCTGTTGTCTTCTAACCATTTTAATAGAAGGTAAATCCCTTGACCGGGTAGCTTTAATAGGCTTTGTTGTAAATCCTCTAACCAGGTGGATCAAGGTTATTGAGTTATTTAAATCCTCTAGCAAGGTAACTCCTAACAGGGTTTCAACCTTTAACAGGGTATATAGCCATCCCTTAACTGGGTGATCCCTAACAGGATCGGTTCCTAACAGGACCTTTATTATAAAGTCTTTAACCGACCTAGGCTCCTAACAAAGCGAACTTCAAAAGAGTTCACAAATAGCTGGTGGGTATTCATTCCCGCCATGGTTTTTCCCATTTGGGTTTCCACGTGAAAAATATGTGTTATGGGTTGTGAGATTTTCATGTGATGATTGTGTGGTTTTGATTAAGTTAGATATGCATGCATTGTTTAATGGTTGTGGTATTATTGGTACAACTCATGCATGATTATATCAGTGAAGTAGTTATCAAGGTTTGAGATCTATTGAATGTTGTCTGAAGTATTTTTGTTTGACTGGTATACCTATAGTAAAGTTCAGTGGTGAAGACAACCGGTCAGCTGTGTTTTGATATGACAAAGTGTTGAAGTAGTTTTTTTGTGTTTACTGATTCACCCCCTCCCCTCTCAGTACTGGTTAGGACCTTAGTAGTTCATCATTATTCATCAGGCCAGAAGCTATTAGAGAATTCTCAAAGTAGAAAAGAAGATACAAGATTGGGAAGACCAACCTGCCATCGACAGATACAACAGCTTAGTTCTCTCATATCGGGTGAAATATGATTTGATTAACATTGAATAGATGATGAGAGATCTAGCTAGGGCCTCACAATCTGTTTTGCAGGTTTCTGATCAAATTTAGTTTCAATTTTTTTTTTTTGTGTTATCTACCTATGTGGCAAGCAATCGTCTTTTTATCATCACGAAATTGACCTGTTAGGATCATGCATTCACCCTATCAGAACCACGTAATCAATCTGACAGTATTACACAATCACCTATTCAGGGTCACACAATCGAGCAGGTATCATCACACATTCGTTTTTGTTAATTTTGAGTTCTTTGTTTTCTGTTGATTTGATTTTACTGCTAATCATCTATTTGCAGCCTGTAGTGAATTTATAGAAAGGATCAGATTAGTATTAGATAAATTGCACCCATGCTCTCACACTTCATCATTTGGTGCTTAAAATCAACATTGGTTAAAATTGATATGCATGCATAAACACTTCAGTTTGAGTTTAAACTTAACATTGGTTAAAATTGACATGCATGTATAACACTTCAATTTGGGCTTAAAATTAACACTGGTAAAAATTGACATGTGTGCCTTCACATTTCAGTTTGGTGTTTAAAATTGACATGCACATGCGTATTCAACACCTCAATTTGGGCTTTAAAATGAACATGAATCAGGTTGCATATAGATTAAATCACATTTGATTTTCTTAAGGAAATAAATTTTATTGTGTTTGGGGTGGACCTACTGTTGCATTAAATAACTTTCCACCCACCTTTGGGGTCTTCGGAGAAAGGAAGGAGGTGACAACGACACTCAATTTTATTTTATTCTACGTAGAGAGTTGTATCTTTGACTGGGGATTTCATCACCCCACAGAGGTACTTCGAATTGGGATGTTTTGGGATATCATCCCTCCCAGCATACTCTCGAGCGGGTTTTTCAAGCCGCTATATAAACATACTGGTCAGGTGACTAGACCGTTGAGTGAATTCGATGTGCCTTCCCTGCACTGATAAGCTCAACTAAAGTCTTAAGTGGCTTTCTATAAGAATCCATCGTTGGATCGGGATCCCTCAAAATTTTACAATAAGAACCAACTTAGGAGCCCAAAATCCTACATTCAGTGATTCCGAGAGTGCGGATTGTACCCCATAGATACCCCTCATGTACCTTGCATTATGAGATAGGAATCCCTCGGTGATAAGATCTTTGGATCTTTAGGGTAAGAGAGACTAGCATGCCCGAGAAGTGTCTGCCATGGAGTGGAGCCATTGTTGCCAAACTCTCTATCTATCTATCTTGTTTCGGTATTTTGTTGTGGGGGCCTCATTGAATGGTGTCCACTTTCCAGCCTAAGATTGTCTTTTGTGTCTTTTTATGTATCATTATATCAGACCAGTATTGAGTTAGTTAATTGGGCTATTTCAGGCCCTATCCTACGTATCTCTGAATTCTCTGAGATTGTTTGAAAACTAGTTCAGTTAGCTATATCTACCTCCAAACAATTGTTCTTAGACTTGGCAAAAACACAACTTGTCCTACACGGAACTACTGAAAAAAAAGTCCATTTTTGAAACATCAACACTCAAAGCTTTAACACACTCGTGACCATAGGTTGTCCTTGCATAGTCCTCATTTACATCCTTACTATTGTCCTAAGTCCTTGCATAGTCCTCATGTACGTCCTTACTATCATCCTACGTCCTTGCATAGTCCTCATTTACATCCTTACTATCGTCCTAAGTCCTTGCAAAGTCCTTATTATCATCCTCATATAAGTCCTTGTCTAGACCTCATATATGTTTTTCTTATTCCATCATCATTTGCATAATCATCCTACAAAGTCATAGCATGCATCTTAATGGGTCTCCCAGGTCATGGTTTTATCCCTTTCGAGCAACCTAATCTAGTGCCAAATGGCAATTAGCGAGAAATCATTGAAGGTCTAGCTAATTTAGCCTGGGACTCGAGGAGAATGCACCCCAGTATATAGGAGTCAAGTATGAGATAAATATCAAGTATAAAATTTCCTATAGGATTGATAGGGATATTATTGTAGAACGTCCAAGAGAAGATCTTGAAAAACTTGCACTACAAAAATCCTGAAATACCCAACAAGTCTCGCATCAAAATCCCCAATAGAGGGTCTAGTCTAGTCTTGCATACCTCATACCTAGTTCTAGAGTCTAACATTGGTTGTCATCTTGCATAAGGTTCCAAAACCACCCTCATATAGAAGTCTTAAATGCTCGTCGCAAAAGGCAAAAGGTACAATAGACCCAAGCAATGACTTGTTAGTAAACCCAACTTGGAATATGGACATAGAAACTAATCAACAGTCAGGTTCTCAGGCAATGTCTACATTACATGAACTACAACAACATTTAACACAAGAAGAAATTGAGTCAGCTCAACAAGATCCACATGTCCTTATGATCTTAGATGCACCTATACATAGTGATAGGGACAAATATCTCTCGTTGTTACTACAAAATGGGGCAAAATTACCTGAGTATTTTTATGTCACAAACATCTTACCACTAGGAAATACTCTAGGTCAAGATAACAATCAAATACCACATAGAACGCAAATGCAAGCAATGACCTCCAGTTTTCCTCAGAATGCACATACACAAACAAATATCAGTACAAATGCAAATTCTCAATCAAGTGCATCATCCTCAACAATAAATGTCAGCACACCAACACAAAACATACTGATAATATCAAGTGTCTCAGCACCTATTCAAACACAGATTCCTCATACAACAAGTGCAACCCAACCTCTAGTTTCCTATTCCATGGGATCAACATATAGTCACCAAAATGCAAATCTAGGTATTACAAATACAACAAGTACAAGTCATCCTAACATGGGTTCACATATCAACTATTTCACAATACCTAGTGGAACTTATAACATGAAAAATTATAATCATGGTACCTTCCAACAACCTCCTAGTTATGCTACCACAAATCCTTTTCCAAGACATACATAGACACAAGGTGTACCTTTGACTCAAACGGATATTCTGATACAACAGTTACACAATTTACAACAACTGGTAACTACTATGAAAACTGGTAATGATAAAAAGAACAACACACTGCGGGACTTACATCCTTATCCTTTTTATCACAATTTATACATGTCGCCTTTCCCACAACATTTTGAAACGTCGGAATTTGACAAATACAGAGGGAAAGGTGATCCTAGAGACCACATCAGAGAATTTTTTATGGCATGCATAGAGGTCACAACAGAGGACACTTACCTAATGAGGCTATTTCCTAAAAGTTTGGGAGGCCTAGCATTAGAGTGGTTTTCACATTTACCACCAAGCATTACATCATGGAGAGAATTAGTTGAAAACTTTATTGAAAACTTTTCACATAACATTGAAACCCCGATCACTTTAATGGACTTTTGTACTGCAAAAAAATACGAGAATGAAATATTTGCATCCTTTATACAATGATGGCGGGCTCTCTATAGGAGATGTAAAACAATTATTCCAGAAATAGAGCGAGTGGATATGTTCATAGAAAACTTGATCCCTAAGATTAAATATCCAATACAAATGCAATGTTTAACCATGTTTAAACAAATCACAGAAAAAGCTCTAAAGTGTGAGAAAGGGCTAGTGGAATAAGGTCTTATTAAGTATGGAAACACCAACAATAATAAAAAATCCAAGTTTTGGTCCAAAAACAAGAATGTGACCAATGATGGTGTTGTAGATGCTTGAATGGTAAATATAACTCAACCGATTTTATCTTTAGGCACGAGTCAATCATTAAATCCACATACAGAGAATAACACTACCTTAACAAATGTAAGCGCTATGCAAAACATGAACACAAAGTACCCCAGGGTAAATTCTCCAAGAAGGAATTACACACCTCTAGGAGAACCCATAGATTCAGCGCTCAAAAATTTAATACAGATAAACATGATCACTTTGCCAGAAATAAGAGTATATGAACCAAGTCCTTTCAAACCCACATGGTGGAATGATAATGATTTCTGTGATTATCATCGGACTAAAGGTCACAAAATGGTGAGTTGATGTAAGTTGAAAAACTTGGTCCAAGATATGATAGACAAAGGCGACATCACGATCGATGCTGATAAAACCTCAGCAAACACAAATCACACAATCTTTAAAGATCCATTTGTTAAACATGACAAAGGGAAGGCTACTACATCAGGAACTCAAGATAATATAGCTAACTACACAAAGGTCTCATATGACTACACTATTCATGCCATTAGCTCGGGAGATGTACTAAACAATGATTCACAAGAAACACTTGATCAAGATGAGAAATATCTAGATACTCACACATATGATAACCACATTTGCATGTTGTCAGAGGCACCGAAATATGATGAAGATATAAATCTTTGTCTCAGAGACAGGGGACATGATGAACCATTTCATTCAAGATGGTTTGAAGATGAACTTATAGAACAAATCATGGATGTCAAACATACACATGAAAACTATGAGGAGGGATTTAACATAAACCTTGACAGTATAACATATGATACCAACAATTTCTACAAAAGAGATGATACAGTGGCTACAATTACAATAACTCCCAAAGACAGAGACTGTGCAATAGTTACTCGCAGATCAAAGGTAACCTTACAAGGAGTACCACCAAACCAACAATTGGTAGTAGGGACTTACAATGTTGTTGAGAAACTTAAGAAAACCCCAACAGAGATATCACTATTTGAACTATGATGTATTTCGCCCACTCATAAGCCATTCTGGACAAAGCACTTCAAGATTCAGTAGTGGACAAAGATATAGATGAAAATAACTTCTAGTCCATGGTAGGGAATTTAGCGCAAGGCACTCGCATTGCATTCACATAAAGGGACATTCCTAGTAACAGACTTCTCCATAATGACCCGCTACACCTAGAAGCTTACATACATAAAAGGAGAATCCAAAGAGTACTCATCGATGGAGGAGTTGGTCTCAACATTTGTGCTTTGAAACTGGTTAAGGCACTAGGATATTCTGAACTTCACATTGATTCATCCAAGAGGATAAATATCAAGGCATGTGATGATGAAGAATGTCCCTCAAAAGGAATTGTAACACTACTAGTACAAGTAGGACCTATAACAACAGAGGTCGCTTTTCAAGTTTTGGACATAGAACTGGGATATAACATGTTATTGAGTCGCCCATGGATTCTCACCATGCAAGCAGTACCATCTACATTTCATCAGTGTGTCAAATTCCCATATAATGGTATTGAAATCACCATAAAAGGTGATCCAGATCCCTTCCAACACTGCAATTACTTGAAAGAAAGTGTGGGTAATCAAGTACCAATTAATCAGGCAGCACCTCTCACTACACAACTAGATGCATTAACAATCACAAAAATAAAGAAGAATATGCCTACAACATCTTCTTTACAGATAAAAGATATTGGTTGTGGAGAGTATTCCATTTCAAGTATCTCAAAGGGACAACAGTTATCTCTCCCTCCTAGGTCTTTTGGGAGACCTCAAAATGTAGTAATGAAATAAGACAAAGGAAAGGAAATTGTTAGATACTCAGACTCATGCTCTTTCAAAATATGGGGTGACTTACAAGAAGAATCTCTTAATGAAGATGTCAATCATTGGATATACAGAGAAGAAGATGACATGACAATACCCAGGATACCCCTAGATCAGTATGGCAATGGGTATGATGGTACCACAGGCTTGGGATTACAAAAACAAGGAAGATTGGAACCCATTGTTCCTAACGACAATCTAGGGAATCAAGGGTTAGGGTATAATCATGTACCGCATATCATGGAGGCAAGACGACACATCCTAGATATACTAAATATACCAATGAAACCATCAAACTACATATCTCAAAGGGAGTTGTCCACGCATGTGCTTCCCTCTTCATCTCAAACAAGCAACCAAGTACCAACATCGCCTAGTGCGGAATCAGATGGGGAAGACATGAGACAACTCCTGCAAGACCCTAGCACTGAGTCACAAAATGATACAATTCTTGACACAACAGCACAAGCAAATGTTGCAACAAACACAAGTTTACCACGAGCAAATGAACCTAATCCTTGGTTATTATCAATACTTCTTTCATGGGAAACGATTCAAGCTCAACCTAATGAATCAGATGAAGAAAGACTGTAACGGCTTATACCAGGCTTAAGAAGGGTAACTACTTTGCAAAGAAGACCAACCAATCTCTAACAAGATCAGAGGCAAGAAAAAGAGGAGATAAGTGATAATACCTCAGATGATGAAACATACATTGAAAGTGAGACAAACTCTCACGACTATGAGTTTTTATCGCTCCATGATTCTAGCCCACGAACAAGTGTCATACTAAGGTATTAAATAAAGCCTATAAAAGATGAAAATACACCAAGTCACTCAAACAATCAAGTCTTCATGTTATCAGAATCTATTATGATAGAAGGGAGTAATGACTTATGCCTTATACACTTACACTTGATTGATTGGGGGCAAGAAGGAAAACTAACTCTAGATTGGCTTGAAAACGATGAAGCCATTGCAGATTCCTCGGAGTTAGAGAGGGATTTCCACAAGGTGATCACAAAGTAGGATTTGATGTAGACCTAGATAGGACGACATACTTTGGAGAGGCAAGTACCTCTACAATAGAAGATACAGATAAAAATAACCATAATGGCAAGAGAAAGCTAGGTAACCTCCCTATCGAAAGAAAAAATTCAGCATTACTTATAGAAGAAACTAAAGAGGTAAACATAGTAGAAGGAGAGGTTGTACATAACATACACCTTGAAAAATCATTAAATAAAGAAGAAAAGGATAGGTTCATTCTTTTTTTCAAGAACTGACCTATCAACTTTGCTTGGTCCTATGCAGATATGTGAGGCTTAGATCCTGAGTTGGTGTTACATCATTTACCTTTGCTGCTAGGAGTTAAACCTTACAAACAAAAATTGAGAAAAATGCATCCAAAAATTGCATTGCTGGTTAAAATAGAACTCCAAAAGCTGTTGGATGTAGGTTTCATTCGACCTATTGACTATGCGGAATGGATATCTAACCTGGTACCTGTGACTAAGCCCACATGAGGTATAAGAATTTGTACTAATTTTTGGGATCTAAATAAAGCTTGTCCTAAGCATGATTTCCCACTACCCAATATTGATATGATAGTTTATTTAATAGCTAGGAATGAAATGCTATCATTAATGGATGGTTTCTTAGGATACAACCAGATTAAAATTGCACTAGAAGATCAACATAAAATAGCCTTTACCTGCCCATGGGGAACATACTGCTGGAATGTGATGTCATTTGGTCTAAAAAACGTAGGAGTAACATACCAAAGATCCATGACAACATTGTTTCATGACATGATCCACAAAATAATGGAAGATTATGTAGATGACTTACTGGCTAAATCAAAGACAAGAGAAGGTCACCTTGCGGTCCTTGCACATATATTTGATCGGTTGGAGTAGTACAATGTCATGCTAAACCCAAATAAGTGTGTGTTTGGTGTAATAGCAGGTAAACTGTTAGGGTTTATCGTGTCAAACTGAGGAATTGAAGTAGACCCTACAAAGGTCAAAGAAATCATAGATATGCAACCTCTGTCAACACTTAAAAAACTAAGAGGGTTACAAGGAAGACTGCAATCCATAAGGAGATTCATAGCACAGCCGGTAGATAAATGTCATATGTTCTAGCACTTACTCACGAAAGGAGTTACTTTTAAATGGACAAAACAATTCTAGGAAGCTTTCCAAGCTCTGAAAGATTATCTTCTAAACACACCAGTGTTAGTCCTGCCTACCCTAGGAAAACCTTTTCTACTATATATATCAATGACAAACTCAACTCTAGCAACTTTGTTGCCACAGCATGATGAACGAGGAAAATAAAGAGCTATCTACTATATAAGTAGAACCTTGATCGGTTATGAGCTTAATTACACTCCTATAGAATGAGCATGTTTAGCTGTAATCTTCGCATCTCAAAAGCTTAGAAATTACATGTTGAGTCACAAGGTGTAACTCATTGCACATTTTGATCCACTCAAGTACCTATTGAGCAGAGCAACATTGACTGGAAGATTGACTAAGTGGGTCATGATCCTGAGTGATTTTGATATAGAGTACATAGATAGAAAGGCCATCAAAGGACAAATTATAGCAAATCAGTTAGCAGAGGCTCCTTTACAAGATAGTCACCCATTCCTTATAGACTTTCCATATGAATCAGTATTTACATTGACAACATCTACAAAGTGGAAATTATACTTTGATGGGTCATATACAAGCCATGGATCTGGAGCAAGGATTCTTTTCATCACCCCTCAAGGTGATTCTATACCTAAGTCATTCAGGATAAATTTTTCATGCACGAACAATATAGCCGAATATGAAGCTCTCCTTATAAGACTTCATATAGTTGTATAGTGGACAATAAAAGAATTACAGGTCTTTGAAGACTCGCAACTGATTGTAAACCAGGTTAATGATGACTACAATACGAAAGATGATAAACTCCTACCTTATAAGCAAATGGTAGAAGATTACAAAGAGCATTTCAGCAAAATCACTTTCGAACAGATTCCAAGGATACAAAACAAGGCAGTTGATGGCATGGCTACAGTAGGATCTCTTCTAAATATGCCTACTAATGAAACTCAGTTTGATTTTAATATAGAACAGTTAATGATACTGGCATATGAGACTCCCTCAACAAAATATGTATGTGCAATTGTGGGTCTAGAATCCCCTTGGTACAATAAAATATATGCATATTTACACACTCAGTACATGTCACCGGATCTATACATAAATCAAAAGAAGACTCTTATTCATCAGGCATCTAGACACACTATTATAGCTTATACATTGTATAGAAAGGGCTTCGATGGAACTCTTCTCCGATGTCCTGATCAAAATGAATCACAACTTTCTCTAAATGAATTCCATGATGGAATTTGTGGGGCGCATCAAAGTGGTCCACCATTGTCAAAGAAATTGCTAAGAATAGCTTATTACTGGCCAACTATGGAAAAAGACGCCTATAAATATGTACAAAAATGCAAGCAATGTCAAATGCATGGATATCTCATTCATAGACTAGCACAAGATCTTCAACCTATTACATCACCATGGCCATTTTCATAATGGGGATTAGATCTAGTGGGTAAAATCAATCCTACTTCTTCCAATAGGTACAAGTTCTTCTTAACAACTACTGAGTACTTTACCAAATGGGTCGAGGAAATTCCTCTTACATACACCACTAGAAAGCAAATAGAAAAATTCATGCTCAATTACATTATCTGTAGATGCGGGATTCCAATGTGATTCATGATAGATAATGGACGTCCATTTAAAAATCAAGAAGTGAAAGGAATTGTGTGACAAATTTCAAATACAACAGAGATTTACCACGCCATATTATCCGCAAAGCAATGGACAAGCACAGGCAACAAATAAAACAATATTGAAGATCCTTAAGAAAGTTGTCACTGACACAGGACGAGACTGGCATCTCTATTTAAATCCCACGCATTGGGATTACAAAAGAGGAGTACGTACCCCTACAGAAGCAACACCATATTCCTTGGTCTATGGTACGAAAGCAATACTCCCCATTGAAATAGAAATACCATCTCTAAGAGTCTCTTTACAAAACATCATATCGGAGGAAGACTATCGGGTAGAAAGATTACAAGAGCTAGAAACGCTTGATGAAAAGAGACAAAATGCTTTCAATCATCTGCAAGGTTATCAAAATAGACTGAGATGGAGTTAAAATAAATGAGTCTGCCCATGAACTTTTGAAGTGGGAGACCTAGTTCTTAAAGAGAACCAAAGGAACCTAGTGGAACAAGAAAAGCCAAGGAAGTTTGAACCTAGCTGGCTAGGTCCTTTTATCATAACAAGGGTTATAGGAAATGGAGCATATAAATTGGTTACCATGGAGGGAGATCCACTCTATAACCCTATGAACAACATGCACCTTAAATGATATTATACCTAGAGGTTGGGTTAGTTTAGGTTTTACTTTTCGCATCGCATATAATTTTATTCAAAGCACTGCATCACATATAGTTTCTTTCCAAGCACATCACATTCACAAATTTCATGGCATATAGTTTCTACATTTGCATATAGCAGCATCAATAAAATAAGGCAACTGTCCAAGTTTTATCATTTGTTTACAATCAAAGAAGCAAGGATCATCTCCTTTCTTAGATATTTAGACATGAAGTCTTTGAGGTCCTAAGGTCATTCATTTTCAACATTTTCCTGTGAAGAAACTTTACTTATGGTTAGGTAGTGTTTTCACTATTTAAGACTTGTTAACCCAAAATCTATCAATTGCTATATCTCAAACATATTAAGAAAATTTCAAATTCATTCCAGACACCTAGTTGATCATATGACTAGAAAAAAATCTAAAATTCTATTTCAGCGCCAGTGTAATTATCACACCCAAGTAGGTTTCATTACATACAAGTCAAGGCAAGAAAATAAAAAGAAAAAGAGCTATGCCTAATATTCATCTCAAGGAAAAAGAGCAATGATATATAACTCAAATATCATGCATACAAAGTGCGACAAAAGGCTTGACTATGGGAACATGCAAGTAACTCCGTCAGGGCTATGAACGCCTGCTAGTAATGGAGCAATATTTGAGAAATTATAGCCTATAACCTCGTCGAAGCTCTAAAATCTTGCTGGTAGCGAGGCACTATTCGAGATGCTTTTGAAGTTAGGATAATCCATGTAGCTAGTCATGTAGGATGCTAAGGATCTTTAGTGAACACAAGAGCGGGAATTAACTCATCTGCACACACATGGGCAAAAGAAGATCAAAGTTTCAAGAACTAATGGGGAATTTTTCCACGTCTCCATTTGTAAATCCTAGTCACTAAGTGTGTTAATTTGGATGTTCCAAAGGACCTTAAGGATCGATTATCACGTATCTATGAAATGTTTTGCACCTCCATTTCAGTTGGTGTATTACAAATGCTAAAACAAACACAGTCAACCTTGTTCGAATAGGAAACGCATCGTCATCATGCATATTGCATTAACATAGGTCATGTTAGAAATTCATTGTCTCCATATACATTCTGCAGATCATCATATCATATAGGTTTGCACACT
This sequence comes from Cryptomeria japonica, assembly GCF_030272615.1. Classification (NCBI taxonomy): domain Eukaryota; kingdom Viridiplantae; phylum Streptophyta; class Pinopsida; order Cupressales; family Cupressaceae; genus Cryptomeria; species Cryptomeria japonica. The sequence continues at coordinate 923,984,939 of NC_081407.1, forward strand.
AAGGGCATAACTGAAAAAATCCTTAAAATCATATAAAGTCCTAAAAAAATCCTAAAAATCATAAAAAGTAAAAAAATCCAAAAACATTGGAAAATCCTTCAAAAAAATCAAAAACATCTCGAAAATGTCCTGAAAAATACCAAAAACATCCACATAATGTCCTAAAAAATCAATCAAAAACATTCAAATATCAATCCACATAATCCAAAAACATCGAAAAAGCTCTTGGAAAAGAACTAAAAATCGAAAATCAATCAATCAAAAAACTTGCAATAAAATGTCTTGTAAGAAACAAATACCCTAGCAGATATCCAGAAAATGCTTCGCATGAAGTTAACAAAGCGTACGACTATCCAGTCAAACATCTACAATCAACTGATCTAACTGTCTTATCAATTGTATCATATCCATATCTAAGTGATCATTATCTTGTCTTAAATAGAAGAGGATACACTTGAAATCAGACAAGTCAGTCTTACACGGGGTCCGCAACTTTCTAAGATCAGACATTATCAACCATCACATCAAGCAACTGAGAACGAAGGCACAAGGTCAGTATAGCTGCTGAATTTTGTCTGGGTTAGTCTTTATCTTTTATCATTTGGCGATAAATTATGTTAATATGCTACTCAGGGATGTCCACAAGTGACTAGAGGAGCAATGATGGGCATTATCTTTTTCTTTGTTTGTTGTTACTTTTAAATGGACGGAACAATGCCAGGAAGCTTTCCAAGCTCTGAAAGATTATCTTCTAAACACACTAGTGTTAGTCCCGCCTACCCTAGGAAAACCTTTGCTACTATATATATCAGTGACAAACTCAACTCTAGGAGCTTTGTTGCCACAGCATGATGAACAAGGAAAATAAAGAGCTATCTACTATATAAGTAGAACCTTGATCGGTTATGAGCTTAATTACACTCCTATAGAATGAGCATGTTTAGCTATAATCTTCACATCTCAAAAGCTTAGAAATTACATGCTGAGTCACAATGTGCAACTCATTGCACGTTTTGATCCACTCAAGTACCTATTGAGCAGAGCAACATTGACTGGGAGATTGACTAACTGGGTCATGATCCTGAGTGATTTTGATATAGAGTACATAGACAGAAAGGCCATCAAAGGACAAATTATAGTAGATTAGTTAGCAGAGGCTCCTTTACAAGATAGTCACCCATTGCTCATAGATATTCCATATGAATCAGTATTTACGTTGACAGCATCTACAAAGTGGAAATTATACTTTGATGGGTCATATACAAGCCATGGATCTGGAGCAGGGATTCTTTTCATCACTCCTCAGGGTGATTCTATGCCTAAATCATTTAGGATAAATTTTCCATGCACGAACAATATAGCCGAATATGAAGCTCTCCTCATAGGACTTCGTACAATTGTATAGTGGAGAATAAAAGAATTATAGGTCTTTGGTGACTCGCAACTGATTGTAAACCAAGTTAATGATGACTACAATACGAAAGATGATAAACTCCTACCTTATAAGCAAATGGTAGAAGATTACAAAGAGCATTTCAGCAAAATCACTTTCGAACAGATTCCAAGGATACAAAACAAGGTAGTTGATCGCATGGCTACAGTAGGATCTCTTCTAAATATGCCTACTAATGAAACTCAGTTTGATTTTATTATAGAACAGTTAATGATACCGGCATATGAGACTCCCTCAACAAAATACGTATGTGCAATTGTGGGTCCAGAATCCCCTTGGTACAATAAAATATATGCATATTTACACACTCAGTACATGTCACCGGATCTGTCCATAAATCAAAAGAAGACTCTTATTCATCAGGCATCTAGACACACTATTATAGCTTATACATTGTATAGAAAGGGCTTCGATGGAACTCTTTTCTGATGTCTTGATGAAAATGAAGCACAACTTTCTCTAAACGAATTCCATGATGGAATTTGTGGGGCGCATCAAAGTGGTCCACCATTGTCAAAGAAATTGCTAAGAATAGCTTATTACTGGCCAACTATGGAAAAAGACGCCTATAAATATGTACAAAAATGCAAGCAATGTCAAATGCATGGATATCTCATTCATAGACTAGCACAAGATCTTCAACCTATTACATCACCATGGCCATTTTCATAATGGGGATTAGATCTAGTGGGTAAAATCAATCCTACTTCTTCCAATAGGTACAAGTTCTTCTTAACAACTACTGAGTACTTTACCAAATGGGTCGAGGAAATTCCTCTTACATACACCACTAGAAAGCAAATAGAAAAATTCATGCTCAATTACATTATCTGTAGATGCGGGATTCCAATGTGATTCATGATAGATAATGGACGTCCATTTAAAAATCAAGAAGTGAAAGGAATTGTGTGACAAATTTCAAATACAACAGAGATTTACCATGCCATATTATCCGCAAAGCAATGGACAAGCATAGGCAACAAATAAAACAATATTGAAGATCCTTAAGAAAGTTGTCACTGACACAGGACGAGACTGGCATCTCTATTTAAATCCCACGCTTTGGGATTACAAAAGAGGAGTACGTACCCCTACAGAACCAACACCATATTCCTTGGTCTATGGTACAAAAGCAATACTCCCCATTGAAATAGAAATACCGTCTCTAAGAGTCTCTTTACAAAACATCATATCGGAGGAAGACTATTGGGTAGAAAGATTACAAGAGCTAGAAACGCTTGATGAAAAGAGACAAAATGCTTTCAATCATCTGCAAGGTTATCAAAATAGACTGAGATGGAGTTAAAATAAATGAGTCTGCCCATGAACTTTTGAAGTGGGAGACCTAGTTCTTAAAGAGAACCAAAGGAACCTAGTGGAACGAGAAAAGCCAGGGAAGTTTGAACCTAGCTGGCTAGGTCCTTTTATCATAACAAGGGTTATAGGAAGTGGAGCATATAATTTGGCTACCATGGAGGGAGATCCACACTCTGACCCTATGAACAACATGCACCTTAAATGATATTATACCTAAGGGCTGGGTTAGTTTAGGTTTTACTTTTGGCATCGCATATAATTTTATTCAAAGCACTGCATCACATATAGTTTATTTCCAAGCACATCACATTCACAAATTTCATGGCATATAGTTTCTACATTTGCATATAGCAGCATCAATAAAATAAGGCAACTGCCCAAGTTTTATCATTTGTTTACATTCAAGGAACCAAGGGTCATCTCCTTTCTTAGATATTTAGACATGAAGTCTTTGAGGTCCTAAGGTCATTCATTTTCAACATTTTCATGTGATGACACTTTACTTATGGTTGGGTAGTGTTTTCACTATTTGAGACTTGTTAACCCAAAATCTATCAATTGTTATATCTCAAACATATTAAGAAAATCTCTAATTCATTCTAGACACCTAGTTGATCATATGACTAGTAAAAAATCTAAAATTCTATTTCAGCATCGTTGTAATTATCACACCCAAGTAGGTTTCATTACTTACAAGTCAAAGCAAGATAATAAAAAGAAAAAGAGCTATGCCTAATATTCATCTCAAGCAAAAAGAGAAATGATATATAACTCAAATATCACGCATATAAAGTGTGACAAAAGGCTTGACTATGGGAACATGCAAGTAACTCCATCAGGGCTATGAACGCCTGCTAGCAATGGAGCAATATTTGAGAAATTATAGTCTATAACCTCATCGAAGCTCTAAAATCTTGCTGGCAGCGAGGCACTATTCGAGATGCTTTTGAAGTTAGGATAATCCATATAGCTAGTCATATAGGATGCTAAGGATCTTTAGTGAACACAAGAGCGGGAATTAACTCATTTGCACACACATGGGCAAAAGAAGATCAAAGTTTCAAGAACCAATGGGGAATTTTTCCACGTCTCCATTTGTAAATCCTAGTCACTAAGTGTGTTAATTTGGATGTTCCAAAGGACCTTAAGGATCGATTATCACGTATCTATGAAATGTTTTGCACCTCCATTTCAGTTAGTGTATTACAAATTCTAAAACAAACACAGTCAACCTTGTTCGAATAGGAAACGCATCATCATCATGCATATTGCATTAACATAGGTCATGTCGGAAATTCATTGTCTCCACATACATTCTGCAAATCATCATATCATATAGGTTTGCACACTAGGGGCATAACTGAAAAAATCCTTAAAATCATATAAAGTCCTAAAAAAATCATAAAAATCATAAAAAGTTAAAAAATCCAAAAACAATGGAAAATCCTTCAAAAAAATCAAAAACATCTGGAAAATGTCCTGAAAAAATACCAAAAACATCCATATAATATCCTGAAAAATTAATCAAAAACATTCAAATATCAATCCACATAATCCAAAAACATCGAAAAAGCTCTTGGAAAAGAACTAAAAATCGAAAATCAATCAATCAAAAAACTTGCAATAAAATGTCTTGTAAGAAACAAATACCCTAGCAGATATCCAGCAAATGCTTCGCATGAAGTTAACAAAGCATATGACTATCCAGTCAAACATCTACAGTCAACTGATCTAACTGTCTTATCAATTGTATCATATCCATATCTAAGTGATCATTATCTTGTCTTAAACAGAAGAGGATACACTCAAAATCAGACAAGTCAGTCTTACACGGGGTCCACAACTTTATAAGATCAGACATTATCAACCATCACATTAAGCAACTAAGAATGAAGGCACAAGGTCAGTATAGCTACTGAATTTTGTCTAGGTCAGTCTTTATCTTTTATCATTTGGCGACAAATTATGTTCCTATGCTACTCAGGGATGTCCACAAGTGACTAGAGGAGCAATGATGGGCATTATCTTTTTCTTTGTTTGCTATTTGTGATGTGAACCTATGAAGTTCTAGGGAAATTTCTCTAGTGGGTGTCTGTGATAGGAGCATTCAGCTATTGAATGCCACACATATCTCAACCCCTAGTGTATTTCCCAGAATGGAGGGGTTCACTCCTTGTCTACTACGTGTTTATTTCTTCAATGAGATATCTTTACATCTTGGATCCTTATGCCCTGATGTGCTAAGCTCCATTGTTACATAATAAGGCTTAGTGATGAAAATATATTGCGCAATAAAATAAATGTTACAGGTTTATGATTCATTCAATTTCATTCTCATCTCATCTATTTCTTGATAGTTTGTTGATTTCCCATCTTCTGTCTAAATCATATTCTTTTCTAACATCATTCTTTCATCAATCTCTTCTCTCCTTCATCTTACTAACATTTCTTCAAGGTACATCTGAGTTAAAAATTTGTTCTGGCATTATCATACAAAAAAAACATGCATACATATAAATCCCATTGCATTCATAAACATCAGTCATACATACATATAAAACAAAAATACATCCATATAGTTTCAAAGTTCATTTATAAACATCATTGATAAAACATGTAGTAACCATTGCATTCATGAATCATATAGAGTCAAATAGATATACAAAATATAACTCATAGCATCATATAAACATAGACAAAACATAATAGATCGCCACCAAAAAACTACATATCATATATATAACTCAAAAATGATAATGTGTGTGAATACAATAAGCAAGCCCGAAGGCTCAAATAACATGATCAATCTGTCTCAACTGACACTGCCTCTGTCGACAGGTGGGTCCTACCCACTAGATCCTGCCCCAGGATGTCGAGGTGGACCCATGACTCCTCCACTGCTAGTCCATCTAGAAGTAGATCAACTCGATCTCCTCCCCATGAAGGAACTAAAACTAGGCTCTCTCTGACCCTTAGGAATAGCTCTCTCATAAGCTTGTCGATAATAAATAGCCTCCTATGCAGCAACAAAATACCTATCTGCCTGGCTACGTGCCTCAATCGCTGGTCTGAATAGCTGATCATATGCATCCATGGTGATTTGCATTCTCCTAACTACCTCATCTCTCTCCCTCTAGAGACGATCCCTCTCAGCCTCTAATGCACCCTAGTCCCTACGATAGGCCACTCTCTCGAAATCTCATCTGGCAACCTCATCCTCTAGACTCTGAATCCGCACTCTGAGGATCTACGGATCATCATCATCCCTGTCACCCACCTATCCTCCTCCACCCTTTGCAGTAGGCACGTCTCTAGCATGTCAGTATCATCAACATCAGCATCATCACTACTTGATGACCCTGAATAATCATCGTCATCTCCACTGCTAGTAGACTCGGTGTCTCCACCAATGTCTACATCCTCATCTCCTCCACTACCCTATATTCCTCTGGCTCTCTCCCCCAAATCTATCCTCAGACATTGTCTAGGATGTCAAATTTGTTGTGTTGTAATCAGAACAGCAGGATCAGTAAGTGGAATAGGCCTATGTTTGGCCCACCATGCATCATATTCTAGCATAGTACTTGGATCCGCTGCACCTCTACCCCAACCCCAAAGTAGTGGCTAGAGAGCATCAAACTCAGCCGAAGCAACATGAGGTTGTATACAAACCCCCCAATTAGATAACTCCCGAGATACACGAGCAAAATAAGCTATCACAACTGGTGTAACCTGTACCTCCCCAAACTGTCTCAGTACATGACCTAGGAGATACATCTCAATGATTCATTGAGTCTCAAATGTCCTACTGATCAGATATCACTATTGTAGGTAGAAGGGCAAGTGTACTGCATCATCTGCCCAACTGAGGCAATCTAAGTATGGTCTCCAAATAAAATGTTTCAGAATATCAAGTCGATGTCTCCAATACAAAGTGTTACCCGATCCCCCGTGTTTGATACCTGTTGTGTACCTATAAGCATAAGGCTCACTAGGCTGCAAGTCAACATGAGTAACAGGTCTCGCAATAGAAATATGCTTCCATGCCCACATCTGGAGCAGTATCACACCGCAACTGATAGAACGATATCCAAGGTATACAATCTCGTGCATCTGATAATACAACATGGCTAGAAGGCACGGACCCCAAGCATATAATCGTCGATGTACAATCATATCATGGAGCACTCTTCCCCATCCAACTAGAAATCCATGACCTCATCTGTCAGGAATCAACAAACCACCGACAATACTGCATAGTATGATAGTTAGATGATCATAGTCTAGTCTCGCCCAAGGGATATCGTACCGACCACTAATCTGTAAATCCTATATCTCACACTCGAAAAGTGCACACAATCCAGTAATGCCATCGTCATGGTTATACACAACTCTCTCACCATGAATCAGAATATGCAGTATACGTCATACATCCTCTAAGGTAATAGATGCCTCACCCGTAGGAAGATGAAAGGAACAGGTCTCAGAATGCCATTGCTCTATCAAAGTTGTAATCAAGGCCCTGTTGGTCCTAACCTCTAGCAAATGTAACACATGATATAAACCAAGCTGTCGAATATGCTCAGTATCCTCCTCAAGTAAATCAGTACGAAGATCAAGTCCACTAGGTCTGCTATGTGAGTAGTATAGCACTCCAATGTTCTCCTGCAAAGAGAAAATGTTCAAAATATCATATATTGGATCACGAGAAAATAAAAAATTATCAGATGCATGATAAAATACCTTCACATACAATGAATTTGTGACATTTAGCTCTAATGCAGTACAATAAATGCTTATGCATGACATTTACAATGAGTGCGTAAGGAAATGAGCACATGCGTAACATTAAACACGAATGCGTGAAGAAAATAACTAATGTGTAATGTTTAAAGCGAATGTGTAACACTTAAAGCGAATGTGGTATGTTAATAGCGTATGCATAAAAAGCGACAGGCTAATGTGTGACGGAAAGGAAAAATTGAACACTAAATTTTTTTGGAAAAAATAGCAAAAACAAGCAAAAACTTAGAAAAATACCATGCCACCAGTCCCAAGAGGTCTTTGATATGAACGTACTCGGTCAAACAGGTGCAATCGAGCTCTATAACCAGCCATGATGATCAAATACTCGCAAGAAAACACATAATTCACAGAGAAAACCAAGAACTTACTAAATTGCAAATGAGAAAATGAAAATCTAAATTATCTATTTATAGCTCAAAATTAGGGTTTTTTGACACCTCGATGCCCACAGTCCCCGTCAACTTCAAACAACTTGTCGCCTACTCAAACGATCTCAAAATTAAATGAAACTTCACATGATTTCTTATTATACTGATATCAAAAATATGGTCTCAATTTTTGAATTTTTCGACCACCTTTTCTTAGGGGGCATATTTATAGTATACAGTGATACCAAGACATACTAGGGCAGAATTTTTTGTTTTCTTTGAAACAATGTCATTCTGACATTGTCTCAAAGAGGGGCAAATGTAGACACCTAAAAATGTCTCATTGATCATGTACTAATTATTCGTCTAATTGATTAAATAATTATTTAATTATTTAATTAAGCTAATTAATCTATTTCTTCTATTTTCATATTTCCTCATCATCTTACTAATTATTCTATTTCCTATTCTTTCATCATTTAATCATTTAACTATTTTCTAATGTTAATTAAATATTTATTATTTAATTAATTCTGTTTAGTTCCCCAATTTATATAATCTTTATTATTTAAATAAATTAATTCTCAATTTCTATCTCTCTAATCATCTAATCATTAACCCTTTTCTGAATATTAATTAAATATTATTATTTAATTAATTGTGATTTAATCCTTTAATTCAAATAATCTTTATTATTTAATTAAAGTCCATTTCTAAATAATTAAATAGTTTCTTTAAATTATTTAATTAACTAATTATTTCCTCTAATTCAAATTCCAAATCCCCAAATTCAAATTTCATTTAATTTCATATTTCCTCTAATTCTAATTCCAAATTCCCAAATTATAATTTCATTAATTCTCAGATTTCTTCTAATTTCATTAATTCTTCTAATTTCTCCTAATTTCAAATACATGTGCATGATTTCAAAAACCAAATTGAAAATCAAAGTCAAGTTCTAAATATATTCAAATACTAAATTGAATTTAAAATAAATTCAATATTTGAATAAATCTCATGCAAAGATTAAATTGAAAATCTAAGTTAAAGTGCAAGCACATGCTAAATTAATTAATTAAACCATTTATCTCTCCAATCTCTATTTCCATCTTTTAGTTAGCTTTTTCTAAATAAAGCTTTCTTTGTCATCCTCTCAATTTTCCTCCAATCATTCTTTTTCTTCTCTCAGTTAGCTTTTTCTCAATCAGTTGACTCATTTAATCTATTCAATCTATTCTGTTTCACCTCTAAGTCAATAGTTCAACTATCAATTTTCATATGAGCTCACCTGAGTTCCACCTCTTGATCAATTTGTTCTACCTTTTAATCAATCCTCTCCAATAATCTATAAATTGAGCATTCAATCTCCATTTTCAACAATCATGAACTTTGAATCCTTGTGTCAATTGCAAGTTGCTAGCGCAATATCTGAGAGTCATCATACCACAAAGAAGAGAAGAGAAATGGAAGTTATATGCAGTCATGGAATAAGGAGTTTGAATTGATTTATTTTCTATTCATGTTTCTTGTTTCTGTGTTATTTCATTGTCTATTTGTTTGAATTCTAATTAGGATAGGGATTCGTGATTTTCCCTTTCATTCCTAGTTTTATTTACATTAGATGAATTTTTACATACGACATATAACAACACAAAATTTGATATTAAACATTAAATTTAAACATGTACATTAATTTTAAATACTAATCATTAAAATTATAGATGTAAACTCAAACTACATAAAATTAAAACATTTTTAGAGTTGAAAATATAATCAATTTAACCTTGTGCACATACACAAAATTTGATTTTGATAATAAATTGAAATGAAATAAAAATTGGTACACTTATGACAAATTTGAACCCGTGTACATATACATAAAAGTGAAAGAAAATTATGGGGAGAGAGAGAGAGAGAGAGAGAGAGAGAGAGAGAGAGAGTAAAAATAATTAAGAGGAGAGAGGGACAGGGACACAGTAAAAGACTTAAGGAGAGAGAGTGTGTAAAACTTGACTTAAGGGGAGAGAGGGAGAGAGACATCTAGAGAGAGAGTGTGTAAAAAGACTTGAGGGGGGAGAGAGATAAAGTAAAAAAGACTTAAAGGGAGGGAGAGAGAGAGAGAGATCTACTAAAAAGACTTGAAAGGGGAGAGAGGGAGAGAGAGGTTTTATTGAAAATATTTTAAGATTTTAAAAAAAAAATTTATGGTTTTGTAATGTAATACAAGAATTTTCTAAGGTTTTGTAAAAAAATTCTAAGGTTTTCTAATCTAATACAAGAATTTTTCTAAGGTTTTCTAGAAAATTTCTCAGGTTATCTAAGTTTTTTCTAAAAAATCTAAGTTTCTCAAAGATTTTTCTACCATTTTTTAAGGTTTTCTATATGATTGAAATATGCAATTATTTATCTAAAAATATAATAATACAAAAATAAACATATGTACTTGCCTAAATAAATTTACAAATCTAACAATAAACAAATATATATATATAAACAACATACAAGTAATTTTAAACAAGAAAAAAAAGAATTAGGTGCACCTAGTATACTAAAGCTAAAGTGGTGGGTGGTGTAGGGTACTCACAAGCTTTGTCAGCTGAAAATTGCCAAGGGGGTTTGCTCTAACACCTTGTGGAGCCTCGACAAACAATTGAAAATGATGGAAGGTTATATAATGTTTATTAAAAAAATTAGTTTAAAAAGGGTTTTGATCAAAAGGGGTGTTTGATCGAATCCTATAAAATATTAATTAAAAAACCCCTTCAATCAAAGACTTTTGACATCACGTGTACGATCAAATTGTTGTCTTCAAAATCTGATTCCCTTTAACATCCTTAAAATAATATGGTTTAAAGCTTGGTGCAGAAGAGACATCAAAGATAAGGAAATTCTCAAGACAACATATGACAAGGTTTAATTAGACCTTCTACACTTCGGGCTTACTCAGAGCCCAGATGGGTATACCTTTGTGAGTTAAATTCACGCTTTCAAACATAAACCCACAGCAAACCAGTCCAAAAAACCAGTGGATCTATTCACCTTGAAATCAACTGAAAACAAAGAATGGAAATTGTACTTAAGTTCAGCATTTCGATCAACAAAGCATGCAATAAACAACTTCAATTAATACCAGTGCCTTATCCAAGGTCACAGAGTCATCTAAACTCAAATAAGACTCCTCAAACAAAACATCTTTATGCTTCCCATCGGCTTGGTTTCTATTAATCCTTGTATATGCCTGACACCTACAAGAATTCAAGCATTCCAAACCAAGCTATGGTCATCAAAATTCAAAGTTCCTTCCAAAGAGTTTACTGGTATGAGTGATCCCCGCCTCTTTAATTTCCCTCCTAAAGAGAAAAGCTAACGAACACTTCTACTATAATTGCTTTGCAATTCCATTCAAACAAAACAATCCTGGATTATTCAGAATGAAAGCAGTAAACAAATTTGTAAACACACTCGAAGACAACACAAAGCTTTACTCAAAACTGATGGTCTGTATATTGATATTTAGTTCAAGAAATATTACAAGAAATTTCGAGTATTCTCCATTAGACTTAGAAAAGCTCAGATAAATTTCTGCAGCGTTTTCTTACAATTTTTTGCGATCCCTTTTCCTCTAGTCCTGGTATCCATTTATAAAAACATGGATGCACAAAGCTTCAGACTTCTCAAGGAGAGTTTGTTACAATCATTTCTTTCAGAGTAAAGAGGCTACAGACTTTTCGCAAAAGCAGTTACAAACTCTTTTCAGCCTCTGCAGTTTCTTCAACAGGTTGTTCGGTTGCAACCTCTTCTATCTTTTCAGGGGCGCTCTCCAACTATTTCGGATCATGGGTGGCATATTTAATTGTCCACTCATGATACACTTCTTCTATCGCCCATGAGAAATTAATCGCTTTATCTTTAGTCATAGTCAACCTTTTCCAAGAATTTCTCATTTTGTTGACTTCTGAATTGAGAAAAGCATAATGTGACTTAATTTTCTCTATCTCTTGTATTGTCACAACAAAGAAAGAAGCATCATCAAGATCAATAATTCCTTTAACTCTTGCTGACAATTTAGCTTCTATCTCCTTAAGCCACATTTGTTTGTCTTTTAATTGATCCGGGCTAGCAAAAACTCCTGGGAGCAACTCAAAAACTTGGTCAGTGTATTCCTTCTTGCACAAATTGACCTTCCTATCCACATTATCCACCTCTGCTGCTAATTGTATTAAGATTGTAGTGACATCAGAAGTGGATTTAATGATGGGATTGGCCCTTGCTTCATCGCAGGATACACACATAAACTCTAAATCTTGCTCCCTAGGCCTCCATCTGTCAAAAATAGGCGTCAAAATGGCCTTGTCTCTCCTGAGCTCATTCCATATTTCCATAATTTTACCTACATTGTTGTAGAGCAATGAGGCATTTATTGTATCTGCAAAACTAGAAATTGTAGCCCTTACTCTCTCCTCATACTTCTTTGCATATAAGGCCTGAGCCTGTTTCAAGTTTTCCAATTCTTGAGGAGTAATTTCAACCATTTGAGAGCTGGAGGGTGCTGGAGATGGTGGAAACTCAATAATAGGGCTAATAGGTGGAGGCCTTGCAGGAGAAGAGGAGATCATCAGTGTTGAAGACTCACCTTGATGGTATTGTCCAGTCAACTGGCTCTGCAGTTTAGCAATGATGCTATCTTTACCTCTTACCTCCTCCTTGGCACTATTATAGGCCTTTAAAACTGTTTCCAACTTGATTTGGAGGGCCTCTTTCTCTTTGGCTTCCTTCTCTACTACTGCAACACTGAATTTTGCAGTCTCTAACACAGTGCTAGCAGCCTCCACTACCCCTGTACTCTGTACTCTCTTCACCATCATTCCACCGAGGTAACTTGACCCTGGGGTGTCTTTGCTTTTCTTATTCTCATTTCTCTTGAGAGACCACATGACAAGTGTAGCATTGTCCTTATTGAAAGTAACCCCCTCCATAGGTTTAGTCTCTTTTCTTACTGCATCTAATACCAGGGCATCTGCAATATCCCATTCGGGTAATATAAGCACTCCAGCTTGTGCTACCATATCTCTTCCCTGCTCAGGGGTGATGGTTTTGAATTCTTCCATCATCCCTTGCTTTATTTCCTCTTCCACCAGGGCTGGATCTTTATTGGGCTGCTCAGCCTTTCTTGTTTCACATCTAGCATTATATCTATCTATGTGTTGTTTCCATATAAACTGCATAAATGCTTTTGATGTGACAAAATTGTTATCAGCTAGAAAGACACTACTTGCCTGCTTTATCTCAGGATCCCACTCCTGGCCTTTAAGTTCAATGGAGGTGATATCCATTTCAGCATGAATGGATTCTTTTGGCATCCCTTCCTCCACTTCATCATAAGTGTATGCGATTTCCCCTAGACTACCCAACTGTAAGAGGTGCTCAGCTGCTGCTTGCTCATTTCCTATATGGATAGGGGATTGAGATGGGGAATACAAAGGTGTATCTGACTGCACTTCTTTTCCCACCCTTTTCTTCTTTGGGCTCTCTTGGATGTCAATGACATCTTGTATCTTCCTCTTTCCTTTGGAGGTAGAGGGCTCCCCTGTTGTAGGCACCAGCACACTATAACATGATTTCTTATGCAGTGTGTAATCACCAAGAGGGATTGCCTTGCTGGAAGCTGACCTACTAAGGATCATTCTTGCCTTCTCAGGGTTGCTCTTAATTACAGCTTCCCTCCTCTCCTTCAGTGTCTGCATCACATCCTCAAAGCAAACAATCAAAAACTTTATTTTCTCTTCTAGTGGGAAAAAGCTAGACAATGGGTCATAGCTAGCATCAAACTAATGCACAAAATCCAAGGCTTTCTTATAAGCCACCCACTTTTCTTTCCTTAGCTCCTGCTCATCTAGATCAAACTCATTTCTGATGAGGTCTTCAGGAAACTGGAATTGATGAGGCCTACCTCTGCATGCTACCTTCTTCCTAAACATACCATTGAAGAAGTCTTCTGGATCAACACACCTGGACACTGCAGTGGACAAATGATAAGGCTTGAGGAAATCCTCAAAGCAATTCCAGCCTCCCTTTGTTATTACAAATTGGTGGGCTATGGTAGCTGCAGGGAAAATAGTCCCTTTACCCCTGCCTGTCAACTCTACCTCCTGTAAGCCACCAATTTGTCTAAGGATCTCCGCGATTCCCACTTTGAGAGGTACCTGGTAAGGTAACAAAAATGGGGTGCCCCTGAAACCAAAAACTCTGAAAACTGTGGAGACTGGATATAAATAAATGTCACCCCAGTTATGAACAATTTTTATATTCTCTGCGAATTCTTTTGGTGTTACAAATTCCAGAAGAACCTTGGGGATTCTTGGGTTATCAGAGCAGAGGAGAGTCCTTATTTTGGATGCAAAATATTTATCAAACTTCAAAAAACTAGCATCCTCTCTATCCCATGACAACACAGTACTCCATAATTGTACTGGCATTTTTTCTCCTTCCTTCTCCTTAACCAGGTCTAGTCCACTGGCAAAGTAATCACCACCTTTGAAGAGAAAAAGATGCATTAGGAGTGAGTACCATCCGAAAGGCCTGTCCACCTTTCCATTCTTGATTCCTATCAACCCTCCATGGATAGCATCAACAATAAAAGAGGCATAATCAAATGTGATTGCAAGAGAAGGATTCAGAATCTGGGCAATCATTAACAAGTAATGATTCGACATATTTGCTTCAGCATCTTCTCCCAAAACTTGGCAAAGTGCCCAATACATTCCTTTAGCCCTCAGGCTAAACATACTTAATGAGAAGGGCTCTTGTGGATTGGGTCCTACAACTGTTAACCCTCCTATTTTCACAAAAAATTCCTTGAGAGGCCCATTCTTGAGATGACTCCTCTGTGCACCGTAAATTTGGGCTAATGATGTGAAGTTTATAGGTTCTAGAAAGTTTGTAAACTCATTAAGCCCAAATGCTGTCCTAAACTCTTCAGCATTAATTTCAACAAGGGTTTTCCCATTTACATCCCGAATGCTTCTTGTGACTGGATCATAGTTGAATGCAACTTGGGTTAGCAAATCTATGTCCATGAATACCCCTGGGACTACTAATTTCCCAACATCTAATTCCCAGATACTGTTTTGCGGGGCAGGAGAATTTCTCATTCCGAATCCAACTTTAAACAACCCCAACCCAGACAGTCCAACATGCGGGTCTCTCAACCAATTACCCTTGTCATATAATCCTTCTCTTATCTTTAGACGGGGAGCCTTGGGCACTAACTCTTTTGCCTTTGATGCCTGATTAGTTGACAACGTCAACTGTTCTAAAAAATCATCACACACACTCCTTTCTAAATAGTTAACTTTGCCAGAAAATTCTCTTTTAGGAGCCATTTTGAAAATGCAAGAAATGAATGCCACTCTTAAACAATTCTGCGACGAATCAATTATCTTATTTAGAACACTACACAAGAATTGCTACACAAAAATATGAGAGAACCTGTTCTTTGCTTGAAGGAATTTGCTCTGCAACTGAACCGACTTGCTCTGTATCTGAGGAAAATAACTCTGCGTCTGCTCTTCTGCAAAATCCTTTAAAAGATATCTTCACCCGGTTGTTAGGAATCAAATATTTGTACTCAGGGCCTTAACTATAACATTGATTCCACATGCTTCGGTCGTCCCTTCAAAATTGAATTCATACGAGAATTCGTATTTTTCGCTCCAACGGGTCACAACATTCCTGCAAGTGTTTCATTTTGCTCTTTCGCAACTTCGCGAAGCATAACTATCGGGCAGCTTGGTCTTGCGAAATAACGCCAACTATTCGATCAAAAAAAACTTGATCGAGCGTTAGGTTAACTGACGGCTTTGGCTTTGCTCTGGGTCCCACTTTTCTATTGGCTACATGATACCACGTGGCGTCCAACCATTGGCCTTGAAATTCCCTTCGCATTCCACTTGATACTGGCCGCGTTTCTTTCTTTTATACCGCCGGTTCCACCTTGGCGGGCCCACACTTTCTTCTTAGACCACGTGTCATCATCATAACATGTGGACGGCTCTCGTTCACTCTCGCTATTTCACGGGGTATAAAGAACGAGCGTCTTACCCTTGTGAAACAGCACGGGCCGTCGGATCATCTCTTGAGCTGATTGGCTTTTAATCCTCTGAAAAGGCTCTCAGGAGGGGTGGGCCCGCTGACTCATTGTGAACACCTGGTGCCCAGTCACTTTCGGAGCTGACTTGTCACTCTGTTATACGCCAAAAGGAAACCACGGGGCCCCACTTTCTTCTTAACAGCTATATCCTCCAGGTCATCATCATAACACGTGGACGGCTCTCGTTCACTCTCACTATTTCGCAGGGTATAAAGAACGAGCGTCTTACCCTTGCGAAACAGCATGGGCAGGCCGTCGGATCATCTCTTGAGCTGATCGGCTTTTAATCCTCTGAAAAGGCTCTCAGGAGGGGTGGGCCCGCTAACTCATTGTGAACACCTAGCGCCCAGTCACTTTCGGAGCTGACTTGTCACTCTGTTATACGCCAAAAGGAAACCACAGGGCCCCACTTTCTTCTTAACAGCTATATCCTCTAGGTCATCATCATAACACGTGGACGGCTCTCGTTCACTCTCGCTATTTCGCGGGGTATAAAGAACGAGCGTCTTGCCCTTGCGAAACAGCGCGGGCCGTCGGATCATCTCTTGAGCTGATCGGCTTTTAATCCTCTGAAAAGGCTCTCAGGAGGGGTGGGCCCGCTGACTCATTGTCAACACCTGGCGCCCAATCACTTTCGGAGCTGACTTGTCACTCTGTTATTTGCCGAAAGAAAACCACGAGGCTCCAGTAAGTTATTAACAGCTATACCCGCCAAGTCATCTCCACCTGCGACCTGACTCACCTTTGGGGCCCGCCTTTTAGCCTTTTCATCCTGACCCGCTGACTGTTGTGACTTGTGCCACGTGCCACCATTTTACTCGCTGTCAACAACCAGCTGGATCGTCTATGTGGCATGCCATGTGGTTTTCGCAACTTCGCTGGCTTTAAACTACGCGCAACTTCGCCTAGCGAAATAACGCGAGCCGTGGATCCATCCGCGAGATGCGCACTAGTTACTAGGCCCAACAACTTTAGAAGAAAAACATACAAGGCATAAATTTTTCAATTAATTAACATAACCGCCTAGGCAAACAACAAGGGGGGACACTTCCTACGACCCCATGACCCATTACTTAAGTGAATAAAGTAACGAAAGATTAGAAACCAGAGGGTTTAAAATGAACACAAGAGGATTTAAAATCAAAAACCCTTAAACCTTTGAGGTCTAGAACAAAGCTGAAGCATTTGGAACTACACCCTATTCAAAATTCAACAAACTGTAACCAATCATAGGAAAAGAAAAGCTTAATTTAAATCAGTGATAACACAAACAACGGTGTTCGATCGAACACTCCCTGTTTGATCGTACACCCTTAGCAAAAAAATTTACCCATGTACGTTTTTCTTTGGTGGGTGAAATTGTAACCCACTATTGTGGGATCACTCGCTTTCAATACTTGCATGAAGAATGAAAAATAACACTTTGTTTGAAAGAAGAAGTATTAGCTAGGTCCTTAAATGGATTTCCTTGTCCCCTATCAGTAGATTCAAAAAGTAGATAGCAAAGGTAAATCTCAAATGGACTCCTTAGTTAATGACTTAGGGTTGTTAGATGGTTATGTCAGTGATTCTATGACTCCTTGTCTCAAAAAAGTTAGATTTAGGGAGAAATATCCTCGGTTTGAGATTAAGCAAAGTTGTTTAGATCATTTTTTTAAACCACCTTGACTTAGGGTGGGCTATTTAGATTTTATAAGTCTTTCTCCTTTGTAGTCTTTTTGTGATTCCCCTTGTTATTTGTTGGTGTCTAGTTGTGCTTCAAACTTATTCCTACATTTTGTACAAAATTTGGAACCCTTCATAATCCTGCTTGTCTCAAAAAAAAATATTACATTTAATTTTATTTATTTATCATTATATTTGTGATTTGAACTTATATTAAGAAGACTTGCATTAGAACTTTCTATAAATAAGTAAATCTTCGAATATTTTTTTCTCATATCATTTTATTGGAAACATCAAAACCTAATAAATAAAATTTATATCAGCTTTCTACAATACAGGTAGGATTTGCCTAACTATACGACCAACAATGAATGACAGCGAGTGAGGGATTTATCGTGTGGGACATCATTGAATATGAATTTCCATTTCCAGCAATAATTAACGCGGTGCCTTCTGTACCAGTTACCGAGTGAATGAAAGCAGGTGCGGGATTTAATCATTGTATATGAATATTCACCAACAATTAACGTAGTGCCTTCTGTATCAGTTACCGAGTGAGTGAAGACATATAGGGAATTTATGGTTTTGACCATCCCATAATATAAATACCCACCAATAATTTTCAAAGCCAAATCAAATAATAATATGATATGAATGCCTACCGACCAAAAATTTACAAAGCCGAGTCAAATAATTACATCATATGAATGCCCACGAACCATTTACAAATCCGAATTCAATAGCATTTCAACAACCTTCCTAAATACGCAGAATATAAAAGCAACGAAGGATTACAAACTTATCAATTAAATTAATTAGAAGTCAAAATGGCATCAGAGGAGGAAGGTGCAGTGAGTCCAATGGGAGAGGTTCTCAAAGATCCATCATTCTCTTTATTCGTGCTTTCCGTGATTGAGCTCGATGAACCAGTCGATGTCTCTGAGGCCAAGAAAGCCATTCACGAAATCCTGCTCTCCCAGAACTCAAAATTCTCTTCTACACTGGTATAGTTTCTCTTTATACTGTTAATACATAAAGTGCTTATGGTCACTGTTGTCTCAGAATGAATAACTAAGATTTTCAATGTATAATGGTTGCAGACTAGAGATGAGAAGGGAGTTCTCAAGTGGGAGAAGACGGAGGTTAATGTGGACGACCATGTATTTGTGCCTCACTTTCCTCCCCATCTCTCATTATATGACAAGCATGTAGAGGAATATATTTCAGACTTGCATTTAAGTAAGCTTGATCCCTCACGCCCACTTTGGGAGTTCCATTTCATCAATTACAAAACCACAAAGGGCGAAGCCATCGTGATTCTGAAGTTGGATCATATGTTAGGAGACGGTACTTCCATTGTCTCTTTAGCTCGGGCCTGTTCTACAACCCCTCATAATCATACCCCCATATCTTCCCCTTCCCAACACACACAACACCCACCAATAACTACTCGTAAATACTCACAGACTGAGACCACCACGTGGCCTGCCTTTGAATTCATAGCTAGGATATGGAATGGACTTTTGACTCTTGTGCTTATTGTGTGGTATACTTTACATGATCTGATTACCACTTTTCTAAGATCGAAGTGGATGGAGGATAGCAGGTTCCCTCTTCGAGGGCATCCTGGAGTGGAGCTGTTGCCCAAAGTTATGGCTTCTTGCACTTTTACGCTCCAAGACATTGGAGAAATAAAGAAACGCGTTGATGGGGTACTTGTTAATCATTCTTAAATAAATACTACTGTTACTGTTGCTCTTTGTTTTCTATATGTTGTTGGATAATGATGCCAAACATGCAATTGAAGATGAGATAAAAGATTGCAAAGTGTGTAGTGAAAGTGTTTTTGGAATAAATTTTAAATTTTATTTTATTTTTTTTTAAATGTTTATGATCATTGTCTTGATAAGCTTTTTGTAGAGTCTTTCATATGTTTTCAGTTATTTTTGTACTTCTAATTCTCAGAAATAGGTTCATATATAGAGGTATTCCAATGCGAAATAAAGGTTGAGCATTCTTTTTTTAACTTCTTTCTTAGCTATTTTAATTGTTGGCTGCAAGAGTGTTCCAACCAATGGACTCTTCATACTCTGTTTGTACAATCTTCCAAATAAATATTTCTGTACCAAAAAAGTCATCATCTTGATACACTTAGAATCATAACTAATCTTATTAAATTCCAGAATGCATAGGTAGTTAGACTTTGACATGATTATCTTCCTAAAATAACCTCTCTAATATCAAATGAAGATTTAAATTCCTTAACCATCCAATGATTGAAAACATAATAATTGAACGAAAAGGAAAAAGATGAGGATTGGGATATTCCTACTGTCACTTCAGACCAAGTTGGAGAAAACAGCTAAGAGAGCGGGACCCTCTGCCTCCTTCCTCTACTGTTGCTTAGCAGCTTTATTTTATGTTGCTTTGTTCTATTCTAGTTTGTGCCCTATTTGGCTCTCTACATGTAATCTTGTATCTATCCATATTTTTTGTGATTGTATATTAATTTTTTAATTAGTAGAATGTTGATGCATTTATTCATCAAAAATATAAATAATTTAATTATCAATTTCCTTTCTAAACAATCTGGATGATAATTAATTTATTTATATTTTTAATCTAGATAATTTCAATTATTAATTGGTCAATTATCAACTGATTAAAAGTTAGAATCTTCATATTTAGATATAGATATAAATATAGATAGTACTATGTGAATTTGATGGTGATGTACTAATATTGTTTATAGACTCTGAATGACGTAATAATGGGCGTCGTACTCAACGGATTTCAACTCTACTGCAAGACGGTTCTTAGTGGTCTGATCTGATTACATCACATTTATTTATTTATTTATTTTATTTTATTTTATTTTATTTAGGAGAGTATCAATTGAATCAAAACCGTTGTTTCAACTTACGCAGATCTAAAACAAACAGAGAATTTGAGAGTTACAGCTGTAGTTTTACTGAACACAAGGTCCCGACATGGAAAAAAGGTTCCGCAAATAGTTTTTTCATGACTATCATAGCTTTAAGCTTTTCTTATTTTTCTCCAGTCAAATGAATTCTATTAGCAGAATGGTGGCAGTAGAAATAGTGTTTAAATTTATTTTAAATATGTTGTCTTTATTTAAAAGAGAGTCCAACTTATTTATTAAAAGGTGAAATGGCACAGAGGGTAGGGGAGGTGGATAAACCAGGAGCTACAAAGGGAAACAAATTTGGAGTTTTATTCTTGCGAGTGCCTATGAAGAAGTTGAAAAACCCTTTGGAGTATGTCCGAAGAGCAAAGCACATGTTAGACAAGCAGAAAATGTCACTAGCAGCTTTTTTAATAGGCAAAATGTTGCCCTATATTACACGATTCAGAGGTGCACAGGTATTGTTTTTCTGTTTTCCACCTTAAAATTGTAGTTTGTAGTTTGTTTGAAAAAAATAAAATTAAAATTATTGTTCATTTTTTTATGTGTGTTTTCTACCATACAGACATCGGCTAAAGTTATGTACACTCCATTTGCCAACACTACCATTGCGGTGACAAATATGAGGGGCCCATCGGAACAGATGATCTTTGCAGGGTACAAAGTCAGAGGTGGATTCTTTACAGTCTCGGGTCTTCCAACAGTGAGTAGTTATTCACAGGTTAAAACGGTTTTTATTTAGTTATTATCAGAGGTGTTGTTCTTGATGCACACTTGTATTCCCTCTACAGAGTATTCTTGTGACGTGCTACAGTTATATGGGAAAGCTGAGGATGCAGGTGATTACAACAAAGGGTTATGTGGACGCGAACAAGCTCTCTATGTGCTTCCAAGAGGCATTCCTTGACATCAAAGATGCCTCTGAAAATGCATTGGATTCTTAGACTCTACATATCCCTCCTTATTGTTGATGTGAAGTTTCTCTTGCATGAGAAATTGAATTTTTATTTACATCTTGTATGTTTAAAATAATGTTTAATGTATTTTATTCAGAACTACTTTCTTGTAATATTTCAATTAGAGAATCTTTAATATTAATATGAGTGAGATTTATATTTATTAGGTATTTATTTTTAATTTTAATTTTTTAAAAATTTAAATATATTAGATAGTTGGTTCTATTTTAATTAGTGTTTATGGTTCATAGGTTATGAATATGGCTTGTATTTTTAAAAACATTATCTCTCAATCAAGAATATTATTTTTAATTAATTGGTGATTTTTAATTTTGTTAATTATTATTTTATACTTATTATATATGGGTAAAACCTTTAATCATGTCTCTAACTTATTAAGAAATCTGTAATGAAACTATTTATGCATCTCTTTAGTTTATTTAAATAATCTTGTGTTTTGTTGCTTTAGAAATACATAGTATTTTAGAGGAGTTGCAAAAAAACTATTGTAGACACTTAAAAATGTCTCATTGATCATGTACTAATTATTTGTTTAATTGATTAAATAATTATTTAATTAAACTAATTAATCTTATTTTTCTAATTTGATATTTCCTCATCATCTTACTAATTAGTTCATTTCCAATTCTATCATCATTTAATCATTTTAACCATTTTTTAATGTTAATTAAATATTTATTATTTAATTAATTCTAATTAATTCCCCAATTTAAATAATCTTTATTATTTAAATAAATTAATTCTCAATTTCTATCTTTAATCAATTAATCATTAACCCTATTCTAAATATTAATTAAATATTTATTATTTAATTAATTGTGATTTTAATCCTTTAATTCAAATAATCTTTATTATTTAATTAGTTAGCTTTGTCATCTTCTTAATTTCCTCCAATCATTCTTTTTCTTCTTTTCTATTAGATTTTTCTCAATCAGTTAACTCAATTAATCTATTCAATTTATTTAGTTTCACCTCTAAATCAGCAGTTCAACTAGCAATCAGTGTGTGAGCTCACCTGAGTTCCACGTCTTGATCAATTTGTTCCACCTTTCAATCAATCCTCTCCAATAATCTATAAATTGAGCATTCAATCTCCATTTTCAACAATCACGAACTTTGAATCTTTGTGTCATTTGTAGGTTGCCAGCGCAATATCTGAGAGTCATCATACCACAGAGAAAAGAAGAACAATGGAAGCTATATGCAATCATGGAATAGGGAGTTTTGATTAATATATTTTATATTCTTATTAATTATTTGCATTATTTCATTGTCTATTTGTTGAATTCTTTGATTGGATAGGGATTCGTGATTTCTCTTTGCTTCTAATTGATACCTTTAAAGTTGAATTTTACATGCGACATTTTGGTTAACCCGACGTGAACAACAACTAATTAACCTTCTCTATTTTCTGTTATTTTTGCATATCGTACAAATTTTTTCTTTTTTTTGCAAGTTTTGCATGGATTTCAAGACAGATCTATTCGTCACACATTCGCGTTTACATCATTATGCAATCTCATAGATAGGACTACGCAATTGACCTTTCAGGGTCACGCAATCGACCTTTCAAGATCACGCATTCGCTTTGATATTATTACGCATTCGCTTGGAAAATAGTTGTCTTGTTATTTTTATTCTTATTTCCTTGTTGTTCTCTGATCTGTGTAATTCTACATGAAATTCAGTAAATCAAGAAATAGATTATTTTTATTGCATGTTTTTATAACAGTTTATGGCATGTAAGGTACAATTCAGGATTTCAGGTGCTAGAAGGACAAAGGAACAAAGAAGGCAGGCCAAAAGCTATCAAAGAATTCTCAAAGTAGAAAAGAAGATACAAGATTGGGAAGACCAACCAGCCATCGACAGATACAATAGATTAGTTCTCTCATATCAGGTGAAATGTGATTTGATTAACATTCAATGGATGATGAGAGATCTAGCTAGGGCCTCACAATCTGTTTTGCAGGTTTCTGATCAAATTTAGATTCAATTTTTTTTTTTTGTTATCTGCCTGTGTGTCACGCAATCGCCTTGTTATCATCACACAATCAACCTATTGTGATCACGCATTCGCTCTGACAGAATTACACAATCGGCCATATAGAATCACGCAATCGCTTAGGTATCATAACGTAATCAATTTTGTTAATTTTGAGATCTTTATTTTTTATTGATTTGATTTTACTACTAATCATCTATTTGCAGCCTGTGGCGAATTTACAAAAAGGATCGGATTAGTATTAGATCAATTGCACTCATTCTCTCACACTTCATCTTTTGGTGCTTAATGTTGGCATATGCACACTCCAATGAGACATTGTATGTGATTGAAGGTTTTGTCATTGATGGAAACCTTACAATCCTATGACATCGGCAAGGCATTACACCAGCAAGGCATTACATCGACATGATAGTTCACTGGCATCAATAGATCACACTCTACACTGGCATGGAGAAAGGAAGCATACCGGCACAGAGGCCGACAGGATTTTTGTTATATTATATTTTGTTTATTATTGTAAAAACTTTGTAAGCCGACTTGGCAAGTTGTAAGATGACTCTTATATATAAGAGAGATCATTGTAGACATTTTGTAAGTGATGGAAGCGAAGAAAAAGAAGATATTAGGCAGACCTACTATGTGAAATATAGATTAAAAGTTTTGTGTAAAGAACAGAGTAGAAACCGGTATTGGATCAGGCATTATAGATGCTATTGTAAAGCAGTACAAGATATTGGATTTGTATAATCCACATCAAGTAAGTCAGTGAGACTTCCCATTAAGCAGTGAGCTCTAGGCAATTGGCCTTCCTGCATGTGTAGGCCCCTTTTGTAAGTAATATTCTCTTATTGGCTAGTAAGTGGATATTGTGGGTCACAAATCCCACCGAGGTTTTTCCCACACCAGGTTTCCTCATTAAATCCTTGCGTCATGGTGTGCTTTTCATGTGGATGTTTTTAATTCTATTTATTACATTATTTCTTGCATACCAGTACACTATTATAATATGTTCTGCATGTTTTAAGTGGACAAATTATAATTACCAGTTAGATACTGATTCACACCCCCCCCTCTCAGTGTCTGTGGGATTTCTAACAATTGGTATCAGAGCTTGGTCCTCTATTTTCAGAAGCCTAACAGCTTGAGGAAGATCTTGACACCGGTAAAGATGAAAAATCTGATGAAGCAACTTGAAGCAGCTCTCTCAGACTATGATACAGAAAAATTGAAAAATATCAAACTAGAAGATGATCTAAAACCAGCTCAGGATATCATTCAAGCACTTCAAGAGAATCTTGCTATTGCAAGAAACAAGAGAAGAGAACTTTGTGAAAAGATGCAAAATGAGAATGATGAAAAGGAATCACTTAATGATATGTTAAGTAAGATGAAACTGGAGAACATAACTACAAAGAATGAGATGCAGGATATGACTATGAGATTTTGTAAAGAGATTGAAGATAGGAAGAAGAATGAAGAATAATTGACCAGAAGACTAAGTGATGCAGCAAATGAGAACACAAGACTTAGCTATGAAAATGATTTATTAAAGACAGATCTGATGCACACTCAGAATGACTCCAATGAACTGATGAGACAAAAAGAAGTCTTAGAAAGAGAACTAGAAACTGCAAATCAACATAAAGAAAAATTCAAGAAAAGCTCAGAGGAACTTGGTAACTTGCTGAAGAATCAAAAACCTAAAGGTGACACTTCTAGAATTGGCTTTGAAGTTGGTGAAAGCTCCGATACTACAAACACATAGGATCACAGCAAACCGGTAAGACAACCTAATGCTTATAAATTCAATGGAAAATGCTTTAACTATAATAAGTATGGTCATAGAGAAAATGAATGTAGATCTAGAAATTATCAAAATATCAACACACCCACCGGTCAATGTTCAAAATGCAACAAAGTTGGTCACAACTCTGAAAAATTGCAGAATGAATGTGAGATGTTATGTTTGTGGAAGATTTGGACATTTATCTAATCAATGCAGAACACAAACTGGCATAGGTTATCAGAAATCTATTCAGAAGAATAATGTGACTTGTTATGCATGTAACAAGATTGGGCATATTGCAAAATTCTATAGAAGTAAAGGATCACTGACAAACAACAAAAGTTCTAGCTTGAAAGGTAAAGAAAAAGTTGAAGAGGTTAAGCAAGAATTCTCAAAACAATGAGTTAGAAAAGCTGATCTAAATGTTGGGAATACTCCTCCACCGGTAGAACCAATCAATGCTTCACCGGAAGGACAGAGTGATGCTTCACCGGCAGGACAAAGTGATGCTTCACCGGCAAGACAAAGTGATGCTCCACCAGTAGGAAGTTCTTCATCAAATTGAAAAAAGTTTCCTTGAGGGTTTGGCAATCTAATGACACGTGCTATTATTCCCTCAGTTAGAGATGAGAAGTTGGAAATTACTTCATTACCGACAAACAATGTTAAGTGAATACTTAACTGGCATGCACTAAATGTGGTAGATGACAAATAAATACTATAAATTTGTGGTTTTGGCTCCATTTCATTTCACCGTGATTTCAAACATTCGTAGAGCATGGTATTTGCAGAGCTAAGGAATTTCAAGCAAAGAGGCGAAGCACTTCAAGCAATCAATCCATCCAAGACAGAAAAAGGTATTTATCATCATGGCATCCACCTCTGCACTTGAATATATAGCAAACCCTACTGTAGTCGAGGTCATAAAATGCCCTAGGCTCGTATTTCAACTAGTTCCTGAAGTAACAAAGAAAGATGACAATATAGGTGCTTTCTCACAAATACCAAAAGGAGTTGTTTATGTTGAAGACCCCAGAATTTACATTCACTGCAACATAGAGGAATTGGGAGATGAAGAGATCAAAACTATGTATAAAACTGTCATATGTGATAATTCTGAAAATGTGAAACCAGAACATAAAATCATTGAAACCCTAGGATTTACTGGAATCCTCTGCATTCCTGAATTTCCCAAGGATGTGATTAGGATAGTCTTAGGTAGGGTACATGGTGAATTTTTCTAGTTAGATGCAATTCACAAAATCACCATGGAAGCTATGAAAGTTGTCATGGGGTTACCGTCCACTGGTAAAATGCCAGATAAAACCAAGAAGGTCTCAAATGACCTAGTTACTAAGCTAACTAGTGCTACATCTGATAAAAGGTCCTTAAGATTCAATGATGTAACTGACACCAATGTAAGGTTTATCAACATGATATTAGGGTATAAGGCAACTCATGCAAATAGACTCAATTCAGTTTCAAGCTTATGCATTAAGAGTGCTTATGACATGATCACAGATAATGTAAAGATTGATATATGTGAGTGGTTGAAGGATGAGTTAATTGACAACCTAGGCAAGATTAAGAAGGATAAGAAAGGAACTTTTAGGTTTGGAAATCTGCTAGTATGTTTGATGCTACATATAACCAAACAAGTTCTCGATATAGGCTACAAAGAACTTAGATTTGATATACCAGTAGCTAAACAGCTAACAGAACTATTCAACGATATGGGAGAAGATAAGGAAAACAATCTCCATGATTACTTTCGAGAACTTAAGACCAAAATGAAGAAGAGAATCAGATTATCACAAAAGATTGTTGACAAATATAAGGATGAAATATGTTTTGTAATAAAAAAGGATGAAATTTGGATGGAAGCAGTCATCCCAAGAACAATTTGGGTAACAGAGATGGGCTATGAGACGGATGATCATATAATTGAGACTTATGCTAAAGCACTTCTGGAAGCACCAAACGAACCAAAGGAAGAAGTATTTGGTAGTGCTGAGACTATAGAAAAACAAATACAATCTAAGAAGAGAGTGAAAAAGGTTGAGGCAGTTGTGAGAAGAGGATCTAGACAGGCAAAGGATATTAAAGAAGATGTGTTAAAGCAAACCAGTATCACTAAGGATGAGCTAGGAACTCTACAGCGTGAGACTCATCTATCCCCGATAGGCACTTCTTCAGAAAGTGACATGCCTGCAGCTTTCAAAAGATTTGTAAGGAAAAGAGATCCCTCACCGACAACCACACCCTCACTTAGGAGGACAAGAAAGAAACAACAAGCAGTGAGATCTCCGGTTAAGAAGACTACACCAAAGAAGAAACTGACACCTAAGAAGAAAAAGAGAAGAAAACAAAACTTGGCTCCTCTTGACATACTATTGAATGAAATTATAGAGGAAGGGAAATTGAAGAATATAGAGAAATTGTTTAACACTCTGACTGAAGATAAAAAAGAACAAGTAGAAAATAGTGTTATATTGCATATGGACATGTATAAGAAATTTTTAATTGAAGTTGTAGATGAAGTACCAGATGAACTGTTCAAAAGACTGGAAGCAAGGAGACAAGCAGTAATAGAACTTGACAAGAAAATCAAGATAGAAAAGCTACTTGCTGTGTACCTAGTAAACTCACCTAAAGAAATTGATGATTTAATTATTGAAGCCAACCGGTCAGTATTCTCTACTGCACACCGGCACATTGCATTAATGGTTGGAAGAGTCAATGAGGTGACTGAAGAAACAGAAAATGGATGGGATATATTCCTAGTTGAAAAATAAAAACAGGAAGAATACAGGAACCCTAAACCAATAAAGGTATATCAGAAAGAAAGAGACAAACGAAAAGGAAAGGTTGGTGGACCTCCGAGTATCAAAGTAAAAGACAACTTACCCCCACCTCCTTTTACATCACCAGTAACAACAACTATAGAAGATCAACCGACAGTTGAAAGTATGGATGTAGAGGATGTCAATCCTAATCTTGAAGTCTTATACATAGTAGATGTTGATACACAAAAGATCAACATTGTGGTAGACAAAGATACAACTAGTAAGACTAAAATGGCTAGTGAGCCACCGGTAGCTAAGAAAACTGATAAAACACAAGAGAAATCGGCAGATGACAAAGAACAACAAACTAAGACAGTGCAACAAGAAGAGCAATAGCAACAAGATCAGGCTCCGGAATAGGTACAGGAACAAGTTCATGAGGAGATAGTGCAGCCGGCAACTGGAGAAGTACACAAACCATTGCTTAAAGAAATGCAAACACAAACAAACCTACCAGAGGTCACAACAAGCTTGGTTAGTTCTTCCACCGGCGGAATTCAGAATGTTGATTCCTCCTTAGTAGGCCACAAATCAACAAATGTAACTGAAGTACTTTTGGATTCAATCAAAAGGATAACAGATTGTAGTTCACGGGCTTATAAAGCTATAGATGACACAATCCCAATTTTGAAGGTAATTGCTCCTAACTGTAATATAGGCAATAAAGATTCTTTAGGACAACTTGATACTTTGTGTAAATACATCACTGAGAACATTGAGAAAATAAAGGAAGAGACATTGAAGGACAAGGTAGAAATTGAAAAGAAAAAATTCTTTGAAGATCGGATAAAGAAGTGCACTAGGGAATTTGACACACTTCTACCGGAACTGTGCAACTTATTAAAAGAATACAAAACTCTATACAAAGACACCTACAAGACAAAATTTTTAACAGTAGACATAGATAAGAAAATAAGAAAGGTACAGGATGAAATCAATAAACTTGCTGATAATTTTGTTAACTCACCTGATACATTATTAGTTTTTGAGAAAAGGATAACAAATTTTGAGGAAGAGTTACTTAAATTACAAAGAGAAAAGGAGAGAATAATGATTAAGGCAAAGCATTTGAGATTAAAACTAAGTCCAAGATTGGACTATCTAGCATCATTACGGAAGGAAATATCTGAGGCACTGATACAGAGACAGAAAACATCGGCAGAGCACATGCAACACCTCACCGATACAGTTAAAAGAACAGAGATAGCAATAAGAGACAGTAAAAAGTTTATGGAGAGTATAAACTTGATTTTGGTGGATCTATTTCAAATTGTAACTAACCAGTTACAAGGTTGAAACTACAAACTCTACTGACATCTTGACAACCTTTGTCATTGATGCCAAAGGGGGAGTAGTGGTATGAGAAAATTCAATATCACAGGAATCATATGGTCAGGGGGAGCACACATTTTTGGTAGCATTTTTTACTTCACATTTTTTGATACACTTTTGAAATTTCTCATGAGTGTTGCCACCAATGCTAAAGGGGGAGATTGTTGGCATATGCACACTCCAATGAGACATTGTATGTGATTGAAGGTTTTGTCATTGATGGCAACCTTACAATCATATGGCACCAGCAAGGCATTACACTGACAAGGCATTACACCGACAAGATAGTTCACTGACATCAATAGATCACACTCTACACCGGCACTCGACCACTGGCACCGACACAGAGAAAGGAAGCACACCGGCACAGAGGCCGACTGGATTTTTGTTATATTATATTTTGTTTATTATTGTAAAAACTTTGTAAGCCGACTTGGCAAGTTGTGAGATGACTCTTATATATAAGAGAGATCATTATAGACATTTTGTAAGTTATGGAAGCAAAGAAAGAGAAGATATTAGGTAGACCTACTATGCGAAATATAGGTTAAAGGTTTTATGTAAAGAACAGAGCAGAAACCGATACTGGATCAGGCATTATAGATGCTATTGTAAAGAAGTACAAGATATTGGATTTGTATAATCCACATTGTAAGTCAGTGAGACTTCCCATTGAGCAGTGAGCTCTAGGCAATTGGCCTTCCTGCATGTGCAGGCCCCTTTTGTAAGTAATATTCTCTTATTGGCCAGTAAGTGGATATTGTGGGTCACAAATCCCACCGAGGTTTTTCCCATACCAGGTTTTCGAAGAACCAATAAGCTCGACTAAAGTCTTAAGTGGCTTTCTCTGAGAATCCCTCGTTGGATCGGGATCCCTCAAAATTTTACAATAAGAACCAACTTAGTAGCCCAAAACCCTACATTTAGTGATTCTGGGAGTGCAAATCGTACCCCCTAGATACCCTTCATGTACCTTCATTATGATATAGAAATCCCTCAGTTATAAGATCTTCGGATCTTCGGGGTATGAGAGACTAGCATTCCCAAGAAGTGTGTGTTGTGGAGTGGAGCCAGTGCTGCCAAACTCTCTATATGTTCATTTTATTTTGGTATTTCATAAGGGCCTCATTTGAATGGTTCCAATTTCCAGCCTAAGATTGTCTTCTGTGTTTTTTTATGTATCATTGTATCAGACCAGTTTTGAGTCAGTTATTTGGGCTATTTCAGACCCTATCCTATGTATCTTTGAATTCTTTGAGATTGTTTGAAAAACCAATTCAGACAGCTATATTTACCTCTAAACTTGTGTTCTCAGACTTGGCAAAACACAAAACTTGTCCTACACACAGAATGACTGAAAACAAAGTCCATTTTTTGAAATGTCAAAAACTCAAAGCTTTAACACACTTGCGACCATAGGAAGTCCTTGCATAGTCCTCATTTATATCCTTACTATTGTCCTAAGTCCTTGTATAGTCCTCATTTACGTCCTTACTATTGTCCTAAGTCCTTGCATAGTCCTCATTTATGTCCTTACTATCGTCCTAAGTCTTTGAAAAGTCCTCATTATCATCCTCATATATGTCCTTGTCTAGACCTCATATACGTCCTTACTATCATCCTAAGTCCTTGCATAGTCCTCATTTACGTCCATACTATCGTCCTAAGTCTTTGCAAAGTCCTCATTATCATCCTTATATATGTCCTTGTCTAGACCTCATATATGTATGTCTTAGTTCATCATCATTTGCATAATCATCCTACAAAATCATAACATGCGTCTTAATGGGTCTCCCAGGTGATGGTTTTCTCCCTTTCGAGCAACCTAATCTAGTGCCAAACGACGGTCAACAAAAAATCATTGAAGGTCTAGCTAACTTATCTTGGTACTCAAGGAGAAACGCACCCTAGTATATAGGATTTGAGAACGAGATAAATATCGAGTATAAAATTGCCCATAGGATTGATAGAGAAATTATTGTAGAACATCTAAGAGAAGATCTTGAAAAACTTGCACTACAGAAATCCCGAAATACTCAACAAGTCTCGGGTCAAAATCTCCAATAGAGAGTCTATTCTAGTCTTGCATACCTCATACCAAGGTCTAGAGTCTAGCATTAGTTGTCATCTTGCATAAGGTTCTAAAAACACCCTCATATAGAAGTCTTAAATGCCCGTCACAAGGTCACAAAAGGCAAAAGGTACAATGGACCCAAACAACGACTTGTCAGGAAACCCAACTTGGAATATGGACATATCAACTAGTCAACAATAAGGTTCTTAGGCAATGTCTACATTACATGAACTACAACAACATTTAACACGAGAAGAAATTGAGTCAGCGCAGCACGATCTACATGTCCTTATCATCTTAGATGCACTTATACATAGCGATAGGGACAAATATCTCTCATTGTTATTACAAAATGGGGAAAAATTACCTAAGGATTTTGATGTCACAAAGATCTTACCACCAGGAAATACTTTAGATCAAGATAGCAGTCAAATACTGCATATAACACAAATGCAAGCAACGACTTCCAGTTTTTCTCAGAATGCACATACACAAACAAATGTTAGTACAAATACAAATTCTCAATCAAGTGCATCATCCTCAACAATAAATATCAACGCACCAACACAAAACATACCGATATTATCAAGTGTCTCAGCACCTATTCAAACACAGATTCCTCATACAACAAGTGCAACCCAACCTTCGGTTTCCTATTCCATAGGATCGACATATAGTCACCAAAATGCAAATCTAGGTATTACAAATACAACAAGTACAACTCAGCCTAACATGGGTTCACATATCAAGTATTTCACAATACCTAGTGGAACTTATAACACAAGAAATTATAATCATGGTACCTTCCAACAACCTCTTAGTTATGCTACCACAAATCCTTTTGTGGGACATACATAGACACAAGGTGTACCTTTGACTCAAACACATATTTTGACACAACAGTTACACAATTCGCAACAACAAGTAACTATTATGCAAACCGGTAATGATAAAAAGAGCTACAGACTGCAGGACTTACATCCTTATCCTTTTGATCACACATTGTACATGCCACCTTTCCCACAACATTTTGAAATGCCAAAATTTGACAAATACTGAGGGAAAGGTGATCCTAGAGACCACATCATAGAATTTTTTACAACATCCATAGAGGTCAAGCAATAGAGGACACTTACCTAATGAGGCTATTTCCTAAAGTTTGGGAGGCCCGGCCTTAGAGTGGTTTTCACATTTACCACCAACCATCACATCATGGAGAGAATTAGTTGAACACTTTATTGCAAACTTTTCACATAACATTGAAACCCCAGTCACTTTAATGGACTTGTGTGTCATGAAACAATACGAGAATGAAACATTTGCATCCTTCATACAATGATGGAGGGCTCTCTATAGGAGGTGTAAAACAATTATTCCTTAAATAGAGCAAGTGGATATGTTCACAAAAAAATTAATCCCTAAGATTAAATATGATATACAAATGCAATGTTTAACCACATTCAAACAAATCACGGAAAAAT
The DNA here is from genome assembly GCF_030272615.1 of Cryptomeria japonica. Lineage (NCBI taxonomy): Eukaryota > Viridiplantae > Streptophyta > Pinopsida > Cupressales > Cupressaceae > Cryptomeria > Cryptomeria japonica. Next base: position 924,018,127 of record NC_081407.1, read on the forward strand.
ATCTAAAGTGTGAGAAAGGGCTATTGTAACAAGGTCTTATTAAGTATGGCAACACCAACAATAATGACAAATTCAGATTTTAGTTGAAAAACAAAAATGTGACTAATGATGGTGTTGTAGATGCCGGAACGGTAAATATAACTCAACCGATTTTATCTTTAGGCACGAGTCAATCATCAAATCCACATACAGAGAATAACACTGCCTTAACAAACGTAAATGCTACGCAAAACATTAACACCAAGTACCCCAAGGTAAATGCTCCAAGAAGGAATTACACACCTCTAGGAGAACCTATAGAGTCAGTGCTCAAAAAGTTAATACAGACAAACATGATCACTTTGCCGAAAATAAGACTATATGAACCAGGTCCATTCAAACCTACATGGTGGAATGATAATGATTTCTATTATTATCATCAGAATAAAGGTCACAAAACAGCAAGTTGCTATAAATTGAAAAACTTGGTTCAAGATATAATTGACCAAGGTGACATCACGATCGATATCAATAAAATCTCAATAAACACAAATCACACAATCTTTAAAGATCCATCTGCTAAGCATGACAAAGGGAAGGCTACTACATCAGGAACTCAAGATAATACAACTAACTACACAAAGGTCTCATATGACTACACTATTCATGCCATTAGCTCAGGAAATGTAGTAAACAATGATTCGCAAGAAACACTTGATCAAGATGAGCGGTATCTAGATACTCACATAGATGATAACCACATTTGCATGTTGTCAAAGGCACCGAAATACGATGAAGATAGAAATATTTGTCTCAGAGACTAGGGGCATCACGAATCACTTCATTCGGGATGGTTTGAAGATGAACTTATAGAACAAATAATGGATATCAAACATACACTTGAAAACTATGAGGAGAGATTTAACATAAACATTGATAGCGCAGCATATGATACTGACAATTCCTACAAAAGAGATGATATGGTGGCTACAATTACAACAACTCTGAGAGACAGAGACTGTGCAGTAGTTACTTGCTAAATCAAAGGTAACTTTATAAGGAGTATCACCAAACCAACCACTGCCAGTAGGGACTTATAATATTGTTGAGAAACTTACGAAAACCCTGGCATAGATATCACTATTTGAACTGCTGCATATTTCACCCACTCACAAAGCCATTCTGGACAAAGCACTGCGAGATTCAGTAGTGGACAGAGATATAGACAAAAATGCCTTCCAGTCCATGATAGGAAATTTAGCACAAGCCACTTGTATTGCATTCACAGAACAAGACATTCCTAGTGACAGACTGCTCCATAATGACCTGCTACATCTAGAAGCTTACATACATAAAAGAAGAATTTGAAGAGTACTCATAGATGGAGGAGCCAGTCTCAACATTTTTACTTTAAAATTGGTTAAGGCACTAGGATATTATGAACTTCACATTGATTCATCCAAGAGGATAAATATCAAGGCATATGATGATGAAGAACGTCCCTCAAAAGGAATTGTAACACTACCAGTACAAGTGGGACCTATAACAACAGAGGTCGCTTTTCAAGTCTTGGACAGAGAACTGGGATATAACATGTTATTGGGTTGCCCATGGATTCACACCATGCAAGCAGTACCATCTATATTTCATCAATGTGTCAAATTCACATATAATGGCATTGAAATCACAATAAAAGGTGATCCAAATCCCTTCCAACACTACAATTACTTGAAACAAAGTCTGGATAATTAGGTACCAATTAATCAAGCAGCACCTCTCACTACACAAATGGAATCATTAACAATCATAGAAACATAAAAGAATACGCCTACAACATCATCTTTACAGATAAAAGATATGGGTTGTGGAGAGTATTCCATTTCAAGTACCTCAAAGGGACAATAATTGTCTCTCTCTCCTAGATCTTTTGGGAAATCTCAAAATGCAGTAATGAAACAAGACAAAGGAAAATATATTGTTAGATAGACAGACTCGTGCTCTTTCATTAGATGGGGTGACTTACAGGAAGAATCCCTGAATGAAGATGTCAACCATTGGATATATAGAGAAGAGGATCATATGACAATACCTAGAATAGCCCTAGATCATTATGGCAATGGATTCAAAATGCTCGAGAGACATTGATATGATGGTACCACATGCATGGGGTTACAGAAACAAGGAAGACTAGAACCTATTGTCTCTAACGAAAATATAGGGAATCAAGGGTTAGGTTATAAGGATGTACCGCATATCATAGAAGCAAGACAATGCACCATAGATATACTAAATAGACTAATGAAACCGTCAGACTACATATCTCAAAGGGATTTGTCCATGCGTGTGCTTCCCTCTTCATCTTAAACAAGCAAACAAGTACCAACATCACCTAGGGTGGAATCAGATGGGGAAGACATGAGATAACTCCTACAAGAGCCTAGCACTGAGTCACGAAATGATACAGTTCTTGACACAACGGCACAAGCAAATGTTGCAATAGACACAGGTTTGCCACTAGCAGATGAACCTAATCCCTGATTATTATCAATACTTTTGCCATGAGAAATGACTCAAGTGCAACCTAATGAATCAGATGAAGAAAGACTACAATGGCTTATACTAGGCCTAAGAAGGGTAACTACTGTGCAAAGAAGACCAACCAATATACAACAAGATCAGAGATTGGAACAAGAGGAGATAAGTGATAATACCTCAGACGATGAAACATACATTGAAAGTGAGACAGACTCTCACGACTATGAGATCTTGTCACTCCATGATTCTAGCCCACGAACAAGTGTCATGCTAAGGTATCAAATAAAGCCTATACAAGATGAAAATACACCAAGTCACTTAAACAATCAAGTCCTCATGTTATCAGAATCTATTATAGAAGGGAGTAATGATTTACCCCTTATACATTCACACTTGATTGATTGGGGGCAAGAAGGAAAACCAACTCTAGATTGGTTTGAAAATGATGAAGCCATTGCAAAATTCCTTAGAGTCGGAGAGGGATTGCCACAAGGGGATCACAAAGCAGGATTTATTGTAGACCTGGATAGCACAACATACTTTGGAGAGGCAAGTACCTCTACAACAAAAGATGCAAATCAAAATAACCATAATGGAAAGAGCCAGTTAGGTAACCTCCCTATCAAAAGAGAAAATTCAGCATTGCTTATAGAAGAAACTGAAGAGGTAAACATAGCAGAAGGAGAGGTTGTACATGACATACACTTGGCAAAATCATTAAACAAAGAAGAAAAGGACAGGTTCATTCATTTTTTCAAGAAACGACCTATCAACTTTGCTTGTTCCTATGCAGGTATGTCAGGATTAGATCCTGAGTTGGTGTTGCATCATTTAACTTTACTGCTAGGAGTTAAACCTTACAAGCAAAAATTGAGAAAAATGCATCCACAAATTAAATTACTAGTTAAAATAGAACTCCAAAAGTTGTTGGATGTAGGTTTCATTTGACCTATCAACTATGCGGAATGGATATCTAACCCGGTACTTATGACTAAGCCCACAGGAGGCATAAGAATCTGTACCAATTTTCGGAATCTAAATAAAGCTTGTCCTAAGGATGATTTCCCACTAACCAATATCGATATGATAGTTGATTTAATAGCTGGGAATGAAATGCTATCATTTATGGATGGTTTCTCAGGATACAACCGGATTAAAGTTGCACCAGAAGATCAACATAAAATAGCCTTTACCTACCCATGGGGAACATATTGCTGGAATGTGATGCCATTTGGTCTCAAAAACGCAGGAGCAACATACCAAAGAGCTATGACAACACTATTTCATGACATGATTTATAGCATAATGGAAGATTATGTCGATGACTTACTGGCTAAATCACAAACAAGAGAAGGTCACCTTGCGGTCCTTGCATATATATTTGATCGGATGGAGCAGTACAATGTCAGGCTAAACCCAAAGAAGTGTGTGTTTGGTGTAATAGTAGGTAAATTTTTAGGGTTTATCGTGTCAAACTAAGGAATTTAAGTAGACCCTGCAAAGGTCAAAGAAATCATAGATATGCAACGTCTGTCAACACTTAAACAACTAAGAGGGTTAAAAGGAAGACTACAATCCATAAGGAGATTCATAGCACAACTGGAAGATAAATGTCATCCATTCTAGCACTTACTCAAGAAAGGAGTTACTTTTAAATGGACAAAACAATGCCAGGAATCTTTCCAAGCTCTGAAAGAATATCTTCTAAACACACTAGTGTTAGTACCACCTACTCTGGGAAAACCTTTATTACTTTATATATCAGCGACAAACTCAGCTCGAAGAGCTTTGTTGGCACACCATGATGAAAAAGGAAAAGAAAGAGCTATTTACTATATAAGTAGAACCTTGATCGGGTAAAAGATTAATTATACTCCTATAGAATGAGCATGTTTAGTCATAATCTGCGCATCTCAAAAGCGTAGACATTACATGCTGAGTCACAAGGTGTAACTTGTTGCATGCTTTCATCCACTCAAGTACCTATTGAGCAGAGCAACATTGACCAAGAGATTGGCTAAGTGGGTCATAATCCTAAGTGACTTTTATATAGAGTACATAGACAGAAAGGCCATCAAAGGACAAATTTTAGTGGATCAGTTAGCAGAAGCTCCTTTACAAGATAGTCACCCATTGCTCATAGACTTTCCAGACGAATCAGTATTTACGTTGATAGCATCTACAATATGGAAATTATACTTTGATGGGTCATATACAAGTCATGGATCTGGAGCAAGGATTCTTTTCATCACCCCTTAGGGTGATTCTATACCTAAGTCATTTAGGATAAATTTTCCATGCACAAACAATATAGCCAAATATGAAGCTCTCCTCATAGGATTTCATATAGTTGTACAGTGGAGAATAAAAGAATTACAGGTCTTTGGTGACTTGCAATTGATTGTAAACCAAGTTATTGATGACTACAATACGAAAGATGATAAACTGCTCCCTTATAAGCAAATGGTATAAGATTACAATGAGCATTTTAGCAAAATCACTTTCGAACAAATTCCAAGGATACAAAACAAGAAAACTGATGCCATGGCTACAGTAGGATCTCTTCTAAATATGCCTACTAATGAAACTCAGTTGAGTTTATTATAGAACAGTTAATGATATTGGCATATGAGACTCCCTTAACAGAATACCTATGTGCAATTGTGGGTACAGAATCCCCTTGGTAAAATGAAATATATGCATATTTACACACTCAGTACATGTCACCATATCTGTCCAAAAATCAAAAGAAGACTCTTATTCGTCAGGCATCTAGACACACTATTATAGCTGATACATTGTATAGAAAGGGCTTCGATGGAACTCTTCTCTGATATCTTGATGAAAATGAAGCACAACTTTCTCTAAAGGAAGTCCATGATGGAATTTGTGGGGCCTATCAAAGTGGTCCACCATTGTCAAAGAAATTGCTAAGATCGGGTTATTACTGGCCAACTATGGAAAAAGACGCCTATAAATATGTACAAAAATGCAAGCAATGTCAAATGCACAGAGATCTAATTCACGCACCAGCACAAGAGCTTCAACCTATTACATCACCATGGCCATTTTCACAATGGGGATTAGATCTTGTGGGTAAAATCAATCCTACTTCTTCCAACGGGCATAAGTTCATGTTAATAGCTACTAAGTACTTTACCAAATGGGTCAAGCCAATTCCTCTTACATACACCACTAGAAAGCAAATAGCAAAATTCATGCTCAATTACATTATCTGTAGATACGGGATTCCAATGTGCTTCGTGATAGATAATTGATGTCCATTTAAAAATCAAGAAGTGAGAGAATTGTGTGACAAATTTCAAATACAACAGAGATTTGCCACACCATATTAACCGCAAAGAAGTGGACAAGCAGAGGCAAAAAATAAAAAACAATATTGAATATCCTTAAGAAATTTGTCACTGACATAGGACGGGACTGGCATATCCAATTAAATCCTGCTCTTTGGGCTTACAGAATAGGAGTACGCACCCCTACAGAAGCAACACCATATTCCTTGGTCTATGGTACAGAAGCAATACTCCCCATTAAAATAGAAATATCATCTCTTAGAGTCTCTTTACAAAACATCATATCAGAGGAAGACTATCGGGTAGCAAGATTACAAGAGGTAGAAACGCTTGATGAAAAGAGACAAAATGCTTTCAATCATCTACAAGGTTATCAAAACAGACTGAGACAGAGTTATAATAAACGAGTCCACCCCTGAACTTTTGAAGTGGGAGATCTAGTTCTCAAAGATAACCAAAGGAACCTAGTGGAACGAGAAAAGCTAGGCAAGTTTGAACCTAACTGGATAGGTCCTTTTATCATAATAAGGGTTATAGGCAATTGAGTAGATAATTTGGCTACCATGGAGGGAGATACACTCTCTGACCCTATGAACAACATGCACCTTAAACGATATTATACCTAAGGGCTAAGTTAGTTTAGGTTTTACTTTCTGCATTGCATGTCATTTTATTTAAAGCACTGCATTACATATAGTTTCTTTCTAAACACATCATATCAATTTTCATATAGTAGCATCAATAAAACAAGACAACCATTCAAGTTTGTCATCCATTTTCATCAAGAGAAACAAGGGTCATCTCCTTTCTTAGATATTCAGACATAAAGTCTTTGAGGTCCTAAGGTCATTCATTTTCAACATTACCCTGTGACGACGCTTTACTTATGCTTGGGTAGTGATGTGAGGCCCTACCCCGACTCAGTTTGACATTTTTAGTTATTTGCATATTGAGACTATTATGGATGCTTTATTTTATGCTTTATGGATTTAGAACTTATATGATTCCATGATTTGGATCACATTGACATATGTTGATGCTTTATTTTATGCATGATGATTATGAAACTATATATGTTGCTAGAATAGAATTATTTTGAAATGGTGAATGTCATTATTGGAATTGCAGGACTTCATTTTGATGATAGAAAAATGATGCTTATTTTATGAATGGTTCAACCTTGAGAATTATGTTAATTGCTTATGTCGAATCGAATTTGAATGAATGAGATATTGAATTATTGTTGCCAAATGTATGAGTATTTGATGTGCAATGAAATCCATGTATTTAATTATGTATAATTGTGATTACTTGGAATTACTAATGTGTTAATTGAGATGCGCAGGAAAATTATCCATGTGACCATGGAATTTATATGGAGAACCAAACCTAGACCAATGTACATTTGTTAAGCCAGGGGTTGTCTATTTGGAGAGATAACACCCCGTTTGTAATGTATTTTATTTGTGAAGTGTATGATGCTTGAGTGTTAAAATTAATTTTTATGTATATGTGTAATCCTACAAGAGACAAATTCCATGTGTGATTTTTATATTGTATTTTATTGTGTCACTTGACACATGTGCTGATTAGTGTCATTGATTTTGACTTGTCTCTTGGAGGGAGTTTTGTTTCTACCAAAGCCATTCAAAAACATGAGTGTGGTCCCAAATTTGCCTTGGGTAGGGAGTCTTGGGAGTGTTCAACTCAGGTTTGACCCGTAGGTAAACTTCAGTTGGGTTTCTAAGGGGTTAAATGGACTCCTAGGGTCAGTTTTAGGGCTTTTCCAAAGGTCCAAAGGGTATACCTATGGGTTAGGGGTATTTTGAAACATGTGACTACTCCCATGTGACTGTTTAGTCACCTCAAAAAGTGGTTTTTCCATGGTGAGCGAAAATTCAACTTAGAAAGTTCCTCCTAGGATAGACAACCTTCCCTTTTGATGTCAAACTCTCTTCCCCATCTTCTCTCACCTTTTCCCTTTCCAGTTTTAGTAATGTATAAGAGTTTGGGAAAAGCAACCAATGGGAACTCTCACTTCACCCAAGGGGTTGGGGAGTGTGTGAGAGGCCTTCTTAGGCAAGAATTAGAGACTTAGAGAGTAATCACCCACTCTCCATTGTTGGAGATTATGCAATTTTTGAAATTTAGAATAGAATTTTGGTGAAGAATTTGGTGGGAAGTTTGTATGGATTTAGGCAGCTCATCCCCAACTAAATCTAACATACCTATTGGTAGAATAAGGTTGGTTTTGTTTCCTCTTATTTGTGTTGTTTATGTTGTTTTGTTGAAAGAAAGAAATGCTTGTTGAAAGAGATGTGTTTATGTAAATTGTTGTAAAAAAAAAAATATAAGTTTTCATTTCTATGTTTTGTTTATGTGTTCTTGTTTTGGGAGTGTCCAAGATCTCCTACTCTTGGGGGAGTAGGATGGTCTTGGGGTGGAAGAAGTATGACAGCCTTGGGTGAGAGGTTCTCCTTAAGGAGAGTGATCTCAAGGGTGTCCTTTGTGACCCTTGCTGCATAGCCTTGTGTATGCATTTGGGGGTCATAAGGGGAGAAAATATGGCCTTGAGCCTTTGGGGGGCATAAGGTATAGAGATGTATCTTTGTTGTATTTTGTATTGCCATGAGGTGGCTTGAGTTGTAATTTTTTGGCTTGCAATCTCCCCAATGGTACTTGGTCCACTTCCACCCGTGGAAAGATCATCACAAGATGTGGTGAAAGTTTAGCTTGGGATGGGAAAATGCATGTTGAGTGTTTGCCCTATTTGTTGTGTTGTTTGCTTGATTGTAACCCGTCTAGTGCTTGGTTCTCCAAGCTCGGGGGTGTCTTCTAGTAAGCCTAGGCTGGGAGGTGAGCTCTCCATAGTCAAGTTGTATTTTTATTGCAGGTTGCTTGGGATGGAAAAAGAAAGAATAGAGAGCTTGTTGCTGTTTTGTGTTGCAGAAAAGTGTGGAAGAAAACAAAAAAAGAAATATATTCAATATTGTAGCTTGTACAAAAAAAAAAAATGTGAGCTATGTTGTATTTATTTTCAAGAAAAGAAGTGTAGTGATTTTATTTCATATTAGCATGAAAAGAAAAATATTGTTGGGTTTTCAAACCCATTTGTATTCATATTTACTTTGTATCTACCTTTGCTAAAGAAATATATATTTTTCCTACTTGGTTAGTTTTGCAAAAAGAAAGGAGAAAAGTATTAGCTTGTATTTAAATCTTCATGTTTTACAAAAGAAAAGAAGTAGATGCATTTTTGTGTATTCTGAAAATAAATTTAGTTTGTTACTACATGGTTATTCTGTTAGTTATGCTGCTGCAAAATAAATAAATCAGTCATTTATTTCCCCATTTAATGCAGAAAATGAAACTTATTATAGCAGTCTATTTCTTTCAAAAAAAATTAGCATTTAGTCTTAGTTATTTTGCCTACAAAAAATATATATATTAAGTGGTTGTTAGGCTGCATTGTAAATGTTAGTTTGCAGAATGTTGTTTTTTAAACAAAAAAATATTCAAATATATTTCTTCAACTATTTCCTTTGAAAAATAAATAAAATAAAATATATTTTCCCCATTTTACAAATTACAAATAGTGCTAGGAAAATCCTTGCATGCATTGTAGAAATATACAAAAATAATAAACTCAAAAGAAGGCCTAAATGAGTTATAGTTTAGAAATGTAGCAATATATATATATATATATATATATATATATTGCTCCATTTAAGTGTTCATTTTGAAAATCTGTTTATTTAAAAAAAAAAAAAGAAGACAGTTATGTATGTTGACTAAATCTGTTTATTTTTAAAAAAAAACCAGTAATGTAATTTTCACTAGGCCTATTTATACATATTTATTTACTTGTATGTATAAATAAATAAATATATATATATATATATATATATATATAACTGTTTTTTTTTAGAATTTTCATTAAACAAAAATAAATAAATAAATAAACTTTAAATAAAAAAAATTGTAAAAAAAATATATTTTGGCAAGGGTTTTGTGGGCCGCAGCCTTGGGCAGCAACGCCCACAGTCTGCGGGAGCCCGCAGCTGTGGGCGGCGGCGTCCACAAACTGTGAGAGCCGCAGCTGTGGGCGGCGCCGTCCACAGTGCTGCGAAACCTGCAGCTGTGAGCGGCGACGTCCACAGGCTGCGGAACCCACAGCCGTGGGCGGCACTGTCCGTAGCCCGCGGCACTTCCGCACCTCCCTTCTCTCACCTCCACGCAATAAAATAAAAGCCCTTCGCTCGGCTCTCCTCCCTCTGCCACGAAAATAAAACAAACCCCAGCTCGGCCCTGCGCGCGCCACCGTGGGGAAAAGGAAAAAAAAGGGTGCCCCTCCCATGGCCGCCACCACTCCTTCACCTGCACACACACACACATAAAAATGAAAATGGGAGCATACACAAATAGCACACACACACAAAAAAAAAAAAGAGAGAAAGTGTGAATGTTGTTTCTTACACACATGCCCTAACCCTATTTTCGGGTTAGGGCAAAACACATTTAGGTTTTTAAATCAGGTATGTGTGTGGGAATGTTTAAAAGGGGTTTATTAATAAAATAAAGTAAAACCCCCTCTTCTCTTGGAATATCTTCATAAGCATACATATAACATTTATAGGTAAACATATATATATATATATATATATATATAGTTTAAATCCTATATTCATTGGAAATCAAATTTGTTTGTTATAAAAAAATTGTAAAGTTTTCTTTTGGGGTTTTAATTAAGAGTTGATTTAGATTTATCTTTTTTTTTGAGTTAAGGCCAAGGAGAGATTATTAATAATTACCCTTGCATTAGGAAGCTTTAGAAGTTAAATTATCTTGGCCTTCATTAAAATAATTTCATAGCACAAATGCTATTATGGGGTTAATTTTGACCCTCTAGTCAAGTGTTAGATAAATTATTTTTATTGTTAAACTAAGCTAAGGATTATTTAGTCAGTCCCTAGGTAATTAAAGAACTATAAGAGATTAATGGACAATTAATTTTAAAGATCATACATTAAGTTGAGATTAATTGCTAAGAGAGTTTAATCATTTATTTAAGGAAGAATAGTGATTACTCTTCTAGAGAAATATTAGCCCGCTTATAACTTATTTAATTTTATCACCAAATTAAATTAATCATTTGATTCACACAAAATATAGTTAAGACCAAACTAGTTTTGCATTATTTTAATTAAGTTACGTATTTAAAAAAAAAAAAAATTATTCCATTTGTGCCCAAAAGTTTGGGCATGACATTTTGGTATCAGAGCGAGGTTACCAACACTAGGAACCTTACTCCATTACGTTTCACTATAATTATTTAATTAATTAAATTATATGTAATTTTATTTTATTTATTTTTAAATTAGCTAAAATATTTCTCCTAGAATATTTATTTATTTCATTTTATTTTATTTTCTTAAAAAGGATGCCTCCAACTACGCAACAATCTCACAAACATGGTAGAGGCCCTAGGCGTGAACGCAAGGCACGCGAAGAGGTCATTAGGGAGGAATCAGTTCAGGAAGTGAACCCAGCAGCTCCTCCCAAACGATCAGTTGACCCAAACCGAGACATCTTGGTAGCTCTACAGAACCTAATTGGCATAGTTCAGGATAGGCTTCTGACAGTAGATCATAATGTTGAGAACCAGAACTCAGGAAGCCATAGAACAGTAGAATGGGAATGGAGTAGGAGTCCACCTCCTAATCCCGTAGAGAGTCAGGCTGGGCATGAGCCCGAGTCCGTTCATGTACCAGCACCACCTCCAGCTGTAGCACCAGTGTATATTGAGAGGGCACGTCAGGATCCAGGGGATCTAATTAGAAAGGTTATGCATCTTCAGCCACCATCTTTTGGGGGATCTACCGACGGGGTAGAAGCAGAGGCATGGCTTTTAAGCCTAGATAGGTGCTTTGCATTGCGCTCTTATGAGAGCAATCTAAAAGCACGTGCAGCGGTACACCTATTGCGAGGAACAGCCTCCACATGGTGGAGACAGGAAGAGTATAAGTGTGGCTTAGAGATAGAAACCCTCACTTGGGAGATTTTCACAGAGAGATTCAGGGAGAGTTACTTATCAGAGCATTTCAGACAGTGTAGGGTGGATGAGTTTCATGACCTCCAGCAGAAGGGTCTTTCAGTGACCCAGTACGAGAACAAGTTCTTTGAACTCTTACCTTATGTAGACTACCTGAAAGATGAGAAGCTTCTCATCAACCGATTTATCAGAGGATTGAATTTCGGCATAGCAGGACCAGTGAGGATGGCCGCTCCAGGGAGCCTTCAGGTTGCCGTGGAGAAGGCTTTGATAGCCGAGGAGATTCAAGTCAGACCACAGGACTCGAAGGATCAGTTCCAGAACCGTAACCCTACACCACAGACTTACGGGTTTCAGAAACCCCATTGGAAAGGTAACAACAGACACACATCGGGGTTCTCCAAACCCCCTCCTCCGCAGCAGTCACAGCAAAACCAGAGGCAAAGGCCTCCGCAAAGTCAGCAGGGCGCAAAGCCCAAGCAGTGGCAGTCACAGGGTTAGAGGCGAGATCAGAGATCTCAGGCTCCTTACACACCTCCAGCAAGGACTCAGCAGTCCTCCAGAGGTGGGTACAGTGGATCTAGCAGGACAAGGGGACAGTCTTTCTCAAGACCACAGGGAGTGCAGTTTCAGGCACGTGGCGCTTGCTTCACATGTGGAGCCATGGGACACATGGCGAGAGAGTGACCTCAGGGTCAGATGGCAGGGAATCAGAGGATGGCAGCATCAGAGCCGACAGTTGGGGATATGGGCAAGTCCCATAGGGTCTTCGCAGCGGTTGACAACCGCTAGGTAGAGCATCAGGCCACGGTTATTGAGGTACCAGGTATGATCAGAGGTAGCAGTGTATCTATATTATTTGATTCAGGAGCTACTGATTCTTTTATATCTCCATTGGTTGTGGAGCATTGCGGGCTAGTGGCAATTAGACAAGAGGTCAGTTGGGAAGTGGAATTAGCTTCAGGGGCTAGAGTGTCGGTGGAATCAGAGGTTAAGGGTTGTCAGCTTCAGATTGGTAATACCACCACCTTAGTAGACCTTAGAGTTACACCACTCGGCTCATATGACATCATACTTGGCATGGATTGGCTTTATGCCCACAGAGCCAAGATGGATTGTCGCCTGAAAAGGATCGAGTGTGAGGATGATCATGGTTCTCCCATAGTGATCACTAGAATTCAGAGACCCGTGTCTCTTCGTATGATCTCCGCCATGCAGCTCAAGCGGAGCATGTGAAAGGGATGTCAGTTATTTGCCATCACCATTAGTGACAGAGAAGAAGAAGAGGAAAAGGAACCATCTATTGATGACCATCCTATCCTTAAGGAATTTTCAGATGTATTTCCTTCAGAATTACCAAGTATGCCGCCCTGTAGAGAGATTGATTTTCATATAGACCTTGTTCCAGGAGCCGAGCCAATTTCACGAGCACCATATAGGATGACCACAAATGAGCTTAATGAGCTCAAGATACAGCTTGAGGAACTCCTAGAGAAGGGCCACTTTCGCCCTAGTGTATCCCCTTAGGGTGCACCAGTCATCTTCATGAAGAAGAACGATGGATCTCTTCGATTATGCATGGATTACCGTCAGTTGAACAAAGTAACTATCAAGAACCGATATCCATTGCCCAGGATCGATGATTTATTTGACCAACTTCAGGGTGCCAAAGTATTTTCCAAGATTGATCTAAAGTCAGGGTACCATCAGTTGAGGATAGTGGATAGCGATATCCACAAGACCGCATTTCGCACTAGATATGGCCACTATGAGTTCACCGTGGTCCCATTCGGTCTTACGAATGCCCCAGCAGTTTTCATGAGTCTCATGAATGGAGTATTCCGCACGTTCCTTGACCATTTTGTGATTGTGTTTCTCAACGACATATTGATATATTCACGGAATGAGGAGGAACATGAGGAGCACTTGAGACAGGTTTTGCAGTGTTTGAGGGATAATTAGTTGTATGGCAGTTTGTCGAAGTGTGCTTTCTTTAGAATAGAGGTCAGGTACCTTGGTCATGTTATATCTGGTGATGGGATCTCAGTGGACCCATCGAAGATTAGAGCCATTATGGATTGGCCAGCACCTACCAGTGTGACAGAGGTTAGGAGCTTCATGGGCTTAGCAGGTTATTACCGACGTTTTGTTGAGGGATTCTCTAGAGTTGCTCATCCTATTACTTCTCTTCAGCGCAAAGGGAAGAAATTTGAGTGGACGGAGAAGTGCGAGAAGGCCTTTCAGGAACTTAAAAAGGCACTTACTACCGCACCTATCCTTGTAGTACGAGATCCTTCAGCTGATTTCATGGTTTGCACAGATGCTTCGCTAGAGGGTTTAGGAGCAGTCCTTATGCAGGGTGGCAGAGCTATAGCTTTTGAGTCTAGGAAACTCAAGACTCACGAGCTTAATTACCCCACTCATGACCTTGAGCTTGCAGCAGTAGTGCATGCACTTGTGAGATGGAGACATTTCCTTTTGGGTCATCATTTTGAGTTGAACTCAGACCATCAGAGCCTTCAGTACATATTCACTTAGCCGAATCTTAATGCACGTCAAAGGAGATGGATGGAATTCTTGTGTGAGTATGATTTTGACGTTCACTACATCAAAGGGAAGGAAAACGTAGTTGTAGATGCTTTGAGTAGGAGACATCATGAGGTATACACCATATCTATGAGCACGGATTTGAGAGATCGGATCATGCAGCAGTTGCCAAAGGACAGATGGTATTTAGAGGTTTGTCAGGCTATACGATCCCAGGAAACTTTAGAAGGGAAATATGTGGATTATTCCTTAGAGTCCGATGGTTTATTACGTCATAGAGGGCGCATCTATGTACCTTCTTCCGAGGGATTGCGAGAGTTCATTATCACAGAGGCTCATAGAGCTCCTTATGCAGCACATCCCGGGGTCAAGAAGTTGCATGCAGACTTGAGGGAATTATACCATTGGCTAGGAATGCGACAGCTTATTGCCGAGTTGGTAGCCCGATGCCTTGAGTGTCAGAGAGTCAAGGAAGAGCACCACCATCTAGGTGGATTTCTCCAATCTCATGCTATACCAGAGTGGAAGTGGGATACTATATCCATGGATTTCATCATTGGTCTCCCCATGTCATCTCGTCGCCATGATGCCATCTTGGTGACGGTTGACAAGTTGACCAAAGTGGCTCACTTTTCACCAGTTCGTACCACCTTCACAGCACCAGCAGTAGCATAGGTGTTTTTGCCAGACATTGTCAGACTTCATGGTGTTCCACGCAAGATCATTTCCGACAGAGATTCCCTTTTCACATCTTCCTTTTGGAAGGCATTACAGGCAGCTATGGGTACCAAGCTCAATTTCAGTACAGCCTATCATCTGGAAACAGATGGCCAGATAGAGAGAGTTAATCAGGTATTAGAGGATATGCTTCGCATGTATGTCATGGATCACCAGACCAGATGGGAAGAGTACCTTCCCTTAGTGAAGTTTGCCTATAACAATGGGCATCACACGTCCTTGGGGATGCCACCCTATCAGGCATTATATGGCCGACCTTGTAGGACACCATTGAGTTGGGATAGCATTGAGGACCAGGTTGCTATTGGTCCTGAGATAGTTCGGGATATGGAGCAGCAGGTGGATTTGATTAGGCAGTGTCTTAGAGAGGCATAGGATAGACAGAAGAAATATGCAGATGCAAAGAGGATAGATCTGTAAAGCGGAAAAATCGAACCCTAGTCGTTCTCCCCTCCCCAACTCCGGGGAGAGAGAAGGGAGAGTCACTAGGGTTGATGGTTTTCACTTAGGAGGGACTTTACATTCAAAAGAGGGGTTGAAACCCACAAGATCCAATCCCACGCAATGCAAGATTGGATTCTATATGGGTTTCAAGGGTTGTGATAGCAAGGATACCCTCTTTTGTAAAGAATGTAGATAGAAAGATTGAACTAGGAATGCATGTAGAAGCAAGAAAGATTCACTTATAAATAGAGATAGGGATATGATATGAAGCTGCGGACCTGGAATTAGAAGTAAAATGTCGAGACGGCGCTGTCCTGCAAATTTGAGTAAAAGTTGACGGGACAATGGCGCCCGACATGCACACAGTCCTCCGAAAAATCCGCGAAACGAAGGGGGATCTGTTCGTCTTTGCACAAGGATTCCAGATCTTCAATTTCAGCCGCGTACCTGCAACCTACACACAGAAAAGCGAAGACGATTGGGGGGTTAGGGATTAGGGGTTTGCCCTTAGGTCAAACCCCGGTTTTGGAATTAACCAAGAAATGAGAAATGTTGTAAATGTAAATGACTGTAATGTAAAACAAGTACTAGTACCTTGTTGTAAGGATGTTTGTATCCTTATATGTGAAGGTATACATGTTGTTGTTTGTTGTATGTTGTGATCTCCTCTTCAATGGTTGAATCCTTGTCTTGAATGCAACACCTAGCCTTGAATGGAGACTTAGAATGATCAATTGCTTGAAGGAATGCTTGAATGCTTGAATGCTTGAATGCTTGAATGTTTGAATATTGTTTCCAACCTTTCTCCTCCTCCTTAAAATGAGAGAGGAAAAGTAGTTTATATACTTGCCAATTAGGGTTAAAAGACTGATTTTCCTGACCTTAGGCCGACCAAGAAATGTTATTTTCCAAATTGCAAACAAAAAGACCCAAAGTCCCATAGGAGACCGGGCCCAAAAATAGGGCCAGGGACTAGGGCGCTAGGCGCCATGGTCCTGGGGGACCAGGGCGCTGGGCGCCCTAGTCCTGAAGGACCAGGGCGCTGGGCGCTCTGGTCCCACCTCCCGGGACAGTGGGGTGCAAGGAGGATCAGGCCAGGGTGCTAAGAAATGCAGTTTTTGATGTCATGAGCAAGTTTCGGGGTCTCCATTCAGGTTTAGTGTTGCGTCGCCATCATGAAGAACCAAATGCGGTCGAAATTGCAAGTGTCGCAATTTTAGGATGCTACATTTAGCCCCCACTTTAGCGGGAGTATAAGCGTACGCTCATACTTCCGGTAAAGTACAAGGAAACAATATTGAAAAACTTTCACCACGTCAAGGAGGCAAGATACACCAAGCCCCCAGTGGACTAAGGATCTTACGACTTCGATTGACAAAGTAAAAGGGAAGATCACGAGGGAGAACCATGACTGTCAGTAGTAAGGTTCCCTCACTATGAGTCATGCCAGAAAGATATCAAAAATTTTCAAGGCAAAGCTAAATTTGTCAAGAAATTTTCAAGTATCTTGAAAAGATATGAACGGGATGTATGCCCCCTACGTTAAAGCAATCGCACACGCCTCACCGGGGGTGATTGCTTTAAGGTAGTGATACATATAAGAAATGAGAAAGGAGCACGTTATCACAAGGATTTAGCCCCCAAGTGTGAGATAAGCCCAAGGATAATAGACACAAAACACAAAGCACAAGGTGACTTCGCTTTCCTCGGGGTCAGTATGCTGTATGATAATTCATGTATATCATATGTATGTATGCATAATTGTTCTTCATTCCCCAATCAAGGAAGGTCACCTAGAAGAAGGGAACATATGTGTCTTTTGAGTCAACATGAGAGAGACCAAGAGATCTCAATGCTTTGCATCGTCCTCAAGTAGACAACACTAAGGGCAACAAATAGAAGAATGAGAATAACATATAGAAGAAGTAACAAAAGAAATAGAGGAGGAGAGAATCTTCTATGCCAATGAAACTAGTCTAGCACGTCATCTACCCCCCGATCTTGCTGATCAATGTTTCGGGAAGGTAGGGAACACGCTAGAGGAGGAACATCCAACACAGCAGATGGAGCTATCACAAGATCCAAACAAGGGGCATGTTCATATCCCAAGCCACGGTGTTCTTGTCTAGGAGCTAGGATAAGTGCTTTAGAAAATTCATTAGATAAATGGTTATCAATATCAACAAGTTCATATTCACTATCAGAATGAACAGGAGTAACATTTTCATCATGAATAACATTTTCATCTATATCATCATCAAGATTTATAAAAATAGGATCTTTAACTCGCATAGGATCAAGACCATCATGCATCTTATGTTTAAGAGATTTCAGCTCAATCGTCGGCTGAGGAGAAAATGGAATAATACTTGTTGAAGGTGTTTCTGGGGATTGCAAAGTTTGAGAAGCAGCTGCCTGAGCTCTAAGACGACGCCTTCGTTGGCGTTCACGTGCAGAACGATTTCGTCTAGTCTTAGTAGGAAGTTGAGAAGATTGAGGAGGAGGAATGTTCTCATCCTTATCACTTGGGTGTTTAGGTTGTGGTCTCTTAGGTTGAATAATAGGAGAAGAGGAAAGTCTCTTCTCTCCATAAGAGGAAGGAGGAGGAACTGCTCCATATAAGGGAGGAATATTTGGTTTAGGAAGGAGACCAAGTCCATCATGACGAGGAGGGATAGGTCTACTTTTGGGAAGTTTATTAGATATAGGCATAGTCACATCCATAGGGATGGGTTGGGAATCTTCTTGAGGAAAGACATTAGTTTTATCTTTCAAAGGAAGAACTTCCTTCTCAAGAATGATAGGAATGTCAAATTTGGGTGTTCTAGGTTCACTTAGAGATAGGATCATGTCTTTTTTCCACTTTTGATAAGATTTGAAAAGGTGATCACTTCGCGGAGGAAGAGATTGGAATTGTTTAGGCCAAAAGTAATCAATAGGAACACTAGGAATTCTTTCAGCTGGTTTAAAGAGACTATGATTGACAGTAACAACTTCACCATTATGGGGAAATTTCAGACACTTGTGAATAGGAGAAGCAATAGCTTTCATGGAAGATAGCCAAGGATAGCCAAGCTTCACATGAAATTGTTCGGATGATGGAATAATAGCAAAGTCCACATCAAGGGATTTGTTATGAACTTCAATAGGTAATGTAATAGAACCAATTGCAGGAGAAGAAAATGCATCAAATAGTTTCACAACCACATTTGTTTCATCATAGATCACTTGATTCAATTGCAAAGTAAAAAGAAATTCTTCAGTAATGACATTAACCATACAAGAAGGATCAATAAGCACTCCACGGTAAGGTGTATTTTTTACTTTTGCAACTATATATAAAGGACCATCAGGTGCCCTGATAGTTTCACTGGAATCAAATGTGATGGAAGGTTCTTTAGGGATTTTCTGTTGCTCCACAAAGTTAATCACATTAGGAGTCATAGACACAAAATCATCAGGTGAGACAGAGGAATCAGTAGTATCAATCGCATTAGAGGTATGAGAAGGCAATGGATCAGTAAAAATCTGAAGATTTTGGTTAGGAGGAGCTACAGATGTGTTGCCTTTATCATTCACTCTAGAAACAGAGATAGTATTATTATCAATCAAATCTTGAATTTTACCCTTTAAAGCAAAACATTTTTCAGTATCATGCCCAGGTTGACGATGAAATTGACAAAAAGATTTGTTATCAAAATAAGGTGAAGTAATCTTTGCAGGATCAATTTGCCTTATAGGAGGAAGAGTAAGCACATTTTGTTCCAACAACTTATTCATAATACTATGCAATGATTCATTCAAAGGAGTAAACTTTCTTTCTTTCTTGAAAAACTTAGAAATAGGAGGCACACCTGATGCTGCATTCACATTGTTGTTGATGATGTTTTCATTGAATTTAATGGACTCTCTGTTCGGTTTAAACTTCCCAAATGGTTGTTGACTACTATCACCCTTATCACTCGGAGCCATAGGATGTGATTGTTCCATTTGACTCACAGTCAGTTGATAATTGTGAAGAGTTGCGCACAACTGTTGGAAAGAAGTAAACTCAGAAAACAGGAGTTTTTCTCTAATGTCTTTTTGTAAATTAGAAATAAAGATTCTTTGAATATCATTGTCAGGCACTGGAAAGGAAATTTGAGCATACAAATGCTTATATCTACCAATGAAATCAGTCACTTTTTCTTTAACACCTTGTTTACAATGCATTAAATCAATCAAAGTAACTTTAGGACTTATATTGTTTTGAAATTGTTGAATAAAAGCATTTGCAAGTTGTTCGAAAGAAGTAATAGAATAGGAAGGCAACGAGCAATACCATTGTAGGGCTTTGTCTCTTAATGTTCTAGTAAACAGTTTTGCAAGCAACCTTTGGTCATAAGAAAAATCAGTACATATTGTTTGAAAGGTCTTAACATGTGTTAGAGGATCACCCTTACCATTATAAAGCTCCAAATGCGGAATTTCAACATGTTTAGGGGGAATAGCTCGAACAATATCAAAAGAAAGTGGGCTCGCAACATCAAATGTGGGCACACTAAACTTAGATTGATTCATAGAGGTAATTTGTTGTTGTAAAGAAGAGACAGTTTGTGCAAGATTGTTAATGGTTGCTTCAGTCGAAGAGTTCATATTAGACGTGTTAGATTGTGATGGAGGTGGTATGTTATTGAAAGAAGGTAGAGAGTAAGGTGGTGGGACACTATGATAGTTAGTCATAGGGGATGATTGAACAGGAGGAACACTACAAGGAGGAATGGAATGGTTAAATGAATTGCCCCCTTGCGTCATGTTCATTTGTGGAGATATAAGAGGAACACTCACTGAAGGAATGAATGAAGAAGTTGGATTGAATGAAGGAAGAGGGTTGATTGAAGAAGAAGGATTGCCCCCATGATTAGTGATCATAGGAGGAATGTCTTGTGTTGAAGTAGTCATTATGTTTGATGTAAAAGTAGGTATACTAGAAATAGGAGTCATCAAAGTAATAGAATGATTGACTTGAGTAGGAGGTTGTGTATAACCTAAGGTTTCGGCACAACTTTTCATAGGCATCACATTTGAATCCACAATGTGTACAATACCACGCAAAATATCAATTCCATTCTTATCACTTTGAAGCATACGTTTTAGACCCTCAATTAAAGGAAGAGCTTGACTATCAGGGTATTCTTGAGACATCCACTGTCGAAAATCATCAAATTGGTTATCCAATTTTGAAAGTTGTTCTACAGAAACCTCATGGAGAGCTTCTTCATCATTAAGAGGATTAGAGGAATTACCCATGTCCTCGTTAAAAAGGCCATTCAAATTAGGTTCCATCTCCTCAGTAATTAAACCTTGGAAGGACTTAATTCTAAGGCTTCGTCTAACGGGAATAGTGTAAGTAGGGCTTACTGTTGTAAAACTCATGCACTAAAGAAAGAGAGAAGATTTTAAATTTTAGAGGTAGCAAATTTCAGTAAAACCAGCCAATCTTCTAGATTTAAGCTGTTAAATACAATCAGGACAATCTCCCAAAATTTCGGAAAAAATGTCCGGGACCGTGGCGCTCGGGGTGCACACGGTCCTCACAACTTTTTTCAAAATTTGCAGGGATGAAAGTTATGATGATTCTACAACTAACCTGAAAAAATTGAGTGATTTTACTGTAGCGTCGTAAATTGTACGCACTCGCTAGGGTGGTACAATTTCACACCTAGTTTAGCACCCGCCTTAGTGCATTTTGCATTCTGCATTGCATTTCTCCTTAAGCACTTAATTAATCAAATTAATTAGGTCTAAGGTTCCATTTCATCATTCTCTACATCACAAAGTTGGGCCCTTTCACTAAAGCGCGCCCTTCGCATTTTATTCCTTCAATACATCACTTAATCAAAAACCCTAATTAAGTCCTATTCTGAACTTGGGGGCTTGGTTTCGGGGTCAAAACATCTCGAAATCACCTGTAACTTCGGGATTCTCTCTAAAATCATCATATCTGACGGCCCTGAAAATTTGGTGAAAAGTTGCCGGGACCATGGCGCCCGGTGCACATGGTCCCGGACATTTTTCCCGAAATTTTAGGAGCATGATCCAATCATAAAATAAAGCTTAACCCCAAGAAATTGGCGGGACATTCAATCTCTAGGTCGGCCAAAATACGAATTTACGACCTAGGGTTTCATACATAAAAGTTCTCTTTCCTCATTTTCAGGGGATCGGATTTTTGTTTCCAGGAACTTCATATGCAGCGAAAGAGCATATCTTTGAGGACTTCAACATCTTATAACATCTTTCTATCAAGCATCTATCAAATTCATTCATCCATTTAGGGCTTGGAGGACATTGAAGAACAATAGGAGATTACCGACTGAAGATTGACTTGTACTCCTCTCTTGAGGGTTGGGTATGATTTCATATTGTTTTCATGTCTTTGCATAAGCTTTGAAACATCATTTATTCATGCTTTAGATCACATTGCATCTTGATTTAGAGCATTTACATTATCATTTACAAGCAATTAGGGTTTACTTTCTAGGTTGCTCTAGTTTGCTTTCTTGCATTTTGGACCTTGCACACACACTAGGTCTGCACACACAATACATTTTACAGACAACTTGGCTATTCGTGGAGGTGGAAATCACCGAAGCGGGGGTTTGACTAAGGCAAAACCCTATATAGCCGCCCCTCCCCCTTTTCAGATATTATTGCAGGTTTCGGGATTCGGACGACGCCGCAGGATACAGATCCGGAGAGAGAAAGTTGGGACAGCACTCTGTGTGAAATTGCAGAGCAGGAGACCGAGACAGGGGCGCTGGGTGCCCTGGTCCTGCCAGGACAGGGGCGCTGGGCGCCCTGGTCCTGCCAGGACAGGGGCGCTGGGCGCCTTGGTCCCTGGGACAGAGGCGCTGGGCGCCCTGGTCCTCCGGACAGACAGTTTGCAGACAGTTTCCAGAAGTGCAGAACAGTGGTTTCCGGTGCAGTTTTCAGGATAGTGGCGCCCGCGCCCCCGTCCCGAACATTTTCAGTCCGATTTTGACTCCGGGTACATATCTGCATTCTTATTTCATCCTTGTACTTACAGCTGTTCATTGTTTAATCTCAATTCTGCAATCTTGTTATTGGTTCATACTTGCATTTTGGGATTAGGGTTTGAACTTGCATTACTTGATCTTACAATTTCAACAAGGGAATAGGAATCCTAATAGATATCCTGTGGCTCTCTCTTTCACCAAAAGAAGTAGCCAATTGTGCGATATCTCTAGGCTCTTTCGTATTCCGTAATGTGTGTCAAAAGGTAGGATTAGGGCATGATTAACCTAGTCTCTCTTTTTCCCCTACACATTTTGGTGAACCCGACGTGAATCTATCATTGCTTCCTCTTGCATTGCATTTATTAGATCTAGATCTAGATTTAGTGTGTTTTCATTTCATTTCATTAAAAGAGAAAAAAAAAAAGAGTGTGTTTCTTTGCATTGTGTGTTTAAATTTTATGTAATCCTTTCAAAATGTCAGATTTTTATTTGCAAAATGTTCATACTTTTGATGATTATTATGAGTATAGCCAAGATGAATTAGATGAAGCTTTAGATGAGTTTTTGAACCCTAAGGATGCTAAACCTTCATTTTACCAAAAACTCATAAACCTTGTTACTATGCCATTTAGGTGTGATGAGAAAGATAAGTCGAATGGTTCCTCTCAAGGATACATTCCTATCCACTCTTCCCCTGAATCTAGTAACATGGTTGTTTTCAATAATCCCCTCTATGAGGAGATGTCTCCTTTTGAATCAAAAGACAAACCTTTTAACCGATATGATCAGGCTTTGTTGGATGATGCTCTTGATGACTTTGTGGCTTTGTCGAAACCTTTAAACAAAAACAAGACCTCTAAATTGATTAACATGATAAATTTGAATGAATATAACAAGCCTCTCTTTGAAGTCCAAGGTGCTTATCCTTCTCCCACCTTTCAAATTCCTAAAACTCCTCTCCTTACTGTCCAAGGAAGGTATGATCATGATTCCTTTCGTACTCCGAATAAACCAATCATCACCGTGCAAGGAAGAAAACCTATAAGTCCTTACAATTATGCTAAGCAAATAACTAAAGAGAGTTATCATGCGGTTGCCCATACCTATCATACCAGAAATAATAGGCAACCTAATCCTCCTCCTGTTATTCCAGTCTCTCTTCCTAATCCTCAACCAATTCTTCCTCAAGCTCCCCGTATTTCGCAAGTTATGGGTAAGGAATATGATCTCATAGAACAACTTAAAGCTACCCCTGCTAAAATATCCCTTTGGGATTTGATTCAAACTTCTTCTGCTCATCATGGAATGTTACAAGATGCCTTGAAAGATTTGAATGTTCCTCCACCAAATACATCTAGTAATATAGCATCTTTTGTTAATTCTGTGATGAATCCTAAAGCTCAAATTGTGTTTACCCAAGATGAGTTGCCTACTAGTGAAATTCAACAACAATATGATCCCTTGATGATTGTGGTTGTCATGAAAGACACTGCTATAAGACGAACACTAGTAGATAATGGCTCTGGCCTTAATGTGTGTAGCATTAATTTATTGCATAAGATGAATGTGGATACATCTCTTATGGAGCCCGACTCTCGTCCCATTCGTGGCTTTGACAATGTGGCTAAGACTTCATTAGGTATCATCACCTTACCTCTCACAGTGGGACCTGTTACTTTGCCTACTCCTATCCATGTTATGCCTGGAAATTTAACATATAACTTGTTATTAGGGAGGCCTTGGATTCACAGCATGCAAGCTGTCCCCTCTACATTGCATAGACAAGTTAAATTCGTTTATAACAATAAGACATACACCTTGATGGGTGATACTAATTTTCAAGCTTGTCTACAAACATCTAATTCTAAAGGAGATTCTTCTAAGCCATCCTCGTCTAGTGATGACTCTTTAAACAAGAAACCTATCGATGAGTCTTCGCTCTCCGATGATCAAAATCCTTCGGATGAGTCTGGAACTCCTGAAGAAGATCCTTCTCGACTTGAAACTACACATAAAAAGGATTTTGATCCTGAGAAGGTTCTCGCAGAGGATGATTGGGGATCTCTTGATTTTAACCCTACCTTTGTAGGTGAATATAAGGTTCCTTCTAGAGAAATTAAAGTTGAAAAGAAGGAAGAAGCTGAAAATCACGAAGTTGAAAAGAAAGAAGAAACTAAAAATCAATCAACCTTACCTGAATCTATGAGTAATAATTTTGTGGCCGCTTCTCAAACTTCTTCTCCTTACATCTATAATTATGAAGAGTTTGATTCTTTGTCTTATGAAAAACCACCTTCTCTCCCTGAAATGGCTGATCTTTATGGTCATGGTTTTCGCATTTTTGCTAAGCATGGGTATCATGGAAAAGGTTGTGGTGCTCATGAACAAGGGATAAGAGTTCCTCTAGAGACTAATTTTCACAATTATTCCTTTGGACTTGGCTATAATCCCTACAGACGTACTAAAGCTTCTAAAAGACCATGCATTAGTGTTAATGCTATTTCTACATCTCTATCAATACAACACCCTGAGTATATTGATGAGGATTCTTCGGGTGATTGTGCTTTGGATATCTTTCCTACTGACGATGCTTTAGCTGAGTTCTTGGGAGCCTATGACACTCTTCCTCGTTATCATCACAATAGGGGACTCCCTTATTGTTTGAACACCGAAGCCTATTTTGGAAAAGAGATTGATAACGATAAGATTGTGAAAGAATTCCCTCAGTTAAAGGATACTCCTCAACAAAGTAATCTTCTCATAAGTGACACCACTGATGTTAAGATGGATCCTTGCAATAAAGAGAAAGTCATTAAAATTGGGAAATGTTTGGATGAAGAGGAACAGAAACAATATGAAGAACTATTGCATGAATTCCCTGAGATTTTTGCTTGGGCATATTCTGACATGCCTGGTATAGATCCTAAGATTGTTACTCATAATATTGTCTTAGTTCCTGATGCTAAGCCCGTGAAACAAAAGATTCGAAAAATGAATCCTAAGGTGGCTCTGCTTGTTAAGGCTGAGATTGAAAAATTATTGGAGGCTGGATTTATCCGCCCTATTGACTATTCCCCATGGATTTCAAATATTGTCACCGTGGCTAAACGAGATAACAAAATAAGGATGTGTACTGACTTTCGGGATCTAAATAAGGCTTCTTTAAAAGATGATTTCCCTCTTCCAAACATTGACATGATAGTTGATTCTACGGCAGGACATGCCTTGTTATCCTTCATGGATGGTTTTTCAGGTTACAATCAAATTTTTATAAACCCTCAAGATCAATTCAAAACTGCTTTCACCACTCCTTGGGGTACGTTTTGTTGGATAATGATGCCTTTTGGACTTAAAAACGCCGGTGCAACTTATCAAAGAGCGATGATTCTTATCTTTCATGATTATATGCATAAGATTTTAGAGGATTATGTTGATGATATTTTGGCCAAATCCTTTCTTCGCATGGATCATGTTAAAATCCTCCGACAAATTTTTGAAAGAATTCCTAAATATCACATGTGCTTGAATCCCCGAAAATGTGTTTTTGGTGTGGATAGTGGAAAACTATTAGGATTCATAGTTTCGCATCGTGGGATTGAGGTGGACACTAAGAAAATAGATGCTATTGTCAACATGCCACCTCCTAGAAATGTGTCTCAACTTAAAAGCTTACAAGGAAAGATTCAAGCTATTCGTAGGTTCGTGTCTCAGCTTGTGGATCGTACCTTTCCTTTCACTCAACTTCTTAAAAAGGATATCACTTTTCAATGGAATGAGGATTGTCAGCAAGCATTTGAAGATTTAAAAGTGTATTTGGCTAGTCCTCCTATTCTTCAACCTG
Organism: Cryptomeria japonica; assembly: GCF_030272615.1. Taxonomy (NCBI): domain Eukaryota; kingdom Viridiplantae; phylum Streptophyta; class Pinopsida; order Cupressales; family Cupressaceae; genus Cryptomeria; species Cryptomeria japonica. The sequence continues at coordinate 924,044,596 of NC_081407.1, forward strand.
CTGAACCTTCTAAACCCTTCCTTCTATATACAGTTGCTTCCTCTCATGCTCTCGCAGCATTGTTGGCACAACATGATAAAGATGGTAAGGAATGTTCGGTTTATTACATAAGTCGTACCTTACTCGATTATGAGACCCGATATTCTGCGATAGAAAGACAATGCTTGGCCTTGGTATTTGCGACTCGGAAATTGAGACATTATCTTTTAATTTCAGAAGTCCATGTCATGGTAAAGTTTGATCCTTTGAAGCATCTTTTCTCTAAAACTGATTTATCAGGACGTCTAGCTAAGTGGGTTATGATGTTAACTGAATTTGACCTTAAATTCGTTTCCCAAAGAGCAATTAAAGGACAAGCGTTGACCGATCACTTAGTTGAGGCCCCTTCACCTTTCTCCTTCCCTAACCCTGAGTCCTTTCCTGACGACTTCATTCTTTCTATAGAGAAAGATGAAACTTGGGAGTTATACTTTGATGGCTCTAAGTGTCGTACGGGATCGGGGGCAGGGGTTGTTCTGATTTCTCCTACAAAGAAACCTATTCCTTTATCATATCGTCTAAATTTTCTGTGTACCAATAACGTTGCTGAGTATGAGGCTCTTATAGCGGGAATAAAAGCAGCCTGGGCTCTAAATATAAAACATATACATATCTATGGAGATTCGCAATTAATTATAAGACAAGTAACAGGAATATATCAAGCAAAACAAGACAAATTATCACAATATAAAGATCTTGCTATCTCTTTATTGCAAAATTTCGACTCTTATACCATGGAACCCGTTCCTCGAAAAGATAATCGACATGCGGATGCGATGGCATGTGTGGCTTCTCTAGTATCTTTAGAGGACCCTATGGTCGATCTTAATTTCGTTATTCACAATCTTATTTCTCCGGCCATTGAAGATGATTCTAGCTTGATAACATGTTGTGACTTTGTAGACTCAGATGAATGGTTCTCACATATCGTAAGATATTTGACCGATGGTACCTTTCCTGATTCCGCTAATAGGAACACTAGGGCTAGAATCCGCAAGCTGTCTGCTAGATATATCATCCTTTCTAATGTCCTTTATCGAAGGGGTTATGATGGTCTTCTCCTTCGTTGTCTTAACAAGTCGGAAATCCCTGTTGCTCTTGAAGAGGCACATTCAGGTGCTTGTGGGGGGCATTTTGGGGGCAAATCCCTGGTTCATAGGTTGCTTCGTATGGGATACTATTGGCAAACTATGTAGAAGGATTCCTTTTCATTTGTTAAAAAATGTCATCAATGTCAACAACATAATAATCTGATTCATGCTCCTGCCCAAGAACTTTGTTCTCAAGTAGCTTCTTGGCCTTTCTCCACATGGGGTTTGGATCTTATTGGAAAAATTTCTCCTCCTTCATCTCAAGGACACACCTTCATTATAACTGCAACAGATTACTTTACGAAGTGGGTAGAAGCTATTCCTCTTCGCTCTACTACTGCTGAAGTGATTTGTCAATTTCTTCTAGAAAACATCATTTCTCGATTTGGGATACCTTCCACTATTATCTCAGATAATGGGACATCATTTAAAAACAAGGATGTGAAGAAATTCCTCGAGAAGTATCATATCAAACATCGATTTTCTACACCTTATTATCCTCAATCAAATGGCCAGGCCGAATCATCCAATAAGATAATTGAACAAATTCTTTGCAAAACTGTGAATAAACATGGTAAGGATTGGAGTAACCAGCTGATCTATGCTCTTTGGGCCTACCAAACGAGTGTACGAATTGCTACGGGAACTACTCCTTATAATCTTGTTTATGGTGCTGATGCTATTATGCCCTTAGAGTTAGAGATTCCATCACTTAGGGTTTCCCTCAAAGGTATAGTAGATGATGACTCTTATAGGGAACAACGACTTCAACAGCTTGAGATGCTTGATGAACAGCGCATAAACGCTCTTGAGCATATTCAAGCGTATCACAAAACTCTACAACGAAGCTATAATGACAAGGTTATTCAACATTCCTTCTCAGTAGGTGACTTAGTCCTTTATGAGAATCAGCGCAATGTGAATGCCTTACCTGCAGAAAAGGGAAAATTTAGTCCTAATTGGCTTGGACCATATATCGTTATTGAGGATTATGGATCAGGTGCTTACAAAATAGCGGATGTAGACGGTACGCCTCTTAAAGAACCTATTAATGCTATGCACTTGCGTAGATATTATGTTTAATTCTTCATTTTTCATCTATCTTCTTTTTCAAATTCTTCAACATTGGATAATATGTTAGTATTTCTTAATTAAAGCAAAATAGAATTAAATGTTATGTTGTTTAATCTATATTGCTTCGTTCTTGACAAGCGTGTTTCCTTACTTCATAGTTTGTCTTGAATTCATTTATGTAAGTCGTAAAAGATTTACATTTCCATTATGCTAGCATATTATACAGTGTCTTTATGTGTTAAGTAGAATTGTATCATGTTGTGTTTAAGTTCAAAGTTAAATCACGTTAGTTATATGATTCTTAGACTTAATGCATATTTCTTCCCTATCATCAATGTAGTACTTGATTAAATATTTAATTAATTCACACATGTATCAATTTAATCATGGAGCATTGAGAAATCAATCACATGGAAATTAAATTCTGAACATACATGTACATTTACCAAATGTATTAGATTTAATCAAAGCAAAATATACATTGTTTTAAGCATTAAAGATAACACATTTGAGACAAAAGAGAAGCATGTATATATACATATATATGTGTGGATCGCATACAAATCTAGGTCACTATACATCCAAAATGTAACCTCTCTTTTACATCATAAAATCATCTCCTATCCCTAGGGCTAGTGGCTGGAGAATGTCAACTGGATGCTCCCTCCTGGTCTGGCCGTGAAGGTGGACCCATGGGTGTGTAGCGCGATACAGATCGTGAGTGACTCCGAGAGGAACTCCTACGATCCCTATCCATAAGGATCGCACGGTAGGTGGTAGCCTCGGTCTGAGCTGCTGCTAGATCTCGCCGCGCCTGCTGGAGGTCCTCTAATAGGACTCTCTCTCTCTGCCGCGCCTGCTGGAGGTCCTCTGATAGGACTCTCTCTCTCTCCCTCCATATATCTACCTATACTCGGAATGGGAAAAACAAATCCTCATGCCGACCTGCGTTCCCCTGAGGCCTATAGGCAATCTGTGAGGAATTGGGGATCTGTGCTATCATGGAAATGTCTGTCATTGCCTGCTGAATCAAGGAACGCCATTCCTGCACATTAGCTATGGCAGTAGAACAGATTTTTGTTAGTACCATTCTTTATCATCAAAACATTAATCAATCAATATAAACCTACTATACCTGGATCTCCCTCGCGCCAGTAGGGATCGTGATATGGTAGTATCTGTGACTGAGAACCGCTAGGCTCCCCTCACTCGTATACTCTATCCACGATGGGTGTAGGCTAGACGGTACTGGTGACAGGTCTCCGTATCGCCTCCTGTTCCCCCTGTTGGAGAATAGGGGGTGGATCCAGAGCTATGGTATCGTCTCCTGAATGGTGGGGAGCTACATCCGACTCCTCCTCATCATCTCTATCCTCCTCCTCCTCGTCCTCCTCATCATCATCATCCTCGTCCTCATCCGCATCATCACCTGCATCCTCATCCTCCTCCTCCTCGTCACTGGGCTGATCGCCTGTAGGTGGATCAGGATCTTCCGCCTCCTCATGATCCTCTCTCTCCTCTGGCTCCTCTGACCTGGATCCCTCATCCTCGTCTCGGTCTCCATGTCTCCATGGACCTAGATAGCCTGTCGGATGATCTAGTGGAAAGATAGGACCTGGATATGATCTCATGAACCATGAAACATATCTACGTTGTGCTCCAGGCTCTGCAGAATAGTCAGTGACTACATCCTGATCAGATCCCTCTAAATCTGTCATCTCAATATCATCTACCGTCAGTCTCGCTACTGCTCCAGGTCTGGGAAGGACCCGTGAGTGTCGAGTATAGATGGGCACATCGGCTGGAACACACTACTCTAGTCCGAACTGCCTCCGTACTCGGTCAAAGTAGAAAGGGACTATGATGTGTGCATATCGTCCTCGCAGTAGGCAGTTCCTCTGTAGACATGCTAACTGTCTCTCCATACCATCCCATTTGTACATCAGTAGGTAAGGTCTCCACACTATCACCTCGGATGTCAGTCTGTCAACAATCACTCTCCAATACAACAAATCGCCAAATCTCCACTCTCTGGTAAGTGGATAAGCGAACACCCTAGGTCGCTCGCTCGCCGTACTCAGTGGAAAGCCGACGGGCCTGGTGCATGTGAAGTGCTCTAAAATCCACACCTGTAGAAGTGTGCATGTCATCAAACTACAACCCTGTCCGAATACATACTCCCCAAGGTCGTGATAGAGATGCGCAAGCATACTCTGACCCCAAGCATACACTCTCCTGTGTCTTTCCATCGCTTTGATACACCATGTGAGGCCCCCATGCATGTGTGTCCCTCGCCCATTAGGGCAGACGGCTAGTGCTATGATGGCTATCATAAGGCGTCTCAGAAGTGGTACCTCCCCTGTAGGATGTAAGAGCCAGCTGACCATGATGCGACCTCTCATCTCGCTCGACATGACTCTCCCTATGCAATACACCTGCTCTCTCTGATGATCCTCCGCTGACCGATCGGTCGCGTATGTAACTGTCGCTCCTCTGATAGGAAGGCGAAGTATACGGTACACATCCTCGAGTGTGACCGTCAGCTCTCCTACTGGAAGGTGAAAAGTGCATGTGTCAGGATCCCATCGCTCCATCAATGCCATCAGCATCGCAGGATGGAACCGAATGGCCGGCATGAGGATCACATACCACAATCCTACAATCGATAGTGTGTCTCTCTCTGACTGAGTCAGCCGTGGAATCTGATCTCGCAAAGTGCGAAGAATATGTCCCGCTGTGTGCTCTCTCATGTATGGGAGACCCTGCAACACGAAAACATGACGATAATCAGTGCTCGACCATCGAAATCACAAATGCAAACTGTTGTACATTGTATGCTAGCCTTGTAACCTCTTGCGAGGCCCTGATTGGGGACCATGGTGCCCTGCAGGGACCATGGCGCCCCTGTCAGGGACCATGGCGTCCTAGGGGGACCAAGGCGCCCCTCAGGGACCATGGCGCCCTGGGTGGGCCCCAGTCAGCCTTCGAGGCCCGCATACGATCACGAAAAATTCAAACATGCGAAAAATCAAAAGTCAAACGTTCAGTCAACTCACCTCGTCCAGTGGCTCGTCGTCGATCACGGCCTGGCGCAGGATCTCGATCCTCATGGGACGCTCCGGTCGTCGTGAAGGCATGGTGATGGCTAGGTGGGCTCCGCTACACTGAATAGTATCCTGAAATTGACAAAGTGACGAATACAAGTGTCACTTTCGAGGTATATACTCTCGTTTGCTTGTTCTTACTTTTTGAAACCCTAATTTTTCCTCTGTCATTCATCTTATCATAACTTGAGTTTGGGAGATGCGATTTTCGAGCCGTTTGTTGCGTTGGAATTGTACTTTCCTTCCCCTACTCTCGGGATGTTCCAAAAAGTGCTCTGATGAAGCCTATTTAGTGAACACCCCTCATCAATACTCCTTACACAATTTGTTGCAAGTAAACATGCTACCCTGTTTCACCTCCCTAATAAGCAAGTCGCAATAGGGGGGGCATATAGCTACTCACAGATTTCATCACTTTCCCTAGTAAGCATTAGGTGATTTTTTGATCTAACATTTGTTTTGTAGGGTGCGGTTCCTAACTGTGTACTGCAGATACCGCTAGGGGCTTCGTCCGACAATTTATGGATATATCCTTTTTCAAATGATGTTTACTTTTCTGTACTTTAGCTGGCATATGCACGTAGTACTCATATGACTGCTAAAGTGGGGGCTAAATGTAGCATCGTAAATTGTACGCACTCGCTAGGGTGGTACAATTTCACACCTAGTTTAGCACCTGCCTTAGTGCATTTTGCATTCTGCATTGCATTTCTCCTTAAGCACTTAATTAATCAAATTAATTAGGTCTAAGGTTCCATTTCATCATTCTCTACATCACAAAGTTGGGCCCTTTCACTAAAGCGTGCCCTTCGCATTTTATTCCTTCAATACATCACTTAATCAAAAACCCTAATTAAGTCCTATTCCGAACTTGGGGGCTTGGTTTCGGGTTCAAAACATCTCGAAATCACCTGTAACTTCGGGATTCTCTCTAAAATCATCATATCCGACGGCCCTGAAAATTTGGTGAAAAGTTGTCGGGACCATGGCGCCCGGTGCACATGGTCCCGGACATTTTTCCCAAAATTTTAGGAGCACGATCCAATCATAAAATAAAGCTTAACCCCAAGAAATTGGCGGGACATTCAATCTCTAGGTCGGCCAAAATACGAATTTACGACCTAGGGTTTCATACATAAAAGTTCTCTTTCCTCATTTTCAGGGGATCGGATTTTTGTTTCCAGGAACTTCATATGCAGCGAAAGAGCAGATCTTTGAGGACTTCAACATCTTATAACATCTTTCTATCAAGCATCTATCAAATTCATTCATCCATTTAGGGCTTGGAGGACATTGAAGAACAATAGGAGATTACCGACTGAAGATTGGCTTGTACTCCTCCCTTGAGGGTTGGGTATGATTTCATATTGTTTTCATGTCTTTGCATAAGCTTTGAAACATCATTTATTCATGTTTTAGATCACATTGCATCTTGATTTAGAGCATTTACATTATCATTTACAAGCAATTAGGGTTTACTTTCTAGGTTGCTCTAGTTTGCTTTCTTGCATTTTGGACCTTGCACACACACTAGGTCTGCACACACAATACATTTTACAAAACAACTTGGCTATTCGTGGAGGTGGAAATCACTGAAGCGGGGGTTTGACTAAGGCAAAACCCTATATAGCCGCCCCTCCCCCTTTTCAGATATTATTGCAGGTTTCGGGATTCGGACGACGCCGCAGGATACAGATCCGGAGAGAGAAAGTTGGGACAGCACTCTGTGTGAAATTGCAGAGCAGGAGACTGGGACAGGGGCGCTGGGCGCCCTGGTCCTGCCAGGACAGGGGCACTGGGCGCCCTGGTCCCTGGGACAGAGGCGCTGGGTGCCCTGGTCCTCCGAACAGACAGTTTGCAGACAGTTTCCAGAAGTGCAGAACAATGGTTTCCGGTGCAGTTTTCAGGACAGTGGCGCCCGCGCCCCCGTCCCGAACATTTTCAGTCCGATTTTGACTCCGGGTACATATCTGCATTCTTATTTCATCCTTGTACTTACAGCTGTTCATTGTTTAATCTCAATTCTGCAATCTTGTTATTGGTTCATACTTGCATTTTGGGATTAGGGTTTGAACTTGCATTACTTGATCTTACAATTTCAACAAGGGAATAGGAATCCTAATAGATATCCCGTGGCTCTCTCTTTGACCAAAAGAAGTAGCCAATTGTGCGATATCTCTAGGCTCTTTCGTATTCCGTAATGTGTGTCAAAAGGTAGGATTAGGGCATGATTAACCTAGTCTCTCTTTTTCCCCTACACATTTACGATCTGTAGATAGGCCAAATTAAAGTTGCAATCTCAAAATTGAACCCTACCAAGATTGTCGAAAAATGCAAAATTTGAATTTTGAAGAAGAGAGGGAAACTGAAATTTTGAATTTTATGATTTTAGAGGGAATACCAAAAGCAATGCAAGTGTTGAAATTTGAAAGTTGACTCAATTTCACGCAAAATTCAATTTTGAAAGCGGAAATCAAAGTTGTTGTAATTAAGCACTTAATTTCAAAAGTCACAAATTGCAAAAAATTTGGATAAATCACTGAAATTTCGAATGAATGATAACACACTTTTCAGACTTAGGACTGTAAGAAACACAATTTTGACACAAATTTCAATTTCAACAATTTTTGAATGATTAGGAGCCTCAATCCAAGCAATCGCTAGACCAACTTTGACTGTAATTTTGAAGGTGTTAAAATTGATAAAATCAGCCAAAATTCTGGATTTTAGCAAAAAGATACAGTAAGATCTAGCTCCCGAAATTTCGGAAAAAATGTCGGGGACGATGGCGCTCGGAGTGCACACGGTCCTCGCAACTTTTTTCCAAATTTTCAGGGATGAAAGATATTGTGATTTTATTACGGAATCCAAAGTTACAGCTGATTTGGAGATGTTTTGATTAGTGAAATTGTCGGACAAAGGTTGAATCAAGAGGGTTTCAAAAATTAGGGTTTTGACACTGAACCACTTAATTTTCAGAATTAAAGCGCAAATATGAATTGACAATTTGTAATAGAAGGGCAGATCTGAAACAAGCATTAACAATTAAACATTTCACAAGTTTAATTACTTAAAAAGAAAATTTAGGGTTTTTATGCAATTAACCTTTAAAATTTTGCAAAAGATCAAACATGGAAATGTAATCAAGGAATCCAATTTTCAGATCTAACTATGAATAATCAGAAAGGATGTTCATGTCGGGTTCACCAAAATGTAAAGCAGAAAAATCAAACCCTAATCGTTCTCCCCTCCCCAACTCCGAGGAGAGAGAAGGGAGAGTCACTAGGGTTGATGGTTTTCACTTAGGAGGGACTTTACATTCAAAAGAGGGGTTGAAACCCACAAGATCCAATCCCATGCAATGTAAGATTGGATTCTATATGGGTTTCAAGGGTTGTGATAGCAAGGATACCCTCTTTTGTAAAGAATGTAGATAGAAAGATTGAACTAGGAATGCATGTAGAAGCAAGAAAGATTCACTTATAAATAGAGATAGGGATATGATATGAAGCTGCGGACCTGGAATTAGAAGTAAAATGTCGAGACGGCGTTGTCCTACAAATTTGAGCAAAAGTTGACGGGACAATGGCGCCCGGCGTGCACACGGTCCTCCGAAAAATCCGCAAAACGAAGGGGGATCTGTTCGTCTCTGCACAAGGATTCCAGATCTTCAATTTCAGCCGCGTACCTGCAACCTACACACAGAAAAGCGAAGACGATTGGGGGGTTAGGGATTAGGGGTTTGCCCTTAGGTCAAACCCCGGTTTTGGAATTAACCAAGAAATGAGAAATGTTGTAAATGTAAATGACTGTAATGTAAAACAAGTACTAGTACCTTGTTGTAAGGATGTTTGTATCCTTATATGCGAAGGTATAGATGTTGTTGTTTGTTGTATGTTGTATGTTGTAGTATGTGATCTTCTTTTCAATGGTTGAATCCTTGTCTTGAATGCAACACCTAGCCTTGAATGGAGACTTAGAATGATCAATTGCTTGAAGGAATGCTTGAATGCTTGAATGTTTGAATATTGTTTCCAACCTTTTTCCTCCTCCTTAAAATGAGAGAGGAAAAGTAGTTTATATACTTGCCAATTAGGGTTAAAAGACTGATTTTCCCGACCTTAGGCAGACCAGGAAATGTTATTTTCCAAATTGCAAACAAAAAGACCCGAAGTCCCATAGGAGACCGGGCCCAAAAATAGGGCCAGGGACCAGGGCGCTGGGCGCCATGGTCCTGGGGGACCAGGGCGCTGGGCGCCATGGTCCTGGGGGACCAGGGCACTGGGCGCCCTAGTCCTGAAGGACCAGGGCGCTGGGCGCTCTGGTCCCACCTCCCGGGACAGCGGGGTGCAAGGAGGATCAGGCCAGGGTGCTGAGAAATGCAGTTTTTGATGTCATGAGCAAGTTTCAGGGTCTCCATTCAGGTTTAGTGTTGCGTCGCCATCTTGAAGAACCAAATGCGGTCGAAATTGCAAGTGTCACAATTTTAGGACGCTACAAGATCGTAGCTACTTGGTTGGAGACAGAGTCTTCTTGAGAGTGCGACCGCATAAGAGTCCAATCCGATATGGAAAGGGTTCTAAGCTCGCACCTCGATTTGTAGGACCATTCGAGATCCTTGAGAGGATAGGACCAGTTGCCTACCGTTTAGCATTGCCACCTAGCCTGTCACGTATCCACGATGTGTTTCATGTTTCAGTCTTGAGGAAGTATATCTATGATGAGTCTCATATTCTAGACTGGGATGCCTTGCAGGTGGAGTCGGACGGGCAGCTAGCTTTGGAGCCCATTCGCATTTTGGAACGTCGGACGTTGGGCCTTCGAGGTCGAGAGCTGGACCAGGTTAGGGTCCAGTGGGATTGCTATGATGAGGTCATGGCCTAATGGGAGGATGCAGCACGTATGAGATCACAGTACCCCCACCTTTTTGATGAACTCCAGGAGGAAGTTCATGCCTAGAGGGGGAGGGTGTGAGGCCCTACCCCGACTCAGTTTGAGATTTTCAGTTATTTGCATATTGAGACTATTATGGATGCTTTATTTTATGCTTTATGGATTTAGAACTTATACGATTCCATGATTTGGATCACATTGACATATGTTGATGCTTTATTTTATGCATGATGATTATGAAACTATATATGTTGCTAGAATAGAATTATTTTGAAATGGTGAATGTCATTATTGGAATTGTAGTACTTCATTTTGATGATAGAAAAATGATGCTTATTTTATGAATGGTTCAACCTTGAGAATTATGTTAATTGCTTATGTGCAATCGAATTTGAATGAATGAGATATTGAATTATTGTTGCCAAATGTATGAGTATTTGATGTGCAATGAAATCCATGTATTTAATTATGTATAATTGTGATTATTTGGAATTACTAATGTGTTAATTGAGATGCGTAGGAAAATTATCCATGTGACCATGGAATTTATATGGAGAACCAAACCTAGACCAATGTACGTTTGTTAAGCCAGGGGTTGTCTATTTGGAGAGACAGCACCCCGTTTGTAATGTATTTTATTTGTGAAGTGTATGATGCTTGAGTGTTAAAATTAATTTTTATGTATATGTGTAATCCTACAAGAGACAAATTCCATGTGTGATTTTTATATTGTATTTTATTGTGTCACTTGACACATGTGCTGATTAGTGTCATTGATTTTGACTTGTCTCTTGGAGGGAGTTTTGTTTCTACCAAAGCCATTCAAAAACATGAGTGTGGTCCCAAATTTGCCTTGGGTAGGGAGTCTTGGGAGTGGTCAACTCAGGTTTGACCCGTAGGTAAACTTCAGTTGGGTTTCTAAGGGGTTAAATGGACTCCTAGGGTCAGTTTTAGGGCTTTTCCAAAGGTCCAAAGGGTATACCTATGGGTTAGGGGTATTTTGAAACATGTGACTACTCCCATGTGACTGTTTAGTCACCTCAAAAAGTGGTTTTTTCAAGGTGAGCGAAAATTCAACTTAGAAAGTTCCTCCTAGGATAGACAACCTTCCCTTTTGATGTCAAACTCTCTTCCCCATCTTCTCTCACCTTTTCCCTTTCCAGTTTTAGTAATGTGTAAGAGTTTGGGAAGAGCAACCAATGGGAACTCTCACCTCACCCAAGGGGTTGGGGAGTGTGTGAGAGGCCTTCTTAGGCAAGAATTAGGGACTTAGGGAGTAATCACCCACTCTCCATTGTTGGAGATTATGCAATTTTTGAAATTTAGAATAGAATTTTGGTGAAGAATTTGGTGGGAAGTTTGTGTGGATTTGGGCAGCTCATCCCCAACTAAATCTAACATACCTATTGGTAGAATAAGGTTGGTTTTGTTTCCTCTTATTTGTGTTGTTCATGTTGTTTTGTTGAAAGAAAGAAATGCTTGTTGAAAGAGATGTGTTTATGTAAATTGTTGTAAAAAAAAAAATGTAAGTTTTCATTTCTATGTTTTGTTTATGTGTTCTTGTTTTGGGAGTGTTCAAGATCTCCTACTCTTGGGGGAGTAGGATGGTCTTGGGATGGAAGAAGTATAAAAGCCTTGGGTGAGAGGCTCTCCTTAAGGAGAGTGATCTCAAGGGTGTCCTTTGTGACCCTTTCTGCATAGCCTTGTGTATGCATTTGGGGGTCATAAGGGGAGAAAATATGGCCTTGAGCCTTTGGGGGGCATTAGGTATGGAGATGTATCTTTGTTGTATTTTGTATTGCCATGAGGTGGCTTGAGTTGTAATTTTTTGGCTTGCAATCTCCCCAATGGTACTTGGTCCACTTCCACCCATGGAAAGATCATCACAAGATGTGGTGAAAGTGTAGCTTGGGATGGGAAAATGCATGTTGAGTGTTTGCCCTATTTGTTGTATTGTTTGCTTGATTTTAACCCGTTTAGTGCTTGGTTCTCCAAGCTCGGGGGTGGCTTCCAGTAAGCCTAGGCTGAGAGGTGAGCTCTCCATGGTCAAGTTGTGTTTTAATTGCAGGTTGCTTGGGATGGGAAAAGAAATAATAGAGAGCTTGTTGCTGTTTTGTGTTGCAGAAAAGTGTGGAAGAAAAAAAAAAAGAAATATATTCAATGTTGTAGCTTGTATAAAAAAAAAAAAATGTGAGCTATGTTGTATTTATTTTCAAGAAAAGAAGTGTAGTGATTTTATTTCATATTACCATGAAAAGAAAAATATTGTTGGGTTTTCAAACCCATTTGTATTCATATTTACTTTGTATCTACCTTTGCTAAAGAAATATATATTTTTCCTACTTGGTTAGTTTTGCAAAAAGAAAGGAGAAAAGTATTAGCTTGTATTTAAATCTTCATGTTTTACAAAAGAAAAGAAGTAGATGCATTTTTGTGTATTCTGAAAATAAATTTAGTTTGTTACTATATGGTTATTCTGTTAGTTATGCTGCTGCAAAATAAATAAATCAGTCATTTATTTCCCCATTTAATGCAGAAAATGAAACTTATTATAGTAGTCTATTTCTTTCAAAAAAAATTAGCATTTAGTCTTAGTTATTTTGCCTACAAAAAATATATATATATTAAGTGGTTGTTAGGCTGCATTGTAAATGTTAGTTTGCAGAATGCTATTTTTTAAACAAAAAAATATTCAAATATATTTCTTCAACTATCTCCTTTGAAAAATAAATAAAATAAAATATATTTTCCCCATTTTACAAATTACAAATAGTGTTAGGAAAATCCTTGCATGCATTGTAGAAATATACAAAAATAATAAACTCAAAAGAAGGCCTAAATGAGTTATAGTTTAGAAATGTAGCAATATATATATATATATATATATATATATATTGCTCCATTTAAGTGTTCATTTTGAAAATCTGTTTATTTAAAAAAAAGAAAGAAGACAGTTATGTATGTTGACTAAATCTGTTTATTTTTAAAAAAAAACCAGTAATGTAATTTTCAGTAGGACTATTTATACATATTTATTTACTTGTATGTATAAATAAATAAATATATATATATATATGTGTTTTTTTTTAGCATTTTCATTAAACAAAAAATAAAAAATAAATAAACTTTAAATAAAAAAAATTGTAAAAAAAATATATTTTGGCAAGGGTTTTGTGGGCCGCAACCTTGGGCGGCGGCGTCCACAGACTGCGGGAGCCGCAGCTGTGGGCGGCGGCGTCCACAGGGCTGCAGAACCCGTAGCTGTGGGCAGCGACGTCCACAGGCTGCTGAACCCGCAGCCATGGACGGCGCTGTCCGCAGCCCGCGGCATTTCCACACCTCCCTTCTCCCACCTCCGCGCAATAAAATAAAAGCCCTCCACTCGGCTCTCCTCCTTCCGCCACGAAAATAAAACAAACCCCGGCTCGGCCCTGCGCGCGCCGCCGTGGGGAAAAGGAAAAAAAAAGGGCACCCCTCCCATGGCTGCCGCCACTCCTTCACCTGCACACACACACACATAAAAATGAAAATGGGAGCATACACAAACAGCGCACACACACAAAAAAAAAAGAAAGAGAAAGTGTGAATGTTGTTTCTTACACACATGCCCTAACCCTATTTTCGGGTTAGGGCAAAACACATTTAGGTTTTTAAATCAGGTATGTGTGTGGGAATGTTTAAAAGGGGTTTATTAATAAAATAAAGTAAAACCCCCTCTTCTCTTGGAATATCTTCATAAGCATACATATAACATTTATAGGTAAACATATATATATATATAGTTTAAATCCTATATTCATTGGAAATCAAATTTGTTAGTTATAAAAAAATTGTAGAGTTTTCTTTTGGGGTTTTAATTAAGAGTTGATTTAGATTTATCTTTTTTTTTGAGTTAAGGCCAGGGAGAGATTATTAATAATTACCCTTGCATTAGGAAGCTTTAGAAGTTAAATTATCTTGGCCTTCATTAAAATAATTTCATAGCACAAATGCTATTATGGGGTTAATTTTGACCCTCTAGTCAAGTGTTAGATAAATTAATTTTATTGTTAAACTAAGCTAAGGATTATTTAGTCAGTCCCTAGGTAATTAAAGAACTATAAGAGATTAATGGACAATTAATTTTAAAGATCATACATTAAGTTGAGATTAATTGCTAAGATAGTTTAATCATTTATTTAAGGAAGAATAGTGATTACTCTTCTAGAGAAATATTAGCTCGCTTATAACTTATTTAATTTTATCACCAAATTAAATTAATCATTTGATTCACACAAAATATAGTTAAGACCAAACTAGTTTTGCATTATTTTAATTAAGTTGCGTATTTTAAAAAAAAAAAAAAATTATTCCGTTTGTGCCCAAAAGTTTGGGCATGACAAGTGATTTCACTATTTGAGACTTGTTAACCCAAAATCTATTAATTGTTATATGTCAAACACATTAAGAAAAATTTTAATTCATTCTAGACACCTAGTTGATCATATGTGTTGTTCACCAAAAGTGATAACCCAAGTATACCTGCAAATCTTTCTATGAAATGACCAATTTCAGTCTACAAAACACATCAGGGCTTGGACAACATAACATAGGACCCTAATTGATCCTCCTGCACTTCAGGTTCTGCTAGACCTAGTGGGGACACCCTTTTGACGCACCAAATACAACAATTACAGACACATAACTGCATCAACACTAAGTAGATAGATCATTTCACAAGCTCAACAGGTTAGGAAACATTACAGATTGGCTAGATCTGTACAAACAATAGGATGAAACAGAGCTTGGAAAGAATGGAGAACACACCCCTAAACATAAAGGGAAATAGATTTATCTTTTTAAATGTATATCTGAAACCATCCCCGAACATGCAAGATAAGTGCCTTGTTCATTGGGCAATAGGGTCACACACAAAACTACAAATATGAATGATTGATGCAAGTTTGTTTTCCTTAAACAAGATATTCATGCACCAATACCTTATATTAATGCACTATTTGATTCATTCACATATTTATCAGATCTGGAAACACATTTCATCATTTATGACTGACTATAGAGTTTAGAACCTTCCTTGAAGGATACCCATAAACAATCACACAATTTCCTTGAAATTGACAAATCTTATCCTCCTTGAGGATTCAATTCATGATAATGAAATACATACCTAGAGACAATACTGTGAGGAATTTACTCATGCTTGACACATTCAAGACCTGCAACTAAAATCACATTTACAACAATGCACTGCAATCCTCTGTACCCTAAAACAAACCAAAAGCATTTACAAATTTGGGTCATGACATTTAGAAAGTGGAAGCCATCAAGTCTGGAGCATTTTCCAAATTTCTGGAACCCTTACAAATGAGAAGAATTGGGAACAAAAAGAGGAGGGAAGAAAATCAAATCTGCAACTGAAATTCTCAAATATCTTCTCTCTAACTGAATTTTACTCCCGGCCAAACTACTTCCAAAATATCTGATCTTTGCCAAAATTAACTCCATAATCAAATTCCTCATTCCGAGAGCTTTCCGAAAACATATAACAATTCATACTTTGCCCAAAAAATGAGCTCTGGGTGAATTAATTCCACATTTGTGCACCTTATTTAAATTTTTGAATTTTTGACATAGTTTGCACTATTTAATTAACAGGTTTTAAATTTGATTTTTGGCTCTGAATGTGCTCTGACGCCTTGCCATGTGGTGGGACCTGATTGGTTGATGGAAACACCACCTAGGATGACACCTCATCACCGCCATGTCATTCACTTTGTCACTGCCACTTGGCCGCCACATGTATGCCATTTCAGCACCACGTCATCGCCACCTAGGCGCCACCTCACCGAGCCCACCTGGTGGACATCTGACTATACCCGCCACTTGTGCGCCACCTGGCTTTCACCATTTCACAGGCTCTAACTTTCGTGCATCTTTCCTTTGTGAAACTGCGCAGGCCGTCGATCTCCATCTAACATGCTCACTGGTTAACCTGCTGCATTTTCGCCATTTTCACCATTTCGCGTTTCGCCATTTCCCAGGGCTTAACTGGCGAGCAACTTCGGCCTGCGAAACTGCGCAGACCGTCCGATCGGCTGGAACCTACATGATCTTTACCTTTTTTGCAATTTTGTAGGGTGTAACTCGCGTGCATCTTCGGCCCACGAAATCATGCACTTCGTCAGATCATCTCGGACCTGCTCACTGGTTAAGGCGACCTTTCTCTACAAAATTTTCTTGGTTGCCTCAAGAAGCATGCTTGCCTGGGGTCCACCTGTCGTCGTCGATCACCTCCTCTGATTGCCTTGGGATCTGTGCTCACGCGTGGGCCCACCTTGGGCACCCATAGGCACCATCCATCAAAAGCCTTTATGGCTTAGACATATTACTACTGTGCGTTCTTTGTTATAAATACCAAAAAGGTCCCTTCCACAGCGAATGTGGGATAATGCTTATGCCTAGAAACTGCATTTTGAAGGTTTTCTCTACACTTTAATGGAATTCTTTTTCATTTGCCTGGAATTCAATGCCCCTTTAAACCATGCCATGTTGTTGGGAGGCATCAACATTGCTTAAAGGGGAGGATCGATGTTGCTAGTTTACCTCTATTTCTACACCATACTCCATCACCAACGCCTATTGCCCTTGCTTGAATGTGCTTTGTTTCTGCAACTCATGGCATTTGGAAGATGCTACAAGCTCATGGCATTTGGAGGAGATAACAAGCCTGTGGCATTTGGGGCTACACCTGCCAAAGGAACTCCACGTTGCCTTGGCCTTCATTTAAAACACCTTTCAATGCACTTTCCAGCTATCACGTGGGGAAGGAGTATGCACCGTGGGTTTTAACTGTTTCACTTTCTGCAACCCCTTTTTGTATATCACGTTGCAGCAAGGAAGGAGGAGATTGTTGCACATGCTATGCTTTACCCATTTTGCAAATGTTGGTTGTTTCCAACGCCTTCAAACAGTCACCACGTGCCATTCTGTTCTGACTGTAATCCCTTGCGTAACCCATCTTGCTCAGGCTTTCTACTGTCAAACTTAGCATCTGAAACAAACAATTGTAATGGAAAACTATCCAAGCATTTAGTATTTATGTCGACTGCATTACCTATAGGCAATTTTCCCAAGAGTCCATAGAGGTATTTAAGTCCCAGTGTGATCTGTCATTATTAAAATAACTAGAATTCAACTTTAAAAAACATTCCTTTCTCTAGCTTCAACGCAGGGGAGTCTTTGGCTGTGGAATTTGGTTATAAACCATTTGCATTTGGTCTGCTCTTGCCAGTTGCCATTTCAATGCCAAAATGGTGGGTTGCTTCTTGGCATTACACCATGGTGAAGGAAGGGGTACTGATTTCATTTCAATGGAAGTTTCTATAGCCTTGGACTATGCCACGTTGCTTTCACATTTTCCATTCTCATTTTCTCTATGTTTTAAACACTTTGAAGGTTTCAATATTCCTTCTCCTCCACCATCCACACAAGGGGAAACTGGTGTTTGCATCTGTTTTAATTACTTCACAAACTTCATGTGGGAGGAGAATTATTCCTGCTGATACACTTGCCTATTAACAAAACTAAAACCCCCTTTCAACACCATGGCAGGGAGGGTTTAGCAAAGGTTGCATTTTTCATTACATCTATCAAATGTATTTGCATGTAGACCTTTAAAACCTTTAACCACACTCAACATTGGGAGCTTAATGGCTTTCTCAACACCAAAATGGGGAAGTTTATGCATTACCAATTTGCAATCTGCTTAGGCTTCTTTGTCTTTCTCATTGTCCAACTGACAAAATGCAATCAAGCCAATATTGATATGCCTCGTCATGAAAAAAGAACATTTCACCATAAAATTTAAAGCACAGGCATGAGCCAGGTCGGGCCCCAAAGTGGGTCCGACTAAAAAAAAATTTCATTTTTATGCAACTGACCTCTGGAAATGATCGGCATTATTTTCGGATCATCAGACTAAATTTTGCAACCTTCAGGCGATTATGCCACATTTTCGCATTTAATCGCGAAGACATAATTTTCAAACCTGTCAAAACACCTTTCTGGAGCTCACCATCTGACAGGCGTGTACTCTGATATACAAGAATGAAATCTACCAAACGGTTTCTCAAAATGAGTCCCGATCGAAGAGATATTAATTGGCAAAAATGCCCAACTGGCTTTGTCGACACTGTGGACCTGATGAAGTCAATGTCCTGGCAACACATGACGCCTTTCTCAAAAATATTAAATGACCTCCGCAGGCCCTCAAATTTGAAACACAGGTACCTTTAAGTACATATTAAAACTTATAATTCTTAGTTCTATCACCAGACTGACAGGATGCAAACGGCACACTCACAAAAATGGCTACATTAACCGATATAACAATGGAAGTGCGGATAACTGAAAATGATAGCTAAATGAATCCTTTTGAAAACCGATCAAACGGATTGATAAAGGTTTGAAATTTGAAACGTAGCTCATCATTTATACTAACATTAGCCTAGAACAAACATTCTGACATGACGCTTACTGAGGCAACTTTTACACTTATGCGAAACAGGGCTCCGACTAGTTGTCGAAACAGGGACTTGCCAAAACACGCAAACTACAAACGGATTTGGATTCAAAAACTGAGCAAATAGATTCGTCAAGACTTGAAATTTTGTAGACTGACTCACATTTATGCATACAATTGAATCCATTTTGAATTTTTTCATGACGATCAACAAGGCAAAAGATGTAATCGCTCAAAGAAGGCTACTCAATAAAATCTGCATTTGTGCCTAAAATGCACTTCCAGCTCACCCCTCAAAATGGGTACCTCATAAACTTATCCAAACTGAAATCTGAAAGTTGCACATCACTAAATAGGCCAAATGAAAGGTGTGGGACATGAATCCTGAGCCTTACCCTCTGAAAATCAACTGGCTCCATTTTATCCCCTTGCTAACTAGGCCATTTAAACTGACTTATTTGGAGATGCAAAGCAAAAATTTGAAGTGGGCCTCAAAACTTGACTCAATTTTAATGATTCCCAACAATATGACTAGTGAAAAATCTAAAATTCTACTTCAGCGCCATTGTAATTATCACACCCAAGTAGGTTTCATTACTTACAAGTCAAGGCAATAAAATAATAAAAGAAAAAGAGCTATGCCAAATATTCATCTCAAGGAAAAAGAGAAATGATATATAATTGAAATATCATGCATACAAAGTGCGATAAAAAGCTTGACTATGGGAACATGCATGTAACTCCATCAGGGCTATGAACGCCTACTGGCAATGGAGCAATATTTGAGAAATTATAGTCTATAACCTCGTCAGAGCTCTAAAATCTCGCTGGCAGTGAGGCTCTATTCGGGATGCTTTTGAAGTTAGAATAATCCATGTAGTTAGTCATATAGGACGCTAAGGATCTTTAGTGAACACAAGAGTAGGAATTAACTCATTTGGACACACATGGGCAAAAGAAGATCAAAGTTTCAAGAACCAATGGGGACATTTTATGCGTCTCTATTTGTAAACCCTAATCACTAAGTGTGTTAATTTGGATGTTCCAAGGGACCTCAAGGATCGGTTGACAAGGATTGGGAGATGCTCAAGCATAGAAAGCTATCATGTGGGGTTACTTCAAATCCTTACAAGGCATGATGCAGAGTAGGGAAAGGATCCCGAAGGAGATTGTAGAAAAATATGAGGACTCCATATGCTTCATGCTAGAAATTGACCAATTCCTAAAGGAAGCCATTGAACCAAGGACAGTGTGGATCATGCCCATGAGGTATGAAGTTCATGCAAATACTCTTGATGTGTATGCACATCTTTTGAGTAAGATAGTGGGTGAAAAAGAAGAAATATTTGGGACGTATAAGGAGAAAATTTTAAGTCTGAACTCTTAATTCACCAAGCCCATAATGCAGAGGAGAGTGGGGAAATAAGTAGAGCAACTTGCTGAAGACATGGGAATTAAAAATGAAGCAGTTCGCAGAGCTCAAGAGTAGAACATCCTGAAAGAGGAGGACATGGTCAAACCCAGGAAGAATAAATTGGTTACTCCTCCTAAGCTAAGGAAAACTAGGTCAGCATATTCTTCTAGTGCTCAAAAGCCTATCCCTCTACTAAAGCCTCAATCCAAATCATCTGGTGGAGCAAAGAAAAGGAAGAAAGGGAAGCCAGAAAGAGTATATGTGACAACCACTGCAGAAGAAGAGACTGAATCTAATGAAGAATTGAGGGAAGTTAAGAAGACTACTACTTTTGCTAGGGTAGTCAAGAAGAAACCATCTAGTGAAGTTCAACCAAGTAAGAGGTGAGAGTTGATGTTGAGCAATCAGGAAGACCTCGACCTAGCAATAATCCTAAGTTTGAGCCTTATGAAGCACTGAATTCTGGGAAACTTGAAGGTAACTACACTATTGTGTCCCCCATTACATTAAGTTAGATAGTTGATACGGTAGTAAAGGAAGGGAATTTGAAGCATATATCAAAATGGTATGAAAATTGTGATGAGAATGGGAAAATAACATTAGAAGAAGTCATTTTAGAATATATGAATGTATATAGTAAATCCCTAATAGAATTATCATCAATGATTCCAAAGGATCTATATGAAATTTTGGATTCTAGAAGGCATATGGCTAGTCTAGAAGATGAGAGAATGAAAGAGTATGTATTGTTTAATTTGTGCTCTGTAATTTCTAAGAGTGAAGTAGATAGGATTCTTAAGATTACAAAGAGTAAATTTAGAAGAAAAACTAGAGTTAATAAGATCATGTTTGGAAATATTGATGAAGTAGCTAAGGAAACAAAAGTAATTTTGAAGCAATTTTTGAAAGAGAACCAATATGAGATAAATCTCGTGAAAGTTGACACCCATCCAGAAGTGCATACACAAGATTATACCTATGTTCCGGATGAGAAAATAAATGAACAAGTTGCAGTTGCAGATGATACTATTGATAGTCAGAAGGTTGCAAACTCATGTGAAGTTGATTATAATCCTTCGGTAACAACTATTGAATTAGAGAAGGCAGTTGAGGAGGTTGGTGATGAAAAGAGAAAGGATGGAGAGAAAGGAGAAGATGCAGTGAAGGAGAATGATGGAGATAAGATTGAATAGGTTCTGGTGGCAAGAGACATTGTGGAATCAGACAAGGGAAAGTAGTGACATGGATCTCACCAAAGGGCCTATCGATATTAACTCAATATCTCTTGTCTAAGCACTCAAGCTTGCAGCACTTGTAGAGGCCAAATCTAGTGAAGACTTTTTAAAGTGTCACTCTAAGGATAAAGAGCTCATATACATGGCTACAAGTATGTTGGAGAAAATTATGCCATCTTTCAAGCAAGATACAATAGAATCACCCTCTGGTAAGATGAGGAGCATGCTTAAGTTAGTAGATTGTTATTTTGTATCTTTAGATAAAGTTGTTAAAGGTAAGATTCTTAGCCAATTCAATGCTATGTGGTTAAGAATAATTTTGAGAATGGTTGAAGATGATAGGGATAGTTTGATTACCAATATGAAGGTAATTCAAGAGGTACTAGACAAAAGAGGTACAATCTACAAGTCATGTCTTCTTTTGCCAAAGTTCACTATTGACCTTGATAAGAAGATCAAAGAATGTGGAGGTCAATTAGCTTATATATTTCAATCTTATGCCCCCCAATCAGTTTTTTCTATTAATTATGAAGTTTAGGTGATGGATCTACTTGATAAAATCAAGAGACTGAATCAAGGAAAAGATAGAGTAGTTGGTAGAGTGGGAGAACTAAGGAACTTAATCACTCCCCGGTTGGATACTTTACTTAGCAGTCAGCAGGATGCTATGAATGCTATGAATAAGAGTGTTCCTTCAGATCTTAGAAGAGTAGAGATGCATGCCTATCTATTTAGTGCTCTTATAAACATTTTGGAGAACCATAAGAAAGGTTGGGATGATCACTTGCAATCCCTGAAAAAACCATTTTTGCAAATATTTTTAAATTCTTGTAAGTTGTTACCCTTGTACATAAATTTTGGTGGATACCTACCTATGCCATTGATGTCAAAGGGGGAGAGAGAGGAATGGAAAATGGTGTATATTCTTAGGGGGAGCTTATATGATTTGTTGATTTGTTACAATTTTGAATTTTTGCAGTGTATGTCAGTTTTGGTCAAATAGTGTCATTTTTCTTCAAGCGTTGCCATCAATGCCAAAGGGGGAGATTGTTGGCAAGAGACACTGTACCGATAGAGATTAGTGCATGAGGAATATTTTGGAGTTTTCATTAATGGTAACTCAGATCAAAAATCACATGTGGTATATATTGAATTGTTCTACTAGAAGTTTGATATCCATTTCGCTTAAGTCTAGAAGGTGGAATACAGTATGCAGCAGAGTATGAGTACATTGAGCAAAACTCAATTTTGGTTGCATGGTTTTGGTTGTGGTGGAAGAGTTAGGTGATTACTTATTCGAGATAGCTTAATTTGTAATCCTAGCCTCTCGTATTGATTCTCATACAAGATTGAAGATCCGGTATCTGGTATTTCATGAATAATAGGGTTATATTGGTGTAGCGTGTTATGAGGAATCTTTGGGATGATTTCGGTGATTTTTTTTGCATTTGAGGTGATCGAGCTAATAGGTGTGAAGCATATTATCAATTTCTTTAGGTCTACATATGGATTTATAGTCAAATTGAACTGGCTTATTGTTACGTGTTTCATGTTTACAAATATTTTGAAGCCGACATACTGATGACCTAACCAAGCGGTGTGAATATATAAGATCGATCTATCTGATCATTTTGAGTATGTATATGTATAGATTTTGATGTGTGAAGAGTGTATGAGCATAGTTTCATGTGCACTATTTTTTATTTTCTGCTCTAGTATATGACAAAGTAGCAGAGCAGAGTAGGTTGTCAGAACAGTGTAAGCCAGTCACTTTGTGCTTAACCAGAATTTCATTTTGGCATTTGTAGATGCTACTCATTAGTTCATACTTTCAATTATCATTTGTAATCATTTGTAGGATAGTGAGTCCTCTAGGGTTGTAGCCCTCTTTTGTAATTAAGTAGTGAGGTCTAGGCAATGTGCCTAAATGCATGTGCATTCCCCTCTTATAAGATTATTATACTCTTGATCACAATTATTATAATATTGTGGGTCTCAGTCCCGTCGTGGTTTTCCCCTTTCAGGGTTCCCACGTAAAAAAATTGGTGTTATGATTTTGTGCTTGTTTGCATTTAGTTTCTGCACTTTTCTTTTATTCATTTGCATCTAGTGGTTTAAGAATCAGTTTAAGAAAGTTCTTAATTGCATAACACTGATTCAAACCCCCCATCTCAGTGTTCATTGATTCCAACAGTATATTGGTTGGTATTTTGTTTTGGGTTAAAATTTTGTGTTAGGATTAGAGGGAAGCTAGATACATGTTTAGAATACCTTATTCCAAAGTTTTGGTCTCTGGTAATAATTGATGTGCAAGTTAGAAGGTCTGGTGTATTGTGTTTTGGTTTGACAGTGCAATACAGCTAACTAGCATGATAAATATTTGTGTGGATTTGATGATGCACTTTTGATTATTGTTTTTGTGATTAAGAATGTTTAGCTGACATATGTGGTAATGTGTGAGCAATAATTTTGGTCTGCATTAGTATTTGTGTTCGTATTTTATCACTGGTTTGTACACGGATCATAAAATAATTAAATAAATTCTTGAGCTGACATGTAGCCAATATGATATCTTGTTGTGGATATATAAGAGTGATTTTTTTTATCACTTTGAGGTGTGGAAGGCATTAGTGATTGATTGTGCATACTTTCACGTGTGCAACTTAGAGATTGGTGCTCTGAATTATATCAGAACAATGTAACAAAGCAGTAAGAGATGAGGTGTATGAAATTCATGTATTTGCTTAACCAAAATTGAGTTAGATACTTGATTAGTCCCAAACACACTAAGAGGGGGGGGTGAATCAGTTTCTAACTGGTAACCAAAATATTTTAACTTGTCTGCAACTTTATAACCCAAATTGATGTATCGATAAAAAAGCAATAATGCAATAAAGAGAAATAACAGTATAACCATCAATGCACACCATAACACAGATATTTTTGGCGAGGAAACCCGATAGGGGAAAAACCTCGGTGGGATTTGTGACCCACAATATTTACTCACTGGCCAATATGAATAAATATTACTTATACAATAGGGGCCTGCACATGCAGGAAGGCCAACATCCTAGAGCTCACTGCTCAATACAAAATAGGAGTCCCACTAACTACAAAATTAGATGATTAAACCCAATGACAATATACTACTCAAAATAGCATCTGCTATGTTGGATTCAGTACCGGTTTAAGCTCTATCAAATACCTCTGTCATAAACCTTGCTTCACTTTGCTCTACTCTTATTTGCTCATAAAATAATTACATCAAAATGCATATACAGATATTTGCTCTCATATACTACTTGCATTCATTACCTAATTACATTCCTTTCATACATTTCACACTTACAAAATGACCTATGAGATCTCATACATATATGAGTCTTTACAATATATCCTATCGGCTATACAATATAATTACAATACAAAAAAATATAATTTCCATGTTTTCTAGGTGCCGGTAAGATCTTATGTCGATGTAGATTGGGTGTCGGTGTAAATAACTTGTAGTATCTATCAGTGCCGGTAGATGATATTTGTTGCTGCTGTAACCTGCGAACCATGTTACCAGTTGGTTGCCATCAATGACAACATCGACTATTCTCATCTAAGTGTATAATGCCAACAATCTCCCCCTTTGGAATTGATGGCAACACTCATGAGAAAAATCCAAAAACTATTATCCAAAAATGAAGTCCAAAAACTGATCCAAGAAATAAGAGTGCTCCCCCTGAGCAAATGATCTCTTTTGTACATTTTTCTCCCATACTACTACTCCCCCTTTGACATCAATGAAAAAGGATGTCAAAAAGAATCAAAAGAATTCAAAATTCTACCTCATAGCCTGTAACTGGTTGTGTTCAATTTGAAAGATATCCGCCAAAATCAGATTAAGACTCTGCATGAATTTGGTGATGTCAGAAATAATGGTTTCAGTCTGTTGGATCATCTTGGTCAGATAATGCATCTGTTTCTTCGGTGATCTTTCTCCTTGAATTGTTGCTTTAGACAGCTCAATCCACTGAGTTACAAGGTTGTCCAATCTAGGATCATCTTGGTCAGATAATGCATCTGTTTCTTCGGTGATCTTTCTCCTTGAATTATTGCTTTAGACAACTCAATCCACTGAGTTAAAAGGCTGTCCAAGTTTATTTTTCAGCTCTTGTACCTTCATTCTTATCCTTGCTTTTTCCTTTTCTAGTTTTTTAATCTTTTCTTCAAAAACTACCATTTCTTGATCAAAAACTGATGTAAGTTCCAAAGAACCTATCATGTTGTCTGCTATATCACCTATCTCTTTTTGTGTTTTCCTTATCTCCTCATCAATGTCTTATGTTAGGTTGTGAGGCTTGCATGCTTCCTTATACAATTATTTATATTCCAAAATAGTGGAATTAAGTACCGGTAATAAGGAATCAATATGCTCAGTATAGTCCTTGATAGTCTTGTCAAAGAATTCACTTTTCTCCTTATTCACCCTTTCCTTAATAGTCTCTTCATTTATTTTATCTACAGTTAGAATATTTGAAGAAATGAATTTGGACAATGTGTCTAATTTACCTAAAGATCTAGAAATGTGATCTATCGTACAATCTATTGCAATCATTTTCAAAATAGGTAATGTATCATCAATCGCCTTAAATGCTAAGGCGTTGCATTCAATGATCTTTTTTATAGAATCCAGAAGTACATCAATCACATTAGTAGGTCTATAATCCATGGTGGAAGTGCTAGGCAAAGTGTGAGGTTCTGTAGTAGGTTTCTTATCATCTTCAGATGTCTACACATTAACCACTTCAGCTATCTTGTTTCCATCATTGACCTTTTCTTCCTTGTTCACTTTTTTTTCCTTATGATCACTCTGTTTTTCAACTTTGCTTCCATCCTTACTATTTACCTTTGCAAAAGACACACCCATTTTCTATCTATCCTTTTCTTCTTTCTTCTCTTTTTCTAGAAAAAATATATCCCATTTATTTATCGTTTCATCTGCAATTTCCTTTACTCGGCCTGCCATAAGGCTAACCTACCGGTGACCACTCACAAAAACTGTTCTATTTGCCTCTGAAATTAAACCATCAATTTCTTGTTTGGAGTTAACAAGATGTACAGCAAGTAGATCCTCTACTTTTAATTTCTTGTCCAACTCCATTACTGACATTCTTTTAGCCTCTAACCTCAAGTACAAATCATTTGGTAGATCATCTACAACCTCAATAAGAAATTTCTTGTATATGTCTAGGTACAAAATAATGCTTTCTTCTATAATGTCTTTATTTGAATCCTTGAAAGAATGATAAAGTTTATTAACATTTCTAAGTTTACCTTCTTGTGTAATTTCATTGATCAATTCTTCTGGTGTAAGAGTATCTGGTGCCTTAGGTTCTTGTTTCTTCTTTGGAGTTACTTTCTTCTTCAGACCACTAGGCTCTCTTATAGCTTGTTGTTTCTTTCTTTGAGTTCTTGTCTTCTTGGGAGATGGAGCAGGTGTCAGTGAGGGTTTTCTTTTCTTCTTGTCCACTCTCTTAAATTCAGCTGCCCTGTCACTGTCAGAATCGGATGTAGTAGCTACAGGTGAAATGTGCGCTACTGGTTGTTGTTCTAATTGACTTTCCATCATACTAGCAATACCGCTAATATTCATTAATCCTTCTTTAACATCTTTTACCATTTTAGAAGCATCTTTCATTAGTTTCTCTCTTTTCTTCCTCTCTTTCACCATGGCAACATCACTTTCAATTGTTTCAGCATTTCCAAATATTTCCTTTGTTGGTTCTGATGGGGCATCTAAGAGTATTTTTGCATAAGAGTCTAAGATGTGAGAATCCAACTCATAACCCATTTCAGTAATCCAGACAGTTATGGGTTTAACTTCTTCCATCCAAATTTCATCTCTTTTCACTACAAAGCATATCTGTTTATAATATTTATCTACAATGTTTTGAGAAATTATTTCCCTTTGTTTCATCTTGGTTTGGAAATTCTTGAAGTAGTCTTAATTTGAGATTGTGTCTAAAGTTTTCAGAGCATTGCCACCGGCTTACAAAATAAAAGTGACTGCTATTAATGAAATGAGAACAATGCCCAATACTTTAGTTTCTAGAGATACTTTGGTTGGAAAACTTTCAGCATTTGAGCTTGAGGAATTTGGTCTAGTTGCTACTATAAAGACAAATTTAGCTTTCAAAGCATCATCATCATCTGACAAAACTGATTGGAAAGCACTTTATGCAAAAGAACTTGAAGATATGAGGAGAGAAAATGAAGAACTTGAAGCACTATTTGCAAGGAAGATGCATAAAGGTCCAACAGGATGTAAGTATGAAGGTAAAGCACCTTTCAAATGTTTTAACTGCAATAAAGTTGGTCATATAGAATCTAGATGTCTTGATAGACATGCAAGACTAAGGGAAGCAAAATGATCATATAAGCCTAAACCTGAATATCAAAGATATAGATTCAAGAAAAATGGAGATCAGTCATGCTACTATGTAGATGAAGGTGTTATAGATGACTGAGATGAAGATCCAGTAGATAACGGATGGGATTTTTTTTGCAATAAAGGAAGATCAATCGACACCTACTGTCAAACCGGTAGAGGAGGCACTGGTAGCAAAAATTCAAGAAAAGGATGAATGGATTATAGATAGTGGATGCTCATATCATATGACTGGTGATAAATGAAAATTCATATCTTCTCAAGAAATTCATGGAGGTTTAGTAAGGTTTGGAGATGATAAATCTTTTTTAATCAAAGGAAAAGGCACTATATATTTGGATGGTAAGCACAATACTGACAATGTTTATTATGTAGAAATTTTAAAGCATAATCTTTTGAGTGTTGGTCAGTTAGTTGAGAAAGGATTTCAATTACAATTCAAGAATGGAAAATGCAAAATCATAAACAGAACTAAATTGGAGATTGCAACTGGTAATCAGACTAAAGGTAATATCTTTCACTTGAATACTAGTGATAAAACATGTTTAATTGCACACATTAATGAAAGTTGGTAATGGCATAAAAGACTTTGTCATGTGAATTTTGATTGCATTGTAAAGATCAGTTCAACTAAGGCAGTAAGGGATTTACCTAAGATTGTGAAACCTCATAATCCGGTATGTAAGGAATGTCAAATGGGAAAGCAAGTTAGAACAACATTTAAGAGCATTACTGACTAATCCAATAATATTCTTGATTTAATTCATACTGATTTATGTGGTCTAGCAAGAACAAGAAGTCTACAAGGAGATAGATACTTTATGCTAATAATTGATGATTATTGTAGAATGTGGGGTTAATTTTCTCAAGGAGAAATCAAAATCTTTTAGAAGATTAAAGATATTCAAGGCAATGGTATAGAATAAAACCGGCAAGAAAATCAAATCTTTGAGATCAGATCAAGGAGGAGAATTTACATCTAGGGAATTTAATGCATTATGTGAAGTGAATGGAATCAAAAGACAACTATCAGCACCCCGGACACCCCAGCAGAATGGAGTTGTGGAAAGGAAGAACATAACTATTATGGATACAGCAAGAACCATGTTAATGGAAGAAAATCTACCTCATGTGTACTGGAGAGAAGAAATGAATACAACAGTTTATACTTTCAACAGAGTTCACATCAAAAGTGAAACCGGTAAGACCCCTTATGAACTATGGTTTGGTCATATTCCTACTCTTAAGTACTTCAAAATATTTGGAAGAAAATGTTATATTAGAAGAGATGAGTATATTGGCAAATTTGATCCTAGAAGTGATGAAGGAATATTTCTTGGGTATTCATCTAAAAGAAAGGCATATAGATGTTATAATAAAAGGTTACAAAAAATCATTGAGAGTACTAATGTGAAAATAGATGAACACTTTAGAGGAGATTCAAGATCTGTAGAACCGGCAGTTGAAATGATTATAGATCAGCCAACACAAATTGCACCAGTACAAAATGAAGACCTGGTCACACCGACATCATCAAAAATTCAACAGTGCCTGAAGAACACTAGCCTATGAATGTTAATCAGAACAAACCTGGGTATGTAAGATTGAATCATTCAGAGAATCAGATAATTAGAAATAAGAATCAAGGTGTTATGACTAGAGGAAGACTGGCAAATGAAGAGGTATGTTTAATTTCTCAAATTGAACCAATATATGTTATTGAAGCATGTTAGGATGAACATTGGATAAAAGCAATGGAAGATGAATTAGAACAAATTGAAAAGAATAATACTTGGACATTGGTTCCCCAGCCTAAAGACAAAAATGTAATTGGAACTAAATGGGTATATAAAAATAAACTTAATGTAGATGGAGAAGTAATAAAAAAAAAAGCAAGATTATTTTGGAAAGGTTATTCACAGAAAGAATGAATTGATTATAATGAAACCTTTGCATTGGTAGCCAGAATTGAGGCAGTTAGACTATTTCCTGTATTTGCAGCTCATAAGAACTATAAAGTTTATCAAATGGATGTAAAATGTGCATTTTTGAATGGAGATCTAGAGGAGGAAGTTTACATTGAACAGCTCGATGGATTTTCTTTGACAGATAATAAGGATATGGTTTGCAGGTTAAGGAAAGCTTTATATGGATTGAAGCAAGCTCCCAGAGCTTGGTATGATAGATTGGATAAATATATTTTGAAGCTTGGTTACACAAAGGTAATGCTGACAACAATTTGTATTACAAAGTACCAATGATGATATTTTGGTTATTGAAGTATTTGTATATGATATCATTTTTGGAGGAGAAGATGGATTGTGTAAGGACTTTGCTAGTCAGATGCAAAATGAATTTGAAATGTCTATGATTGGAGAGATTAAATTCTTTCTAGGTTTGCAGATTTCACAAATAGATAAAGGTATATTAATATGTCAAACAAAGTACTTGAAGGAACTTTTGAAGAAATTTGGTATGGAGAATTCCAAACCAGTAAGTACTCTTATGACTACAACTGATAAATTGACACTGAAGGATGATTCGGCTCCTATTAATCTGACAAGGTAAAAATCTATGATTGGAGGTTTACTGTATTTGACACAAACCAGACCTAATATAATGAATGCAATATGTATTGTATCTAGATTTCAAAGCAATCCTAAAGAAAATCATGAATCAGCAGTTAAAAGGATTTTTTGGTACCTACAAGGCACATCAAATCTTGGTTTATGGTATCCTAAAGATGAAAATTTTAATTTATGTGCATACACTGATGCAAATTGGGTAGGTGATGTAGATGATAGAAAGAGTACCACTGGCAGTGCATTCTTTCTTGGCAGAAGATTGATTTCATGGATAAGTAAGAAGCAGACTTGTACATCATTATCAACAATAGAATCAGAATATGTTGCAGCAGCAACTAATTGTACTTAGGTATTATGGATCAAGAAAATGTTGAAGGATATAAAGGTAAAATGCAAATAACCAATAATCATTTATTGTGATAATTCAGAAGCAATTGATATATCAAAGAATCTAGTATTTCACTCTAAGACAAAGCATGTTTCTATTAAGTATAATTTTCTGAAAGAGAATGTTGAAGCAAATAAAGTGAGATTGGTTTATGTGAATAGTAAAGAGAAAATTGCAGATATATTTACAAAGCCTTTGCCTAAGGAAACTTTTGAATATCTCAGAGAGCAACTTGGGGTAATTTCCCCACCAGCAGAGACTTGGATGTTGAAGATTGGCATCAAACCGGTAGGGACTAAACAGAAAAATCTTTTTCCGGCTTTGATGGAGGAGAGCTACTTCTCAAGGAGAGTAGTTGGCTAAATGTTAAGTTTTAAATTCTTAACTTCTTTGGCATTTGATGTCAAAGGGGGAGAGATATCTATGGGAAAACATTATTCATTGGGGAGAGATATACTCTTTGGATATATGTATTATGGTTTTGGTTCTGTAACAAACTTTGTATTGATCTATCTTTGGGAGATTGTTTGGTTTTATTATTTTTGACATTTTGTTTTTGGCACTTAGATGTTTCTCCATCTAGTGTTGCCATGAATGCCAAAGGGGGAGATTGTTGGTATTATGGATGATTTGTCAGGTTTTGCATTGGTTTTGTCATTGATGTCAACACTTGTCTTCTAGGAGGTTTACATTATGTTCACTAGTATGGTTAGTGACTTATGCACAGTCATCGGTATGTGTTCACCAGCACGTTATATTGTTCACCGGTAGCGATGATGACTTTTTATCATTTGGAGATCATGTGGTTATGTTGAAGACATGGATTGGAAGTTTGGTTTTGGTGTTTTCCTTATTGGTCTAATCGGGTTGACAGATTTTCCTTTACCGGTAGATAGGTCTAGGTTATGGACCGGTACATGTTATCTATTCCAGATCAGCATGGCATGTTATGGAGATGGTTTATTGATTGGTAAATGCATTGAGCCAACATGATTGTATAGCATCAAGACTTATTTGTAATTGATTTATTTGTAATATCTTTAGTGAGTCGACCTATACATTTGGTCTTAGGTTTTGTATAAATGATTGTAAAATCTTATTGAAGATCAGGATATAGGATATGGTATGTGTTAGGAATCCCACAGACACTGAGAGGGGGGGTGAATTAGTATCTAACTGGTGATTAGAATTTCTTGACTTAAAATATGCAAAACATATTATAACAGTGTACCGGTATGCAAGAAATAATGCAATAAACAGAATTAAGAACATCCACATGAAAAGCACACCATAACACAAGGTTTTAATGAGTAAACCCGGTGTGGGAAAAACCTTGATGGGATTTGTGACCCATAATATTCACTCACTGGCCAATAAGAGAATATTACTTACAATAGGGGTCTGCACATGCAGGAAGGCCAACTACCTAGAGCTCACTGCTCAATGGGAAGTCTCACTGACTTACAATGAGGATTATACAAATCCAATACCTTGTACTGCTTTACAATAGCATCTATAATGCCTAATCCAGTACTAGTTGTTGCTCTACTTCTTACATAAACCTTTTAGCCTATATTTCGCATAATAGGTCTGCCTAATATTTTTCCTTATTGCTTTCATATCCCCTTTTTTAAATGTCTACAATGATCTCTTTTATATATAAGAGTCATTTTACAATTTTCCAAGTCGGCTTACAAATTTTTTACAATAATAAACAAAATATAATATAACAAAATCTTGTTGGCCTCTGTGCCGGTATACTTCCTTTCTTTGTGTCGGTGTCGGTGTCCTGAGTGCCGGTGTAGAGTGTGATCTGCTGATGCCAGTGTACTACCTTTGTCAGTGCCATAGGATTACAAGGTTGCCATCAATGACAAAACCTTCAATCACATACAATGTCTCATTGGAGTGTGCATATGCCAACAATCTCCCCCTTTGGCATTGATGGCAACACTCATGAGAAATTTCAAAACTGCATCCAAAAAATATGAAGTCCAAAAATGTTACCAAAAATGTGTGTGCTCCCCCTGAGCATATGATTCCTGTGATGTTGAATTTGCTCATTCCACTACTCCCCCTTTGGCATCAATGACAAAGGTTGTCAAGATGTCAGTAGAGTTTGTTGTTTCAACCTTGTAACTGGAAAGTTACAATTTGAAATAGATCCGCCAAAATCAAGTTTATACTCTCCATAAACTTTTTACTATCTCTTATTGATGTCTTTGTTCTCTTAACTGTACCAGTAAGATGCTGCAAATCCTCTGCCAGTGTTTTCTGTCCCTATATTAGTGCCTCAGATACTTCCTTTCACAGTGATGCTAGATAGTCCAATCTTGGACTTAGTTTTAATCTCAAATGCTTTGCCTTATTCACTATTCTTTCTTTCTCTCTTTCCAATTTAAGTAAATCTTCTTAAAAATTTGTTATCTTCTCCTCAAAAACTGATAGTGTATCAGGTGAGTTAACAAAATTATATGCAAGTTTATTGATCTCATCTTGTACCTTGGTCATCTTCTTGTCTATATCTATAGTCAAAAAGTTTGTCTTACAGGTGTCTTTGTACAGAGTTTTGTACTCTTTCAATAAATTACAAAATTCCGGTAGAAGTGTGTCAAAATCTCTGTTACACTTCTTTATTTTCTCATCAAAGAATTTCTGCTTTTCAATTTCTATTTTATCCTTCAATGTCTCTTCCTTTATTTTCTCAATGTTTTCTGTGATATATTTACATAGTGTATCAAGTTGTCCTAAAGAATCTTTATTGTCTATATTATAGTTAGGAGAAATTACCTTCAAAATTGGTATGGTATCATCAATTGCCTTATAAGCTTGTGAGTCGTAGTCTGTTATCTTTTTGATTGAATCTAATAGTACCTCAGTCATATTAGTTGATTTGTAGCCTAATGATGAACCAACATTCTGAGTACCACCTGTGGAAGTAACCAAGCTTGTATTGACCTCTGGTAGGTCTATTTGTGTCTGCATTTCCTTAAGCAATGGTTTTTCTACTTCTCTGGTTGTCGATGGCACTAGTTTCTTATGTTCCTGTTCCTGTTGCTATTGTGGTTCTTGTTTTTTGTTGTTGTTGTTCCTATTCCGGAGCCTTTTGCTCTGTTTGTTTTTCTATTTGTTGCATTGTCTCAGTCTAAGTCTGAGTCTCTACCTTTTTCTCTTTGTTATCTCTTGGTTTCTCCAGTGTGTTTTCAGTTTGCTCAGCTACCAGAGGCTCACTAGCCATTTCAGTTTTATCAGCTATATCTTTGTCTACCACAATGTTGATCTTTTGAGTATCAACATCCACAATATATAAGACTTTAGGATAAGGATTACCATCCTCTACATCCATACTCTCAATTGCCGGTTGATCTTCTGTAGCTGTTGTTTTTACCGGTGGAGTAATCAAAGGAGGTGGGGGTAAGTTGTCTTTGACCTTGATACTAGGTGGTCCACCAACTTTACCTTTACCCTTGTCTCTATCTTTCTGATAAACTTTTATAGGTTTGGGGTTCCTGTATTCTTCTTGTTTTTCTTTTTCAACTAGGAATATATCCCATCCATTTTCTGTCTCCTTAGTCACCTCATTAACTCTTCCAACCATTAAAGCAATGTGTCGGTGTGCAGTAGAAAATATTGACCAGTTGGCTTGAGCAATTAGGTCATAGATTTCTTTGGGTGAATTTACTAGATATATAGCAAGTAGCTTCTCAATCTTTATTTTCTTGTCCAGTTCTATTACTGCTTGTCTTCTTGCTTCTAGTCTCTTAAATATTTCATGTGGAATTTCATTTACTACTTCCATAAAAAATTTCTTATACATATCCATATGCAATATAACACTGTTTTCAACTTGTTCTTTTTCATCAGTTGTTAAAGTGTCATATATTTTCTCTATATTCTTCAATTTACCTTCCTCTATAATTTCATTTAGCAGTATATCAAGAGGGGCCAAGTCTTTGTTTGTCCTCTTCTTCTTTTTGGGTGTCAGTTTCTTCTTCCTTGGTGTAGCCTTTCTTACCAGAGATCTCATTGTTTGTTGTTTTTGTCTTGTCCTCCTAGGTGAGGGTGTGGTTGCCGATGAGGGATCTCTTTTCCTTACAGCTCTTTTGAAAGTTGTAGGCATATCACTCTCCGAAGAGGTACCTACCGATGATAGGTGAGTTTCAGGTTGTGGAGCTACTAACTCATCCTCTGTTATACCGGTTTTCTTCAACACATCTTCTTTGATGGCCTTTTCTTGTCTGGAACCTTTCCTTACAACTACCTCAACCTTTTTCACTCTTTTCTTTGATTGTATTTGGCTTTCAATAGTTTCTGCACTACCAAATATTTCTTCCTTAGGTTCTCTAGGGGCTTCCAGAAGTGCTTTAGCATATGTTTCAATTATATGATCATCTATTTCATAGCCCATCTCGGTTACCCAAACTGTCCTAGGGATGACTGCTTCCATCCAGATTTCATCGTTCTTGATTACAAAGCATATTTCATCTTTGTATTTGTCGACAATCTTTTGTGATAACCTGATTCTTTTCTTCATTTTGGCCTTTCGTGCTTGAAAGAAACCATGAATATTATTTTCCTTGTCTTCTCCCATGTTATTGAATAGTTCTGTTAATTGTTTACATACCGGTATATCATATCCAAGTTCTTTGTAGCCTATATCGGGAACCTACTTAGTTATATGTAGCATCAGACATACTAATAGATTTCCAAACCTGAAAGTTCCTTTCTTGTCCTTCTTAATATTTCCAAGGTTGTCAATTAATTCATCCTTTAACCACTCACATATATCAATCTTTGCATTATCTGTGACCATATCATAAGCACTCTTAATACATAAACTTGAAACTGAATTGAGTCTATTTGCATGAGTAGCTTTATATCCTAATAGCATGCTGATAAATCTCACATTAATGTCTGTTACATCATTAACTCTTAGGGACCTTTTGTCGAATGTTGCACCAGTTAGGTTTGTAACTAGGTCATTGGATACCTTCTTAGTTTTATCTGGCCTTTTATCGGTGGTCGGTAACCCTGTGACAACTTTCATAGCTTCCTTAGTGATTTTGTGGATTGCATCTAACCAGAAAAATTCACCATGTACCCTGCTTAAGACTATCCTAATCACATCCTTGGGGAATTCAAGAATGCTAAGGATCTCTGTGAATCCTAGGGTCTCAATGATCTTGGGTTCATCTTTTATATTGCCAGATTCATCACATATCATAGTTTTAAACATGGTTTTCATATCTTCATCTCCTAGTTCCTCAATGTTGCAGTGGATGTAAATTCTGGGGTCT
This sequence comes from Cryptomeria japonica, assembly GCF_030272615.1. NCBI lineage: Eukaryota > Viridiplantae > Streptophyta > Pinopsida > Cupressales > Cupressaceae > Cryptomeria > Cryptomeria japonica. The sequence continues at coordinate 924,080,676 of NC_081407.1, forward strand.
TCAGCATAAACAACAACATTGGGAATTTGAGAAAAAGCACCTAAGGTATCATCTTTCTTTGCTACCTCAAGAACTAACTGAAATACGGGCCTAGGTCTTTTTATAACTTCAACAATAGTAGGGTTTTCTATATATTCAATTGCAGAGGTGGATGCCATGATAAAAAACCTTTTACAGTCTTTAGGATGGATGCTTGCTTGGAGTGTTCTTTCCTCTTGCTCGAAATGCCTTAGCTCAGAATCTTCACGCTCTTCGTAGGTTTGAAATCTTGGTGAAATGGAATGGAGCCAAAACCTCAATTTTATAGTGTCTTTTTGCTATCTACCACATTAAATGCATGTCGGTTAAGTATTCACTTAACATTGTCTTCTGGTAAAAAGTAATTTCCAACTTCTTATCTCTAACTAAGGGAATAATAGCACATGTGTCATTAGATTGCCAAACCCTCAAGGAAACTTTCTTCAATTAGATGAAGAACTTCCTGCCGGTGGAGCACTACTCTGTTCTGCCAGTGAAGCATCACTTTGTCCTGCCGGTGAAGCATTGATTTGTTCTACCGGTGGAGGAGTATTCCCAATATTTAGATCAGCTTTTCTAATCCATTGTTTTGAGAATTCTTTCTTAACCTCTTCAACTTTTTCTTTACCTTTCAAGCTAGAACTTTTGTTGTCTACTGGTGTTCCTTTACTTCTACAAAATTTAGCAATATGCCCAATCTTGTTACATGCATAACAAGTTACATTATTCTTTTGAATACCTTTCCCATAACCTATGTCAGTTTGTGTTCTGCATTGATTAGATAAATGTCCAAATCTTCCACAAACATAACATCTCACATTCATTCTGCAGTTTTCAGAGTTGTGACCAACTTTGTTGCATTTTGAACATTGACCGGTGGGTGTGTTGATATTCTGATAATTTCTAGATCTACATTCATTTTCTCTATGACCATACTTATTACAGTTAAAGCATTTTCCATTGAATTTATAAGCATTAGGTTGTCTTACCGGTTTGCTGTGATCCTGAGTATTTGCAGTACTGGAGCTTTCACCAACTTCAAAGCCAATTCCAAAAGTGTCACCTTTAGGTTTTTGATTCTTCAGCAAGGTGCCAAGTTCCTCTGAGCTTTTCTTGAATTTTTCTTTATGTTGATTTGTAGTTTCTAGTTCTCTTTCTAAGACTTCTTTTTGTCTCATCAGTTCATTTGAGTCATTCTGAGTATGCATCAGATCTGTCTTCAACATGTCATTTTCATAGCTAAGTCTTGTGTTCTCATTTGCTGCATCACTTAGTCTTCTGGTCTATTCTTCTTCATTCTTCTTCCTATCCTCAATCTCTTTGCAAAATCTCATAGTCATATCCTGCATCTCATTCTTTGTTGTCATGTTCTCTTGTTTCAACTTGCTTATCATATCATTAAGTGATTCCTTTTCATCATTCTCATTTTGCAATTTTTCACAAATTTCTCTTCTCTTATTTCTTGCAATAGTAAGATTCTCTTAAAGTGCCTGAATGATATCCTAAGCTGCCCTTAAATCATCTTCTAGTTTGATATTTTTCAATTTCTCTGCATCATAGTCTGAAAGAGCTCCTTCAAGTTGCTTCATCAGATTTTCCATCTTTACCGATGTCAAGATCTTCCTCAAGTTGTTAGGCTTCTGAAAATAGGGGACCAAGCTCTGATACCAATTGTTAGGAATCCCACAGATACTGAGAGGGGGGGGTGAATCAGTATCTAACCGATGATTAGAATTTCTTGACTTAAAACATGCAGAACATATTATAACAGTGTACCGGTATGCAAGAAATAACGCAATAAATAGAATTAAGAACATCCACATGAAAAGCACACCATAACACAAGGTTTTAACGAGGAAACCTGATGTGGAAAAAACCTTGGTGGGATTTGTGACCCACAATATTCACTCACTGGCCAATAAGAGAATATTACTTACAATAGGGGCCTGCACATGCAGGAAGGCCAACTGCCTAGAGCTCACTGCTCAATGGGAAGTCTCACTGACTTACAATGAGGATTATACAAATCCAATATCTTGTACTACTTTATAGTAGCATCTATAATGCCTGATCCAGTATTAGTTGCTGCTTTGCTTCTTACATAAATCCTTTAGCCTATATTTCGCATAATAGCTCTGCCTAATATTTTTCCTTATTGCTTTCATATCCCCTTTTTTAAATGTCTACAATGATCTCTTTTATATATAAGAGTCATTTTACAATTTGCCAAGTTGGCTTACAAATTTTTTACAATAATAAACAAAATATAATATAACAAAATCATTTCGGCCTCTGTGTCGGTATACTTCCTTTCTTTGTGCCGGTGCTGGTGTCCTGAGTGTCGGTGTAGAGTGTTTGTTGTTGATGTCGGTGTACTGTCTTTTCTAGTGCCATAGGATTGCAAGGTTGCCATCAATGACAAAACCTTCAATCACATACAATGTCTCATTGGAGTTTGCATATGCCAAGAGTATGAGTGTGTTCGAATATTGAAGAGCAAAAATAAGTAGATCCTTGTGTGAATCATGCAAACATTATTTGAAGGTTGAAGGAAGGTTATGAAGGTGTTTAGAACTCATGTTCAGAGCTTAAACCGATATTGAATCCAACATTGCAGATGCTATTTTGAGAAGCACATTATCATTGGATTTAACCATCCAATTGTGTAGTCAGTGTGACTCCTATTTTGTGATTGAGCAATGAGCTCTAGATGGTTGGACTTTCTGCATGTGCAGACCCCATTTGTATACATATACTATCTGTAGTAGTATCATCTGATTGTGGGTAAGGTTTCCCACTATGGTTTTTCCCCTTACTGGGTTTCCATGTCAAAATCTTTGTGTCATGTGTTGTGGATGTTGTTTCTCTTTATGTTTCATGCATTAAATTTGCTTGTTGGTCTAATCGGGTTGACAGATTTGCCTTTACCAACAGATAGTTCTAGGTTGTGGACCGGTACATGTTATCTATTCTAGATCAGCATGACACGTTATAGAAATGGTTTGTTTATTGGTAAATGCATTGAGCCGACATGATTGTATCACATCAACACTTATTTGTAATTGATTTAATTGTAATATCTTTAGTGAGCCAACCTATACATTTGGTCTTAGGTTTTGTATAAATGATTGTAAGATCTTATTGAAGATCGGGATATAAGATATGGTATGAGTGTGTTCGAATATTGAAGAGCGAAAATAAGAAGATCCTTGTGTGAATCACGCAGACATTATTTGAAGGTTGAAGGAAGGTTATGAAGGTGTTTTGCACTCATGTTCAAAGCTTAAATCGGTACCAAATCCAGCATTGCAGATGCTATTTTGAGCAATACATTATCATAGGATTTAACCATCCATTTGTGTAGTCAATGTGACTCCTATTTTGTGATTGAGTAGTGAGCTCTAGGCGGTTGGCCTTTCTGTATGTGCAGACCACATTTGTATACACATACTATCTGCAATAGTATCATCTGATTGTGGGTAAGGTTTCCCACCGTGTTTTTTTCCCTTACTGGGTTTCTACGTCAAAATATTTGTGTCATGTGTTGTGGATGTTGTTTCTCTTTATGTTTCATGCATTAAGTTATACCAGTATTGCTATATTTGTTAATCTATTTTATCGGAACTTAAGTTTGGTTTACCAGCATTAAGTTTAAATTAGAATAACTTGCATTTGGATTATAAATTATTGACAACTAGTTTACAACTGATTCAATTCCCCCCCCTCTTAGTATTCCTTCCCGGGACCTAACCGATAACCAAAATATTTAAACGTGTCTGCTACTTTATAACCCAAATTAATGTACTGGTAAACAAGCAATAATGCAATAAAGAGAAATAACAGTATAACCATCAATGCACACCATAACACAGATATTTTTGGCGAGGAAACCCGGTAGGGGAAAAACCTCGGTGGGATTTGTGACCCACAATATTTACTCATTAGCCAATATGAATGAATATTACTTATATAATAGGGGCCTACACATGCAGGAAGGCCAACAGCCTAGAGCTCACTGCTCAATACAAAATAGGAGTCCCACTGACTACAAAATTGGATGATTAAATCCAATGATAATGTACTATGCAAAATAGCATCTACAATGTTGGATTCAGTACCGGTTTAAGCTCTATCAAATACCTCTTCCATAAACCTTTCTTCACTTTTCTCCGTTCTTATTCACTCATAAAATAATTACAACAAAATGAATATATAGATATTCTCTCTCATATACCGCTTGCATTCATTACCTAATTACATTCCTTTCATACATTTCACACTTACAAAATGACCTACAAGATCTCATACGTATATGAGTCTTTACAATATATCATGTCGGCTATACAATATAATTTCCATGTTGGCTAGGGTGCCGGTAAGATCTTCTGCCAGTGTAGACTGGGTGCCATTGTGAATAACCTATAGTGCTTGTCGATGTCGGTAGATGATATTTGTTGCCAGTGTAACCTATGAACCATGTTACCAATTGGTTGCCATCAATGACAACATCAACTATTCTCATCTGAGTGTATAATGCCAACAAACTGTACTTTGGCATTTGTAGATGTTATTCATTAGTTCAATTGATCTATAATCTTTGTATTTGATTTTTAGACAATGAGCATCCCTCTTTTGAGTAGTGAGCTCTAAGCAGTGTTCCTTAATGCATGTGCATTCCCTAATTATAATATTTCTATACTTTTTTGCAAAGTATACTTATATTGTGGGTTCATCCCCATTGTGGTTTTTCCTTATTAGGGTTTCCATGTACAAAAATTTTGGTGTAATGGTGTTGCGGTTATTTGATTTATGCTCTTGCATCTTTCTTTCGTTCATATGCATTACCTAGTTAAAAGAACAGTTTAATAAAGTTAAAGATTGTAGAACATTGATTCATTCCCCTTCTCAGTGTTCCTTGATTCCAACAACTATGTCCACATGAATTCCCATGATTGGAGAGTATTGCTTCTTCTTCTTTTCAATCGCTCTTTTGAGTAGTGGAGTAGATGAGGTATTTGTTGAACTTTTAATTGTCAAAGTATTAGTAGCAGCATCAAATGGCAATACAAAAATATTAGATACAAGTATCTCTGGTTCCACATCATCAGTTAGGGAGACTAGAGGATTTTTATCTCCTAAGTGGTCAATAAATTGAGCATCCTCCTCACCAAAGCTTACAATTTGTTGTATAGATGTTCTCCTTTTCTTAGATGATGTCACAATACTTGCTCCACAAACTAATTTTAACTTTTGGTTTTTCTCAAGAGGGTCATTATCTCCACTAGATTATGAATGTGTTCTAGATACATTATCTTCCAATGTTGCCTTCTCTTTTACCCCTTCATAGGTCTGAGTAGTAGCATCAGTTTCCTTAGGCATCTATCTATGTGAGGAAGAGCTAGAATGAATTTCGACCTTATGGTCTAACCAAGCGTGTGACCTACTCAGTACCTAAGAATTTATGGAATTAACATTTGTATCTTATTCATTCTCTAACCATTGAAAATGAGGTAAATCAACACCTTGATATAAATCATCTACCATGTCTGAACAATCATCTACAACATTTTTAATTACTGGAGAAATAACATTGAAGGCAACCATTTGACTTAAAGTCAATCTCATAAAATTTCTTTGAAAAACTTTTTTTCATCGGCACAATCCTCCTAAAATTTTTCTAGTCTAGGCCCATGAACATATTGGGAAAACACATAAAAATTGTGTCGAATATAACCTTTACTGTCGAAATTAGCTCTCATGGGTAGAGAGAGAAGACCAAACTTAGCTAATAACTTATGAAAAAACTTGGTAGATTCATTATTTTTATAGGATAAACTCAGGGGAAAGGAGTATCCTTTCTTTCACATTTGAACATATTTAATGTTCACAAATGTCATCTAATGGCAAAGCTCCAAGAATACAAGATAGTCGGAGATATACCTGGGTAATTTCAAGGGTGCCTTTTCATAACCTCCAACTCTCAAATATGAAAATCTTTTAAACTAAATATAAAAAATGTCATAGTTCTTAATTAGGGTCATAGCTTCCTCTAAAAATCTCTTCTCAAGATTTCCTTCAATATCTCTCATGAGTGTTGTTGGGACTGACTAAAATTGAATCAAGTTTAGAGGCCCATTTCAAAATCTTGCCTTGCATTTCCAAATGATTAAAATAAGTCAGTTTGAATGGCCTAGTTAGCAAGGGGGTAAAATGGAGCCAGTTGATTTTCAGAGGGTAAGGCTCGGGATTCATGTCCCACACCTTTCATTTGGCCTATTCAGTGATGTGCAACTTTCAGAATTCATTTTGGATAAGTTTATGAGGTACCCATTTTGAGGGGTGAGTTGGAAGTGCATTTTAAGCACAAATGCAGATTTTATTAAGTAGCCTACTTTGGGTGTTTATATCTTTTGCCCTGTTGATTTTCATGGAGAAATTCAAAATGGATTCAATTGTATGCATAAAAGTGAGTTACTCTGCAAAATTTCAAGTCTTGACGAATCCGTTTGCTCCGTTTTCATAGCCAAATCCGTTTGTAGTTTGTGATGTTTGCACAAGTGTAAAAATGTCTCGGTGAATGTCATGTCAGAATGTTTGTTCCAGGCTAATGTTGGTATAAATGGTGAGCTACATTTCAAATTTCAAGGCTCTATCAATCCGTTTGATCAGTTTTCAAATGGACTCATTTTGCCATCAAATTCAGTTATCCGCACTTTCAGTGTTAGATCAGTTAATGTAGCCGTTTTGGTAAGCGCGCCGTTTGCATCCTGTCAGTCGGGTGATCGAACTCAGAATTCAAAGATTTAATATGTATTTAAAGGTACCTATTTTCTGAATTTGAGAGCCTACGGAGGTCGTTTGATATTTTTGAGAAAGACATCATGTGTTGCCAGAACATTGACTTCATCAGGTCCGCAGTGTCGACAAAGCCAGTTGGTTGTTTTCGGAAATTAATATCTCTTCGCTCGGGACTCGTCTTGAGAAACCGTTTGGTAGATATCATCCTTGTATATCAAAGTACATGCCTGTCAGATGGCGAGCTCCAGAAAGGTGTTTTGATAGGTTTGAAAATTACGTCTTCGTGATTAAATGCGAAAAATGTGGCGTAATTGCCTGAAAGTTGCAAAATGCAATTTTATGATCCGAAAATGGTGCCGATCGATTCCAGAGGTGTGTTTGAGGTCCGTGAAGATATTCCAGAGGTCGGTTGCGTGAAAACGAAAAAAAATTTTAGTCGGACCCACTTTGGGGCCTGACCTGGCTCATTCCTGTGCATTTTATTTTTATGGCGACAATGTTCTTAGTGCATAACTTCATGATGCATAAATATACGGAAGTGCATAGTAATGTTACTATAAATTCTTGTTGAATATTCTAGTCCTGGTATGGAAGAGGAAGAGATTGGCATGGTCAATGAGACAATTCCCAATTCGGAAAGAGTATATTTTAGAGAGTAGAGAAGTCATTTTCTACTCTGGCAATAGACAATTTTCAGAATAAAACTTATGCATTGGCAATTGAAAAAGAAAAAACACAGACCGTATAATTACCAGCAACAATCAATCTTCAATTCCTATTATGCTGTGAGTTGGAGTGGGCATTTAAATACTTCCAAGCTGAAAATGCCAAATTTATTCTTGCTTTGTGTGGAGTGGCAGCGTGGCATGTAAAAGGCATTGGAAGCATCTTCTACAACAAATGTAACATTGTAGAATTGTTTCCCCCTCTGCCAATCACCCCTCCAATCTCCCAAAATCTCATCCTTGCCTGCTGTGTGGAGAGTGAGATGTGTAGAAAACTGAAGTATCCATTCCTATGCAGCAGTCATTTTGCTGGTAACATGAAATTGATGGCAATGTGCAACAGGCAGCATGGTAAATGGGGAAATGCGTTGAAGTTATAAAACAAAACTTTCAGCCATTACAACTTAATGGATGGTTCTCCTCCCTCTGTGGCAAGTAAAGGAAACTTAATGAGTCCTTGAACAAATGCATTTTGGCAAGTTAAAAAAAACCGCTATGACTATTGTTTTAATCCCTCTTGTGGCAGACATGTTGAGGATGGTAATGAAGGTTTTTTTAAAAAAAAAATAAAACAAAGCTTCAGCAATGAAACCTCCAGCATCCTCCCTTGCAGCGTGGCATGGTTGGAAAGACCATTGATTTCCAAGCAATGACAGAAAACACCATTAAAAGTCTCAGACAAAGCTCCAAAGTGCAGCTCCAGGCTTAACCGGATTATCCCACATGCACTGGGAAGTAGTTCTTTTTAATGTTTATATGCAAATCCTTGCTATCCTAATATGTCTAAGCCATAAAGGCTTTTGACAGATGGTGCCTATGGGCGCCCAAGGCGGGCCCATGCATGAGCACGCTTCCCGAGGCGATAGAGGAGTTGATTGGACGAAGACCAAGTGGACCCCACGCAGGCACGCTTCTTGAGGCAAACAGGCAAAATTTTGCAGACCAAGGCCGGGTTAAGGTGCGAGCAAGTTCGAGAGAGATCAACGGTGCGCGCTATTTCGCGAAGGGAAGATGCACGTCGTTTAAACCCCGCGAAATAGCGAAAGTGAACGAGAGCCGTCCACGTGTCGTGATAGGTGGCAGTCCAGCAGGCGGGTCCCGGTGAGGTGGCACACAGTTGGCGCATAGGTGGCAGTCCAGTGGCGATGACGTGGCGGCCAAGTGGCAGTGACGAAGCAGATGACGTGGTGATGATGAGGTGTCATCCCAAGTGGCGTCCGGTCAACCCCATCGACCAATCAGAGGCCGCCACATGGCAAGGCGTCAGAGCACAAATGGAGGCAAAAATCAAATTTAAAATGATTAAATGATATAGTTTAAACTATAGAGAAATTCAAAAAATTTAAATGATGGGTCCATGTTGAGGATTAATTCGCCCAGGGCTCAATTTTTTGCCAAAGTATAAAGTGTTATATGTTTTCGGAAAGCTCTCGGAGTGAGGAATCGGATTATGAAGTTAATTTTGACAAATGCGAGATATTTTAGAAGCAGTTTCCATGGGAACAGAATTCAGTTAGAGAGGAGACACTTGGCAATTCAGTTGCAGATTTGATTTTCTTCTCTCCTCTTTTTATTCCGAATTCTTCTCAGTTGTAAGGGTTCCAGAATTCTATGAGAATGGCTCCAGTTTTCATGGCTTCCAATTTTGAGCATTCTTGAAGATTGTACAGGGCAGGGCTTTTCCTTTAGTAATGGAGTTCAATTCTTGCTATAGGTGTTTTTAGTTGCAAGGTCTTGTGTATGTAAGGCATACATAAATTCACACAGGATTGTCTCTAGATTTGTATTTCCATTTTATCAAATCAGATCCTCAAGGAGGATGAAATTTTTTATCTCAAGGAGATAGTTATGATTGTTTGCAGGGATTCTTCAAGGAAGGATTTAAATTCTACAATAAATCATAAAAAATGGAATATAGTTTCAAGATCTGATGATTTTGTGAATGATCTTAGTAATGCATTTATGCAAGGCATTAATGCATGAATATTTAATAATGAAGATGGATTTGCAATCGAAGCTTTCATTTATAGTTTGATGTATGACTCTGTTTCCCTTGGATAAGGCACTAATCTTGCAATTAAAGGGGTTCTCAAACCAATTTAAAATCCAATCAGAATACCTTTAGTTTGTGTTATGTTTTGAAATGTTTCATCTATCTCATGCTCAAGTATAGTTGAGTTTTATGTGTAGATCTAGCCCATCTGCAATAAACTACTTGTTTTGGAGCCTTAGTGAGATCTATCTGTTTATGTTGATGCTGTCATAGATGTGTAATAGGTTTAATTCTAAGCATCAAAGGTATACCCGCCTAGGTTTTGCAGAGCCTGAAGAGTAGAAGGATTCATATCCTTGTCATGTTGTCCAAGCCCTGAAGTTCTTCATAGATTGAATTGGCTACTTCATAGATCAATTGCAAGTGTTCTTGGGTTATCACTTTTGGTGAACAACAAAAATGGCGACTCTGCTGGGGAAGTAAATGAACTGTGAAGAGCCTCTGGTTAAGAAAGATTTAATTCATATAAGGTTGAGATTATCCCATCCAAGTCACCACAACAAAAATGGCGACTCTGCTGGGGACGTGTTGTAATAATTCATGTTGAATCGAATCCCAAAGTTGTGCCAAAATTCATTTGGGGAAGAGTCTTAAAAGTGTACAAATCTGAAAGTCATTTTCAGATTTGGAAGTGTTTACCCTGGAAATTCTTGTTGCTAAGACATTTGAAAAATATTATGTGACTCTGCTGTGTGTGGTGAGACCTAGAAATCTGAAAGTGTTTCAGAGTGAAGATCAGTAGTTTAAAATTTATTCCTCTTCAAGGAGGTGGCGACTCTGTAAGAACGAACCTGAGATTTGGAGGATTTCTTCAAATTTCTAGTCAGAAGTGAAGTGGACAGTAGCAACATTGATTTTACCAGGTATTCCTCAAAGTATCTATGAAATTATATGTTCCTTATAAGGTGAAAAGGTCACCATTGAAAGGAAAAGAAATTTACAATTTACATACTTCATTGAAATAAGTTTTCAGTCAGAGATATGATGAGAAGTATGTATGATTCTGAAAAGTAGTGACTGCTTGTATTTTGAAAAGAATTTGTAAAACAGTGAGATGCATGGTTATGATAGTAGTTCAGTAGATGTTTTAAACCCGATGGATCTAGATGTAGTTCCTAGATCTCCAAATCCTCTGTCAAATCTGAATGAGATTGATAAAGAGATTGCAGTATGTCTTCAAAAGATCCGAGAGAAATTCATCTGGTTTTTAAGAAAGAAAATAGGGAAAAGAAAAGAGGAAGAGTCATCATGTATTTTTTATAAAAGATTCATAGTTGCATTAAATGAGTTTCCAGCTGATGCTAGACCCCATGAGTTTGTTTTGATTGAATTATTTTTAGAGCTTGATGAGCCTGACTCAATTAATTGGTCTACTACCTTGAGAGAAGAGAGTGTTGCATGTATTAAAGAATGGATAGATAAGATTGAAGCAATTAAATCTGAAAATGTACACAAGATTGAGGACAGTGAGGGAGATGAATCTGTGAGTGGATATGCCTCCTATGATGCTGAAGATGATTCTTATTCTCAGCATGACAGTTTAGATGTGTATTCAGAGCAAGAAGAAATTTATGAGAAAATAAGTAATTGTTCGAGTATTCATGAGCCCGTTGAGGTTTCAGATTTTAATGATATGGGTCACCTTCTTGTTAAGTTCAATCCACAAAATGTTTGCAACCCTAGTTATGAAACTATGTTGCAACATATAGCAACACTTTATGAGCAGCATGATAAAGGTTATGATGCAGATGTGAGTTGTTGTAATGATGAAACAAATGTGCATAGAGACATGAGCACTGTTGATTTAATACCTTTATCAGATTGGGACAATGTTTACAGCTCAGAGGATGAAGCCAAGAAAAATGGAAATGAAGAAGGTTCACTAAGTAGTGAACAAATTTCAGAGCTCTTAGCTGCTGATTTTCAGAGGTATGCATCCAAAAATGTGCCCAATCTCTCACGCCCAACCAGTACTTGTTTAGATATTGATGATGTTTTTGAGGGTGTGAAGTATGATACATATGCTATTGATTCTTTCCCTATTTTTGATTTGAGTGATGGACAAGATGAAGATGCATATACGCTTGATAGGTGTGATAATGTAGATTCATATGTTGATATGAACTCAGATTTTGGTATGCATTGTGTGGATCTTGCTGTTAAAAAGAATGACAAATTTGAAGTAGTTTTCTCAGATTTACAAGTGGGAAATGAAACATTGACAAGTGACAATCATGTATTTTCATGTGTGCAAAGTGCTGATAGGAATTGTGATCAGCAAGACGAATTGCAGTCATGTTATGAGGAAGTTTTCCTCTCTAGTTTGCAAGCCATCATTGTGGAAGAGTGTTCATCATTTGAGCAAACTAGCAATAGAGATGTGCCTGATGTTTTCAACTTTCAAAATAAGTTAGGCCACTTTTCATTTCAGCTGGGAAAGAGTGGTAAAGAGTATGGCACTCTTATGTCACCTGGTGATCAGCACATTCAGCATTCGTTTGGTTTCCAAAGATTGATTGATTATGAACATGCTACTAATTATGTTTTATGTCACCAGCTGATTAGAAGTGGAAGTGTCTTTCATCAGGCAGATTGGAATGATGATCTCAACTTACCTACGGTTAGTGGAAATGAAAATCAAGTGTTTGATAGAGGTAAGAATTGATTTCAGTTTTGATGGCCCGGGGCCATTGATAAGTTGTATATTTTGTATAGTTGCTTTGCTTTCAATTGTGTGGTTTGCAATAAAGTGCCCTGTTGTTTGGGTAGAATAAGGAAGCCCTGTTTTGAGAAGAGAAGAATTGAGAGAAGAATGATCCGTTTTTGGGCGGTCTGCTTAACCAAAGATATCTGGATTCTTGTGTTGATCTTGCAATCAACCATCCCCAGTCAGACCCACTGTTGGGACTGATTAAAATTGAATCAAGTTTAGAGACCCATTTCAAAATCTTGCCTTGCATTTCCAAATGATTAAAATAAGTCAGTTTGAATGGCCTAGTTAGCAAGGGGGTAAAATGGAGCCAGTTGATTTTCAGAGGGTAAGGCTCGGGATTCATGTCCCACACCTTTCATTTGGCCTATTCAGTGATGTGCAACTTTCAGAATTCATTTTGGATAAGTTTATGAGGTACCCATTTTGAGGGGTGAACTGGAAGTGCATTTTAAGCACAAATGCAGATTTTATTAAGTAGCCTACTTTGGGTGTTTATATCTTTTTCCCTGTTGATTGTCATGGAAAAATTCAAAATAGATTCAATTGTATGCATAAAAGTGAGTTACCCTGCAAAATTTCAAGTCTTGACGAATCCGTTTGCTCCGTTTTCATAGCCAAATCCGTTTGTAGTTTGTGATGTTTGCACAAGTGTAAAAATGTCTCGGTGAATGTCATGTCAGAATGTTTGTTCCAGGCTAATGTTGGTATAAATGGTGAGCTACATTTCAAATTTCAAGGCTCTATCAATCCGTTTGATCGGTTTTCAAATGGACTCATTTTGCCATCAAATTCAGTTATCCGCACTTTCAGTGTTAGATCAGTTAATGTAGCCGTTTTGGTAAGCGCGCCATTTGCATCCTGTCAGTCGGGTGATCAAACTGAGAATTCAAAGATTTAATATGTACTTAAAGGTACCTATGTTCTGAATTTGAGAGCCTACGGAGGTCGTTTGATATTTTTGAGAAAGACATCATGTGTTGCCAGAACATTGACTTCATCAGGTCCGCAGTGTCGACAAAGCCAGTTGGTTGTTTTCGAAAATTAATATCTTTTCGCTCAGGACTCGTCTTGAGAAACCGTTTGGTAGATATCATCCTTGTATATCAAAGTACATGCCTGTCCGATGGTGAGCTCCAGAAAGGTGTTTTGACAGGTTTGAAAATTACGTCTTCGCGATTAAATGCGAAAAATGTGGCGTAATTGCCTGAAAGTTGCAAAATGCAATTTTATGATCCGAAAATGGTGCCGATCGATTCCAGAGGTGTGTTTGAGGTCCGTGAAGATATTCCAGAGGTCCGTTGCGTGAAAACGAAAAAAAATTTTAGTCGGACCCACTTTGGGGCCTGACCTGGCTCATTCCTGTGCATTTTATTTTTATGGCGACAATGTTCTTAGTGCATAACTTCATGATGCATAAATATACGGAAGTGCATAGTAATGTTACTATAAATTCTTGTTGAATATTCTAGTCCTGGTATGGAAGAGGAAGAGATTGGCATGGTCAATGAGACAATTCCCAATTCGGAAAGAGTATATTTTAGAGAGTAGAGAAGTCATTTTCTACTCTGGCAATAGACAATTTTCAGAATAAAACTTATGCATTGGCAATTGAAAAAGAAAAAACACAGACCGTATAATTACCAGCAACAATCAATCTTCAATTCCTATTATGCTGTGAGTTGGAGTGGGCATTTAAATACTTCCAAGCTGAAAATGCCAAATTTATTCTTGCTTTGTGTGGAGTGGCAGCGTGGCATGTAAAAGGCATTGGAAGCATCTTCTACAACAAATGTAACATTGTAGAATTGTTTCCCCCTCTGCCAGTCACCCCTCCAATCTCCCAAAATCTCATCCTTGCCTGCTGTGTGGAGAGTGAGATGTGTAGAAAACTGAAGTATCCATTCCTATGCAGCAGTCATTTTGCTGGTAACATGAAATTGATGGCAATGTGCAACAGGCAGCATGGTAAATGGGGAAATGCGTTGAAGTTATAAAACAAAACTTTCAGCCATTACAACTTAATGGATGGTTCTCCTCCCTCTGTGGCAAGTAAAGGAAACTTAATGAGTCCTTGAACAAATGCATTTTGGCAAGCTAAAAAAAACCGCTATGACTATTGTTTTAGTCCCTCTGCGTGGCAGACATGTTGAGGATGGTAATGAAGGTTTTTTTTAAAAAAAAATAAAACAAAGCTTCAGCAATGAAACCTCCAGCATCCTCCCTTGTAGCGTGGCATGGTTGGAAAGACCATTGATTTCCAAGCAATGACAGAAAACACCATTAAAAGTCTCAGACAAAGCTCCAAAGTGCAGCTCCAGGCTTAATCGGATTATCCCACATGCACTGGGAAGTAGTTCTTTTTAATGTTTATATGCAAATCCTTGCTATACTAATATGTCTAAGCCATAAAGGCTTTTGACAGATAGTGCCTATGGGCGCCCAAGGCGGGCCCATGCGTGAGCACACTTCTCGAGGCGACAGAGGAGTTGACTGGACGAAGACCAAGTGGACCCCACGTAGGCACGCTTCCCGAGGCAAACAGGCAAAATTTTGCAGATGAAGGCTGGGTTAACGAGCGAACAAGTTCGAGAGAGATCAACGGTGCGCGCTATTTCGCGAAGGGAAGATGCATGTCATTTAAACCCCGCGAAATAGCGAAAGTGAACGAGAGCCGTCCACGTGTCGTGATAGGTGGCAGTCTAGCAGGCGGGTCCCGGTGAGGTGGCACACAGTTGGCGCATAGGTGGCAGTCCAGTGGCGATGACGTGGCGGCCAAGTGGCAGTGACGAAGCAGATGACGTGGCGGTGATGAGGTGTCATCCCAAGTGGCGTCCGGTCAACCCCATCAACCAATCAGAGGCCGCCACATGGCAAGGCGTCAGAGCACAAATGGAGGCAAAAATCAAATTTAAAATAATTAAATGATATAGTTTAAACTATAGAGAAATTCAAAAAATTTAAATGATGGGTCCGTGTTGAGGATTAATTCGCCCAAGGCTCAATTTTTTGCCAAAGTATAAAGTGTTATATGTTTTCAGAAAGCTCTCGGAGTGAGGAATCCGATTATGAAGTTAATTTTGACAAATGCAAGATATTTTAGAAGCAGTTTCCATGGGAACAGAATTCAGTTAGAGAGGAGACACTTGGCAATTCAGTTGCAGATTTGATTTTCTTCTCTCCTCTTTTTATTCCGAATTCTTCTCAGTTGTAAGGGTTCCAGAATTCTATGAGAATGGCTCCAGTTTTCATGGCTTCCAATTTTGAGCGTTCTTGAAGATTGTATAGGGCAGGGCTTTTCCTTTAGTAATGGAGTTCAATTCTTGCTATAGGTGTTTTTAGTTGCAGGGTCTTGTGTATGTAAGGCATACATAAATTCACACAGGATTGTCTCTAGATTTGTATTTCCATTTTATCAAATCAGATCCTCAAGGAGGATGAAATTTGTTATCTCAAGGAGATAGTTATGATTGTTTGCAGGGATTCTTCAAGGAAGGATTTAAATTCTACAATAAATCATAAAAAATGGAATATAGTTTCAAGATCTGATGATTTTGTGAATGATCTTAGTAATGCATTTATGCAAGGCATTAATGCATGAATATTTAATAATGAAGATGGATTTGCAATCGAAGCTTTCATTTATAGTTTGATGTATGACTCTGTTTCCCTTGGATAAGGCACTGATCTTGCAATTAAAGGGGTTCTCAAACCAATTTAAAATCCAATCAGAATACCTTTAGTTTGTGTTATGTTTTGAAATGTTTCATCTATCTCATGCTCAAGTATAGTTGAGTTTTATGTGTAGATCTAGCCCATCTGCAATAAACTACTTGTTTTGGAGCCTTAGTGAGATCTATCTGTTTATGTTGATGCTGTCATAGATGTGTAATAGGTTTAATTCTAAGCATCAAAGGTATACCCGCCTAGGTTTTGCAGAGCCTGAAGAGTAGAAGGATTCATATCCTTGTCATGTTGTCCAAGCCCTGAAGTTCTTCATAGATTGAATTGGCTACTTCATAGATCAATTGCAGGTGTTCTTGGGTTATCACTTTTGGTGAACAACAAGTGTCATGAAGAAAGTGGCATATACATGAGAAAAATTTTGCATGCCTTCTTCTTTCTACAATTGAGGAAAATAATTGTACACAGGAGCATCATTTGCATGATTACCCACCTACCTCATACCTGATGAAGACATCCTCTCAATAGCCCGCACATAGAGAAGCACAAAGAATAAGTGAAATTGTTACTTGTCATTAAATTTTATTAGTTGTTCATGGAGTGAGTTCCTTATCAATTTTGCCCAATCTTCTCAATTTTTGTCATCACAAATAGTGAGAATGAACTAGCACATCCACTTTTTGAAGTATTATGTTCCAGGTTTACCAACAATGCAACACAACTAAGTGAAATTATTTCCTATCATTGAATTTTATTAGCTATTCATAGAGTGGGTTGCTTATAAATTTTTCCCAATCTACTTGATTTATGTCATCACAAGCAATTAGAATGAACTGGTACATCCACTCTTTGAAGTATTATGTTCTAGATTTACCGACAACACGACACAAAAAAACAATAATGTATAAAATATCATCTCTGAATAATTGTTTTTATATTCAAGAGGGTAATTTAGATTTGTCAGGTCAAGGGATTTTCAACAAATCCTGAGCAATAGTAGAAAGACACCAATCTGTTCGATTTTGAAAGAATTCCCATCCATAATGTAGAGAAAGATTTACCTTGCCCTCCCTCTTAGGAATATGCAGTGCAAGAGAAACATTATCTGTGTCTATTTTAGTTATGATAGCTTGATTTGTGTTCCAAATCTCATGGGAATCAAGGTGATAATGTTGTATACAATTGAGAACCAATTCCGAACATGCAATAGCTAAAAGGTAACCCCCAGCTTGAGACAAGGTGGATTCTATGACCTTCTATGTGATAGTGGAATTTTTTGGGTTCTACAACCTTCTATGGATGTCATGCATTACAACTGGCCCTAATTCAATATCCTTAATATTATCTAGCTTACTCTCTATTGGCTAGAAAATTTTGGGTGTCATAGGAACCAAAGAGAGAAAAGATAGGGTTTCTAGCAAAGAATGGAAACTCAAATTGGGATACAACGGAGAAAGATTATAGGGACACAAATGTTCATGAATGCTAAATTGACAAACCCCTCTCTAACTTTTCTGCAGAAATAAGGAGAATTAAAATTTTTATAAATTTGAAACAAGGAAAGCCTTTCACCTCAAACTTGATTTGTGTGCTTTCGCTTGAGCATTCCTTCAAATTCACCAGATATTTCAAATACAAATAAACATAAAAAAGGTGGCATACATATGTGTGCCTAGATTAATTCATTTCGACGGTTTTTATATTATCTTGACATTTGAAATGAAGCATTTACTTAATGCTTTATTTATCACACATTACAAATTGGTATTGTGATGATGTTACCATGCAATTTGTCAACTATGAGAATGCCTTTATCAGAGAATTGGGCTATTGGACACTTCAAGAATCATGGAATGACAAAGTATGTGTGCAAAAAATTCCTAGAGTGAGATCAACCGATATGGGACTTGTGAAGACCCCTTTGACACAACATTATCGAAGGTCGGGGATCTAATGGAACAAGACTTGATGGTCCTATGAAAATTAGTAGGTTAGATTTCTATTGGAGGATGATAAGCTGATAAAGCAAGGGTAGTGCCCTTTAGATAAAAATAAGACTTGGTGCCTAAAATAAGGATGATCGGCCAATTGGGCATTTTAAAACTAAGGCATATGAAATGCTACCCAAAATGAAAAGATTTCAAGACCAAAGGGTAGATTTTGACTTAGTGAAAATGACAGGTAGCACATTATAAACTAGCAGTTGCAGGGGGAGTGCCTACAACAGGAGGCCGATAGGTCTGATTGTAGAGGCATTATGTCATTAGATCAATCAGACTTGTCATATTCAGATATATATGCATATAGATTCATGCCATAGAAGTATTAATCAAATGCACATGTGAATGAGGAAAAATTAGTAAACTGAAATCATGGATTTGAAATATTCATGTGTGAAGTGAACATGTGAAGAACAGATAATTGCATAGTAACAATGTTTTGGTGTACATAACCCAACCAATGGTTGTTCCCAAAATTGAAAGTTCTCCACCCACCATCCCCCATGCTGTTGTATGCAGCATGATGTACTGAAAGAAAATGTCATGAATATTTTATTTACAATTTTTTTTTTGTAGGCTATATTGTTCCCAACAAAATGTATTTGTTGGACCCAGAGAATTGTTGTTATCCACCCTCCATCCCCCATGCTGGTAAGACCAGCATGTTATATAGCCTTTTGTTGAAATGCATGTGATTTATATCATGAAAGACCTGCATCATTGTTTCATTTATATAAGTTAGATTTAGAAAACTTTTAGAAGTGGTGAAGTTAAATACTTTAAAAAAACTTCAAAATTTAAAATGTAGTAATTTTTACTAAAATAATACCTTCTGGAATGTGAAATGGCATAATGGCTATCTCACCAATCATCCATGTCAGTATTTGAGTGTTGTGGGAGAGGTTTTCTACAGATAAGTTTTTTAGATCAATAATCACATTTGGTTTAAGAAGATTTGCAGTTCTATTATATAAATAATATATTGAAAATAATCAATGAGTGGTATAGTTGACTTAGTGCTATGAAAACAGGTTAATTTTTCAAAGTGGGTCTGATATATTAAGCAAGCTAATACCATCTTGTAATCTGAAAATATTTACATACCTTGAAAGTAATGAGCTTGGTGTATTGAATGTTGTTCTTTATCGAAAGTTGAATTATTTAATCAAGACAACCTGAAAGTGTAAAGGGATGGTAATGAGAGAAGGTAGTTAATGTTAAATAGAGTAATTTTAATGATAGATAATTTGTTCAATGTATTGAAGAACTATAAAATATACAGTGATGATGATGAATTACATTGGTGAGTTTGATGCTTAATCAACATAAAAAAATTAGTAACCATGGAAGGATATGAAAAAAATACATAAGCATAGTATAAATTAAATGTTTACAAAAGAAATAATTTGTAAGATTTAACACTTACCTTGCAGAGTAAAACCATTCAGTAACAGGATAACGCTAAAAACAGACAATATTAAACCAGAGAACATTAAACATATAACATTTAGGAAGCGTAAAGATATTTTAATTTGATGTTGTAAGATGAAAACCCATGTGGGAGAGAGTAAAGACCTTCAGAAATTTAATACCTGTACGAGTGAAGAGTTGCCTTGCAGAGTGAAAGCACAAACAAACTAATAACATTGCAAGCACATCAGAAAAAAACATAAGCATAGTATTTAAAAAACTTTTCTAATTAAAGAAACTGTGAAATAAACACTTACCTTGCAGAGTAAAATCATTCATGGTGAGAATCTCAAAATTGACACCAAGAAAAGAGTCAGAGCGAGGGAAAAACCTGAGTTGACGTCTTAACTTGCAGAGTCAAACAGTTGGCACAACAACAAAATGAAAAATATTTTACACTGTAGAAAATTCAGTGAATGTATTTCTTCTTAAAATAGGAATTTAATGGCAAAGAGCAGATATTGTAAATGGTTTCATATCCAGCCGATGTATATCATCTGAAGCCTATTGCAAATAATCTGTATTAGAACATTATTACTGCATAGTAAATGTATTGAACAAGTGGCTAATATATGTAATTGTTATTTTGGTGTACTTGAAGGTTTTATGATAGTTCTGATACTTAATGTTAAGTACAAATGCCAAACTAATAAGATGAGAGGGGGGGGTGAATCATACAAACTTAATCTTCCATAAAAACATCAGATTCAACCTCGGTAACATATACTTCAGTAATATAACCAAAACTCCTAAACATGCAAACTCAAAAGCATATAAACATCATAATACTCATAACACCAGATTTAACATGGAAACCCAAATAGGGAAAAAGCACTGTGGGATTTCGGACCCACTAAGAAATATACTCTTCTAGAGTATGCTCGGTTAAAAGCAAATCCTATTAAAGATTACAAACACATTGCTAGATGTGACCCGGTTAAGGGATTTTCCTCAGATCTTTTAGGATCTTCACCTTGTTAGAAGTGACCTTATTAAAGGATTTCAAACACTCAATCGAAATGTCACCTTGCTAGAGGGTTTTACAAATAAGACTGTTAATTTCACTCAGTTAAGATATTTTCTGTCACTTTACAAAATAACAGTAATAAAAATCTATCTGTAACTTCACATCTAAAAATGCTAAAATAGATTCTTATTTACTCAATACAATATAGACATAGAACTAATCTTGTCCTTCTGTTGGGCTCTATACTCTGTTATTCAAACAGGTCTTCAAGCTTCTGTGCTTGGTAATCACTATGTAGCATCCTTGTGCA
This sequence comes from Cryptomeria japonica, assembly GCF_030272615.1. NCBI lineage: Eukaryota > Viridiplantae > Streptophyta > Pinopsida > Cupressales > Cupressaceae > Cryptomeria > Cryptomeria japonica. The sequence goes on from NC_081407.1 coordinate 924,101,411, forward strand.
TACACTTGCCCACATACATTGTTTATCAATCAGATCCTTATTTATAAACAATTCGCCAACCGCTTAATCTCCATGATCACATTTGCCATGATCAATCATAGCCATCAGATCTTCAAACTTTGACTAGGTTCAATGTATCCTTCGATCTAAAAATGTTTTACCCCACCTAGGAACTTGCATACATTTCTTGGAACTTGTGCTAGGGTATTGCGGTTCAATCTAAGCTGTAGATCTTTCTGCCGATTTTCCTTTGCCATAGATTCTATAACAAACTTCATTCACGACATACCAATCATTTAATCATAGCCATCTCATTAGCTTCCTTCATTAAATAATGCTTTTATTCATTCAATGCACTCTGTTATTACTCGGTTGCAACTCAGTAAATACTAAACTTCACTCGGTAGACATACCGCCTTCATTAACTGATAGCGATAACCTTAGGGTTTACCGACTAGGTTCTTTGCTCAGTAACATAGTATAGTATTAACCTTACAATCAATAACATATGTATGATATCAAAACAATCTAAACATCATGATCTTATCATTGTCTAACTCAGTAATAGTTGCCCATTGAATAACTTATTTCTCCCCTTATTCATCATATTCTTTCTGTGTCTTTTATCGACATCTTTATACTCATCAAATCATACTTCTCAAGATATGGAAACATCATACTGAATTAGAAAATCAATTTCTTGACATCAATGACAAAATAATAATATTAAGACAGTAAAACATCCTTAATCAGTTATATCCATAATCATCAACAACCTTCTCAATATCCTTATTGAAATGCCAACAATCTCTCCTTGTCTGTTATAATGCCAAATGCCAACAATCTCCCCCTTTGGCATTGACGAAAAAACCAATTGATTTGACCTTATTGATTCGAATTGTTGTGAGATTCTGAAATGCTGAAATTCTCTCCTCCTATCATCAAAATTCTCTCCCATACATTAGTCTTCTCCTCTTTTCTTTAGTCTTCTCCCCCTTTGACAACAATGCCAAAAAGTAAAGAACTAAAACATAATTTCTTCCTGTATGAAGTGATTTTCTACTATTGTGTGTCAATTTAGTCTCGAGTAGAGCATTTATGTCTTCAATTCTTGTTCCCTATATTGTTTCCTGTATTGTTTCCTGTACACCTTTAGATAACATCCTAAAGTGTGTAAATCAGCATCAACTCCTAAAAGATATTCTGTAGAGTCATTGAATTGATGCTTTCACCAAACTCGGTCAGTGAGTAGAAGATAGGGGTAGGACCCCTAACTTACTTCTGAGATACTCAAAAGTGTCCCTTGGCAGTGGCTTGGTGAAGATCTTTGCTATTTGTTCCTTTGTGCTAACATACTCCAACACCACTTTCTTCTCTTGAGCTTCTTCTCTAAGATAATGATATTTGATAGAGATGTGCTTTGTCTTAGAGTGCATAATAGGATTTTTTGAAATGTTAATGGCACTAGTATTGTCACAGAATATAGTTACTGGCTTGGTAACTTTCTCATTTATTCCATCCAATAGTTGTTTGATCCATTCTATGTTGATACAATTCAATGCTGCAACAACATATTCAGCTTCTGCTATTGACTATGAAACACATCCTTGTTTCTTGCTAAGCCAACTCACTAGTCTTTCTCCTAAAAAGAAAGCTCCTCCACTTGTGCTTTTCCTACCATCAATGTTGCCTGCCCAATCAGCATCAGTATAAACTTTTAAATCGAAGTCATTTCCTTTCTGATATACTAAGCCATAATCCTCAATGCCTTTCAAGTATCTAGAAATTCTCTTGATTGTTGTCACGTGTGTTTCCTTAGGATTTGCAGATAATCTTGCAACTATACCTACTACATGTGTTATGTCTGGCCTGCTATGAACAACATATTGCAACTTTCCAATCATGGATCGGTAAAGTGTCTCATAAACAGATGCAGATTCATCATTCTTTGATAGTTTACAGTTGGTAGTCATAGGAGTACTTACTGGTTTTAAATCCTCCATTCCAAATTTCTTCAGGATTTCTTTTATGTACTTGGATTGAGTAATGAAAATATCATTTTTCATTTGCAGTATCCGTAAACCTATAAAATACTTTATCTCACCGATTAATGACATCTCAAATTCTTTGCTCATTTCATTTCCAAAGTTCTTGCATAAAGAGTCATTTCCACAAAAGATAATATCATCAACAAATATGGCTGAGATCAGTATTCCATTTTCATCATTCTTCATGTACATGTTACTATTTTCACTTGTCCTTATAAAACCAATCTTGATTAAATAAGAGTGTAATATTTCATACCATGCTCTAGGTGCTTGTTTCAGACCATATAAAGCTTTGTTCAATTTACATACCTGATCTTTATTCTTGTCTTCAACAAATCCTTCAGGTTGTTCAATAAAAACTTCTTCTTCTAATATACCATTAAGAAATGCAGATATGACATCCATTTGATATACCTTGAAATTTTTGAAAGCAGCATATGCCAACAATGTTCTTACTCCTTCAAGTCTAGCCACAGGTGCAAAAGTTTCACCATAATCAAGTCCTTCTTCTTGAGCATAACCTTTGCAAACTAGTCTTGCTTTATTTCGAATGACCTCACCTTTTTCATTCAGCTTGTTTCTGAAAATCCACTTTGTACCAATTACATTTTTCTTCTTCGGTCTTGGGACCAGTGTCCATGTGTCATTCTTCTTGATTTGATCAATCTCTTTTGTCATAGCATTTATCCAATCTTCACTATTAAATGCCTCTTTCACTATTCTCGGTTCAAATTTAGATATCAGACATGTGTTCTATCTTAGTTTGTTCCTTGTCATTACTGGATCATCCTTATCTCCTATAATCTAACTTGATGCATGATGTCTTTTGACATACTTGGCTAATACAGGCTCGGTAGGCTCTGTATGATCTTCTTCATCACTCAGTAACTAGATATTCTCTTCATTTCCTTTTGCAGTTTTCTCAGTAAGACTTGTCAGTTGAACATAGACAAATTCATCATAATCTTCTGGTTCCTTGGAATTTCCTTCATCATTTCTTTCTGCAAATTCATCAATTTTCACATTTGTACTTTCTACTATTTTGTTAGATGATTTGATCAGACATTTAAATGCTTTACTTCTAGAAGAATAACCAAGAAATGTTCCTTCTTCACTTTTCTGATCAAACTTGCCATTTCTATCATCTCTGTGTACATAGCATCTACTTCCAAATATTTTAAAATAACTAACATTAGGTTTCTTGTCATACTAGATTTCATATGGTGTCTTCAAAATTCCTTTCTTCAGTTGTACTCGGTTCAGGGTGTAAACTGCTATGCTTATTGCTTCTCTCCAAAATGTTTGTGGCACTTTCTTTTCAATCATCGGGGTTCTGGCACAATCCACAATAGATCTGTTTCTTCTCTTAGCTATTCCATTTTGTTGTGGAGTTCTCGGTGCAGAGACTTGTCTTTTTATACCATGATCATTGCAGAATAAGTTGAACTCATCAGATGTGAACTCTCCTCCTCTATCCGATCTAAGGCATTTCAATTGTCTTCTTGTTTCATTTTCAACTCTTGCCTTGTACCATTTAAACATTTGAAAAGCTTCTAATTTTTATTTTAAAAACATTACTGACATCATCCTTGAGTAATCTTCCACAAATAATATGAAATATTTATCACCATAATAACTTTGAACTTTCATAGGACCACAAAGATCAATGTGCACAAGATCTAAAATTCCCTTAGAAGTATAAGACTTACTTGTAAAGCTTGATCTTGTCATTTTACCCATCTGGCATCCTCGGCATATAGCATTCTCAGGTTTTTCCAAACTCGGTAGACCTCTTACTCGATGCTTCTTGCTTATTTTGATCAGATTATCAAAATTTAGATGATAAAACCTTTTATGCCATAACTAGGTATCATCTATCTTTGCATACAAACATTTATTCTTAGTTGAGTCAAGGTGAAATGTGTTACCTTTTGTTTGTGTCCCAGTAGCAGCTAACTTTCCATGCTTGTCATGAACTTTGACAATTCCTTTCTGAAATTCTATTCGGTATCTTGTATTGTTTAGCTGTGCTACACTCAACAAATTATATTTCAAACCTTAAACCCAATAAACATCATTGCATCTTGCATTGTCAAGAAGTGTTATGGATCCTTTACCTTTTACCAGACATGGTGCATCATTACCAAATCTTACATAGCCTCCATCATAGTCTTCTAGCATAACAAACTTGTGTTTATCACCTGTCATGTGATGTGAACATCCACTATCTATGATCCAAGAATCATTAGTATTTATGTGAGATATTAGGGATTTTTCTTCATACCTTTCTTCATCTGATCCATCTTTGATAGCCACATAAACTACTTCCTCTGTATCAGTTTCATCTAATTTATCATCATTGGATTCCTCATCAGCTATTAAGCATGACTTTCTATCTCTTCTTCTGAAGTCTCGGTGTCCTCTGTAATGATTATCTTTATGTCCATCATCTTGGTAATCTCTCTTTTCAGTAGAATCTTTGTCAGGACAGTTAGAAGCCATATGTCGTATCTTATCATAATTGAAACATTTCAAAGGTAGTTTTCCTTTATACTTACCTTTGCCTCTCGGTAACCTTCTGGCTAAAAGTGCTTCAAACTCGTCTTGCTTTCTGATTTCCTCATATAGTTTGTGTACTTCCTCCATGTTCTTGCAAAATCTTTCACTTGCTCCACTGTGATCCCCTTTAGTGTGCTTATTCATTCTATCATTGTAATCATCAGATTCACCAATATGAAAAGAACTAAATGCATATTCAACTTTATTTACTGATGACCCACTATTATCAAAGTTACTTAACTCAAATGCATGTAGCTTACCAATAGTAGCATCTAAAGAAACTGGCATATTGGGTACAGACCTCAATTCATTGATTGCAAAGACTTGGATTGTATAAGCTGGTAGAAGGGTTCTTAACAACTTACTTGTTATATCCTTTTCTTCAATAGTTCCACCTACTCCTTTGATTTGATTGACAATCTCCTTTAGTCTTGTGTTGTACTGGGTTATGTTCTCACCTTCATTCATCCTCATAGATTCAAGTTGTCCTCTTAAACTATTCACTTTTGCTCTTTGAACATGTTCATCTCCACCATACATAGATATGAGCTTATCCCACATTGTCTTTTCATCATTGTAGCCTTCTAGATCATTAAACTCGAAATCGGTTAGTGCAGATGCTATTTCAATCATTTCTTGAATATGTTCTTGCTTTGCCTTTATTTCTTTCATTGTCAATGGATAGGTGTTCGGTGTGATGAAATCATTCTACAGATAATATATAGCATATTCTCCAACTCCTGATAGGTGCAACTTCATCCTTTTCTGCCATGTAGAGAAACTTGACTTGTTTAGCTTCGGTGCATCCCTCTTATACATCTTTGGATCTTTTCCTCAAGTACCTTTAAACTTTTTTTCGGAGTCCAAAGCTCTGATACCAATTGATAGTTATGATACTTAATGTTAAGTACAAATGCCAAACTAATAAGATGAAAGGGGGGGGTGAAACATACAAGCTTAATTTTTCCATAAACACATTAGATTCAACTTCGGTAACATATACTTCAGTAATATAACCAAAACTGCTAAACATGCAAACTCAAAAGCATATAAACATCATAATACTCATAACACCAGATTTAACGTGGAAACCCAAATAGGGAAAAACCACTGTGGGATTTCGGACCCACTAAGAAATATACTCTTCTAGAGTATGCTCGGTTAAAAGCAAATCCTGTTAAAGATTACAAACACATTGCTAGATGTGACCCGGTTAAGGGATTTCCCTCAGATCTATTAGGATCTTCACCTTGTTAGAAGTGACCTTGTTAAAGGATTTCAAACACTCAATCAGAATGTCACCTTGCTAGAGGGTTTTACAAATAAGACTATTAAGTCCACTCGATTAAGAGATTTTTTGTCACTTTACAAAATAATAGTAATAAAAATCTATCTGCAACTTCACATCTAAAAATGCTAAAATAGATTCTTATTTGTTCAATACAATATAGACATAGAACTAATCTTGTCCTTCTACTGGGATCTATACTCTATTATTCAGACAGGTCTTCAAGCTTCTGTGCTCGGTAATCACTATGTAGCATCCCTATGCATACACTTGCCCGCATACATTGTTTATCAATCAGTTCCTTATTTATAAACAATTCGCCAACCACTTAATCTCCTTGATCACATTTCCCATGATCAATCATAGCCATCAGATCTTCAAACTTTGACCAAGTTCAATGTATCCTTCGATCTGAAAATGTTTTACCCCACCTAGGAACTTGCATACATTTCTTAGAACTTGTGCTAGGGTATTGCGGTTCAATCTAAGCTGTAAATCTTTCTGCCGATTTTCCTTTGCCATAGATTCTTTAACAAACTTCATTCATGACATACCAATCATTTAATCATAGCCATCTCATCAGCTTCCTTCATTAAATAATGCTTTTATTCATTCAATGCACTCTGTTATTACTCGGTTGCAACTCAGTAAATACTAAACTTCACTCGGTAGACATACCGCCTTCATTAACTGATAGCGATAACCTTAGGGTTTACCGACTAGGTTCTTTGCTCGGTAACATAGCATAGTATTAACCTTACAATCAATAACATATGTATGATATCAAAACAATCTAAACATCATGATCTTATCATTGTCTAACTCAATAATAGTTGCCCATTGAATAACTTATTTCTCCCCTTATTCATCATATTCTTTCTGTGTCTTTTACCAACATCTTTATACTCATCAAATCATACTTCTCAAGATATGGCAACATCATACTGAATTAGAAAATTAATTTTTTGACATCAATGACAAAATAATAATATTAAGACAGTAAAACATCCTTAATCAGTTATATCCATAATCATCAACAACCTTCTCAATATCCTTATTGAAATCCCAACAATCTCTCCTTGTCTGTTATAATGCCAAATGCCAACATTTTAGTGGTCATTTATTTTGTTAAGGCGGTTCTTATATTTTGTAGCTTTCTTTGTTGGGTTGCATTTGAAACCTATGATAAATAACAATGTATGTGAAAGTAATTTTGGCAAATGTCAGAAAATGTATTTTTTTGACAGCAATAAAATAATTGAACAACAAATGGATGATAGAGGTGTACCTATTGTTGCGGACTTGGCACATGTAAAAGGCCTCTTCAAATTCATAAACGTTAGTTGTGTTGTTGATCCTAGAAAGTATAAATATTGTTTTTGGTTGATGCATTTGATAGAAGATATGTAGCATGTGAAAATGTAATGAGGATGTGATTTGCATACCTAATTTTGTTTGTTCTGTATGTATGTTTCTTCTATTGTGCGCAAAAGCTTTAGCAAGTGGTCTTCCTCGGTCTTTCGTAGAATTATTGATGGTGCACCTTTCAATCTTAAGTACCTTTGGTAGGTGAAGGTCGGTTGTATGCGTAGGTGGTCAATTGTTTTTACTCTTGAAAGTGTTGTGAATGTGAGGCCTTGTTTCTCTATTTTTTCGATGTCAACTGTGGCAAAGTCTAATGTTAGACCCCGTGATTTGTGAATGGTAATGCCCCATGCCATTGCTAGTGGAATTTGTGTTTGGTTTCCTCTAGTAATTGGTGGAATAGGCACATGTTTTGGATTTTGTGGATCCCATGAAGGCCCAGTATAATGTTCGAAAAAACCATCACATATTTTGGCAAATTAGGTGGTTTAGAAGCTGCATCGTAGACAATTTGTTTGATTTGACCCAAAGCACCATTCACAAGGCCAACTTCTATCCATAAATTTGCAATAAGCATAACTTCCTAGTCTATAGAAAGAAGGATTTAAAATGCTAGTTGTTCTTCTTGGTGTGTTTTCTTATCTCTTTGATGGGAAATGATTGTTGTTGCATGTGCATGTTGGCATATGGACACTCCAATGAGACATTGTATGTGATTGAAGGTTTTTTCATTGATGGCAACCTTGCAATCCTATGGCACCAGCAAGACATTATACTGGCAAAGTATAACATAGGCAAGACAATGCACTGGCATCAACAGATCACTCTACACCGACACCGACACAAAAGAAAACAAGTATACCGGCACAGAGGCCGACAGGATTTTTGTTATGTAATATTTTGTTTATTATTGTAAGCCGACTAGCAAATTGTAAAATGACTCTTATATATAAAGCAGATCATTGTAGACATTTGTAGTAGTGATGTAAGGAGCATAAACAAAATTATTAGGTAGACCTAATGTGCGAAATATAGGTCAAGGGTATATGTAAAGAATAGAGCAGGAACTAGTACTAAATCTAGAATTGAAGATGCTATTGTAAAGCAGTACAAGTCATTGGATTAGTATAATCCTTATTGTAAGTCAGTGTGACTTCCCATTGAGCAGTGAGCTCTAGGTAGTTGGCCTTCCTGCATTTGCAGGCCCCTATTGTAAGTAATATTCTCTTATTGGCCAGTGAGTGAATATTGTGGGTCACAAATCCCACCAAGGTCTTTCCCACACTGGGTTTCCTCATTAAACATCTTCTGTTATGGTGTACTTGTCATGTGGATGTTCTTGATTCTATTTATTGCATTATTTCTTGCATACCGGTACACTGTTATATTATGTTCTGCATGTTTTAACTTAAGAAATTCTTATTACCGGTTTGATATTGATTCACCCCCCCCTCTCAATATTTGTGGGACCACTAACAATTGGTATCAGAGCCTGGTCCTCTATTTTCAGAAGCCTAAAAGCTTGAGGAAGATCTTGACATCGGTAAAGATGGAAAATTTGATGAAGCAACTTGAAGGAGCTCTTACAGACTATGATGCAGAGAAATTGAAAAATATCAAATTAGAAGATGATTTAAGAGCAGCTCAGGATATCATTCTGGCACTTCAAGAAAATTTTACTATTGCAAGAAATAAGAAAAGAGAACTTTGTGAAAAATTGCAAAATGAGAATGATGAAAAAGAATCACTTAATGATATGATAAGCAAGTTAAAACAAGAGATCATGACAACAAAAAATGAAGTGCAAGATATGACCATGAGATTTTGCAAAGAGATTGAGGATAGAAAGAAGAATGAAGAAGAATTGACCAGAAGACTAAGTGATGCAGCAAATGAGAACACAAGACTTAGCTATGAAAATGACATGTTGAAGACAGATCTAATGCATACTCAGAATGACTCAAATGAACTGATGAGACAAAAGGAAATCTTGGAAAGAGAACTGGAAACTGCAAATCAACACAGAAAAATTCAAGAAAAGCTCAGAGGAACTTGGTACCTTGTTGAAGAATCAAAAACCTAAAGGTGACGCTTCTAGAATTGGCTTTGAAGTTGGTGAAACCTTTGATACTGCAAATACTCAGGATCATAGCAAACCGGTAAGACAACCTAATGCTTATAAATTCAATCGAAAATGCTTTAACTGCAATAAGTATGGTCATAGAGAAAATGAATGTAGATCTAGGAATTATCAAAATATCAATACACCCACTGGTCAATGTTCAAAATGCAATAAAGTTGGTCACAACTCTGAAAACTGCAGAATGAATGTGAGATGTTATGTTTGTGGAAGATTTGGACATTTATCAAATCAATGCAGAACACAAACCGACATAGGTTATGGGAAAGCTATTCAGAAGAATAATGTAACTTGTTATGCATGTAGCAAGATTGGGCATATTGCTAAATTTTGTAGAAGTAAAGGAACACCGGTAGACAACAAAAGTGCTAGCTTGAAAGGTAAAGAAAAAATTGAAGAGGTAAAGCAAGAATTCTCAAAACAATGGATTAGAAAAGCTAATCTAAATATTGGGAATACTTCTCCACCAGTAGAACCAACCAATGCTTCACCAGTAGGACAAAGTGATGCTTCACCAGCAAGATAGAGCAGTGCTCCACTGGTAGGAAGTTCTTCATCTAATTGAAGAAAATTTCCTTGAGGGTTTAGCAATCAAATGACACATGTGCTAATTATTCCCTCAGTTAGAGATAAGAAGTTGAAAATTACTTATTACCAGCAGACAATGTTAAGTGAATACTTAACCGGCATGCAATAAATGTGGTAGATGGCGAAAAGGCATTATAAAAATAAGGTTTTGGCTCCATTTCATTTCACCGTGATTTCAAATTTTTAGAGAGCGCGAAGATTCTGAGCTAAGGCATTTCGAGCAAGAAGCAAGCACACTCCAAGCAATCATCCATCCAAGGCAGAAAAAGCTATTTAATCATGGCATCCACCTCTACAATTGAATAAATAGCAAACCCTACTGTTGTTGAAGTAATTAAAAGACCTAGGCTCGTATTTCAATTAGTTCCCAAGATAGCAAATAAGGATGATACTCTAGGTTCTTTTTCTCAAATCCCTAAAGGAGTTGTATATGTTGAAGACCCCAGAATGTACATCCACTACAACATTGAAGAGTTAGGAGATGAGGAAATCAAAACAATGTATAAAACCATGATATGTGATGATACCGGCAATGTTAAAGATGAACACAAGGTTATTGAAACCCTAGGATTTACAAAAATCCTTAGCATTCCTGAATTTCCAAAGGATGTGATTAGGATAGTCTTAAGCAGAGTTCATGGAGAATTTTTCTGGTTAGATGCAATCCATAAGATCACCAAGGAAGTTGTGAAAGCTGTCACAGGGTTACCAACCACTGGTAAGAGACCAGATAAAACCAAGAAGGTTCCAAATGACCTAGTTATAAAACTAACTGGTGCAACATTCGATAAGAGATCTCTAAGGGTTAATGATGTAAAAGATATCAATGTGAGATTCATAAGTATGATATTAGGTTACAAGGCCACTCATGCTAATAGACTTAACTCAATTTCAAGTTTATGCATTAAGAGTGCTTATGATATGGTAACAGATTATGCAAAAATTGACATCTGTGAATGGTTAAAGGATGAACTGATTGACAACCTTGGAAAAATCAAAAAGGACAAGAAAGGAACTTTTAGATTTGGAAATTTGTTAGTATGCCTAATGCTACACATAACAAAATAGGTTCCCACTATAGGTTATAAAGAACGTGGATATGACATACCGGTAGGAAAGCAATTGACAGAACTGTTCAATACCATGGGTGAGAACAAGGAGAACAATATTCATGACTCTTTCCAAGCATTGAAGACCAAAATGAAGCAAAGAATAAGGTTATCTCAAAAAATAGTAGACAAATACAAAGATGACATATGCTTTGTTATTAAGAAAGATGAAATCTAGATGGAAGCAGTCATCCCAAGGACAATTTGGGTAACCGAGATGGGCTATGAGACAGATGACCACATAGTTGAAACATATGCCAAAGCACTTCTGGAAGCCCCCAATGAACCTAAAGAAGAAGTATTTGGTAGTGCTGAGACCATAGAAAGCCAAATACAATCAAAGAAAAGAGTAAAGAAGGTTGAGGCATTTGTAAGGAAAGGATCCAGGCAAGCAAAAGCCATAAAGGAAGATGTATTGAAGAAAACTGGCATAACAAAGGATGAGTTGGCAGCTCCACAACCTGAAACTCACCTATCACCGGTAGGTACTTCTTCGAAAGGTGACATTCTGGCAACTTTTAAAAGAGTTGTTAGAAAAAGAGATCCCTCATCGGCAACCACTCCTTCACCTAGAAGAACAAGGCAAAAGCAATAAGCAGTGAGATCTCCAGTTAGAAAGGCCACACCCAAGAAGAAACTAACACCAAAGAAAAAGAAAAGGACAAACAATGACCTAGCACCTCTTGATATACTATTAAATGAAATCATAGAGGAAGGAAAACTGAAAAATATAGAGAAAATTTATGACACTCTGACTGCTGATGAGAAAGAGCAAGTTGAGAACAGTGTGATACTGCATATGGACATGTACAAGAAATTTTTGATGGAAGTAGCAAATGAAATTCTTGATGATTTATTCAAAAGACTTGAGGCCAGAAGGAAAGCAGTAATAGAATTAGACAAGAAAATAAAAATAGAGAAGCTACTTGTTGTATATCTGGTAAACTCTCCAAAGGAAATTGATGATTTGATTGCTCAAGCAAACCGGCCAGTATTCTCTACTACAAACTAGCATATTTCACTAATGGCAGGAAGAGTTACTGAAGTAATAGAGGAAACAGAAGATGGTTGGGATATATTCTTGGTTGACAAAGAAAAACAAGAAGAGTACAGGAATCCTAAACCTATAAATGTATATCAGAAAGACAAGGACAAGGGGAAAGGCAAAGTTGGTGCACCACCAAGCATAAAATTTAAAGACAACCTACCCCCACCGGTGAAAATAACAACTACTAAAGATCAACTGGCAACAGAAAGTATGGATGTGGAGGATAAAAATCCTAATTCTAAATTTCTATATACTGTAAATGTTGATACCCAAAAGATCAACATAATAGTAAATAAAGATACAACTGACAAGTCAGATATGGCTACTGAGCCTCTGGTAGCAGGGGAAACAGAGAAACCGGCACAAGATACAGAGAAAAAGGTAGAAACTGAGACATAGACAACACAACATTCAGAGAAACCAACAGAGCTAAAGGCTCTGGAACAGGTACACAAGGAAACAGTGCCATCGGTAACTAGTGAAGTAGGAAAACCAGTGCTAAAAGAAATGCAGACACAAATTGACCTACCAGAGGTCAATACAAGCATGGTTACTTCCACCGGTACTCAAATTGTTGGATCATCATCAGTATTCAAGTCAACAAATGTGACTGAGGTATTACTTGATTCTATCAAGAAAATAACTGACTGCAGCTCACAAGCTTATAAGGCAATTGATGATTCTATATCAATTTTGAAGGTAATAGCTCCCAACTGTAATATAGATAATAAAGATTCTTTAGGACAATTGGATACATTGTATAAATATATTTCTGAAAACATTGAGAAAATAAAGGAAGAATCAGTAAAGGATAGGGTAGAGAAAGAGAAACAGAAATTCTTTGATGAGGAAATAAAGAAGTGTAACAGAGATTTTGACACACTTCTACTGGAACTATGTAGTTTGTTGAAAGAATACAAAAATATGTATAAAGATACATGTAAAACAAACTTTTTGATTGTAGATATTGACAAGAAAATAAGCAAGACACGAGATGAGATAAATAAGCTTGCAGACAATTTTGTCAACTCACCTGATTCATTATCAGTTTTTGAAGAGAAGATAGCAAATTTTGAGGAAGAATTACTCAAACTGGAAAGAGAAAAAGAAAGAATAATAAATAAGGCAAAACATGTGAGATCTAAACTGAGTCCAAGATTGGACTATTTAGCATCTCTGTAGAAAGAAATTTCAGAGGCACTAATACAGGGCAGTAAAACAGCGGCAGAGCATTTACAGCATCTCACTGGTACAGTAAAGAGGACTGAGACAGCAATAAAAGATAATAAGAAGTTTATGGATAGTATAAACTTAATTTTGGGAGACCTTTTTCAGATAATAACTACCCAGCTACAAGGTTGAGGATATGGATAGATGAACCTACAAACTCTACTGACATCTTGACAACCTTTGTCATTGATGCCAAAGGGGGAGTAGTGGGATGAGAAAGTTCAAAACACAGGAATCATATGCTCAGGGGGAGCTCTCACATTTTTAGTAACATTTTTGGACTACACATTTTGGATACTTTTTGAAATTTCTCATGAGTGTTGCCATCAATGCCAAAGGGGGAGATTGTTGGCATATGGACACTCCAATGAGACATTGTATGTGATTGAAGGTTTTGTCATTGATGGCAACCTTGCAATCCTCGGCAAGACACTGCACCGACATCAACAGATCACTCTACACCGGCACTGGCACAGAAGAAAACAAATATACCGGCACAGAGGCCGACAGGATTTTTGTTATGTAATATTTTGTTTATTATTGTAAGCCGACTTGGCAAATTGTAAAATGACTCTTATATATAAAGGAGATCATTGTAGACATTTGTAGTAGTGATGTAAGGAGCATAAACAAAATTATTAGGCAGACCTAATGTGCAAAATATAGGTCAAGGGTATATGTAAAGAATAGAGTAGGAACCGGTACTGAATCTGGCATTGAAGATGCTATTGTAAAGCAGTACAAGTCATTGGATTAGTATAATCCTTATTGTAAGTCAGTGTGACTTCCCATTGAGCAGTGAGCTCTAGGCAGTTGGCCTTCCTGCATGTACAGGCCCCTATTGTAAGTAATATTCTCTTATTGGCCAGTGAGTGAATATTGTGGGTCACAAATCCCACTGAGGTTTTTCCCACACCGGGTTTCCTCATTAAACATCTTATGTTATGGTGTACTTTTCATGTGGATGTTCTTGATTCTGTTTATTGCATTATTTCTTTCATACTGGTACACTATTATATTATGTTCAGCATGTTTTAACTTAAGAAATTCTTATTACCGGTTTGATACTGATTCACCCCCCCCCCCCTCTCAGTATCTGTGGGACCCCTAACAGTGCAATGGGTGAGTGCAATTGTGTCAAAAATTTTATGTTGTGTGCACTTGAGGCTGCGTTTGTTGCAAACAAATGCTTCTATTGGTTGAAGTGATTATTTTGATCAAGAGTCAAAGCATGGGTTGACCGCAATTGGAGGGATTCCCAGTCTATTTGCAATGGTGTTGTGCTGCGTATATTAAGCAATATTTCACAGAATCTTATCTGTGAAGAATTTGTACCTTGTTGACAAAATGGAACATCCAAGGTGACAACAGTATTGAATGTGTACCATAGAGCCAGTGTCGTTGAGTGAGTTGCATATAATGGCCTATCCATAACTAGGGGAAGTTGTGCAAGATCACCAACTGAAATGACTGAGATAGCTACAAATGATTCATGTTGTCTGCTAGGAAAAGCTTCTCATAATCTTTTATCAATCTTAATCAGTAATTGAGGCCCAACAAATCTCATTTCATCTATTAAAATGTAATGTAAATTTTTGCATTTCTCTTGAAATATTAATAGCGAATGGCCTTTTAAGGGTGTGTATTATTGAATGGGTATACGGAGGGCAGCATGGATTGTGGTTGCTTGGATATTATATGTAGAAACACCTATTGGTGATATTACAAGAAAAGGGTATTGTGCATGTTCCAAATCAGAATTTAACTGTCTACATATATAGTCAATAAGAAATGATTTTCTAGTGCCTATTGTGCCTTGAATAATTAAACGTAATGGTGAAGAATGCTAATAATATCAAGTGCAATAATTTGGTTTCTTGCAAGCGCATAGTTAGCAGGTGTATTTAAATGTGGGTTCGCAAGGGTGTGGGGTGTTTGGCTCTTCTCTGTCAAAATGAATTGAGATGCTTTTGAATCCAGTGTTTCATTAGGTATAGAATCACTCCAATTAAAGTTGAGATCAAAATCATGTTTTCCAAGCATTTGAAGAGTAGCAACGTCAAAGTTGTTTGATGCTCCCATTTGTGACAAGAACTCCCATTTGTATAGATCTTAATGAGTAGATTGTTGAATGTCTTCTAGTTGCAGCTCTTCACTATTTTTTGTTGTGATGTGTTCTTCAATTGCATTTACATGCCAATGGATGTAATCCGTACTTTGAAGATGTTTCCAATTTATTATAATTTCTTCAGTTGAGTTTCCTATATGTAGAGGGATGATTCGAAATGGTTTGTAGAGAAGCAATTCACTCCAACAAAAACTTTTAAAATTGTTGTCATCTTGTAAAGGTAAAGATTTGTGTTGTGGGTAGACATTTACAATTGCTAGTAGCTTTCTTTTCAACCATTTACATGATTTACATTGCTTAAAGTATGTATATAGTTGAGCTGAATGAAGAAAAGTTAGGTTTGCTAACTCCGATGGTCATTTCATGTAGTTGGAAATGAAAGAAATTGAGGTTTGTGATCCTTCATCACAATTAGCTATGTGTTGGAAGATTCTTTTCCCAACATTGAGTGTTACAAACTGACGTGTGCAAGATATCAATGGGAGTTTAAGTAGCATGTGACAAGTTTCTTGTGCGCTAATGTCCCTATCATCAACAATTCCCATCAAGAGTCTTTGGTATGCTAACAGGACTGTATCTTCTGAATTGGTTGATCCAACTATGTGTTTGAGCATATCAGTATAACTTTCTGACTTGTGTTCAGTTTTGGATGCATATTTTGAGATATATTGTAGAACTTCTTTTTTGGAGCAGATGGCTTGATAGTCAACATTAGCCCTCCATATGATGAGCATCATTGGGTTGTGTACATTTATACGATTGTCATTCCTTATTGGCTTGTATGATGAGTTATTATTGTGGTCTAATATGAATGAGGATTCAAGTTGTTCAGGCCAAGGAGCTTTGTATCGACATTCAAGTGTTGAGTTTTTTTTCTTCAAGCAGGTATACTCTGAACACTTTGTATGTTGCTGAACAACATTGAGTAATTTAGTATAATCAGTGGAAGGGTCAAACCTAGATATGATCTCTATATCTGCAAGACATGGATCTGAAATTGTGGGCATATATTGCCTATTCAAGCGAGCCTCTTTAGTACGTGGATTCCATGTTGTGATGTACTGGTCAAAGAAGTGTTTAACTGATTGGATACTTGCATGATTTGACCAATCAAGGTTATCAATATTTGGTGCTTCTGGAAACCAAATAAATCCATGTATATTTGCAGATCCTTGGTGTTGCCATTCATATCTGTACCAATGGTCAATGGCATTCATCTGTTTGACAATGACTTCATCATGAAAGATTTGAAATCTTAAGTGCAAGTATATAGTTGTTATATGTGGATTATTGACTAAATTTTCAATAAATTGTCTTTTGTTGTTGTGCACAGTAGTTGACTTTGTTTTTGGCAATAACTTAGCAAGTCTGGCCATTTTGTATCAGTTGAGCTTAAGGTAAAGAACAATGTAGGTGCACCTAATTGTTCTATCATTGTTGTAAGGTCTCGTCGGGATTTGCTCCAAAATGCTCATGTACCATGCAACGAGGCTGCATATCGTATGATATGATTTGGTAATTCATTTGAGGGTGTATTTTGTAAGTATTCTTTTAGACCATGAAGATTGTGCGGAATACTATCTTCTAGATTAGTCTTAATGAACATAGTAGCTGATTGTTGAGATCGATGTCTCATCATATGATTGTAGATGTAATATCTAAAGCGCACATGTTGACCAAATCTTTGATCATAATATTTGATCAGGTGAAAAGCATATTCATGTAAATGTACATGCCTTGTTCTTTGTTGTAGTGGTAAATCCATTCCAAAAGGGAAGAGTGTTGGGAATACCATGGAAAGCAGGCCCTTTGTATTGTACTCATTGATAGGTGATGTACTTATTTGTGGCCAAGCAACAATGTTGTTATTGGTATTATCTAGATGTAGGATTGTTTTTATGGCATCAAGTTTTGGTATTGATGATGGTAATTGTGGAATGAATGAAGAATTGTTCTCCACTATTTGTTCTTCATTGTTAATATTCGGCAAAGTTGGATTATCTTGAATATCATCTTCTTGAGGTGAATGTACTTAATGCAATAGCTCTGTAATGTCAATGCTCTGGTCTGGTAATAGATGCACTGCATCTAGATCAATGACTACATCTTTGTAGTATTGATCATGTTTCATTTTTTAAGTCAATGTATCCATGATGTGAAATCTATTCACGTAACATTCATAAGTTAATCCTTGCAAATTGGTTCTATGGACAATAAGAATTTCTAAATGCTTAATTTGACGGGGCAATGTTATTGCAATTTCAGAAATATCTTGTGGGAAGTTAATTGTGTGGCTAGAATATTTGTATTGTCCTCCCCTTGCATGTGTAACTTGCAAAACAGGGCCAATTCTTGCTATGAGCATTTCTTCTACTTGAGAAAGAGACTTTAAAATAGAAGGTTGCTCACCTGGGTCCATATTGTTTGATAACGAGAAACGGTGGAGGCCTTTTTCAACACAACATCTCATGCACATAACTACATGATTGACTTTTTTAATAGTCATGCCCACATACATTTCTTTACAAATAGTACATGGCTCTGTGACCTCCAACATATCAATCCTTTTCCAAAAATTAGACAATGCATGTTGAAATGAAGGAGTCTTCAGAGCAAGTTTAGGAGCAATAGAATGTGTTTGATTCACACTAATTTGCTCAAGATCATTGCTTTCTATTTGTAATAATTTTCCTGGGTTATTACTAGGTCTTTGTAGTGCATGACATCTCAATTGTTGTTTCTTGGAGATATTGCCTCAGTTCTTTGCATAGTAAGTTCTATTGGTCTGCTTTCTCTTCAATTTGATAGCATCAATTTCTTGAGAGCAAGGCTCGATAGATATCTAATATTTGAAAGAGAACAGAGGTATGTCATAATTTTCATAACTGAAGATAGTTAACATTGAAGTATGTATTAAGAATGTATGGGAATTGAAAATTGCTTGATCTATGATAATGTGTTTTTAGAGGATTAGTTTTGTTATTTGTAAAGTGGTTTTCTGATGTTTATTTGTATGTCTACTAATCTGTTTTGTTGTTTTGTTGCTCTGATTTATTCAACATATATGTATAGATATTTATATACATGTAAATGAAGTTTACAATTACTTCTACATGTAGATATGCACATATATAAATACACGTCCATATATGTCAAATGATAGAATCCTGTGTTTGTTAGTGTATATATGTGAGGTTGATATTTTGTTTGAAATGTATGGGTTTTATAAACTGCTTTGCTTGAAATGCATGGGTTTTGCAAAGTCGTAAATTGACTTTGTAGTGTTCTTCTGCCTACACTTGTTGTTGTTAGTGACTTGCTTTTTCAAAAGCATTATTGTAATATAGGTATACACAGATATAGTAATTTCTGATACATACAGATGTATGTATACATATACACATGTATATATACATATCAATTAAATATTTGAAGTTCTGTATACAAACATATGCACATATATAACTACACATGTATATATCAAAAAAACTAAAACTATGAATAATTATAGTATATATATATGCGTGTGTATATATGTATAAGTCTTTGATACATACAGATGTATGTATATATATACACATGTATATATACATATTAATCAAATATATAAAAATTTGTATATATAGATATGCACATATATAACTACACATGTATATCTGCATAATTCTATAACTATGAATAATTCTGGTGTTGTATAGTTCTACAAATAGATATGAAAAAAAAAAAAAGATATATGTGCATATATGTATAAATTTTCTGCAAATAAGGTAGTCCCTATCCATTAGAAAAGTATGGAAAGAGGTTGAAGGTACAAGACATATTAAAAATTTCAAAGAGATAAGAAATAGATGTAAGAAATGTACATATACATATTTATAAAAGTAGTCACGTGTTCATAAAAGGTAATTGTTTGTATTTGTAAAGCTATTAAATATGTAAATTATCTAATGTAATAATTGTATTATAAACCGAAAGTTTCATAATCAGGAAAGATCCTTTATAATTCTAAGCATGTGTACTTAGGCGACCAATTTCTGCAAGCAATGCATCACACTCAGCTTTGAAGTCAATAGGAGAGACTTTATTGACTATGACTTTCATCTTTGATTCAGAATTGTATGTGTCAGTGGACACCAGGAGTGTGAATGAATAGTGATGTGAGAGAAGCCTGTTAATCACTGAGCAAGGTGTTTCTCTTTTGCAGTTTTGTGTAGCAAGCGAATGCCAACATCATCAAATGCAGTGGCCCAAAGAGTACATGTGGCATCTTGTAACTTTACTGGCAAGAGGTAACTATAGTTGCAGTCTTGCATGGTCATTTCACATCTACGGCAGAACCAAGAATCGTCAGCTTGTGCCTTCCATTGACTATTAGTGGACAAGTTGCGTAATAGAAAATTTTATCAGTTACGTTTACAAAACGTAGAATAGCTAGCAAAGTAGTCTAAATTGTTTCAGGTTTGATACTCATCCTCTCACGGATTGAAGAAATAGTCATTCTACTATATTTCCTATCTATGTGGATAGTTTCTGGAACAAAGGGTGCAGCAAGCAAAGGGTCCTTTCCTCTTAATGTTAGAGGTTCTGCCTCTGGAAAAGGTGTGTTGATATGTAATGTTGTGGCAGTTGTTATATTTATAAGCTTTCCATTGAAATAGACAACACGAGCATTACGTAAAGCAAGGATAACCACACTATAATTGGTCAACATGTTTTTCAATTCTAGGTCTCTTTGTTCTACCATTGGACCCCATAGGTTGATGTCAATTGTTGATCCAGACAGATCATTAATTTTGACAACTCACTTTTGTGTTTGACTGCCATCTTTCTAGTGTATTGGAATGATATCTCCAACGTATTAAAAAGACCAATTATGTCAACCAATGTGTTATTGGTTAGATGAAACAATTTACTAATGGGCCTGAAAGGAGAATGTTGTTGATCTGCTTCTTCTTCATTGGTGCAGCATTTTAGTATGGATGTATCAGATAAGAAGATTTCTAAATGGTTGTTTAGCTTGTTGTACCTTGTGTTCACTTCCTTAATGGATCCCTTTGAAATAACATAATGTGAACCTACTTCCACACGGTTAGAGTGTAACTGAGCTATTTAATCAAAATATGTGACTAATCTCACAGCCCTCACAGTCGACAATGTCAAAGTTAAACACGTGCCCATTTTTTGTGGCCGTGTTGTATGCCTTCATAGGGTGTTTATGAGTAACTCTTCCTTTGATCATCCATTTATTTTGGTATGGATTCAAATTTTTGATAGGGCTTATATTTTTAGAAGTTGTTGTTTGCGGGGATGGCAATTTAGTAGAAAATTGAAGAGATCGTCTAGATGTTGATGGTGTGTCCTCAGACATTATTTTTGGTTGTTTTTCTTTGAATAGGTATATTGGTTTACCAAAGAATGGACAATCACTTTGTTTTACTTGCAAACTAAGTATTACAATAGTCCTATGAAAAGAAAAGACTTCTTTTTAAAATACTTTCAATTATACTTGAAAACAATTAAATAGAGATGAAACATATCATATTTAATAACCATAGTTTGTTTCCTACCTTGTGTTCCATATGTATCTGCATGTATAACTCAATAACTGGACTATTGTGCCTATTTTTAGAATATCTAAATCTATCATAATAGCATATTTAGAAGGCAAGATTGCTAACTGCATGTATGTGCCATCAGATAAGACTAATTTATGTGTATTAGTATCATCTATGTTGTTCTACATTTTATGTAATGACAAAACTTGTAGCAATACTGAAGGAAGCTCATCCCTAGCATTGATAGATTAAATTCCAAAAGGGGTAGGGGCATACTCTTGGATATTTTCTTACAAAAAATAATATGAATATACAGGATTTAATGTTAATGCTAAGCAAGTCATATATGTGCTTACTTGTTACTGTAAAGCATGTGTTAGTAGAGTATGTAATCAAGCTATGTTATCTATAGAGTATTCATCTACTTTTGGACTATGCTATGAAATAAGGGTGCATGTGGTAATGAAAAGGATGGAATGGAAAAGAGAGATGTATTGTCAAAAAAAGAACATAAATGTTTCCTATTTTGGAAAGGTTTGATAATTTAGCTTACCAAACTGTCAATTGTGGAGTCATATATCGGTTCAGAGGTGGTTGCTGGAGATTCCATTGTGGATATAGATCTTTTTTGTTTGAGACAAATCTCACAACTTAGCGTACATGCCAGTTCATGTTATGACGGAAAGTTAATTTATTTAATCCTAAAAGTTTTATTTATTGGAAGATTTGAATATTGTACAGCGCGTATCAAATAAACAGAATGTCATGCAAGGATATCGTAATTACTTGTTTGTTAGTTTCAAAATCCTTTTAGATTCAATCTGACGATAAATTTCATGTCATCTTGACTGGTATATTGGCTTGCAGAATAAAGTTGATTGAGTCCCTATTATGACGTTTAAAATATTCTGTTAGAATAGATTGAATGCCATAATGGGTAGACTAATTCATTGTGGTTGGTAAGTACACAACAAAAGCCTACTAAACAGAAAAATTGTCACCAATTCAAATTGATAATTGTAGTTCTTTTCCTGTATTGTTTTATTTAGTAGTTCTTTAGTTTGGGCAAGTTTGGGTATGTGGTGAACTAAGCGTATTGAAAATGCATAAATTTTACCTACATTAAGGTGAAATTTTTTTTTATGATTTTGATAGTTAAAAGTAAATTACAAGCATGATGAATTGTATTTCTTATATCAGAATACAATCACAATACAAGTTAAACTAATCAAAGGTGTATATGCATAAGAACAACAAAATATAAGATCTTAGTTTACGATTTACAAATTTACAAATCATGTGCAAAAAAATTAGTTCAACTCACTATAGACTAATGATGATAGAGTTCAAGACTTTGTTTGAAATGGTAATGAACTGATCATAGTGTGATTGAAACATGTATTCAAAAGGACAATTGGTCATATGCTGACAAGCTTAAAAAACATAAAGTATCACTTTATGATTTACATATTTGAGAATGTGTTAGCAAAATATGAGATGAATTTGTTTGTTTCGAAGGTTAATCAAAATATGAGTGTAGCTTTTCAAGACTCAGTAATTACAGAAAGAGAGGATCTACCCAAGCAACCCATCCAAGCTCGTTATCACTCCATTTAAATACTCTGTCTCCCAATGTGAAAATAACCACTGGATCAGTTAATTGTTTAGCAGTTGATATTGGTAGAGGCACTAATTCAATACTATGTATGGTTGTTACAGCACTACAAGATATAGAGACATTTTTTGTTGATTGGTTGGGTAATTTATATTCATCGTGCTGGATTAACTTTCTGAGGTTTCTCTTTAACTTGTTGCTCTCTTGCAAAATCCTTTCAATGACATTGTTAATGTCATCTGTTTCTTTCAATCTTCTATCCATTGTTGAAATTTGATTGTGTTAGTGTGGCTATTTTCTATTGGAATGACAAAATGAAAATGCATTACTAAAAAAAGTGGACACAAAAGAATAAGAGAGCTTATCTTAAAGAAGACATTAATTTTTTTTGTAAATCCTAATGAATTTGCTATTGACTAATTATGAAAACTTGTAATAATTAGTTGAAGACTTTAACTTATGTAAATCGAGTAATGATGTAGGTTTGACATGGCATAAATCATATGCATTTCAACAAAAGGTTGTATAAGATGCTGGTCTTACCAGCATGGGGGATGGAGGGTGGATAATAAGAATTTCATGGGTGCAATAAATACTTTTGGTTGGGAAAAATATAGCCTACAAAAGAAATAATTGTCAAAAATGCAGTCCATGACATTTTCTTTTAGTACATCATGCTGCATACAGTAGCATTTGGGATGGTGGGTGGAAAAATTTAAATTTGGAGAATAGCACGTAATGTAAAAAATCTATAGAAAATGATTTTCAGACTGCAAAGTAATGTAAAAAATATAGCATTACTAACGTTCAAAAGTTTTATGGGTTAAGTAGTGATGCTTTCTTATAGTAGTAATTAATGGCAAGTCTTTGTTTCTGCACATGTGCATTTGATAGATGAATATTTCACATGCATGATTTCACATTTTACTATTTGTCATATCATAACATCCAACAGTGTAATGCCATTTATGCTAATCTATGTATACTGCAATAGAGCATATCCATCAATGGCATTACAGCGTTGTTGCTAAGTCGATTAGATCTCTAAAATGTAAAAAAACTTGCACTCTAGAAGAAAATTGTTCAGTTTCTTGTTACACTTTCTTGGTTATTGCTCTTTCGTGATCTTGTTAATGATTACTGACTTTGTGGATATATAAATTTCAGAATGGATTTACATATATTTATACATGTATATATATATACATGTACTTAAATCCATAACTACTATGAACACTTTTAATAAATTTAATATAAATACATGTACATATATATATAAACATGTATATAGATGTATATGATGAATACTAAGAGGGGGGGGTGAATTAGTATGCCAAAAATCTTTGTAGTAAAACACTTACACAGTCTAAAGATAAACCAGTAAAGCAGTTTGACAATCAAACTGGTTATCACACATACAAACCAAAATGCGAATAAAACATTCACCCACAAAAGCAATACAACCATAACACAAGATATTTGATGTGGAAACCCAACTGGGAAAAACCACAGTGAGATGGAACTCGCAAGTCACTATCTGTAGAATAGAAACCAGATCGGTTAAGGTCAGACCGGTTAAGGTCTTACAATGTTCTTCACTAGAACAGATCCTGTTAGGAATCTCACTCTCTGTTAGGAGATAAGTCTGATTAAAGACTACCTTGTTAGAGGATTTTAGATTCACATGTGTGAACCACCTTGTTAGAGGATTTTACAAAGGCTTTGAGGCCTACCCGGTTAAGGGCTGCAAACTTGTCAAAGATGTGAGTAATCAACAAGTGTTTGATCTATCTACTAGCACAAACTGCTTGGTTAGATCCAGTATTGCTCATAGCTAATGCATTCCAGCATTACTTCAGTCTTCTCTATCTCTCTCAGTTACAACTTGATCTTCTCAGATAAGATCTCTCTTCACTTCCACCTTAAACCCTAGCTCAACATAAACCCTATTCGCAACTTCTTCAACAACACAAAAACCCTAGACATGATGTCCTTTTAAAGGAATCTGATTTCATGTCGGTCCAATAGGATTACATTACAATTTCCTAGGTTCAGTGAATCTAGACATACTCAGTAACATGACACAAGAATCACCGTCAATGTGTCGGCACCATCAAACAATCGGTGGATTGGTAACTCATCACAAAATGCCGATTGGTAACTCATCACAAAGTATTACCAGTTCATACAAAATGTCGGTTGGTAACTCATCACAGTGTTACCGGTTCATACAAGATGTCGGTTGCCAGTTTGACAAAAATGAAGACTGGTAAGAATGTGTTGTGCTGCTTTGCTTCCTTGTACCACTTGTGATCTATGAACCACTTGGGGTCGACATGTTGCTTCAGACCGGGAAACACATTCTGCAAAATCACTACTAGTCTAAAGACTAGAATACAACATATCGGTTGGAACAAATACCGGTTGAGCATGAGCTCATACATATAAAGGGGATCTCAATACAAGTGTGTGTCCATCAATGACAATCACAACATAAACATCAAAAATGCCAACAATCTCCCCCTTTGGCATTGATGGCAACACTTAGGAAAATAAAATTTTGACATCTAAGTGTTTTACAACAAAAACTTGCCATTACCAAAATTGCTCCCCCTAAGCATATACACTATCCCTTAATCAACGGAGTGTATAGCAATTTTGCATTCAGAGCATAAACATCAAGCATATAGCATATATCATAGCATATATCAGAATTTTAAAACAGATACTTCTCCCTCTGATATACTTCTCCCCCTGATATATCAAAATTTCAAAAATTTAAGACCATCAAAATTTTAAAACCATATACTTCTCCCCCTTTGCCAACAATGACAAAGTACCATTGCAAAAACCTGTTTCCATATATATATATAAGAGTTTATGACAATAATGAATAATACTTGTCAAAAACCACTTTGTAGTCCTGCAAAAATTATTTCATGGAGAGAGACCAGGACTCAAGTAGGGAGGTCGCCACTTCCTTCTCTATCTGCATTTGTGATACCTGTTCCTCCATGGCATCTATTGTGCTCAGTTCTTGGGTGATTGTCAGTGCTTCTAGGTTCAGATAGCATTTCTGAAGAATTTGTAGTCATGGAAGTAATACTAGTTGGAGTTCCTGCAAATCCCTAGACCTTGTGCTGATCTCTTGCTCTATCTTGGTTGACTGGATCTGGAACCGGTGAACGGTTTGCCCATATACCGCAAAGGATTCGTAAGGAGTCTTGAATGTGCTTAAGTAGGACTGTAAGTCCATTTGAAGTTGTTACTTCTTAGCTAGCACATCATCACAAAATAGATGAGGTTGACAGATTTTGCTGAGTAGCAAGTTTCCCTCATCCAAAGCACTCCTTATGTCCTTTTGATCCTCTGACAGTTCAGTCCTAAGCTCATTCAGTTTCTTCACCAGAGCAACATTAAAAGCCTTTTGGTGCTCTTTCTTTACATTGGCCTCAGCTGCTTCTTCTAGGCTTTGCACCTAATCATCCACTACAGTACACAGAAGTTTGAGTTGTGCTAGTGATGAATCAGTGTCAGGAAGATTAGTACCAGGGATTAAACCGGTAAGTGTCTCTACAGCTGCCTGAATGATGTCTTGTTCCTTTTTCCTGTGAATGATCTCAAGGTTCTCTTGAGCAACCTTGATGCTCTGCATAAGCTCCGATTCACTTGTAGATTGGAGATCGATAGGACTAGAATGATCAACCGGTGAGGATTGACTTCCGGTTGCCTTCGGAGTCTCCAACTGAGAGCTTTTTGTCACTTCACGTTCCTTGGCTGCTTCAGATTTCTTCTTTTCCGCTTCTCTTCTCTTCTCTTCTTCTTCTACCTTTTTCTTCTCCTCTGCTCTCCTCTTCTGCTCTTCCTTTTCTTCTTCTTCCCTCTTCTTTTTCTCTTCCTCTTCCTTTTTCTTCTTTTCTTCCTCTTCCTTCTTCTTTTCTTCCTCTTCCTTCTTCCTCTTCTCCTCTTCTTTCTTCTTCTTTTCTTCGTCTTCCTTCTTCTTTTCTTCCTCTTCCTTCTTCCTCTTTTCTTCTTCTTCCTTCTTCTTCTTTTCTTCCATGTCCTCTTCTTCTTTCTTTTTCCTTTCTTCTTCTTGCTTCTTCTTCTCTTCATCTTTTCTTTTCTCCTCTTCCTCTTTCTTTTTCTCTTCCTCCTTTTTATATTTCTCATCTTCATCCTTCTTCTTTTTGTCTTCTTCCTTGTCTTTTACCGCTTGCTATGTGTCCACAGCTTGTGCACCACCCTGATCGGCCTGCTGCCCCTGTTCAGTTCCCTCAGATGGTATATCCTGAGTGACATCTTCTGTATCCAGGGCATCGACATCTATGGTGTCGATTGGTTCCTCCACCAGGTTTCCTTCCTCATCAAAAACTTCATCTAGTTTGGAAATAACCGGTTCCTTTTCTACTTGGAGGTTGGCCATTTGAGCTTTGTGTGAGCTGATAGCATGGGCCATGTGTTGATGTGTATCATTTTCTACATCATCAACTCTCCCTTCCAACAACCAGAGTCTTCTTCTCCTTGTGAAGAAGAGACCTTTATTTTGATCTAATACATCAAATAATTCTGAATTTGAGAGTTCGGGGAAATAATGTGCAAAAACTTTCTCCCTAATCTCTTGTTCCTTTTCAATGGCAATGCGCCATTTGTTATCCAATACTTTGAACAATGAATCCGGTGTCTGAGATTTAATCTTTGATGGTGACCGGTCATTTTTGCATAAATAAAGAATAATTTCCTACAGTACTTCATCTTTTCCTTCACTATTGAAGTCATCATAATAATCAATTAAATCATGAAGTAACTTTCTCCTAATATTCTTTACTGTTCTTTGACAATGTGTCAAAGGTTTGTAAGAGGAGATATCTATATTTACCGGTGCGGATGTTGTCGGTTCATTCTTCTTCACCTTCCTGGTCTGTCTAGCCTTCTTTGGTTGTTCATCAGACTCAATTTCTTCGAAGTCCGGTTCATTTGCCTTAGTCTTCCTCTTTCTTTCGAAGACTTTTGCCGGTGTTACCTTTGGTTTTTTCTTTGCCGGTGACCGCTTGGTCACTCTTGGAGTCTCAGTGGTAGCTAGTGTTGATGCCGTAGGCACTGCCTTAGCTTTCTTGGTTGTTGGTTCTTTTCCCTTCTTCACCGATGGTTCTTCAACTGGTGTGATCCTCTCCAAGTAGGTTCCAGTTCACTTCTCCTTAGGATCAAGAGGCGAGGCAATAAGGGTTGAAGCATACCCTTATAGCATGTCAAATATGACCTCATAGCCCATAGGCTCCACTTCCTCCATTCTAGGCTCAACAGCCTCCATTAGACATTTGTCCACCTGAATAGTGAAACAGATGTCATCTTCATACTTCTTCACTATGTCACCTAAGATTCACATCCTCTGACTCATCTTTCTTCTGAACTCATCAAAGTATTTGTTCAGGATCTCAGGGTAGCTAGTTCCAATGGCTTGCACACTTTCCTTTATCTGCTTGGTTACTGGTTGGTTAGGGGACCACTGGACATCTCCTACACCCGAAAAGTAGCCTTGGAAATAGAAAAACAACCCTACCAGTAGTTGTCCAAACTTAAATCTCAGTGAATTGTCCTTTTTGATTGCCTTGAGATTTAACAGGAGTTGCCTCTGCATACCAGTGCATAAGTCAAATGATTTATCCTCTATAATCATCTGGTAAGCAGCATTTACTGCTGCAACAGATACAAAATTAATCCTGCTGGCTGAGAATGTTCTGTAGCCTATCACCATGCAGGTGTATTTTACCAGTTCATCCTTGATAGGATTAACTATCATACCTTGTGAATCACTTGTCGAACCGGTGAGCTTGGTCATTTCTATTTTACTTACCGTTCTCAAGGTTGGTACTTCCCCTGTGTTGCAGAAATCGGTGACTGCATGAATTGCCTCAAGCATGATATCATGCATTCTCTCCAGGTACATCTTGTCACCATGGACTCTGCTCAAGATGATTCTGATGTGATCCTCTGTGAAATCTTCCAGAAAATACACCACATTATAGAGTTTCTTCTTCTCTAAGATACTGAACTCCGGTTTGATCCTTTTGTCCTTTCCGCAAAATAAACCTAATTGAGTATGAATGGCTAAGGACCCTAGGTCTTCTATCTTGCAATCAATATAGTCAGAAATTCCTTCTTCAACTATGACTCTAGCTGGGACTTGTGACAAAGCATTATACTTGGACTTCCTCTGAATGAAATTTTCTGACTCAATGGATGTGCTTGAACTGGTATGAGATGCGGAAGCCATTGAAGAGTATTTCAAGAACACGAAAAATACCTTTCTAACATGAAATTAGGGCTTCCTGATTCTGCTTTGCTTCGTTCTCTGTCGGATGCCAAATCACCGCTTTGAGTTCTCCACTACCGCTTGCAAACTAGATTTGAATCTCTTTCAAAGCTATCCAATTTCTTGAAATCTAAGCTCAAATCGCCTTTTCTTTGCTCTGCACTTGAAAACTTTTCTTCACTTGAAAAATAGATAGTGAGAAATGATTTGAAAATTGCATTTATACATATCTCCCACCTACCATCATTAATGCTCCTATATTAGGGTGTAAACCCTAATTTGCCTCTTTACCATTTTTGGTCTTCTGCCAAGTGACAGGTGTGGCATACCGGTTAAGGTCTTTTACCAGTGTTAACCAAGGGTTCGAAAGCATTTTGTTGTTTTCTCCCCCTAAGCCTTTGAGGCTTAGTTTGTCGGTTCCAATATTTCCACACTAGGTGCAGAAACTGGTTCCTCCTCCAATAATACTAGTTTCTTCTTCCATATTTTCTTCATGTCTTTTTGAACTTTTTCAACATCTATTTCTCCTTCCTGAGTGACCGGTATATCATCAGATATACTTTTTCTGCTTCTGTAGAATCTTGCAATGTGACCCGGTTTTTTGCAGTGATAGCAAACAAGTCTAGGTGCTCTCCAAGGTCCATTGTACATGTTTCCATTCTTCCTTCTGCATGTTGCAGTATTGTGACCATGACCATGATAGATCATACAACTTCCTCTCCATCCGGTTGCCACTTGATGACCACCGCTTCTTGACTGATGATTGAAGACATTAAACCGGTTGTGGTTCTAGTTCATAAAAGATTCAGGACCAGTTCCTCTAATCCTCTAAGGATATCTTCCAGTGTTATCCATTACAGACCTGCATTCAAATGCTCTATGCCCAAACTTGTTGCATGCATAATAATGACCATTGAACTTATTGGATCTAGATACATTGTTGATAAAATAAAGAAAATTATTGTAGGCTTTGCTCCTACACACATTGGTAGTGTGTCCTTCTTTAAGACAGTTAAAGCAAACAGGTTTGAATTTTTGCTTGTCTTTTCCTTTGATTGTCGGTTTCTTCTTTGATGCTTCAGCATTTGTTCCTGAGGATTCTCCTTCCTCATGTCCAGAAAAACCAAGACCATTGGTATTCTTTTCCAATCTAGATGACTCAAGCTTTTGCTCTAGCCTGACTATACTTTTGCCAAACTTAGCTAGTATTTCGTTTGATTCAAAGAGTTCTTTGGAAATAGTAGTGTTTGTCTCCATAAGACTTGCATTTTCAGAGATGGCAATGTTCAGTTCTCCTTGCATGTCTTCTTTCTCCATTCTGCTCTCATGAAGGCGAGCAGTTAGTGCACTAATCTCATGTTTCAACTTGGAGATCTCATGATCTCTGTCTTTTACCAGATATTCAGCTTTTCTCTGGTTCTCAAGCTCTTGGCTAAACCGAATAGTCAGTCCTTCCAACTCCTTTCTCAAATTGGAGTTTGAATCATTCACCTTATTCACTTCAGCAATCATAGCTTCCATGTTAGCTTCATCTTCAGAACTACTTTTAGATAGTTCCATCAGCCTCTCTGCATGTTCTCTTCTTTTTGCTTGAGATGCCTTGTATTTGACCATAAGATCATCATGGGCTTGCTCAGACTTAGTGAGCCGCTGAGTAAGTTCCCTCAATGTGTATTCCCCCATATCTCTTTCCAAGTGGTTAAACTTATAGAAAGGTTGGCTTTGATACCAATTGATGAATACTAAGAGGGGGGGGTGAATTAGTATGCCAAAAATCTTTGTACTAAAACACTTACACAGTCAAAAGATAAACTAGTAAAGCAGTCTGACAATCAAACCAGTTGTCACACATACAAACCAAAATGCGAATAAAACATTCACCCACAAAAGCAATACAACCATAACACAAGATATTTGATGTGGAAACCCAACTGGGAAAAACCACGGTGAGATGGAACTCACAAGTCACTATCTGCAGAATAGAAATCAGACCGGTTAAGGTCTTACAATGTTCTTCACCAGAACAGATCCTATTAGGAATCTCAATCTCTATTAGGAGATAAGTCCGATTAAAGACTACCTTGTTAGAGGATTATAGATTCACATGTGTGAACCACCTTGTTAGAGGATTTTACAAAGGCTTTGAGGCCTACCTGGTTAAGGGCTACAAACTTGTCAAAGATGTGAGTAATCAACAAGTGTTTGATCTATCTACTAGCACAAACTGCTTGGTTAGATCTAGTATTGCTCACAGCTAATGCATTCCAGCATTACTTCAGTCTTCTCTATCTCTCTCGGTTACAACTCGATCTTCTCAGATAAGATCTCTCTTCACTTCCACCTTAAACCCTAGCTCAACATAAACCCTATTCGCAACTTCTTCAACAACACAAAAACCCTAGACATGATGTCCTTTTAAAGGAATCTGATTTCATGTCGGTCCAATAGGATTACATTACAATTTCCTAGGTTCAGTGAATCTAGACATACTCAGTAACATGACACAAGAATCACCCTCAATGTGTCGACACCATCAAACAATCGGTGGATTTGTAACTCAACACAAAATGTCGGTTGGTAACTCATCACAGAGTATTACCAGTTCATACAAAATGCCGGTTGGTAACTCATCATAGTGTTACCGGTTCATTCAAGATGCCGGTTGCCGGTTTGACAAAAATGAAGACTGGTAAGAATGTGTTGTGCTGCTTTCTTCCTCGTACCGCTTGTGATCTGTGAACCGCTTGGGGTCGACATGCCGCTTCAGACTGGGAAACACATTCTGCAAAATCACTACTAGTCTAAAGACTAGAGTACAACATACCGGTTGGAACAAATACCGGTTGGAACAAATACCGGTTGAGCATGAGCTCATACATATAAAGGGGATCTCAATACAAGTGTGTGTCCATCAATGACAATCACAACATAAACATCAAAAATGCCAACAGTATATACATTGTTTGTGGTCGGCAATGCTTTCACTCTGCAAGACAAGTGCTTACTTTGATTTATTTTAGGATTTGTCCATATATTTATATCCATGTGTATACATACAAATTTACATGTGTATATAGATGTAAATGCACATATATATATGCATGTATAAGTAGCACTAATTTTTTTAAGAAAATCTAATATATATACATCTATATATATACATGGATATATATTTAGGTATGGTTGTGAATGCTTTCACTCTATAAGGTAAGTATTCACTTTTATAGTTTAAAGGGTTTCTGAAACAAATAGAACTGTAAAATGTAAAGAAACTTCCACTCTAGAAGGAAACTATGCACTTTCTTGTTACTCTCTCTTGGTTATTGCTCTTTTGTAATCTTGTTAATGATTACTGACTTTGTGGTATATAAATTTCAGAATGGATTTACATATATGTATATATGTATATATATACATTTATTTATATATATAAGTACTATGAAGACTTTTAATAAATCTAATATAAATGCATGTATATAGATATATATACATGTATATAGATATATATACATGTATATATATATATATATATATACATGTATATAGATATATATACATTGTTTGTGGTCATCAATGCTTTCACACTGCAAGATAATTGCTTACTTTAACTTATTTTAGGATCTGTCCATATATATATCCATGTGTATATATATAGGTATACATGTGTATACACATGTACATACACGTATATATATAGATATATACATGTATAAGCAGCACTAACTGTTTTAAGGAAATCTAATATATATACATGTATATATATTTAAATATGAGTGAGAACTTAATCCAACGTTACCATAAAATTTGCAGACCAAAATACTTAGTAGGACAACAAAACAAAATACATTTTATGGTTCATAGCAGCCATAAACAACGTTGACATTCGTGCACACGGCCGGGGAGGAAAACATTAAAGACAACATCGCTTCAAAAAATGAGCACACAAACTGATGTCACCCCAACCGGACACCTCACGACACAAAAAAAAACCCAACGCACACATCACCATGACAGGAAGAATTCTAGGGACAAACATTTCGATTGTTGCTGGAATATCTTACACTTTCACGGTGGAATTCTCCTCGTAAAAAGGGTACAATTCTTGGAGAATTATAATCAGTAAATGAGAGCACTAAAGCTAAAACAATAAACAAATGCAAATGCATGTTACAGTTACTCAGTACACAAAAAACACTTTGACATGCATGAACAAGGAGCTAGACCAAAGCAAGCAAGATTCCACTAAAAGCCTATTGGCTTAGTTAAGAAGTTTTTATTGGATTTATATTTAAGGGTTACCTATTTGCTAACATCCAACACTATAATCCAATTACTATGAAGGTATCTACCTTATATAATAAGCTGGTCACAAAGTCACAATTCTACACATCAATGCCATTATTCTAATATTGTAAATCAGGATGGTTTTTTAGTGGCTATTTATCTTGCAGAGTAAAAGCCTTCATGTGCACAAAGTCAGTTATCACAGTTGCATCAGTTTGTGCACACATTTCCTATAGTGACACTATATTTAATGTTTTCCTTCCCAACCATGCGCACGAATGTCAACGTTGTTTATTGTTGCTGGTTAACCATAAAATGTATCTGGTACCATTGGATTTAGTCATCGATTTAGGTTTTTCACTCACTGTGACTGTTTTCTTGGTCTCGCTTCTAAGCTTCTCGAATCTTTACAATTGCTAACTATTGTATGTTTAGTGTTCTCTAGTTTAATATCCTCTGTTTTCAGCATTATTATGTTTGTCAATGCTTTTAGTCTGCAAGGCTAGTGTTTATTTTTATTGTTTCTTTCGTTTGTAAAGATTTTTCTTATACTGTGCTATTGTCTTGTCGTTTTGTCCTTGCAAGGATATTAGTTTTTTTGTGTTTTTTCACTCTTTGTGAGAGTCAATACTTCTTTGTGTTGCTTCACTATTTATGGGTGACTATTTCTACCTGTTAGTAGTCTCGCTTTGCAAGGCAAGTTTTCATTTTTCGTCATCCAAATAATAATCTTTACAGTTGGTAAGTGTTGTATGTTTAATGTTCAATGGTTTAAAATACTCAGTTTTTGGTGTTATTTTGTTTCTGAATGGATCTACTCTGCAAGGTAAGTGTTAGTGGTCATCACTACTTTCACACTGCAAGGCAGATGTTCACTTTTACAGGTATTAGGGTTTGTGAAGGTGTTTGCTCTCTCTCTCACTATTATTCCTCTTTCATCATCAAGCTAAACATATTTGCAGTTGGAAAGTGTTGTATGTTTAATGTTCTGTGGTTTAATATCTTTGGTTTTTTATGTTATTTTGTTTGTGAATGGTTTTACTCTGCAAGGTAAGTGTTTATTTTACAGTTTATTTTGTTTGTGAACGGTTTTACTCTGCAAGGTAAGTGTTTATTTTACAGTTTATTTGGTTTGTAATTTTTGTTTGATACTATGCTTATGTATTTCTTCTGTGTCCTTGCAGGGTTATTACATTGTTTGTGTTGTTGACAGTTGATTTGTTAGTTGACGTGAATTCTAGGCCGACTCTTGTTAGAAAGAATAACTGATCTGTCAAGTGAATTCTACCCCGACCGTGCGCATGAATGTCGACATTGTTTATGGCCGGTTCAAACCCTAAAATGTAATTTGTTTTGTTGTTGTCATAATTATTTTGCTCTTCTAATTTTCTGGTAACGTTGGATTTAGTCATCGAGTTAGGTCTTCTTCTAGCTGTGACTGTTTTGTTGGTGTCATTTCTGAGCTTCTCGCCATGAATGGTTTTAGTCTTCAAGGTAAGTGTTTATTTTAAAGTTTCTTTCATTTGTAATGCATTTTTTTATGTGTGCTTATGTTTTTCCATGGTGTGCTTGCAGGGTTCTTACTTTGTTTATGTTGTTTAACTATTTGTGGACGTCACTACTTTTAGTCTTCAAGGCACCTGTTCACTTTTACAGGTATTAGGGTTTGTGAGGGTGTTTGCTCACTCTCTCTCGGTTATTGGTCTTTCGTCATCAAGTTAAATATATTTGCAGTTGGTAAGTGTTGGATGTTTAATATTCTATGTTCTATTTGAGAAGGATTTTACTCTGCAAGGTAAGTGTTTAGTTTTACAGTTTATTTCGTTTGTAAACATGTTGTTTTTTAAGTGTTCTTATGTATTATTTTAGTGTCCTTGCAGGGTTATTACCGATGAAAAAATAGGTGAAAAAAAGGCTTAGAAAAAAGATGTTGAAGTTTTATTTCATGTAATTTAAGTACTTTAAAAATTTGGAAGATGCAAAGATAATCGAGGCATGGAAGACTTTAAAATGCTTACTGAGACAATGATCAAATCAAAATCATCAAACCAGAGACACTGGAAAAAAATAAAAAAATAAAAATTATTCCTTAACACTTTCACATCTCTTAGCTTCAATTGTATGTTTGACATCATTATCCAACAACATATAGAGAGAAACATAACAGTAGCAACAGTAATGTTGATATAAGAATGATAAACAAGTACCCCATCAACGCGTTCCTTTATTTCTCCAATGTCTTGGAGTGTAAAAGAGCATGAAGCCATAAGTTTAGGCAACAGCTCTACTCCAGGATGCCCTCGAATAGGGAACCTACTATCCTCCATCCATTTCGATATTAGAAAAGTGGTAATCAGATCATGTAACGTGTACCACATTACAAGCACAAGAGTCAATGGCCCATTCCATATTCTAGTTATAATTTCAAGGCAAGGCCATGCGGTGGTCTAGGTCTGAGAGTATTTATGAGTACTTATTGGTGGGTGTTGTATGTGTTGAGAAGGGGAAGAAATGAGTGTATGATTATGAGGGATTGTAGTACGAGCCTGAGCTAAAGAGACAATAGAAGTACCGTCTCTCAGCATATGATCCAACTTCAGAATGGCAATGGCTTCACCCTTTGTGGTTTTGTAGTTAATGAAATGGAACTCCCAAAGTAAAATAGACAATCTAAACATGAATAATCATTATCCTCTTCTCCTTATTCATGTTTAGATTGTCTATTTTACTCAACATATCTACTTTTTGAACCTCCTAGGGGGATAAAGAATCCAATTAAGGATTTGGTTTGTCTTTCTTCTTACAAGAAAAATGTTTTTTTTATTCTTCATGTAGGTATTGGAAGCATGACCCACTATAGTACAATAATAGTAGATTATTGAGGAGTCTTCATAGTCTATCTATTGTACCCAAGTACCAAATTTTGAAGAGAAAGTAATATGAGTGGGGAGTGTTTGGTTTTTGTCTACAAACACACAAAATCTAGAAAATAACAAAATCCTCATAGATTTAGTGATTTTATTAGGAGCACAATATTGTTCAAAGGAGATAGCAATAATCATGAAAACCTTATCATCCCTGGCAAGTGAACCCAAATAGGAAACTTGAATATTCTAGTCATTAGGTTGAAACCAAGAGACCAAATGTGAAGACTAAGACCATCTAAACCTAGAAACTGGTGGCCTTCATTAAGAACCCTACAACTATCCTCTTGGCCAGAAAAAAAAAAAAAGAAGGAAAAAAACATTTAACATTGTTGATACCTCAACCTTATCGTGAAGTTTCCAAACTCAAAGGATCTATCTTCTAATAGTATCAATATTGGTCCAATTCACATAGTCTCCCAACAAGTGAGGTCCTAAGACAAGCAAACAATTCAAAAAGTGTAGAGTCAAGAACATCAATGTAAATCTATAATTCCCTATCCGAAGAGCCAAGACAAAAAGCTAGGCTAACAAACTTTTTTGAAGACTTATATTAACATAACATCTTACATAAGATAAAAGAGTGTAGTGTCCTAAATTGCACTCACTTACAATTTTGTCCTCACCTAGGCCTCACTTTGGTGTTTTGACTTCCTATACCTGATTGCAGTGTTGATTCTACTCACACCTATTATAATCTTGCATTTTCATTATCTATCCAATTCCCTCCCCATTATGGAGTCCTGATTTTTTGGACCAGGGCATGGTATACCCTAGTCCTAAATGAGGACTAATATAGCCCACACCCTAGTCCTAAATTAGGACTAGTGTAGCCCACACCTTAGTCCTAAATTAGGACCAAGGCATACCATGCCTTGGTCCTCTTAATTAGGCCCTAAATTGGGCCCTCACAATGATCATCTCAAATGAGCAAGAAATTTAATCTCATGTTGACTTGTTCTGAAAAATCCAATTTATTTTTTCGGTAGAAAAGTATATAAGAGGGCCTACCCCTCTCATTTGAAATCCTAAGCCAGCCTAATAAGTTTTATGATCTCAATACACTTTGGCAAAATTCAATTCAAGTGAGCAACCAATCAATAATTCATTAAGCATTGGAGCAGAAGTGAAGTCAAGTTCAAGTATTGAAGGTGGCATCCATGAACAATGTTTAATGAAGACATTATACATGAAACCCTTAAACCTTTGTGAAGATCAAACAAAACTACCAGTTGAATATAATGATAATCTCAAACCTTTCCCCATTGGGATTAATCTTGGATCTACTGGGTTCAACCCTCTTTCAATGTAATGGTGCTAATTAGGTTATTTAGTGAATTTACTTAGTGAAACCCTAATTCCTAGTTTTTCACCACTTTACATTTTGGTGAAGCCGGCCTACTTCATACTTAATTCTAATTTCTTGTCTTATATATGATTTTGTATGCATTTTAAAATTCAGAATTGCACTCATAGTTGTTATTTTCAATTGAATTTTATAAATCTAGAGGTTAAATTCACAAAATCCCTAATTTATTATTTTAAAATTAACTTGTGGGTTGCATAATTTTTCAAGTGTATTATCATATCTAATTATTATGACATATTATGTTATGATTTAAAGGCCTTTATTGTTCAAAATCACAAATCAAATTTCTTAACTAATTGGTTAATCTTGCATTGCTTAATCATAGTTTTCAATTTTGGTATTGAAATTTCCCTCCTTTGTGCATACATTTTGTTACCATTAGTCCTATACATAATATTCCCATGAGAGGAAGTTGTAGACTTAAGGCTTCCCAAGGTTTAAACACTAAGGATATGGAGCCTCAGTTGGATCACTTGTTCCATGAGAATGTTGGTGCTTCCTCTAATGCAACAATTGAGATCATTTATCCTCATTCTCCTCATAATTCTCATGGCATGGATGAATCACTAACTAGGGTTACCATTGACCAATTAGAGAAGATTGGCAATAAATTTGAAAATATTCAACAATGGATGAGTCAACAATACTTGGAAAGTGAGGCAGTCCCTTTGCTTGAAGGATTAAAAAGAATGGTGCCAAGTATCAAAATTGGTGTTGATTTGTTGTGTGGGCTTTCTCATATTGTTGACACTAATATTATTCCAATAGAAAATTGTGTGGAAGTCCTTGGTTACTCTCAATGCACTAGTCAAGTCAATTATTCCACTTCTATGTCTACATCCTTGCCTAGTGCACCTACATTTACATCTTTTATTATGGCTACTTCCACACAAAATGTTAATCCTACACATGTTAATCATTGAGGAGATCTCATTGGTGGAGCCATGGAAGGAGGGTCATCAAAGAGAATAGTTTAGACCATGCAGAAAGAGTTACACAACGAAAAACAACTCAAAGTGATGGAGGCAATGCAAAAACAAACTATATTAAAACATGAAAATCAGTTACAAACTGTCGACATCATGTGGGCTCAAAGATTCAGCTCACAAACCTGAATACAAAACATGAATGTTATGCAACATCCGGCTCAAGCAAGAATGCAAGCCAACCTCGGATCTCCTAGCCTAGAGATCTATTTCCTATCTTCCTAAACTTGATTCTAAATGCTTAATTACATTTATTTATATGATCAAGGGTGATAAGTGTCAGCTCAAGGTGAAACAATCCTCGATGAACAAGATGAAATGTGGAAAACAACAAGGTTGGCCTCTACCAAAGAGATCCATCTGAAAAATCCATAAGATGAAGTGCGGACCAAAGGAAGTTTGACCACATGCCAAGGAACATTGAAAACAATAAATTGAAGCTTTGCAAGCTGCAAAAATTATCTGCAAGATTTGCCAATTTAGCAAAATAGGTCCAAGCGGTTTTGGTGTTCTAAGTCAGAAAACTATCTCGAATTCCAAAAGCGATAACTTGCTAAGAAAAGATCCAAGTGTCATGCGGACGTAGGATAAGGCAAATGAAAATGTCCACAATTAAAATCTAGCTTTGCCAGATCCAGTGAGCAAATGCCAAGAAACTTATAATGAAATGTTGAAACTACAAAATAGGAACAAATTAAAAGAAAATGTTTTTTTTTTGTTGATGCAAGATTGCCAAGAACTAGGGATGCTCCTACATCAGACATCTAGGGTTGTTGAAAAAGTGAGTCCCTCACTTTTTTGGGGTCAGAGGAAACCCAAGGAGGTCTACCTCTACTTGAGAAATCCATGATGAATCTTCAACTAGTCTATCCTTCCAATTCACAAGATACTCTCTGTACTGATTGCTCTGGGTGCTACGTCCAATTCTTCTCTCCAAAATCTCTTCAATCTTATCTAGTGTCTACTGAGGTATCTGCTTCTCTAGGTCTACTATAATATCTTCACTGAATTTTGTTTCATGATACTAATGTAGATCTGCAATTTTGATTATAGGTAAAATACCCAAACTATCTGGTAACTCCACTTCATATGTATTTCCAAAATTGAACTTCGTCAAGATCTTACAAGGTCCAAACTTTCTTATCTTTAACTTGTTATAAGTTCCAACTGGAAATATTTCTTTTCTCAAATACACCATCACTTCATCTCCTACTTCAAATTCTTTATGTCTCCTCTTCTCATCTGCTTTCTCCTTATATTTAGTGTTCATGTCCTTCAGATGTTGTTTAACTTGAGTATGTATTGCCTTCATATGCTCTGTAAATTCTTTTGTTTCTACACTTATCTTGTCTTCATTACTGATGTCTCTCAATTCTGATATGCCTCTAGGGTGTACTCTGGTAACAATCTCAAAAGGTGTTCTTTTGGTACTCCTGTTCACTGAATTATTGTAGGCAAGCTCTGCTTGTGCAAGAATCAAATCCCAACTTCTGGTATTCTCTCCAACTAAGAATCTTAGAAAATTTTCGAAGATCCGATTCACTACCTTTGTTAGTTTATCTGTCTATGGGTGAAAAGCATAACTAAACTTTAAATCTGTCTTCAGCTTCTTCCAATGTGTTCTCCAAAAGTATCTAATAAACTTAGTGTCTCTATCTGAAACTATGCTTTTAGGTAATCCATGCAATCTCACCACTTCCTTGAAAAATAAATCTACAACAGGTACTGCATATGTTGTCTTTTTACAAGGTATGAAATGTGCCATCATTGAGAATCTATCCACTACCACAAATATAGAATCATTTCCTCTTCGTGTCTTAGGCAACCCAAGTATAAAATCCATACTTATGTCCTCCCAAGGTCTCTTTGGAACTATCAAAATCTTATGCAATCCAACATTCTTACTACTACATTTTGCAAGTTGACAAATCCTAAAGCTTTGCACAAATTTCCTGACATCCTTATGAATCTGAGGCCAAAAGTAATTCTTACTCACCAATGCTACTATCCTATCAACTCTAAAGTGTCCAACTAATCCTCCACTATGCTTTTTTTTTATTAGACTTTCTCTCATAGAACTTCTAGGTATGCACAACTGAACTCCTCTAAACAACATCTCATCTTTAACGAAAAAATCCAACCACATACTTTTCTCTACCATAACCGGTTCATTATAAGCTTTCCAAGGTTCCGTAAAATCTAAGTCATCCTCATACAAGTTCTTCAATTCCTCAAAACCTAACACCTTCACTCTCATCTATATCAGTAAGTTCCTCCTTCTGCTCAATGCATCAGCAACTCTATTTGAGTTCTACTTCTATGCTTCAACACAAGGTATAACTCTGTAAGAACCCTACCCATCATATGTCTCTTATTCAACTTACTCTGACTATTCAATTACTATAAAGCTTGATGATCCATATATAACACAAACTCCTTGTTGGCATTTGATCATTTGTAGTTAACCGATAATGTGTGTGTTTTTTATGTAAACGGTATATGTCTGTTGTGCATAGATATTAGATTTATGTATGATGACTATTTTGTATGTTGTCATTGATGGCAACTATGTTTCTTTGAGTCATCTAAGTCCTACAGTTCTACCAGCTAGACTTAACCAGTAAAGCAAAGAGTTCAATCAGAAACGGTAATTAGGCCTTCAACCAGTAAATGGTAGACAGTGTTACATTCTGACAACCAGTACATGAAAATCATGAAGATTGAGATGATGTGGTTTGTAGCAACATTGAAGACTATTAGATAAATATATTTTTGTGACCGCACATGCTGAATCGATCAGTTGAATGAGATTTGTTTGACAGAACAAATTAGTGGATGGAGACTTAACCGATAGTGATGAAAATCACTCAGATTGATAAAACGACACAGAATTGGATTTGTTATGTCGGTGGCCGGCATAACTAAAGCGTACAATGCAAGATTGTCTAGATGCATTGAACTTAGGGAATTGTAATAAGGTTCTAGCTGGCCTTATGATAAAATTAATTGTGTGATGAGGTATGAAAAGATATGTGTGTGTGTGTGTGTGTGTGAGCTTGATAGTGAGATATATAGATGAGAGAATTTTGTAATTTTGATAGTGCGAAGATCAGAGGAGTTGAGAGATGAATTATTTGTGATGTTGTAATATTTTGAAGTGTGTCTTATTGGACACAGAAGGTGTTATACTAATATCATTTGTACTTTTTGTCTCCCTAATAGTTGCAGCAAGAAAATCCTCTTACAAGGTCACTCCTAACAGGGTGCAGTCAGATCCTAATAGTTCTGATCATTAAATCCTCATACAGGTGACACATTAACTTGTGTTTGCAAATCCCAATAACTTGGATAGCTCCTAATAGGACTATTCCTCATAGGCCTTATTGTATAGCTCTTAATCGGGCTTAGACACTTCTAACAGGGTGTGCCCCTAATCGGGTGTTGTAGACCTTAACCATTCAGATCTCTATACTGCAG
Organism: Cryptomeria japonica; assembly: GCF_030272615.1. Lineage (NCBI taxonomy): Eukaryota > Viridiplantae > Streptophyta > Pinopsida > Cupressales > Cupressaceae > Cryptomeria > Cryptomeria japonica. Next base: position 924,143,434 of record NC_081407.1, read on the forward strand.
ATAGTGGATCTTGTGGGTAGTAATTCCCACCGTGGTTTTTCCCATTTGGGTTTTCCACATATAAACTCTTGTGTCATGTGGTTTATACTTTATGTGGTGATTGCATACTTGGTGTTATTTCTTATATGCCTATTGAGTTTTAAGTTGGTTAAATTGATAATCAGATTTGTATTGTTTTTACTTGCACCGATTCACCCCCCCCCCCCCCCCGCTCTCAGTGCCTTATAAGTTCATAACTCCTTAGGCAGCAAGTAATGTCTCCACTTCTTCAATGCTTGAATTATGGCATAAAATTTCTAATCATACATAGAATATCTCCTTCTTGCATCATTCATCTTCTCACTGAAATAAGCTATTGGTCTTCCTTCCTGACTAAACACTGATCCAATTGTATTCTCACTTGCATCACAATCCACTTGAAATGCTTTGCTAAAATTTGATAAAGTTAACACAAGCTACTCTGTCACCTTCTGCTTCAACATTTCAAAGCTCATATTTTCTCTAGTTGTCCACTTGAAATCCTTTTTATCTCCTCTCATTGTTTCATTCATAGGGCTGCAAACTGAATAGAAATTTTGGATAAACTTTCGATAGAAACTAGCCAATCCATGAAATAATATTACCTCTCCAATGCTTTCTGATGTAGTCCATTCAATAATTTCTCTTACCTTCTCATGGTCCATCTTCAATCCATCCACAGATATCACAAATCCCAAATAGACTTATTCTTCCTTCATGAAACTGCAATTCTTAATGTTTATCAACAACTTTTCTTCTCTCAACCTCTACAAAACATGTCTCAAATGCAACATATGTTCCTCCTTGGTCTTACTAACAATCAAAATGTTATCCAAATATAAAATAAAAAACTTACCCAAGAATTTCTTCAATGCCTCAGTCATCAACCTCATGAAAGTACTTAGTGCATTAATCAATCCAAAAGGCATCACCAACCATTCATGCAATCCTTCATTTGTCTTGAATGTTGTCTTCCACTCATCTCCAAGTCTCTGATTCTAATTTGATGGTATCCACTCTTCAAGTCTATCTTTGTGTATTATTTGGCTCCACTTAAACAATCCATTATGTCATCCATCCTAAGCAAAGGAAATGTGTACTTCATTGTGATCTTGTTTATTAGTCTAGAGTCTGTACACATCCTCCATTCTTCATTCTTCTTAGGTGCTAACACTGTTGGAACTGCACAAGGACTCAAACTCTCTCTGATCAAACCTCTCCTCAATAACTCTTGCACTTGTCTATTCAATTCCTCATTTTTTTTTGGTGTCATCCGATTTGATTCTTTGTTAGGAAAACTAGCTCCAGGGATCAGGTCCATGAAATACGTAATACTTCTCACATGGGGTAATCCATCATGTACATTTTCTGAAATGATGTCTACATATTCTGATAGCAACTCCTTTATCTCTTCTTTTTGTTCTTCTTCATGCTCTAAATTGTCATTTTTCTTAGAAATTAAACAAAAGCATACATTCTCATGTCTCATCCCATCCATGAATTTTCTTCCATCCACCAAACAGATTCTAGCATCAATACAAACTTCAGTTTTTTGTGTTGGAGCACCTAGTCATTGTCATGCCTAGTGAAGGATTTTGTGATGGATTTTGTTTTTTGTGTTTTTTCAAGGTTTAATAAGGTCCTAAGGATAATTTTTAATCACTTCAAATCAATTTGTAAGGCCATTGATGCCATTGGAGTCATGTAAGCCTATAAGGCTCTAGTTGGGTCAAAGTTGGTCAAACTTAATAAAATGTATCCACATGAGTGGAAATGGTGTAATAAGTGTTATAGGGTCTATTTTAATGTGTTTTGAAGGAATTTGTTAATTTTTAGTTTTATATGTTGAGTAGATCAAAAAATTGTCAAAAAGATGGAAAAGCTGCTTAGCAACTTTTACATATTTTAATGAAAGTTGTTTTCCAACGGTTACCCCTTTTAAAAAATTATTTGGGGGATATTTGTTTGGGTCTTGAGGAGTTTAAATACCCCCATTTTGGTCAATATTTATTTTGTTCTTGAGGAGTTTAAATACCCCCATTTTGTTTGGGTCTTCAGATAGGGGTAAATAAAGTGACAATGACCTCGAAGAAGAAGAAGGAGAGGGTGAAGGTGGAACCCCTCAAGAAAATCATCAAGAAGAGGAGATGGCTCCTAAATAAAGAAGGCTTCTCAATTATTTAAATTCAGTGAAAGGGGGGACCTCTAATGTAAAGATGGATCTTCCAATGTATGGAGGCAAAATGGATTCTGAGGAGGTGATAGAACGAGTTGATTCTCCCAATAACTACTTTGAGTACAAGGAAGTGCCAGAGGAAAAGAAGGTAAAGTTTGAAAAGACAAAATTGAAAGGGGCTACCTTAACATGGTGTAACTATACCCAAGGAGAAAGGGTGAAGCAAAACAAGTCCATGATCAATTCATGGGACAAAATGGTGAACAAATTGAAGAGTCAATTGTTACCTGCAAACTATGAGGTCCAAGTGTTCAAGAAGATGCAAAACTTGAAGAAAAAAGACATGGATGTGGCTACCTACACCGAGGAGTTTCATAAACTCATTCTAAGGTCTGGACATGTGGAGAATGAGAGGGAGAAATTTGCAAGATGCCTGAATGATTTGAAGTTTAGCATTCAAGATTAAATCAGTCTTGTAACCCAAAAAAACTGTTGAAGAATGTTTTCAAGTGGCATGTAGGGTTGAAGAGAATTTGAAAAGTAAGAAAGAACAAAAAGGAAGGGGAAGAGGTAGATTCATCACCAATAGAGGAAGAGGACATTCCTATGAAGACCAAGGAGATAAAAACAAGCGCAAGGAACAAGATGCAGATCAAAGGGATGGTTCAAGAGGTATACTTGGAGAAAGAAGTTCCAATACATTCTTAAGAAGATGCTACAATTGCAATGAATTTGGCCATCCAGCATTCAAGTATCCTGAGAGGCAGGCTTCCACTTCAAGTGGTGGTGAAAGGAGAAGGGAAAAGAGGGTAAAATTGGTGCAAGAAGATGAATATGAAAGCATCAACTCCCCAAGTCATCCTACCAATCCAAAAGTGGGAGAGGAATTGATATCAATGACAACAAAGGACACATTTGCAACAATTAGGGCTTTCACAGGGTTGTGCATCATTGACATACTTCCTATTCTAAAGTTGGTGAATAACAATATTGTATTTGAGCAAAATATGACAGGAGGGATATGACCATTGAGGACATCATTGATCTAGGTAACCATTGTGTAACCATGGGTTTGGCCAACAATATTTACTATTAGAACCATAAGTGTTCTGCCACTATCACTACAATACACTTTTCCTATTAGATAGTGGTTGAAGGAGAAAAGTTTGATCTTTATGATCTTTTGAGACAATAACTTTTGGATGATCTAGACATGAGAAAGAAAATAATGTATTTGTTTAGGATGGGTATCTAATAATTTTCTTAGCTTTTATTTTATGAATGAGGTCCTAGGTATTAAAAGTATAGTGTGGAATAATTTCACTCTTGTAGTGGTGCAAATAAAACATCATATTAGAAATTTAATAATGATATGAAGCATACAATACTGCATATTTTATTTGGTTCAAGAATTATGAAAATGAGATGTAGGAAAGTGAGAGGATTCCTACTAGTTTGGTCTAGAAATATAGAAATGAGATCACTTTTTTGGTCATTAAGAATTGTTGCTACATTGAGGTGATCAAGCCAAAACTAATTGCCTACCGGAGTTACCCTATGAAATATCAAAGGAGTATGTTGAGAATAATATAAAGACCTTATTTTAGTTGTTGATAGATTAGAGTGCCAAAATATTTGGGATCGCAATAGAGATTTTAAACAAGATGATCTAGAAGAAGATTGGCATTGATGGTATGATGAATCAATAAGGATCCGGTCAACTACTGAGAAGGGGGGTGAATCAGTAGATAGAAAAATGACACAAACTTTTCACCAAATAAAAACAACCTCTCAAGACAAACTCAAAACTGATTGGTTCAAACACTAAACTACAAATTGCAATATCATTGTCAAGTAAACTGGTTGACTATCATAACAGAATAACAGTAAAATAACTTTGAACTCTCAAAACCTTTTAACGAAAACATCCAAATACTTTACTGATAAAAGTAAAAGCTCATTTCAGACTGTTAACGGTCATCATATCATCTCTAAGTGGATTTAGCAGTTAAGAAAATTAACCATATCAAACATAACCACAAAAACATTCACCACTTGACACAATGATTTTGACGTGGAAACCCAAATGGGAAAAACCGCAATGGGGATGAATATAGTCTAAAAGTATTCTGAACTCTTTTGAAGTTCTCCCTATTAGCAGCCAAGCCTATTAAAGCTTTACAATAAGTCCTATTAAGAACAGATCCTGTTAGGGACCACCTGGTTAAGGGATTGACTATAATTCCCTATTAGAATAAATACCTTGTTAGGAGTAACCTCGGTAGAGGATTTGAAATCCAAGATAATGGATCACCTGGTTAGAGGATTTAGACAACACTAAGATTGTTAGAGCTTACCCGATTAATGGATTTGACTTTTGTAATTGTTAGAGAACAACAGGGGTTTGTTGATCTGGTGAATAGCACTACTCTACTTGATCAGGCCCTTTTCATGCTCCTATCTACCTTTACACATACTACAGATACATCATCTGGTTCGGCAACCAATCACTCTTACGTTCAACCAAAATTGCCAACACTATAACAAAACAACTCATCAAACTTATAAACAAAACAATAGGTTGGTAACACATCACAAACCTAAGATCTTATAGAGATTAAAAACAAATTGGTTCAAATATGACCATTGGATTATATATTAATCACTTGCACATCATTCAATATAACCTCGACCGCTCCTTGATCACCACTTCATCGATCCCTATAACTCATCACGCGGTTTCCATTACATGCAATGTACTTGTTCATTCCCAAGACAAAAAACATTATCTCTATGTGCTAAAAACCATTTGAAACTTCATCTCATACAACATGCATATGTGGCATAATCATTATTGCTCATCATTTTATCATAAACCAATACAACTGATTCACCAAGCTCCATCGGTTAGGGTTTAGCATATCAATGGGTAGGGTTTACCGGTCGATCTCCCTTCTTCTCTAGTAATACCGGTTTCCTTCACAAGCTCACTTACTGGTTGTAAAACAACATTATTACAGCATCATTAGTGGATATAATTGACATCAATGACAATATAAAAGTTCATCTATGCAATCTTTATGCAAATGCCAACAATCTCCCCCTTTGGCATTGATGGCAATACAAATATCAATACCCTTGATTGATATGATTGTGAATAGGAATCATGGTTTATATTTTACTATGTATTCTCCTTCAACTAGTTCTCCATGTCTTCAGCTGGTAACTGGCTATAGATCTTCTCTTTGTCAATCATATGGTTCCTCTCCCCAATCATATAGTTCTTCTCCCCCTTTGATAACAATGCTAAAGTGAAAGTAAAACATGCAGTGTCATACTTCACTATTCTGCAACATCAACTTGCAACTTGATGCTCCCCCCATGGAATAACTCCACTCTACACCAATCCTGCTTCAAGATTCTTCAATTAGCTCTGGGACTGATGTATTCCACATCTTGCTCAATTGACCTCATGTAGGGGCACAACCCCTAGTTGACCTCTGAGATACTCAAAAGTAGTCTTAGGCAGAGGTTTAGTAAAGATATATGCTAGTTTCTTGTTGGTAGAAACATGCTCCAATAACACATCTTTACTCTGCACTTTTTCTCTCAAGAAATGAAAATATTTCAGCTCGATATGCTTGGTTCTAGCATGCAAAATTGGTTTCTTTGAGATATTAATTGCACTGTTGTTGTCACATTAAATCTTTACAGGATCTGTAATCTTCAGCTTGAATCCTTCCAGAATGTGTTTCATCCAAATTTCCTGGGTACAATTCATATACGTTGCAACATACTTAGCTTCAACAGTGGACTATGATGTACAGCTCTGCTTCTTGCTGCTCCATGAAACAAGCCTTCCTCTAAGAAAGAATGCACCATAGGTTGTGCTCTTCCTATCATCAACATTACCTGCCCAATCTGCATCCATATAAACTTTCAAATCAAAGTTACCTGCATATAAATACCATAATCCATAGTCAATAGTACCTTTCAAATATCTGAATATCCTCTTGGTTGCTATCAAGAGTTCCTCCTTTGGATTCTTTTGAAATATGGCAACTAAACCAACTAAATGAGCAATATTCGGTCTGTTGTGAACAACATAATGCAATTTCTCTATCATTGACATGTACTCCTTTTCATCAACAAATGCAGCTTCATCCTCCTTAGACAATTTACAACCTATAACTATTAGTGTCCCAACTGGTTAACAGTCACTCATTCCAAATGTCTTCAATACCTCTTTCACATATTTAGACTATGTGATAAAAATACCTCTTCATCTACTGAATTTGCAAACCTATGAAGAATTTTATCTCTCCCACTAGAGACATTTCAAATTCACTTTTCATTTCATTTGCAAAGTCATCACTCATATCATCATTGCCTCCAAATATGATATCATCCACAAACACTTCACTAACCATTATCTTATCTCCTTTAGATTTGAGATAAATATTGTTGTCTTCACTAGTTCTCTGAAAACCTATCTTCATCAAGTCTGAATGTAGCCTTTCATACCATGCTCTCAGTGCTTGCTTCAAACCATATAGTGCCTTGTGCAATTTACACACCATGTCCTTTGCATCAGTCAAAGCATAACCATCTGGCTGCTCAATGTATACTTCTTCTTCCAGTATTCCATTTAGAAATGTTGACTTCACATCCATCTAATATACTTTGAATCCCTTATATGTTGCAAATGCAAGTAGAGTCCTAACACCTTCGAATCTAGCAACTGGTGCAAATGTCTCACCATAGTCTTCTCCTTCTTCATGTTCATAACCTTTCCATACCAGTCTAGCTTTGTTTCTGACTACTACATCTTCACTCAGTTTGTTCCTGAATACCCATTTAGTACCTATCACATTTTTATTCATCGTTCTAAGTACTAGGGTCTATGTATTGTTCTTCTCAATCTGGTCAAGCTCCTCTTCCATAGCTTTAATTCAGTGATCATCCCCAAATGCTTCCTTAGCAATTCTAGGCTCAATAGTGGAGATCATGCAAGAATTCTCTCTGATTCTTCTTCTAGTTAACACTCCAGCATCTTTATCTCCAATAATCTGGTCAAGATTATGATTGAGTCTCACATACCTTGGAATAACATGATCATTATCTTCAGGTTCTTCTTCTTAACTATCTTCCTCTTCTTCTAAATCTACTTGTTCTGGTTGAACTGGTACTACAGCATTCGCTTCATTAGCTTTTGGCTTCACTGGTTCTAGTTCCAAAATTAGAATGCAAGGTTCTTCATCCTTTTTCTCCTCACTGGTTTCTTCTGAGACTTCACGATACTCATCCACTCGAACATCAACACTCTCAATAATTCTTTGTGTTCGGTTGTTATAACATTTGTAGGCCTTACTCTTGGTGGAGTAACCAAGAAATATGCATTCATGACTTTTAGCCTCAAACTTACATAGTCACCTCTCTTGATAAAACATTTACTGCCAAAAATCTTAAAATAACTGACATTAGGTGATCGACCATACCAATATTAATAAGGAGGTTTATCCTTACCTCTCTTTACCAATATCAGGTTCATAGTGTATATAGCTGTGCTAACAGCTTCTCTCCAAAAACATTTTGATACTCCTCCTTATATAAGAATCATTCTAGCAGCTTCAACAACTAACTGGTTGTCCCTCTCTGCAATACCCTTCTGTTGTGGTGTCCTCGGTGTAGAAATTTACCTCTTTATTCCATTGTATATCTAGTGAATTTGTTTAAAGTAAATTCACCACCTTGATCAGTCCTCAGACACTTTATCTTCTTACCACTTTTCTTTTCAGCTAAGGCCCTGAATGCCTTGAACTTACTAAAGTCTTTTGTTTTATCCTTCAAGAATGTGATCCACTTCATTCTTGAGCAACCATCAGTGAAGATCATAAAATATCTGACACCTTGAATACTTTTATTCCTTATTGGTCCACAGAGTTATGTATGAACGAATTCTAACAAATGTTCTGCTGAAAAAGATTTTCTCTTAAAATTTTAGGATGTCATCTTTCCTAACTAACATTCCTTACATGGAGCATTCATCGGTTTATTTAACTGAGGCAAACCTCTTACTGACTTGGATTTACTAACCTCAACAATGTTATCAAAATTTATATGACAAAATCTCTAATGCCAAAGCCAACTATCATCTACTTTAGCAATTAAATAGTTGTTGACTTTAGGATTTAGGTGAAACAGGTTACCTTTTGTCTACTTGCCGGTTGCAATTAGTTCACCTTTGCTCCCATAGATTTTGCACATTTCATTCTTAAATTCCAATGGATAACCTTTGTCATTGAGTTGAGCTACACTTAAAAGATTGTGCTTTAATCCTCCAACCCAGTAGACATCATCTGCACTACTCTTTCCATTAAGAGAAATAGTTCCCTTTCCTTTTACCATGCAGGGTGAGTCATTTCCAAATCTCACAACTCCTCCATCAAATTCCTTCAATGTAAGAATTTTAATCCAGTCACCGGTCATGTGGTGTGAACATCTACTATGAATGATCCAATCATCAGAACTATCCATGTGAGAAACTAATGCTTTCTGATCATATGTCTCCTCTTTAATGGCTACAAAGACAATTCCATTAGAATCTCCCTAAGATTCCTCATCAGTGATACCACCATCAACTACAATGAGGCAATTGCTTTTACCTTTTCCTTTGTACTTCTCATGCTTATGCTCATTGTCACCATTAGGACAGTTAGCTGCAATGTGTCCAATCTTGTTACATGCAAAACATTTCAAAGGTAATTTACCTTTGTACTTACTAGTACCTTTGGGCAATGGCTTGGCCAACAATTCTTCAAGCTCAATCAATCTGTATTCATCATCAACTTCTCTTCTAGATCTAGATTCATAATTGTGACTGATGTCTCTACTTTTCCTCATAGAAGGGTTAGAGACTAAAGATCTAAATGCAAATTCGGATTTTTAACACTACCATCATAACCATTTAATTCAAATGTAGTAAGCTTAGCAATGATGGAATCAAGAGTTACCTTAGTTTTATCAATAAACTTTAGCTCCTGAATGGTTGTAACTCGAATAGCATAGACCGGTAGAAGGGTTCTCAACACCTTACTAACCACTATGGCATCTTCCACTTTACCACCAGCACTGACCATAGTGTTGAATATTCTCACCTTCAACCATCTGCATGTCACCAAATTTACATCTCAGACTCTCTTTGGCAATCTTCACATTCTCATCACCGCTATATTTTTCTTTGTTAGGTCCTGGAACAACTGAGAGGGGGCGATGAATCAGTTGTCAAATAAATTCAAACCAAAAACAACTTATCCAAACTTAATGCTTAATACCAGTAAACCAAACTTTATGTCAATAGACAGTTTATCAGTTAATTGCAGTACCAGTAAAGATTAATGCATGAAACAAAAAGACAATAACATCCACAACACATAACACCAATATCTGTACGTGGAAACCCTATAAGGGGAAAAACCACGGTGGGAAACCTTACCCACAATCAGATGATACTATTGCAGATAGTATGTGTATATAAATGAGGTCTGCACATGCGGAAAGGCCAAGCGCCTAGAGCTCACTGCTCAAACACAAATAGGAGTCACACTGACTATAATTGGATGGTTAAATCCAATAATGATGTACTACTCAAAATAGCATCTTCATATGTGTGAGGCCTCACCTCGACTCAATCTGACATTTCAGTGGATTTTATATTTAGACTATTATGGATACTTTATTTTGATGCATTTTGAAACTTAGAACTTATATGATTTCAGGATTTGGATAACATTGCTATGTTTTGATGATTTACTTATATGCTTTATGAGATAGAACACTACATGATTGTTAGATAAGATGATATTGCAATGGTAGATGTCGTTATTGAATTTGCAGGACTTTACTATGATAATAGAACTATGATGTATGGTTAAGTTTATGTGAATTGGGATGAAATTGCTTATATGAAATTGCTTGATAAAAGATGTATTTAATCTGTGCAAATGAAAATTGTATGCAAGTGATGATGTGTATTGTTATTCCTTTGAATTATATTATATGTGGATATTTGAAAGTACTAATGTGTAAATTGAGATGCGCAAGAAATTGACCATGTGACCATGGAAAATTACGGAGAACCAAACCTAGACTTATGTATGTTCGTAAGCCAGGGGTTGTCTATTTGGAGAGGCAACACCCCGTTTGTGTTGTATTTTTATTCGTAACAGTATATGCTGCATGTGTGTTAAGTGTTATTTAAATTTAATGTGTAAAAACCACAAGAGACGATTTCATGTTTTAATTTGTAAAAGTGTTTTATTTGTGTCACTTGACACATGTGTGGATTCAAGTTTAAATGCTTTATTTTTGTCTCTTGGTGGGAAAGTGTTCAACTATAGTTTTTTCAAATAATGTAACGTGATGTCATAAATACCTTGGGAAAGGAATCTTCGGAGAGGTCAACATATGTTTGACTCGAAAATAAACTTCGGAGGGGTTTAAAATGGGTTAAATGAACACCTAGAGGTAGTTTAATAGGGTTTCCTAAAGCCCATAAGGTATACCTAAGGGTTAGGGGTAATTTTAGGCAAGTTTCTACTCCTAAGTGATCTTTTTGACACTTTAAAAATTGGTTTTTCTGAGTTGTGCAAAAATTGAAATTAGAAGTTTGATCTTAGTTGTAAACTTTCCTATTCGAATGAGAGTCTTTTTCCCATTTTGTCTTACTTTCCTTTTTGGAGTTTTAGAAACTTGTGAGAACTGAGAGAATGGGCTTCTTAAGGAAGAATTTGAGAATTTGAGGGTAATCACCCACTCTCCATTTTTGGAGACAAAGAAAATTTTGAATAGAATAGAAAAGATTTGAATAGAAAAAAAAAAATTGGCTAAGGGTAGAAGAAGAAGATCCGTGGATTGGGTAGCTCTTCCTTAAATATTATCCTACCTTTGGGCAGATTAAGGTTGGTTTCATTATTCTTTAAAATGTCTTCTTTCTTGCATGTGTTTGGAAGTATGTTGGTATAAGAAATCTGTGTTCTTGAATGTTTTTTTTTAAGAATTTCATTTGGTATTTTGCATTATGTTTTATCTGTGTTTTGGGAGTTTTCTCAAGAACTCTTACTCTTGGGAGAGAAGAGGATCTTGTGGGTGGTAGCAGTGAGAACCCTCGAGTGAGAGACTCTCGTTTGAGAGCGATCACAAGGGATCTTTGTGTGACCCTTGTTGCATGGCCTGTTTGTGCAATGGGGGTCATAAGGAGGGATATAAGGCTAGAATGCGTTTGGGGGGCATAAGGAATAAAGGGTTGAAATTCTTGATGTATTTATTGTGCCATGAGGTGGCTACTTGTTTTCCATACTTGCAGTTCTCCTCAGGGTATTGGTCCACTACCACCCTTGAAAATGGTCATCACCAAAGTGTGGTGCAGTGTAGCCAAGTTGGGAGTGTGTTTGAAATTTGTGTTCTTCTTGCCTTCTATGTGTTTGCATGTTTGTTACCCGTCTAGGACTTGGTTCTCCGAGCTCGGGGGTGGCTACCAGTTAGCCTAGGCTGGGAGGTGAGCACTCCATGGTCATATTGTGATTTATTATGCAGGAATGTCAGGAGAAAAGAATAGGAAAAGTGAAAAGTTGCAGAAGATTATTGTTGAAGAAATCTAAATTCATTTGTAGTTATTAGTTTTGATAGAAGAAATACACCCTCATTCGTTGAAATGAGAGGCAAGTTGTAAATTTGAAATATAGACATGAGATCGGTTATTGTAGTTAAATAAAGAAACATCCTATAATTTTGCAGAATATCTTTAGAGTTGTAAAAAGCTAGATATGCTTCTATTTTCTATTTTGGAAAAAAAAAAAAAAAAGGGGGTTGCTTGTGATTTGCATGCAATAGTTTTTTTTTAATATGGAAAAAAATCAGTTTTAATTAAATCTGTGTTCTTCTTTTTATCCTGAGAATGTTATCTTCATTCTACTTGCAGAAAAATATGAGTTGTATTTGCTGTTAGATTTTAAGTATTATAAAAAAAAAAGGTGTGTATGTAGTTGTTGTGTTAGTTGTAAAATCAATGAATGTATTTATTGCAGAAAAGTATAATGCATTCCTAAAATAGTATTTCCTAAGTTCAGAAGAAAAAAAAATATAAATATTTCCGATGTGCTATGATAAATAGATTAGCAGTAGATTTATTCCATTTGCTTTTAGCATTTAATAATAAAATAAATAAATAGGAAAGGCAATAAATAGGTTGCATGCATATTGTGGTTTTAGAAAAAAATAATTTTTAGAATTCTGTTTTCTGTAAATTAATAGAGTACAATATAGTTATGGAAAATGTATCACCATTAAAACAGACTTACTCTATATTTCCTTTCCTACATTTGTAAATCAGAATCTTCCATGATTTTCGATGTTAGTTTAAGAAAAGAAATAATACTATTAGTTTTATATATATATATATATATATATATATATATATATATATATATATATATATATATGTAGAAATCATGAATATATCTATATATATATATATATTATATTAACATGTCATATAAATGCCCTACAAAACAAATGAAATGTAAACCCTAGACCATAAACCATTAAATATACATATATATACACACACACAGATATATATATATATATATATATATATATATATATATAACATAATGAATTACCCTTGTTTATTTTGTTTTTAAAAAAATTTGCATGTTAAACATATTGAGAAATATATATATATATATATAAATAAAAATTTAACTTTTAAAAAAAAGGGGCGGGTTTTTTTGGTTATTCGCGGGTTTCGGGCTGCACCCCACTATATGAACACACAGTGGGCGGCGCTAAAATGCCGCCACTGTGTGAGCACACAGTGGGCGGCGCCCAACGCTCCACTGTGTAACCGCACAGTGGGCGGCGCTCGATTCGCCCACTGCCTCCCCCACTCGGCCGCTAGTAAGTTTGAACGCCGCCGACCCTGCATCAAAACAAAATCATGGCCGCCGATGGGTTTCGGCCCTGTGTGTAATGGTAATAAAAAAATATATATAATAAACCCTAGCCCGGGTAGGGCTAGGGTAATAAAATAAAATAATATGTTTAGATTCTTTTAGTTAAGGGTCAATTTATAAAAAATAAAAAAAAATCCCTAATTAGGGTTGAAGGACAAAATGGCTATTAAGTTGGAAAGTTCTTTTAGATGCTTAAATATATATATTTATATATATATGTATATATATAAATATATATATATATATAAATATTTATATATATGTTTTTCTTTTTTGGGTATGTAATTATATAGAGTTTTTTTTTAAATATTTAAATACCTCTATATGATATACTAATAGGAAGTTTATATATATATATATATATATATATATATATATATATATATATATATATATATATATATATATATATATATATATATATATATATAATTTTAAAGAATAAAGCCTAGTCTTATATTTTTAAAAAGTATTTAGTGTGATAAATACTTAATCATGCCCTAGTTAATTTAATTAGAGCATTAAATTTTAAGTTGGATTTTAAAAGGATTAATCTAAACACCCTTCATTTTGAGGTCAGAATGGATGCTAGGAGAATAATTTTTAATTAGCTTTCTAAGCCGATTAATGGCTACTCGAAATTAATTTTGCCCGTGTAAATTAAATTATCTAAATTAAATGACACTTTAAACGATTATTATAATTATTGAATTAAAAATGGATTTTTTTTACTATATAGTCTTATTGGAGATTGAATTTATCTTCATCTTCTATTTGTTTTAATGAGATTGATTTAATTAATTTAATGACTAGGTATCTTGTGAAGATAAAATTAAACCATTTAGATTTCGCCAAATAAAAATTTATTTAATATTCGATACTTGGTTTGTATCAGAATTAGCTCGAATATAGAAATGGCAAATACATTAGCGCATGTCGTGTGAGCGAACTTGTTAATTAATTAGTATTTAAAAAAAAAAAAAAAAATCATTCTGTTTTTGCCCTAAATTTTGGGCATGACATTTTGGTATCAGAGCAAGGTTTCCACACTAGGAACCTTACTCCACTTACGTTCGCCTTAGATTATTTAAATTGTTTTGTTAAATTGATTTTATCAGACTTTTGAATTTAATTAAATTAATATTATTCTAAAAGAAATTAATTAATTATTTTGCCTTATTTTCCTCTTAGGATGCCTCCGACAACGCGGCAAGCTCACAAGCGCGGACGGGGTCCTAGATGTGTGCACATAGCACGCGAAGAGGTAGTGAGGGAGGCATCGGTTCGAGAGGAGAACCCAGGTGCATCTCCCGAACAGCCAAATGAACCTAACCGAGACCTCTTAGCAGCAATACAGAATCTTATTGGCATAGTTCAGGAAAGGATCCCAACAGAGAACCCTCAGGTTAGAAGTCATGACTCTGGGAGTCATAGACCTGTTGATAGAGAACGAAGCAGGAGCCCAGCTCTGATTCCTGTAGAGAGTCAGGGTGGAAATGAGCCAGAGTCTGTGCATATGCCAGGACCACCTCCAGTGGTGGAACCAGTTTATTTTGAGAGAGCTCATCGAGATCCAAGGGATCTTATCAAGGAGGTCATGCGCCTCCAACCACCATCCTTCGGAGGTTCTACCGATGGGGTAGAGGCTGAGGCATGGCTTTTGAGTCTTGAGAGGTGCTTTGCATTGCGTTCTTACGAGAGCAACCTGAAAGCACGTGTCGCAGTTCATCTACTGAGAGGGTCGGCCTCCACTTGGTGGAGACAGGAAGAGTACAAATGAGGATTAGTTCCTGATACTCTCACTTGGGAGATATTCATACAGAGGTTCCGTGAGAGGTACCTATCAGAACACTTTAGGCAATGTCGTATAGATGAATTTCACAATCTCGAACAAAAAGGCTTGTCAGTAACCCAGTATGAGAGTAAATTCTTTGAGCTATTGCCTTATGTAGATTATCTAAAGGATAAGAAACTTCTTGTAAACTGCTTCATTAGAGGGTTAAATGTCGGTATAGCCAGGCCTGTTAGGATGTCCGCTCCAGAGAGCCTTCGGGTTGTTGTGGAGAAGGCACTGATTGTCGACGAAATTCAGGTCAGACCACAGGACAATAGGGATCGGTTTCAGAACCGAAATCCCGCACCTCAGACTTATGGATTTCAGAAACCACATTGGAAAGGAAACAACCAAAATTCTCAGGGGTTCTCCAAACCCCCTCCTCCGCAACAGACACCACAGAACCAGAGGCAGAAGCCTCCACAGTATCAGCAGGGCTCCAAGCCCAAACAGTGGCAGACTCAGGGACAGAGACGTGATCAGAGAGCACAAGGGTAGTACACACAGCCGGTGAGGACTCAGCAGTCCTCCAGGGGTGTGTACAGCAGATCTAGTAGGACAGGAGGTCAGGCCTTCTCTAGGCCTCAGGGTGCCCAGTTCCAGGCACGGAATGCTTGCTTTACGTGTGGAGCCATGGGGCATATGGCGAGGGATTGCCCTTAGGGTCAAGTGGCAGGGAATCAGCGGATGGCCGCTTCAGAGCTGACAGTTGGTGATATGGGTAGGTCCCATAGAGTATTCGCAGTGGTTGACAACTGCCAAGCTGAGCATCAAGCCACAGTTATCAAATCTACAGGTATGATCAAAGGTAACAATGTATCTATTTTGTTTGATTCAGGAGCTACTGACTCCTTTATATCTCCATTGGTTGTGGAGCATTGCGAGCTAGTGGCAACTAGACAGGGTGTCAGTTGGGAAGTGGAATTAGCTTTAGGGGCTAGAGTGTCAGTGGAATCAGAGGTTAGGGCATGTTAGCTACAGATTGGCAAGACCACCACTTTAGTAGACCTTAGAGTGACCCCACTTGGATCTTACGGAATCGTACTTGGCATGGATTGGCTTTATGCCCACAGAGCCAAGATGGATTGCCACTTGAAAAAGATCGAGTGTGAGGATGATCATGGTTCACCCATAGTTATCACTAGGATTCAGAGGCCCGTGTCTCTTCGTATGATCTCCACAATGCAACTTAAGCGGAGCATGCGGAAGGGATGTCAACTTTTTGCTATCACTATCAGTGACAGAGGAGAAGAGGAAGAAAAAGAAACATTGCTCGATGACCATCCTATCCTTAAGGGATATTCAGATGTATTTCCTTCAGAGTTATCGGGGATGCCTCCCCGTAGAGAGATTGATTTTCATATAGACCTAGTACCAGGAGCCGAGCCAGTTTCCAGAGCATCTTATAGGATGACCACAAATGAGCTAAATGAACTCAAAATGTAGCTTGAGGGACTCCTTGAGAAGGGTCATATTCATCCTAGCGTATCTCCTTCGGGTGCACCAGTCATCTTCATTAAGAAGAAGGACGGATCTCTCCGATTATGTATGGATTATCGGCAACTAAATAAAGTAACTATCAAGAACCGATATCCTTTGCCCAGAATTGATGATTTATTTGCCCAGCTTCAGGGTGCCAAAGTCTTTTCCAAAATAGATCTGAAGTCAGGATACCATCAGCTAAGAATAGTGGAGAGTGATATCCACAAGACCGCATTTCGCACTAGATATGGTCACTATGAGTTCACCGTAGTCCCATTCGGACTTACGAATGCCCCAGCAGTTTTTATGAGCCTCATGAATGGGGTGTTTCGTACATTTTTGAACCATTTTGTTATAGTGTTTCTCGATGATATACTAATATATTCTCGGAATGAGAAGGAGCATGAGGAGCACTTAAAACAGGTATAGCAGTGTTTGCGGGATAATCAGTTGTTTGGCAGTTTGTCGAAGTGTGCTTTCTTTCGATCTGAGGTCAAGTACCTTGGGCACGTTATTTCTGGTGATGGGATCTCAGTTGACCCATCAAAGATTAGGGCTATTATGGATTGGCCAGTGCCAACTAGTGTGACAAAGGTCAGGAGTTTCATGGGCTTAGCAAGGTATTACCGACGTTTTGTCGAGGGATTCTCCAGAGTTGCACACCCTATTACTTCTCTTCAGCGTAAAGGGAAGAAATTTGAATGGACAGAGAAGTGTGAGAAGGCCTTTCAGGAACTCAAGAAGGCTCTTACTAGCGCTCCTATCCTTGTTGTACCAGATCCTACAGCTGACTTCATGGTTTGTACAGATGCTTCACTAGAGGGTTTAGGAGCAGTTCTTATGCAGGATGGTAGGGCCATAGCTTTCGAGTCTAGGAAACTTAAGACTCATGAACTTAATTATCTCACTCACGACCTTGAGCTCACAGCAGTAGTACATGCACTTGTGAGGTGGAGACACTTCCTTTTAGGTCATCACTTCGAGTTGCATTCAGATCATCAGAGTCTTCAGTACATCTTCACTCAGCCAAACCTAATGCACGTCAGAGGAGATGGATGGAGTTCTTGTGCGAATATGATTTTGATGTTCACTACATCAAAGGAAAGAAAAATGTAGTTGCGGATGCTTTGAGTAGGAGACATCACGAGGTTTACACCATATCTATGGGCATGGATTTGAGAGACTGTATACTACAGCACTTGCCAGAGGATGGATGGTATGCAAAGGTTGGTCAGGTAATAAGATCTCAGGTTACTCTAGAAGGAAAATATGTGGATTATTCTTTGGAGTCCGATGGACTGTTACACCACAGAGGGCGCATTTATGTACCTTCCTCCAGAGGGTTGCGAGAGTTCATTATCATGGAGGCTCATAAAGCTCCTTATGCAGCACATCCCAGGGTTAAAAAGTTGCATGCTGACTTGAGGTAGTTGTATCATTGGCTGGGAATGCGGCAGCTCATTGCTAAGATAGTAGCTCAATGCCTCGAGTGTCAGAGAGTAAAGGTGGAGCACTGCCATCCAGGTGGGTTTCTCCAGTCTCATGCTATACCAGAGTGGAAGTGGGATACTGTATCCATGGATTTCATCATTGGTCTTCCTAGGTCTTCTCGTCGCCATGATGCTATCTTGGTGACAGTTGACAAGTTGACCAAAGTAGCTCACTTTTCACCAGTCCGTACTACATTCACAGCTCCAGCAATGGCACAGGTGTTCTTGCGAGACATTGTTAGACTTCATGGCGTGCTCCACAAGATTATATTTGACAGGGATTCTCTTTTCACTTCTTCCTTTTGGAAGTCATTACAGGCAGCTATGGGTACTAAGCTCAATTTCAGTACAGCCTATCACCCAGAAACAGATGGTCAGACAAAGAGGATCAATCAGGTGCTAGAGGATATGCTTCGCATGTACGTCATGGATCATCAGACCCGGTGGGAGGAGTATCTTCCCTTAGTGGAGTTTGCCTATAACAATGGGCATCACACTTCTTTGGGGATGCCACCCTATTAGGCATTATACGGCAGGCCTTCCAGGATGCCCTTGAGTTGGGATCGCATAGAGGACAGAGTTGCTATTGGTCCTGAGATAGTTCAGGATATGGAACAGCAAGTGGATTTGATTAAGCAGTGTCTCAGAGAGGCTCGGGATAGACAGAAGAAATATGCTGATGCAAAGAGGATAGATCGTAGCTACTTGGTTGGAGACAGAGTTTTCTTGAGAGTGTGACCGCATAAGAGTCCAATTCATTACGGAAAGGGTTCTAAGCTCGCACCTCGCTTTGTAGGACCTTTTGAGATTCTTGAGAGGATAGGCCCAGTTGCCTACCATTTAGCATTGCCACCTAGCCTGTCACGCATCCACGATGTGTTTCATGTATCAGTTTTGAGAAAATATATCTATGATGAGTCTCACATTTTAGATTGGGATGCCTTGCAGGTGGAGTCGGATGGGCAGCTAGCTTTGGAGCCCATTCACATTTTGGCACGCTGGACGCTGGCCCTTCGAGGTCGAGAGCTAGATCAGGTTAGGGTACAGTGGGATTGTTATGATGAGGTCACGGGTTCATGGGAGGACGCAACACGTATGAGATCAAAGTACCCCCACCTCTTTGATGAACTCCAGGAGGAAGTTCATGCCTAGAGGGGGAGGGTGTGAGGCCTCACCTCGACTCAGTCTGACATTTCAGTGGATTTTATATTTAGACTATTATGCATAATTTATTTTGATGCATTTTGAAACTTAGAACTTATATGATTTCAGGATTTGGATAACATTGCTATGTTTTGATGATTTACTTATATGCTTTATGAGATAGAACACTACATGATTGTTAGATAAGATGATATTGCAATGATAGATGTCATTATTGAATTTGCAGGACTTTACTATGAATATAGAACTATGATGTATGGTTAAGTTTATGTGAATTGGGATGAAATTGCTTATGTGAAATTGCTTGATAAAAGATGTATTTAATCTGTGCAGACGAAAATTGTATGCAAGTGATGATGTGTATTGTTATTCCTTTGAATTATATTATATGTGGATATTTGAAAGTACTAATGTGTAAATTAAGATGCGCAGGAAATTGACCATGTGACCATGGAAAATTACAGAGAACCAAACCTAGACTTATGTATGTTCGTAAGCCAGGGGTTGTCTATTTGGAGAGACAACACCCTGTTTGTGTTGTAGTTTTATTCATAACAGTATATGTTGCATGTGTGTTAAGTGTTATTTAAATTTAATTTGTAAAAACCACAAGAGACGATTTCATATTTTAATTTGTAAAAGTGTTTTATTTGTGTCACTTGACACATGTGTGGATTCAAGTTTAAATGTTTTATTTTTGTCTCTTGGTGGGAAAGTGTTCAACTATAGTTTTTTCAAATAATGTAACATGATGTCATAAATACCTTGGGAAAGGAATCTTCGGAGAGGTCAACATATGTTTGACCCGAAAATAAACTTCAGAGGGGTTTTAAATGGGTTAAATGAACACCTAGAGGTAGTTTAATAGGGTTTCCTAAAGCCCATAAGGTATACCTAAGGGTTAGGGGTAATTTTAGGCAAGTTTCTACTCCTAAGTGACCGTTTTGACACTTTAAAAATTGGCTTTTCTGAGTTGTGCGAAAATTGAAATTAGAAGTTTGATCTTAGTTGTAAACTTTCCTATTCGAATGAAAGTCTTTTTCCCATTCTGTCTTACTTTCCTTTTTGGAGTTTTAGAAACTTGTGAGAACTGAGAGAATGGGCTTCTTAAGGAAGAATTTGAGAATTTGAGGGTAATCACCCACTCTCCATTTTTGGAGACAAAGAAAATTTTGAATAGAATAGAAAAGATTTGAATAGAAAAAAAAATTGGCTAAGGGTAGAAGAAGAAGATCAGTGGATTGGGCAGCTCTTCCTCAAATATTATCCTACCTTTGGGCAGATTAAGGTTGGTTTCATTATTCTTTAAACTGTCTTCCTTCTTGCATGTGTTTGGAAGTATGTTGGTATAAGAAATCTGTGTTCTTGAATGTTTTTTTTTAAGAATTTCATTTGGTATTTTGCATTATGTTTTGTCTGTGTTTTGGGAGTTTTCTCAAGAACTCTTACTCTTGGGAGAGAAGAGGATATTGTGGGTGGTAGCAGTGACAACCCTCGAGTGAGAGACTCTTGTTTGAGAGCGATCACAAGGGATCTTTGTGTGACCCTTTCTACATGGCCTATTTGTGCAATGGGGGTCATAGGGAGGGATATAAGGCTAGAATGCCTTTGGGGGGCATAAAGAATAAGGGGTTGAAATTCTTGATGTATTTATTGTGCCATGAGGTGGCTACTTGTTTTCCACATTTGTAGTTCTCCTCAGGGTATTGGTCCACTACCACCCTTGAAAAAGGTCATCACCAAAGTGTGGTGCAGTGTAGCCAAGTTGGAAGTGTGTTTGAAATTTGTGTGCTTCCTGCCTTCTATGTGTTTGCATGTTTGTTACGCATCTAAGGCTTGGTTCTTCGAGCTCGGGGGTGGCTACCAGTTAGCCTAGGCTGGGAGGTGAGCACTCCATAGTCATATTGTGATTTATTATGCAGGAATGTCAAGAGAAAAGAATAGGAAAAGTGAAAAGTTGCAGAAGATTATTGTTGAAGAAATCTAAATTCATTTGCAGTTATTAGTTTTGATAGAAGAAATACACCCTCATTCGTTGAAATGAGAGGCAAGTTGTAAATTTGAAATATAGACATGAGATCGGTTATTGTAGTTAAATAAAAAAACATTCTGTAATTTTGCAGAATATCTTTAGAGTTGTAAAAAGCTAGATATGCTTCTATTTTCTATTTTGGAAAAAAAAAAAAAAAGGGGGTTGCTTGTGATTTGCATGCAATAGTTTTTTTTGTAATATGGAAAAAAATCAGTTTTAATTAAATCTGTGTTCTTCTTTTTATCCTGAGAATGTTATCTTCATTCTACTTGCAGAAAAATATGAGTTGTATTTGCTGTTAGATTTTAAGTATTAAAAAAAAAAGGTGTGTATGTAGTTGTTGTGTTAGTTGTAAAATCAATGAATCTATTTATTGCAGAAAAGTATAATGCATTCCTAAAATAGTATTTCCTAAGTTCAGAAGAAAAAAAAATATAAATATTTCCGATGTGCTATGATAAATAGATTAGCAGTAGATTTATTCCATTTTCTTTTAGCATTTAATAATAAAATAAAAATAAAAATAGGAAAGGCGATAAATAGGTTGCATGCATATTGTGGTTTTAGAAAAAAATAATTTTTAGAAATCTGTTTTCTGTAAATTAATAGAGTACAATATAGTTCTGGAAAATGTATCACCATTAAAACAGACTTATTCTATATTTCCTTTCCTACATTTGTAAATCGGAATCTTCCATGATTTTCGATGTTAGTTTAAGAAAAGAAATAATACTATTAGTTATAAAATATATATATATATATATATATATATATATATATATATATATATATATATATATATATATATATATGTATATACATGTAGAAATCATGAATATATCTATATATATATTTTTTTTATATTAACATGTCATATAAATACCCTACAAAACAAATGAAATGTAAACCCTAGACCATATAACATTAAATATACATATATATACACATATATATATAACTTTATATATATATATATATAACATAATGAATTGCCCTTGTTTATTTTGTTTTAAAAAAAAATTGCATGTTAAACATATTGAGAAATATATATATATAAATAAATAAATAAATAAAATTTAACTTTAAAAAAAAACGGGGGGGGTTTTTTTTGGTTATTCATGGGTTTCGGGCCGCACCCCACTGTGTGAACACAGTGGGCGGCGCCGAAACGCCGCCACTATGTTAGCACACAGTGGGAGGCACCGAAGCGCCACCACTGTGTGGCCACACAGTGGGCGGCGCCCAGCGCCACCGCTGTGTGGGCACACAGTGGGCGGCGCGCAACGCTCCACTGTGTAACCACACAGTGGGTGGCGCTCGGTTCGCCCACCGCCTCCCCCACTCGGCCGCTAGTAAGTTTGAACGTCGTCGACCCTGCATCAAAACAAAATCATGGCCGCCAATGGGTTTCGGCCCTGTGTGTAATGGTAATCAAAAAAAATATATAATAAACCCTAGCTCGGGTAGGGCTAGGGTAATAAAATAAAATAATATGTTTAGATTCTTTTAGTTAAGGGTCAATTTATTAAAAAAAAAAAAATCGCTAATTAAGGTTGAAGGACAAAATGGCTATTAAGTTGGAAAGTTCTTTTAGATGTTTAAATATATATATTTATATATATATATGTATATATATAAATATATATATATAAATATTTATATATATAAATATTTATATATATGTTATTTGTTTTTGGGTATGTAATTATATAGAGTTTTTTTTAAAATATTTAAATACCTCTATATGATATACTAATAGGAAGTTTAAAAAATATATATATATAATTTTAAAGAATAAAGCCTAGTCTTATATTTTTAAAAAGTATTTAGTGTGATAAATACTTAATCATGCCCTAGTTAATTTAATTAGAGCATTAAATTTTAAGTTGGATTTTAAAAGGATTAATCTAAACACCCTTCATTTTGAGGTCAGAACGGATGCTAGGAGAATAATTTTTAATTAGCTTTCCAAGCTAATTAATGGCTACTCGAAATTAATTTTGCCCGTGTAAATTAAATTATCTAAATTAAATGACACTTTAAACGATTATTATAATTATTGAATTAAAAATGGATTTTTTTGACTATATAGTCTTATTGGAGATTGAATTTATCTTCATCTTCTATTTCTTTTAATGAGATTGATTTAATTAATTTAATGACTAAGTATCTTGTGAAGATAAAATTAAACCATTTAGATTTCCGCAAATAAAAATTTAATTAATATTCGATACTTGGTTTGTATCAGAATAAGCTCGAATATAGAAATGGCAAATACATTAGCGCATGTCGTGTGAGCGAACTTGTTAATTATTTAGTATTTAAAAAAAAAAAAAATCATTCCGTTTTTGCCCTAAATTTTGGGCATGACAATATGTTGGATTCAATACTGGTTCAATTTCGATATGCCTTCACAAAAACCTTGTTTCACCTTCAAATGATGTATGTGTGTATAGCTATACTTATTCTCGCATATACCTTCTTACAATTCCTTTTTCCAATTGTCTATCGATCTTACAAATAAGATCTTACATATATACCATAACCTAAGACCAATTTTAGTAGATCGGCTCTAAAAGATATTATAATAAAACAATTTACAAGTAAATCAATAATCGATGCAATATCCAATTCAACATGTCGGCTTAATGCATTTACAACATTGATAAATCATCTCCAAAGTGTGTCATGCTGATCTGGAATAGATAAGCCTGATGGTGCTTATTCTGGACCTATTTGTTGGTAACAACAAATATACAAACATGAATATACCAATGAACAAATCTCCAAGACAAAGTGTCCAAATGATGTCTTCAACTTAACCAAGTGTTTTCCATGTCATTCCAAGTCCCGATGAACAATATATTCTGTCGGTGAACCAGATATAGGTGACTGTGCATAAGTCAATTGCTTGCCGGTGAACATAACCAATTCTCCAAAGTGTCAAAGTTGATAAGTGTTAATAGGTGTTGACATCAATGAAAAAACCATATCAACATATCCAAAATACCAGCAATCTCCACCTTTGGAATTTATGGCAACACAAGATGGAAAAACCATCAAAGTGCCAAAATAGAAATGCCAAATACCAAAAACCAACAATCTCCCAAAAGAGATCATAAATAGAAATCAAAATTCAGATATAGAGAGTAATCAATCTCTCCCAACGTAACAATCACTCCCCCTAGGAGTAACATGTGTTTTCCTTGTATTTTTCCATATCAATCTCTCCCCCTTTGACATCAAATGTCAAAGCCAATACAAAAACCAAGTTCAAATACAAAATACCAACTTATTCAATATACCAACTACTCTCCCTGAGAAGTAGCTCTCCTCATCAAAGCCGGAGTAAAAGATTTCCCTGTTAATTTTGTCGGTTGATCACAAACATCAACTGTCTAAGTCTCTACCGGTGGGGGTATGACTCCAAGCTGATCTTTGAGGTATTCAGAATTCTCGTTAGGTAAAGGTTTAGTGAAAATATCTGCAATCTGCTCTTTAGTATTCACATAAACTAGTTTTACTTCTTTTGCTTCAACATTCTCTTTCAGAAAATTCAATTTGATAGAAACATGTTTAGTTTTAGAATGTAGTACCAGATTCTTACATATATCAATTGTTGTTATGTTATCACAATAGATAGTTATAATTTCCTTGCATTTTACCTTTATGTCCTTCAACGCTTGCTTAAGCCATAATACCTGTGTACAGTTAGTTGTTGCTGCAACATATTCTGATTCAGCTGTTGATAAAGATGTGCAACTTTGTTTCTTACTCAACCAAGAAATTAATCTACTTCCAAGAAAAAATGCTCCGTCGGTGGTGCTTTTTTTGTCATCCACATCTCCTGCCCAATTTGCATCTGTGTATGCACATAATTCAAAGTTTTCATCTCTAGGATACCATAAGCCAAGATTTGTAGTGCCTTGTAAGTACCAGAAAATCCTTTTTACTGCTGATTAATGATTTTCTCTAGGATTACTCTAAAATCTTGAAACAATACATACTACATCCATAATATTAGGTCTTGTTTGTGTCAAATACAGGAGGCCTCCTATCATAGATTTATACCTAGTCGAATTAACAGGTGTAGATTCATCCCTTAGTGATAATTTATCATTTGTAGTCATAGGTGTGCTTACCGGTTTAGAGTTCTCCATCCCAAATTTCTTTAGTAACTCTTTCAAGTACTTGGATTGACTCAAGAATATACCTTTATCAGTCTGTGAAATCTGCAATCCTAAAAAGAATTTTATCTCTCCAATCATAGACATTTCAAATTCTTGCTGCATTTAATAGAAAAGTCTTTACATAATCCATCTTATCCTCCAAAGATTATATCATCAACAAAAACTTCTATAACCAAGATGTCATCATTAGTCACTTTATAGTATAATTTGTTGTCAGCATTACCTTTAGAAAAACCAATCTTCAAAAGATATTTATCCAATCTAGCATACCAAGCTCTTGGAGCTTTCTTCAACCCATACAAAGATTTCCTTAACCTGCAAACCATATCTTTGTTATCTGTCAAAGAAAATCCATCGGGTTGCTCAATGTAAAATTCTTCTTCAAGATCTCCATTCAAAAATGCACATTTAATATCCATTTGATATACTTTGTAGTTCTTGTGTGCTACAAAAACTAAGAATAATCTAACTGCCTCAATTCTAGCTACCGGTGCAAAGGTTTCATTATAATCAATTCCTTCTTTTTGAGAATATCCCTTACACACTAGTCTTGCTTCATTTCTGATTACCTTACCATCTTCATTAAGTTTGTTTCTGAATACTCATTTTGTTCCAATTACATTTTTGTCTTTAGGCTAGGGAACTAATGTCCATGTGTTATTCTTTTCAATTTGTTCTAATTCTTCTTCCATAGCTTTAATCCACTGTTTATCTTCACATACCTCATTAATTGATGATGGTTCAATTTGAGAAATAAGACATGCCTCTTCATTTGCCAGTCTTCCTCTTGTCATAACTCCTTGATACTTGTTCCCAATTATCTAATTTTTAGAGTGGTTCATGTGAGGCCCTACCCCGATTCAGTTTGACATTTCAGTTATTTGCATATTGAGACTATTATGGATGCTTTATTTTATGCATTATGGACTTAGAACTTATGTAATTCCATCACACTGACATATGTTGATGTTTTATTTCATGCATGATGATTATGAAACTTTAGATATGTTACTAGAATAGAATTACATTATGATGGTGAATGTCATTATTGGAAATTTGCAGGATTTTATTTTGATGAAAGAAAAATGATGCATATTTATGAATGGTTCATTTTTGGGAAATTATGTTAATTGCATATGTGAAATTGAATTTGAAACAAATGAGATATTGGATTATTGTTGTCAAATGTATGAGTGTTTGATGTGTAATGAAGATCCATGTATTTGATTATGTATAAATGTGATTACTTGGAATTACTAATGTGTTAATTGAGATGTGCAGGAAAATTATCCATGTGACCATGGAATTTAATGGAGAACCAAGCCTAGACCAATGTGCATTTGTTAAGCCGGGAGTTGTCTATTTGGAGAGACAACACCCCCCCCCTTGTAATGTATTTTATTTGTGATGTGTATAATGCTTGAGTGTAAAATTTAATTTATATGTAAATGTGTAATCCTTCAAGAGACAAATTCCATGTGTGATTTTTATATTGTATTTTTGGTTGTGTCACTTGACACATGTGCTGATTAAGTGTCATTGATGTTGACTTGTCTCTTGGAGGGAGTTTTGTTTCTACCAAAGCCATTCAAAAACTTGAGTGTGGTCCCAAATCTGCCTTGGGTAGGGAGTCATGGGAGTAGTCAACTCAAGCTTGACCCGTAGGTAAACTTCAGTGGGGTTTCCAAAGGGTTTAATGGACTCCTAGGGTAAGTTTTTAGGCTTTTCCAAAGGTCCAAAGGGTATACCTATGGGTTAGGGGCATTTTGCAACATGTGACTTCTTCCATGTGACTATGTAGTCACTTCAAAAAGTGATAATTCCAAGATGCACGAAAATTCAACTTAGAAAGTTCTTCCTAGGATAGAGAACCTTCCTTTTAGAAGTTAAACTCTCTTCCCCATCTTCTTCCACCTTTTCCCTTTCCAATTTGAGTAATGTGCAAGAGTTTGGGAAGGGCAACCAATGGGAACTCACACCTCACCCAAGGGGTTGGGAAGTGTGTGAGAGGCCTTCTTAGGCAATAATTTGGAAACTTAGTGAGTAATCACCCACTCTCCTTTCTTGGAGATTATGCTTGTTTTGAAAAAGTTAGTAGCAGTTTAGCATTTTTGGTGGAATTTGGAGAAAGTTAGTGTGGAATTGGGCAGCTCATCTCCAACTAAGTTTAGCAAACCTTTTGGCAGAATAAGGTTGGTTACTCCCTTCTTCCTCTTGTTATGTTGTAAATGTTAGTTTATGTTGTTTTGTAAAAGAAAAGAGTTGCTTGAAAAATTGTGTTTTATGAAGTTTTTGTGTTGAAGTTAAAATGTGTAGTTTTCTTTTCTATGTGTTTGTTTGTGTTTCTTGTTGTTTTTGGGAGTGTCCAAGATCTTCTATCCTTGGGAGGGTAGGAAGATCTTGGGGTGGAAGGAGTATGACAGCCATGGGTGAGAGGCTCTCCTCATGGAGAGTGTTCTCAAGGGTGTCCTTGGTGACCCTTGATGCATAGCCTTGTGTATGCATTTGGGGGTCATAAGGGGAGTAAATATGGCCATGAGCCTTTTGGGGTGGGCATAAGGAAATGAGGAAGTATTTTTGGTTGCATTTGTGTTGCCATGAGGTGGCTTATGTTGTATTGTTTTGGCATGCATTCTCCCCATTGGTACTTGGTCCACTTCCACCCATGGAAGAGTCACCATGAAAGTGGTGAATGTGTAGCTTGGGAAGGGAAATGTGATTGCAAATGTGTTCCTATGTTTGTTGTGGGGTTTGCATGTTTGTAACCCGTCTAGTGCTTGGTTCTCCAAGCTCGGGGGTGGCTTCTAGTAAGCCTAAGCTGGGAGGTGAGCTTCCCATGGTCAAAAATGTGTTTTGTTGCAGGTTGCATGGGATGGGAAAAGATGAAATAAAGAGCTATGTGGCTGTTTTCTTTTGTTGCAGAAAGGTGTTTCAAAAAGGAGATAGATTAAATGTAGTAGTTTGTATAAAAAGAGAAAAGAGAGCATGTGCAGTATTTACTTTCAAGAAAGAGAAAAGTGTTGTATTATATTCAAGTTATTAAGTAGAGAAAAAGCATTGTTGGGATTTCATCCTAGTTGTAATAATATTTATTTTGTATCCTTATCAACCTTGTATTTATATTTGTTAATGAATACCCATGTTTTCCCTACTTGGTAGTTTTGCCAAAAAGAAAATAAAATGTTAGTTTGCATCTTGATTTTAATGTTTTGCATAAAAAAAAAAGAAAAAAAGAGAAAAGTATGCACTTGTGAGTAAACTGAAATTTAAAGTTTAGATGTTACACCATTTTCCTCAAGAATATGCTGCTGTATATTTAGTTAAAAAAAACAGTAAATTATTTTCCATTATTTGCAGAAAAAGAAATCCTAATAGTTGTAGTTTATTTATTTTCTAAGAGGTTTGCATTTAGTCTTAGTGCATTTGAAAAATATATATATATATATATATACTCTGTTCTCATTAACAAATCTGCAATGAATATATGAATGGCCCTTTTATGCATAAAAAAAAAAAAAAGAGTTCCCAAAAAAGTTAAAATGGCAATATACAAATATATATATATATATATATATATATATATATTTTATCTATCGTCTTTCAAATCTGTTATAACAAGAAAATACTATGATGATTTCTCAGACCTAATATATTACTTAGTGAGGAAACTGATTAACCTCCTATGTTGATCATTCAACCCAAAAATCATATATATATATATATATATATATATATATATATATATGATTTTTACATTGTAAATATATTCTGTCATATCTCAGAAAACATGCAAAATGCCTCACACACACACACACACACACACACACACACACACACACACACACACACACACACATATATCATTTATTATTGAAACTGTAATCTGACTCAGAAGGAAAAAATAAAAAAAAACCAATGGTATTTATATACATATATATATACATATATATATGTATACATATATATATACATATATATATGTATATATATATATAAACATATATATATATATATAAAAATATATATATTTCATGATTAAATGTTAACTCTGCCAACATATCCCAAACCCCCACAGGGTCGAAATGAACTATCGTTCAAACCAAAAAGAAAACGTTTAACGCAGCTACCCTCGGACTGTGCAAGTGGGCGCGGGGCCGCAGCACCCGGGCGGTGCGCCCGCAGACTGCGGGCGGCGACGCCGCAGCCTGCGGGGGTCGCAGACTGCGGGCGGCGACGCCGCAGCCTGCGGGGGTCGCAGACTGTGGCAGCGCCGTCCGCAGCCGGCGGTGCCGCTGCTGCGGTGGCCGCCCCCGCTCCGCCTCCCCCTATCTCTCCGCTACACTGTGCTTAGAGTTAACGATGACGCCGACTTGGTGGGAATACCGCTCTGTTTCTCCCCCCCACTGCGCGCTGTTCGCTCGGCCGCCGACACCCCTCTCCGCACCCTGCACGCGATACACACAGCAAAAGACAAAAATAAAAGAGATGTTATCATATTTCACCCTAACCCTAGTTCAGGTTAGGGCAACACCCAATTAAGTTTAAAATATGAGTGGGTGTGTGTGTGGGGGAAGAAATGGGAAAATGTAATATTTTTAAAAAAAAAAAAAAAAAAAAGGGGATCATAGTTCCACATTCTTTTGAAGTAGCATTTTAATAAAAGGTAAAATAAAGAAATATTATATATATATATATATATATATATATATATATATATATATATATATATATATATTATTCTGTGTGTAAACATTTATAAGAGTTTTATAATTGTTGGGGATGGCTAAACAAACAATTTGTTAAGGGTATCATAAGGAATATTTTAGAAGATATAGAAAATACACATGCGTAAATATATGTATATATATATATATGCACATACCAATATGTATGTATATAAATATATATATATATATAAGTAATTTCAAAATTTATTGTAGACGTTAGATAACTCGAATTTGTAGTTGGTAACATTACCTAGAGTTCATTTAAATTTTAATTAAGAAGCATTATAAATATGGAGGTTTCAATTAGATAAAATGTTTTTAAATTACGAGGATAATTGAACTTAGAATTCTAGTGGATTAAGGAGGATAAGATAAACTTTAAAACGCTTAAACTCGAAATTAATCATTGTATTTAAGCTTTTAATTTCTTAATAATGAAGCTTAGTGATTACCCTTTTGGGGAGACATTAGCTGGTTGGTAACTTAGCAAACCTAGTTACTAAATTGAATTTAATTACCTGATTGACACCAAATATAGTTAAGACCAAACCAAAGATGCATTATTTTATTTAAGATAATTGCACTTAGTTGATTAAATTAGTTAAGTAGGTCGTTAATTAGTTAAGTATTTCAAAAAAAAAATTTATTCCGTTCGTGCCCAAAAGTTGGGCATGACATTTTGGTATCAGAGCAAGGTTGCCAACACTAGGGAACCTTACTCCATTACGTTTCGCTATAATTATTTAATTAATTAAATTGTATTTAATTTTATTTTTAAATTAGCTAAAATATTTTCTCCTAAAAATAGATATTTATTTCATTTTATTTTATTTTCTTAAAAAGGATGCCTCCAACTACGCGACAAGCTCGCAAACGTGGTAGAGGCCCTAGGCGTGCACGCATGGCACGCGAAGAGGTCACTAGGGAGGAATCGGTTCAGGAAGTGAACCCAGCAGCTCCTCCCGAGCAGTCAGTTGACCCAAACCAAGACATCTTGGTAGCTCTTCAGAACCTGATCGGTTTAGTTCAGGATAGGCTTCCAGCAATAGATCACAATGTTGAGAACCAAAACTCAGGAAGTCATAGGACAGTGGAACAGGAGCGGAGTAGGAGTCCACCTCCTAATCCCGTAGAGAGTCAGGCTGTGCATGAGCCCGAACCCATTCACCTACCAGCACCACCTCCAGCCGTAGCACCAGTGTATATTGAGAGGGCACGTAGAGATCCAAGGGATCTAATCAGAGAGGTTATGCGTCTTCAGCCACCATCATTTGGGGGATCTACCGATGGGGTAGAGGCAGAGGCATGGCTTTTAAGCCTAGATAGGTGCTTTGCATTGCGCTCTTATGAGAGCAATCTAAAAGCATGTGCAGCAGTTCACCTATTGCGAGGAACAGCCTCCACATGGTGGAGACAGGAAGAATATAAGTGTGGCTTAGAGATAGAGACCTTCACTTGGGAGATTTTCACAGAGAGATTCAGGGAGAGGTATTTGTCAGAGCATTTCAGACAGCGTAGGGTGGATGAGTTTCATGACCTCTAGCAGAAGGGTATGTCAGTGACACAGTACGAGAACAAGTTCTTTGAACTATTACCTTATGTAGACTACCTAAAAGATGAAAAACTTCTTGTCAACCGATTTATCAGAGGATTGAATTCCAGCATAGCAAGACCAGTGAGAATGGCCGCTCCAGGGAGCCTCCGGGTTGCCGTGGAGAAGGCTTTGATAGCCGAGGAGATTCAGGCCAGACCACATGACTCGAAGGATCGGTTTCAGAACCGTAACCCTTCACCACAGACTTATGGGTTTCAGAAACCCCATTGGAAAGGTAACAACAGGCACTCATCGGGGTTCTCCAAACCCCCTCCTCCGCAACAGTCACAGCAAAACCAGAGGCAAAAGCCTCCACAGAATCAGCAGGGCACAAAGCCCAAGCAGTGGCAGTCACAGGGTCAGAGGCAAGATCAGAAATCTCAGGCTCCTTACACACCTCCGGCTAGGACTCAGCAGTCCTCTAGAGGTGGGTACAGTGGTTCCAGTAGGACAGGGGGACAGTCTTTCTCCAGACCACAGGGAGTACAGTTTCAGGCATGAGGTCCTTGCTTCACATGTGGAGCCATGGGACACATAGCGAGAGAGTGTCCTCAGGGTCAGATGACAGGGAATCAGAGGATGGCAGCATCAGAGCTGACAGTTGGGGACATGGGCAAGTCCCACAGAGTCTTCGCAGCAGTTGACAACCGCCAGGCAGAGCATCAGGCCACGGTTATTGAGGTAGCAGGTATGATCAGAGGTAGCAGTGTATCTATATTATTTGATTCAGGAGCTACTGATTCTTTTATATCTCCATTGGTTGTGGAGCGTTGCGGGCTAGTGGCAATTAGGCAAGAGGTCAGTTGGGAAGTGGAATTAGCTTCAGGGGCTAGAGTGTCAGTGGAATCAGAGGTTAAGGGATGTCAGCTTCAGATTGGTAACATCACCACCTTAGTAGACCTTAGAGTTACACCACTTGGATCATATGGCGTTGTACTTGGCATGGATTGGCTTTATGCCCACAGAGCCAAGATGGATTGTCGCCTGAAAAAGATCGAGTGTGAGGATGATCATGGCTCTCCTATAGTGATCACTGGAATTCAGAGGCCCGTGTCTCTTCGTATGATCTCCGCCATGCAGCTTAAGCAGAGCATGCGAAAGGGATGTCAGTTATTTGCCATCACCATTAGTGATAGAGAAGAAGAGGAGGAAAAAGAACCATCTATTGACGACCATCCTATCCTTAGGGAATTTTCAGATGTATTTCCTTCAGAGCTACCTGGGATGCCGCCCCGTAGAGAGATTGATTTTCATATAGACCTTGTTCCAGGAGCCGAACCAATTTCAAGAGCACCATATAGAATGACTACAAATGAGCTTAATGAGCTCAAGATTCAGCTTGAGGAACTCCTAGAGAAGGGCCACATTCACCCTAGTGTATCCCCTTGGGGTGCACCAGTCATCTTCGTGAAGAAGAAAGATGGATCTCTCTGATTATGCATGGACTACCGTCAGTTGAACAAAGTAACCATCAAGAATCGTTATCCATTGCCCAGGATCGATGATTTGTTTGACCAACTTCAAGGTGCCAAAGTATTTTCCAAGATTGATCTAAAATCAGGTTATCATCAGTTGAGGATAGTGGAAAGTGATATCCACAAGACCGCATTTCGCACTAGATATGGCCACTATGAGTTCACCGTGGTCCCATTCGGTCTTACGAATGCCCCAGCAGTCTTTATGAGTCTCATGAATGGAGTATTCCATACATTCCTCGACCGCTTTGTGATTGTGTTTCTTGACGACATTTTGATATATTCACGGAATGAGGAGGAACATGAGGAACACTTGAGACAGGTTTTGCAGTGTTTGAGGGAAAATCAGTTGTATGGCAGTTTGTCGAAGTGTGCTTTCTTTAGAACTGAGATCAAGTACCTTGGTCATGTTATATCCGGTGATGGGATCTTAGTAGACCCATCAAAGATCAGAGCCATTATGGATTGGCCAGCACCTACCAGTGTGACAGAGGTCAGGAGCTTCATGGGCTTAGCAGGTTATTACCGACGTTTTGTTGAGGGATTCTCTAGAGTTGCCCATCCTATCACTTCTCTTCAGCGCAAAGGGAAGAAGTTTGAGTGGACGGAGAAGTGCGAGAAGGCCTTTCAGGAACTTAAAAAGGCACTTACTACCACACCTATCCTTGTAGTACCAGATCCATCAGCTGATTTCATGGTTTGCACAGATGCTTCCCTAGAGGGTTTAGGAGCAGTACTTATGCAGAATGGCAGAGCTATAGCTTTTGAGTCTAGGAAACTCAAGACTCACGAGCTTAATTACCCTACTCATGACCTTGAGCTTGCAGTCGTAGTGCATGCTCTTGTGAGATGGAGACATTTCCTTTTGGGTCATCACTTTGAGTTGCACTCAGACCATCAGAGCCTTCAGTACATATTCACTCAGCCGAATCTTAATGCACGTCAGAGGAGATGGATGGAATTCTTGTGTGAGTATGATTTTGACGTTCACTACATCAAAGGGAAAGAAAATGTAGTTGCAGATGCTTTGAGTAGGAGATGTCACGAGGTATTCACCATGTCTATGAGCACGGATTTGAGAGATCAGATCATGCAGCGATTGCCAGAGGACAGATGGTATTTAGAGGTTTGCGAGGCTATTCGATCTCAGGAAACTTTAGAAGGGAAATATGTGGATTATTCCTTAGAGTCAGATGGTTTATTACGCCATAGAGGGTGCATCTATGTACCTTTTTCTGGGGGATTGCGGGAGTTCATTATCACAGAGGCACATAGAGCTCCTTATGCAGCGCATCCCGGGGTCAAGAAGTTGCATGCAAACTTGAGAGAACTATATCATTGGCCAGGAATGCGACAGCTTATCGCCGAGATGGTAGCCCGATGCCTTGAGTGTCAAAGAGTCAAGGCGGAGCACAGCCATCCAGGTGGGTTGCTCCAATCTCATGCTATACCAGAGTGGAAGTGGGACACTATATCCATGGATTTCATCATTGGTCTCCCTATGTCATCTCGCCGCCATGATGCCATCTTGGTGACGGTTGACAAGTTGACCAAAGTGGCTCACTTTTCACCAGTTCGTACCACCTTCACAGCACCAGCAATGGCACAGGTGTTCTTGTGAGACATTGTCAGACTTCATGGTGTTCCACGTAAGATTATTTCCGACAGGGATTCCCTCTTCACTTCTTCTTTTTGGAAGGCATTATAGGCAGCTATGGGTACCAAGCTCAATTTCAGTACAGCCTATCATCTGGAAACGGATGGCCAGACAGAGAGAGTTAATCAGGTGTTAGAGGATATGCTTCGCATGTACGTCATGGATCACCAGACCAGATGGGAAGAGTATCTTCCCTTAGTGGAGTTTGCCTATAACAATGGGCATCACACGTCCTTGGGAATGCCACCCTATCAGGTATTATATGGCAGGTCTTGTAGGACACCATTGAGTTGGGACCGCATAGAGGACAGAGTTGCTATTGGTCCAGAGATAGTTCGGGATATGGAGCAGCAGGTGGATTTGATTAGGTAGCGTCTTAGAGAGGCACAGGATAGACAGAAGAAATATGCAGATGCAAAGAGGGTTGATCGTAGCTACTCAGTTGGAGACAGAGTCTTCTTGAGAGTGCGACCGCATAAGAGTCCAATTCGTTATGGAAAGGGTTCTAAGCTCGCACCTCGATTTGTAGGACCATTTGAGATCCTTGAGAGGATAGGGCCAGTTGCCTATCGTCTAGCATTGCCACCTAGCCTGTCATGCATCCACGATGTGTTTCATGTTTCAGTTTTGAGGAAGTATATCTATGATGAGTCTCATGTTCTAGATTGGGATGCCTTGCAGGTGCAGTCGGATGGGCAGCTAGCTTTGGAGCCCATTCGCATTTTGGCACGCCGGACGCTGAGCCTTCGAGGGCGAGAGCTGGACCAGGTTAGGGTCCAGTGGGATTGCTATGATGAGGTCACAGCCTCATGGGAGGATGCAGCACTTATGAGATCACAGTACCCCCACCTTTTTGATGAACTCCAAGAGGAAGTTCATGCCTAGAGGGGGAGGGTGTGAGGCCCTACCCCGATTCAGTTTGACATTTCAGTTATTTGCATATTGAGACTATTATGGATGCTTTATTTTATGCATTATGGACTTAGAACTTATGTGATTCCATCACACTGACATATGTTGATGTTTTATTTCATGCATGATGATTATGAAACTTTAGATATGTTACTAGAATAGAATTACATTATGATGGTGAATGTCATTATTGGAAATTTGCAGGATTTTATTTTGATGAAAGAAAAATGATGCATATTTATGAATGGTTCATTTTTGGGAAATTATGTTAATTGCATATGTGAAATTGAATTTGAAACAAATGAGATATTGGATTATTGTTGTCAAATGTATGAGTGTTTGATGTGTAATGAAGATCCATGTATTTGATTATGTATAAATGTGATTACTTGGAATTACTAATGTGTTAATTGAGATGTGCAGGAAAATTTTCCATGTGACCATGGAATTTAATGGAGAACCAAGCCTAGACCAATGTGCGTTTGTTAAGCCGGGAGTTGTCTATTTGGAGAGACAACACCCCCCCCCTTGTAATGTATTTTATTTGTGATGTGTATAATGCTTGAGTGTAAAATTTAATTTATATGTAAATGTGTAATCCTTCAAGAGACAAATTCCATGTGTGATTTTTATATTGTATTTTTGGTTGTGTCACTTGACACATGTGTTGATTAAGTGTCATTGATGTTGACTTGTCTCTTGGAGGGAGTTTTGTTTCTACCAAAGCCATTCAAAAACTTGAGTGTGGTCCCAAATCTGCCTTGGGTAGGGAGTCATGGGAGTAGTCAACTCAAGCTTGACCCGTAGGTAAACTTCAGTGGGGTTTCCAAAGGGTTTAATGGACTCCTAGGGTAATTTTTTAGGCTTTTCCAAAGGTCCAAAGGGTATACCTACGGGTTAGGGGCATTTTGCAACATGTGACTTCTTCCATGTGACTATGTAGTCACTTCAAAAAGTGATAATTCCAAGATGCACGAAAATTCAACTTAGAAAGTTCTTCCTAGGATAGAGAACCTTCCTTTTAGAAGTTAAACTCTCTTCCCCATCTTCTTCCACCTTTTCCCTTTCCAATTTGAGTAATGTGCAAGAGTTTGGGAAGGGCAACCAATGGGAACTCACACCTCACCCAAGGGGTTGGGAAGTGTGTGAGAGGCCTTCTTAGGCAAGAATTTGGAAACTTAGTGAGTAATCACCCACTCTCCTTTCTTGGAGATTATGCTTGTTTTGAAAAAGTTAGTAGGAGTTTAGCATTTTTGGTGGAATTTGGAGAAAGTTAGTGTGGAATTGGGCAGCTCATCCCCAACTAAGTTTAGCAAACCTTTTGGCAAAATAAGGTTGGTTACTCCCTTCTTCCTCTTGTTATGTTGTAAATGTTAGTTTATGTTGTTTTGTAAAAGAAAAGAGTTGCTTGAAAAATTGTGTTTTATGAAGTTTTTGTGTTGAAGTTAAAATGTGTAGTTTTCTTTTCTATGTGTTTGTTTGTGTTTCTTGTTGTTTTTGAGAGTGTCCAAGATCTCCGATCCTTGGGAGGGTAGGAAGATCTTCGGGTGGAAGGAGTATGACAGCCATGGGTGAGAGGCTCTCCTCATGGAGAGTGTTCTCAAGGGTGTCCTTGGTGACCCTTGATGCATAGCCTTGTGTATGCATTTGGGGGTCATAAGGGGAGTAAATATGGCCATGAGCCTTTTGGGGGGGCCATAAGGAAATGAGGAAGTATTTTTGGTTGCATTTGTGTTGCCATGAGGTGGCTTATGTTGTATTGTTTTGGCATGCATTCTCCCCATTGGTACTTGGTCCACTTCCACCCATGGAAGAGTCACCATGAAAGTGGTGAATGTGCAGCTTGGGAAGGGAAATGTGATTGCAAATGTGTTCCTATGTTTGTTGTGGGGTTTGCATGTTTGTAACCCATCTAGTGCTTGGTTCTCCAAGCTCGGGGGTGGCTTCTAGTAAGCCTAGGCTGGGAGGTGAGCTTGCCATGGTCAAAAATGTGTTTTGTTGCAGGTTGCATGGGATGGGAAAAGATGAAATAAAGAGCTATGTGGCTGTTTTCTTTTGTTGCAGAAAGGTGTTTCAAAAAGGAGATAGATTAAATGTAGTAGTTTGTATAAAAAGAGAAAAGAGAGCATGTGTAGTATTTACTTTCAAGAAAGAGAAAAGTGTTGTATTATATTCAAGTTATTAAGTAGAGAAAAAGCATTGTTGGGATTTCATCCCAATTGTAATAATATTTATTTGTATCCTTATCAACCTTGTATTTATATTTGTTAATGAATACCCATGTTTTCCCTACTTGGTAGTTTTGCCAAAAAGAAAATAAAATGTTAGTTTGCATCTTGATTTTAATGTTTTGCATAAAAAAAAAAAGAAAAAAAGAGAAAAGTATGCACTTGTGAGTAAACTGAAATTTAAAGTTTAGATGTTACACCATTTTCCTCAAGAATATGCTGCTGTATATTTAGTTAAAAAAAAAGTAAATTATTTTCCATTATTTGCAGAAAAAGAAATCCTAATAGTTGTAGTTTATTTATTTTCTAAGAGGTTTGCATTTAGTCTTAGTGCATTTGAAAAATATATATATATACTCTGTTCTCATTAACAAATCTGCAATGAATATATGAATGGCCCTTTTACGCATTTTTAAAAAAAAAAGAGTTCCCAAAGAAGTTAAAATGGCAATATACAAATATATATATATATATATATATATATATATATATTTTATCTATCGTCTTTCAAATCTGTTATAACAAGAAAATACTATGATGATTTCTCAGACCTAATATATTACTTAGTGAGGAAACTGATTAACCTCCTATGTTGATCATTCAACCCAAAAATCATATATATATATATATATATATATATATATGTGATTTTTACATTTTAAATATATTCTGTCATATCTCAGAAAACATG
Organism: Cryptomeria japonica; assembly: GCF_030272615.1. Lineage (NCBI taxonomy): Eukaryota > Viridiplantae > Streptophyta > Pinopsida > Cupressales > Cupressaceae > Cryptomeria > Cryptomeria japonica. Next base: position 924,182,119 of record NC_081407.1, read on the forward strand.
CAAAATGCCTCACACACACACACACACACATATATATATATATATATATATATATAATTTATTATTGAAACTGTAATATGACTCAGAAAGAAAAAAGAAAAAAAAAACCAATGGTATTTATATACATATATATATACATATATATATGTATATATATATATATATAAACATATATATATATATATAAAAATATATATATTTCATGATTAAATGTTAACTCTGCCAACATATCCCAAACCCCCGCAGGGTCGAAATGAACCATCGTTCAAACCAAAAAGAAAATGTTTAACGCAGAAAACCCTCGGACTGTGCAAGTGGGCGCGGGGCCGCAGCACCCGGGCGGTGCGCCCGCAGCCTGCGGCACTCGCAGACTGCGGGCGGCGATGCCGCAGCCTGCGGGGGTCGCAGACTGCAGCGGCGCCGTCCGCAGCCGGCGGTGCCGCTGCTGCGGTGGCCGCCCCCGCTCCGCCTCCCCCTATCTCTCCGCTACACTGTGCTTAGAGTTAACGATGACGCCGGCTTGGTGCGAATACCGCTCTGTTTCTCCCCCCCACTGCGCGCTGTTCGCTCGGCCGCCGACACCCCTCTCCGCACCCTGCACGCGATACACACAGCAAAAGACAAAAATAAAAGAGATGTTATCATATTTCGCCCTAACCCTAGTTCGGGTTAGGGCAACACCCAATTAAGTTTAAAATATGAGTGGGTGTGTGTGTGGGGGAAGAAATGGGAAAATGTAATATTTTTAAAAAAAAAAAAAAAAAAAAAGGGGATCATAGTTCCACATTCTTTTGAAGTAGCATTTTAATAAAAGGTAAAATAAAGAAATATTATATATATATATATTATTCTGTGTGTAAACATTTATAAGAGTTTTATAATTGCTGGGGATGGCTAAACAAACAATTTGTTAAGGGTATCATAAGGAATATTTTAGAAGATATAGAAAATACACATGCGTAAATATATGTATATATATATATATATGCACATACCAATATGTATGTATATAAATATATATATATAAGTAATTTCAAAATTTATTGTAAACATTAGATAACTCGAATTTGTAGTTGGTAACGTTACCTAGAGTTCATTTAAATTTTAATTAAGAAGCATTATAAATATGGAGGTTTCAATTAGATAAAATGTTTTTAAATTACGAGGATAATTGAACTTAGAATTCTAGTGGATTAAGGAGGATAAGATAAACTTTAAAACGCTTAAACTCGAAATTAATCATTGTATTTAAGCTTTTAATTTCTTAATAATGAAGCTTAGTGATTACCCTTTTGGGGAGACATTAGCTGGTTGGTAACTTAGCAAACCTAGTTACTAAATTGAATTTAATTACCTGATTGACACCAAATATAGTTAAGACCAAACCAAAGATGCATTATTTTATTTAAGATAATTGCACTTAGTTGATTAAATTAGTTAAGTAGGTCGTTAATTAGTTAAGTATTTCAAAAAAAAAAATTATTCCGTTCGTGCCCAAAAGTTGGGCATGACAGTTCAATCTTACATATCGGGGTGTCTTCATTTGATGTTGTTCCTCAATTACAGTGGAATTTTCAAATGATACCGGTGTAACTGGATCTTCGTTTTGTACCAGTGGGTTCAATGTAGGTTCATTTGTCAGTGTCTATGTTACTGGTTTAGAGTCTATATACCTTGAAGTTCCTCTAAACTGTTCATCAATTTTCACATTTGTACTCTCAACAATTTTCTGCAATCTCTTGTTAAAACATCTATATGCTTTGCTCTTAGATGAATAACCAAGAAATATTCAAATTTGCCAATATACTCATCTCTCCTAATATAGAATTTACTTCCAAATATTTTGAAATATTTAAGAGTACGAGTAATACCAAACCATAGTTCATGAGGGGTCTTACCGGTTTCACCTTTGATGTGAACTTTGTTGAATGTATAGACTGTTGTACTTGCTGCCTCTCTCCAATATACATGTGGTAGATTTGCTTTTGATGACATTCTTCTAGCTGCATCCAAGATAGTTTTGTTTTTCCTTTCTACAACTCCATTCTGTTGTGTTGTCCAAGGTGGTGATAACTGTCTTCTAATTCCATTCACTTCACAGAAGGTATTAAATTCCTTAGATGTGAATTCACCTCCTTGATCTGATCTCAGACATTTGATTTTCTTACCGCTTTCATTTTCTACCATCACCTTGAATAGTTTGAACTTCCCAAGTGCTTTTGATTTTTCTTCGAGAAAAGTAATCCAACACATTCTAGAATAGTCATCCATGATTAGCATGAAATATCTATCACCTTGTAAGCTTTTAGTTCTAGCTGGACCACATAAATCAATATAAATTAAGTCAAGAGCATTATTGGATTTTTCTGGAATACTTTTAAAAGATGCTCTAACTTGTTTTCCAAATTGACATTCCTTACATACCGGATTGTGAGGTTTAACAATCTTAGGTAAATCTCTAACTGCCTTAGTAGTACTGATTTTCACAATGCAATCAAAATTTACATGACAGAGTCTCTTATGCCATAGCCAACTTTCATCAATATGTGCAATCAAGCATGTCTTTTCACTATTATTCAAATGAAATATATTGCCTATAGTTTGATTATCGGTTGCAATTTCCAAACCAGTTATGTTCATAATTTTGCATTTTGAATTCTTGAATTGTAACCGAAATCCTTTCTCAACTAATTGACCAACACTCAAAAGATTATGCTTTAAACCTTCAACATAGTAAACATTGTTGGTATTATGCTTACCATCGAGAGATATAGAACCTTTTCCTTTGATCAAACAAGCTTTATCATCTGCAAATCTTACTAGACCTCCATTATATTCTTGAAAAGTCAAGAATTTACCTTTATCACCAGTCATATGTTGTGAGCATCCTGAATCAATGATCCATTCATCCTTAACGTCAATTTTAGCTGCCAGGGCCTGCTCTACCAGTTGAACAGTAGGTGCTAGTTGATCCTCTGTTATAGCAACAAAAACCCATCCATTGTCTGTCGGATCCTCATCAGAATCATCAGTGACTCCTTCATCAGCAAGATAACAAGACTTGTCTTTATTCTTCTTAAATTTGTATCTCTGTGATAGTTTTGATACTTAGTATAAGTACAGATCCAATAGCCAAAAAGATGAGAGGGGGGGGTGAATCATACAAACTTAATCATCAATGAAAACATCAGATTCAACCTCGGTAACATATATCAGTCATAGAATAAAACTGTCAAACATGCAAACTCAAAAGCATATGAACTATATAAACCTCATAACACCAGATTTAATGTGGAAACCCAAATAGGGAAAAACCACTGTGGGATTTCGGACCCACTAAGAAATATACTCTTCTAGAGTATGCTCGGTTAAAAGCCAATCCTGTTAAAGATTACAAAATACATTGCTAGATGTGACCCGGTTAAGGGATTTCCCTCAGATCTGTTAGGATCTTCACTTTGTTAGAAGTGACCTTGTCAAAGGATTTCAAACACTCATTTAGAATGTCACCTTGTTAGAGGATTTACTTATAAGACTGTTAAGTCCACTCGGTTAAGAGACTTCCTGTTACTTTCACAAGCTAACAGTAATACAATCTATCTGCAACTTTACATCTAAAATGCTAAAGCAGATTCTTATTTGTTCAATCACAATCTAGACATAGAACTAATCGTGTCTATCTACTGGGCATAAATACTCTATTATTCCAACAGATCTTCAAGCTTCTGTTCTCGATGATCACTATGTAGCATCTCTGTGCATACACTTGCCCGCATACATTGTTTATCAACAGTTCCTTATTTATAAACAATCTTCTAACCGCTTAATCTCCTTGACCACATTTCCCATGATCAATCATAGCTATCAGATCTTCAATCTTGTCCAAGTTCATTGTATCTTACAATCTGAAAAATGTTTTACCCTGCCTCAAAACTTGTACAATCATCTTGGAACTTGTGTTAGGGTAATGTGGTTCACACTGAGCTGTAGATCTCCTTGCTGACTTTCCATTTCCTTAGATTTGTTAACAAACTTCTTCCACGGCTTGCCAATCATTGATCCGCTCCAGCTCATCAGCTTCTTTCATTAAATATCACATGTAAACATTTAATGCATTCTATTATAGCTCGGTTACAACTCGGTGAATACTAAACTTTACTCGGTAGACATTCTGTCTTCATTAACCGACTGTAATAACCTTAGGGTTTACCGACTAGGTTCCTTAGGGTTTACTGACTAGGTTCTTTGCCTGATATCATTGTGTAGTATTAACCTTTACATTTTACAACATATGTATGATGTTAAAACAATCTAAAACATCAAGATCTCATCATTGTCTGACTCGGTAGAGTTGCCCATTGAATAACTTATCCCCTTATTCATCATATTCTTTCTTATGTCTTTACCGACTTCTTTATGATCTTCATATCATGTTTCTTAAGATATGGCAACATCATACTGAATTAGAAAATCAATTTGTTGACATCAATGACAAAATAATAATATCAAGACAGTAAAACATCTTTAATCAGTTATGTCCATAATCATCAACAACCTTCTCAATATCCTTGTTATATTGCCAACAATCTCCCCCTTTGGCATTGATGGCAAAACCAATTGATTTGATCATTAAGAATTCAGATTGCTATGATTCTGAAATGCTGAAATGCTCTCCCCCATACATCAGACTTCTCTTCTGGTTTTCTCTCAATCTTCTCAGGTCTTCCCCTCCTTCAGTCTTCTCCCCCTTGGGTAGTCTTCTCCCTCTTTGACAACAATGCCAAAAAGAAAAGAACTAAAACATAAGTTGGTTCTGTAAGAAGTTATTCCCTACAGTTGTGTATCAACTGAGTCTCAGTCAGAGCATTTGTTTACAATTCCTGTCCCCTGTATCATTGTCTGTATTATCTCAATATTGTTCCAGTACACTTTCAGAAAAGCATTCTTAAAGTGTATCACTCCAGCATCAGCTCCCTAAAAGATATTCAATAGATTCATCGAAGTGATGCTTTCACCAAACTCGGTCAGTGAGTAAGAGATAGAAGTAGGACCCCTAACTTACTTCTGAGATATTCAAAAATGTCCTTTGGTAGTGGCTTGGTGAAAATATCAGCTATTTGTTCTTCTGTGTTAACATATTCCAACACCACTTTCTTTTCATGAGCTTCTTCTCTAAGATAATGATATTTGATAGATATGTGCTTTGTCTTAGAGTGCATAACAGGGTTCTTTGAAATATTAATGGCACTAGTATTGTCACTGAATTTAGTTACTGGCTTGGTAACATTCTCATTTATACCTTCCAACAATTGTTTGATCCATGCAATGTTGGTACAATTCAGTGTTGCAGCAACATATTCAGCTTTGGCTATTGACTGAGAAACGCATCCTTGTTTCTTGCTAAGCCAACTCACTAGTCTTTCTCCTAAGAAGAAAGCTCCTCCACTTGTTTTTTTCCTGTCATCAATGTTGCCTGCCCAATCAGTATCAATATAGACTTTCAAATCAAAATTACTTCCTTTCTGATATGCCAAGCCATAAGCTTCAGTGCCTTTCAAGTATCTAAAAATTATTTTGATTGCTGTCATGCGTGTTTCCTTAGGATCTGCAGAGAATCTTGCAACAATACCAACTACATGTGCTATATCAAGCCTGCTGTGAACAACATATTATAGTTTTCCAATCACGGATCGGTAGAGTGTCTCATCAACAGATGCAGATTCATCATTCTTTGATAGTTTGCAGTTTGTAGTCATAGGAGTACTTACTGGCTTTGAATCCTCCATTCCAAATTTCTTCAAGATTTCCTTTATGTATTTGGATTGAGTAATGAAAATTTCATTTTTCATTTGCAATATCTGTAAGCCTATAAAATACTTTATCTCACCGATTAATGACATCTCAAATTCTTTGCTCATTTCATTACCAAAGTTTTTGCATAGAGAGTCATTTCCACAAAATATAATATCATCAACAAATATGGCTAAGATTAGTATTCCATTTTCATCATTCTTCATGTACATGTTGTTGTTCTCACTTGTCCTCATAAAACCAATCTTAATCAAATAAGAGTGCAGTCTTTCATACCATGCTCTAGGTGCTTGTTTCAGACCATATAAAGCTTTGTTCAATTTACATACCTGATCTTTATTATTGTCTTCAACAAATCCTTCAAGTTGTTCAATGAAAACTTCTTCTTCTAATATTCCATTCAGAAATGCAAATTTGACATCCATTTGATATACCTTGAAGTTTTTGAAAGCAGCATATGCCAACAATGTTCTAACTCCTTCAAGTCTGGCAATAGGTGCAAAAGTTTCACCATAATCAATTCCTTCCTCTTGTGCATAACCTTTGCAAACCAATCTTGCTTTGTTTCAAATGACCTCTCCTTTCTCATTTAGCTTGTTTCTGAAGATCCACTTTGTACCAATTACATTTTTGTCCTTAGGTCTTGGGACTAATTCCCATGTGTCATTCTTCTTGATTTGATCAATCTCTTCAGTCATAGCATTTATCCAATCTTCACTGTTAAATGCCTCTTTTACTATTCTCGGTTCAAATTCAGATATCAAACATGTATTCTGTCTCAGTTTGTTCCTTGTCATCACTGGATCATCTTTATCTCCTATAATCTGACTTGGTGCATGATGTCTTCTGACATATTTGGCTAATATAGGCTCGGTAGGCTCTGTATGATCCTCTTCATCACTCGCTAACTAGATATCTTCCTCATTTCCTTCAACAGTTATCTCGGTAGGACTTTTCGGTTGCACATAGACAAATTCATCATAGTCTTCTGGTTCTTTGGAATCCCTATCATTAGTTCTTTCTGCAAATTCATCAATTTTCACATTTGTACTTTCTACTATTTTGTTAGATGATTTGATCAGACATTTAAATGCTTTGCTTCTAGAGGAATATCCTAGAAATGTTCCTTCTTCACTTTTCTGATCAAACTTGCCATTTCTATCATCTCTATGAACATAGCATTTGCTTCCAAAGATCTTAAAATAACTTATATTAGGTTTCTTGCCATACTAGATTTCATAAGGTGTCTTCAATTGAACTCGGCTCAAGGTGTAAACAGTTGTGCTTATTGCTTCTCTCCAAAATATTTGTGGAACCTTCTTATCAATCATCAATGTTCTAGCACAATCCACAATAGATCTGTTTCTTCTTTCAGCTATTCCATTCTGTTGTGGAGTCCTTGGTGCAGAGACTTGTCTTTTAATACCATGATCATTGCAAAATAGATTGAACTCATCAGATGTGAACTCTCCTCCTCTATCTGATCTAAGACATTTTAGTTGTCTTCCTGTTTCATTTTCAACTCTAGCCTTGTACCATTTAAACATTTGAAAATCTTCTGATTTTTCTTTTAAAAACATTACTGACATCATCCTTGAATAATCATCCACAAATAATATGAAATATTTGTCACCATAATAACTTTGAACTTTCATTTACTCTTTCCATAAAAGCAGAAATCCTTTCATCTTCTTCCATTTTCAGATTTTCATACCTGACTCGGAAACTTTCAAGTATTTCAATTTTGACTGTGGAATCTCCTTCATTCAATGTTTCCAAATGGTCTCAAATAGCTTTAGCGGTAGATCCATCTAATAATCCCATGATTTTTTGATCTGATAATGCACTCAAAAGTGCTTCCCTTGCTTTGCAATCATTTTCCTCATCTTTTCCTAATGTACATGGATTAGGTTGACTTTGAGTAGGAGCAATATAGCCATTCTTTGTAACATCCCAGATGTCCTTTCCAATGCAATTTAGATGTGTCTCCATCCTGATCTTCCATATGCCATAGTTGGTTCCATCAAGTTTAGGACTGTCCTTCCTGAAATAGTTAGTGGACATTGGATCTCCTCAAGTTGTTAAACTTCTACAAAAAGAGGACTAAGCTCTGATACCAATTGTTAGGTCCCAGAAACAACTGAGAGGAGGGGGGTGAATCAGTTGTCAAATAAATTCAAACCAAAAACAACTTATCCAAACTTGGTGGGAAACCTTACCCACAATCAGATGATACTACTACAGATAGTATGTGTAAATAAATGGGGTTTGCACATGCAGAAAGGCCAAGCACCTAGAGCTCACTGCTCAAACACAAATAGGAGTCACACTGACTATAATTGGATGGTTAAATCCAATAATGATGTACTGCTCAAAATAGCATCTTCATATGTTGGATTCAATACCGGTTCATTTCTGATATGCCTTCACAAATGTTGGCATATGCACACTCCAATGAGACATTATATGTAATTGAAGGTTTTGTCATTGATGGAAACCTTACAATCCTATGGCACCGGCAAAGGCATTATACCGGCATTAGCAGATCACACTCTACACTGGCAATCAAGACACCGACACTGGCACAAAGAAAAGAAGTATATCGGCACAGAGGCCGACGGGATTTTGTTATATTATATTTTGTTTATTATTGTAAAAACTTTGTAAGCCAACTTGGAAAATTGTAAAATGACTCTTATATATAAAAGAGATCATTGTAGACATTTGTAATGTGTGAGGAAGCATAAAAGGAAAAATATTAGGTAGACCTATTATTTGAAATATAGGCTAAGGGTTTATGTAAGAAGCAGAGCAGCAACCGGTACTAGATCAGGTATTATAGATGCTATTGTAAAGCAGTACAAGATATTGGATTTGTATAATCCTCATTGTAAGTCAGTGAGACTTCCCATTGAGCAGTGAGCTCTAGGTAGTTGGCCTTCCTACATGTGTAGGCCCCTATTGTAAGTAATATTCTCTTATTGGCTAGTGAGTGAATATTGTGGGTCACAAATCCCACCGAGGTTTTTCCCACACCGGGTTTCCTCATTAAAACCTTGTGTTATGGTGTGCTTTTCATGTGGATGTTCTTAATTCTATTTATTGTATTATTTCTTACATACCGGTACACTATTATAATATGTTTTGCATGTTTTAATTCAATAAATTCTACTCACCGATTAGATACTGATTCACCCCCCCCCCCCCCCCTCTCAGTATCTGTGGGATTCCTAAAAATTGGTATCAAAGCTTGGTCCTCTATTTTCAGAAGCCTAACAACTTGAGGAAGATCTTGACACTGGTAAAGATGGAGAATCTGATGAAGTAACTTGAAGGAGCTCTTTTAGACTATGATGCAGAGAAATTGAAAAATATCAAACCAGAAGATGATTTAAGGGTAGCTCAGGATGTCATTCAGGTACTTCAAGAAAATCTTACTGTTGCAAGAAATAAGAGAAGAGAACTTTGTGAAAAATTGCAAAATGAGAATGATGAAAAGGAATCACTTAATGATATGATAAGCAAGTTGAAACAAGAGAACATGACAACAAAGAATGAGATGCAGGATATGACTATGAGATTTTGCAAAGAGATTGAGGATAGGAAGAAGAATGAAGAAGAATTGACCAGAAGACTAAGTGATGCAGCAAATGAGAACACAAGACTTAGCCATGAAAATGACATGTTGAAGACAGATCTGATGCATACTCAGAATGACTCAAATGAAATGATGAGACAAAAAGAAGTCTTAGAAAGAGAACTAGAAACATCAAATCAACATAAAGAAAAATTCAAGAAAAGCTCAGAGGAACTTGGCACCTTGCTGAAGAATCAAAAACCTAAAGGTGACACTTCTGGAATTGGCTTTGAAGTTGGTGAAAGCTCCGGTACTGCAAATACTCAGGATCACAGCAAACTGGTAAGACAACCTAATGCTTATAAATTCAATGGAAAATGCTTTAACTGTAATAAGTATGGTCATAGAGAAAATGAATGTAGATCTAGAAATTAACAGAATATCAACACACCCACCGGTCAATGTTCTAAATGCAACAAAGTTGGTCACAACTCTGAAAAATTGTAGAATGAATGTGAGATGTTATGTTTGTGGAAGATTTGGACATTTATTTAATCAATGCAGAACACAAACCCGCATAGGTTATGGGAAAGCTATTCAGAAGAATAATGTAACTTGTTATGCATGTAACAAGATTGGGCATATTGCAAAATTCTGTAGAAGTAAAGGAACACCGGTAGACAACAAAAGTTCTAGCTTGAAAGGTAAAGAAAAAGTTTAAGAGGTTAAGCAAGAATTCTCAAAATAATGGATTAGAAAAGCTGATCTAAATATTGGAAATACTCCTCCACCGGTAGAACAAACCAATGCTTCATCAGCAAGATAGAGTGATGCTTCACCGGAAGGACAGAGCAGTGCTCCACTGGCAAGAAGCTCTTCATCTAATTGAAGAACCTTTCCTTGAGGGTTTGGCAATCTAATGACACATGTGCTATTATTCCCTCGATTAGAGATAAGAAGTTGAAAATTACTTTTTACCGACAAACAATGTTAAGAGAATACTTAACCGGCATGCATTTAATGTGGTAGATGGTAAAAAGACACTATAAAATTGAGGTTTTGGATCCATTCCATTTCACCGAGATTTCAAACCTCTGAAGAGCGCGAAGATTCTGAGCTAAGGCATTTCGAGCAAGAGGCAAGAACACTCCAAGCATTCATCCATCCTAAAAGCAGTAAAGGTATTTTATCATGGCATCCACCTCTGTAATTGAATATATAGCAAACCCTACTATTGTCGAAGTGATAAAAAGACCTAGGCTCATATTTCAGTTAGTTCCCAAGGTAGCAAAGAAAGATGATACCATAGGTGCTTTTTCTCAAATTTCCAAGGGAGTTGTTTATGCTGAAGACCCCAGAATGTACACCCACTGCAACATTGAGGAACTAGGAGATGAAGAGATTAAAACCATGTTTAAAACTATGATATGTGATAAAAATGGCACTGTAAAAAATAAACACAAGATCATTGAAACCCTAGGATTTACAGAGATCCTTAGCATTCCTAAATTCCCCAAGGATGTGATTAGGATAGTCTTAAGCAGGGTACATGGTGAATTTTTCTAGTTAGATGCAGTCCACAAAATCACTAAGGAAGTTGTGAAAGCTGTCACAGGGTTACCGACTACCGATAAAAGGCTAGATAAAACCAAGAAGGTATCTAATGACCTAGTTACAAACCTAACTGGTGCAACATTCGACAAAAGGTCCCTAAGAGTTAATGATGTAATAGACATTAATGTGAGATTTATCAGCATGATATTAGGGTATAAAGCTACTCATGCAAATAGACTCAATTCAGTTTCAAGTTTATGCATTAAGAGTGCTTATGATATGGTCATAGATAATGCAAAGATTGATATATGTGAGTGGTTAAAGGATAAATTAATTGACAACCTTGGAAAGATTAAGAAGGACAAGAAAGGAACTTTCAGGTTTGGAAATTTGTTAGTGTGTCTGATGCTACATATAACCAAACAGGTTCCCGGTATAGGCTACAAGAACTTGGATATGATATACCGGTAGGTAAACAGTTAACAGAACTATTCAATAACATGGGAGAAAACAAGGAAAACGATATTCATGACTTCTTTCAAGCATTAAAGGCCAAAATGAAGAAAAGAATCAGGTTATCACAAAATATTGTCTACAAATACAAAGATGAAATATGCTTTATAATCAAGAAGGATGAAATCTGGATGGAAGCAGTCATCCCTAGGATAGTTTGGGTAACTGAGATGGGCTATGAAATAGATGATCATATAATTGAAATATATGCTAAAGCACTTCTAGAAGCCCCCAGAGAACCTAAGGAAGAAATATTTGGTAGTGCATAAACTATTGAAAGCCAAATACAATCAAAGAAAAGAGTGAAAAAGGTTGAGGCAATTGTAAGAAAATGTTCCAGACAAGCAAAGGCCATCAAAGAAGATGTGTTGAAAAAAACTGGTATAACAGAGGATGAGTTAGCAGCTCCAAAACCTGAAACTCACCTATCACCGATATGTACTTCTTCGGGGAGTTGCATGCCTGCAACTTTCAAAAGCCTTGTAAGGAAAAGAGATCCCTCACCGGCAACCACACCCTCACCCAGGAGGACAAGACAAAAACAACAAGCAGTGAGATCTTCAGTAAGAAAGGCTACACCAAAGAAGAAGAGGACAAATAAAGACTCAGCCCCTCTTGATATACTGCTGAATGAAATTACAGAGGAAGGTAAATTGAAAAATATAGAGAAAATATATGACACTTTAATAGCTGATGAAAAAGAACAAGTTGAAAATAGTATTATATTGCATATGGATGTTTATAAGAAGTTTTTGATGGAAGTAGTAAATGAAATTCCAGATGAACTATTTAATAGACTGGAAGCAAGAAGACAAGCAATAATAGAACTGGACAAGAAAATAAAGATTGAAATGCTACTTGCTATTTATCTGATAAATTCACCCAAAGAAATTGATGACCTAATTGCTCAAGCCAACCGGTCAGTATTTTCTATTGCACACCGACACATTGCTTTAATGGTTGGAAGAGTTAATGAGGTGACTGAGGAAATAGAAAATGGATGGGATCTATTCCTAGTTGAAAAAGAAAAACAAGAAGAATACAGGAACCCCAAACCCATAAAAGTTTATTAGAAAGATAGAGACAAGGATAAAGGTAAAATTGGTGGACCACCTAGTATCAAGGTTAGAGACAACTTACCCCCACCTCCTTTGATTACTCCACCGGTAAAAACAATAGCTACAAAAGATCAACCGAAAATTGACAGTATGGATGTAGAGGATGGTAATCCTAATCCTGAAGTCTTATATACTGTGGATGTTGATACTCAAAAGATCAACATAGTGGTAGACAAAGATACAGCTGATAAGACTGACATGGCTAGTGAGCCTCCGGTAGCTGAGCAAACTGAAAACACACAGGAGAAACTGGCAGAAGACAAAGAGAAAAAGGTAGAGACTCAGACTGAGACAATGCAACAAACAGAGCAAAAGGCTCCAGAATAGGAACATAAGGAAATAGTGCCATCGGTAACTGGAGAAATAGAAAAACCATTGCTTAAAGAAATGCAGACACAAACAGACCTACCCCAGAGGTCAATACAAGCTTGGTCACTTCCACTAATGGTACTCATAATGTTGGTTCATCATCAGGCTACAAATTAACTAATGTGATTGAGGTACTATTAGATTCAATCAAAAAGATAACAGACTGCAGCTCACAAGCTTACAAGGCAATTGATGATACCATACCAATTTTGAAGGTCATTGCTCCTAACTGTAATATAGACAATAAAGATTCTTTAGGACAACTTGATACACTGTGTAAATATATCACAGAAAACATTGAGAAAATAAAGGAAGAGTCATTGAAGGATAAAGTAGAAATTGAAAAATAGAAATTGTTTGATGAGCAAATAAAGAAGTGTAACAGAGATTTTGACACACTTCTACCGGAATTGTGTAATTTATTGAAAGAGTACAAAACTTTGTACAAAGACACCTGTAAGACAAACTTTTTGACTGTAGATATAGACAAAAAGATGAGCAAGGTACAGGATGAGATCAATAAACTTGCAGATAATTTTGTTAACTCACCTGATACACTATCAATTTTTGAGGAAAAGATAACAAATTTTGAAGAAGAATTCCTTAAATTGGAAAGAGAAAAAGAGAGAATAGTGAATAAGGAAAAACATCTAAGATTAAAACTGAGTCCAAGATTGGACTATCTAGCATCACTGCGGAAGGAAGTATCTGAGGCACTAATACAGGGACAGAAAACACTGGCAGAGCATTTGTAGCATCTCACCGGTACAGTGAAGAGAACAGAGATAGCAATAAAGGATAGCAAGAAGTTTATGGACAGTATAAACTTGATTTTGGGAGATATTTTTCAAATTGTAACCACCCAGTTACAAGGTTGAAACTACAAACTCTACTGACATCCTGACAACCTTTGTCATTGATTCCAAAGGGGGAGTAGTGGGATGAGAAAATTCAATATCACAGGAATCATATGCTCAGGGGGAGCACACACATTTTTGGACTTCACATTTTTGGATAAATTTTTTAAATTTCTCATGAGTGTTGTCATCAATGCCAAAGGGGGAGACTATTGGCATATGCACACTCCAATGAGACATTGTATGTGATTAAAGTTTTTTTCATTGATGGAAACCTTACAATCCTATGGCACCGGCAAAGGCATTATACCGGCATCAGTAGATCACACTCTACACTGGCACTCAGGACACTGACACTGGAACAAAGAAAAGAAGTATACCGGCACAGAGACTGACAAGATTTTGTTATATTATATTTTGTTTATTATTGTAAAAACTTTGTAAGCTAGCTTGGCAAATTGTAAAATGACTCTTATATATAAAAGAGATCATTGTAGACATTTGTAATGTGTGAGGAAGCATAAAAGGAAAAATATTAGGTAGACCTATTATGCGAAATATAGGCTAAGGGTTTATGTAAGAGGCAGAGTAGCAACCGGTACTAGATCAAGCATTATAGATGCTATTGTAAAGTAGTACAATATATTGGATTTGTATAATCCTCATTGTAAGTCAGTGAGACTTCTCATTGAGCAGTGAGCTCTAGGAAGTTGGCCTTCCTGCATGTGCAGGCCCCTATTGTAAGTAATATTCTCTTATTGGCTAGTGAGTGAATATTGTGGGTCACAAATCCCATTGAGGTTTTTCCCACACTGGGTTTCCTCATTAAAACCTTGTGTTATGGTGTGCTTTTCATGTGGATGTTCTTAATTCTGTTTATTGCATTATTTCTTACATACCGGTACACTATTATAATATGTTCTGCATGTTTTAATTCAAGAAATTCTACTCACCAGTTAGATATTGATTCACCCCCCCCCCTCTCAGTATCTGTGGGATTCCTAACAACAAAAACCTTGCTTCACCTTCAAATGATGTATGTGTGTATAGCTCTTCTTATTCTCGCATATACCTTCTTACAATTCCTTTTTCCAATCGCCTATCGATCTTACAAATAAGATCTTACATATATACCATAACCTAAGACCAATTTTAGTTGGTCGGCTCTAAAAGACATTACAATAAAACAATTTACAAGTAAATCAATAACCGATACAATATCTGATTCAACATGTTGGCTTAATACATTTACAACATTGATAAATCATCTCCAAAGTGTGTCATGCTGATCTGGAATAGATAAGCCTATCGGTGCTTATTCTGGACCTATTTGCTGGTAACAGCAAATATGCAAACATGAATATACCAATGAACAAATCTCTAAGACAAAGTATACAAACGATATCTTCAACTTAACCGAGTGTTTTCCATGTCATTCCAAGTCCCGGTGAACAATATATCCTACCGGTGAACTAGATATTGGTGACTGTGCATAAGTCACTTGCTTGTTGGTGAACATAACCAATTCTCCAAAGTGCCAGAGTTGATAAGTGTTAATAGGTGTTGACATCAATGACAAAACCATATCAACATATCCAAAATACCAACATTCTTCAAGTTTCTTCCACACCTCATAAGTAGTCTCCAGACCATGGACATCAACATACTCTGAATCAAACAAAGAACTGATAATGGCCTCCAATGCTTGATTATTTTCTTGTTTCTCTTTCTTTTAATCATCAGTCATAGTCCCACTAGGTGCAACATATTGAGTACCAACATGTTCCCAGTATTTACTTCCGAGACTCTTGATATAGATTTTCATTCTATCACTCCATATTCTATAGTTTTCCTTATTAAACTTCGGACCTTCTTTCTTCATCATGTTCTGCAAGATCTTTACCTCAAGTTGTTAGGCTTAGACCTTAGAGGACCTAAAATTCTTTGATACCAATTGATGGTATGATGAATCAATAAGGATCTGGTCAACTACTTAGAGGGGGGGGTGAATCAATAGATAGAAAACTAACACAAACTTTTCACCAAACAAAAACAACCTCTCAAGAGAAACTTAAAACTGACTGGTTCAAACACTGAACTACAAATTGCAATATCATTGTCAAGTAAACCAGTTGACTATCATAACAGAATAATAGTAAAACAACTCTAAACTCTCAAAACCTTTTAACCAAAACATCTAAATACTTTACTGATAAAAGTAAAACCTAATTTCAGATTGTTGTCGGTTATCATATCATATCTAAGTGGATTTAGCAGTTAAGCAAATTAACCATATCAAACATAACCACAAAAACATTCACCACTTGACACAATGATTTTGACGTGGAAACCAAATGGGAAAAACCACGGTGGGGATGAATACCCACAAGTATTTTGAACTCTTCTGAAGTTCTCCTTGTTAGGAGCCAAGCCTATTAAAGCTTTATAATAAGTCTTGTTAAGAACAAATCCTATTAGGGACCACCCAGTTAAGGGATTGACTATAATTCCCTATTAGAAGCAATACCCTATTGGGAGTAACCTCGTTAGATGATTTGAAATCCAAGCTAATGGATCACCTAGTTAGAGGATTTAGACGCTAAGCTTGTTAGAGCTTACTTGGTTAAGAGATTTGATTGTTGTAATTGTTAGAGAACAACGGGGGTTTGTTGATCTTGTGAATAACATGTTGGAATTATGGATGTGTTGCATTTTTTTTGTCATTGATGTCAACACTTATCTTCTGGAGATCTTTGGCTATGTTGAACCGGCACATTATGTTCACCAGCAAGTTCAGTGACTTATGCACAGTCATCGGTATATTGTTCATTGGCAGGTTATATTGTACACCGGCATTGAGGATGACTTGTTATCATCTGGAGATCACTTGGTTATGTCGAAGACATGGTTTGGACACTTGGTTTTGGTATCTTGGTTATTGGTCTAATCGGGTTGACATATTTGTTGTTATTGGCAAATTGGTCTAGGTTATGGACCGGCATGCATTATCTATTCCAGATCAGCATGGCATGTTATGGAGATGATTTAATTAATTGGATGTTGTTGTAAATGTATTAAGCCGACATGATGCATCACATCTTGACTTATTTGTAATTGATTTAATTGTAATATTCTTAGTTAGCCGACCTACACATTTGGTCTTAGGTTTTGGTATATATGTAAGATCTCACTTGTGAGATGACATGTGATGGTATATGGTATGTAAGGTTATGGTATTGTAACATGGTATGTGTGAATATTGAACATCATATAAGCAGACCATAGAGAAGGTTTAAGGAAGGTTTGAAGGTGATTATCAGAGCTTAACCGGTATTGAATCTAGCATTGGAGATGCTACTTTGAGTAGTACATTATCATTGGATTTGACCATCCAATTGTAGTCAGTGTGACTCCTATTTTGTGATTGAGCCTTCTGCATGTGCAAACCCCATTTGTACACACATACTATCTGTAGTAGTATCATCTGATTGTGGGTAAGGCTTCTCACCATGGTTTTTCCCCTTATAAGGTTTCCACATACAAATCTATGTGTTATGTGTTGTGGATGTTGTTTCTCTTTCTGATCTATACATTAAGTTTCACCGGTATTAATATCAACTGCTAATCTGTCAACCGACATTAAGTTTGGTTTGCCGGTATTAAGTATCAAGTTTGATTAAGTTATATTTGGGTTGAAATTAATAGACAAGTGATTCACCCCCCACACTCTTAGTTGTCTCTGGGTCCTAACATAGCACTACTCTACTTGATCATATCCTTTTCATGCTCTTGTCTGCCTTTACACATACTGCAGATACATCATCTGGCTTGACAACCAATCACTCTTACATTCAACCAAAATTGCCAACACTACAACAAAACAACTCATCGACCTTATAAACAAAACAATAGGTTGGTAACACATCACAAACCTAAGATCTCATAGAGATTACAAAAAAATTGGTTCAAGTATGACCGTTGGATTACATAGTAATCAGTTTCACATCATTCAAGGTAACCTCGACCGCTCATTGATCATTGCTTCATCGATCCCTGTAACTCATCACATGGTTTCCATTACATGCAATGTACTTGCTCATTCCCAAGACAAAAATTGTTATCTCTACGCGCCAAATACCATTTGAAACTTCATCTCATACAACATGCATACATGGCATAATCATTACCACTCATCAGTTGATCATAAACCAATACAACTGATTCACCAAGCTCCATCGATTAGGGTTTAGCATATCAATAAGTAGGGTTTACCGGTTGATCTCACTTCTACTCTAGTAATACCAGTTTCCTTCACAATCTCACTTACCGGTTGCAAAACAACAATATTACAACATCATTGTCGGTTATAATTGACATCAATGACAATATAAAAGTTCATCAATGCAATCTTCATGCAAATGCCAATAGACATCGGACATGCAAAGTGGACAGAGAACTTGTACAAAAAGATAAATCTACCCACAATAAAGAAGCCTTTGGAAAGCAAGCATAAATGAGAACTAGATCATTTTATATCTCTTCTTCGATGAAGATTAGTTCCTTCAAAACCCCAATAAGAAGAGTTTCAAATGAGATGAAAGGTCAGAGACCTAAAAATGGGGAAAAAGAAAGAAATTTGATCCAGAGCCTAACATTGAGAATGTAAACAATTGCAGCACAAATGAAGAGGTGAAAAAGGAAAAGTTTATGATTAGAAAGAGGTTCACAAGGATAGTAGTTAAGGAAGAGGATGTTGAAGAGGAAGAGGATATTGTGCTTCTCAGTGAAAAGAAGAGAATTGAGGTCTCTCTTGTAGAGACCCCTATAAAGAAAAGGAAGAAGGAAAGAAGTGAAGAAAAAGGAACCAAATAAGACAAAGGGAAAGAAGAATACATGTTACCCTTTGGTTGATGTTGATTATTAGCCACTTGATCTTGACAATTTACTAAATGTTGTTGGTCGATATGATTCCCTAGGGGTGTTTATAGGATTATATAAGGATGCACGTTCGACAAGCAAAGAGAATATAGTGTTATTATGAGGATCCAGTTACTACTGAGAGGGGGGTGAATCAGTAGTAAAACAAATCTGCAACACTTCACAAAACTATAACAGTAACTACACAAATAGTCTTCTAAACTATGTTCATCAATATGCCAACAAAGTAAAGATATAAAATGTACAACTCAACAATGCATCCACCACATGAATATGGAGATTTTTCATGTGGAAACCCAACTGGGAAAAACCACAGTGGGAGTTAACACCCACAAAATATTTACACTCTTTTGGAATGCGCCCAGTTAAAGGCCTAGCCTGGTCAAGAGCTTTACAATATGCATAGTTAAGAGCAGACCTTGTTATGAGTCACCCAGTCAAGGGATTTTGCCTCAGCCCTTTTAGGAGTAACCTTGTTAGAGGATTTCAAACTAAAGTTAATGAGCCATCCGGTAAAGAGATTTACAATATAAGACCTGTTGGGTCTACCTTGTTAAGGGATTTCAAACTGCTATAATTGTTAGGGAACAATAGGGAAAATGATCTGATTACAACACTTCCTTACTTTCTAGTACAAATGATTTTCAAATCAACTCTGCTACACACATGCAGAAACTTCAATCCAGTTCGGCAATACCTTCTTCTCAAAACCATCAACACTGAAACCCTTCTCCAACTAGCCCTAAATACACTCTTTAGTTAGGGTGGCTACAAACCCTAATTACATCAACAAGATACAATGAATTTACATTACAGATCATTACGAAACATTTCTAGATGATTTCCATCATTGAATGATCACCGCACATTGATTTGATAAGCAATCAAACCCTTGTCACATTCTTCTAAGCACTTTGTTGTTTCCTAAGAAATCCAATCCTTGTACGTGCTCAAATATCATCTTATCATTATACATGGTTTTTGACACGTCATCATTAAGTTATGAACATGATAAGATTCATTGCCAAACCTTAAATCATTACTAGTTAAAGATTTGATACCAGTATTCATTCATCTTCACAGAGTTCATATTAATCAATTATAAATGTGCTTTCATGTTCACCAAACTTGATGTGATTTCAATCAAAGACTCATGCCAATGTTATGAACATATATTCTAAACCACAACACCTAAATCTTTTCCAATCATTTGTACCATTCACTTGATTGTCACTTTGTTCTTATTTACCAGTTGACAATCAACTTAGCAGTTTTGATGTCTAACTGAATCTACTACTGATTAGGCTATACCGGTTGATCTAGATGACTTAGATGACTAAACAAACATGGTTGCCATCAATGACAACACAAATAAAGTCATAAAACATCCTATTACAATTATATCATCATCATCAAGCCAGCAATCTCCTCATCAAATCAACTTTACCAGTCATATTCTCATCTCATCATCATCTCCATCAGTTTAGCCAACAATCTCCCCCTTTGACATTGATGTCAACACCAAAATCTCATCATACAAAACTGGAACTCTAATTATTATTACTATTGTGTTGAGAATTGAATTTAAATCAATGGAATTTTGTGGTTTCAATTGAAGCTACCAAAATTTTCTTAAAAAAATATGAAATCAAGCATGCCCTTAAGAATTTTGATAGAACCCTTGACATTTCCATCGACATCAAAATCCAAAAAATTATCGCTCAAACTAGGGCCATCAGATATACATACTAATCCCTCACCGAAATATCTAGTTTGATCGAAATGGTACACCTATTGTATCAAAGAAACCTATTGGTGTTTCATCGACAAGATGATTTATCGAACAAACTTGGGCCTCGATGAATTCCAAGGGACTCATCAAAAACATTATTTTCATCGATAGGTGGTATGTCGAGGAAACCACAGGAAGTTTCATCAATAAGACTTTTCGAGAAAAGGAAGGTGTCGAAGAGGTGCAAAAGTTATTGGCCGACGGCCACAGTTTCATCAAAAGATGAAAGGTCGATAAACATAGGAGACTTTCATCAATAACATGCCATTGGTGAAACCAAAAATTTGAAGGATGATATTCTTCTTTCGCCGACATAAAGAATTTCATCGATAACCTATGCAGAAGCCAGATAATAAGGGACCATTATCGACATACGATAAGACGGTTGTAAAACATATCGATGAAATGATTCCTATCGAAAATGGGGTTTTGGATGAGCCAATGGAGGATTGCATCGACATAAACAAATGAGGTAAAGCCTTTTGATGGAAATGAAGAGATCGATGAAGCCACAAAGCTCCTTAACAAGGATGGTTGTTTCATCGAAATGAAGGAGACATCGATGAAATGTGACATTTCGAGGGAAGATATTGTGAAGCCACCGAAGTACATGATTCCATCAAAAAATAGTGCAACCATAAAATTAATGAGCATCGATGGACAATATGAAGTACTGCTAGATGAATGATTACTTTCTACCGTGAGGATCAATACAAACCTTGATGAAGTCACCACATCATAAATTCAAATAAATGCCTCTGTGACCGTTATGCAACTGGTAATGGTAATTGATAAATTCACCATGAATGCTAGATAAATTGACAAAAAGAGAAATACTTCTCAGCCACACTTGAAGAATTCAAAGTGAGCCTCAGAGATCCAAGATGATTCAAAATCAAATTCATGAGTGGTCTACCGAGAGTCTAAGTAATTTTTTCCACTCTCAGAGCTCTGTAGTGATAATGGAGGGGTCATCTTCTAGAAAGAATAGGGCTAGGAAAGCTAAAGAGACTCAGTGCATGGAAGACAAACCTAAGAGGCAGAAAAAAGAAGGGTGCTCTTTGGCCCAAGATTTAATTGACCAATGTCCTGCATCAAGCCTTAGGTCTAAGAAAATTAAAACAGATGAAGAAGGTTTGGAGGATAGATTTGAAGGCCTAGGAGATACATGGACAGAGATAAGGGGACATAAATTGTTTATTTTGGGGTATATATGAAGGAGTACACCTGAGCCTGTGAATAACTTGTGGAGGTTGAATTTGGGGAAACTGGCAGTGGCTAATGTCTTTGTGAATGTTGAACTCATGAAATCCCTAGCCAATAACTACGACCCCAAGACAAGGACCATATATGATTATATGGGGAAACCAATACTATCAATTACCAAGGAGATTATTGACACTATGTTTGATCTAGATTGGGGATTTGAGTAACAGATTGATACTAAGAAGTTGTCACAAGAATACTTCAACATAGAGGACATCTATAAGAGATGGAGACTTCCCATCCACAAGCCTAAAGTTGCAGGGTTGCTAGTGCCATTGGGAAAAGAAGACAAAGTTCCTTATGATGTTAACTCTTTCCATCCATACTTCAAATATACATATTATTGTGTTGCTCAGGTTCTAGGAATAGAGGCTCATCCTTTGATGGATATAGCAGCCATGGTTATTTGTGAGGACCTACAGTCTAGGGATCCCAGGTTATTTGATTTTGCTACTTTTCTTGTTGGAGTCATTAGTCACGGTTTGGAGAAACTAAAAGGAGATGTTATTAATGTACATTTCAATTATTATTCTATTCTTATGCATATGTTACTTTATGTTGGACAAGACAAAGGGTTGTGGTTAGATGAGTTATATATCAGAGCATATGATAAGGTTGGGATGAGAAAAACCTTGCAACTGTGGATATCCTCATGGGACCAGAGATACGGCAATAACCAGTACTAGCATTTTGAGGAGCATTTTGTTAAAACATTGTATAGGTTGTGTAATGTCATAAATTGTACGCACTTGCTAAAGCAGTACAATTTCACACCTAGTTTAGCACCCGCCTTGGCGCATTTGGCATTTTGCATTGCATTTCCCCTTTAGGACTTAATTAATCAAATTAATTAGGTCTAAGGTTCTGTTTCATCATCTTCCACATCATAAAGTCGGGCCCTTTTCATTAAAGTGTGCCCCTTTCATTTTATTCCTCTAATACATCATTTAATCAAAAACCCTAATTAGGTCCTATTCTGAGCTTGGGGGCTTGATTTCAGGGGTCAAAACATCTCAAAATCACCTGTAACTTCAGGATTTGCTCTAAAATCATCATATCCGACGGCCCTGAAAATTTGGTGAAAAGTTGTCGGGACCGTGGCGCCCGGAGTGCACATGGTCCCGGACATTTTTCCCGAAATTTTAGGAGCGCAATCCAATCATAAAATAAAGCTTAACCCCAAGAAATTGGCGGGAGATTCAATCTCTAGGTCGGCCAAAAGTTGGAATTAAGACCTAGGGTTTCATACATAAGACCTCTCTTTCTTCATTTGAAAGGATCCGAATTTTGGTTTCAGGAACCTCATATACAGTAAAAGAGCAGATCTTTAAGGACTCCAGCAACATTCAACATTCATCCATCAAACATTCATCAATTTCATTCATCCACTTAGGGCTTGGAAGACATTGAAGAGCAATAGGGGATCACCGACTGAAGATTGGCTTGTACCCCTCCCTTGGGGTTGGATATAAGTGCAGATTTCGGGATTCAGACGATGCCGCAAGTTGCAGATCCGAGAGAAGCAGACGGAGACCGAACCATACACCAAGTTTCAAAGCAGAAGACTAGGACAGGGGCGTGGGGTGCCCTGGTCCTGCCAGGACAGGGGTGCTGGGCGCCCTGGTCCCCCTGTCAGAAAGCAAGTTTTCGGTAGTTCGGACAGTTTTCCAGGTTGCAAAACAACAGTTTCAGGAGCAGTTTCAGGGGCAGAATCAGGACAGTGGCGCCTGCGCCCCCGTCCCAAACATTCTCACTCAGATTTTGACTCCGGGTACGCATTTGCATCCTTGTCTTGTCCATGTGTTTACAGCTTTCCATAGTTTAAGTTCAATTCTGCAATCTTGTTATTAGTTCATACTTGCACTTTGGGGTTAGGGATTGAACTTGCATCATTT
Source organism: Cryptomeria japonica (assembly GCF_030272615.1). NCBI lineage: Eukaryota > Viridiplantae > Streptophyta > Pinopsida > Cupressales > Cupressaceae > Cryptomeria > Cryptomeria japonica. Next base: position 924,205,809 of record NC_081407.1, read on the forward strand.
TATCCTTCAATTACAACAAAGGAATAGAAATCCTAATAGGTAGCCCGTGGCTCTCTCTTTCACAAAAAGAAGTAGCCAATTATGTGATACCTCTAGGCTCTTTCGTATTCCACAATGTGTGTCAAAAGGTGGGATTAGGACATGTTAGCCTAGTCTCGCTTTTTCCCCTACACATTTTGGTGAACCCGACGTGAAACTCTTATCATTGTTTTCTCTTGCATTGCATTTGTTAGATCTAGATTTAGATTTAGTGTGTTTCATTTAAGTTTCATTTTCATAAAATAAAATAAAAAGGAGAAAAAAAGAAAGGTGTGTTTCTTTGTTTCTTTGCATTGTATGTTTAAGTTTTATGCAATTGTTATTTCAAAATGTCAGATTTCTATTTACAAGATGTTCATATCCATGATGATGTATGCAATTATGTTGATTATGAGTATAGCCAGGATGAATTAGATGAAGCTTTAGATGAGTTTTTGAACCCTAAAGATACCAAACCTTCATTTTACCAAAAACTCATAAACCTTGTTACTATGCCATTTCATTGTGATGAGAAAGATAAGTTGAATGATTCCTCTTAAGGGTACATTCCTATCAACTCTTCCACTAAATCTAGTAACATGGTTGTTTTCAATGATCCCCTCTATGAAGAGATGTCTCCTTTTGAATCAAAAGATAAACCATTTAATAGATATGATCATGCTTTATTGGATGATGCTCTTGATGACTTTGTGGATTTATCGAAATCTTTAAACAAGAACAAAACTTCTAAATTAGTTAACATGATAAACCTGAATGAGCATAATAAGCCTCTCCTTGAAGTCCAAGGTGCTTATCCTTCTCCTAAATCACCTCTCCTTACTGTCCAAGGAGGGTATGGTCATGATTCCTTTCTTACTCCGAATAAACCTATCATCACTGTGCAAGGAAGGAAACCTATAAGTCCTTATAGTTATGCCAAGCAATTAACTAGAGAGAGTTATCATGCAGTTGCCCATACTTATCATACTAGAAATAATAGGCAGCCTAATCATCCTCCTGTTACTCCGGTTTCTCTTCCTAATCCTCAACCAACCCTTCCGCAAGCTCCACGTATTTCACAAGTTCTTGGCAAGGAATATGATCTCATAGAACAACTTAAAGCTACCCCTGCTAAGATTTCCCTTTGGGATTTGATCCAAACTTCCTCTGCTTATCATGGAATGTTACAAGATGCCTTGAAAGATTTGAATGTTCCTCCACCTAATGCATCTAGTAATATAGTATCTTTAGTTAACTCTGTGATGAATCCTAAAGCTCAAATTGTGTTTACTCAAGACGAGTTGCCTACTAGTGAAATTCAACATCAATATGATCCCTTGATGATTGTGGTTATCATAAAAGACACTGCTATAAGATGAGCACTGGTAGATAATGGCTCTGGCCTTAATGTGTGTAGCATTAATCTATTGCATAAGATGAATGTGGATACATCCCTTATTGAGCCTGACTCTCGTCCCATTCGAGGCTTTGATAATGTGGCTAAGTCTTCATTAGGTATTATCACCTTACCCATCACGGTGGGACCTGTTACTTTGCCTACTCCTATCCATGTTATGTCGAGAAATCTAACATACAACTTGTTGTTAGGGAGACCTTGGATTCACAGTATGCAAGCTGTCCCCTCTACATTGCATAGACAAGTTAAATTTATCTATAACAATAAGACATATACCTTGCTAGGTGATACTAGGTTTCAAGCTTGTTTGCAAACATCTACTTCCAAAGGGAATTCTTCTAAGCCTTCCTCTTCTAGTGATGACTCTTTACCTATGGACGAATCATCACCCTCTGATAATCAAAGTTCTTTGGATGAGCCTGAAGTTCCTGAAAAAGATTCTTCTCAACTTGAATCGACACATGAAAAGGCTCTTGATCCTGAAAAGGTTCTCGTAGAAGACGACTGGGGATCTCTTGATTTTAATCCCACCTTTGTAGGTGAGTATAGGGTCCCTTCTAGAGAGCTTAAAGTTGAAAAGAAGGAAGAGGCTAAAAATCAATCCATCTTACCTGAACCTATGAGCAATAATTTTGTGGCCGCCTCTCAAACTTCTTCTCCTCACACCTCTAATTCTGAAGGATTTGATTCTTTGTCTTATGAAAAACCACCTTCTCTTTCTGAAATGGCTGATCGTTATGGTCGTGGTTTTCATATTCTAGCTAAGCATGGGTATCATGGAAATGGTTGTGGTGCTCACGAACAAGGGATAAAGGTTCCTCTGGAGAATAATCTTTATGACGTGACCTTTGGACTTGGTTTTAATCCTTACAATCGCACTAAAGCTTCTAAGAGACCATGTATTAGTGTTAATACTATTTATATATCTCTACCAATGAGAGACCCTGAGTATATTGAAGCTTATTTTGGAAAAGAGATTGATAATGATGAGATTGTGAAAGAATTCCCTCAGTTAAAGGATACTTCTCAACAAAGTAATCTTCTTATAAGTGACACCATTGATGTTAAGATGGATCCTTGCAATGAAGAAAAAGTTATTAGAATTGGGAAGTGTTTGGATGAAGAAGAACAAAAACAATATGCAGATTTATTGCATGAATTCCCTGAGATCTTTGCTTGGACATATTCTGACATGCCTGGTATAGATCCTAAGATTGTTACTCATAATATTGTCTTAGTTCCCGATGCTAAGCCTGTGAAACAAAAGATTCGAAAAATGAATCCTAAGGTAGCTTTGCTTGTTAAGGCTGAGATTGAAAAATTATTGGAGGCTGGATTTATCCGCCCTATTGATTATTCCCCATGGATTTCAAATATTGTCACTGTGGCTAAATCAGATAATAAGATAAGAATGTGTACCGACTTTCGAGATTTAAATAAGGCTTCTTTAAAAGATGATTTTCCTCTCCCAAACATTGATATGATAGTTGATTCTACAGCAGGACATGCTTTGTTATCCTTCATGGACAGTTTTTCAGGATACAATCAAATCTTTATTAATCCTCAAGATCAATTCAAAACTGCTTTCACCACTCCTTGGGGTACGTTTTGTTGGGTGATGATGCCTTTTGGACTTAAAAACGTAGGCGCAACTTATCAACGAGCGATGACCCTTATCTTTCATGATTATATGCATAAGATTTTAGAAGATTATGTTGATGATGTTTTAACCAAATCCATTCTCCGTATAGATCATATTAAGATCCTTCGTCAAATCTTTGAAAGAATTCATAAATATTACATGCGCTTGAATCCTCGAAAATGTGTTTTTGGTGTGGATAGTGGAAAACTATTAGGATTCATAGTTTCGCATCGTGGGATTGAGGTGGACACTAAGAAAATAGATGCTATTGTCAACATGCCACCTCCTAGAAATGTGTCTCAACTCAAAAGCTTACAAGGAAAGATTCAGGCTATTCGTAGGTTCGTATCTCAACTTGCGGATCATACTTTTCTTTTTACTCAACTTCTCAAAAAGAATATCACTTTTCAATGGAACGGAGATTGTCAGCAAGCATTTGAAGATTTAAAAGTATATTTGGCTAATCCTCCTATCCTTCAACCTACCGAACCTTCTAAACCCTTTCTTCTTTATACAGCTACTTCCTCTCATGCTCTCGCAGCATTATTGGCACAACATGGTAAAGATGGTAAGGAGTGTCCAGTTTATTATATAAGTCGAACCTTACTCGATTATGAGACCCGATATTCTGCGATAGAAAGACAATGCTTGGTCTTGGTGTTTGCGACTCATAAATTGAGACATTATCTTTTAAATTCAGAAGTCCACGTCATGGTAAAGTTCAATCCTCTGAAGCATCTTTTCTCTAAAACTGATTTATCAGGGCGCCTAGCTAAGTGGGTTATGATGTTAACCGAATTTGACCTTAAATTTGTGTCACAAAAAGCAATTAAAGGCCAAGTGTTGACCGATCACTTAGTTGAGGCCCCTTCACCTTTCTCCTTCCCTAACCCTGAGTCTTTTCCTGATGACTTCATTCTATGTACAGAGAAAGATGAAACTTGGGAGCTGTACTTTGATGGCTCTAAGTGTCGTACGGGATCGGGGGCAGGTGTTGTTCTGATTTCTCCTACAAATAAATCCATTCCCTTATCTTATCATCTCAATTTCCTATGTACCAATAACATTGCCGAGTATGAGGCTCTTATAGCAGGAATAAAGGCAGCCTTGGCTCTGAATTTAAAGCACATACATATTTATGGAGATTCTCAATTAAATATAAGACAAGTAACAGGACTGTATCAAGCAAGACAAGACAAACTATCACAATATAAAGACCTTGCTATCTCTTTGTTACAAAAATTTGATTCTTATACCATGGAACCTGTTCCTCGAAAAGATAATCGACATGCGGACGCAATGGCATGTGTGGCTTCTCTTGTATCTTTAGAGGACCCTGTGGTTGATCTTAAATTCGTTATTCACAACCTTATTTCACCAGCTATTGTAGATGATTCTAGCCTGGTGACATGTTGCGACTTTATAGACTCAGATGAATGGTATTCGCATATCGTAAGATACTTGACTGATGGTACCTTTCCTGATTCCGCCAATAGAAACACTAGGGCTAGAATCCGCAAGTTGTCTGCTAGATATATCATTCTTTCTAATGTTCTTTACCGAAGGGGTTATAACGGTCTTCTCCTTCGTTGTCTTAACAAATTGGAAATCCCTGTTGCTCTTGAAGAGGCACATTCAGGTGCCTGTGGGGGGCATTTTGGAGGCAAATCCTTGGTTCAAATATTGCTTCGTATGGGATATTATTGGCAAACTATGCAGAAGGATTCTTTTTCATTTGTTAAGAAATGTCATCAATGTCAACAACACGATAATCTGATTCATGCTCCTGCCCAAGAACTCCGTTCTCAGGTAGCCTCTTGGCCTTTCTCTGCATGGGGGCTGGATCTCATTGGTAAAATCTCTTCTCCTTCATCTCAAGGACATACTTTCATTATAACCGCAACAGATTACTTTACAAAGTGGGTAGAAGCTGTTCCTCTTCGCTCTACTACTGCTGACGTGATTTGTCGATTTCTTCTAGAAAACATTATTTCTCGATTCAGGATACCTTCCACTATAATCTCAGATAATGGGACATCATTTAAGAACAAAGACATGAAGAAATTCCTCGAGAAATATCATATCAAACATCGATTTTCTACACCATACTATCCTCAATCAAATGGTCAAGCTGAATCATCCAATAAAATAATTGAACAAATTCTTCGCAAAACCGTGAATAAGCATGGTAAGGACTGGAGTACTCAGCTAATTTATGCTCTTTGGGCTTACCGAACGAGTGAACAAATTGCTACAGGAACTACCCCTTATAATCTTGTTTATGGTGCTGATGCTATTATGCCTTTAGAATTAGAGATTCCATCACTTAGAGTTTCTCTCAAAGGTATAGTAGATGATGACTCTTATAGAGAGCAAAGACTTCAATAGCTTGAGATGCTTTATGAACAGCGTATAAATGCTCTTGAGCATATTCAAGCGTATCACAAAACTCTACAATGAAGCTATAATGATAAGGTTATTCAACATTCCTTCTCAGTAGGTGACTTAGTTCTCTATGAGAATCAGCGCAATGTGAATGCCTTACCTAAAGAAAAGGGAAAATTTAGTCCTAATTGGCTCGGACCGTATATTATTATTGAAGATTACGGATCAGGTGCTTACAAAATAGTGGATGTAGACGGTACGCCTCTTAAAGAACCTATAAACGCTATGCACTTGCGTAGATACTATGCTTAATTCCTCATTCCTTATCATTCATCTATTTTCCTTTTCACTTCTTCAAGATTGGATAATATGTTAGCATATCTTTGTTAGAGCAATTAGAATTAAATGATATGTTGTTTAATCTATATTGCTTTGTTCCTAACAAGCATGTTTCTTTACTCTCTAGTTTGTCTTGAATTTATTCATGTAAATTGCAAAAGATTTACATTTTCATTATGTTGGCATATTATACAATGTCTTTATGTGTTAAGTAGAATTGTATCATGTTGTGTATAATTTAAATCACATTACTTATATGATTCTTAGGCTTAACACATATTTCTTCCCTATCATCAATGTAGTACTTGATCAAATATTGTAATTAAGTCACACATGTATCAATTTAATCATGGAGCATTGAAAAATCAATCACATGGAAATTAAATTCAGAACATACATGTAAATCTACCAAATGTGTTAGCTTTAATCAAAGCAAAACATACAATTGTTTTAGGCATTAAAGATAACACGTTTGAGACAAAGAGAAGCATGTGTATATATATATATATATATGTGACTAGTATGATACAAAAGTAGGTCACTATACAAAATGTGACCTATCCTACAATATGAAATCATCTCCTATCCCTAGGGCTAGTGGCTGGAGAGTGACGACTAGACGCTCCCTCCTGATCCGGCCATGAAGGTGGACCCACAGGTGTATAGCATGATATAGACCGTGAATGACTCCGAGAGGAACTCCTAAGATCCCTATCCATAAGGATCGCGCGATACGAGGTAGCCTCGGCCTGAGCTGCTGCTAGGTCACGCTGCGCCTGCTGAAGGTTCTCTGATAGAACTCTCTCTCTCTCCCTCCATATTTCCACCTGTACTCGAAATGGGGAAAACAAGTCCTCATGTCGACCCGCGTTCCCTTGAGGCCTATAAGCAACCTGTGAGGAACTAGGGATCTGTGCCCTCGTGGAAATATCTGTCACTGCTTGCTGGATCAAGGAGCGCCACTCCTGCACATTAGCTGTGGCAGTAGAAAAGATTTTGTATTAGTACCATTCTATATCATCACAACATTAATCAATCAATATAAACCTACTATACCTGGATCTCCCTCGCGCCAGTAAGGATCGTGATATGGTAGCATCTGTGACTGGGAACTTCTAGGCTCCCCGCGCTCGAATGATCTGTGCACGATGGGTGCAGGTCTCCGTATCGCCTCATGTTCCCCCTTTTGAGGAATATGAGGAGGATCCAAGGCTATGGTATCATCCCCTGAATGGTGGGGAGCTGCATCTGATTCCTCCTTGTCATCTCTATCCTCCTCCTCATCTGCATCCTCGCCCGCATCCTCGTCATCATCTCTATCTGTGTCATCCTCCTCTCCTTCCTCCTCCTCCTCAGCACTAGGCTGATCTCCTATTGGTGGGTCAGGATCTCCTGCCTCCTCATGACCCTCTCCCTCCTCTGGCTCCTTCGATCTGGATCCCGGATCCTCATCTTGGTCTCCATGTCTCCATGGACCTGGATGGCCTGTCAGGTGATCCAGTGGAAAGATGGGCCCTGGATATGTCCTCACAAACCATGACAGATACCTATGCTGTGCTCCGGGATCTGCGGCATAATTAGTGACCACATCCTGATCGGACCCCTCTATATCTGTGATCTCGATATCATCTATCATATGTCTCGCTACTGCTCTGGGTCTAGGAAGGACTCGCGAGTGTCGAGTGTAGATGGGTACGTCGGCTGGAACACACTGCTCTAGCCCAAACTGCCTCCATACTCGGTCAAAGTAGAATGGGACTATGATATGTGGGTATCGTCCTCTCAGTAGGAGATTCCTCTGTAAGCATGCTAGCTGTCTCTCCATCCCATCCCATCTGTGCATCCGCAGATATGGTCTCCATACTGTCACCTCAGCTGTCAATCTGTCAAATGTCACTCTCCAATATAGTAGATCCCCAAATCTCCACTCGCTGGTAAGTGGATAGGCAAACACCCTGGTTCACTCGCTAGCCGCACTCATCGGATAGCCGACAAGCCTGGTGCATGTGAAATGCTCAAATATCCACACCTGAAGAAGTGTGCATGTCATCAAGCTGCAACCCTGTCCAAAAGCATACTCCTCGAGGTCGTGATAGAGATGTGCAAGCATACTCCGACCCCAGGCGTATACTCTCCTATGTCTCTCCATAGCCCTAATGCACCATGTGAGACCCCCATGCATGTGCGTACCTTGCCCATTAGGGCAGATAGCTAGTGCAATGATGGCAATCATAAGACATCTCATGAGGGGCACCTCTCCGGTAGGATGTAAGAGCCAGCTGACCATGATGCGACCTCTCGTCTCACTCAGCATGACTCTCCCTATGTAGTATACCTGCTCCCTCTGATGGTCCTCTGCTGACCGATCGATCGCATATGTCATGGTAGCTCCTCTGATCGGTAGGCGAATTATGCAGTACACATCCTCAAGTGTCACTGTCATCTCCCCTACTGGAAGCTGGAATGTACATGTGTCAGGATCCCATCGCTCCATAAGTGCCATCAGCATCGCAGGATGGAATCGAATGGTCGGCATGAGAATCATAGACCACAAACCTACTATAGACAATGTATCTCTCTCTGCCTGAGTCAGCCGGGGAATCTGATCTCGCAAACTACGAAGAATCTGCCCCGCAGTGTGCTCTCTCATGTACGGGAGACCCTGCGATACGAAAACATCAGTGTAATCAGTACTCAATCATCACAATCATCTATGCCAAAAATGAAAGTTGTCAAACATCGAAAGCTAACCCTAGCATCCCTCGCCAAGTCCTGATTGGGACCATGGTGCCCTGAGAGGACCATGGCGCCCTTTAGGGACCATGGCGCCCTGAGGGGACCATGGCGCCCTGAGGGGACCATGGCGCCCCACAGGGACTATGGCGCTCGGATAGGACCATGGTGCCTTGGGTGGGACCCAGGGTCAAAATCTAGGGCCCGCATTTGATCACAGAAACTCCAAGTCAACAGAAATGCAGAAAGTCAAAGTCAAAGTTCAGTCAACTCACCTCGTCCAGTGGCTCGTCACTGATCACGGCCTCTCGCATGATCTCCATCCTTGTGGGACGCTCTGATCATCGTGAAGGCATGATGATGGCTATGTGGGCTCTGCTGCAATGAACAATACTCAGAAATCAACAAAGTGACAAATGCAATAGTCACTTTCAAGGTATATACTCTCATTCCTTTACCTTTACTTTCAAAACCCTAATTCTCCTCTATCACTCGTTTCATCATAACTTGAGTTTGGGAAATGCGATTTTTGAACCGTTTTTTGCGTAGGAATCGTATTTTCATTCCCTTACTCCCTTGATGTTCCAAAATGTGCTCTGATGAAGCCTCTTTAGTGAACATCTATCATCAATAATCTCTCACACAATTTGTCGTCAGTAAACATGCTACCCTGTTTCACCTCCCTAATAAGCAAGCCGAAACAGGGGGGCATATAGCTACTCGCAAATTTCATCACTTTCCTTAGTAAGTATTAGGTGATTTTGTGATCTAACGTGTGTTCTGTAGGGTGCGGTTCCTAACTGTGTACTACAAATACCGTTGGGGGCTTCGTTCGACGGACTTATGGATATATCCTTTTTCAAATAATGTTTACTTTCCTGTACTTTAGCTTGCATATGCACGTAGTACTCATATGACCGCTAAAGTGGGGGCTAAATGTAACGTCATAAATTGTACGCACTTGCTAAAGCAGTACAATTTCACACCTAGTTTAGCACCCGCCTTGGTGCATTTGGCATTTTGCATTGCATTTCCCCTTTAGCACTTAATTAATCAAATTAATTAGGTCTAAGGTTCTATTTCATCATCTTCCACATCATAAAGTCGGGCCCTTTTCATTAAAGTGTGCCCCTTTCATTTTATTCCTCCAATACATCATTTAATCAAAAACCCTAATTAGGTCCTATTCTGAGCTTGGGGGCTTGATTTCGGGGGTCAAAACATCTCGAAATCACCTGTAACTTCGGGATTCGCTCTAAAATCATCATATCCGACGGCCCTGAAAATTTGGTGAAAATTTGTCGGGACCGTCGCGCCCGGAGTGCACATGGTCCCGGACATTTTTCCTGAAACTTTAGGAGTGCAATCCAATCATAAAATAAAGCTTAACCCCAAGAAATTGGTGGGAGATTCAATCTCTAGGTCGGCCAAAAGCTGGAATTAAGACCTAGGGTTTCATACATAAGAGCTCTCTTTCTTCATTTGAAAGGATCCGAATTTTGGTTTCAGGAACCTCATATGCAGTAAAAGAGCAGATCTTTAAGGACTCCAGCAACATTCAACATTCATCCATCAAGCATTCATCAATTTCATTCATCCACTTAGGGCTTGGAAGACATTGAAGAGCAATAGGGGATCACCGACTGAAGATTGGCTTGTACCCCTCCCTTGGGGTTGGATATAAGTGCAGATTTCGGGATTCAGACGATGCCGCAAGTTGCAGATCCGGGAGAAGCAGACAGAGACCGAACCATACACCAAGTTTCAAAGCAGAAGACCAGGATAGGGGCGTGGGGCGCCCTGGTCCTGCCAAGAATGGGGCGCTGGGTGCCCTGGTCCCTGGGACAAAGGCGCTGGGCGCCCTGGTCCCCCTGTTAGATAGCAAGTTTTCAGCAGTTCGGATAGTTTTCCAGGTTGCAAAACAGCAGTTTCAGGAGCAGTTTTAGGGGCAGAATCAGGACAGTGGTGCCCACGCCCCCGTCCCAAACATTCTCACTCATATTTTGACTCCAAGTACGCATTTGCATCCTTGTCTTGTCCCTGTGTTTACAGCTTTCCATAGTTTAAGTTCAATTCTGCAATCTTGTTATTAGTTCATACTTGCACTTTGGGGTTAGGGATTGAACTTGCATCATTTTATCCTTCAATTACAACAAAGGAATATAAATCCTAATAGGTAGCCCGTGGCTCCCTCTTTCACAAAAAGAAGTAGCCAATTGTATGATACCTCTAGGCTCTTTCGTATTCCACAATGTGTGTCAAAAGGTGGGATTAGGACATGTTAGCCTAGTCTCGCTTTTTCCCCTACACAGGTTGGTAGGATATCCATGCAACCATGCCCTGTCTCCTGAGATTCAAAGGTTTTTGAGGCCAAAGGAATATGGTGAAGACACCTCGATTGAGCACAACTGGGGAAACTGGTATTACTTTCTAAATTACACTCAAATAAGAGTGTATGGGTTTGAAGGGAAACCTTACCTTTTACCTATCACGGTGCCTAACAAAGTTGCATGTCTCGAGATCATTAGACAATTGTCAATAGCAAGTGCCCAACAGTTAACTGACCATGGAAAACAATCCATTGTGCTTGGGTTGTTGGTGTTCTCAAATTTCATTGTTAAAATCTCTAAGAGTTATGGGTTGTTGTAGAACAAATAGAATTATTATAAAATGGTTGAAGGTGACCCTAGGCCAAATTTTGACCCTGAAGGTTACATGAGAGAAGCAAGGACATCACAGAAACTGCAAGCAAGTGATCATAGGCCGCTCATGCCAGATGACTTTGTGAGAAATTTGGACAGAGAAATGACCATTGCTAAAATGGCATAGTATGATAAAGTTTCCAAAGCCTATACATTGAAATTATGCAGAGGGAAAATTAGTGATGATGCCCTACAAGGGATAGATGACCCCTTGGTTAAAGCAAATAAACTCATGGAGCATGAACTTGATATCTTGGAAGGTGTCTCTGCATATGTTTTTAGGGATAGAACATACATTAGGGATACAGAGCCCTTGATTAAAATGTCTCCCCAATCCACTTTTGATTTCATCCCAATTGATTCGCCCAGAGAGGACTACCCACCTAGCTTTGAAGGTGATGTGCAATTGGACTTAATGGCAGGACAATACAATGTCTAGGAAATTGGAGACATAAGGCTATTGGAACATGAAGATTTTATTGTTGATAATGATTTTATTTCTTCAAAGGAATTTAATACATTTTTGAGCCAACATAAAGGAATGAAAATCAGGGACATCATGAAAGAAAAGACAGAAGAAGAAAAGGTCCAGAGATTGCAAGAAGAAGTGGATCAAGCCATGAGGGAGATGACACCTGAGAAAGGGAGACAACTACTTAATGATGCAGGAGTGTTTATTTACTCTAGATGGGATATAAGATCTATATTGTTATTTGATAGTTTTCTCAGGAAACAGGATCCAACTAGGCAAATCATGCCTAATGAGGTTGACAAAATCTTTATGGGTTCAAGGTATGACCCAGACCAAAAGGCTCTCATGATGTGGGCCTTGTATCAAAAGGAAAAGAGACCCATACTTGTCGACACAGACCAAGCTTTTGGTCATTTGATTATCTAACAAGCTAGAAAGACTGATCCCAGGATCACAGCCAAACTGAACTTGGATGTAGCAAAATTGAATCAGGATCAAATAGAGTTCTTGGTAAGATAAAATAACACTTACAAAGGTTTATATGAGAAGGCCACTGAAGAAATCCAAAAATTACAAGAACAATTGCTACAACGAGCTCCTGGTGTTGGGAATGATGAATTGGATACAATGCTTCAGACTGACCGAAAGGTCATAGATTCTTTAATAGATGCCATTTATTGGAAGACAAGAAGTGAAAAGCTTACAAAATCGGTAGATAATGCCAAATTAAAAATCAACAAACTTGCTAATGACATTATCAAACATAGATTCAAAGCCATGATGGTACACACAAGCTAGTATTGGAGGGCATATACAGGGACTATAAAAGCCTAAGAGGAGCATGAAAGGTTGAAAGAAAGGCTACAGGATGTAATGAAAAACCACCGAGCCATGTCACCAGAAGAGAAAACTCAAGGAGATCAATATCTAGAAGAACATGACAGATATGTCGATGCACTTAATAAGGATCTCCAGGCATTGGATGAAGATGGCATTGTAAAGATACCAACAATCTGTAAGGAAGGAGAAATGATGGCATTAGAACAATGGAAAAATGAGTTTGCCTATGTTAAAGGAAAAGTTACCGCTGAAATTAGCTAGGATGAAGACATGGCACCATGCATAAATCGAGCAGTATTTGATTTCTTTTCACTGGAAACCGAATTGAAGATAAGGAGCACTACCACCAGATGTTACAAGAGTGATAGTTACATAAATCGCCTTGAAATGCTCAATTTGTTTATCTTTCACTTTGTTAAGAAAACACAATCTAATGTTAGTGTCGAGGAGACCTGACCCTTCGTAGGATAGACTTTACTCTCTTATATATATGAGGAGTTTCTATAAAAAAAGGGAGAAGAAATATATTATAGATTCTAGCATGATACTGTACTATTTTGAAGACTTTAATACAATTAGTTATTTTCTTTTGCATATGTGTTGTGAGTTATTTCATTTTCTATAGGCAGTTGTTTGTGATATTATCTCTGAGAAGATAAGGTTACTTGTATTCTTGCAGTGAATTTTATGGTATTATGTTATAATTCTGAATCAAAAGATCTACTAGTGAATTGTCATTGTTCCTTGTAGCTCTTTCTTGAATGGTCCCTTAAGGTTAGGGTTAAATTCATTCAGGCTATCTATAACATAAACATTTGACAGATTTCTCTTAAGAAATAGTAATTGACAGATTTACCAAAGGGGTAAGTTTAAGAATTGTCTCACGAATCATACATTAAGTCCTAGAAGAATATAAGACTTTGTAGCCCAAATAATAGGGAAGACATTGGTCATTTACAATTCACAATCTTTACCATATTAGTTATCTTTACATTAAAGCAATAGGACTACTTGAGTAGGACACATAAAACCAATTAGCAATAGTATACATACTTATAAATTTCAAGTACAAAGATTGAATATCTTTCACAACAACAATCTTGAACTCATCTAAAAGCCACTTATCCTAGGAACCTATGCCAGTCTAAGATAGGGAAGAATTTAGATCAAGATACTCAATCTGCTATAAAAAGCATTAGTCATTGAAAACCACTAGTGAATAGGTATACCCGCCTAGGTCTTGCAGAGCCTAAAGTGAGGGAGTTAGTAACCAAATAGGTTCACTCTATAAGTTGGCCAAGTCAAATTGGAGGGTTTTATCATAGGAGTTTGCATTTCCTTAGAACTTATCCAATATGTTGGTTTCAGATCCAACATGTTGTACTTGTTCTTCTCCCTTCATCAGTTCTGTTGTTCACCAAAAGTGATAACCCAAGACACCTGTAAATTTATCTATGAGATAGCCAATCTCAATCAATGAAACACTTCAGGGCTGGGACAACATAACATAGGATCCTAATGATCCTCCTGCACTTCAGGTTCTGCTAGACCTAGGGGGGGACACTCTTTTGATGCATTGAATACAACAATCACAAACATAAGACTGCATCAACAATGAGCAGACAAACCATTCCACAAGCTCACCAAATTAGGTAACATGTACAGATGGGCTGGATCTTATACAAATAATAGGTGAAATAGAGCTTTGGAAGGATAGAACATTAACCCCTAAACATAAAGGGAAATAGATTTGTCTTTTAAAATGTATATCTGAGACCATTCCCAAATCTGTCAAAGACTAGTGCCTTGTTCATTGGGCAGCAGAGTCACTCACAGAACTACAAATATGAATCATAGATGCAAGTTTGTTTTCCTTAAACAAGATATTCATGCATCAATACCTTATATTAATGCACTATTTGATTCATTCACAAATTCATCAGATCTAGATAGATATTTCATTATTTATGACTGACTATAGAATTTAAACTCTTCATTGAAGAATGCCTACAAACAATCATACAATCTCCTTGAGATGACAAATTTCATCCTCCTTGAGGATTGAATTCATAATAATGAAAAAACATATCATAGAGACAATCTTGTGGGAAATTACTCATGCCTGACACAAGTAAGACCTGCAATTAAAACCATATTTACAACAGTGTACTGCAATCTCTGTACCCTAAAACCAAACAGAAGCATTTACAAACTTGCGTCAAGATCTTCAGAAAATGGAAGCCAACAAATCTGGAGCATTTTCCAAATTTCTGGAACCCTTACAACTGAGAAGAATGGGGAATAAGAAGGAGAGGGAAGAGAATCAAATCTACAACTGAAAATTGCCAAGTGTCTCCCCTCTAACTGAATTTTGTTCTCGTGGATACTGCTTCTCAAATATCCCACATTTGCCAAAATTAACATCATAGTCGGATTCCTCACTCCGAGAGCTTTCCGAAAATATATAACACTTTATACTTTGGCCAAAAATTGAGCCCTGGGCGAATTAATCCTCAACATGGACCCATCATTTAAATTTTTCGAATTTCTCTATAGTTTAAACTATATCATTTATTCATTTTATTTTTTATTTTTGCCTCCATATGTGCTCTGACGCCTTGCCACGTGGCGGCCTCTGATTGGTCGATGGGGTTGACCGGATGCCACTTGGGATGACACCTCATCTTTTGCCACGTCATCTGCTTTGTCACTGCCACTCGGCCACCACGTCATCGCCACTGGACTGCCACCTGTGCGCCAACTATGTGCCACCTCACCGGGACCCGCCTGCTGGACTGCCACCTATCACGACACGTGGATGACTCTCGTTCACTTTCGCTATTTCGCGGGGTTTAAATGACGTGCATCTTCCCTTCACGAAATAGCGTAAGCCGTTGATCTCTCTCGAACTTGCTCGCTCGTTAACCCGACCTTCCTCTGCAAAATTTCGCCCGTTTGCCTCGGGAAGCGTGCCCACGCGTGGGCCCACCTTGGGCGCCCATAGGCACCTTGTGTCAAAAGCCTTTATGGCTTAGACATATTACTATAGTGCATTTTAGCATATAAACATTAAAAAGAACTACCTCCCAGTGCATGTGGGACAAAGCAATTAAGCCTGGAGCTTCATTTTTGGAGATTTGCCTGAGTGACTGCCTGGAAGTTTCATTCGCCAATGCGATTTGGTTAAAAGCTTTTGAGTTTGCCTCCTTCCCATGCCACGCTGAAGGATCTGGAGGAATCAATGGCATTTGCATTTGTTGCAATAAACTTCAATGCTGCCACCAAGTTCAGCTCCATTACCACACAGGTTATTCTAATTCCAAGCCACGTAGAGGGAGGAGGAGTGCAAGGAATGCTCTTGGAGGCCCACGCCACACTCCAAACACCACGCCGGCAGAGAAAGAAAAGAGGGAGGCACGTGAGGGATTAATTGCCATTAGTTAGAATGTTTTGTGCCTTCCTCAAGACACAACGCAGGAGGATTTTGGCTCAGTGGTGGAGTTTGAGCTTTGCACTTGCCAATGGCTTTTATTTAAAAACATATTTTTCGCCCTCTCCAGCCATCACATTGCAATTTGTTTGTTTGATGGTTTCTTGTGAGAAAGGGGGGTGCTGGTTGCATTTGTTGGAGGTTTTCAGTGCCCAGCACTCATGCAGACCAAGCATCTCCTTCATTTGCAGCCACATGAAAGAAGGAAAGTGTTGGCAGAGGTCGTGGTACTTCATAGCATACACCTGCTACATTGCGATTTACTTATACTTTCATATGCCCTTCAAAAACTCCACTCTACGTGCTATTGGAGTCTCCTGCAAGTTTGATTTGCATTTCTATGTTTCAATGGCCTCCAACACCAATCACATGGGAGGAGAAGCTGATGCTAGCAATTTGCCATTTGTTTGAGTTTATTAATGCTTTTCAACAGCATTCTCCATGCCTCTTTCAACTCCTATACATTCAGAATCTCATATTGCAATATCAAACCATTAAAACTGACATCAAGCAAATTTCCTGTTTTATTTGTTAAAATATACTCCACCTGGCCCAAGTCTTCATTTATCCCTGTATTTGCTTAATAGATATGGGAATCATGATTGAGCACAGAAGCTCAAAACGTAATGGAATGACAATAAACTCATACCATGGCCCATTTCTTGGATATTGCACATGAGGGAGAATGCTGGTCTTCAATCATCTGCTGGAGATACCTGCTGAATATCTTTCAAACCTGCAGCATATTGAATGTGACACCATTGAAATGAGTTTAGTGTCTTCTAATCCATTTGTTGAAGTTTTTTATGGCTCCTTTGTTAGCCACGTAGGAAGGAGGAACTTGCTAAATTTCAACATGCCAAAAGCATCACAATCCACATTTAAATATTCTAAAATTCCTCAATAAACAAAGTCGCCAATAAAATAATAAGGCACAAGCATGAACTAGGTCGGGCCCCAAAGTGGGTCCGACTAAAAAAAATTTCGTTTTCATGCAACTGACCCCTGGAATGCTTCATGGACCTCAAACATACCTCCGGAAATGATCGGCATCATTTTCGGATCATTAATCCGCATTTTACAACCTTCAGGCAATTACGCCACAATTTTCGCATTTAATCGCGAAGACGTAATTTTCAAACCTGTCAAAACACCTTTCTGGAGCTCACCATCTGACAGGCATGTACTTTGATATACAAGGATGACATCTACCAAACGGTTTCTCAGGACGAGTCCTGAGCGAAGAGATATTAATTTCCGAAAATGGCCAACTGGCTTTGTCGACACTGCGGACCTGATGAAGTCAATGTTCTGGCAACACATGATGCCTTTCTCAAAAATATCAAACGACCTTCGTAGGCTCTCAAATTTGGAACATAGGTACCTTTAAGTACATATTAAATCTTTGAATTCTCAGTTCGATCACCCGACTAATAGGATGCAAACGGCACGCTCACCAAAATGGCTACATTAACTGATCTAACACTGGAAGTGCGGATAATTGAATTTGATGGCAAAATGAGTCCTTTTGAAAACCGATCAAACGGATTGATAAAAGCTTGAAATTTGAAATGTAGCTCACCATTTATACCAACATTAGCCCGGAACAAACATTCTGACATGATGCTTACTGAGGCAACTTTTACACTTGTGAGAAACAAGGCTCCGACTAGCTGTCGAAACAGGGACTTGCCAAAACATAGAAATTGCAAATGGATTTGGCTTCAAAAACTGAGCAAATGGATTTGTTAAGACTTGAAAATTTGCGAGCTCACTCACATTTATGCATAGAATTGAATCCACTTTGAATTTATTCATGACGATCAATAGGGCAAAAGATGTAATCGCCCAAAGTAGGCTACTCAATAAAAACTACATTTGTGCCTAAAATGCACTTTCAGCTCACCCCTCAAACTGGGTACCTCATAAACTTATCCAAATTGAATTCTGAAAGTTGCACATCACTGCATAGGCCAAATGAAAGGTGTGGGACATGAATCCCGAGCCTTACCCTCTGAAAATCAACCGGCTCCATTTTACCCCCTTGCTGACTAGGCATTCAAACTGACTTATTTAGGTGCTTTTTTGACATGCAGAGCAAAATTTTGAAATGGGCCTATAAACTTGACTCAGTTTTAAATACTCCCAACAAGTTCTTCTCTTTTTGTTTTTTACTGTTCTTCTCCTCCTTTACCACTTTTCTTCTCCCTCTTTACTTTACTTATCTCCATATCACTATTCTTCTCCCCCTTTGACAACAATGCCAAAGGTGCAAAGTGTCAAATTCGTCTTATGTTGTTATTGTTTTCTTCATCTCTACTGCTCCCCCTGTGTAGTAACCCTTTTCCCATCAATCCACAGTGAAAGATCTTCAATTAGTCCACTGGATTGATGTTGCAATGGCATATTAATTAACCTTCGGTAGGGGTATAACCCCTAGCTTGCCTCTGAGATTCTCAAAGGTTGCTTTAGAAAATGGCTTAGTGAATATATCAACCAACTGCTCCTTTCTTGACACATGATCCATCCTAACTTTCTTTTCCTACACTCTTTCTCTCAGAAAATGATATTTCAATTCAATATGCTTTGTTCCAGCATGCAATAAATGATTCTTTGAAATGTTTATTGCACTTGTATTATCACAATATATGACCAGGTTTTGTCATAGTCTCCTTGAACCCTTCTAATACATGACTCATCCATATAGCTTGAGTATAGTTCATAGATGCAGCCACATACTCTTCTTCTATTGTAGACTGAGTGATAAATTTATAAGGCAATGAGAGGGCGGGGGTGAATCAATGCAAGCAAAAACAATAACACAAATCTGATCACCACTTTCAATAACTTAAAACTTAATAAGCATAAAATAAATATCACCACATAAGATAATACCCAATATATCATGCTCTGCATAACACAAAGATTTATACATGGAAAACCAAAAGGGAAAAACCACAGTGGGAGTTAGTACCCACAAGATTCACTATCTGCGGAATAGAAATCTTTGACCGATTAAGGTCATAAAAACATGCCTAATTAGGAGAAAACCTTGTTAGGAGTCACCCAATTAAGGGATTTCAATCTCATCCCTGTTAAAAGCTTTGCCTTGTTAGGAGCAACCTCGCAAGAGGATTTAGACTCAAGTTAATGAGCTACCTTGTTAGGGTATTTACAATTTCAGGCTTGTTAGGACCTACCCGATTAGGGGATTTGACTACTGCAAACTGTTAGGAAAACATCAGTTATGTGATTTGCATGTAGCACCTTTGTGCTTGATAAGATCTGCTTTAGTTCAACTCAATTAATCAACATCACAGTAATACAAAGCAACTCAATTTACCACACACTCCAACACATAATCTTTGCTCAAGTTCTCATCATATATCTCATAACTCATCACACTTTTTATAAACATCAACTCAGTCAACTAATAATCTTGGAACAATTTCCTCAATTCAATGAATTTGGATAATCTTACACTTCATGCTTTACTTATGTTGGCCACCAACATAAAAAACCAAAATAGAAAAAAAATTGTACCCATTTACCAATCTTAGTGACTTTATCACTACTAGTTAAGCGTTCTTCCAGATTGCCTGCTTTGTACATCAAAGCTTGATCATCTTGTTGAATCTTCTAATGCGGTCATGAATATAGAATCAAATACCTATCTCCATCACTCCTGAAAAACTACATCATTCAACTCTTCATCAATCACCTATATAGGTTGCTTGAATGCAACTCTGTTCCTATTTACCAGTTGAAGTCATATTTGTTGATTCACTGTTAAACTATCTTCTCTACTGGTTAGGCTTTACCGGTTGGCCTAAAATACTTAGATGACTATCAAAACATAGTTTCCATCAATGACTGATGGAATCCAATAACACTGAGAGGGGGGTGAATCAGTGTTATACTGGAATGATTATTTTTAGCCTTATTAAAACATGCATATACCAACTGGTATACCGGTACATATAGAATTGAAAGAAGTAAAGTAACCAATAATCTAATCACATAAATGAGAACCATAACACATAGATTTATACGTGGAAAACCTCAAAGAGGAAAAACCACGGTGGGATTTGTGACCCACAATATAAATCCACTGGCCATATGAAGAGATATTAAAACATATGAGGGGCCTGCACTTGCAGGAAGGCTTACAACCTAGAGCACACTGCTCAATCGCAAAAGGAGCCTCACCAACTACATAAATTCCAGACTACAATTCAGAGAAGTGTGAACTGCTAAGATAGCATCTTCTATGCCAGAATACAGTTCCGGTTTAAGCTTTGTCTATTCTAGTCTGAAACCCTAAACCCTTTACCAGAATAACCCTTACATGATTTTCCTCACATACATGATCTCTCTGATATATTTCACATCATATTACATTCACATATCCATAATCTCCTATCTCATATCTCTTGTATATCTTTCAAAATGATCTATCAAACTAGCCTATATACCCTATACAAATTTTCATGCCTTATGTCAGCTTACAAAGACATATACAATATCAAATTACATGTCGGCCAGATAACATAAATGCATAAATATTCAAATCAATTGCTGATGTCGAATCCAAGATATGTTGGCCTCCAATACCGATAACCTTTATAAAACCATGTCGGCTTGCATTGTTGGTGACCAAAGAAATCTGTTTGTCCTATCGGTGCCAGTGTCAGTGAAGTACCTATGAAGTGCCTACCGGTACACAACTAAACCAAAGCATGAAGTCGGAGCACAATATCATGTTGACATCAATGAAAACATAGTGAAACCAACCAATTGAGTGTCAATTTCCAACAATCTCCCCCTTTGGTATTGATGGCAACACTCATGTGAAAAATGGTCAAGGTTTCATCTGTCGGTTTAATCTTGCCCTGCTCCCCCTGAGCTAAATATGCAAAATACTCCATATCTCCATAACTCCCCCTAATGGATACAACTCCTTTTATTCTTTTTCACAGCTATAGTAATCCCCCTTTGACATCAATGCCATCAAAAATTCTAAAAAGAATGTCAAAAAATAAGAATTGAATGAATAACCCAAAATGTCTTACCGGAGCTTAACAAATTTTAAAATTTATGGATAAGCCTTCTCCCAGTAACTCAAGATAAGTATCCTAGCCAGTTTTGAATGTGCCAGAAAATAGATACAAGTCCACTCAATATATGTGCAAAAGACTCTTTCTCATTTACCTCTATCGGTGTGGGCTTTCCCACCATATCCATGCATTCTTTCTTATGTACACTGAGTGAATCCAACCAGGGACTCACCAAGCCTCTCAGACTTATGGCTCTTATTATTATTTTGTCTCTTTCCTTCTCAAGAATAGAAATTTGGTTCTCCAAAATCAAAATTTGACCATCAGTAGATGTAATCAATGAAATCAGTTTGTCAAAAGAATTAGCTATACTTGCAATTTTCTCCTGAATTTCTTTTATCTTTTTATCCACATTAGCCATGAGTATTTCAGTGTTACAACATACCCTATATATATTTGAACATTGCTTCAAATAATTTTCTATTAGTATCAGCTTTGCATCAATCTTTTTCTTTTCAGTTTCAATTACTTGATCAAATGCAGCTCTCTTAGCCTGAGTAAATCTTTCTAGTGCTTGTCGGTTTGAGATTTTCTGTAAGGATTGAAAATCCTTTGAAATATGCTTAGTGATTATTTTAAGCTTGTTGTATGGGCTTGATTCACTTTCAATATTACACTCCAGGACCAGTTGGTGTAAAATAGTGATTGATTGATCTATAATCCCTTTATCTGCGGCTCCCTCCTTCATCAGTTTTTGTGCTGCCATCATCATCAATTTTGTTGGTGTAAATAATTATTCATCATGGATATTATTACACTTAGTTAACTTAGGATAATGCATCTCATCGTAGTTTTGATATGAGACACTTAGGAAAGTGTGCACATAGGGATTTAGCTTGTAGGAGAAATTCCACCTTTTGTGGTCCTATCTTGTTGTTACACTCCACATTCGATGGGTCCTCCACCTCTTGTGGAATATTTTATTGTTTCTCCTACCTACCCCTACTTTTTCTTACCTACCCCTATTTCTCATTGAGCCACATATCATGATTGTGTGCTCACATATCCATATGGCCTTGCCTATATAAGCAGGCCCATATTCATTATATTGGTTAATCCAGTTGATCATTTGCATATTGATAAGAATACAGTTTGTTCTTGTCATTCTTTTGTCTCTCTTTATGATTTTCATTGTGCCCTTGATCTTGGCAAAATCTCACAAATTTGGTAGGACTCATCTTTGTGATTTTTTTTATTTTCTACCTGAGAAGTGTCAATTGACAACAATGATGGACCAACTACTGGTTCCCTGTCGGATTCCACTATCTTCTCTTCTAAAGATTTGTCCTTTATAACCTCCTCTCTTGCACCGGTGGCTTCGCCACTTGGTGCAATCTGTGTAACTATCAGTTCCTCTGTAGGAACTGTAACCTCAACCTGTACATTTGTATCTGGAGGACAATTATCCTCAATATTAGTATCATGTACAACATTATCTTGTTCACTCTCTGTATTAACTGATATCTCAATATTTATCTATACATCTCTATTTACTGAGGGCTCAATTTCCACTATCTTAATATTTTTCAAAATTGAGGGTTAAGTACCCATAATCCCCTTTCCTTTTCCTTCAACTGAGGTATCTACAGTGTCTGTCTTGGTTTCCGGTGAAGTAAAGAATCCCCTGCTTTCTCCAAGAAATTTAACCCATGTTTTTTGAGTCTCCTTTATTATTTCATTTACTCTTCCTAGCATTAGACTAGTTATTCTATGTTTTCTATTGAAAAAACTTTTTTGTCTACCACCTCAAGTGTCTTTTCCATTTCATCTAGAGCAATAGTAACACAAATAGATAATAGCTCTTGAATTTTAATATGTTTGTCTTCTTGCATAGCTAACAGTCTTCTAGCATCTAACATGACATACCATTCAACCGGTATTTTATTTTCTATTTTTATTAAGGCTTTCTTATAAATATCCAAGTATAATAAGACAGCTTCCTCTACCTCTCCATTTTCATCATCCTCTAAGTGCTCATAATAAAATTGAACATTATTCAACATGCAATCTTTAGTGATTTTATCTACTAACTCTGCACAAGTTTTAGGTAGTATGATAGTCTCATTACCGAATTCAAATGCTAAGTTGATGTCACTCTTCTTCTTCCTCTTTGTAGTACTGGATGTAGTTGAAGGTGTTGCCTTTGGTGCTTTCTTTTGTGTCAGTATTTTGATTGTAACCTTCTTGACTAGTTTCTTCTTAGCTTCTGCCTTTGTTTCCTCTATTCTCTTCCTCACAACCCTCTTAAATGTCAATGGTGTGTCATCCTCATATTCTGATTTAGCAGTAACAGGCTCAATATGAACTTCAAGATCCTTCCTCTTTCTACCTTTCTCCGGGATGGCATCAATTAGTGTTTTGATGTCCTTTGAGACCTTCTCCGCAATTTTTCTTTCTTTCCCTTCCTGCATCTCTCTTTTCTTCCGATTGAACTATGTTTCAACCTCTTGAGTTTTATGTTGTGGAGTACCACAGGGCTTCTCTGCCTCATCTATTGGTGCATCAATCAGCATTTTTGCATAGGCATCAAGAATCTGTGCATCCACCTCATAGCCCATTTCTTCAATCCAAATTTTTGGGTCTTAACTGCTTCCATGAGTGTCTCATCCTTCTTTACCATGAAGCATATGTCGGTTGAATATTTTTCTATAATATGCTTAGGTACCCTTACTCTAGACCTCATAGATTTTTGGAATGCCTTGAAATATCCCCATACCTTGTCATCTCTTTGACTTCCTAAAGCAGCAATTGACTATTTCAATTGTCTCCCTATCAGGATGTCAAATGCCCATTGCCTCTAACCAAAACCAGGTGTATCATTCATGAAATATAACATCAAGCAAACTATCAAGTTGCCATACTGGAATGTACCCTTCTTTTCACCCTTAATTTTCCCTAGGTTTATTAACAACTCATCTAGCATCCAACCACATAGATCTAATTTTACATTTTCTCTCATAATTTTGTATGTAGCCAAAATGCATGAACTAGAAGCAGAATTCAGTCGGTTTGACTGAGTTACCTTATACCTGATGAAAATGTTACCAAACTTGATGTCTGTGAAGGCAATAGTGCTCACTTTCATGGATCATTTTTTAGATGTTGTGTCGGTGATCTTTCTCACGAAATCATTTGAAACCTTCTTGTCTGGATGTTTCCTGGTCGATGGTAAACCAGTGATTGCCCAGATGGCTTCCTTGGTGATTTTGTAAGGTCTGTTTAGCCATATAAATTCCCCATCTACTCTACTCAGAACATATCCAATTATCTCATCCTCAAATTTTGAAATATCTAGAATTTTGGTAAACCCTAGGTCTTCAATATGTTTGTATGCCAATTTGATCTTTCCTGATTCTCCCATTAGCTCACTCATATACATGCCCTTAATTTTTGAAGTTCCCAAGTCCTCAACATGATAGTGAATATATGCCCTAACATCCTCTACATAGACAACTCCCTCCAAAACACAAGAAAATGCTCCAACTGAATCTTCCAGGATAACCATATGTGGATACTGCTTGAAAATTATCCTGGGGCAGTCCTTGACCTCTACCACAGTCGAGTTTGCAACAAAAACAAGAATACATGATGATCTCGCTTCCATTTTTAAAAAGAAATATGATTCTTCCAAATGTCGGTGAGATCGCTCAAGAAGAAATATGATTGCTCTAAATTGACTTTGATCATACTTAGTCACTCTAAATCGCTCTGAATGCAAGGTGATCGATAATGAAGTGTATTTGACCTTTTAACCTTCGAGAAAAAACCCTAATCCTCCATTGGCATAAATGACTATCGGTGAAAGGTACCGGATCTTGCTCAGGACATATTCATGTCGGATAATCATCTCCAATATTTGGAACATCTTCCACAACCTCTTCCCAGGGCATATGAAACATCTTCATGAATTTTGCCTACCCCTAAGGCATCTACCTTAGTTACCGGATGAGCTACCTGCCAGTGCAAGAGTAGCCTCTTCTACCAGATAAGTAATCGGTGCATTTCCATCTGATGATTGTTCTTCAGTCTTTCTAACCCATCTCTGAGTATGATCTTGCCGGATTTCACCTACCTTCTCCTTTCCTTTCACATTTGATCCTCCATTACCAACTGGTGGATTTTTTCTTCTATAGAATTTAGCAATGTGTCAAACCTCATTACATACATAACATGTAACATTGTTCCTTTGAATTGCTTTGCTAAATCCGATGAAATTGCTTGACCTGCACTGATTAGCCATATGTCCAAATTTTCCACATGCATAGCATTTAACATTCATTCTGCAATATTTTGTTTTAAGACCAAACTTATTGCATTTAAAACATTTATCAAGAGCAAAATCGGGGTTCTAATTTGCTCTGTTTCTACATTGCCTAGCCATGTGACCAAATCTATTGCAAAATAAACATCTATCATTGAATTTATAAGCATTAAATTGCCTTACTAGTGCCTTATGGTTTTGATCTTCATTAGCAGTATTGGAACTCTGTCCTTGCTCAAATCCAAGTCCACTAGAATTTCCAATCTGCCTTTGTCTCTTCAATAACTCATCTAGTTGTGCTAAGGTAATCTTGATTTTTTCTTTGTACTCAATTGCAGTAGTTAAATATTCTCTCATAATTATCATTTGTCTCTCAATTTCTTGTTCGTTACTCTGGGATTGTACCAAATCAGTTCTCAACATATCATTCTCATGAACCAACCTACTACATTCTTCGAATTTATTCTTTAGGGATACAAGAAGATTTTCTTCCTTCTTCTTTATGTCCTCAATCTCCTTAGACATCCTCATAGTTATAACTTGCATTTCATTTTTCATAGCCATGTTCTTCTAACTCAATTTCTAACATTTTTCCTTAAGTGCATTTTTCTCTTCATCATCCTGACTTTGCAAAACTTCCTTCCTCCTAGCTTGAACATATGATAGCCTCTCTTGTAGGACAAGAATGAATTCTTTAGCAGAATTCAATTCATCTTGTAGCTTTAAGTTCTTCAACCTTTCAGCATCATAATCTTCAAGTGCCATCTCAAGTTGCTTCTCCAAATCCATATCCATGGATTCCGGTTTTAGGATCTTCCTCAAGTTGTTAAACTTCCTCTGAGGCACAAGGCTCTGATACCAATTGCTAGAATCCAATAACACTAAGAGGGGGGGATGAATCAGTGTTATACCAAAATGATCAATTTTAGCCTTATTAAAACATGCATACACCAACCAGTATACCGGTACATAGAGAATTGAAAGAAGTAAAGCAACCACTAAGCCAGTCACATAAATGAGAATCATAAAACACAAATTTATACATGGAAAAACTCAAAGAGAAAAAATCACGGTGGGATTTGTGACCCACAATATAAATCCACTAGCCATATGAAGAGAGATTACAAAATATGAGGGGCTTGCACTTGCAGGAAGGCTTGCAGCCTAGAGCACGCTGCTCAATAACAAAAGGAGCCTCACTAACTACATAAAATTCAAGACTACAATCCAAAGAAGTGTGTGCTAAGATAACATCTTCTATGCTAGAATACAATTTTGGTTTAAGCTCTATCTGTTCCGGTTAGAAACCCTAAACCCTTTACCAAAATAACCCTTACATGAATTTCCTCACATACATGATCTCTCTGATATACTTCACATCATATTACATTCGCATATCCATAATCTCCTATCTCATATCTCTTGTATATCTTTCAAAATGATCTATCAAACTGTCTTATATACCCTATACAAATTTCCATGCCTTATGTCAGCTTATAAAGATATATACAATATCAAATTACATGTCGACCAGATAACATAAATGCATAAACATTAAAATCAATTATCTATGCCAGATCCAAGATATGCTGACCTCCAATACCAATAACCTTTACAAAACCATTTCGGCCTGCATTGTTAGTGACCAAAGAAATCATTTTGTCGATGTCGGTGTCGGTGTTGGTGTCAGAGTTGGTGACGGTGTCGGTGAAGTACATGTGAAGTCTCTATCGGTACACAACTGAACCAAAGCATGAAGACGGAGCACAATACCATGTTTCCATCAATGACAACATAGTGAAACCAACCAATTGAGTGTCAATTTCCAACAATGACAACATAAAACAAGTTATAAATCATAGCATCTCCCCCATATACTCCCCCTTAAGTCATAAAACAAGTCATAAATCATAGCAAGTCATAAATTGTCTAAGTGTGCAATACAAAAATTGACTCAATTTATGACATATACTCCCCCTTAGTAATTACATGCTATTCAGAAATGTATCAAAATTTTACAAGACTTATCTAGTACTCCCCATTATAATACAACAAAATTTTGACTATACTACTACTCCCCTTTTGACAGCAATGGAAAAGGTAAGTACATACATGAAAGATAAATGAAAGTTACATCAAAATTTGCATTACTATATATAGATATAAAAGCTCAAAATGTTTTACAAAGACATTTTAGAAAATGCATCTCCAAAATGAGATTTCAACAACTTCAGATCATTGTGGCAAGTTTCCAAAAGAGTGTCAATTATCTCCACATGTGTCCTGATCTACCCAGCAAGCTCCTCCACGGAATCTATAGTGCTCATCTTCGAGGTAGAAAGGATAGCATTTGACTCTTTATACCCTCTCTGCAAGATTTCAACTTTCGGTATCAACTATGTTTGTAGTTCCTATAGGGATTTTGTTCTCTTTACTTGTTCATTTTCATAAGCTTTCAGCTTATGTTGAAGTTCTACAACGGACCTTCCAAAGTTTATTGCAGAATCATTTGGGGGCTTAAATGATTCACTTAGAACTTCAATTTATTTTTCTGATCTATGCTTCTTCTTTACCAAATCATCAAAAAATAAAGAAATTTTTGTCACAGTAGAAAGGATCTTACCACCAGTCTCCAATTCTTCCTTCAAGTAGTCCTTATTAACAATCATAGAAACTTTAGCTTTATCAATATCTTTGATTGACTGCTTTGTCATTTGCTTCTTATACTCCTTTTCTACACTAACATATGTCGCATCCTCAAATATTTTCATATGTTCACCGACATCAGTAACCAATTGACTCAGTTTAGCAATCGATGTAGATAATCTATCTATATCAGTGTCTGGTAATAAACTTGACAAAATTTCAACTACATGTTTGATTGTGTTAGCTTCTTTTTGTTGTTCCTTCATTCTCTTCTTCTTTTCTCTAGATTGCATTGGAGTTGCAATCTCCATTAATTTTGTAGAACTCAGTGCATCCATATTGATGGGGCCTTGTATACTTAGTGCATCATCATCCTCATCATCATCAATTTTCTATTTAGAGATAAATGATAGGGGTGTCACCTTAGGTTCTAATTTTATTGTTTTCAATTCTTCATCTTCTTTCTTCTCTTTTGTTTCCTCCTTTTCCTTCTCCTTGTCTTCCATATTCTCCTCTTCCTTTTATTTTTCTTTTACCAATGGTGTTTGTTCATCATCAATTTGAATGAATACTGGTGGCTCTTTCTCATTCTTGTTATATTCTCCTTTCTCCTATCCATGTTCTTGTTGTTTAGTCATTTGAACATCTTCATCCTGTAAATCCTCAGTTTCATCTTTCTTCTCTTCCTCATAACTGGTTACATGGACTTCAGTATCATCATTTGGAATTATAACTATTTTAATTTGTACATTATCCGATTCATCATTTACTGGTTGATTAGCAAAAACAATCTCATCTAGCGATAGATCATCAATATTCATATCATTCGGGAGATCTTACACCTTCAATTTCTCCGATTGCTCTTCCTCTTCATGAGGTATCAAACCTAGTAACTTTTTCAATATCTGCTCAGTTTCCTCATGGATTGATTTGGTATCACCAGTTAATAATCTAGTCAACCTTTTCTTTGACCTAAAAGATGACTTTGCCTTAGCAAAAATTTCATCTAACTCCTCCTTAGTTACTTCAGGTTGTAGATTTTTAAGAATAAATTCAATAAATTATTTATCTTGCTTCATGGTTGCCTACCATCTAGAATCAATTTTATTATACAGATAATTTGAAATCTTCCCTTGCAATTCAATTAGGGCTTTACTATATTTATTCATCATGAAAACAACTGCATCCTCTACCTCTTTTTGTTCATCCTCACCAAGATTATCATACAATTTGTTCAATCCCTTAAGAACACCATATTCCTTAATACTTATTAACAATTTTTCAAAATATGTAAGCTTTGTTACTGGTTTCTTTACTGTCATGACAATGGATTTTCCAACAATATTTGACTTCTTGCCACTAGCTCTCAAAGCTTTGTTTTCTCCTTTAGATTCAATCGCTTATTCATCAATATCTACTAGTTTTTGTGCTTGTTGTTTTCTTCCTTTTACTAGTGTCTATCGGTGTTGCAGGAGGCTCAACAATCTTTCCTTTTCTCTTAAATTGAATTTTATAAGGTTTCTCCTTCTTTATCTTAACAGGTTTCTCTACCTTAACTTTTGTAGATTTCTTCTTCTTTGCATCTTCATTTCTTGTTTTCATACCGGTGGAGGTACCAGTTGGGGCACTTGATGCACTTGCCTATTGTGTTGCATGTCTTTCTCTTTCTTCTACAATAGCTTCCTTTATAGAACCTTGTTGTTTAGTAAATGCCTCCACTTCCTTTCTCACTTTCTTAGCAATATCAGTTTATTTAATTTAGAGTACACCTATAGATATTTCTCCTTGTAGGTGCCAAATCTTTCTACAGTCATATCTATTGGTTGAGCTAACAAATGATCTGCATATGCCACCAAAATATCTGCCTCGACTTCATAACCCATAGGCATCACCCAAGTTGTGCTGGGATCAACTGCCTCCATCTGACATGTGTCTGTATCAACCAAAAAACAAATGGTATCCTCATATCTACTCAACCTGTGTCGGTATCCTTTCTCTTGCATGCATCATTTTTTGAAAATCTTTAAAATATCCCCATGCATTCTTATCAAAATCATTTCCCAACATCTTGATGTTTTTATTCATCTGTAATAATGTCAATGTGTCCTTCGACCATAGAATATCACCTATACCAGGAAAGAAATTCTGAAAAATAGAAGAACAATCCCATAATCAGTTGCCCAAATTTAAACTTTAGTCTTTTGTGTTGGTGTTGGAAATAAGTCACACCCAGACTAATGATGGACTGGTCCAAGAGGGGCCAGTAGCTCAATGGTAGAGCACTCCAGCAGCATATGAAAGATCCTAGGTTTGAGTCCTAACTGGTCCATGTCTCAAAATGGTATCAGAACCAGGTCCGGGCTAGGAGCCCCAAGCACATGAGAGGTGTGGCTTAAGGTCGGGGGGTGTTGGTGTTGGAAATAAGCCACACCCAAACTAACGATGGATTGGTCCAAGAGGGACCAGTAGCTCAGTGGTAGAGCACTCCATTAGCATATGGAAGGTCCTAGGTTCGAGTCCTAGCTGGTCCATGTCTCGACATTTTTTCTTTCTTGATGGTTTCAAGGTTGAGCACCAACTGACTTCTTAGTGCCTCTAACAAATCATAATCAACATCTTCCTTTATCATCCAGTATGGGGTATGAATGGCTACAGTAGGGATGTTGTTTATCCTGCTAGAATGATATACCCGATAACCAATAACCATTGAAGCATATTTAATTGTTGGATCCTTAATATCATTCACTGACATTTCTCTTCCATTCCATCTTGAATTAGTCAATTTCACTACATCATCCTTAGGAACGAATCTCAATACTGGAACCTCACCAGTGGCACAAAGACTAGTGACTACATGAATAGATTCTCTTGTATTCTTATGTGGTCTATCAACCCACATATATTGGTCGCAAATCCTGCTAAGAACATATCTGACATGTTCATCATCAAAAATTATCAATAGAATTTAGGGCATGGTGAAAACCTTTCTCGGTAACCTTCTTAAATTGTTCCTTCACCACTCCATTCTTGTCACACAACAATCTATATTGGTCAAAGATTGCAAAGATACCAAGATCCTCTAATTTGCAATGATAAAAAAATCTAACATCTTCTATATGTAATACTCCATAGGGAACTCCAGATAGGGCTCTAGCTGGATCAGCTTCAATAGAATTAAATGGGTGCCTTTTAAATTTAGGATGAGGTATGTCTGTAACATCTACTAGATGTGGAGTATCCATTCTCAAATATTCAGACTTCAAAAATTTTAAATAGGATTTGTCAGATAAATACCTTTTACCGCTTCCACAACTAGGGTTTCGACACCGGCAATGTTCTCTCACCGATTACTGATCGTGGATCACCTCAAATCTCCTCAAAATTATATCAATTTGGTTAGATGCTACAAACACAAACTTTATTTGCTCTTTTCACTCTCCGAGTGCTCTCAAGAATGCAAAGTGACAAATGACATTCAAAAAGTCCTTTTATTTGCTCATTACCTACCGCATTAAATGCTATACCCGGTTGTATAAACAAATAAACCCTAAAACACTATTCAATGTACTCCCTGTATGTGTGAAAAGTGGGCCTATATTTGTATCTGGAATACACAACACTTCAATTAAGTCATTAGATGTATGGTTAGTAAATCAATAATCAATGAATAATAAACCATTACATAGCGACCCATTGCCTTCTAGTAGATGCGAGTTTAGATTGCTCTCAGATTGCTAAGCTATCCAGTGACTAGACAACACCTAAACGAATGATTTTTAAATCTATATGAGCATGAATATGAGCTAAATGGATGCAAGATTTAAGCTAGATATGCAAGATTAATCTAACATGATTTAAGCAATATATGAATTTTTAAGCTAAATGATTTAAGCAATATGAAATAACTAATATGCAATATCTCAATGCAAATTCTCAATGAACCTAGAGCAAAAATAGCATAATAACAATAAATTCCCCACGATTTCTGAATGAGAGATGAGAGCCTGAATTTATAGAAAATTCAGAAAGAAACCAAAGTCTAAGATCAAATGATGATGAGCGGTCAAGATTTTCCAAGAGGAAGCACAATCCAGGTGAATTGATGTGAATGGATGCTTTTCTCAGTTTTAAAGGAAATTGAACTAAAATTAAGATAAAATCAGAAAAAAGTGATTTATTCTCTATTTCATTCAATTCTAATATTTAATTGTTTTATTTGCTTTCTCTGAGATTATTTATCAATTTTTAATTTGTTTTTCAAGATTATCTCCAGTTGATTTCTTTTCTCAATTTTTAATTCTTTTTTGTCAATTAATTCCTTTTTTGATGATTTAATGGCAAATTGATTTATTTCATTAAATATGCTAGGATATTCAATAAAATAAATAGGACAATTGTTTAAAAATGATTTACTTCGAATGATTTAATTAATTTGCCATGTGACATTGGTGATTTTAGGAATTAATTGTGTGCTCGAGATTAATTTTAACTACCTTTGGTTAGGACCTTGGTGACATTGTCGAGATTAGGGGCTCATGGTTTAGATGACCATTTTTAGGGTATTACATTTTCCCCTCTTTGAATTAATGTGCGAGCAGCGCCTTGGTTCAAAGAATAGTCTATGTCTAGGAGATACTAGTTATGAACTTGATTGATCATGAACTAGATAAAAGCAAGGTGTTTAGCTTGATTTGAAGCGATGAAGTTGAACAAAGTTGATTAAAGTGATACTGATCCTAAACTTGATTGAACTAGGACTCATAGAGAGCAAAGATACCGAACTTGAACTTGATTGATCAAGAAGCGAATCTTACTGATCTAGAACTTGATTTAACTAGACACAGTGAGCGAAGATAAAATCAATCTTGAACTTGATTGATCAAGATACAATGAGCGAAGATAAACTATCCATCTTGATTTGAAGCGATGAAACTAAACACCTGCTTAGATTGAGAGTGTGATCGAAGATATTCTTTAAACCCTTGATTGAGTTTAAACGAATAATCAACTTGATGAAAAGTGATGAAACTGATTAATGTTAAGAGATTGATTCAGACGAAGACAATATCAGCTTGATATGAAGCGATGAAACTGATATGCCCCTAGAGATTGATTTGATGAAGCTTAGCTACTCGACTTGTAACGAAGATTTTTGAAAAAAAAAATTGACTTTGAAGATGTGAAGTCATGAGGTCATGCGTATGCCCCCTCGGGAGCGAAATCGAAATATAGTGAGGGTTGCGCAGTGATTTTAGGCAATTGTTTAGCTATTTTAAGTTATTTGAGCACAAATGATTCAGAGGAATATTTGAAAATTAAGCGTTGATTAACGAGAAATTGAGTGCAAAATTGAAGAAAGAATGAGCTTTTGATGAAAAGTGCTAAGTGGTCCAAATTTTAGAAATTGACTAGCAGAATGATCTCAAATTTTGATTTCGATCCCGAAAGTGGAATCAGGATGGGCAAATTAGCTAAGGGTACAATTTTCATGTCCATCAGAGCAAGTTGAAAAATTAGGGTTTTGGCTATATAAGGGGTAAAAGTGTCATTTTCAATTCATTTTAACCCTCCAAGTTTAAAAATTCAAAAAGCCTCGTGTGAAGAAAATGGTGGTTCCCACTCATGTGCATCGATTCGAGTGCTAGAGACGACATAATCGACCTCAAAACTATGAGCCAGCTGTAAGTAATCGATCTTAAGCCTATTATTCATTTCTGTTTTGAATTTTTTTGTTGAATGTTTCATGTTTTTGGCATGTTTAAGTCGGGCAATCTCGTTTTGTCATGTGAGATAGGATCCTGTCTCGCACGATAAACTGATCAATTTTGTTTCATTGTTTAAAGTCACTAGTTTTGTCATTCTAGACCTACCCTTCTGTGGTATGAGAACCTTCAAAAGAACTCATTTTGTCATTTTAGGGCTAGTCCTGTGTCATATCAGACTGTTTTGTTGTATAAGACCAATTCCTGACTCGTACGAGTTTTTGTCTCTATGATGTTTTGTCATTTGGAAAATAGTGAGCATTTTTTAAGGTGTAGACTTGAAATTTTGGTTTTGCAGTTGATGTAGTTAGATTTTCATGATGTTTTGCTTCCTTTATAGGCTACTTTGGAATGTTTCCTGATGATCTTTTGTTTGATTTTCGTAGGTTCAATTGCCCCATGTATTATTCAGATGTGTATATCCACCTATGATGACATTAGTTCGGTAGTTATCAGATATAGACTGGGCACATATTGATGCATGTGGATTGACTCATCTTCTTGGGTTGCCTGATATCCATGTGAATCATGGTATGCTTACTACATTAGTGGAGAGGTTTCATTCAAAGCATAATACGTTTCATTTGTCAGTTGGGGAGTTGACCATCACTCCCGAGGATGTATATCAGAATCTCTGTATCCCTTTTGCTAGGGATAAGCTAGATTATGATTAAGCACAGCGTCCTGGCCTTCTAGCCCTGAGGCAGGTATTTCATGATGCAGACATTCTGACATGGTCGATTAGTTGGGATGAGATGATGACCAGATACAGCGAGGACTTTCCACTGGCTTGCGTCTTGGCAGGTTTCATCAGTTGTTTTCTTATGCTAGACTGGGGACAACAGGGGTTTTTTATGTGGATGGGGCAGGATGTTGGAGAGACTCGTAGAGCATCCCCAAAGATTAGGATGGGGTTCATGTATATTAGCACACATGTATCATGAGATGCATGAGATCGTCTCCCGGGAGGGGAAGAGCATGGCTATCGGAGTTTTGATTTTGCAGGTATGGGCCTGGGAGCATCTCCCAGTATGCAAGTCGATTATCGATGAGGCCAAAGATCCACAGCAACCTATTATTTACACATATGATGGATATGTGATGCAGCCCCATTTGGGCAAGACCGATTATTGGAGACGACAGTTGAATGATCTTATAGTTGTCACATGGAGACCTTACAGGGGTATGGAGCCTTGGGTTGATTAGAGAGTTGTGCATAGAG
The DNA here is from genome assembly GCF_030272615.1 of Cryptomeria japonica. Lineage (NCBI taxonomy): Eukaryota > Viridiplantae > Streptophyta > Pinopsida > Cupressales > Cupressaceae > Cryptomeria > Cryptomeria japonica. Next base: position 924,240,855 of record NC_081407.1, read on the forward strand.
ACCTATTCATGACACGACCTCTCATAGGAAAATCATGGGTACTAGTCGAGTGATTTATTGTTACTCGAGTGATGAGGCAGTATGGTAGACCTCAAGGGATCTTGCTGAAGTTTACTGCATATGCACGTTATGCAGATGAGGAGAGGCAGGGATGGTGTCCTAGGCTATCGTACGCCTTGGGAATGTAGGAGTTGACTAGGTTATAGCAGCTCAAATGGGATTATTTAGATGATATTGCAGATGTGGGGGTATTGCCCCAGTACACGGATTGGTTCCAGTAGCATCCATTCTTGAGATTCATGGATCCGGCTGAGCAAGCACCTCACATAAAGGAGGTAGAGGATGATGCCCCCACACAGGGACATGGACATGAACAGAGGTAGGGACAGAGAGTCGAGGCTCTAAGGCGGGTAGGTGGTGATCCTAGTGCTAGCAGCAGTAAGGTACCAACTAGTGGTAAGCAGCAGAGAGGAGAGGGTGGATCCCTAGGGACAGTTGGAGTGAGGTTGAGCGGAGTGATGGTAGCGGAGGGTGGTGGAGAGGAGGAGAGAGAAGCTCCGAGACATGTTCAACAAAAGAGAGAGGAGAAGGGGGAGCCAGAGGCATAGATGGAGGAGGTAATGGAGGCGGAGATGGAGGCGGAGAGCCTGTGAGGGATCAGGGGGCCGACACAGTGCGATCGATGAGAGCATGCCTAGCGGGTTTGCAGTCACAGCTGATAGTGGCACAGACTTAGCTGGCGAAGTGAGACCAATAGCTGGTGGATCTTAAAGCAAAGAGAGATTGTCAGTTAGCTGAGGTCAGAGCTGAGCATGATCATCAGCTGGTGGAGCTCAGGGCAGAGCACGATCATTAGGTCACAGCGATGAGGGCAAAGCAAGATGCTCTTCAATAGGAGGTTCTCCATCAGACAAGTTGAGCAACCTATTATGTTGCGTCTTATAGCATAGCAATTCTAGTAGTGCAGTAGGTTGTACCATATTCACAGTATATGGCTCGATCAAAGGGAGCTCGGGCACCTATGCAGGATCCAGGTCAGCAGGCTCCACCTCCTCCACCACCTGGCGATGAGGGAGAGGTAGAGAGATAGATTTTTTTGTGGCTCTGAGATTTTTTTGTAGACACACCCATTTTTTGTAGCCCTTATGATTCTTGCTCCGATGGGAGTTTGTATATGTCAATTGACATCCTTTTTTACCCTGAGACTTGATCATTTTATATATACGAGATCTTGATTTGACTTCATTATACTTGTGTCAATCGATTTATGAGATGCTTGTCTATATGCTTTATTTTATATGTATGCATATCTATTCAGTATGGATGTATGTAATGCAAATGAATATGGATGTTTGTTTTTGTTTCTTTTCATATGCAAATAAAATGGATGAAAATGAGTAATGAGGAGAATGAGTAACTAGTAATGCAAATGTTTATTTTTCAATGCAATAAGATGAATGAAAATGAGTAATAATTAAATGTATGGATCTATAGAAGATGCTCATGTATGAAGCTAACATCTCATTACACAAGTACTCGATCAGAGAAATGATGGTGAAAAAGAGACCACTTAGCTGAGAAATGATGAAGCTTCAAACTCTCATTCAGAAGATAAAGAGATCATTGTTACCATACCGAAATCACTCTCAATTCACAAAGTGTAGAATGAAATGCAACCTAAACCTAGTCACTGGATTTGAAATGCTTAATTTCATCACTGAGTGTTTTACAACCACAATAGGCAGATTAGAGTTCCTTGCTTTTCATGTGCAATATTAATTATCTCGTCTGTAATGACCCTTTTTCGTTCATATCCTTGGACAGATTTCGCAGGGACCTGGATTGCATGATAAAGAAATTCCCTTAAAACAGACAAAGAAATATGCTAACCTCCCTTTAGCATACAAATAAGCGGAGTCGAGGTATGTGTGGCAATTTCACCTTGATGTGAAAGAACTTATCATAGACACCCAGCTAATTAGATGTTTCCAGATCATCGGAATCATTCCTACAAGCAGAAAACAAAGAAAATATTATGCCCCCAATCCTTGCTCCTCTTAGTCAAGATAGACTTCCTCGAGTTACTCAGAGGGATAATAATCAAAAACTGATATAAAAGACAGCACACAAAGAAAATTCCATGCATATCTCAAACTATTTAGTGATTGTTTTCAGTAATGTTGTTTTGCTTGTGTACTCAGTGATAAAACTCTTCAATAGTCAAGAGATAGGTGACTGACTCAGAGTGGACGACCAGGTTTCACTAACATAGAGATGACTTGGTTGATACTTCTTAGGACATGTAAATTGCTTCGTTGATTGTCCTAAGACTAGAACATTGATTAGTTTCAGGCCATGAGGGTTCCAATGAACCAGGATGTCACAAAAGTGACTGAAATATGTACAAGCGAAAGCAAAGATGCATGAAAGCAGGAATGCCAACATTGCATTGATAGATGGAGTGCTTGAGTACAAGAGGCACCTGTTTGCCAGGTTTTCACCTACTTGGTAGAGATTCATTTTTTATTTTACCAAGGTGCCTGTTTACCAGGTTTTCACCAAGGCATTTTCTCTCTTTTTTCTTTTTTTTCTTTTTCTTTTTTTTTTGGATTTCTTCAGGACTTTTTCTGATTTTTAGGATTTCTTCAAGACTTTTTTTGATTTTTATGATTTCTATAGGAATTTTTTTTATTTTTTAGGATTTCTTCAGGACTGTTTCTAATTTTTATGATTTCTTCAGGACTGTTTAGTTGCATAGGCTGCTAGAGTAGAGAATATTTGGGTGAAGAATTTCTTCAGGTGAATGGAGTTGATTAGTTCACAGAGTTGTTCTCCTTCTAATGTTGAGAGTTGATAGGCACCAAAGCCAAAGGCTGTAGTAACTATGTAGGGACCTAGCCAGTTGGGTTCAAACTTCCCTTTGTTGTCTCAAAACTATTGATTCTTAGGATTTTCTCTCAGAACAAGGTCACCAACCTAAAATTCTCGTTGTCGAACCTTTTTGTTATAACCTCTAGACATTCTCTTTTGATATGCTCTTAGATGATCAAACACCACTTGTCGGTGTTCATCCAGCAATTTGAGTTTTGTAGTCTTCATCAGTAACAAGACCTTGCAAAGAAACTCTTAGAGATGGTATTTCCACTTCAATAGGTAATATTGCTTCGGACCCATACACCAAAGAAAAAGGTGTAGCCCCAGTAGGTGTTATGATACTTGTTCTATAAGCCCACAGGACAGGATTGAGCTACAGATGCCAATCCTTTCCTGATTTATTTATTGTTCTGTATAAGATAGTCAACAGATTCTTGTTAGATGCCTCGGCTTGTCCATTACCTTGAGGGTAGTACAAAGATGACCAGTGTTGTTTTATTTTGAATTTTTCACAGAGTTCATATAGATCTTTGTTCTTGAATTGTCCTCCATTGTCAGTTATAATGGATGAAGGTATACCATACCTACAAATGATATAATTAAGGATGAATAGAGCTACATGTTTACCGGTTGCTTTGATGAGCAAAACCACTTCTACCCACTTCGTGAAGTACTCGTTGGCAATTATGATAAACTTGTGTTTGTTAGATGATGCAGGATATATTTGGCCAATTAGATCAAATGCCCACTATTGAAAGGACTAGTGTGTAACAAAGGGTATGAGATCCCTTGCTGGAGCGTGTATAAGGTTCCCATGTAGCTGACACTTTTCACAGGTTTTAGAAAATTTTATAGCTTCTTTCTCCATGTCTGGTGAGTAGTAGCCAGCCCTTAGTAGTTTTCGTGCTAAAGTTAGACTCTTCGAATGGGATCCACAAACACCTTCATGAACCTCGGATAATGCACATTGAGACTCCTTAGATTCTAGGCATCTAAGAAAATTACTATCTAAACCTCGCCTAAATAGGTCATTAGCAATGATGACTTACTGTCACGCATTTCGGATTAGGTTCCTTTTTTTCATTTCGGGAAAGATTACCAGGGATAACTTGGTCACATAGATAAGAGTAAATGTCGCTATAGCGAGATGAGTCATGTCCAATAATAGAAAAGACCATCTAGGAATCGGGAGAATCATAGGCAAGATAATGTAACTCTTCCACCATGAATTCAAAGTGAAAATTAGATTCATGTAGCTGTGGTATAGACGCCAAGGTGGCCATTGCATCCATTGCTCTATTTGTTGATCTGGGGATCTGCTAAAATGATACAAAGGTAAAGTATATCTTGAGATCATCCACCATTCTCTTATAAGGCATCCATTTCTCATCTCTTGTTTGATATAGATCATTGATTTGGTTGATAATAAGTTGAGAATATCCATAGATGTGTAATTCAACAATCTTCCACTCGATAGCCAGCTTGATCTCGTTTACCAAAGCTTCATATTCTGCAATGTTGTTTGTGCAAGGGAAGAGAATCTTGTAAGCTTTGGGGATTGAATATTTTTTAGGAGTAATAAAAAGTATTTCGGCACCAAAACCATGTTGAGTGAAAGAAACATCTTCCATGATTGTTGAGTAAGGTGAATGATTGATTCATCCAGAGATTCTATATGCAAAGGTTGATTGTCTTCAAGTGGAGCATCAACAATTTGGTCTGCAATAACCTATCCTTTGATGGCTTTACATTCCACATATTCAATATCAAATTCTGTACGAACCATGACCCATTTAGCCAGTCTTCCTATGAGCGTTGCTTTGCTGAGAAGATATTGAAGTGGATCAATCTTAGCTACTAGCTTAATAGAGTGTGCTAACATGTAGTGTCTTAATTGTTGTGATGCAAAGACTAATGCCAAATAGGCCTTTTCTATGATTGTATAGTTCATTTCATAAGACACCAATGTTCTACTGATATAATATATGGCTCTTTCCTTTTTATTCTCATCCTATTGTGCCAGAAGTGCCCCCACTAAAGTATTTGTAGCTAATAAATATAGAATCAATGGCTTACCTTGAATCGGTGGCATCAATATGGGTGGATTAGAAAGATAATCTTTGATTTGTTTTAAATGTTGTTCACAATCTTTATCCCAGTTTTATTGAACTCCTTTCCTTAATACCTTTTTGAAGGGTTGAGCTTTGTCTGCTAGCTGAGATATAAAGCGCTTTATTGATTGAAGATGGCCTTGTAAACTTCTCATTTGATTGATATTCTTGGGCAGAGGCATTTCCATTATAGTTTGGACCTTTTCAGGGTCAACCTCAATTCCTATCTTTGAAATTATGTAACCAAGAAATTTTCCTGATGTTACTCCAAAGGTACACTTGTTAGGATTTAGCCAGAGCTTGAATCTTTCTATTCTATCCAGTATGAGGCCTAGTTCTTGAATATGCATAGATCTCTTCATGGTTTTTACTAGGGTTTCATCAACATAATCTTCCATGTTTTTGTGCATCATATCGTGGAAGATAGTGGTTACTACTCTTTGGTAAGTTGCTCCTGCATTCTTTAGTCTGAATGGCATGACATTCCAGTAGAAGGTTCCCCATGCACATGTAAAGGTTGTCTTTTCTTGATCCTCAAGGGCTATCTTGATCTGATTGTAACCTGAGAACCCATCCATTAATGAGTACATCTCATATCTAGTAGTCATATCTACTATCATATCAATGTTGGGCAATAGAAAATCGTCTTTCGGACATGCTTTGTTGAGATCCCTGAAGTCTGTGCAAACTCTAATAGATTTGTCTGCCTTTGATATAGGTAATATGTTTGATATACATTCTGCATAGTGTTGGCATATGTGCAAAGTTTGATGACATGATGATATTGTATGTTGTCATTGAAGTCAATACGCTGAAGTATGAACCGGTATATTTAAGTAAGCAAACTGGCAAGTGAACCAGTATGATGATGTGAACCGGTATATGTGAAAAGGTGAACTGATATGTTGGAATGTGAACCAGTATATGAAAAGTTTGTATTGGGGTTTCATTTGATATGACTACCAGTTGGTAGTCTCAGATTCAGGGTTTCCAATTGATGCATTTCAAGTCTGTGAGATTCAAATGATGATACCCTGTGATGGGTTAGCATTGAAATGAAGATCAGATTGTGTTGCCATGTCAGCCTTATGCGTGTGAAGAATTTCCTTGAGTATCTTGCATGCAGAAGATTGATTCTATCTACCTCGGGAATGTGCGAAGTCTCAGTAAACAGTGGAGAGCGCGTGATGGGTTATCAGCTTCCAGAAGTGGCAAAGAACAAATGATGGAGAACGTCTTGAGATTTGTTCAAGATTGTTTTACCCTATGCAATGTGATTGAACAGTCAGGATTGGACCGACTATATTGTTAACCTAGATGCTTAGGGTTTTAGGTTTTGGCTACTAACCTAATTGTTATCTATAAGATCAATGATGATTTGCATTGTGAAGTTGTTGGCAAATGTTATGTGTGTATCCAAGTGAAGAGATGCTTGATTCTTGCCAGGTCGGTGTAGTGAGTAGAGATCTGCAAAGTGTGATTACAGATGAAAAGGAATTAAAGTGGATCAGCCTTGGCTTTGAGTGTTGTTATCAAATCAGTGTATTACCTATTGACTTCTAACCATTTCAGCAGTTGGAAAATCCCTTTACCGGGTAGCTTTAACAAGCTTTTTGTAAATACTTTAACAGGGTGACTCAAAATCATTGAGTTCTTTAAATCCTCTGACAAGGTAACCTTTAACAAGGTTTTAACCTCTAACCGGGTATTTATCCATCCCTTAACTGGGCGATCCCTAGTAGGATCGGTTCCTAGCAGAACCTATTGTAAATTCCTTAACCAGACTAGGCTCCTAACAAAGCGGACTTCAAAAGAGTTCAAGAACAACTTGTGGGTATTCATCCCCATCGTGGGTTTTCCTAGTTGGGTTTCCACCTGAAAAATAAGTGTGTCATGTGTGATGCTTTTTGATGTGATGATTAGTGTTTTCTGTTAAGTGGTAAAGCATGTTGATCCAATGGTCATTCTATTTCTGATGATGTATTACCTGTTTAAGCATATGGGTGAAGTGGAAATGAGATATTAGGTTTTGTGATGATCTAGATGTTACTAGTTTATGTCTTTCACAGTCTCACTATATTTTACCGGTAGTGCCCTAATTTAGATTGGTGATACTATTTACCAGTTAGTGCAGTCTTTGCAATTTAAGTTGTTAAAGAAATTTTTGTCTATACTGATTCACCCCCCCCCTCTTAGTATCTGTTGAGTATTTAATGTTCATCATTATTCATCAATTGGTATCAGAGCATCCTCTAGGTCCTCTGTGTTATAAGCTTAACTGCTTGAGGAAAATATCCTATTCTAATGATGAAGAGGGAAGGTCCTAAGTTCAACTGAGACAACTTTAAGATATGGAAGGATAGAATGAAGATATACATTAAAAGCATGGGTGTTCAATATTGGAACTATGTTGAGAATACTTATGTTGTCCCTATCGATACTCTCACCGATGATCAAAGAAGAGAAATTCAGGAGAATGGGAAGTCATGGAAGCTCTTATCAATAGTCTATCTGATGTTGAGTTTATAGATGTTTAGGAGAGAGACAATCCCAAAGATGTATGGGATACTCTGGAGTTTATCTATGGCGGTGATGAGCATGTGAAGCAAGCTAAGGAAGAAAGCCTTAGAGGAAAGTTTGAAGACATGCGGATGGTTGAAGGAGAGACCATTCAACAATATGGGATAAGGATTAAAACTATTGTTGGATACATCAAGAGTGCAGGAGGTACAATGGATGACTCCACCATTCTTAGCAAAGTTTTGATATCCTTATTACTGATCTATGCAATAAGGGTTGCCGCTATTCAAGAGTTGAGATCTATTAACAAGACAAAGGTGTCCCTAGATTCCATCATTGCTAAGTTGACCGCATATGAGCTAAACAGTTATGATGGCAGTGTTCAAAAGACCGATTCAGCCTTTAGAGCATCTGTTGCACTATCTAGAAAGGGAAAAGAATCTAGTACCAGTTGTGAACCTAGACAAGCAGAGATATGGATGATGCGGAGATCTTGATGGAATTTAAAGCTCTTCTGGCCAAGAGACTTCCTAAGGGAACTGGAAAATATAGAGGTAAGCTCCCTTTGAAATGATTTTCTTGCAATAGGATAGGACACATTGATGTAAACTTTCCTAACAGTGATAATAAGGACAAACCAGAGAGGTTCAAAAAGTTCAAAGGAGGAAATAGGAGAAATTGTCTTGTTGTAGTTGATGGAGGTGTCACTGATGATGAATCAGAAGATGAAGAAAGTGAAGACATAGTATTTGTAGCTATTAAGGAAGATGTGTGAGACAAGAAGGCTCTTGTCTCCCACTTTGATAATTCCAATGAGTGGATTATTGACATTGGTTGTTCTCACCACATGACTGGTGACTGGAGAAAGTTTCTATCTCTGGAAGAGTATGATGGAGGTGTAGTCTGATTGGGTAATGATGTGCCTTGTATGGTAAAAGGAAAAGGGTCCATCTCTCTAAATGGAAAAAGCAGTGTTGATAATGTGTATTGGGTAGAAGGTCTCAGGCATAACCTTTTGAGTATTGCTTAGCTGAATGATAAAGGACTCACTCTGGAATTCAAAGATGGAGTATGCAAAATAAAAGGAAAGAGTGGTGAGCTGATGGCCACCGGTATGCAGACCAAAGGTAACTTATTTTAGTTAAATACAAATATCAGTCAATGTCTAATGGCTAAGTTTGATGATAGCTAGATATGGCATAGGAGACTCTGCCATGTAAATTTTGATAACATTGTGAAGGCCAGTAAGATCAAGGAAGTTAGAGGATTGCATGTGCTGAACAAACCAGAGAATCCTTTGTGTAGAGAATGTCAACTGGGGAAAATGTCTTCCTCAACCTTCAAAGGTAAATCTTTCATAGTAGATTATTTACTTGATCTTGTGCATATTAATTTGTGTGGTCCTATGAAAACTAGGAGTGTTTAGGGAGATAGGTACTTTATGATTCTTACTGATGTTTGCTCAAGAATGATGTGGGTCACATTCTTGAAAGACAAGTCTGAAGCTTTTGGAAAGTTCAAAGCCTTCATAGCACTAGTTGAAAAGGAAAGTGGTAAGAGGATAAAATGCCTTAGAACCGACCAAGGAGGTGAGTTCACCTCTAGAGAATTCAATAAGTACTATGAAGAAAATGGCATCAAGAGGAAACTATCTGCCCCCCGGACTCCACAACAGAATGACCTAGTAGAAAGGAACAACTAGATGGTAGTTGAAGCAGCCAAAACAATGCTAATTCAAGGGAAGTTTGCTCACGCTTTTTGGAGAGAAGTGGTGAGCACTGTAGTCTACACTATGAAGCGGGTACTCGTCAAGAAAGGTAAGGATAAAACTCCTTATGAGTATTGGACTGGTAAAACTCCAGTGGTAAGCTACTTTAGAGTGTTTGGTAGCAACTGTTATATCAAGAGGAGTGAACACCAAAGCAAGTTTGATGCAAAATGTGATGAGGGAATATTCCTAGGGTATTCCACCAAGAGCAAATCTCTTAAGTGTTTTAACAATAAGACTCAGAGAATTGTTGAAAGTATAAATGTTAGAGTTGATGAAACTCTGAGAAACCTGATGAAACCGGTAGTGAGTGAGCTTAGATGAACTGGTTGTAACCTTCTGGGAACTAGTTGCAAAACAACCAAGTACAAGTAACAGTGCTTCTACACCAGTAGTTGCTGATGTAGATAAAGATGAAGATGAGGATGAAGAAGAAAAGCAAGAGGAATCAGTTAAGATCATTCCTTGGTATGTAAAGCTACATCATTATCCAAAGTAGATCATAGGAGATAAGGATGCAAGAATTCTTACAAGAAGAAAGGTCGGAGAAAATTCTTGCATGATTTTTGAATTTGAGCCCAAAACATTTAAAGAGGCACACAAAGATGAAGATTGTATTAAGGCTATCGAAGAGGAACTTGACCAGATAGAAAAGAATGGCACATGGTTTTTGGTACCAAGATGGGTTTTTAGAAACAAGCTGAATGAAGATGGCACAATGGTAAGAAACAAAGCAAGAATGGTATGTAAGGGATATGCTCAAGAAGAAGGAGAAGACTATGGAGAAACCTTTGCTCTAGTAGCTAGATTAGAAGGAGTTCGAATGCTTCTTGCATATGCACCCTTCAAGGGATTCAAAGTGTATCAGATGGATGTGAAATCTGCATTCCTAAATGGAATACTTGAAGAGGAAGTGTATATAGAGCAAACATATGGGTTTGCCCTATCAAAAGATAGTGATATGGTGTGTAGGCTACATAAAGCCTTGTATGGATTGAAGCAAGTACCTAGAGCATGGTATGAATGTTTACACTCCCATCTTGTGAAGATTGGATTTGAAAGAACAATTTTTTGGCAGAGATGACAAGATGAGCCATGCATTTGCAGATGAAATGAAGAAGGAATTTGAGATGTCACTAATCAGAGAGATTAAGTTCTTCATTAGACTACAGATTCAACAAATGAAAGATGGTATCTTTATCACTCAGTCCAAGTATGTCAAAGAGGTGTTCAAGACCTTTGGCATGGAAGACATCAAATCGGTTGGTATACCGATGATGACTAGTTGTAAATTGTCAAAAGAAGATGACTCAGCATTGGTGAATGAGAAGGAATACCGGTCAATGATTGGTAAGTTGCACTATGTAGTACACAATAGACTAGACATTCCACAAGCAGTGGGCATTGCTACACATTTCCAGAAAAGTCCAAGAGAATTCCACTTGGTAGTAGTTAAGTAGATTCTTAGATATCTAAAGGGAACTATAGATTATGGATTGTGGTATCCATACAGTAATGATTTCAATCTCAAAGTGTTTACAGATGTCGAATGGGCTGGTAATGTGGACGACCGAAACAGCACAACCGGTGGTGCATTCCTTCTTGGTGGTAGACTAGTCTCATGGATGAGCAAGAAGTAGAGTTGTATCTCTCAGTCTACAACAGAAGCAGAATATGTAGCAGCATTTATGAACTGCACTCAGACAATTTGGATGAAGCATGTATTAAGTGGTTTCAAAGTCCTTGTATCTAAACTGGTGAGTATATTTTATGACAACACAAGTGCAATTAATATTTCCAAGAATCTAGTATTGCATGCTAGAACCAAGCACTTCGAGCTCAAGTATCATTTCTTGAGGGAGAAAGTTCAAAACAAAGAGGTTGTATTGGAACATGTTTCCAGTAAGGAGCAGTTAGCAGATATATTCACCAAGCCTCTACCAAAGGCTACATTTACCTATTTAAGAGGTGAATTAGGGGTGTTGCCCCTTCAAGAGGTGAACTAAAGGTATGTGCTCCACATCAGTCAGGTATTGCATTGTCAAATATTTTCAGGATTGGTGTGTTGAAGGATGCTACTCCTCAGGGCGAGCAACATAGTAGATCATGGATGTTTGTGCCTCCACTTTGGCATTGTTGTCAAAGGGGGAGAGGATGTGAAGCAGAGAAGATATCTGCAATTTTGAAGACATAATATGGAAGAGATTGGGGAGAAGATGTGAAGCGGAGAGACATCTTTGTATATTGCCATCAATGCCAAAGGGGGAGATTGTTGGCATATGTGCAGAGTTTGATGACATGATGATATTGTATGTTGTCATTGATGTCAATATGCTGAAGTATGAACTGGTATATTGATGTAAGAAAATTGGCAAGTGAACCAGTATGATGATGTGAACCAGTATATGTTAAAAGGTGAACTAGTATTTTGGAATGTGAACCGGTATATGCAGTTTGTATCGGGGTTTCATTTGATATGACTACCGGTTGGTAGTCTCGACTTTAGGGTTTCTGGTTGATGCATTTCAAGTCTATGTGATTCAACCAACGACATCCTGTGATGGGTTAGCATTGAAATGAAGATCAGATCATGTTTCCATGTCAGCCTTGTGTGCATGAAGAATTTCCTTGAGGATCTTGCATGCAGAAGATTGATTCTATCTACCTCGGGAATGTGCAAAGTCTCAGTAAATGATGGAGAGCGTGTGATGGGTTATCAGCTTCCAGAAGTGGCAAAGAATGAACAATGGAGGATGTCTTGAGATTTGTTCAAGATTGTTTTACCCTATGCAATGTGATTGAATGATCAGGATCAGACTGAATGTATTGTTAACCTAGATGCTTAGGGTTTTAGGTTTTGGCTACCGACGTAATTGTTGTCTATAAGGTTGATGATGATTTGAATTGTGAAGTTGTTGGGAAATGTTATGTGTGTATCCAAGTGAAGAGATACTTGATTCTTGCCAGATCGGTGCAGTGGGTATAGATCTGCAGAGTGTGATTGCAGATGAAAAGAAATTAAAGTGGATCTGCCTTGGAATTGAGTGTTGTTATCAGATCAGTGTATTACCTGTTGACTTCTAACCATCTCAGCAGTTGCAAAATCCCTTTACCGGGTAGCTTTAATAGGCCTTTTGTAAATCCTTTAACAAGGTGACTCAAAATCATTGAGTTCTTTAAATCCTCTGACATGGTAACCTTTAATAGTGTTTTAACCTCTAACCGGGTATTTAGCCATCCCTTAACCAGGTTATCCCTAGCAGGATCGGTTCCTAGCAGAACCTGTTGTAAAGTCCTTAATCAGACTAGGCTCCTAACAGAGTGGACTTCAGAAGAGTTCAAGAACAACTTGTGGGTATTCATCCCCACCATGGTTTTTCCCAATTGGGTTTCCACCTGAAAAATAAGTGTGTCATGTGTGATGCTTTTTCATGTGATGATTAGTGTTTTCTATTAAGTGGTAAAGCATGTCGATCGAGTGGTCATTATATTTTTGATGATGTATTACCTGTTTAAGCATATGGGTGAAGTGGAAATGAGATATTGGGTTTTGTGATGATCTAGACGTTACCGGTTTATGTCTTTCACAGTCTCACTATGTTTTACCGGTGGTGCCCTGATTTAGATCGGTGATACTATTTACTAGTTAGTGCAGTCTTTGTAGTTTAAGTTGTTAAAGAAGTTTTTGTCTATATTGATTCACCCCCCCCTCTCAGTATCTATTGAGTATTTACTGTTCATCATTATTCATTGCATAGTCTATAGCTCTGATAAATCCATCTTTTAGCAATTTTTCTAGCTCAGCCTTGACTAGCAGTGCCACATGAGGATGCATCTTACGGAGTTTTTACTTGACTGGTTTAACTCCTAGTGTAATAGAGAGATGATGCATGATGAGATCAGGATCTAGTCCTGGCATATTGGAGTATGTCCATGCAAAGTTGATCTTGTTTTCTGAAAAGAGGTTGCTGAAATATTTTAACTCTTCTGCTGATAGTGATTGAGCTAAATGAATGATATGTGGCATTTCTTGACTTCCAATATTGACTTGTTGAGTTGGTTCAATCAATATTGAAGACCTTTATTGGAAGTGACTTGGCAGCATATCAAGTATCTCACCTTCAGGTCCCTCAAAGAGGTTTTCACCTTTAGGTACGTCCTTTATTTTTAATATTGTTTATTCAGACATCACCACAATGTGGTTTTCACCATCAGATCTCTTATTTTTCTTTTTTTGATTTTTGTAACTGAGATACTTGATGTTTGTTTCAGTCATGTTCTCGCTTTGCTCACTGGTGGAAGAGTTCATTGGCTCCACTGCATTAAGATAGCAAGCTAGTGTGTAGTTATTAGCGAAGGTGGGTATATTCAGAGGCTGGTTATAAAGAGTACAGTTAATCAGTTCAGGATGTATCAAAGATAAAGTTTGAACAGGTTCAAGGGAGTTCACGGTACTATCATCATGACTTTGGACTGACCAGTCGAGCTCCAGAAGACTACCTTGCATAGGTGCCTCCATACCAGGAAGAGTTACAACACGATTAACGAAATTTATGTTAGTATTTATTGGACCTAACCCAACAGACCTACTTCTAGCATCGTCCCCTACTTCAAACTGGACAACATACCATGGTGTGATAGTAACAGGGTCAGCAGACAACATCTCAATATTCATGACAGAGTAGTCATAATGCGTTGTTGATTAGTTGTTATTATAAATAGAGTCTTTGTCTAAGTTATCAGAGTCATAAGATGGAGTTTTTGACTCATCTTCAAGTGGTTTAGTAAAAGTATATATAGTATCAATACCTACATCTTTGATGTTGCAAGTTCCTTCATGATTTGGGTCATTGATCACTTGTATTTGACACACTTGTGGACATAACCTTGATGGTTATGTTAATCCCTGTCGTCTTTTCCATTCAGCTTCCTCTGGACTGATAACTGGTCCTTCTTTTGTAGCTTCTAATTCTTCTTTTGTAGTTCCATACCTGATTTGTCCTATCTCATTAGTGGGAGAGTTGGTAGGTGAAGAAATTTCTTGTGTCCTTTCTTCCTCCAGTTGTTGTTCATAGTCTTCTTGTCTTTTTAGTCTGATTTCTTCTATTTCCTTCTGCATTTTTAAGCGTATCATCTCTTGTGCGTCATCTGTGAAGGTTTGGATGGAGGAACAACAATTTTGGATGTCAATTTTGATTTTTCTTTAAACTTTTGTGCTTCAAGCAACCTCTTAGGGATCCATATGGTTTTTGATTTTTCATGCTTTTGTAGTTCCTTAGAGTGCATTGCTTCTACAAGTGCCTTGGGAACCCATATAACTTTTGACTTTTCTTCTTTCTTTATGGGCCTTTGTGGCATTTTGTATTTTTCTTTTTCTTTTTGGATCATATTTATCTTTGTTTTGACATGCCGATTAGATGGGACATGTTGATCCTTGAATACATGTGGATTGCATGATTTATGACTTTTATTCTTGGCATCCAAATTGCTTGGAGGGAGATGCATGGGTAGATAGGAATGATATGGAGGTATTTTATATGGATGGAAGGTACTCAAAGATGTGTGCCTTTGTTGATCCTGCATAAGGGATGGAGGGATATAGGGACCTAGAATAGATGGAAGGGGCGAAGGAGAAAGCATATATTTGGATTTAACTAGAGAAATGAAGGATTTATGAGAGATACCAACATCTTGAGAGTGAACAATGTAGCCAATATAATCAAGATTTTCTTTTATAGCAAGGGTTCTAATATACCCTGTTCATGAATGTCTAACCCTTTTCTTTGATAATGCATGCTTTGAAAGATCTTTTTAACAAAGGGTTTCTTCCTACTTTTGATGCTAGAGGCAAGTCCATTTTGAGGTGGAGGTGGCTTGCAAGGTATGATAGGATCATGAAGTGAACATGGAGGATTATGACAAGGAGATGAAGGGATACTTTGATCTTGACATAGAAGATGACCATTGAATAGAGTAGGAAGGGTGTTTGACTCTTCATTTTGAATAGGATCGTTTGAAAAGGTGGAAGAGGCATCATGATCTTGCTTAGGAAGTGGATTAGGAATGGGATTTGGAAGGATGCTTTGCTCTTGAGATATAAGTGAGTCATCTTGGAAGAAATGAAAAGGTATAAGGGGATCATCATGGGAATCTAGTGAAATAGGATCTTTTTCAATCATTGGATAGGATTGGAGAGTTTTGGTGTCTTGGTCTTGATTTATGATAGGACTTGTTTCTTCATTTTTCAGATTATTCTCTTGACATGGAGTCACTTCTAAGGAAGGGGTGGGATTGTGCATAGGCATAGGGGATTCTTGGAAGGTCTTCATATTTTGGAATGATGGGGAAGCATTTTGAGTGGGACTCTCTAGAGTGGGTACATTTGGAATTGGAGTGCATGATGGCATAGGATCTGGGATTTTTAAATCTTTAGAGAAACTTGTATCAATATTGGCATTAACTTGGATTTCCATAGGAGATAACCTTTGAAGGTAAACATGATAAGTTTCATTGTTTGAAGGAGATGAAGACATCATGGAAGGGATGGAGGCTACGTGTGGAGCCTTGCTAGACATAGGTTCATGATTTTGATCATGCTTAGAAGTAGTTCCCTCTTTTTCTTTAGGTGATTCATTAGGGTCTTCAATTTCAATGGCACCATTATCAATGAGATCTTAAATCTTATGTTTTAATTCCATGCACTTTGAAGTCTTATGTTCATTTTGTCTATGATATGCACAATACTTACTCAGAATTTCACATCCCCATGTGGTCTTTTTAGGCAATATGATAAGATTATGCTCAATAAGTTCTTTCAAAGTCGACTCAATAAATTGCCCCAAAGGTGTAAACTATCTATCTAGAGGATATTTGGAGGAAATCTCTTTATGTTTTGGTGAAGGTGTCTTGTGAGCTTGTTTGAGATTTGGCTTTTGATTGTCAATTCTTTGTTGGTTTTTGATTGTCAAATCATATAATCATTTTAGCATTCCTTGAAGTTTCTCACTCTTGATATCATGTATTTGTTTTTCAAATGGAGTCATTGATTTATTTTGTTGGATTTTCATGTCATATATTTCCTTCTTGATATCTTGATTCATTTGAGCCAAGGTAGCCATAGAAATTGGAGCTAAGGGAGCCATGGGCTTCTTACTTTTGTTAGAATTTTTAGAAGAGATTCTGGTTTGAACAAACATTTACAACCGACGGGACCGAGAGCTAGATGTGTTGCACAAGTCAAGATCAAATTATAGCTAGGTGTTCATTGAGGCTAGAGGTTGATGTTCAAACTTATGCGGGTGAGATACACTGACTCTGATTTTGAGTCGAGGCTAAGTAGCCTAAGTGATACTCGAGAGTGAAGTTTGGACAATAGATTGGTTGATTGGATTAGGTTGATTCAGCTAGCTAAGAGGTAACCGACAAAATCATGCAACATAGTTGCAGAAGGTACACTACCAAGGTGCCTTTATGCTTAAAAATTATGATAATCAGTTTTATGCTCGTCATAGACTGACAAATTTGACTGTTTTAACTGACAAGATTAGGAATTCGTACGACAGATTTCTCAGACCTAGATGATAGTTTAGTTGTTTCCAGACGATAAAGACAGTTTTTCGTACGAGTTGTTGCCTGATTTCGCATGACAGTTGGGTAGACTGCAGACGATAATCTACTGACTGTGATATATTTTCATACGACAGAGTATTAAATACCATACGACAGTTTCTCAGACTCGTACAATAGTTTACTGGACAGAGACGAGATTCTAACAGACAGAGTTTTCAATGACTGACAAGAGCTAGTTTTTGACAAGGGCTAAGTTTTTGATGACTGACAAGGACCAATTTTGGACTAGAACAAAGTTTTGATCACTAAGCTATTGTTTTGTTTGATTTGTTCTCTCCAGTTTCAGTATTTCAGTTTTAGTTTTAGGGATGAAAAACATAGAAAACATGCAAGATATATAATAATTCAAGCACAACATGCTAACCCTATGGAAGTTGGTTGAGAGAAGAAAATCTTTGCTTGTTGACTTAGTACACACCCAATAGCTAATCAGAATACAGTCATTGAGTCTCACACAATGGATTCTCAACATCGTATTAGTCGACTCCAAATGCTAATGGGGGCACGATATGACAAGTGTCTTGGGAGAGTTACTATCTCTCTTGCACAAAGATTATCCCCCTTTCGGAGGTGAACCGGGTAGCTTCTATCTTATAGTTATTAGTCAGGAATTCCATTCGAAATTACCCCTTGAAGTCACGCAAGCATGATTGAGGCCTATAACCCAACAAGGAATCGAAACAAGTTGTAGTCACGTAAACATGATTGAGACCGCGAGGCCCTACAAAATGCTCGATATGAGAGATCTCAAAGAGAAAACTCAAATAATCCCATCCTCTGAGACTTTAATAATTAGAGGCCTATTTATTATAGTGAGTTGGAATGCTCAGGTCCAGTTGTACTCACTTGGGTTGTTCTCACAGGGTGATTACTTTTTCCCACTATGATAGGCCCACTAAAGGTACACAAATCTCAATTTTAGAAAAAGCCTCAAGGGTCTAGATTTCTGATTGTCTATAAAAGACAAAAGCATACTCTCCTATCTCTTAGATTTTTCTGAAAAACACAAGACATATTTGTTCATTAACCAGATAGCAATTTAAGTGTTGAAAAATGAATTTAAAGAGTACACGATGTTTGGTCAATTTTCTTTAGACAACCTGCAAAAACAACGCATCGGTAGTCATGTTGCTTTTATTCTTTGACAGGTGTATGTGTGATTGATGAATTCTTTGACAAGCATTCTACAAGAAACTAGTTAGGCTGTGAAAATATCAGGCAGACAAAAGACAATTCAGGGTTAGCGTCAGTATCATCAAAATTTAATTCAAGAAAAACCCTGAAAAGTAATTTATTTTTCAAAAAAAATCCTAATCTAACTCCTCCAACCTGCAAGAAGAAAAAGTTAGTGAAATATCAAATCTCTTGGTGGGCTTACACAAGCCTAATTTCAAATCGTGGTTACAAATTTTTCACTCCTAATGCTGAAATGCCCTGAAATTTAACTAAGTCTAAAATTTGGAGGATCTTCTAAAAACTAGATTTTGCATTATAACTCTTGGAGGTTCGAAACCCCTCTCAAACATCCTGAAAATATATGTGGAATATAACTTAACGTATAAGAAAGAGAAAACAGAAGAGGAAATGTCACTTATACTTAAATGTTATATTCTATATATATATTGACCTTCCACAAGCCTAATTTCAAGCAAACTCCTAAAAAAAACTTTGTTTTTCATACAACAGAATAGTAACTCATACGAGTATTCTCACCTAACCATACGAGAATTCTCATAGAATTGAACAAGTAAACACAAAATCAAATGACAAAGCAATTACTTGTATGACTATTCCCATAGAGCCTAATGAAAAAATACAGAATTAGATATTCAAAGCAGAACTTCATACGAGCCCATTTTCTGAATCATATGATAAAACAGAGACCTTGACAGAATGTCATACGATGGAGTAATAACACTCGTATGATATTTAGTAGCGATTGTACAGATGAGACCTATAGGATTTAAAAAAAGTGATTTTGAGGCCGAAGTATTGAATTTCGTGCCCCACGGTGGGCGCCAAAAATGTGTGTGTGAAAAGTGGACATGTATTTGTATCTAGAATACACAACACTTCAATTAATTCATTAGATGCATGGTTAGTAAATCAATAATCAATGAATAATAAACCATTACAAAGTGACCCATTGCCTTCTAGTAGATGCGAATTTATATTGCTCTTAGATTGCTAAGCTATCCAGTGACTAGACAACACCTAAACAAAGGATTTTTAAATCTATATGAGCATGAATATGAGATAAATGGATGCAAGATTTAAGCTAGATATGCAAGATTAATCTAACATGATTTAAGCAATATATGAATATTTATGATAAATGATTTAAGCAATATAAAATAACTAATATGCAATATCTCAATGCAAATTCTCAATGAACCTAGAGCAAAAATAGCATAATAACAATAAATTCTCCAGGATTTCTGAATGAGAGATGAGAGCCTGAATTTATAGAAAATTCAGAAAGAAACCAAAGGCTAAGATAAAATGATGATGAGCGGTCAAGATTTTCCAAGAGGAGGCACAATCCAGGTGAATTGATGTGATTGGATGCTTTTCTCAGTTTTAAAGGAAATTGAACTAAAATTAAGATAAAATCAGAAAAAACTGATTTATTCTCTATTTCATTCAATTTTAATATTTAATTATTTTATTTGCTTTCTCTGAGATTATTTATAAATTTTTAATTTGTTTTCCAAGATTATCTCTAATTGATTTCTTTTCTCAATTTTTAATTTTTTTTTGTCAATTAATTCCTTTTCTGATGATTTAACAGCAAATTGATTTATTTCATTAAATATGCTAGGATATTCAATAAAATAAATAGGACAATTGTTTAAAAATGATTTACTTGGAATGATTTAATTAATTTGCCATGTGACATTGGTGATTTTAGGAATTAATTGTGTGCTCGAGATTAATTTTAATTCCTTTGGTTAGGACCTTGGTGATGTTGTCGAGATTAGGGGCTCATGGTTTAGATGGCCTTTTTTAGGGTATTACACTATCGGTTCTCATATCACATCAAACCTACCAATTCGATCATAAAATTACTTCACAAAATCATAATGCATAAAACTATGCATATTTAACTTACCACACACCATATAGGGGGTCCAAGAATGGATCTGACATTAAGCTCCCCCTAAGCTATTTAAACTACTTAGTTTTCTGGTGATGAGTTCTCCACACTAGGTGAAGAATTAGGATCTTTCGATGGTTTCTCATCACTCTTCTTTTTCCAGATCTTTTTCATCTTTGCTCTGGTCTCTTCCACATCAACTTTCTTATTCCCTTTATGATCAACAAAATGATTTACCAATTGATTCCTTTTAGCTCTACAAAATTTTGCAATGTGTCTTGATTGGTGGCAGTGAAAGAAAGCCATTCTAGATGCTCTCCAAGGTCCTGCATGGACTCTACCAGTCCTCCTTCTGCAATTCATAGCTACATGACCATAGTTATGACAGATTGTGCAAATCATACTCATTCTCTTTTCCATCTCATAGGGACTAGATCGGTTAGCATAGAGTCTCTGCCAATTTGCATTTCTCTGGTTATTAAAAGTTCTTTGCCAATCTCCACCAGCTCTTTTAATCATGTGAGGTTTCAAATCATTTGCTCCATACTTGCATTCAATAGCTCTATGCCCATGTATGTTGCAAGTATAACAATATCCAATAAAAGTTCTAGGATTATATCCTTGGTATGTATTAGGTTTATAACAATTAGTAACATTAGATCTGCTTCTACAAACATTAGTAGTATGTCCTCACTTATGACAATTGAAACATACAGGTTTATAAGGTTTCTTACTTGTGGATTTTTGAATCTTAGGTGCAGATTTACCTTCTTCCATATTGTCCTTAGTACCAGAAGACTCACCTTTCTCAAAGATAGTATAACCCAATCCATGTGTGTCACCTTTCATCCTTTGTGATTGAATCTATTCATCAAGCATGGTAGTGCTTTTGCTAAAATTTGCAAGTGTTTTATTAGCATCAACAAGTTCTTTGGTCGGATCTTCATTTTTCATCATAAGAGTCTCTTTAAGAGACATTGCCATATCAAGATCAGCCTTTATCTCTTCTTTTTCTTCTTTTTCCTCATGCCATATCAAGATCAGCCTTTATCTCTTCTTTTTCTTCTTTTTCCTCATGCCAGTGAGCGTATAGAGTACCAACCTCCTGATTCAACATAAATATCTCATGTTATTTCTCTTTGATCTTGTCTTCTGTTGTCCTCCTTGCTTCAAGTTCTTGACTCATTATGATGGTTAGGGCTTCTAGTTCTCTCCTCAAGTTAGCCTTCTCATCATTTGGTTTCTCCACTTCATCAACCAATGCATCTATATTTTCTTCATCAGAAGAACTGCTTTTAGAAACTTCTAATAGTTGTTCAGTTAGCTCTCTTCTCTTAGCAAGTGAAGCTTTATACTTAACCCTCAATTCACCTAGGGCTTCTTTAGATTCTACAAGCTGGTTAGACAACTCTTTATAACTCATTCCTTCCCCCATGTTAGCCTTAGGGATCCTTCCCAAGTGGTTAAACCTAAAGGAAGTTAGACTCTGATACCAATTGATAAACTTATAAGGCAGTGAGAGGGGGGATGAATCAGTGAAAGCAAAAACAATAACACAAATCTGATCACCACTTTCAATAACTTAAAACTTAATAAGCATAAAATAAATATCACCATATAAGCTAATACCCAATATATCATGCTCCACATAACATAAAAATTTATACATGGAACCCCAAAAGGGAAAAACCATGGTGGGAATTAGTACCCACAAGATTCACCATCTGCAAAATAGAAATCTTTGACCGGTTAAGGTCATACAAACATGCCCTTAGGAGCAGACCCTATTGGGAGTCACCTGGTTAAGGGATTTCAATATCATCCCTATTAAAATCTTTGCCCTATTAGGAGAAACCTCACAAGAGGATTTAGACTCAAGTTAATGAGCTACCCTGTTAAGGGATTTACAATTTCAGGCTTGTCAGGACCTACCCAGTTAGGGGATTTGACTGCTACAAACTGTTAGGAAAAAAACAAGTATGTGATTTGTATGTAGCACCTTTATGCCTGATAAGATCCGCTTCAGTTCAACTCAATTCATCAATATCATAGTAATACAGTGCAACTCAATTTACCACACAATTCAACTCACAATCTTCGCTCAAGTTCTCATCATATATCTCATAACTCATCACACTTTTAATAAACATCAACTTAGTCGCCTAATAAGCTTGGAACAATTTCCTAGGTTCAATAAATCTGGACAATCTTACACTTCACACTTTACTTATGTCAACCACTGACATAACAAACCAAGAATACAACAAAAATTGTACCGATTTACCGCTCTCCGTGACTTTATTACTACCAGTTAAGTGTTCTTCCAGATTGTTTTCTCTGTACATTGAATCTTGATCATCCTGTTGAATCTGCTAATACGGTCATGAATATAGCATCAAATACCTATCTCCATCACTCCTAAAAAACCGCATCATTCAACTCTTCATCAATCGCCTATAGCGGTTGTGATAGCTCTAAAAATTGATTGCATGAAATTTTCAATTTTGAGCTCTAATATTGATTTTCGATCCAAGGTCTAGGGTATAGGGTTTATCAAGATTTCTTACATTTTGTGAAAAAAGCCCTAACAATGACATATTATGATGTTACCTTGTCCCACTTAAAACCAAGGATTTTTACCATGGGCGGGGCCATTTCATTTCCTATGTGTTAAGTGATGGTTAGCCGGTTTATGAAAAATGATTTTTCCTAAGTTGCGAAGATTTCCTTGCGGCCGGTTTCCTTTTAAATATCCACGCCCATGGTTTTCCTAAGCCCGAAAGTCCTAAGTATTTTGACTGTTTATTAAAGACAGGATAAATCCAATGGTTCGCGCTTCCTCGTGATCAAAGATGCGAGGATTATAAAGACCGCGGCATCGCAAGATTGTGTCGCGTGTTATCAGCGAAAACCGATAGGGTTGGCAGTATAATTGGTCAAAGCATTATGTTATCGATTCTCTGATGGTAAAGACCGGTCTACTAATAGTCCCATCAATTTGTACATATTCAAAATAAATGGAGATGTTTTGTCCTAAGGTAAAAGTTGCTCGATTTTTTTATTCTGGAGGATTTAACAAGCATTGTGCAAAGCGGTAAATATTGAACAGATCTAATGGCCCCCATGTTCCCATGATAGAAATTGCAAGCAGGTTATGGACTGAGGCATCGTGAGATGATTCCACGTGTCCTAGGCTGACCAGGAAGGCTTACGGTGGGGTCGCTAATGGAGTCTAGTCGAAGGATGATGTGGTGTTGCTTAGCCGAGATTTGGCAGATCTACAGATATAGATGGAAGGACAAATGCTGAGTCAGAAAACAATGACCATTAGATTTGCCAAGCTGGGTGAGATCTGTGGTTGAGTTTCAAATGAGAAATTAGGAGAGATTTTGAAGGCATCAGTTGTAGCTCACGGGAAAAGGGGCAGAATGAATTGGATACAAACTTGTCGACTCAAGATTGAGTAGACAGTCAAAGATGATAGCCCAGAGATATGAAAGGATTTGGATAAGCTTTCAATTCAAGTGTGATGGATCATAGGTTCTCTGATGAATTCAGAGATTTGTCTATTGGTAGAGATCCTAAAGCAGAAGAAAGTACACCCATGGAAGAATAAAATCAGGATAAAATCACTTGCATCAAATGAACCTTAACAAAAGAATACAGTAGATGTGATATACATGAATTCTAGTGTCCATAGCTGGCAGAGTAAATTAAGAGCACCAAAGTGATGATATTTCATGAACAGGCACTACTTGATGAAGTAGTGTTCAACTATAAATACAGCAAGGTGGTAATCAAATTGGTAGGATATAATGAAGCCTTGTCATTTTCTAATTGCATTTTTTCCCTCTATAAAGGGAATGATATTTGAGTAGGCTTGTAGATGGAGTTGTAATATACTCCGTGATACTAGATGGGGTTTTTCTCTCATGTGTGAGTATATCTATTGCCAAAGGGGATGTGAAAGTGGGAAGGATTTTGAGAGGGGGCGTGAAAGCCTTTTCCTATGAAGAAAGGCCACGCATGTCGCATGGCACAGCCTATGTGTCTACTCTATCACTGGATGGCAGGGGGTTCTGAGAGAGATCCTGTAGAGGAATAAAAAAGGAACATGCCTAGGTAAGGAGTGGCAACAATCCATCCATGTAGTTGCATGGAAGCTGTGACGCCTCTCCAGCATATTATGTTTACCCTCTAACTCCCCCTCCCGATACCTCTGATCTTGGGCATGAAGGTTCAAGTTCCTTCTCTAGTTTAGAGGTGACTTTTCTTCTTGTTGGGACCCCGTTTCCTTTCGTAGAAAGGAAACACTCAATAGGACAAAAGTGCAACATCTCACACTCCAACTGAAGTTGTCACGGCGATAATGACATGGCTCAAATGGTTTTTGCCCCTACCAATTTTTAGTTAAGAACGATGATTCATAGGTGCCAGCGCATGGACATGTAAACATTTCTGTAATAGAATTCCATACAACCTTTTAGGGCTAATTGTTAAGAATGAATCTACTACTAACATGTGTCTTCTGGTCAAAATCTTGTCTCTCTTTTTAATTCTATAAAAGGGGAAATCATGGCCAGAAGAAGGGTTCATATGTGTTGGAAAAGTCTTGTAGGTTCAATTTTCTTGTTCCTTAGGTTTTTCTTAGTCTGTTTCCAGTAGTGAGTCAAAGTGAAGCAAACAAGTTGTAAAATATTGTACAGAGAAAATAAAGAAATGTTTTAGTGTCAAATTTTGTACAAGTTCTTGAAGGAGTTATGCATAAATTTTATCTTGTAACAGAGATAGCATTTTACTTATAAAAATAAAATTCTGACCTTTTTCTCTCCATTGCATGATTCTATCAGTTTTTAAGTGAAACGAATCAAGGGTTTATTTCATTTAGTGCATTGTTATAATGTATGTAGCTTTTTGTTTATGCTTGGGCCTAAGGGGTCAATTAAATCACTTAAATGGAGTTGCAAAATGAGAGGACTTATGCAAGGATTTTAGATAAGTAGTTTTGGGTTAGGGTTACAAATGGGATATATTGTAAGGCAGTATCATCTCTGATCTTATGTTATCAGATCAAGTTCTATCGCACTTTCAAGTTTATGTTTCACGTCTTTCAGGTTCCCAATGGAGTAAGGCACTAATCAGTTCTTGTAACTGATTTTGTTTATCAATCTTGTTTTCAATTGATGAATCACTACAAATCTTCTAAATATCAAAATATCATTTGTTAAGTTTTATGTATTTTCTGAAAGTTGTCCCGCCCTTTCTCATACTCCAGCTTAAGGTTGAGGTTCACTAAAGGACTTGCCATCCTTGAGCATTCTCCCTTTCTATTGAGTCCTTTCATGAGATAATCTGATTTGTTTTCAGTAAATTCCTGAGTATCATTGCAGAGAGTAGGAGATTTACTGAAGGGATCACCCTCCCTAGTTCTGTAGAGCCTAAAGTGCAGGACTTTATGTCCTTGTTAATGTTGGTCCAAGCCTGATGGATATTGATAGTTGGAGGTGGCTCTCCATATATATTTCAAGGAATTAGCTTGGTCTTTGGCTAGTGGCAGTGTAAACCCGTCCATTTTTGGGAACCAACAAAAAATGGTGACTTTGCTTGGGAAAATATGAATTGTAAAGAATCTCTAGTAAAATGAATTGCCTAAATATATAATCGAGATTGTCCCATCTGAGTCACAAAAAAAAATGGGGAGTATGCTAGGGAATGTTGCATAAAGTTGTCTGGGTCTTTTGAAATTTGATGGTTGAGCGTTTCTCCTGCGTCGCAGGACTAAAACTTTTGCCCACATAGTGAAAAGCTTCTTAAATTGTCCCTTATCAGTTTGAGTCAATTCTCATAAATGTTGCTGAGAAATCTGTTGTAATTCATTTTCTATAAAGTGTTTGGTCCAAATTTGTCCATTTTTCAAGATTATATGTAATACCTCACAAGTTGTGAGTAGCAACTCTGAGACTCTGAGATCTATGCACCAGTGTGTGTTTGCTTGAAGAAGAACTAAGAAATTTGTAGGAAAAAATGAAGCAGATTTAAGCTCTTATGATGAAGTACCTTGACAAGTTGAGGATGGAATCAATAATGCCATTTGATGATAAAGAAGTGTTGAAATGTTGTGTTGAAACAAATCTGGCATGTGAAGAAATTCTAGTTGTTTGAGTATGTGTCCTTTGCAAGGAGGTGGCAACTCTATCAAAAGATCAGTATTAAAGATTTGAAGGATTGAAAGTGATTTTGCAAGTCTCGGTTAAAGAAGGCAGTAGTAGCTTCAACATTTCCAAGCATTTACATTTTCATGAGTCAAGTGTATTTTCATGAAAATTGTGTAAAAAAATGTTCCCTAAAGAGTGAAAGAAGCACTAAGGAAGGGAATGGTAGTGATTATTTTACATACTCTTGTGATTCAGTTTCTATTTTTTTGTATGAGATTAGATGGAGTATGTTTTGATCCTTTGCAATGTAGTAGTTTAAGATTTGGGGAAAAAGGAAATAAATAGGGAAATGAATAAAAATATGTATCATGTTCATGTGCTTCCCTATGAAATGTCAAATACAAATGTGCAACCTCTGCCAAATCACCATAGAGCTTTCTTTATGGAAAGATATAAGCCAATGAATTTTGATGGTATCCAAGGTTTCCCAAATCCTATTCCTATAGGGGTTACGGAACAATTACCAGGATTCAGTGGGAAAAGGTCTAAATCAGCACAACGACATTTGCAGGAGTTTTCATAATTAATGGAAGATTTTGAAATAAAGCAGGAAGATGTTTTCATGAAGTTGTCTTTTTAGTCTTTGAAGGAAAATGCCAGAGACTGGTTTTCTTACATGCCAGTATATTCTATCTCATCATGGGATGAGTTGAAGGTAGCATTCATGGAACAATTTGGTGAGAGAATTAATCCAAGCTTAGTTATGAAAACATTCATGGGTATCCAAAAAGAAGAAGATGAGTTAGTACCTGCTTTTAATATCAGGTTTGTTAGGGCATTGGATGATATTCCTAGTAGTTATAGACCAAATGATGCAGTGTGCTTAGTTGTTTATTTGGTTGCATTTGATGAGGAAGAGAGTTATCTGCTGAGAGATAAGGATCCTAAAACCTTGCATCAGGCTTATAGGATAGCAATGGATATTGAGAACAACTTAAAATATGGAATCCCTAGGGGTTATCTATCTGCAAGGGTATGTTATCCTAAGATATTTGAGGTTGAAGTAAAGCATGAATCTGAACATAAAGAACCATGTCAAGGCCCTTATATCCCTACTGATCACATTAGCCCTATTATTTATTATGATTTGAACAAAAATATGAGTGAAGAGAACTTGTCCCTGACAGTGGTTTTTCCTCATATTGATGAAGAAGGGGTTAATGAGAAAGTATCTGACATATTAGATGTAGAGATGGATATGGTGTCAATCACTTTACTGAAAGATGACAATAGTAATTGCTCCAGGAAGAGCACCTCACAGGAGATTTGTTTGCAGTCTTGTGTTTCAGATAAATCCAACAATTAGTATAAAGAATTGGAAAGTTTTGTGTCTGAAATGGATGCAAGTCTACAAGATCTTGATAATATGAATTCAGTCTCCTAGGAATCAATCATATATGATGATGAGAATTCAGATAATAAGATCCCACCAATTTTAGTTAATAAAATTATTGGGATAGAAATATGCATGATGTGTACAAATGAGGAAGTTGTCCTAATACAAGATATTTCTAACATTGAGGACTAGACTGTTATAAACTTATCTCATTTTCAAAATGTCTCAGAGCTGACCTCTACATTTGAGAGAAATCTAGTTCAAAAGAATCAGAATGATCATGCTAGATTTGTTGGGGCTTATGAATATCTTAATATGGAACATTCATACTATGGAGATCATATTGTTGGGTGTTGTCCCAGTTCAGATTTAGATTCCTTGATTCTTGATGAACCTGAAGATAAGATGAGCAATGATTTTAGTGAAAATATCAATGTATTATTTGATGAAGATGCATATAAAGATCAATTGGTGATCTGTTATAATGTTTTTGAGAAGGGTTTTCATATTGTTCTTAACCCTTTGTATGAAGAAACAACTAAGAATCTGGATATTATTGTATCAACTTCTGAAATGGAATATTATAAAGATAAAGGTGTAATACATGATTTAAAGATAGGTAACAATGATCACTTTTCCCCTATTGTTGATATTGTTGATATTAAATTGGATACACAACAAGAGGGTGAAATATCTGAACGGATCATCTCTGATCCTTTTGCTCCCCTTGATAACAGTTTGCTTGTTATGATCAATAACAAGGTGGATTTTTTAGAGAGTCCCTATTTCAATAGGTAGGTTGATATTGCAAGAGAGGCATGTTTTCTCAGTTATGTGCTAGAATATGAGATTTTCCTTTTTCAACAGAATGATGTTTTTGCATAAAAGGATATCAGTCGCAGTCAGGATGTGTGTTATGTTCAATACAGTGCATATATGTCACAAAATAGCAAATATTCTATATCATTGCACAAGTTTCAGATTTTCAGCAGTAATTGCAGTGATAAAATTAAGCATAGTGGTTGGACAAAAGTAGCCAGCGAGTTTGAAAAAATGGTTTTCCACTTATGTTATTAAATTACATTTGATGCTTTTAGAAGAAAATCATGTTTATGACAAAGGAAAGCACTGGTTGACATTGGCAGATGGCATTGGGCCATCATATGTGGTTTGACCTTGCAGGCCATAAATAATTTGGGGTAGAGTAAGTTT
The DNA here is from genome assembly GCF_030272615.1 of Cryptomeria japonica. Classification (NCBI taxonomy): domain Eukaryota; kingdom Viridiplantae; phylum Streptophyta; class Pinopsida; order Cupressales; family Cupressaceae; genus Cryptomeria; species Cryptomeria japonica. The sequence goes on from NC_081407.1 coordinate 924,269,617, forward strand.
TTCTAACTCTATGCCCAATAGAATTGTAAATAATTTCCCTCTTAAATTGCCTGTTCATGGACAATTTTTTGAGGTTCTACTTTTCTTAAAGCAGTTGTTATCCATGAGAATTAGTTAGGTTTGCTTTGGTAGTGTAGTTTCCTTTCTGTTGGAGTTGCCCTGTCCAAGTAATTTCCTTTTGGTCTGCCCTGCAGTTGGTCTGCTTCACTCAAAGATTCTGGTCTCTCGCCTCATTCCTGTGAAATGAGCATCCCCAACTAGAGTCATTGATAGCTCTGAAAATTGATTGCGTGAAATTTTCAATTTTGAGCTCTAATATTGATTTTCTCTGTAAATGATTCAAGGTCTAGGGTATAGGGTTTATCAAGATTTCTTACATTTTGTGAAGAAAGCCCTAACAATGATATATTTTGTTGTTACTTTTTCCCACTTAAAGCCAAGGGTTGTTTACCATGGGCGAGGCCATTTCATTTCCTAAGTGTTAAGTGATGGTTAACCGGTTTATGAAAAATGATTTTTCCTAAGTTGCTAAGATTTCCTTATGACCAGTTTTCTTTTAAATATCCGCGCCCATGATTTCCCTAAGCCCAAAAGTCCTAAGTATTTGAATCGTTTGCTAAAGATAGGATAAATCCAATGATTTGCACTTCCCCGTGATCAAAGATGCGAGGATTATAAAGACCGTGACATCGCAAGATTGTGTTGTGTGTTATCAGCGAAAACTGGTAGGGTTGGTAGTATAACCGGTTGAAGCATTGTGTTACTAATTCTCAAGCGGTAAAGGTCAGTCTACTAACAGTCCCATCAATTTGCACGTGTTCAAAATGAACGGGGATGTTTTATCCTGAGGTAAAATTTGCTCGATTTTTAATTTTGGAGGAGTTAACAGGCATTATGCAAAGCGGTAAAGATTGAACAAATCTGACGGCCCCCATATTCCCGCGATGGAAATTGCAAGGAGGTTTTAGACCGTGACATCGCAAGATGATGCCACATGTCCCGGGCTGACCAGGAAGGCTTACGATGGGCCACAGATGGATTCTGGTCGAAGGATGATGTGGTGCTTCTTAGGTGGGATTTGGTGGATCCACAGATATAGATGGAAGGACAAATGTTGAGTCGGCAAGCAATGACCATCAGATTTGCCACGCTGGGTGAGATCTGTGGTTGAGTTTCAAATGAGAAATTAGGAGAGATTTTGAAGGCACCAGTCGTAGCTCATGCAAAAAGGGGCAGAATGAATTGGATACAAACTTGTCGACTCGGGATTGATTAGACAGTCAAAGATGATAGCCCAGAGATGTGAAAGGATTTGGATAAGCTTCCAGTTCAAGTGTGATGGATCACGGGTTCTCTGATGAATTCAAAGATTTGTCTGTTGGCAAAGATCCTAAAGCAGAAGAAAGTACACCCATGGAAGAATAAAATCAGGATAAAATCACTCGCATCAAATGAACCTTAACTGAAGAATATAGTAGATGTGATATGCATGAATTCTAGTGTCCATAGCTGGCAGAATAAATTAAGAGAACTAGAGTGATGATGTTTCATGAATAGGCACTACTTGATGAAGTATTATTCAACTATAAATATAGCAAAGTGGTAATCAAATTGGTAGGATAGTATGAATCCTTTTCATTTTCTGATTGCAGTTTTTCCTTCTACACAGGGAATGATGTTTGAGTGGGCTTGTAGATGAAGTTGCAATATACTCCGTGATACTGGATGGGATTTTTCTCTCGTCTATGAGTATGTTTATTTCCAAAGGGGATGTGAAAGTGGGAAGGATTGCTAGAGGGGGGGTGAAAGCCTTTTCATATGAAGAAAGGCCACGCATGGCACAACCTCTGTGTCTACTCTGTCACTGGATGGCAGGGGGTCTGAGAGAGAGGTTGCAGCGAAATGAAAAAGGAACATGTCTGGGTAGGGAGTGGTAGCAATCCATCCATGCAGCTGCATGGAAGCTGTGATGCCTCCCCAGCATATTATGTTTACCCTCTAACTCCCCCTCCCACTGCCTTTGATCCTGGGCATGAAGGTTGAAGCTCCTCCTCTAGTTGAGTGGTAACTTTTCTTCTTGCCAGGACCCTATTTCCTTTCCTAGAAAGGAAATGCTCAATAGGACAAAAGCACAACATCTTACACTCCATCTGAAGGTGTCAGGGTGATAACGGTATGGCTCAAATGGTTTTTGCCCCTAACAATTTTCAGTTAAGAATGATGATCACAGGTGCCAGCGCATGGACATATAAACATTTTTGTATCAGAATTGCATACGACCTTTTAGGGCTAATTGTTAAGAATGAATCTATTGCTAACATGTGTCTTCTGGCCAAAAGCTTGTCACTCCCTTTAATTCTATAAAAGGGGAAATCATGGCTAGAAGAAGGCTTCAGATTTTTTGGAAAAGTCTTGTAGGTTCAGTTTTCTTGTTCCTTAGATTTTTCCTAGTTTGTTTCCAGTAGTGAGTCAAAGTGAAACAAACAAGTTGTAAAATCTTTTATAGAGCAAATAAATAAATGTTTTAGTGTCAAATTTTGTATAGGTTCTTGAAGGAGTTATGCATAAATTTTATCTTGTAATAGAGGTAGCATTTTACTTGTAAAAATAGAATTCCGACATTTTTCTCTCCATTGCATGATTCTATCAGTTTTTAAGTGAAACGAATCAAGGTTTTATTTTGTTTAGTGCATTGTTATGATGTATGTAGCTTTTTTGTTTATGCTTGGGCCCAAGGGGTCAATTAAATCTCTTAAATGGAGTTGCAAAATGATAGGACTTATGCAAGGATTTTAGATAAATAGTTTTGGGTTAGGGTTACAAATGGGATATATTGTAAGGCAATATCATCTTAAATCTTATGTTATTAGATCAAGTTTTATCGCGCTTTCAAGTTTATGTTTCACGTCTTTCAGGTGCCCAATGGAGTAAGGCACTAATCAGTGCTTGTAACCAGTTTTGTTTATCAATCTTGTTTTCAACTGATGAATCACTACAAATCTTCTAAATATCAGAATATCATTTGTTGATTTGTGTATTTTCTGAAAGTTTTCTCACCCTTTCTCATACTCCAGCTTAAGGTTGAGGATCATTAAAGGAATTTCCATCCTTGAGCATTCTCCCTTTCTGTTGAGTCCTTTCATGAGATAATCTGCTTTATTTTCAGTAAATTCTTGAGTATCATTGCAGAGAGTAGGAGATTTATAGAAGGGATCATTCTCCCTGGTTCCATAGAGCCTAAAGTGCAGAAGGACTTTATGTCCTTGTTAATGCTGGTCCAAGCCTGACGGATATTGATAGTTGGAGGTGGCTCTCCATAGATATTTGGAGGAATCGTCTTGGTCTCTGGCTAGTGGCAGTGTAAACCCGTCCATTTTTGGGAACCAACAGGTTGTTTTAATGCAACTTTGTTCCTGTTTACTGGTTAAAGTCCTATTTGTCGGTTCACTGTTAAAGTATCTTCTCTACTGGTATGCTTTATCGGTTGGCCTAAAAGACTTAGATGACTATCAAAACACAGTTGCTATCAATGACAACATAAAAAAAGTCATGAATCAACCTATTACATCAAAACATCATCATCAAGCTAACACTGAGATATACAACTTTGTTTCTTACTAGTGCAGGATACCAGTCTTCCTCCTAGAAAGAATGCACCACTGGTTGTGCTCTTTCAGTCATCTATGTGTCCTTCCCAATCAACATCTATGAACACCTTCAAAGATAAGCTTCCTTTGTATGAATACCATAATCCATAATCAATAGTTCCTCTAAGATACCTGAAAATTCTCTTCACTGGCACCAAATGAGTCTCTTTAGGACTTTTTTGAAATCTAGCCACTATACCAACTGCATAAGAATATCTAGTCTACTATGAACAACATAGTGTATTTTACCAATAATTGATCTATACTCGGTTTTATCCATTGGATCTAGATCATCCTCCTTGGATAATTTGCAACCAGTAACATTAGGGGTTCCAACCGATTTAGAGTCTTCCATTCCAAAGGTTTTCAATACCTCCTTCACATATTTGGACTGGCTGATAAAGATTCCTCGTTTCATCTATTGGACATGCAAACTAATGAAAATTTTGATTTCACCTATCAGAGACATTTTAAATTCCTTTTTCAATTCTTCTGCAAAAGTTAAACTCATGCCATCATCTCCTCCAAATATGATATCATCTACAAACACCTATGCAATCAATAATTTGTCTCCTTCTGTCTTCAAGTAAATATTGTTGTCCTCACTAGTTTTTTGCAATCCAATCTTTATGAGGTGTGAATGGAGTCTCTAAGACCATGCCCTTGGAGCTTGCTTTAACCCATATAAAGATTTATGCAGTTTGCACACCATGTCCTTATCTCTAGTCAAAGAAAACCCATCCGGTTGTTCAATGTAAACATCTTCTTCTATAATTCCATTCCAAAACACAGATTTAACATCCATTTGATATACCTTGAATCCTTTGAATTCTGCAAATGCAAGTAACATTCTTACTCCTTCAAGTCTAGCAACTGGTGCAAAGGTTTCTCCATAGTCCTCACCTTCTTCTTGTGCATATCCTTTGCAAACTAGTCTAGCCTTGTTCCTAAACACTTCACAATCTTCATTTAGTTTGTTCCTAAACACCCACTTAGTACCAATCACATTCTTATCAACTGGTCTAAGGACAAGTGACCAAGTGTTGTTCTTCTCTATTTGATCAAGCTCCACATTCATAGCTTTTATCCAATCATCATCCTTGAGATCTTCCCTTAAAGTTTTAGGCTCAATTATGGAAATCAAACAAGCACTTTCTTTGATCTTTCTTCTTGTTTGTACTCCAACATTCATGTCTCCAATTATATGATCTACAAAGTGATTTAACTTAACATACCTAGGTATAACTGGTTCTAGTATAGAAGCCTCTTCTACTTCTTCTTCATCATCTTCTTCTTCCAACAGTTGATCAGTATCCTCCACACTAATTTTCTCAACATCATTTTGAACTTATGGTTCAATGATCACTAACTTTTGTTCACCTACTACATCAGTCTTGTTGGTATCATCAAATTTGTCAGAATACTCATCAACTTTCACATTAATAATTTCCACAATCTTCTTGGCTCTTATGTTAAAGCACTTGAATCCCTTTCTCTTAGTTGAGTAACCAAGGAAAGTTCCTTCATCACTTTTAGGATCAAACTCACCAGTATACACATATCTCTTTATGTAACACCTATTACCAAAGACTTTGAAATAACTAACATTAGGAGTATGACCATACCATAATTCATAGGGAGTTTTGTCACTACCTTTCTTGACAAATACCTGGTTCATTGTGTAAATTTTCAGTGTTGATTGCTTCTCTCCAAAAAAAATTAGGTACATCTCTTTCTATGAACATTGTTCTTTCTACTTCAACTATGGTCTGGTTCCTCCTTTCTACAATCCCATTCTACTATGGTGTCCTTGGTGCAGATAGTTGTCTCTTGATTACATTCTCATCACAGTATTTCACAAATTCAGCTAATGTGAATTCTCCACCCCAGTCAGATCTCAGGCACTTTAGGTTCTTACTGGTTTATTTCTCCTCTAAGGCTTTGAATGCCTGAAACTTGTTGAAAGCATCAAAATTCTCCTTCAAAAATGTAACCCACATCATTCTTGAATGATCATTAATAAATATCATGAAATATTTATCACCTTGAAAACTCCTATTCCTCATAGGACCACATAAATCAGTGTGCACCAAATCTAAAATATTTTCTAAAGAAAATGATTTGCTTTTGAAAGAGGAAGTAGTCATCTTACCCAACTGATACTCTTTACAAATCACATTGTCTAGTTTGACTAGTCGTGGCATACCTCTAACTATACTTGACTTGTTGAACTTGACCAAGTTATCAAAATTTACATGACAAAATCTTTTATGCCATAGCCAACTGTCCTCAACTTTTGCAACCAAAAAATTGTTAACATTAGTGTTCAGATGGAATAAGTTACCTTTTGTCTATTTACCGGTAGCAATCAATTCTCCTTTGCTTCCTAAAATCCTGTAAACTCCATTCTTAAACTCAAGATGATAACCTTTATCATTTAGCTGACCAACACTCAAGAAGTTATGCTTCAATCCTCCAACCCAATATACATCATTAGCATTACTTTTTCCATTCAAAGAAATTGAACCTTTACCTTTTGCAATACATGAAGTATTGTTGCCAAATCTCACTACTCCACCATCAAATTCTTCAAGTGAGATGAACCTGTTCTTGTCATCGGTCATGTGGTGTGAGCAACCACTATCAATAGCCCACTCATCATTGTTGTCAATATGAGATACTAAAGCTTTCTTGACAGAGAGATCTTCCTTAACTGCTACAAAAACAATTTCCTCATTATCTTCATCCTCTAATTCCTCATCGGTAACACCTTCATCTACTGCAACATAACATTGTTTCTTACCTTTTCCTTAAACTTTCTGAACTATTCTTTCTGATCATTGTTAGGACAATTAGCAATAATATGTCCTATTTTATTACAAGAGAACCACTTAAGAGGAAGCTTGCCTTTGTACTTACCAGTGCCTCTAGGAAGTTTCTTTACCAATAAAGCCTCAATTTCCATCAAGTTATGTTCATCATCCACTCCTTCATTACCACTGCCATAAAGAATGCAACTATAGACATCCTTTCCTTTTCTTACCAGTGTATTAGATACTGATACTTTGAAATCAGATTCTTCCTTAGGTACACTATTGTCAAAGCTATTCAATTCAAAAGCAGTAAGCTTGCCTATCAATGAATCAACTGTGACTTTATCTTTGCTGACCGACCTCAATTCTTGGATAGCAGATACTCTAATAGCATAAGCAAGTAGTAAGGTTCTAAGAATTTTACTTACCACTATGTCATCTACAATGGTTCCACAAACACTTTTGATTCCTCCAACTACTTCTTTTATTATTTGTCCATACTGGGTAATGTTCTCACCTTCCATCATCCTCATGTCATCAAACTTGCCTCTTAGGCTTTATTCTTTAGCTTTTTGCATATTCTCATCTCCACCATAAATCAACTTCATTTTTTCCCAAAATTCATATATAAGTAGTTTCTAAACCATGAACATCAATATACTCAAAATCAAAAAGAGTACTTACAATGGCTTCCAATGCTTGAATATTCTCCTGTTGTTCCTTAAGCTGATATGCAGTCAGAGTACCGATAGGAGGTGTCTACTGATTTACCACATGCTCCTAGAACTGTGGCCCCATTCCTTTGATGTAGATCTTCATTCTGTCGCTCTAGATTTTGTAATTATTCTTTGTGAACTTAGGACCCTCCTTCTTCATCATCTTGGATATTTACCTCAAGCGGTTAAGCTTCTGCACAAAGAGGACCTAGTGCTCTGATACCAATTATTATTATGAGGATCTAGTTACTACTGAAAGGGGGGGTGAATCAGTAGTGAAACAAATCTCCAACACTTCACAAAACTGTACCAGTAACTACACAAACAGTCTTCTAAACTGTGTTCATCAATATGCCAACAAAGTAAAGATATAAATGCACAACTCAACAATGCATCCACCACATGAACACAAAATTTTCATGTGGAAACCCAACTTGAAAAAACCACGGCGGGAATTAGCACCCCACAAAATATTTGCACTCTTTTGGAATGCATCTGGTTAAAGTCCTAGCCTAGTTAAGAGATTTACAATATGCCTGGTTAAGAGAAGACCCTATTAGGAGTCACCTGCTCAAGGGATTTTGCCTCAGCTTTGTTAGGAGCTCTACCCTATTAAGAGTAACCTTGTTAGAGGATTTCAAACTCAAGTTAATGAGCCACCTAATGAAGGGATTTACAATATCACACCTATTAGGGTCTACTCGATTAAGGGATTTCAAACTGCTGTAATTGCTAGGGAACAATAGGGAAAATGATTTAATTACAACACTTCCTTTTCAGCTCAACTCTTCTATACACATGCATACACTTCAATCTGGTTCGACAATACCTTCTTCTCAAAACCACCGACACTAAAACCCTTCTCCAACTAGCCCTAAATACACTTTTCAGTTAAGGCGGCTGCAAACGCTAATTACATCAACAAAATACAATAAATTTACATCACAAATCATTATAGATCATTACAACAAATTTCTAGATGATTTTCATCGTTGAATGATCACCACACATCGATTTGATAAGAAATCAAACCCTTGTCATATTCTTCTAAGCACTTTGTTGTTTCCCAAGAAATTTGATCCTTGTACGTGCTCAAATACCATCTTATAATTACACATGGTTTTTGACACATCATCACTAAGTTATGAACATGATAAGATCCACCGCCAAACCTTAAATCATTATCGATTAAAGATCTAATACTGATATTCATTCATCTTCACAGAGTTCATATCAGTCAATTATAAATATGCTTTCTCGTTCACCAAACTTGATGCAATTTCAATCATAGACTCGTGCCAATGTTATGAACATATATTCTAAACCACAGCAGCTGAATCTTCTCCAATCATATGTACCATTCACTTGATCATCACTTTGTTCATGTTTACCAGTTGACAGTCAACTTAGCAGTTTTTTTGTCTAACTGAATCCACTACCGGTTAGGCTATACCGGTTGATCTAGATGACTTAGATGAATAAACAAACATGGTTGCCATCAATGACAACAAAAATAAAGTCATCAAACATCCTATTACAATTATATCATCATCACCAAGCCAACAATATCCTCATCATATCAACTTTACTAGTCATCTTCTCATCTCATCATCTCCATTAGTTATGCCAATAGATAGAAAATCTATTATTCGGTATTTAACTAACTTTGATAAAAATATGAATGATATTGCAAATAAGTTACTTGTGAAGTTTCTAGAATCTTTCACAAAAAGAAAGAAGAATACATTGATGAAATAATCCAACGTGAGGGCACAAGCTTTAGATATGGTGTGCAATCCTTTATCCAAGGAAGATAGAATCAAGATTATGCAGGCTCTTAATACAAGGTTTAGAACAAAACAAAGAGTAAATAAATTAGAATAAGAGGATATATATATATATATATATATATATATATATATATATATATATATATGACTATCAAAGGATAGACAAGTAGACTAAGGATGCAACAACTAAGGATGCAGAAGAGATAAAGAAGACTTTGTCTTCTTCTATGGAGAAGACAAAAATAGAAATTGGTTCAGAAGGGAGTACACTTGGTGTTGTAAGAAATGTACTTGATTCAGAGAAGAAAACTAAAGAATAGTTAGGTGGTGATGGTGATCCAGAAACTAGTCTAGGTGATCACATGGAGAATATTGAAACAGTAATAGAAAAGATTCCTGAGAAAACACAAGAAGAGGAGTAGAAGGGGGGTGATCTCATAATACTGGGTTACACTTTTTGGCCAAACTTGACACTTAAATCAACATTTTGCATCACATCTTTACTTTCTAAAACCTATAGTAGCGAAACCATTGAGAATTTGAAGATGAAGTAAACTACTAATTTGTGAGATTTTTCATATAGATTCTAAATATATATTTTTTAAACATAATTAGAAATTAATTTTCCATGTTGTTATGCAACTTTTAACAACTCAATATTTACAGTAATCAACATTTTTCAGAAGTGACATTTATTTGGTAATGCATAACATTTTTTATACTAAGAAGGAAATTATAATTTTTGAAATATAGAATTGTCACACCAATATCTTGTGAATGGACATTTTTTCATTTTTTTTTGTTACATATATTTTTTTTAGTTAATTTTTGAAGACAAAGTAATTGTAAGTTGGACAAAGGTGTATTCCGTAATCCAAACTTTTCTTGTATGAATTTGAATTAACTTCTTCTTTTTTTTGTTGAAATGAGGATATCAATACCTAGGGAGAAGATATTTTTTACAAATTTTTTTCTCTATTTTTCAAATTTTCCACGTGTGAAACAAAATCCTTAGTGTTCGTTGAAAAACCTACACTCATAAGAAATAAAAACATAAATATGTTAATGAAATTAAATATATTAAAAATTATACTATTTGGAAAGCCTATAATAAGGACTAAATACTTTAAAAAACAAAAAATTTAAATGAATTCATTTGATCCCCCCCTCCGTGCCCCCCCCCCCCCCCAAAAAAAAAGAGAAAAAAAAAAGCTAATGTAAAAGTGGGTTTTTATTAGCATTTTGATAGGTGTGAAAGAGACTACATTGCAGGTATGATTTAGAAGTAGAGAGGTTCTATCCAAGAAATTTTGATCTAGAGGAGTCTTTGATCTAACTCTCCTCAACTAATTGTTTCAAATGGGACCGCCTAAAGCTTAAATCATTATATTATATCTAAATAATGTATGATTTCAACAAAAATTAGGATGTATCAAAAAGTATAACCTAGCATTGTAGGATCACCCAAGGTGCAAAGAAAGAACAAGAATAGGAGAAGAAGACAAAGGAATAAAGGAGTACTATGTCTGGTGGAGAATCATTGAGAGACTCACATCAAAATTGTCGAAGTTGAAGTTACAAATTGAACTGGTTGTTACCACTGTAGTACTTGAGGTTCCTATGTCTCAAGGTCAGATGGACCTTAACAAGTTGTCCCCTGTGTACATGTTAGATTTGGGTGATATACTTCACCATTTTACATGCAAGAAATACATTAAATATTAGGTACAAAGCTCAAAAGTTATTGTTGGATGAGACATTGACCAATGTAGGGAAGATATAGGTGTTGCTTAGTGGCTTGAAAGATCATGCTTCTAACTTGGAAACAACAATTTTGAAATATGTTAAAAACAGAGTAGAAGAAAAGAGATTAGAAGCTCTTTTACTGAATAAATGTGTAGTTGCACTAGCCAGTTGCAATAAGGAATAAGAGTTTTTGACAATAGTGTAAAGGATGTAATGACAACTTATTAGTTTTTTCACTAGTGTCCTATATCTACCAAATACATTCAGGGTCAAATAAACATTTTAGAAGCACTAATTGTATAGTTATTTGGTACTATAGACTTAAGAAGGATGTAGATGGTAATGGTATATTGTAGATAGAAAATTTGTATACACGGTTCAATTTGCTAACTGATCAAAAGGAAAATATTAAGGCACAGTTTGTTCATGTGAGAGATATTGTAGACTTGCAACTCACCAACATGGTGAGAGTTCTTGTAGACTCTCAGAAGTTGGATCGAGCAGTAAAGGTTCTGGGTAGTTACGGTGAGGTAGAGGATCTTCTTTTGAAGATGGAAAGTTAACACAACATTTTGGCCTTTGTATAGAATGATTAGAAGACCACTTGGTCTCATCTCAAGTTTGTTCACAAGGGCATTATGCCCCCAGCTATGCAGATTCCTTAATTTTTGTCGGTCAGACAATTTTGTTCTTTTACATACATATGTAGATAAGTAGAAGGTTCGTGAAATAAATTTTTGGTTTCCAATTTTGTTCATACCCTAAGGGGGAGTTTATGTTAGTAGGGGGAGTTGTATAGAATCATTGAGTTTGTGTTGTGTTGTAGAGACACCCTTTGTCCTTGATGTCAAAAGGGAAGATAATTCATCATGGAAAGTGGAATGGTATGATAATAGTTTGGAGTTGGCACAATTGTTTTCATCAATGATAAAGTGGGAGATTGTTGAAAATATGAGTTTGTGTTGTCATTGATGTCAAGCTTGTTGCCATTGATGATAATTGTAGACACCTAAAATTAATGTTTGATTAATTTAAGCCCATCAACATAATTAATTAACTTAATTGTGTTATCCTTATTCCTCTCAGAATCAATTAAATATAATTTAATTAATCCTATCAATATTGTCCAATAATTAATTTATCAAATAAATTAATTATTCCCTATTCTTCTAAAGTCCCCTCCAATAATTATTTCCTCTAAACCCACTTAGTTAATTAATTCTAATTAATTAACCTAGTCATTTGATTCCTACAAATCACTTTTCCTAATCCCACTCAACCTAATTAATCCTTCTAGAATCTCTCATAATCATGATTATCATTATCCCTCAATTTTTTAATTCCCACTCATGTCACATCAACATTGAGTCTCTCAAAGAAATTTAAATTTCTTTGAATCCCTCAATTCATCCTTATTTTGGAATTTTTATTTCCTCATATTTGAAATTCAAATTTTTCCCCCTTTTTCCCAAGGAATTTTATATTCCTATTTATTTTCCCAAGGCACCCTTGATCCATGCCTTCAATCTCAAATCAATCTCAACCCTTCATAATCAAATCAATCTTGGCCCTCCATTGGCCTTCTCCAATCTATAAATTGGAGCCTATTCTCCTCACAAAGGATCCACTTCTCATGCATCACCATGTTGCTCTTTTCTCCTCTTCTTTCTCCAATCAAATCAAACCCAACCCAATCCAATCAAATCAAATCAAATCAAATCAAATCCAACCCAATCCAATCCAATCAAATCAAATAAAATCAAATCCAACCCAATCCAATCCAATCAAATCCAACCCAATCCAATCCAATTCAATCCAATCCAATCCAATCCAATCCAATCCAATTCAATCCAATCCAATCTAATCCAATTTAATCCAATTCAATCCAATTCAATCCAATCCAATTCCAATCCAATTCAATCCAATCTAATCCAATTCAATCCAATCCATTCAATCAATCAATCATCCAATCAAATCAGGTCCTAATCCAAGGACCAATCCAATCAAGTCCTAATCCAAGGACCAATCCAATTGAACCAATTCCAATCCAAGTCAAATTCAATCCAAATCTAATCAAATATAATCCATCATCATTCCAAGCCAAGTCCTAATCCTCATCTTCATTTAACATCATCTTCATAATCTTTCCCCTTCAAAACATATTCATCCAATTCCAATCTAATCCTTCACTCTCAACATGACTACCCAAAATTTCAAAGCTTGGTATGAGAAGATGCTCATGGAAGTTCACGAATCTTCCTACCAAGTTAATCCCATAATCTCTGACTCACCTATCATACCTTCATCCATCCCATCTCAACACATTACACCCAATCTAGATCTATACCATATCTCTTATCCTTCCTCTACCTTTGACAAGGGAAATCCATCTTATTCCCCATCCATATCTCCATCTTATTCCCCATCCATATCTCCATATTATCCCTAATCCACATACTCCTCTAATCCAATATGTATACCTACATCTCCCTCCCCATCTACATCCCAATCCCCATCCTTCGACAATGCATTCATTACCTCTACTCCCCATCCAGGTCCTTTACTCTATATTCCTCCAATCATTAATCCTAATTCCCCAATCCATTATCCTAATCCTCCATCAATCCCAATCCTCCATCAAATCCCAATCCTCCATCTAATCCTAATCCTCAAAAATCCATATTATCCACATCCTCCAAATCCATCATCCATAATCTTATCCAAGACATGCTAGCAAAGGAGACAAAATCCTCACCTCAAAGCAAAGTGGCCAAGTCTTCTCAAGTCCTCCATCCACCCCAATCACCTCCACCTCAAAACAAATCCCAATCCTCCGCACTTCATGATACCATCATTCCTCCATCCACCCAAGTTGAAGCTTCCATACCTTCCTCCATCACACAATCCCCACAACTCCAAACATGCCAAAAACTTGTTGCAAAGCATGCTAGCATAGAAACCTCTCCATCTCATGATGCATCTCCCTCCACTCCATCTAATGATCCCATCCCCTCCACTTCCTCTCATGATCATATGATTCCTCTATCATTGCATGTTCCTCTTCCATCTCATGATCCAATCACCCCTCCCACTCTATCTCATGATACCCTCCCTAGTCAAGATCAAAGTAATCCTTCATCTCCATGTCATGATCCCAATCCATCTAAAGATCCTAATCTTCCTTCCACATCTCATCCCCCTCAAAATGGACTCGCATCTTATTTCTAAAATAATAAGGGTCCTCAAGATAATGCTCAAGATGTTGGTACATCCTCTATTCCTCCTAAATCCAAATTTCCCTCATACAAATCATAATCCCATTATCCCTCATCTTCCGCATCCATTTTGGGACCCTATGTTCCAAATTTGAACCCTTCATTCCTTCCATCCATTTTGGGCCCCTATGTTCCTATGCTCAATCCTCCATCTCTTCCATCCATATTGGGTCCTTACATCCCTCCATCTGCCACCCTATCACCTCAAATAATCCCTAAGCAAGATAAACAAAGGCACACATCCTTGGATGCCTCCCAACACTCTCTTTCCACCATCCCATCCATAAAATCCATCAATCCTTCATCCTCATGCACCCATCCCATTGCTATTGGAAGCAATTTGGATACCCAATCTAAAAAGAATAAAGCTCAAAATCCATAAAAATCAAAGGATCAACATGTCCCCTCAAAACGAAATGCTCAAAAGAAAAATGTGATCTAAAAGAAAGAAAAATAAAAAAGGCCACAAAGGCCCCAAAAGAAAAAATCAAAAACTATGTGGATTCCCAAAGAAGTAATGCATCCCAAGTAAAATCAAAATTGGCATCCAAACTTTCTAATCCAAAAGCTCCATCCATTCATAAGTCCTCCAATCCTATCTAACACTCCTTCATCTCCAAAATCCATTTTGGGTCCTTGTGTCCCAAAATCCACCATCCCAACTCCTTCTTCTATTTTGGGTCCTCATTTCCTAAAATCCACACTTTATCCTCTATCTAATTCAAAACACCCTCCCCCACTACTCCACAACCCTTCAAGGTGTGTGCCAATGTTGATCTTCCACAAATTCTTCAAAACCCCGTCCATTATCCACCATCCATTTTTCACAATCCCATTTCGTTAGTCCAATCCTTTCCAAATATGTTTCTTTCATCCCCTATCCATTTCATCTCCCCAATTATTGTTACCAACATCTATGAGCATACCTCCACTTCAAAGCAATACTAAGGGATACCATCTATGTAACTAGATGCTTGAGTCCTCCCTTCCTCCTTCACGCATCCAAAATCTTCCATATCCACTCATCCTTATCCTTCTCCATCCAAACTATTCCAAAAATTCAAAAAAAAAAAAAAAAAAAAACAAGAAAAATTCAAAAACAGAAAAAAAGTAAAGAAAAATCATTTCATCCAATGGTGAAAACCACTTCTTGTGGCACCTTGGGTAAGTACCATGATGAAAACTTGGCAAACAAGCATCATGTGTAATCCCCTCATCCCCTTGCACTCTACACTTGGGGGCAAGCTTCATCCACACAATCCTCCCATCCATCTACATCATATCTAATTCATTCTCATTTCCTATCTTTGATCTTGACTATCCTATCCATATCCTCCATCTCATATCCCTCATCCAATCAAAATAAATCCTCCATTCCTATCTTTCATCTTGTAAAGCAGAAAATCGCGATCGAACCCTAGTTGTTCTCCCCTCTTCCGACTCCGAGGAGAGAGAATGGAGGTTCGCTAGGATTCGATGGGTTTTCACTTAAGGGGAAGACTTTACATTCAAAAGAGGGGTTGAAACTCATAAGATTCAATCCCACACAATGTAAGATTGGATGCTAAATGAATTTCAAGGGTTAGGAAAGCAAGGCTACCCTCTTTTGTAAAGAATGTGCATAGAAGAATTAAGCTAAGCATGCATAGAAAGTCATAAAGATTCGCTTATAAACTGAGTTTAGGTTATAGGATGAAGCTGCGGACCTGGAATTAGCAGTAAAATGTCGATACGGCGCTGTCCTGCAAATTTGAGCAAAAGTTGTCGGGACGATGGTGCCCGGCGCCACGGTCCTCCGAAAAATCCGTCAAACGAAGGGGGATCGGTTCGTCTCTGCACAAGGATTCCAGATCTTCAATTTCAGCCGCGTACCTGCAACCTACACACAGAAAAGCGAAGACGATTGGGGGGTTAGGGATTAGGGGTTTGCCTTTAGGTCAAACCCCGATTTTGGAATTAACCAAGAAATGAGCAAGAGCTGTAAATGTAAATGACTGTAATGTAAACAAGTACTAATACCTTGTTCTAAGGATGTTGGTATCCTTATGTGCGAAGGTTTAGATGTTGTATGTTGTAGTATGTAGTATGTTGTATGTAGCATGTAGTAAGTGATCTCCTCTTCAATGGTTGAATCCTTGTCTTGAATGCAACACTTAGCCTTGAATGGAGACTTGAAATGATTGATTGCTTGAATGCTTGAGTATAGTTTCCATGCTTTGTACACATATCCTCCTCATGCCAAATGAGAGAGAAAAATGTAGTTTATATACTTGTCAATTAGGGCTGATAGACTGATTTTCCCGACCTTAGGCCGACCAGGGAAGTATATTTCCAAATTGCAATCAAAAAGACCCGATATCACTTAGGAGACCGGGCCCAAAATAGGACTGAGGGACCAGGGCGCTGGGCGCCCTGGTCTTGAGGGACCAGGGCGCTGGGCGCTCTGGTCCCACCTCCGGGACAGCGGGGTGCAAGGAGGTTTAGGCCAAGGTGCTTGAAAAATGCAGTTTTTGGTGTCGTGAGCAAGTTTTGGGGTCTCCATTCAGGTTGCGTGTTGCGTCGCCATCGTGAAGACCGAAATGCAGTCGAAATTGCAAGTGTCGCAATTTTAGGACACTACATTTAGCCCCCACTTTAGCGGGAGTATGTATGCTCATACTTCCGGTAAAGTACAAGGAAACAACATTGAAAGACTTTCACCATGTCAAGGAGGCAAGATACACCAAGCCCCCAGTGGACTAAGGATCTTATGACTTCGATTGACAAAGTAAAAGGGAAGATCACGAGGGAGAACCATGACTGTCAGTAGTAAGGTTCCCTCACTATGAGTCATGTAAGAGAAATACCGAAAATTTTCAAGGCAAAGCTAAGTTCTCCAAGAAATTTTCAAGTATCGTGAAGGGATAGTTAGGGTGTATGCCCCCCTACGTTAAAGCGATCGCACGTGCCTCAACGGGGGTGATTGTTTTAACGTAGTGATACACATAAGAAATGAGAAAAGAAAGGAGCGCGTTATCGCAAGGATTTAGCCCCCAAGTGTGAGATAAACCCAAGGATAATAGACACAAAACACAAAGCACGAGGTGACTTCGCTTTCCTCGGGGTCAGTATGCTGTATGATAAGTCATGTATATATCATATGTATGTATGCATAATTGTTCTTCATTCCCCAATCAAGGAAGGTCACCTAGAAGAAGGGAACACATGTGTCTTTTGAGTCAACATGAGAGAGACCGAAAGATCTCAATGCTTTGCATCGTCCTCAAGTAGACAACACTAAGGACGACAAATAGAAGAATGAGAATAACATATAGAAGAAGTAACAAAAGAGAGGGGGAGAGAATCTGCCATGCTAATGTAACTAGTCTAGCATGTCATCTACCCCCCGATCTTGCTGATCAATGTTTCGGGAAGGCAGGGAACATGCTAGAGGAGGAACATCCAACACAGCAGATGGAGCTATCACAAGGTCCAAACAAGGGATGTGTTCATGTTCCAAGCCATGTTGTTCTTGTCTAGGAGCTAGGATAAGTGCTTTAGAAAATTCATTAGATAAATGGTTATCAACATCAACAAGTTCATATTCACTATCAGAAGCAAGAGGAGTAACATTTTCATCATGAATAACATTTTCATCTATATCATCATCAAGATTTATAAAAATAGGGTCTTTAACTCACACAGGATCAAGACCATCATGCATCTTATGTTTAGGAGATGTAGGCTCAATAACCGGCTGAGGAGAAAATGGAATAATGCTTGTTGAAGGTGTTTTTGGAGATTGTAAATTTTGAGAAGCGGCTGCTTAAGCCCTAAGACGACGTTTTCGTCGGCATTCACGTGCAGAACGATTACATCTAGTCTTAGTAGGAAGTGTAGAAGATAGAGGAGGAGGAATGTTCTCATCCTTAGCACTTGGGTGTTTAGGTTGTGGTCTCTTAGGCTGGATAATAGGAGAAGAAGAAGGTCTCTTTTCTCTATAAAAGGCAGGAGGAGGAACTGCTCCATATAAAGGAGGAATTTTTTGTTTAGGGAGAAGACCAAGTCCATCATGACGAGGAGGTATAGGTCTACTCTTAGAAGATTTATCAGGCATAGACATAGTCACATCCATGGGGACGGGTTGGGAATCTTCTTGAGGAAAGACATTAGTTTTATCTTTCAAAGGAAGAATTTCCTTCTCAAGAATGATAGGAATGTCAAGTTTAGGTGTTCTAGGTTCACTTAAAGATAGGATCATATCTGTTTTCCACTTTTGATAAGATTTAAAAAGATGATCACTTCGCGGAGGAAGAGATTGGAATTGTTTAGGCCAAAAGTAATCAATAGGAACGCTAGAAGTTCTTTCAGCTGGTTTAAAGAGACTATGATTGACAGTAACAACTTCACCATTATGGGGAAATTTCAAACACTTATGTATAGGAGAAGCAATAGCCTTCATGGAAGATAGCCAAGGATAGCCAAGCTTCACACGAAATTGTTCGGAAGAAGGAATAATAGCAAAGTTCACATCAAGAGATTTATTATGGACCTCAATAGGCAATGTAATAGAACCAATTGTAGGAGAAGAAAATGCATCAAATAGTTTCACAATCACATCTGTTTTGTCATAGATCACTTGATTCAATTGCAAAGTAAAAAGAAATTCTTCAGTAATAACATTAATCATGCACGAAGGATCAATAAGCACTCCACGGCAAGGTGTATTCTTGACTTTTGCAACTATGTATAAAGGACCATCAGGTGCTCTAATGGTTTCACTAGAATCAAATGTGATGGAAGGTTCTTTAGGGATTTCTTGCTACTCGACAAAGTTAATCACATTCGGAGTCATAGACACAAGACCATCAGATGAAAGAGAGGAATCATTAGCCTCAATCGCATTAGAGGTATGAGAAGGCAATGGATCAGTGAAAATCTGAAGATTTTGGTTAGGAGGAGCTACAGATGTGTTGCCTTTATCATTCACTCCAGAAACAGAGATAGTATTATTATCAATCAAATCCTGAATTTTACCCTTTAAAGAAAAACATTTTTCAGTATCATGACCAGGCTGACGATGAAAATGACAAAAAGCTTTGTGATCAAAATAAGGTGAAGTAATCTTTGCGGGATCAATTTGTCGTACAGGAGGAAGAGTAAGCACATTTTGTCCCAATAACTTTTTCATAATATCATGCAATGATTCATTCAAAGGAGTATACTTTCTTTCTTTCCTGAAAAAGTTAGAAATAGGAGGCACACCTGATGCTGCATTCACATTGTTGTTGATGATGTTTTCATTGAATTTGATGGAATCTCTGTTCGGTTTAATCTTCCCAAATGGTTGTTGACTGCTATCACCCTTATCACTCGGAGCCATAGGATGTGATTGTTCCATTTGACTCACAGTCAGTTGATAATTGTGAAGAGTGGCACACAACTGTTGGAAAGAAGTAAACTCAGAAAACAGAAGTTTGTCTCGAATATCTTTTTGTAAATTAGAAATAAAGATTCTTTGAATATCATTATCAGGCACTGGAAAAGAAATTTGAGCATACAAATGCTTATATCTACCAATAAAATCAGTCACTTTTTCTTTAACACCTTGTTTACAATGCATTAAATCAATCAAAGTAACTTTAGGACTTATATTGTTTTGAAATTGTTGAATGAAAGCATTTGCAAGTTGTTCGAAAGAAGTAATAGAATAAGAAGGCAACGAGCAATACCATTGTAGGGCTTTGTCTCTTAATGTTCTAGTGAACAGTTTTGCAAGCAACCTTGAGTCATAAGCAAAATCAGTACAAATTGTTTGAAAAGTCTTAACATGTGTTAGAGGATCTCCTTTACCATTATAAAGCTCCAAATGCGGAATTTCAACATGTTTAGGAGGGATAGCTCGAACAATATCAAGAGAAAGTGGGCTCGCAACGTCAAATGTGGGCACACTAAACTTAGATTGATTCATAGAGGCAATTTGTTGCTGTAAAGAAGAGACAGTTTGTGCAAGATTGTTAATGGTCGCTTCAGTCGAAGAATTCATATTGGATGTGTTAGATTGAGATGGAGGTGTGATGTTATTGAAAGAAGGTAAAGAGTAAGGTGGTGGGACCCTATGATAGTCAACCATAGGGGATGATTGGATAGGAGGAACACTACAAGGAGGAATGGAATGGTTAAATGAATTGCCCCCTCGCGTCATGTTCATTTGTGAATATGTAATAGGAACATTCATTGAAGGAATGTACGAAGAAGTTGGATTGAATGAAGGAAGAGGATTAATTGAAGAAGAGGGAGGATTGCCCCCATGACTAGTGATCACAGGAGGAATGTCTTGTATAGAGGTAGCCATGATGTTTGATGTAAAGGTAGGTATACTAGCAATAGGAGTAGTCAAAGGAATAGAGTGATTGACTTGTGTAGGAGGTTGTGTATAACCTAAAGATTCAGCACAACTCTTCATAGGCATCACATTCGAATCCACAATATGTGCGATACCACGCAAAACATCAATTCCATTCTTATCACTTTGAAGCATGCGTTTTAGACCCTCAATTAAAGGAAGAGCTTGACTATCGGGATACTCATGAGACATCCATTGGTGAAAATCATCAAATTGGTTATCCAATTTGGAAAGTTGTTCAACGGAAACTTCATGGGGAGCTTCTTCATCATTAGGAGGATTAGAGGAATTACCCATATCCTCGTTAAAAAGGCTACTCAAATTAGGTTCCATCTCCTCGGTAGTTAAACCTCGGAAGGACTTAATTCTACGGCTTCGTCTAACGGGAATAGTGTAAGTAGGGCTTACTGTTGTAAAACTCATGCACTAGAGAGAGAGAAAAGATTTTGATCTTAGAGGTAGCAATTTTCAGTAAAACCAGCCAATCTTCTAGATTTAAGCTGTTAAATACAATCACAACAGTCTCCCGAAATTTCGGAAAAAATGTCCGGGACCGTGGCGCTCGGAGTGCAACACGGTCCTTGCAACTTTTTTCGAAATTTTCAGGGATGAAAGGTATGATGATTTTAGAGCTAATCTGAAAAAATTGAGGGATTTTACGATCTGTAGATAGGCCAAATTAAAGTTGCAATCTCAAAATTGAACCCTATCAAGATTGTCGAAAAATGCAAAATTTGAATTTTTGAAAAAGAGAGGGAAACTGAAATTTTGAATTTTATGATTTTAGAGGGAATGTCAAAAGCAATGCAAATTTTGAAAATTAAAAATTGACTCAATTTCACGCAAAATTCAATTTTGAAAGCGGAAATCAAAGTTGTTGTAATTAAGCACTTAATTTCAAAAGTCATAAATTGCAAGAATTTGAATAAAGCACTGAAATTTCGAATGAATGTAGACACACTTTTCAGATTTATGATAATAAAAACGCAATTTTGACACAAAATTTTAATTTCGACAATTTTTGAATGATTAGGAGCCTTAGACCAAGCAATCGCAAGACCAACTTTGATTGTAATTTTGAAGGTGTTATAATTGATAAAATCAGCCAAAATTCTGGATTTTAGCAGGAAAACACAGAAAGATGTCGCTCCCGAAATTTCGGAAAAAATGTCGGGGACGATGGCGCTCGGAGTGCAACACGGTCCTCGCAACTTTTTTCCAAATTTTCAGGGATGAAGGATAATGTGATTTTATTGCGGAATCCAAAGTTACAGCTGATTTGGAGATGTTTTGATCAGTGAAATTGTCGGACAAAGGTTGAATCAAGAGGGTTTCAAAAATTAGGGTTTTGACTTTTAACCACTTAATTTTCAAAATTAAAGTACAGACATGAATTGATAATCTGTAATAGAAAAGCAGATCTGAAGCAAGCATTAACAATTAAACATTTCACAAGTTCAATGTTCAAAAAGAAAATTTAGGGTTTTTATGCAATCACCTCAAAAATTTTGCAAAAGATCAAACATGGAAATGTAATCAACTTTTCAGATCTAAGCATGAAAAATCAAAAAGGATGTTCACGTCGGGTTCACCAAAATGTAAAGCGGAAAATCGCAGTCGAACCCTAGTTGTTCTCCCCTCTTCCGACTCCGAGGAGAGAGAAGGGAGGTTCGCTAGGATTTGATGGGTTTTCACTTAAGGGGAAGACTTTACATTCAAAAGAGGGGTTGAAACTCATAAGATTCAATCCCACACAATGTAAGATTGGATGCTAAATGAATTTCAAGGGTTAGGAAAGCAAGGCTACCCTCTTTTGTAAAGAATGTGCATAGAAGAATTAAGCTAAGCATGCATAGAAAGTCATAAAGATTCGCTTATAAACTGAGTTTAGGTTATAGGATGAAGCTGCGGACCTGGAATTAGCAGTAAAATGTCGATACGGCGCTGTCCTGCAAATTTGAGCAAAAGTTGTCGAACCGATGGCGCCCGGCGCCACGGTCCTCCGAAAAATCCGTCAAACGAAGGGGGATCGGTTCGTCTCTGCACAAGGATTCCAGATCTTCAATTTCAGCCGCGTACCTGCAACCTACACACAGAAAAGCGAAGACGATTGGGGGGTTAGGGATTAGGGGTTTGCCTTTAGGTCAAACCCCGGTTTTGGAATTAACCAAGAAATGAGCAAGAGCTGTAAATGTAAATGACTGTAATGTAAACAAGTACTAATACCTTGTTCTAAGGATGTTGGTATCCTTATGTGCGAAGGTTTAGATGTTGTATGTTGTAGTATGTAGTATGTTGTATGTAGCATGTAGTAAGTGATCTCCTCTTCAATGGTTGAATCCTTGTCTTGAATGCAACACTTAGCCTTGAATGGAGACTTGAAATGATTGATTGCTTGAATGCTTGAGTATAGTTTCCACGCTTTGTACACATATCCTCCTCATGCCAAATGAGAGAGAAAAATGTAGTTTATATACTTGTCAATTAGGGCTGATAGACTGATTTTCCCGACCTTAGGCTGACCAGGGAAGTATATTTCCAAATTGCAATCAAAAAGACCCGATATCACTTAGGAGACCGGGCCCAAAATAGGACCCAGGGACCAGGGCGCTGGGCGCCATGGTCCTGGAGGACTAGGGCACTGGGCGCCCTGGTCCTGAGGGACCAGGGCGCTGGGCGCTCTGGTCCCACCTCCGGGACAGCGGGGTGCAAGGAGGTTCAGGCCAAGGTGCTTGAAAAATGCAGTTTTTGGTGTCGTGAGCAAGTTTTGGGGTCTCCATTCAGGTTGCGTGTTGCATCGCCATCGTGTTGACTATCCTATCCATATCCTCCATCTCATATCCCTCATCCAATCAAAATAAATCCTCCATTCCTATCTTTCATCTTAATCATATAAGAGGCAAAACAATGTATATGCATGCATGTTTTGGAGCATTCAAGCCTTAAATTCACTACCATCCATATCCATTACACATTATCCTCCCACCTCATACATCTTTATCCACCATCCTTACATCCTTAATTCCACTACCTCTAGTGTGGGGCATTGCACTCCTTTGCAGCATAGTCCTTGGGTCTCCATCACCCTACCCTCCATCCCTCAATTCTTCCACTTCCATATCCATCCACTTGATCCTTCTATCCAAATAATATCTTCATCCATTCATCCATCCATCCTTTTACTAATCCTTAGTTCTCCCTTGTCATTTGTTTCATTCAATCAAATCCTATCCACCAATCCACCCCATCCAATCCAATTTCCAATCCAATTTCTAATCCAATCCTATCTCATCCAATCATATTCTCCATCTCTTCCAATTTAATGAATAATCCCATCCCCAATCCAATCCTACTCAATCATCCATCCCCCTTTTTTTCATCCTATCTAATCATTTATCCTTCTTCCAATCCTACCCAATCCATCAAACTGATCTTTCCCCATCTACCTGAGCTCACATTGACTTGTGCCTAATCAAAGCACCCATCCATACTTCGCTAATCAAATCCAAGCAACAATCCTCTCATCTACAAATCTCGCACATCCAACTTGTCTTTTGTCATCCATCAATCAATCCATCGCCTACCCATCAGGATGCCTCCTTCCCTAGTCTGACAGTTTATCCAAATCCATGTCCTACTCTTGGTAAGAGATATCAGTTGGTCATGTGCATGTTGTTTGCATGCTTGAGCTTTTTGCTTTGTTTTTCATCTTGTGTCCCAGGACTATACTTGTTTAGGACTGCCTTGATCATCCTATATCTTGGTATGTCTTGGCTCGTGTATAATGGGGCATAGTTTTCATGGCATGGTGTGTTTGAAGGTCTTCCTTGTTCAAACTAACAACCCTACATTAGTGTTTATCAACACTTGCATGATTGTGTGCAAGGCATTCTTGTTTGACTGAGCGTCAGTCCATGCCTTGGATCTTCATATCATCCTGGTTCTTATAATCAGTGGTGTAGACTATTCATGGCAATATCAAATCTAAGTTTGCTCTCTATACTTTCTCAACAAGAAATCCAATCCATTTATCATTTCTTTGTCTCATTTCATTCACAACACTCCAACCCATCCTAGTTCCCTCTTTCATTATCTTTATCCTTTCATCACTTATTCTTCTAATTCCTTTCGAGAGAACACCTGTGTTCTTCGAACCCACATGTCCTCTCGAGGGGGTATACCACTGCTTCCTCATCATCCTTCCTCCTTATCATTTTTCCTCATCCCATGATTGGGCCATCATGCTACTAGTCCTTATCCTTTTTCTTCATCTCATGACTGGGGCATCATGCTACTGGCCCTTATCCTTTTCCTCCACTATTTTTTATTCTTCTTTGATATAACATCATTTCACGACACTATATCAAAGAGGGGAAAAATGTAGACACCTAAAATTAATATTTAATTAATTTAAGCCTATCGACATAATTAATTGACTTAATTGTGTTATCCTTATTCCTCTCAGAATCAATTAAATCTAATTTAATTAATCCTATCACTATTGTCCAATAATTAATTTATCAAATAAATTAATTATTCCCCTATTCTTCTAAAGTCCCCTCCAATAATTATGTCCTCTAAACCCACTCAATTAATTAATTCTAATTAATTAACCTAGTCATGTGATTCCTCCAAATCACTTTTCCTAATCCCACTCAACCTAATTAATCCTTCTAGAATCTCTCATAATCATGATTATCATTATCCCTCAATTTTTTAATTCCCACTCATGTCACATCAACATTGAGTCTCTCAAAGAAATTCAAATTTCTTTGAATCCCTCAATGCATCCTTATTTTGGAATTTTTAATTCCTCATATTTGAAATTCAAATTTCTCCCCCCTTTTTCCCAAGGAATTTTATATTCCTATTTATTTTCCCAAGGTACCCTTGATCCATGCCTTCTATCTCAAATCAATCTCAACCCTTCATAATCAAATCAATCTTGGCCCTCCATTAGCCTTATCCAATCTATAAATTGGAGCCTATTCTCCTCACAAAGGATCCACCTCTCATGCATCACCATGGTGCTCTTTTCTCCTCTTCTTTCTCCAATCTTTCAATCCAAATCCATCGATCTTTAATCCATCACTCAAATCCAAATCCTATCAAATCCACTTACCTTGTTGAGCATTCCACATCCATCAAGAAGGAGCCCATCCAATCAAGTTGAAGAGAGGCGCTATTCAACTTCACCGAAGGCTCAATCCGAGGGAAAAGGTAAAGGTTTGCAAGGTATAAGCTTTGTCTTCATGTTTTTATGTGATTTTACGGATGTTTCATGTTTGAATATCTTTAAGTGTTTTGTTTGTGTACTAACCACTTGAATCCACCTTGCTGGTTTTTCCCATCTTCAATAACTTTGGTTCATAAGGTTGATCAATTATGTTCTAAAGTAATGTAGTATTAGAGGATTAGTTAGGAGCTCACATAAATATGCAAAGAGTGATTGTGGTTCCTTTAGATGGTATATATGGTTTTCTTATGATTTTTTTAAAACTTTGGAGGTGTATTTTGTGGTTCACAATTGAAGTTGGCTAAAGGTGACTGTCCTAGTGAATAGTCTGTTAGATTGGGTATAGTTTTATGGTTTGAAGTGTGATGTATTGCTTCATCATTCCTTGTGTTTAGAATATGGTTTTGGTGGATGAAAATTCTTGGTATATCCGAGTTTATAAGTTCCCATTTGATCTACAGTTGAAGTTGTGATGGTTTGAGTATCAATTTGTACAATGACAAATAGATAGTATGTAGGAATGCATTACATTCCTTTGCCTTTAGTAGTTTTGGTGGTGCATCTCAATGATTTAGTTATGTTTGTGTCAGGGTATTCTATTGTGTGCACTCATGAGAGTCTTGGTGGTTCGCATCATGTTTTGAGTAAGTTTGGTTGTGTGATTTAATGGTTCTGTCCTTTGGAGCCAATCAATGCAATTTTGATTTGTGTGGTAGCGTGTGGAGTTGTAGGAGTTTATCTAGGATGGATAGGAAGGTGTTGTTAGGATTCCCATAGATACTGAGAGGGGGGGGGGGGTGAATCAGTATCTAACCGGTTAAAAGATTTTCTTATACCGGTAAACAAGAAATAATGCAACAAATAGAGATAACAACAACCACATGAAAAACACACCATAACATAGTAGCTTAACGAGGAAACCCAATGTGGGAAAAACCTCAGTGGGATTTGTGACCCACAATATTCACTTACTAGCCAATAAGAGAATATTATTGCTACAAGAGGGGCCTGCACATGCAAGAAGGCCAAGTGCCTAGAGCTCACTACTCAATTACAAAATGGGAAGTCTCACTAACTTACAAAATGGATTATATAAATCCAATGTCTTGTACTACTTCAAAATAGCATCACCTATGCCAGATCCAGTACCGGTTTATAGCTCTGCTTCATACATAAACCCTTAACCTATAATTCGCACAATAGGTTTGCCTTATTTTGCCTATATATTTTCTTTCATCTATTACAAAATGTTCTACAATGATCTCTTATATATATGAGTCATTTTACAACTTTCCAAGTCGGCTTACAATGGTTTTACAATAATTAACAAAATATATTACAAACAAAATTCCTATCAGCTTCTGTGCCGGTATGCTTACTTTTACTGCCGGTGGTCTCTGTGCCGGTGTAGAGTCTGTCTTTGCCGGTGCCGGTAAATTGTCTTGCCAATGTCATAGGATTGTAAGGTTTCCATCAATGAAAAAACCTTCAATCACCTACAATATCTCATTGGAGTGTGCATTTGCCAACAATCTCTCCCTTTGGCATTGATGGCAACACTCATGAGAAAAATCCAAAAATTGTTATCCAAAAGAGTCTGTCGGAATTGTCTTACCAAAAATTTGTGTACCAAAAGAATATGTTCTCCCCCTGAGCTGACGAGTCATTTGCTGGTTATTTTTCTCATTCCACTACTCCCCCTTTGGCATCAATGACAAAGGTTGTCAAAGTGTCAATTGAGTGTGATTTCCTGTTTCATCCTTGTAATCGGTTGGTTACAATCTGAAAAGATCTGCCAAAACCAGATTCAGGCTCTCAATGAACTTTTTGTTGTCTTTTATTGTGGCCTCAGTCCTCTGAACTGTACCGGTGAGGTGTTGCATTTGCTTTGCCATTGTTTTATGTCCTTGAATCAAAGCATCAAATATTTCTTATCTTAAGGAGGCGAGGTAATCCAATTTTGGACTAAGTCTCCATTGTAGATCTTTAGCCTTTCCTTTTATTCTTTCCTTCTCTCTTTCCAACTTTAGTAGTTCTTCCTCAAAACCTATTATTTTCTACTCAAAAACTGATAATGAATCAGATGAATTAATGAAGTTATCAGCTAGTTGATTTATTTCCTCCTGAACCTTGCTGATTTTCTTGTCTATATCTACTATCAAAAAGTTAGTTTTACATGTATCCCTGTACAAAGTTTTAAATTCCTTCAGTGTACTACACAGTTCCGGTAAAAGAGTGTCAAATTTTCTTGTACACTTCTTTATTTCCTCCTCAAAGAATTTGTGTTTTTCTTTCTCTAGCTTCTCCTTGAATGCTTCCTCTTTTATTTGTTCAACTATCACAGTGTTGTCAGTAATATACTTAGACAAAGCGTCAAGTTGACCTAAAGAATCTTTGTTATCTATATTACACTTAGGTGCTATCATTTTCAAAATTGGAATTGTGTCATCAATTGCCTTGTATGCTTGTGAGCTACACTCTGTTATCTTCTAGATGGAATCCAGAAGAACTTCTGTTACATTTGGTGATTTGAAATCTGCAGTGGAAGAACCAACAATCTGTATACCAGTGGGAGCAATTTCCTTGCTTGTGGTGACCTCTGGTAGGTCAGTTTGTGTTTCCATTTCTTTAAGCAAAGGTTTGGATTGCTCAACTGTTGCTGGTGGCACTGTCTTTGTATGAACTTGGTCTTGTGAGAGAGCTTGTTGCTCTTCCTGTTTCTCAGTGTTGTCACCTATCAGTTTACCTTCTGAGCTATCAGTTACTAGTGGCTTATTTTCCACATCTATTTTTCCTATTGAATCCTTATCTACCACAATATTGACTTTCTGAGTGTCAACATTCACTATATATAACACCTCAGAATTGGGATTTGTGTCCTCTTGTGGTATGTCCATACTCTCATTAGCCGGTTGATTGTCAGTGGTAACTACCGGTGGAGTATCAAGAGGCGATGGGGATAGATTATCTGTTATTTTTATGCTAGGTGGTCCACCAATCTTGCCTTTTCCCTTATCCTTATCCTTTTGGTATACTTTGATGGGTTTAGGGTTTCTATATTCTTCTTGCTTTTCCTTGTCTACAAGGAATATGTCCCATGCATTAGTTGTTTCCTCTGCAACCTCATTCACTCTACCAACCATAAGTGCTACATGCCGGTGTGCAGTTGAGAATACTGACCGGTTAGCCTCTGAGATTAGTTTATCTATCTCATTTGGTGAGTTAACTGGATATACAACAAGAAGTTTTTCAATTTTAATTTTCTTATCAATCTCTACAACATCTTGCCTTCTAGCTTCAAGTCTTTTGAACAGTTCTGTCGGTATTTCATCCACAACTTGCATTAGAAATTTCTTGTAAATGTCCAAGTGTAGGATTACACTGTTTTTAACTTTTTCCTTGTCATCAGTTGATAATGAATCATACAATTTATTGATGTTTTTCAGCTTTCCATCCTTTGTTATTTCATTTAGAAGTTTGTCAATTGAAGCAATGGTTTGTTGAGTCTTCTTCTTGGGTGTTAACTTCTTCTTTGGAGTTAACTTCCTAGCTGTGGGCCTTACTGCCTGTTGTTTCTATCTGGTTCTTCTAGGAGAAGGTGTAGATACCGGTGAAGGTTTCCTTTTCTAACAACTCTTTTAAATTCAGCTGGTATATCACTTTTTGAAGAATTTCCAACCGGTGAAAGGTGAGTTTTCGGTTGAAGTGTTTCTAACTCATCTTCAGTAATACCGGTTTGTTTGAGTACATCATCCTTAATAGCTTTTGCTTGCCTGGATCCTCTTCTAATTGTTGCTTCAACCTTCTTAACCCTTTTCTTTGATTGAATTTGGTTTTCAATAGTCTCAGCACTGCCAAATACCTCTTCTTTAGGTTCCTTAGGTGCTTCCAGGAGGGATTTTGCATATGCTTCAATTATGTGATCATCAGTTTCATACCCCATTTCAGTAACCCAAATGGTTCTTGGGATAACTGCCTCCATCCAAATTTCATCCTTCTTAATAACAAAATAGATTTCATCCTTATACTTATTTACAATTTCTTGTGATAGTCTGACTCTTGTCCTCATCCAGGCCTTCAATGCCTGAAAGTACTCATCTATGTTCTTTTCTTTGTTCTCTCCCATGTTGTTTAGTAAATCTGACAATTGTTTGCCTACCGGTATGTCAAAACCAAGATTTTTGTTACCGATACCAGGCACTTGTTTTGTTATGTGTAGCATTAAACAGACAAGTAGGTTTCCAAATCTAAATGTCCCCTTTTTGTCTTTCTTTATCTTTCCCAAGTTGTCAATTAGTTCATCTTTCAACCATTCACACACATCTATTTTTGCATTATCATTAATCATGTCATAAGCACTCTTTATGCATAGGCTAGAGACTGAGTTTAACCTATTTGCATGTGTGGTTTTGTAGCCTAAAATCATGCTAATGAATCTGACATTGATGTCGGTTACATCATTTACTCTTAAAGATCTCTTATTAGATGTTGCGTTGGTTAGGTTAATCACTAGGTCATTTGAGACCTTCTTTGTCTTATCAGGCCTGTTACCGGTGGAAGGTAACCCTGTCACAACTTTTACTGCCTTTTTAGTGATTTTGTGAACTGGGTCTAACTAGAAGAATGCACCATGTACCCTACTTAATACTATCCTTATAACATCCTTAGGGAAATCTGGAATACTGAGAATTTCAGTGAAACCTAGGGTTTCTACTATCTTGTGCTCAGCTTTAACATTACCGGAATCGTCACAAATTACCGATTTATACATGTTCTTGATTTCCTCATCACCTAATTCTTCTATGTGACAATGAATATACATTCTAGGGTCTTCAGCAAAAACTACTCCTTTGGGGATTTGAGAAAAAGCACCAACATTATCATCTTTCTTGGCAATCTTGAGAACTAACTGAAATACGGGTCTAGGGCATTTAATCACTTCTACTACAGTAGGGGTTGCTATGAATTCAAGAACATATGAAGAAGCCATGATTATAAATACCTTTATTTGCCTTAGGAATGATTGCTTGCTGAATTGCTTCACTTCTTTGCTCGGAATGCCTTTGCTCTAGAATTTTCGCGCTCTCGAAGGTTTAAATGCTCAGTGAAATGAAATTGGAGCCAAAACACTTGATTTATAATGTTAATTTTGCCAACCACCACCTTTAATGCTTTCTGGTTAAGTAATGACTTAACTTATCTGTCGGTATAGAAGTAATTTCAACTTCTCACCATCAACCGAGGGAATAATAGCATGTTTCACATTTGATTGTTAAACCCTCAAGGGAAGTTTCTTCAGTTAGATGAAGAGTCTCCTACTGGTGGAGTGTTACTCTCTTCTGTCGGTGGAGTGTTACTATCACCATTTAGATTTGATTTCCTGATCCATTGTTTTGAGAATTCTTGCTTTACTTCTTCAACCTTTTCTTACCTTTCAAAGTAGGACCTTTGTTATTTACTGGTGAGGACTTGCTTCTACAAAATTTTGCAATATGTCCAATCTTGTTACATGCATAACAAGTCACATTATTTTTTTGAATAGCTTTTCCATATCCTATGTCGGTTTGTGTTTTGCATTGATTAGATAAGTGTCCAAATCTTCCATAAACATAACATCTTACATTCATTCTGCAATTCTATGAACTATGACTAACTTTGTTGCATTTTGAACATTGACTGGTGGGTGTATTGGTATTCTGATAATTTCTAGATCTACATTGATTTGCTCTATGACCATACTTGTTACAGTTAAAGCATTTGCCATTAAATTTATAAGCAGTAGGTTGTCTTACTGGTTTGCCTTGATCTTGTGTGTTTGCAGTACCGGAGCTTTCACCAGCTTCAAAGCCAAGACCATTAGTGTCACCATTAGGTTTCTGATTCTTCAACAAGTCACCAAGTTCTTCTGAGCTTTTCTTGAATTTTTCTTTGTGCTAATTTGCAGCAGCTAGTTCTTCTTCCAAGATACCTTTTTGTCTCATGAGTTCATTTGAGTCATTCTGTGCATGCATCAGATCTATCTTCAACATATCATTTTCATAACTAAGTCTTGTGTTTTCATTTGCAACATCATTCAGTCTTCTAGTCAAGTCTTCTTCATTCTTCTTTCTATCTTCAATTTCTTTACAAAATCTCATAGTCATATCCTGCATCTCATTCTTTATTTTCATGTTTTCTTGTTTTAGCTTATTCATCAGATCACTAAGAGTTTCCTTTTCATTATTCTCATTTTGCATCTTTTCACAAAGTTCTCTTCTCTGGTTTCTTGTAATGGTTAGATTTTCTTCAAGTGCTTGAATAATATCCTATGCAGCTTTTAGATCATCTTCAAGTTTGATATTTTTCAATGTTTCTGCATCGTAGTCTGAGAGAGCTGCTTCTAATTGCTTCGTCAAGTTTTCCATCTCTACCGGTGTTAAGATCTTCCTCAAGCTGTTAGGCTTTTGAAAATAGAGGACCAAGCTCTGAAACCAATTGTTAGGATTCCCACAGATACTGAGAGGGGGGGGGGATGAATCAGTATCTAGCCAGTTAAAAGATTTTCTTATACCAGTAAATAAGAAATAATGCAATAAATAGAGATAACAACAACCACATGAAAAACACACCATAAAACAATAGTTTAACGAGGAAACTCGGTGTGGGAAAAACCTTGGTGGGATTTGTGACCTACAATATTCACTTACTGGCCAATAAGAGAATATTACTGCTACAAGAGGGGCCTGCACATGCAGGAAGGCCAAGTGCCTAGAGCTCACTACTCAATTACAAAATGGGAAGTCTTACTGACTTACAAAATGGATTATATAAATCCAATGTCTTGTACCGCTTCAAAATAGCATCTACTATGCTAGATCCAGTATCGGTTTATAGCTCTGCTTCATACATAAACCCTTAACCTATAATTCGCACAATAGGTCTGCCTTATTTTTCCTATATATTTTCTTTCATCTATTACAAAATGTTCTACAATGGTCTCTTATATATATGAGTCATTTTACAACTTGCCAAGTCGGCTTACAATGATTTTACAATAATTAACAAAATATATTACAAACAAAATTCCTGTCAGCTTCTGTGCTGGTATGCTTCCTTTTACTGTCGGTGGTCTCTGTGCCAGTGTAGAATCTGTCTTTGTTGGTGCCGGTAAATTGTCTTGCCGGTTTCATAGGATTGTAAGGTTGCCATCAATGACAAAACCTTCAATCACCTACAATATCTCATTGGAGTGTGCATTTGCCAACAGGTGTGACAACATGGTGTGATACTTCAAAATTTTTAGTTTTCCTTCCAATTTGCTTTGGAGATTATTTCGGGCTGATAATTCATATCCTACATGTTACATCTAATTAGGTTGACTTAATTGATATTTCTCTCGTTATGAATGACATATAAAGATGAAACATATTTGGAGGATTATATATGTTGGATATGTGAGATGTGAAGTGTATGGTGTGTCTTGTGAGTGTGAAGGCGTGCAAGTGTATTTGATGATTGATGAAGTTAGTTTCAGATGTGTAACAATAGTGAACTGTAATCATCATTTCAAAAGATGTGTTTTTATGCAGTTCAATAATATTGATTAATTGTATTTAGATCTATTGTATCTTTCCTTTAAGAAGTGATATTTAGTATTTACAAGTCCATTGTATCTTTCCCTAAGGTTTTTTTACCTTAGTCTTGCAAGTCAAAATAAGGAGCAGTGAGCTTCTTTGGCCTTGAGCCTAAAACTTTGTAACTTGTTTTCATATAGTGGGATAGTTCTCACTGTGGTTTTACCCTCATTGGGTTTTCCATGTAAGATATTAGTATTTATGTATGATTTCTCTTTTGTTTTTAGTTCTTTTCTTTGACATATATGGTAATTGGAATGAATGGTTAAATTTGTTAAGATTTAATATATGTTGATTTACCCCCCACCCCTCTCAACATCCATAAGTGTTCAACAGTAAGATATAAAGCTAATAATTTCATCATGGAAGTGGTAGATTTCCTCACTAAATATGCACATTTCATTTTATTATCACATCCTTCTACATAAAGTGGCAAAAACATTTTTGGAGAATATACAAAAGCTACAGGGTAAACCTAAGGTTATTGTAAGTAATCGTGATCCTAACTTTACAAATAACTTTGGACAAATTTATTCTAATGTTTGTGTACTCAATTGGCTCATAATTATTCATACCATCCTTAATATAATGGTAAAATTGAGGTTGTTAATAAGTTTTTGGAACTAGAAAAGTGGTAGTATACCGCTTCCTTTCATAGTCCATAAAAAATCTTCATTTATGACACTATATGGATATCTTCCTCCTTGCATCACATAATCATTAAGGGTGTCCCCAAGTGTTTGAGTAATGAAGGACCACATGCTTCATCAACAACTAGTAATTTAGAGACTCAAGGAGTATTTTGTCATGGAAGAATGTTAAATGAAGCACCCAAAAGATCAACATTGTAGTGAAAGATATTTTGAAGTTGGGGATTGGGTTTTATTGAGATTATAACCTTACAAGAAAATTTCATTGAAGAAATAGACAAAGAATAACAATTTATCTCCAAAATATTTATACCATACCAAATCGTGTGAAAGATAGACAATGTTGCCTACAAGATTGAGTTAGCACCAAAAACAAAGATACATCTAGTTTTACATGTTTCCTATTGTTAGGGTTATGATAGCCTAGAGCAATAAATAATATTAAATATAATTTAGAATAAATTGAAAAAATAAAATTCCTCAATAACACACAAATTTAATGTGGTTCACCAAATGTGGGTTACATCCACAAAGAAACAAGTTTTGTCCACTTTCTTTCTATTATCCAATGAAGAGCAAATTACAATATGATGATATTCCACATCACACAACCACTTATTTATCAATCCCTTTTTGGTAGCTTACAAAGGTTAGTTTACATACCAAAATAATAGCCAACTCCTTTATTTAATAATGGTCGATTTTTTTCTTTGGGGTGTTGTGCCTAGCAGCCTCATTGGGGGTGTTGCCCACAAACCCCTACTATGGACTTCACTCTCAAGATCATGTTGAGGGGATAGTCCCCTCAAGCCATTTAAGAAAGGCTCTGCCCCCTACGCTCCCCCATAATTAATCTAAGAGAAAATATGGTTGACAAAGTCACCAAAATTTAAGCCCAACAACATGATTAGTTTCCACATACCAACACCTATTTGGAGAAAGTGAATGGGTATAATATCCCAACATAGATAATATTACCAAAGCTCCATGAAGAAGGAAGAGTCATATTGGAACTAGAGTTTATTTTTCAAACATGCACAAAGAATATGACGACTAAAATTTTCATTGGGTATCGCATCTAGTGGAAGAACTTACCAATTAAAGATGCCACATAGAAAAATGAAGAGTTCATTCAAAAGCATCCATACTTAATTAGCATTGAGATAAATGCTTCTCTGAAGAGGGGGGCATACTAGACACCCTAAATCCTAGAGTATACATATGGTTATGAGTAGTCTTCTTGTGGCTACCTTGACTCTTAATCAGGTTAAATTCTCATTATTGCATTGTTATTTAGTTATTTAGGTCAACCCATGCTTTTATATGGTAATCTAAGTCAACCTAGGTGATATCCTAGACATAAGTAGAGTATATATAGGAGTGTCTAGTCTCATTTAATCATTATATGTTGAACTTTGTTCTTGTGGGAGATATTTGAAGGTTTTTCCCCTTGAAGTGGCTTGTTATTAATGAGGCCATAAATTGTCGTACACTTAACCCATTAAAATCATCTATTACTTCTTAGTGTATTGATGTTAAAGTGGATTTGAATAATAATTGGAAGTTCTAAGTTATCATGTTTAAGGTAAAATGTAAAGTAGATATTCAGTTTTTTTTTAGTAAATAAATGTGACCCAAATTGCTTCTAATATGTCTCTATGAGTGTGCAAGATGTTACAATGCAACTGAATGAGCTATTAAATAACTCATCACAAGAAGAAGATTAAAAAATAGTTGTAGTAGAGAGCTCTAGACATTAACTCCAAACAACTCCAAATAAGGATTTGAAGATATTATGAGAAGGTAGAGAAGAATATTCAAGACTCCCAACACATTCCAACATTCATGCAAAATCATGGAGAATAATTCATTCCTAAATCAATGGACAAAGTATCTGTTTCATGCAAGTTGCAGTTGCACACTACAATACATTATCTTTCTCCAACAAAGATAACTCATGTTACCAAAGCACTCCAGTGTAATTGCATTATTGTCGCATCTTCTTCATGATGATCTGCTAATGATTTAGTCAACTGAATTGATGATTAATTCCTTCATTCACGTTCAGAACTTGAAGGCTTCCTAGAAATCAGGAGCCCAAAAATTATAAAAATGCAGTCTCAGTAAGATAGTGATATCTCCCTTATTTCTTAATAAAATTCAAAACTTCAACAAAATGATCTAGAAACTAGACTTCAAGGGCTAAAAACCCTTTTGAGTGTTTGGTGAGATTTGCAATAGAGAATGAGAAGTTCATGCCAAAAAATGACTCAGACAAATTGTCGTGATGGAGGACAACAATTTTAGTTTTCTCTAAGTTTTGTAAATAAACCCTTAAAAATAGGATCTTGGATCCACAATCTTAGTGGATTGGCTAGGTAGATATGGAGTGTGAATTCTATAAATATATTTTAATCAATTGAGAAAAAGGGGGGGATTAGAAAGGCTTGTTTTAGCATGAGGAAACAGGACAGATCTAGTTTTATTTCCAACAATGTATTTTCCATAATTTCTTAGATTAAATTTGAATTCAAGGAAACATTTTATTTCTGACAAGTGTGCATTAGATTGACCTCTTTCCTTTCCAACAAGAATGAGACGGATTAGAATCCCTTTCATGCAAGTGTTCTTTAGATTAGATTTCTTTTCCTACAAGCGTGTTGTAGAATAGACTATCAAACCTGTTTTCTTCATTCCCTTTTGCATACAACCATGGACATCGCCCTGTATTGATAAATTAAATGATGAGGATTATGACCCCATCAATTATTCTCAAGTATTATAAGGTATTTGCAACATATTTCATATTATCTTCCTATTTTGAGTAAGTTATTTCATTACAATCTATCTCCCATCTTCCTTAACCTCACTTCTTAGAGCATTTGTATCTTAACCACATTTACTATAGTTGTACTCAATTTTATACTAGCTTTAGATATTTTTTTATAGCACTAAACCAATTATGATGCATGCCAATTTTTAATTTTATAATTTGTTCCCCTCCTCCAGTTTTTAGAACTGATCCATAAGGTTCCACTACCCATTATTAGTACTCAACAAGGGAGGTGATTTATCAAACACATCGGGTTACAAAGACTTTGATCTAGATTTTAGTTTAATATTTTCATTAAAAAGCCACTTCAAAATATCAAGTTATAACTCCAAGTTAATCTCCATTGATTCCACTCTATCCTAACCCCTCATATCAAATCAAGCTTAAGAAATCTACCAAAATCAAGTTGGGCATATCTTGGAGAAAATACATTCTCCTTAGTAGCATCCTCCCTTAACTTTGAAACCCAATTCAACACCTTTACCTTTGTCCTTATATTGATTACTACTAACTTGCAAAACCACAAGGGTCCCCTCACTAAATTCAAACTTCTTAAAGATGACAAGCCATCCTTGCTACAAATTTCTCCACGGATGACCCATATAAGAATAACAACATCCTTTTTCTTAGATTAATTACCCTCCTACTTAGGCTCACAAAAAACAGGCAAGGTAGGATTGCGAACTTTAATAGCAATATTTCTTGGGCCACTCTAAGTAGTACCATTTGTTAGGCTCTCAAAGTGATTTTAAGGTCCAAGAGGCATGTAAATCCTCAAAAAACTCCTTGAAAGATATTTTTAGGGAGGACCTCCTATCCAAATAATGTTTAACCAAAAGGTAGATTTGCACTTGATGAATAGTCACCTCTAATTTTCCCAACTTAGCATCAATAATAAAGTACTCTAGATACATCAAAATGAAGAATGAAATGTTAATCAAGATATTATTTCTAAAATGATTCAAAAGTGTGAAGTGGTCTATGTAGACACACTTAAATTTGCCTTCAAGGGTGACATATTTGATTGATTGCAAACTTACCTCATCTTAGGACTTGGAGAAGGACTCTCTAAGGTAGTTAGTTTGGAACTTTTTATTTTTCCTTGGGTCTCTTTCTATCTTTCTTACAAACATTGGTTTTCACTCTTCTCCCTTTTCTTTGCAGTTTCTTAAGAAAGCCTTACTATAATTAGAAATTATTTAGAGGAATATTAAAAACTAGCTTAAGGTATATTATTTTAAGGGTTTATGAAGAAAATAATTCAAATTTTGAGAAATATCCTCAAAAAGGAGTTGAGATTGAGGTCTTGGGAGAAGCTATTATATAGGTGATCAAGATGTCTATAGAGGATTTGGAAGTTCTAAAAGACAAAAAAAAGAAACAATATTAATATCAAATCCTGTTTGAAAGGTAAGGATGAGTTACTATGGTTCCTCAAGAACTAATTTAGCCACTCTATATCATCTATATTTTCTCAACAAGATGATTCTTATACGTTTTCAACTATGATAGTTTGTTGAAATTTAGATGTGGGTAGGGTTTCTCATGTTATGCCGTAAAGTTGCAATAATACAACCTACTTAAAAAAATATAAAATTATATTCGTACAACAAAACATTATAAACACAAATCAATGTATTATAAAATTATATTAAAATAATAGCAAATAACACTATTATATTACATTATAAAGCTTTTCAATTAAATTATTAAATTAATAAAATCTCATGTTCATTCTTAACATTCCTCACTATTCCTCTCATGAAATTATGATAAAGGAAGCTCATTTTTATAAAACTCTTAACTAAACTTAAAAATAATCGTATTTATTATATTGATTCCTCTCAAATCATATAATTATTTAAAATAAAAAATAATTAATAAACCTAACTTAGAATAACTTGAAATACATGGCAAATATACGATCACATGAACAATTAAAGGGGTTGTTAAAGCATTTGAAACAATATTATCTTTGAATCTTTTGAAATGTATTCAAGATA
Source organism: Cryptomeria japonica (assembly GCF_030272615.1). Classification (NCBI taxonomy): domain Eukaryota; kingdom Viridiplantae; phylum Streptophyta; class Pinopsida; order Cupressales; family Cupressaceae; genus Cryptomeria; species Cryptomeria japonica. The sequence goes on from NC_081407.1 coordinate 924,308,324, forward strand.
AAATCATAATCTTACCAAATTTATTCATAAGCATTCCAAAAATGAGACCTAAACACACTCCCCATGTTGATCACCAAACCCTCTAATAAAACCTTGAAAAGAGAAATAAAGAAACCTAATTTTTTTAAAGAATCTTAAAAGATTAAGGGGGGACCATTTAGGTGAGGCATTTTTTTATTGGGAAGATAAATTAGATCTTGAAAGTATTCAATGCATGATTTATATCCCTCCTTTGATTCAATCAATGTCAAGAATGAAGAGTATCCAATCTATGACATTCTTGTAAGACTCAAACCTTACCTCATCTCTTCTCACATAAAAAATGAGCCAATATTCTCAACATTTTCAATTCTTTCTATTTTATGGTCTTAAAAAAATCCTCATGAATGCTATTGGGTCCCTTTTGAGCTCGGTTTTGAACATCGAATAAAAAGAGCCACACATTTTTATTCAGTCGCAAGGCATAGCTATTTGCCTTGTCTGAGAGGACTAAATTTTGATGGCAGTGGGAATGGCATTACCAATGCCTACCAACATTCCATATGCAAGTCCATGCCTTTCTCACTTGAATATGAAGCTTACGCCCATTTCATCACTTCCAGTAGTGAAGAACAAGATGGTACCGCCACTCTTGCCATCGCTAAATTTTATCCGAGTCACTGGCCGTTTAGGGTGCACTAAATTCGGTTCGCTTCCTTCGAGGAGACTGCAAGCCAATTCTAATTCTACAGGAGCGGGGGAGTTGTTCAAAGATGGTAAATTATGCAATCTTCATTTTTTAGATTTCGTTTGCACTCTTTGTTTCATTTCGCATTCGTACTAATTTTTATGTTATGAACTGTGCGCCAGAACCACCACGTTCTATCGAGTTACCCTGTCTCCCCTTCACCATTGCGGAGGTATGCTCATCCAACTGAAATTATTAGTGTTTGGCGTTAATCATAGTTGTATGCTAGTATAATTTTGTTTAACAATGCTCACCTTCACAGAAAGGAATGACCTTTCTGTAACGATTCAGTTACTAGCGTTGTTCAAGTACAGTAAGTAGTTTTTGGATAAATTCAGATTGATTTGAAATTAGCTAGTTGTGTTACCAGCAACAGGGGACGGGGTTGAAATGGGGGCAGAAAGCTTCTTGGTTGAGGTTTTCCATATAAATATAAACAAAATGGTTGAGGTTTTCCATATAAATATATGAAGAAATATAAACAATGGCAGTTTTAAATGTGTTTGTGTTTAGGCAATGCATCATTACCAAATATCTGTGTTTGTGGGGATGGAGTATGTGTTTAGTTTGAAGTCAGTGAGTACCAAGTAGCCCATCCAGGAGCATTGGAGGTGGTTTATTGCGAACTATTGCTAATGAAATATGGATCAAATTATTGACTCAACAATAAGTTGGCATTTGATTGCTCAAGACTGGTATTCAGAAAGAATATCATTTTCAAGTTTTTGCGGTATTTATGACTAATTGAGATGAAACTTATCTTTTTAGTTCAGAAATAGAAAGATAGTTACAATTGACAAAATTAACATTTTCATTGAGCATGAAAATTGTATTATGCTATCAATGATACGTCGTAAGAGTCCAAAATTGGACAAACCTTTTGATCTAAAGTCTGATCGAGATTGTAAGCATAAAAACATAATTAGGTGCTGGTTGGCTAGAGATTCATAAAATCTAATTTCATCAAAATCCTCTGGTAATCGTGCCCTTTCACCTACCTTCTTTCATGGGAAACAACAAATGACATGCAAGAAATGCAAATGGCACAGCACAGAGGTTTTGGTAACACAACTAGCTAGAGTGTAGAATGAAATGGATACAAGACTAGATGTTCGATGGTAGGTAGATTGCAAATACTGTGTTTCAATGAGAAGAAATGGAATTCCTCTCTTTCATACTATAAATAATGCTTGCTTTCAATTTGGGAAGTAACGGGTTCCTGTAAATGAGAAATATAAAGCTGCAGATGATTTTTTATGTTTTCTTTCGAGATTTTGAAATTTGTTTGTTTTAGTTTTATACCATACAAATTTGTGTTGAATGCAAGGTGTTCGTTCCATCGGCGAGTACAACACTGCATTTATATGAAGCAAGATTTTTGGCCTTGCTAGAAGAGGTGTGAAGCCTTGCAACTTTCTTCATACGCTTATTTTCAAAGTAAGCAATATGGCTGTCTTGAAGATTTATTTATTTTTTTGGCAAATTAAGCCTTGTTTTTGTTAGCCTGATGTAGATGTTTCTCTCCGCTGATTTTTGTTTTTGAATTGAAAACATTTATATTGATATTTGCATGAAAAAGGGGTTTTAGGCAGCTGACAAAGGCTGTTGTCTGCACCCTTTAACTTACATATAAAAATCCATATGGAATCAAGCTGCAAGGGGACTCCTCATCTGCTGAGGGGAAGAATGTCATTAGGGAACCTATATCCTTTGTATCTCAATTCACATATTCTTGGATTTGTTTTGATGCATAATAATCTTTGTCAATCATGAAAATCCTGATTTCAAATGTTGTATTTAGATTGAGATGATATGTCACTAGAAGCGAAGTATAGAGATTAAATCAAACCCAAAGATTAAAGGCAGCACCATAGTAGACAAATATTTTTCAACTCAAAGTTAAGGGTTCAGCCTTCTGATTCTTCAGCATGACTTACGAAATTCTTGCAGGCAATGAATGAGCGTAACAATTTCTTTGTGCATTTCGTACTTGATCCAGTTTCTGAATTTGGAAGTTCGTTAGTCACTTCATTTGCTGCTAGATATGGTTGCCTCTCTCTCATAGAGAATGTAAGGCATAGGATAAAGGATATCTTATCATCTGACCTTACTTTCCCACTTGATAGCAAGAATAATATTTTTATCATGTTAGCCAAAAATCGATTTTGTTCTTTGTATGGCTTTGCAGGTAAAGCCCCTTGAAATTGGAGCCCTTGTTACTATAAGGGGAATTGGACGTGTTAATATCATGTCTCTTACTAAGGTAAGCATCCTGAAATTTTATTCTTTGACAGTTACTGAAAATTGTGATTTTCATGTATATTAGTTTCACATGGAAAAAGATAGTTTCAGATAGCTTAATGGGTGGAATTCAGCTTAATTGGTCAAAACACAAAATGTACTGTAAAATGCACATTGAATACTGAGCTCTTGAATTATGCTTTCCATCTAGATAATCTTCCAACTAAGATAAAATTGAGACTTCTCTTTTGCATTTTAAGACAGTCAGACGCAGGACCCAAAAACATACCCTGTACTTGTGAGATATTCACTTGTTAGGATCATTTGAGGAACCAGAATGTCCTAGATGCAGGATGTTGATGGTTCTGGCTATCTGAGAAACTGTCAAAATCATCTGCAAACACTTTCTATAGTCAGGTGGATGCGATTCTATTAGCATACTATAATGGTAAAACCCATTAGTCAAACCTCTGTGGACTTTCATAGAAGGCGGGCCATATCCATGTGGACATTGGCTTAATCAGATTTGTTAAGTGTTTAATCTCCTGTAATAGTGTCAAAAATGCTACATGGTAATCAGCTTATTATACAAGCCAAGTTTTTTAATAATTTTCATTGCTTTTATTTTTGAAGTATGAAAATATAGAACATTTGTAAGTTTGTTGGCCAGTTCTATTGGTCCATGCTTTACTTATAACTGGATCTGCTTCTAGACAGAACCTTACCTCAGAGGAGTGGTCCTTCCCATGCAAGATGAAATACCCAGTGATTCAAATTCAGTTGATGCTTCTGTAGAAGATCTAAAGCTAGCTTTGACAGATCTACATTGCCTTCAAATCAAATTGAAGGTAATTCACTGATTTTCTCATGTGAAATGCACGTCTAAATTGGTGAATAGCCTCTTTTATTTGGTGAAAGATATTAGAATTTTAAAATTTTCAACTGTGACTAAGGGCAGACCTTGAAGGATGAACAATTACAAACTCCCCTTTGGAACTCCTTGAGATGGGCTGAAAAGGAAGATTTCTTGGATTACAACAAAACATTTGTTCCACGTTTGGCAGAGCGTATCTCATTTGCAGCATTACAACCTGTTGTAGGTAACTTTTAAGGCACGATTCACTTTATAGTTTATGTGTATTTTATAGAAACATTTGTTCTATTAAGATTTTTGTTAGCTTTAATAATGAAGAATGATTGACAAAATTAGAACTCACTAAGATAAAAACATAACTATGACAGCATAAATTGAATAACATTCAAAAGACAAAATGGTAGAATTCTAATATCTATATTTCTAAATGATCAAATGAAGGAAATGATTACATATATATAGGTTTTGGGATGCATAAACTGAGATAACAAGTGTCCTTGTAATGTCCTCTCCTCAGTAAGGAGTAATTAGAGGTCCAATGGCCTATTCTGGAGACCTGTAGGCTGTTTGGAATGAGGAATTAGGGTTTCCTATTTTCTAGGAGGATTCTTTGCAGTTTTCAGGGATGTCTGATTGGAGTTTGGCAGAGTGAATCAAAGTTTCCTTCTGGGTTTTTTGTAAGCGTCGCAGTGGTATGACATGTAATCAGTTCAGGGGAGTTTGCAGAACTTACTATTTTTAGTAAGTTGATGTCAGTTGTCTTGATTTTTGGGTTTTTCTGGGTTTCTTGAGTTGAGCTACAAGGTTTGAAGAACAATCTTTTTGGTGAAGTTTTTTGGACTTACTATTTTTAGTAAGTACTATATTTGGCAGTTCTATTTTTGGTAGGTTTAGTTGTTCAAGTCAGTTGACTTAGACTCAACCCTTTTTGGCAGTAATCAACTTTTGGAAGGGGAAAAGTTTTTTGTAATAAAATACTTTAATTATCTTGGCCTAGGCGTAATTGGTGTTCTGACTTAAGGGGTCGACATGGTATTTTAATTAAAAAAAATATAACTTAATTGTAGGGGGCGATTTTATGTCTGAGTTATATTATTCCCCTTAGTCATTTTTTAGCACCCTCTTTACACTTTATGTTATAAACGATTATTTATCCAAAATGGCGATTTTGTGGTGACATTTGCTTTGGGTGAACTTTGCCTAGGAGGGTGAAATGAAATGAAATGAATTTGGGCGCCATGTAGGGGATTTGAATTTGAATTTAGCTTGGCAAAAGTTATAAATTGAAGACTTGGGCTCTCATTTGGATGATCCATGAAGAAATTATAACAAAGTGCTGCCGAAATTCGGAATGAAGCTTGAGGGAATGCATACCTCCTAGCTGCCGCTTGATTTTTTGCTTGCAATACAGCAACTAGTCGAGCTTGTGACCTCTCTTTATTCAGAGGAGTGGATTGGAGAACAATGTTGCAGAATTTTTGTGTTACTTTCAGATGTTCTGGTGTGTTTTCTTGAGTGTTCATGTTGCTGGTCGCGGTGTGTGCTGAAGGTGTTTTTTTCTCCTGGCTCCCTATGTGCTTGATGTGTGGTTCTAGGTATCAGCTCTATCTCTTCCTATGCCTTGGGCGATAAAGTTCACCATTTTGCGAATCTTGAAAAGCTGATTTGGATTTTATGTAGCAAGTCGAACTTCCCAGTAGAGTTGCCCCCTTTCCTTGTCTGCTTCAGGTTGTGTTCTGATCATTTGTGGTGTTCGTGGTGCAGGTTTGAAGTTCTATTTGTGTTGTCTATGTTATATCTCTCATTTGCTTTTGATTTGGTGCAATTCGGAGTTGATTTGGGGAAGTTGTGAGCATTTTAGTGTGTGCGTATTTTCAGTGTGTTATTGTTAATTTCAGAATTTGAAGTTGGTTGTGTGAAGAGCTTTCTTGGTGTGCCTTGGGCTTTTGGTGTTGGGAGTTGATTTTGGTGTGTGTAAGTTCATTGGTGTGGAGAGAAGGAACTTGGTTATCATTTGCAGTTATTGGTTCTCAATTCTTACTTCTATGATCCATATTGTAATGCTGGTAGTAGTACTAACAACAGTTCCTATTGTTCTTTCTTGTCCCACTACATAAGTGGAAGAGGCTGGCCATGCCGCTTATCTTGGAATAGTGATTTCTCTTAGTTTGTAATCCATATTATGGATTGTAAGCTAGTTAGTAGTACTATTAGTCATCTTATTGGATTATTGCTTAAGTCCCATTGCATAAGTGGAAGAGGTTGACTTTGCCGCCTATTTTGGATATTGTAATACTGTCCTCTCGCTGCACAAGCGGTAGAGTTGATTTGAATTTCATTTCTAGTCATCCCATTGAACAAGCGGTTGAGTGATTGCACTCTTCAGTTCTTTAGCTTGTCCTTGGCTCGTTTACTGCCAAGTGATTGCATTGTTTTCATTATCCTGCTGTACAAGCGGGAAGGGCTGGCTTGTCGCCCGAAGATTGTAATCATTTTCAGTTATTGGCATCTAATGATCCCCTCGACACTATATGCTCTCACCCTCCCAGATTGGGCTTTCGGTGATCAGAAAGTGGAGGGTTACTTTCAATAGCATTTGGTTTTCATTTCCTAACCATAATAAGTGTTGTGTTGAATGTAATTGTGGAAAAAAATTGGAAAAAATTAAGGGGGATATTACAGTGGTATCAGAGCCATTCTTCTTGCCAGCCCGTGTGATAGAAAGGTTCCATGAGTGACAGAGATATCAAATAATACAATTGGGAACAAAGAAGGCAGCAGTTTTAGATACTGTCTGTGCCAGTAGAGGAAACTTTTTCAGAAGTTTTGAGAAACAGAGACTAGGAAGTTAATTCAGCAGATTCAGTGGATTCAATGGGAAAGAGAATATTTGGTCAGAATGATGCAATTGTGGCTATGGAGAGAGTTGAGAAAAAGTTTGATGCTATGATGGACATGATGTCCCAGATGTTAACCACTTTTAAATAGAATGCTAGAGGAGGTCATAGTCAAGAGTAGAATCATAATACCAATGGAAATAATGCCAGCACTTCCAACAATTTTGGTGGAAATGGGAATCCTCGTGTATTAAATGAATTCAAGCCTCATGCCTCATTACTTCATGTATGCTTCATGACTTTATATGTGCATATGTACACGTTGTGTCTTTATTGGGAGATGACTCGGTTTGAGGACAAGCAATTTCGGGAAGGGCAGACTATCATGTCCCCTCCTTGATCGTTATATATATACATATAAAATAATTATTATTAATTAATATAATAATTACCAACAAATTATTTATTATTTATTAATTTATTATTTACTATATTACTGACATAAAACATAATTTATTAATAATCTTAAATTAATATAATATTATTATAAATTAATAATATTATTTATTAATAGTCAGCCTACAGTATATTATAGACTCGGATATTTCTGAGTATAGAATACATACACATCTTGATGAAGGTATATTCTACAACTTAAGTAGTTATGAAGAATCAAAGTGTATGAGGGAAAATCACGAAGGTCTTAATAATTTGGTGGAGACCTCAATTTTGCAATAACTCCTTCAAATCTGCCCCAAATTATTTCAAATTTGGATTTTAGTAGCTTCAATGCGTCCTTGACAAACCATTAAAATATAATTTTTTTTTCCAAATTGAGAAAGATATGCACTTAGCAATTTGACCTGCCAAATTGAAAAATTTGCATTGTTTCTTGCCTTTCAAGTGTCAAGGCCCAAGATTATGCTTTGATTGTTGAGACATGGACCAGCTAGGACTTGAACCTAGGACCTTCCATATGCTGCTAGAGTGCTCTACCACTGAGCAACTAGCCCCTCTTGGACCAGTCCATCATCGGTCTGGGTGTGGCTTATTTTTAACACCAACACCCCCTCTTAAGCCACACCTCTCGCGTGCTTGGGGCTCTTAGCCTGGACCTGGCTCTGATACTATGTTGAGACATGGACCAGTTAGGACTTGAACCTAGGACCTTCCATATGCTGCTGGAGTGCTCTACCACTGAGCTACTGGCCCCTCTTGGATCAGTCCATCGTCGGTCTGGGCATGGTTTATTTTCAACACCAACATTGATATCACTTGTACTGAAATAATTTGCACAAGAGAAGGATATAATAGGAAATATGCTGCAATTACCTAATAACATTTGAGAATAATAAGCCACTTAAAAAAGGCAGACCTCCAAAACTTTCCAACAAGAACACAGTTCACAATATGATGATCATAAACTAACCACTAGCTTCTATATATACCCTACTTATGCTTTGGATGTCACCTAAGCCAACTTAACTACCTGAATAAAATTATATTAATGATCACATAACTTAATTAGGAGTTATGGTAACCACAAGCCGATTATCTATATCCCTATGCACATTATAAGATTAAGGACATAATATTTTTACATGCATCATAGAATCTCTTACACTTATTACAACATCATAGATGCTCTTACACATGTTGCATGATGTTAGATATTCTTAGATGTGTCTCAATACAAATTACACAGCATAAAATGCCACCTCAAGTGGTATGCCCTTTTTCATGTGGGTACATAGATAATACAAAATAAATAATAATTGAACATTAGGATTTGCAAGGTTTATAACACCTAATTCCAATAGTCATTATAAACAAAATTTCAATGTAAAAGCTTCTGCTATAAACAGTTCCAAAATTCTAGTGAACTTGATACCTTTCATGACACTGATTCTGAGAAGTTTCAATTGCATTGAAAGTGCTCCAACATATTAAATAAGCCTTTTCTGCACACTGCAATGTATTCAAATTAGGGTGTTACTAAGGAAATATCAAGTTTGGGCAGCAAATTGACAATGTCTTATCTTCATGTTTGTGATATCGCAAGAAGAATCTGGCGTGCCGATAAAGACAGCTTTCATATAAAAACTGTTTGATTAGGTTGATAATGCGGTTGATAATGCGCATCACACCTACACTTACTGTTTGAGTAGGTTGATAATGTACATCAGACCCTCACTTCTCTATGTTCTGAAGATTGTAAAAGAAGGCTGGAGAGGATTTAGAAAAAATATTCTTATTCCTTCCGCAGACCCAAAATAAAATGAAATAATTATTTTATTTTTGATTGGTAATTGATGAATTCATTATTTCTATGAACGTAAAGCTCACTAAGACTTAGAAACTGTAATCTCACTCTTTCCAAAGCCCCAAAATAAAATGAAGATATCATTTATTTGAACATATGGTTCAATAAGGCCAATGAAAGATTGTATGAAATTGGAAATAGGTCAACTTGTGTTTTGCTAGAATTCAAAATCTGATACTTGCATACCCTGAGATTTTGAAAATAACATTAGTATCTATTTCAAATTGTTCGCTCCATTTTAGTTATATGTGGAATACCAATTGCAAACATATCTTTCAACTAGCATCCACTCAGTGTCTTCAAGTCATTTTCTAGCTGCAATTTGTGCATTTGATGATTCTAGTGCACACATCCATCTTAGTCCATAATTTACTGATTCACATTTCGTGTAGAGAGGTCTCAAAGCCCTTCTCTTCCACAGCCTTCAGATAGAGGTTTAACTATACATTTCTTTTCAGTGAACTTAGCTAGTTAGCTGGTTAAAAGTGTCAGCATTTTTGGTTGGTGCTTGGTTTTTGTTCACGTGTCTTTTGTACACGACCAAACATAGAATAAAATACCCAAAGGTATCCTATCCTCTCTTGAATAAAGTTCCCGAATGCTGAAGATTTCGCAAAAGGATCAATTGGAGAAACTCCAAGGTTTTGTTATGTAGGTTCTCTACTCGTGGATAAGCACCAGTGGTCGTTGTGTTTGCTGTTTTACAAGGCGCCTTACATACTTTCTGGGAAAGCTTGTTCTTGCAACTACTTCTCAATGAGGAAACTGAATTCTCCTAATACTAACCGATGTTTCAAAAAAGGTCAAAAGATAAGGGCTTTAAGGAGGCGATACTAAACTAATCCTAAGAATGACTAAATGAGGACTGGTCTCAGCAAAACTCTACCAATTTCAGTATTGCCAAAAGATTACAACTCTACTGGAATTGGTGCGATCTTCTAAGGGGATTCAATGATTTTCAAATCATCAATGGGATAGATACTATCACTAAGATACATATCGATATCTCCAATAATGATTGAACTCTTAAACAATCTTAATATCTCCAGTTGACCACACAAGGCGTGCTTACAATCAATAAGGAGCTAGTGGTTTGGACTATGAGTTTTACCAAAGATCAAACACAACATTTGTCCTTCAATATAATTCTAAAACTTAAATATAATTCTAAAACTTAAATATTATCTCTATTAAGAGTGATTCAAGAAGACAAACAACCATGGAGATAGCCACAAGGATTGCAATAAAACACCATAACTTCAATATTTCATTGATCTCATAGCAAATAAAACAACAATTGTTTAATCTTTCTCTTTTCACTACTTCTTTCTCTGCTGCTAACAATCTTAATCTTATTTCTCTTTTCTCTGACTCTCTCTAACTCTTTAAAATGAATTGAGTGAGGGCTTATATAGCACTCTCAAATACAATGAACGGCCTGGATCTAAAGAAGATCAAAGGTTGAGATTTTGACACCTAAACCCTAATTAGGGTTTGTTACAAAAAGAACCCCATTTAGATAAACATTATCAATCCATAGCCAATAGAAATTGGCACAAATAACGAGGAAACATAGCCCAATGGGAATAAAGTTGCAACATCATCTTACAACAACTTCTCATCTATAATTTTGTTCCCTTTTCCATGCTCTTTTCTGGCATATTCAATGAATTTGGACGTAATCCCCTCAATCTCAGCAATGGGAATTTCATGCAGGTTCTTCATTCATTCTTCCAGGTGAAGGGCTTGATCAAAAGTTGTGAGGAGAGTCATCTCCCATCCAGGCTCTAGCTCTTTTGTCTTCTCGATCAGGAACATAGTAGCATACATCTGATCTCGCTGCTTTTCTGTGACCATGTTCTCTTTGCAAAAAATAATCTTGATCCTGTCTTCCAATTCTTGGATATCCACATCTGTTTCGATCTCTATCCTTCTGTCAAGGATTGTACATAACACATCAAACACCTTATCCTGAATAGGGTGGATAGTGCCTTCAACTCGGCTGCATCTGTTATTGATGTCTTCGAAAAGAACTTCCTTCATTTGGAGCAAAGTTGACCATTGCAGAAGGTTATGGGTTCCTCCATCCATTATCTTCTCTTGTGCTAAAATCTGCCTTGACGTCCTTCTTATCACTTGCAAGACCGGGATGACAATGTCTTTGGTGTGAGTGAATGCATCCACAGTTATCAATAAATTATGAATGATCTCAAGGACTTGGATAGCCCGATGAACTGTCTTCATCATTCTTGTTACAAATTCAATGGCTACCTTGTAAGATTCATCAATCCATGAACTCATGAGTTGGGCTAAGTTCTTGATCCTTTCTGCTTCATTTATTGATTCAGGAGGAAGTGCATGCAAAGGTGATATTGTTGGATCCTGTCGCCTTAATGGTTGATTGAGGTGGCTAAAATAATTCCTCCAAGCACTAACCTCCCTTTCTAGCTTCTTATTCTTTTCCATTTCTTCTTTGAGTTTGTGATTAAGTGCTCTCACTGAATCAATTGCTTCTTCCATGGCCTACTCGGAGGTAAGTGGACCAAGATCAAATGTCTCTAGATCGTATTCCTCTGCCATAATCTCATCCTCGTATTTGTCCACTACTGGTGTGGCTACCTGTATCTTTCTGGATCCTGCATCATCTCTAATTACCTTTGACATCTTTGTAGCCTTCTTCTTTTCGATTTCTTCTTGGGAATTTCCTATGAGACTTTCCAAGTCGAATACTTGTTCTTCCTCTTCAACCACAACTACCCTTGTCAGTCTTTCCTTTAGCCAATCTGGAATGGAAGACTTTCTTTCCTTTACTTGTATTTCATTAGGTAGAGGTCTATCGTCTCTGAAAGGAGATGTTGCTTCATCATCATTCTTTTCTTCTTGTTGTTCATTAGCACCAACCTGGAGAGATTGACTTGATGAGTGCTGAGGTGTTCGTCCTTTACCTTGTTTATCATTCTGCACCATGAATTCCATAGACTCATCAATTTCATACACTATCTCCCTTTGATCTTCTCCTTGACTTATCTCCTTTTCATGCCTAGAAGACGTACTCGGGACGATCATGATTGACTTTTTGTTTCTTCTTGGAAGGTTCTCTCTTCTCAGGTCCTTTTCTCTTCGACCCTTTGGAATGAGAAGCGTTCTCACTCACACTTGCTTCTCCTTCTTCTGTTCTTGTTTCTAGAGTGAATGTCATGGCTATATTCTGCTCCTTCAATTTTTGATGCTATACGTCTACCCATTTGCGAGTGCAATTCAAAACAGGATCCATCAATGCTCTTAGGTCTGGAACTCCTTGCTCATTCCAATCTATCTTCACTTCTTTATCTTCCTTCTCATAGGACGATTGGAGATATCTACCACTGTCCTGGGCTTGATCAAATACTCTATAAACCTGTTGTGACCATTTCACACATCGCCCCATTAAAATGGGGACCCCCTCTTTTGCTCGTGTTGCCTGTTCTTTTTCTCTGCTTTTTAGGGTTTTGGTAGTTTGTCAGTTGTCTGGATTTAGGGTCAAGCCTTAGGGTTTCTGTTTTGTCGTTTTCAGGCCAAAGTCCAGTCAGTCTTGAGAGCTTTTTTGAGCTTCCTCTCGCAGGATGCAATTTTGAATAAAGTGAATTCGCCAGAGGCTAAGTGAGTTGGTCTATTTTCAATTGGAATTTTGAATGAATTTGTCTAAGTGTTGATGATGAGATTTTGATTTTTGTCCGATTGAGTAATTTTGACCAATTTTTGAGAATTTTGATAACTGATCCTAGGCATTGGAAATGACTTGTTTTTACCTTGTGAAGTGATTAAAATCCCAAAATCTTGATATTTTGGCCTGTAGGAGCAAAATCGCTCCTGTCCCTCAGTGAAGGACCGGGGCTCGTTTTCAAAAATCTTACTGTCCCTGCAGAATCAAGACGAATTTCGAATTAGAAGTGATAAAGGGAGGCATGATCTTTCCATTGAATATAATTTGAAGAATTTCATGAACACGGAAATGCTCCAGGAGTAAAAATCGCTCCTGTCCCTCAGTGGAGGACCGGAGCTCGAAATCAGACATTGCCTTGTCCTTGCAGGATTTGAACAACTTGACGATTTGAAGAGATCAAAGGAGATATGTTTTATCAATTGAATATAACTTGAAGTGCCTTCGTGAAGGAAAACGGACCAAAAATGCAAAGTTCGCTCCTGTCCCTCAGTCAGGGACCAGGGCGAAATTCAGTGTAGCTCCCGTCCCTCTCCCGGGGACCAGAGCGAAATTCTTCATAGGGCAAAATTCAGGCAAAAGCAAGCAAGTTTTGAGTTTGAAGGCAAGAAAGGAGGGTGAAATGAACCCATTGAATACAAATTGAAGATTACAAGACATCAATAGGAGACTCAAATTGGCCTAGGCGCTCCTGTCCCTCACCAAGGGACCAGAGCGATTTTTGCCTTAGGACAATTTCTCGCCAAGTTTGAACAAACTCCCGGCCAAAGATGAAGGGAAGGGGACACAATGAGTCCTATGAAGGCTTAAGTTTTGAAGGTTTATCAAGTTTCAAGTGTCCAAGAGGGATCAAAGGACCTCATTCTACATGGTGAAAGTGATTGCAAGTTGATATAAACAAGGTTGAGCCCAGGATGCCCAAATTCGCTCCTCTCCCTCAGTCAGGGACCAGGGCGATATTTACCATATTGGCCAAATCCTTCAAAAATCACGCCAAGTCAAGGTTGTACAAGGTTGCACAGGGTCTAAGGTGTCTTAAGAAGATGATATGCAAAGAAATCAAACGTCAAAAGGTGATCAATTGAGCCAAGGAGACAACATCGCTCCTGTCCCTCAGTCAGGGACCAGGGCGATTTTCACAAGATCATCCATTTTCCTTCAAAATCATGACAAGGCAAGGATACACAAGATCAAGGATATCGTTTGGAAGGCAATGAACAAGAAACAAAGGTTACAAAACGACAAATTTAGGCTAAGATACAAGGTTCGCTCCTATCCCTCACCAAGGGACCAGGGCGATAATCCTCCAAGCATCAAAGTGCCTTGTTAACGACAAGTAGAACAGGCATGGAACGAAAGGATAACGTTGTTTCTCCCTCATAATGAAATTTGGTGATCATAGATGCAAAGGTCAAGGAGAAAACACATAATTCGCTCCTGTCCCTCACCAAGGGACCAGGGCGATAATGGTCATAAAAGGCACTCATCCACAAAACCAAGTTAATCAAGTTTGAAATTCTTAGCAAAAATGCCAGTTTCAACATGAAGATGGAGGTTTCGAACGTCAAAAGCACGAGATTCCAGGCTAAAATGGTAATTCGCTCCTGTCCCTCAGTCAGGGGCCAGAGCGATAATGGTTTGCATCTTTCCCTCCTCCAATTTTGGCGCTAAACATTTTTTGAATTTTTATTAAATGCTAAAAATCGATAAATTGGAATATTTAATTGATAGCATTTAAAATTTGCGCAAAACATTTATTTAATTAATTTTGCCTATTTAAAAATCGAAAAAATTAATTATAAAGGCAATTAATTAATTTATTATTATAGAAGATTGGAGCGCTTGGATTTATTTTATAAAAGTCGGCCCTTGTTATTTATTTAAAAATCATTTTAATTTCTTTATTTTGGCAAAGTCGGCCTAGAGGTAAATGAGAGGTGAGCGCTTATAAAAAGGAGGGTGAAATTTTTCATTTTCACATTATCATTTTATCATCTTTCATATGCGATTTTGGAGAAGTGCGATTGGTATTCAAGTGGAGCGAATTTCCATTCCAAGGAAGGTGCGAACATCATCTTCAAAGGGGAGTGCGAGCTTAGTTTCAAGTGAGGCGAACTTGCCAAAGACTACGTCAAAGGCATCCCAAAGGTGGCGAAGTTGCTAGCTTGAGAGAGATCACGTTGAAGTCACCAAATTTCGATTGTTGCCTAGGCGAATTTCTTGTTTTGCATTTTAGAGTTAGCTCTCAAGTGAGGTATGGCGATGTGATCCCTTGTTTTAAATTTTGAATTTTGATCGTCATAGCTTCAAATTTTGAATTTTGAAATTTTGAATTCCAATAGCTCAATCGTTATTTAGGAAATGATAACTCAAAGATTTATCATGAAGTTTCCTAAAATTAATCTAATCTATGTTATGCATTGCAAAATCTAGTTCTTATTATGAAATGTTGTGCAGGTATGGCGACCCCGAAGGCGGGAGCATCCACCAGTCGTCCAGCTCTCATGAAGGAAGATCAAAGGACCGAAGAAGTGGAGACCAAGATCGTGTCTAAGTGGAACAACATTGGAGATACCAACTTGGGCAACTTCAGTACGAAGAAGTTTCGAGAGGTCCCTTACATTGGCAAGCCATCACCTGTCGCCCGGAGGATAATTGAAAGTGGCATCATTAAGGCGGCCGGCTTCCCTCCAGCAGTACAGTGTCATGAGTTGATGATCGAGTGTGCTCGTCATTATGATCCTCAATCCAGAACGATCGTGTCCAAGGAAGGAAACACTTTAGCTTATCTTTCAGAGGAAGCTATAAGTGAGGCTTTCCATCTTCCAGAGCACAGAGATATGGTCTACAAGAGCATAGAAGGAGCCAGTCCATGTACGAAGATGATCCAGATGCTTGCCTAAGCATCATCAACAAGAACTGGTTACTCAAGAGTCGTCCTCGCCTGAGCAAGATACCGAACACACCACACAGGATTGATTTCCAGGAGGAGTACAGAGATTTGATTACAATGCTCAACCGAGTCATAGGTGCACCTCAAGCTTTTTACTTTGAAAAATGGATGTTCTACTTCATCCAGGTGATAGTTCAGGGAAAAGGAACAATTCATTGGGCTAGAATGATTAGCCATTGCTTGGACGTACAGTTGAGGAGACTAAAAGCTACCAAGTCCTTCCACATGAGTTCATACGTCATATATGCTTTGATTAGGAGCTTTGAGTACGCAGGACTACCTCACAGAGGAGTGATTGGAAGAGGACCCGGCGAGGTCAGAGTTTGTGATTCCTATGTTCACTTGCATCATCCGCCAGGGAGCAACTACAAGTTAGTTAATGATACCTTCACTATGAACATCACAAGGACGTTGCAAGGCGGGATCCACAATAGATTATCTCAGGATGCGCAGGAACTAGTAAAGAGGTACGGTGCTTGGTTTATCCAATTTCCGAAGTTTACTTATATCAGAGTTCATGGATGTCCTTCACCTCCATACATGTTGCCGAGATATCCGACAGACAAAATAGTGTTACTTGAGGTAACAAGACAGTTGGCAGCTTATGCGAAGGCGTTCAGACACAGGCATGGGAATGGAGTTCCGGTACCTATCATATTGGGCAATTCAGTTGAGGTATGTCCTAATGCTTTGGCCATGGATGACGCAGAGAAGGAGTTAGCTTTGTATTCTTTTTCATTCTTTGCTTTGAGAGAAAGCTTTGATCCACATGGATATATAGAGGAGACAGTCGGTAGAAAGTTTAAGCATGAGTTTCAGATAGAAGATTTTATGATGAATCTCATAGACGATCTTGAAGTGAAAAGAAAGATGCATTCTAGATTGCCTTTGGATTTCATCAGGAAATGCAAGATTTACAGAGTGGCCGACCAAGCACAGGACAGTGGCAGACATCTCCAGTCATCCTATGATCGAGAAAGCAAATCAATAAGGTTAGATTGGAATGAGCCCGAGGTCGTGGATCTAGATGCTTTGATGGCTCCAGTCTTGTCTTGTACTCGCAGATGGGTTGATGTGCAGCATCAGAAGTTGAGAGAGCAAGGCATAGCTATGACTTTCACCTTGGAGGAGAGACCAACTGAAGGAGGAGCAAGTGTAAGCGAAGGCAATCCTAATCCTAGAAATTCAAGTGAAGGCAACCTTCGAAGTGTAAGTGAAGGCAATCTCCATCCAAGAGGCTCGAAGAGGAAAGAGAGACTTGGAAAGAGAGAATCTTCCAAGAAGAAGCAAGAGGCCAGCCGAGATCGTTCATCCGGTACATCTTCTCGACAAGAGAAAAGGACACTTGAAGTGGAAGAGTCTATGGAGTCGATGGTTCAGAATGATAAAGAAGGACAGGTACCTCAAGGGTCACCAAGTGGATCTCTCCAAGATTATGAGTTACATGAAGACAAGAATAACGACGAGGTAACATCTCCTCCTAGAGAAGAAGAAGCATTGCATAAGGAAATACAGGTCAAAGAGACAAGATCAGCCATGCCAGATTGGTTGAAGGAAAGATTAACCAAGGTGATCGTAATAGAGGATGAGGACAATGTAATTGATTTAGAGAGCCTTGTTGGACATTCCCAGGAAGTGACAGAGAAGAGAAAGGCTATCAAGATGTCCAAGATGATTAGAGATGAGTCTGGATCCAGAAAATTACAGATAGCTACACCGGCCGTGGACAAGTATGAAGGTGAGATCCTAGCAGAGGAATATGATATAGAGACATTTGAGCTAGGTCCATCCACAGCCGAGCAGACACTAGATGATGCCACCGATTCGTTTGAAGCATTGAAGGACAAGCTTAGGGAAGAAATGGAGAAGAATAGGAAGCTTGAGAGAGAGGTCGGTGCATGGAGAACATATTTCAGCCATCTCAATTAGCCTTTAGGACGTCAGGATCCAGCAAGATCACCCATACAGGCACTTCCCCTTCAATCAATTGGTGAGGCAGAGAGATTCAGGAGTATGGTCCAGCGTATGAGTACTTGGATGGACAAATCTCATACAGTTGCCGTAGAATTTACAACAAGGATGATGAAGACTATTCATAGAGCTATTCAGGTTCTTGAGATCATCCATAACTTGATGATAACAGTGGCCGCTTTTGCTCATACCAAGGATGTTATCATTCCTGTCTTGAAAGTAATCAGACAAACATCAAGGAAGGTCTTAGCGCAGGAAAAGATCATGGATGGAGGGCCTCACAGTTTACTTCAGTGGTCAACCTTACTCCAGATGAAGGAAGTTCTCTTCGAGGACATCGGTACTAGATGCAGTCATGTTGAGGAGGTGATCAACCCGATCCAGGACAGAGTATTTGAGGTACTATGTACCATTCTTGGCAGGAGGATCGAAGTTGAGACAGATGTGGATTTGCAGGAATTGGAAGATAGGATCAAGGTCATCTTTTGCAAGGACGCTAATATCACAGATGAGCAGCAGGACCAGATGTTTGCTACCATGCTCCTGATCGAAAAGACTAAGGAACTTGAACTTACATGGGACGCAGCTCTTCTAGATGCATTTGATCAGGTCATCCACTTGGAAGAAAGAATGAAGAATCTTCCCGAGATTCCAATTGCTGAGATCGAAGGAATCGTATCAAGATTCATTGCATATGCTAAAAAGGAGCATTGGAAAGGGAATAAGATTCTAGATGAGAGGTTGTTATAGATGACATGGCACCTTAATTGTCATTGGTCTATGTCTCCTAGATTTTTGTGCCAAATTTAATATTTGGCTATGCATTTAATATTGTTCAGTAAAAAGGAGGCTATTTGTAACAAACCCTAATTAGGGTTTAGGTGTCATAATTTTGGCCATTGATCTGCTTTTGATCTGGACCATTCATTGTAATTGAGGATGCTATTTATACCCTCATTTCATTTCATTTTGTCAATTAGATATAGCTAGAGAATCAGAGAGTTAGAAATTATTAGAGAGATTAGAGTTTAGAAGCAATTTACTTTTGTAGCAAGATTGAGCTTTGAGAAAGGAATTCAAACAATTGTTGTACATGATGGCTTTGAGATCAATGAAATATTGAAGTTATGGTGTTTTGTTGCAATTTTCTTGGTTATCTTCGTGGTTGTTCATTTTCCTTGAAACATTCTCAATCAAAGTAGTGTTTTAATTCGAAGGACAAAGTGTTGGACTTGATCTTTGGTAGGATTCGCTTTCCAAACCACTAGCTTCTTGCTGATTGTAGGAACGCCTTGCGTGGTCGACTGGAGATATTTGAATCACTTAAATCTTCAATCGTTATTGTATCTTGGATATGTACCTTCGTGGTAGTGTCTTTGATCTTTGATGTATTGAAAATCATTTGTTACCTTAGAAGATCGCATCAATTTCAATTGAGTTGTTAATTTATGGCAAAATTGAAGTTGGTAGAATCTCACCAAGTCTTGTCCACATCAAGTCATTCTTAGGGTTAGACTAGATTAGACCTCTTGCAACCCTATCCTTTTGTTATTTTTTAAAAGCTTGTTTAGTTTAGCAAAAAACTTCGGCAACGTAAGGCCCCTTGATGACACAGCAATCACAACGACCACTGGTGCTTATCCACACGTAGAGACCCTACTAAAAGAACATTGGAGTCATCCTAACTGATCCTTCTTGCGAAATCTTCAGCAGTTAGCGACTTTATTCAAGAGAGGATAAGATGCCTTTGGGTATTTTATTCTGTGTATGATTGTGTACGAAATACACGTCAACAAAACCTTACCTTTCCGGATAAGATCCAAGGGTAATCTAGAATGCATCTTTCTTTTCACCTCTACATCATCCTGGACATTCATCCAGAAGTCCTTCACTTGAAACTCATGTTTGTACTTCTTCCCAACTGTCTCTTCCATATGACCATGAGGATCGAAATTCTCTCTTGAGGCAAAGGATGTGAATGAATACAG
Source organism: Cryptomeria japonica (assembly GCF_030272615.1). Taxonomy (NCBI): domain Eukaryota; kingdom Viridiplantae; phylum Streptophyta; class Pinopsida; order Cupressales; family Cupressaceae; genus Cryptomeria; species Cryptomeria japonica. Next base: position 924,327,938 of record NC_081407.1, read on the forward strand.
AGATAATTCTTTTTCTGCATCTTCTGCGGCTTGAGAATTAGGACACACTTCAATTGAATTTTCCCAGTAAAATGGGTACGGGGATACCATTTCCATGCTTATGTCTTGATGCTTTAGCGTAAGCAGCCAACTGTCTAGTCACTTCCAATAGTATTATTTTGTCTGTAGGATATCTCGGCAACATGTAGGGAGGTGAAGGACATCCATGGACCCTGATGTAGGTGAATTTTGGAAATTGGATGAACCATGCACCATGTTTCTTCACGAGTTCCTGTGCCTCCGGAGACAGTCGATGGTGAATCCCTCCTTGCAATGTCCTAGTGATATACATTGTGAAGGTGTCATTGACTAGCTTGTAATCATTCCTTGGCGGATGATGTAGTTGAACATAAGAATCACATGCTCTTATTTCTCCGGGTCCTCTCCCAACAACTCCTCTGTGTGGTAGCCCTGCATACTCAAATCTTCTTACTAAGGAATATATGACATATGAACTCATGTGGAATGACTTAGTAGGGACTAGCCTCCTCAATTGCACGTCTAGGTTGTTGCTAATGATTCTAGCCCAATTGAGCATTCCTTTTCCTTGGACTATCACTTGAATAAAGAAGAACATCCACTTGTCGAAGAAGAAGGCCTGAGAGGCACCTATAACCCGATTGAGCATGGTTATCAAGTCCCTGAATTCTTCTTGGAAATCAATTCTGTGTGGCATACTAGGTATCTTGTTCAAGCGAGGCCTACTCTTGAGTAACCAATTCTTATTGATGAAGTTTAGACAGGTATCAGGATCATCTTCGTAGATGGACCTAGCTCCTTCCAAGCTCTTGTAGATCATATCTCTCGGCTCTGGGAGATGAAAAGCTTCACTTATAGCTTCTTCTGAAAGATAGGCTAGGACAATTCCATCCTCGGCTACGATTGTCCTTGAATGTGAATCATAGTGCCGGGCACATTCAATTATCAGCTCGTGACATCTAACTGCGGGAGGGAAGCCTGCGGCCTTGATGATGCCACTCTCAATTATCTTCTTGGCTATGGGTGATGGCTTGCCGATGTAGGGCGCTTCTCGAAACTTCCTCACATTGAAGTTCCCCAATTTGGTGTCTCCGATATTGCTCCATTTGGACACGATCCTGGACTCCAACTCATCGTTCTTTTGATTTCTTTGATGAGAGCCTGCCGGGTAGTGGATCCACTTGCCTTTAGGGTCATCATTTGATACCTACAAAAAGAGGCTTAAGTTAGGTTTAAGTAGGATACCCAAGATAGGAGATTTGAAACCTTTAAAGAAATGATTAGATTACAATTTGAAAATAGAGTGATAAACCCTTAAAATTATGAATTTTTAAATTGATATCACCTATGAATCAAACTAGATTATTGAAGACTTAACTTCAAAAAGGATTGATATAGAAATTTGAATCAGATTTTCAATATACTTTCAAAAATCTGATTGTACATACCTTCTCCTTGATTTCTAGCTATCAACTTGAAAAGATGGATAAAAAAATGAAGATTTGTGTTGTATGAAAGGTCTTTGATCTACACTTCAGGTTCGCCCTTGATGATTTAGCCTTTAATCAGCCTTCCTCAATCAGCAATTCGCCTATACCTGCTGCAATTCGCTCCTCTAATGCTGCTCCTCAAATTCGCTTTAGGAAAAATGAATGAATGAATGAATGAAGATTTCAAAATACATCTTCCTTTATAGGGCGCTTTCACCATTTTACCAATAGGCCGACTTGCATAAATGCACAAATAAAATAAAATAAAATTTCCTCCAAGCTGGCCGACTTAGCAATAAAGCTAAAAAAAAATGTTCTTGGGCGCCAAAGGATAAATTTTTTAATTTTAAGGCTTAAAATCAATTTACCCATTTTGATAGGTGTCTAATTCAGGCGGATTTGCATTACCAACACAAATGAGGTTTGATTAGCAATTAACGAGAGGAAAATTGTGTCTTGAATATGGTTTGATTTGCGAATTTCTCAAGGGGGTATAGGTAAGCCTAGAAGATGCTAGAGTTTCTTCAAAATTTGATGAAGGCACACTTAGTCTTCATAATCAATAGAATGTTCATGATGTGAGAAACTTCATCTTTCCATACCTTCACAATCTTGATTTTTAACTACTTCATGCTCTTGTCATCATGACTTTGCAACTTGCCTTTGCCTAGCTCAAACAAGGTGGAAAAATAGGCATTTCAAAGGATTTCGCCCTGGACCCTTTGGAAGGGTCAGGAGCGATTTCCATGATTAGGTCTCAATTGCCTCACTCCTTCACTCCGAATCTCTCTTCAAGGTAAGCATGTGCTAGTTTTAGCTCTTCATAATGGGTGAATTATGTGATCATGAGAATTTCGCTCTGGACCCTTTGGAAGGGTCAGGAGCGAAATTCATCCCTTAGCTCAAAATTCATACTTCTTGAACTCAAAACTTACTCAAATGCAAGCTTGTGGCAATCTTCAAGTCTAATCCACCTTGATCACTGTCCTGGCTTAACACAAACTTGAAGGAAACATGATATTTTGTGAATTTCGCTCTGGACCCTTTGGAAGGGTCAGGAGCGAAATTCATGTTTTAGGCTTGATCCTTCATTTCCTTTACTTCAATTCATCGTGCAAGGCTAAATAACATCATTCCATCCTCAACCACGACCTAGGAATCAAAGCCTATCCAAAACAAGGAAGGAAATGAGAGCTATAAGGATTTTTGCTCTGGACCCTTTGGAAGGGTCAGGAGCAAAATCCTCATTCTTGGCTTGATTTTCTACTTCATTCATCCAATTCTTCCTCAAAACGTGATCAATTCAACTTCCTTCCACCTCAATCAAGGCAATCCACCATCAAAACTAGCTCCAGACAAGGCTAACCTAGGTCTCAAGGCAAAAAGGAAGGTCAAATGGAGGATTTCGCTCTAGACCCTTTGGAAGGGTCAGGAGCGAAATTCCTAGTTTGTGTTGATTTCCACTACTCCATCGCCTCAATTCACCTTTCAAAGGTAAGAACACATCAAAGTCTTTCCAATCATGCTTAGAAGTCAACAAAATTGGCCATAACAAGGAGCAAAATAGAGGAAATGTGAATTTCGCTCTGGACCCTTTGGAAGGGTCAGGAGCGAAATTCACCCTTAGGCTCAGATTTTGACTCCATCTCCCATATTTCTTCATCCAAACTAGTGTTTTGTCCTCAATAATGCCTAGGAATGAGTAAGTTCTAAGTTTGGGTCAAAGTAGAATGTCCTATAGAGGAATTCGCTCTGGACCCTTTGGAAGGGCCAGGAGCGAAATCCTTGATTCTAGGCTTGATTCACTTTGGAATTAACTTGAGTTTGCCCTAGACTCAACCCTTGGTGCATATCCTTCCACATCCTTGCCAATTTGCTCAACAATTCCTGAAATCGCCTCCTGAATCTTCCCTTGGCCACTAGCTCTGCCTAATCGACTCTGACCTGACGGAAGACAAGACTTTGACATGAAAACCAACACTCCTGACCTACCCTGACCTGAGACTTTTATCTCTTTTGTACAATTTATCCATCTTCAATCTTCTGAAAGGTAAGACCCCTCTAAGATAACCCTAGGGTTCAAGGCAGACAACACATGACTTCCAAATCTAGGCTACACTCAACTTTGAAAGAATCCCTAGGATGAGCTCTTTGAGAGAAACCCTAATCTACCCAGCCTAGGCGACCTCTAACTCACTCAAAACACCTAGCAAGCAGAGAAAAAAACCAGCTAGGGGAAAGCAAAACCCCCCAAAAAAAGGGGGTCCCCATCTTGATGGGGCGATGTGTGAAATGGTCACAACAGTTTTCTATTTGTATCAATGCAGAAGAGACCAGTTTCATTATTTACTTTTTCAGTTGTTTTTCATTCTAATATATTTTTCATGTAAATGCATGTGTGACTTTCCACCATTTTATGGTCAACAAGTCTCTTCTTGGTTGGTTATTTATTTGTAATGATACAAGAACAGAAACAGTGATCATCTTATTGTTGATTATTTATTTGTTCTTCTGTCTTTCTTTTCGAATGTTAATTCTGTCCTAAGAATGATTAGCAACAGTTTCATTTGATACTGTAAAATGATCAGTTGATCATAATTTATCACACTATTTTAATGAGTTTTGTAGTATGCATAGAACAAAAGCATTATTTAAATGAACAACGTTTTTTATGGTGATCTAAACAGGTGCAACAGTCTCAGAAATACAGGGTTTGTTGCAAGCAAGACTAGAGGCAATGGAGTCAAGAAGCACGGTTAAGAGGTTGGAGAGTGTCATGAAGTTGGTGAACGAAAGCAAAGCCTTAATTGCTGCCAAACTCGCCATTCAGTCTTTAAAACTCTAGGCCTTGGCCTACTGCTGTACTCAGCTTTTGAAAAAACAAAAGTGATTGTGACATTGCCTCTTTGTACAGATGATATTTAAAAGCTTTAATCTCTATAGTAAAAGGTTTCCTAATGGACATTATCTTTGGTCTGTAGGACCTGCCAAAATCTACCATTCAAATATATATTCTAATCTGTCTTTGATTTCTTTGAGCAATAAATCATATAAGTTGATATTCATGTTGTTATTGTCATGCATGCCCTTCAACTCTTAAGAAGCACCTGATTTTGAAGTTTCAGCCTTGAAACTGTTTGATATTGCAATCTTTTTCTTTGATCTTGTTTCTTTGTAATACTTCATATACTTAATGGTATGCCGATCTTTCATTTCATTGCAAGAAATGAAACCATCAATCAAACTTCTCATTCAGGATTCTGAAAGTTATGTTACCACACCATACAGACGGATTTTGTAGTTTAAAATTCAGTACATTTTCACCTTGTCTATAAAATTCAGTACATTTTGACTCTGAAGACATAAAATATAAATGGAAATCGCACCTGCTTAGATGCATTGGAAACAGGTTGTAATTATTTTTCTGGAGGTTATATTCCATATCAATTATAAGGTTTACATTGCCTTTCTTGTCTGCTAACTTAATAAAAGAAGTTACAATAGAAGTTATAGGGAACCCACTGCATTTCCTTACTATAGATGAATGAAAGAGCACCATGGAATAGAATGCTGAATGCCTCGGTAGAATATTTATTGTACCGAGCACCAGTTGGATCATATTTTCAATATTATCAATTTGGTTAAGAGAACGTCAAGCATCACTGAAATAATTAATGTATCTTTAAGTTTTTTTTATCAAATTTTAGGCCTGAAGCTGCATTACCATGGTAAGTGTTGTGATGTTTTCACACATCGACCCATTGCAAATGGGAATCCCCACTTTTTTCTTAGATTAGGTGTCTTAGTTAGGTGTTTTAGTTTGGTTTTAGCTTGGGAGTAGTTCCTAGTCGTTAACCCTTGCTTGTGAGAAGAGGTTGGTTTTGTTGGATTGAGTTTGAGGACAAATTGCTAGAGGTTGTAGAAAAAATTGTCATGTTGCAAGGTTGACAGGAAAGAGGTCAAGGTGAGCGAACATTGGAATTTACCTTCTAAGGGTCGTTTTTGCACCCTTTGAAGAAGAGTTGAAACTAAGTGTTAAATGCTTAAGTTTGTTTCAAGGCAATTGAAAATTGGATTTTTCCTTGTGGAGATTGATTTTCCACTCTTGGGGAAAATTTACAAGGCAAAATATGGTGTGAAATTCAGAACTTTCTTGTAATACAAGGAAACTAAAGTGGAGCCTTCCTTGTGTGGTTCGATTTTTCACTCTTCAAGCAAATTGATGAACCATGCAAGTGAAATGGAATGAACTTCCTTGTAAAACGAGGAAATTAAAACCTTCCTTCTAGAGTTCGATTTTCCACTCTTCCTTGTAGGGGTCAAATTTCCACTCCAAATTGTGATGAATTTTCAAGAGCTAAAACAAAACTTTCCTTGTAAAACAAGAAAATTAAAGCCTTTCTTCTACCTTGCGTTTTTCCACATCTTCCTTGTCATGTGTGTTTTTCCACTTCTAATCTTGGCAATTGAAGAACAATTTTTAAGGTCAATTTTTAAGGGAAATTTGAGAACTTCCTTGTAAGACAAGGAAATTAAGGCTTTCCTTTTGCATTTCAATTTTCCACTCTTGGCCTAATTTGGATGATAAAAAAGAAAGTGAAATTTTATGGCAATGAAATGGAACGAACTTCCTTGTAAAACTAGGAAATTAAACAAGCATTGAATGAATTCGAGAACTTCCTTGTAATACAAGGAAATTTAAGTCTTCCTTCTACATGTCATTTTTTCCACTCCTAAACTTGGCGATTAAAGGATGACTAAAAGTTAATTTTGAAAAAAAAAATACTTCCTTGTAAAGCGAGGAAAATTTAGATCTTCCTTATCATGTGTAGTCAAGCATTGAACAAACAAACTTGTAAAACAAGGGAAATTCAAACCTTCCTTGTCTTGAGAGATTAAAATGTGGAAGACTTATTGAGCGCTTCACCTCAATGATCATTTAACTTAAATTCACAAGAGGAAGAAGCTGACTTGTGGAATGAAGCTAAAATGCAAATTTTAATTTCCAAACAGAATGTTTTTAAAGTTGGCCTTAGGAAGAGGAGAAAAGGTGCGACTTTTTGTTGCAATCCCTATAAAGTAAAGGAAAGATGTGCTGTTCAATCACAAATCAAATTCAAAGTTCTCAAGCAAGTTCGCACCAAGGAAGTATTTCTAAATTCGCAGTTTGGCAGCAAGATTTTGGAATTTGAAATATAACTAGATATTTTCCAGCATTAAAGATTGAATTTCAAAGCAAATATCGAGTTATTGAAGGGAAGAAGAAAAGGCTGATCGAAGATCAAAGCCTAAATTGTGTGTTAATTAGCAACAAGAACAATCGAATTCTAAGGTATACATTCAGCATTCAGATTTAAAATCAGACTTGACAGGATGAAAATCAGACCAGAAACATCACCATTTCGGACCTGAAACTTCATTTTTTCAAGTGAAAAGTGTCATTTCCAAATTTTGAAGGGTTTCATGAAGTAAATTTATGGATTATTTTGCATTTTGCTTACTTTGGGTATTGTTCACCATCATAATTCAACGTTCTTTCTTTTTCTTTTCCAAGTTTAATGTAGACAATAAAGTGCATGGAGCATGAAATGAAGACTCCGTCAAAGGGAGATGACAACATTTGTAAGGAAGTACTTCAAGGAGAATTTCCAAGCATAGAGAAGATTTCACAACATTTGCAAGGACATCAACATCAAGATTCATCAACATGAAGATTGTGTTCCACATTTCAAGATCAAGGATCATCAATGAAGGATGTCCAAGGGAGGAGTCAATATGTCCAACATCAATGCAAGATCATTCTAATCGGCATAAAGAGTTTAGGATCACATCAAAAAGAAAATACACAAGGAAGAAACGCGAGACAATCCTAAATTTCCTTCGGAAATCCAAGAATCAGTATACTGAAAAACTGATACAAACTTCCCAAACTCAAATTCAATCACACAAAGTAAACTTTCACTGTCAAGATCAATACTCATAAGAATACTCAACATCAACCGGTTAACTGTTATAACAACTTAACAGTAAACAACTTCAATCTTGTAAACATCCAAATGCTTAATCATATATCAACACACTCCATCTCTCAATGCTTCTAGTTATCATGCCTTATCAGAAGTTAATCAAATCAACAAATAAGATCATAACCACAAAAACATTCACCACATAACACAAATGTTTATACGTGGAAAACCCAAATAGGTAAAAACCACGGTGAGATGAGACTCACAAGATAGCTATCTGAACTCTTTTGAAGTTCGCCCTGTTAGGAGCCAAGCCTATTAAAGCTTTTACAATAAGTCTTGTTAAGAACTGATCCTGTTAGGAATCACCCAGTTAAGGGATTTACAAAATGCCTTGATGAAAAGCAAAATACCCTATTAGGAGTAACCTCGATAGAGGGTTTGAGAATCCAAGCTAATGGACCACCTTGTTAGAGGATTTAAGAAGTAACCAATCTTGTTAGAGCTTACTCGGTTAGGGGATTTCAATTCTGCTGTAATTGTTAGAAAACAACAGGTTTTCTTGATCTGTCTGAATAGCACTACATTTTCTTGATCAGATCCTTTTAAGCTTCAATTTGCTTTTACTCAAACTGCAGATCCATTATCCAGTTAGGCAATGACACACTCAACTGATTTCACCCAACACTTTGTCAACACTTTTACAAACAACTTCATCGACCTTAAATATAAATCAATTATGTCGGTAACACAACAAAAACCTAATTCTCTCATAGAGATTACAAACAAATCGGTTCAAGTGTGACTGTTGGATTTACATAGCAATCTATACACATTCTTCAAGAAAATTCCAACCGCTCCATGATCACCGCTTCATCGGACTTTGTAACTCATCACGCGCTATGCATTAGATGCAATCCACTTTGCTCATTCCCTAGACAATCAAACACACCAAAACAATATGAACTTATCCTCATACAATGATCACACGTGTCTCCATCATTACCGCTCATCATTAGATCTAAAACCAACAAATTTGATTGGTTAGGGTTTAATAAAAAACAACTGGTAGGGTTTACCAGTTACATTGCATAGAAAGGGTTTAACCTTATACACCGGATTACCGGTTCAACTCACAAATTTACATACCGGTTTACACCATCTTCCTCAAAGCTCTTCCTACTGGTTACGAGACAATATCAATAATATCATAAATACCATTACCGGTTCAATTGACATCAATGACAACATAACATATCATTAATGCAATCTACATGCAAATGCCAATAGTTATATCCTCAAATTTAGATAAATTTCATTGATTATGATGAAGTGTGATGACATTTGATGAATCCTTTGGTTCATACCATTTACACCTTTTTGATTGCAAGTTGTTTTGCATGTGGTTAGCCTAAACCTATTTATTATCGTGGCTAGGTTCAATTGTGAATACTTTATTTGGATTGCGCTAGCATTGGGTATTTGAATGGATTGTTTACAATATGAACTGCAAAGATAACATCTTCTATGTCTGAGTACAGTTCCAGTTAAACCTCTCTTACAAACCCAATTCGATCACCTGTGATCAACCAAAACCTCTGCATATGATTATAACTTTATTCGCACACAAATAATCGCATAATCATCCCATATCCATAATCCCATGATCTATAAAGAGATCTTACATCATATATATATATATATATATATATATATCTGAGACCTAAACAATTAGGTCGACCACCTAAAAGATGATATAATATAATAAATTTATAACATAAACCCATAATCCAATAATCAACCACATTGGCTTAGGCTGAAAGAAATGTAAACCAATCATTAAATCCTACCGGTAACGCATCAGGATCATCATCCAACACGTTACATAAACCAGTCCATAACCTAGCAGGGTTAGCCCAGACCCAAAATAGGTTGCCATAAACCAAATCCAACAACACTGATCAACATGAACACGAACAAGATGACCAAAAACATCCCAAAAGCCATCTAGAAGCTATACCAACACCACTTATCATGTGCATCAAAAGATCTTCAGCAAAGCTCTGCCGATAAAACCCTTACCAGTGACCAAAAGGCTTACTAGAGCAAATGATAGCATATGAGTCATCAAATCCCGAACCGACTGATCGTGATACACATTAGGAAGACATGAATGACCAATCCAAACCAATTCCAAGAACCAAAGCATACCGGAGCATAATCGAACCAGTCTACCGGAACCTACCAGAAACCGGTAAACAACCAAAACAACTGGTGTTGCCATCAATGACAAAACATCAATGCAACATATAATCAATTCCTCCAACTTGCCAACAATCACATTGTTTGATCACATAGCTTAGCATTCAAGAGGTCTTTGTTCAAGAGAGGATAGCATAATCATTACTTTATTCTATTGAGATAAAGTGCAAATATGTGTTTGGATTGATTGAGTGATGTGTTGTCATTGCTGTCAACATATTCCTCTGTGTGTTTCAGTGTTGTAGTCAGATTAAGTGAGTTGGTTTGACTAGCGTTGTAGATGAGTTGTTACGGATTAAAGGGTCTTGAGATAAGTATCTCTAGTTGATTCAACTAAAGTTTTTGTGATCTGCATGGTGATTTGATCGAGTTATGAGATCCGATATTGTAGTTGGTTTTTTAGTTGTTCAGTGTTGATTAGTGTTTTGGATTTTGCTCTGCATTGCAACACACTGCAATATTTTGGTTTGCAGATTTGGCAGAGTATTTGGGACATTTTGGTATGTCCTTAATTCAGATGGCGCAAGTGAATTTTTCAGTATGACAATCAATTCTGTTAGTGCTCTTGAAGTTCAGTATAATGGTGATGATGATTCTAGTAAGTGGTGATGTTGCGGTTGTTTTTGTGGTAATTCACGATGCTTGTGGATGTTTCTAGATCGTGTCCTATTTGTGTTGGTGGTCCGCATTGATTGTTGTACACTTTATTGATGATTTTCCTTGATCCGGTGGTGTTCTTCATGTTCTTGGCTGAAGTGATGCTTGTAGTGTGTTGCAGATGTTCGTGGCTTAATTCTTGGAGGTGTTTCATGTTTGAGGTGGTGATTTGGGTCCATACTATGTCTTAGCTGACATTGTTTTGGTTCGCATATGTTGAGTTGACCTTGAAAGATATGTTGATGATATGTATAAATAAATGCAATAATCATGTGAGAGAGGTGTCTATGTGTGCGACTAATGTTTTGATCTTTTGGAAGCAATGAAGTAGTGCGAAGAAGTGTGAATAAGTGTGATAGAGAAGATTAAGTGTTTTGTTCTTAACCAGAACTATAATCAGGCATGAGGAGATGCTATTTTATTAGTTCATGATCTTTTGGATGTAATCCGAATGTTTTTGTAAGAGAGTGAGTCTTCCTAAGGGTTGTATCCCTCTTTGTCATGTTTTTGAGCAGTGAGCTCTAGGCAGTGTGCCTGAATGCATGTGCATTCCCCATTGTAATATTTCATATACTTTTAATAGGGTATCATCATATTGTGGGTAGGTTCCCACTATGGTTTTTCCCTTAACTGAGTTTTCCATTTCAAAAATCTGGGTGTTATGTGTGTTATTGATGTGGTGCTGATTTATGCTTTCATTGTTAATTATCAAATTTGAATTTGTGTTTGAGTTGTGTAAAGATTTTGAGAAAACTGATTCACCCCCTCTCAGTTTTTTGCCTTGTTGTCAACAATTGGTATCATAGCCAGATCCTATGGAAGAAGGTTGACTGTTTGAGGTGATCCGAGATGGAAACCTATTCTTACAAGAAGGATAGTATGAGATTTTATGGAACCAACTACACTCTTTGGAAGAACCGGATGGAGTGTCACTTGAGATGCATCAGTGATGATTTCTAGAAGATTACTGAGAATGTGTATATTGTTCCTCCAAATAGTCCTACTACTCCAGTTGAGATTAAGAAAGTTGAATACAATATTATGGCGAAGGAAGCAATGTTGAGTGTCTTTAATAATTCTAAGATGATTTATGTGATGGATTTGCAGACCACTCATGAGATCTGGAGGAAGTTGGAGACTTTGTATAAAGGTGATAGCCATGTGAAAGTTGCTAAGTTCTAGAGCTTGAAGGAAAAGTATGAGATGTTGAAGATGGGCGAAGATGAGAACATTACTTCTTTTATGTAGAAAGTGAATGAGCTTGTGTTGAATATCATATGTGCCGATGGAGTATTGGAAGAATCAGAGATTGTAGCTAAAGTGTTGAGATCTTTGTCTCCTTCTTACAAACATAAAGCTGTTGCTATTGGGGAGATCTGAACAGTAACTAATGTGACTAGAGACATGTTGATTGGAAATCTTGCTGCCTTTGAGTTGAATAAATTTGGTGAATCTCTTTCTAAGTCCGAATCCGCATTCAAAGCTACTGTTTTTGGGAAGCATAAGTATGATTTGGGAGAAAGTTCTACAAGGGTGTCTCGATATGAGAAGAAGATGAGAGAACTTGAAGAAGAAGGAAAAGAACTTGAGGAGATTGAAGCCCTGATTGCCAGAAGATTGCCTAAAGGTATTGGTAAGTATGAAGGAAATTTACCTCTTAAATGTTTTTCATGTAATAAGATAGGACATTTTGCTTCAAGGTGTCCGGAAAGAGTTCCTAAGAAGCCACTTAAGCTATATAAGTCTAAATATCAGAAGTGTTATTATGCTACTGATGAAGGTGTGACAGATGATGAATTTGAGAAAGGAAATTCCGGTGATGAATGTGTGTTTATTGCTATCAAGGAAGATGATCCAGTGCCTATTGATTCTACCATCTACATTAATTAGGAGAAAGCTTTGGCTACTAAAGTTGAAGAGAAAGATGAATGGGTTATTGACAGTTGCTGCTCTCATCATATGACAGGGGATAAGAGTAAGCTTGTGAGTATGGAAAAGTATGATGGTGGTGTAGTAAGATTTGGTGATGACAAAGCCGATATAATTTGTGGTAGAGGTTCTATTTCTCTTGATGGTAAGCACAATAATGATGATGTTTTATATGTTGAAGGTCTAAAGAATAATCTTTTGAGTGTTGGACAGATGGTTGACAAGGGATATGATTTATAATTCAAGAAATGCAAGTGTAAAATATTAAGTTGTTTCGGAATTGAGATTGCATCAGGTACAAAGACTAATGGTAATGTCTTTCACTTGAATGCTGGTGGTAAAAGTTGTTTGATTGCTTAGATTGATGAAAGCTGGTTATCGCATAAAATTATGTGTCATGTGAATTTTGTTTGCATGATTAAGATACATTCTACTCAAGTAGTGAGAGATCTTCCTAAGTTGGTAAAGCCTACTAATTCGATATATAAGGAATGCCAGTTAGGGAAGCAAACAAGTGATACTTTCAAAAGAAAATAATATAGTTCTAATGGATCATTGGATCTTGTGCATACTAATCTATGTGGTCCTTCTAGAGTGAGAAGCTTGCATGGAGACATGTATTTCATGTTGCTGATTGATGACTATTCAAGGATGATGTGGGTTACTTTCTTAAGGGAGAAATTTGAAGAATTGGAGAAGTTTAATATTTTCAAAGCTATGGTTGAGACTGAGATATGATTAAAGATGAAGTGTCTTAGATCTGATAGAGGTGGTGAATTCACTTTCGGTGAGTTTAATGCATTTTGTGAAGAGCATGGAGTTAAGAGACAATTATTTGTGGCTAGAACCCCTCAGTTGAATGGCCTTGTGGAGAGAAGGAACAAGACAATTCAAGAAGCTACTAGAACCATGATGATTGAAGGAAATGTTCTACATATCTATTGGAGAGAATATATGAGTAATACAGTATACACTTTTAACCTGGTTTATATCAAAGGAGATACCGGTAAGTCTCCTTATGAGTTATGGTTTGGTCATGTTCCTACAGTTAGCTATTTCAGAATTTTTATTTTTGGAAGTAAATGATATATAAAAAGAGATGAAGATCTAGGGAAATTTGATGTAGATGTGATGAAAGATTTTTTCTTGGTTATTCTACTAAAAGAGTGTTATAACAAGAGATTGAGAAATATAGTTGAAATTGCTAATGTGAAAGTGGATGAAGGAAATGTGTATCAGCCTAGATCTTGCGGATATCATTAAAATGTTTAGGATGTCAGTTCAGATAAAGAAAAGGAAGTGCAAACCCAAAATCAAATTCAGAATATTCTAGAAAAGCTTGAGAATGAAGGAGAGACTAGTGCTAGTGCAGATGAAAGAGCTCAAGAGTCTGAAAAATCAAGAAAATCCAAAGACTCCCAAGTATGTAAGTTTGAATCATTCAAAAAATCAGATCATAGGAGATAAGAATAAAGGTGTGATGACTAGGAGAAGAATTGCAGAAGTGTATTGTTTGATTTCTAAGATCGAACCTAAAGATGTTGATGAAGCTTGTAAAGATGAAAATTGGGTTAAAGCAATGGAAGAAGAATTGAACATGATTGAAAATAATAATACATGGATTCTTGCTTCTATACCTAAGGATAAAAATGTAATTGGAACTAAATGGGTCTTCCAAAATAAATTGGATGAAAAAGGTGAAGTTGTTAGGAATAAAGCTAAACTTGTTTGTAAAGGATATTCTTAGATGGAAGGTATTGATTTTGAGGAGAATTTTTCTCCAGTAGGTATAATTGAAGCTGTTAGATTATTTCTTGCTTATGTTGCCTACAAAGATTTCAAGGTTTATTAGATGGATTCCAAGTCAACCTTTCTTAATGGTGACATGAAAGAGGAAGTTTATATTGAGCAACCAGATGGATTCCAGTTGACAAATCAGGAAGATATGGTTTGGAGATTGAAGAAAGCACTGTATGGATTGAAGCAAGCCCCCCAAACTTGGTATGCCAGTTTGGATAAGTATTTGATGAAGCTTGAATTCAATAAAGGTATTGCTGATAGTAATTTGTATTTCAAGATTGATCATGGTAACATTTTGATTGTTAAAGTTTTTGTTGATGACATTATTTTTGGAGGGAATGATAGTTTGTGCAAGAAGTTTGTTGATGACATGCATAATGAGTTCGAAATGCCTATGATTGGTGAAATGAAATTCTTCTTGGGATTGCAAATTACTCAGTCAGATAAAGGTATTTTTATATCTAAGTCCAAGTATGTGAAAGAATTATTGAAGAAGTTTGGTTTAGAAGGTTCAAAGCTAGTTGGTACTCCTATGGTGACTGGATGTAAGTTCACAAAGGATGATGATTCTCGAAAGCAAATCAGATTAGATACAGATATGTGATTGGTGGATTGTTATATTTAAATTAGACTAGACCTAATATTATGAATTTTGTATGTCTTGTTGCTATATTTCAAGCCGATCCTAAGGAATCTCATGTTGTAGCTATGAAAAGAATATTTAGATATTTGAAAGGGACAATTGATTTTGGTTTGTGGTATCCTAAAGATGATGAATTTACTTTGAGTGCTTTTACATATATTGATTGGGCAAGTGATGTTGATGAACAAAAGAGTACTAGTGGTGGTGTATTTTTCTTGGGAAAGAGATTGGTTTCATGGATGAGTAAGAAGTAAAATGCTATTTCTTTATCTACTGCAGAGGCTGAGTATATTGCTGCTGCTAGCAATTGTACACATGTAATATGGATGAAGAAAATGTTGAAGGATATCTGAGTTGTTTATGATGTGCCTACTATTATATACTGTGATAATTCAAGTGTTATCAACATTTCTAAGAATCCAGTGTTGCATTCCAAGACAAAGCATATATCAATCAAGTTTCATTTCTTGAGAGAGAAGGTGAATGAGAAGGAAGTCAGATTAGAGTATGTATCCACAAAGGAAAAAATTACATATATCTTCATGAGGCCTCTGCCTAATGATAATTTTGAGTATCCTAGAGAGAAGCTAGGGGTGATTTCCCCCTTAGATAAGAACTAATATGCATGGATTTGCATCAATCTGGTGGATTTTATAGTCATATCTTGTGATCCAAATTGATGAGTGGTGGTTGCTACTTAGGGGGAGTAGTCAGTGGTGTGATTCAGATGTGAGGGTGAAAAGTTCAGTTTTGTGAGTTAGTTCAAAGGGAGAGAATCAATATTGCAAATATGTGTTTTTGCATTGATGTCAAAGGGGGAGAGAGTTATGTGAAAAACCAAATAATAATCTAAGGGGGAGATTGTTGATTGTTGAGAGTTGTTCATTCTTTGTGATTTATTGTTTTTTATATCATATGTTGCCATCAATGCCAGAGGAGAATATTGTTGAGACAATGTGCAAATATGTGTTTGGATTGATTGAGTGATGTGTTGTCATTGCTGTCAATATATTCCTCTATGTCTTTCAGTATTGCAGTCAGATTAAGTGAGTTCGTTTGGCCAGTGTGTTGCAGATTAAAGGGTTTTGAGATAAGTATATATAGTTGATTTAGCTAAAGAAATTTGTGGTTCACATGGTGATTTGATCAAGTTATGAGATCCGGTATTGTGGCTGGTTTTTCTGTTGTTCAATGTTGATTAGTGTTCTGGATCTTGCTTTGGATTGCCGCACATTGCAATATTTTGGTTTGTAGATTTGACAGTGTTTGGGATGTTTTGGTGTGTCCTCAATTTAGATGGTTCATGATTTGGAGGTCCGCAAGTGAATTTTCAATTTGATAGTCAGTTCAGTTAGTGTTCTTGACGTTCGATATAATGGTGATGATGATTCTAGTAAGTGGTGATGTTATGGTTTTTTATGCGATAATTCACATTGCTTGTGGATGTTTCTAGATCATGTCCTATTTATGTTGGTGGTCCACATTGATCATGTTAGTCCCAACCGGTGCTGAGAGGGGAGGGGTGAATCAACACTTTACTAGTTTTACAAAATTAAAACCTTTTAACTCAAGATTGCACTAACTTAATATTCATCAATATAAATAGTTATTGTAGAAGAACATACATGCATGGAAAGATACACAGTAAGACCAAGATTTATCTCATGGAAACCCAAATGGGAGAAAACCACGGTGTGAGTAGAAGCTCACAAAATTTGCACTCTTCTGGAGTACGCCTAGTGAGGAGTCATCCCTATTAGGAGATTACAAAGACACTGTTAAGTGCCACTCGGTTAAGGGATTTTATTTAAGGCATGTTAGTGCCTTTACCCTGTTAGAGGTAGCCCTTTTAAAGGTCTTAGGATCATCAATTAAGATGTCACCCGGTTAAGGGATTTTACAAAGGGACCTGTTAAAGTCCACCCGGTTAAGGGATTTTGAGTTGCGATGGTTAGAAAGCAACAAGAAGTTGATTTGCTGGAATAACTACTGATAACTTGATCAGATCATAATGAAAATCATACTCTGTCTCCACTGGTTGTGTCTTCTCTGCACTACACCGGTCCTCTGCTCATACCCTCGACTCTGCACTCTGTCGGTCTAATTTACACACACTCTGATCTGCTAAATCATTTAGCACCTCCTCACTCTTCACTCTGCACTTTGGATCGCCTCTCACGGGATTTTCACTTTACAAATTTTATGATGAAGAGTATTTTGAATGAACTCAAAATACTTTATACAATCTCTGCCGTCACCTTCAAGTGTTTTCTTAATCAATGCAATCACAGATTTTGGTAGATTTAGAATTCAAATCTTCCCACTCTTTCTCTGCACGCCCTGCAACAATTCCACCAACTACTCAACCAATTCTGCCACTGCATCCCTCAAAAAATAGTGACTTCTGGGTCATGTTTAGTCTTTTAAATGCGAACTAGAAAATCCACAAATAATCATGGCTTAACTGCATGATAACTGAAGTTGACTTCACCAACCTTTAGTTGGGCGTAGCTACAAACTCACCAACTCACCTTTTGCCATCGCAACTATGTAACCGATATCGATCCAAGATTTACGTTGCCTGCCTATCTTCCTCCTGCTTCACCAATGTACTGGTATACCACTATGCTCTTCATTACCAGTTCATCCTTTGATGCCGATTTGTAGTGCTTCCATCAAGCCTCTTCTCCTGTTTGCCAATGAGGTTCCGATTTGCATACAACCTCAAGCTTTCTTGCCTAAGCCACCTTTTGTGACTTCATCATCATCAAAATGACCAATTCGAAGATCTGACCTCAACATCAATCTTCTTGAGTGACAGACCGGTTAGCTTAATCTGTCTTCCCTTGAGCTGATTAAATCTTGATCATCTGTTTCTTATGCTGCTTCCATGTTGTTTACAAGCCAACACCTTTGCTACTGAGATACACCACTCCACCGGTCAGTGTTAGACATCAATGAAAAATCTCAGCTAATATACTGATTCTCTGAATTAACCGGTTTTGTCAATGCCAATAGATCGATGTGTGCATTATTGATGATTTTCCTTGATCCAGTGGTGTTCTTCATGTTCTTGGACGACATGATGCTTGTAGTGTGTTGCAAATGTTCATGGCATAATTCTTGGAGCTGTTTCATGTTTGAGGTGGTGATTTCAGTCCATACTATGTCTTAATTGACATTTTTTTGGTCTGCATATGTTACTATAGCATGTGTGGTTATATCTTTGTTATTTGTGATGTGTGTTGAGTTGACTTTGAAAGATAGGTTGATGATATGTATAAATAAATGTAATAATCTTGTGAGAGAGGTGTCTATGTGTGCGAATAATGTTTTGATCTTTTAGAAGCAGTGAAGTAGTGCAAATAAGCGTGAAGAAGTGCAAAAGAGCAGATTAACTGTTTTGTGTTTAATCGAAATTCTAATCAAGCATGAGGAGATGCTATTTAATCAGTTCATGATTTTCTAGATGTAATCCGAATGTTTTTGTAAGACAATGAGTCTTCCTAAGGGTTGTAGCCCTCTTTGTTATCTTTTTGAGCAGTGAGGTCTAGGCAGTGTGCCTAAATGCATGCACATTCCCATTGTAATATTTCATATACTTCTAATAGGGTATCATCATATTGGGGATAGGATCCCACTGTGGTTTTTCCCTTAACTAGGTTTTCCACGTCAAAAATCTTGGTGTTATGTGTATTATTGATGTGGTGCTGATTTATGCTTTCATTGTTAATTGTCAGATTTGAATTTGTGTTTGAGTTGTGTAAATATTTTGAGAAAATTGATTCACTCCCCTCTCAGTTTTCTGCCTTGTTGACAACATATTTTGTGTTGTAAGGTGTCATAAAAAACTCATCAATAGTAAGCAAGACACAATTTCAGTTATGGTCTTTCTCAACACTCACTATTGCATAATATTATAAATGGCACTTGGTTGTATTTTATCATACACACATTCTTTAGCTGCAAAATAGGACTATTCAAGACCCTTGCATGGTTAGATTTGGACTTAATCAATAAGCTTACACATTTTACCTTAAGGCACCAATGGTTGACAACTTTAATATTTATTGATAGCTATATTTGGGTATTTAAGATTGTATAGTGATAAAGATCTCATATTTTCTCACGTTAAGCCTCTGGTAAAGAGAATTTGATTTTAAATATACACATGTTTTTATTTCATTTTAATTTTGATGTTATGTTTGGATTCAATTACATTGTATTGGGTGGAAATGGAAAAATAGAAACTAGTGCGAGTAAATTTATAAAATTTAACAAGTTTAAGTATGCATACAAATACTTTTAGCATGTCCTATGAGATAAGTAATTTTATCTTATATGATAATTCAATTATTTCTTTTAACATATTTTTATGTTCATTAGGATAAAAAGTATATATTTGGTATTTTTCTTATGTGTTTTGTATTCATATTGATTTGTTTGTCTTGAATATACCATCTATTGTATAAGCAACATGTTTTATTAAGGGATGGTAAATAATTAGAGCTATGTTTGAATGCAACTCTCACATTCTAAGGACTAATATTCGATCTATATTATCCATTCTTTTACCTTGGTACTTGAAGTTGATTGAGGAAACATATTGTCAAGCTTGTGTTCAAGATGCTAAAAATATAGCCTATTGAAAATCATGCATATCATGTTATGAACAGATCAATCTATTACTACCTTTTTTCAATAATGGATTGGAGCAAATGTTCTACTTTTGATAGAAAAAATATAAGTGGATCCTTTCTCTTTCGTTTTATAAATTGAATTATGACTTGACCGTTGGAGGTTGTAGACACCTAAAATTGTCCTAATCTAATTAAATAAATATTTTATTTATTTAATTAATTCATTAAACCTTTTCTAGCCTTTCCTCTATTTAAATAATTTTTTTCATTTATCTAAATTATCTTTTCCCTAAATTAAACAAATATTTTATTTATTTAATTGGCCCTTCTTCTATTAATTAAATAGATCTTTATCTATTTAATTAATTCATTATATTTTTTCCTCCATGCAACTTGCCATTCATCTCTTAATTTACCTTTAACCACCTCTCTAATGTTTTCCTATTTTCTATAGCTACTCTCTAATCCTATCCGAACATTTATCCCTCCACCTCTTAATCCTAGCCCTTCATTTCTAGAGTACTCTCTATATAAGAGGATACTTTCATCTTTATCAATCCCTAGCAAGGGATCAATCACTCAAGCATCTACACAACCACAATCTGTTATTTGTTGAGCTATTGTGCACACATAAAATATGAGAGCAATGATATCAAGCAAGATCAATGGAGAGAGGAAACAATGGAGATCAAACCCTAATGAGCATGCGAATGGTATAATCTTTCATATTTGTTGTTTTGCATGCTTTTAGGTTCTTCATTGGTTTATGGTGGATTTCATTATAGAACTAGGGTTTTATGTGGCTGGATCTTTATTTAGTTTTACAATATTTGAATTCCCAATTTCACCGTATACAGAGGTAACCTTTGTCTATTCAAAGGATGGTGCATCATCCAAGATTATGAAGGGTCTATTTTCAATGCTACCTCTATGAAATCATTGATGTGTTCCAACAACAAGGTCGAGGATTAAGATTTTCTCCTTGGTTTAGAGCTACCAAATTTAAGTGGCATCAAATTATTGCAAATTGAAGGAGACTCCATGTTGATCTTTCATGCTCTTTACAACAAAGGTTCATAATGCTAGAAAATAGATAACATTATTTGTGAAATATAGCCTAGTTCAGATTCCTTTGATAACTTTATAGTTAGCCATTGTTATAGAGATGCCATTTCAACTCAGACTATAAAATGGGCCAAAGCCATTTCCATTTCTAGTAGTCATTACTTGTTGACTTGAGTATAAAATTTGTGATGTATGTACTAGGGTGTTGTATACAAGGATAAACCCTAATTCACTTTGAAACATATAAGATTCATCTATCTTGCACTAAGAAATGCACCATCTTTCAAAGAGCATTGTAGCACACCATTACATCATCAACTAGTATTAACATCATTGTCAAACTGGGCATACTACATGGTTGCTTGGTGCATCTTTAATAATTGTTTAAACCGTTACTTTGAATCTAAGTGTTTGTCTATGGATAAGATCCTCACATAGAAAGCTCCTAAATGTGTTCATCAATGTCACCATTGCAAACAAAATCAAGAGCTACGTAGCTAAGACATGCATGTCATTTTTATGAGTGAAAGGAAGTAAGCTCACAAGATCACTACTACCAAATGCAACTTCATAGACAAATTTTTGATAAGAAGTGAAAATAAACTGTCCATAAAACCAAAAAATATATAAATTTCTTACATTAACTTAATGGAATGATTAATTCAATCAATTATGGATTTAAAAATTAATTAGCAAAGAAACAAACAAAATACATGATATAATTTGGGAAAAGTCTTTTGAGAGAAAAATAGCCTTCAAAGCATACCTCATGTATTATTTAGGAACAAAATAGTTCCGCTACATTCACAAAGCATCAATGCTATGCTATGAGAATGAGGAGATAATAAACTTTTGGCTCTTGAAGTGAATTTGATTGCATATCTGCCAACTTTCACACATTTTGTCTATTGCGATATCACTTTTGTCTACTACTATCTTAGATTTAATCTTTCACACTTTTCTTCCTATAGTATTGGGCTGGTGTCTCATCATTATTGCATTTTCTCTCCATAATTGTTAACCTATTTTCTTCCTTAAAGCAACATATTTATGCTTCCTTTCTTGCCCTCTTGCCCTATCTTCTTGTCTTCACTTGGATTTTGATATGCCTTTCAAGATAGGTATTTGTTTTCTATGATAAACCCTATTGTAAGTACCTTCTTCTTTACACTTCCTTTGTTGTCCCTTAACAATTGATTTATTTTGGCAACTTGAAACTATATATCCATGATTCAACAATTTCCTTCTCTCCTTATCAACTCACTTATCCACATGCTTACTTCTACTTATATGATCAAAACTAACATTTTCATTTTCACTTAAATAACAAAAATCAGCATTATAACATCCTTTTACCTACCATCTAGATTTTCTTCCACCATTGGCTTCTTTGTTTTCCATTTTTCCTCTTCGTAGACATATTGTTCTCTGGAACATCTTCCAAGGAATCATGATACTCTAGGGCATCTTCAAAGTCTTCTTTATCATGCTATAATACTTCAACATCATCCTCAACTTTATTTTCAAAGTATTTACAATGGCCCCTTGCTGCAAACTGTTTCTTGTGATAAACTTATAAGGCATTGAGAGGGAGGGGGGCGGGGGGGTGAATCAGTGCAAGCAAAAACAATATAAATTTGATCACTACTTTAATCAACTTGAAACTTAACAAGCGTGCAAGGAAAATAACTACATAAGATAACACCCAATAAAAAATGAACCACATAACACAATGTTTTTCATGTGGAAACCCAAATGGGAAAAACCACGGTGGGAATCAGTACCCACAAGGATAAACTATCTGCAAAATAGAAATCTGATCGGTTAAGGTCATACAACTGCTCTATTAGGAGCACACTCGGTTAAGAGTGTCTTAGCCTGATTAAGAGATATTACAATAAGGCCTGTTAGGACCATCCCTATTAGGAGCTACCTGGCTAAGGGATTTCAAAACACAAGCTAATGTGTCACCTGGTTAGAAGATTTAAACCTTCTGACCTGTTAGGATCCTACAACACCCTATTAGGAGTGACCTTGTTAGAGGATTTTATCTTGCTGCAATTGTTAGGGAACACCAAGTTTAACTGATCTTCATATAGAACTTCCATGCCTGATTAGATCCACTTCATTATGCTTATAACACTAACTAGACATCACTCTTTAGACTACTTCCACCACACAATCAAATCCACACTATAGATCTCATATTTGATACATCATCACACAATATTCATCCTTTTACAAACAACTTTGCTAAGTTGGCTAATAGCCTTGGAACAATTTCCTAGGTGCAATGTATCTAGACAATCTTGCTCATTACACTTTACTCATGTCGGCCAAACACATTATAACTAAAAAATATAATATTATGTCTACCAATTTACTGATCTAAATAACTCTGCTCTATCGGTTTACTGTTCTTCTTGACTGACTTCTCAGTACATCATAACTCACTCATTCAATCGAATATGCTGATGCGGTTTTGGTCATAGACTCCTGCCAATGTGATGAACATACATTTCAAACTGCAACACTTAACTCTTCATCAATCTTCCATACCAGTTGCTTGAACATGGCACTGTCTCTGTTTACCGGTTCACTGTTTAACTAACTCCACTATCGATTAAGCTTTACCGGTTGGACTAAATGACTTAGATGACTGACAAAACATGGTTTCCATCAATGCCAACACAAAACAAGTCATCAATCAACCTATTACATCATATCATCATCATCAAGCCAACAATCTCCCCCTTTGGCATTGATGACAACACTTAGGATTTTTTTTTGTCTAAGTGTCACATTACAAAAATTATGACTCATGACTCAAATACATAACATGACCCCCCCTTGGCAATTGTATACTATTACAAAAATTTACAACATATATACTACTTCCCCTTTTACAAAATTTTGAGTCATACTACTTCTCCCCCTTCGACAACAATGGCAAAGGTAAGAAAATACATGAAAAGATAAATGCAACATATATCAAAATTTGCATTACCAAATATATAAATAGGAGTTCAACAATTTTTACAATGGTATCTTAAGAAATACATCTGCAAAATTAGACTTCAAAAGTTTCAAATCATTATGCCAAGTCTCCAAAAGTGTCCCTGTGATCTCAGTATGTGTCCTGATCTAAGATGCAAGCTCCTCCATTGCATCAAGTGTGCTCATCTCCGGTATAGCCAAAATTTCCTGTGTTTCCTTGTAACCTCTTTGCAAAATTTCAATCTTAGGGACTAAAAGAGTTTGTAACTCTTGCATTGATGTAGTCCTTTTCATCTGCTCTGCCTCATATGCTTTAAGCTTATGCTGTAATGTAATAACCGATCTACCAAAATTGATTGCTGAATCATGTAAGGGATTAAATGATTCACACAAAACTTTTAGCTCATGCTGAGCTTCCTGCTTCTTCTTATCAAGATCATCACAAAATAGTGCAAAATTTGAAATGGTAGAAAGTATTTTACCTCCGGTTGTCAATGCTTCTCTTATTAAGTTCAAATTGACAGTAAGATCAGCTTTATCTTTGTCAATAGACTTCATCAAAATTTCAATTCTCCTCTTCTCATATTCTTTTTCAACATTATGAAATGATGCTTCCTCCAAACTCTTCATTTGTTCACTAGCTGAATTTACCAGTTCTTCCAGCTTGTCAATAGGATTAGGAAGAATGTCTATATTAGTCTCTAGTAATATAATGGATAAAATATTAACTGCATTTTGAATAGTTTGTTCCTCTTTCCTCTGAACTCTCATAATTTTCTTCTGTTCCCTAGATTGCATAGCAGATGCAATCTCCATCAAATCAGTAGGACTTAGCATGTCCATGTTAATAGGTCATTGAATACTCACCATGTCATCCTCATCATCATCATCAACAATTTTATTAGATGTAAGTGACCTGGGGGTCACTTTATATTCTTTCTTCTCTTCCTCCTGCTTCTCTACATCCTTCTCCGGTGACTTATTTTTATCATTCTCCTCTTCTTTCTCTTCAACTTTCTCCTCTTCCTTCTTCTTATCCTTCATCGGTGGTGCAATGGTTTTTACATCCTATTTGTGTAATCACAGATGGCTCTTGTTCTTTTGACCTTTCCGGTTGCTCAGTGGTTAGTACATTATCTGTATCTTCATTCACCAGTTGCTATGTCATTTCTTCATCTTGTTGTTGTGCCTTCTCTGCATCTGTCTTCACATCTTCTTTAGCTATACCGGTTAGATTTACTTCTCTCTTCATCAATGATAATGATTGATTCTTGCTTAGTGTGTGTATCAAGTGGTGTTTCAGTAAACACAATTTCATTCGATATAATGTCATTAGTGTTCAAATTGTCAGGGAGACTTTGTCCTTTAATTTTGTTTGGTTCCTCTTCTTAAGGAATAAGTCATAAAAACTTCTTCAAAATTTTCTCAGTCTCAGGATGCATTGACTGAGATTCACCAACTAATAATCTTGTCATGGCTTGGTGATGATGATATGATGTAATAGGTTGATTGATGACTTGTTTTGTGTTATCATTAACCATGTTTTGTCATTCATCCAAGTCATTTAGTCCAACTGGTAAAGCTTAACCAGTAGTGGAGTCAGTGAAATAGTGAACTGGTAAACAAAGATAATGCTATGTTCAAGCGACCGGTACAGAAGATCGGTGAAGAGTTAAGTGTTGCGGTTTGGAATGTATGTTCATGACATTGGCAGGAGTCTATCACCAGAACCACATCAAAAAATTCGATTGAATGAGTGAGTTATGATGTACTGAGCAATTAGTCACGAAGAACAGTTAACCGGTAGAGCAAAGTTATTTAGATTGGTAAACCGGTAGACATAATGTTATATTTTTGAGTTATAATGTGTTTGGCTGAGATGAGTAAAGCGTAATGAGAAAGATTGTCTAGATACATTGCACCTAGGAAATTGTTTCAAGGGTATTAGCCGACTTAGCAGAGTTGTTTATAAAAAGATGAATATTGTGTGATGATGTATCAGATATGAGACCTATAGTGTGAATTTGACTGTGCGGTGGAAGTAGTCTAAGAGTGATGTCTAGTTGGTGTTAGAATAAGAACTTAAGTGGATCTAATTAGGCACAAAGGTGCTATATGCAGATCAGTTAAACTTGTTGTTCCCTAATAGTTGTAGCAAGATAAAATCCTCTAACAAGGTCACTCTTAACAGGGTGCGGTAGGATCCTAAAAGTTTTGAAGGTTTAAATCCTCTAACCAGGTGACACATTAGTTTGTGTTTTGAAATCCCTTAGCTAGGTAGATCCTAACAGGGCTGGTCCTAACATGCCTTATTGTAATAGCTCTTAATCGGGCTAAGACACTCTTAACTGGGCATGCTCCTAACAGAGTAGTTGTATGACCTTAACTAGTGAGATCTATATTCTACAAATAGTTGATCCTTGTGGGTACTAATTCCCACCATGGTTTTTCCCATTTGGGTTTCCATGTGAAAAACATTGTGTTATGTGGTGCATGTTTTATTGGGTGTTAGCTTATGTGGTTATTTTCCTTGCATGCTTGTTAAGTTTCAAGTTGATTAAAGTGGTGATCAGATTTATACTATTTTTTCTTGCACGGATTCACCCCCCCTCTCAAGGCCTTATAAGTTTATCAATTGGAATCAGAGCCTAATTCCCTTAATGCTTAACCGTTTGGGAAGGGTCCTTAAGGCTATCATGGGGGATATGAGTTATAGAGAGATTTCTAACAGGCTTGCTGAATCTGAAGAAGCCCTAGGTGAATTGAGGGTCAAGTATAAAGCTTCATTGGCTAAGAGAAGATTGCTAGTTGAACAGTTGTTTGAACTTAGTGAGAATAGTTCATCCGAGGAAACAAACATTGATGCATTGGCTAATAAGGTGGAAAAGCTAAATGATAAGAAGTCAAATCTGAGAAGAGAGTTGGAATCCCTAACCATCAGAATGAGTCAAGAGTTGGAAGCCAGAAGGACAATTGAAGAAAAATTTGCACCTAAGACAAAGAAGAACACCGGTAAGAAAACCTACAAACCAGTATGTTTTAATTGTCAGAAGGTAGGTCATACTGCTAATGTTTGTAGAAGTAGATCCAATACCTTTGATGGCTATAGATGTAACGCATATGAAGGATATAAGTGTAGAAATTTTGATGGCTATTGCTACAATTACAACAAGTATGGGCATAGAGCTATTGAGTGTAGGTCTGGAATGAACAACCAAAGATCTTACATAAATCATGAATCATAGACCTAGTGGTGAATGACAAAGATCTTTCAATGACTGAAGAAACCCTACTTGGCAGAGACCTTATGTGAACTGGTCTAGTCCTTATGAAAGAAATAACAAATAGAATGTGACTTGTTCAATCTATCACAACTATGGAAATGTTTCTATGAATTGTCGGAGAAGAACTAGTAGAGGAAATGCTAGACCTTGGAGAGTATTTGGAATGACATGTTTTCATTGTCACAAACCGAGACAAATTGCAAGGTTTTGTGGAGCAAGAATGAACCAACAGGTAAAGTAGTCTACTGATCGGAAAGGGAAGGAGAAAGGTGATGTGGAAGTGACGAGAGCATAGATGAACAAGACCTGGAGAAAGAAGAGTGATGAGAAACCATTGAAAGACCCTAATTATTCACCTAGTATGGAGAATTCATCAGCGATAAACTAAGCTGTTATAAAGCTTAGGGGGAGCTTATTGTCACATCTATTTCTGAACCCCCTGAAGGACTGTGCAGTAAGTTAAATCTGCATGCTCAAATGTAATTTGATGTTGTGTAATGATTTTGAGTTGAAACCAGTATGTTGAATGTGATATGAGAACCGATAGCATGTTTTAGGGTTGAATGGTGTTTAGGGTTTGTTCAACCGGGTATAACATTTAATGCAGTAGGTGTTAAGCAAATAAAAGGATTTTTTCAGTCTTATTTATCACATAAAATTTTTGAGAGCATTTGGAGAGAGAGAAAAACCTAGAAGAGATTTTGATTACTACTTTGGTAAAGATTGACAACAGATTGAGAATATTTGTGAATAGTGAGTTAGTGAAAGTGCATTTCAGTGTAGAAACCCTAGCTATGAAGGAGGTAAAATGTATTTATCTAGAATCTGATTCTGAGTTTGATATTTTACAATGGATATGCCACACATTGTAGATGTTACTGTTAGACCTTGACCAAAATTCAAGAGGCATCCACACTGTTGGTCTCAAATTTTGATTGCTTTGTTTTCCCTATTCGAATCTTAAATCTCTGTCACTTATGGAGAGAAACAACAGGAAATAGAAACAAAAGACAACATATAACAAGGTTTAAACCGAAACCTTCTACACTTCAAGCTTTCACTTAGCTTAGGCGGGTTTACCCTTTGTGATTACTTTTCACAACTGTGATTGAAGACTTGTAGAAAAACAGAGTCAACTTCTGCAAACCTTATCACCTTGAACATAATTGAACATAAAAGAAAGACTTGTAATCATTTTCATTGATCTCCAAGAAGGTTACAAAACCTAGCAAACTATACCAGTGCCTTATCCTGGGCTTCAGAGTCACCTAAGACTAAATAAAAATTCTAAATAGGAAATCCACATACATTTTGATGCCCTGCAAAAAGGATTAGAAAATCTGTTTGATGGCAACACACACAAGAGCACAAGAAACAAACATTAGTGTTAGCAACAAAAGATTATCCTAAACAGGCATATCAAGAGAGATATTAAGCATGAAATAGAAAGCATATAAACATAGAATGAAATAGCTAATCAAGATGCTCATAGTTGCTCCTCCCTTGTTCCTCTCCTCTCCAAGTCCCAAATGAGTGTAGCTCTCAGCAGCTTTTTGCACTATGGATGCTTATGGAGGATTGAGATTTAATATTAAGCTTCAAATATGAAATGAAAAGCTAAATACTATGCTATTGATGCTAAAATGATTGATTTTACCAAAAAGACAAGATTTTAGTTATGCTATGCTAAATGCTCTCTAAAAATGTCTATAGCCTAAATGCATACAAGTTTTCAGGATCTGGATTATGAAGGAATGGGCTCTATTTATAGGAAAAATGGAGCAATGGATGGCCAGGATTGAAAGGTTTAATCAAGGGTCAAGCTTGAAAGTTGGGGATCCATGTGCACAATTTGCACCAATGAAATGGTGACAAGTGTCAACATAAGATTGGGTTGAGAGAAGAGGTTGGAGGCATTAAATGCCTGAGGAGACCTCATGGTTATCTAGAAGGTAAGGGTCAAGCCTAAATTAGAATTACCCACTGGATTAGGAGTTAATGCAAGGATAAACCTTTGTGCAAATGATTAAGAGATAATCATGGTCAAAGCATTAAAGGCTTGATGAGACCATTGGGTTGGGTAGAGGTTGAGTCAAAACAAATGTTTTAACCATGTGGGAGGGTTTGAGGTAACCATTAATGGTTATTGGAGACTTTGGGGATTAAGTGGTTGAAGGTTGAAAGCCTTCAATGGTTATCAAAGACTTTGAGCCATTTAGTGGTTGAAGGTTGGAAGCTTTCAAAGGTTATCCAAGACTTTGAGACATTTAGTGGTTGAAGGTTGAAAGCCTTTAATGGTTATCAAAGACTTTTAGGCTTTGAGAGGTGACTCCATTTTGCTTAGGAATGTGACAATAATTAGGGGATGGATTAAGTTAATTAGGAAGGGGTTAGAAGAATCTAGAAGGGGATTAGATTTTGCAAGTGGATTTGGTGGGTGAGGGAAAATAGGATTTTATTAAAATAAAAATTCATTTATTTCAATAAATGTGTGCAAGTTGTATTTGGATAAATATTCAAATAAATATTAATTTATTTAAATGAGAAAAAGGAAGATAAAGCATTAAAATGCTTGAAGACTTTGAGGGGAACCATTAAAGGCTTGAAGACTTTAAGGAAAACCATTAAAGTCTTAAGAAGACTATAGAAGGAAGCCATCAAGTTTGAAGACTTTAAAGCCATCAAGTTTGAATACTTTAAGGGAAACCATTAAAGGTTTCAAGTGGGTGAGGATAAATAGGATTTTAAATAAATAATTTATTTAAAATAGTTGTGCAACTTGCTTTTGTAGGAAAATACAAGTGGGTGGAGGATAAAGGTGATTTAAATAAATTATTTATTTAAAATAATTGTGCAACTTGCTTTTGTAGGAAAATACAAGTGGGTGGAGGATAAAGGTGATTTAAATAAATGATTTATTTATTTAAATGTGAGAGGTGGGATTTTGGGGGATTTAAATAAATATTAATTTATTTAAATGTGAGAGGTGGGATTTTGGGGGATTTAAATAAATATTAATTTATTTAAATGTGAGAGAAGATTTAATTAAACAAATATGATTTATTTATTTAATTAATGGTATGAATTTGGTTAAGTGAATTAAATCAAATAAATTGAATAATTTATTTAATTAATAGGAGAAGAGGGTTAAGATGAATTAATTAAATATTAATTTAATTAATTATTAATTGATGGTTAAATAATCAAATAAATACTAAGTATTCATTTAATTAAGTGGACAGATTTATGTGACTACACATTTCATCATTCTGACTTCACCAAACTTATATATGCCTGACATATATAAATTTTACCTTTATGCTAAACCCAGTTATCAGATTCAAGCAGAGTTACTGATTTACTATCAGGAAGATCTTAAGTATATTTAATCCCCCTCCTTGAGAGGAAAAACTAAAACATTTCTGTAAAATTGCCTTGCAACTCATTCAATCAAACAATACTAGATTATCTAACTGAACTAATAAATCAATCATACATACAAGAAGACAACGAGAATCTAGCCTCAAAATGTTGTGATCTGTGTATTGATATCCTTCTTCAAAATCTTTACATAACTCAGAATGATCCTTCAAAACCAAAAAAAGGCCCTAAATATATTTTGCCAGAGTTTTCTTACAAAATTCTTGTGATCCTTCTCAAATGAGAAGAATAGAGACTAAGAAGAAGAGGGAAAAGATTAGGCCTGCAACCAAAATTGCTAGATGCCTTCTTGCCTAACTGAAAAGTATTCCGTTCTCCTTTCCATGGAAACTGCTCTGAAAATGTTGGATATCTGTTGAAACAAACTTCATGACGATTCCTTGTCTCGAGGGCTTTCCAATGGTATACAATACTTGCCATTTCGGGCAAACATTAGCCTCTGAGCGAATTAATCACTCATACCTTTGTCATCTAAATTTTTCAAATTTTTTATATAGTCTCAACTATATATTTAATCTGATTTTAACTTTGATTTTTCTTTGATTTTGGCCTTGTTTTTTATTTGACACCTTGCCACGTGGCAACCTGTGATTCGCTCGCAGGGTCTACTAGTTGCCACCTGTTTGTCAGGTTTTCCATGTGTCTGCCACCTCAGCAGTCTGGTCTCAGTCTTTCGGTGGAATTTCTTCCTCGGCGAGCGGTCTATAGGTCTCATCGAACAGGCACTTTCATCGAAACCGTCGGGCCCACTGCGAACTGCCACTTGAGCGCCATGTCACTGCCGGGTCTGCCACGTGTCCGCCACCTCAACAGTCTGGTCTCAGTCTTTCGGTGGAATTTCTTCCTTAGCGAGCGGTCTATAGGTCTCATCGAACAAGCACTTTCATCAAAACCGTCGGGCCCATCACGGACCACCACCTTAGTGCCATGTCACTGTCGGGTCTGCCACGTGTCTGCCACCTCAACAGTCTGGTCTCAATCTTTCGATGAAATTTCTTCTTATAGGTCTCATCGAACAAACACTTTCATCGAAACCATCAAGCCCACTGCGAACTGCCACCTCAGCGCCATGTCACTGCCATGTCAGCGGCACCCGCAAGCTATCTTTCCACCTAGACCTGCCACTTGTCTTTCGCCATTTCATGATAGGTAACTCTCGATCATCTTCCCTTTGCAAAGTCACGACAACCGTTGGATCTCCTGCAACTTGCTCGTTGGTTTAATCTGCTCCTCTGCAAATCCGTGCCTGCATGGGGTCCACCTTGTCGCCACTTGTCAGCCTGCTCGGTCACCTTGGGATCCATGCCCACACGTGTGGGGTCCACCTGGGCGCCCATCAGCATCTTGTGTCAAAAGCCCTTAGTTTTTGATATTACACTTGTGTGGAGCTTTTCTTATAAATATTAAAAATATCCACTCCCCAGCCAATGTGGGATATTTCCTTAAGCCTGGGACTGCACCTTTTGAAGCGATTTCTGAGACTTCATGGCTCCTCCTTGCATTTGATTGAAATTTTAAAACCTTTTCATACACCTCCAACATATCATACGTGGGAGGTTTGGGTGCCACATCTGCCAGTTGCAATTGCTTTGAAATTTTTTTGATGGTTTTCACTCCACGTAGGGAGGATTGAGCTGCTTTAAGTTTCCCTGTGGCCTTTTCAACAACCACACACCATGCAAGGAGCATGTATTTGATTCCTATAGTGCTGCCCATACCACACAGAGAGGGGAATTTAGCCTTATACCTATTGATTGCATCACTTGAAAGTTTCAAAAGTGTCTTTTACCATGCCACACAGAAGACAGGAGGAGAGGATGCTGTTTCTATTTGCATTCGCTGGGAATGAAAGTTACTTTACCATGCCACATGAGAGGGGAGAGCTCGTGAGGGGAAACTAGACTGCTTCTTGCACTTGGCTTGGAGGTTTCTACATGCTTCTCCTACCACCAGCCATCACGTGAACTGCTATTACATGCCTTCCTTTAATGTAGAGGATCCACGAGGGGCTTCATACCTCTAATGTGCATTTGCTTGAAGGATTCTAAAACCTTCCTTTTGCCAGCCACGCTGGAAGTGAAACTCACCATGGCTGAGTCTTCTGCAAGGTCTTATCCACCCCATGACAAAGAGGGAAGTTTGCTATGGATAAAAGCTTCTGCATAATCTTATAACAACCATCACGTGGAGGGGAAGGATAGACTGCTGCCCGCATTCTTGTCAATTTGCCTTTGTTTCATGTTCCAAAAAGCCCTCCAAACTCCACGACAGAGGGGGAAAACTTGTTAATGGAATATACTTTGGTTTTTAGCCTTTCAACGCCCCTTTTCAACACCTCCAACTCTTACATTCATATGAAACGGATAAGACCCATGCTGGCTACTCTCTTCCAATCCATACAAAGAATCATTCAGAGGAAGAACAATAAAAATATCCAAATACGGGTCCTTCAACACCATATCACCGAATAGATGCTCATTGCCTACATGTCATGCAGTGGAATTAAATAGAACTTCTCCATTGGAAAACCTTGTAACTACAAAGCCAAATGGACGCTTGGTATATGAAAGCTTCAATTGAGGTTCCTTCTTATTATCAATCACATCACCATTATTGTTTCATAAAAATCAAACCACCACTTATGGTCCAGTGAGAAGGAAGGGTCCATAAATTCCTCCTATCTAGCGTTCACTTTATACTTAAATCATATAAACATATGGTTTAAGATATCACTTTAAACCTTGATTCAAGAAACATTGTGAAGCCACAGGTCAGGTCGGGCCCCAAAGTGGGTCCGGCTAAAAAAAATTTCATTTTCATGCAAATGACCTTCGAAATGCCTCAGACACCTTGAACATACCTCTGGAATCAATCGACATCATTTTCGGATCATCAAGCTGAGTTTTGCAACTTTCAGGCACTCACGCTACATTTTCGCATTTAATCGTGAAGATGTAATTTTCAAACCAGTCAAAACACCTTTCTGGACCTCGCCATCTGACAGGCGTGTACTCTGATATACAAGCATGAAATCTACCAAATGGTTTCTCAAGAAGAATCCTGAGCAAAGAGATTAATTATCAAAAATGACCATTTGGCTTTGTCGGTACTGTAGACCTGATGAAGTCAATGCTCAGGCAACTCATGATGCCTTTCTTAAAAATATCAAACGATCTTCGTAGACCCTCAAATCTAAGACATAGGTACCTTTAAGTATATATCAAATCTTAGAACATTCAGTTCGACCAAAAGACTGTCTGGGTGCGAGTGACACGCTCATGAAAATAGCAACTTTAACTGATACGGCAACGAAAGTACAGATCACTGAAAAAGATGGCTCAAGAAACCCTTCTGAAAACTGATCAAACGGATTGGCAGGAGCTTGAAACTGGAAACTTAGCTTGTCATTTATACCAACAATAGCCCAAAACAAACATTCTGGTATGACGTTCACTGGGGCAACTTTTACACTTATGCAAAACAGGGCTCCGACTAGCAGTTGAAACAGGGACTTGTCAAACCACACCAACTGCAAACGGATTTGGCTTTGAAAACTAAGTAAATAGATTCATAAGGACTTGAAATTTTGCAAGCTAACTCATATTTATGAATAGAATCCAATCCATTTTTAATTTCATCATGACAATCAACAGGGCAAAAGATATAAGCACTCAAAGTAGGCTACTCAATAAAATCTGCATTTGTGCCTAAAATGCACTTTCAGCTCACCCCTCGAAATGGGTACCTGGTAAACTTATCCAAACTGAATTTTGAAAGTTTCACATCACTGCATAGGCCAAATGAAAGGTGTAAGACACAATTTCCAAGCCTTACCCTTTGAAAATCAATCGGCTCCATTTTACCCTCTCTCTAACTAGGCCATTCAAACTGACTCATTTGGAAAAGCAGAGAATTTTTTTGAAATGGGCCTCTAAACTTGACTCAATTTTAATGAGTCCCAACACACACAAATCAACCAAAACTGATCTCGCTGGAGCCCTATCCAGTGTTCCTTATGGTGTTCTGCATGTGGAAGATGTCAGATCTTATATTCACTATAAGTTGGAAGACTTAGGTATTTTTTCTATCTTTGATCAATAAAGGTTAATGTGTGATAAGGAAGGAATTTTGAAAGAACAATTCAGACGGGTTACCGATAAAGGTTTTCATCATGCATTGAATTTTTTGGATGATTTTGAGGAAGAGAATATTAGATATGTGTTGAGAAGAGTTCATGACTAGTTTATGTGGTTGGATCGACAACATAAGATCACTAAGGAAGCTATTCATGCCGTCAACAGATTGTGTGCAACTGGTGAAGTCCTTGCATTGAGATGAATCCCTAAGGATGATGTGAGTAAACTGACAAAATCTAGATGAGATGGATGACCTATGACTGTGAATGAAATTGAGGATCCAAAAGTAAAATATGTATATATGGTCATCATTTATAGGTTTTATCACTCTAGCCGGATGAACAGTATTCCTTGTGCTGTGATTCATACTGCCTATCAGATGATTAAGGATAATGCAAAATATGATATTTCTGAATCCTTAAGAGCACAATTGATGCTAAATGTGGAGTCAGTTAAGAAGGACAAAAGGCATAAATTCAAGTTTGGACAGTTGATTGTTGGTTTATTTTTCTACTTTCAAAATTTCTTTTCTAGTGTAGGTGAAATATAATGGTCTGATGATACACCGACATCCCTGCAAATCAAGAACAATATCAGGATGGTTGGGAATGAATTTAATAAGACCATCTGGGTGTTAGCTTATGTGGTTATTTTCCTTGCATGCTTGTTAAGTTTCAAGTTGATTAAAGTGGTGATTAGATTTATACTATTTTTGCTTGCACTGATTCACCCCCTTTCTCAGTTCCTTATAAGTTTATAGGCTTTGTATCTTCTTGACATACTGCTGTAACTTGCCTCCTATCTTTCTTATCTTCATATTTGTTTGTGGGTGTTGTTCTTGGCCCTTCTCTTTCCAAATTCATGATATTTTTATTGACCTTCCTCATAAGATTTCTTATTATCTCAAACACCACATTAGCAAATGAAATAAGAGACCACAAAGTCTCTATGAGTGCCTCCTTTATGAAGACCTTCTTCTCTTCTTTACTCCTTCCTTTGAGTGCTACTTTCTACACTTGTTTTCTCTACTCTTCATTATTTTTCTTCAAGTCCTCTATGATGAGAAATTCCTTGACCCTTTTCAATGAACATTTCTCTCTTGGAAGCTTCTTGCTGTCCGAACCCCTTGGGGTTTTCCTTATACTTTCATCTTTTCCTTTCAAGGCTACCATCTTGTGCCTTATTATCTTGTTTGCAATCAGATTTGTAGGCCACTTCACCTTCTTTCTCAATTGCCAATACCAAACATACTCTTGGCGTATTTCTTCAAGTCACTATTTTACTGCAATTATACACCTCTCTAAATCCATTTTCAACTCTATCATCTCTCTTTCAAACTTTTCATCTCGCTTTCTCTTATTTGTCTTCATTTTGTCTTTCTTCTTAGAACTTCCTTTTCAAACATTCTGTTGCATCTTTCAATCTTTTCTCTTCTTGACTTCTTGATAGCTCACTTAGGGATTTTCTTATCTTTTTACAATATTGGCATGTTCATGGCCTCATCTTCTTATGCTAATGTTCCCGTGGAGAGATTGTTTTTTCGTCCTTCCTCATTTATCCATACTCCCCTCATCATCCATTTCTCTTTCCATAGATTATGTCCTTATATCCTCGTATGTCTCTTCTCTACATTGCCTCTCTAACTCCAGCATCAACTTTCAATTGCTACGAAACCTGTGATCTCTTCTCCCACAACTAAATAGACTCAAGGTTTTCTACCCTATTTCTACTCACTCTTTTGTTATAGAGAACATCCCTATTTATTCCTTTGCACACATGGGACTTCTCTAGTGAAGGTTTTTATATTCTTAGCTACAATTTCTCCTTACACTACTCTCCATCCACCTATCACTGCCTCTCCTTACTTATAGCATTTTTCCATTGTTTACTATTCACCCAAGGTCATTTCTTTACTCATTTGATTCAGATTCATATTTGATGCCCTTTCTCTTGTTACTAACTCTTATGTCATTTTGTGTACTGCATTTGGTCTTCCAAAGGGTTGGTGCCTTTCCAAAATTTCTTCCCTTTTGACCTATGCCTCTTCTATTCCACGTTGATGCTTTCTTTCCTAATCATTTTCCAACTATTTGTTGGAATCCAAGAACACTGAGAGGGGGGGTGAATCAATGTTTTGCTGGCTAGAGTATTTTTAGCCTTATTAACATATCCACTTATTAACTGGTATGCATAAAAGAAAGTAACAACAAGTAATAACAATGCAATCACAAGGATCAAAACCATAACACAAAGATTTATACGTGGAAAACCTCAAAGAGAAAAAACCACGGTGGGATTGGTGACCCACAATATCTATCCACTGGTCAAATGAATAAATATTACATGAGGGGCCTACACATGTAGGAAGTCCAATAGCCTAGAGCACACTGTTCATCACAAAAGGAGCCTCACTGACTACAAACATAAAATATGGAGTTACAAGCAAAATTCTGAACTCAGAAAATGCATGTGTTATGCTGGATGAGTTTGGGTTTAAGCACCGTCTATACCGGTTTACACTGTTCCCTTATTTACCAGTAACCTTATTTTCTATTCAATCTCCTTAACCACCAACCAAGACTGACTACAAATTATTACATTCACAATCTGTCAATCAAGATCACTCACATGATATTACACACCTATATTTCAAAAATGACCTTAT
The DNA here is from genome assembly GCF_030272615.1 of Cryptomeria japonica. Classification (NCBI taxonomy): domain Eukaryota; kingdom Viridiplantae; phylum Streptophyta; class Pinopsida; order Cupressales; family Cupressaceae; genus Cryptomeria; species Cryptomeria japonica. The sequence continues at coordinate 924,364,931 of NC_081407.1, forward strand.
TGAACTGACTATATACCCTTTACAAACATAAACACAAATACCTTATGTTGGCTTACAATCATATTTATAAGGTGATTACATGTTGGCCTATACAAAATATAAACATTAATTTATGTGACCATTGCCGCCTCCATGCTATGCTTGCCGGATTAATCTCCTATGTTGGCCTTTGTGTATCGGTTCCTAGTTTGCCGGCTACCCTGAATGCAAGTTACATGAATGTCGGTTATTAAATCATGAATACCAGTGAGTACCGATTAAGTATCCAACCAAAAAATGATGTGCGTTGCCATCAATGAGAACACCATTAACCCAGATGAGTGTCAATTTCCAACAATCTCCCCCTTTGGCATTGATGGCAACACTCATGTGAAAAATGGATCAATGAAGTGCTGTTTCGGTTCCCTGCCAAAGCGGATTTCCAAAACTGACGCTGCTCCCCCCGAGCTATACATTAATGCTTAAGTCCCTAGTTATTTTTCACATCAACCTCTCCCCCTTTGACAACAATTCCAAAGCCGGGGTAAATGAATGAATGAAAGAATTAAGTCAAAATTTGTGTTTACCAGAACTGAACGTGCTTGAAAATGTCTGGATAAGCACCCTTCAAAAATGTCAAGTAAGTATCCCAGCCTGATTTTAAGGTTCTCAAAATTGATACCAGGCCATTCAGAATGTAAGCATAAATTTTAACCTTTGTTAGATCTGTCAGTGTGGGCTTACCCATTTGTTCTATACACTCTCACTTATGAAGCAACAAAGTATTAAGTTAGGGACTAACTGATCCTCTTAACTCCCTTGTCCACCGAATCACCCTGTCCTTATCCTTCTTCAAGGCTGAAATCTCAGATTCAAGAAGAAAATTTTTACCACCTACAAAGTTGGTCAATGATTCTATACCATCAAAACTGACTAGAAGCTGCTCAATTGTATCCTTATCTACCTTTATTTGATTATCTAGGTCTGCGGTTAAATTTCTTGTGTTAGTGAAAGACCGGTATACATAATTGCATTGGTGAAGAGCTTCATCAATCCTTATTAGCTCCTCTATCAAATTAGTCTTGTCAGATGCGATCATATTGTTACTGGTGACCAATCTAGCCGCATTGTACCTTTCAACTAGCTATCAGTTTGATACTTGATGCAGAGTTTTATACTATTTGGTAATATATTCTGTCAAACCTCTCAACTTACCAGATGGACTTCCAATCTGATCTATCTTACATTCTAGTGCAAGTTGAAAATTGGGATTCCTTGCTCAATGACTTGTTTATCTTCAGATCCTTTCTTCATTAATTTTTTGAGCTGCAACAAACATGAGTTCAAAACTGCTCAGTTGTTCGATGTTCTTCTTCTCAAAATTTGCTTGAACAGATGAGTCAAGTGCCAACAATGAATGAGTGTTCAAAATTTTCCTAGAGGATTCAACCTTATGACTTGCACCGGTGGCTTCACTACTTGGTGCATTAACCTGCTCAACCTTGACCTCGTCCGTATGTATATTTGTTATCAGAGGTTCAATATCCTCAACTTATTTATTAATGACCTCAACATCAATAACCTCTACATTCAGAGTGATTTGTTCCAGTGTGACCTACTTAGCCTGTTCAACATCAATTGCCGGTAAAATAGCCTCAACATCCTGTACAAGTGGTTCAACTGGAGGAATATCCTCAGTTATTTTCTGTTCCAAAATCGGTGTATCCATACCTAATATACCCTTTTCCTTTCCATAAACTGATGTGTCTTGAATACCAGACTTATGAGGGAATACAGGTAGAGTAAAGAAATTAGGTTTATCTACAAAGAATTTTACCCATGCCTCATGGGTTTCCTTAACTATTTCATTTACTCTACCTACCATGAGACTCACATGCCAGTGTCTGCTTTGGAAAATTATTTTATTTGCATATTCCAGACACTGTTGCATCTCATCATATGTGATAGCTCCATAAATAGTTAACAATTCCTATATCTTTATATGTTTATCCTCTTGAACTGTAGATAATATCCTAGCATCCAATTTATTATATAATTCTGTCGGTATATCTCTATAAGTGATTTCTTATATATGTCTAAGTATAACAAAACTGATTCCTCAATCTCCATTTGTTCCTTATCATCCATATGTAAACAATAATATTGTATATTTCTAAAAATTCCATCTTTGGTTATTTGATCAATCATTTCAGCAACTGAGAGGAGGAATGACTTCAATACTCTTACCGGATTTGATAGCTACATCTATATTTGATTTCTTCTTCTTGCTGGGAGTAGAAGTAGACTCCTTAACCGGTTTCCTCTTCTCTGTGGGTTTCCTCTCCTTCAAAATTTTCTTTGGGGCTATCGGAGGGGTGACCTTTACTTTTTGTTTCTTTCCTTCCTCAGGCTTCTTCCTTTGAATCCATATGTAAGTCTTGGAGATCTTTGGGGGCTCATCTTTAGTATCAAAACCAGATGCAACATAGGCAATATAAGTCTCCAGTTTCTTCCTCTTCAATACACCCTTGCCAGTTGTTGTTGTTGGAGAGGCCTGAATTGCTGTTGGAGAAGATCCTTCTACTAAACCAACGATCTGCTTGATTTCAGAAGACATCTTCCCCAACCTTCTTGATTTGTCCTTCCCTCTTCTTCTTACTGAAACCTATCCAAACTTCAGATTCCTTTTGCTTTGCTGTCCCAAAGGTTTTCTCCTTCTCATCTACTGGGGCATCAATAAGCATCTTGGCATATAATTCCAATATCTATTCATCAACTTCATACCCCATTTCAGTTACCCAGATAGTTTTGGGCTGCACTGCCTCCATCAAAGTTTCATCCTTTGTCACCATAAAATAGATTTTAGTAGAGTATTTATCAACAATATGATCTTTTGAAATGATTTAAAATAACCCCACATAATGAATTCTCTATTCTGACCTAAATTCCTCAAACCATCCTTAATATTCTTGCCTACTAATATATCAAAGACCCATTGTCTCTCACTGGATCCCGATAACTCATTTAAAAAGAAAAGCATTAAACATACAATAAGATTTTCATACCGAAATGTACCTTCCTTTTCTCCCTTAATCTTTCCCAAATTCAAAATTAACTCATCGCGCATCCACTAATAGAGATCATATTTTTCACTTTCTTTGACCATTTTGTATGCACAGTAGGTACAAGAACTAGTGCAAAGTTTAATCGGTTGGATTGGGTTACCTTGTCACTGATGATCATACTAGAAAATTAAACATTTTTGATGCTGATAGTTCTAATCCGCATTGACCGGTTATCAAAGGTGACACCGGTTAACTTGTTCACCTCATTATTGGAAATCTTCTTCTTTCCCAGTGTTTGACCTTCCTGGGGCTAATCAGTGATCGCACAAATAGAATCCTTGGTGATTTTGTGCGGCCAGTCTGTCCATATGAATTTTCCATGGACTCAGCTCAGCACATACTGGATCATCTCATCCTCAAACTTTGGCATCTCTAGAATATCGATGAAACCCTGAATCTCCAAGATTTGAAATTCTGGTTTCATCAACCCATCCTTGTTCAACAGGGTAGTCATGTACATTGTCTTTATCTCCACCAAACCCAGATCCTCCAATCTACAATGAATATAAGTTCTTATGTCCTCCACATAAAGAACTCCATCTGGAACCCTAGAAAATGCACCAATTGAGTTATCGATGTTTGCAATCTGAGGGCATTTCTTGAATTCCAGATGTGGACAATCCTTAATGTCCACCAAAATAGGAGTAGCTACATCTATCAGAGCGGTAGCAGATCCAGATGCCATTATGGTTGTAGAAAGATAGCTTGAATATAGAGAAAATACCTTGCAACCTTCGTCGGTGAAAACCCTAGAAAAATCTGCTTTGAGATCACTGAAAATCGCTCGGAAAAATATTTAGTCGCCTTGATCACCTTAGACTCACTCTGGTTTTCTTTCAATATAGTGTGATAAAAAATGAAGCAATTTTCCCTTATATTTTGCGGAACCCTAATTTTTCATTGACATTAATACATGCTGACATATCATACCGGATCCAAAATCCATTCTCTTAGTGTCAGTAAACCTTCAAATTCACTTCACCAGAGTCTGAAACATGTTTTCAGACCACTATCGAGGGAAATGCAAGATTTTTCAATAATTTTCCTCCCCCTAAGGCTATTGCCTTAGTTACCGGATGAGTTTCCTACAGGTGCAGGGATGTTCTACTCTGACGGTTGATTAACTGGGTTGTTTGTCACTGTCGATTGATCTTCATATTTTGTAACCCATTTCCTCTCATGCTCCTTCTAGATATCATCAACCTTTTGTTTTCCTTTTTCATCATTTCTTACCGGATTGTTTTTTCTTTTGCAATATTTAACAATGTGTCCTATTTTGTTGCATGCATAACAAGTTACATTGTTCTTCTATATTGCCTTGCTATATCCTTTATTATTCCTTGACCTACATTGATTAGCCATATGTCCAAACTTTCCACATGCATGACATTTCACATTCATTCTACAATCTTCCGTCCTATGACCATACTTTTTACAATTGGAACACTGATTGGGAACTACATTATTATCCCGATTCACTCTATTTCTGTATTGACTTGCCCTATGACAAAATTTATTGCAATTAAAACATCTACCATTGAATTTATGTGCATTTGGTTGCCTTACTAGTGTTTTCTGATTTCGGTTGACAGGTGGATTTTCATGATTATTCTTCTAACTGGTCGCTTCATCTTCATTTGTAGTACCAGAGCTTTCTCCATGCTCAAATCCAATACCCCTAGTGTCTCCCTTGCATTTTTGATTCTTCAATAGCTCATCAAGCTTTACAGAATTGGCCTTAAACTTGTCTTTGTATTCATATGCAGTATCCTGATCTCCTCTTAGGACTGTTATCAATCTTTCTAGCTCCTTCTCATTATTATGGAATTATACCAATTCAATTCGTAACATATCATTCTCATGTGCCAGCCTAATGCATTCCTTAGATCTGTCTTTCCGAGATCTGTCAAGATTTTTTTCAATCTTCTTCTGATCTTCAATCTCCTTGGAAATCCTCATAGTTAGGGATTTCATTTCATTCTTCATGACACCATTCTCCTGACTCAGCTTCTGACATTGTTCGTTAAGGGAATTCTTCTCTTCATCATCCTGATTTTGTAAAAGTTCTTTCCTTCTAGCTTGAAAAAATGACAACCTCTCCTGTAGGATAAGAATGAATTCCTTTGCAGAGTTCAACTCATCTTGCAACTTCAAGTTATTCATCCTTTCAACATCATAGTATTCAAGTGCTACTTCAAGTTGTTTCTCCATACTCATCTCCATGGATTCTAGATTCAAGATGTTCCTCAAGTTGTTAAACTTACTCCAAGGCACCAAGGTATGATACCAATTGTTGGAATCCAAGAACATTGAGAGGGGGGGTGAATCAGTGTTCTATTGGTTAGAGTATTTGTAGCCTTATTAACAAATCCACTTATTAACCAATATGTATAAAAGAAAGTAACAACAATTAATAACAATGCAACCACAAGAGTCAACACCATAACATAAAGTTTTATACATGGAAAACCTCAAAGAGGAAAAACCACAGTGGGATTGGTGACCCACAATATCTATCCACTTGACACATGAATAAATATTACATGAGGGGCCTGCACATGCAGGAAGGCCAACAAACTAGAGAACAATTCTCATCACAAAAGGAGACTCACTAACTACAAACACCAAATATGGAGTTACAAGCAAAATTCTGAACTCAGAAAATGCATCTGCTATGCTGGATGAGTTCCGGTTTAATCACTGTTTATACCGGTTTACATTATTCCCTTCTCTACCGGTAACCTTATTCACTATTCAATCTCCTTAACCACCAACCAAGACCGACTATAAATTGTTACCTTCACAATCTGTCGATCAAGATCGCTCACATGATATTACACACCTATATTTCAAAAGTGACCTAACTGGACTGACTATATACCCTTTACAAACATAAACATAAATGCCTTATGTCAACTTACAATCATATTTACAAGGTGATTACATGTCAACCTATACAAAATATAAACATTAATTTATGTGACCATTTCCGCCTCCACATTATGCTTGCCAGATTAATCTCCTATGTCGGCCTTTGCGTACGGGTTCCTAGTTTGCCTGTTACCTTGAATTTCGGTTACATGAATGCTTGTTATTGAACCATGAATACCTGTGAGTACTGATTAAGTATCCAATAAAAAAATTATGTCTTTTGCAATTAATGACAACACCATTAACACGGATGAGTGTCAATTGCCAACACTATTTATAATTGATTTTTTGAACCCCTTCATTTTTCTTCCAAAACTGCTCATTAATTGTTCATCTCCTCCCATCAAATGTAATCTATATTGATGTATCCATTTTCCTACCCATGTGTTGAAATAAACTCCAAGATAGATAATCAACAAACCAAAATTGTGAACAAAACATAAAATTAAACAAAGTAGATAACAAAATGTTGACCGATGCTCTTGCATCATCTTTGGTTTTATAAACTGAATTATGACTTGACCTTTGGAGGTAACCTTGGTCTATTCAAAACATGGTGCATCATCCAAGATTATTAAGGGTCTCTTTTCAATTCCACCTCTATGAAATCATTGATGGATTCCAACAACAAGGTCAATGATTAATCTTTTCTCCTTGGTTTAGAGATACCAAATCTAAGTGGCATCAAATTGTTGCAAATTAAAGGAGACTCTATGTTGATCTTCCATGCTCTTTAAAAAAAAGGTTCACAATGCTAGAAAATTGAAAACATTATTTATGAAGTCTAGCCTAGTTCAAATTCCTTTAATAACTATATAGTTAGTCATTGTTATAGAGATTCTATTTCAACTCAAACTATAAAATGGGCCCAAGCCATTTCCCTTTCTAGTAGCCACTACTTGTCGGATTAAGTTTAAAATGTGTGATGTATGTACCAGGGTGTTGTATAAAAGGATAAAACCTAATTTAATTTGAATCATCTAAGATTAATCCCTCTTACATTAAACATTTCACCATCTTTCAAAGATCATTGTAGCACATCATTACATCATCAACCAGCATTAGTATCACTGTCAAACTAGACATGCTACAAGGTTGATTGGTGCATATTTAATCATTGTTTAAAACATTATTTTGAATCTAATGGTTTGACTATGGACAAGATCCTCATGTAGAAAGCTCTTAAATGTTTTCATCAACATCACCATTTCAAACAAAATCTAGAGCTAAGTATCTAAGACATGCATGCCATTTTCATGAGTGAAAGAAAGTAAGCTCACAACATCACTACTACCAATTGAAACTTCATAGACAAATTTTTGATAAGAAGTAAAAATAAACCGTTGTCACAAAAGTTTCACCCTATGATGATCGACCTTGATCATAAACCTTGTGAAATATGGAAACAACCTCGCAACTTTGGGACTTGTAGAAGTGAGATTGAGTCTCTAGAGAAGGCCAACTTCCTTTCCAATCTGAGTGCAAGTGTTGGACTAACCCAACACTGAAATATCTATTCTACTAGTTTGACAGGGAACAGGGAGAAAGAGGGATGCTTGAAAGAGGGGAAAAGGTTTGCACTTAGATTGAATATTGATCTTCCTGCCTATAACTACACAATACATTAACAAAACCTATCCAAGGTATACACAAGATTCTATCTAAATCAGTTATTTGAGAAAAGATGAAGGTTGGGGTTCTTGTGAGATACATAGGGGGGATAACATTTAGCTCACCAATTATATTCAAAGATGGATTCAACACAATCAAATACAACTGAGAAAACTAAAAGATATGCATTCATAAAAGGAGGTGATAATTCACACATATTTGAACGAACTGAATCTAGGTAAAACAAACAAAGCTTTATTAATGTAGGCAAAATAAATTTACAAATGTAGAAGAACATAGTTTCCTGTAGAAGAAAAGAGAGAAGATCCTATAAAATGTTACAAATCTTCCTTTATAGTTCATTCATAACCTAGATGGTTACAATTAAGAAATCCTAACCCTACTAGGGTTAGGTTACATAATTTTAGAGGGAAGGAATATCAAATCAATAAGCTAATTTGATTGCATGCATAGAAACCTCTTGTTGGTTCCCAAATCAATAGATTTTGAGTTCTAAAGGAATTTCCAATAACTTTTCAACAAATTTATAATGGAACTTGCCAACGAACAAGGCTTAATTGAAAACTGAGGTCTTCTACACTTTAGGCAATGTAAAACCTAGGTGCGTTCCCCTATACAACAACTAGGGTATTTTCAACCCTCTAGACCTATGACACTGTAGAACAAATCAGGTTTCTCAATAAAATATACCAAGAAAATGTAAATAAAAATTTGGTTATGGCTTTAACCTTGGTTCATACCATTCTTGCATACATTGAGAATGATTCTAAAACTAACAACTACTCCTAATGTAGAAAAATAAAAGGCATAAATATAAAAGGTGAAATAAGAATAATCTTGAATGGGTAATATGATCAGTTCTTATCCTATGGGAGATAGAGTCTATCTGCAAGATAGCACTAAACAACACTGTGATATCTCATTATTATAACAATATTCTAATATCCCATGCTTGACACAAAAATATTCAAGTGATTACTCCTAGTTTCGTCACCCCTCCCAATAAACATGTTGTAATGCCTTTTGAACATAATTTAATTCATTCATCAAAAAATGAAACTGATAAAGAAAACATACATTCCCTTCTTAAGAGAAGACAAATCATTGCATCATTAAAACTACAATTCATACAATATGGACATAGGAGAATGGGAGAAAACTGAAAGTGATCTCTTTTTTTGATTTTCAAAAGGTTTGATGTACATCACATTAGAATTTCTCAGCAAAAAATTGCAAAAAAAAAACATTGTATTCTATTAATTCAACTCCTAATACATAATACCACAGGTTTCAAAATCCTTCCTACTTGGCCATGATTTCCCTTTTATAGGAGAAGGGAGCAAAAACAAGCTTTAAGACTAGTATGCCACTTGTCAAAAGTCTATTGCCTATGCGATAGATTATTCCCTAAGGCATCTTTACAATGTATACTTCAAAAAATCCTAGATATAATAAATGATGGTGCTAGAAAGAATAGCTTCTAGAGGCTAGAGTGACAAGCCTGATGTGATTGGTGTAGGGGCGTTCTTCTACAACACCTTCTGTTAGGGTCAACTGTACTTGGGCATTGGATTTGTAAGGTACTTTGGGGGCTGATGAGTGAAAATTGAGTGCTCATATTACCCCATCCCAAGTAGCAAACCTATCCAAAAAATTAGGAGGTGCAAAAATGGAAATGATTCGGGCTAGTCCTCCTCTTCAGGTTGATCCTCTTCTAAAGAACAATACTTTTTGTGCAGAGTGTCAATCTCATCAACCAACCAGACAAAACTTCTCAAGCCTTGTAGCTTAGTCATTGGTTCTTTTGTCTTATGGGCTGGCACAATTGCGGCCTCCAAGGTGAACTTATGATACATAGAATCAACTTGAACCATGATTTTATCAATAATTAAATGATGTGTTACCTTGGGCAGGGTCCTTAGCCAATGAATTCAAAACTGTATTGATGGCATCTTGGAAACCTTGCTTCCATACATCCAAATCTTTAATTTGTCCTTCTCCTATCAAAATAGTGGGAATATCCCACTTTTGAAGTCCTTGGAAGGAGTCAATCATTCAAATCAATTCTTTCCTCTCCGCTTCAATGTAGTGAAACTCCTTAATCAATGAATTATAATTTTTCCAGGTTGTCCCCACAATTTGGGGAACATTTGGCACATTCTTACGTACTAATATGTCCTCTTTTAGGATTTGACTCTTAGGCAGCCAAGTAATCCTAATAGGTTGAAAGAATAAAATAATCTCATCCAATTGGTTGAGGAGCTATGACATCAAAGAATAATAGGTATGCACCTCAGTCAATTTTTCAATTATTTTATTGGAAACCTGCAAAATTGAGGACTTTTCGATCTCAAAATAATTCTTCCCAGCCTCGTCCTTTGTCCTGTGAAGGTCCTCTTTTAATTTTTACAAATCTTCAGACTTAGGTCCTATTAGGCTCCTAATGTCACTCTTCGGTAGCTCCTTTGTTAATCTTACATTTTCAATAAATAATTTATTATGATCATGAGTAAGGGACAAATGGCTTTTTCTCAAAATTCCATGTTTTCTCTCATCTTCCTTTGTTGCCAGCTTTGCAAAATGTGTAGCATGATAGGTAATTGTTGATGCCTCAATAGATGAGGTGTCTGCTAGGGTTTTGATTACTACATTCCCCACCTTTTTCTCAACCCCATATAATAAAATAGGCTTGTTATTTTTAGGAGCCTTTGACCAAAGTGCAAAAGCCGTTACACTTGGGTTTACCCCCGACCCATGCTCGCCAAAATTCTTGAGCATAAATTGGGTCTCTTTGCTTCATAACTTGGCCCCATAAGAAAATTTTCTCCAAATCCTACCCTAGGATGAACATTATATCACTTTTTTTTACCAATTCTCTTCATTTCTTCCTTCGGGGTGCACCTAATGTGGTCCTTGTCAAAATCTTGGAGCTCTTCCTCAGATAGATATTTCAATTTCTCCCTCATCCAAAATGATTTGAATTTAGGGGTGTTTACAAAAGCATCATCTGTCATAAATGGAATTGAAGCAATTATTATTTCATCTCTTTCCTCTTCCAATGGAATGGTGCTTGGAATAAGAGACCTATCAAGGTCCATAAGCACCTGAACTGCTTCATAATCCTGGAAGGTGTACCTTGGAGGAGAGGGAAGCCTGACATTTTCATCAAATTCAGGCTCAATGACTTCTACAAAATCAGAGAGATTTTCCTTTCCCCGTTCTACCTTCCTTGTAGGTGGCTCTTGTTTTGAAGAGGGTTGTAAAGGGACATCCTAAGAAGACCCTTGATGCAAAGAGTCTTAGAGCCTTGTTTGATACACCTTCTTGAGTGACTTGTCCTACTCAACTCTACAACTACTCAAGTCCTTCCTATGGCACTTGGCATGGGTTATCCTAATGAGACCTAAAAGGTATGAACCTTCTTTACTTTCCTCCTATGCATAGCCAATGGTTTCTGGACAATCAACTCCCCCACTTGAGGTTGCCACCTCAGTTTCTCACACACTCCTCTCCTAGGCTCCAACCACTCTTGCAAGGATCTTAAAACACCATCTCTTCCTATGGTTTTCCAATGCATAAAAAAGGTGTCTTGAATGTATTTTGAGGTTTAAGACTCACCAAATCCACCGTCTTGGCTTCTTAACCCTTCTAGGTCTCTACCGGCACCTAATTAAGCCTAATTGCATTAGCCCTCCCTAGGCAGTTTTAGGGGTTTAATTTGCAAACGTCCCAAACAATTCTAGAAATAAATAATGGATTTGAGTACCCTTTTGGAAGTTACAAAAAATACTAGAAAAGCGCATTTGGGTTATCTGTACAAGTGGGGTTTCCAATGCTACACTATTTTGAGGGGTTTTAGGCCTAGCCGGTGGATTGGCAAGATAGGTCTAGAACTCTTCACCAGTCAAATATCCCACTCCAAAAACCTTGGGAAACTTCAAGTGGAATTAGAGGGACTTCCATTCATATTCTACTTAGACCTACACCAATCTTCATGTGCTCACAAATCAAGCTTTTCTTGCTGTCCTAACTCACCTACTCCCAACGATGAGCCTAGGGCTTCATTATTTCTCCTCCTCCTAGACCTGCAACATCACACACCCTATTAATAAGATATGTAAATAACCTAACCTATAATTATTAGTGATTTCAATAGGTTCCATCAAAGAATGCCTAGGTTAGAGCCATTTCTTGCTCTTAAACCCTACTTGCAAGGTTTTTGCTCCTAGTTGCAAAGAATGAAAGAAATCTCTACAACCTGGAACAATGAAACCTGCATATCAAACTTAATGAAAGAAAATACAATGAACATACAAATATGGCAATGATTTTACACCATCTAGTCCGTACTGGACCATACAAGCAAGGAAAAACAAGACAAAACTGTAAAAAACCGGTGGAAACAAGGTTGCTTCACAAACCAAAAACTTTCTCTTGCATTTCCAATCCTCTAACCCATACAATGAAGTGAAATTTGTCTTATATCCACTTTTTTTAGTCGGTTCAACCAACTTCCTAACACCCATAACCAAAAATACAACTTTTGCAAGAAATTGCAAAATGTTGCTCAACAACTTTTAACAACTTTTGCTCCAAGATGCAATTTTGCATTCTAATGCATTATAAGACTCTTAAAGGTCCTCAAACACCCTAGAAGACCTAAAAAACAACTAAATTGACTCCCAATACATGAATAAATTCATCTGGAGTATTCTACCTATGAACTACATAAGCATCTCACTTCTCAGGCTGACAACATCCTGAGCACAATTGACTCAAACCAAATTTTGGACAACTCAATCATGGATCTACTAAGTCCTCAATGGTTGGCCCATTATTACATCACAAAATAACACACAAAATTAAAAGAAATCAAAGCTTTCATTCTTGGAGTGTTAGGTGCCCTGCACCAACCCTTCATTGAGGGGTGCGTTTCCTTTTGCTTCTGAGAGCTCATATGTCGGCCTCTCTTCTCTTCTTCTCTAAGGCAAGAATTTCATTGTAATTTAATACCTTTCTCATCATTCTAGCAAGGTCATTTTGGATATTGGAACAAAATCCTTGAAAGCTAGGGTCCTTTTATTTTCTCTCCCTTTCCAAACATTGAATAAAATTCCATTTCCCTCTTCTCTATATAGCCTTGTCAGGGCTGACATTTCTGATCAAATCTTCCCTTCATTGAATTGGTGAGAGTAACCTATCACGCTCAATTATTGTGTCCTCAAATCATGAATATATCCTTGTGGATCAAAATTTATTTCTTGTCCTACTTTGAGCCTAAAATTGCTCACCAAGAAACCCTGTACCTGCTCAAGTATATTGGACCCCACAATGAAGTCATTGAAAGTTGTAGTCCATGGGGGATGATGCCCTTCTTATTTGTTCTAATAAGTTATTTTCCATCCACATTAGTTGTCACATTATCTCTATGAATTCAAGTCATGGAAGGACTGTCATTGGTAGAATGTGTGATGGTTGGGAGCATCCATAGATCCAGATTATTGTGTAATCTGCATAGAAGAAAAAAACACCAAAATTGTGGGAGAAGGCCCCCTCCAGGTATTATGTGTTCTTATCCCTGACATTATTTATCATCAAGAATTTGGAAATGTTCATAGGGAGCCTCAACATCCTAACCCCCATCATCCCTAGGACTTTCATTACAAAATGATCATAGAAGGCCTTATAGTCTTCAAATATAGATCCACTGTCCCAGATTTGGGTTCACCTTTGAACTAGCCATCTTTCCACTATCTTGGAATTGAACTTATTTATTTGAAATACATAATCCCACTTTGTCCTATTTTGAAAAAGAATCATGTGGCATATCAAAAAATAATGTTTAAATTTTAAAATTTCCTTTAAATCTCTGGCAACCAGTAAGCTCTCATGCAACTTATCTTCAATATATGTAATGAAATCATAGAGATAAATAGTATCAAAGAATTGAATTCTCATTTACATGACCATAAAATCTACAAGCATTCTTATCAACCCACAATCCTCTCCTAAGACCTAGCATAAAGCATAGTAGGTCCTTACAAATTAATCTTCACAAATTTATAGTTCAAAAGGCTCCTTCTTAGAGTAAAAAAGGTAACTTTTGGTTCCTTTGAACATTCTTTTCATATAAAGGGGCAAGGTCCTTCCCCTATAGAGATTCTTCTTGGAAGTATACTCTGCTTCCAACCTATTCTTTTTTTTTTTGGTGAGGGTTGTCTTGTCTAGATCAAAGCACTCAACTATGTCATCTATGGAGATATGTAGAAGGATGTGGCAAATAGCTGTCCTCACTATCATACTCTTAGAGTGATAATGCTTTGCCAACTCCTTGATTAGAAATGGATCAATAAAGAAACTAGAGACTACTAGCTTTCCCAAATTCAGGTTCCATGGACTAGATACAGGAGCTACCTTGTTCCTATTTCCATAGAAAAAGTGGAAGATATCCCACCCCTTTTCAGTAGTATGGGAATCCTTACACTAAGAATGTTTGTCTCCAAAATTGTCTTGAAGTTATCAATCATGGTAGATCCCTTGAACATTTTTAGAAGATCTTGACTAAGGATTCGAGGTTCCCTTTTCTTCTTTTTCTCTTCAGCTTCCATTTTTTCTACCAATTCCTTGGCAATTTCCTCAAGGGTTTTAGCAGGAATTGATAAGGATGGAGTCACCTCTTCTTTCTCCTATTGAGCTTTCGATGGATTCACAATGGTAAAAGGAGTGGGCTCTGCTTTGGCAATCTATCCTAATGATGCTATTGTTGGGGGGGTGGTGTTCTTTGAAGTAACATTTCTTCTCTTGGTCTTAGGAGCTTCTTCCTAATGGGAGCATCTATGTTGGCATTACACACTCCAATGAGAATTGTAGATGATTGAAGGTATTGTCATTGATGGAAACCTTGCAATCTTATGGCACCAACATCGATAGACTCTACACCAACAGATAGTTCACTAGCAACGACAATAATGTTTACCGACATCCTAGCTGATAAGATTTTGATTATTGTATTTTGTAGTTAATTGTAATATCTTTTTGTAAGCCGACATGGTATATCGTAATAAGACTCATACATAAGTATGAGATCTTGTAGATCATTTTGTCTGATATAACATAGAGGATAGGTATGATGGATATGTAGAGCAGATATTAAGGCAAAATTTGTAGAAGGGTTTATGGTTATTGTATGACCTTAAACCAGTACTGAACCTGGCATAGCAGATGCTTTTTGTAGAAGTACATTATATTGGATTTTCATAATCCATTTTGTAAGTTAGTGAGACTTCCTTTTGTAATTGAGCAGTGAGCTCTAGGCAGTTGGCCTTCCTGCATGTGCAGGCACCTCTTGTAAGTAATATCCATTCATTGACTAGTGAGTGACTATTGTGGGTCACAAATCCCACTGAGGTTTTTCCCACACCGGGTTTCTTTGTTAAACATCTTGTGTTATGGCGCGCTTTATATGTTGTCTTTATTGTTCATATTTATTGCATTAATTCTTGTTTACCAGTACATTGTTTTGGAATGAAAAATATTTAATAAGGTTAGAAAATTTGTAAACCGGTTAGATATTGATTCACTCCCCCCTCTCAATATCTTTGGGAATCCTAACAATTGGTGCTGTTATCACTGTTTAAAAATTGGGTTCTTCTTTTCCCATAATTGGCTATGGTTCATTAAAATTTTTTCGAATAGGGTGTAATCCCAAGTGCTTCAGCTTTGTTCTAAACCTTAGGGGTTTAAGGGTTTTTGATTTTTATCTTTTTGTGTTAAACCCTCTAGTTTCTAATCTTCTGTTACTTTATTCACTTAAGATATGGGTCGTGGGGTCATGGGAAGTGGCCCCCCTTATTATTTGCCTAGGCGGTTACGTTGATTATTTGAAAATTTTATGCCTTGTATGCTTTTCTTCTAAAGTTGTTGGGCCCAGTAATTAGTGATCAATTTGAGAGATAATCCAACGGCCCGCGCTATTTCGCAAGGGTAAAATGCTCACCCTTTAGGCCCGCGAAATAGCGAGAATTAACGAGGACCGTCCATGTGTCATGACGGAGGAAGTAAAGGGTGTAGCTGTCAAAGGTGGTCGGAGCCCCGTGGCTTTCTTCTGGCGTATTAAAAGGTAGCACGTGGCACAAGTCACCACAGTCGGCGGGTTAGGATTAAAGGTTCGAAGTGGGCCTCAGAAATGACCTGGTAGGTACAGCTGTTAACAATCTATTGAGACTCTATGGCTTCCTTCTGGCAAATGACAGAGTGACAAGTCAGCTCCGAAAGTGACAAGGTGCCAAGTGTCCATGACGAGTCCGCGGGCCCACCATTCCTGAAAGCCTTTTCAAAGGATTAAATGCTGATCAACTGCAGGGATGATCCGACGGTCGGCGCTATTTCGCAAGGGTAAAGTGCTCACCCTTTTAAGCCCGCGAAATAGCAAGAATGAGCAAGAACCATCCACGTGTCATGATGATGACGTGAGAGATAGACTTGTTGAGACGAAAGTGGGGCCCCTCGTAGTTTCCTTTTGGCAAATGACAGAGTGACAAGTCAGCTCTGAAAGTGACAAGGTACCAAGTGTCCATGACGAGTCCGCGGGCCCACCATTCCTGAAAGCCTTTTCAAAGGATTAAATGCTGATCAACTGCAGGGATGATCCAACGGTCGGCGCTATTTCGCAAGGGTAAAGTGCTCACCCTTTTAAGCCCGTGAAATAGTGAGAATGAGAAAGAACCGTCCATGTGTCATGATGATGACGTGACAGATAGACTTGTTGAGATGAAAGTGGGGCCCCTCGTAGTTTCTGTGTGGGGGAAAAAGCGAGACTAGGTTATCATGCCCTAATCCTACCTCTTGTCACACATTACGGAATACGAAAGAGCCTAGAGGTATCACACAATTGGCTACTTCTTTTCATGAAAGAGAGAGCCATTGGCTACCTATTAGGATTCCTATTCCTTCGTTGTATTTGAAAGGTAAGAGTATGCAAGTCCAATTCCTAACCCTAAAATGCAAGTATGAACTAATAACAAGATTGCAGAATTGAACTTAAACAATGGAAAGCTATAAGTACAAAGATAAGACAAGAATGCAAATGCGTACCCGGAGTCAAAATCTGAGTGGAAATGTTCAGGACGGGGGCGCGGGCGCCACTGTCCTGATTCTGCACCTGAAACTGCACCTGAAACCACTATTTTGCACTCTGGAAAGTTGTCTAAAATGCTGTCTGTCAGGAGGACCAGGGCGCCCAGCACCTCTGTCCTAGGGACCAGGGTGCCCAGCGCCCCTGTCCTGACAGGACCAGGGCACCCCACGCCCCTGTCCTGGTAACCTGCTCTGCAATTTGGTGTGGGGTGCTATCTCGACCTGCTTCTTTCGGATCTGCAACCTGCGGCGTCGTCCGAGTCTCGAAACCTGCACTTATATCTGAAAAAGGTGTTTGGGCGGCTATATAGGGTTTTGCCTTAGTCAAACCCCCGCTTCAGTGATTTCCACCTCCACGAATAGCCAAGTTGTATTGTAAAAGTAATGTGTGTGCAGACCTTGTGTGTGTGCAAGATCTAAAATGCAAGTAAGCAAACTAGAGCAATCTAGAAAGTAAACCCTAATTGCTTGTAAATGATAATGTAAATGCTCTAAATCAAGATGCAAAGTGATCTAAAGCATGGATAAATGAGATATTGAAGCTTATGCAAAGACATGAAAACAATATGAAATCATACCCAACCCTCAAGGGAGGAGTACAAGCCAATCTTTAGTCGGTAATCTCCTATTGTTCTCCAATGTCTTCCAAGCCCTAAATGGATGAATGGAATTGATAAATTCTTGATAGAGGGATGTTGAATGTTGTTGAAGTCTTCAAAGATCTGCTCTTTCGCTGCATATGAGGTTCCTGAAAACAAAATTCCCATCCCTTCAAATGAGAAAAGAGAGCTCTTATGTATGAAACCCTAGGTCGTAATTTCGTCTTTAGGCCGACCTAGAGATTGAATGTCCCGCCAATTTCTTGGGGTTAAGCTTTATTTTATGATTGGATCGCGCTCCTAAAATTTTGGGAAAAATGTCCGAGACCGTGTGCACTCCGGGCGCCACGGTCCTGACAACTTTTCACCAAATTTTCAGGGCCCTCGGATATGATGATTTTAGAGAGAATCCCGAAGTTACAGGTGATTTCGAGATGTTTTGACCCCCGAAATCAAGCCCCCAAGTTCAAAATAGGACTTAATTAGGGTTTTTGATTAGATGATGTATTGGAGGAATAACATGAAAAGGGGCACACTTTAATGAAAGGGCTCGACTTTATGATGTGAAGGATGATGAAATAGGACCTTAGACCTAATTAATTTGATTAATTAAGTGCTAAAGGGGAAATGCAATGCAAAATGCAAACCGTGCCAAGGCGGGTGCTAAACTAGGTGTGAAATTGTACTGCTTTAGCAAGTGCGTACAATTTACGACGCTACATTTAGCCCCCACTTTAGCGGTCATATGAGTACTACGTGCATATGCAAGCTAAAGTACAGAAAGTAAACATCATTTGAAAAAGGATATATCCATAAGTTGTCGGACGAAGCCCCCAGTGGTATTTGCAGTACACAGTTAGGAACCGCACCCTACAAAACACACGTTAGATCACAAATTCACCTAATGCTTACTAAGGAAGGTGATGAAATTTGCGAGTAGCTATATGCCCCCCCTGTTTTGGCTTGCTTATTAGGGAGGTGAAACAGGGTAGCATGTTTACTTACGACAAATTGTGTAAGAGAGTATCTGATGAGGGATGTTCACTGAAAAGGCTTCATCAGAGCACTTTTTGGAACATTCCGAGAGTAGGGGAGTGAAAATACGATTCCTACACAACAAACGGTTTGAAAATCGCATCTCCCAAACTCAAGTTATGATGAAATGAGTGAAAGAGAAAAATTAGGGTTTTGGAAGTAAATGTAAAGGAATGAGCGTATATACCCTGAAAGAGACATTTGCATTTGTCACTTTGTTGATTCTGAGTACTGTTCATTGCAGCGGAGCCCACATAGCCATCATCATGCCTTCACGACGACCGGAGCATCCCACGAGGATTGAGATCATGCGACAGGCCGTGATCGACGACGAGCCACTGGACGAGGTGAGTTGACTGAACTTTGACTTTTGATTTTCTGCATTTGACTTTCTGTGATCGTTTGCGGGCCTTGAAACCCGACCGTGGGTACCACACAGGGTGCCATGGTCCCTGTGAGGTGCCATGGTCCCTTCAGGGTGCCATGGTCCCGACAGGGCGCCATGGTCCCTGACAGGGCGCCATGGTCCCTGACAGGGCGCCATGGTCCCTGACAGGGCGCCATGGTCCCTGACAGGGCGCCATGGTCCCTGACAAGGCACCATGGTCCCAATCAGGACCTGGCGAGAGATGCCAGGGTCAGCATACGATGTTCGATAGTTTGCATGAATGATTTTTGATGATTGAGTACTGATTATAGTTATGTTTTTGTGATGCAGGGTCTCCCATACATGAGAGAGCACACAGCAGGGCAGATTCTTCGCAGTTTGCGAGATCAGATTCCCCGACTTACTCAGGCAGAGAGAGACACCTTGTCGATAGTAGGTTTGTGGTCTATGATTCTTATGTCGGCCATCCGATTTCATCCCGCGACGCTGATGGCACTCATGGAGCGATGGGATCCTGACACATGCACGTTCCAGCTTCCAGTAGGGGAGATGACGGTGACACTTGAGGATGTGTACCACATTCTTCGCCTACCGATCAGACGAGCTACCGTGACATATGCGACCGATCGGTCAGTAGAGGATCATCAGAGGGAGCAGGTATATTGCATAGGGAGAGTCATGCCGAGCGAGACGAGAGGTCGTATCATCATCAGCTGGCTCTTACACCCTACAGGAGAGGTGCCCCTCATGAGACGTCTTATGATAGCCATCATTGCACTAGTTGTCTGCCCTAATGGGCGAGGTACACACATGCATGGGGGTCTCACATGGTGCATCAGGGCTATGGAGAGACATAGGAGAGTATATGCCTAGGGTCGGAGTATGCTTGCACATCTCTATCACAACCTCGAGGAGTATGTTTTCGGACAGGGTTGCAGCTTGATGACATGCACACTTCTGTAGGTGTGGATATTTGAGCACTTTACATGCACCAGGCCTATCGGCTATTCGATGAGTACGCCTTGCGAGTGACCTAGGGTATTTGCTTATCCACTTACCAGCGAGTGGAGATTTGGAGATCTATTGTATTGGAGAGTGATAGTTGACAGATTGACAGCCGAGGTGACCGTGTGGAGACCATATCTGCGGATGCACAGATGGGATGGGATGGAGAGATAGTTAGCATGCCTACAGAGGAACCGCCTACTGAGAGGACGATATCCACACATCATAGTCCCATTCTACTATGACCGAGTACAGAGGCAGTTCGGGCTAGAGCAGTGTGTCCCAGCCGATGTGCCCATCTACACTCGACACTCATGAGTCCTTCCCAGACCCAGAGCAGTAGCGAGACCGATGATAGACGATATCGAGATCACAGATATAGAGGGGTCCGATCAGGACGTAGTCACTGATTATGCTGCAGACCCCGGGGCACAGTGCAGGTATCATTCCTGGTTTATGAGATCATACCCAGGGCCTTTCTTTCCACCAGATCACCCGACAGGCCATCCAGGTCCATGGAGGCATGGAGATCGAGATGAGGATCAGGGATCCAAATCGGAGGAGCCAAAGGAGGGAGAGGATCATGAGGAGGCAGGAGGTCCTGATCCGCCTATAGGAGATCAGCCTAGTGCCGAGGAGGAGGAGGATGAGGATGACGAGGAGGAGGAGAGAGATGATGATGAGGAGAATGAGGATGAGGATGAGGATGCAGATGAGGATAGAGATGCAGCTCCTCACCATTCAGGGATGATACCGTAGCCTTAGATCCTCCCGTTATTCCCCTACGGAGACCTGCACCTATCGTACACAGATCGTTCAAGCGCGGGGAGCCTAGTAGTTCCCAGTCACAGATGCTACCATATCATGATCCCTACTGGCGTGAGGGAGATCCAGGTATAGTAGATTTATATTGATTGATTGATGTTTTGATGATATAAAATGGTATTAACACAAAATCTGTTCTACTGCTACAGCTAATGTGCAGGAGTGGCGCTCCTTGATCTAGCAAGCAGTGATAGATATCTCTACGACAGCACAGATCCCTAGTTCCTCACAGGTTGCTTATAGACCTCAAGGGAACGGGGATCGACATGATGATTTGTTTTCCCCATTTTGAGTACAGGTAGAGATATGGAGGGAGAGAGAGCAGGCTCTATCAAAGGACCTTCAGCGAGCACAGCGTGATCTAGCAGCAGCTCAGGCCGAGGCTACCTCGTATCGCGCTATCCTTATGGATAGGGATCGTAGGAGTTCCTCTCGGAGCCATTCACGATCTATATCACGGTATACCCCCATGGGTCCACTTGCCCGACCGGATCAGGAGGGAGCATCTAGTCGTCACTCTCCAGCCACCAGCCCTAGGGATAGAAGATGATCTTATGATGTAGGGTAGGTCACATTTTGGATGTGTAGTGACCTACCTTTGTATATTTATCCACACATATATATATATATACATGCTTCTTTGTTTCAAACGTGTTATCTTTAATGCCTAAACAATGTGTATTGTGATTAAAGTTAATACATTTGGTAGATGTACATGTATGTTCTGAATTTAATTTCCATGTGATTGATTTCTCAATGCTCCATGATTAAATTGATACATGTGTGACTTAATTAAAATATTTGATCAAGTACTATATTGATGATAAGGAAGAAAGTATGTATTAAGCCTACGAATCATATAACCAATGTGATTTAATTTGAATTTAAACACAACATGACATGATTCAACTTAACACACATAAAAACATTGTATAATATGTCAACATAATGAAAATGTAAATCTTTTGTAATTTACATAAATGAATTCAAGACAAACCATAAAGTAAAGACACATGCTTGTCAGGAACAAAGCAATATAGATTAAACAAAACATCATTTAATTCCATTTGCTCTAACAAAGATATGCTAACATATTATCCAATATTGAAGAAGTGAGAAAGGAAATAGATAAATGATAAGGAATGAGGCATTAAGCATAGTATCTACGCAAGTGCATAGCGTTTATAGGGTCTTTAAGAGGCGTACCATCTACATCCGCTATTTTGTAAGCACCTGATCCATAATCTTCAATAACGATATACGGTCCAAGCCAATTAGGATTGAATTTTCCCTTTTCTTCAGGTAAGGCATTCACATTGCGCTGATTCTCATAGAGCACTAAGTCACCCACTGAGAAGGAACGTTGAATAACCTTATCATTATAGTTTCGTTGTAGAGTTTTGTGATATGCTTGAATATGCTCAAGAGCATTTATACGCTGTTCATCAAGCATCTCAAGCTGTTGGAGTCTTTGTTCTCTATAGGAGTCATCATCTATTATACCTTTGAGAGAAACTCTAAGTGATGGAATCTCTAATTCTAAAGGCATAATAGCATCAGCACCATAAACAAGATTATAAGGAGTAGTTCCCGTGGCAATTCGTACACTCGTTCGGTAGGCCCAAAGAGCATAGATTAGTTGAGTACTCCAATCCTTACCATGCTTATTCACGGTTTTGCGAAGAATTTGTTGGATTATTTTATTGGATGATTCGGCTTGACCATTTGATTGAGGATAGTATGGTGCAGAAAATCGATGTTTGATATGATATTTCTCAAGGAATTGCTTCACATCTTTATTCTTAAATGATGTCCCATTATCAGAGATTATAGTGGAAGGTATCCCAAATCGAGAAATAATGTTTTCTAGAAGAAATCGACAAATCACTTCAGCTGCAGTGGAGCGAAGAGGAACAACTTCTACCCACTTTGTGAAGTAATCTGTTGCGGTTATAATGAAAACATGTCCTTGAGATGAAGGAGGAGAGATTTTACCGATGAGATCCAACCCCCATGCAGAGAAAGGCCAAGAAGCTACCTGAGAACGAAGTTCTTGGGCAGGAGCATGAATCAAATTATTGTGTTGTTGACATTGATGACATTTCTTAACAAATGAAAAAGAATCCTGCTGCATAGTTTGCCAATAATATCCCATACGAAGTAATCTTTGAACCAAGGATTTTCCTCCAAAATGCCCCCCACAGGCACCTGAATGCGCCTCTTCAAGAGCAATAGGGATTTCTGATTTGTTAAGACAGCGAAGGAGAAGACCGTTATAACCCCTTCGGTAAAGAACATTAGAAAGAATGATATACCTAGCAGACAACTTGCGAACTCTAGCCCTGGTGTTCCTATTGGCGGAATCAAGAAAGGTACCATCAGTCAAGTATCTTACGATATGCGAGTACCATTCATCCGGGTCTATGAAGTCGCAACATGTCACCAGGCTGGAATCATCTACAATAGCTGGAGAAGTAAGGTTGTGAATAACAAATTTAAGATCAACCACATGGTCCTCTAAAGATACAAGAGAAGCCACACATGCCATTGCGTCCGCATGTCGATTATCTTTTCGAGGAACAGGTTCTATGGTGTAAGAATCAAATTTTTGTAACAAAGAGATAGCAAGATCTTTATATTGTGATAACTTGTCTTGTTTCACTTGATACAGTCATGTTACTTGTCTTATAATCAGTTGAGAATCTCCAAAAATATGTATGTGTTTTATATTCAGAGCTAAGGCTGCCTTTATTCCTGCTATAAGAGCCTCATACTCAGCAATGTTATTGGTACATAGGAAATTGAGACGATAAGATAAGGGAATGGAGTTCTTTGTAGGAGAAATCAGAACAACACCTGCCCCCAATCCCGTACGACACTTAGAGCCATCAAAATATAACTCCCAAGTTTCATCTTTCTCTGTACAAAGAATGAAGTCGTCAGGAAAAGACTCAGGGTTAGGGAAGGAGAAAGGTGAAGGGGCCTCAGCTAAGTGATCGGTCAACGTTTGCCCTTTAATTTCTCTTTGTGAAACAAATTTAAGGTCAAATTCAGTTAACATCATAACCCATTTAGCTAGGCGTCCTGATAAATCAGTTTTAGAGAAAAAATGCTTCAACGGATCAAACTTTACCATGACATGGACTTCTGAGTTTAAGAGATAATGTCTCAATTTCTGAGTCGCAAACACCAAGGCCAAGCATTGTCTTTCTATCACAGAATATCGGGTCTCATAATCGAGTAAGGTACGACTTATATAATAAACCGGACACTCCTTACCATCTTTATCATGTTGTGCCAATAATGCTGCCAGAGCATGAGAGGACGCAGCCATATAAAGAAGGAAGGGTTTAGAAGGTTCAGCCGGTCGAAGGATAGGAGGATTAGCCAAATACATTTTTTAAATCTTCAAATGCTTGCTAACAATCCTCATTCCATTGAAAAGTGATATTCTTTTTGAGAAGTTGAGTGAAAGGAAAAGTATGATCCGCAAGTTGAGATACAAACCTACGAATAGCTTGAATTTTTCCTTGTAAGATTTTGAGTTGAGACACATTTCTAGGAGGTGGCATGTTGACAATAGCATTTATTTTCTTAGTATCCACCTCAATCCCACGATGCAAAAATATGAATCCTAATAGTTTTCCACTATCCACACCAAAAACACATTTTCGGGGATTCAAGCGCATGTGATATTTACGAATCCTTTCAAAGATCTGACAAAGGATCTTAATATGATCTATGCGAAAAATGGATTTGGCTAAAACATCATCAACATAGTCTTCTAGAATCTTATGCATGTAATCGTGAAAGATAAGGGTCATCACTTGTTGATAAGTTGCACCAGCATTTTTAAGTCCAAAAGGCATCATTATCCAACAAAACGTACCCCAAGGAGTGGTGAAAGCAGTTTTGAATTGATCTTGAGGGTTAATGAAAATTTGATTGTATCCTGAAAAACCATCCATGAAGGATAACAAGGCATGTCCTGCCGTAGAATGAACTATCATGTCAATGTTCGGAAGGGGGAAATCATCTTTTAAAGAAGCCTTATTTAAATCTCAGAAATCAGTACACATTCTTATTTTATTATCTGGTTTAGCCACAGCGACAATATTTGAAATCCATGGGGAATAATCAATAGGGCGGATAAACCCAGCCTCCAATAACTTTTCAATCTCCGCCTTAACAAGCAGAGCCACCTTAGGATTCATTTTTCGAATCTTTTGTTTCACGGGCTTAGCATCAGGAACTAAGACAATGTTATGAGTAACAATCTTAGGATCTATACCAGGCATGTCAGAGTATGTCCAAGCAAAGATCTCGGGGAATTCATGCAATAAATCTTCATATTGTTTTTGTTCCTCTTCATCCAAACATTTTCCAATTTTAATAACTTTTTCTTCATTGCAAGGATCCATCTTAACATTAGTGGTGTCACTTATGAGAAGATTACTTTGTTGAGGAGTATCCTTTAGCTGAGGGAATTCTTTCACAATCTCATCGTTATCCGTCTCTTTCCCAAAATAGGCTTCAGTGTTCAAACAATAAGGGAGTCCCCTATTGTGATGATAACGAGGAAGAGTATCATATGCTCCTAAAAATTCAGCTAAAGCATCATCGGTAGGGAAAACATCAAAAGCACAAGCACACGAAGGATCCTCATCAATGTACTCGGGGTGTTGCATTGATAGAGAGGTAGAAATAGTATTAACACTAATACATGGCCTCTTAGAAGCTTTAGTGCACTTACAGGGATTATAGCCAATTCCAAAGGCATGGTTGTGAAGATTATTCTCTAGAGGAACCTTTATTCCTTGTTCGTGAGTGCCACAACCATTTCCATGGTACCCATGCTTAGCAAAAATGCGAAAACCACGACCATAACGATCAGCCATTTCAGAAAGAGAAGGCGGTTTTTCATAAGACAAAGAATCAAATTCTTCAGAATTAGAGGCGCGAGGAGAAGAAGTTTGAGAAGCGGCCACAAAGTTATTACTCATAGGCTCAGGTAATGTTGATTGATTTTTAGCTTCTTCCTTCTTTCCAGCTTTAAGCTCTCTAGAAGGAACCTTATATTCACCTACAAAGGTGGGATTAAAATCAAGGGATCCCCAATCGTCGTCTGCGAGAATCTTCTTAGGATCAAAATTCTTCTTATGTGTAGTTTCAAGTCGAGAAGAGTCTTCTTCAGGAGCTCCAGACTCATCCAAAGAATTTTGATCATCAAAGAGCGAGGACTCATCGATAGGTATCTTATTTAAAGAGTCATCACTAGATGAGGATGGCTTAGAAGAACCCCCCTTGGAAGTAGATGTTTGCAAACAAGCTTGAAAATTAGTATCACCTATCAAGGTATATGTTTTATTGTTATAAATAAATTTAACTTGTCTATGCAATGTAGAGGGGATAGCCTTGCATACTGTGAATCCAAGGTCTCCCTAGTAGCAAGTTGTATGTTAGATTTCCCGACATAACATGGATAGGAGTAGGCAAAGTTATAGGCCCCACTGTGATGGGTAAGGTGATAGTACCTAATGAAGTTTTAGCCACATTATCAAAGCCTCGAATAGGATGAGAGTCAGGCTCAATTAGAGATGTATCCACATTCATCTTATGCAAAAGATTAATGCTACACACATTGAGACCAGAGCCATTATCTACTAGTGTTCGTCTTATAGCAGTGTCTTTCATGATAACCACAATCATCAAGGGATCATACTGATGTTGAATTTCACTAGTAGGCAACTCATCTTGGGTAAACACAATTTGAGCTTTAGGATTCATCACAGAGTTAACCAAAGATACTATATTACTAGATGTATTCGGTGGAGGAACATTCAAATCTTTCAAGGCATCTTGTAACATTCCATGATGAGCGGAAGAAGTTTGAATCAAATCCCAAAGGGATATCTTAGCAGGGGTAACTTTAAGTTGTTCTATGAGATCATATTCCTTACTAAGAACTTGTGAAATATGTGGAGCTTGCGGAAGAATTGGTTGAGGATTCGGAAGAGAAACTGGAATAACAGGAGGAGGACTAGGCTGCCTATTATTTCTGGTATGATAAGTATGGGCAACTGCATGATAACTCTCTCTAGTTATTTGCTTGGCATAACTATAAGGACTTATAGGTTTTCTTCCTTGCACAGTGATGATTGGTTTATTCGGAGTACGAAAGGAATCATGATCATACCCTCCTTGGACAGTAAGGAGAGGTGATTTAGGACCTTGAAAGGTGGGAGAAGGATAAGCACCTTGGACTTCAAAGAGAGGCTTTTTATGCTCATTCAAGTTTATCATGTTAACCAATTTAGAGGTTTTGTTTTTGTTTAGAGATTTCGATAAAGCCACAAAGTCATCAAGAGCATCATCCAACAAAGCATGATCATATCTATTAAAAGGTTTATCTTTTGATTCAAAAGGAGACATCTCCTCATAGAGGGGATTGTTGAAAACAACCATGTTACTAGATTTAGTGGAAGAGTTGATAGGAATGTATCCTTGAGAGGAATCATTCAACTTATCTTTCTCATCACAACAAAATGGCATAGTAACAAGGTTTATGAGTTTTTGGTAAAATGAAGGTTTGGCATCCTTAGGGTTCAAAAACTCATCTAAAGCTTCATCTAATTCATCTTGGCTATACTCATAATAATCATCATAAGCATGAAAATTTTGCAAATAAAAGTCTGACATTTTGAAATAAAAAGTTGCATGAAATTTAAACACACAATGCAAAGAAACACACTCTTTTTTTTTTTTTCTTTTTTTTTTAATGAAAATGAAATGAAAACACACTAAATCTAGATCTAGATCTAACAAATGCAATGCAAGAAGAAGCAATGATAGATTCACGTCGGGTTCACCAAAATGTGTGGGGGAAAAAGCGAGACTAGGTTATCATGCCCTAATCCTACCTCTTGTCACACATTACAGAATACGAAAGAGCCTAGAGGTATCACACAATTGGCTACTTCTTTTCGTGAAAGAGAGAGCCATGGGCTACCTATTAGGATTCCTATTCCTTCGTTGTATTTGAAAGGTAAGAGTATGCAAGTCCAATTCCTAACCCTAAAATGCAAGTATGAACTAATAACAAGATTGCAGAATTGAACTTAAACAATGGAAAGCTGTAAGTACAAAGATAAGACAAGAATGCAAATGCATACCCGGAGTCAAAATCTGAGTGGAAATGTTTGGGACGGGGGCACGGGCACCACTGTTCTGATTCTGCACCTGAAACTGCACCTGAAACCACTGTTTTGCACTCTGGAAAGTTGTCTAAAATGCTGTCTGTTAGGAGGACCAGGGCGCCCAGCGCCTCTGTCCCAGGGACTAGGGTGCCCAGCACCCCTATCCTGATAGGACCAGGGTGCCCCACGCCCCTGTCCTGGTAACCTGCTCTGCAATTTGGTGTGGGGTGCTGTCTCGACCTACTTCTTCCGGATCTGCAACCTGCGGCGTCGTCCGAGTCTCGAAACCGACACTTATATCTGAAAAAGGTGTTTGGGCGGCTATATAGGGTTTTGCCTTAGTCAAACCCCCGCTTCGGTGATTTCCACCTCCACGAATAGCCAAGTTGTATTGTAAAAGTAATGTGTGTGCAGACCTTGTGTGTGTGCAAGATCTAAAATGCAAGTAAGCAAACTAGAGCAACCTAGAAAGTAAACCCTAATTGCTTGTAAATGATAATGTAAATGCTCTAAATCAAGATGCAAAGTGATCTAAAGCATGGATAAATGAGATATTGAAGCTTATGCAAAGACATGAAAACAATATGAAATCATACCCAACCCTCAAGGGAGGAGTTCAAGCCAATCTTCAGTCGGTAATCTCCTATTGTTCTCCAATGTCTTCCAAGCCCTAAATGGATGAATGAAATTGATAAATGCTTGATAGAGGGATGTTGAATGTTGTTGAAGTCTTCAAAGATCTGCTCTTTCACTGCATATGAGGTTCCTGAAAACAAAATTCCCATCCCTTCAAATGAGAAAAGAGAGCTCTTATGTATGAAACACTAGGTCGTAATTTCGTCTTTAGGCCGACCTAGAGATTGAATATCCCGCCAATTTCTTGGGATTAAGCTTTATTTTATGATTGGATTGCGCTCCTAAAATTTTGAGAAAAATGTCCGAGACCGTGTGCACTCCGGGCGCCACGGTCTTGATAACTTTTCACCAAATTTTCAGGGCCATCGGATATGATGATTTTAGAGAGAATCCCGAAGTTACAGGTGATTTCGAGATGTTTTGACCCCCGAAATCAAGCCCCCAAGTTCAAAATAGGACTTAATTAGGGTTTTTGATTAGATGATGTATTGGAGGAATAACATGAAAAGGGGCACACTTTAATGAAAGGGCCTGACTTTATGATGTGAAGGATGATGAAATAGGACCTTAGACCTAATTAATTTGATTAATTAAGTGCTAAAGGGGAAATGCAATGCAAAATTCAAACCGTGCCAAGGCGGGTGCTAAACTAGGTGTGAAATTGTACTGCTTTAGCAAGTGCGTACAATTTACGACGCTACAGTTTCCTTTTGGCGAATGACAGAGCGACAAATCAGCGCTGCAGGTGATTGGATGCCAGGTGTTAGTGACGAGTCCATGGGCCCACCATTCCTGAAAGCCTTTTCAAAGGATTAAATGCTGATCAACTGCAGGGATGATCCGACGGTCGGCGCTATTTCGCAAGGGTAAAGTGCTCACCCTTTTAAGCCCGCGAAATAGTGAGAATGAACAAGAACTGTCCACGTGTCATGATGATGACGTGAGAGACAGACTTGTTGAGATGAAAGTGGGGCCCCTCGTAGTTTCCTTTTGGCGAATGACAGGGCGACAAATCAGCGCCGCAGGTGACTGGATGCCAGGTTTTAGTGACAAGTCCGCGGGCCCACCATTCCTGAGAACCTTTTCAAAGGATTAAATGCTAATCAACTACAGGGATGATCCGACGGTCGGCACTATTTCGCAAGGGTAAAGTGCTCACCCTTTAAGCCCACGAAATAGCGAGAATGAGCAAGAACCATCCACGTGTCATGATGACATGTGGTCAAAGAAGAAAGTGTGGGCCCGCCAAGGTGGAAATGTCGTTGTAAAAAAAAGACACGCAGCCAGTATCAAATGGAATGCGAAGGGAATTTTAAGGCTAATGATTTGATGCCACGTGGTATTATGTACCCAATAGAAAAGCGGGACCCAGACTAAAGACAAAGCCGTCAGTAACGAAAAGGTAACAGTGAAACACTTGCAGGAATGTTATGACCCATTGGAGCGAAAAATACGAATTCTCGTATGAATTCGATTTTGGAGGGACGGCCGAAGCATGCAGAATTAGTGTCATAGTTAAGGCCCTGAGTACAAGTATTTGATTTCCTAACAACCAAGTGAAGATATCTTTCAAAAGATTTTGCAGAAGAGCAGACGTAGAGTTATCTTTTTCAGATACAGAATAGGCGGTTCAGTTGCAGAGCAAATTCCTTCAAGCAAGCATCAGGTTCTCTCATATTTTGTAGCAATTCTTGTGTGGTGTTTTAAGTAAAATCATTCTCGTGTTGCAGGATTGTTTAAGAGTGATATTCATCTTCTCACGTTTTCAAATGGCTCCTAAAAGGGAATTTTCCGGCAAGGTTAATTATTTAGAAAGAAGTGTATGTGATGATTTTTTAGAACAGTTGACATTGTCAACTAACCAGGCATCAAAGGCCAAAGAGTCAGTGCCCAGGGCTCCCCGTCTGAAGATAGGAGAAGGATTGTATGATAAGGGTAATTGGCTGAGAGACCCACAGGTGGGACTGTCCGAGTTGGGGTTATTTAAAGTCGGATTTGGAATGAGAAATTCTCCTGCCCCTCAAAACAGTATTTGGGAGCTAGATGTTGGGAAGTTGGTAGTCCCAAGGGTATTCATGGATACAGACTTGTTAACCCAAATGGCATTAAATTATGATCCAGTAACAAGATGCATCCAGGACATAAATGGGAAAACCCTTGTGGAAATTAATGCTGAGGAATTTAGGACAGCATTTAGACTCAATGAGTTCACAAGCTTCCTGGAACCCATAAATTTCACATCATTAGCCCAAGTATACAGTGCACAGAGGAGTCATCTCAAGAATGGGCCTCTTAAAGAACTTTTTCTGAAAATAGGAGGGTTAGCAGTTGTAGGACCCAATACGCAAGAGCCTTTCTCATTGAGTGTGTTTACCTTGAGGGCTAAAGGAATGTATTGGGCACTTTGCCAAGTTCTAGGAGAGGATGCTGAAGCAAACATGCCGAATCACTACTTGCTAATGATTGTTCAGATTTTGAATCCTTCTCTTGCTATCACATTGGATTATGCTTCTTTTATTGCCGATGCTATCCATGGAGGGTTGATAGGAATAAAGAATGGAAAGGTGGATAGACCTTTTGGATGGTATTCGCTCTTAATGCACCTTTTTCTCTTCAAAGGTGGTGATTATTTTGCTAGTGGATTGGATCTAGTTAAAGAGAACGAAGGAGAGAAAATGCCAGTACAATTATGGAGTACTATGT
Source organism: Cryptomeria japonica (assembly GCF_030272615.1). NCBI lineage: Eukaryota > Viridiplantae > Streptophyta > Pinopsida > Cupressales > Cupressaceae > Cryptomeria > Cryptomeria japonica. The sequence continues at coordinate 924,396,120 of NC_081407.1, forward strand.
TGTCATGGGACAGAGAGGATGCTAGTTTCCTAAAGTTTGATAAATATTTTGCATCTAAAATAAGGACTCTCCTTTGCTCTGATAACCCAAGAGTCCCCAAAGTTCTTCTGGAATTCATAAGGCCAAAAGAATTCGCAGAGAACATCAAAATTGTTCATAACTGGGGCGACATGTATTTATATCCAGTCTCCACAGTTTTCAGAGTTTTTGGTTTCAGGGGTACTCCATTTTTGTTACCTTACCAGGTCCCTCTCAAAGTGGGAATAGCGGAGATCCTTAGGCAAATTGGTGGCCTACAAGAAGCAGAGTTAACAGGCAGAGGCAAAGGGACTATTTTCCCTGCAGCTACCATAGCCCACCAATTCGTAATTACAAAGGGAGGCTGGAATTGCTTTGAGGATTTCCTCAAACCTTACCATTTATCCACTGCAGTGTCCAGGTGTGCTGATCCAGAGGACTTCTTCAACGGTGTGTTCAGGAAGAAGGTAGCTTGCAGAGGTAGGCCTCATCAATTCCAATTTCCAGAAGACCTCATCAGAAATGAATTTGATTTGGATGAGCAGGAATTAAGGAAAGAAAAGTGGGTGGCTTACAAGAAAGCCTTGGATTTTGTGCATCAATTTGATGCTAGCTATGACCCATTGTCTATCTTCTTCGCATTGGAAGAAAAAATAAATTTTTTGATTGTTTGTTTTGAAAATGTGATGCAAACACTGAAGGAGAAGAGGGAAGCTATGATTAAGAGTAACCCTGAAAAGGCTAGAATGATCCTGAGCAAATCAGCTTCCACTAAAGCAATTCCTCCTGGTGATTACACATTGCACAAGAAATCAGGTTATAGTATGCTAGTGCCTACAACAGGGGAGCCCTCCACATCCAAAGGAAAGAGGAAGGTACAAGATGTCATTCACATCCAGGATAGCCCAAAGAAGCAAAGGGTGGGGAAGGAAGTGCAATCAGATACACCTTTGTATTCCCCATCCCAATCCCCTATCCATATAGGAGATGAACAAGCAGCAGCCGAATACCTCTTGCAGTTGGGTAGCTTGGGTGAAATCGCATACACCTATGATGAAGTGGAGGAGGGAATGCCAGAAGAGCCCATTGATGCTGAAATGGACATCACCTCTACTAAACTTAAAGGCCAGGAGTGGGATCCTGAGATAAAAAAGGCAAGTAATGCCTTTTTAGCTGATGACAACTTTGTTACATCAGAAGCATTCATGCAGTTCATTTGGAAACAGCATATAAATAGATATAATGCTAGATGTGAGAAAAGGAAGGCTGAGCAGCCTGATAAAGACCCAGCCTCAGTGGAGGAAGAAATAAAACAGGAGATGATGGAAGAATTCAAAACCATCACTCCTGAACAGGGAAGAGATCTAGTAGCACAAGCTGGAGTGCTCATCTTACCAGAGTGGGATATTGCTGATGCTCTGGTGCTAGATGCAGTAAGAAAAGAAACTAAACCCATGGAAGGGGTTACATTCAGTAAGGATAATGCTGCATTAGTTATGTGGTCCCTCAAGGGAAATGAGGACAAGAAAAGTAAAGACACCCCAGGGTCAAGTCACCTTGGTGGATTGATGGTAAAAAGAGTGCAGAGTACATGGGTAGTAGAGGCTGCTAGCACTGTGCTAGAAACTGCAAAATTCAATGTTGCAGTGGCTGAAAAGGAAGCCAAAGAAAAGGAGGCCCTCCAAATTAAGTTGGAAACAGTTTTGAATGCCTACAATAATGCCAAGGAGGAGGTGAGAGGTAAAGATAACATCATTGCTAGATTACAAAGCCAGTTGATGGGACAACACCAACAAGGTGAGCCTTCAACATTGATGATTTCCTCCTCTCCTGCAAGACCTCCACCTACAAGCCCTATCATAAAACTTCCACTATCCCCAGCACCTTCCAGCTCCCAAATGATTGAGATTACTCCTCAAGAACTAGAAAACCTGAAGCAGGCTCAGGCCTTGTATGCAGGGAAATATGAGGAGAAAGTAAGGGCCACAATCTCCAGTTTTGCAGAGACAATAAATGCCTCATTGCTCTACAACAATGTGGGAAAGATTATGGAGATATGGAATGAGCTGAGAAGAGATAAGGTAATTTTGACACCCATTTTTGACAGATGGAGACCTAGGGAGCAAGATCTAGAGTTCATGTGTGTATCCTGTGATGAAGCAAGAGCTAATCCCATTATCAAATCCACTTCTGATGTCGCTAAGGTCTTATTGCAATTGGCAACAGAGGTGGATAATGTGGATAGAAGGGTTAAATTTCTTAAGAAGGAATACACTGATCAAGTTTGTGAGTTGCTCCCAGGAATTTTTGCCAATCCGGATCAGTTGAAAGATAAGCAAATATGGCTTAAAGAGATAGAAGTCAAATTGTCAGCAAGGGTTAAGGGAATCATTGATCTTGATGATACCTCTTTCTTTGTTATAACAATACAGGAAATAGAAAAAATTAAATCACATTATAGTTTTCTTAATTCAGAAGTCAACAAACTGAGAAATTCTTGGAAAAGGTTGACTAAAAATAAAGATGATGTGATTAATTTTTCATGGCCGACAGAAGAGACATATAATGAGTGGGAAGTTAAATATTCCACCCATGATCCGAAGCAGTTGGAGAGCACCCCTGAAAAGATAGAAGAGGTTGTAACCGAACAGTCCGTTGAACAAACTGCAGAGGCTGAAAAGAGCGCATAACTGCTTTTGCGCAAAAAATTGTAATCTCTTCAATTTTTGAAATAATTGTAACAAACTCTCCTCGAGAAGTCCGAAGCTTTGTGCATCCATATTGTTATAAATGGATACTAGGACTAGAGGAAAAGGGATCACAAAATTTTGTAAGAAAGCGCTGCAGAAATTTATCTGAGCTTTTCTAAGTATAATGGAGAATCAAAATTTATTGTAATACTCTTTGAACTGAATATCAATATACATGCCATCGGTTTTGAGTAAAAGCTATGTGTTGTCTTCAAGTTTGTTCACAAGTTTATTTACTGTCTTTATTCTGAATAATCCAGGGTTGTTTAGTTTGAATGGAATTGCAAAGCAATCTCAGCATAAGTGTTTGTTGGCTTTTCTCTTTAGGAGGGAAATTAAATACGCGGGATCACTCATACCAGTAAATTCTTTGGAAGGAACTTCAAATTTTGAGGACCATAGCTTAGTCTAGAATGATTGAATTCTTGTATGTGTCAGGGATATATCAGGATTAGTGGAAACCAAGCCGACGGGAAGCATAAAGATATATTGTTTTAGGAGTTTTCTTTGAGTTTAGATGACTCTGTAACCTTGGATAAGGCACTGGTGTTAATCGAGGTTGTTTATTGCATACTTTGTTGATCAAAAATGCTGAAGTTAAGTACAGTTTCTATTCTTTGTATTCAGTTGATTTCAAGGTGAATAAATCCACTGGTTTTCTGGACTGGTTTGTTGTGGGTTTATTGTTTAAAAGTGTGAAATTAATTCACAAAGGTATACCCACCTGGGCTCTAAGGAAGCCCGAAGTGTAGAAGGTCTAATCAAACCTTGTCATATGTTGTCTCTAGAGTTTCCTTATCTTTGATGTTTTCTCTGCACCCAGTTTAGACCATATTATCCTAAGGACATTGAAGGGAATCAAATTTTGAGGACAACAAAAGTGGCGACTCTGCTGGGGAGAATTATAACAAAGATATAAACACAGATCTGTGCCGAGACTTGTGGAGAATATTGTTGTGTGTTTGTGGGTAAGACTGCTTGTTTTCATTTTTCCCATAGTTTTGTGGGTGGTGACTCTGTTACTATTGAACCAGTCCTTGTGAGATACGAATTTTCTAAAAGAAAGACAAGCAAGATGCAAGGAAACAAGAACACGAGATCATTCATGAAGAAACATCCGCATGAAATCTTGCAAGAAGGTTTGCCAGAACAGTCACGAAGAGGCCAGAAGAGATCTGTGATGCATGAGCCATCAAATGCTGCGTGGGTGCAGAAAAACAATAATACTGGTAAGATGCTTGATCGATCTGTTTATGCAAAGTCAAATTCATCTTCTAGAGATTCAGAGCATGATATTTTAGGTTTCCATTCAGGATTGTTTGGAAATATTGATGATGCCCCTATTTTAAATCGAGATCTATCTCATGTTAGTGTTTCTGCAAAAGATAGAGCCAGTTCAAATGCAATTAGGCACTCTGTTCCTAGAACAATAGATGGGAATATTAGCCTAATTGACATAGATCAAATTAATGCATCAGACTCTGAAGAAAACTACCCTGATGAGGATAAGATGTCTCAGGAGATTGAAGATTTAAACAAAAGAGTCCATCATTTAATCTCCCTAAGAGCTCAAAAAGAGGCAAATAAGGAAAAGGAAGTTAAAGCCAAATTGATGGAGAGGGATATGTTCCTTAGACAGATAGCCGATCTTGAAGTGCTTGCTAAGGAAAAAGAAAAAAGTGATGAGGAAGGCCCAGTGATTAGGGAGATCCTAGTCCCTAAGACTAGACCACCTTCTAAGTCAGTAGCCCAGCCAATTAGGGAAGTATCTAATGATTCCTAGCTTCCTAAAGCCAATTTAGACAAAGGAAAACAGAAATGGGTAGATGATGGAGTAGAATCTAAAACTGCAGAAGGGATTTCTCATAGAATTCTAGCACATGAGAGAGAGATGGAAAGGATGAGGAAGGAAAAGGAAGACCTCCAAATGGAATTGGAAAAGGCTGAGTTAGAAGCAGCGAATCAGGAAGTTAAAAGAAAGATTAACTACTTAAAAGCTCCCCCTATTACATTTCCATCGGAAGACCTTAGCAAGCCTAATCCCCAACACATCTCTTTTCCTCAGATCAATACTCAACCTGCAGTACATGCTAATATTGCCTCAGTAAGCCAAATACCCTCAAATAAACAGTACACCCAAACATCTCAATCTCCAATTCCAAAAACTAAAATGATTATGGGAAATGATAGTGCTATTTCCCCTTTTCAAAGAAGGCCAATCAATCTAGAACAATATAGGTAATTGTTTTTTGATGGGATCCTAGGATATCCAAATCATGTTCCTACTGAGCTAAGAGACAGACTCCATAAGTTTGCTGGGAACAATGCAGTCAGTGCTGAGGAACATCTGAAATCTTTTGGGGATTTGATAAATGATTATGAGATAGTAGATGAAGATGTTATTATGAAACTGTTTGTTCAATCCCTGGTGGATGATGCAAGAGATTGGTACAGAGGTATTCCAGTAAATAGCATAGGTTCATGGGAAGATTTTAAAAATTGCTTTCAAGAACAGTATGGTGATAAGACTAATGTGAGTTTCATGCTAAATGAGTTCAATAACATTAGAAAATCTGAAAATGAAATAGTCACTGATTTCAATGCTAGATTCCAGAAAGCTATGCACAGATTGTATTAGGTAATGAGGCTAGATGATAATATGTGTCTTAATACATATTATAATGCATTTGATTCCAAAATGGCCTATATTTTGAGAGATAAAAATCCTCATAATTTAAGGGATGCTTTTAGAATTGCTATAAATGTAGAAAGTAATAGAAAAGCATATGGAAAATTAGGAAGAAGAACAGATGGTAGATTATGGCATGAAACCAAACAGCAACCTAACAAAGTTGCTAAAGAAGATGATAAAATGGAAAAAATGGTTAATGCTATGAAAGATTATAACTGGCAAGATAGACCTCCTAGATTACATGATATGCCATACAATACAAATTGGAAGGATGGTAAACCCCAAGTTGAGAAGCCTAAAATTGCCCAAAGCCAAGACACACCAGATCCTTTGAAAGGGAAAACTGTTAATAATATAGAAAATACTCCTTGGTGTATTGCTTGTGATGGACCACATTCTCCTCATCAGTGTGCAGTGGCTCAAGCTCTGGAAGAATCTATGAGGCCAGAAGCAGAGCCTGACATTAATATGTTTGAAACCATCATAGAAAGTGATGAGGAATCTATGCAAAGTGAATATAGTGATGTGCTGGATAATGAAAGGTTAGTGCAAGGACAGTTAGCCTTAAGTTGGCATCCTACCTTGAATGTGGTAACAATTGAAGATGAAGAAGTTCATCTTAGGAGGCCTAGTGAGGAAGAAGTTAAAAATCTCACTAAGGCTGCAATCGCCAAAGCAAAACATAACTACAATTTGAGAAGCACCAATAGAGACACTGATCAAGGTGAACCGGGTTCTATGTTTGTAAAAGAAGTCACAAAGAAAGGGGCATCAAGCAGTGTTACTGCTATTCTTAAAGCCAGTCAAGAAAAAGAGGAACAAGTTAAAGACTTACCTAAAGGCATAGATGACAAAAATGCTAGTGATGTACAAAAGGCAGAGATGGTGAAGAAGGCCAGTCAATTCAAAACAGAAAAGGTTAAGGTTAATACTGAAAAATGTAATAATTCTGCATTCGATATGGCCCAAGCTTTAACTCAAATGAAAGTCACTATTCCATTAATAGAATTGCTAAAGATTAAAGAACATAAGGATGTAGCTTTGTCTTTATTCTCTTGTGTATCTGATGGTGACCTATTATTACCCACTAGTTTGGATAAAGTTGGAAAGGATCAAGAGTTCCAAACCCCAGAGGTATATGTTGGAACCACTATCACTCAGGAGCCTTCTCAGGTAGATCCCTTCTATGTTACTTTGCTAGTAAATAACCAGATGATTAAAAACTGCATGATAGATTCAGGAGCAGCTGCTAATGTAATGCCCTATGGTGTTATGAAAGAATTAGGGTTATCAGTAACCACTGTGTATGGGAAATGTTATGCCATGGATAACAGAGAAGTGCTTGTGATAGGTACAATGAAAGATGTAGAAGTAAAAATAGCTGCATTTCCTGAAGCCACTTATAAAATGGATGTTATTGTTACTGATACTAAACCCCACTATGGTATGTTACTTTCTAGGCAGTGGGCAGCAGTAGTAGGGGGAAATGTTCAACTGGACTTGTCTTATGCTCCTATTCCTATTGGTGACAATCAGGTCAAACTATACACCTATGATGATGTGGAGGAGGGAATACCAGAAGAGCCCATTGATGCTGAAATGGACATCACCTCTACTAAACTTAAAGGCCAGGAGTGGGATCCTGAGATAAAAAAGGCAAGTAATGCCTTTTTAGCTGATGACAACTTTGTTACATCAGAAGCATTCATGCAGTTCATTTGGAAACAACATATAAATAGATATAATGCTAGATGTGAGACAAGGAAGGCTGAGCAGCCTGATAAAGACCCAGCCTCATTGGAGGAAGAAATAAAACAAGAGATGATGGAAGAATTAAAAACCATCACTCCTGAACAGGGAAGAGATCTAGTAGCACAAGCTGGAGTGCTCATCTTACCAGAGTGGGATATTGCTGATGCTCTGGTGCTAGATGCAGTAAGAAAAGAAACTAAACCCATGGAAGGGGTTACATTCAGTAAGGATAATGCTGCACTAGTTATGTGGTCCCTCAAGAGAAATGAGGACAAGAAAAGTAAAGACACCCCAGGGTCAAGTCACCTTGGTGGATTGATGGTAAAAAGAGTGCAGAGTACAGGGGTAGTAGAGGTTGCTAGCACTGTGCTAGAAACTGCAAAATTCAGTGTTGCAGTGGCTGAAAAGGAAGCCAAATAAAAGGAGGCCCTCCAAATTAAGTTGGAAACAGTTTTGAAGGCCTACAATAATGCCAAGGAGGAGGTGAGAGGTAAAGATAGCATCATTGCTAGATTACAAAGCCAGTTGATGGGACAACACCAACAAGGTGAGCCTTCAACATTGATGATTTCCTCCTCTCCTGCAAGACCTCCACCTAAAAGCCTTATCATCGAACTTCCACTATCCCCAGCACCTTCCAACTCCCAAATGATTGAGATTACTCCTCAAGAACTAGAAAACCTGAAGCAGGCTCAGGCCTTGTATGCAGGGAAATATGAGGAGAAAGTAAGGGCCACAATCTCTAGTTTTGCAGAGACAATAAATGCCTCATTGCTCTACAACAATGTAGGAAAGATTATGGAGATATGGAATGAGCTGAGAAGAGATAAGGTAATTTTGACACCCATTTTTGACAGACGGAGACTTAGGGAGCAAGATCTAGAGTTCATGTGTGTATCTTGTGATGGAGCAAGAGCTAATCCCATTATCAAATCCACTTCTGATGTCACTAAGGTCTTATTGCAATTGGCAACAGAGGTGGATAATGTGGATAGAAGGGTTAAATTGCTTAAGAAGGAATACACTGATCAAGTTTGTGAGTTGCTCCCAGGAATTTTTGCCAATCCGGATCAGTTGAAAGATAAGCAAATACGACTTAAAGAGATAGAAGTCAAATTGTCAGCAAGGGTTAAGGGAATCATTGATCTTGATGATACCTCTTTCTTTGTTATAACAATACAGGAAATAGAAAAAATTAAATCACATTATAGTTTTCTTAATTCAGAAGTCAACAAACTGAGAAATTCTTGGAAAAGGTTGACTAAAAATAAAGATGATGTGATTAATTTTTCATGGCCGACAAAAGAGACATATAATGAGTGGAAAGTTAAATATTCCACCCATGATTCGGAGCAGTTGGAGAGCGCCCCTGAAAAGATAGAAGAGGTTGTAACCGAACAGGCCGTTGAATAAACTGCAGAGGCTGAAAAGAGCGCATAACTGCTTTTGCGCAAAAAATTGTAATCTCTTCAATTTTTGAAATAATTGTAACAAACTCTCCTCGAGAAGTCCGAAGCTTTGTGCATCCATATTGTTATAAATGGATACCAGGACTAGAGGAAAAGGGATCACAAAATTTTGTAAGAAAGCGCTGCAGAAATTTATCTGAGCTTTTCTAAGTATAATGGAGAATCAAAATTTATTGTAATACTCTTTGAACTGAATATCAATATACAGGCCATCGATTTTGAATAAAAGCTATGTGTTGTCTTCAAGTTTGTTCACAAATTTATTTACTCTCTTTATTCTAAATAATCCAGGGTTGTTTAGTTTGAATGGAATTGCAAAGCAATCTCAGCATAAGTGTTTGTTAGCTTTTCTCTTTAGGAGGGAAATTAAATACGCGGGATCACTCATACCAGTAAATTCTTTGGAAGGAACTTCGAATTTTGAGGACCATAGCTTAGTCTAGAATGATTGAATTCTTGTATGTGTCAGGCATATATAAGGATTAGTGGAAACCAAGCCGACGGGAAGCATAAAGATATATTGTTTCAAGAGTTTTCTTTGAGTTTAGGTGACTCTGTAACCTTGGATAAGGCACTGGTGTTAATCGAGGTTGTTTATTGCATACTTTGTTGATCAAAAATGCTGAAGTTAAGTACAGTTTCTATTCTTTGTATTCAGTTGATTTCAAGGTGAATAAATCCACTGGTTTTTTGGACTGGTTTGCTGTGGGTTTATTGTTTAAAAGTGTGAAATTAATTCACAAAGGTATACCCACCTGGGCTCTAAGGAAGCCCGAAGTGTAGAAGGTCTAATCAAACCTTGTCATATGTTGTCTCTGGAGTTTCCTTATCTTTGATGTTTTCTCTGCACCCAGTTTAGATCATATTATCCTAAGGACATTGAAGGGAATCAAATTTTGAGGACAACAGGTACCAAAGCCCGGTCCTCTATTTTCAAAAGCCTAACAACTTGAGGAAGATTCTGACACCGGTACAGATGGAAAACTTGAGAAAGCAATTAGAAGGAGCTCTTGTAGACTTTGATGCAGAAAAGTTGAAGAATATCAAACTTGAAGATGATCTAAGGACTGCACAGGAATTCGTTCAAGGACTTCAGGAGAATCTCACTATTGCTAGAAAGAAAAGAAGAGAACTTCATGAAAAGATATAGAATGATGATGACAAAAAGAAAACACTTAATGATCTTGTAAGCAAGATGAGGCACGAAAACATGACCTTGAAGAATGATATGCAAGACATGACTATGAGATTTTGTAAAGATACTGAAGACAGAAAGAAGAATGAAGATGACTTGACTAGGAGACTCAATGATGCTAGAACTGAAAATCTAAGACTCAGTCATGAAAATGATATGTTAAAGACATTTCTGATTCACATGGAACATGATAAAATTGAAGTTATGAGACAAAAGGAATTTTTGGAAAATGAGTTGGCTACTGCAAATCAACATAAAGAGAAATTGAAGAAAAGTTCAAAAGAACTTGATGATATGTTGAAAAGTCAAAAACCTAATGGAGACACTAATGGACTTGGATTTGAAGTTGGTGAAATCTCCAGTACTGCAAACAATCATGATCACAACAAACCAGTAAGACAACCTAATTCCTATAAATATAATGGGAAATGCTTTAACTGTAACAAGCATGGTCATAGAGAAAATCAGTGTAGATCTAGAAACTATCAAAACACTAATGCACCCACCGGTCAATGTTCCAAATGCAACAAAATTGGTCACAATTTAGAAAATTGCAGAATGAATGTAAGATGTTATGTTTGTGGAAGATTTGGACACCTATCTAATCAATGCAGAACACATACCAACATAGGATATGGAAAATCTATTCAGAAAAATAATGTGACTTGTTATTCTTGTAACAAGATTGGACATATTGCAAAATTTTGTAGAAGTAAGACTTCACTGACAAATAACAAAGGACCCAGTTTGAAAGGCAAAGAGAAGATAGATGAGGTAAAGCAAGAATTTTCAAAACAATGGATTAGAAAGAGAGATCAGAATGTTGATGAGACTATTCCTTCACCGGTAGAACAAAGTATCACTCCACTGGTAGGAGATTCTTCATCCAACTAAAAAGTAATCCTTGGGGGTATTGCAACAAATTGAAAATCATGAAAATTTACCCTTGGTTGATGGTGAGAATATGAACTTCTTCTCTACCGGTAGATGTGTTAAGTTTGACTTAACCGACAGACATTTATTGTGGTTGTTGAAAGAAAAGACATTATAAATCAATATTTTTCACTCTTTTTCATTCATCGAGCATTCAAACTTTCAAAGAGCACGAAAAAACCGAGTGGAGGCATCCATAGTGAGAAGTGAAGCAAGTTCTTTCAAGCATCCAAACCTATCAGGTAGATTAAGGTATTTATCAATGGCTTCCTCTTCTGCTCCTGAATTCATTCCAAACCCTACTGTTATTGAAGTGGTTAAATGCCCTATGCCCGTATTCAAGATTATCCCAGAAGTAGTAATACAGGATGATACCCTAGGTGTATTTTCTAAAATCCCTAAAGGAGTTGCATATGCAGAAGACCCAAGAATTTACATACATTGCCATATTGAGGAACTAGGTTCAGATGAAATCATGAAAATGTATAAGGATGTTATTTGTGATGAAAATGTAACTGTAAAACTGCAACATAAGGTTATAGAAACCCTAGGTTTTGTGGAAATCCTTGACATTCTAGAATTTCCTAAGGAAGTTGTGAGGATTGTACTCAGTAGAGTTCATGGATAATTCTTTTGGTTAGACTCTATCCATAAAATCACTAGAGAAGCAGTTAAGGCTGTGACTGGCTTACCTTCCACTGGTAGCAGGCTAGATAAAACAAAGAAAGTTTCAAACAACACTGTGATGACTTTAACTCATGCAACCCATGACAGTAGATCCCTAAGAGTTAATGATGTGAAAGATGACAATGTTAGATTCATTAGCATGATATTAGGACACAAAACCATACATGCTAATCGACTAAACTTAGTTTCTAGTCTATGTATCAAGAGTGCATATGATATGGTTAACAATGATGCTAAGATAGATTTATGTGAATGGTTGAAGGATGAATTAATTGATAATCTGAAGAAAATTAAAGGAGATAAGAAAGGTACTTTTAGATTTGGAAATCTTCTTGTATGTCTAATGCTATGTATTACAAAAGAAGTTCCTGGTATAGGCAAAAAAGACTTTGGTTATGACATACTGATAGGGAAACAACTATTAGATATCTTCACCAACATGGGAATAGATAAGCACAACAAAATAACTGAGTATTTCCAAGACTTTAAAGAAAAAATGAAGACTAGATAAAGGTTACCTTAGAGTATTATTGACAAATATCAGAAAGAAATTTATTTTGTGATTAAGAAGGATGAGATCTGGATGGAAGCAATTCTTCCTAGAACTATTTGGGTGACAGAGATGGGATATGAGGCTGATGTGAACATAATTGAAACATATGCCAAAGCCCTACTTGAAGCCCCTAGAGAACCGGAAGAAAAGGTTTTTGGTAGTGTAGAGATAATAGAGAGTGGTGTGTAGACACTTAAACAAAGGAAGAGAAGAGAAAAATATATAAGGAGTGCATCTAAACAAGTGAAAGAGATAAAGGAAAACATAATGAATATCACTGGTATCAAGGAAAGTGATCTGGAAGGATTAAAATCAGAGGCTCATCTCTCACCAGTTGGAACTTCATCAAAAAGTGATATCCCAGTTGAGTTTAAAAGAGTAGATAGGAAGAGAAAACCTTCATCGGTACCCTCTCCTCCTCCCAAGAAAACCGGGACAACAAGGCAGAAACAACAGGCAGTAAGGCCCCTAGCTAAAAATATGATACCAAGAAAGAGAAAGGAAAAACAGGTTATTCCTCCACTTGACAATCTATTGAATGAAAGAACAGATGATGGAAACTTATCAAATGTTAGTAAATTGTATGATACATTTACCAATGAGGAGAAAGAAAGCATAGAAAATAGTATCATCTTACACCTTGATATTTATAAGAAATTTTTGATAGAGGTTGTAGATGATTTGCCTAGTGATTTGTATAGGTGGCTAGATGCTAAAAGGTTAGCCATTATGGAGTTAGACAAGAAAATAAAGATTGAGAAACTGCTAGCTATTCACCCTGCTAAATCAGTTGAGGAAATTGATGAGCTAATCAACAAAGCTAATAGAATAGTATTTTCTAGTGGTCACCGACATGTAAGTCTAATGGCAGGTAGGGTTAATGAGATCACATAAGAGACAATAAATAAATGGGACATTTTCTTTGTGGAGAAAGAAAAACAAGAAGAACTAAATAGACCAAAAACATTCAAGGTATACCAAAAGGATAACGACAAAGGAAAAGGCAAGGTAGGTCGACTACCAAATATAAAAGTGATAGATAACCTCCACCTCCTTCTAACACTCTACCAATACTAACTGACAACACACCGAATACTGAGAATGTGGAGACTTCACATGAGGATAGAAATCTTGAATCAAAAATCTTGTACACAATGAACATCAATATTTAGGAGGTCAATGTTGTGGTTGATAAGGAGACCACTGGTGAAAAGAAAGATGTTGCTACTGAGCAACCGACTAAAAATGTTGAAGTTGAAACACCAACTGATAACATTGAGATTGGGGTTAGTGAAATGGATACTGACAGTTTGATGCAAACATTGAAAAACCAACAGATACTGAGAAACCGGTTGCAAAAAATATAGAGAAACCTACTAAGTCACTACTAGTGGACAATGCAGAGATGCAGACAGAGAAACCGACAGTGGATTCAACTGAAAAACCATAGGAAAAATTGACAGAAGAGAGCACAGAGATACAAGTTGAGAAATAGGTTGACTTTCAAGTACATACAGAGATAGTGCCACTTACAACTGCTGAGAAACCTTAACCTTTGCTTATAGAAATGCAGACACAAACTGACCCACCAGAGGTCGAGGCAAGCAAAGTTGTTACTCACACCGACAACATGGAGATTTTTAAGGTAATTGGTCAATCATCTGGTACTTCCATGACTGAATTCAGACCAACAAATGTAATTGAGGTACTTTTGGATTCCATTAAGAAGATTACTGATTGTAATGCACTGGCATATAAGGCTATAGATGATACCATCCCCATTCTTAAATTAATTGCACCCAAGTGTAATATAGACAATAAAGATTCTTTGAGTCAATTAGACACATTGTCTAAGTATAACACCGACAACATACTGATTGTGGAACAAATAAATGAAGAGACATTTAAGGAGAAAATGGATAAGGAAAAACAAAAATTCTTTGATGAGACAGTAAAGAAGTGCACAAAACATATTGATACCCTCTTACCGACACTGAACAACATAATTACAAAGTTCAAAGAATTGTATAGAGACACCTGTAAGACTAATCTTTTGACAGTAGATATCGATAAGTAAATCAGAAAAGTGCAAAAACAAATTGATGATATAGCTGACAATATCATTGGTTCATCTAAACCAATATCAGTTATCAAACAGGAGATAGCTAGATTTGAGGAGAAACTTGAGAAATTGGAAAAAGAAAAGGAAAGAATAAAAGGCAAGGCAAAAGATCTTAAATGTAGACTCAGTCCTAAATTGGATAACCTCATCTCTTGAGGAAAGAGATATCAGAGGCACTTATTCAGGGACAAAAGACATCGGAAGAGAAAATGCATCACCTCACTGGTACAATTCAAAGAATAGAGGCATAATTAAAGGACAATAACAGGTTCACTCAGAGCCTGAATTTGGTATTAGTAGACCTATTCCAGATTGTAACCAACCAGTTACAAGGTTATAGCTAAGCACTGCACTCATTGATAGTTTGACAACCTTTGTCATTGATGTCAAGAATTAAGAAAAATGACTTTCAGAAGAGATCATCTGCTCAGGGGGAGCACAAAGTTTTGGTAAGATTTTTGGACTTCAATTTTTGGATACAATTTTTCTCATGGGTGTTTCCATCAATGCCAAAGGGGGAGATTGTTGGTATTACACACTCCAATGAGAATTGTAGGTGATTGAAGGTATTGTCATTGATGGCAACCTTGCAATCTTATGGCACCGGCATTGACAGACTCTACACTGGCAGATAGTTCATTGGCATCGACAATAATGTTTACTGACATCCTAGCCAACAAGATTTTGATTATTGTATTTTGTATTTAATTGTAAGATATTTTTGTAAGATGACATGGCATATTGTAATAAGACTCATACATAAGTATGAGATCTTGTAGATCATTTTGTGTGACACAACATAGAGGATAGATATGATGGATATGTAGAGCGAATATTAAGGAAGACTTTGTAGAAGGGTTTATGGTTATTGTATGAGCTTAAACCGGTATTGAACCTAGCATAGCAGATGCTTTTTGTAGTAGTACATTATATTGGATTTTCATAATCCATTTTGTAAGTCAGTGAGACTTCCTTTTGTAATTGAGCAGTGAGATCTAGGCAGTTGGACTTCCTACATGTGCAGGCACCTCTTGTAAGTAATATCCATTCATTGGCCAATGAGTGAATATTATGGGTCACAAATCCCACCAAGGTTTTTCCCACACCGGGTTTCCTTGTTAAACATCTTGTGTTATGGTGTGCTTTCTATGTTGTATTTACTGTCCATATTTACTGCATTAATTCTTGTTTACCGGTACATTGTTTTGGAATGCAAAATATTTAATAAGGTCAAAAAATTTATAAACCGGTTAGATATTGATTCAACCCCCCCTCTCATCATCTTTGGGAATCCTAACAATCTAGAGTAGCCTATCTAGGTGATTGTGTCATTGGCTCCTTGGGGGCCGCCTTCCTTCTCTTGGGGGTAGGATTTCAAGCTTTTGGGGAAGGGATTGGATGCTCAAGAGGCTCGCTGTCAGAATAACTCTTTTCCTTATAGGTTCGATGACTTCCTGTCAGGGTGGTGCACTTGTTTCACTAGTTTGAGGGACTTGGAAAGCAATTGGAGGGTTCTGCTCCTTTGCAGCCTTATTAGCAATAACATTGATGAGCAGAGCTAGTTTCAACTCGGGGGGCCTCTTGGGAAGCATCAAGAATAATTTTCTCACTTGGGGAAGCCATTGCTATATCTAAAACAACAAATTATAACAGAAAAACCTTCACAAATGGTTCTTCACTCTAAACCTAGTGCAAGAATTCTTTAATTCACACACAAATATTCCTAGATTTCCCTATGAAAACACAAAGAAGGATTATACAACTTGACTTATTGCTTTGAATGCAAATGGGTGTTGTTGAAAGCTCTAGAGATGCTCTGATCGCTCTGGTTTCTTTGGTTCTCCTTTTCACTCTATGCTTTTCTCTTTGATCGTAGGGTAAAGAAAAACTATGCTTTGAATTTTGCTTTTATTTCCCTCAGACGAATTATCATTACTCCATATGTGCAAGCTTTGGCAGGTTGGTGGCCTTCAAGATTCAAATGCTACCATTGATCCTCAGATGAATGACCCAGATTTCACTTTCATGTCTCTGACTGGTGACATGGCTCCCCCCTTTAATCACTCCACAACCTTTGATTAATCAAATCTTTAATTTTGCCATCTTTGTGAAAATAGGACCCATGCGGGATAGCATTGTATTTGTATTTCCTTGTCGCTCAGTGTCCTGCATGGCCTTCAATGTGCCTTTTTCCTTGCCACGAGATAGCAGGAATCATCTTTCCTTTACTATTTTACTTCACCATGCCACTATTTGTCTATCGCTAACTACCCTATGGGATAGTGGGGCTTCAATATTCCTTATCATTCACTGCTCTGCAGTGCTCATTTATTTCTCTTAAAATAACCATGGGATTGTGGAGAAAGAGAAACACTTTACCTTGCAATCTCGCAACAATTTTCTTGAGCACTTATTTCACCCATGGGATAGTGGGCATGACAAAGAACTTATCACGCTATCCCGCATAGTATTAATTTATCACACTACCCACTTGCTCTATTCTCTTCAAGCCTTTTACCCTTGCGGGATAGCAGGGAAGTGTTTCCCACTTGCCAAGGCCATACTGCAAGGTCTTCTCTCCACTAATTTCATCATAGCAGGATTAGGAGGTTCACACTCTGCTCTTTTATCCTCCTCCCTGATATCTTGCGATGCTTCAATTCTATCCATCAGGTCTCTATAGGAAGGCCATGTCATCCCTTTGTACTATTCCTGCCATCCTGCACTAGCCTTAGTGCGGTCTAAGTGTTCCTGCGGGGGAGCCTTTACTTTGTCTTCCCACCATCTCATGGGGATCATTCTTTCAACTTAGTGGGACCCTTTGCTTCCATTGCATCTCACTATCCCACAGTGGAATTTACCTTGTTGATAGCGCATCATGGGGTAGTGGGGCACTTTGTTTCTTATTTCTTGCTATCCCGCATGTGGAAGATAGCCATAGTAGACACCTTGCAAGATCAAAATTCCTTTGTAAAATTCTCCTCCCACCATCTCGTACCTGCTGAAGACCTTTAATAAATGACGTGTGGGGCTTAAACAAGGGGCTCTAAAACAATGATCCCACCGACTCGCACTGACCCAAAGTGCATAGGCAGACCTAAGTGAATATTCTTTAGCACATGCTTATTCAATGAGGGTAAAAGGGGTCATAACAAATGCGTTCTTAGGACATCTAAACCTTAGGACATGGGATATTTTCACGATACTTAGAATAAATTTTTGAAAGAAAATAAAAGCGACCGATTTGAAAGGTGATTCCTAATGCGTGGGGCCGGTAATCAAATGACTAATGACCCTCCCAAGGACAACTTAAAATGTAGAGACCGACTGCTTACGATCAATGAAGAATTATAACAGGGCTGAGGGCAAAACACAATCTACATAGAAAGAAAATAAACCCCCCCTAAAATCCTATCCATGAAGACACTTCAAGAACTCAGAAGGCATGATTTGTAGAAAAATTTGGCACTGCCAACAGTGGCTCTGGTTGAGGACATTTGATTCATAGGATCAAATCGGGGATTCAGATCTCTGGGAGAACAAAACTCTTCAAAAAACACAGGATATATTTACGCAAAACCCTAACCTATATGTACATCCTAAACCTACTATGAATGGAAGAAAAATATACGCAAATAAGTGTTTTAGGAACTGTCCATGCATTGGTAGTTCCTGCACTTCACCATTCATGCTTGTAAGGAGAATCCTCACCATGATTTTCTACAACAATGTATGAGCCAAGCCACAAAGCCTCAAACTTACCATGTTTGCCTTTGTTTTGGCCTCTTGCATTCCATGCCAACACTAAATCATCTACCTCAAATTTTTTTTTCTGAAGCTCTTTTATCAAATAGATACTTACTTTGTTGTTGTAGTTTGATGTTTCTTTTGTGTGCATCACTTCTAATTTCATCAAGCTCTGTAAATTGCTCCATTATTTCTTCCATTGGCTCAGGTATATCCCATTTAATTTCTTGAATAAACTTGTCTACTGGAAAGAATTTATTCATGGTCAATCTGACCTGTGTGCCATATACCAACTCAAATTAAGACTTGCTAGTAGCTTTCTTGATAGTGATTCTATCAGCCCATAGTGTAGTCTTCAATTTTGAATCCAAAGTTTTTTCATTCTTCTCAAAAGTCCTTTTGATGATCTTCAACAAACTCTTGTTACTAGACTCAGCTTGCCCATTTCCCTATGAATGGTATGGGGATGAGTAGGAAATACCGATGCCATATGTACTAAAAAAATCAGTAAACTCCTCAGATCTAAATTACATTGAATTGTCCATTATTAGTCTTACTGGAACTGCAAACCTAGTGATAATGTTACTTGTCAAAAAATCAATTACAACCTTACTAGTTGCCTGCCTAGTGGGGATAACTTCCACCCAATTTGTGAATTAGTCCATGGCCACAAGAATTCATTTTTTGTTGGCATTTGATCATTTATACTTAACTGGTAATGTGTGTTTTCTTTATGCAACCTGTATATGTATGTTGTGCATAGATATTAGATTTATGTATGATGAATATTTTGTATGTTGTCATTGATGGCAACTATGTTTCTTTGAGTCATCTAAGTCTTACATTTCTACTAGCTAGACTTAACCAGTAAAGCAGAGATAGTTTCATCAGAACCGGTAATTAGGAATTCAACCGGTAAGTGGCAGACAGTGTTAAATTCCGACAACCAGTACATGAAAATCATGAAGATTGAGATGATGTGGTTTTGTAGTAGCATTGAAGACTATCAAATAAAGATTTTTGTGACTGCACATGCTGAATCAATCAGGTGAATGATATTTGTTTAACATAACAAATTAGTGGATGGAGACTTAACCGGTAGTGATGAAAATCACTCAGATCAGTAAAATGACACATAGTTGGATTTGTCATGTCGATGGCCGATATAACTAATGCATACAATGTAAGATTGTCTAGATGCATTGAACCTAGGGAATTGTGATAAGGTTCTATCCAACCTTATGATAATTTTAATTGTGTGATGAGGTATGAAAACATATATATAAGATTGATAGTGATATAAATGATGAGCGAATTTTGTATTTCTGATAGTGCGAAGATCAAAGGAGTTGAGATATGAAGTCTTTGTGATGTTGTAATATTTTGAAGTGGATCTTATCAAACACAAAAGGTGTTATACTGATATCATTTGCACTTTTTGTCTCCCTAATAGTTTCAACAAGAAAATCCTCTTACAAGGTCACTCCTAACAGGGTGCAGTCAGATCCTAATAGTTCTGATCATTAAATCCTCTAACCAGGTGACACATTAACTTTTGTTTGCAAATCGCAGTAACTTGGGTAGCTCCTAACAAGGCTGGGCCTCATAGGCCTTATTGTATAGCTCTTAACTAGGCTTAAACACTTCTAACATGGTGTGCCCCTAACTAGGTGTTGTAGACCTTAAGTGACCAGATCTCTATACTGTAGATAGTGGATCTTGTGGGTACTAACTCCCACCATGGTTTTTCCCATTTGGATTTTCCACGTATAAACTCTTGTGTCATGTGGTTTATGATTTATGTGGTGATTGCATACTTGGTGTTATTTCTTATATGCCTATTGAGTTTTAAGTTGGTGAAATTGCTAATCATATTTGTATTGGTTTTACTTTCACTGATTCACCCCCCTCTCAATGCCCTATAAGTTCATCAATTGGTATCAGAGCCTAACTTCCTTAAGGCTTAACCACTTGGAAGGGATATCTAATCCTAAGGAAAATATGGGGGAAGGAATGATCTATAGAGAGATGGCTAGAGAACTTGTTGAAACCAAGGAAGAACTTGAAACCCTTATAGGTAAATATAGGACATCACTAGCTAAGAGGAAAGAAATGACCGAACAATTATTGGAGATCTCTGATAGCATCTCTTTAGATGAAGCGAATATTGGTGCATTGGTTGAAGAAGTAGAGAATCTTAATGGTGAAAAGACTAACCTAAGGAGAGAACTTGAAGCACTTATAATCCAAATGAGTGAGGAACTTGAAGCTAGAAGAAAGGCTGAGGATCGGATCTGAGATAAAGAGAATGAAATGTTTAAGATCAAGAAAGAGAATGCAACTTTGTATGAACATTGGCATGAGGAGAAGGAAGAAAAAGAAGCATTATAGTCAGATCTTGAAATGGAAATGTCTCTTAGAGAGACCCTCTTGAAAAGGAATGAAGACCTTACCAAGGAGCTTGCTAAGGCTAATGAGAAGCTTGATAAATTCAATAAGAGCTCCTCTATGCTGAATGAATAGATCGAATCTCAAAGGATGAAAGGTGATTCTTTTTGACTGAGATATTCTACATTTGAGAAAGGTGAACTTTCTAGTACTAAGAACAATATGCATGAAGGTAAAACTACTCCTAAGATTAAAAAACCTACCAGTAAGAAACCTTATAAACCTGTTTGTTTTAACTATCATAAACCAAGACATACTGCAAATGTGTGTAGAAGCGAATCTGATATTAACACTGGTTATAAACCTAACACTAGATATGTATCTAGAAGATTTCAAGGTTATTGTTATACATGCAACATGTATGGACATAAATCAGTTGAATGCAGATATGGAGAAAACAATCCATCACCTCACATGAACCCAAGACCTATTAGTGAATGGAGAAGGAATTTCACTAACCGAAGGAACATAAATTGGCAAAAATGCTATGTTAACCGGTGTATTCCCTATGAGATGGAAAAGAGAGTCAATATGATTTGTTCAATCTGTAACAACTTTGGACATGTGGAAATGAATTACAGAAGAATAACAAGAAGAGGCAATGTAGAACCATGGAGAGCATCTAGAATTGCATGTTATCATTGTAACAAACCATGACACATTGCCAAGTTTTACAAAACATAGAAGAACCAATCGATGAATCACTATGCAGACCAAAAAGGAAAGTAGAAGGTTGATATTGAAGAAATCAGAGATGAAATGAATAAGGAATGGAAGAAGAGATGACGAACCATCTAAGGAATTATATTCTTCACCTAATGTGGAGAATCCATTTCTGACAAACTAAGTTGTTTCTACAACTTGGGGTGAGCTTATTGTCAAATCTTGAGTTGAACCCCTGAATGATATACTGTAAGTTGAATTTGCATATTTTGATGCTTTTTGATATTTTGATGTGTTTTTGGATCATAATTGGTAAATATCTTTGAGTTTTTGGTACCGGTAATATGCTTTAGAGTATGTTAAGGCAATTTAGGGTTTTCTCGGTAAATGTATTTATTGTAGTAGTTAGAATGCAAACAAATAGAACTTTTTGAATTTCATTTGTCACTTTGCATCTTGAGAACTCTTGGTGAAGCAAGTAGAGAAGAGATAAGTTTGTGCAAGTAGCTTTCAGATCATCTACCAACATCTGAGGTGATCAAATTGAAGTTTGATTTGGTGATCGAGTATTGAATGTTTTTGACGGTTGGAAACCCTAGCACCAAAGAACAAAAGGTATTTATCAGTGAATCTTACTCTTTGCTTTGAAGTTTTTCATATTTTAGTATGGATACTCTGCATCTAGTTGATGTGACTGAGAGGGAAAGACCTGAATACAAATGACATCCATATAAGTCAGAGGAAACTGACTCCGTCGATGCCCAACTGACCCCGTCAATGCCCTATACCAAATGGTGTTTTGCATGTAGAGGATGTAAGATCCTTTTATCACTGCAAACTTGAAGACTTGGGAGTTGCAGTTATTTATGAACAATACTGATCTTTGTGTAATGAACAAGGTAGATTGAAAGAAAAATTTAGAAGCATAGCCGATAAAGGTTTTCATTATGCAATCAATTTTATTGATTATTTTGATGATGAGTTGGTGAGATATGTTTTGAGCCGCATTCATGATCAGTTTATGTGATTGGACAGACCTCACAAAATCACCAAGGAAGCAATCCATGCTGTAACTAGCTTCTATTCAACCGATGAACTACCATTGCTTAGGTATATACCTAAGAATGATGTTGAGAAGTTAACTGGATCTAGATGGGATAAAAGATCCATGATCATGAATGATATTAATGATCCCGCTGTGAAATTTGCATCTATGGTGATTGGCAATAGAATTTTCTATTCAAGTAGAATGAACATTATAACGACAACAACTTTTTATACTACATACCAGATGATTAAGGAAAATATGGACTATGACTTGAATGAAGCTCTAAGGAGTCAATTAATGGTGAATCTTAAAACTGTGAAGAAGGATAAAGAGCTGAGATTTAAATTTGGACAACTGATTTTGGGTTTATTCTTTTTATTTCCAAATTTTTTTTCTCGGTATTGGTGATGTACAATGGATAACTAGTACACTTGTCCTATTGCAGATGAAGAACAACATTAGGATGCTCAAAAACAAGTTTGATGATATTTCATGGCGATATTTTAAGAAATTTCAGAAGGAAATGCATGCTAGGGAACACATACCAGCAGAGGTAGTCAATCGGTATGAGGATTCTATCTATTGTATGGTTGACATAGATACATGCTCGATGGAAGATATTATTCCTAGGACCGCAGGGGTAATACCCATGGGCAATGAAGTAGATAAAGACCTGCTTGTTTCTTATGCTAATCATTTGTTAGCTCAACCAGTCGATACCACCGCTGAGAGATTTGGAATGTACAAGGAGAAACTATAGAAAGTGCACTCTAAATTACAGAAACTAGTGATTGCAAAGAAAGTAAGAAAAGAGATACAAGCCTTTGGAGGTACAAGCCTTTGCTAAGTAGGCCTGATTCACAAAAGAATAGACAACTGCAACAAGAGACAAATTTGAGGCTCAACAAGGTGAAACTTCCAGTGTACCAACTGGTACTCCCATCGGTAAGACCAGAGCAACCAAAGTAGTTGAGCAGAAGAAAGTAAAAGAACCTAAGGTGAAGCCTGCTGAATCTCAAAGAGGGAAACCCTCTAAAATATAATTATGAAGGAAAGGTAAAATTGTTGAACCTCCTGTGTTCCTGCCCAAACCAAAAAAAGAAAGAAGGAGAAAGCTCACAAACCGGTGACTGATAGAGAGGAAAAATAATCAGAGGAATATAAGACAACACTAAGGGAAAGTGCTAAGAAGCAGAAGACTACTCAAAAAGGTAAAGAAACTATGAAAATATTGACACTTGAAGATTCTTTCACTAGAATGATTAGAATTATTAAGGAATATGGTATTTATAAAGGTTTAAACATACTGTTTACTCACCTATCTGAAAGTCAACAAAGGGAGATTGAAGATGCAACCATCCTCAATATGAACAAGTTTAGTAAAGACCTCATTGAATTACAAGGGCAAATTCCAGATTCCCTATATAATTTAATTGATGCTAGGTGGCAAGGGGTAGTTAGCCTAGATAAATAATTTATTGATTATACACTTAAACACTTGCAATCGAAAGAAAATGAAGAGGAAATCGATAATATAAAGGTTAATACAAAAGCATTGTTCAGATCAAAGAAGAGATTGACCATAATGTTGATCGGTGAGGCATAATCAGTCGAGAAGGAGACTGGAATTTTGATCAAAAGGCTTTAGGTCTCATTCCCTATGAAGAAGAGGAGAAAGATAAAGTAATTAAGGAAAGTACTCATGATATGCCAAAGTCAGAAGAACTTCCTAAAGGTGTAAAAACCATAGAATTTGAATTGGACAACAAGTATATGCAAGTTGATCCTATTGATACTATACTAGTAGATATAACAAATGATGATACCAGTGATGCTAATAATGTTTCTAACACTACTGATAATGTAGATGTTTTTAAAGTTGATGTACAGATGTTTGATACTTAGGAAGATCAGGTTGAGAATAAAGGACAAGAGAAAGTAGAAGACATAAGCACGACTAAACAACTGGTGAATGCACAGTCTACTGTTACTCAGACTAAACCAATAATTGTAAATGCAGATATAAATATTGCCATTGGGGATAATTAGATGAATTCAGTTGATAAGGAAGAGGAAGCACCAGTAAAGGAAAAAGTTGTTGAAAATCCGCAACCAGTCAAATATACCACTAAGGAAGAGGAGAAAGAAAAAGATAAGGAGGAAGAGAAGAAGACAAAGAAGGTGGAAGAGGAGAGGAGTACACAAGAAATAATAACATCTCTTGAGATACCTTCTGAATCCATACTAAAGAAAATAGTTGATGATGATGATGACTCTGTGAGCATAAAAGGTCCTATCAATATGGATAATCTGAGTTCTTTAGAGTTAATGGAGATTGCTACTGCAGTGCAATCCTGGGCACAAAAGAAAATATTGAAGAAACAATAAAGAGATGCAGAGACTATAAGGACCACTGTTGATATTTTTTCAAGTCTCCTACTAAAGACTGATACAGAACATTTGGCTACTGCTATTGCCAAACTTGGCCAATTAGTTGTTAATTCCCATGAATATCTTAAATCCCTTAAAGAAGCTGCATACATTTCTATTTAAAATAATTACAAGAAGAAAAGGGGAGAACAATTAATGGCTAAGATAGATAAAGGCAAAGTAGCCCTAACAGTGAATAAAGATTTGTTGAAGACGAGATTGGAAATCGGAGGTAAGATCTTGGCTACTATCTCCAAAGTCTCATTACTTTGTGCTGATTTAAAGAAGAGAGAGGATGTTGAGAAAGAGCTAGAAAGGTTCAGTGATGCATTTACACCGATACATGACTCAACAAAAACTTTTGGTAAAATAATTGATGCTTTACAACACAAGTTAGAGTTATATGATTATGAACAGGTGAAGTGGACTAGATCACTGAAGGAGCTCAAGACTCAACTAATTCCTAAAGTTGAAATATTACAAAGAGCATATAGGGAGTCCAAAGCAATTTTGCCTACCCTAGAGATGAGTACAATTGATGCTATGGAGGAGTTTGAAACTTAGATCTTGACACATGTTGAGATTACTGAGACACTGTTAGAAACTTGGAATAATGATCTAAAACAATTGAAGTTTCATTACAATGATGTTTTGTTAAGAATTGCATTGTAAAGACTTTAAATTTTTTATCTCTATATATTCATGCAGTTTTGTTGACAATTTTTATGTTATGTATGTATTTTACTTCTTTATTTTGGCATTGTTGTCAAAGGGGGAGTAGAAATAGTTAAGAGTCCAGTCGAAATTTTGTCTATTTTGAATGTACTATTAAGGGGGAGTAATGATTTCATGTTTGTAATTGCATGTAATTGGTAAGGGGAATGTATGTCATGATGCACACTTGGTTGACAATTTTTTCCTAAGTGTTTCCATCAATGCCAAAGGGGGAGATTGTTGGCATTTGATCATTTGTACTTAACTGGTAATGTGTGTTTTCTTTATGCAACTGGTATATGTTTGTTGTGCATAGAGATTAGATTAATGTATGATGACTATTCTATATGTTGTCATTGATGGAAACTATGTTTCCTTGAGTCATCTAAGTCCTACAGTTCTATTGGCTAGACTTAACCGGTAAAGCAAAGACAATTTCATTAGAACCGGCAATTAGGACTTCAACTGGTAAATGGCAGATAGTGTTAGATTTCAATAACTGGTACATGAAAATCATGAAGATTGAGATGATGTGGTTTTGCACCAGCATTGAAGACTATCAGATAAATATATTTTTGTGACCACCCATGCCGAATCAATCAGGGGAATGAGATTTGTTTGACATAAAATATTAGTGGATGGAGACTTAACCAGTAGTGATGAAAATCACTCAGATCAATAAAAGGACACATAATTGGATTTGTTATGTCAGTGGACGACATAACTAATACATACAATGCAAGATTATCTAGATGCATTGAACCTAGGGAATTGTGATAAGGTTCTAGCCAACCTTATGATAATTTTAATTGTGTGACGAGGTATGAAAAGATATATATATATGAGCTTGATAGGGATATAGATGATGAGCAAATTTTGTATTTATGATAGTGCAGAGATCAAAGGAGTTGAGAGATGAAGTCTTTGTGATGTTGTAATGTTCTAAAGTGGATCTTATCATACACAGAAGGTGTTATAATGAGATCATTTGTACTTGTTGTCTTCCTAATAGTTGTAGCAAGAAAATCTTCTTACAAGGTCACTCATAACAGGGTGTAGTAAGATCCTAACAGTTTTGCTTATTAAATCCTCTAACCAGGTGACACATTAACTTGTGTTTGCAAATCCTAGTAACTTGGGTGGCTCCTAACAAGGCTGGTCCTCACAGGCCTTATTGTATATCTCTTAACCAGGCTTAAACACTTCTAACAGGGTGTGCCCCTAACTAGGTGTTGTAGACCTTAAACAATCAGATCTCTATACTATAGATAGTGGATCTTGTGGGTACTAACTCCCACCATGGTTTTTCCCATTTGGGTTTTCCACGTATAAACTCTTGTGTCATGTGGTTTATGCTTTATGTGGTGATTGCATACTTGGTGTTATTTATTATATGCCTACTGAGTTTTAAGTTGGTGAAATTGATAATCAGATTTATATTGTTTTTACTTGCACTGATTTAGCCCCCCTCTTAGTGCCTTATAAGTTCATCATTTGTGTCCTCCACTAGACCTATCAATCATTTCTCCAATTAAATCTATACCCCATTGATGAAAGGGGTTTCATCCTACATAGGCCTGAGAGGAAAATCTCCTGAGTACTTCAGCTTACCAGAGAACTTCTGGCAAGGTTCACATTTTCTAACAAATTCATGACAATCCTTGAATAGTGTAGGGAAAAAGCATCCAACCCTTAACACCTTGTGGGTGGTAGTATTTTCTATATAGTGCCCCCCACATATCTTGCATGTATGTCTTTAAGCATTTCATGAGCCTAATGCTTATCTAGGCATAACAATAATAGACTATCTCTATCTCTATAATATAAATCCCCATATTTGAAAACATACCTTTGGGCTTGTAGCTTCAGGGTTCTTTTCTAAGTGTCAGTGAGTTCATCGGGGCACTTCACGTACTTTAGAAAAGACAAGATATTTGTATACCATGAAGCGTGTTGTAAACTGCATATGTTGTCCTATGAGGTGGACAAAGTATCAATCTAGACAACATCCAAATTTTCTTCTGCCATAAGCTTTGCTAAGCCCATTCCCTAGACCAACTTGGTAATCTAGATGTCAATATTAAAATCCTGTATATTGTTGATCCATCTGCATCTTCTACCTGTTGTCTCTGATTGTAAAAAAAAGTCCTTAATTGCAGCATTAGGTACAAAGGCTACAACCTGGGCACCTAATAGGTAAGGTCTGAAGTTTTTCACAACTTTGACCAAAGCATAAGCTTGCTTCTCCATTTTTTCATATTTGAGTTCCGTTGCTTGGAGGGACTTATTGTAGAAGGCAATAGGTTGTTCATATCCCTCATTTTCCTTCTGTAGCATGACAATAGCTATGGTGTGGAATGAAGCAAAAGAAAAAACCTGAAAGGGTTTGCTAAAATTGGGTACATTTAAAATAGGGGCATGTTTAATGGCTCTCTTGATAGCTGCAAAGGCTTTGAAGGCTTCATTTTTCCAATCTATTTTAGCTCCTTTCTTTAGAAATCTTAGAAATAGGTTGTACTATTTTAACAAAGTTGGATATGAATCTGTAGCATCCTAAAATTGCGACACTTGCAATTTCGACTGCATTTGGGTCTTCACGATGGCGACGCAACACTGAACCTGAATGGAGACCCCGAAACTTGCTCACAACACCAAAAACTGCATTTTCTTGCACCCTGGCCTGATCCTCCTTTGCACCCTGCTGTCCCGGGAGGTGGGACCAAAGCGCCCAGCGCCCTGGTCCCCCAGGACCATGGTGCCCAGCGCCCTGGTCCCTGGCCCTATATTGGGCCCGGTCTCCTATGGGACTTCGGGCCTTTTTGTTTGCAAATTGGAAAATAACATTTCCTGGTCGGCCTAAGGTCGGGAAAATCAGTCTTTTAACCCTAATTGGCAAGTATATAAACTACTTTTCCTCTCTCATTTGGGAGGATGGAAAAAGGTGGAAACGATATTCAAACATTCAAGCATTCAAGCATTCCTTCAAGCAATTGATCATTCTAAGTCTCCATTCAAGGCTAAGTGTTGCATTCAGGACAAGGATTCAACCATTGAAGAGGAGATCACTTACAACACATTACATGCTACAACATACAACATACAACAAACAACAACATCTATGCCTTCGCATATAAGGATACAAACATCCTTACAACAAGGTATTAGTACTTGTTTTACATTACATTTACAACATTTCTCATTTCTTGGTTAATTCCAAAACCGGGGTTTGACCTAAGGGCAAACCCCTAATCCCTAACCCCCCAATCGTCTTCTCTTTTCTGTGTGTAGGTTGCAGGTACGCGGCTGAAATTGAAGATCTGGAATCCTTGTGCAGAGACGAACAGATCCCCCTTCGTTTCGCGGATTTTTTGGAGGACCGTGTGCACGCCGGGCGCCATCGTCTCGTCAACTTTTGCTCAAATTTGTAGGACAGTGCCGTCTCGACATTTTACTGCTAATTCCAGGTCCGCAGCTTCATATCATATCCCTATCTCAGTTTATAAGCAAATCTTTCTCACTTTCTATGTATTCCTAGCTTAATCTTTCTATCTACATTCTTTACAAAAGAGGGTATCCTTGCTATCACAACCCTTGAAACTCATATAGAATCCAATCTTGCATTGCGTGGGATTGGATCTTGTGGGTTTCAACCCCTCTTTTGAATGTAAAGTCCCTTCTAAGTGAAAACCATCAACCCTAGTGACTCTCCCTTCTCTCTCCTTGGAGTTGGGGAGGGGAGAATGACTAGGGTTCGATTATTTTCCGCTTTACATTTTGGTGAACCCGACGTGAACATCCTTTCTGATTATTCATAGTTAGATCTGAAAATTGGATTCCTTGATTACATTTCCATGTTTGATCTTTTGCAAAATTTTAGGGGTTAATTGCATAAAAACCCTAAATTTTCTTTTTAAGTAATTAAACTTGTGAAATGTTTAATTGTTAATGCTTGTTTCAGATCTGCCCTTCTATTACAAATTGTCAATTCATATTTGTGCATTAATTTTGAAAATTAAGTGGTTAAGTGTCAAAACCCTAATTTTTGAAACCCTCTTGATTCAACCTTTGTCCGACAATTTCACTGATCAAAACATTTCCAAATCAACTGTAACTTTGGATTCCGCAATAAAATCATAATATCTTTCATCCCTGAAAATTTGGAAAAAAGTTGCGAGGACCGTGTGCACTCCGAGCGCCATCGTCCCTGACATTTTTTCCGAAATTTCGGGAGCTAGATCTTACTGTATTTTTCTTCTAAAATCCAGAATTTTGGCTGATTTTATCAATTTTAACACCTTCAAAATTATAGTCAAAGTTGGTCTAGCGATTGCTTGGATTGAGGCTTCTAATCATTCAAAAATTGTTGAAATTGAAATTTGTGTCAAAATTGTGTTTCTTACAGTCCTAAATCTGAAAAGTGTGTTAGCATTCATTTGAAATTTCAGTGATTTATTCAAATTTTTGCAATTTGTGACTTTTGAAATTAAGTGCTTAATTACAACAACTTTGATTTCCGCTTTCAAAATTGAATTTTGCGTGAAATTGAGTCAACCTTCAAATTTCAAAACTTGCATTGCTTTTGGTATTCCCTCTAAAATCATAAAATTCAAAATTTCAGTTTCCCTCTCTTTTTCAAAATTCAAATTTTGCATTTTTCGACAATCTTGGTAGGGTTCAATTTTGAGATTGCAACTTTAATTTGGCCTATCTACAGATCGTAAAATCACTCAATTTTTTCAGGTTAGCTATAAAATCATCATAACTTTCATCCCTGCAAATTTTGAAAAAAGTTGCGAGGACCGTGTGCACCCCGAGCGCCACGGTCTCGGACATTTTTTTCGAAATTTCGGGAGATTGTCCTGATTGCATTTAACAGCTTAAATCTAGAAGATTGGCTGGTTTTACTGAAATTTACTACCTCTAAAATTCAAAATCTCTCTCTCTCTCTAGTGCATGAGTTTTACAACAATAAGCCCTACTTACACTATTCCCGTTAGACGAAGCCTTAGAATTAAGTCTTTCCAAGGTTTAATTACTGAGGAGATGGAACCTAATTTGAATGGTCTTTTTAACGAGGACATGGGTAATTCCTCCAATCCTCTTAATAATGAAGAAGTTCTCCATGAGGTTTCTGTAGAACAACTTTCAAAATTGGATAACCAATTTGACAATTTTCGACAATGGATGTCTCAAGAATACCCTGATAGTCAAGCTCTTCCTTTAATTGAGGGTCTAAAACGTATGCTTCAAAGTGATAAGAATGGAATTGATATTTTGCGTGGTATTGCACACATTGTGGATTCAAATGTGATGCCTATGAAAAGTTGTGCCGAAACCTTAGGTTATACACAACCTCCTACTCAACACAATCATTCTATTCCTTTGACGACTCCTATTGCTAGTATACCTACTTTTACATCAAATATAATGACTACTTCAATACAAGACATTCCTCCTATGATCACTAATCATGGGGGCAATCCGTCTTCTTCAATCAACCCTCTTCGTTCATTCAATCCAACTTCTTCATTCATTCCTTTAGTGAGTGTTCCTCTTATATCTCCACAAATGAACATGACGCAAGGGGGCAATTCATTTAACCCTTCCATTCCTCCTTGTAGTGTTCCTCCTGTCCAATCATCTCCTATGACTAACTATCATAGTGTCCCACCACCTTACTCTCTACCTTCTTTCAATAACATAACACCTCCATCACAATCTAACATGTCTAATATGAACTCTTTGACTGAAGCGACCATTAATAATCTTGCACAAACTGTCTCTTCTTTACAGCAACAAATTGCCTCTATGAATCAATCTAAGTTTAGTGTGCCCACATTTGATGTTGCGAGTCCACTTTCTCTTGACATTGTTCGAGCTATTCCCCCTAAACATGTTGAAATTCCACATTTGGAGCTTTATAATGGTAAGGGTGATCCTCTAACACATGTTAAGACCTTTCAAACAATATGTACTGATTTTGCTTATGACCAAAGGTTGCTTGCAAAACTGTTTACTAGAACATTAAGAGACAAAGCCCTACAATGGTATTGCTCGTTGCCTTCCTATTCTATTACTTCTTTCGAACAACTTGCAAATACTTTCATTCAACAATTTCAAAACAATATAAGTCCTAAAGTTACTTTGATTGATTTAATGCATTGTAAACAAGGTGTTAAAGAAAAAGTGACTGATTTCATTGGTAGATATAAGCATTTGTATGCTCAAATTTCTTTTCCAGTGCCTGACAATGATATTCAAAGAATCTTTATTTCTAATTTACAAAAAGACATTAGAGAAAAACTCCTGTTTTCTAAGTTTACTTCTTTCCAACAGTTGTGCGCAACTCTTCACAATTATCAACTGACTGTGAGTCAAATGGAACAATCACATCCTATGGCTCCAAGTGATAAGGGTGATAGTAGTCAACAACCATTTGGGAAGTTTAAACCGAACAGAGAGTCCATTAAATTCAATGAAAACATCATCAACAACAATGTGAATGCAGCATCAGGTGTGTCCCCTATTTCTAAGTTTTTCAAGAGAGAAAGAAAGTTTACTCCTTTGAATGAATCATTGCATAGTATTATGAATAAGTTATTGGAACAAAATGTGCTTACTCTTCCTCCTATAAGGCAAATTGATCCTGCAAAGATTAATTCACCCTATTTTGATAACAAATCTTTTTGTCAATTTCATCGTCAACCTGGGCATGATACTGAAAAATGTTTTGCTTTAAAGGGGAAAATTCAAGATTTGATTGATAATAATACTATCTCTGTTTCTGGTGTGAATGATAAAGGCAACAAATTTGTAGCTCTTCCTAACCAAAATCTTCAGATTTTTACTGATCCATTGCCTTCTCATACCTCTAATGCGATTGATACTACTGATTCCTTTGTCTCACCTGATGATCTCGTGTCTATGACTCCGAATGTGATTAATTTTGTGGAGCAACAGAAAATCCCTAAAGAACCTTCCATCACATTTGATTCCAGTGAAACTATCAGGGCACCTGATGGTCCTTTATATATAGTTGCAAAAGTCAAAAATACACCTTGTCGTGGAGTGCTTATTGATCCTTCTTGCATGGTTAATGTCATTACTGAAGAGTTTCTTTTTACTTTGCAATTGAATCAAGTGATCTATGATGAAACAAATGTGGTTGTGAAACTATTTGATGCTTTTTCTTCTCCTGCAATTGGTTCTATTATATTACCTATTGAGGTCCATAACAAATCCCTTGATGTGGACTTTGCTATTATTCCTTCATCTGAACAATTTCGTGTGAAGCTTGGCTATCCTTGGCTATCTTCCATGAAAGCTATTGCTTCTCCTATTCATAAGTGTTTGAAATTTCCCCATAACGGTGAAGTTGTTACTATCAATCATAGTCTCTTTAAACCACCTGAAAGAACTTCTAGTGTTCCTATTGATTATTTTTGGCCTAAACAATTCCAATCTCTTCCTCCGTGTAGTGATCATCTTTTCAAATCTTATCAAAAGTGGAAAAAAGATATGATCCTATCTCTAAGTGAACCTAGAACACCCAAACTTGATATTCCTATCATTCTTGAGAAGGAGGTTCTTCCTTTGAAAGATAAGACTAATGTCTTTCCTCAAGAAGATTCCCAACCCATTCCTATGGATGTGACTATGCCTATATCTAATAAACTTCCTAAAGGTAGACCTATACCTCCTTGTCATGATGGACTTGGTCTCCTTCCTAAACCAAATATTCCTCCTTTATATGGAGCAGTTCCTCCTCCTTCCTCTTATGGAGAGAAGAGACCTTCCTCTTCTCCTATTATTCAACCTAAAAGACCACAACCTAAACACCCAAGTGATAAGGATGAGAACATTCCTCCTCCTCAATCTTTGCAACTTCCTACTAAGACTAGACAAAATCGTTCTGCACGTGAACGCCGGCGAAAGCGTCGTCTTAGAGCTCAAACTTTGCAATCCCCAAAAACACCTTCGACAAGCATTATTCCATTTTCTCCTCAGCCGACGATTGAGCCGAAATCTCCTAAACATAAGATGCATGATGGTCTTGATCCTGTGTGAGTTAAAGATCCTATTTTTATAAATCTTGATGATGATGAAAATGTTATTCATGATGAAAATGTTACTCCTGTTCATTCTGATAGTGAATATGAACATGTTGATGTTGATAATTATCTATCTAACGAATTTTCTAAAGCACTTATCCTAGCTCCTAGACAAGAACAACATGGCTCGGAACATGAACATAGCCCTTGTTTGGATCTTGTGATAGCTCCATCTGCTGTGTTGGATGTTCCTCCTCTAGCGTGTTCCCTACCTTCCCGAAACATTGATCAGCAAGATCGGGGGGTAGATGACGTGCTAGACTAGTTTCATTAGCATAGCAGATTCTCTCCCCCTCTCTTTTGTTACTTCCTCTATGTGTTGTTCTCATTCTTCTATTTGTTGTCCTTAGTGTTGTCTACTTGAGGACGATGCAAAGCATTGAGATCTCTCGATCTCTCTCATGTTGACTCAAAAGACACATGTGTTCCCTTCTTCTAGGTGACCTTCCTTGATTGGGGAATGAAGAACAATTATGCATACATACATATGATATACATGAATTATCATACAGCATACTGACCCCAAGGAAAGCGAAGTCACCTTGTGCTTTATGTTTTGTGTCTATTATCCTTGGGCTTATCTCACACTTGGGGGCTAAATCCTTGTGATAACGTGCTCCTTTCTCATTTCTTATATGTATCACTACCTTAAAGCAATCACCCCCGGTGAGGCATGTGCGATCGCTTTAACGTAGGGGGGCATACATCCCGTCCATATCTTTTCAAGATACTTGAAAATTTCTTGACAAAATTTAGCTTTGCCTTGAAAATTTTTGATATCTTTCTTGCATGACTCATAGTGAGGGAACCTTGCTACTGACAGTCATGGTTCTCCCTCGTGATCTTCCCTTTTACTTTGTCAATCGAAGTCGTAAGATCGTTAGTCCACTGGGGGCTTGGTGTATCTTGCCTCCTTGACGTGGTGAAAGTTTTTCAATGTTGTTTCCTTGTACTTTACCGGAAGTATGAGCGTACGCTTATACTCCCGCTAAAGTGGGGGCTAAATGTAGCGTCCTAAAATTACGACACTTGCAATTTCGACTACATTTGGGTCTTCACGATGGCGACGCAACATTGAACCTGAATGGAGACCTCGAAACTTGCTCACGACACCAAAAACTGCATTTTCTTGCACCCTGGCCTAATCCTCCTTTGCACCCTGCTGTCCCGGGAGGTGGGACCAGAGCGCCCAGTGCCCTGGTCCCCCAGGACCATGGTGCCCAGCGCCCTGGTCCCTGGCCCTATTCTGGGCCCGATCTCCTATGGGACTTCGGGCCTTTTTGTTTGCAAATTGGAAAATAACATTTCCTGGTCGGCCTAAGGTCGGGAAAATCAGTCTTTTAACCCTAATTGGCAAGTATATAAACTACTTTTCCTCTCTCATTTGGGAGGATGGAAAAAGGTGGAAACGATATTCAAACATTCAAGCATTCAAGCATTCAAGCATTCCTTCAAGCAATTGATCATTCTAAGTCTCCATTCAAGGCTAGGTGTTGCATTCAGGACAAGGATTCAACCATTGAAGAGGAGATCACTTACAACACATTACATGCTACAACATACAACATACAACAAACAACAACATCTATGCCTTCGCATATAAGGATACAAACATCCTTACAACAAGGTATTAGTACTTGTTTTACATTACATTTACAACATTTCTCATTTCTTGGTTAATTCCAAAACCGGGGTTTGACCTAAGGGCAAACCCCTAATCCCTAACCCCCCAATCATCTTCGCTTTTTTGTGTGTAGGTTGCAGGTACGCGGCTGAAATTGAAGATCTAGAATCCTTGTGCAGAGACGAACAGATCCCCCTTCGTTTCGCGGATTTTTTGGAGGACCGTGTGCACGCCGGGCGCCATCGTCCTGTCAACTTTTGCTCAAATTTGCAGGACAGCGCCGTCTCGACATTTTACTGCTAATTCCAGGTCCGCAGCTTCATATCATATCCCTATCTCAGTTTATAAGCAAATCTTTCTCACTTTCTATGCATTCCTAGCTTAATCTTTCTATCTACATTCTTTACAAAAGAGGGTATCCTTGCTATCACAACCCTTGAAACTCATATAGAATCCAATCTTGCATTGCGTGGGATTGGATCTTGTGGGTTTCAACCCCTCTTTTGAATGTAAAGTCCCTTCTAAGTGAAAACCATCAACCCTAGTGACTCTCCCTTCTCTCTCCTTGGAGTTGGGGAGGGGAGAATGACTAGGGTTCGATTATTTTCCGCTTTACATTTTGGTGAACCCGACGTGAACATCCTTTCTGATTATTCATAGTTAGATCTGAAAATTGGATTCCTTGATTACATTTCCATGTTTGATCTTTTGCAAAATTTTAGGGGTTAATTGCATAAAAACCCTAAATTTTCTTTTTAAGTAATTAAACTTGTGAAATGTTTAATTGTTAATGCTTGTTTCAGATCTGCCCTTCTATTACAAATTGTCAATTCATATTTGTGCATTAATTTTGAAAATTAAGTGGTTAAGTGTCAAAACCCTAATTTTTGAAACCCTCTTGATTCAACCTTTTTCCGACAATTTCACTGATCAAAACATTTCCAAATCAGCTGTAACTTTGGATTCCACAATAAAACCATAATGATGTCTATTAGGTCTAAAAAATATACATCCATAGCTCTCTAAAAGATAGCTCCAATATTTGTTAAACCAAAAGGCATTCTCACATACACATATATCCCCCAAGGAGTTGTGAAGGTAGTCTTATATTGTTCAACTTCTTTTACCTTCACCTGGTTGTACCTCAAGAATCCATCCATCATGGAGAGGAATTCACAACCTGTTACTTTCTGCAACATAGCTTCCATGTTTGGGAGCAAATAGTGGGATGATATGTTCAAATTTTTGAAATCTACACATAGTCATATATCACCATTCTTCTTCCTTACTGGAATTGAATTTGACACCCAAGAGGAGTGTCTGATAGGCTTTATGATTCCTCCTTCTCTAAGTTTCATCAACTCTTTTTGCATTTTAGGCTTGAGCAGTGGGTTTATTGGCATTTTTTTCTATCTAAATGGCTTGGCATTAGGGTCCAATGGTATTCCATGTTGGAATAGGTCTTCTCTGTAATCTTATAGGTCATCATATGACCAAGTGAACACATGCTTATATATGCTTAGTAGAGATATGAGCATTGATCTAATCTGTGGAATAATTCTTCTGCCAATGTACACCCTTTTAGGTGACGAGTCAGTCCCTATATTTATCTCTTCTAGATCATCTATATTGGTTGTAACTATTTTAATATCTCCACTATCATTCCCATCAAATACCCACTCTAATGCCACAAGAACCTTTGGGATCTTATTTGTTTTTAACTGCACAATTTCATTGCCAAATACTATTTGCTTCCCATCAGTTTTTCAACAAAAGAATTAAAGTCAATTTCTTGGCTTTCATATTCATCTATGCAATGCAAAAACTTTAGCAAATCATTGTCGTCATCAAAAACCCGCCAATTGCAAATGTTATTAGGGACATATGGCCTTCCTTTTACCTCAACCTTTGAAATCCTAGCTAGAGTAATATCATCACTTTTCAAAGAAATGTTTACTAAAAAATTAACCATGATATTCTTATACCTCTCATTCCATCCAATTGAAAAGGCTTCATACATTCCAATGGAATCCTAGACATCACACTTATATTGTTTTAGCCTCTTATTTTTTGATGCATATTGTTCGCTGACCTGAGACACCACTGGCTCTAAATCACCCCAACTAGTCAGTATTTTAATGCCCTGCTTTGTAGCAAGGTTAAGTCCTAGGAGTAGTTCCTCATACTCAACAATGTTAGTAGTGCATTCAAATAACAAGTGAAAGGAATACTTAAAAGTTTTCTCACTAGGAGCGACAAGTAAAAGTTTTCTCACTAGGAGCGACAAAAACCTCTCCTACTCTAGATCCTTCCTTTATACATGCCCCATCAAAAAAAATCTGCCATAGATTGTTTTGATTGTTCTGTACCTCACTTTCAATTTGTTCTGTGTCATGAAGTTGAGGCTCATAGGATTCCACCTTGAAATTTCCCATGTCTATGTCACAAAAACATATCATATTGTTTGGGTCAACATTCTCAACTGTGGTGTTAGCTCTGAATTCTCTTTCCAATTTAACTTCAATCCCATTCACCAAGGTAGTTGCATAGGAAAAATCTAATTGCACATTTCATCCTCCTACTATTGTCCACTGTCTAGATAATAGCATGCCATAAGTGGGTGGTACATCTACTACAATGACATCAAGTTTATATGTAGCTTCAAGGAAATTTACCAATTTGACCTATGGGCCTTTTATGATTCCTATAACTGGGATGGACCTATTATCCATTGTGTAACACCTCCCATGATTTCTATCAACCAAAAATCCTAGTTCTTTCATGATCCCTAAAGGCATAACATTGATATCAGCCCCAAAATTGATCATACAATTTTTTACCAATCTATTATTGATTAAAAATGTCAAATAAAAAGGATCTAATTGTGAGGGGCCCTTAGTTATAGTGTCTCCCAAATATATTTCTGGGATTCACATAAATTCTTGCTCAATCTCATTAACATGGACATTCCTAATTTTTACTGTCCCTTTCTTCTTAGCAGCATGAGGTGTGGGTGCAAAATTTGATATTAAAGACATTGCATTATCTCTATGCTCATCTATCCTCATCATTTTAAGCAAGAGAACATATACTTTTATTTGAGATAGCATTTGAATCATATCAAAAGTAAATAATTTAGGAATACTTGAGATAGCATCCTTATGAATCACCTCCCTTGGTTGCATCTCCTTTCAGTCATGACAGGTGGGACAAGTGGCTCTCTTGTAGCAATGTCCTTTTCAATCTTCTTCCCCTTAGGGTGAATTTTGGGAACATAGCATTGTACAATCTGCACTTTAGGTATTTTATTTTTGTCTTTGTCTCTATGTGTTGTAGGCTGAGCCTTTGGATCCATCTACTTTTCTTTTATAAACAATCCTCCTCGCTTCCCCAAGTTAGGTGCAACACCTTTAGATCTCAAGTTGTAATCACTCTTAACTTGAGCTATTGTAGATACAATAGTTTTTTTAATCTCTTCTTCACTCAGCCTTCTCAAATTTACATTCATAGACTAATCATGAGAAGCAACATTTACTTTGAATTCTTCAAAGTCCTCATTATCAGAAAAGACCTCTTGGTTCTCTCCCCTGCTCCATTTCCTTTGGTTGTCAACATCAATTTTTGATCCATCCTCTTCAGAGGAGGCATGCCCTGCATCACCACTATAAAATGACAACATATTAACCATGTGGTTGTATTCAAAGCCATCCTCCCTACAACCTAGCGTAAACCTCATCCTCATCCATTTGTTTGGCAATAACACACTATGTCTGGGAATGTGGCAAACTACATACAGTACACCAAGGATTTTCTTCCACAAAATGCACTCCTGGCTTCTTGAAAGGATCAAGAGTTTCTTTATTGTTTGCTAGTCTTTGATTATTATTCTGAGGTCTACCATATTTTTAGTTTGTGTTGTAGGGCATATCATGGAGTCTCAGTCTATCATGCCTTTGATAATTAGGCCTTTCATGAGGTAGACCTTTCTCATTTTTTTCAATTTTGTAATTTAAATCCTTAAGGGCACTCATTCCCTTGTCCATTTTGTCTTCCTCCTTAGGCTTCTTGCTATGATGTCCTTTAGGCTTATGCAAAATTCTAACATCATCCCTCTAGCTTCTTTGCTAGAAGCTTTCCTATTATTCTCTATGGTCTGTGCAACTTTAAACACTGCCCCTAAGGTTGGAGGATTATTAGACCTTAATTCATAACCAATCTTAGGGTCAAATGCATCATAGTAAAAAACAAGACACATGTGATCAGTGGGTTTCAAATGAGGAGGTATCTTATTTAGCAACTTGATAAACTTATTATTGAAACATGAAACTTCCTCATTTTGATTCTTTTTGATACTGGTGAGATCATGTAGGAAAAACTTAGGATGTGAGTGGTCACCATATTGATCATTAAACATCCTTTTAAAATTTTGGAAAGACCTAATAAACAAGTTAGGTAAACCCTTGTACCATTCCCTAACATCATCAGTAAGAGAGTGCATGAACATATTCATGAATACATCTTCATGCTCTATCTCAAAATTATCCATTACATTATGAAATGCTCTGATATGATCCTCACTAGTGATTGTATTATTCCCAAAAAATTTAGACAGTGCATTTATTACTTTGTTATTAACAACATTAGGAAAGCTTAAGATCCCCGTGAAGTCAATTTTCCAATATCTATCTAATTGCATAGGTATCCTAGCAAACTGATGATGATCTTGATGTTGTTGCACATCCCCTTGATTAGGAATTTGTTGTTGTTGATTATGTTGTTGATTTTGGTGTTGGGCTTGGCCTACCACTTGTTGCTAATATTGCAAAAATTGAAGGTATTGCTGGTAGGCATTATTTCCTCCTATTTGGTTATTTTGTGAGTACAATGGTCGGGGGGAAAATGAGGAAAAGGCCCACATGGTGGAGGCAAAGGGAACTGAGGATGATAGGTGTTGTGTCTAGACCCTAGCCTATTAAGTTGATGTAACATAGTAAATTGTTGTTGATATTGATTTTGTTGCTGGCTTGTACCTACTTGGCTAGTACTACGATACCAAGCACCAGTTTGTGACTAATTCATATTTGTAGAAATAGAAGACATGACAGGAATTTCAGTGGTCCAGGAAAGAGACCCAAGTATGGAACTTGTGGCAACATTTGAAGCATTTGCCTAAGAATCTATGTTAGCTTGAGTATGGATTGCAAACTGTGATATTGTAGTATTTGTCATAGTGCTTTGAGTACCAAAACTCATACTTGTAGGGAGTGTTGAACTATTAGTAGGTGGTGTACATGATACACACATAGATTAGGCAGAGGGGCCAATACTTCCAATTGTAGACAAAAGAGGCATATGGCCTATCATATTTCCATACTGACCTATCACATGAGGGACAGGTAAGGTTGACCGAGAAGATAAGTTAATAATTTATTGGGTCATCACTTCTCTTTCTTTTATTAATCTCATTCTATCTACTCTCATTTGGTCAACTTGTCTTTGCAAGTCTTTTATTGACTCACCAGACGGGTTTCCAAAGGTAGAACACACATTTGCATCAGCAAAATGGGCATGGAATTGGGCTTGGAGTGGAGGATAACTCATAGATATAGGAGTAACATTCATTATTTTAAGATTGGGCATACTCTGACTAAACACAACTTGAACATTTGCTGATTGCTCAGCATATCTGGCTTCATTTTTTCTCTGGAGTCTAACCTTGTCAAACTCTGCATGGATTTGATCCTGTCTTGATTTTCCTTGAACAAGGTCCTCATAGTAGGGATTGTCAGGATTTCTATCCATCCTTGGGAAAGCGTAACCAAAGAAAAGGTTCTCTCTAGTAGGAGAATCACCACTACTAGTGTCCTCTAGGTCTCTAGCAAAATAATACCCCTTATAAATATTTTTTCCTTTATCTATATGCAATTGATGGAAATTTTCT
Organism: Cryptomeria japonica; assembly: GCF_030272615.1. Lineage (NCBI taxonomy): Eukaryota > Viridiplantae > Streptophyta > Pinopsida > Cupressales > Cupressaceae > Cryptomeria > Cryptomeria japonica. The sequence goes on from NC_081407.1 coordinate 924,437,017, forward strand.
ACTCTATATAGAGGAACTCTAGAGCTCGTGTCTATCAAATTTTCAGTAGATGAAGTTTCCATATTACCTCTTATTTTGACAGTCCACCTTCTATTTGTTGTTGTTTTTTGTGAATGGCCTCCTTGTCCTCATCCAACATCTTGACCTGAATTGTGCTTATTATCTGATGCCTTTTTTCTTGCAATTCATTCACTCCTCCATGGTATAGTATTAGTAGTCTTTTCACTACTCATGTGAACTTTATAAGCTCTAGATGAGCTTACTATATTTCCAGATTTGCCACCCAAAATGAGAATTAATCTTTTAACAATTTCTTGTGAATAATGACTCTGATCCTATGGACAAGCTACTAGGTTAAAACATATGTGTAACATAAATTTTCCCCAGCAGAGTCACCAATCTATTGGTTCTCAAATCAATAGATTCTAATTTCTATAGGAATTTCTATTAACTTGTCAACAAACTTAGAACGAGACTTGACCAATGAATATGACTCAGTTGAAAACTGAGGTCTTCTACACTTTAGGCTCTGCAAAACCTAGGTGGGTTCCCCTATACAGTGACTAAGATATTTTAAAACCTCTAGACCTATGACATTGTAGAACAAAGAAAATTTCTCAATGAAAATATACTAAGAAAATGCAAATAAACATTTGGTTATGGCTTTAAACTTGGTTCATACCATTATTGCATACATTGAGAATGATTCAAAAACTAACAACTACTCCTAATGCAGAAAAGTAAAAGGAAAAAATATAAAGGGTGAAATAAGAATGATCCTGAATTGGTAATACGATCAATGCTTATCCTATGGGAGACAAAGTCCATCTACAAGTTAACACTAAACAACACTGTGATATCTCATTATTACAACAACATTTGAATATCCCATGCTTGACACAAAATTATTCAAGTGATTACTCTGAGTTTCCTCACCCCTCCCAATAAACATGCTATACTACCTTTTGGACATAATTTAATTCATTTATCAAAAAATGAAACTGATCAAGAAAACATACATTCCCTTCTTAAGAGAAAAAAAATCATAGAATCATTAATACTACAATTCATACAATATGGACACAGGAGAATGAGAGAAAATAAAAAGTGATCTTTTATTAATTTTCAAAAGATTTGATGTACATCACATGAGAATTGCTCAACAAAAAATTGCAAAAAAAACATTGTATTCTATTACTTCAACTCCTAATACATAATACCACACATTTCAAAATCCTTCCTACTTGGCCTTGATTTCCCTTTTATAGGACAAGGGAGCAAAACCAAGCTTTGGGCCTAGTAGGACACTTGTCAAAAATCTGTTGCCTACAAGCTATATTATGCTCTAAGGCATCTTTAGAATGCATACTTCAAAAACTCCCAGATATAATAAATGATGGCGGCATAAAGGATAGCTTCTGGAGGCTAGAGCGACAGACCTGATGTAACTTGTGTAGGGGTGTTCTTCTACAACATATTCTATCAAGGTCAATTGTACGTGAGCACTAGATTTCTTCAGCTACTTTGGGGGCTGATGAGTGAAAATTGAGTGCTCAAATCACTCCATCCCAAGTAGGAAACCTATCCAAAAAAGTAGGAGGTGCAAAAATGGAAATGATTCAGACTAGTCCTCCTCTTCAGGTTGATCCTCTTCTAAAGAATAATACTTTTTATACAGAGTGTCAATCTCATCAGCTAGCCAAATAAAACTTCTCAATCCTTGTAGCTTACTCATTTCTTCTTTGTCATGTGGGCTAGCACAATTACAACCTCCAAGGTGAACTTATGATACATAGAATCAACTTCCATGATTTTATCAACAATTAAATGATATGTGTCACCTTGGGTAGAGTCCTTAGCCAATGAATTCAAAATTGTATTGATGGCATCTTGGAAACCCTACTTCCACACATCCTATTATTTAATCTTTCCTTCTCCTATCAAAATAGTGGGAATCCCACTTTTGAAGTCCTTGGAAGGAGTCAATCATGCTAATTAATTCTTTCTTCTCCTCTTCAAAATAGGGAAAATCCTTAATCAATAAATTATAATTTTTCTAGGTTGTCCCCATAATTTGGGGTATATTTTGGCACATTCTTAACTGCCAATAGGACCTCTTTTAGGATTTGACTCTTAGGTAGCCAAATAATCCTAATAGGTTGAAACAATAAAATAATCTCATCCAATTGGTTGTGCAGCTATGACGTCAAATAATAAGAGGTATGCACCTCATTCAATTTTTCAATGATTTTATTGGAAACCTTCAAAATTGAGGACTTTCTGATCTGAAGAGTAAGGGCCACATGCTTGTTTCTCAAAATTCCATGTTTTTTGTCATCTTCCTTTGCCACTAGATTTGGAAAATGTGAAACATGATAGGTAATTATTGTAGCCTCAAGAGATGAGGTGTCCACCAGGGTTATGATTATTGCATTCCCCACAATCTACTCAATCCCATATAATACAACAGACTTGTTATTTTTAGGAGCTTTTGACCAAAGTGCAAAAGCCTTTACACTTGGGTTAACCCCCAACCCATGCTCACCAAATTCTTGAGCATAGGTTGAGTCTCTTTGCTTCATAACTTGGTCCAATAATAAAATTTTCTCCAAATCCCATCCCAAGATGAACATTATATCACTTTTTCTTACCAATTCTCTTCCTTCCTCTGGGGTGCACCTAATGTTGTCCTTGTCAAAATTTTGAAGCTCTTCCTCAAACAGATCTTTCAATTTTTCCCTCATCCAAAATGATTTAAATTCAGAGTTGTTTACAAAATCAACCTTTGTCATAAATTGCATTGAAACAATTATTCTTTCATCTCTTGCCTCTTCCAATGAAATGATACTTGGAATGAGATACCTATAAAAGTCCACAAGCACCTTCACTGCTTCATGATCATGGAAGGTGTCCCTTGGAGGAGAGGGATGCCTGACATTTTTATCAAATTCAGGCTCAATGACTTCTACAAAATTAAAGAACTTTGATTTTCCATTTTCTACCTTCCTTGTAGGCTGCTCTTGTTGTGGAGAGGGTTGTAAAGGGACATCCTAAGAAGACCCTTCATTGAGGGATGCCTTTCCTTTTGATTCTAAGGGCTCATTTTGACTTCTCTTCTAATTTCTCTTTAGGTTGTATACCCTCTCTTCTCTTCTTCTCTGAGGCAAGAGTGGCATTGTAATGCAATACCTTTCTCATCATTCTAGCAAGGTCATGTTAGATATTGGAACAAAATTCTTGGAAGATAGGGTCCTTTTCTTTTCTCTCCCTTTCCAGACATTGAACAAAATTCCATTTCCCTCTTCTTTGTATAGCCTCAATAGGGCTAACATTTATGATCAAATCTTCTCTTTCATTGAATTAGTGAGAGTAATCTCTCACCCTCAACTTTTGTGTCCTCAAATCATGAATATATCCCTCTGGATCAAAATTTATTGGTTGTCCTACTTTGAGCCTAAAATTTCTCACCAAGAAACCTTGTACTTGCTCAAGTGTATTGGACCCCACAACGAAGTCATCAAGATCTATAGTCCTTGGGAGATGCTACCCTTTCTCTGTTCTAATAAGTTCCTTTTCTATCCACATTAGCTACCACATTAGCTCTATGAATGCAAGTCGGGGAAGGATTATCATTGGCAAAATGCGTGGTAGTTGGTAGCATCCATAGACCTAGACTATTGTGTAATCTGCATAGAAGAAAAAATCACCAAAATTGTTGGAGAAGGCCCCCTCTGGGTATTCTGTGTTCTTATCCCTGACATCCTTCATTCTCAGGACTTTGGTAATGTGCACATGGAGCTGCGACACTCTAACTGTTGGAATCCAATAACACTAAGAGGGGGGGGGGGTGGTGAATCAGTGTTCTACCAGTAAATGAATTTATGAACTTAAAGCTTATGAACCGGTTAACAAAAAATAAAATTAAAGTGCATAAACCAAATAAAACATAAATCATCAACACCATAACACCAATATTTATACGTGAAGATCCTTGTAAAGGGCAAAACCATGGTGGGGCTGATACCCACAATATCTATATACTTGATCAAGGTATACAAATATTGTAAAGAGGGGATTGCACATGCAATCAGGCTCATTGCCTAGAGCTCACTACTCAAATAGAAGTCTCATTGACTTACACAACATTACACAATTATTACATACAAAAAACAACTTATTGAATACATCTAACCATGCTGGATAAGTTTCGGTTAAATCTCTATCAACCACTATGAACCGGTTTACTGATACTCTATTCTGCTACCGGTTGAGACTGTACACGTGAAACTATGCACAAAAGATTTCACTCACTAAGAAAATCACATACCATCAATCTCTGTTTGATTCACATCAAAAATCACATCTCTATTAATATCTAATCCATTGCTTAAAAGATATCCCTTAAATACCTTTTATCTTTTCACCATGTCGACCTCAATGAAGAGAATAAACCTATCAGCTGCCAGATCATAAAGTAAATCATGCATTATCCTGATGATCATGTTTATATTAAACTTCAAACACTACCATAAATTTTACAAGTGATTTATCGGGGTCCCAAAATACCTTAATTGGGTCCTATACTTAACCGGGTTCCAAATATACATTACCGATACCAAGACTAACCGGTTATCAAGGATAAAGTAAAGTGTATATACCGGTTGAACCAATCAATGCAAAATGATAAGTCAATGAATCCCGATGAGAAATATCAACATCTAAAGATGAGTCGCCATCAATGACAACCCTAAATGCAATTTACCTTACCAGATGAGTGTCAATTTCCAACAATCTCCCCCTTTGGCATTGATGGAAACACTCATGTGAAAAATGATACCATCTCTAAATCTGCTTGCCCTAACCTATACATCTGTAAAGCGGAAAATCGCGATCGAACCCTAGTTGTTCTCCCCTCTTCCAACTCCGAGGAGAGAGAAGGGAGGTTCGCTAGGATTCGATGGTTTTCACTTAGGGGAGAGACTTTACATTCAAAAGAGGGGTTGAAACCCACAAGATCCAATCCCACACAATGCAAGATTGGATGCTAAATGTGTTTCAAAGGTTAAGACAGCAAGGCTACCCTCTTTTGTAAAGAATGTTGATAGAAGAATTAAGCTAAGCATGCATAGAAAGTGATAAAGATTTGCTTATAAACTGAGTTCGGATTATAGGATGAAGTTGCGGACCTGGAATTAGTAGTAAAATGTCGATACGGCACTGTCCTGCAAATTTGAGCAAAAGTTGTCGGGACGATGGCGCCCGGCGCCACGGTCCTCCGAAAAATCTGCAAAACGAAGGGGGATCTGTTCGTCTCTGCACAAGGATTCCAGATCTTCAATTTCAGCCGCGTACCTCCAACCTACACACAGAAAAGCGAAGACGATTGGGGGGTTAGGGATTAGGGGTTTGCCTTTAGGTCAAACCCCGGTTTTGGAATTAACCAAGAAATGAGCAAGAGCTGTAAATGTAAATGACTGTAAAACAAGTACTAATACCTTATTCTAAGGATGTTTGTATCCTTATGTGCGAAGTTTTAGATGTTGTATGTTGTATATTGTATGTAGCATGTAGTATGTGATCTCCTCTTCAATGGTTGAATCCTTGTCTTGAATGCAACACTTAGCCTTGAATGGAGACTTGAAATGATCAATTGCTTGAAGGAATGCTTGAATGCTTGAATGCTTGAGTATAATTTCCACGCTTTGTCCACATATCCTCTTCATGCCAAATGAGAGAGAAAAATGTAGTTTATATACTTGCCAATTAGGGTTAAAAGACTGATTTTCCCGACCTTAGGCCGACCAGGAAATGTAATTTCCAAATTGCAAACAAAAAGACCCGAGACCCCTTAGGAGACCGGGCCCAAAATAGGACCCAGGGACCAGGGCGCTGGGCGCCCTGGTCCTGAGGGACTAGGGCGCTGGGCGCTCTGGTCCCACCTCCCGGGACAGTAGGGTGCAAGGATGTTCAGGCCGGGGTACTTGAAAAATGCAGTTTTCAGTGTCGTGAGCAAGTTTCAGGGTTTCCATTCAGGTTGCGTGTTGCGTCGCCATTGTGAAGACCGAAATGCAGTCGAAATTGCAAGTGTCGCAATTTTAGGACGCTACAACATCCATGTAGTTATATACATAAAGTGTACTCCCCCTATGATTTACATCCATTTTCACTGTACTCATCCCCTTTGACATCAATGACAAAGTGAGGTGCCCACAAAAAATGTTGTACATACATATACATATACCGGTTCCTATACATGTTTCAAAATGTTAGCATACAAAGTCTTCAAAAATGAAAAGTATGTATCCCAAACTTGCTTAAGAGAGTCAAGAATGGAGGTGAATCCATTCAAGAGACTGGCATAGTATTCAATTGCCTCTGAGTCTATGGGATCATCCTTCTGCATGTTGGTTATACAATGTGTTGTGAAATAATAGGTTATCAAGCCGAGGACCTATGAAATTTTTGAGCTCTATAGCTCTCTTTATTATGTTGTCCCTCTCCTTCTCTAATCTCTAAATTCGATCCATAACTGCCAAAAATGGACTATCAAAAGAACTAGTTAAACTAGCTATCAGGTTATAAGAATTAGAAAACTGAATCAAGTTATCTTTAGAATCCAAAATTTTCTTGTTTATAGGAGTTGTGAGCTTTGAAAAATCTAGACAAGTCTTGTATACTTTTCCACCTTTTTCCAATGCTGCATCAATAGATTGTAAGCAAGTTTGAACCTTAACCTTCTTAGATGCAATCATCTACATAAATGTCTGCTTCCGAGCCTCAACAAATTTATTCTTGTCCTTAGTTATTGGAATCTTAACCGAAGAATCATAATGTTTAGGAATAAAATCAATGATCTCCTGTAATTTACTAGATGAGCTTACGCTTTCCTTTGCCTGGAATTCTGGTTATAAATAGTTCAAAACCTCAAAAGTGTTTTGAATCAAGTCTCTATCCTTAGATTCCTCTTGGGACAATTCCTGAGTAGCTTGAGACTGGAGTGCTGCAACAGCCAAAATTTTCTCTACCGGTGACATCTTATGATAAGGCTTGTCAAAATTGACAAAGAATTATGGCATATTCCCTTTGGCTAATGATGATGTGTCAATTGCCAAGATGGAAGGGAAGTCTGTCACTATTTTTTTGTCTTTATCAGTCGGTAATTTATCTTCTGTACCCTTTACCTCCTGTGCACCGGTGGCTTCGCCACTTGGTGCCTCACTCAATTTTAGTGTATCCTCAAAAAACCTTATCCTCTATACCTGTATCCTTCACAATATCTTCCTCTATATCTTGTACTTTTCTATCAGAGGATTCTGAGTATCCTTAGTTCCAAAATTGGACCCACTAGCTGATTTAGTAGTAACCGGTGGAGTGCTAACTGTTGTCTTCAAAATCTGATTCACTTTAACATCCTTGTAGTGACATGATAACTCTATATGTAGAAAAGATATTAAAGAGAAGGAAAGTTCCAGCACAACATATGACAAGGTTTGATTAACCTTCTACACTTCTGACTTATTCAAAGTCCAGGCAGGTATACCTTTGTGAACTAAATTCACACTTTTAAATGATAAATCCACAACAAACCAATCCAAAAACCAATGGATCTAATCACCTTAAAACTAACTGAAACAAAGGAATGAAAATTGTACTCATGTTCAGTATTGACCTACAAAATATGTAATAGACAACCTTTATCTATACCAGTGCATTATCCAAGGTCACAGAGTCATCTAAGTTCAAACAATACTCCCACAATCAAATATCTCTACATATCCCATTAGTTTGGCTTCTGTAGATCCCTATATATGCCTGACACACATAAGAATTTATTCATACCAAATTAAACTATGCTCATCAAGATTCAAAATATCTCACAAGGAATTTACTAGTAGAAGTGATTCCTGCATATTTAATTCCCCTCTTGAAGAGAAAAGCGAAGAAACATATCTATTGAAAGTTGCCTTACAACCCCTATTCAAACGAAATAACCCTGGATTATTTAGAATGAAATAGTAAACACTTGCAAACACATTTGAAGAAAACAAAAAGTTTTAACTCAAAACCAATGGTATTTATATTGATATTTTTTTCAAAAAAAGTATTTCAAGAAACCTTCGAATATTCTCCATTAAAACTTGGAAAAGCTCAGATAAATTTCTGCAGCGTTTTCATACAATTCTTTGCGATCCCCCTTTTCTACAAGTCCTCGTATCCATTTTTAACAATATGGATGCATACAAAACTTCAAAATTTCCTAGGAGAGTTTGTTACAATAATTTTTTCTCAAGAAGAAGTTACAAAATCTTTTACAAATGTGGTTACAAGTCCTTTTCAACCTCTGTGGCTTCTTCTACTTGTTGTCCAGTTGCAAATTCTTCTAACTGCTCTACATCCTGTATGGCATATTTTCTTGTCCACTCATTGTATACATCATTAGCTGGGCATGCGAAGTTAATCACTTTTGCTTTTGCCTTGGCTAACCTTTTCCAAGAATTCCTCATTTTGTTAACCTCTTAATTGAGAAAACCATAATGAGATTTGCTTATCTCTATCTCCTTAATTGTTATGACAAAAAAGGAAGCATCTTCCGAGTTAATAATTCCTTTTATTCTAACTGACAATTTGGCTTCTAATTCCTTAAGCCATACTTGTTTGTCCTTCAATTGAACTGGGCTAGCAAAACCCCCTGGAATTAATTCAAATACTTGATCAGTGTACTCTTTCTTGTACAAAAAGATCTTCCTATCTGCATTATCTATTCCTTCTAATAATTTTACTAGGTCCTTTGTGGTATCACAAGTGGATTCGATAATAGGATCAGCCCCTGCTTCATCATAGGATACACAAATAAGCTCCAAATCCTGTTCTCTAGGCTTCCACTTGTCAAAAATAGGCATTAAAACAACCTTGTCTCCATTAAGTTCATTCCACATATCTAGAATCTTTCTCATGTTGTTATACAATAATGAGGCCCCCATGGTGTCAGCAAAACTTGAAATTGTAGCACTTACTCTTTCTTCATATTTCGTTGCATACGAGGCTTCAGCCAGTTTTAAATCCTCCAACTCATTAAGAGTGATCTCAACCAATTGAGAGCAAGAAGGTGCTGGAGATGGTGGGAACTCAATAATGGGGCTAGTAGGTTGAGGTCTTGTAGGAGAAGAGGAAATCATCAGTGTTGAAGACTCACCTTGATGGTACTGTCCTGCCAACTGGCTTTGTAGCTTGGCAATGATGCTGTCTTTACCCCTTACCTCTTCCTTGGCACTATTATAGGCTTTTAAAACTGTCTCCAGCTTAACTTGGAGATCTGCCTTTTCCTTAGCCTCCCCTTCTGCCAATGCAACACTAAACTTTGCAGTCTCTAGCATAGTGCTAGCAGCTTCCACTATCCCAGTGCTCTAAACTCTTCTTACTATCATTCGACCAAGGTAACTTGACCCTGGGGTGTTCTTATTTCTCTTATTTTCATCCCTTTTAAGAGACCACATGACCAGTGTAGCATTGTCTTTGCTGAAAGTGACTCCCTCCATAGGTTTAGTCTCTTTTCTTACTGCCTCTAAAACCAAGGCATCTGCTATGTCCCATTCGGGGAGAATGAGTACCCCAGCCTGTGCTACCATGTCTCTTCACTGCTCGGGAGTGATGGTCTTAAACTCATGAACCATTTCTTGCTTTATCTCTTCCTCCACCACAACTGGATCTCTGTGAGGCTACTCACTTTTCCTCTTTTCACACCTAGCATTAAACTTATCAATGTTCTTCTTCCACACAAACTACATGAAAGCTCCTGATGTGACAAATTTATCATCAGCCAAGATGTCTTCACTGGCTTGTTTTCTCTCAGGGTCCCACTCCTGGCCTTTGAACTCATCAACAGTGATGTTCATTTCAATAGTAAGGGGCTCTTCTGGCATTCCCTCTTCCACTTCATCATATGTATATGCTATCTCTCTAAGGCTGCCTAACTGCAACAGTTGCTCAGCTACTGCCTGTTCATCTCCTATATGGATAAGGGATTGAGATGGAGAGTACAAAGGTTCATTAGATTGTATTTCTTTTCCCACTCTTTGTTTCTTTGGGCTATCTTGAATGTCAATGACATCTTGTATCTTCCTCTTTCCTTTAGAGGTAGAGGGCCCCCCTATTGTAGGCATCAACACACTGTAATTGGACTTCTTATGCAACATGTAGTCACCAAGAGGGATTGCTTTAGTGGATGTAGACCTACTTAGAATGAGTCTTGCTTTCTCAGGGTTGTTTTTAATTACAACTTCCCTCTTTTCTTTTAATGTTTGCATCACATCCTCAAAGCAAAGAATCAAGAACTTTATGTTCTCCTCAAAAGGGTGAAAGGTAGACAAATGGTCGTAGCTAGTGTCAGTTGGTGTACAAAATCTAAAGCCTTTTTGTAGGCCACCCACTTTTCCTTCCTCAGCTCTTGCTCAAACTCATTCCTAATGAGGTCTTCAGGAAATTGGAATTGGTGGGGTTTACCTCTACATATTTCCCTCTTTCTGAACATGCTGTTGAAGAATTCTTCAGGGTCAGCACACTGGGATACTGCAGTTGACAAATGATATGGTTGAAGGAAATTTTCAAAACACTTCCAACCTCCTTTAATTATCACAAATTGGTGTGCTATGGTAACTATAGGGAAAATGGTCCCTTTACCTCTGCCTGTTAACTCTCCCTCCTGCACACCACCAATCTACTTGAGGATTTGTACAATTCCCTCTTTAAGACGGACCTGATAGGGTAACAAAAATGGAGTGCCTATGAAACCATATACTCTGAAAACTATGGAGACAGGGTATAAGTAAATATCACCCCAATTGTGGACAATTTTAACATTCTCAGCAAACTCTTTTGGCCTAATGAATTCCAAAAGAACCTTAGGGACTCTTGGATTCTCTGAACAGATAAGAGTCCTAATTTTAGATGTAAAACACTTATCAAACTTTAAGAAGCTTGCATCTTCTCTGTCCCATCACAACACTGTACTCCATAACTGCACTAGCATCTTTTGTCCATTCTTCTCTTTTATAATATCCGTCCCACTTGCAAAATAGTCACCACCCTTGAATAAAAACAAATGCATGAGGAGGGAGTACCACCCAAAATGCCTATCTACCTTCCCATTCTTTATTCCTATTAATCCTTCATGGATAGCATCAGTGAGAAAGGAAGAATAATCAAAGGTCACTGCAAGAGAAGGATTCAAAATCTGAGTAATCATTAACATGTAATGAGTGGGCATATTTGCCTCAGCATCTTCTCCTAGAATTTGGCAGAGCAACCAATATAATCCCTTGGCCCTAAAGGTGAATATATTTAATGAGAAGGGCTCTTCAGTATTGGGTCCTTCAACTGTCAACCCACCTATCTTCACAAAGAATTCTTTAAGAGGCCCATTTCTAGGGTGGTTCCTCTGCACACTGTATACCTGAGCTAGTGATTTAAAATTAATAGGCTCTAGAAAATTAGTAAATTCACTAAGCCCGAAAGCATTTCTAAACTCCTCATTATTTATTTCAATGAGGGTTTTCCCACTTATATCTTTAACACTCCTTGTAATTGGGTCATAGTTGTGTTCAATTTGAGTTAGGAGATCCACATCCATGAATACTCTAGGGACCACTAATTTGCCAACATCCAACTCCCAGATATTGTTCTGCGGGGTTGAGGAATTTCTCATGCCAAATCCAACTTTAAACAATCCCAACCCAGACAACCCAATTTGAGGGTCTCTTAGCTAGTTACCCTTATCATATAATCCCTCCCCTATTTTTAGGTGAGGATCTCTTGGCACAAGTTCTTTTACCTTTGCAGCCACATTAGTTGACAATATCAACTGTTCAAGGAAGTCATGACAGATAGCCCTCTCCTGGTAATTAACCTTTTCCTGAGAATTCTCTCTTAGGTGCCATCTTAAAAACTATGCAAATAATTTAATTACAAACCCCAACTGTTTAGTGACAAATCAAGACCTCAATTAAAACACACTGTTAAGTGATTGCCGAACAAGAGTATAAGAGAACTTGTTTTTTGCTCGAAGAAATTAGCTCTGCAACTGAAGAAATTAGCTTTGCAACTGAAGGAATTAGCTCTGCAACCACTTCTCTACTACTATTGTTTAGAATGATATCTTCATTCAATTGATATGAGATCATATACAGTAGTCAGGCTCTTAACTACGACATTGATACCATATGCTTCAGCCGTCCCTTTAGAATTAAATTCATAGAAGAATTCAAAATTTTTGCTCCAACGAGTCATAACATGCTTGTGTATTTTCCTTTTTGTTCTTTCGCCATTTCGCAGAGCATAATGTCTTAGCAATTTCGCTTAATGAAATCACGCCAACCGTCTGATCAAATGAAACTTGATCGGTCTTTACACTGACTTAACACCTTTGCCTTGGCATTGGGCCCTACTTCCTTTTCGCCATTTTGCAAGCTTTATCCCCCAAGCATTTTTTTTCACGAAGCTACGCCAGGCATTAGATGGGACTCTAATCGCCCGGCCTTTAACTCTTACCCGGATAGTCAGCCTTTTCACTAACTGCGCCTCATCCTGACGGCTAACAATTTTTTGCTATTTCGCATAGCTTAACCTGCTTTCAACTTTGGGCCACGAAACAATGCAAAGCATTGGGTCAACCCTAAGATGGCCATCCTTTAATCGAGACCTTTATGCTTGCATTGCTTCCCTGCTCTTCCACTAGTTACCAAATACCATGTGGCACTCAGCCATTAGCCTTGGAAAACTCCTCGAGTTTAGTTCAGAGTCAGCCACATGTTGTATTTCCCTTATAACCGCCGGTTACACCTTGGCGTCCTCAATCCCTTTTGAAACCACATGTCAATCGACATGTCACCATCGAGCTTTACGCCGGGAAGAACCTTCTTTTCTCTTTCACTATTTCGCAGGCCTTAACTCTCGGTTAATTCGCAGCCACGAAACAATGCGGGCCTTTGGATCTTTTTGGAGTTGATCCCCTTTTACCTTCATGCTTTATCTGTTCTTCAGGCCCCAAAAACCTTTCACTATTTTGTAGGTTTTAAAACACAAGCTTTTTACCTTCGTGAACTCACGCAGACCGCTAGATTAGAGCTAACTTGCTCGATGGTTAACAACCTACTAAGGTTCGGCAGACGTGGGCCCTCTGACTCATCTCTATCCACCCGGTGTCTAATCATTATCGAACTGACTTGTCAACCTTTTATTTGCTGAGAGAAAACACCGGATTCCACTTCATCCTTGCCACATGGATCTACCAAGTCATTTTAGACCCTGTGACATGACTCATCCTCTTGGACCCACCTTTTAATCCTTAGATCCGACATGGTGACTACTTTGACTTTCTGCCACGTGCCATTATCTTACTTGCCATCTCAACCAACTGGACTGCTTGCCTAGAACGCCATGTCATTTCGTTGTTACACAAAAGCTATCTTTTGAGCATCTCTCCCTTGTGAAGCTGCGCTAGCCATTAGATCTTTGGGAACCTGTGCATTTGTTATGCTCTTTATAAACCTCTTTGGCCTGGGCCAAAAACCTTTCACTGTTTCACAAGGCATAACATGTGAGCACCTATTAGCCATGAAACAATGCGAACCATTAATTTGTTTTGAACTTGATCACCTTTTAGCCGCAGAAAAGTCTTCACCACAGGGTCCCACCAAACCTTTTCGCCATTTCACGAAAGGTAATTTGCTCACTGGTTTCGGCTGTGAATCAACGCCAGCCGTTAGATCTTGAGCAAGATGGAATCTCATTAAACCAGACCAAATGCACACCATTGAACATGCTTTTCCTTTCACTATTTTGCAAGTCTTAAAGCACTCGCAACTTCACCTAATGATATAGCGAAAGCCATAGATCCATCTGAGAGTTGCATGACACTTACTGGGCCTGACAACATTAGAAGGAAAAACACATAAGGCATACATTTTTTATGATTATTTAATGACCGCCTAGGTAAATGACAAGGGGGAACACTTCATACGACCCCAAGACCCATTACTTAAGTGAATTAAAGTAACGCAGGAATAGAAACCAAAGGGTTTTAATCAGACATTTGAGTGATTTAAAACCAAAAAACCCTAAACCCTTAAAGACTTAACATAGATTTGAAATAGTTAATAGTGTGCTTGACTCAAAATTTCAAAAAACCTAGCCATTTATGGGAAAAGAAAACCCATTTCTTAAACAATGATAATAGTGGCTCTGATTGGGGATGGTTGATCACAAGGTCAACACAAGAAACTCAGAAAATTCTGGAGAACAGACCAAAACACAGACCCAAATAAAACAACAGGAAAGAAATAAAATATATACAAACAAAGGACCTATCGTGCATGGAATTCAAGAGAAATAATGTTTCAGGAATTGTCCATGCACTAGAAATTCCTGTACTTCATCATTCATATTTTTCACAAAATAAGAATCCTTTCCATTTAGATCACAGATCACAAAAGGGCCAATCCATAATGATTCAAATTTCTTGTGCTTTCCCTTGTCTTGTCCTCTTGCATTCCACTGAAGAACAATATCATCAATTTGAAACTTCCTTAATGATGTCCTTTTATCAAAAAGGTACTTAGACTGCATTTGGATCTTCAGATTTCTCTTATGAGCTAGAGCTCTGATCTCTTCCACTTTGACCATCTATATCATTCGGTCCTCCATAGGCTTTGATAAATCCATGTCCTCAGCTTGCAAGAACCTGTACACTAGAAGAAGATTGTTTACAGGCACTCTGGCTTGTGTACCATATACCAATTCAAATGGTGACATCCCAATGGCCTTCTTGATAGTGATTCTGTCTACCCACAAAGCTAGTTTCAACTTTTGATCCCATGACCTTTTGTTTTCTTCTAAGATTTTTTTAATAATATTCAAGAGGCTTTTATTTGCTGGATTCTGCTTGCCCATTTCCTTGAGGATGATAAGGTGAAGAGTAAGACATGAGTATCCCATGACTAGTACAAAAATTGACAAACTCTTCTGATCTGAAACTCATAGCATTGTCCATTACTAATTTCATAGGAACTCCAAATCTAGTTATGATACAATCCATCATGAAATCAATAACAATTTTACTTGTAGCTCTTCTGGTGGGAATGGCTTCAATCCATTTAGTAAAATAATCAGTGGCTACTATGATCCATCTATGACCTCTTCCTGATCTCTCAACAATCTCTCCAATGAAGTCTATCCCCTATTGGACAAAAGGTGCTTCCACTGTAATTGGGTTCAAGGGTAGAGCTCCTTCATACTTTAGTTTGGATGAAAACCTTTGACATGGGTCATATCTCCTGACATATTCATGAGCATCCTTGAACAGAGTAGGCTAATAATACCCAGCTCAAACTATCTTCCCAACAGTTGTCTTAGCAGAATAATGACCTTCGCACATTCCATCATGCATTTCAATCAACATTTTCTTTTCTTGGAATTCATCTAAACACATGAGTAACCCTCCATCTCCGTTTCTCCAAAACAAGTCACCTTGAATGAGAACATATTTTTGAGACTTCAATTTCAGAGTCCTCTTATTATGTGTCATTCCTTCTGAAAATGTAGCATTTTTCAAAAATTGAACTATCTCTGAATACCAAGGTTGCCTTTCAATACTAGTGACTGAAGTACTTTTGATTTCAACATTATTTACCTCAACATTCAAAAGATTAGGTTCAGTCATGAGCTTGGCCAGACCTAGGCCTCTCACCAATTTGGTGATCTTTATTTCCAAGTCAAATTCTTGGATTCTATTGATCCATCTGCACCTTTTTCCCGTAACCTCAGATTGGGACAAAATATCCTTAACTGCAACATGTGGGACATAAGCAGTGATTTTTGCATTCACAAGGTATGGTTTGAAAGCTTTGACAACTTTAACTAAAGCATAAGCCTGTTTCTCCATGGTTTCATACTTTAATTCTGCTGCTTGCAAAGACTTGCTATAGAAAGCTATTGGATGTTCATATCCCTCATTATCCTTTTGTAACAATACTCCAGCTATTGTATGGTATGAAGCAAAAGAGAACAGAGAAAAGGGCTTACTGTAATCAGGAGATTTCAGCACTGGTGCTTCCTGAATGACCTTTTTAATCTCATCAAAAGCCTTTGAGGCTTCTTGATCCCAATAAAACTTGGTGTCCTTCTTGAGCAACTTGACAATGGGTTTCACTATCTTTGCAAAGTTTGCAATGAATCTTCTGACAAAATTTACTTTGCCTAAAAAAGATTGAATACCTTTAACGTTCTTCGGTTCAAATACTTTGTTTATTGCTTCAATTCTTTCAGGGTCTATTCTTACCCCCTCCTTGGAGACAATGTGCCCCAATAATTTTCCTTCAGTGACCCCAAAATGACATTTCTTGGGATTTAATGACACACCAAATTCCAAAGCTTTATTGAACACCTTTTCCAAATGTCCATAGTGATCATCAACCCTTTTGGAGAAGCAAGTTAGATCATCTTGATAAACCACCATGATGATATTAATGAATTCTTTGAAGGCTACATCCATGGCTCTTTGAAATGTAGCTCTAGCATTTTTTAATCCGAATGGAATTCTCATATAAACATATGTTCCCCATGGAGTAGTGAAAGTAGTTTTAAACTGTTCAGATTCTCTTACTAACACTTGATTGTATCATGAAAAACCATCCATCATGGACAAAAGATCACAACCTGTTACTCTCTGCAGCATAGCTTCCATATTTGGGGAAGAGTAGTTATCTTTTAAAGAAGCAACATTCAAATTTCTAAAATCCACACACAATCTAATGTCCCCATTTTTCTTTTTTACTGGGACCAGTTTGGAGACCCATGAAGAATGCCTTATAGGTTTGATAATCCCCCCTTCTCTTAACTTAGTCAACTCTTGCTGCATCTTAGTTTCTAATAGGGGATTAATAGGTCTTTGCTTCTATCTGAAAGGCTTAGCATCTAGAAGTAAAGAACTTCATGATGAAAAAGGTCTTGTCTATATGCCTTTAGGTCTTCATAAGACCAAGCAAAAAACATGCTTATATCTTTTTAATAAATTAATAAGATTAATTCTGACATGAGGGGGTAATTTCTTTCCAATGTATACTAAATTAGGGGATGACTCAGTCCCCAGGTTTACCTCCTCCAATTCTTCCAACTTAGTGGTAGACTGCTGATGTAAGTGACTGTCATATAACTGAACATGCTCTCTATCTCTACTAACCCTTTAGGTATCTCATTTGTTTCCAACTGAACCGGGTCATTTCCAAACACTGTTTCCTTATTGTCAACCACCTCCACCAATGCATTGCAATCAATCTTCTATCCATCATAATCATCAACACATTCGATGAACCTAAGAATATCTTCATCATCAGTAAAAACTTGCCAATTATACACATTATTAGGGATTGCAGGCCTAGATTTTATCTCCATAGTGGAGATGCCGGTAGTGTTGCACCATCATTTTTCAAGGCAACATTAGCTAGGAAATCTGCCATAATATTCTTTGCTTGTTCTATCCAATTAATAGAAAATGCATCAAAATGCTCAATAACATCCCAAACGACATGTTTATATCTCTTTAATCTATCATTTTTGGATGCATATTTGGATCTTACCTGAGATACAACCAATTTTGAATCCCCCAACACTTTCAGCAGCTGGATTCCATGCCTTTTTGCAACTTCAAGCCCCAATAGCAGGGCTTCATACTCTGTAGTATTATTTGTGCACTGGAAAGCCAATAAGAAAGAATACTTAAAAGTTATACCTGATGGGGATACAAAAAGAACCCCTGCTCCAGATCCTTCTTTGGAACAAGCTCCATCAAAATACATCTGCCATAAACCATATTGTTGTGATTCTAATTCGACCACAATGGGGTCAGTATTCTTCAACTGGGGTAAAATTGGTTGTAATCTAAAATTATCAAGATCCACATCAATCATACAATTGAGCATGTTAGGATCTACACTCTCAATTACTCTGGGAGCACGTGGTTCTTTATACAACTTGACCTAATTCTCATTTATTGGAATGGTGGCATAAGACAAATCTAGTTGGACATTTCCTCCTACTACTCTTGCCCACTGCCTGGACAACAACATACCATAATGGGGTTTAGTGTCAGTAACAATAACATCCATTTTATAAGTTGCCTCAGGGAATGCTGCTATTTTTACTTCAATATCTCTCATTGTACCTATCACAGGCACTTCCCTATTATCCATAGCATAACACTTTCCATATACAGTGGTCACTGATAGTCCTAGTTCTTTCATGACACCATAGTGCATCACATTAGCAGTAGCTCTTGAATCTATCATGCAGTTTTTTATCAACCGGTTGTTTACTAACAAAGTAAAATAAAAAGGATCTACCTATGAAGGCTCTTGTGTGATAGTGGTTCCAACATAAACCTCTGGGGTTTGAAGTTCCCGATCCTTCATTTCTAGCTGAACTGGTGGGTAGGACTGTGTCATTGTCAGATATATTAGAAAACAAGGACAAAGCTACATCCCTATGTTCTTTAATTTTCAGTAATTCTACTAATGTGACAGTAACCTTCATTTGTGTAAGAGCTTGAGCCATGTCAAATGTAGAACTATTGCTTGATTCAGTATTAGCTCTAACTCTTTCTGCCTTAAGCTGATTTGCCCTTTTTGTTGTGGCAGCTCCTTGTATATCACTGGTTTTTTTATCATCTGTACTCTTGGGTACATCTTTAACTTGTTCATTCTTTTCTTGACCAATTTTAGGGACAGTAGTAGCACTACTTGTTGCCCCTTTTTAGGTAATCTCTTTTATGAACATGGAACCAGGTTCACCCTGATCAGTGTCCTTCTTGGTGCTCCTTAAGTTATAACTGTGTTTTGCTTTAGCAATAGCAGCTTTGGTGAGAATTTTAACTTCTTCCTCACTAGGCCTTCTAAGATGAACTTCATCCTCAATTGTTACCACATTCAAGGTAGGATGCCAGTCTAGTGCTAGTTGTCCTTGAACAAACCTTTCATTATCTAGCACATCACTGTATTCACTTTGTATAGATTCCTCATCACTTTCTATAATAGTCTCAAACATGTTAATGTCAGGCCCAACTTCTTGTCTCATGGATTCTTCAAGAGCTTGAGCTACTGCACACTGATGAGGAGAATGTGGCCCATCACAAGCAATACACCAGGGAGTATATTCTATATTATGGACATTTTTCCCTTTTAAGGGATCTGGAGTGTCCTAATTTTGAGTAATTTTAGGCTTCTCATTCTGGGGTTTACCATCTTTCCAGTTGGTATTATAAGGCATGTCATGCAATCTAGGGGGTCTATCTTGCTAGTTATAATGAGGCTTATCATTTTTGTTTACCTTGGTAGTCAGATCCTTCATTGCAATGACCAACTTCTCTATCTTGTCTTCCTCCTTAGTAGCTTTGCTAGGTTACTATTTTGTTTCTTGCCATAACCTACCATCTGTTCTCCTTCCTAACTTCCCAGATGCTTTTTTGTTGCTCTCCATATTAATGGCAATCCTAAATGCATCCCTTAGGTTATGTGGATTTTTATCCCTCAAGATATAGGCCAACTTAGAATCAAATGCATTACAGTAGGTATTCAAACACATGTTATCATCCAACCTCATCACTTGATATAATATATGCATGGCCTTTTGAAATCTGGCATTGAAATCGGTAACCATTTCATTATTAGACTTTCTGATATTGTTAAATTCATTGAGCATGAAGCTCACATTTGTTTTATCACCATATTGTTCTTGAAAACAATTCTGAAAATCCTCCCATGACCCTATGCTATTAACTAGAAGACCTCTGTACCAATCTCTTGCATCATCAACTAGGGATTGAACAAACAGTTTCATTATAACATCTTCATCCACTATCTCATAGTCATTTATTAGGTCACCAAAAGATTTCAAATGTTCCTCAGCACTAATTGCATTATTTCCAGCAAACTTATGGAGTTTGTCCCTTAACTCATTGGGAACATGGTTGGGATACCCTGGGATCCCATCAAAGAACAGTTGTCTATATTGCTCCAAATTGATAGGCCTCCTTTGAAAAGGGTTAGCAACATTATTGTTTCCCATGTTCATCCTTACTTTTGGAATGGGGGACTAAGATATTTTTCTATGCTGATTGCTCATAGGGATTTGACTAACTGTTGTTATATTAGTAGGCACAGTAGACTGAAATTTTAAATGAGGGAAGGGTAATTTGTTGAGGATCAGGCTTACTAAGACCTTCTGATGGGAAAATAATAGAGGGAAATTTTAAGTAGCTAATTTTTCCTTTCACTTCCTGATTTGCTGCTTCCAACTCAACTTTCTCTAGTTCAATTTGGAGATCCTCTTTTTCTTTCCTCATTCTTTCCATCTCTCTCTCATGTGTTGATAGCCTATGAGAAATCTCTTCAGTGTTTTTAGATCCAGTTCCATCATCCACCCATTTTTGCTTTCCTTTATCAATATTATTCCTAGGAGGCTATAAATCACTGAGCATTTCCTTGTTTGGCTGGACTACTGACCTATATGCTGGCTTAGCCTTAGGGATCAAAATTTCTTTGATCACAGGGCCTTCCTCATCACTCTTTTCCTTTTCTTTTGCCAATACTTCAAGATCAACTATCTGTCTAAGAAGCCTATCTCTCTCCATTAATTTAGCTTTGACTTCCTTCTCCTTATTTGCTTCCTTTTGGGCTCTTAGGGAGATTAAGTGATGAACTCTCCTATTTAAATTTTCTATTTCTTGTGACACTTCATCTTCATCAGGGAAATTATCCTCAGAGTCAGATAAATTGACTTGATCTATCAATCAAGCTGATGTTTCCATCAATTGTCCTAGGAATAGAATGTCTAATTGCATTTGAACTAGTCCTATCTCTCACAGACACACTAACATGAGATATATCTTGATTTATAGCATGAGCATTATCTATATTTCCAAACAATCCATAATGGAAACCCAATATATCATGTTCAGATTCTTTGGAAGAAGAATTGGACTTTTCATAAACAGGTCGATCAGGTATCTTACCACTATTGTTATTCTTTTGCACCCAAGCAACATTTGATGGTTCGTGAAGCACTGATCTCTTCTGACCTCTTCGTGACTATTCTAGCAAACCTTATTGCAAAGTTTCACGAGGGTGCTTCTTCATGAATGATCTGGTGTTTTTTCCTCCTTGCATTGTGCTTGTCTTTCTTTCTTTTTTGTACTTCACAAGGACTGGTTCCAAGATAACAGAGTGGCCACCCACAAGACTATGGGAATTATGAAAACAAGCTTTGAAAAAATGTCAGAAATCTTCAGACCATAATTATATATCAAAGGAAAATAGAGGGAACTTCCAAATAGTGACCTCCAAGCACCACTGCCATATTCACTAATGCACCGATCTAATCCACAAACACACAATGATTTTCTTTATAAATTTAAACACAAATCTGCATTTGGATCCTTATTGTGACTCTCCCCAGCAGAGTTGCCACTTTTTTTGTCTTCAAAATCTGATTCACTTTAACATCATTGTAGTGACATGATAACTCTATATGCAGAAAAGATATTAAAGAGAAGGAAAGTTCCAAGACAACATATGACAAGGTTTGATTAACCTTCCACACTTCAGACTTATTCAAAGTCCAGGCGGGTATACCTTTGTGAACTAAATTCACACTTTTAAACGATAAATCCACAACAAACCAGTCCAAAAACCAATGGATCTAATCACCTTAAAACTAACTAAAACAAAGGAATAAAAATTGTACTCATGTTCAGTATTGACCTACAAAATATGTAATAGACAACCTTGATCTATACCAGAGCCTTATCCAAGGTCACAGAGTCATCTAAGTTCAAACAATACTCCCACAATCAAACATCTCTACATATCCCATTGGTTTGGCTTCTGTAGATCCCTATATATGCCTGACACACATAAGAATTTATTCATACCAAATTAAACTATGCTCATCAAGATTCAAAATATCTCACAAGGAATTTACTGGTAGAAGTGATTCCTGCATATTTAATTCCCCTCTTGAAGAGAAAAGCTAAGAAACATATCTACTGGAGGTTGCCTTACAACCCCTATTCAAACGAAATAACCCTGGATTATTTAGAATGAAACAGTAAACACTTGCAAACACATTTGAAGACAATAGAAAGTTTTAACTCAAAACCAATGGTATTTATATTGATATTTTCTTCAAAAAAAGTATTACAAGAAACCTTCGAATATTCTCCATTAAAACTTGGAAAAGCTCAGATAAATTTCTGCAGCGTTTTCTTACAATTCTTTGCGATCCCCCTTTTCTACTAGTCCTGGTATCCTTTTTTAACAATATGGATGCATACAAAGCTTTAGACTTTCCTAGGAGAGTTTGTTACAATAATTTCTTCTCAAGAAGAAGTTATAAAATCTTTTACAAATGCGGTTACAAGTCCTTTTTAACCTCCACGGCTTCTTCTACTTGTTGTCCAGTTGCAACTTCTTCTAACTATTCTACATCCTGTATGGCATATTTTCTTGTCCACTCATTGTATACATCATCAGTTGGCCACGCGAAGTTAATCACTTTTGCTTTTGCCTTGGCTAACCTTTTCCAAGAATTCCTCATTTTGTTAACCTCTGAATTGAGAAAACCATAATGAGATTTGATTATCTCTATCTCCTCAATTGTTATGAAAAAAAAGGAAGCATCTTCTGAGTTAATAATTCCTTTTATTCTAACTAACTTCTAATTCCTTAAGCCATACTTGTTTGTCCTTCAATTGAACTAGGCTAGCAAAACCCCGTAGAATTAATTCAAATACTTGATTAGTGTACTCTTTCTTGTACAAATTGATCTTCCTATCTGCATTATCTATTCCTTCTAATAATTTTACTAGGTCCTTTGTGGTATCACAAGTGGATTTGATAATAGGATCAGCCCCTGCTTCATCATAGGATACACAAATAAGCTCCAAATCTTGTTCTCTAGGCTTCCACTTGTCAAAAATAGGCATTAAAATGACCTTGTCTCCATTAAGTTCATTCCACATATCTAGAATCTTTCTCATGTTGTTATACAATAATGAGGCCCCCATGGTGTTGGCAAAACTTGAAATTGTAGCCCTTACTCTTTCTTCATATTTCCTTGCATACGAGGCTTCATCCAGTTTTAAATCCTCCAACTCATGAAGAGTGATCTCAACCAATTGAGAGCGAGAAGGTGCTAGAGATGGCGGGAACGCAATAATGGGGCTGGTAGGTGGAGGTCTTGTAGGAGAAGATGAGATCATCAATGTTGAAGACTCACCTTAATGGTACTGTCTTGTCAACTAGCTTTGTAGCTTGGAAATGATGCTGTCTTTACCCCTTAGCTCTTCCTTGGCACTATTATAGGCTTTTAAAACTGTCTCTAGCTTAACCTGGAGATCTGCCTTTTCCTCAGCGTCCCTTTCTACCACTGCAACACTAAACTTTGCTGTCTCTAGCACAGTGCTAGTAGCTTCTACTATCCCAATGCTCTGAACTCTTTTTACTATCATTCCACCAAGGTAACTTGACCCTGGGGTGTTCTTATTTCTCTTATTTTCATCTCTTTTAAGAGAACACATGATCAGTGCAACATTGTCTTTGCTGAAAGTGACTCCCTCCATAGGTTTAGTCTCTTTTCTTACTGCCTCTAAAACCAAGGCATCTGCTATGTCCCATTCGGGGAGAATGAGTACCCCAGCCTATGCTACCATGTCTCTTCCCTGCTCAGGAGTGATGGTCTTAAACTCATGAACCATTTCTTGCTTTATCTCTTTCTCCACCATAGCTGGATCTCTATGAGGCTGCTCACTTTTCCTCTTTTCACACCTAGCATTAAACTTATCAATGTTCTTCTTCCACAGAAACTGCATGAAAGCTCCTGATGTGACAAAGTTATCATCAGCCAAGAAATCTTCATTGGCTTGTTTGATCTCAGGGTCCCACTCCTGGCCTTTGAACTCATCAGCAGTGATGTTCATTTCAGTAGTAAGGGGCTCTTCTGGCATTCCCTCTTCCACTTCATCATATGTATATGCTATCTCTCTAAGGCTGCCTAACTGCAACAGTTGCTCAACTACTGCCTGTTCATCTCCTATATGGATAAGGGATTGAGATGGAGAGTACAAAGGTTCATTAGATTGTATTTCTTTTCCCACTCTTTGTTTCTTTGGGCTATCTTGAATGTCAATGACATCTTGTATCTTCCTCTTTCCTTTAGAGGTAGAGGGCCCCCCTATTGTAGGCATCAACACACTGTAATTGGACTTCTTATGCAACATGTAGTCACCAGGAGGGATTGCTCTAGTGGATGCAAACCTACTTAGAACGAGTCTTGCTTTCTCAGGGTTGTTTTTAATTACAACTTCCCTCTTTTCTTTTAATGTTTGCATCACATCCTCAAAGCAAAGAGTCAAGAACTTTATGTTCTCCTCAAAAGGGTGAAAGCTAGACAAAGGGTCGTAGCTAGTGTCAAATTGGTGTATAAAATCTAAAGCCTTTTTGTAGGCCACCCACTTTTCCTTCCTCAGCTCTTACTCATCTAATTCAAACTCATTCCTAATGAGGTCTTTAGGAAATTGGAATTGGTGGGGTTTACCTGTACATATTGCCCTCTTTCTAAACATGCCATTGAAGAATTCTTCAGGGTTAGCACACCAGGATACTGCAGTTGAGAAATGATACGGTTGAAGGAAATTTTCAATACACTTCCAACCTCCTTTAATTATCACAAATTGGTGTGCTATTGTAATTGTAGGGAAAATGGTCCCTTTACCTCTGCATATTAACTCTACCTCCTGCACACCACCAATCTTCCTGAGGATCTCTACAATTCCCACTTTAATAGGGACCTGATAGGGTAACAAAAATGGAGTGCCTGTGAAACCATATACTCTAAAAACTGTGGAGACAAGGTATAAGTAAATATCACCCCAATTGTGGACAATTTTAACATTCTCAGCAAACTCTTTTGGCCTAATGAATTCCAAAAGAACCTTAGGAACTCTTGGATTCTCTGAACAGATAAGAGTCCTAAACTTAGATGCAAAACACTTATCAAACTTTAAGAAGCTTGCATCTTCTCTGTCCCATGACAACACTGTACTCCATAACTTCACTGGCATCTTCTCTCCATTCTTCTCTTTCACAATATCCATCCTACTTGTAAAATAGTGACCACCCTTGAATAAAAACAAATGCATGAGGAGGGAGTACCACCCAAAAGGCCTATCTACCTTCCCATTCTTTATTCCTATTAATGCTTCATGGATAACATCATTGATAAAGGAAGCATAATCAAAGGTCACTGAAAGAGAAGCATTCAAAATATGAGCAATCATTAACATGTAATGAGTGGGCACATTTGCCTTAGCATCTTCTCCTAGAATTTGGCAGAGGGACCAATATAATCCCTTGGCCCTAAGGGTGAATAGATTTAATGAGAAGGGCTCTTCAGTATTGGGTACTACAACTATTAACCCACCTATCTTCACAAAGAATTGTTTAAGAGGCCCATTTCTAAGGTGGTTCCTCTGCACACTGTATACCTGAGCTAGTGATTTAAAATTAATAGGCTCTAGAAAATTAGTAAATTCACTAAGCCCGAAAGCATTTCTGAACTCCTCATTATTTATTTCAATGAGGGTTTTCCCACTTATATCTTTAACACTCTTTGTAATTAGGTCATAGTTATGTGCAATTTGAGTTAGGAGATCCACATCCATGAATACTCCAGGAACCACTAATTTGCCAACATCCAACTCCTAGATACTGTTCTGTGGAGCTGAGGAATTTCTCATGCCAAATCTAGCTTTAAACAATCCCAACCCAGACAACCCAATTTGAGGGTCTCTTAGCCAGTTACCCTTATCATACAATCCCTCCCCTATTTTTAGGTGAGGAGCTCTTGGCACAAGTTCTTTTACCTTTGCGGCCACATTAGTTGACAATATCAACTGTTCAAGGAAGTCATGACAGATAGCCCTCTCCTGGTAATTAACCTTTTCTTGAGAATTCTCTCTTAGGTGCCATCTTAAAAACTATACAAACAATTTAATTATGAACCCCAACTGTTCAGTGACAAATCAAGACCTCAATTAAAACACACTATTAAGTGATTGCCAAACAAAAGTATATATGGTAGTCGGGCTCTTAACTGCGACATTGATACCACATGCTTCGGCCGTTCCTTCATAATTGAATTCATAGAAGAATTCAAAAATTTCGTTGCAACGGGTCATAACATGCTTGTGTATTTTCCTTTTTGTTCTTTCGCCATTTCGCAGAGCATAACATCTTAGCAATTTCGCTTAATGAAATCACGCCAGTCGTCTGATCAAATGAAACTTGATTGGTCTTTACACTGACTTAACGCCTTTGCCTTGGCATCGGGCCCTAATTCCTTTTCGCCATTTCATGGGGTTTATCCCTCAAGCACTTTTCTTTCATGAAGCTACGCCAGACGTTAGATGGGACCCTAACCGCCCAGCCTTTAACTCTTACTCGGACAGTCAGCCTTTTCACTAACCGTGCCTCATCTTGATGGCTAATGGTTTTTCGCTATTTCACATAGCTGAACCCACTTTCAACTTTGGGCCATGAAACAACGCGAAGCATTGGATCAATCCTGAGATGACCATCCTTTAAGCGAGACCTTTATGCTGGCATCGCTTCCCCGCTCTTCCACTGGTTACCAAATACGACATGGCACTCAACCATTAGCCTTGGAAAACTCCTCGAGTTTAGTTCAGAGTCAGCCACGTGTTGTATTTCCCTTATAACCACCGGTTACACCTTGGCACCCTCAATCCCTTTTGAAACCACATGTCAATCGACATTTCACCATCGAGATTTACGTCGGGAAGAACCTTCTTTTCTCTTTCACCATTTTGCAAGCCTTAACTCTTGGTTAATTCGCAGCCATGAAACAATGCGAGCCCTTGGATCTTTTCAGAGTTGATCCCCTTTTACCTTCATGCTTTATTTGTTCTTCGGGCCCCAAAAACCTTTCGCTATTTTGCAGGTTTTAAAACATGAGCATTTTACCTTCGCAAACTCATGCAGACCGCTAGATTAGAGCTAAGTTGCTCGATGCTTAACAACCTACTAAGGTTTGGTAGACGTGGGCCCTCTGACTTAGCTTTATCCACCCGGTGTCTAATCATTCCCGAACTGACATGTCAACTTTTTATTTGCTGAGAGAAAACATCGGATTCCATTTCATCCTTGCCACGTGGATCTGCCAAGTCATTTCACACCCCACGACATGACTCATCCTCTTGGACCCACCTTTTAATCCTTAGATCCGACATGCTGACTACTTTGACTTTCTGCCATGTGCCATTATCTTACTCGCCATCTCAACCAACTGGACTGCTTGCTTGGAACGCCATGTCTTTTCGCTGTTTCATGAAAGCTATCTTTCAAGCATCTCTCCCCTACAAAGCTGTGCTAGCCATTAGATCTTTGGGAACCTGTGCATTTGTTATGCTCTTTATAAACCTCTTTTTCCTGGGCCAAAAACCTTTCGCTATTTCGTAAGGCATAACATGTGAGCATCTATCAGCCACAAAACAACGTGAACCATTGATTTCTTTTGAACTTGATCACCTTTTAGCCGTGAAAAAGTCTTCACCGTAGGGTCCCACCAAACCTTTTCGCCATTTCGTGAAAGGTAATTTGCTCCCTGGTTTTGGCTGCGAATCAACGCCAGCCGTTAGATCTTGAGCGAGATGGAATCTCGTTAAACCAGACCAAATGCACACCATTGAACATGCTTTTCCTTTCGCTATTTCGCAAGTCTTAAAGCACTCGCAACTTCGCCTAACGAAATGGCGAAAGCCGTAGATCCATCTGAGAGCTGCATAACACTTACTGGGCCCGACAACATTAGAAGGAAAAAGACATAAGGCATAAATTTTTTACGATTATTTAGCGACCGCCTAGGTAAATGACAAGGGTGAACACTTCATACGACCCCAAGACCCATTACTGAAGTGAATTAAAGTTACGCAGGAATAGAAACTAGAAGGTTTTAATTAGACATTTGAGCGATTTAAAACCAAAAAACCCTAAACCCTTAAAGACTTAACACAGATTTGAAACAGTTAATAGTGTGCTTGACTCAAAATTTCAAAAAACCTAGCCATTTATGGGAAAAGAAAACCCATTTCTTAAACAGTCATAACACTAACCTATGGATCAATATTTACATTTTACTCATTAGATTTTATTGATTCGTTATCTCCTGGTAATTGAATGTTCTAAGATTGTACAAAACTGGGACTCAACTCATAACCTAGACTTCAAATAATTCTGACCCAAATATCGATTGTCTCTTTTTGGATGTCTTCAACTTTCTCTAACATTAAGTTATTTATCCGATGTTTAGGACTGAATTATGTTAAACCTGTCTTATTGATTAAATCTTCAATCTCTGGTGGAGTTATTGATGGACAATGATTAACCAATTCTATCTATTTTATTTGTTAGTCTAGAGTTT
Organism: Cryptomeria japonica; assembly: GCF_030272615.1. NCBI lineage: Eukaryota > Viridiplantae > Streptophyta > Pinopsida > Cupressales > Cupressaceae > Cryptomeria > Cryptomeria japonica. The sequence goes on from NC_081407.1 coordinate 924,465,556, forward strand.
GAGCATGCAATTTGCTAACTTATAACTTATCATAAAATTCCTTAGGCAAAATTTTCTCTAACTCAATCAATGTCCTACTGAAAGAATCAAGATATAAAACAATAGCTTCCTCAAGCTTCTTCTTATCTTTATCATCAAAACCATCAAATAATGTAGAGATATTATCTAGATTACCATCATTATTGATATGATCTATAATATCTTGAGCATCGAATTTCTTCTTACCGGTTCTCCTCTTTGCTTCTAGTTTAGATTGTTCATCATCCTTAGGCTTTTGCTTATGTACAATTGTTATTTTGGGATTCTTCTAGGGAGGCTCCTTTGCCAGTTCTTTCTTCTGTTCTTCCTTCTTTTCCCTTACAACCCTTGCAAAAACACGTTTATTCTTTGGATCTTGTTTGATTTCTTCATCAAATTCAGTCTCCTCTGAAGAAACAGTCATGCATTACATATTCGCTTTCTATTTTCTCTTTATTGGTTCCTTCGACTTAGGACTGGCAGGCTCATGTGATGGTGCTTTTGGTCATTTGGATGTCTCTGTTGTAACTGAGACCACACGAGGAGTGGCTTGAGCTTCCTTCTTTGCTTCTCTTTCCTTTTTCCTTTTCTGCTTCATCTCTTCCTTTCTCCAAGCTTCAAGGATTTTAACATTTTCTTCAATTTCAGCCCTATCATGACCTTCACTGATTAGATTTTCAGCTGCAACTTGACTCATCTTCTTCCTTATAGCAGGTGCAACTTGTTCGTGATGAACTTTTAAGCCTTTTTCTTGAGTTTTACCAAATTTTTCTTCTTTTTCATCAAATGGAGCTTTCAATAAATGTTATGCATAAGCATCCATTGTGGCCTCATCTAATTCATAGCCCATTGGCTTGCTCCAGACTATTCTAGGTTGGACTGCCTCCATCATGCATTCATCCTTATTTACCATAAAACAAATAGTATTTTTATATTTTTCTACAATTTCTTTATGAATTCTAGCTCTCTTTTTCATCTCTTCTTGAAAAGTTTTAAAGAATGTGCATAGATTAACCTTTTGTTGTTTATCATCTTGACTATCTAATATATGTGCTATTTGGGTGGCTACCGGTCTATCAAAATCTCACTATATTTTTCCATAACTGGGAATCATATTCAAAAAGTAAAATGCCAAACATATGACAAAAGATCCATACCAGAATGCGTTTTTCTCATCTATCTTTATTTTTTAAAGATTTATCATTGACTCCTTTAGCATCACACTACACAAGTCATAATGTGCATCCTCCTTGACTGCCTGATGTGCAATAAGAATATATTACCAGATATAGAGTTCAGCCAGTTTGAATGATAAAATTTGTAACCGATTACCATTGTATCAAATTTCATATCAATGTCTCTTATGTCATCAACTCTCATTGATCTACCATCGAAAGTTGCACCGATGAGTTTGCACAGTTCGATGTTGGAGAGTTTTGACCTAGGGCATTGAAAACCTCCGACCTTATGAAGACAATGTTGGCATTATGATGTTTATGATGTGATTGTCATTGATGGATACACACTTGCATTGAGATCTCCTTTATATGTATGAGCTTAAGCTCAACCGGAATATGTTGCAACTGGTATGTTGTATTATAGTCGTTAGACTATTGGTGTTTTGCAAAATGTGTTTACCGGTCTGAAGTGGCATGTCGACCCCAAGCGGTTCGTGGATCCCAAGTAGTATGAGGGATTAAGCGGCATAACACATTTTTGCCAGTCTTCATTTTTGTCAAACCGGCAATCAGTATTTTGTATGAACCGGCAATACTCTGTGATGAGTTACCGACCGACATTTTGTGATGAGTTACCATCCACCAATTGTTTGACAGTGCTGACACTTTAACGGTGCTTTTTGTGTCGTGTTACCAGATATGTCTAGATGCATTGAACCTAGGAAATTGTATTGTAAACCTATTGGACTGACATGAAATCAGATTCCTTTATAAGGACATCATGTCTAGGGTTTTATGTTGTTGCTATTGTTGTTGTTGAGGTTGATGTTGTTGCTAGGGTTTAAGGTGGTTAAGGAGTTAGAGAGAGTATGAATGTGTAGAAGACTGAAGTAATGCTGGAATGCATTAGGAACGAGCTATCAAGGATCTAACCAAGCAATCTGTGCTATTTGCTAGATCACTCATTTGTTGATTACTCACATCTTCGACAAGTCTGTAGCCCTTAACTGGGTAGGCCCAAAAGCCTTTTGTAAATCCTCTAACAAGGTGGTTCACATCTGTGGATCTAAAATCCTCTAGCAAGGTAGTCTTTAATTGGACTTATCTCCTAATGAAGATTGAGATTCCTAATAGGATCTGTTATGGTAAAGAACATTGTAAGACCTTAACTGGTCTGATTCCTAATCTGCAGATAGTTACTTGTGAGTTCCATCTCACCGTGGTTTTTCCCACTTGGGTTTCCACGTCAAAATCTCTTGTGTTATGGTGTTTGTGCTTCTGTGGGTGAATGCATTATTTTCTATTTGGTTTGCATGTGTGCTAACTAGTTTGTCTGCTAAACTATTTTACCGGTTTACTGTTAGTCTTGCAAAGTGTTTAAGTGCAAAGATTTTTGGCATACTAATTCACCCCCCTCTTAGTATTCATCAATTGGTATCAGAGCTAGCCTTTCTATAAGTTTAACCACTTGGAAAGAGATATGGGGGAATACACATTGAGGGAACTTACTCATCGGCTCACTCAGTCTGAGAAAGCCTATGATGATCTTATGGTCAAATACAAGGCATCTCATGCAAAAAGGAGAGAACACGTAGAAAAGTTGATGGAGCTATCTGAAAATAGTTCCTCTGATGAAGCAAACATGGAATTCCTGATTCAAGAAGTAGAAAAGTTTAATAAATCCAATTCCAACCTAAGAAAAGAATTGGAAGGACTAACTATTTGAATGTGCCAAGAGCTTGAGAACCGGAGGAAAGCTGAAGATCTGGTCAAAAACAAGGATCATGTAAACTCCAAGTTGAAGCAAGAGATCAGTGCCCTAACTACTCAACTGCATGTGAGAAAAGTGGAAAAGGAAGACATGTAAGGGGAATTGAACATTGCCATCTCTGAGAATGAAAACTTGATGGAAACAAATGCTGCTATTTCCAAAGAACTCTCTGAGTCAAAGGAAATACTTGCTAAGTTCAACAAGAGTACTATCAAGCTAGAGCAAAAGCTTGAATCTACCAAACTTGTCAAGAATACTGATGGACTTGGTTATTCTAGTCATGAGGAAGGTGAGACCTCTGGTACAAATGCTGGAACATCAAAGAATCAACCGACATCAAAGGATAAAGGTAAGCAAAAGTTTAAACCTGTTTGCTTTAACTGTCTTAAAGAAGGACATACTGCCAATGTGTGTAGGAGTAAGGCTTACAATAATTTTCCTTATTTTCTAAATGATAAGCCTAGATCCTATAAATTCAATGGTAACTATTATGCATGCAACAAGTTTGGGCATAGAGCATCTGAATGCAGGTCTGTTATGAATAACACTAGAAGATATCCTCAGAGGACCCAAGGAGTTGGCCCTGAACCTTTTGTGAACTGGAATCACAACCGGTTTAATGCCTTCAATCATTAGCCAAGAAGCGGTGGCTATCAAGCGGCAACCGGATGGAGAGCAAACTGTTGGATTTGTCATGGTCATGGTTACACAGCTGCAACATGCAGAAGGAAGAATGGAAACATGAACAATGGACCTTGGAGAGCACCTAGATTGGTCTGCTATCACTGCAACAAACCGGGTCACATTTCTAGATTATGTAGATCAAGAAAGAACATATCAGATGACATACCAGTCACTCTGGAAGGAAAGATTGATTTTGACACTATTCAAGTGGATATGAACAAAACCTAGAAGAAGAAACTAGCGATGTTACAAGAGGAACCGGTTTCTGCACCTAGTGTGGAAATCACGGAACTGACAAACTAAGCTTCAGAAAAGCTTAGGGGGAGAAAACGGTGAAATGTTTCAAACCCTCGGTATACACCGGTAAAAGACCTTAACCGGTATGCAATACCTATCATCTGGCAGAAGACTAGAAATGGTAAAAGGCAAATTAGGGTTTAGGCCCTAATGGTGGAGCAATTATTGTGGTAGGTGAGGAATATGTTTGAAAGGATTTTCTAAATCATTTCTCACTATCAGTTTTCGAGCGAAGAAGGTTTTCAAGTGCAGAGCAAAGAAAATCGATTTGTGCTACAATTCAAAGAAATTTTAGAAACCTTGAAGGAGATTCAAAAGCAAATTGCAAACGGTCTAGTGAAGAATGCAAAGCGGTGATTTTTTGAGTGTGAGGTGGAAAATAATCTAAAAGCCCTAAATTCACAATTTTCAAAAGGTATTTTTTGAGTTTTTCAGTTTCTATCATGGCTTCTGCATCCCATACTAGCTCTAGTACATTTGTAGATTCAACAAGCTTTATTCAACGCAAGACTAATGCCCTATCACAAGTTCCAGCTGGTGTGATAGTAGAAGAGGGAATCTCAGATTACATAGATTGTAAAATCGAAGACCTAGGGTCTCTAGCAATTCACTCGCAGCTAGGTTTATTTTGTGGACAAGATAAATAAATCAAATCGGAGTATAGTATTTTGGAGAAGAAGAAGCTCCACAATGCTGTTTATTTCCTAGAAGATTTCACAGATGATCACATTAGGATCAATTTGAGTAGAGTTCATGGTGACAAGATGTACCTAGAAAGAACACATGATATTATACCACAAGCAATTCATGCTGTCACTAGTTTCTACAATATAGGGGAAGTGCCAGCCCTAAGGACGGTAAGCAAGATTAAAATGCCCAAACTCACTGGTTCAGTGAGTGATTCATGAGGTATGACCGTCAATTCAATCAAGGATGATCTGGTCAAGTATTCATGTATGGTGATTGGATACTGGATGTTCTCTGCTAGCAGACTTAACTCTGTATCTGCTGCAGCGGTAAATGCCGCTTACCGGATGATCAAGGAGGATGCATCTTTTGACCTGTGCACTGGTATGCAAAGGAAACTCCTATTGAATCTTAAATTGATCAAACATGATAATGCATTGAGGTTCAAGTTTGGACAACTACTGGTTAGATTGTTCTTTTACTTCCAAGGCCACTTTCCAAGAGTAGGTGATGTCCAGTGGTCTGATCACCAACTGGTAACCAAGCAAATCAAGGAAAGCCTTCAAGTAGTTGGAACCGGTTACCCTGAAGTTCTGAAAAAGTACTTTGATGAGTTCAGATGCAAAATGAGTCAGAGGGTGAGAATATTAGGTGACATTGTAAAGAAATATGAAGATGATATCTGTTTCACCATTAAAGTGGATCAATGCATAATGGAGGCTGTTGAGCCTAGACAGGAGGAAGTGGAGCCAATGGGCTATGAGGTAATGAATGATATGCTGGAAGGATATGCCTCTACCCTTATTGCCTCACCACTTAATTGAAAGGCAAAAAGAACCAGCACCTACCTAGAAAGGATAACACCGATTGAGCAACCCTCAACAAAGAAGGGAAAAGAACCTTCAGTGAAGAAGGCAAAAGCAGTGCCTTCAGCATCGACACTGGCTACTACAACCAGTCCTAAAGTGACCAAGCAGTCACTGGCTAAAAAGAAACTGGAAGCAGCACCTGCTAAAGTGTTCGAGAGAAAGAGGAAGACAAGGAATACCTCACTAGACTCAGAAGAAACTGTGTCTAAGGAAAAACCAAAGAAGACATGTCAAGCAAAGAAAAAGACAAAGAATGAACCGACATCATCGGCACTAGTAAATATTGACATCTCCTCCTACAAACCTTTGACACATTGTCAAAGAACTATCAAAAACATTAGGAGAAAAGTGCTAAATGATTTGATTGATTGTTTTGATGACTTTAATGACGATGAAAAGGAAGCGGTTGAAAAAGAAACTATTTAGTATTTATGTGTTAATGACCGGTCACCTTCAGAAATTAGATCTGAGACATCGAATTCTTTGTATAAATCCTTAGACGATAAATGGCGCATTGCCATAGAGAAGGAATAGGAAATAAGAGAGAAAGTTTTTGCTGAACATTTTCCTGATGTATCAAATTCGGAACTGTTCGAAGTAATGAACAAATACAAAGGCCTCTTCTTCATGAGAAGAAGAAGACTCCTATTACTGGAAGGGAAGGGTAAGGAAATTCTCAAGAATACACACACCCTTGCTCTAGAAGCTCTGAAGATGCATCAAGTGGCTAAAGCCAACAGGAAGGTTGAGCAAGAACTGGCAATAACTAAACTAGATGAAGTGTTTGATGATAAAGGAAATTCGGTTGCTGAACCGATCGACACTATTGATGTCGATGCTTTGGATGGAGTAGATATTGCTCAGGGTACACCATCGAAAGCTACAGGACAAGAGAAGCAGGTAGAATAGGAAATAAAGAAAAAGGAAACTGAGGATAAAAAGGAGGAAGCAAAGGATGAAGTGGAGAAGAAGAAAGAAGAAGAGGAGAAGAAGAAGAGGGATGAAGAGGAGAAGAAGAAGAAGGATGAAGAGGAGCAGAAGAAGAAGGATGAAGAGGAGTAGAAGAAGAAGGATGAATAGGAGAAGAAGAAAAAGGAAGAGGACAAGAAGAAGAAAAAAGAAGAAGAAGATAAGGAAGAGGAGAAGCGGAAGGAAATAGAGAAAAGGAAGAAGGAAGAAGAAGAGAAGAAAGAGGAAAAGAGAAGAGAAGCGGAAAAGAAGAAAATAGAGGAGGACAAGGCAGGAGAAGCGACAAAGAGCACACAGATGGAGACACGTAAGGCAATCAGTAGTCAAGCCATATCGGCTGACCTCACCAGTCCTATCGACCTCCAGTTTGCAAGTGAAATAGAGCTGATGCAGAGCATCAAGGTTGCTCAAGAACTCCTTGAAGTCATACGGAGGAAAAAGGAGCAAGATGTGATCCAAGTGGTAGTGGACACTCTTACTAGTTTGTTACCCGGTACAAACCTCCCCAGTACCGACTCATCATTGGCCCAATTGAAGCTCCTATGCATAGTAGTGGATGATCAAGTATAGAGCTTAGAGGAGGTAGCAAAGGAAAATGTCAAGAAAGAGAATCAAAAGGCTCTAAATATTGCTCTGGTGAAGAAGTTAAATGAGCTCCAGACTAAACTCCAAAAAGCCCGAAAGGATATAAGGGACACTATGGATGAGGGGAATCTTCTACTCAGCAAGATTTGCCAACCCCATCTGTTCTGTGATGATGTGCTTATACAAAAGCAAAAGCTTCAATCTGACTTGTAGTCCTACATGAGCACATTCAAGCCACCTTATGACTCCTTTATAGCCTATGGGCAAACTGTTCACCGGTTTCATATCCAGACAACAAAAATGGAGCATGAGATCAGCACCCAGTCTCGAGATTTGCAGGAGCTACAACTGGTTCTACTCCCACATCTGCAAATTCTTCAGAAGTGCTATCTAAATCTGGATGCCTTAACAATGACATAGGAGATGAGCATAATTGACGCCATGGAAGAATAGGTCTCCTAGATCCAGACAGAGAAAGAAGCAGCCACCTCCCTACTTGAGTCCTAGTCTTTATCTATGAAACAATTCTTGCAGGACTTTAAATCTATTTTTGACAAGTTTTATTCCTTATTGTCATAAACTTTTCTTATTTTAATACCAAATGAAAATAGGGGTTGTTCAACTGTACTTTGTCATTATTGGCAAAGGGGGAGAAGTATTCTAAGGGGGAGAAGTATCTGGTATTTAAAACTTTGATGTATGCTCTGATATCTCTATGTGCAAAATAGTTATACATTGTATTGTTAAAGGGATAGTGTATATGCTTAGGGGGAGCAATTTTGCTAATGGCATGATTTTGTTGTAAAACACTTAGATGTCAAAAATTTATTTTCCTAAGTGTTGCCATCAATGCCGAAGGGGGAGATTGTTGGCATTTTTGATGTTTATGATGTGATTGTCATTGATGGATACACACTTGCATTGATATCTCCTTTATATGTATGAGCTTAAGCTCAACCGGAATATGTTGCAACCGGTATGTTGTATTATAGTCGTTAGACTATTGGTGTTTTGCAAAATGTGTTTACCAGTTTGAAGCGGCATGTCGACCCCAAGCGGTTTGTGGATCCCAAGTGGTACAAGGGATTAAAGCGGCACAACACATTTTTGCCAGTCTTCATTTTTGTCAAACCGACAACTGATATTTTGTATGAACTAGTAATACTCTATGATGAGTTACCATCCACCGATTGTTTGATGGTGCCGACACTTTAACAATGCTTTTTGTGTCATGTTACCAGATATGTCTAGATGCATTGAACCTAGGAAATTGTATTGTAAACCTATTGGACTGACATGAAATCAGATTCCTTTATAAGGACATCATGTCTAGGGTTTTATGTTGTTACTGTTGTTGTTGAGGTTGATGTTGTTGCTAGGGTTTAAGGTGGTTAAGGAGTCAGAGAGAGTATGAATGTGTAGAAGACTGAAGTAATGTTGGAATGCATTAGGAATGAGCTATCAAGGATCTAACCAAGCAATCTGTGCTATTTTCTAGATCACTCACTTGTTGATTACTCACATCTTTGACAAGTCTGTAGCCCTTAACCGGGTAGGCCCAAAAGCCTTTTGTAAATCCTCTAACAAGGTGGCTCACATCTGTGGATCTAAAATCCTTTAGCAAGGTAGTCTTTAATTGGACTTATCTCCTAACAGAGATTGAGATTCCTAATAGGATTTGTTCTGGTAAAGAACATTGGAAGACCTTAACTGGTCTGACCTTAACCGGTCTGGTTCCTATTCTGCAGATAGTTACTTGTGAGTTCCATCTCACCGTGGTTTTTCCCATTTGGGTTTCCACATCAAAATCTCTTGTGTTATAGTTTTTGTGCTTCTATGGGTGAATGCATTATTTTCTATTTGGTTTGCATGTGTGCTAACTGGTTTGTTTGCTAAACTATTTTACCGGTTTATTGTTAGTCTTGCAAAGTGTTTAAGTGCAAAGATTTTTGGTATACTAATTCACCCCCCCCTCTTAGTATTCATCAGACAAGTGATGTTCTTGATGACTTCCTTAGTGATTTTGTATGACTGGTCTAGCCAAATGAATTCCCCATGAATGCATTTGAGAATATATCAGACCCATTCATCTTCATCAAATGTTGAAAAATCCATAAACTAGGTAAAACCCTTGCTTTGTAAATGTGCATATTCCAACTTCAACCGATTGTTGGTGATAGGATTTTTGGTGAAAACACAAGATATTTCATAGCTCCCAATCTCCTCAATATCACAATGGATGTATTCCCTAATGTCTTTGATATGAAGAACACCATGGAGGACACTCAAAAATACTCCCAATGGTTCATCCAAAAGAGATTTAAAAGGATGCTTGTTAAATTCTTGATGGGGGCGGTTCTTGATTTCCACCACCAAAGGAGTATCAACATTCAATGATGAAGCCATGATAGATAACTAGGGTTTCAACAGACGGTAAATACCTCAAGATCTTGTCGGATGATGAAATTCTCTTTAAATATATATGTTCACACAAATCACCTTTGGACTCTTGAAATTATCTGGAAATTGCTCTTCAGAATTCTCGATCACTTTGTGAAGAAATAAATCAACTTTTTGACTTTTATCTCCATTAACCCTAATTTTCACTGTCATAAATGCTGCCGAAGAAACTGACCAGATCACAAATTCTACATACAGGTTTTGGTAAACACTTGAATTTACCTGAGTATCCATTTTCAATCAAAATTCTCTAACTATAGACCTAATTTGGGGTGTTTGTATGATCTTAAATGATTTGCCTACCCCTAAGGAAGAGTGCCTTAGTTACCAGATGAAATTCCTCTTCCCAGTGCAGGACCTGATGTCTCTACTAGTGGAGTATCTGAATTCCTAACCCATCTTCTTTCATGCTTCTTTTTGATATCTTCAACCTTTGCCTTTCCCTTCTCATATGTATTCCCATCAGCTACCGGTGGATTCTTAATCCTGTAACACTTAGAAATATGTCCAAGACTGATGGATGATGCAGTATTGTGATTATTCCTATTTTTTTATTGACTTTATATATGACCATATTTATTACAAACAAAGCATGTACCATTGAATTTATGAGCATTAGGCTATCTCACCGGTGATTTTTGGATCCAGTTATTGGAATGGTTCTACTTCTGAGTGGATGATTGATCTTGTTCTGCAGTACCAGTGCTATCTCCTACTTCATATCCAAGACCTCTCCTATCATTAGCATCTCTCTGGCTCTTCAACATTTCATCAGGTCTTGCAGAGTTGGCTTTGAACTTGTCTTTGTACTCATTTGCAGTGACTAAGTAATCTCTCATGATTTGATCCGTCTCTCAAGTTCCTGTTCATTATTCCAGGATTGAATCAACTCAATTTGCAACATGTCATTCTCATGTGTCAATCTATTGCATTCCTCTGATTTTTCCTTCAATGCTTGAGCTAGGTTTTCTTCTTTCTTCTTCTTGTTTCTCATGGTTAAGGCTTGCATTTCATTCTTCAAGGTAGTATTCTCCTAAGTAAGTTTCAGACATTGATCTTTTAAAACATCTTCCTCATCACTGCTCTGATTTTGTAGTTGATTACATAGTTCCTTCCTCTTGGCTTGAACATCTAATAACTTTCCTTGCAATGCAATGACATGTTCCCTGGCTTGCATCAGTTCATTCTTCAGTTTACTATTTTCTACTTGCTCATCATCAAGATCCTTAAGAGCTAGTTGAAGCTATTGCTGCAGACTGTTGATCCTCAGATGAACGACCCAAATTTCGTGTTGATATTTGTGACTGCTAACATGGCTACCCCCTTTAATTACTTTGCCACCTTTTATTACTCAAATCTTTAATTTTGCCATCTTTGTGAAAATAGGACCCATGCGAGATAGCGAGGTATTTGTATTTTTTTGTCACTTAGTATCCCACATGGCATTTAATGTGCCTTTTTCCTTGCTGCGAGATATTGGGAATCATCTTTCCTTTACTATCTTCACTAGAATCATCATCAGATTCTTCATCAGTGATACCACTATCAATAGAAATAAGACAATCTCTCTTGCCTTTACCCTTATACTTCTTGAATTTGTCTCTCTTGTGTTCATTTTCACCATTAGGAAAATTAGCCGCTATGTGACCAATCTTGTTGCATACAAAACATTTTAAAGGTAGTTTACCTTTATATTTACGAGTGCCTTTGGGTAACCACTTTTCCAACAATACTTCAAGCTCCACTAAACTATCTTCATCATCAACATCTCTGCTAGATCTGCATTCATAACCATGACTAGTATCTCTACTTTTTCTCACAATGGGTTAGAAACAAAAGCTCTTAATGTAGACTTAGATTCATGTATACTACCATCATAACCGTTTAGTTCAAAAGCAGTAAGATTGCCAATGATGGAGTCAAGAGTTACCTTAGTTTTATCAATGGACTTCAATTCTTGAATAGCTGCAACTCGAATAGAATAGACTGGTAACAAGGTTCTCAGTACCTTACTGATCACTGTGACATCTTCCACTTTCCCTCATGCACTCTTGATTCTATCGACTGTCTCTTTTATCCTTTGACCATATTGCTGGATATTCTTACCTTCAGACATCCTCATGTCATTGAATTTTATTCTTAGACTATCCTCTTTAACAATCTTAACATGTTCATCACCGCTATAAATCTCTTTAAGTTTTTTCCATACTTCATATGCAGTTTCAAGACCATGAACATCTACATATTCAACATCAGACGGGGAAATGATAATAGCTTCTAGTGCTTGATGATTTTCTTGTTTTTCTTTCTTCTGATCATCAATCAGAGTTCCAGTAGGTGCAACATACTGAATTTCTACATGATCCCAATACTGACTTCCCAGACTCTTAATGTAAATCTTTATTCTGTCGCTTTATATCCTATAGTTATCTTTGTTGAACTTTATACCTTCCTTCTTCATCATAATCTAGAAGATCTTTTCATCAAGTTGTTAGGCTTAGATCTTTAGAGGACCTAAGGAGCTCTGATACCAATTGATGCTATTATGAAAGAATAAGTATCCAGTAGATTACCGAGAGGGGGGGGTGAATTAGTCAATAGGAAAACTGATACAAACTTCCCAAACTCAAACTCAAACTCAAACTCACAAAGTAAACTTATCAATGAAATATCATTGTCAAAATCAATACTTATAAGAATACCGGTTGACTGTTAAAGCAACTTAATAGTAAACAACATTCAACTTGTAAACATCCAAATACTTCACTACTTCAATGCTTCCGGTTATCATTTCTCATCAGAAATTAATCAAATCAACAATAAGATCATAATCATAAAAACATTCACCACATGACACAAGTATTTAAACGTGGAAAACACAAATAGGTAAAAACCACGATGAGATGGGACTCACAAGAAACTATTTGAACTCTTTTGAAGTTTGCCCTATTAGGAGCCTAGCTTATTAAAGCTTTTACAAAAGTCTTGTTAAGAACCGATCCTATTAGGAATCACCCGGTTAAGGGATTGAATACAAATGCCTTGTTAGAAGCAAATACCCTATAAGGAGTAACCTCAGTAGAGGATTTGAGAATCCAATCTAATAGACCACCTTGTTAGAGGATTTACTAAGTAACCAAGATTGTTAGAGCTTACTCGGTTAATAGATTTCAATTATGTTGTAATTGTTAGAAAAAAATAGGAGTTTCTTAATCTATCTGAATAGCACTACATTTGCTTGATTAGATCCATTTAAGATTCTATCTGCCTTTACTCAAATTGCAGACTCATTCTCCGGATAGGCAAACACACACTCAACTGCTTTCTACCACTTCAAGCCAACACTTCAAGAAAACAACTTCATCAACCTTAAATACAAATCAATTAGGTCAGTAACAAAAGAAAAATATAATCCTCTCATCATCAAGATTACAAATTAGTCGGTTGACGCATTACTGTTAGATTTCATAGCAATCTCATCACATCAATCAAGAAAACCTCAACCACTCCTTGATTACTGCTTCCTCGAGCTCAGTAACTCATCATGTGCTTTGCATTAGATGCAATACACTTTGCTGCTTCCCTAGACAAACAAATGTGCCAAAACAATTTGAACTTGTCTTCATACAATGACCTTACATGTCATCAACATTACCACTCAAATCATAAACCAACATAACCAATTCAACAACCTTAATTGGTTAGGGTTTAACATAAACAACTGATAGGGTTTACCGGTTACATAACATAGAAAGGGTTTAACCTTATATGCCAGTTTACCGGTTCAACTCACTAACTTACATACCGGTTTACAATATCTTTTACAAAGTTCTTCCTATCGGTTACAAGACAATATCAACCTTAACAACAATATCATTAATATAATTATCGGTTCAATTGACATCAATGACAACATATATCATTAATGCAATCTTTATGAAAATTCCAACAGGTTATGCACAGGAAGAAGGAGAATACTATGGTGATAAATTTGCACCAGTTGCTAGATTGGAAGGTGTTAGGACTCTACTTGCATTTGTAATATATAAGGGATTCAAAGTATATCAGATGGATGTGAAGTCAACATTTATAAATGGAATACTGGAAGAAGAAGTATACATTGAGCAACTAGATGGTTATTCTTTGATTGATGCAAAGGATATGGTGTCTAAACTAAATAAGGCACTATATGGTTTGAAGAAAGCACCGAGAGCATGGTATGAAAGGCTACACTCACATCTGATGAAGATAGGATTTCAAAGAACCAGTGAAGACAACAATATATATCTCAAGTCTGAAGGAGATAAGATATTGGTTAGTGAAGTTTTTGTAGATGATATCATATTTGGAGGCAATGATAACATGAGTGATGACTTTGTAAATGAGATGAAAAGTGAATTTTAAATGTCTCTAGTGGGAGAGATAAAATTATTCATAGGTTTGCAAATTTAGCAGATAAAGAGTGGTATTTTTATCACACAATCTAAGTATGTGAAAGAGGTATTGAAGACATTTAGAATGAGTGATTGTAAACCAGTTGGGACACCAATATTGGCAAATGCACACTCCAATGAGAAATTGTAGGTGATTGAAGGTATTGTACCGGCACCGACATACTCTACACCGACAAATAGTTTACCGGTAGCAGTAAAGATGATTACCGACACCCCAATTGACAGGATTTTGTTTATTACATTTTGAATTTAATTGTAATATCTTTTTGTAAGCCAACAAGGAAAATTGTAATAGGACTCATATATAAGTATGAGATCTTATAGATCATTTGTGTAAGAATGAAAAAGGTAGATGCGAACATGCAAATATTAAGGCAAATTTTGGAGTAAGGTTTTTGTTTATTGTATGAGCTTAAACTGGTACTGAACCTGGCATAGAAGATGCTGAACCGAAGCAGTACATTATATTAGATTTGCATAATCCATTTTGTAAGTCAGTGAGACTTCCCTTTTTGTAATTAAGCAGTGAGCTTTAGGTAGTTGGACTTCTTGCATGTGCAAGCCCATATTGTAAGTAATATTCATTTATTAGCCAGTAAGTGAATATTGTGGGTTACAAATCCCACCGAGGTTTTTCCCACATCGGGTTTCCTCATTAAAAATATTGTGTTATGGTGTGCTTTCTATGTTGTGCTTATTGTTCTTATTTACTGCATTAATTCTGGTTTACCGGTACACTATTTTGGAATGCAGTTTACTTAATAAGTTTAGAAAATCCATTTACTAGTTAGATATTGATTCACCCCCCCCTCTCAATATCTTTGGGAATCCTAACAATTGGTATCAGAGCCTGGTCCTCTTTTTTCATAAGCCTAACAACTTGAGGGAGATTTTGACACCGGTACAGATGGAAACTTTGAGAAAGCAATTGGAAACAACTCTTGCAGATTATGATGTAGAAAAGTTGAAGAATATCAAAATTTGAAGATGATCTGAAGGCTGCACAAGAAATCATTCAAGGGCTTCAAGGAAATCTCACTATTACTAGAAGCAAAAGAAGAGAGCTTCATGAGAAGATACATAGTGATGATGATGAAAAAGAAACTCTTAATGATCTTGTAAGCAATTTGAAGCAAGAAAATATGACCTTGAGGAACAAGATGAAAGATATGACTATGAGATTTTGTAAAGATATTGAAGACATAAAGAAGAATGAAGATGACTTGGCTAGGAGAATCAATGATGCTGGAAATGAAAATATAAGACTCAGTCATGAAAATGATATGTTGAAGACAGATCTATTTCACTTGGAACATGATAAAACTGAACTCATGAGACAAAAAGATTTCTTGGAAAATGAGTTGGCTACTGCAAATCAACATAAAGAGAAATTCAAGAAAAGTTCAGAAGAACTTGATGATATGCTAAAAAATCAGAAACCTAATGGAGATACTAATGGACTTGGATTTGAAGTTGGTGAAAGCTCCGGTACTGCAAACAATCATGATCACAGTAAACCGGTAAGACAACCTAATGCATACAAACTTAATGGGAAATGCTTTAATTGTAACAAGTATGGTCATAGAGAAAATCAGTGTAGATCTAGAAACTATCAGAACACTAATGCACCCACCACTCAATGTTCTAAATGCAACAAAATTGGTCATAATTCAAAAAATTGCAGAATGAATGTAAGATGTTATGTTTGTGGAAGATTTGGACACTTATCTAATCAATGCATAACACATACCACACAAATCACTTAAATCATCACATGAAAAATACTACACATGACACACATATTTTTCATGGGGAAACCCAACTGGGAAAAACCACGGTGGGGATGAATACCCACAAGATGCTTTTGAACTCTTTAGAAGTCTGCCCTGTTAGGATCCTAGTCTGGTTAAAGACTGTTACAACAGGTTCTGCTAGGAACCGATCCTGTTAGAGATCACCCGGTTAAGGGTTAAACCCTGTTAGAGGTTACCTTGTTAGAGGATTTCAAGAACTCAATGAGTTTGAGTCACCCTGTTAAAGGATTTACAACAAGCTAGTTAAAGCTACCCGGTTAAGGGATTTTCCAATTGTTGAAGTGGTTAAAGATCAACACGTATTACAATGATCTGATAATAGCACTCAATGCTTAATGTAGATCTGCTTAAGTTCCTTCCTTTTGCACACACACTATGCATGAATGAATCCTCTTATCTCATCTGGTTTGGAAAGAATCACGTATCTCTACACTTAGATACACACACACCATTTGCCAACAACCTTAGTATGAAACACAACATCGACCTTATAGGAAACAGATAGGTCGGTAGCATAAAACCTAAACCTTAAACATTTAGGTTAAGCAATTTAGATGGTTCAATCCTGGCCATTGAACACTTTGCATTTGAATACAATGGTCTTGAACAGATCTCAAGATATTCTCCATTGTTCGTTCTTCACCATTTCATGGAGGCGATAACCCATCACACATTCTATAGATAGGATCAATCTCCTTCATGCAAGATCCTTCACGTGCACAAGGCTAACATGGCAACATGATTTGATCTTGATTATAATGCTAGCTCATCACACAATGTCATCGGTTGAATCACACAGGCTTGGAACACTTCAACCAGAAACCCTTGAGCTAAGACTACCAGCCGATAGTCATACCATATTAAGCCTTAATAGAAAACATTCCATATGCTGGTTCACATTCCATCATACCGGTTCACTTGGACAAACATACCGCTTCACCTATTGCTCATATACCAGTTTATACCGCTATACCAGTTCTCTTTGCCTACTGCTTAGCTTCAATATACCTATTCACTTCTTTGCACATATACCGGTTCACCATATTATACCGGTTCACTTTTCAACATATTGTCATTTCACTCTCCTATATATTGACATCAATGACAATATAATATCATCATGTCAACATACTTTGCACAAATGCCAACAATCTCCCCCTTTGGAATTGATGGCAATATACAAAGATATTACCTAGCATCACATCTTCTGCTGCAGATATCTTCTCCGCTTCACATCTTCTCCCCCTTTGACAACAATGCCAAAGTGGAGGCACAAGTTTTCCTGTTCCACTATACTGGTCCCCCTGAGGAGTAGCATCCTTCAACACATCAATCCTAAAAAATATTGGACACTGCAATACCTGACTGATGTGGAGCACATACTTTTAGTTCACCTCTTGAAGGGGCAACACCCCTAATTCACCTCTCAAATAGGTAAATATATATTTTGGTAGAGGCTTGGTGAATATGTCTGCTAACTGCTCCTTACTGGAAACATGTTCCAACACAACCTCCTTGTTCTGAACCTTCTCCCTCAAGAAATGATACTTGAGCTCAAAGTGCTTGGTTCTAGCATGCAAAACCAGATTCTTGGAAATGTTAATTGCACTTGTAATGTCACAAAATATGCTTAGTAGTTCAAATACAGGAATGTTGAAGCCATTTAATACATGCTTCATCCAAATAGTCTGGGTACAGTTCATAAAAGCTGCAACATACTCTGCTTCTGCTGTAGACTGATAGATACAGCTCTACTTTTTACTCATCCATGAGACCAGTCTACCACCAAGGAATAATGCACCACCGGTTGTGATCTTCCGGTCATCTACATTACCAACCCAATCAACATTTGTGAACACTTTCAGGTTGAAATCATTATTGTATGGATACCATAACCCATAGTCAACTGTTCCCTTCAGATATCTAAGAATCTGCTTGACTGCTACCAAGTGGGATTCTCTTGGGCTTTGTTGAAACCAAGCGGTAATACCCACTACATGTGCAATGTCTAGTCTACTATGCACTACATAATGCAACTTACCAATCATTGATTGGTAATCCTTCTCATTTACTAATGCCGAGTCATCCTCTTTTGATAATTTACAACCGGTCACCATTGGTGTACCAACTGGTTTACTATCTTCCATGCCAAAGGTTTTCCACACCTCTTTGACATACTTGGACTGAGTAATTAAGATTCCTTCTTTCATTTGCTGAATCTGCAGTCCAATGAAGAACTTAATTTCCCCTATGAGTGACATCTCAAACTCCTTTTTCATCTCATCTGCAAAATCATGACTCATCTTATCATCTCCTCCAAAGATGATGTCATCAACAAATACTTCACAGATTAGAATTTGATCTCCTTCTGATTTCAAATAGATATTTCTATCTTCACTTGTTCTTTCAAATTCAATCTTCACAAGATGGGAGTGCAAGCGTTCATACCATACTCTAGGTGCCTGCTTTAGTCCATACAAGGCTTTATGTAGCCTACACACCATGTCACTGTCTTTTGATAGGGCAAACCCATCTGGTTGTTCTATGTACACCTCCTCTTCAAGTATTCCATTTAGGAATGCAGATTTTACATACATTTGATATACCTTGAATCTTTTAAAAGCTGCATATGCAAGAAGCATACGCACTCCTTCCAATCTTGCTACTGGAGCAAAGGTTTCTCCATAGTCTTCTCCTTCTTCTTGACCATATCCTTTACACACTAGTTTGGCTTTGTTCCTTACCACTGTGCCATCCTCATTTAGCTTGTTTTTGAAAACCGATTTGGTTCCAATGACATTTTTATGCTCTGGTCTGGGTACCAAAGACCATGTACCATTCTTCTTTATCTAGTCAAGTTCCTCCTCCATTGCCTTGATCTAGTCTTCATCTTTATGTGCCTCTTTGAATAATTTAGGCTCAAAGTCAGAGATCAGACATGAGCTTTCTTTGACCTTTCTTCTTGTAAGAATTCCTGCATCTTTGTCTCCTATGATCTGCTTTGGATCATGATTGAGTTTGACATACTTAGGTATGTTCTTACCAGATTATTCTTGCTTTTCTTCTTCATCCTCATCTTCATCAGCATTAGCATCCACTGGTGTAGGAACACAATTACTGGTACTGGGCTGATTTGCAACTGGTTCCTAGAAGGTTACTACTGGTTCATCTCCTACTTGCTCACTGTCGGTTTCCTCAGGTTTCCTAGAGTTTTCATCAACCCTAACATTGATGCTTTCAACAATTCTAGGAATATCCTAGGAATATTCTTTCATCACATTTTGCATCAAACTTGCTCTGATGTTCACTCCTCTTGATATAACATTTTCTACCAAACATTCTAAAGTATCTTACCACTAGTGTCTTACCAGTCCAGTACTCATAAGGAGTCTTATCCTTTCCCTTTTTGATGAGTACTCGGTTCATTGTCTAGACTGCAGTGCTCACCACTTGTCTCCAAAAGGTGTGAGAAACTTTTCCTTGGATCAACATAGTTCTAGCCACTTCAACCATAGTCCAGTTGTTTCTCTCTGCTAAGCCATTCTGCTATGGAGTCTGGGGGGTGGATAGTTGCCTCTTGATGCCATTCTCTTCACAATATTTGTTGAATGCACTGGAAGTGAATTCCCGTCCTTGATTAGTTCTAAGGCATTTGATTCTTCTACCACTTTCCTTTTCTACCAATGCTCTGAAATCTTTGAACTTTCCAAAGGCTTGAGACTTGTCCTTCAAGAATGTGACCCACATCATTCTTGAGCAATCCTCTATAAGAATCATAAAATACCTATCTCCCTGCACACTCCTAGTTTTCATAGGACCACACAAATCAGTATGCACAAGATAAAGTAAGTTGTCAGTTGTGAAAGATTTACCTTTGAAGGATGAGGAAGACATTTTCCCCAATTGACATTCTCTGCACAAAGGTTTTTCCGGTTTGCTCAGCATCGACAGTCCTCTAACTGCCTTGATCTTACTGGCCTTCACAATGTTATCAAAGTTTACATGGCAGAGTCTCCTATGCCATATACAACTATCATCAAACTTAGACATAAGACATGTACTTATATTTGCATTTAGCTGAAATAAGTTACCTTTGGTCTGCATACCGATGGCCATCAAATCACCATTCTTTCTTTTGATTTTGCACACTCCATTTTTGAATTCTAGAGTGAGTCCACTGTCATTTAGTTGGGAAACACTCAATATATTGTGTCTGAGACCTTCCACCCAATACACATTGTCAACATTGCTCTTTCCATTCAGAGAGATGGACCCTCTTCCTCTGACCATACATGGTGCATCATTACCAAAGAAAACCACACCACCATCATATTCTTCCAAAGATAGAAACTTGCTCTGGTCACCAGTCATATGATGAGAACAACCACTATCAATAATCCACTCATTGGAATTATCAAAGTGGGAGACAAGAGCCTTCTTGTCTGACACATCTTCCTTTACTGCAACAAACACAATATCTTCATTCTCTTCATCTTCTGATTACTCATCTGTGACACCTTCATCAACTGCAACAAAATAGTTTCTCCGGTTTCCTCCTTTGAATTTCTTGAACCTCTTCGGTTTGTCCTTGTTGTCACCATTAGGATAGTTTATAGAAATATGTCCTATCCAGTTACAAGAAAAGCATTTCAAAGGGAGCTTACCTCTGTATTTACCAGTTCCTTTAGGATGTTTCCTGGCAAGAAGAGCTTCAAATTCCATCAGGATTTCCTCATCATCCATTTCTTTGCTCTATCTTGGTTCACCACTGGTGCTTGCTTCTTTTCCTTTTCTGGATGGTACAACAAAAGCTCTAAAAGCTAATTCAATATTTTGAACACTGCCATCAAAACTATTTAGCTCATAGGTTGTCAACTTTGCAATAATGGAGTATAGGGATACCTTAGTCTTATCTATTGATCTCAACTCCTGAATAGCAGCAACCCTTATTGCATAGACCAGTAATAAGGATCTCAAAACTTTGCTTACCACAATGGAATCTTCCATTTTACCACCTGCACTCTTGATATCTCCAACAATAGTTTTGATTCTTATTCCATATTGTTGAATGGTCTCACCTTCAACCATCCTCATGTCTTCAAACTTCCCTCTAAGGATTTCTTCCTTAGCTTGTTTTACATGCTCATCACCACCATAGATATTCTCAAGAGTGTCCCATAATTCTTTGGGATTATCTTTATCTTGGACATCAATAAACTCAATGTCAGATAACCTGCTGATTAGGGCTTCCATGACTTACCCATTCTCCTGTATTTCTCTCTTTTGATCATCGGTGAGAGTACTAGTGGGAATAAAAAAAGCATTCTCAACATAGCTCCATTGTTGAGCACCCATGCTTCTGATGTAAATCTTCATTCTGTCCTTCCATAGTTTGAAGTTATCTCTGTTGAAATTTGGACCTTCCCTCTTCATCATTACAATAGGATCTTTCCCTCAAGCGGTTAAGCTTACAACACAGAGGACCTGGAGGATGCTCTGATACCATTTGATAACTCAATGATGAACAATAAGTACCAAACCGGTACTGAGAGGGGGGGTGAATCAGTACAGTCACAAACACTTTTCCCAAACCGGTTTGATTGCAAATACTGCAAATGTCTAACTGACAGTAACATCGGTCTGAAATAGAGTGCAACCGGTAAAGATAAGAATGACTGTGACAAGCATTAACCGGTTAATCACTTAGCTTTCCACTCAACTTAATACTACACTTCCATTTCACCCTTATGCATAAGTAGGTAATCTATCATAAGAAATATAATAACAGCTAGCTTAGCATGATTTACCTTTAGACACAAATCACTTAAATCATCACATGAAAAATACTACACATGACACACAAATTTTTCATGTGGAAACCGAACTGGGAAAAACCACGGTGGGCATGAATACCCACAAGGTGCTTTTGAGCCTAGTCCAGTTAAAGACTATTACAACAGGTTTTGCTAGGAACCAATCATGTTAGAGATCGCCCGGTTAAGGGATGGCTAAATACCCAGTTAAGGGTTAAACCCTGTTAGAGGTTATCTTGTTAGAGGATTTCAAGAACTCAATGAGTTTGAGTCATCCTGTTAAAGGATTTACAACAAGCTGGTTAAAGCTTCCCAGTTAAGGGATTTTCCAACTGTTGAAGTGGTTAAAGATCAACAGGTATTACAATGACCTGATAATAGCTCTCAATGCCTAATGCAGATCCGCTTAAGTTCCTTCCTTCTGTACACACACTATGCAGGAATCAATCCTCTTATTTCATCTGGTTTGGCAAGAATCACGTATCTCTGCACTTAGATACACACACACCATTTGCCAACAACCTCAGTATGAAACACAACATCAACCTTATAGGAAATAGATAGGTCAGTAGCATAAACCCTAAACCCTAAACATTTAGGTTAAGCAATTTAGATGGTTCAATCCTAGCCATTGAACACTTTGCATTTGAATACAATGGTCTTGAACAGATCTCAAGATATTCTCCATCATTCGTTCTTCACCATTTCATGGAGGCGATAACCCATCACGTGTTCTCCACCATTTATAGGGACTTCGCACATTCCCAAGGCAGATAGGATCAATCTCCTTAATGCAAGATCCTTCACGTGCACAAGGTTGATGTGGCAATACGATTTGATCTTGATTACAATGCTAGCTCATCACATAATGTCATCGGTTCAATCACATAGGCTTGGAACACTTCAATTGGAAACCTTTGAGCTAAGACTACCAACCGGTAGTCATACCATATTAAACCTTAATAGAAAATGTTCCATATGCCGGTTCACATTCCATCATACCAGTTCACTTGGACAAACATACCGCTTCACCTATTGCTCATATACTGGTTCTCTTTGCTAGCTACTTAGCTTCAATATACCTGTTCACTTCTTTGCACATATAATAGTTCACCACATTATACCGGTTTACTTTTCAGCATATTGTCGGTTCACTCTCCTATATATTGACATCAATGACAACATAATATAATCATGTCAACATACTTTGCACAAATGCCAACACCAACAAATAATAAAGGACCTAGTTTGAAAGGCAAATAAAAGGTTGATTAGGTAAAACAAGAATTTTCAAAACAATGGATTAGAAAGAGAGATCAAAATGTTGATGAGGGTATTCCTTCACTGGTAGAATAGAGTATCACTCCACCGGCAGGAGATTCTTCATCTAACTGAAAAGAAATCCCTTAG
Organism: Cryptomeria japonica; assembly: GCF_030272615.1. NCBI lineage: Eukaryota > Viridiplantae > Streptophyta > Pinopsida > Cupressales > Cupressaceae > Cryptomeria > Cryptomeria japonica. The sequence continues at coordinate 924,488,565 of NC_081407.1, forward strand.
GGGTATGGAAACAAATTGAAAACATGCTAGTTTACCCTCGGTTGATGGTAAGAAGATGAAATGCTTCTTTACCGGCAGATGAGTTAAGTTTTCACTTAACCGACAGGCATTTATTATGGTAGTTGAAGGAAATGACATTATAAAGCAAGTGTTTTTCACTCTTTTTCATTCACTGAGCATTAAAACTTCCTTAGAGCGCGAAAAACCCAAGCGAAGGCATCCACAACGAAGTGAAGCAAATCATTCAAGCATTCAAACCTAAAGGCAAAATAAGTTATTTATACAATGGCTTAGGCCCATATTTAGGATTATACCCAAAGTTGCGAAGAAGGATGATACCCTAGGAGCGTTTTCTAAAATACCCAAAGGAGTTGCTTATGCTGAAGACCCTAGGATATATATACATTGTCATATTGAGGAACTTGGTGTTGATGAGATAATGAATATGTATAGGACTGTAATTTGCGATGAAAATGGTAATGTGAAACTAGAACACAAGATAATTGAAACCCTACGTTTTGTGGAGATACTTAGGATTCCTGATTTTCCCAAGGAAGTTATAAGGATCGTATTGAGCAGAGTTCATGGGGAGTTCTTTTGGCTATATTCCATCCATAAGATTACCAAAGAAGCAGTTAGGGCAGTGACAGGCTTACCTTCCACCGGTAGCAGACCATAAAAAGGAAAGAAGGTCTCTAATGACACTGTGATGACCCTAATAGGTGCAACCCATGATAGCAAATCCTTGAGAGTCAATGATGTGAAGGATATTAATGTCAAATTCATTAGCATGATTCTAGGATAAAAGACTACACATGCTAACAAATTAAACTCTGTTTCTAGTTTATGTATCAAGAGTGTTTATGACATGGTGAATAGTGATGAATACTAAGAGGGGGGGGTGAATTAGTATACCAATAAATACTGAACTCAAACTCTTAAACAGTTTAGCAGATAACTGGTATAACAATTTTACTAATAAACCGGTTAAGATAAGTGAAAACCAAATAGAAAATAAAGCATTCACCCACAAAAGCACAATCACCATAATACAAGATATTTGACATGGAAACCCAAACGGGAAAAACCACGGTGAGCAGAAACTCACAAGTAACTATATGCAGAATAGGAACCAAACCGGTTAAGGTCATACAATGTTCTTCACCAGAATAGATCCTGTTAGGAATCTAGATCTTTGTGAGGAGATAAGTCCTGTTAAAGACTACCTTGCTAAAGGATTTCAGATCCATAGTTGTGAACCACCTTGTTAGAGGATTTACAAAGGCTTTGCTAGGCCTACCCGGTTAAGGGTTTCAGACTTGTTGAAGATGTGAGTAATCAACAAGTGAGTGATCTAGATACTGGCACAGTATGCTTGGTTAGATCCTTGATAGCTCATTGTTAATGCATTTCAGCATTACTTCAGTCTTCAATATCTCGACACTCTAACTCTTCACACAGACCTAATCTTCTCTGCAAAGATCACACATAAACTTCTCATACATCATACATCTCTCTTCTAAACAAACCCTAGACATGATGTCCTTATAAAGGAAAATGATTTCATGTTGGTCCAATAGGATTAAACTACAAGTTCCTAGGTTCAGTGCATCTAGGCACATTTGGTAACATGACACAAAACACTGCCAAAGTGTTGATGGATGATAACTCATCACAGAAATACCGGTTGGTAACTCATCACAGAGTAATACCAGTTCTTAAAATATACCAATTACCGGTTATCAAAAATGAAAACTGGAAAATGTTTGACTACCACTTTGTTCCTTTGAACCACTTGAGATCCTCATACCGCTTGGGTTCTCCATACTGCTTGAGGTCTTTAGTCAATTTGTGACTGGTAAACATCTTCTACAAAACATCGATAGTCTAAAGACTATAATACATAATACCGGTCGGAACAATTACCGATTGAGCATAACTCATACATTAAGAAAGTGTGTGTCCATCAATGACAATAAAAACATCATCAAAATGCTAACGATCTCCCCCTTTGGCATTGATGGCAACACTTAGGAAAATTTTGACATCTAAGTGTTTTTACAACAAAAATATGCCATAATCAAAATTACTCCCCCTAAGCATATACACTATCCCTTTTGCAAAAATTATAATGTATACTACTCCCCAAAAGTGCTAACATGAAAGTATACATAACATTCACCAAAATTTTAAATACTACTCCCCCTTTGCCAACAATGACAAAGTAATGCAGAATAACCCCTGTTTCCTTATATATAAAAATAGAGTAAATGTTTATGACAATAAGGAATAAAACTTATCAAAAACAGATTTAAAATCCTGCATAAAAGTCATCATGGCTAATGAACATGACTCAAGTAATGAGGTAGCAACCTCACTTTCTATCTGCATCTGGAATACCAGTTCTTCCATAGCATCAATGGTACTCATTTCTTGAGTTACCGTGATGGCTTCCAGATTGAGAAATCATTTATGAAGAATCTGCAGTCTGGGTAATAAGACCAGTTGAAGCTCCTGCAAATCTTTTGTTCAGTTGCAGATTTCTGATTCCACCCTGGCAATCTATAGCTGATAATGATGGACCATTTGCCCATATGTAGTAAATGAATCATATGGCATCTTGAAGTTGCTGATGTATGCTTGGAACTCCGAATGGAGTTTATCTTTTTGCTTAAGCACATCATCACAAAATAGATGGGGTTGGCAAATTTTACTCAGCAGTAATTTGCCCTCATCCATAATAACAGCTATATCCTTCTGTTGTTTCAGAAGTTGTAACCTAAGCTCATGCAGTTTCTTGACTAAGGCAATCTTGAGTGACTTTTCATGGTTCTTCTTGGCAGTGGCTGCAATAACATCTTCCAAGCATTGTACTTGGTCCTCTACTATAGTGCAAATAAGTTTTAGCTTGGCTAAAGAGGAATCGGTAATGGGGAGGTTAGTACTGGGAATTAGGCTGGTGAGGGTGTCAACAACAATTTGAAAGACATCATGTTCCTTCTTCCTCCTCAATGCTTCCAATCTTTTATGTGCAAGCTTTATGCTTTGAAGCAACTCTAATTCATCTGCAGATTGAAGGTCAATAGGACTAGAGGTATCAACTGCTTTGATTTGATCACTGGTTGCCTTGGCCTGTTTGATCTTCTCTGCTTCTTTTTTCTCTTCAACACTTTTCTTTTCCTCTTCTTTCTTCCTTTTTTCTTCTTCTTGTGTTTTCTTCTCCATTTCTTCCTTTTTCTTGTCCTCTTCCTTCTTTTTCTTCCCTTCCTCCTTCTTCCTTTCTTCTTCCTTCCGATTATCTTCTTCTTTCTTCTTCTCCTCTTCTTTCCTCTTCTCCTCTTCTTTCCTCTTCTCTTCTTGTTTCCTCTTCTCCTCTTCTTGTTTCCTCTTTCCTTTTCTCTTCCTCTTTTCTCTTGTCTTCCTCTTTCTTTTTCTCTTCCTCTTTCCTCTTTATTTCCTCTTGCCTTTCTTTTTTTGCTTGCTCTTTCTCTGCTTTCTCTTTATCAACCTTTTCTTTATCCTGTTTCTCTCTCTCTGCTTTTTCTTTGTCCTGTCTTTCTTTCTCAGCTTCTTCTTTATTAGGAGTGACATCCTCAGTATCTAATGCATCCACATCAATAGTGTCAACCTGTTCTGTAACTCTTTCTCCTTCATTGTCAAATGCATCATCCGGTTTGCCTGATGTTAGATCAAGTGCTTGTTCAGCCTTTAGATTTGCCTCAGACACTTGGTGTAACCAGATAATAGCTTTGGCATATAAATGTGTGTCATTCTCCACTTTAGAAGCTTTACCTTCCAGTAGCCCGAGTCTTCTTCTTCTCATGAAGAAGAGGCCTTTGTTCTTATCCATTATATCAAATATTTCCGAATTAGAGGTATCAAGAAAGTATTGTGCAAAGACTTTCTCCCTTATTTCCTATTCTTTCTCAATGGCAATGCACCATTTATTGTCCAAAGAATTGTATAAAGAATCAGGTGTGACCGATTTGATTTGAGATGGTGATTGGTCATTGACACACAAATATCTAATAACCTCTTGTTCTACTTCATCTTTCTCACTATCAGAAAAATCATCAAAATATTATTTTAAATCATCAAGCACCTTTCTCTTAATATTCTTTAAAGTCCTCTGACAATGTATTATCGGTTTATAAGAAGAGATGTCTATATTTACTAGTGCTAACATTGTAGGTGCATTCCTGGTAGATTTTACTTTCTTCCTTGTTTGCCTGGTCTTTTTAGACTGTACTTCTGGTTCAGTATCCTCTGACTCCGGTGAGCTATTTTTGGTTTTTCGCTTCCTCTCAAAGACTTTAGCAGGAACTACCTCTGGTTTCTTCTTAGCAGGTGACCGCTTGGTCACTTTTGGATTGGCTGAGGTAACCAGTGTTGATACCGATGGCACTGCCTTGCCCTTTTTTTGTGGAGGATCTTCAACTGGTGCTACCCTCTCCAAGTAGGTGTTGGTTCTCTTTTTCTTTGCATCTAATCGTGAGGTGAGCAGGGTAGAGGCATACCCGATCAACATATCATACATTAATTCATACCCCATTGGCTCAACCACTTCCTTTCTTGGTTCCACCAATTCCATTATGCATTCATCTACTTTTGTGGTGAAATAGATGTCATCTTCATACTTCTTCACAATATCTCCAGATATACTCATCCTCTGGCTCATTTTCCGCTTGAATTCATCAAAATATTTATTCAGGACCTCAGGATATCCCGTTCCCACTACTTGAAGACTTTCCCTAATTTGCTTGGAGACCAATTGGTCAGCAAACCATTGAACATCACCTACTCTAGGGAAACAACCTTGAAAGTAGAAAAATAGGCTGACCAAAAGTTGTCCAAACCTGAATCTTAAAGCATTATTCTATTTGATGGACTTCAAGTTCAATGTCAGTTGCTTTTGCAAATAGACACACAAATCAAATGAGGCATCTTCCTTAATCATTTTGTAGGTGGAATTCAATGCAGTAGCAGGGACATAATTTATTCTATTGTTATAAAACATCTGGTAGCCAATCACCATGCAAGCATACTTAACCAAATCATCTTTAATGGTGTTGACGGTCATCGCCCGTTGGTCACTCAGAGAACCGATGAGATTAGTCATTTCAGTCTTGGTGACCTTCCTTAGAGCTGGCACCTCTCCAATGTTACAGAAACTGGTGACGACATGAATTTCTTGCGGTGTGATGTCATGCGTCCGCTCGAGATACATTTTATCACCGTGCACTCTACAAAGGATGCAGATGTGATCTTCATAAAACTCTTCCAGAAAATAAACTGCATTATGTAGTTTCTAATGAATACTAAGAGGAGGGGGTGAATTTGTATGCCATAAACCTCTGTACTCAAACACTTACACAATCTGAGGATAAACTTGTAAAAAAATCTAACAGATAGACCGGTTACCACACATGCAAACCAAAATGCGAATAAAGCATTCACCCACAAAAACAATACAACCATAACACAAGATATTTAACGTGGAAACCCAACTGGGAAAAACCATGGTGAGATGGAACTCACAAGTCAATATCTACATAATAGAAACCAGACCGGTTAAGGTTAGACCAGTTAAGGTCTTACAATGTTCTTCACCAGAATAGATCTTGTTAGGAATCTCAATCTTTGTTAGGAGATAAGTCTGATTAAAGACTACCTTGTTTGAGGATTTTAGATTCACAGGAGTGAACCACCTTGTTAGAGGATTTTACAAAGGCTTTGAGGCCTACCCGGTTAAGGGCTATAGACTTGTCAAAGATGTGAGTAATCAACAAGTGTTTGATCTATCTAATAGCACAAACTGCTTGGTTAGATCCAGTATGCTCCTAGTTAATGCATTCCAGTATTACTTTAGTCTTCTATATCTCTCTCTTAGTTACAACTTGATCTTCATAGGTAAGATCGTTCTTACAACAACTTCAACAACCTCCTTAAACCCTAGCACGACATTAACCCTTTCAGCAACAGTAACAACAACTCAAAACCCTAGACATGATGTCCTTTTAAAGGAATCTGATTTCATGTCAGTTCAATAGGATTACATTACAATTTCCTAGGTTCAATGAATCTAGACAAACTCAGTAACATGACACAAAAAGCACCATCAATGTGTCGGCACCATCAATCGATCGGTGGGTTGGTAACTCATCACAAAATGTCGGTTGGTAACTCATCACAGAGTATTATCGGTTCATACAAAATACCGGTTGCCGGTTTGACAAAATTGAAGACTGGTAAGAATGTGTTGTGCCGCTTTGCTCCCTTGTACCGGTTGAGATCTACCAACCGCTTGGGGTCGTCATGCCACTTTGGATTGGGAAACAAATTCTGCAAAATCATTAGTCTAAAGACTAGAATACAACATACCAGTTCAAACAAATACCAGTTGAGCTCTAGCTCATACATACAAAGGGGATCTCAATACAAGTGTGTGTCCATCAATGACAATCACAACATAAACATAAAAAATGCCAACAATCTCCCCCTTTAGCATTGATGGCAACACTTAGGAAAGTAAATTTTTGACATCTAAGTGTTTTACAACAAAAACTTGCCATTAACAAAATTGCTCCCCCTAAGCATATACACTATCCCTTAATCAACACAATGTATAGCAATTTTGCATACAGAGCATAATCATTGAGACATCAGAGCATATAGCATATATCAAAACATATATCAAAATTTCAAAAATAGATGCTTCTCCCTATTTGCCTTCAGAATAGATAGAGTACTTCTCCCCCTGTATCAAAGGATCAAAATTTTCAAACCAAAAATAGATACTTCTCCCCCTTTGCCAACAATGACAAGGTATCACAGAACAACCCTGTTTCCATATATATATATAAAAGTTTATGACAATAATGAATAATACTTGTCAAAAAATGATTTATAGTCCTACAAAAATTGTTTCATGGATAGCGACTAAGATTCAAGTAAGGAGGTGGCCACTTCTTTTTCATTTGCATCTGGTATACCTGTTCCTCCATGGCATCAACTGTGCTCAACTCCTGTGTGATTGTCAAGGCATCCAGGTTCAGATAACACTTCTAAAGAATTTGCAGACGTGGAAGTAAAACCAGTTGTAGCTCTTACAAATCTTTAGATCATGTATTGATCTCTTGCTCTATTTTGGCTGACTAGATCTGGAACCGGTGAACGGTTTGCCCATATGTTGCAAAGGAATCATAAGGTGTCTTAAATGTGCCCAAGTAGGACTGTAAGTCCATTTGAAGCTTTTTCTTCTTGGCTAGCACATCATCGCAGAACATATGAGGTTGACAGATTTTGCTTAGCAGCAAGTTTCCCTCATCCAAGGCATTCCTTATGTACTTTTGTTCTTTCAGCAGTTCAGTCCTAAGCTCATTCATCTTTTTCACTAGAGCAACGTTAAGAGCCTTTTGGTGCTCTTTCTTGACATTGGCCTCATCTGCTTCTTCCAGGCTCTGCACCTGATCATCCACTATAGTACATAGTAGTTTGAGTTGTGCTAGTGATGATTCAGTGTTAGGAAGATTGGTATCGGGGATCAAACCGGTAAGGGTGTCTACAACAACTTGAATGATATCTTGCTCTTTTTTCCTTTGTATGATTTCAAGGTGCTCTTGGGAAACCTTGATGCTTTGCATAAGCTTTGACTCACTTGTAGACTGGAGATCAATAGGACTGGAGATGTTAGTCGGTTTGGCTTGACTCCCAGTTGCCATAGGGGTCTCCATCTGTGTGCTCTTCATTTCTTCAGCTGCCTTGTCTGCTTCTTCCTTCTTCTTTTTCTCAGCTTCCTGCTTCTATTCTTGTGCCTTGTCTTCCTCTGCTTTTTTTTTCTTCTCTGTTTCCTTCCTCTTCTCTTCTTCTTTCTCTTCCTCTTCCTTCTTCTTCTTTTCTTCTTCTTCCTTCTTCTTTGCTTCCTCTTCCTTCTTCTTCTTTTCTTCCTCTTCCTTCTTTCTCTTTTCTTCCTCTTCCTTCTTCCTCTTTTCTTCCTCTTCTTTCTTCTTCTTTTCTTCCTTGTCCTCTTCTTCTTTCTTCTTCCTCTCTTCTTCTTGCTTCGTCTTCTCTTTATCTTTTCGTTTCTCCTCTTCCTCTTTTCTCTTCTCTCCATCTTTTCTCTTTTTCTCATCTTCATTCCTCTTCTTCTTCTCTTCCTATTCTTTATCCACTTCTTGTGTGTCCTTAGCCTGCTCACCACCATGTTCGGCTTGTTGCCCCTATTCGGTTCCCTCAGAAGGTATGTCCTAAGTCACATCTTCTACATCCAGGGCATCGACATCAATAGTGTCGATTGGTTCTTCAACCAGGTTTCCTTCCTCATCAAAGACTTCATCCGATTTGGAAATAGTCGGTTCTTTTTCTGCTTGGAGGTTGGCCATTTTTGCTTTGTGAGCTAGACCAGGACGATTCATATGTTGATGAGTGTCTTTTTCAACATCATCAATTCTTCCCTCCAACAGCCAGTGTCTTCTTCTCCTTGTGAAGAAGAGACCTTTATTTTGATCCAAGACATCAAATAATTCTGAATTTGAGAGGTCGAGAAAGTACTATGAAAAGACTTTCTCCCTAATCTTCTGTTCTTTTTCAATGGCAATGCACCATTTATTATCTAATGCTTTAAATAAAGAATCCAGTGTCTGAGATTTAATCTTTGATGGCGACTGGTCATTTTTACACAAATAAATGATGATTTCCTGTAATACTTCTTCCTTTTCCTCATCACTAAAATCATCATAATAATCTATTAAATCATGAAGCAATTTTCTCCTAATATTCTTAACTATCCTTTGAAAATGTGTCAAAGGTTTGTATGAGGAGATGTCAATATTTACCGGTGCGGATGCTGCCGGTTCATTCTTCTTCATCTTCTTTGTCTGTCTAGCCTTCTTTGGCTTTTCATCAGACTCGGTTTCTTCGGAGTCCAGTTCATTTGTCTTCATCTTCCTTTTTCTTTCAAAGACTTTTGCCGGTGTTACCTCCAGTTTCATCTTTGCCGGTGACCGCTTGGTCACTCTTGGAGTTGCAGTGGTAGCTGCAGGCACTGCTTTGGCTTTCTTTGCTGCCGGTTCTTTTCCTTTCTTAACAGATGGTTCTTCAGCCGGTGCAATCCTCTCCAAGTAGGTTTCGGTCCTTTTAGCCTTAAGATCAAGAGGTGAGGCAATAAGGGTTGAGGCATACCCTTCCATCATGTCATACATAGCTTCATAGCCCATTGGCTCCACTTCCTCCATTCTTGGCTTTACAGCCTCCATTAAACATTTGTCCACCTGGATGGTGAAATAGATGTCTCTTTCCAAGTGGTTAAACTTATAGAAAGGTATGCTCTAATACCAATTGATGAATACTAAGAGGGGGGGTGAATTAGTATGCCAAAAACCTCTATACTTAAACACTTACACAGTCTGAAGATAAACCGGTAAAACAATCTAATAGATAGATCGGTTACCACACATGCAAACCAAAATGTGAATAAAGCATTCACCCACAAAAGAAATACAACCATAACACAAGATATTTGATGTGGAAACCCAACTGGGAAAAACCACAGTGAGATGGAACTCACAAGTCACTATCTACAGAATAGAAACTAGACTGGTTAAGGTGAGACTGATTAAGGTCTTACAATGTTCTTCACCAGAACAGATCCTGTTAGGAATCTCAATCTCTGTTAGGAGATAAGTCTGATTAAAGACTACCTTGTTAGATGATTTTAGATTCATAGGAGTGAACCACCTTGTTAGAGGATTTTACAAAGGCTTTAAGGCCTACCTGGTTAAGGGCTATAGACTTGTCAAAGATGTGAGTAATCAACAAGTGTTTGATCTATCTAATAGCACAAACTACTTGGTTAGATCCAGTATGCTCTCAGTTAATGCATTCCAGCATTACTTCATTCTTCTATATCTCTCTCTCAGTTACATTTTCATAGGTAAGATCATTCTTACAACAACTTCAATAACCTCCTTAAACCCTAGCATGACATTAACCCTTTCAGCAACAGTAACAACAACTCAAAACCCTAGCCATGATGTCCTTTTAAAGGAATCTGATTTCATGTCGGTCCAATAGGATTACATTACAATTTCCTAGGTTCAGTGAATTTAGACAAACTCAGTAACATGACACAAAAAGCACCATCAATGTGTCAATACCGTCAATCAATCGGTGGGTTGGTAACTCATCATAGAGTATTACCAGTTCATACAAAATACCAGTTGCTGGTTTGACAAAATTGAAGACTGGTAAGAATGTGTTGTGCCTTTGCTCCCTTGTACTAGTTGAGATCTACGAACCACTTGGGGTCATCATGCCGCTTCAGACTGGGAGACACATTCTGCAAAATCATTAGTCTAAAGACTAGAATACAACATACCGATTGTGTAATGCCCCACCAGGAAACCCGTAAGGGTTTAAGTTAAAAACACTCGAATAGAGTGTAAATATTTTTTTTTTAAAAATAAAATAATTAAGAGCGTTAATGATAAGTTACAACATTAAGATAATTTGGAGTTAGCTAAGAACTTATATAACACAGCGGAAGGCTAAATGATCCTAAGGAGTTTCCCAACGCGATTACATAACCTAACACCTAACTCAACTTGTGTCGATTGATCCAATAAGCTGGATTACTTAATTACGAGATAATGCATAAGACTTGATTATACATATGTTCAATGATTTGACATCTTATAATTTTAGGAAGTGTTCATTTACTTTGGGTGGTTAGGAGGCCATCGTGAGGTTATTTACTCAATGCACATTAACACCTAATTAATTTAAGAGGCCTTCCTTAAGGTTCAATGTGATAAATATAACAAAGTTCATTCATTGGGTTTAAGGTATCCATTCACAATTGATATCATCCCTTAATATTAAAAGTATGGCTAATAAGATGAGATTCGTTCATTAAGGATTAAACTTCCATTAATAGAGTGTGGTTCCCTCATTAATGTTTGAGCATAATCAAACTAAAGATTCATCGTTTCTTTTATGGAGGATAAAATGCAAGTAACCATAGAGTTCATTCATTGAAGCTTTAATAGTGCTACTAGATGGACTAAATTCATTAAGATGAAAATGTATTAGGACACATGAGAGTATCCCTTAAATTAAAATATAGATAGCAAGATGAAATTCGTTATTTCAGGATTTAAAGTATAAGTTCATAGTGACATTCTTCCATTAGGATTAAAATATAATTATATTATTGCATGTCACTCTTTTTAATCAAATAAAGTTAATATGAAGAGATACATTTGGCTATGATTAAGATACAACAACTATGCGAATACTTCCCTTTTTAGTTTCATTCTTAGCAATCATAAGAGATCCTTTTATTAAGGTTATAATATGGATATCTAGTTGAGTTCACCTGATTATCGAATTAATATGGTAAGGATGATTTGTTGAGATTTAAAACATGAATTAATTGAACAAATTCATCCAATATAGTGTAACATAATTAACATGGTGTTACTCATTTAATAAGGTAAGAAGGTAAATATCTATATGACATTCATCCTTTAGATTTCAACTTAGAAAATATAACATTAATTCTAACTTTTCTTCCCAATTCACATTCGTTCCATTTATATGCTTAATAACAAGTTAATCCAATAATGTAACCCAACAAGATTCTTTCCACTAATACTACTTTTAATTCACAATTTCAAAATACTTTTCCATAATCTTAATTACAATCTTTCATGAACCTGATTACTACATTTGTCAAGATGAATAATTTTATGCACTTAGATTTAAATTCGTTAATTTCCCATCATACACTTTACAAGATAACAACCATATATGATAACTTAAAGCATGAAACAAAGGAAGCTAAAATATCGCATAACACAGATATGATCTCGGAGTTCACCCCTAAAGGGCTACATCTCCGGGTCTGCTCAACTGCAAGACCCCTTTGGTATTATATCGTTAGGAATACATAATTTTTAAGTCTTTTACATCTTTGCCACATAGGCGGATACAACCAATTTACAAATGACCACTTTGATCCACAAATCCTAATTGACTTCCACGTAGAGGCAGAACCAACAGTGCATGCAAAAAGGAAGTACAAGGTCCATTGCCCAACAGTACCCTATTTAGAGACCTAAGACTTAACAAGTGTCCCAATGACAACACGACAGGGTCCAAACAAATACATCAAGGTTTGCCATCACTTTAACAAAGCAAATACAAAACTTAAACTTAAAACTTTCCAAATCGATACATTGTCCAACTTCCATTCATTCTACTAGCATATCGATGAAGTAATAACAAAATATACGAAGATAATTTAGGTTCAAATTTCATTCTCTCCTATACTTTAGTTTTCATTTCTAAAATTCTCGAAAGATCTTAATCATTCAAATCGAAAGACAATGCTTATTTAAAAGAAATACAACGTCTTATTAAAATATATTTCATAACATTAGCAATGGTGTTTTATTTTAAAGGTCTTCAAATACAGACAATATTTGATCTCTTCTCCAAGGATTACCTTTCCTATTAAAAGAAGTTCCAAATTTAAACGTTTGTTAATATCAATTTAATAATCCAAGATTAATAAATTTTAATTAATCTACAAATTAAAAAAAGAATATGCAATCTCCATTATTTGATATATATATATATATATTTAGCACTAAAATCTAAATTTATAAAAAAATAGATTTTTCTACAAACTTATTACAACTTCTTTATTTCATCCCCCATTTCATTTATAAATGCTAATATTATATTTATTTATTTTTTTCTTTTTTTTTTGAATAATAAAAATAAAAATAAAGATAAAATAAAATAATAATAAAAAAAACTAAAATAAAAATTGGGGGGGGGGGGGGGGCACTGCGGGGCCCACCTCCCAACCTGGAAGGCGCGGAGATCCCGCAGTCCCCTTGCTGCATTACTGTGGCACAGGGACTCCCCTGCAAGCCGCCGTGGACGCAGGGTTTCCCTGCGGACACTGCGGTCGCAGGTTTTACCCTGCGGCCACAGTGGACGTAGGGATTCCCTGTGGCCACAGTGGTCATAGGGTTTCCCTGCGGAGCCACGGGGAAGGGGAGGAAATGGGGGAGGGGGCGGTGGCGCGAGCCGAGCTTCGGCTCCTCCGCCCACCAAACCCTAAGCCCAAAAACATTTTTTTTTTTGTTTTGTTTCTTTTTAATATATATATATATATATATATATATATATATATATATATATTTTAAGATTCACAGTTTAAAGCTAAAACATTTTTGAATGAGGATACTGAAAAAAAATGCATACACAGTCACAGCCATAGCCATTTTTTTTAATTTTTTTATTTTCTTATTTTTTTTCTTCTTTTTATCCTTTCTTATTTTTTTTTCCAGAATAATAAAGCCATAGATTGGGAAAGATTTTTCTTCTTCCAAAAAGTCCATGAAACCATGACAAATCTTAAATCCAAAACAACCAAACTTTCAACAAAACTGAAAACTAAGTCTTAAGAACACTCATGGGTAGTGTCATTTCTATTTTTCCAGCATTTCATGGAGAACATTCTACACAAATTTGTATTTTTTGATTCAACAATAAATAAAAAGGTCGGTTGGATTCCTACCTCATAACGCATTTTGGGCATGGCTTGAAGGAGAGCTCCACCTGCAACTCCAAACAAAACTCCATTCTTTTTTTTTTCTCCAACATTTTTCCCACCTCCATTTCCCCATCTCCTTTTTTTTTCCCCCAAAAAGCTCTCCAGAAAGAACCCCCAAAAACATTTCCAAAACTAGGTTAAATGAGAAACCCTATTTTTGCCCTAATTTTCAATTTCGAATTTAGGCATTTATTATTTTTTTTTAAAAGAAACTCCAAAATGGAAATCATTCTTTCCACTATTCAATACATCTTATTTGCTTTTCTAATTAAAATTAAAAAGCTTCCATTTCTTATTTAACTCTAATTTTAAATTTCTTCATATTACTTTAGCCAACACTTTATCTTTTGAATTTCTAACAAGGGTTAGGATATTTAAATTAATTTAAATTTCAAAAATCAATCCTTTATACTTTATCAACTTTTTAAGAAAAAGAATGATTTCCTTTAAATAATAAATTTTCTTCCTCTCTCTTCCAAAATGCGAAAATGATTAATTTATTTCTATTTCCCAAATGGCTTTAAATCTTTCCTTTCTAAAACACATAACTCATTAAATTCATTATTATCAATTTTAACTATTAAATTGACTCGCTATAACATAATAAAGCGACCTTTTTAAATAAATGACTAATCAAATGAAAGAATCCTATTTATTCTAATTTCTCAACTTTTAATGTATAAATGAGCACATTAATCCAAGTTAAATACCTTAAGCTTGCTACAATAATAATTAAAGCAATCTCTTTAAATTAACGAATAATCGTATAAAAGAAAACTAACTATTTTAAATTTCTAAATTACTAATGTGTACGTCTACTCATTAAATTCAATTTAATACTTAGGATAACAAGCTCCACTTACCCCGCGCAAGGCATGCAAACCGAGGAAGTCCACCAAATCACATGACACGCAACCCAATGAAAAGAAAGCCCCATGAACCACACACGCGATGCTCACCTGACCATGGCTAAGGAAATACAAGAGTTTTATAACCACCAAATCCGAATTCTAAGGATGAAGGAGGCATACTCAACCTTGCAAATCCCAAAGGAGATGAACCTCGCCCTAAGTAGTGTTGTAGCTGCAATCTCCTGCACCCATGAATCACGCAAGCATACATATACATATACATATTCAATGAGGGCGTTAGCTCGAGACTTATCACAAGAGTTAGGAAACAATTACATTTACACAAGAATCGATGCAAGAGCACAATAATAAGTATGCACAATTATTTATATTAACTAAACTACACATTGCATCATGGTTAACCTACCATGCAAGAATGCCACATAGGAAGTCAACCATGGTCAAACAGGTTTTACAAGTCCGACTAGGGTAGGGGCATTACAGATTGGAACAAATACTGGTTGAGCTCTAGCTCATACATACAAAGCGGATCTCAATACAAGTGTGTGTCCATCAATGATAATCACAACATAAACATCAAAAATGCCAATAGTTTCTTCCTCTTTAGGATGCTATATTCTGGTTTGATTTTCTTGTCATCCCCATAGAACAGACCTAGCTAGGAATGGATCACTAGGGATCCTAGATCTTCCAATTTACAATCAATATATCCTGAAATATCCTCCTCGACTATAACTCCAGTGGGTATCTGGGATAGGGCATTGTATTTCATCTTCTTTTGAAGAAACTCGGCTGAATCCATAGGTACACTAGAACTGGAGTGCAATGCAGAAGCCATGATAAGCAAGAATTTTGAGAAATACCTTCACAATTCAAAATTTAGGGTTTGCCAATGTTTCTCACAACACACCACTTTGGTTGCTTGGAACACCGCTTAGTTTTCTTCACTGATAGATTGAAAGTCTGCTAGATTCCTCTACAAGATTTTTGAATTCGCTCTGAATCGCTAGACGAATCGCTCTTTGTCACTTTGCTCTTGAAAATTCTTCGCTTGAAAACAGATAAGTGAAAATGGTGTCAAAAATCCATTTTAAACAATCTTTCACCTACCATAATAAATGCATCACAGCTAGGGTACAAACCTTAATTTTGCCTTTTACCACTTCAAGTCTTCTGCCGATTGACAGGTAATGTATACCAGTTAAGGTCTTTACTGATATAAACTGGGGGTTCAAATATTTCATTGATATGCTCCCCCTAAGCTTTTTTGAAGCTCAGTTTGCCGGTTCAGAGACTTCCACACTAGGTGCAAAAACTGGTTCATCCTAGGACACTTCTTTAGGTTTCTTTTTCCAAGTTTTATTCATTCCCACTTGAACGGTTTCAACATCAATCTTCCCTTCTGTAGTGATCGGTATATCATCCGATAGGTTCTTTCTCATTCTGCAGGTTCTGACAGTGTGTCCCGGTTTGTTGCAATGATAGCATACCATTCCAGGTATTCTCCATGGTCCACTATTCATACTACCATTCTTCCTTCTGCATGTTGCAGCAGTGTGACCGCTACCATGACAGATCAAACAGGTTGCTCTCCAACCAGTTGCTGCTTGATAGCCACCTGACCAATGGTCATAGGTATTATATCGGTTGGGATTCTGGTTCACAGAGGGCTCCTGGGTAACTCCTTGAGTCCTTGGAGGGTATCTCCCAGTGTTGTGCAAAATAGACCTGCATTAAAATTCTCTATGCCCAAACTTGTTGCATGCATAACAGTTTCCATTGAATCTATTGGATCTAGGCTTATTGTTTAGAAAATAAGGAAAATTATTGTAGGCCTTTCTTCTACACACATTAGTAGTATGTCCTTCCTTGAGACAATTGAAGCAAACAGGTTTAAATTTTTACTTACCTTTATTCTTGGGTGTTGGTTGCTTCTTTGATGCTTCAGCTTTTGTTCCAGATGTTTCACCTTCCTCATACCCAGAGAAACCAAGTCCAGTGGTATTCTTTACCAATTTTGCCGATTCTAGCTTAGTAGTACTCTGATTGAATTTGGCAAGTATCTCCTTTGACTCAGTAAGTTCCTTGGAAATAGCAGCATTAGATTCCATCAAGGTTGCATTCTCAGAAATAGCCATGTTTAGTTCACCTTGCATTTCTTCTTTTTCCACTTTACTCTCTTGGAGATGAGCGGTAAGGGCACTGATTTCATGCTTCATCTTGGAGATCTCATGATCTTTGTCTTTTACCAGATCTTCAGCTTTCCTTTAGTTCTCAAGCTCTTGAAACATTCTAATAGTCAGTCCTTCCAACTCCTTTCTCAGGTTGGCTTTAGATTCATTCAGTTTTTCAACTTCTTGAACTAGGGCATCCATGTCAGCTTCATCAGAAGAGCTATTTTTAGTAAGTTCCATCAGTTTCTCAGCATGCTCTCTTCTCTTGGCCAAAGAGGCTTTATACTTGACTTTGAGTTCATCATAGGCTCTCTTAGTCTAAGTGAGATGATGAGTAAGCTCCCTCATAGTGTATTCCCCCATATCTCCTTCCAAGTGGTTAGACTTATAGAAAGGTTGGCTTTGATACCAATTGATGAATACTAAGAGGGGGGGTGAATTAGTATACCAATAAATACTAAACTCAAACTCTTAAACAATTTAGCAGATAACCAGTATAACAATTTTACTAATAAACTGATTAAGATAAATGCAAACCAAATAGCAAATAAAGCATTCACCCACAAAAGCACAATCACCATAACACAAGATATTTGACGTGCACACCCAAATGGGAAAAACCACGGTGAGCAGAAACTCACAAGTAACTATCTATAGAATAGAAACCAGACCGGTTAAGGTCATACAATGTTCTTCACCAAAACAGATCTTGTTAGGAATCTAGATCTCTTTTAGGAGACAAGTCCTATTAAAGACTACCATGCTAAAGGATTTCAGATCCACAGTTGTGAACCACCTTGTTAGAGGATTTACAAAGGCTTTCCTAGGCCTACCTGGTTAAGGGTTTCAGACTTGTCGAAGATGTGAGTAATCAACAAGTGAGTGATCTAGATACGGGCACAGTATGCTTGGTTAGATCCTTGATAGCTCATTGTTAATGTATTTCAGTATTACTTCAGTCTTCAATATCTCCACACTCTAACTCTTCACACAGACCTAATCTTCTCTGCAAAGATCACACATAACCTTCTCATACATCATACATCTCTCTTCTATACAAACCCTATACATGATGTCCTTATAAAGGAAATTGATTTTATGTTGGTCCAATAGGATTAAACTACAAGTTCCTAGGTTCAGTGCATCTAGACACATTTGGTAACACGACACAAAATCACCACCAAAGTGTCGGTGGATGATAACTCATTATAGAGTAATACCAGTTCATACAATATACCGATTACCGGTTGTCAAAAATGAAGACTGGAAAATGTTTAACTACCACTTTGTTTCTTCAAACCGCTTGAGATCCTCGTACTGCTTGGGTTCTCCATACTGCTTGAGGTCTTTAGTAAATTTGTGACCGATAAACATCTTCTACAAAACACCAATAGTCTAAAGACTATAATACATAATACCAGTTGGAACAATTACCGGTTGAGCATAACTCATACATTAAGAAAGTGTGTGTCCATCAATGACAATCAAAACATCATCAAAATACCAACAAATAGTAACACTAAGATTGACATATGTGAATGGCTAAAGGATGAACTAATTGATAATCTGAAGAAAATCAAAGGATTAAAGAAAGACAAATTTAGATTTGGTAACTTACTTGTATGTCTATTGCTATACATCACCAAGGAAGTTCCCTGTATAGGTAGAAAAGAATTTGGTTTTGACATATCGGTAGGAAAACAACTTTTGGATATCTTTAACAACATGGGAGATGACAGGGAAAAGAACATAATTGAATACTTTCAGACATTTAAGGCTAGAATGAAGACAAGGGAAAGATTATCTCAAACCATAGTTGACAAATACCAAAAGGAGATATGCTTTGTTATAAAGAAGGATGAAATCTGGATGGAAGCAGTGGTTCCTAGAACAATTTGGGTAATTGAAATGGGTTATGAGGCAGATGAAAACATAATAGAAACATATGCTAAAGCCCTCCTCGAAGCACCTAGAGAACCTAAAGAAGAAGTATTTGGAAATGCTAAAACCATTGAAAGAAAACTACAAACCATGAAACAAAGGAAGAGAAGAGAACAAACAATCAGAAAAGTAACTAAACAGACAAAAGAAATTAAGGAAAACTTGTTGAAAAAGACTGGTATCAAGGAAAGTGACCTAGTGACCTAGAAGGGTTACAACCGGAAGCACATCTTTCACTGATTGGTAACTCCTCTGACAGTGAAATACTGACAGAGTTTCAGAGAGTAGAAAGAAAAAGGAAACCTTCACGAATACCCGCTCCTACACCAGAGAACAAGAAGGAAAAACAAGTTATTCCTCCACTTGATAATCTTCTAAATGAAATTACTAAAGAAGGAAACTTGTCCAATGTCAGCAAGTTGTATAACACTTTCACTAATGAAGAAAAGGAAAGCATAAAAAACAATGTCATTTTACACTTAGACATATATAAGAAATTTTTGATAGAAGTTGTAGATGATTTACCAAGTGACTTTTATTGAAGACTAGATGCAAAAAGATTAGCAATTGTGGAATTGGATAAGAAGATAAAGGTAGAAAAATTACTTGCAGTTCACCCAGTGAAATCAGTAGAAGAAATTGATGAACTGATAAGTGAAGAAAACAGGATAGTATTTTCCACTGGTCATCGACATGTAGCTTTAATGGCTGGCAGAGTGAATATGATCACTGAAGAGACAACAGATAAATGGGATATCTTCATTGTGGAGAAAGAAAAGCAAGAAGAACTTAAATGACCCAAAGCTTTCAGAGTCTACCAAAAGGATAAGGATAAAGGTAAAGGCAAGGTAGGTGGACCTCCAAGCATAAAAGTAACAGACTATTTGCCCCCACCTCCTTCTGATACTCCATTAGTTGAGACTATTGATACACCACCGGTAACTGATAATGTTGAGAGCATGGAGACAACACATGAAGACATCAATCTTGATTTAGAGATGTTATATACTATGAATATTGACACACAAATAGTAAACATTGTGGTTGATAAGGAAACCGTTGAGAAGAAAGATGTGGCAACTGAGCCACCGACTGAGGATATTGCTGTAGAAACACATATTGAGGATATAGTTGGAAATGTTGAGAATGGGATTGAAACACACACTGAACAATCAACTGATCCCCCGGATACTGGAAAGATAGATACCACTGATGTACACACTGAAAAGCCTACTAAGTTAGAGCAACTGGCTATTGATAACATAGTAAAATCTATTGAGATACCGACAGTAGACAGTTCAGAGGTACATATAGAGAAACCAATAGAAAACACTGAGACTTCATCAGAGAAACCGATAGAAGAAAGCACAGAGAAACATACTAAGGTACATTCTGAGAAACATGAAGAGAAAAAGGTTGAGACAGAGACAGTGCCACCGACAACAGCTGAGAAACCCAAACCTTTGCTAATTGAGATGTAGACACAAACAAACCTAATAGAGGTCAACATAAGCAAAGAGGTTACTCACACTGGTAGATTGCAGATTGTTAAGGTAGTTGGACAATCTTCTGGTTCTTCCATGACAGAATTTAGACTGACAAATGCAATAGAGGTATTATTGGACTCCATCAAGAAAATCATAGATTGCAATGTACTTGCATATAAGGCTATTAATGACACAATTCCTTTATTGAAATTGATTGCACCCAAGTGCAATGTGGAAAATAAAGATTCTTTGAGTCAACTAGACATATTGTCTAAGTATATCACCGATAATCTTTTGATAGTTGATCAGATTAATGAGGAGACATTCAGTGAGAAAATGATTAAGGAAAAAGAAAAATTCTTTGATGATACAATAAAGAGGTGCATGAAACACATTGACACCCTCCTACCAACACTAAACAAAAAATAAAAGGAATTTAAGGAGTTATACAGAGACACATGTAAGACCAATATTTTGACAATGGATATAGACAAGGAGATCAACATAGTACAGACATAAATAAATGATATAGCTGATAATCTCATAGGTTCATCAGAACCCCTATCGGTAATAGAGCAGGAAATTGCAGGTTTTGAGGAAAAACTTGAAAATTTGGAAAAGAAAAAGGAAAGAATACCATTCAAAGGACATAAGCAACATTAAAAGACAGTGGAAAGTTCACTAACAACTTAAATTTTATACTGGCAGATCTATTTCAGATTGTAACCCACCGGTTACAGGGATCCAACTGAGAACTACACTCAGTTGACATTTTTGACAATCTTTGTCATTAAAGTCAAAGGGGGAGTAGTGGAGATGAGAAAAACGATGACATAAGAGATCATCTACTCAGGGGGAGCACACAGTTTTGGCAAAAATTTTGGACAACATATTTTGGATACATTTTTGGATTTTTCTCATGGGTGTTGCCATCTATGCCAAAGGGGGAGATTGTTGGAAAATCCACACTCCAATAAGAAATTGTAGGTTATTGAAGGTATTGTCATTGATGGCAACCTTGCAATCCTATGGCACCAGCACCGGTAGACTCTACACCGGCAGATAGTTTACCGGCAACGACAAAGATGATTACCGACACCCCTGTCAACTGGATTTTGTTATTACATTTTGTATTTAATTGTAATATCTTTTTGTAAGCTGACAAGGTGAATTGTAATAGGACTCATATATAAGTATGAGATCTTATAGATCATTTGTGTAAGAATGAAAAAGGCAGATGTGAACATGCAAATATTAAGGCAGATTTTGGAGTAAGGTTTATGGTTATTGTGTGAGCTTAAACTAGTACTGAACCTAACATAGAAGAAGCTAAACCAAAGAAGTACATTATATTGGATTTGCATAATCCATTTTGTAAGTTAGTGAGACTTCCCCTTTTGTAATTAAGCAGTGAACTTTAGGCAGTTGGCCTTCCTGCATGTGCAAGCCCCTATTGTAAGTAATATTCATTTATTGGCCAGTAAGTGAATATTGTGGGTCACAAATCTCACCAAGGTTTTTCCGACACCGGGTTCCTCATTAAAAATATTGTGTTATGATGTGCTTTCTATGTTGTACTTATTGTTATTATTTACTACATTAATTTTGGTTTACTGGTACACTATTTTGGAATGCAGTTTACTTAATAAGTTCAGAAAATCCATTTACTGGTTGGATACTGATTCACCCCCCCTTTCAGTATCTTTGGGAATCCTAACAACCAATGGTTACAAGTTGTAAAATGTCCAAGGAGGATGATGCCGCATCTATTGATGAAAAAGAGTATAGGTCAATGATAGGGAAACTACATTATGTTGTTCACAACAGACCAGATATAGCTCATGCAGTTGGTTTAGTTTCCATATTTCAGAAGAATCCAAAGGAGACAAACTTGATAGCAACCAAAAGGATATTCAAATATTTGAAAGGTACTGTAGTCACATAAATTTGTCCACTTAATTAAAATGAATATTTAGTATTTATTTGATTATTTAACCATCAATCAATAATTAATTAAATTAATATATTAAATTAATTCATCTTAACCCTCTTCTCCTATTAATTAAATAAATTATTCAATTTATTTGATTTAATTCACTTAACCAAATTCAGACCATTAATTAAATAAATAAATCATATTTATTTAATTAAATCTTCTCTCACATTTAAATAAATTAATATTTATTTAAATTCCCCCAAAATCCCACCTCTCACATTTAAATAAATTAACACTTATTTAAATCACCTTTATCCTCCACCCACTTGTATTTTCCTACAAATGCAAGTTGCACAGCTATTTTAAATAAATCATTTATTTAAATCACCTTTATCGTCCACCCACTTGCATTTTCCTACAAATGCAAGTTGCACAACTATTTTAAATAAATTATTTATTTAAAATCCTATTTATCCTCACCCACTTGAAACCTTTAATGGTTTCCCTTAAAGTCTTCAAACTTAATGGCTTCCTTCTAGAGTCTTCTCAAACCTTTAATGGTTTCCCTTAAAGTCTTCAAAACTTAATGGCTTTAAAGTCTTCAAACTTGATGGCTTCCTTCTATAGTCTTCTTAAGCCTTTAATGGTTTCCCTTAAAGTCTTCAAACTTAATGGCTTCCCTTAAAGTCTTCTTAAAACTTTAATGGTTTCCCTTAAAGTCTTCAAATTTAATGGCTTCCTTCTAGAATCTTCTCAAACCTTTAATGGTTTCCCTTAAAGTCTTCAAGCATTTAATGCTTTATCTTCCTTTTTCTCATTTAAATAAATTAATATTTATTTGAATATTTACCCAAATGCAAATTACACCATTTAATTGAAATAAATGATTTTATTTTAATTGAAAATACCAAAATTTCTCCCACTTGCATTTTCCTACAAAATCCACTTGCATGCCTAAAACCCCTTCTAGATTCTTCTAAACCTTTCCTAATTAACCTAATCCATCCCCTAAATATTGTCACATTCCTAAGCAAATTGGAGTCACTTCTCAAAGACTCCAAAGTCTTTGAAAAGCAATTAATGCTTTGTGTGTTCAACAAATTAACCTCTAAAGTCTTCCAAACCACTTATGGCTCTTACATGACCATTAATGGTTAATTCCACTTGCACCCATGGTTAAGGACTTTGACCCCTAACTTAACCCTCATGTAACCCATGTGTCTCTTCAAAGCATTTATTTCTTTGACTAGGGTAACCATCATGTCCCCTCAAGCATTTAATGCTCTTTATCTCTCCTCTCAAGCCTCCTCATGGTGACACTTGTCAACATGGGATTGGGTTGAAACTCTCACATGGATTTAATATCTTTCAATCCTAACCCTTGTTAAGATTACTCAATCTTAACCCTTCATTTCCCCATTTCTTCTATAAATATAACCCTTCTCCTCAAGCAAAAAGAGAAGCATTAGAGTATTGTTGTTATACTGGCATTAACATAGAGCTTTCTCATAGCATCACTATTTACACTTGCATAGCATTTTCTTATAATATTCAACTATCTTGAATCTCTATATGGCATCCATGGCTAGTGCTAAAAGCTGAGAGCTACACTCATTTGAGACTTGGAGAGGAGAGGAACAAGGGAGGAGCAACTATGAGCATCTTGATTAGCTATTTTATTCTATGTTTATATGCTTTCTATTTCATGCTTAATATCTCTCTTGATATGCCTGTTTAGGATAATCTTTTGTTGCTAACACTAATGTTTGTTTCTTGTGCTCTTGTGTGTGTTGCCATCAAATAGATTTTCTAATCCTTTTTGCAGAGCATCAGGTACTATTGACTATGGATTATGGTATCCATATGAAGGTAACTTTGATTTGAAGGTTTATATAGATGCATATTGGGCAGGTAATGTTGATGATAGGAAGAGCACAACTAGTGGTGCATTCTTTCTTGGAGGAAGACTTGTATCATGGAGAAATAATAAGTACATCTATATATCATAATCCATTGCTGAAGCTGAGTATGTTGTAGTGTATATGAATTGTACCCAAGCAATCTAGATGAAACACATTTTGGAAGGATTCAAGTTGAAGATTTCAGAGCCTGTAAAGATTTTATGTGACAACGCCAGTGCAATAAATATTTCAAAGAACCCGATGTTGCATGCTAGAACCAAGCATATTGATCTGAAATGTCATTTCTTGAGAGAAAAATTTTAGAGTAAAGATGTGTTATTGGAGCATGTATCCACCAAGGAACAACTAGCAGATATCTTTACTAAACCTCTGCCTAAGACTACTTTTGAGTATCTTAGAGGTCAGCTAGGGGTTGTGCCCCTAGATGAGGTCAATTGAACAAGATGTGTAATGCATCCCTCCCAGAGCTAATTGAAGAGTCTTGTAGTGATATTGGTGTATAATGAAGTTATTCCACATGGGGAGCATCAAGTTGCAGATTGTTGATGCAAAACAATGAAGTATGACACTGAATGTTTTACTTTCACTTTGGCAATGTTGTCAAAGGGGGAGAATAATTACATGATTGGGGAGAAGAACCATATGATTAATAGAGAGAAGATCTATAGCCAGTTACCAACTGAAGACATGGAGACTCAGTTGAAGGAGAGTACATGGTAAAACATTAACCAGGATTCCTATTCATAATCATAAAAATCAAGGGTATTTATACTTGTATTACCATCAATGCTAAAGGGGGAGATTGTTGGCATTTGCATGAAGATTGCATTGATGAACTATCATGTTGTCATTGATGTCAATTGTAACCAGTAATGATGTTGTAATAATGTTGTTTTGCAACCAGTAGGTGAGCTTGTGAAGGAAACTGACATTACTAGAGAAGTGATATCAACTGGTAAACCCTACCTGTTGATGTGCTAAACCCTAACCGATAGAGTCTGGTGAGTTAGTTGTATTGGTTTATGATCAAATGATGAGTGGTAATGATTATGCCACATATGCATGTTGTATGTGAAGAGTTTCAAATGATTTTTGGCACATAGAGATAATGATTTTATCTTGGGAATGAGCGAGTACATTGCATGTAATGAAAACTGCGTGATGAGTTACAAGGATCGATGAAGCGGTGATCAAGGAGTGGTCGAGGTTGTCTTGAATCATGTGAAATGATTGCTATGTAATCCAATGGTCATACTTAGACTGATTTGTTTGTAATCTCTATGAGATATTAGGTTTTTGATGTGTTACCAACCTATTCTTTTGCTTATAAGGTTGATGAGTTGTTTTGTTGTAGTGTTGGCAATTTTGGTTGAATGTAATAGGGATTAGTTGCCGAACTAGAAGATGTATCTATAGTATGTGTAAAGGAAGATAGGAGCATGAAAAGGATCTGATAAATAAGAGTAATGCTATTTACCAGATCAACAAACCCTTGTTGTTCTCTAACAATTACAATAGTCAAATCCCTTAACCGGGTAAGCTCTAACAAGCTTAGTGTTATCTAAATCCTCTAACCAGTTAAGCGATATAATTTAGTGCAAGAGCATAGATGGTTTTTCTCCCAAGATACTCACCATACATATTTCCTTGAGTAGAAACATAGCTTTTTGAAAAGTCACTTGTGGCTTGATAAAAGTGGTGACTCCCCCATCATAGGGATCATCTATTTGTTATGCTCCCGTAAGACTTAGTATATCACATCCTTACTTGCCACGACGGGATTCATAAGGTATGTAGTACCAAAGTCGAAGAAATATCAAGATGTGGGCTAAATTTATCACAACTGGCCATTTGACCTTAGGGATAAAAAGTGTTTGAAGTGTGTTCGTTTTAAAGACCAAGTGCACATTGAGCCGACTTCAGGCTTTGAAAATACACCTTAAAATACATCTAAAGGAAGGGTTATATACAAGTCCAAGGATTGGGTTGATCTAGACCCATACGCGTTTGTGCCTTTGGAGGCAACATTCTTGTGTTTGTTTGCTTTCTTTGTTTTCTTGTCAAAGAAAAATCAGAAAATCAATCCCAAAAACAAAGTATTCATCCAACATTTCTCAAAAACAAACAAAAATACCAAAAACAAAGTGCAAAACAAAAAGGAGTCAAAATTTTATGACCATTCCTCACATCTTGCGAAAGAAGAAGCGTCATCAGAATATCAACTTGAAAAGAAGACCATTAAGCTCAAAGACTTTGATCAAAAGAAGGAAGTTCTTCTATATAAATAGACAAATCTTTGTCTCACATAGAGTCTTTCTGCATTGCATGCATCTCTACCTTCAAGGCAAAACAAATGAATTTGATTTAGAGACTTTGAACTACAGAGCTTTTATGCAATATAGAGCTCTGAGTTATCACAAAAACCAAGGAGGTAAGATTAATCCCAACTTTTTCCCAAACGTCTGTATCACATACAACACAGCTCGAGAAATACCACCAACACCCGAAAGAGAAGAGGTAGAGTTTGTCCCATTTGTGACACAAAGTTTTTATTGAAGTTAAAAAAATTTCATCCATTATCTTACTCATACATCATCACTTCATCATCAATCTGTTCCAACTCTCAAAACATTAAGAGGTTCTTGCTCCAAGTTCTCTTTTTAGATATTGCTTGAATCAAACGCATCACATCACTTTTTAGATTGTTTCTACATCTAGGATAAGCTCATCCTAAGAGACACATCTACGCAGGTTAAAACTAGTTCATGAGTGAATCCTCTCATTACTAGGTAGTTAAATCTGTAACACATCTTATATTTCTCTACACCTTATCACATCCAACCTTATCAAAACAAACAAGCAATTCAAAGAAGGAATTTTGGTTACATCCACCTTAAAAGTGCTAGAGATCCACATGCAACACAATTCACCAACCATCAATCTCTCATTTCATCAAAAACTCATCATCATTTTCACACAACTTCAACAAAATCTTGTAAACAAAATGGCCCAAACCCGATCACAGTCAAGGCAACGAGAAATAGAAATGGAAGAAGAAGAAGAGGAAAATCTCAATGAATTTCAAGAAGCACTTGGAGGAAATGCAAATGATGAAAACCCAAGTACTCCCACTCCTGCAACAATAGAAAGGGCCCAGCATAACCCTCTCTTTAACAAACTTTTTGACGAAATACTCAAGAGCAATGTGGATGCTCACTTTTTAAAGCTCGCTCAAGAAGGAGCAAAACTCCCCTCTGACTTTGATCTTGCCCAATTAAGACAAGCATCAGAAAGACAAAGTTGCCATGAAGAGGAAAGAGGTAGAGATCCCATCAGATATAACATTCCTCAAGGTAAACCACCACCTCCTCCTCCAACTGAAATGGAGATGTTGCGGCAACAAGTCGAGAATCTCGCCCAACAACTTCATAGTGGTGTCAAGACCAACCAATTCTCACTCAATGACATCTATCCTTATCCTTTTGATCGAAATCTTTATATGCCACCCTTTCCACGAGGATTCGAAACACCCAAATTTGAAAAATATAGAGGAAAGGGGGATCCCCGCGATCATGTCAGAGAATTTCATTCCTCTTGTCTCGAAGTGGCATATGAAGACACATACCTAATGCGCCTTTTTCCCCAAAGCTTGGGAGGAACAACCACATCATGGTTTTCTCGACTATCAGGTGGCATTAGAACATTTGAGGAACTCATCTAGAAGTTCCTAGCTCATTACTCTCATAACATTGAACGCGACATCACCATGGCTGATCTGTGCAACACCAAACAAAAACCAGGTGAACTATTCTCAGTATTCCTGCAATGATGGTGCCAAATGTCTAGCAGGCATTCTCTTAAGTTACCTGAACGAGAACTAGTGGAAATATTCATTTCCAACTTAAACGAAGAAATGGAATTTCACCTGGATGTCAAAGACACAGACTCTTTTAATGATATGATCACCAAGGGTTTGAAATGTGAGCAGGCCCTCATCAAGAAAGGACTCATCAAAATATATAATGAACCAAAGGATGGTCCTCGCCCACGCTTCAATAGTGATAAACCAAGCTTCTGGAACAAAAACAAGAATATCATCAACGCTGGGGTTGTGGATGCCAGGACTGTCCAAAATGCACAACCTATGGTTCGGTTTGTAGGACAAAATCCTCCACCTCAGAATAACACAAATGTTCCTTCCAATCAAGGTCGCATCACATCTCACGATGAACCAAGCCCTCGTCAGCAAAAACAAAAACACACATACACTCCCTTAGGGGAACCCATTGAAACAATATTGCGACAACTCGTTTCTCAAAATTTGGTCACTCTCCCTAAAACATCAAACTATGAACCTCAGGTCAAACCCACATGGTGGCGAGATACTGAACACTGCGATTTCCACCAAGGGAGAGGACACAAGACAAGTAATTGTCATTGATTGAAAGATCTCATTCAGGATCTTATTGATCGAGGAGAAATTGAAATTGAAGGACATGACCCAAAAACAACCAATAATGATCATCTGATGTTCAAAAATCCACTTCCATCACAAGATCAAATGGGTCCTTCCACTTCCAGGTGAGGCACTGATACCACTGATTATACACAGGCTACGTATAATTACACTGTAAATCATCTATATGATGCCAATGAACAAGTTGCAACTATAACCTTCAAAAATCCCAACTCAAGTTGCAATGTTTACGCATCATGGCAAGGTCACCATAAAGGCAGCTCCACAAGGCACCACCTCCATCCCAAAGCAGTACAATCTTGTGGAACAATTAGACAAAACCCTTGTGCTTATATCCATTTTAGAGCTTTTGCGCCTATCACCATCTCATAAAACTATCTTGGATCAAGCACTCCAAGAGGCATCAGTCCCTGCAAATCTGAATACAGACCAATTTCAAGCCATGGTTGGAAGTCTAAAGTCATCACCTTGTCTCACTTTTTCCAAAAGTGACAACTCTTCCTTCCAGCAACCTCATAACGCTTCGCTGCACATTCAAGGCTTCATCAACCAATATAGGATCAAGAGAGTCTTGATAGATAATGGAGCAGGCTTGAACATTTGTACACTACAGTTGGTCATAGCATTGGGATATGTGGTAGAATCAGTGGATCCTCGTAAAAAGATCACAATCAAAGCCTATGACGATGCAGAGCGTTCATCCAAAGGAGCTGTGGTACTACCAATCCGAGTAGGCCCCGTGGTAAAGCACATCATCTGTCAGGTTCTGGACCTTCCTCTGTCATATAATCTATTGTTAGGAAGACCTTGGATACATGCCATGCAAGCCATTACATCTACCTACAATCAATGTATCAAGTTCCCACATAATGGTGTAGAGATCACAATCCTGGGCGATGCAAATCCCTTTGCGTATTGCCATAATATCAGCCATCAACCAGAGATTACCGTTCCTAATAATAGAGAAGCCATTTCTTCCACATCATATATAAGTCTCGCCTCTCTTACCAGTTCAAACACCACTATACCAGAGCAAGAAAAGCTTAAGATGAAAGTAGCAGAGGAAGGCCCTGGGGAATACAACTTGAGTCAACTCTTTTGTGTGGGACAAATGCCCACTTCTCCTCGAACACATGGTAAACCACAGCAGTTACTCCAACAACCACTAATCATGCCTACATGTGCTTTGATGCCTTTCATCCTTGGAAAGACTCAAGAAGAAGAAACCCAAGATGAGGACTTAGCAGAATGGATCTATAAAGATCCCATCACCACTGATCTACCACAAGTTAAGCTGCCTACAAATCAGTATGGCAAAGGTCTCCTCATTATGCAAAGAATGGGGTATGATGGTCAGAGTGCTTTAGGATATTGCAAACAAGGACGACATGAACCTCTACTGCCAGAATTAAAACCCAAAGGTAATATAGGCCTAGGCTTTGAAAAATAGATCTTTCCTAAACTCAAATTCAAAGGAAAACCCAGCAAACCATTATGTCAGCCTACTACAAAAAGGACACCTTTCATTATCAAAGCAGCATCAAGCACCATCACAACTACCCCACCAAGGCTCAGAATCCCAACACAACCATTACCAATGCCATCAAGCGAACCAGTAATCCCATCCACAGTAGCCATCACATCAATAGTACCATTAGCAGCAGTAACTGTATCGGAACCTGCAGCAGCATATATTGCACCAGCAGTTCCAACAGAAGCCACTGAGTCAGCACTGCTGATACTCCCTGT
This sequence comes from Cryptomeria japonica, assembly GCF_030272615.1. Lineage (NCBI taxonomy): Eukaryota > Viridiplantae > Streptophyta > Pinopsida > Cupressales > Cupressaceae > Cryptomeria > Cryptomeria japonica. The sequence continues at coordinate 924,518,750 of NC_081407.1, forward strand.
GCTATATTCTTTTATCCCCATCAACCTTCCTGCAGCACCAATCACTACAAAGGTACATCAACCAATCACACCTGCAATATTTAACTCAAAAGACATCCCAGTATGGTATAGTAATCAGATGCTGGAAAGTGACTCAGAGACTGACTCACATGAGTGGGAATTTGATTCTGTACAGCTTAACACTTCAGATGAGGAAGATGCATCATTACCTCCGCCACACAAAGATATCCCTATTTATGGAGAAGCACAGATAAAGACCACTTGGGTTCCTGAACTGGAAACATCTTCCATAGACCCTATGTCTCATCCTATGCCTGATTCTGACAGGGAGAGTACCATTAACGACCTTCACCATAACGTCTTGACCCTCACTGATACATCTAACACACTTAACCCAATTGATGAAGTAATGCCCATTATCCACCCTGAACTCATCGAATGGAACCAACCAAATTCCCCATGCCTTGACTTCTTCCAAAATGATGAGGCCATCATTGACTTTTTGGAATTAAGGGATAACCTACCAAGCGGGGATCACAAAGCTGGATTCGCCATTGAACTTAATAGCACAGCATACTTCGGGGTGGATGCCAGACCTTTGAGCTGCAAACATATAACAATAAAACATGGATCTTCCAGTGAAAACCACACTGTGGGACTATTTGATCCGACAAAAGTAAAAAGAAAGAGCGTATCTAACGGTGAAAACCTCTCTGAGGCACCTGAGGATGAAGGGTTTGACATTCTCCCTACTAATTCACAACAAGAACGATCAACAATTCTCATCGAGGAAACCAAAGAATACAATGTGGGGACTCCTGAAAATCCTCATCTCATACATCTAGCATCTCTTCTCACTCCAGAGGAACAACCTAAATTTATAGAGTTCTTCCAGAAGCGTCAGATCAACTTCGCATGGTCATATGCAGACATGCCTGGGCTTGATCCTGATTTAGTCATGCATCACCTCATCGTAGCAGGAGCCAAACCTGTCAAGTAGAAGCTTCGTAAGATGCATCCCCAGATTGCAATGCTAGTCAAAACAGAACTCAAGAAACTCCTAGATGTTGGTTTCATTAGGCCAATTGATTATGCAGAATGGATCTCCAACATTGTGCCTATCGGCAAACCAAAAGGGGGCATCCGCATTTGTATTGACTTCAGAGATCTGAATAAGGCATGTCCTAAGGATGACTTCCTCCTACCAAATATCAACATCATAGTGGATCTGACAGTAGGACATGCCATGCTTTCACTCATGGATGGCTTTTCAGGATACAATCAGATAAAGATCGCACCGGAAGATCAACATAAGACAGCCTTCACCTGTCCATGGGGCACATATTGCTGGAATGTAATGCCTTTTGGTCTCAAGAATGCAGGAGCAACCTATCAAAGAGAAATGACCACCATCTTCCATGACATGATGCATACTATGATGGAAGATTATGTTGATGACTTACTAGCAAAATCACTCACTAGAGAAGGTCATCTCCACATCTTAGATAAAATCTTTGATAGACTGGAACAATACCATGTTCGACTCAACCCAAAGAAATGTGTCTTTGGAGTGACCTCCGGGAAGCTTCTAGGATACATTGTCTCAAGAAAAGGTATTGAGGTCGACCCAACAATGGTAAAAGCAATCATAGACATGCCACCTCCAAAGAATATCAGTCAGTTAAGGACCCTACAAGGATGACTTCAATCCATCCGAAGATTCATTGCACAATTGGCTGATAAGTGTCACCCATTCACACACCTGCTACACAAGAATATCCGCTTTCAGTGGGATGCCCAATGCCAACAAGCATTTCAGATGCTTAAAGACTATCTCATGAATCCACCATTGTTGATGCCACCAGATCCAAGTAGACCGTTGTTACTCTATATCTCAGCAACAAGTACAGCATTGGGTGTACTACTAGCACACCATAATGTAGAAGGAAAAGAGTGTGTTGTTTACTATATCTCTCGCACACTGGTGGGTTATGAACTCAATTACACACCTATTGAGCGATCTTGCCTAGCAGTAATCTTAGTAGCTACTAAACTGAGGCACTATCTATTAACACACAAGGTACAACTCATTGCAAAGATTGATCCACTCAAGTATTTACTCACCAAAGCAACATTGACAGGTCGCTTGGCCAAATGGGTGATGATTATAAGTGAATTTGACATCGAGTATGTGGACCGTAAAGATATCAAAGGGCAAGTTATTACAGATCAGTTGGCCAATGCACCACTCATAGGCGATCATCCCCTCATTTCCAATTTTCTAGATGAAGAGATATTCATGATCATAGAAGTACAGCCATGGAAACTATACTTTGATGGTTCATACACTAGGCATGGCTCGGGGGCAGGCATTCTATTTATCACACCTCAAGGTGATAGCATCCTGAAGTCTTACAGGCTCACATTTCCATGCACAAACAACATAGCAGAATATCAGGCCTTGATCACAGGACTCAGGCTAGCCGTACAATGGAAATTACAAGAACTTCAAGTATATGGCGACTCACAACTGGTCATTCGACAAGAAACCGATGAATATCAGACCAAGGATGATAAACTCATGCCATATAAGCAAATGGTGGACACTCTAAAGACATCATTTACTACTATCACTTTTGAGCAGATACCAAGAGATCAGAATCGAGCTGCTGACGCTATGGCTACCATCGCATCTCTCCTAGATCTTCCACAAAATTCAACACACTACGAGTTCTTGGTAGAACAACTTTGGATCCCCACTTATGATATCCCCAAATCTGAAATGATATGTCACCTTGTTGGTTCTGAATCCCCATGGTATGGTGAATTCTACACCTATCTCCACGATCACACCTTTCCTCCCAACCAATCGAATAACCAACATAAAACCTTCATTTGCCAAAAAACTCGATATACCATTATTGCTGAAACCCTATACCAATGTGGTCTTGATGGTACTCTCCTTTGATGTCTCGAACAAGGTGAGATAACAAAGGCTTTGGAAGAGGTACCTGAAGGAATTTGTGGAACCCATGCAAGTGGTCCATCATTAGCCAAGAAACTCCTGCGCAATGGATACTATTGGCCATCTATGGAAAAGGATTCCTACTACTTTGTCAGAAAATGCAAGAAATGTCAAGTTCATGGTGACCTGATACATGCACCAGCCTAGGAACTGCAACCAATCATGACACCATGGCCTTTCTATCAATGCGGTCTTGACCTTGTGGGTAAAATCCATCCATCTTCATCCAATGGCCATAAATTCATTATTACCGCCACCGAATATTTCACAAAGTGGATCGAGGCTGTTCCACTTACCCAAGTCACCGGCAAGAAGATCGCCTCATTCATCCTAAACTACATCATTTGCTGGTATGGTGTGCCCATGTCCATCATCACAGATAACGGTCTTCCTTTCAAAAATCAGGATGTCCATGAACTTTGTGAGAAATTTCATATCCAACACCGCTTTTCCACTCCCTATTACCCACAAGGAAATGGTCAGGCCTGTTATCACTGTTTAAAAATTGGGTTCTTCTTTTCCCTTAATTGGCTATGGTTCATTAAATTTTTTTTGAATAGGGTGTAATCCCAAGTGCTTCAGCTTTGTTCTAAACCTTAGGGGTTTAAGGGTTTTTGATTTTTATCCTTTTGTGTTAAACCCTCTGGTTTCTAATCTTCTGTTACTTTATTCACTTAAGATATGGGTCGTGGGGTCGTGGGAAGTGTCCCCCCTTATTATTTGCCTAGGTGGTTACGTTGATTATTTGAAAATTTTATGCCTTGTATGCTTTTCTTCTAAAGTTGTCAGGCCTAGTAATTAGTGATCAATTTGAGAGATAATCCAATGGCCCGCGCTATTTCGCAAGGGTAAAATGCTCACCCTTTAGGCCCGCGAAATAGCAAGAATTAATGAGGACCATCCATGTGTCATGATGGAGGAAGTAAAGGGTGTAGCTGTCAAAGGTGGTCAGAGCCCCGTGGCTTTCTTCTGGCGTATTAAAAGGTAGCACGTGGCACAAGTCACCACAGTCGGCGGGTTAGGATTAAAGGTTCGAAGTGGGCCCCAGAAATGACCTGGCAGGTATAGCTGTTAACAATCTATTGAGACCCTGTGGCTTCCTTCTAGCAAATGATAGAGTGACAAGTCAGCTCCGAAAGTGACAAGGCGCCAAGTGTCCATGACGAGTCCGTGGGCCCACCATTCCTGAAAGCCTTTTCAAAGGATTAAATGCTGATCAACTACAGGGATGATCCGATGGTCGACGCTATTTCACAAGGGTAAAGTGCTCACCCTTTTAAGCCCGCGAAATAGCGAGAATGAGCAAGAACCATCCACGTGTCATGATGATGATGTGAGAGATAGACTTGTTGAGACGAAAGTGGGGCCCCTCGTAGTTTTCTTTTGGCGAATGACAGAGCGACAAATCAGCGCCGTAGGTGACTGGATGCCAGCTGTTAGTGACGAGTCCGCGGGCCCACCATTCCTGAAAGCCTTTTCAAAGGATTAAATGCTGATCAACTGCAGGGATGATCCGACGGTCGGTGCTATTTCGCAAGGGTAAAGTGCTCACCCTTTTAAGCCCGCAAAATAGCGAGAATGAACAAGAACCATCCACATGTCATGATGATGACGTGAGAGATAGACTTGTTGAGATGAAAGTGGGGCCCCTCGTAGTTTCCTTTTGGTGAATGACAGAGCGACAAATCAGTGCCACAGGTGACTGGATGCCAGGTGTTAGTGACGAGTCCGCGGGCCCACCATTCTTGAGAACCTTTTCAAAGGATTAAATGCTGATCAATTGCAGGGATGATCCGACGGTCGGTGCTATTTCGCAAGGGTAAAGTGCTCACCCTTTAAGGCCGCGAAATAGCGAGAATGAGCAAGAACTGTCCACGTGTCATGATGACATGTGGTCAAAGAAGAAAGTGTGGGCTCGCCAAGGTGGAAACGTCGTTGTAAAAAAAAGACACGCGGCTAGTATCAAATGGAATGCGAAGGGAATTTTAAGGCCAATGATTTGATGCCACGTGGTATTATGTAGCCAACAGAAAAGTGGGACCCAAACTAAAGACAAAGCCGTCAGTAACGAAAAGGTAACAGTGAAACACTTGCAGGAATGTTATGACCCGTTGGAGCGAAAAATACGAATTCTCGTATGAATTCGATTTTGAAGGGATGACCGAAGCATGCGGAATTAGTGTCATAGTTAAGGCCCTGAGTACAAGTATTTGATTTCCTAACAACCAAGTGAAGATATCTTTCAAAAGATTTTGCAGAAGAGCAGACGTAGAGTTATCTTTTTCAGATACAGAACAGGCGGTTCAGTTGCAGAGCAAATTCCTTCAAGCAAGCATCAGGTTCTCTCATATTTTGTAGCAATTCTTGTGTGGTGTTTTAAGTAAAATCATTCTCGTGTTGCAGGATTGTTTAAGAGTGATATTCATCTTCTCGTGTTTTCAAATGGCTCCTAAAAGGGAATTTTCCGGCAAGGTTAATTATTTAGAAAGAAGTGTATGTGATGATTTTTTAGAACAGTTGACATTGTCAACTAACCAGGCATCAAAGGCCAAAGAGTTAGTGCCCAGGGCTCCCCATCTGAAGATAGGAGAAGGATTGTATGATAAGGGTAATTGGATGAGAGACCCACAGGTGGGACTGTCTGGGTTGGGGTTATTTAAAGTCGGATTTGGAATGAGAAATTCTCCTGCCCCTCAAAATAGTATTTGGGAGCTAGATGTTGGGAAGTTGGTAGTCCCAGGGGTATTCATGGATACAGACTTGTTAACCCAAATGGCATTAAATTATGATCCAGTAACAAGATGCATCCGGGACATAAATGGGAAAACCCTTGTGGAAATTAATGCTGAGGAATTTAGGACAGCATTTAGAGTCAATGAGTTCACAAACTTCCTGGAACCCATAAATTTCACATCATTAGCCCAAGTATACAGTGCACAGAGGAGTCATCTCAGGAATGGGCTTCTTAAAGAACTTTTTCTGAAAATAGGAGGGTTAGCAGTTGTAGGACCCAATACACAAGAGCCTTTCTCATTGAGTATGTTTACCTTGAGGGCTAAAGGAATGTATTGGGCACTTTGCCAAGTTCTAGGAGAGGATGCTGAAGCAAATATGCCGAATCACTACTTGCTAATGATTGTTCAGATTTTGAATCCTTCTTTTGCTATCACATTTGATTATGCTTCTTTTATTGCCGATTCTATCCATGGAGGGTTGATAGGAATAAAGAATGGAAAGGTGGATAGACCTTTTGGATGGTATTCGCTCTTAATGCACCTTTTTCTCTTCAAAGGTGGTGATTATTTTGCTAGTGGATTGGACCTAGTTAAAGAGAAGGAAGGAGAGAAAATGCAAGTACAATTATGGAGTACTGTGTTGTCATGGGACAGAGAGGATGCTAGTTTCCTAAAGTTTGATAAATATTTTGCATCTAAAATAAGGACTCTCCTTTGCTCTAATAACCCAAGAGTCCCCAAAGTTCTTCTGGAATTCATAAGGCCAAAAGAACTCGCAGAGAACATCAAAATTGTTCATAACTAGGGCGACATGTATTTATATCCAGTCTCCACAGTTTTTAGAGTTTTTGGTTTCAGGGGTACTCCATTTTTGTTACCTTACTAGGTCCCTCTCAAAGTGGGAATAGCGGAGATCCTTAGGCAAATTGGTGGCCTACAAGAAGCAGAGTTAACAGGTAGAGGCAAAGGGACTATTTTCCCCGCAGCTACCATAGCCCACCAATTCGTAATTACAAAGGGAGGCTGGAATTGCTTTGAGGATTTCCTCAAACCTTACCATTTATCCACTGCAGTGTCCAGGTGTGCTGATCCAGAGGACTTCTTCAATGGTGTGTTCAGGAAGAAGGTAGCATGCAGAGGTAGGCCTCATCAATTCCAATTTCCAGAAGACCTCATCAGAAATGAATTTGATTTGGATGAGCAGGAATTAAGGAAAGAAAAGTGGGTGGCTTACAAGAAAGCCTTGGATTTTGTGCATCAATTTGATGCTAGCTATGACCCATTGTCTAGCTTCTTCCCATTGGAAGAAAAAATAAAATTTTTGATTGTTTGTTTTGAAGATGTGATGCAAACACTGAAGGAGAAGAGGGAAGCTATGATTAAGAGTAACCCTGAAAAGGCTAGAATGATCCTAAGCAAATCAGCTTCCACCAAAGCAATTCCTCCTGGTGATTACACATTGCACAAGAAATTAGGTTATAGTATGCTAGTGCCTACAACAGGGGAGCCCTCCACATCTAAAGGAAAGAGGAAGGTACAAGATGTCATTCACATCCAGGATAGCCCAAAGAAGAAAAGGGTGGGGAAGGAAGTGCAATCAGATACACCTTTGTATTCCCCATCCCAATCCCCTATCCATATAGGAGATGAACAAGCAGCAGCCGAATACCTCTTGCAGTTGGGTAGCTTGGGTGAAATCGCATACACCTATGATGAAGTGGAGGAGGGAATGCCAGAAGAGCCCATTGATGCTGAAATGGACATCACCTCTACTGAACTTAAAGGCCAGGAGTGGGATCCTGAGATAAAAAAGGCAAGTAATGCCTTTTTAGCTGATGACAACTTTGTTACATCAGAAGCATTCATGCAGTTCATTTGGAAACAACATATAAATAGATATAATGCTAGATGTGAGACAAGGAAGGCTGAGCAGCCTGATAAAGACCCAGCCTTAGTGGAGGAAGAAATAAAATAGGAGATGATGGAAGAATTCAAAACCATCACTCCTGATTAGGGAAGAGATCTAGTAGCACAAGATGGAGTGCTCATCTTACCAGAGTGGGATATTGCTGATGCTCTGGTGCTAGATGCAGTAAGAAAAGAAACTAAACCCATGGAAGGGGTTACATTCAGTAAGGATAATGCTGCATTAGTTATGTGGTCCCTCAAGAGAAATGAGGACAAGAAAAGTAAAGACACCCCAGGGTCAAGTCACCTTGGTGGATTGATGGTAAAAAGAGTGCAGAGTACAGGGGTAGTAGAGGCTGCTAGCACTGTGCTAGAAACTGCAAAATTCAATGTTGTAGTGGCTGAAAAGGAAGCCAAAGAAAAGGAGGCCCTCCAAATTAAGTTGGAAACAGTTTTGAAGGCCTACAATAATGCCAAGGAGGAGGTGAGAGGTAAAGATAACATCATTACTAGATTACAAAGCCAGTTGATGGGACAGCACCAACAAGGTGAGCCTTCAACATTGATGATTTCCTCCTCTTCTGTAAGACCTCCACCTACAAGCCCTATCATCAAACTTCCACTATCCCCAGCACCTTCCAGCTCCCAAATGATTGAGATTACTCCTCAAGAACTAGAAAACCTGAAGCAGGCTCAGGCCTTGTATGTAGGGAAATATGAGGAGAAAGTAAGGGCCACAATCTCCAGTTTTGCAGAGACAATAAATGCCTCATTGCTCTACAACAATGTGGGAAAGATTATGGAGATATGGAATGAGCTGAGAAGAGATAAGGTAATTTTGACACCCATTTTTGACAGATGGAGACCTAGGGAGCAAGATCTAGAGTTCATGTGTGTATCCTGTGATGAAGCAAGAGCTAATCCCATTATCAAATCCACTTCTGATGTCGCTAAGGTCTTATTGCAATTGGCAATAGAGGTGGATAATGTGGATAGAAGGGTTAAATTGCTTAAGAAGGAATATACTGATCAAGTTTGTGAGTTGCTCCCAGGAATTTTCGCCAATCCGGATCAGTTGAAAGATAAGCAAATATGGCTTAAAGAGATAGAAGTCAAATTGTCAGCAAGGGTTAAGGGAATCATTGATCTTGATGATACCTCTTTCTTTGTTATAACAATACAGGAAATAGAAAAAATTAAATCACATTATAGTTTTCTTAATTCAGAAGTCAACAAACTGAGAAATTCTTGAAAAAGGTTGACTAAAAATAAAGATGATGTGATTAATTTTTCATGGCCGACAGAAGAGACATATAATGAGTGGGAAGTTAAATATTCCACCCATGATCCGGAGCAGTTGGAGAGCGCCCCTGAAAAGATAGAAGAGGTTGTAACCGAACAACCTGTTGAACAAACTGCAGAGGCTGAAAAGAGCGCATAACTGCTTTTGCGCAAAAAATTGTAATCTCTTCAATTTTTGAAATAATTGTAACAAACTCTCCTCGAGAAGTCCGAAGCTTTGTGCATCCATATTGTTATAAATGGATACCAGGACTAGAGGAAAAGGGATCACAAAATTTTGTAAGAAAGCGCTGCAGAAATTTATCTGAGCTTTTCTAAGTATAATGGAGAATCAAAATTTATTGTAATACTCTTTGAACTGAATATCAATATACAGGCCATCGGTTTTGAGTAAAAGCTATGTGTTGTCTTCAAGTTTGTTCACAAATTTATTTACTGTCTTTATTCTGAATAATCCAGGGTTGTTTAGTTTGAATGGAATTGCAAAGCAATCTCAGCATAAGTGTTTGTTAGCTTTTCTCTTTAGGAGGGAAATTAAATACGCGGGATCACTCATACCAGTAAATTCTTTGGAAGGAACTTCAAATTTTGAGGACCATAGCTTAGTCTAGAATGATTGAATTCTTGTATGTGTCAGGCATATATCAGGATTAGTGGAAACCAAGCCGACGGGAAGCATAAAGATATATTGTTTCAGGAGTTTTCTTTGAGTTTAGGTGACTCTGTAACCTTGGATAAGGCACTGGTGTTAATCGAGGTTGTTTATTGCATACTTTGTTGATAAAAAATGCTGAAGTTAAGTATAGTTTCTATTCTTTGTATTCAGTTGATTTCAAGGTGAATAAATCCACTGGTTTTCTGGATTGGTTTGCTGTGGGTTTATTGTTTAAAAGTGTGAAATTAATTCACAAAGGTATACCCACTTGGGCTCTAAGGAAGCCCGAAGTGTAGAAGGTCTAATCAAACCTTGTCATATGTTGTCTCTGGAGTTTCCTTATCTTTGATGTTTTCTCTGCACCCAGTTTAGACCATATTATCCTAAGGACATTGAAGGGAATCAAATTTTGAGGACAACAAAGCTGAAGCATCCAATAAAAACATATTAAGAATCCTCAAGAAGACAGTCAATGATGTCGGCCGTGATTGGCATGTTCAACTAAATCCAGTGCTATGGGCATATCCAACTAGCATTTGAACCCCTACAGGTGCAACTCCTTATTCATTGGTCTATGGTGCAGAAGCTATCTTGCCTATTGAGGTTGAGATACCATCATTACGGTTTCCTTGCACAATCCCATCTATGATGAAGCATACAGAGTCCCACACCTTCAGGACTTAGAGTTACTAGATGAGAAGCGACAAGCTGCATACAACCATCTCAAAGCCTATTAGCAGCGCATGAGTAGAAGCTACAATCACTGAGTTAGATCTCGTACATTTGAGGTAGGTGATCTTGTTCTCTGAGAGAATCCTCGCAACCAACCAAATAGAGAACATCAGGGAAAGTTTGAATCAAACTGGCTGGGCCCATATGTTGTCACTACTGTATTCGGGTCTGGGGCATATCAGTTGGCTACTTCAGAAGGAGAACCGCTCGCAGATCCAATTAATAGCATGCACCTCAAACGGTTTTATACCTAAGCTATACAGAGAATCAGGCTCCCTTGCATATCAGAAAGTACCAAAAACATTCAGAAAAATGTCCTGAAGAAATACAAAAAAAAAAATCATGCATCCAAACGGTGAACAACCACTCCGGTGGCACCTTGGGTAAGTGTGATGGTGAAAACCTAGCAAACAGGTGCCACTCCTAAAAGGTTATGGCTCCATTGTCTTCCAAACTTGTTGCGATCACATCTACTTCATACATACATCCATCCATCCATCAACCATGGCTTGTTATAAATCTACAAATCCAAGAAAGTACTACATGCATCCTGCATCCCGCTTTTTTATAGTCATGTCTAAACTGGGGGCAATGCTTTTAGCCTATTGATGGAAGTGGATTCTACATTGTCTTGTGATTCATTAAAGTTCTTAATTTAAAATTATCTCACCAAATCCAAAACCATTCAAAACAAATTCCAAATCCAAAAACATCCAAAACACTTCAAAAACCAAAAACATTCAAAACACTTCAAAAACCAAAAAATTCAAAAACAATACAAAATCCAAAAAACAACGAAAAACCATCGAAAATCAAACAAAAACATGACAACACATTGTACATACTCATCTGTGCAGATACCAAACAAACATTGTGATATACTCCACAAAATGACCACTTATCAATTGACCACACAATCAACATCAACACTCAAAACTATCTTCAACAAGGATGCATCCTTCCTTACCAAAACAAAGATGATGACATTTTCTTTGACAAGAAAATTTTGTTTACGCTATCAAATACTTGGTTGATTTATGGTCTAGTAATTTATATCAGGTTCCTACGACATTGTTTGTGTATCTTCGACGCATTATTCCGATGAAGTTCTGGGGCACCTCGACCATATGAACATGAACCATTACCAAGGATCCATATTCTTTATTCTTTATGTATATACTGTTTGTTTGCAGGTACAATGCTCTTTCTTTGATTCCTCCTACCTCATCCAAACTAGATAAAGGTTTTATCTCTTATTACGGTATGCACTTGTCTCAGGATATGATCAGCCTAAGATCAAGGAGGACAATCCAAGTCATGCATGAAAGGAGATAATCCTTGTCTGTTCCACAAGCAATACTCACGTCAACTTGATCCATTATATCAAGTTGCTTGTATTAACTTGCTATATCAAATCCATGTAAGAAATACTCTGGTCATCTTGAATCTTTATGTCAAGTTGCTTGTATTTTCTTACAACATTTTAAAGCTCAATGATGAAAAATAAAGCACCATGGATCGTCATTCCATCTCATCTGTATATATTGCATTTCGTTGCATTCCACCCATCCATACATTCATAATAGCTGCATATCATGCATACATAGTCATAATAATGCATACTCTATTTTACTCATCTTCTTCCATAGGACTCGGTCCTAGTCCTCCATATCTTCTATCTAACATCAAATCCCCCCTCACCCTCCCTATCTTGATCATCAACATCATCCTAATCCCTTCATCGCTTCCCATCCTCACTCATCCACAAAATTAAGCCAGTTACTCTATCTACATAGATACATCGACTCCCACACACCTAGACTATCAACAGATACTCTGATCAAGTATCTTCGGGTCTCAACAGGTAATCAATTATGGTAATCTTAGACTACATCAGGCATTTATCATAATGACCTAGTCTCAATGGGGTTGCCATGATTCCCCACAACCATCCATCACACGCACACACTATCAATTGATCAACCAATCAAACACAATCACATCGGACAATTACATCAATTGTCTACGTCTCAACTTGTATTTTGCTTCATATACCTTGACTTCATCGGGCAATTACATCAATTGTCTAAGTCACATCAGGTCACTTTGATTCACTTACTCAGACTTTATCATGTCCAAGCGACCAACTGACATCAACTGTCACGCTTTGACTTGACCAGGGCAATTAAACCGATTGCACCAGATTGTCCAACCAATTTTGATCAATTGTATAGCATCAATCCAAACCCCACACTACATCTGCTATGTATCTCTTGCATGACCTCAGGGTACTCGCTGGCTTGTTGTTTCTTCATATTCACTCCATTTTCTCCCATTCTTCCATCATTAGTTCTAATTTCTTCTATTCTACCTCCCCTCCACTTTTCATTCTTTTTCGAGAGATCGCCCGATTTTTCAAAAAAAAATTCGGCCCATCTCTCGAGGGGGCATACCACCCACTAAATTTACATTTTATGGGGCATTTCTTCACACCTATTTTTCTTTCTTTGAAACGACGCGATAAACTGCACCGTCTCAAAGAGGGGCAAATGTAGTCACATAAATTTGTCTACTTAATTAAAATGAATATTTAGTATTTATTTGATTATTTAACCATCAATCAATAATTAATTAAATTAATATATTTAATTAATTCATCTTAACCCTCTTCTCCTATTAATTAAATAAATTATTGAATTTATTTGATTTAATTCACTTAACCAAATTCAGACCATTAATTAAATAAATAAATCATATTTATTTAATTAAATCTTCTCTCACATTTAAATAAATTAATATTTATTTAAATTCCCCCAAAATCCCACCTCTCACATTTAAATAAATTAACACTTATTTAAATCACCTTTATCCTCCACCCACTTGTATTTTCCTACAAATGCAAGTTGCACAGCTATTTTAAATAAATCATTTATTTAAATCACCTTTATCCTCCACCCACTTGCATTTTCCTACAAATGCAAGTTGCACAACTATTTTAAATAAATTATTTATTTAAAATCCTATTTATCCTCACCCACTTGAAACCTTTAATGGTTTCCCTTAAAGTCTTCAAACTTAATGGCTTCCTTCTAGAGTCTTCTCAAACCTTTAATGGTTTCCCTTAAAGTCTTCAAAACTTAATGGCTTTAAAGTTTTCAAACTTGATGGCTTCCTTCTATAGTCTTCTTAAGCCTTTAATGGTTTCCCTTAAAGTCTTCAAACTTAATGGCTTCCCTTAAAGTCTTCTTAAAACTTTAATGGTTTCCCTTAAAGTCTTCAAATTTAATGGCTTCCTTCTAGAGTCTTCTCAAACCTTTAATGGTTTCCCTTAAAGTCTTCAAGCATTTAATGCTTTATCTTCCTTTTTCTCATTTAAATAAATTAATATTTATTTGAATATTTACCCAAATGCAAATTACACCATTTAATTGAAATAAATGATTTTATTTTAATTGAAAATACCAAAAATTTCTCCCACTTGCATTTTCCTACAAAATCCACTTGCATGCCTAAAACCCCTTCTAGATTCTTCTAAACCTTTCCTAATTAACCTAATCCATCCCCTAAATATTGTCACATTCCTAAGCAAATTGCAGTCACTTCTCAAAGACTCCAAAGTCTTTGAAAAAGAATTAATGCTTTGTGTGTTCAACAAATTAACCTCTAAAGTCTTCCAAACCACTTATGGCTCTTACATGACCATTAATGGTTAATTCCACTTGCACCCATGGTTAAGGACTTTGACCCCTAACTTAACCCTCATGTAACCCATGTGTCTCTTCAAAGCATTTATTTCTTTGACTAGGGTAACCATCATGTCCCCTCAAGCATTTAATGCTTCTTATCTCTCCTTTCAAGCCTCCTCATGGTGACACTTGTCAACATGGGATTGGGTTGAAAGTCTCACATGGATTGAATATCTTTCAATCCTAACCCTTGTTAATATTACTCAATCTTAACCCTTCATTTCCCCATTTCTTCTATAAATAGAACCCTTCTCCTCAAGCAAAAAGAGAAGCATTAGAGTATTGTTGTTATACTGGCATTAGCATAGAGCTTTCTCATAGCATCACTATCTACACTTGCATAGCATTTTCTTATCATATTCAACTATCTTGAATCTCCATATGGCATCCATGGTTAGTGCTAAAAGCTGAGAGCTACACTCATTTGGGACTTGGAGAGGAGAGGAACAAGGGAGGAGCAACTATGAGCATCTTGATTAGCTATTTTATTCTATGTTTATATGCTTTCTATTTCATGCTTAATATCTCTCTTGATATGCCTGTTTAGGATAATCTTTTGTTGCTAACACTAACGTTTGTTTCTTGTGCTCTTGTGTGTGTTGCCATCAAACAGATTTTCTAATCCTTTTTGCAGAGCATCAGGTACTATTGACTATGGATTATGGTATCCATATGAAGGTAACTTTGATTTGAAGGTTTATATAGATGCATATTGGGCAGGTAATGTTGATGATAGGAAGAGCACAACTAGTGGTGCATTCTTTCTTGGAGGAAGACTTGTATCATGGAGAAATAATAAGTACATCTGTATATCTTAATCCATTGCTGAAGCTGAGTATGTTGTAGTGTATATGAATTGTACCCAAGCAATCTAGATGAAACACATTCTGGAAGGATTCAAGTTGAAGATTTCAGAGCCTATAAAAATTTTATGTGACAACGCCAGTGCAATAAATATTTCAAAGAACCCGATGTTGCATGCTAGAACCAAGCATATTGATCTAAAATATCATTTCTTGAGAGAAAATTTTTAGAGTAAAGATGTGTTATTGGAGCATGTATCCACCAAGGAACAACTAGCAGATATCTTTACTAAACCTTTGCCTAAGAATACTTTTGAGTATCTTAGAGGTCAGCTAGGGGTTGTGCCCCTAGATGAGGTCAATTGAACAAGATGTGTAATGCATCCCTCCCAGAGCTAATTGAAGAGTCTTGTAGTGATATTGGTGTATAATGAAGTTATTCCACATGGGGAGCATCAAGTTGCAGATTGTTGATGCAAAACAATGAAGTATGACACTGAATGTTTTACTTTCACTTTGGCAATGTTGTCAAAGGGGGAGAAGAATTACATGATTGGGGAGAAGAACCATATGATTAACAGAGAGAAGATCTATAGCCAGTTACCAACTGAAGACATGGAGACTCAGTTGAAGGAGAGTACATGGTAAAAAATTAACCAAGATTCCTATTCATAATCATAAAAATCAAGGGTATTTATACTTGTATTACCATCAATGCTAAAGGGGGAGATTGTTGGCATTTGCATGAAGATTGCATTGATGAACTATCATGTTGTCATTGATGTCAATTGTAACTGGTAATGATGTTGTAATAATGTTGTTTTGCAACTAGTAGGTGAGCTTATGAAGGAAACCGACATTACTAGAGAAGTGATATCAACTGGTAAACCCTACCTGTTGATGTGCTAAACCCTAACCGATAGAGTCTGGTGAGTTAGTTGTATTGGTTTATGATCAAATGATGAGTGGTAATGATTATGCCACATATGCATGTTGTATGTGAAGAGTTTCAAATGATTTTTGGCACATAGAGATAATGATTTTATCTTGGGAATGAGCGAGTACATTGCATGTAATGAAAACTGTGTGATGAGTTACAAGGATCGATGAAGCGGTGATCAAGGAGTGGTCGAGGTTGTCTTGAATCATGTGAAATGATTGCTATGTAATCCAATGGTCATACTTAGACTGATTTTTTTGTAATCTCTATGAGATATTAGGTTTTTGATGTGTTACCAACCTATTCTTTTGCTTATAAGGTTGATGAGTTGTTTTGTTGTAGTGTTGGCAACTTTGGTTGAATGTAAGAGGGATTAGTTACCAAACTAGAAGATGTATCTATAGTATGTGTAAAGGAAGATAGGAGCATGAAAAGGATCTGATAAAAAAGAGTAAAGCTATTTACCAGATCAACAAACCCTTGTTGTTCTCTAACAATTACAATAGTCAAATCCCTTAACCGGGTAAGCTCTAACAAGCTTAGTGTTATTTAAATCCTCGACCAGTTAATCCATTAGCTTGGATTTCAAATCCTCTGCTGAGGTTACTCCTAATAGGGTATTGCTTCTAATAGGGCATTATAGTCAATCCCTTAATCGGGTGGTCCCTAACAAGATCTATTCTTAACGAGACTTATTGTAAAGCTTTAACAGGCTTGGCTCCTAATAGGGAGAACTTCAAAAGAGTTCAGAATACTTGTGGGTATTCATCCCCACCGTGGTTTTTCCTATTTAGGTTTCCACGTCAAAATAATTGTGTCAAGTGGTAAATGTTTTTGTGGTTATGTTTGCTATGGTTAATTTACTTAATTGCTAAATCCACTTAAATATGATATGATGACCGACAACAATCTAAAATGAGCTTTTACCTTTGTTAGTAAAGTATTTGGATGTTTTGGTTAAAAGGTTTTGAGAGTTTCAAAGTTGTTTTAGTGTTATTCTGTTATGAAAGTCAACCAATTTACTTGACAGTGATATTGCAATTTGTAGTTCAGTGTTTGAACCAATCAATTCCGAGTTTGACTTGAGAGGTTGTTTTTGAGTTTAGTGAAAAATTTGTGTCAGTTTTTTATCTACTGATTCACCCCCCTCTTAGTAGTTGATTGGATCCTTATTCATTCATCATACCATTATTGATATGTTGGTAGTACATTGTTGCCAACTAGCAAGTGAGGAAGCAGGGTGAGCTAATAAGGAAGTGGCAACTGATATTTTGTTGGATGTTGGATGTTTTGTTGTGAAACAACATGAATCCTACTAGAAAAAGATGCAGTCACCAGATGAAGAAAAATATCATAATATTAAGTGAAGGATTGACATAAAGTGTGCTACCTCAGTGAGAAGAAATGATAAATGGGAAAGCTACTGGGACATATGTCAAGTTGAAGATGGATCTTCTCAAACTAGGAATTCATATTGATGCAATATCAGAAGCAAAAGAGCACAATAGGATGACAATTGATTCTCTCCTATCAATTGTCAGTAGGAGAGAAGGATTCTCTCCCACCGGTAAGTGAAATTATCTCCTATTATGCATGGGATGCATCATAGTTCTCCAAGATAAGACAAAATTGTTAAAGTCAAGTGATTGAAGGCTCACACTGGATCAACCAGTGAAACAATAAGTTGCCTTAGGTGCATGAGATCAGGGATGTGTACTAGATTTGCAAGGGTAGACATAATGAGTTTCTGGTACAAAGATTGAAGGATATGGCTGTCACCTTGAAAAACCAGTTGAGATGGTGTCCAGTCTAATGAAGAAGCCAAAGTTGAGCAACTATAGATAGAGAGTGCAACTGAAATGCAGATGCCTCTAATAGAAACAATTAAAGTTTGATGACATGGTGTCATCAAGGTGGTTACCGATAAGTATATTCAGTGGTAAAGATGAAAAAGTGAAAAATGAAGAGTTCTTGTCTGATGAAGACATAAATGTTGTGGATTGGCATGTCTGGTGACCAGTTAAGGTGTTCCATCAGTAGCGAAGCTAGTGCAGACTTGAAGGTTGACTGGTTAGGGTATAACTGATAGGGTTTGTAAACCAATAGATGAACCCGGTTGTGTGGTTGGTTGGTGATATTGTCTAGACCGACACAAAGGTCTAGCTAAGGTGAATACTGACTATGATGCCACATGGAGTTGTAGTGGAAAACATGCGCAAGTCGGTAAAGTGTGTTGGTGTGGTAGTTGGCAGTTGGTCTGGCATTCAATGGTGACTATGAAACTCAAGGGATGATGGGAGTGGTTTACGGCTTGATATCAAGAAAATATTAGAGATACAAGATAGAATGATCTAGTAGATAGAAGTGGGTGAAGGAAACCACATCATGTACATGATAGACTAGACACAAGGCCAAAAATCATGCTATAGATGGCTAAAGATAGAAGATGTGAATCACAGGGAAAAGATTGGAATGATGATTGATGAGTTGTAAGTCATCAATCGAGGACATGAGATCCAATCAGATAATAATGATCAGAGATGAGATTGGATGCAGATTTAGTGCATGGCAGAAACCTTAGTGTGCCAATATTCAAACTCACTTTTAGGTGGGAAAATCTGGCTATAAGAGTGTGAGCCAAAGAAGTAGATCCAGGGGTTGCACAAGAGAGTGTCATTGGTGTAGTAAGTGCAATCTAGAGAGTTAATCAGTCAAGTTATCATCAAAGATCATAGAGGAGACTGAGTGCCTGAGAGAGAGAACGGGAAAGAAGTGCTAAACTAGCAAGGGTAAGGCAACTAATAGACTATCAAAAAGTTTGACAAAAGGGTGAACTGGTAGTGTTAGGACTAGTAAGAAGGCACCAGTAAGAGAACCGATGAGAATGTTAGAGAAGATAAGACATTATAGAGATTGAGTAGAGGAGAGATCAGAACTAAGAGAGAGAAGAGTACCAGTAGAGAAGAAGCAGAATACCGATAGAGAAGAAGCAGAAGCTGAACCAACAAGGTTACAACAGAGAGAAGGTGAGGAGAGAACAGATAGAGAACTGAATAGAGGTTAGCTAGTGAAAAGAAGTGTGAGAGGTTACAAAATCCATTTGTAACCAGGTTATTACTTTGTATTGATATATATCATTATAATTATTGAGTTGGAGCTTAGAGTAGGGGTTGGTTCTCCTTGGGTTGGTGCCCTAAAGAAGGAGTGGTAATCCTTGGGTTGGTTCCCTAAATGATGTAACCAAGGTTTTCATTGTGAGTTTGGATTGGAGCAGTAGACTCCAGCAACATTTCTCATAGAGGTTTTTCCCATCTTGGGTTTTCCTCATATAGACTGGTGTTATGTGATGTGCCCTTTTTGTGTGGTTGCATGGTGTTGTCTTTCCTTTTCTTATGGTAGGTTAAATTGGTATAAGGTTGTTAGCAGGTAAATACACCTTAGGTTGAAAAAGGTAAAGTTTGGAAACCACTGATTCACCCCCCCTCTCAGTGGCATATTCTATCCAACAATTGGTATTAGAGCCTAGGTTCTCAGTTAGATAAGCTTTCTCCAGCTTGGGTAGATTCTGGTATTAGGACATAATGGTTAAGTTTGAGCTAATCCTGACTCTTGTGTTTGATGGGTCAAATTACTCTATTTGGAGTTGTTGAATGGAAGTCTACCTATCCTCTTTAGGGTATGATGTTTGGATGATAGTGGTAAATGGTCTCCCTAGTGATCTTAGTCCTCGCACTGGTTTTGAAGTAGAAAGAAGATCTAAGTGCAATGCTGAAGCCATGAAGGTCATATTTAGTGTACTTACTGGTGATGTTTCTTCACAGGTGGATAACTGCAGATCTACAAAAAGTCTATGGGATAGATTGAAGAAGCTCTATGGAAATGAGCCTACAACTATAGGGTCAATTTGTGAAAGCAAGAAGAATTATTGTGTAGATGATAGTGGAAGATCTGTTAGCAGCTGCAACATTATTGATGATGAGGAAACTCATCTCTTCATGGTCCAAGAGATAGAAAGAGAGGACCACACATCAAAAGGTGATAAGGCAAATAGATCCCACCGATAAGATGTATTTGGTAGTGATGAAGAATATGGAGAAGAAGAAGAAGCTAAAGTTGGTCTAGAAAGTGAGTTGCTAAGTTCCCTTGATGAACTAAGAATTGTTAGGAATGAGTTTAAGAATTACAAAAAATCAATTCATGAAGAATGTGTCCGGTTGAGAACATGCCTTGAAGAGTCAAACAAAAATGTGTGCATGTTAACTACCCAAGAGGCCAAAAGAATGAGTGATGAATTGAAATAAGTGTTGGATACCAGGGAGAGAAGATGTGAGGAACTACAACTAGAAGTGGAGATCAAAGAACAAAGAATGTCAAACCGTAAAAGCTGAAGTGGAGAACATTAGCAAAGACCTTGAGAAGTGTAAGGATGAACCCAAGGTAAGAAACTGGTATGATGGCAACACTGAGGCCTTGGAAAAAATGTTGAATCAACAAAAACATTCCAAGGATATCGGAGGATTAGGATATGCTATCAGTGAATGCTTCATAAGCAAGGTTGCCCCCAACAAAGATATTCTTTTTGTCTCAAATGGAAAGAACAAGGGTCAAACCTTCACAGTTATAAATACTCCAAAGAAGAAGATTGATTTGACTACAACTGGTCAAGACCTAAAGAAGAAGACCATTACTACCAGGAGGAATAATGCAGATTCAAAAGGAAAAGGGAAACTAAGAGAAGACAACTTCACCGGTAGCAAGAACTTGAAAAGACAGTCTAGAAAACCACCTACCAGCAGAGGACAAATAAATGTTGCTATCCTCAAATCAAGACAAGTGTTGAAAAAGAAGGGATTAGATGGAAGAGTTGTAGAGCATGGACAACCCATGATCCATCCTCAAAGAAGTAGAAACTGAGATATTAAACTGGTAAGATCTCCTCATGCATGGAATAAATATTTGTAAATCATATGCCATCCTTTATTGGTTACTACTTTGTGTGTAATGGATATGGTCATAGAGCATAAGAATTTAGAAAGGGATCTAGGAGAAACAATTTAAGACCCCATAGATACCATGCACATGAGCACAAAGTTGCAAAGTATAGAAATATGCATATCCCCTCTCCCAGTTATGCAAATGTTATATGTTATCAATGCAAAGGATTGGGCCACACAAGTTATGATTGCAGGAAGAAGAATCCACAATCCTATGGCAGATAGTGGAACAAACATGATCAGTATGGAAGCAGTAATAGAGGATATAAGAGACAAAGACCTGCATGGAATGAAAGGAGAAGTGTTCCTATAAAATTAAGGAATCCATGGAGACCAGTATATAGCCACAATGGCATGATCAAAAGAAGAGGTGTAAACCGGTTTAATAGGAGATCCCCCATTTACTCCTATAGCATGTATGCTATGTGATATTACAACAATGCTTGTAGAGAAAGGGAAAATGAGTAGAAGAAAGTCAACATTGCTCCAAAGGTTGTAAGTGAGAAAACAAGTGAAACCAAGAAGGAAGAGAGTGGGACCATGGACTGTCACTATGCATTCAATGCATAGGTGATATCTCCTAAGATTAAAGGAGATGTAGGACCTTAGGGGGAGTCACTTATTGATCACATCATTCATCCCCTTGCTTGAAAAGGATAAAGGAGAAGACATGATTCTATCGATAAGATGAAGAAGGTAAGATAGCAGTATGTGTGGTTACTGCCTTGAATACACACTTGTTAGGCCCAATATGGAAAGCTAATGTACTGAGAGGGGAGGGGTGAATCAGTACTCCAAAAATTTTCTTTAATAATAACCTTACTATTATGCATAAACAAAATAGTGCGGTAACATAAAATAAAGTTAAAACAAATAGATAACAATCATACATGATTCACTCCATAACACATATATTTTGGTTACGCAGAAACTCTTGGTTAGAGAGAAAAACTGCGGTGGGGATGGCACCCACAACTTCACTACTGCAATAATAAAGATTGCTCGATTAGAGCTACATTTAGCTATTTCTGATAGCTTACCTTGTTAGGAGTAACAAGATCTGTTAGATCTACCTTGCTAAATGATTTTACAATATTAATCTAAATGTTGCACCTAGTTAGAGGATTTACAATTTATAAACTTGGTTAGAGTCTTTTACCCTGTTAAAGGTTTCTCTTTCAACTTCACAATATTATAATAAAATCATTACAAATATTTGCAACTTTACATCTGAAATGTTATAGCAGATTCTATGTGCTCAGAATAAGATTACCTTGCTTATAACATACCTCGGTAACCCATATAGTAACTTGGTAAACCCTTCTATTTACTCTATTCTTCGATTGTTCTCTGATAACCTTCTCGGTGACCTCTCTACGTCTCTGTAACAGTCTTCCTTCATACATATACTTTTTTTTACTCTCTTCCCATGCTGTATAAATAGATCTCTTAAAGCAGTGATCTAATTCATTGCTTCGATCTTACAAACAAGATTCCTTGAATGAATAACTAAACAAAATATTTCATTGGTTAGATTGACCTTGCAATCATACACAATCTTCTAGTGCAATTTCCAATGTAATAACGGTTAGATGTGCCTCGATCTTGTAACACGTTTTCATGTGCATGTCTAGGTTCAATGTATCTGGTAAAATGTTTCACTTGGTGAATATCAACTCAGTGTGTTAACTTTACTGCTCGGTATCCATAAAAAGATACTCGGTAAACAGCTCGGTGAATACTGCATTCTGTGACTGCTTTCTTCTGTAACCGACTAGACTGTTCATACCGACTTCTCTTTGTGTACCAATTGCATGATTCAATAATGCTAACCGACTAGAATATATAGTATGACTTTGAATATAAAAACTAATGGCAATTTGATAAGTAGTAACAATCTCCCCTTTTGACATTAGTTGAGATGTTTGACAAAAACTACTTTCAAAGTCATAACTCAAAAATCTATATACTTTGCAAAATGACTACACTTGACAATATATACAATAGTCAATGAAATAGTATATGCAGATATAATCCCCTTATCATTATGTATGTGTGGTTACTGCCTTGACTACACACTCACACATATGAGATGAACTATTGCTGCATGTGTCAATGGATGACTTATTTGCAATGTTTCGATGGACAAGGTGTCTCAGTAAATATACTGGACTGGTATAGGGTCAACCAATATTGCAGACTAGGTGAGACAATGTGTGTCAGGATGATTGCAATAAATCCAATGGGATGGAGTGATGAATTATGTCTCAAGTGAAATTGGAGAATCCTTGACTGATAAGATGTTGGTTTGGTATAGTAAACTGATATGAGCAATATGAAAGTTAATTGACATTTGGTGCAGGAGCACCTAGGACTTAGGCAAATTAGCTTTCACAATTTTGGCTTGTACTGACCCTAGAAAAGTTAGTAGTGAATAAGGACTCTAGGAGGGTCCAAGACTTAGTATTTTGTGTCAATGTAGGCCTAGGTTGAGTTCATTTTCCTTAGGTTTGCATTTTTGTGTAAATAGTGAGTTTGAGTAGCCAATTGACCTTTTTGATGGTCAAAAGTGTCAAAATTTGGTATAGGCATTAGGGAGGGATAAATAGGTCTTAGAAAAGTTTTAAAAGTCAAATCTGATGACTTGGAATAGGTCTTGTAGGTTGGAAAGACCAAAAGTGCAAAAGTTGCAAAGTTGCAAAAAGTTGTCATGACAACTTTTGTCCTGAATTGGTTAGCGTTGGTGTTAGGGATTGTTTAACACCATAGGAGGACTCCACACATGGGAAAAATATATATACCCTCTCTTTCACATTTACCAAGGTTGGAGAAGTGTGTGATGTAAGTTCAACAACTGAAACTACTCATTTTCAGTCTTGTTGGCAGCATTTTGGCTTGATTTTACTTATTTTGCAATTGAATATGGATTGAATCCACTGATCTAGAAATATATTGAGTTACTCCTATGTGTTATTGTGTTGTTGGCTCAATTTTGATTCTTGTAAATACTCTTCATTGGTGTTTTCTTGTTCAAGTTTGCAAACAACCAGTTTTGGCTTGTAAATAGCAGTTTTCTTGTAATTATGGTTGCACCATGAGTTCCACACGTGCTGCCATCATAGATTGTTGGGAAATGATGGGAAACCCTCTACATAGTGTACATATGTAGTTTCAAATTATGGAGAGGAGTTTAAGTATGACTGTCACCTTATTCTAGGCGAGTCGAGGAGCAACCCAACTAGAGGAGAAGAGGTGAAAATTAAGTGCTAAGTGTAGGGGTATGTGCCAAAACACCATTTCAGAGTTTGGAGGGGTTCAAGGGGTTGGGGCATACTTGTCCATGTAGGGAGAATCTTTGACAAAGCCTTTTGATACCAAAAACCCAGTTTGTTCATTCACTGCCGATTAAAGGCCTTGTAAACCCTTCAAAACCCTCATTTTGGGGTTCATACATTGTACGGTGAAACCAGGGGCCAAAACCACAAAAAAACTGTAATGATCTTTGAAGAAAATGCAAACCTATTCTAGGGTCCTTTGAATCATTTTCAACCAAGCCCAAGAAAATAGGATTTGGAGGCCTAATTAGGGCTAATTCCTTGTAGCCCTTTTCTAGGCAAGATTTTGAAATCGGTAAGAAACCTAATGATTGCAAGCAACTAATGGACCCCAAATGCATACAAAACATGTTAGTAGACACCTCCACACCTATACAATATCTTACAATGATAGGAGGTCATTTTGACAACTTGAAGCCAAGAAGCCATAATTGAGCACCTGAGAAGCACTGTGAATTGGTAGGGTTCCTAGCCAAAACACTTGAAGAAGACACCTTATAAAGAACACGAATCAAGCCCTAGAAGAGAGAGAAACTAGGCCTGGTGAGTTGGTGCAATTGAGAAACACTAAAGCATTGAGAAAACTAGGTGAACCCCATCAACACTGCAGACTATATGCATTCCAGTGACATTGTAGTGGTCCCTGTGTCTTGAAGAGATGAAAGTTTATCCCCGTTAATCATCTTCATGGGCATGGAATTAGTATGAGTGATTGACATGATGATGATATAGCTTGACATTGTGGTCATATAAGATCATGTCTTAAGTTGTGGTGGATATAATGGAGTTTATAGATCACCAGATTGATCACATATGCACAACTCAATTGGTATAAGGTGAAGGTTAAAGCTTTGGTTTACAATCCATCAGGAAAAGATGACCTGAGATCTAGGGCTCCAGGAGAGTTGCCTGCAAAGAAGGAGAGCTACCTGCAGAGGGGGAGAATAAGATTGGTGTTAGTGAAACTCCAATAGAGGAAGGACATATCACTGCTATCAATGGTGTATTACTACCTACATAAATAATTGGTATCAAATGATTGAGATACAATTTGACCGATAGGTAAGTAACATTCACTGACACAACTTCCAACAATTGATTGATTCTACAATTGGTATTAGAATGGTAATTTATGTTAGTTGGTGGTTGAGCCCTCCATCTCAAGTGTTGTGACTTGAGAAAATATAACGAATGATGGTTGAAGGAGGAGAAGCATCTAGTAGAGAAAAAGGGGAGAGGAAAATCTCTCAGTAGCCAGTAGACACAAGGAGGAGAGAAACCCTGTCAGTGCCCTTTGCCATTGTTGTCAAAGGGGGAGAAAGAATCAGTAGTATATCAGATACTACATGTGTGTCATCAATGCAAAAGGGGGAGATTGTTGGCATTGTGTTGTAATTTATGTCAACTAGTACAATATGGCAACTTGTATGGGAGATTGATGAGTAGTATTGTCATTGAGGCATACGAGAAATGGTATCATTGATGTTAGCTAGCATAGCAAGTCACTGGTAAGGAAAAGAATGTCATCCAACATAATGATCATTTGAGTCACCTATACACAAGTTAGTGTTGACTTGTGTTGAAGAAAAGTAGTGGAGATCAGTATGCTATGACAACCGGTAAGTGATATGTTGGTAGTACATTGTTGCCAACCAACAAGTGAGGAAGCAGGGTGAGATAATAAGGAAGTGGAAACCACTATGTTGTTGGTTGTTGGATGTTTGGTTGTGAATCAACATGAATCCCACTGGACAAAGCTGCAGTCACCTGATGAAGAAGTATCATAGTATGAAGTGAAGGATTGATAGAAAGTGTGTTGCCTCAATGAGAAAGAATGACATATGGGGAAGCTATTGGGACATATGTCAAGTTCAAGATGCATCTGCTCAAACTGGGAATTCATATCGATGCAATACAAGAAGTAGAAGAGCACAATATGATGACAATTGATTCTCTCCAATCAATTGTCAGCAAGAGACAAGGATCCTCTCCCACTGGTAAGTGGAGCTTATCTCCTTTTATGCATGGGATGCATCATAGTTCTCTGCGATAAGACATAAGAGTTAAAAGAAGGTGATTGAAGGCTCACACTAAATCAACTAGTGAGACACTAAGTTGCCTTAGGTGCATGAGATTAGGGATTTGTACCGGATCTACAAGGGAAAACATGATGAGTTATCGGTACAGAGATTGAAAGATGTGATTGTCACCTTGAAAAACAGGTTGAGATGGTGTCTGGTCTGATGAAGAAGAAGGAAAGGTTGAGCAGCTACAGATAGAGAGTACAACTGGAATAAAGATGCCTCCAATTGAAACAACTGAAGTTTGATGATATGGTGTCATCAAGGTGGTTACTGGTAAGTATGTTCGCCGATAAAGATGACATAATGACAAGTGAAGAGATCTTGTTTGATGAAGATAGGCATGTTGTGGATTGGCATGTCTGGTGACCGGTTAAAGTGTTCCACCGACAGAGCAGCTAGTGTAGACTTGAAGGTTGACCGATTAGGGTATAACCGATAGGGTTTGTAAACTAGTAGATGAACCTGGTTGTGTTTGGTCAATGATATTGTAGGGACCAACATAGAGGTCTAACTAAGGTGGATACTGACTATGATGCCATGTGGAGTTGTAGTGGCAAACATGCACAGGTTAGTGAAGTGTGTCAGTGTGGTAGTTGGTGGTTTTTCTAGCATTAAATGGTGACTGCAAAGGTTGAGGGCTGATGGCAGTGGTTTGTGGATCAAGGTCAAGTGAATAACAAAGATCCAGGACAGACTGATCTAGCAGATCAAAGTGGGTGAAGGAAACTACATCATGCACATGATAGACCAAACACAAGGCCAAAAATCATGCTACAGATGACTAAAGATAGAAGACGTGAATCACAAGGAAAAGAATATGGTGATGATGATTGATGAGCTGTAAGTCATCAATCAAGGACATGAGATCTGATTAGATATGATGATCAGAGATTGGATGCAGATTTAGTGCATGGCATAAACCTTAGCGTGCCAATATTCAAACTCACTTTTAGGTGGGAAAATTTGGCTATAAGAGTGTGAGCCAAAGAAGTAGATCTAGGGGCTACACAATAGAGTATTATTGGTGTAGTGAGTGCAATCCCTAGAGTTAATCAGTCAAGTGTCTAGTGATAATCACAGAGGAGACATAGTGCCTAAGAGAGAGAACTGACAAGAAGTGTTAAACCAACAAGGGTAAGGCAACCAATAGAATATTAGAAAGTTTGAAATAAGGATGAACCATTAGTGATAGGACCGGTAAGAAGGAAACAATAAGAGAATTGGTGAGAATGTTAGAGAAGATAAGACACTGCAAAGATTGAGTAGAGGAGAGACTAGAACCAAGAGAGAGAAGAGTACCGACAAAGAAGAAGTAGAGTATCGACATAGAATAAGTAGAGGTTGAACCGATGAGGTTACAACAAAGAGAAGGTGAGTAGAGAACCGATAGAGAATTGAGTAGAGGTGAACTGATGGAAAGACAAGTGTGAGGGGTTACATAATCCATTTGTAATGAGGTTATTACTTTGTATGGATATATCATTATAATCACCGATTTGGATCTCAGAGCAAGGGTTGGTGCTCCTTGGGTTGGTGCCCTAAAATAAGGGGTTGGCTCCCTAAAGAAAGAGTGGTACTCCTCAGGTTGGTGCCCTAAATTATGTAACCAAGGTTTTCATTGTGAGGCTGGATTGGTGCAGTAGACTCCAACAATATTTCTCACTGAGGTCTTTCCCATCTTGGAATTTCCTCATATATACCAGTGTTATGTGATGTGCCCTTTCTGTGTGGTTGCATTGTGTTGTCTTGCCTTTTCTTACCAGTAGGTTATATTGATATAAGGTTGTTAGCAGGTAAATATGCCTTAGGTTGAAAAGGGTAAAGTTTGAAAACCACTGATTCACCCCCCCTCTCAGTGGCATATTTTATCCAACATGATCTTCCTGCCTGTAAATGCACAAGACATTAACAAAACCTATCCAAGGTATACAAAAGATTCTATCTAAATTAGTTATGTAAGAAAAGATGAAGGTTGGGGTTCTTGTGAGATACAAAGGGGGCTAACATTTGACTCAAAAATTGCATTCAAAGATGGATTCAACACAATCAACTACAACTAAGAAAACTAAAAGAGATGCATTTATAAAAGGAGGTGATAATTCACACAAATGTGAATAAACTGAATCTAGGTAAAACAAACAAATCTTTATTAATGTATGGCAAAGAAAATTTAAAAAATGCAAAAGAATATAGTTTTCTGTAGGAGAAAAGAGAGAAGATCCTATACAAATGTTGAAAATTTTTCTTAATAGTTCAGGCATAACTCAGATGGTTACAATTAAGAAACCTTAACCCTACTAGGGTTAGGTTACAAAATATCAGAGGGAAGGAAGATCACATTGATAAGCTGATTTGATTGCATGCATGACAGCCTCTGAAGGTAGTCCTCTGCAACATAGGGAAAAGAAAAATATCCTTGCAAGGAAGATATCGCTGTCTTGATGGCATGCAAAACACACTTGTAGGGAAAAAGTCTCCATCCTGCATTGAATAAGCATGGGCAGTGGAGGAAAAAGACTTGAAAAATTCATCTCTAGAGTTATGGTGATTGAATCAGGCAGTTGGAGTGAAATTTGATAAAAAAATGGGGCCTTTTTCTCCAATATTTGTGTTATGCACCTTGACACTTCTTGAGCATCCATATTTTCAACCTACCCATGAGTCTAAATCCTCACCATCAGATCTTCCATTTTGTACAAAGATGGACATGTGAGATGGCATCAAAATGTCTCCATAGGCATTGACAAGACATAAGACATTGATGAGACACTAAATTCACTTCAATACCGTTTAGAACTCTGGTTGAAAAGGCCTTCACTATCTTCTAGTCGAGCCCACTGAAATCCTGCATTTTGCTAAGGCATGGAATTTTGACTAGAAGAAATAATTGCTTTATTTGCCCACAAAGGTTTGGGAAAAATGTCCCCTTTCCATTTGTAAGCTGGACCCACCAAAATCCACTTGGGATGACATGTCGCGCGAGACCCTCAATGCCCCTTGGCCTCTTTCGGCAAGACATGGCATTTTGCCAAGATGCCTCTCATATCTGTCATCCTTGAAAACCTTTAAGAAAAAGGACCCTCTTCACTAACTCACAGGTCGGGTCCTACCATTGCATATCGTGTATTCGCGTGAAAATGGAAGATCGAAATAGGGAACAAAAGAGGAAGTGTTCCTGTTCAGTGCGACAAGGTGATACCAAAGAAACCCTACCAATCGGTAGCATCGCTTATCACACAGTTGCATGAAAGTGGAAAAGTAGAACAAGGAATAAAAAGTGGAAAGCTCTCGACTGCATGATAAGAAATGAAAAGACCTACCACTAGTTGGTAGTGGGTGAAAGGGGTCAGTCCTGCCATGAACTTAGGACCCTTGAACTAGTGAAGTTAGAGTGGTTTGATTGTTGCGACCGATCAACATAAAAATAAAACTTGGAGCCCAAATAGATGAAAAGACCCCAACTTCTCGCTGCCAACATAGTGTGCATAACATGCAGGTTATGCAAAACAAAAGATAGGTTATTTGCATGGCAGTGTTGACACAAAAATGATCAACATAAACTATGTCCATAAAACTAAAAATATATAGAAATTTCTTACATTAACTTAATGAAATGAATAATTCAATCAGTTGTGGATTTAAAAAATAATTAGCAAAGAATTAAACAAAATACAAGATATGCTTTGGGAAAACATTTTTGAGAGAAAATGTAGCCTCCAAAGCATACCTATTGTATTATTTAGTAACAAAATAGTTGCACTAAATGCACAAAGAATCAATGCTATGTAATGAGAATGAGGAGATAATCAACATTTGGCTCTTGGAGGCAATTTGATTGCATATGTACCAACTTTCACACATTATGTCCAACCTATGAATAATTCAATGATATTTGAGACATACATGCATAGTCATATTATAATATGAGAACCACATACAATAATAAACCAAATGTGGAGAAAACTTGAGAATATAACCTTCTTGTAAACACAAGGTTTATCATAAATCTCCATCTCAACCATCAAACACATGGTCAAGACCAAAACTGTAATGCCCCGCCAGGAAACCCCGAAGGGATAAGCCAAAACACAAGAATACAGCGCAATAATTTTTTTTTTTAAAGTTACACCACATTAAGATACAACAAGATAACAAAGATTCAGATTACATAGCGGAAGACATCAACCAACACCTAAAGAGTTTCCCAACGAGATTACTTAAATTTCACAATTCACTTAACTCACACAATTAATCCAATAAGCTGATTACCTTAATAACGAGATAATTCTTAATTAGGATAATTTCTTTCAAAAGATGGAAATATAAATCACAAGCAAAGATTCATCCATTAAGATCTATTCATAATCTTCATTCAAGCTGTTCATAAAAATACAAGCCATACCTCTAATATTCTAACACACTAGAATTTCATCATAAACATATGAGATCTTTTCAAGCATACTTAATTTCCTTAGCAACAACTGAATATATTCCATTACTCTAAGTTACATTCTTTCATATTCCAATTTATTGCATTTAAAAGACGATTGCATACATGCATCTACGATAAATCTCATCTAAACCACTTATGCATTCAATCAAAATGGCATTCAAGAAAGGACAGCATAAAAGCATTTAAAGTTAATTCCATCTTATCCACTTATACGTTCTAACATAAGCTAATCATACATGATAAAGCTGAATAAAGGAAACATAAGAGAATAACATCACATAACACCATAAGGATCTCGGAGTTCATCCCTAAAGGGCTACATCTCCGGGTCTGCTCAACTGCAAGACCCCTCTGATAAATAATAAAGTTAAGAATACATGAGGTTACACCTTTACAATCTGGCCATCAAGGCGAAATATAAACAATATACACACGACCACATCGGTCAATTAATACATAAACGATCCTTGAAAAGGAAAGGATCCAGCTGAACATAATCAAAGCTAAAACAAAGGTCCATTGGAGCATCCACAAAATTGAGTCATCACCACCCAAGGTCTAACATGAAACTAGGTACTCACAAGGGCAAAGGAAATAGGACGACTGACAAAAGTGCTCCTAACAGGACAAAACGACAACACACTAGTGAACATAGGGACAAGTGTCATCACACAACCTGGTATGGTTACCATGGCAAGTCTTCATAGGTCCCGGCCCCATACACTGGGTTACCCTAACAACCTAATCCGAGCTTCCAACCCATCCAAGCCTCATGTGGACCCACACATCCTCTCGTGAAGACAAGGATGATGGTTTGCCATTTCAGGCCTTCGCACAGCATGTCGAGCCTATGTTAGTACTCGTCCCATGTGTGAGGCACATTATCTTACTTAGAGATTACATTCTAATCTACTGTTAGGTTATCACTTATTAGACTCACTTTCGACGGGTTACCCAGTAGCCACTTTGGGTGCGGCCCCCAATCGAAAGCCACTTTCCCATACGACACTAAACTATACTCAGACGAACTCAAAACCCAAGGAATACACATGGTCAAACGAACGGAGTTCAAGAAGGAGGGGACAACCATCTGGTCAAACACGAATCATCATTCGACACCCACACGAAGGATTTGACCAAATACGACACTACCACAAAACAACAGTCAACCCATACAACAAGGACCCATCAAACAAAACATGACTTGCCATATCATAATCAAAAGCGAATATAGAAATTAAACTCGCATAGGCAATAATCAGCAGATACAATCTTTTCGAATTGATCTAAACATTAAAAGTAGATCAAGTTTTCTACATGATCTATATTAGATTGCAGTTATCTACCTCATCTAGGTATAGGTTGTTCTTGGTTTCCTAACTCACTGATGTTCATTACATCGAACATACAAAAATACGCCATAACGAGCTCTTTAACCAATTTCACAAGAATATAATCTAAACAACCATTAACTAACTAATTAAGATCTTTAATCTTCAATTAAAACATCACTGACGTACCGGTTCAAAACCAACCTCTATAGTTTCACATTTTCCAATCCTAGATGCACTATACAGATCCCGAAAATATAAATATGTCAGGGAATCCAAAAGTAGATCTTCATTTCCAAAATCCAAATATTACTTCCTTATGCACGTATAAAAGAATCGTTAATTAACTGTTAATTAACGAGTATATTTATTAATCCACGATAAATAAAATACACACAATTAATAACTAAAAGTGCACAATAACCCAGTTAATTATTAGTTAATATATAATTATTAATCTTTATTAATAAAATATATTTTACTAATAATTATTTCATTACACAAATCTCAAATTAAATATCGATTATATTATATATAAAAATTAATTCCCATTAATAATATATATTAAATAATTAATAAATAATTGAAAACTTTATTTAAAAAAAATATTTTTAATTTAATAAATTTATTTATTTATTTATTTTTAAATAAAAAAAATAATGAAAAAAAATGAAAAAACTTTATTTTGAAAACTCCAAGGGCAGACCCACGTGGGGGCCACGTGGGCCTCCCTTTCCCCACAGGAAGGGCTGGGGAGACCATGACGTGGTCTCCACCCAGCCTAGGCTGCATGGAGAGCACGGCATGGCCTCTCGCAGGCCTCTCCCCAAGCTTAGGGAAGCCTTGGCTCTCCCCAAACATGGGTCGAGGGCCTTGGCAATACCGTAACCCCAAATCTGCCATAACAATTTCCCACGCAGATAATATTATGTTATATTTTTTTTTTTTAAAAAAATTGTTGTTAGAATTTCATACACAACAAAGAAAAAACACAGTCTCACAGAGATTGAAATAAATAATAATTTTTTTTTTTGGTTTTCTTTTTTTTTATTCTTTCATAAGCAATAGTAAAAATACCCAGATTAGGAAAGGGGAAAATTTCTCCAAAACCAATAGCATATTGGCCAAATAAGATTGATCTTCACAAATTTAACATCTAATCTACCAAACCCCCAACTAAATTTCAATTTTATTTATTTTAAATCATTCTTAGCAAACCAGAAATTGATTTGAAAACAAAGAATGAAATCAAGGAGGGATAATTCAAGATCTTATTTCCATTCTACTCTATTAATCAATCAAACCGATTCTTTTCAATAACAATTTCATTTCTTCAACCAGAACAATAAATTCTTTTGGCAACAAGAAAACAATTTAGAAACCTACCTTCATACGCAATCCTGGTAGAGATTTACTGAAGAGCCCCAACCCGCAAGCTCAAGAATTCCTCCTTCCAGAGTCCCCCAATTTCATCCCAAAAATCCTTTTTTTAACAAAGCATTTTCCAAAAATCTCCATCCTCCAAAATTCCCCAAAAATATTAGGTTATAAGGGAGAGTTGACCAAAATTCCATTTTTGGAATTAAAATTTTTATTTAAAATTAATTCTTTTCTAACTATTACAATAAATTAAATTGCTTTCCAATTCAGAATCGATTTTCTCATTTAATTCAATTTAACCTTTCTAATCTCAAAAGCCAATAGAATACAATTAAATCTATTGCAATTAAATACAAAACTTTCTTTTTCGACAGCATATACAAAATGCATTTAATATTCAAAATCAGCTATTTAATTGAACTTACTCCCAATTTAGAACGAGCAATCCAATATCAACGGAAATCGCATAACGAAATCCCGATTAATCTAGTCCATTAATCTCTAATGCACAAACACAATATATAATCAAAATAATTACTAAGGACTAATTAATCAATTTAACCATACACACCAAGCATGCAAACCGAGAAGGTCAACCAAACAGACGACTCACAAACCCGAACAAAAAGGGATTACTGACGACGATTGACGATGCTCACCTGAGCACGAATAGGGTCAACTAGGGTCTTACGACCACCTAATCCAACTCTAAGGATTAAAGAGGTACACTCAAACCTGCAAATTTAGGTGAAGACGAACCTTGCACTCATGCGGTGTTGTACCTGAACTCTCCGACAACCAAGAGTCATACATGCATACATATATAAACTTAATGAAAGCGTTATCCCGATATTAATACCACGAAATAGGAACACTGAATAACTTGCATACAACTAGCGTGAAAACCACATCAACAGTTGTGCATTAAATCAAACATCTGACTATAACATAATATGGAGATAAACTAACCAAGATTAAACTCAGATTAGAAATTGATTAGGGCAGGGGTACTACATTCTCCCCCCCTAGGTTCCGACTTACTCCTAGAAGTCATAAGGCTAGATGGAGAACATGTCGTACGCATCAGCCCTGAAACTCATTCAACAAAGATCAAATTGCACATAGAAATCTTTCCATAAATAAATGAAATATTATTGCAAAATCCTTTACAAACGCCATTATCCATTGGCAAGATACATCTAAATCCATACATTTCTTATAACATTCTAGAAATTATCCACAATCATAGCAGAGAAACCAGAATTTCTTCCTTTCATTACACCAAAATAAAGCATTACAAGGAGGTAAACAACAATTACCATAATCATCTACCAAGAATGACAAGAAAACATGGCATCATGACCAATTTCTGTTACCAATACATCTTTATCATAACATTTTATTGAATAGAACTAGCTTAAATATCAATTTCAACAACCAAATTAACTTTCATGAAATAAGAGCAACATAGATAACTCAATTGTTTACACTTGCCAAGCATATAAAAACCTTTCCAAAGACTATGTCCCATAACATAGTGACAAGTTAACACAATTTACTCCATGATACAAATAATAACCATCCACATAACTGGAATACATAACTCAAAAGGCCACATGTGAGCATGTCTAATGCTCGGTCAAAGATAACATGCATCATCAGCATCTCTATGCCTAATCTCAGAACAACAATATGATCATAAATATCCAATATCTCACTCAAGGCTCGATGGTGCTAGGCACACCATAGCGGTGCTACCTTCCATACAAGACCTTTGTGAATATCCCTTGTTGAGCAAGGTGGTTAGCCTCCAAGAGATAGTCACCACACATAGGTAGGTAGTGGGTCCTAGCTGCATCACAGCCTCACACACCCCCATCCTCAAGGTTCCCTACATCTACTTCCTCGCACACACTCTACCAATTCCGTATCATACGTCTTTGGAGAGGAATTTCACATTTCAACACAAGACCAACATCCGAAAACAATAAGGATAAACTAGTTTAGCCACCAAAGTACAGATGAATAAAGATAATAAATCATCAATTCCAACAGTAAGGCAAGAAAAAAAATAAAAAAATCCGGAATTGCAACACCAAATCAAAAGTGCAAAAGATCACAGGATCATGGCTAAACCTTCAAAGTCAACATAAAATAAATTGCTGATCCCCAAGATAATAATAAGAATATCACAACTGCACATAACATCACTATGTGACTAACATCTAGCCACTAATGAGGAAGGGAGGAACAACTGACTAGCTATTGCAATAGCTCATCATGTGGTGCGACATAGTCACACTACCCACATGGCATGGCGATGTGCACCTCGACATCACCCCGCATCACGTCATCACGCGGCATGGCAATACCCCAAGCAGAGAACACACGCAATGGACATATCCCGCATGGTAGTGTACCTCGCAGAAAAAGCACACGCAGGTCACATCCCGCATAGCGACGTATCTAGAAGGATACTCGTCGTAAGTCAGAGGTATACATGACTAGGGTCCACCCACATGCCCACCAACACATACTAACTGGCAGCACAAGCGAGCAAACCTACCCTTCATGAAGACAAGGCAAAGGATCCCCAAATCACACCATCACTATACACAAGAATC
Organism: Cryptomeria japonica; assembly: GCF_030272615.1. Lineage (NCBI taxonomy): Eukaryota > Viridiplantae > Streptophyta > Pinopsida > Cupressales > Cupressaceae > Cryptomeria > Cryptomeria japonica. The sequence continues at coordinate 924,554,797 of NC_081407.1, forward strand.
AACATCCAAATGCTCAAATAGAGGAGAGGAATAGGCTATCACATATAAACCTATAAATAGATTCATCAAAAGGGAAAGTATTGAGTACACCTTTGATACAGTTTAGTAGTACAACTATATCATTCCTCGAAGTAGAGAAGCTAAAGTTGCTTCGCGCCGACATTACTCATACGCCAATCCATACTATTCAAGGAACGGTTACTTCGAATACTACCTCATAACATACTGAGTTACCCACAACCCAAGGTTTGGTACTCAGTAGGGAAACAATTAAGCAACATCACATAAACAATATGGTTTCCCATACTCATAAGCAACATATCCTCCATGGTTGATTACTTCACCAATCCATGGGCACATATAATAAGCACTGGTTTCTTACAATACACACAAAAATACCAGTACTGGTTTAGGCACATTTACGGGGAGTACTTTTCAGTACGCTAACATCTATTCAAGGAAGATTTTAATTATGCTTTCTATATAAATAACTGAATCAAGTTTACTCTAGATACAAGTACTGAAATTATTAACAATTCACAATTACATAAGGAAATAACATCATTCCTATATCTTTATCAAATTTCACTAAGCATTCGCAACTAAATTACTTAGCTATGCAAATTCTTTTCCCAAAGAGGACTTTCATCTATCACTATGAAGCCAAAATGCAATAGTACAATTTCACATGTTTTATAAACATTCTATTTAAATCAATGCGTTCCTTAATACCATTTCTAAAAATCTTATGATCAGGCAAAGAGAAGGAAAAGAGAGTTTGATAATCAAACTGTTTCCTACAAAGACACAAGATCAATCAAGACCACACTATAATATAAAATTTCTCACTATAAGCCTATCATTATAATTACATGGTTTTCATTTCGTTATCGATAGAAGGATGACAATCAGCTTAACAAAACACTTCCAATAGTTATGGTTGCAACAGGAGGTTCTAGTTTTCCAAACAAAGCAGAGATCAAGACAGGCAATCTTTTCGATAATACCAGACCTCTTGAGAACACTCTCTTATACTTAATACAAAACAGACACATGTCATAATTTGCAACCTATTAAGAAATCACATTACGATAAAAAGGTAAGCAAGGAGCTATCACCCAAATAAAACATATTAATGCATACACATTGAACAAGCTTTTCATTCACACTTTCTAAACACATTAAGGTAATTACATATACCCAAAAGCGAGTTCAATGGAGCATTTGCTAAAATAAATCTTCAATCAAACTGGTTTAATGAAACACATAAAACAATCTTTTGGGGAACACATTAATACTCTCTCGAAGCTACAATAACATGCTCCTTTTAATACTTCTTCTACAAACCAAGCAGTTTCACATAATTCAACTATTCGCATATTAGTACACCTCACTTAAAATAAAATTTAATTATGTTACTCCTACAAAATACACATGGAGAATTCTTTAAACGTACACATACAATTTTCTCCCAACAACCAAAATAAATTTTTAAACCCAAAGCCCTTTTATTATCTAAACACATAAGCATCATAGGGTTCACACAAGGGTTCAAGAAGTCACAGCCTTTTTCTCACAAACAAGAAAACCCAAATCAGAGATAATTACACATATCCTAATCATTTTAATTTCCAGAAAGAAAGAGAGGAATGGTGATGATCATTTAATTTTCTACAAAATAAGCATTCAATATTGCCATACTAGTCCTTCATGTGGACAACACTAAGCTAGATCATAATCTTAAACACGCACGATACGCACTTTCAGATTCAAGACAAGCACTGACCAACCCAAATGGATTAGTCTAAAGAGTACAACACTCAAAAAGGGAAGGTACATATGACTCTCTTTCAAAATATGAGTAATCGTAGACCCAGACATCAATAAGCAAACAATGCACATATAAACACTCAAACACCAACATCAAGAAGGTGAAACCAAGGTGTGAACACACACGTTACACACAAGTTACGGTCTGCTCAATCACTCACATGCAAAAGGAGGACAATCATAAACATAAGGTCGATACACCTCACACCAAAAGAGGGCACACGCGACACCAGAGATCCCAGTGTTTGTAACATGGGCTCTGATACCAAATGTAATGCCCCGCCAGGAAACCCCGAAGGGATAAGCCAAAACACAAGAATAGAGCACAATAATTTTTTTTTTAAAAGTTACACCACATTAAGATACAACAAGATAACAAAGATTTAGATTACATAGCGGAAGACATCAACTAACACCTAAAGAGTTTCCCAACGAGATTACTTAAATTTCACAATTCACTTAACTCACACAATTAATCCAATAAGCTGATTACCTTAATAACGAGATAATTCTTAATTAGGATAATTTCTTTCAAAAGATGGAAATATAAATCATAAGCAAAGATTCATCCATTAAGATCTATTCATAATCTTCATTCAAGCTGTTCATAAAAATACAAGCCATACCTCTAATATTCTAACACACTAGAATTTCATCATAAACATATGAGATCTTTTCAAGCATACTTAATTTCCTTAGCAACAACTGAATATATTCCATTACTCTAAGTTACATTCTTTCATATTCCAATTTATTGCATTTAAAAGATGATTGCATACATGCATCTATGATAAATCTCATCTAAACCACTTATGCATTCGATCAAAATGGCATTCAAGAAAGGATTGCATAAAAGCATTTAAAGTTAATTCCATCTTATCCACTTATACGTTCTAACATAAGCTAATCATACATGATAAAGCTGACTAAAGGAAACATAAGAGAATAACATCACATAACACCATAATGATCTCGGAGTTCACCCCTAAAGGGCTACATCTCCGGGTCTGCTCAACTACAAGACCCCTCTGATAAATAATAAAGTTAAGAATACATGAGGTTACACCTTTACAATCTGGCCATCAAGGCAAAATATAAACAATATACACACGACCACATCGGTCAATTAATACATAAACGATCCTTGAAAAGGAAAGGATCCAGCTGAACATAATCAAAGCTAAAACAAAGGTCCGTTGGAGCATCCACAAAACTGAGTCATCACCACCCAAGGTCTAAAATGAAACTAGGTACTCACAAGGGCAAAGGAAATAGGACGACTGACAAAAGTGCTCCTAACAGGACAAAACGACAACACACTAGCGAACGTAGGGACAAGTGTCATCACACAACCTGGTATGGTTACCATGGTGAGTCTTCACAGGTCCCGGCCCCATACACTGGGTTACCCTGACAACCTAATCCGAGCTTCCAGCCAATCCAAGCCTCATGTGGACCCACACATCCTCTCGTGAAGACAAGGATGATGGTTTGCCATTTCAGGCCTTCTCACAGCATGTCGAGCCTATGTTAGCACTCGTCCCATGTGTGAGGCACATTATCTTACTTAGAGATTACATTCTAATCTACTGTTAGGTTATCACTTATTAGACTCACTTTCGATGGGTTACCCAGTAGCCACTTTGGGCGCGGCCCCCAATCGAAAGCCACTTTCCCATACGACACTAGACTATACTCAGATGAACTCAAAACCCAAGGAATACACATGGTCAGACGAACGGAGTTCAAGAAGGAGGGGACAACCATCTGGTCAAACACGAATCATCATTCGACACCCACACAAAGGATTTGACCAAATACGACACTACCACAAAACAACAGTCAACCCATACAACAAGGACCCATCAAACAAAACACGACTTGCCATATCATAATCAAAAGCGAATACAGAAATTAAACTCGCATAGGCAATAATCAGCAGATACAATCTTTTCAAATTGATCTAAACATTAAAAGTAGATCAAGTTTTCTACATGATCTATATTAGATTGCAGTTATCTACCTCATCTAGGTATAGGTTGTTCTTGGTTTCCTAACTCACTGATGTTCATTACATCGAACATACAAAAATACGCCATAACGAGCTCTTTAACCAATTTCACAAGAATATAATCTAAACAACCATTAACTAACTAATTAAGATCTTTAATCTTCAATTAAAACATCACTGACGTACCGGTTCAAAACCAACCTCTATAGTTTCACATTTTCCAATCCTAGATGCACTATACAGATCCCGAAAATATAAATATGTCAGGGAATCCAAAAGTAGATCTTCATTTCCAAAATCCAAATATTACTTCCTTACGCATGTATAAAAGAATCCAAAATTAACTGTTAATTAACGAGTATATTTATTAATCCACGATAAATAAAATACACACAATTAATAACTAAAAGTGCACAATAACCCAGTTAATTATTAGTTAATATATAATTATTAATCTTTATTAATAAAATATATTTTACTAATAATTATTGCATTACACAAATCTCAAATTAAATATCGATTATATTATATATATAAATTAATTCCCATTAATAATATATATAAAATAATTAATAAATAATTGAAAACTTTATTTAAAAAAAATATTTTTAATTTAATAAATTTATTTATTTATTTATTTTAAATAAAAAAAATAATAAAAAAAATGAAAAAACTTTATTTTGAAAACTCCAAGGGCAGACCCACGTGGGGGCCACGTGGGCTTCTCCCACGTGGGCCTCCCTTTCCCCACAGGAAGGGCTGGGGAGACCATGACGTGGTCTCCACCCAGCCTAGGCTGCGTGGAGAGCACGGCATGGCCTCCCGCAGGCCTCTCCCCAAGCTTAGGGAAGCCTTGGCTCTCCCCAAACATGGGTCGAGGGCCTTGGCAATACCGTAACCCCAAATCCGCCATAACAATTTCCCACGCAGATAATATTATATTATATTTTTTTTAAAAAAAAAAATTGCTGTTAGAATTTCATACATAGCAAAGAAAAAACACAGTCTCACAGAGACTGAAATAAATAATAATTTTTTTTTTGGTTTTCTTTTTTTTTATTCTTTCATAAGCAATAGTAAAAATACCCAGATCAGGAAAGGGGAAAATTTCTCCAAAACCAATAGCATATTGGCCAAATAAGATTGATCTTCACAAATTTAACATCTAATCTGCCAAACCCCCAACTAAATTTCAATTTTATTTATTTTAAATCATTCTTAGCAAACCAGAAATTGATTTGAAATCAAAGAATGAAATCAAGGAGGGATAATTCAAGATCTTATTTCCATTCTACTCTATTAATCAATCAAACCGATTCTTTTGAATAACAATTTCATTTCTTCAACCAGAACAGTAAATTCTTTTGGCAACAAGAAAACAATTTAGAAACCTACCTTCATACGCAATCCTGGTAGAGATTTACTGAAGAGCCCCAACCTGCAAGCTCAAGAATTCCTCCTTCCAGAATCCCCCAATTTCATCCCAAAAATCCTTTTTTAACAAAGCATTTTCCAAAAATCTCCATCCTCCAAAATTCCCCAAAAATATTAGGTTATAAGGGAGAGTTGACCAAAATTCCATTTTTGGAATTAAAATTTTAATTTAAAAATAATTCTCAAAATTAATTCTTCTCTAACTATTACAATAAATTAAATTGCTTTCCAATTCAGAACCGATTTTCTCATTTAATTCAATTTAACCTTTCTAATCTCAAAAGCCAACAGAATACAATTAAATCTATTGCAATTAAATACAAAACTTTCTTTTTCGACAGCATATACAAAATGCATTTAATATTCAAAATCAGCTATTTAATTGAACTTACTCCCAATTTAGAACGAGCAATCCAATATCAACGAAAATCGCATAACGAAATCCCGATTAATCTAGTCCATGAATCTCTAATGCACAAACACAATATATAATCAAAATAATTACTAAGGACTAATTAATCAATTTAACCACACACACCAAGCATGCAAACCGAGAAGGTCAACCAAACAGACGACTTGCAAACCCGAACAAAAAGGGATTACCGACGACGACTGACGATGCTCACCTGAGCACGACTAGGGTCAACTAGGGTCTTACAACCACCTAATCCAACTCAAAGGATTAAAGAGGTACACTCAAACCTGCAAATTCAGGTGAAGACGAACCTCACACTCATGCGGCGTTGTACCTGAAATCTCCTGCAACCAAGAGTCATACATGCATACATATATAAACTTAATGAAAGCGTTATCCTGATATTAATACCACGAAATAGGAACATTGAATAACTTGCATACAACTAGTGTGAAAACCACATCAACAGCTGTGCATTAAATCAAACATCTGACTATAACATAATATGGAGATAAACTAACCAAGATTAAACTCAGATTAGAAATTGATTAGGGCAGGGGTACTACAAAAACCACAAAATAAGTGATTTCTAATACCATTAGATAAACTAGACACCTAAATCACATGCAAAACTAGTACCCAAAAATAATGTAAGCAAATTGTTAAATGGAAATTTTTTTCCAACTTGGGTTATATATTTTGGTTTTATTTGCATTTTTGTAAGCATACTCATGAGAATCTAGCTAACTAAAGTTCCACCTTGTTATGTGAATTTTCCCCAACGGAAAATAAAGTTATAAAATATTCCTTTAGAATTAAAAGCGTGATAAAAAATAAAGGATAGTGGTCTATGCAACCCATAAATAGTGGTCTATGCAACTTACCTTATTTATTACATAATGATGTTGTGCCTTATGGTGATAGTTCATTATCTTCTCATGTTGATTCTATTGACGCTTCCTTGCATGATAATAAATTCCATGATGATATTATTTATCTTAGTGGGGAGTTATTATTTGATTACTTTGATGGTTCTAGTGATGCATCTTACATATTAAGTCATTCTTTCTTGCAAGTCATGAGTACATATATAATAATTAAAATAAAAATAAGTTCCTCCTAAAGTGTCTAAGATTTAAATGATGTTTATCCCACTTAAAGTAAAATTAGAACATATAAACTTCATTGTAGAATGATTGATTAAAACTAATAAACACCAATAAAAGATAAAACAATCAACACAAGTGCACATGAGAACACTAGGTATATGTGAAAAACCATGGTGAGAAGACCTTCTTGGAACCACTATCAAAATACAGCCTCATGAAATAGAAACAAGATTACAGTTGGTTTTATGGAATGAGCCCAAAGGAAGTACACACTCTTTGAAGTTTGCCTAGACTTATAAAGACTCTTTAAAGAGGTTCACAACCTTAAAGAATGATGTAATGAAGAAAAAAAACTTGAATCAGAATAGCCTTTGGCTTACTGCCTCCAATTCATTATCACCACTTCAGATACCTTTGGCTCAGTACCTCTAGTAGACTAAAATCACTTCAATGAATATTGTAGCCTTTGGCTCATTTCCTCCAAAATGATATTGGTAATTCATCTTGAATGCTCACCTCTATGCTTTTCCAACACATTATATTTAATATATATGCTTTGCACGATTCAATAATCCTTCTCTGAGTCGATCAGAGATGGAAAACATGAAATGTACATTAGGCTAGCCCAAAACACCTTCGTAGAGAAAGGAAACCCACTACGGTCATATCTAGAAGATTAACATGACCAAAATCATCTTTGAAACTCATTCCCAAATAGGCACATCCATCAAGAATCAACGCAAATCACTTAAAGTTGGCAACAAGGTGATGTGTATCACTTTACTAGTTAGCCTAGAAACACACTTGCCAAGAAAAAATAAATATTGTGATTCACATAAAAACTTAGCTCAACACAAAATAATCTTGCCACATCCTCTGAAGCTAGCTCAAACACCCAAATACATGGTACACATGATAATTTAAGCCTTGTTGACCAAATAATCACAAATATCCCAAATGTCAATCATTAGACAACATGTGACTTTATAGAGAAAAAAATATGATATGCAAACTACATAGAGACGTTCGATGAGAGTCCAACAAAATTTCCATACACTTATTTCATAGTTTGATGCCAATCAATTTGGTGCAAGAAAGCATATATAGAATACTTCATTCTTGGTAAGCCATTAAACACAATCTTAAGATAGAACATTAATAATCATACTTGTAGTATATTTCAACACTTGAAACTAGAATTAAGATATTGCATGAACAACATGAGAATGTCCATGAAACTACAAGAGAAAACACATGAATGCATAGAAATGTAGAGAATTTCTTGGATTGTTTCTAATATACAACCAAATTATCTATATACTACAATTACTATAGACATCTATAGAAACTTATGTGTCTTGAAATAAGAAATATACATCATTCATGACACATACACGCTAATTTATGAATCAAAACTCCATATCTAAAAAATGTGGAGAAATGCAGAGCATTCTCATGTCTCTAGTACAACTTCCTGCATTCTTATTCTTTCAACAATATGTAGAGACTAAAACTTCTTTGTAACATCAATTCCTTATTAGGAGCAACAAAAGAGATAGAACAATGATTTATAACATGTTCATGATTATCAACATCATATCCAATTCACCATAGTGTTGACAACATGTTATCACTGATTAAAAATGGGCTTTTCTTTTCCCATAATTGGCTATGGTTTGTTGAAATTTTGAGTAAGGCGCATTTTCAAATGCTTCAGCTTTGTTTTAGGCCTTAAGGGTTTAGGGTTTTTTGATTTTAGATTTCCTAATGTTTGTTTAAAACCCTTGGTTTCTTTTTCCTTGTTGCTTTATCCACTTAAGTGATGGGTCATGGGATCGTAGGATGTGTCCCCCCTTGTTTTTGCCTAAGCGGTCATGTTAATTAATCGCGAAAATTTATGCCTTATGTGTCTTCCTCCTAAAGTTGTCGGGCCTAGTAACTAGTGTGCATCTCGCAGATGGATCTACGGCTTTTGCTATTTCGCTAGGCGAAGTTGCGCATAGTTTCAAACTAGCGAAGTTGCGAAAATGACATGGCATGCCACCTAGGCAGTCTAGCTGGTTGATGAGAGCAAGTAAAATGGTGGCACGCGGTGCTACTTACAACAAGTCAGCAGGATAGGATTAAAGGTTAAAAGGTGGGTCCCAGAGGTGAGTCAGATCACAGAAGGGGATGTGACCTAGCAAATACAGGTGTCATGAATTGATCGAAGCCCAGTGTTTTCTCTTGGCAAATGAAAAAACAACATGTCAGCTCTAGAAGTGATTGGACGCCAGGTGTTCGAAGTTAAATCAAAGGGCCCACCCCTCACGGAGTCTATTTAGATTGTTAAGTACCGAGAAACTAGAAAATGATCTGACGGCTCACGTTATTTCGCGAAGGAAAAGTGACCGAGGTTTAAAGACCGCGAAATGGCGAAACGGTGGTGGGCCCGGAAATGAAAAGGACTCGTGTTCAAAATGACTAAAGGGCCACGCTTAACAGACAATCATCTTAGATTTAATCCAACGGCTAGTGCTGTTTCGCAGCTTGAACATGAAGGTGAAATACCTTTCGTGAAATGGCGAAAAGGTGGTGGGCCTGGAACAAGAAGAATTGTCTAAAGGTCTCCGCTTAAAGAGTGATTACTTTTAATAAAATTCATGGATCGCATTATTTCGCGAAGACAAAAGTGACCAAGGTTTAAAGATCGTGAAATGGCAAAACGGTGGTGGGCCCAAACAGATTGTCCAGCCAGCCTTAGTGGTGAATAAGAGAACGACACGTAGCAGAGAATGCAACAATCAGCAAGATGAGTCTGAGAATTTAAAAGGAAGGTGGGTCCCAGTAAGGAAAGGTGTTCGGAATTAAAGTTAGAGGGCCCACAGTCATTTAAAAAGGAGGTTTAGAAGGTAAAGACCGATCACATCCAGTTTGATCGGATGATCCACGCTGTTTCGCAAGATGAAGATGCACGGAAGATATCCTCTGCGAAATGGCAAAAGTGAAAAGGATTCGTTTTGATGCCAAGATGGATGGTGACGTGTACTTGAACATGTGGCTTTCGCAGACTGAAGTTTCCAGAGTGTCACCGACAGTTGTTGAGAAAGAGGGATATACCGTGCAGCTGACTCAAATCTGAACTTAGTAATTTTCCCCAGGGCAAATAGTCAGCTGCCACGTGGTGTCCAGTAACTAGAGAAAGAGTGGAGCAAGCCAGCCAATATAAAGGTCACACATAAAAGACAATCATTTCAGGTTTGATCTGATGGATGGCGCTATTTCACAGCTTGAAGTTGAGTGAAAGTTATGCTTTGCGAAACAATGAGAGCCCATTAGCTGCCAAGTAAAGATGCGGTTAGTGAAAAGATTGACCATCCAGGTAAAGGTTAAAGACCGAGCAGTTTGTGTCCCATCTAAAGGCTGGCGTTATTTCGCGAAAGCAAGATGCTTGAAAATTATGCTTTGCGAAATAGCAAAAAAGGGAAAATGCATCAGCGTCATGACCCATTGGAGTGAAATTTTTGAATTCTTGCATGAATTCAATTCTGAAGAGACAGCTAGGCATGCGAAATCAATGTTGCAGTTGAGAGGCCAGCCGCCATATATGATCTCCTATTAATTAAAATTAAGGCATTACGCTAAAGAGCATTTGTAAAAGAGCAGTTGCAGAGTGGACTTCTTGGGTTGCAGAGCTAATTCCTTCAAGTTCAATCAGGTTTTTTGTACTCTTATTCAGCCAACTTTGTAGATGTGTGTGTGTTTTAATTGAAGCTTATATTTGTCCTAGAATAATTGAAAGTGGTTGCTTGACTCTTGGCCTAGTTTTAAAAGATGGCACCAAAGAGAGAATTCTCAGGGAAAGTTAATTACCATGAAAGAGCCATTTGTGATGATTTCCTTGAACAGTTGGCATTGTTAACTAATATAGCTTCCAAAATGAGAGAATTGGTGCCAAGAGCTTCTCGCCTGAAAGTAGGAGAAGGTTTATATGATAAAGCGAACTGGATAAGAGACCCTCAAGTAGGGATGTCTGGGTTAGGAATTTTCAAGGCAGGATTTGGTATGAGAAATTCGCCAGCTCCTCAGAATAGCATATGGGAGTTGGATGTGGGGAAGTTGGTGGTCCCTGGGGTTTTCTTTGATGTAGATCTTTTGACCCAAATTGCACATAATTACGACCCAATTTCAAAGACTGTTACAGATATTAGCGGGAAGACCCTCATTGAGATTAATGATGAGGAATTCAGAAATGCCTTTGGGTTAAGTGAAAACACAAATTTTTTGGAGCCAATTGATTTCAAATCATTAGCTCAAGTGTATAATGTGTAGAAAAAAACCACCTTAGGAATGGGCCTCTCAAAGAATTCTTTTTGAAGATAGGCGGGTTGACTGTTGTGGGACCTAACACTGAAGAGCCCTTTTCTCTAAATTTGTTTACCCTTAGGGCTAAAGGATTATACTGGTCACTCTGCCAGATCCTAGGAGAAGATGCTAAGGCCAATATGCCAACTCATTATATGTTGATGGTGGCTCAGATTCTGAACCCTTCTGTGGCAATAACTTTTGACTATGCTACTTTCTTAACTGATGCTATCCACAATGGATTGATAGGGATCAAGAGTGGGAAAGTAGATAAGCCTTTCGGGTGGTATTCCCTCCTTATGCACTTATTTCTTTTTAAGGGTGGAGATTATTTTGCAAGTGGGATGGATTTGGTGAAGTAGAAGGATGGAGAGAAAATGCCAGTACAGCTATGGAGCACAACACTGTCATGGGATAGAGAGGATGCAAGTTTTTTAAGGTTTGACAGATGTTTTGCATCAAAAATTAGAACCCTTATCTGTTCAGAGAATCCAAGAGTTCCTAAGGTACTTTTGGAATTCATAAGGCCACAAGAATATGTGGAGGACATAAAAATTGTCCACAATTGGGGAGATATTTATTTATACCCTGTTTCCACAGTTTTCAGAGTATATGGTTTCGTAGGTACCCCATTTTTGTTGCCCTACCAAGTCCCTCTGAAAGTGGGAATTGCAGAAATTCTTAGGCAAATTGGTGTTGTACAGGAGGTAGAGTTGACAGGTAGAGGCAAAGGGACAATTTTTCCCACAATTACCATTGTACATCAATTTGTGATAACTAAAGGAGGTTGGAAATGCTTTGAAGATTTCCTTTGGCCCTACCATTTATCAACTGCAGTTTCTAGGTGTACTGATCTTGAATATTTTTTTAATGGTATGTTTAGGAAGAGGGCTGTATGCAAGGCCAAACCCCATCAATTTCAGTTCCCTAAGGACCTCATCAGGAATGAGTTTGACTTGGATGAACAAGAGCTGAGGAAAGAAAAATGGGTGGCCTACAAGAAGGCCTTGGACTTGGTGCACCAACTGGATATAAGCTATGACCCTTTGTCTAGCTTCCACCCCTTTGCTGGAAAAATGAAGTTTTTAATTCTTAGCTTTGAGGAGGTGATGCAAGCACTTAAAGAGAAGAGGGAGGTTGTAATTAGAAACAACCCTGAAAAGGCAAGATTGGTCTTGAATAGGTTTGCATCTGTTAGGCCAATCCCTCCTGGTAATTATATGTTGCACAAGAAATCTAACTACAGTGTACTTATGTCTACTTCAGGGGAGCCTTCTACCTCCAAAGGTAAGAGGAAGATACATGATGTCATTGACATCCTTGACAGCTCAAAGAAACAAAAGGTAGGAAAAGAAGTGCAACCTGAGGAACCTCTATACTCTCCCTCTCAAACTCCTATCCATATAGGAGATGAACAGGCAATAGCTGAACAATTATTGCAGTTAGGCAATTTAGGAGAAATCGCCTACACTTATGATGAGATAGAGAAAGGAATGCCAGAGGAGCCCACAGCTGCTGAGATGGATATCACCATCAATGAATTCAAAGGCCATGAGTGTGATCATTGATAAGTATAATGCCCAGTGTAATAAGAGGAAGAGTGAGCAGCCTCATAAAGACTCAACTACAATAGAGGAAGAAATAAAGCAATAAATGGTTAAAGAATTCAAAACCATTACTCCTCAACAGGGAAGAGACATGGTGAAACAGGTTGGGGTACTTATTCTCCCTGAATGGGATATAGCAGATGCTCTAGTCTTAGAAGTAGTAAGAAAGGAGACTAAACCTATGGAGGGAGTCACTTTCAATAAGGACAATGTAGCACTAGTTATGTGGTCATTGAAGAAAGATGAACAGAAGAAGAAGAAGGATACTTCAGGGTCAAGTTACCTTGGAGGCATGATGATAAAGAGAGTGCAGACTGTTATCACTGTTTTAAAATTGGGTTCTACTTTCCCCATAATTGGCTATGGTACTTTGAAAATATTCGAATAGGGTGTGATCCTAAGTGCTTCAGCTTTGTTCTAAACCTTAGGGGTTTAAGGGTTTTAATTTTTAGACTCTTTCCTTGCTAAGCCCTCTGGTTTCTATTTTGCCGTTACTTTATTTTCACTTAAGTCATGGGTCGCGGGGTCGTAGGAAGTGTCCCCCCCTTGCTATTTACCTAGGCGGTTATGTTGATTATTTGAAAATTTTTTGCCTTGTATTATTCCTTTCTAAAGTGTCGGGCCCAGTAAACGCCGATCAACTTGAGAGAAGATCCGACGGTCAGCGCTATTTCGCAAGGGTTAAGTGCTCACCCTTTAAGGCCGCGAAATAGCGAGAATGAATATCAGCCGTCCATGTGTCGTGACGGAGGAGGTAAAAGGTATAGTTGTCAGAGGTAGCTGGAGCCCCATGGCTTTCTTCTGGCGTATTAAAAGGTAGCACGTGGCACAAGTCACCACAGTCAGTGGGCCCACCATTCCTCAGGACCAAGGGTTCAAAAGTGGGCCCCAAAGATGAGTCGGCTCACAGGTGGAGATGACCTGGCAGGGACAGCTCTTACAATTCATTGAGACCCCGTGGCTCCTTCCAGCGAATGAAAAAGTGACAGGTCAGCTCCGAAAATGACAAGGCGCCAGGTGTCCATGACGTGTCCGTGGGCCCGCCTTTCCTGAAAGCTTCTAACAGGGTTTAAATGCTGAGCAAGTTGAGATATGATCTAACGGCTCGCGCTATTTCGCAGGGGTAAGATGCCCACTTCTTAAGGCCGCGAAATAGCGAGAGTTAACTAGGACCGTCCACATGTCTTGATGACACGCGGTCTAAAAGGAAACTGTGGGTCCCTATGGTTCATGCTTGATGAATGAAAAATTGACAGGTCGGCTCCGAAAGTGACACGGCACCAGGTGTCCATGGCATGTTCGTGGGCCCGCCATCTCTAAGAGCCTTCTTAAGGGGTTAAACACTGATCGACTACAGAGAAGATCCGACGGTCGGCGCTATTTCGCAAGGGTGAGGTGCTCACTTCTTAAGGCCGCGAAATAGAGAGAATGAATATCAACCGTCCACGTGTCATGATGATGACATAAGTGATAGACCTGTTGAGACAGAAATGGGACCCCCCATGGTTCTTCTTTCAGCCAGTGACGGAGCGACAAATCAACATAGCCGGTGACTAGGTGCCAGATGTTAGTGACGACTCAGCGGGCCCACCATTCCTGAGGACCTTTTCGAAGGATTAAAAGGTGATTAACTCGAAGGATGATCCGACGGTCAGCGCTATTTCGCAAGGGTGAGGTGCTCACTTCTTAAGGCCATGAAATAGCGAGAGTTAACGAGAGCCGTCCACGTGGCATGATGATGACATGGCCAAAAGGGAAAAACATGGGCCCGCCACAGTATAAAGGGATACATTCGGCCAGTATCAAAACAGAATGTAAAGGGATTTTCTAAGCCAATGATCAGATGCCACGTGGTATTATGTAGCCAATAGGAAGATGGGACCTAGACTAAAGACAAAGCCGTCAAAATGCAATTCACAGTGAGACACTTGCAGGAAGGCTGCGACCTGTTGGAGTTAAAATATGAATTCTCGTATGAATTCGATTTTGAAGGGACGGTCGAAGCATGCGGAATCAATGTTATAGTTAAGGCCCAGAGTACAAGCATTTGATTTCCTAACAACCAAGTATAGAGATCTTTTAAAAGGATTTTGCAGAAGAGTAACGCAGAGTTATCTTTTGCAAATACAAAGAAGGTGAATCAGTTGCAGAGCGAATTCCTTGAAGTAAGCATCAGGTTCTTTCTTATTTTGCAGCTATTCTTGTGTGTTGTAACAAGTGGAATTATTCTCGTATTACAGAAGTGTTTAAGAAGTGATATTCATCTGGTTGTTTTGCAAATGGCTCCTAAAAGGGAATTCTCTGGTAAAGTTGATTATTTAGAAAGGAGTGTGTGTGATGACTTTTTATAACAGTTGACGCTGTCAACCAACTAGGCATCTAAGGCCAAAGAGTTAGTACCCAGGGCTCCCCGTCTGAAGATTGGAGAAGGATTATATGACAAGGGTAATTGGTTAAGAGACCCACAGGTTGGACTGTCTGGGTTGGGGTTATTTAGAATCGGATTTGGGATGAGGAATTCTCCTGCTCCTCAAAATAGCATTTGGGAATTAGATGTTGGGAAGTTGGTAGTCCCAGGGGTGTTCATGGATACAGATTTGTTAACCCAAATGGCATTGAATTATGATTCAGTTACAAGGTGCATCGGGGATGTAAATGGAAAAACCCTCGTGGAGATTAATGCAGAAGAGTTGAGAACAGCATTTGGGCTCAGTGAGTTCACCAACTTCTTGGAACCTATAAACTTCACACAATTAGCTCAGGTGTATAGGGCACAGAGGAGTCATCTTAGGAATGGGGCTCTCAAAGAACTTTTTCTGAAAGTAGGAGGGTTAGCAGTTGTAGGGCCCAACACACAAGAGCCTTTTTCATTAAGTATGTTTACCTTGAGGGCAAAAGGGATGTATTGGGCACTTTGCCAAGTTCTAGGAGAGGATGCTGAATCGAATATGCCAAACCATTACTTGCTAATGATTGTTCAAATTTTGAATCCTTCTCTTGCTATTGCATTTGATTATGCTTCTTATATTGCCGATGCTATCCATGGAGGGTTGATAGGGATAAAGAATGGAAAGGTGGATAGGCCATTTGGGTGGTATTCACTCTTGATGCACCTCTTTCTCTTCAAAGGTGGTGATTATTTTGCCAGTGGTATGGACCTGGTAAAAGAAAAGGAGGGAGAGAAGATGCCGGTACAACTATGGAGTACTGTGTTGTCATGGGACAGAGAGGATGCTAGTTTTCTGAAATTTGATAAATATTTTGCATCCAAAATAAGGACTCTCCTTTGCTCTGACAACCCAAGAGTCCCCAAGGTTCTTCTGGAGTTCTTAAGACCAAAAGAATTCGCAGAGAATATCAAGATAGTTCATAACTGGGGTGATATGTACTTATATCTAGTCTCTACAGTTTTTAGAGTCTTTGGTTTCAGAGGCACCCCATTTTTGTTACCATACCAGGTCCCCCTCAAAGTGGGAATAGCTGAGATTCTCAGACAAATTGGTAACCTGCAAGAGGCAGAGTTAACAGGCAGAGGTAAAGGGACTATTTTCCCTACGGCTAGAGTAGCCCACCAATTTGTAATCACCAAGGGAGGCTGGAAATGTTTTGAGGATTTCCTCAAACCCTACCATTTGTCCACTGCAGTGTCTAGATGTGATGATCCAGAGGACTTTTACAATGGTGTGTTCCGGAAGAAAGTAGCATGCAGAGGTAGGCCTCATCAATTCCACTTTCCTGAAGACCTCATCAGGAATGAATTTGATTTAGATGAACAGGAGTTGAGGAAGGAAAAGTGGGTGGCTTACAGGAAGGCCCTGGATTTTGTGCATCAATTTGATGCTAGCTATGACCCATTGTCTAGCTTCTTCCCATTGGAAGAGAAGATAAAATTTTTGATTATTTGCTTTGAGGATGTAATGCAAACAATAAAGGAGAAGAGGGAAGTTGTAATCAAGAACAACCCTGAGAAAGCAAGAATGATTTTGAGAAAATCAGCTCCCACTAAAGCAATCCCTCCTGGTGATTACACCCTGCATAAGAAAGCAGGTTATAGTGTGCTGGTGTCTACAACAGGGGAGCCCTCTTCATCCAAAGGAAAGAGGAAGGAACAGGAAGTCATTGACATCCAGGACAGCCCAAAGAAGCAGAGGGTGGGAAAGGAAGTGCAATCAGATACACCCCTGTATTCCCCATCCCAATCCCCTCTCCACATAGGAGATGAGCAAGCAGCAACTGAATACCTCTCTCAGTTGGGCAGCTTGGGGGAGATTGCATATACATATGATGAAGTGGAAGAAGGGATGCCAGAAGAACCCACTGAAGCACAGATGGATATCACTTCAACTGGACTCAAAGGCCAGGAGTGGGATCCTGAGATAAAGAAGGCCACTAGTGCCTTTCTAGCTGATGATAGCTTTGTCACATCTGAAGCATTCATGCAATTTATCTGGAAGCAGCATATAGATAAATATAATGCTAGATGTGAAGCAAGAAAGGCAGAACAGCCTAATAAAGATCCAGCCTCAGTGGAAGAAGAAATAAAATAGGAGATGATGGAAGAATTCAAAACCATCACTCCTGAACAGGGAAGGGATCTAGTAGCACAAGTTGGAGTGCTCATTTTACCAGAATGGAATATTGCTGATGCTCTGGTGCTGGATGTAGTAAGAAAGGAGACCAAACCCATGGAAGGGGTTACATTCAGTAAGGACAATGATGCACTAGTCATGTGGTCCCTTAAAAGAAATGAGGATAAGAAAGGTAAGGACACCTTAGGGACAAGTCACATTGGTGGATTGATGATCAAGAGAGTAGAGAGTACAGGGGTAGTAGAGGCTGCTAGCACTGTGCTAGAGACTGCCAAATTTAGTGTTGCAGTGGCTGAAAAGGAAGCCAAAGAAAAGGAGGCCCTCCAGCTTAAATTGGAAACAGTTTTGAAGGTTTATGATAGTGCTAAGGAGGAGATAAGAGGCAAAGATAGCATTATTGCTAAATTGCAGAGCCAACTAGCAGGACAACACCAACAAGGTGAGTCTTCAACATTAATGATCACCTCTTCTCCTGCAAGACCTCCACCTACTAGCCCCATCATTGAGCTCCCACCGTCTCCTGCGCCTTCCAGCTCTCAAATGATTGAGATAACTCCCCAAGAATTGGAGAATCTAAAGCAGACTCAGGCCTATTATGCGGGGAAGTATGAGGAGAAGATAAAAGCCACAATCTCCATTTTTGCAGACACTATAAATACTTCACTGCTCCACAATAGTGTAGGAAAGGTCATGGAGATATGGAATGAATTAAGAAGAGATAAGGCCATTTTGACACCCATTTTTGACAGATGGAGGCCTAGGGAGCAAGACTTAGAGTTCATGTGTGTTTCCTGTGATGAAGCAAGAGCTAACCCCATTATCAAATCCACTTCTGATATCAGTAAGAGTTTATTGCAATTGGCAACAGAGGTGGATAATGTGGAAAGAAGGGTTAAATTGCTTAAGAAGGAATACACTGATCAAGTTTGTGAGTTGCTCCCAGGGATTTTTGCCAATCCAGATCAGCTGAAAGACAAGCAGATATGGCTCAATGAGATAAATGCCAAATTGTCAGCAAGGGTCAAAGGAATCATTGATCTGGATGATACTTCTTTCTTTGTTATAACCATATAGGAAATAGAAAGAATTAAATCACACTATAGTTTTCTTAACTCAGAAGTCAACAAATTGAGGAATTCTTGGAAAGGGTTGACTAAAGTTAAGAATGATGTGATTAGTTTTGTATGGCCGACAGAGGAGACATATAGTGAGTGGGGAGTTAAATATTCCACTCGAGATCCGGAGCAGTTGGAGGGTGCCCCTGAAGAGCCAGAAGAGGTTACAACTGAACAACTCGTTGAACAGACTGCTGGGGAATCTGAGAAGAGCGCATAACTGATTCACGCAAAAAATTGTAACCTCTTCAATTTTTGAAATAATTGTAACAAACTTTCCTCGAGAAGTCCGAAGCTTTGTGCATCCATATTGTTATAAATGGATACCAGGACTAGAGAGAAAGGGATCACAAAAATTTTGTAAGAAAACGCTGCAGAAATATTATCTGAGCTTGTCCAAAGTTTAATGGAGAATCAGACTTTTGTAAAATCTTTTCAAATGAATATCAATATACAGGCCGTCAGTTTTGAGTGAAGCTTTGTGTCATCTTCAAACTTGTCCTTAAGTTTATTTACTGTTTTCATTCTGAATAATCCAGGATTTTTTGTTTGATTGAAATTGTAAGGCAATCTCAGTATGGGTGTTTTTAGCTTTTCTCTTTAGGAGGGAAATTAAATATGCATGATCATTCTTACCAGTAAATACTTTGGGAGAAACTTTGAATTTTGAGGATCATAGTTTAGTTTGAAGTGATTGAATTCTTGTTGGTGTTAGGCATTCGCAAGGATTAATGGAAACCAAGTTGATGGGAAGTATAGAGATATTTTGTTTCAGGAGTTTTATTTGAGTTTGAGTGACTCTGTAGCCTTGGATAAAGCACTGGTACTAATCGAAGTTGTTTATTGCATGCTTTGTTGATCAAATATGCTGAAGTTGAGTATTGTTTCATTCTTTGTTTTCAGTTGTTTTCAAGGTGAATAAACCCACTGGTTTTCTGGACTGGTTTGCTGTGGGTTTGTTGCTTAAGAGTGTGAAGTTAATTCACAAAGGGTATACCCACCTGGGCTCAAAGAAGAGCCCGAAGTGTAGAAGGTCTAACCAAACCTTGTCATATGTTGTCTCTAAAATCCCTTTATCCTTGATGTCTTATCGGCACCCATTTTAGATTGTATTATTAAGGGCATTGAAGGGGAATCAGATTTTGAGAACAACACAGACTACTGGAATAGTGGAAGCTACCAACACTGTGTTAGAAACAGCCAAATTTAGTGTTGCAGTAGCTGAGAAGGAGGCTAAGGAAAAGGTAGATCTTCAAGTTAAGCTAGAGACAGTCTTGAAAGCCTATTCCAGTGTCCAAGAGGAGGTAAGGAGTAAAGATTTAATCATTGCTAGATTGCAAAACTAGTTGGTAGGGCAATACCACCAAGGTGAGTCTTCCACACTAATGATTTCCTCCTCTCCTGCCAGACCTCCACCCACCAGTCCTATTATTGAACTCCCACCATCTCTAGCACCTTCCAGTTCCCAGATGGTTGAAATTACAACCCAAGAGTTAGAAGATCTAAAGCAGGCTCAATCTCTATATACGAAGAAGTATGAGGATAGAGTAAAAGCTACTGTTATAAGTTTTGCAGATACCATGAAGGTCTCATTGATTTATAGTAATGTAAGTAAAATTTTAGATATATGGAATGAGCTCAGGGGAGATAAGGCCATTTTGTTACCCCTTTTTGATAAGTGGAGGCCCAAAGAGAAGGATTTAGAACTTATTTGCACTTCATATGATGAAGCAAGGACTAATCCTACCATTAAATCCACTTGTGATATTATTAAAGAGATGGTAAAGTTAGCTGCAGGGGTGGATAGTGTGGATAGGAAAGTTAATTTGTGTAAAAAAGATTATGTTGATCGGGTTTTTGAGATGCTCCCAGGAATTTTTGCTAGCCCTGATCAATTGAAGGATAAGCAAGTGTGGCTAAATGAAGTGGAATACAAGCTGTCAGCCAGAATCAAAGGAATTATTGATTTAGATGATGCTTCCTTCTTTGTTCTGACTATTCAGGAAATAGAGAAAATTAAGGCACATTATAGCTTTCTCAATTCAGAAGTTAGCAAAGTGAGAAACTCTTGGGCAAGGTTGACTAAAGCTAAAACTAAAGTGATTAATTTTTCATGGCTGACTGATGATGTGTACAATGAGTGGACAACAAAATATGCCACTTATGATCCGGAAGTTGGAGAGCGCTCCTAAAAAGGTAGAAGAAGTTACAACCGAACAACCTGTAGAGGCCGAAAAGAACTTGTAACTATTTTTGTGAAAGCTTTGTAACTTCTTTGTTTTTTGAAAGAAATGATTGTAACAAACTCTCCTCGAAAAGTCTGAAGCTTTGTGCATCCATGTTGTTATAAATGGATACCAAGACTAGAGGAAAGAGGATCGCAAAAGAATTGTAAGAAAACACTGCAGAAATTTACCTGAGTTTTTCTAAGTCTAATGGAGAATATTCAAAAACTTCTTGTAATATTTTTCTAAACTTAATATCAATATATAGACCATCGGTTTTGAGTGAAGCTTTGTGTCATCTTCAAGTGTGTTTACAATTTTTTTACTATTTTCATTCTGAATAATCTAGGGTTATTTTGTTTGAATGGGGTTGTAAGGCAATTTTCAATAGAAGTGTTCGCTAGCTTTTCTCTTTAGGAGGGAAATTAAAGATGCGAGGATAACTCATACCAGTAAACTCTTTGGAAGAGACTTTGAATCTTGATGATCATAGTTTAATTTGGAATGCATAAATTCTTATAGATGTCAGGCATATACAAGGATTAATAGAAACCAAACCAATGGGATGCATAAAGATATTTTCTTTGAGGAGTATTATCTGAGTTTAGATGACTCTGTGACCTTGGATAAGGCACTGGTATTGATTGAAGTTGTTTACTGCATGTTTTGTTGATCGAAATGCTGAATTTAAGTATAATTTCCATTCTTTTGTTTTCAGTTAATTTCAAGGTGAATAGATCCACTAGTTTCTTGGACTGGTTTGCTATGGGTTTATGTTTGAAAGTGTGAATTTAATTCATAAAGGTATACCCACCTGGGCTCTGAGTAAGCCCAAAGTGTAGAAGGTTCAATCAAACCTTGTCATATGTTGTCTTGAGAATTTCCTTATCTTTGATGTCTCTTCTACACCGAGTTCAATCATATTATTTTAAGGATGTTAAAGAGAATCAGATTTTGAAGACAACACAACAAAAATGAAGGAAAACTGAGAGGGGGGGGGGGGGGGGGGTGAATCAGTTTTCATCGGATTTAACAATTTAAGCACAACTTAAGAACAATAACAAAAACACACATAAGACCAAGATTTTGACATGGAAAATCTGGTTAAGGGAAATAACATGATGGGAGCCTATCCACAATAAGATGATACTCTGCAGTAGTATGTGTAAATATTACAATGGGGAATGGACATGCATTCAGGCACACTACCTAGAGCTCACTGCTTAAAATATGTTAACCCAAAAGGATACAACCCTTAGGGAAGGTTCACTACCTTACAACAACATTCAGACAATAATCTGGTTTACATGAATTGAAAGAATAGTATCTCCAAATGCCTGATGATAGTTCTGGTTAAGCACATTTTCCTACTCTATAGCACTCTCTGCTCAACACTTCACAATGAAATATGAATTATCTTATTCACACATACATCACTCTTTGATAATGTAGACATACCTTACATCTCTCAATTACATGAATATCACCCCTATTTATACAAATCATCAACCTTGACTACAAGGCCGACTCAACCTTTAAGGAAATTACAAAATTACATCACATGATACATAGATCAACCACCAAAATAATATAATACCATTACCGACATGGCATGGAACAAAATCAAATTCTTGAACACACAACACCACCAAAAATATTGCCAAGATCATCCGCAACACAGTACACCACAAAAAATGTCGCATAACAAAAAGAACATCACCGGACCCATAAGATCCTCAATAATGCACACAATGATCAATACAAACTAGTAAAACAAATAGGAAACAATTAGGAAACACCAAGAAGCACGTGAAAACCATCTGCAATAGCTGCACCAACACCACTTAATAAATTTTTCATCGATCAACACGTTGATACTCAAGAACAATCAACAACAACAACTGGGACAAGAAAGATAACTTGCGGAACACCAAATCATGAACCATCTAAATTGAAGATGCACATGAAAATCCCAAACACTTCCAAATCTGCAACACAAGATGTAATCATTCCATAGCATAACAAATCAAACACTAGAACACTGCAACATTGAACACTAAAAAACCAATTCTCATACCAGAATCCATAACTCGATCAAATCACCACATAGCATCATGAAACCAACATTAAATCAAGTATCTCTAGTTGATTTAGCATATCAAATAGATAAACCAACCAGATTAACTCTCTACAATCACCAGAACACCAAAACATAGGAATATGTTGACATTAATGACAACAACATATCCTAGCAACAACAATATCCAACAATCTCCCCCTTTGGTATTGCTGGCAACATTTAGATGTAAAAAATAATCAATGCAAAGAAATAAATCAACACCAAAAATCTCCCTCGGAGATCATACACACAAAGCTTCCAAGATAAGGCAATTTTTCACATGGTTATCTCCCCATTTGACAACAATGCTAAAGACACATACAAATTATTATTCTCTCCCTCTTTACCAAACAAACTATCCCCCTTGGAACAAACTCACAAATCTGGACAACTAAATCACACACTGACTACTCCCCTGGAGCAACATCACATACTCATCAATCTAAATAAGAAGATAAGACTATGAAGTCCACCAAATTGATGCATCTCAATGTATCTATTTCTCATTAGGAGGGGCAAAACCCTATAACTTATCTCTCAAATATACAAATGTATCTACAGGAAAAGGCTTAGTAAAGATATCTACAATCTGATATTTTGTAGATACATACTCCAATTTGAATTCTCCATCACTGACTTTCTCCCTCAAGAAATGATACTTGATTGATATATACTTTGTTTTAGAATGCAATACCAGATTCTTGGAAATATTAATAGCACTTGAATTATCACAATATATAACAATAGGCTCATTATAAATAACTCTAATGTCCTTTAGCATCTTCTTCATCCAAACTACTTGAGTACAATTGCTAGCAGGAACAATGTATTAAGATTCTACAGTAGACAGAAAAATAACATCTTGTTTCTTACTTTCCCAAGAAACCAACTTCTTCCCTAAAAATAATTCTACACTAATAGTGCTCTTCTGGTCATCAACATCACCTGCCCAATTAACATTAGTATAAGCACATAACATGAAATCATCATTATTCGGATAACACAAACCATAGTCAACTGTCCCCTTCAAGTATCTGGAAATCCTCTTCACAAGAGTAACATGACTGTCTTTAGGATCAACTTGAAATCTTGCACAAAGACAAGCAACATGCATAATATTTGGTCTGGTCTAAGTCAAGTATAGCAGTCCACCAACCAAATATCTATACAAGGTTTGATTAACTTTTGGAGATTCATCATGTTTAGATAACTTGGATCCAGTGACCATTCGAATAGGTTTGGAGTCAGCTAACCCAAACTTCTTCATCAATTCCTTCACATACTTGTATTGAGAAATAAAAATGCCTTTATCAATTTATGTAATTTACAATCCTAACAAGAATTTCATCTCACCTATCAAAGACATCTCAAATTCCTTTTGCATATCATCAAAAAACTTCTTACTCAAATCATCATCTCCTCCAAAAATAATGTCATCAGCAAAAACTTCAATAATCAAAATCTTATCATTATCAACCTTGAAGTACAAATTACTATCAGTAGTACCTTTACAGAATCCCAACTTTATCAAATACTTGTCCAATCTAGCATACCAATCTCTAGGGGATTGTTTAAGTCCATACAACGCTTTCTTTAATCCGTATAACATGTATCCTTCATCTAATGATGAAAATCCATCTGGCTGCTCAATGTAGACTTCTTCATCTAAATCACCATTCAAAAAGGTTGACTTTACGTCCATATGATATACCTTGAAATTTTTATAAATAGCATATGCACAAAGTAATCTAATAGATTTGATTCTAGCTACAAGAGAAAAAGTCTCCTCATAATCAATTCCTTCCATCTATGAGTATACCTTACATACCAATCTTGCTTTGTTTCTTACCACTTCACTAGCTTCATTCAATTTATTCTGGAACACCCATTTTGTACCAATCACATTCTTGTCTTTAGGTCTCGGAACAAGTTCCCATGTATTGTTCTTCTCAATCTGATTCAACTCTTCTTTCGTAGCTTTTATCCAATTTTCATCTTTACAAGCTTTTGCAACATCTTTGGGTTCAATCTTGGAAATCAAACATATTTCTTCAGCAACAATCCTTCTCCTAGTCATCACACCCTTATTTTTATTACCTATAATCTGATTTTCTGAGTGATTTAATCTCACATACCTCAGAGCCTTTTGATTATTCTGATTCTCATGTTCTAGAAATTCTTCACCCACAACAACAATATCTAGATTGACTGTCTCTACTAGATCATTATGCTTTAGGATCTTAGTGTGTACTTGCTTTGAAATAATATCTTGATCATCAAACTCATATTCACATGATCTGATCTTCTTTCCATGACATTCATCAACCTTCACATTTGCACTTTCCACTATCTTTCTTAGCCTCTTATTGTAAGACTGTTAGGCCTTTCTCTTAGTATAATAACCCAAGAAGATTCCTTCATTACATCTTGCATTAAAAATTCCTATATCCTCATCTCTTTAGATATAACATTTTCTTCCAAAAAATCTGAAATATATCTATAGGAAATTGACCAAACCATAACTCATAAGGAGTCTTACCGGAATCACCTTTTATATGCACCCAGTTGAATGTGTATACAACAATGCTAACAACTTCATTCCAAAAGGTCTACAGAACATTCCCTTCAATCAACATAGTCCTAGAAGCATCCAAAATAGTTTTGTTCTTCCTTTCAACAACTTCATTTTGCTAAGGGGTTCTAGGAACAGATAACTATCTTCTAATTTTGTTCTTTCACAAAATGAATCAAAATCATCGGATGTGAATTTTCCTGCCCGATTAGATCTCAGACATTTCAACTTCAATCCTGTCTCTATCTCCACCTTTTCTTTGAATATATTTAATTTCTCCAGTGCTTATGATTTCTCTCTTAGAAAGGTAACCCACATAATTCTAGAGTAGTCATCAATCAACAACATGAAATATTTGTCACCCTACAAGCTTCTTACTCTTGTAGGACCACACAAATCACTATGTACAAGATCTAACAATCCATTAAATGTATACAACATACTCTTGAATGAAATTCTTGTTTGCTTTCCCAACTGACATTCTTTACATATCGGATTAGAAGGTTTCACAATATTAGGAAAATCTCTAACAACTTGAGTAGAACTTATCTTAATCATGCAGTCAAAATTTGACACATCCTTCTATGCCACAACCAACTTTCATCTATCTAAGCAATCAAACAAATTTTCTCACTAACATTCAAATCAAAGATATTACAGTCTTAGTACTTGATAAAATCTCTATACCAAAGGCATTCAGAATCTTGAATTTCCCATTCTTGAATTGAAAATCATATCCCTTATCAACCATATGTCCAACACTCAAAATATTATGCTTCAAGCATTAAATATATAAGACATCATCAGTATTATGCTTACCATAAAGAGAAATTGCACCTCTACCATGAATTACATAAGCTTTATCATCTCCAAATCTTACTATACCACCATCATACCTCTCCATATTCATAAATTTTCTTTTATCAATTGTCATATGATGTAAATAACCACTGTCAATAACCCATTCATCTTTCTCTTCAATCTTAGCAGCAAAATCTTTCTCCTCAACAATGCAACTTGTAGAATTCACTCGTACCAGATTATCTTCCTTGATAGCAATAAATACAAATTCATCTTCTGAACTCCCATTCTCAAACTCTTCATCTGTCACACCTTCATCATCAGCATAATAACACTTCTTCTAATATTTGTACTTCTGTTTAGACTTATATGGATTATCATATCTTTCATGCTTCTCATATCTTGTAGGACACCTAGAATCAAAATGTCCTATCTTATTACAAGAAACACATTTCAAAGGAAACTTCCCATCATACTTATCAGCTCCCTTAGGCAATCTCTGAGCAATAAGTTCTTCAAGCTCATCCAAATCTCTTTCATGTTCTTCCATCTCTCTCATTTCTCTTTCATATCTAGAAAACCTAGATGAACTCTCTCTCAGATCATACTTCCGCTTCCCAGATACAAAGGCTTTAAAGGCAATCTCAGATTTACCATGTGATTCTCAAATCTCACTCAACTCAAAAGCAACAAGCTTACCAACCATCATGTATCTTGTCACAATGGTCACAATCCAGATTTCATCAATAGCAATAACTTTAGATTTGTAAGCAGGAGGCAAGGATCTCAACACTTTAGCAATGATCTCATCTTCTTCAAGAGTTCCACTGACACATTTGATGTGCAATGCCTGCCAAAATACCCTAGAGAAAATTAAGTTATCTAACACACTAATGGGGACAATAATTTATTTATTTTTTATCCTAGAATTATTTAATGCATCATACAAACATCATCTCAACAATGTACTAACATACAATAATTATTAAATCTAAGTGAACATCATGTAACTAGATTTTTACTTAATCAAAATGCAAGTGTAATAACACGACAAACATTGCATCTACCTCCCTAGGGGTATCTTAATGTCATCACTTACTCAATCAACCAAAACCATGATATCCTATTCAACATCCATCATTCATTTACACATATCCATTATAATATACACAATAGCAATTCAAGAACTTCTATCCATTCTATGAATGCTACTGATCCATTGAATCCATGACCATGCATTTATGCATCTCTTTCTATTCTACTTTTACTTGGCATGATAGGCAATTGCAACTTTATTAATGCATCCTATTCTATCCATGTTCTACTACTCAAGGATATGCACACATAATAATCACTTTCTTTATATTATTAATGCACACTTTATTAGATGACATGCGAACGTTCAATTTAATTAAACAACAGAACAACAAATGCAAGATTAAACCATTGGCTAAGCTCATTCTTAACTCTTACTATAAATGTTCCTAAACAGTTAACTGAACACAAACCACATGAGCATTTGCAACTAACATGATTAAATATTCCTTAGTGCATAATTATACAATTCTTCTTTTACTCTTTATCATGCTTCTAAACTACATATTTTCTTTTATTCCTAGTATGATCATTTCATTAACATGAATTCTAAATGCATAGTGCAAGGTCTAAATTCCATTCTCATTCTTTTCTTAGATATGCATGCTACCTAACTCATTATGAAATAGCATCATTAACTAAGACTAACATGATTATCAACCATGATATTTTCTTTACGATAAATCATTACTTAGGATTATTGACCAAGTATATCACACAAATTCCTCTAGAGATCACAACAAACACATAACTAAGAATTACTAACAATGAATCCAAATACACCCTTACCACTAATTAATAAATACTTGAATACTACAAGAGGTATCTATATTACATTCACAACTATCATAGGAAACCATCCATTAAGATTTAAGAAAATCTATATAACTTACTAACTACCTATTTATTACAATGATTTAATATCAACCTTTGCCAATACCATCATTATTTTTATTAAAGACATTCATACATCATGTGCATTATATATCTATCTCAAAGACTTCATTTTATCACAATCGTTTCCACCATCATTGCATATAAAATTGTATCATACAACTAGACCCAATTTTCAGCTACATATGCAACCATAAATCCTTACTACATTTATCATCTTAATTACCAACTTAGATTTCCTATCCAATCCTAACTTAGGTATGAACATACATTCTATTGTCACTATATTGATTCTACTGCATTACTCCTCTTACAAAGCCATGCAAAGTAAATCACAACAAGATCACCACATAAGCATTCCTATTGAGCATAAATTCACATATTCCTATATTATTCAATTCCATCCTTTAAATTCATAAACGTTTCCCTTTAAACACATAATACCATAAAATTACATAAACTTTACAACATGCACATCATTAATCTAATTCATACACATCGACGATCATAAGAAGATAATCTCATCACATAACCCATGATAACACTTATATTCCTACATCAATTCTCTAAGGCATTAACTAACATATATCTACATCTGAAATCACAAGATTATTAGATCTTGAGTAACTCAACTCCTTAAAAATTTCATTTACATACATAACAAGTTTCCAACTACTTTCATTACAAGTGTTTACATCTCATAGCCATAAGATACATCCAAGTGGAATATGATACATCCGAGTGCTGCAATACATCCATATGAGAAGATGTCCTCATACACGCACGGATAAAACCAACAAGAAGATGCCCCAATGGAAAAAGCACCAACCACTCGGCCAATGTGGAACCTACAAGTAACCACCCCCATGCTAGAAGATGACACAAGGTCCCAACATGCACTCTATACCTAGGTTGACACTTATCTACCAAGGGAACTCAATCTCAAGAAACATCACAATACTAACTCAAACAACCATCACAATACAATCACAAATCAAACTTCGAGAGGTGCAACAGTGAACAAGAATAAAAGCAGCAAACACACATATAGGAGCAGAGTATCATCACATGCTATCCTCCAATACCAATAGCCAAAATATCCCTTCGAGGCAAAACAACACCCGATAGACATGTGGAGTCATCCACCTATCAGAGAACTAAGGGAGATTGACTTACCATCTTCATGACCTTCTCATGCTTATCCTAAAACATCCTCCCTAGGAATAAGCCGTGAGGCTCAAACAATTAATTTTCTTGTTTAAATGAGTCCTAATTACCCATCCCAATTAATTCATTACTAATGTTATCACTTGTTTAAACAAAGGAAAACCTATTAGGATAACCGGTGAACAAATGAGAGGGGGGGCATTGAATCAGTTGTTAATAGATTATAACTTTTAATCCACAATATAACCTTAAGCAAATCAAGTACTAGTAAAGCACAAACAAATGCCGATAGAAATAGATATCGGTAAAAATACAACTTAACAATTGACCAGATAATCAATGCAAAGAAACCATACCACATAACACCATGATTTATATGTGGAAAACCTAGAAAGGGAAAAAACCACGATGGGAAACCTACCCATAGTCAGATGATACTTCTGCAGAAAGTATGTGTTACAATCATGGGCTTGCACTTGCAGGAAGGCACACTGCCTAAAGCGTACTGCTCATTAAAATTTATTTTCACTGACTACAAAGAGGCTACAACCTTCTCAAGATAAATGGACAATAATACAATAGAGTGAATTGCTGGAAATAACATCTGCTATGCCTGATTATAGTCCTAGTTAAGCTCAATGTTGGAGGACTAAATCCTCTTCTGAAACCAATCCGATCACCAATGATCGATCAACTCCTCTGCCTGAATGATATTACAATATTCACACATTACATTCCTTGACCGCAACCTTTCCAAAAACTATGATACTTTACAAAGAGTTTCTACCTCTATTTATACAAACCCTAAGGCCTAAACCAATTAGGTCAGCCACCTAAAGATATTACAATAATATCATTACATAATTCCTTTTTACAATGATATGCCATGTCGGCTTAAGATCAAAACAATAATAACAAATCCATAAAACATCTTGAATCATCCAGGTAATGTGTAGAGTACATGCTAGCATGATACTGGTCCATAACCTAGATAGGTACCGAATCTATTCTGGGTCCACCACACCAAAGCAATGTCTTCAAGCAATCGAAGCACAATCAAAAAACATCTTCATCATCCTGAAATCCTTGATGAAGTTGCACCAACACCAATTGTGCATCCTGTCATGATTCCTCAATGAAAGCTCTATCGGTAAAGCCTTAAACTAGTGTCGGTAAGGGTTTACCAGAATGTATGATAACATCAAATTATCAAGCCAATACCAACTGACCAAAACATTCTCATGGAGCATATAAATTATGAAATCCAATATACTTCATTGATCCAAACATGTTGAAAGTGTCCAACAGATAATCTCTTCTATTGGTAACACTAGATCTTATACCGAAAACCTATCTGCCAGTAACCATCCATGTCAACCAGTGTAAATCTATCTACCAGTAATAGCTAGTATTGACATCAATGACAAAACATCAATGCCACACATAATCAATTCATCCATAATGCCAACAATCTCCCCCTTTGGCATTGATGGCAACACTAGATGTGAAAAACATCTAAGTACCAAGAGATGCCAAACAAGTATCCCCCTATATAAGACAACCAGTCAATCAATAGCTCTCCCCTTGTGAATGATATCTTTGTAAGGCTCTGAACAAATCTCTCTCCCCAATGTATACAACTTTTCTTTTATTTTCACATCAATATCTCTCCCCCTTTGACATCAATGCCAAAAACCAGACAAAATATCAAAGCAATGATATAAACCTTTGAATCTCAAAGTTGACTACTCCCTCTGAGTAGTAGCACCACTGTTCAGTGCTGGAATGAATAATGTTTCTTATAATCCATGTTGGACTAATGAAAAACTCCATCAATCAGGTCTCTTTCGGAGGGGCAGAAACCCCTACCCTGTCTCTCAAGTATTCAAATGATTTCTTAGATAGCGGTTTAGTGAATATGTCTACAATCTATTCTTTAGTGTTCACATAAACTAATTTGACTTCCTTTGCTTCTACCTTATCCTTCAAAAAGTTATACTTTATTGAAATATGCTTAGTCTTAGAGTGAAATACCAGATTCTTGGACATGCCAATAGCTATAGAGTTATCATAGTAGATAACTACCGGTTCACTACAATTGAACCTGATATCCTTCAACATTTGCTTCATCCACAAAACTTGAGTGCAATTAGTTGTTGCTACAACATACTCAGCTTCTGCAATAGATAAAGAAATGCATGACTATTTTTTTCTTATCCATGAAACCAATTTCTTTCCAAGAAAGAAAGCTCCACCAATAGTGCTCTTCTTGTCATCAGTATCACATGCCCAATCTGAGTTAGTATATGAACATAAAGTGAAATCATCATTTCTGGAATACCATAAACCATATTTTGTTGTTCCTTGCAAATACTAGAATATCCTCTTTACTGCACATTCATGATTTTATTTAGGATTACTTTGATATCTTGAAACAATACTTACTACATTCATAATATCAAGTCTAATCTAAGTTAGATATAACAGACTACCAATCATAGATTTATACCTTGTTGGATTTACCGGTGAAGAAGTATCCTTGATAGATAATTTCTCACTTGTAGCCATAGGAGTACTTACCGATTTGGAATTCTCCATACCAAAATTTTTCAACAATTCCCTCAGATACTTAGTTTGATAGGCAAAAATGCCTTCGTCAGTTTGAGTAATCTGCAAACCTAAGAAAAATTTCATCTCACCAATCAGGACATTTCAAATTCATTTTTCATGTTGTTAGCAAATTCCATGCACAATTTATCTTCTCCTCCAAAAATGATATTATCAACAAAGACTTCAATAATCAAAATATCATTATCAGTGATTTTATAATATAGATTACTATCAACACTGCCTTTAGTAAAACCAAGATTGAAAAGATATTTATCCAACCTTGCATACCAAGCTCTAGGAGCCTATTTCAAACCATATAAGGCTTTCTTCAATCTGCAAACCATGTCTTTGTCATCTGTTAGTGAAAATCCATCAGGTTTGTCAATGTAAACTTCTTCCTCAAGCTCACCATTCAAAAATGCACATTTGACATCCATTTGATAAACCTTATAGTTCTTATAAGCTACATAGGCAAGAAATAGTCTAACAACTTCAATTCTAGCTATAGGTGCAAATGTATCACCATAATCAACTCCTTCCATTTGATAATATCCTTTACAAACCAATCTAGCCTTTTTCCTTTTAAATTGACCATCCTCATTCAGTTTATTTATAAAAACTCATTTAGTTCCAATAACATTCTTATTTTTAGGTTGAGAAACTAAAGACCAAGTTTCATTCTTCTTTATTTGATCTAATTCATCTTCCATAGCCTTTAACCAATGTTTATCCTTACAAGATTCAATAATAGTTGCCGATTCAACTTGAGAAACAAGACATACCTCTTGATTTGCCAGTTTTCTTCTTGTCATTACTCCCTTGTTCCTATCTCCAATAATTTGATCTTCAGAATGTTTTAATCTTACATACCTTGGAGTATTTTGAACTTCAGGTTCACCACTCTGATCATCAGTCACAGTTGAATTTTGTGATTATGCCGATGTAACTGTTTTAGCTTCTTGTACTGGTTGAGGCATTGCTAGTTCAGTTATGATCATTTCCACTACCGGTTCCCAGTCATATGATATAGAATGATTTATGTACTGTTCATCCACTTTCACATTAGCACTTTCCACAATTTTCTGCAATCTTTTGTTATAGCATCTATATGCTTTGCTTTGAATTGAATAGCCAAGAAATATCCCTTCATCACATCTAGGATCAAACTTTCCAATTGCATCATCTCTTTTGATATAGCATTTACTGATAGTTCCAATACTTAATGTTAAGTACAGATGCCAAACTAATAAGATGAGAGGGGGGGGGTGAATCATACAAACTTAATCTTCCATAAAAACATCAGATTCAACCTCGGTAATATATACTTCAGTAATATAACCAAAACTGCTAAACATGCAAACTCAAAAGCATATAAACATCATAATACTCATAACACCAGATTTAACATGGAAACCCAAATAGGGAAAAACCACTGTGAGATTTCGGACCCACTAAGAAATATACTCTTCTAGAGTATGCTTGGTTAAAAGCAAATCCTATTAAAGATTACAAACACATTGCTAGATGTGACCCGGTTAAGGGATTTCCCTCAGATCTGTTAGGATCTTCACCTTGTTACAAGTGACCTTGTTAAAGGATTTCAAACACTCAATCAGAATGTCACCTTGCTAGAGGGTTTTACAAATAAGACTGTTAATTCCACTCGGTTAAGAGATTTTCTGTCACTTTAAAAAATAATAGTAATAAAAATCTATCTGCAACTTCACATCTAAAAATGATAAAGCAGATTCTTATTTGCTCAATACAAAATAGACATATAACTAATCTTGTCCTTCTCTTGGGCTCTATACTCTGATATTCAAACAGGTCTTCAAGCTTATGTGCTCGCTAAACACTATGTAGCATCCCTGTGCATACACTTGCCCGCATAAATTGTTTATCAATCAGTTCCTTATTTATAAACAATTTGCCAACCGCTTAATCTCCTTGATCACATTTCCCATGATCAATCATAACCATCAGATCTTCAAACTTTGACTAAGTTCAATGTATCCTTTGACCTGAAAATGTTTTACCCCGCCTACGAACTTGCATACATTTCTTGGAACTTGTGCTAGGGTATTGCGGTTCAATTTGAGCTGTAGATCTTTCTACTGATTTTCCTTTGCCATAGATTCTTTAACAAACTTCATTCACGACATACCAATCATTTAATCATAGCCAGCTCATCAGCTTCCTTCATTAAATAATGCTTTTATTCATTCAATGCATTCTATTATTACTCGGTTGCAACTCGGTAAATACTAAACTTCACTCGGTAGACATACCGCCTTCATTAACTGATAGCGATAACCTTAGGGTTTACCAACTAGGTTCCTTAGGGTTTACCAACTAGGTTCTTTGGTCGGTAACATAGTATAGTATTAACCTTACAATCAATAACATATGTATGCTATCGAAACAATCTAAACATCATTATCTTATCATTGTCTAACTTGGTAATAGTTGCCCATTGAATAACTTATTTCTCCCCTTATTCATCATATTCTTTCTATCTTTTACCGACATCTTTATACTCATCAAATCATACTTCTCAAGATATGGCAACATCATACTGAATTAGAAAATCAATTTCTTGACATCAATGACAAAATAATAATATTAAGATAGTAAAACATCCTTAATCAGTTATATCCATAATCATCAACAACCTTCTCAATATCCTTATTGAAATGCCAACAATCTCTCCTTGTCTGTTATAATGCCAAATGCCAACAATCTCCCCCTTTGGCATTGATGGAAAAACCAATTGATTTGACCTTATTGATTCGGATTGCTGTGAGATTTTGAAATGCTGAAATTCTCTCCTCTTGTCATCAGAATTCTCCCCCATACATTAGTCTTCTCCTCTTTTCTTCAGTCTTCTCCCCCTTTGACAACAATGCCAAAAAGTAAACAAACTAAAACATAATTTCTTCCTATATGAAGTAATTTTCTATTGTTGTGTGTCAATTTAGTCTCAGTCAGAGCATTTATGTCTTCAATTCCTGTTCCCTATATTGTTTCCTGTATTGTTTCCTGCACACCTTTAGAAAACATCCTAAAGTGTGTAAATCAACATCAACTCCTAAAACATATTCTGTAGAGTCATCGAATTGATGCTTTCACCGAACTTGGTCAGTGAGTAGAAGATAGGGGTAGGACCCCTAACTTACTTCTGAGATACTCAAAAGTGTCCCTTGGTAGTGGCTTGGTGAAGATATCTGCTATTTGTTCCTTTGTGCTAACATACTCCAACACCACTTTCTTCTCTTGAGCTTCTTCTCTAAGATAATGATATTTGATAAAGATGTACTTTGTCTTAGAGTGCATAACATGATTTTTTGAAATGTTAATGGCACTAGTATTGTCACAGAATATAGTTACTGGCTTGGTAACTTTCTCATTTATTTCATCCAATAGTTGTTTGATCCATGCTATGTTGGTACAATTCAATGCTGCAACAACATATTCAACTTCTGCTGTTGACTGTTAAACACATCCTTGTTTCTTGCTAAGCCAACTCACTAGTCTTTCTCCTAAAAAGAAAGCTCCTCCACTTGTGCTTTTCCTCTCATCAATGTTGCCTGCCCAATCAACATTAGTATAAATTTTTAAATCAAAGTCATTTCCTTTCTGATATACTAAGCCATAATCCTCTATGCCTTTCAAATATCTAAAAATTCTTTTGATTACTGTCATGTGTGTTTCCTTAGGATCTGCAGAGAAACTTGCAACTATACCTACTACATGTGCTATGTCTGGTCTGCTGTGAACAACATATTGTAGTTTTCCAATCATGGATCAGTAGAGTGTCTCATCAACAGATGCAGATTCATCATTCTTTGATAGTTTATAGTTGGTAGTCATAGGAGTACTTACTAGTTTTGAATCCTCCATTCCAAATTTCTTCAGGATTTCTTTTATGTACTTGGATTGAGTAATGAAAATCTCATTTTTCATTTGCAGTATTTGTAAACCTATAAAATACTTTATCTCACCGATTAATGACATCTCAAATTCTTTGCTCATTTCATTTCCAAAGTTCTTGCATAAAGAGTCATTTCCACAAAAGATAATATCATCAACAAATATGGCTGAGATCACTATTCCATTTTCATCATTCTTCATGTACATGTTACTATTTTCACTTGTCCTTATAAAACCAATCTTGATTAAATAAGAGTGTAGTCTTTTATACCATGCTCTAGGTGCTTGTTTCAGACCATATAAAGCTTTGTTCAATTTACATACCTGATCTTTATTCTTGTCTTCAACAAATCCTTCAGGTTGTTCAATAAAAACTTCTTCTTCTAATATACCATTCAGAAATGCAGATTTGACATCCATTTGATATACCTTGAAATTTTTGAAAGCAGCATTTGCCAACAATGTTCTTACTCCTTCAAGTCTAGCCACAAGTGAAAAATTTCACCTTAATCAATTCCTTCTTCTTGAGCATAACCTTTGCAAAGTAGTCTTGCTTTATTTTGAATGACCTCACCTTTTTCATTTAGCTTGTTTCTGAAAATCCACTTTGTACTGATTACATTTTTGTCCTTCGGTCTTGGGACCAGTGTCCATGTGTCATTCTTCTTAATTTGATCAATCTCTTCTATCATAGTATTTATCCAATCTTCACTGTTAAATGCCTCTTTCACTATTCTCGGTTCAAATTCAGATATCAGACATGTGTTCTGTCTCAGTTTGTTCCTTGTGATTACTAGATCATCCTTATCTCCTATAATCTGACTTGATGCATGATGTCTTTTGACATACTTGGATAATATAGGCTCAGTAGGCTCTGTATGATCTTCTTCATCACTCGGTAACTGGATATTCTCTTCATTTCCTTCTGCAATTTTCTTGGTAAGACTTGTCGGTTGAACATAGACAAATTCATGATAATCTTCTGGTTCCTTGGAATTTCCTTCATCATTTCTGTCTGCAAATTCATCAATTTTCACATTTTCACTTTCTACTATTTTGTTAGATGATTTGATCAGACATTTAAATGCTTTATTTCTAAAAGAATAACCAAGAAATGTTCCTTCTTCATGTTTTTTTATCAAACTTGCCATTTCTATCATCTTTATGTACATAGCATCTACTTCCAAAGATTTTAAAATAACTTACATTAGGTTTCTTGTCATACTAGATTTCATATGGTGTCTTCAAAGTTCCTTTCTTTAGTTGTACTCAGTTCAGGGTGTAAACTGCTGTGCTTATTGCTTCTCTCCAAAATGTTTGTGGCACTTTCTTTTCAATCATCAGGGTTCTGGCACAATCCACAATAGATCTATTTCTTCTCTCAGCTATTCCATTTTGTTGTGGAGTTCTCAGTGTAGAGACTTGTCTTTTTATACCATGATCATTGTAGAATAAGTTGAACTCATCAGATGTGAACTCTCCTCCTCTATCTGATCTAAGGCATTTCAGTTGTCTTCCTGTTTCATTTTCAACTCTTGCCTTGTACCATTTTAACATTTGCAAAGCTTCTGATTTTTCTTTTAAAAACATTACTGACATCATCCGTGAGTAATCATCCACAAATAATATGAAATATTTATCACCATAATAACTTTGAACTTTCATAGGACCACAAAGATCAGTGTGCACAAGATCTAAAATTCCCTTAGAAGTATAAGACTTACTTGTAAAGCTTGATCTTGCCATTTTACCCATCTGGCATCCTCGACATATAGCATTCTCATGTTTTTCCAAACTCGGTAGACCTCTTACTCAATGCTTCTTGCTTATTTTGATCAGATTATCAAAATTTACATGACAAAACCTTTTATGCCTTAACTAGGTATCATCTATCTTTGCATACAAAAATTTATTCTGAGTTGAGTCAAGGTGAAATGTGTTACCTTTTGTTTGTGTCTTGGTAGCAGCTAACTTTCCATGCTTGTCATGAACTTTGACAATTCCTTTCTGAAATTCTATTCGATATCCTGTATTGTTTAGCTGTTCTACACTCAACAAATTATGTTTCAAACCTTCAACCCAATAAACATCATTGCATCTTGCATTGTCAAGAAGTGTTATGGATCCTTTACCTTTTACCAGACATGGTGCATCATTACCAAATCTTACATAGCCTCCATCATAGTCTTCTAGCATAAAAAACTTGTGTTTATCATCTGTCATGTGATGTGAGCATCCACTATCTATGATCCAAGAATCATTAGTATTTATGTGAGATATTAGGGCTTTTTCTTCATACCTTTCTTCATCTGATCCATCTTTGATAGCCACATAAACTACTTCCTCTGTATCAGTTTCATCTGATTTATCATCATTGGATTCCTCATCGGCTATTAAGCATGACTTTCTATCTCTTCTTTTGAAGTCTCAATGTCCTCTGTAATGATTATCTTTCTGTCTAACATCTCGATAATCTCTCTTTTCAGTAGAATCTTTGTCAGGACAGTTAGAAGCCATATGTCCTATCTTATCACAATTGAAACATTTCAAAGGT
This sequence comes from Cryptomeria japonica, assembly GCF_030272615.1. NCBI lineage: Eukaryota > Viridiplantae > Streptophyta > Pinopsida > Cupressales > Cupressaceae > Cryptomeria > Cryptomeria japonica. The sequence continues at coordinate 924,593,218 of NC_081407.1, forward strand.
AGTTTTCCTTTATACTTACCTTTGCCTCTCGGTAACCTTCTGGCTAAAAGTGCTTCAAACTCTTCTTGCTTTCTGATTTGCTCATATAGTTTGTGTACTTCCTCCATGTTCTTGCAAAATCTTTCATTTGCTCCATTGTAATCCCCTTTAGTGTACTTATTCATTCTATCATTGTAATCATCAGATTCACCAATATGAAAAGAACTAAATGCAGATTCAACTTTATTTACTGATGACCCACTATTATCAAAGTTACTTAGCTCAAATGCATGTAGCTTACCAATAGTAGCATCTAAAGAAACTGGCATATTGGGTACAAACCTCAATTTATTAATTGCAGAGACTCAAATTGCATAAGCTGGTAGAAGGGTTCTTAACAACTTACTTGTTATATCCTTTTCTTCAATAGTTCTAGCTGCTCCTTTGATTTCATTGACAATCTCCTTTAGTCTTGTCCTGTACTGGGTTATGTTCTCACCTTCATTCATCCTCATAGATTCAAGTTGTCCTCTTAGACTATCCACTTTTTCTCTTTGAACATGTTCATCTCCACCATACACAGATATGAGCTTATCCCACATTGCCTTTGCATCATTGCAGCCTTCTAGATCATTAAACTTTGAATCGGTCAATGCAGATGTTATTTCAATCATTGCTTGAATATGTTCTTGCTTTGCCTTTATTTCTTCCATTATCAATGGATAGGTGCTCGGTGTGATGAAATCATTCTCTAGATAATATACAACATATTCTCCAACTCCTGATAGGTGCAGATTCATCCTTTTCTGCCATGTAGAGAAACTTGACTTGTTTAGCTTCGGTGCATCCCTCTTATACATCTTTGGATCTTTTCCTCAAGTACCTTTAAACTTTTTTTTCTAAGTCCAAAGCTTTGATACCAATTGATAGTTCTGATACTTAATGTTAAGTAGAAATGCCAAACTAATAAGATGAGAGGGGGGGGTGAATCATACAAACTTAATCTTCCATAAAAACATTAGATTCAACCTCAGTAACATATACTTCAGTAATATAACCAAAACTACTAAACATGCAAACTCAAAAGCATATAAACATCATAATAATCATAACACCAGATTTAACATGGAAACCCAAAGAGGGAAAAACCACTGTGGGATTTTGGACCCACTAAGAAATATACTCTTCTAGAGTATGCTCGGTTAAAAGTAAATCCTGTTAAAGATTACAAACACATTGCTAGATGTGACCCGGTTAAGGGATTTCCCTTAGATCTGTTAGGATCTTCACCTTGTTAGAAGTGACCTTGTTAAAGGATTTCAAACACTCAATCAGAATGTCACCTTGCTAGAGGGTTTTACAAATAAGACTGTTAAGTCCACTCAGTTAAGAGATTTTTTGTCACTTTAGAAAATAACAATAATAAAAATCTATCTGCAACTTCACATCTAAAAATGCTAAAGCAGATTCTTATTTTCTCAATACAAAATAGACATAGAACTAATCTTGTCCTTTTTCTAGGCTCTATACTCTATTATTCAAACAGGTCTTCAAGCTTCTGTGCTTGGTAATCACTATGTAGCATCCCTGTGCATGCACTTGCCCGCATACATTGTTTATCAATCAGTTCCTTATTTATAAAAAAATTGCCAACTACTTAATCTCCTTGATCACATTTCCCATGATCAATCATAGCCATCAGATCTTCAAACTTTGACCAGGTTCAATGTATCCTTCAAGCTGAAAATGTTTTACCCAGCCTAGGAACTTGCATACATTTCTTGGAACTTGTGCTAGGGTATTGTGGTTTAAGCTGAGCTATAGATCTTTCTGCCTATTCTCCTTTGCCATAGATTCTTTAACAAACTTCATTCATGACATACCAATCATTTAATCATAGCCAGCTCATCAGCTTCCTTCATTAAATAATGCTTTTATTCATTCAATGCATTTTGTTATTACTCGGTTGCAACTCGATAAATACTAAACTTCACTCGGTAGACATAATGCCTTCATTAACCGATAGCGATAACCTTAGGGTTTATTGACTAAGTTCTTTGGTCGGCAACATAGTATAGTATTAACCTTATAATCAATAACATATGTATGATATCAAAACAATCTAAACATCATGATCTTATCATTGTCTAACTCGGTAATAGTTGCCCATTGAATAACTTATTTCTCCCCTTATTCATCATATTCTTTCTGTGTCTTTTATCAACATCTTTATACTGATCAAATCATACTTCTCAAGATATGGCAACATCATACTAAATTAGAAAATCAATTTCTTGACATCAATGACAAAATAATAATATTAAGACAGTAAAACATCCTTAATCAGTTATATCCAGAATCATCAACAACCTTCTCAATATCCTTATTGAAATGCCAACAATCTCTCCTTATCTGTTATAATGCCAAATGCCAACATTTACTTCCAAAATTTTTGAAATGCTTAACAGTAGGTGTATGTCCAAACCATAGTTCATAAGGGGTCTTACCAGTTTCACCTTTGATGTGAACTTTGTTGAATGTGTAGACTTCCATACTCACTGCTTCTCTACATTAGATATGAGACAATTTGGCTTCCATCATCATAGATCTAGCTACATCCAAAATAGTTATGTTCTTCCTTTCAACTACTCCATTTTGTTGAGGAGTCCTAGGTGCAGATAGTTGTCTCCTAATTCCATTTGTCTCACAATAACTGTTAAATTCATGAGAAGTGAACTCACCACCATGATCTAATCTTAGAGATTTGATTTTCAATCCAGTTTTGGTTTCAACCTTTTCTTTAAAGATCTTGAATTTTTCAAAAGCTTTAGACTTCTCCCTTAGAAAAGTCACCCACATCGTTCTATAATAGTCATCAATAATCAGTATGAAATACCTATCACCTTCAAAGCTTCTAGTCCTTGCTGGACCACATAAGTCATTGTGAATCAGATCAAGTACATCATTAGATTTATCATGTATGATTTTAAAATAACTTCTGACTTACTTACCCAATTGACATTCCTTACATACTGGATTATGAGGCTTTATAATCTTAGGTATATCTTTAACTACCTTAGTTGAACTGATCTTAACAATACAATCAAAATTAACATGACACAACCTCTTATGCCATAGCCAACCCTCATCAATATGAGCAATCAAACATGTCTTATTACCAGTGTTCAAGTGAAAGATGTTACTTCCTATCTGAATACTGGTTGTAATATCAAAACCAATCTTGTTAATGATTTTGCATTTTTTATCTTTAAATTGAAGTTGAAAATCCTTATCAACTAATTGAGCAACAATCAAAAGATTGTGCCTTAAACCTTCTACATAATAGACATTATCGGTATTATACTTTCCATCCAAAGAAATAATACCTCTACCTTTGATCATACATGCCTTGACATCTCCAAATCTGACTTGACCGCCATTGTATTCTTATAGGGACAAAAACTTCCTTTTATCTCTAGTCATATGATGTGAGAATCCACTATCAATTACCCATTCATGTTTATCTTCAAATTTTGATGTCAGGGCCTTCTCTTCATTTTTGATAGCCGATTCAGGTTCATCTTCCTTCAAAGCATAAAACACCCATTCCTTTCCATTTCCAGATCCACTAGCTGAGTCTTCTGTCGGTTCACCTCCAGGGTCATCAGTTACTCCTTCCTCATCTTCTATGTAGCAATGTTTATCTATATCTATTTGAGTTAGGCTTAAACATTTTCTTAACTCTTTCCTCAAACCTTGCATTCCTTTCAGGACATCTAGATGCAAAATGACCAATATTATTACATGCAAAAGATTTAAAAGGTGCTTCTCCTTCATACTTGCTTCTAGTAGGTTCTTTAGGTATTCTTATAGCAAATAAGGCTTCAAGTTGCTCAAGCTCTTCATCTTCTTTCCTCATCTCCTCCAATTCTTTTACATATAGGGCTCTCCAATCACTTTTTCTAGTAGATGTTGATGATGATGCATGAAAAGAAGGTTCAGACTTTACAACTCTAGAAGATGCAAATTCTTCAAGATCAAAAGTATATAATTTCCTAATCAGAATGTCTCTATTGACTGAAGTGTTTGCCATTGTTCTCAACTCATCAATTGCAATTGCCTTCATCTTGTAAGCTAGTGGAAGGGATCTCAAGACTTTGGAAAATATTTCATCTTCCCTTATAAATCCTCCACAACATTGAATTCCCATAACAATCTCATTTACTCTTTCCATAAACACAACAATTCTTTCATTTTCTTCCATTTTCAAGCTTTCATACCTTACCCGGTAACCATCAAGTTTAGCAATTTTGACAGTAGGGTCACCTTCATTTAGAGTTTACAATTTGTCCTATATAACCTTAGCCGATGATTTGTTAGTCAATCCTATGATCTATTGATCAATAAGTGCACACAAGAAGGTTTCTCTAGCTCTGCAATCATTTTCAATATTCTTGTCTAGGTTTGCAGGAACAGGATTACTGGATGTCGGATCATAAGGTGTGTATCCTTTCTCAGTGATCTCCCAAATATCCTTGCCAAGACATCTAAGATGAGCCTCCATTCTAATTTTCCATATCCCATAATTTGTTCCATCAAGCTTAGAGATTTCTCTTCTGAAAATAGTTACTGGTGGATTAGAAGTGTTAGCTACCATAGGATCTACCTCAAGTGGCTAAGCTTCTACAAAAGAGGACCAAAGTTCTGATACCAATTATTAGGATAACTGATGAACAACTGAGAGGGGGGGGGGTGGTGAATCAGTTGTTAATAGATTATCTTTTAATCCACAATATAACCTTAAGCAAATCAAGTACTGGTAAAGCATAAACAGATGCTGGTAGAAACCGATACCAGTAAACAATAAAAATTAACAATTAACCAGATAATCAATGCAAAGAAACAATACCACATAACACCATGATTTGTACATGGAAAACCTAGAAAGGGAAAAACCACGGTGGGAAACCTACCCACAGTGAGATGATACTTCTACAGAAAGTATGTGTTATAATGAGGGGCCTGCACTTGCAGTAAGGCACACCACCTAGAACGTACTACTCATTACAAAAGAGTCTCACTGACTATAGAGAGGATACAACCTTCTCAAGATAAATGGACAACAATCCAATAGAGTGAACCATTGGAAATAACATCTACTATGCTTGATTATAGTCCCAGTTAAGCTTAATGCCGGAAGACTAAATCCTCTTCTAAAACCAATCCAATCACCAATGATGGATCAACTCCTCTTCCTGAACGATATTACAATATTCTCACATTACATTCCTTGACCATGACCTTTCCAATAACCATGATAATTTACAAAGAGTTTCTACCTCTTATTTATACAAACTCTAAGGCCTAAACCAATTAGGTCGGCCACCTAAAGATATTACCATAATTTCATTATATAATTCCTTTTTACAATGATATGCCATGTCGGCTTAAGATCAAAACAATAATAACAAATCCATAAAAAATCTCAAATCATCTAGGTAACGTGTAGAGTACACACTAGCATGATACCGGTCCATAACCTAGATAGGTACCAGACCTATTCTGGGTCCACCATGCCAAAACAATGTCATCAAGCAATTGAAGAATGATCAACGGACATCTTCATCATCCTAAAATCCTCAAAGAAGCTGCACTAACACCAATTGTGCATCCTGTCATGCTTCCTCAATGAAAGCTCTGCCGGTAAAGCCTTAAACCAGTGTCGGTAAGGGTTTACCAGAGTGTATGATAACATCCAATCACCAAGCCAATACCAACTAACCAAAACATTCTCATGGAGCATATAACTTATGAAATCCAATATACTTCACTGATCCAAACATGTCGGAAGTGTCCAATAGATAATCTCTTTTGTCGGTAACACTAGATCTTATACCGGTAACCTGTCTGTCGGTAACCATCCATGCAAGCTAGTGTTGACATCAATGACAAAACATCAATGCCACACATAATTAATTCATCTGTAATGCCAACAAAACCCCCATGTGCCTTGATAGTCTAGACGAAAGGCTTATCAACTTAACTGCCTATCTGTTGTGACTCTAGTCATCATATGAAAGCCCACTTTCCCTACATGCTCTAAAAACAAACCAAAAAAAATAGGGTCCAATTCAAATTCTAAGAAGAGATCCATAACTCTATCATGCAACCCAACAACACATAAACATACAAGGAAAACCATAGCTAAAGAGCACAAAGGGCTTAAATCCATTACAATGCAATATGAACCTCAATGTGGAAATCCATAAAATATCAAATATGAAGTATTCCATCAATAAAACATATCAATTATGTTGTCTCCACAAAAATACCATATTTCCACTGCAACATCTCAATATCAGGAAAACTCAAATATTCAACAATAAATAAGTCAAGAATGTTATAACATAGAAAACATAAACACCACATCAAGCTAATAAGTAACAACCACTGGAAAACGTCTGCAAAAACCCCAAAATGCCTCTGGAATGAAACCAAACCCAAGAATCCAAATTTGACTGGGAAAAACAGTAAAAACACCAAAGACAGAAAGAGTCACGCCTTTGTGACGCAGGACAATGCTTCTGCAATCTAAAACTACACATCCATTTAGCAGAACAATGCTTTTGACTGACAGGGCAGTGCTTCTAAGACAAGTTTCATGCACACATAAATTCAGTTAGCGCTTTTGTCACAAGGATAGCACTTTCATTTAATAGGTTCGTGCATATGACTTAAGGTTTAGCGCATTTACTGGTATCGCGCATGCACATAAAAGACATAAAACTTGTGACATAAAATAAAAATTAAACTCAAGTCAAAAGCTTATAAAAAATACATGAATAAGGTTTCCCAAACCCGAAAAGTAAAAAGAAACAAATGAAATAAATTTTAAAAAATCATAGAGAAATTTCAAAACATATCCCACAGCTGGGAAACCCAAAACTCACACATAGAGACTTCATTGAGTTTGAATCACACAGGTAACACAACCAATAGCAGATAAGTCCAATACTTTACTGAAAAACACCATACACATAATCAAGACAATGATACAAGAAACTCACAACAAGCAACCAGGAATCCAGACTTTTCAATGCTATGAATGACAATATACAGGAGACTAAATATATTTCTCTAGTAAAACTATAAAAACACCTGTATAATATAAAGTTTATCCACCATACATTAATCTGAAAACTACAATAAAACTATATAAAACCAAATATTTCCTACCCAGCTCCTGGAATTCACTTTTAGACATGGAGCATACACTCAGAGAAATTTAAAAGATGAAAATAAACAAAAGATAAGGAACCCAACCTGCACCCTGAGTGATGGATGAGAGTTGAGGTAGAGCTCCAAACCAAACCCAATCAATAAAACACCAACAGTCAAGAATAAGCTCCAAAACAAAATTACAAAGAAATATTTCTAGAAAGTAACCCATGAACAAGATCAAAAATGAGAATAAAATGCATACAAAAGCACAAAAAACCCTAGCCTCTACAACAACCAATCAAAATATTCCTTTCGAGAATATATTTTACCTACCCACTATAATTTTATCCCTCATTTCAAGATCCACCAATGAGGATAAAAGGTAGGTGGGATAAATATAAGAATGTATTTTACTTATGTATTAATATATTGGTGCAACATATTATTATTTTACCAAGGAGTATTTACATATCCCAAGTGCATATAAAGTCAACTATATTAAATAGATGAACTATGGACAAAAATCATTTAAATCAAACAATCTAAAGGGAACATTAATAAATAAATTATTAAAGGCTCATTATTATTAAATAACAAACAAATACTAATACTGAATAAACAATTAAACTATAGACATAAACAAGCTACAAATAAATAAAGGGGTAAATAAATCATAGATATCCATTAAATAATAAATACTAATAATTTGAAATTAAATAAATAAACAACTGAGGATTAAACAAGAAATAATCAAATAGACAAAATACTATAAATCAAATAATCAATCTATACATTAATAATCATGTCTTCACATACAATCAAATAAATCATCAAATGCTAACATACTCACCAGACTGACTGACCAATATGGTGAACTATGCCAAGACTCTGACGACACATAGTGACGACTTAGACCTAGAGTAGGTGAAGGGAACTTGTGTCAACTCCAAAACCACATATATCATTGGGAATGAAGACACACTCACTGTTGGCATTTTGGCATTAAATTGTCATTGATGTCAACCGGCATGATGGCAATTCACATAAGAGTGAGCAGACATAATGAAAGCTTACCAGTAAGGCATAAACCAGGATGAAGGTCATGTGTGTGTTAACATGTTGAGCAATAAACCGGTCTGGTAGTTGGCTGCATGTTTATGATGAAGAGGCATAATGTTAAAGTTACCACAAACCACTGGAGGTGAAGATGTGTTATCGATATAATGTGTACTGTCAGTTAGCAGAAGAAGAAGGCCTTACCTATAAAGGCGTGTATCGATATGAGTTTGTTGAATGTTCAAGCTTGAACTGACTATGTGTCGGTGAGCAGAGTGATTGACCATGGTGATGCCATGTGGAGCTGAGGTGGCAAATAGGCAGAGGTTGATAAAACCACCATCGACATGTTTGGTGAAACTATCAGTCAATTTAAATGAAACAACCACAAATCATGGGATTGTAACTGACCAATGCGGCTCGAGGAAGAAAAAATGACAGAGGAAGATCGAGGAGTAGTTGGCACTTGGATCAATGCAAAGGAAATCCAATTCAGGTTGACCTCGAAAAGGAAACAGCTGAAGCGTTTTATTTGTTGATAGATTTCAAGGCAAAAAATCTTATTCGAGATTGTTGTTTTCAGCAAATATGCGTTGGATAATGGAAACCATGTATAGATGCATCCCTTAAGGATAGGTGATCGATCCAAGATAGGTTGGATCGGATCTCATGAAGATTTTTTCGGGAAGAGGAAACCATAACCGCTTCAAATTTTTAATTGCTTCTGGTGGGAAATCATAGGATAAGGAGGAGAGCTCGAGACAGAGCAAGCTGATGCTACAGAGAAGGGGAAGAGAAAAGAGAGATTAAGTGAAAGAGAAGAATTGCTAGCCTTAGAAATATTTCTAAGAAAGTTGTAGAATAAGTGAGCAAGCATACCGGTGAGAGGGTTCTCTCGGCATAACTATAGTTTCATAGTTAAGATAAACCGACAAGGTATGGTAGAGTAGGAAGCATCCAAGTGTGACACAGTGTATGTGTGTGTGTGTGTGTGTGTGTGTGTGTGTGCGAGAGAGAGAGAGATAACAAAGGTTGAGAATCAAAGAAAGTAATCTCACAACCGGTAGTATGAGATTCAGTGGAGAAGAAAAGATTGCCAATTGACAGTGAGTTATTTGATCAAAGAGTTGCAGAATTCATTTGCAACAAGAAGCCTTAATTGTATTCAAATAGTATTTCAATATACATCACTAAGTTGAAGCTTGGTGCTCCTTGGGTTGGTGCTCTAAATCTTTGTAATTAAGTCTTTTACCTGTAAGGCTAGATTGGAGCTGTAGTCTCTAGTAGCTTTTATCACTGAGGTTTTTCCCATATTGGGTTTTCCTCAAAAATCTGGTGTTGAGAGTTACATTTGTGTGAATGATCTCTTTGGCTTTTTTTCTTGTTCTACCGGTTTGATTGTTTAGTGTTTAAGTGAATAACTGATATTCTGAACTTGATTTGAAAGTCAAAAAGTTTAGGAACCACTGATTCACCCCCCTCTTAGTGGTACTCTATGTTCAACACTCACACCTATGTAACTAGGAGAAGCTTGCACCTAGAAATCTAGGAAGAATAAGTGCCTAGTACTTGCAAATCCTGCAACCACAAAACATATATATAAATGGTAGACATGTGGTAGAATTTCATAATGACACATCCCGCTCACAATGAGTGATGTGACATTGATTCTACCATGAAGACAGTCCAACAATGATAGACACATCAAGTAATAATCTCATCATATATGTAAACAAGAGATAGGGTTAGTATGTCAATAATCTCCTCAAATGCATAATCAACATAAAACTATCCATAATATCATTTAGTGCTTAATCAATCATAAACCATCAACATAATGAAGCATATAAATCCATCAAGAATGTGTATACATATAGAATCTATCAAATCACATATATCCATATTATCCCATAATCAATAATAAGAAATCCCCATTATAATCATAATGATCCAAGATATTACAATCAACCATAATAATCATCATATAGTGTATGTCTATGAGTAAGTGTCTAACATCATAAAATAGCATTTATGACAAGTGTAAATTTATAAGAAGTCATCCAAGTATTATCGTTATGTCTAAACAAGTCTATTGATGGATAGATAAAAAGATAAACTGCGGAGGGACACTACATCCTCCCCCCCTTTTCCTAGTCTTACTCCTGAAAGCCTACTAACAAATGGGAACAACACACTCTCGACCATGTTCAATCCTCTTAAAATGTCAAAAATAAACTCAATTAGGTCATAATCGACCCTCTCCTACTCCAAGCTGCAACCTCTCAATGTCATACCCTGGAGCTAGAGGAAACGTATGAGCACCCAAAAATGTTGTTTGTCCTCCACTTGTAATGCATACCAATCCAACATATGTAATTTATTAAGAAGAATATGACCACAAATGACTTAAAAGAGACTCATAATGAGGACTAGATGAGCTAAGTGTAGACAATGCTTCCACTGTGCCACTCTGATGACCACTAAATGAAATAATAACTACCATAAATTGACCACTAAACTCACTCTACCTTGATTCTATCAATTAACTAGTCTCAACAAATCAAGACTAATCGACCAACAAGAGAAAAGAAAAGGGTCAAAATACCATATATCATCATTAAGAAGAGAAAGTATCACATGTTTTACCTGCAACTCCCAAAAATATAGGTTCAATCACTGTCGACCTTTGACCAAATGTCTGTAAAAATCTATGGGGACAATGAATAGCGATATATCCTTGTTGTCCATAAACAAAGAAACTCCTCCATCTACTACCTTGACTTGCTGCAGATGTACCATCCTGCTGGAAGACACTCCTAACCAAGGGCTGTCGAGAATCATGTGTTGTCTATGAAGCATGGAAATAGATAGAATGTTGCCTTCTATGCTCCTTATGCTTCTTTGATCTTTGTCTATGACGCTTGTTCCTAGCTGAAGAGGAACAACTCCCTGCAGCTCCTGCGCATTATGGCTGCACCCTTTTTGGATCTGCTCTTGAATCTCGAATGAAGTTCTCCTCAACTGGACGTGTCTCATTTTGTCTCCAAAAATCCGATAAGAAATGGGTAAAAAAATTCTTTATAAACATCTCCCAAGACATCATCATAATATCCAACTGCAATCTCAGCTCCTTTGAGCACCACCATGAGTATGCCCCACCGCAAAGATGCATGATTGTGCATCTGGCCTTGATATTGCTGCTACATGGGTACATAGAAAAGCATTTACCTAAATCCAAGAGCCAAGTTTCTACTTCACTTCTTCTTCTTGATCCATCAAAAGTAGGAGGGTGAGTTCTAAGAAGTTCTCTCATGTGTCTCACAACATCAACATCCTACTTGGTCATTGCCAGCTCCCTTCTATCTTGACTTGCAACTTCATTCGCTTGTCCATCATGATGAAGCTCCTATTTCCTTGCTCCCAATTGCACCAAAAATTCTTGAAGGGTATTGATCAACCTTGGAACTATATCACAGATTTGTACACCTTCTTCATGGTGGACATGATCCTCTTGGCGTACCTCACCTACATCCTTGATATAAGAACTCCATCGCTCACCCAAATGTCCATCACATCCAAGAAAACTATCCTCAGTAGACATATCATCTAACCAAGATGCAATAAATACTATAAGCTACAGTCTAGAACATCCTAATGCAAGAAAACAACAAGAAAGGATAAATCGTTGGGTCACCCCATGCTTAGTGATTATGAAGGCAATGGGTTTCATAAGCATGCTATAATCTACATACTTACACAGTCAATGTTTAAGATATCCTATCTATTAAATGATCACATGAATAACACTCATTACTCAAAGAAAGGTTTAACATATTTTCATCTTGCTAGAATTCATGGAACAATATTTCCTAAAAAGCAATTTAGAACAGAGAGATACCATATTGTCTTACTCATACATTAACACATCCACATAGTTCACCAAAACTTAGATCTTTTATCCAATCAAATAAGGAATAATTGTATGATCCCATCTTCCCATTCAAGTAGTACACCCATTCTATTATTATTATATTATATTTTGAAAGAGAGGATGACATGTATACAATAGATAATTCCTATTTCTAATGAAAATTTATTTCATCCACTTCCTATGATGTATGCAAGATTACTACCATCAATGGCTATTTAATTCTTTTATTTAATATCAATAAACTTCCAAGTACATGAACCTTTACCAAAGTAGAGAGATAAGGAAGAAAAGGGTTATTACCAAACAATAGATAGACACATACAAGAATAATGCATGAACAATGCATTCCATTAATAGTGCTAAATGCAACTACTACATTCTTTCTAAGGTATGTAATTTAACTTCTTATGATACTTATTAATGTCACAAATACAACTAGAAATTACAATCCCTATTGAAAATTTCATTCACTCAACAATGTTTTCTTACTTGCAAGATGATACATATGCATATTCTTGGTAATTCCATTAAGTATCCATATACCACTAGCTACTTTATCCTTTATTTACATAAGATAAATAATTATAAAGGAGGCACAACTAGCTACCATCTTCTCATATATGTATACATTTCATACAACTCTCAACCTTACATCACAATCTACATTAAATTGTCCTTGTAGCTATAAAATACACTTCACCCAACTATTCACAAGGAAACCAACACAATAAGCTACTCTAGAAAACATAACATCAATTAAAGAATCACCCACAATCTTTCCTTCAAATCTTTTATATTTAAGAGAAGAAATTCTTTTACAAAAGTAAACATCTAAAACTACCAAGCAAGCAAGATTGCATAGAGTCACATAAATACTCCTTACATCTAAAAGGCATGCATAAGAAATAGACACACATACTGGCACAAAATCATGATTTATAGAAGAGATCAACGAGAAACACATGCATAAACATCCAATGTTACCAAACTTTAGCAACATTTCCACACACATCTCAAAGAGAAAATTAATTTCAAAGGACATTATAACATTCTACGCTAAACTAAGAGGAACAACCTTAACCAGAGATCCCAGTGTTTGCAACATGGGCTCTGATACCAAATGTAATGCCTGCCAAAATACCCTAGAGAAAATTAAGTTATCTAACTCACTAATGAGGACAATAATTTTTTTTTATCTTAGAATCATTTAATTCAACATACAAACATCATCTCAATAACATACTAACATAGAATAATTCTTAAATATAAGTGAACATCATGTAAATAGCTTTTCACTTAATCAAAATGCAAACGGAATAACATGACAAACATTACATCTACCTTCCTAGTGTATCTTAATGCCATCACTTACTCAATCAACCAAAACCATGATATCCTATTCAACATCCATCATTCATTTACATTTATCCATTATAACATACACAATAGCAATTCAATCACCTCTATCCCTTCTATAAATGCTACTGATCCATTGAATCCATGAACATGCATTTATGCATCTCTTTCTATTCTACTTTTACTTGGCATGATAGGAAACCCCAATTTCACTAATGAATCCTATTCTATCTATGTTCTACTACTCAAGGATATGCACACATAATAATCACTTTCTTTATATGATTAATGCACACTTTCTTAGATGATATGTGAATGACCAATTTAATTAAACCACAAAAAAATAAATGCAAGATTAAACCATTGGCTAAGCTCATTCTTAACTCTTACTATAAATGGTCCTAAACCCTTAACTGAGCACAAACCACATGAGCATTTGCAACTAACATGATTAAATATTCCTTAGTGCATAGTTATTAAATTCTTCTTTTACTCTTTAGCATGCTTCTAAACTACATATTTGCTTTTATGCCTAGTATGATCATTTCCTTAACATGAATTCTAAATGCATAGTGCAAGGTCTAAATGTCATTCTCATTATTTTCTTAGATATGCATGCTCTAACTCATTATGCAATAGCATCATTAACTAAGTATAACATGATTATCAACCATGAGCTTTTCTTTAAGACAAATCATTACTTAGGACTATTGACCAAACATATCACACACGTTCTTCTAGAGAGCACAACAAACACATAACTAAGAATTCCTAACAATAAATCCAAATACACCCTTATCAATAATTAAGAAATACTTTAATACTACAAGAGATACCTATATTACATTCACAACTTTCATAAGAAACCATCCATTAAGATTTAAGCTAATCTATTTAATGTACTAACTACCTATTTATTACTGTGATTTAGTATCAACCTTTGCCAAGACCATCATTAATTTTATTAAAGACATTCATACATCATGTGCATTATATATCTATATCAAAGACTTCATTTTATCACAATCATTTCCACCATCATTTCATATAAAATCTCATCATACAACTAGACCCAATATTCAACTACATATGCAACTATATATCCTTACTACATTTATCATCTTAATTACCAACTTAGATTTCCTATCCAATCCTAACTTAGGTATGAACATACATTCTATTTTCACCATATTGATTCTACTGCATTACTTCTCTTACAAAGCCATGCAAGGTAAATCACAACCAGATCACCACATAAGCATTCCTATTGATCATAAATTTATATATTCCTATATTATTCATGTTGGAAACCAATAACACTGAGAGGGGGGGGTGGGGTGAATCAATGTTATACTGGAATAAAAGATTTTATCCTTAACAAAACATTCATTCACCAACTGGTATACCGATATAAACAAAATTGAAAAAAGTAATGTAACCAATAAGCCAAACACATAAATGAGAACCATAACACACAAATTTATATGTGGAAAACCTCAAAGAGGAAAAACCATGGTGGGATTTGTGACCCACAATATCAACTCACTGTCCATATGAAGAGATATTACAATATATGATGGGCTTGTACTTGTAGGAAGGCTTATCGCCTAGAGCACACTGCTCAATCACAATAGGAGCCTCACTGACTACGTAACATTCTAAAAAAACAATCCAGAGAATAGTGAACTTGTAAGGCCCTCCCCAACCAAGATTTGATTAACTTAGTTGACCATGTGTGACCCTACTAATAAATACTATAATTAGATAGGATGGGCTATGTTAGATAGATAGATTGGTGAGAAAAGTAATTGAACCAGGTTATGGAATCATTTCACCTTGAGGTGTACATTTTATGCATTATGGATTTAGAACTTATAAGATTCCAGGATTTGGATAACATTGATGTATATTGATGCTTCATTTATATGCGTTATGATATAGAACTCTATATGATTCCAGAGTAGGATTGCTTTGAGGTGATATATGTCATTAGTGGATTTGCAGGACTTCATTATGATGATAGAAATAGGATGTATGTTTTATGTATGGATTAAAATTATGAGGATTATGATAACTGCATATGTGAATTTATTTGGATGTAAGATGTATTGATTTGTTTAAATGTATATGGTATGCATAGTGTATGACGTGTATTCTTATTCATGTGTTTAAATGTTATTGAGGTTATTTGGAAGTACTAATGTGTAATTGAGATGCACAGAAAAATTATCCATGTGACCATGGAAATATTATGGAGAACCAAACCTAGACCTATGTACGTTTGTAAAACTAGGGTTTGTCTATTTGGAGAGACAACACCCCATTTGTATAGTATTTTATTTGTAAAAGTGGATGTGGCATGTGTGTTAGATTGAATTTATTTATTTGTGCAAATCCAACAAGAGACAAGATTTCATGTATAATTTTATAAAAGTATTTTTATTGTGTCACTTGACACGTGTTGATTTATGTTTTGTTTTTTTAAATTGTCTCTTGGAGGGAGTTGTTTAACCATAGCTTTTTCAATTAATTTAATGTGAGTCCATAATTGCCTTGAGAATAGAATCTTTGGGGTGGTCAACTTAAGTTTGACCCGAAAATTAACTTCAGAGGAGTTTAAAAGGGGTTAAATGGACACCTAGGGGTAGTTTAAGAGTGTTTCCTAAAGCCCAAAAGGTATACCTAAGGGTTAGGAGTAATTTTAGGCATGTTTCAACTCCCATGTGACCATTTAGACACCCTAAAAAGTGGATTTTCTAAGTTGAGCGAAAATTGAAAATTAGAAGGCATCACCTAAGTTGTTAACTTTCCTTTTTGATGAGAGATCCTTTTGGATCTTTTTTTGACTTTTCCTTTTTCAATTTTAGAAACCTATGAGAACTCTCACTGAGGCCTTTTTAGGCAAGAATAAGAGATTTTGTGGGAAATCACCCACTCTCCATTTTTAGAGACAAGAATTTTTGAAAGAAGAGATAGATTTGGTTTTAGGAAATTGGCTAAGGGTAGAGAAGGAAGGAATTTGTGGAATTGGGCTGCTCATCCTCAACTAATCTAGCATTCCTTTGGGCAGTTGAGGTTGGTTAAATTTCTCTTGTATTGTTTTTATATTGCATGTTATGTTGAAAGGAATTTCTTGTATGGAAAAGGCTTGTTTCTTGTATTTTCCCTTATAAAAATTTATTTTGTGTTCTACATTTTACTCTTGTGTATTTTATGTGTTTTGGGAGTAACCAAGACCTCCTACTCTTGGGAGAGAGGATGGTCTTGTGGGTGGTAGAATTTTGACAACCCTCGAGTGAGAGGCTCTCATTAAGAGAGTGATCTCAAGGGATTCCTAAGTAACCCTTGCTACATGGCTTGTTTATGCATTTGGGGGTCATAAGGAGGGAAATAAGGCATGAATGCCTTGAAGGGCATAAGGTTGTGGGGTTGTTATACTTATGATGTATCATTATTTTCCATGAGGTGGCCTTAATTTTTACTATACTTGCAGTCTCCTCAAGGTATTTGGTCCACTACCACACGTGTAAAGACATCACTATGTGTGGTGCAGTGTAGCCTTGGTTGGGAATATGTTTGTCATTGTTGTGTTGCATGTGCGTTACTTGTCTAGGGCTTGGTTCTCCAAGCTTGAGGGTGGCTACTAGTTAGCCTAGGCTGGGAGGTGAGCACTCCATGGTCATAGCTTTGATTAAATTGCAGGTTGTCAGAAGAAAAGAATAGGATAAGTGAAAGTTTGCTGGAGTTATTTGTTGCAGAAAAATATTTGAAAATGTATTTATTATTTTCCTCATTTATTAGAAATGAGAGACCTATTTGTAAAGTGACGATAATGTCTTGGAAATATGTTTTAAAGAAATGTAATATTTATTTATGCTATACTGCAGAAAAGAAATGTGTATTTCTGGTTTTAGTTTTCTATATTTCTGAAAAATAACATTTGTTGTGTATAGGATATTTTGAAAAGTAAGAAATTTATTCATTCCCTTTTTGCATTTTAAACATCACATTAGAAAAGAAATGAAATAGCTTTGCATGCATGTAGTAGGCTGGAAATAAAATCTAAAACATTTAGATCTATACATGGTAGTGCAAAAGTTAGTTATTTCAATCTATCTTTTTTATTTATTTGCAGAAAATAAAATCTAAAAGTTATTATAGCCATCTCTAAAGAATTATTTTAATAAATTCTAGATTTATATAGTTGTTGTTTTAAGTTCACTTAATTTTGTTATTTACACTTGTAGCAGAAATTAAAATCTAAGGTTAAATGTCTACCTATTTTTAATAATAACCTATTTATATAGTTGCTGGAATAATTTATTTAATTCTGACAGTAAATTATTTGCAGAAATTAAACCTAAACTAATAGTTTATCTCAATCCTACCTAAACAGTATATATATATAAAAAAGTACATTGTTTTAATTCTGGAGGTTCTTTTTTAATGGATCTGTTAAAAGGTTCATGTAATGTATATATATATATATATATATATATATATAAAATAAAAAAGAATGTTATGCATGTAATATATATATATATATATTAATATATTAAATCATTTTATTTTTTTTATTAACATGGAGGGGGAGGCCGAAGGGCCGAAGCCACTGTGTGTACACACAGTGGTGTCGCGCCCGCCACTGTGTGGACACACAGTGGTGCCATCCGGCCGACACTATGTGTCCACACAGTGGTGCCGCACCCACCACTGTGTGGACACACAGTGGCGCCGCTCGGTACCTCCGCCTCTCCTCCCCTTTACTGAGTTTGCCATGGCTGCCGCATGTTAAATTCACCCTGCACAATCCAAAAAAAAGAAAATAAAACCCTAGCCGAATAGGGCTAGGGTAATATGAACAAAGTAATAAAGAATGAAAAAAAAAATATAAAAGGATTCTTTTTATATTAATAAAATTAGGGTTTCCATAATGTGAAAGCATATTTAAGTTTATATATATATATATATATATTATATTTTTATGTATATATATATATATGTGTGTGTGTGTGTGTGTGTGTATATATATATATATATATATATTTTATATGTAGAGTTTATATAAATGAATGGATAGTTGTAGGTTAAGTATTTTATTAAGTGGTCATAAATTATATATGTTTTTAATAAACATATGGGCATAATTTAAAAAAAAAAAAAGTGTTTAAATTCAAAATATTTATGAAATTTAATCTATTATAAACTTTATAATAAATTGGGTAAGATTATTTTTGGCTATTGGGAAATATTTACACTTTATAGGAAAATATTTTTAATGAATTATTTAACCCTTTAGCCGATTTAGTTAAAATATATTTTATTTATTGTTAGTCATTTATAAACTATATGCTAGAACTAAATTAATTAGTTTCTACAATCAATTATTGGCTATGGGAGATTAATTTTATCTTCATCAATTAATTGATTTATTTTAGTTAATGATTAAAATCGATGAATTCATAAAATAATACTTTTAGTATTCCGCATTTGATTTAAATTATATTCACTACTTGAGTTAGTGCTTAGAGTTAACTCACACTTAGTTGCTAGTAAAATCTCATAATTTTAAATTCATATGTTTTGAGTTGTGATTTTTAAAAAAAATTTATCTCGTTCTTGCCCAAAAGTTTGGGAATGATAGAACTGCTAGGATATCATCTCTTATGCCAGAATACAGTTCTGGTTTAAGCTCTATCTGATCTTGTTAAAACCCTAAACCTCTATACCAGAATAACCCTTACAATAAATTCCTCACATACATAGTCTCTCTGATATATTTTGCATCTTATCACATTTACATATCCATCACCATGTCTCTATCCTTATTATAAAATGATCTAATCAATCTCCCTTATATACCCTATACAAATTTATGCCTTATGTCGACTTACAAGGATATATACAATATCAAATTACATGTCGGCCATATAACATAAATGAATAAACATTAAAACAAGTTGTTGATGCCGGATCCAAGATGTGTCGGCCTCCAATACCGATGACATTTACTATACCATGTCGGCAGCATTGTCAGTGACCAAATAAATCTTCTATCCTATCGGTGCTAGTGGCAATGCCGATGTAGAGTCTGTGAAGTGCCTGCCGATAAACCATATGAAGCCAGAACCCAAAATCATGTTGCCATCAATGACAACATAGTGAAACCAACCAATAGAGTGTCAATTGCCAACAATCTCCCCCTTTGGCATTGATGGCAACACTCATGTGAAAATTGGTCATGGTTTCATCTATCGGTTTCATCCTGCCCTGCTCCCCCTGAGATGAATATGCAAAATGCTCCATATCTCCAAAACTCCAAAATCTCTGTAACTCTCCCTAATGTATGCAAATTTTCATTCTTTTTCACATGTATATACTACTCTCCCTTTGACATCAATGCCCCCCCAAAAATGTCAAAGAATAAGTACTGTACACTGAATACCTCCAAAAATGTCTTATCGAAGCTTGACCAATTTCAATATTTCCAGATAAGCTTTCTCAAGTAGCTCCACATAAGTATCCGAACCATTTTTTAATGTGTCGGAGATAGATACAAGTCCACTCAGTAAATTTGCAAGTGATTCTTTCTCATTAACCTTTGTTGGTGTGGGCTTTCCCAGCATATCCATGCATTCCTTCTTATGTACACCAAGTGAATCCAATATTGGACTCATCAAACCTCGAAGACTTCTGGCTCTCCGAATGATCTTATCTCTTTCCTTTTCAAGAGCAGAAATTTGATTCTCCAAAGTCAAAATTTTTCCATCAATAGACATTGTCAGTGAAATTAGTCCATCAAAAGAGTTAGGAATATTAGCAATTTTCTCTTGTATCTCTTTTATCTTTTTATCTACATTTGTTGTAAGTATCTCAGTATTGTAACATACCCTGTATATATTAGTACATTATTTCAAATAATTTTCAATCAAAATTAACTTCTCCTCAATCTTTTTCTTCTCTCTCTCAATGATCTGATCAAAAGCGACTTTCTTAGCCAAAGTGAATTTTTCAAGTGCTTTTTGGTTAGAGATCTGTTGTAAGGATTGAAAATCTTTTGACACGTGCTCTATGATTACCTTAAAATTATCGAAAGAGCTCACTTATTTTTTAATCTTACACTCTAGGACCAATCTGTGCAAAACAGTTATGGATTGATCTATAATCCCCTTGTCTGTGGTTCTCTCCTTCATCAATTTCTGAGCAGCCATCATCATTAGTTCCATGGGACTCATCTTTGTGATGGTTTTGTTTTCCACTAGAGAAGTGTCAATTGTTAATAATGATGTGCTAGCAATTGGTTCCCTACCAGATTCCCCTATTTTCTTTGATAATTTATCCTTTATTACCTCCTCACTTGCACTGGTGGCTTCGCCACTTGGTGCAGTCTGTGCGACTGTCGGTTCCTCTCTAGGAACAGTATCCTCAACCTATATATTAGTATCCGAAGGAAAATTGTCCTCAATGTTAGTGTCATTTACAATTCTCTTTTCATTAACTAGTGTTACAGTATCTATCTATACATTTTTGTTTACCGGTGGCTCAATTTCCACTATCTTGATATTCTTGAAAACTGAGGGTGGAGTACCCATGATCCCTTTACCTTTCCCTTCAACGGTGTATCTACAGTATCAGTCTTTGTCTCTAGTGAAGTAAAGAATCCTCTATGTTCTCCCAAAAATTTAATCCAAGCATTCTGTGTTTCCTCTATTATCTCATTCATCCTTCCTAACATCAGGCTAGTTATATTATGTTTTCAATTGAATACCTTCCTATCTGCAACCTCAATTTTCTTTTCCATTTCATCTAGAGTTATAACAACACATATAGCTAAAATTTCTTGCATCTTAATGTGTTTGTCTTCTTGCATTGCATATAATGTTCTAGCATCTAACATGTTTTATAGCTCCGTCGGTATTTGATTTTCTATTTCAATTAATGCTTTCTTATAGATATCTAAATATAGAAGAATTGCTTCGTCTACCTCTCTCTGTTCATCAACTTCTAATGTATCATAATAAGATTTAACATTTTTCAGCATCCCATCCTTAGTAATTTCATCAGCAATTTCAACACATCATAGGTGGTATAATAGTCACATTACCAGTTTCAAGTGCCAAGTCAATGTCACTTTTCTTCCCTCTCTTGGTAGTACTAGATGCAGTTGATGGTGTGGCCTTAGGTGACTGCTTTTGTGCTGGTAACCTGATGGTAACCTTCCTAACCGGTTGTTTATTTGCTTCCACCCTTCTAGTTTCTTCCTAACAACCCTTTTGAATGCTAATGATGTGTCATCCTTAGACTTAGAATCCGCAGTCACAGGTTCAACGTGAACTACCGAATCCTTCCTCTTTCTCCATTTCTCCAAGACAACATCAATAAGAGCCTTAATGTACTTAGAAACTTCCTTTACAAACTTGCTTGCCTTACCTTCTTATTTTTCCCTCTTCTTTCAGTTGAACTCAATTTCTGTTGGTATTTTGAATGTGTTGCATTAGTTTTGTCATTGATGTCAACACTTATCCTTCTGGAGATATTTGGTTATGTTGAACCAACACATTATATTCACCAACATGTTCAGTGACTTATGCACAGTCACCAATATACTATTCACCGACGAGTTATATTGTTCACCGGCACTAAGGATGACTTGTTATCATCTAGAGATCACTTGGTTATGTCAAAGACATGGTTTGGATACTTGGTTTTGGTATTTTGGTTATTGGTCTAATCGGGTTGACATATTTGTTGTTACAGGCAAATTGGTCTAGGTTATGGACCAACATGCATTATCTATTCCAGATCAACATGACACATTATGGAGATGATTTATTAATTGGATATTGTTGTAAATGTATTGAGCCAACACGATGCATCGCATCTTGACTTACTTGTAATTGATTTTATTGTAATATTCTTAGTAAGCCAACCTACACATTTGGTCCTGGGTTTTGGTATATATGTAAGATCTCATTTGTGAGATGGAGATATAGCAAAATATTGTAAGTAAGGTTATGGTATTGTAACATGGTATGTGTGAATATTGAAGATCATACAAGCAGACCATAGAGAAGGTTCAAGGAAGGTTTGAAGGTGATTATCAGAGCTTAATGAGTACTGAATCTAGCATTGGAGATGCTACTTTGAGTAGTACATTATCATTGGATTTAACCATCCAATTGTATTTAGTGTGACTCCTATTTTGTGATTGAGTAGTGAGCTCTAGGCAGTTGGCCTTTCTGCATGTGCAGATCCCATTTGTATACACATACTATCTGCAGTAGTATCATTTGATTGTGCGTAAGGTTTCCCATCATGGTTTTTCCCCTTACAGGGTTTCCACATACAAATATTTGTGTTATGTATTGTGGATGTTGTTTCTCTTTCTATTTTATGCATTGAGTTTCATCGGTATTAATATTAGCTGCTAATCTATCAATCGACATTAAGTTTGGTTTACCGGTATTAAGTATCAAGTTTGATTAAGTTATATTTGTGTTGAAATTAATTGACAACTGATTCACCCCCCCCTCTTAGTTGCCTCTAGGTCATAACAATTGGTATCAGAGCTAAGTACTCTTTTTGCAGAAGTTTAACAGCTTGAGGAGATTCTATGGCAACAAACTTTTTTAGGAAGGATAGTCTGAAACTTCATGGAACTAACTATGGTATATGGAAGATCAGAATGGAGAGACATCTGAATTGCATTGGAAGAGACATATAGGATGTTAAAAAGAATGACTATATTGGTCCTACATCGAATCAACCTAATCCACCAACATTGGGTAAGGATCAAGAGAATGATTGCAAAGCAAGAGAAGCACTTTTGAGCGTATTGTCAAATCAGCAAATCATGGGATTATCAGACTGATCTACTGCTAAAGCTATTTGGGATAAATTGGAAACATTGAATGAAGGAGATACCACTGTCAAAATTGCTAAACTAGAATGCTTCCGAGTTAGGTATGAAAATCTAAAAATGGAAGAAGATGAAAGAATTTTTGCTTTTATGGAAAGGGTTAATGAAATTGTTTTGGGAATAAAATGTTGTGGAGGATGCTTAAGTGAAGATGAAATTGTTTCTAAAGTTTTAAGATCATTTCCACCGGCATACAAAATGAAAGTAACTGCTATTAATGAGCTGAGAACAATGCCTAATACATCAGTATCTATAGATACCTTGGTTGGAAAACTTTCAACATTTGAGCTTGAGGAATTTGGTCCTGTTGCTACAATTAAGATAGATTTAGCCTTCAAAGCATCATCATCTACAACAACATCATCATCATCTAACAAATCTGATTGGAAAACACTTTATGAAAGAGAACTTGAAGAAATCAGAAAGGAAAATAAAGAATTGGAAGAACTTGAAGCACTATTTGCAAGGAAAATGCCTAAAGGTCCTATTGGAAGTAAGTATGAAGGTAAAGCACCATTTAAATTATTTAATTGCAATAAACTTGGTCATATGGCATCTAGATGTCTTGATAGACATGCAAGATTGAGAGAAGAAGATAAAAGGACATATAAACTTAACCCTGAATATTAGAGATACAAATTCAAGAAGAATAGAGACAAATCATGTTACTATGCTGATGAAGGAGTTACTGATGATTCTGATGAAGAACCAATAGACAACAGATGGGCTTTTGTTGCAATAATTGAAGATCAACCGGCACCTACTATTCCACTGGTAGAGCAGGCCCCGACAGCTAAAATTGAAGAAAAGGATGACTAGATTATAGATTTCGGATGTTCACATCATATGACTGGTGATAAAAGTAAATTCTTATCTTTTCAGGAATATAGTGGAGGTCTAGTAAGATTTGGGGATGATAAAGATTGTTCGATCAAAGGAAAAGGCACTATATCTTTTGATGGTAAGCACAATACTAACAATGTTTATTATGTTGAAGGTTTGAAGCATAATCTTTTCAGTGTTGGTCAATTAGTTGAAAAGGGATTTCAGTTACAGTTTAAGAATGGTAAATGCAAAATCATGAATAGAACTGGTTTGGAGATTGCAACCGGTAATTAAACTAGAGGTAATAGCTTTCATTTGAATAACAATGAAAAGACATGCTTGATTGCACATACTGATGAAAGTTGGTTATGGCATAAGAGACTTTGTCATGTGAATTTTGATTGCATTGTAAAGATTAGTTCATCTAAGGCAATAAGAGATTTACCTAAGATTGTAAAACCTCATAATCTAGTATGTAAGGAATGTCAAATTGGAAAGCAAGTTAGAACAACTTTTAAGAATATTTATGAGAAATCCAATAATGTTCTTGATTTAATCCATACTGACTTGTGTGGTCCTGCAAGAACAAGAATTCTATAGGGAGATAGATACTTTATGCTAATCATTGATGATTATTCTAGAATGTGTTGGGTTACCTTTCTCAGGGAGAAATCAGAAGCTTTTGGGAAATTCAAATTATTCAAGGCAATGGTAGAGAATGAAACCGGTAAGAAAATCAAATGTTTAAGATCAGATCAAGGAGGTGAATTTACATCTAAGGAGTTTAATACATTTTGTGGAGTGAATGGAATCAAAAGACAACTATCAGCACCTTGGACACCTCAGCAGAATGGAATTGTAGAAAGGAAGAACAAAACTATTCTGGATGTAGCTAGAAGCATGATATTAGAAGCAAATCTACCTTATGTGTACTGGAGAGAAGCAGTGAATACAACGGTTTACACTTTTAACAGAGTTCACATCAAAGGTGAAACCGGTAAGACCCCTTATGAACTATGGTTTGGTAATACTCCTACTCTTAAATATTTCAGAATATTTGGAAGCAAATGTTATATTAGGAGAGATGAGTATATTGGTAAATTTGATCCTAGAAGTGATGAAGGAATATTTCTTGGTTATTCATCTAAGAGTAAGGCATATAGATGTTTTAATAAAAGATTGCAGAAAATCATTGAGAGTGCAAATGTGAAGATAGATGAATACTTTAGAGGAAATTTAAGGTCTATGGATTCTGAACTAGTAGTTGAGATGATCATAAATGAACCTATACGGAGTGTACTGGTACAAAATGTGGATCTAGTCACACTGGCATCATCAGAGAATTCCACAGTGACTGGAGAATAGTAGCAAGTGAACACACCTAGGTATGTAAGACTGAATTTCTCTGAAAGTCAGATAATTGGGAATAAATATCAAGGTCTTATGACAAGAGGAAGACTGGAAAATGAAAAGGTATGTTTAATTTCTCAAATTGAACCAGCATCTGTTATTGAGGCATGTGAAGATAAACATTAGATTAAAGCTATGGAAGATGAATTAGAATAAATTGAAAAGAATAATACATGGACATTGGTTCCCCGACCTAAAGACAAAAAAGTAATTGGAACTAAATCGGTATTCAAAAATAAACTTGATGAAGATGGTAAGGTAATTAGAAACAAAGAAATATTAGTGTGTAAAGGATATTTGTAGAAAGAGGGAATTGATTACAACGAAACCTTTGCACCGATAGCTAGAATTGAGGCAGTCAGATTATTTCTTGCATTTGCAGCTCACAAGAACTATAAAGTATATCAAATGGATGTAAAATGTTTCTTTCTGAATGGTGATCTTGAAGAGGAAGTCTACATTGAATAGCCTGATGGATTTTCATTGACAAATGATAAAGATATGGTTTGCAGATTAAGGAAAGCTTTGTATGGATTGAAGCAAGCTCCTAGAGCTTGGTATGCTAGATTGGATAAATATCTTTTGAAACTTGGTTACACTAAAGGTAATGCTGACATCAACTTATATTTCAAAGTTAATAATGATGTCATCTTGGTTATTGAAGTTTTTGTTGATGATATCATTTTTGGAGGAGAAGATGGATTATGTAAAGACTTTGCTAATAAGATGCAGGAAGAATTTGAAATGTCTATGATTGACGAGATAAATTTTTTGTAGGATTGCAGATTTCACAGACTGATAAAGGTATATTTATATGTCAAACAAAGTACTTGAAGGAACTACTGAAGAAATTTGGTATGGAAAATTCCAAACCAGTAAGTACTCCTATGACTACAATTGTAAATTGACATTGAAGGATGATTCAGCCCCTGTTAATCTGACAAGATATAAATCTATGATTAGAGGTTTACTATATTTGACTCAAACAAGACTTGATATAATGAATGCAATATGTATTGATTCAATATTTTAGAGTAATCCTAGAGAAAATCATGTATTAGCAGTGAAAGGATTTTCCAGTATCTACAAGGCACAACAAATCTTGGTTTAAGGTGTCCTAAAGATGAAAATTTTGATTTATGTGCACACACCGATGCAAATTGGGCAGGAGATGTAGATGACAGAAAGAGAACCACTGACAGGGAATTATTTCTTGGTAGCAGATTGATTTCATGGTTGACCAAGAAACAGAGTTGCATATCATTATCAACAACATAATCAGAATATGTTGCAGCAACAACTAATTGTACTCAGGTATTATGGATTAAGAAAATGTGAAGGACATAAAGGTAAAATGCAAAGAACGTATAATCATTTATTGTGATAATTCAACAACAAGTGATATATCAAAGAATCTGGTATTTCACTCTAAGACTAAACATGTTTCTATCAAATATAATTTTCTGAAAGAGAATGTTGAAGCTAAAGAAGTGAGATCGGTTTATGTGAATACTAAAGAGCAGATTGCAGATATCTTTACTAAGCCTTTGCCTAAGGAAATTTTTGAATATCTCAGAGAGAAGCTTGGGGTAATACCCTCACTGGTAGAAACTTGGACAGCTGATGATTGGCATCAAACCGACAGAATTAACAGAGAAACATTTTTTCAGCTTTGATGGAGGAGAGCTACTTCTCAGGGGGAGTAGTTGGTTATAACAATTGGTTATTATAATTGGTTGTATGTTTTGGTATTTGTATTGCTTTGGAATTTGATGTCAAAGGGGAAGAGATATCTATGGAAAAACATTAACATTATCCTATGGGGAGATATTATTCATTGGGGGAGAGATATATACTATCTGCATTTGTATTTTGATTTCTAGTATTGATCTATTCTGGAGATTATTGGTTTTTGGTTTTTGGCATTCTATTTTGGCACTTAGATGTTTTTTCATCTTGTGTTGCCATCAATGCCAAAGGGGGAGATTGTTGGTATTATAGATGTGTTGCATTATTTTTTTCATTGATGTCAACACTTATCCTTCTGGAGATCTTTGGTTATGTTGAACCAACACATTATGTTCACCGGCATGTTCAGTGACTTATGCATAGTCATTGGTATACTGTTCACTGATAGGTTATATTGTTCCCCGACACTAAGGATGACTTGTTATCATTTGGAGATCACTTGGTTATGTCGAAGACATGGTTTGGATACTTGGTTTTGGTATTTTGGTTATTGGTCTAATTAGGTTGACATATTTATTGTTACTGACAAATTGGTCTAGGTTATGGACCGACATGCATTATCTATTCTAGGTCAGCATGACACGTTATGGAGATGATTTATTAATTGGATATTGTTGTAAATTTATTGAGCCAACATGATGCATCACATCTTGAATTACTTGTAATTGATTTTATTATAATATTCTTAGTAAACCGACCTACACATTTGGTCCTAGATTTTGGCATATATGTAAGATCTCATTTGTGAGATGGAGATATAGAAGAATATTGTAAGTAAGGTTATGGTATTGTAACATGGTATGTGTGAATATTGAAGATCATATGAGCAGACCATAGAGAAGGTTCAAGGAAGGTTTGAAGGTGATTATCATAGCTTAACCGCTACTGAATCTAGCATTGGAGATGCTACTTTGAGCAGTATATTATCATTGGATTTAACCATACAATTGTAGTCAGTGTGACTCCTATTTTGTGATTGAGCAGTGAGCTCTAGGCAGTTAGCTTTTCTGCATGTGTAGACCCCATTTGTATACATATATAATCTACAGTAGTATCATCTGATTGTGGGTAAGGTTTCCCACCATGGTTTTTCCCCTTATAAATCTTTGTGTTATGTGTTGTGGATGTTGTTTCTCTTTCTATTTTATGCATTGAGTTTCACCGGTATTAATATTAATTGTTAATCTATCAACCGACATTAAGTTTGGTTTACCGGTATTAAGTATCAAGTTTGATTAAGTTATATTTGGGTTGAAATTAATTGACAGCTAATTCACCCCCCCCCCCTCTCAGTTGCCTCCGGGTCCTAACAGTTTCAACCTCATGAGTCTTTTGTTGTGTTGTTCCACAAGGTTTTTTTGCTTCATCTATATGTACATCAAGTAGAATTTTTGCATATGTATCGAATTAATTCATCCACCTCATAGCACATTTCATCTATCCAAACCTTCTAGGGCTTGAATACCTCCATGAGGGTCCCATCTTTCTTGACCATGAAACATATGTCAGTAGACTATTTCTCTACTATATGCTGAGGTACTCTTTTTCTAGACCTCATAGATTTTTGAAAAGCTTTGAAGTAACCTCATACCTTATCATCTCTAAGAATTCCCAATGCAACAATTGATTGTTTTAGTTGTCTTCCTACTGGGATGTCAAAAAACCCATTGCTTCCTACTAGAACCAGGAGTGTCATTCAAAAAGTATAACATTAAGCAGACCAACATATTTCCAATACCGAAAGGTGCCCTTCTTCTCACCTTTAATCTTCCCTAAATTGATCAATAATTCCTCAAGCATCTAGTCACAAAGATCTAACTTAATATTTTCCCTCATCATCCTATATGCGGTTAAAATACTTTAATTGGAAACTAAATTTAGGCGGTTAGACTGAGTTACCTTGTATCCTATAACCATGCTGCCAAACTTGATGTTAGTGTCAGTGATGGTGCTCACCTTCATCGATCTCTTATCCGATGTGGCGTTGGTGGTCTTCCTTACAAAGTCATTTGATACTTTCTTATTCTAATGTGGCCCCATTGATGACAAGCCAATAATTTCCTGGATGGCTTCCTTAGTAATTTTATAGGGTCTATCCAACCATATGAATTCCCCATGTACTCTTCTTAGTAAATATCTGACTATTTCATCCTCGAACTCTAGAATATCCAGAATATCTGTGAACCCTAGATCTTCAATTTGTTGATATGTCAGTTTTATCTTTACTAGATTCTCCCATGAGTTCATTCATATACATCCCCTTGATCTCTGAAGTTCCTAAGTCCTATATATAACAATGAATATAGGTCCTAACATCTTCCACATATACCACTCCCTTCAGAATGCAAGAAAATGCTCCAATTGAATCTTCCTTGGTAGCCACATGTGGATACCGTTTGAAAATTGGCCTCGGGTGGTCCTTAACTTCTACTATAGTTGGATTTGCAATGAAAATAGGAGTAGAAGATGATCCCAGTTCCATGATTCAAGAGAAATACCTTTAGATCTCTTCCAGTGAAAACCTCTAACAAATCCTTCCAGATGTCGATGTGATCGCTCAAGAAAATAAATCGATTGCCTCTGAATAGCCTCTGATCGCACGAAGTTGCTCTAAATCGCTCTGAAATCACTCTGAATGTTGGGTGAATAATAATGAACTTTATTTGACCTTTTATCCATTGAGAAAACCCTAATCTTCCATTAACATAAATGACTACCGCTGAAAGATACCAGATCTCACTCTGAATATCTCCATGCCGTATAATCCTCTCCAATATCTGGAACATCTTCCAAAATCTCCTCCAGGGTTATATGCATCATCTTCCATGAAATTTGCTTACCCCTAAGGCATCTACCTTAGTTACCAAATGAGCTCACTGTCGGTGCAAGAGCAACCTCTTCTTCCAGATAGGTAACCGGGACATTCCCATCTGATGATTGTTCTTCAGTCTTCCTTACCTATCTTTGAGTATGATCTTGCATGATTTCATTAACCTTCTCTTTTCCTTTTTTATTTGATCCTCCATTACCATCCGATGGATTTTTGCTTCTACAGAACTTAGCAATATGTCCAATTTCATTACATACATAACATGTAACATCGTTCTTTTGAATTGCCTTGCTAAAATTGGTGAAATTGCTTGACCTACATTGATTAGCCATATGTCCAAATTTTCCACAAGCATAGCATTTTACATTCATTATACAGTCTTCTATCTTATGAACAATTTTATTGCATTTAGAAAATTTATCGAGAGCAGAATCAGGGTTCTGATTTGCTCTGTTTCTACATTGCTTAACCATGTGACCAGATCTATTGCAAAAAAAACATCTACCATTGAATTTATAAGTATTGAATTGCCTTACTAGTGCCTTATGGTTTTGATCTGCATTAGTAGTACCAAAACTTTGTCCTTGCTCAAATCCAAGTCCACTGGAATATCCAATCTGCCTTTGTTTCTTTAGTAACTCATCAAGCTGTGTTGAGTTGATCTTGAATTTTTCTTTGTACTCACTTGCAGCAGTTAAATCATCTCTTAGTATTGACATTTGTGTCTCAAGATCTTGCTCATTGTTCTGAGATTGTACCAAATCAGTTCTCAACATATCATTTTCATGAACCAACCTACCACATTCTTCAAATTTGTTCTTCAGGAATACAACAAGATTTTCTTCTTTTTTCTTTATGTCCTCAATCTCCTTAGACATCCTTATAGTCATAGCTTGTATCTCATTCTTCATAACCATGTTCTCCTGACTCAATTTTTGACATTGTTCCTTAAGTGCATTTTTCTCTTCATCATCCTGATTTTGCAAAAGTTTCTTCCTCCTAGCTTGAACAGATGATAGTCTCTCTTGTAGTACAAGAATAAATTCTTTATAAGAATTAAACTCATCTTGTATCTTTAAGTTCTTCAATATTTCAACATCATAATACTCAAGTGTCATCTCGAGATGCTTCTCCAAAGCCATATTCAATGATTCTAGTTTCAGGATCTTCCTCAAGCTGTTAAACTTCCTCCAAGGCACAAGGCTCTGATACCAATTGTTGGAAACCAATAACATTAAGAGGGGGGGAGTGAATCAATTTTATATTGGAATAAAAGATTTTAGCCTTAACAAAACATTCATTCACCAACCAGTATATCGGTATAAAAAAAATTGAAAAAAGTAATGTAACCAATAAGCCAAACACATAAATGAGAACCATAAAACATAGATTTATATGTGGAAAACCTCAAAGAGGAAAAACCATGGTGGGATTTGTGACCTACAATATCAATTCATTGGCCATATGAAGAGATATTACAATATATGATGGTCCTGCACTTGCGGGAAGGATTACATCCTAGAGAACACTGCTCAATCAAAATAGGAGCCTCATTGACTACATAACATTCTAGACAACAATCCGGAGAATAGTGAACTGCTAGGATATCATCTCTTATACCAAAATATAGTTCCAGTTTAAGCTTTGTCTATTCCAGTTAAAACCCTAAACCTCTATACTAGAATAACCCTTACAATAAATTCCTCACATACATAGCCTCTCTAATATATTTTGTATCCTATCACATTTACATATCCATCACCATGTCTCTATCCTTATTACAAAATTATCTAATCAATCTCCCCTATATACCTTATACAAATTTATGCCTTATGTCAACTTACAAGGATATATACAATATCAAATTACATGTTGGCCATTTAACATAAATGAATAAACATTAAAATAAGTTGCCAATGTTGGATCCAAGATGTGTCTATTAGGATTGTTGATAGTTCCAAAGATACTGAGAGGGGGGGTGAATCAGTATCTAACCGGTTGACAAAATATTTAACCTTATTAAGTATTTTGCATTCCAAAATAGTGTACCGGTAAACAAGAATTAATGCAGTAAATGGGAATAGTAAAGATGGCATAGAAAACACACCATAACACAAGATGTTTAACAAGGAAACCCGGTGTGGGAAAAACCTCGGTGGGATTTGTGACCCACAATATTCACTCATTGGCCAATGAATGGATATTACTTACAAGAGGGGCCTGCACATGCAGGAAGGCCAACTGCCTAGAGCTCACTACTCAATCAAAAAAAGGAAGTCTCACTGATTTACAAAATGGATTATAAAAATCCAATATAATGTATTGCTACAATTCAACATCTGCTATGCCAGGTTCAGTACCAATTTAATCTCATACAATAACCATAAACCTTATACAAAATCTTCCTTAATATTCACTTATCACCTCTACCATGTGTCCATCCATGTTCTATATTAAAATGATTTTCAAGATCTCATACATATATGAGTCTTATTACAATATGCCATGTCGGCTTTACAAAAGATATTTACAATTAAATACAATAAACAAAATCCTGTTGTTTGGAGTATCGGTATACATTGTTGTTGCTGCTAGTGAAGTGTCTGTCGGTGCTGATGCCTGATTGCCGGCAGGTTGCCATCAATGAAAAGACCATTCTTTCTCACTATAGTGTAGAATGCCAACAATCTCCCCCTTTGGCATTGATGGCAACACTCATGAGAGAAATCCAAAAATCTATCTCCAAAAATGAAGTCCAAAATTTTACCAAAAATGTATGCTCCCCCTGAGCTAATGATCTCCTCTGATAACCATTTTTATCTGTCCACTACTCCCCCTTTGACATAAATGACAAAGGTTGTCACAAATTGTCAAATGAGTGCAGATTTCAACTTGAACTTTGTAACCGATTGGTTACAATCTGAAATAGGTCAGCCAAAACCAAGTTTAAACTTTGTATGAATCTGTTGCTTTCCTTCATAGTTGCCTCAGTTCTCTAAATTGTACCAGTCAAATGATGCATATGTTCCTCTGGTGTCTTTTGTCCTTGAATTAATGCCTCAAATATTTCTTTCCTTAGAGAGATAAGGTTATCTAACTTAGGACTGATTTTGCACTTAAGCTCTTTGGCTTTCCCCTTTATCCTTTCCTTCTCTTTTTCTAACTTCTCCAATTTTTCTTCAAATCTAGCAATTTCTTGCTCAATAACTGATATAGGTTCAGATGAACCAATGATATTATCAGCTATATCATCTATCTCCTTTTGTATTGTGCTTATTTTCTTTTCAATATCCACTGTTAACAAATGTGGCTTGCATGTGTCCCTATACAGTTCCCTGTATTCCAAAGTTGTTTTATTCAGTGCCAGTAAAAATGAGTTAATGTGTTCTGTGCACTTCTTTATTGTTTCCTCAAATAATTTTTCTTTTTCCTTTTCCATTTTCTCTTTGAATGTTTCCTCATTAATTTGATCAACTATCAGTATATTACTAGTAATATTTTTAGACAATGTGTCTATCTAACCTAAAGAATCCTTTACATGCTCTAAATTGCATTTGGGTGCAATCATCTTAAGAATAGGAATTGTGTCATCAATTGCCTTATAGGCTAGTGCATTACAATCACTTCTTTTCTTTATTGAGTCCAAAAGTACTTGAGTCACTTTAGTAGGTCTGAATTTTGTTAGTGAAGTACTAGATGTCTGGCCAACTACCTTTACAATTTATGTTCTTTCAGTGGGAGTAACCAATTTGGCTGAATCGACCTTTGGTGGGTCAGTCTGTGTTTGCATTTCCACTAGAAATAGTTTTGGTTTCTCTGTGATTTCCGGTTTCACTACCTCAATGTGTACCTGTGAATCAATCGGTTTCTCACTTGGTTTCTCTGTACTATCTATTGCCGGTATCTCTATGTTATCCACTGTTGGTATCTCTGTCAGTTTTATTGTGCCAACATCTACACTACCAGTAACCATTCCACTGTCCAGTGTTTCCACTGAATTCTCATCTTGCTCTGCTTGTATCTCAACCCTAATATTATCTACCGATTGCTCAGTAGCAATATCATTTTTCTTTTCCTTTGTGTTCTCCTTATCAACTACTGTATATGGTGAAAATGGATAACAATAATAACAATATTGAAAGGCTAAATGAATTCAACCACAAAACCCTAGCCTAACAACAACAAAGATCCACCATAACATATGAAGATTACCTAAGACAATGCAAATCAAATGAAATCACAAAGATTATACCATCACATGTCCAATAGGGTTTTGATCTCCATTCTTCCTATCTCCATTGATCTTGCTTGATATATTTGCTCTCAGATTTTATATGCACAAGAGCTCAACAAAGAACGGAATGTGGTTGCAAGTTGGATCGTAGTGTAGTCAAGTCCTTAAGATGATTCATTAGAATGTCTCATTAGAATCCTTGATTAGGGTCTGATAATGAAGGAAGCATCTCCTTATATAGAAGACACTATATGAAATGGAGGGATAAGATTGAGAGGTGTAAAAGGAGGTCAGCTATGATTAGAGGGTAGGTAAAAGAAATAATAAAATAATGAAAGGGGTAGGTAGTGTATGAATTAAGAGATGAATGACATGTGTCATGGGTAGAAAAGACTAATGAATTAATTAAATAAATAAAGATTTATTTAATTAATAGAAGAAGTGGGATAATTAAATAAATAAGATATTTATTTAATTTAGGAAAAGGATAATTTAAATAAATAACTGTATTTATTTAAATGAGAAATAAGGCTAGAAGAGGATAAATGAATTAATTAAATAAATAAAGATTTATTTAATTAATAGAAGAATTAGGCTAAAGTAATTAAATAAATAAAATATTTATTTAATTAGACATGACAATTTTGGGTGTCTACATTTTGCCCCTCTTTGAGACAATGCGGCTTGTCGCGTTGTTTCAAAGAAGATAAGATGAACTGATACAGAGTTGTCCCAAGATGGGAATGATATTCCCCCTCAAGAGATTGGATGAAAATGTTTGAAAAGATTGCAGACAATCTCTTGATAAGAAAGACAAGATAGAATGGACTGACTGGATAAAGTGACAAAGTCACGAGATAATGAAGATTGACTCGGGAGACGAGGGCTAGGACTGGGGTAGGCTATAAGATAGACCACGGGGGAAAATACATCCTCATTGTCATCTACACATCCATGAGAGCAGATTGCAAAGAGAAAATAGAGCAGCAGCAGTCAGTAGCGATGGCCTTCATTCATAGATTCGACTGCGTTCACCGATTCCAGAGGCCAGCAGAGGCAGGAGAGCCGGTAAGTACCACCAAACTTCCTCATACTTTGACGCATTTAATTTTGTCATTAATGCATGGTAGGTAGAGCAATAAATGCGCTTAGACTAGGGTCCAAAAAATATCCAAAAATGTTTAAGCGCGTCTGCGTTGGTGCCAGGCGCGTCTGTGCTTGTGAGGCGCGTTTGTGTTTGTGCCAAGCGCATCTATGTTTGAACCCGCGTCTATGTCAAATGCGGCCGCATTTGTGATGGTCAGTCGTGTCTGTGCCAAGAAGGCATGTCTATGTCACCCAGGTGCGTCTGTGCAGAGCATAGGCACGTCTATGTTTGTTAGGCACGTTTGTGTTTTTTAGGCGCGTTTGTGCAGTCTTTAAGCGTGTTTATGTCAGGTAAGCACGTTTGTGTTTTAAAAAGTGTGAAGTTGCGTCTTCTAGGTCAAATCGGCAGTTCTGTGATGAACATACGTTGTCAATTAGATAAGCTGCTGAGAGGATACACTCAAGCAGGTCCTCTAGGGAAGACTAGGATAGATCAAGGCACTTTGTGATGAACAGTGAGTACCAAGATAGAGTACTTTGTGATGAACAGGGAGTACTAAAATATGAGCAGCACTTTGTGATGAATAGGGAGTGCAAATGTGAGTAACACTTTGTGATGAACAGGGAGTGTCACACACATAGTACTTTGTGATGAACAGGGAGCACTACTAGGATAAATAGCAACACTTTGTGATGAACAGTGAGTGTCACTATGATAGATAGCCAGATGCATTTAGATAAAAAGTAGCATTTTGTGATGAATAGTGAATGCCACTATGACTAACATGATTGATTTGCTTGACTGCAGGAGTATTTGCCGATGTTGGAGTCACGGGAGAGATTCCCATCTACTCAGAGGTTGCGATTTGAGCTGATAGCCAAGGAGCGAGCTGCCATTGAGGAGATGGGATTGAGACATGTTCTATATGCGCCTAAGTTTCGGGCGAACATGGGACTGTTGACTGCGCTGGCGGAGAGATGGCACTCTGAGACCTGTACATTTCATTTGCCGATAGGTGAGATGACAGTCACCCTTGAGGATGTATATAGGATACTGAGGATATCAATCGATGGGGAGCTGATCCCATACGATCGAGATGGGGATAGGGAGGCCTTGAGATGAGTATTCCAGGACCCAAGACTGGAGATGAGGGTAGGACATGTGGTGTGGGACACTATGACAGCCACAGGGCTAGCGCTGCCAGCAGTGGTAGGAGGAGCGATCAGTGGATTCCTGTGTCTGGATAGGGTGACATGGGGGTTGGTTGTGGGTTGGGGAGGAGCACTGGAGACACTGGTGATGCAAAACACCAGATATGCTTGGGGATTGTGTGTGCTGGCACACCTCTACTATGAGCTGCACTAGTTCGTGTACCATGGATCAGTGGGATTGGGCTGCGGGGTGACATTGCTGCAGGTGTGGGCTTATGAGCATCTGCCAGTGACGAGGCCGATACACTTCAGAGGTAGGGGTCATGGACGCAGTTTTGTGCACTTGTATGATATGATCACGTCGCAGCCATGGATTGGCAGGTTGGAGCACTGGCGGCGGGTGATAGATGATATTGATGTGGTCATATGGAGGCCATATCTGGGATGCGAGTAGTGGGAGGACGATACAGTTGAACTTCCTTAAACCTTCCAGAGCAGGTATCTGACTGGGCGGACGCCCTATGTGCTGGAGAGGCAGCTAGTGGACAAGGTTGGCTGATAGTTTGATAGGATTCAGAGGATGCCACGAGGCTCAGGCATATATGCACGGACGGTCAGGGATCAGGCACAGTTTGGGCCCTTGCTGTCATATGATTAGGCAATTACACAGCTTGTAGAGATGATGCCCCTACCCTAGGACATGTGGGCAGAGATTGAAGATGCTGGCATGGATGTTGAGTACATAGCATACTAGGTAGAGCATCCCTTCCCATGCTTGACGGATTCGAGAGAGCCATTGGATGGAGATGGGGGTGGGGATGATGATGATGGTGGAGCTGATGGGGGCAGAGGCCGACGGAGGAGGAGGGGAGTAGTTGGAGAGAGGAGGGTTGCACCTCGGAGGGAGGGTGGAGAGGAGAGACAAGCTCGGGTGGTGAGGGGTCACGGTGGATTGCCGCTACAGGTGCCAATAGCACAGGGTCCCAGATAGGTACAGGTACAGGGACAGGGACATATACAGGGATAGGTACTAGTACGGGTACAGGCACAAGGACAGGCACCCATATAGGGGGAGCCATAGGTAGAGACAGAGGGGGCTAACGTAGAGGAGGATGAGCTGATAGAGTTGAGGGAGATCTACCAGGGCCAAGCAGATGAGATCCAGGAGTTGGAGAGGGAGAGGGATTGGCTCAGGAGGAGGCTTCGAGATACTGAGCAGGAGCGGGATCAGGCTATTCAGCATTATACAGAGGCTGAGACAGTGCTGAGGGCTGGGAGACAGGCAGTGGAGGACACAGGGGCAGAATATGCTTATGTCCTGTGAGCAGGGGAGGAGATTGCCTACTGGCGAGATCTCTATTATGGTGCAGTGCCAGCAGATCAGCAGGCGAGGAGCTTCCATAGACCATCGCGTACAACGACAGCTATGGGAGGGAGCCGGAGGAGACAGGCATCGAGTGGTGGGGTTATGGGTCCTCCACCACCACCAGAAAGAGGGGATAGGCGGGATGATCCTGGGGTGGGTCCTTCAGGGGCTCAGATTCCATCGAGGCTAGGCAGCTCTGAGGGGGGGAGTTCATCATAGCCATAGAGGGCTCCCTATGTATCAGTATTGTACCATTTTTTGTATTGTAGACACCTGCGGGTGCTTTTGTAGTCATATGATTTTGACATCATTGTATCATGACACTTTATGATTATATATATGAGATGATTCATCTTTGTGGCAGCTATATGCATGTGTACCTATGTGATGAGATGTTCTTATGTGATGCTTATGATATGGATGCAAATATGTATATGACAGAATACAATATTTTTTTTCTTTTATTTTTTATATGTGTATGCATGATGCAAATGTGAATGTATGTAATGCAGATGAATATGATAATGCAAATGTAAATTGTGCTGATAGGTGTTGTGTGCAGGATGTGATATCTATATGTATGTATGAAATGCTTATATGTGGTAATGCAGGTGCAACTACATGAAATGCGAATGTTTTTGGTGTGTCATTATACTCAGTCATGTGATATCAGGCTACGCGGACTCGAGAAGGACAATGGAAGTCAATCAAGAAAAGGGGGATGAAAGACAAAATATATGAAAGTGAAAGAGCTTCTTGTGCATTATCATCATTGAGCTTTATTATGGCAAGTAGGTTATGACAATCGAGGCATATGTTCGACCCAGAAAGTCATTGTACCCGTTTGCATGGAGATAAGACAGTCGCAAACAAGGAATGCCCCAGTTCACACTAGACTCACAGTGTCCTCATATCCTTGGACAAGTCATAGCATTACTAAAAGACAATTCACAGACAAAAAATACAAATAGGTGACGATACCCCATCCTCGCCTTTCTAGTCAAAGACATCCTGGAGATAGAATCTCTAGTCAGAGACATCCCGGAAAAGCTAAAAGACATGTCACCAAAAAAGATGAAATCAAAAGAAAACCAAGACTCGACACCAACATCCACTGTAGCCCTCAAGTTTAGTGTCTCTTTTTACTTGTATAAGTCTTATTTGATTGTGGTCACAATCTTTACTTTCACAGAAAGGATAGATAGCACTAAACCATAATGTTGTCTGAGTCTGTTGAAAGATTTGATTTGTTGAAGCCCATTGTTGTTGCTGTGTCTCATCTGAAACTGACTGAATCCATGAAACTAATACTTTATTGTGGAGAAGATGAAACTTTATAGCGGATATGTGATGCAAATGTTGCTTTATTGCAGATTGTGTGCGGATAGACTGAAGGAAGCTGGAAGAAACGGTACTCCTCGAAACATGTGATGTTCTTAGTTCCACACCCATCACTAGATGTAGGATTTGCCTTAGCCACAGATAGGAGATGATTTATTATGAATGGAAAGGGATGAAAATGAAGGTTATTATGTATGGCGAACCAATCTTAAGTAGATCAATAACAAGCCATGATGGGAATGGGTAAGTTTATTATGGATGAATTGGTCATGAGTGTGTGCAAAGTGAAGTGATGAAAGAGAATCCTAAAGGAGGGAGGAGAAATGTCTCTATACATGGCATTGGTGACCCAGTTTTCACCATGGTACTTGCCCAGGGCGCCACCGAAGTGGTTTTCATCGTTGGACGAAATTA
The DNA here is from genome assembly GCF_030272615.1 of Cryptomeria japonica. Classification (NCBI taxonomy): domain Eukaryota; kingdom Viridiplantae; phylum Streptophyta; class Pinopsida; order Cupressales; family Cupressaceae; genus Cryptomeria; species Cryptomeria japonica. The sequence continues at coordinate 924,633,087 of NC_081407.1, forward strand.
TTTCTCTTTACTTTTTTTCGATTTTTTTTTTTTTTTAATTTTTTTTTTGTTTTTATAAATTTTTTTTGTATTTTTGAAATTTTTGATTTTTTTGTATTTTTTGAATTAGGATACTCTGAAGAGCTGTGTGTAAAACCTACAAAGGTGCATGCTGTTGATAGGATCCTCCAAAGGTTCACCTTCTGTAGTTGAGAGCTGATATGCCCCAGATCCATATGCTGCTGTAATGATGTAAGGACCAAGCCAATTTGGTTCGAACTTGCCCTTCTTCTCTCTCTCTTGCTGATTTTTGGGGTTTTCTCTGAGAAATAAGTCCCCTACCTCAAATGTGTGAGGCTTGACCTTGTGATTGTAGCTACGACTCATTCATTTTTGGTAAGCTTTGAGATGATTAAAAGTAGTCTGTCTTTGTTCATCCAATAGTTCTAGCTCTTGTAAGCGAGAGACCCTATAGTCTTCATCACTGATGATGTTTTGTAAAGAAACCCATAAAGAGGGTAGCTTGACCTCAATAGGAAAGATGGCTTCAGTGCCATAGACAAGTGAATAAGGTGTAGCTCTTGTAGGTGTGCGGACACTTGTGCGGTAGGCCCAGAGTGCAAGGATTAAGTTGGATATGCCAATTACGACCAACATCGTCAACTGTCTTCTTTAGGATTTTAAGGATTGTTTTATTAGACGCCTTAGCTTGGCCATTACCTTGGGGGTAATATGGTGTGGAGAAACGATGGGAAATATGGAAGTGGTTACAGAGTTCACGAACATCCTGATTTTTGAAGGGACACCCATTATCAGTGATAATGGAAACAGGAATACCATATTGGCAAATGATATAGTTAAGGATGAATGTAGCAATCTGTTTTCTAGTAACTTGTTTGAGAGGCATGGCTTCAATCCATTTTGTAAAATACTCTGTGGCAGTGATAATGAATTTATGACCATTGGAAGAAGGAGGGTGAATCTTGCCTATGAGATCGAGTCCCCACTGACAAAAGGGCCAAGGAGACGCAATTGGTTGAAGTTCTTGTGCTGGCACATGTATGAGGTCTCCATGAATTTGACATTGCTTACATTTCTTGATAAACTGATATGAGTCTTTCTCCATATTGGGCCAATAATATCCAGTCCTGATGAGTTTCTTGGCCAAGGTAGGACCACTAGCATGTGGACCACATATCCCTTCATGCACTTCCCATAACGCAATTTGAGCTTCGTCGCTTTCTAAAAATCTAAGAAGAGTGCCATCTAGACCTCGCCGGTATAGGATATTAGCTAAAATGACATATCGAGAGGATTGGCGAATGAAAGTGCGACGTTGGTTATTTGATAGATCAGGAGGTAAAGTATTGTCACGTAGGTATGTGAAAATGGAACCATATAACTGGGATTTGGGACCGACAATGCATATCGTCTCAGTAGGCATGATCTCATATGAAGGGACCAAAAGGTTATCCACCAAGAACTCATAGCGGGTCTCATTTGGAGGTAGATCAATCAGTGAAGCAATTGTAGCCATGGCATCTGTGGTGCCATTCTACTCTCTTGGTATCTACTCAAAGTCTATCTTTGTAAAGTGTTGTTTCAGGTCATCCACCATTTGTTTATAAGGCATTAATTTTTCATCTTTTGTTTGGTAATCATCAGTTTCTTGATGGATGACAAGTTGGGAGTCCCCAAAAATACAAAGTTCCTGGATCTTCCATTGAACTGCAATTCGTAATCCTGTTGTTAACGCCTCATATTCCGCTATATTGTTAGTGCAAGGAAATGATAAGTGGTATGATTTTGGTATAGAATCCCCTTGAGGAGTTATAAAGAGGATGCTAGCTCCTGCCCCATGCTGTGTGTAGGAGCCGTTGAAGTACAGTTGCCATGGCTTTGCATGTGACATTGTCAAAATGGATTCATCTGGAAATTGTGAATTTAGAGGAACATCATCCATCATGGGAGCATCTGCTAATTGATCTGCGATGGCTTGTCCTTTTATTGCTTTTCTATCCACATACTCGATGTCAAATTCACTCAGGATCATTACCCATTTGGCCAGTTGTCTAGTAAGTGTTGCTTTATTGAGAAGGTATTTCAATGGGTCTATCCTTGCAACCAACTTGGTCTTATGAGTGAGCATGTAATGTCATAATTTCTGCGAAGCAAAGACCACAGCGAGACATGCATGCTCAATTGGTGTGTAGTTTAGCTCATATCCCACCAATGTGCGACTGATATAGTATATTGCTTTTTCCTTGCCCTCAGCAATTTGTTGTGCTAAGAGTGCCCCCAGTGCTGTTGGAGTAGCTGATATGTATAGTAATAGTGGTTGATTTGGAGCTGGTGGCATCAGAACTGGTGGATTTAGAAGATAATCTTTGAGCATCTGGAAAGCCTATTGACAGTTATCATCCCATTTGAATTTAATGTTTTTATGTAGCAGGTGCTGAACAAGATTACACTTATCTGCCAGTTGTGCTATGAATCTTCGGATGGACTGGAGTCTGCCTTGTAAGGATCGAAGTTGACTGATATTTCATGGTGGTTGCATCTCCAAGATGGCCTTGACTTTTGTTGGATCAGCTTCAATTCCTCTTTTGGATACAATGAATCCTAGGAGCTTCCCGGAGGTTACTCCAAAGACACATTTCTTGGGGTTTAATCTTACTTTGTATTTTTCCAACCGATCAAAGATGACTGAAAGTATGTCCAAATGTGTATTTTTGTCTATTGATTTGCTCAAGAGGTCGTCCACATAATCTTCCACGGTTACATGCATGAGATCATGAAAGATAGTAGTCATGGCTCTTTGATATGTAGCACCTGCATTCTTTAGCCCGAAAGGCATGACATTCCAGCAGAAAGTTCCCCACGGACAAGTAAATGATGTTTTGTGTTGATCCTCAGGTGCGATCCTTATTTGATTATAACCAGAGAATCCATCCATCAATGATAACATTTCATGACCTGCTGTGAGATCAACAATCAAGTCAATATTTGGTAATGGGAAGTCATCCTTTGGACAAGCTTTGTTGATGTCTCTGAAATCTGTGCAAATTCTGATGCTACGATCTGGTTTACTGACAGGCACTAAGTTGGAGATCCATTCAGGATAATCGATTGGGCGTATGAATCCGACATCCAATAACTTCTCAAGTTCTGCTTTGACTAGTAATGCTACTTGTGGATGCATTTTTCTTAATTTCTATTTTACTTTTTTTGCCCCCGGTTTAACTGTCAAATGATGCATTACCAAATCTGGATCCATTCTAGGCATATCAGCGTATGACCAAGCAAAGTTGATTCATCGTTCTTTGAAGAAACTTATGAATTTTGACCTTTGGGACTCTGTCAATGATTGAGCTAGGAATATGTTGTGTGGAACCTCTTCTGTACCAATGTTTGTTTTGATAGTCTCCTCTACCAACATGGATGACTTTTCCTCATATGATGCTAGGAGAATGTCGAGCCTTCCATCTTCGGGTGCCTCGGAGAGGTTTTCGCCCTTAGATACGTCCTTTCTTTTTACTTTTTTGGGGTCAGATAGTGCCACAATGTGGTTTTTGCCATAAGACCCTTGATTTGTTCTTATTTTCACATTTTTGCAACTAGAAGGTCCGACACCCTCACCAAAATATGCCATGCTATTGAGTTCTATAGTGTATCCCACTTTATGGTCTCTAGGGGGAAGATCATCCCGTAACCCCAGATAGTCAATAAAAGCTTCATCGTTTTGGAATGTGTCAAACTGTGCAAGTCCTTCATGATCCCAGTCAATGAGTTGGTGGTGAACAAGGGGAAGGTCGTTAATGTCTTCGAAGTTAGGGGAGCTAAGAGTGAAGATGCAATTATATTCGGGTATGTCAAGGTAATTATCAAGGTCATCGATGGCACTCTCCTCATTAGTCTCGATCGCGAGCAAATCCAAATTATCATCACTAGTAGCGCATTCTAGGACAGGTGTTCTCATCCTATGTGATTTCAACCTAGAACCTTGAGACAAGGACTCTATGGACTCCTCATGGGTTGTTTCTTGACCAACTCTAAACTTGTTATAAAATTCCTGTTCTTCTGTGGGTTCATCTGGCTCTCTGAATATCTCGGTGAGCTCGTAGTCACTGGAAGACTTGTCTGAACCCCATTCCCATTCGTTAGAATCTATGGAATAGTGATCCTCTTGTTGCATTTTGGTAGCTTTGATTTGTAAGGCTTCTTCTATCCTTTGGGTGTGGACCTTGGAAGTTAAGAAACCAAGTCCTTTTGAGCGTTCCTTCTTGAAAGTCAATTCAGGTTGTAAAGGTTCAATGATGCCTTCCTTTTGTAACCCCAGAGGGTTTTTCCATCATACCCAAATTTTTGTAGAATTTTGAAGCCTTTGCCATATTTCTCACATGGTAGATTGATGTGATCTTGTGTTTCCTCTTCATTGTCTCTGAAAAGCAGTTTGTATAAATCTTCCTCTTCTAGTTCACCCCATCCTTGAAAGGTAGTAGGGTCCCATTTGAGCCTCATGATGGATATTTGCTTGTTAGGATGTGGTCTTCCATATTCTTTTGGGGAACTCATGACTTGTCGTAAGTACATGGTCTGATTTAAAGTATATTCCCCCATGCCTTTGTCCTGAAACTTGCCTTTAAGCTCACCTTTTTTTGATGTTGAAGGTTTTAATGAATCAGGATCAATGTATGCTGACGAAGGAACAGCCTCACGATTACTAGGAATGATGGTCTCAGTCTTTGATTTCAGGTTATTGCAGTATATGAATGGATTAGGATCACCGTTAACTGTTACTTCCACGCCATTATGAGGAAACTTAATGCATTGGTGATATGTGGATGGGACTGCCCTCATTTCATGAATCCAAAGGCATCCTAGCAATATGTTATAAGTGAGATTTAAATCCAGGACTTGACAAACCACATCCTTTGTAACCGGCCCAACTATGAGAGGTAAGGTGACTGTGCCCTTGGATGAACGCTCTTCGTCATCATATGCCTTAATGGTGATTTGATTTGTACAATTCACAGCTTTATCAGAATATCCCAATTGTGTAATAGTGCTTAATGTGCAAATGTTTAGACCTCCTCCTCCATCTATCAGGACTCTTTTTATTCGATGTTTGTGTATGAAGGCTTCAATGTGTAATGGTGCATTATGTGGCTGACTTACAGAGGCGTCATCAGCTTCTGTGAATGTAAGGGAATGTGGAATGGAAAGGTATCCCACCATGGCTTGAAACTGGTCCACATTCAGATCAGTAGGAATGGCAGTGTCTCTCAAGATTTTGTCAAGAATGGCTTTATGTGTGGGAGATATGCGTAATAGCTCAAGGATTGAAATGAGCACGGGTGTCTTTCCTAACTATTCTACAAGGTCATATTGAGGTTTGGTTGATGAAGAAGTGGTGTTTTTAGTTGGAGCACCTTGCAAAGTGATTTTACCTCGATGAGTTGTGACATTACATTCAGAGGTAGGTTCAGAAGAAGATCCAACACCTTTTAAGACAATCCTGGGTCTCCGAGTAGAATTCTTATATGCTTTGTCCTTGATGATAATGGTAGAGACATAATTGTCCATCGAAATGTGATTGATGGTTGAATCATAGTTGTAAGATGCTCTGGTATAGTTGGTTTGATCCTTTGTGGCTTTAGCTTTTCCCTTGTCATGTTTTGGGAATGGTTCCTTAAACATCTCATGTTCTTGATTAGACAAATGTCCCTCAATCTCAATGTCACCTCTATCAATGAGATCTTGTATGATGTTCTTCAATCGATGACAATTTCCTGTCTTATGACCCTTGCTCTTATGAAATTCACAATACTCATCATCCTTCCACCAATTTGGTTTAACCTTTGGTTCATATGGAGGAAAATCTGGAACTGTGATTACCTTGTTTGCCACTAGCTTCTTGAAGACTGACTCAAGTGGTTCTCCCAATGGGGTGTACTTCCTTCGTGATCTAGAAGTTGTTTGAGTATTCACTTGATTGTTTGTAGAACTTGATCCCGAAAAGATGAATTTGGGTTGCACTGTGTTGGCATCAACAACACCATCATTGACTGTGTTCTTGTTTTTGTTCCAAAATCTTCTCTTGTCTTTTCCTTTAAAGTCATCTTTGTTTTCCTTGAATATCTTAATGACTCCTTGTTCAATTAGGACCTTTTCTGTCGCTAAGCCTTTTTCAATAACATCCTTGAAGGTGGAGAAGCAAGCTTTTGTTAGATCATAGCCAATGTCTTTGTTAACATTCTGGGTGAACATTTCTACCATTTGTTTTTGTGGAATTTCACAAGAGCATCTGCTGGCTAGATTTCTCCATCTTTGTAAGAATGATGCAAAATATTCTCCCTCTTTTTGCTTGGTGTTGCAAAAAGTAGTGACTGATATGTCTATCTCTATGTTGTAGGAGAAATGTTGGATAAATGCCTCTGCTAAGTCACCCCATGACTTAATACCAGGTGGAAGTTGGGAGAACCATTCCATAGCTTGATCACCTAAGCTCTATGGGAATAATCTCATCAAATATGTCTCTTCTGCTACTATCTCAATGCAAGCTGTGAAAAATTGTCTTATGTGTGCCTTAGGATCCCCTTTTCCTCTATACTTATCAAATTTAGGCATCACAAAGTGTGTAGGAAAAGGAGGCATTGGAATGCTCTTGTCAAATGGATAAGGACATATGTCTCTCATTGTGTATGTTGGCTTTGGTGTATTTATGTCCTCCATTTTCTTTTGTAAGTCCCTGATTTTTTGTTCCAAATTGTTCTTAGGTGGAGATCGACTTCTTGGACCATACCCTATTCTTGAGGCACCAATTGGAGGAGGAGAATGTTGCATCTATGGATGATATTGATCATACACATGTTCATATGGAGGAGGTCTATAATAATGCTTTGTATATGGACCACTTGGTATAGATTCATGTTGAGGAACACCATATCTATTTTGTGCATGTATACCATACTCTACAGGCATGTCATGTTCTAATGTGTTGCCCCCAAATTTGACACGGGGTTTCCTTGTGTCCAAATTTTGAGCATGCCTTTGAATATCCAATTGCTTTGGTGGTTGATCCTTAGCATTGGTATGTGATTGAGCATATCTGTCTGCATAAGACTTCTATAACGGTCTACGAAGGTGAGTATCATATGCTTGACCATGTGTATGTGGGACCTTTGGTTTTTGAAGCAAAGCTGATGGTGATTTAGGTACCATATGTGGTCCTCTATTTCCTCCACTATTAGGTCTCCTTTGATCCATGTTGGAGTGAGGTTGTTGCAAAGGTCGATTTTCCATTATTTGAGACATGTCAAAATCATGAGGTATCTTGGCTCCACTTTGTGCCATCATTTCTAAGAAGTATTGTCTATCCCTCCTCATTATTTCCTCAACCAATCAATTGAAATGGGGATTCATAATGGATTCTTCCACATCTACTAAATGTACTAAAAAGTTGTCCATATTGTCATTATGTGTAGCATTGTTGTTTGTAGTGTCCATGTTCTCAACATTTGGAATGTTTCTATAGGCATCCATGTCAGGTAATGTAGTATGATTAGAATTGAAAAAGATATCATTGTCATACTCATAAGAACTCATGTTTGTAGACTCTTGAGCCTCTTTAGTTTCTCTCCTAGATTTTTGAAGATAGGTTTCAACCATGAACTAGGTATTGACCGAGATATGTGAGACTAGATGAAAATGGAAAAAGTATGGAAGACCAAGGGTTGGATGGAATGTAAATGAATCTGAGGTGTACTTGCAATGTCCAAAGTGTAAGACCAAATATGTATGTAGTAGAGTAGGTGTGGCTTCCAAAGAGAGGATAGTTTCTCTTGATGAGGTAAGTTGACCTTGACTCTAAGTAAGACCAAATGAGACCCAAAGGTAAGAAACCTTGATGAGGGACCACTTAGCAAAGTGTTGTTGTATGTAGTATGTTGACAAAGTATGATGAGGACAAGCAAGTGACCTTTTGACTCAAGTTTAGACAAATGTGAATGTAATGTAAGGTGTGAAGAAATGATGGACTTTGTGAGACCCAAAGACAGGTTGAATGCTAGATGAAATCCTAGAGAAATGACCTAGGAAGCTCAAGAATTCCGAAACTGACTGTGTTTGTTTGCTGGACTATAATAGTTTTTCAATTCTGAACACAGACGCGCCTGTATACTTCACAGATGCGGTTTCCTGACACAGACGCGACTCTGTTTAACACAGACGCGCTTCTGAGATTTTTTTGCAAAGTGTAATTTTGATTTTGTAAACACAGATGTGTTTCTACCCTTCACAGACGCGGTTATACAACATAGACGCTATTATGTCTGACACAGACGCGTTTCTGTAGAATTTGTGCAATTTTTTCCAATCTGTGAAGTTGTTTTTATTGTGACCAAATCTGACTGTTTGACTATTTTTTGTGACAAGAGGACATAGTGTTGATGAGGACTCAATGTTTGATAGTGTCTAGACTCAAAATGACTCCAAGAAAAGTGTGTTGTTTGATGTAAAAATGTTTTGCATACACTTGAAGACACAAAAGACACAATGTTTTGCTATTTGGTCTTGAATGTTTTGAATGTTTAAAATAAGTCAAGCACAATTCTTATGGCTAGCCAAGACAATAGTTGTTGATCCCACATGGGGTTTTACCCCCGAGGCTACGCTATTCAGAGTGGATACTTAGATGCTTGACCTCACTGGCTCCACCCTCGGCACTCACTTCTCGGGTCAACCAAGCATCAGTCCCCACAAAAACTCCTCGTGGCGAACTTTGTATCTCTACTAAGAACCGTATGTGTGTGGGCCGCTACCAGAGGTCCGACCTCCTGCCCCAACAACTAGAAGGATTTGGGCTTCTAAAACAAAAAGGTGCTAGTAAGGGCATCCGCTCATGTGGCCATACATGTGGCACTTTCAGCTCTGTAAATACAAAAGGCTCCCAGCCGGTAGGGGTTACGCCCTACAAATGATCAAATAAATTTGATCAAATGAGTTTATGGAGAGACATAGTGTCAGTATGAACTAATCAGCACACGTTATCCATAGTTTTCACCATGAATACATTTGTTTATAGTGGTTCAGAAGAGGTGGGTTTTCCTCGCTACCACTTGGGTTGTTCTCTTCTCACTAGTAGTCCTAATGACCACACAGGAAGATAGGCCCTCTAAAGATTAAACAAAAAGAGCCTATTGCTCAAGACACAAAAGACAATGATTCAATTTTAGTGCACCAATTGAAGTGTTTGCTAGTCTATGAAAACAAGGCACACAATAAAAATCCAAAAACCCTTGCCAAGGACCTGCAACAAAGAGTTGTTAGTAGTTTGGATTGTTTCAAATGATCACCCCTTCCTGCAAGCACACAAGTTAGGTAAATTTTAAATCCAAAAGACTTTGTGAAAATAGGGGCCTTCAACCAAACGATTTAGCTTTCAAGACAAGCTGCACCAATTTCGTTAGCTAGATCTGAAAATGTTAGCTCAAAATAAACTAGATATGAAACCCTAAATGCAAAAATCCAAAAACTGCATCAATAAAAACCCAAAATTTGAAAGTGGTGAACACAAACACAACTTTGTGACACAGACGCGGTTCTGTGAGACACAGACGCGACTACGGAATGCAGACGCGTCTTCTGGACATAGACGCGGCTAAAAATATCGCAGACGCGACTTTATAACACAAACGTGCTTTCTTGGAACCTGCAAAATAAAATATTGCTAATAACATAGACGTGACTCAAGATGTCGTAGACGCGCCAGAAAATCAAAAACGCGATCCGAAAGTACGCAGACACGGAAATATCAAAATGCTGCTGAAAACGTCAGATCTGCAACTTCAAAATACAAAATCTACAAGAAGGAAGTTAAATGCAAAAGGGACAATAGTCCCACCGGGCGTGCCAAAATGTATATGGTGAAAATGGATAACAATAATAACAATATTGAATGGCTAAATGAATTCAACCACAAAAAACTAGCCTAACAACAACAAAGATCCACCATAACATATGAAGATTACCTAAGACAATGCAAATCAAATGAAATCACAAAGATTATACCATCACATGTCCAATAGGGTTTTGATCTCCATTCTTCCTATCTCCATTGATCTTACTTGATATATTTGCTCTCAGATTTTATATGCACAAGAGCTCAACAAAGAATGGAATGTGGTTGCAAGTTGGATCGTAGTGTAGTCAAGTCCTTAAGATGATTCATTAGAATGTCTCATTAGAATCCTTGATTAGGGTCTGATAATGAAGGAAGCATCTCCTTATATAGAAGACACTATATGAAATGGAGGGATAAGATTGAGAGGTGTAAAAGGAGGTCGGCTATGATTAGAGGGTAGGTAAAAGAAATAATAAAATAATGAAAGGGGTAGGTAGTGTATGAATTAAGAGATGAATGACATGTGTCATGGGTAGAAAAGACTAATGAATTAATTAAATAAATGAAGATTTATTTAATTAATAGAAAAAGTGGGATAATTAAATAAATAAGATATTTATTTAATTTAGGAAAAGGATAATTTAAATAAATAACTGTATTTATTTAAATGAGAAATAAGGCTAGAAGAGGATAAATGAATTAATTAAATAAATAAAGATTTATTTAATTAATAGAAGAATTAGGCTAAAGTAATTAAATAAATAAAATATTTATTTAATTAGACATGAAATTTTTGGGTGTCTACAACTACAATTTTTACTTCCTGAGTGTCAATATTCATAGTGTACAAAATTTCTAACTCAAGGTTGGTATCCTCATGTGGTGTATCCACATTCTCAGTAGCCGATGTGCTATTAGTATGTACTGGTGTAGTAACCAAAGGTGGTGGTAGGTTGTCAGTTACTTTTATATTTGGTAATCCACCCACTTTACCTTTCCCCTTGTATCTATCCTTCTGATAAACTTTGAAAGTTTTCTTTGGTTTGTTTTGCTCTTCCTATTTTTCCTTCTCAACAAAGAAGATGTCCTACTTCTCTGATGTTTCTTCTCTAATTTCATTGACTCTACTAGCCATTAGGCTCACATGTCGGTGTCCACTTGCAAAAAATGATCTATTAGCTTCACTAATTAATTCATCAATTTCTTCTACAGAGTTGACCGGATGTATAGCTAGTAGTTTTTCAATCTTTAGTTTCTTGTCAAGCTCCATAACTACAATTCTCTTTGCATCTAACCTCCTATGCAATTCACTTGGCAAATCATCTACAACTTCTATTAATACTTTCTTGTATATATCAAGATGTAGTATTATGCTATTCTCAATACTTTCCTTTTCTTCATTAGTGAATGTATTGTACAGTTTGCTAACATTAGCTAAGTTACCGTCATCAGTTATCTCACTCAGTAAGTTGTCCAATGGTGGTATAACCTATTGTTGCTTTTTCTTCTTTGGTGTCAACTTCTTTACCGATGGTCTCACTGCCTATTGCTTCTGCCTTGTTGTTCTTGTTTTCTTGGGAGGAGGAGAGGGTATCGGTGAGGGTTTTCTCTTCCTATCAACTCTTTTAAAATCAATAGGAATTTCACTATCAAAGGATGTACCAACCAGTGAGAGATGTGCCTCCGGTTGTAATCCTTCTAAGTCACTTTCCTTTATTCTAGTTATGTTCATGATTGTTTCTTTTATTTCCTTAACTTGTTTAGATGCACTCCTTATGTACTTTTCTCTTCTCTTTCTCTGTTTCAATGTCTATACACCACTTTCTATTGTTTCTACACTACCAAAAACCTTTTCTTTCGGTTCTCTAGGGGCTTCTAATAGGGCTTTGGCATAAGTTTTAATGATATTTACATCTACCTCATACCCCATTTCTGTTACCCATACAGTTCTAGGAAGAAATTCCTCCATCCAGATTTCATCCTTTTTAATTACAAAACATATTTCCTTTTCATACTTGTCTACAGTACTTTGTGGTAATCACTCTCTTGTTTTTATTTTTTCTTTAAATGTTTTGAAGTACTCTGTTATATTTTTATCCTTATCAGTGCCCATATTGGTGAAGATTTCTAACAGTTGTTTGCCTATCGGTATATCATAACCAAATTCTTTCTTACCAATACCGGGAACCTCTTTTGCGAGATACAACATTAGACATACCAGGAGATTACCAAAATGAAACATTCCTTTCTTGTCTCCTTTTATCTTTTTTAGATTTTTTATCAATTAATCCTTTAACCACTCACATACTTCTATTTTTACATCATTGTTGACCATATCATATGCACTTTTAATACAAAGAATGGAAACAAAGTTGAGTCAGTTTGCATGTGTGGTTTTGTACCCTAGGATCATGCTTATGAACCTGACATTCTCATCTTTGACATCATTTACTCTCAGGGATCTGCTGTCATAGGTTGCTCCTGTTAATGTCATCACTGTGTTATTAGGAACCTTCTTAGTCTTATCTGGCTTGCTACCAGTGGAGGGTAAACCAGTCACTACCCTAACTGCTTCTCTGGTGATTTAACAAACAGAATCTAGCCAAAAGAATTCTCCATGAACTCTACTAAGGACAATCCTTACTACCTCCTTAGGAAAATTAGGGATGTCCAAGATTTCCACAAAACCTAAAGTTTCAATTACCTTGTGTTCGGGTTTTACATTTCTATTTTCATCATAGATAACAGTTTTAAACATTTTCAATATTTCCTCAGAACCTAATTCCTCAATATGGCAATGAATATAGATTCTAGGGTCTTCAGCATAAGCAACACCTTTTTGAATTTTTAAAAAAGCACCTAGGGAATAATCCTGTTTCGCTATCTCGGGAATGATCTTAAAAACTGGCCTAGGGCATTTCAGAACTTCTACAACAATAGGGTTTGCAATAAATTCTAGAGCAGAGGAGGAAGCCATTGATAAATACCTTAATCTACTTGATAATGGTTTGAGTGTTTGAAAGAGATTGCTTCACTTCTTCACTTTGGATTCCTTCACTCAGATTTCACACTCTCTAAAAGTTTGAATGCTCGATGAATTGAAAAAGAGGGAAAATCACTGATTTATAATATCTTTTTCTTCCAATAACCGCAATAAATGCTTGTCGGTTAAGTGAAACTTAACATATCTGCTGGTAGAGAAGAAGTCCATCTTCTCACCATCAATCGAGGGTAAACTTGCATGATTTTCAACTTGTTGCAATACCCCCAAAGGGTTGGTTCTCAGTTGGATGAAGAATCTCCTGCCGATGGAGTAATACTTTGTTCTATCGGTGAAAGAATAGTCTCATCAACATTAGAATCTATCTTTCTAATCCATTATCTAATTTTTTTTGCTTTAACCTTCTCTTTGCCTTTCAAACTGGGTCCTTTATTGTTTGTCGGTGAAGTCTTGCTTCTACAAAGTTTTGCAATATGTCCAATCTTGTTACAAGCATAACAAGTCACATTGTTCTTCTGAATAGCCTTTCCATATCCTATGTCGGTTTGTGTTCTGCATTGATTAGATAAGTGCCCAAATCTTCCACAAACATAACATCTTACATTCATTCTGCAGTTTTCTGAATTGTGACCAATTTTGTTGCATTTGGAACATTGACTGGTGGGTGCATTAATGTTCTGATTGTTTTTTGATCTACACTAATTTTCTCTATGACCATACTTGTTACAGTTAAAGCATTTCCCATTAAATTTGTAAGCATTAGGTTGTCTTACTAGTTTACTGTAATCATGATTGTTTGTAGTACTGAAACTTTCTCCAACTTCAAATCCAAGTCCATTAATGTCTCCATTAGGTTTCTGACTTTTCAGCATATCATCAAGTTCTTCTGAATTTCTTGAATTTCTCTTTATGTTGATTTGGAGTAGCCAACTCATTTTCCAGAATTCCCTTTTGTCTCATAAGTTTGGTTTTATCATGTTCCATGTGAATCAAATCTGTCTTCAACATATCATTTTCATGACTGAGTCTTAGATTTTTATTTCCAACATCATTGAGTCTCCTAGTCAAGTCATCTTCATTCTTCTTTCTGTCTTCAATGTCTTTATAAAATCTCATAGTCATGTCTTGCATTTCATTCCTCATAGTCATGTTTTCTTGCCTCATCTTTCTTACAAGCTCATTAAGAGTTTCCTTTTCATCATCATCACTCTGCATCTTCTCATTAAGTTCTTTTCTCTTATTTCTAGCAATAGTGAGATTCTCCTGAAGTCCTTGAATGAATTCTTGTGTAGTCCTTAGATCATCTTCAAGTTTGATATTTTTCAACTTCTCTGCATCCTAGTCCACAAGAGCTCCTTCTAATTCCTTTCTTAAGTTCTCCATCTGTACCGGTGTCAGAATCTTCCTCAAGCTATTAGACTTTTGAAAATAGAGGACTAGGCTCTGATACCAATTGTTAGGATTGATGATAGTCCCAAAGATACTGAGAGAAGGGGGTGAATCAATATCTAACCGGTTGACAGAATATTTAACCTTATTAAGTATTTTTTATTCCAAAATAGTGTACCAGTAAACAAGAATTAATGTAGTAAATAGGAACAGTAAAGACATCATAGAAAACACACCATAACACAAGATGTTTAACGAGGAAACCCGGTGTGGGAAAAACCTCGGTGGGATTTGTGACCCAAAATATTCACTCATTGGCCAATGAATGGATATTACTTACAAGAGGGGCCTACACATGTAGGAAGGCCAACTCCCTAGAGCTCACTGCTCAATCACAAAAAGGAAGTCTCACTGACTTACAAAATGGATTATGAAAATCCAATATAATGTACTACTACAATTCAGCATTTGCTATGCCAGGTTTAGTACCGGTTTAAGCTCATATAATAACCATAAACCTTATACAAAATCCACCTTAATATTCGCTCATCACTTCTACCATGTGTCCATCCATGTTCTATATCATAATGATTTTCAAGATCTCATACATATACGAGTCTTATTACAATATGCCATGTCGGCTTTACAAAAGATATTTACAATTAAATACAATAAACAAAATCCTATCAGATGGAGTACTAGTATACATTGTTGTCACTGCTAGTGAAGTGTCTATCGATGCCGGTGCCGATGCCTGAAGGTATCCACAAGATTGCCAGTAGTTTTCCATCAATGACAACACCATTATTTCTCACTAGAGTGTAGAATTCCAACAATGTCAGCCTCCAATACTGATGACCTTTACTATACCATGTCGGTCGGCATTGTCGGTGACCAAAACAATCTTCTATCCTGTCGGTGTCGGTGTCCTGTCGGTACGCCATATGAAGCCAGAACCCAAAATCACGTTGTGATCAATGACAACATAGTGAAACCAGCCAATAGAGTGTCAAATGCCAACAATTCAATTCCATCCTTTAAATTCATAAACATTTCCCTTTAAACATATAATACCATGAAATTACATAAACTTTACAACATGAGCATCATTAATCTAATTCATAAACACATCGACATGTTGAAGTCCAAGAACACTGAGAGAGGGGGTGAATCAGTGTTATGTTGGTAAGATATGATTTTACCTTTTTATAACATACACATATAAACCGGTAAATGAAGAAACATATAACTTGAAGCAAATAAACCATCCACATAAATCAACACCATAACACACATAATTTATACGTGGAAAACCTCAAAGAGGAAAAACCATGGTGGGATTTGTGACCCACAATATCAGTTCACTGGCCATATGAAAGGATATTATAGAAAATAGGGGCCTACACATGCAAGAAGGCACACTTCCTAGAGCACAATGCTCATCACAAAAATAGTCTCATTGACTACAAGCTTCTGCTGAAATAAAACAATAATAATGAACTCACAAAATGCATTTGCTATGCCAAAAATAGTTCCAGTTATAGTTCTTCTTTATACTGGTTCATAAACCCTGGATAGTTCTACCAATATCTCTTCTCCTCCAAGATTGCTTTCCAAACTATCTATAGATCATTGCATGATATAACATTTGTATACAAATGCTCTACATACATATTATTTGCATCATATAGTTCCTTTTATTATTCTCCTATGTCACTATATACAAAATGACCCAGCAGATAGACCTATATACCCTTACAAACAATATGCCTTATGTCGGTTTACAATGTATTAGAAAAGATATACAATGTGAACTGTATACAATAATTACAAAATGATTTTACAAATAAAACTTCCTATGGGTCCAAGCCTAATGTCGACTTTACTGAAGTGTTGGATGTTGGTGTCGGTACTGGTGTAATCCTAGATTCTCCAATAGTCGGTATCTGTTGGTGATTGCCTCCTAGTGCCGGAGTATGCCAGTGTAAGCTTCCTTATTAATCTTGTTTCCAAGTAACCATGTTTCCATTTTATCGTCAATGACAACATATGAATCCAATGAATGTCAATTTCCAACAATCTCCCCCTTTGGCATTGATGGCAACACTCATGTGAAAAATGGATTCTCTGTCGGTTCTACCTGAAGTATGCTCCCCCTAAGCAATACACTCCTTCCTGATATACTTCCCATATTTTATGTCTGATATTTTTCACATTATATACACTCCCCCTTTGGCATCAATGCCAAAGACTGGTGAACAAATTTGAAAGAATTAATGAATACAAATTACTTTACCGGAGCTTGATCAATTTCAAAATTCTGGGTAAGCCTTGTCTAGCAACTGTAAATATGTATCCCAACCGGTTCTGAAGGTATCAGATATGGATACAAGTCCACTTAGTAAGTGTGAAAATGTTTTCTTCTCTTTGACTTCTACCAGTGTGGGCTAAGCAATCATATCCATACATTCCCTCTTATGTACACCAAGTGAATCCAATCTAGGACTCACCAATCCTCGAAGACTCCTTTCTCTCCGAATGATCTTGTCTTTTTCTTTTTTAAAAGCAAAAATTTGGTTCTCCAAGGATAAAATTTGTCCATCAACATATGCTGTTAGTGAGATTAATCCATCAAAATAATTTGCAATATTTGCAACCTTAACATGTAATTCCTTTAATCTGCTATCTACATTTGTTGTAAGAGTTTCTATGTTACAACAGACCTTGTAGATATTTGTACACTGTTTCAAACAATTTTCAATAAGAATCAATTTTATTTTTCTCTATTTCAGTAATTTGATCAAAAGCAGCTCTCTTAGCCATAGTAAATCTCTCAAGTGCCTGCCCATCTGAAATTTGTTGCAAAGATTGAAAGTTGTTAGATATATGCTCAGCTAATGCCTTAAGCTTGCCAGAATGGCTTGCTTCATTTTTAATCTAATAATCAGGAATTAATCTGTGCAAAATTGTGATTGAGTGATCTATTAATCCTTTATTTGCCAATCCCTCCTTTATTAGTTTCTGGGTGGCCATCATCATTAACTCAGTGGAACTCATTTCCGTGATTGATTTCTTCTCAACTTGAGAAGTGTCAATTGCCAAAACCTTTGTTGGGGAATCAATATTAACTGGCGGTATAGTCTCAGTTCCCTTTGCCTTATCCTCCTTAGCACTAGTGGCTTCACCACTTGGTGCAGTGTCTATTACTGTCAGTGGAGTATTATCCACAATATTGTCAGTAACCTGTACAGTGTCTTGTTTAATAGTTGTTTCTGTCGGTATTGACTGTACACTCTCCTTTACTATCGGTGGTGTTTGTATACTTATAGTTATTGCTGGTTTATTCAAAATTGGAGCTAAACAATCCAAAATACCTTTCCCTTTAAATCTGCCCGGGATGGTGGAAGTTGTTGCTTTTACAAAATCTTCTTGGGAGGTGAGAAAATAAGGATTCTTTTGGAAGAATTTGGTCCAGCCATCTTTGGTCTCATTTACTACCTCATTTACCTTGCCCATCATTAGGCTTATTTGTCAGGGTTTGCTACTAAATACTATTATGTTTGCAACATCTATGCATCTTTTCATTTCCTCATTGTTTATTGAACCACACATTTCCAAAAGTTCTACTTTCTTAATTTCTCTATCCCTCTTGATTGCATAAAGTATTCTAGCATCTAATTTATTGTATAGTGATAGAGGAATTTCCTTCAAAATTTCTACTAAGGATTTCTTATATATATCCACGTATAACAAAATTGCCTCTTCAATCTCATTTTTCTCATTATCCTCTAAATCTTCATAATAAATGGATACATTTTTCAACATTCCATCCTTGGTTATTTCATCAATCAATTCAGCACAGGTCTTTGTAGCCTTACTAGATTCAGTATCATCATCATTCTTCTTCTTCTTACTGTGGGTTGCTAGAGTGGATGTGACTGGTTTCCTCTTCTGAATGGGTTTCCTTGTCGGAGGTGGGGGTGTAGTAGGTTTTGTCACTTTTCTCACAAGCTTCCTCCTTGGCTCCAGCTTGTTCTCCTCTATCGAAGGTTGGTCAACTTTCTTTCTTTGTACTCCTCTGAATGCTAGAGGTTCAATACCCTCTGGATTAGAGTCAGAAGTGATAGGAAAAATGAAAGTATTAGGCCTCTTTGCCTCAGGAGTACTAACCGTTGCTAGTTCCTTTGTTGGTTTGGATCCAGAACCCAAAAGTGTCTATCTTATGGATTACATCCTATATATATGTAGGCATCTTATCTATTTTCTTTTCTTTTTTTTTTCTTGTCAAAGTCAATCTTGACTTTAAGAGCCTTTTCATCACCATCACCAAAGTGTTCTGTCTTGTCATCTAATGGAGCTTCAAGAAGAATTTTTTTTATAAAGTTCAAAAATGCTATCATCCACTTCATATCCAATCTCAGTGACCCATATGATCCTAGGTTCTACTACCTCTACAAGAGTTTCATCAGTTTTTACCATAAAATAGATATCAGTGGAGTACTTCTCCACAATGTGCTTTGATATTCTTTCCCTCTATGTCATGTTTTCCTGAAATGTTTTGAAATAGCCCCAAAGCTTTTCATCCTTGTCGGTACCAAGACCGATGATTGCTTCCTTGATTTGCATACCTACCAGTATGTCATGAGCCCAACTCTTCTTTCCTAGACCGGGTAGCTCATTCATGAATAAAAGAATTAAACAAATAATGAGATTTCCGAACCTAAAAGTTCCTTTCTTAACACTTTCATCTTTAAAATATTTATCATTAACTCACTTCTTATCCATTCACATAAATCACACTTCTCATTATTCTTTAACATCTAATAAGAAACATGGATGCAGGAACTACCAATAGAGTTCAGTTGACTAGATTGAGTTACCTTATAACCGATTATTATGCTAACAAATTTCACATCTAAGTCTTTGATGGTGTTGACTCTCATAGATCTTCCATCATGGGTTGTGCCATTGAGCTTCTCAACCACAATGCTGGAAATCTTCTTGTCAGGTTCTTGTCCGACTTTGGGTAAGCCGGTGGCTGCTTGAATTGCTTCCTTTTTTATCATGTAGGGCCTATCCAGCTAGATGAAATCATTATGAACCCTTCTCAGAACATATCTTATCACCTCATCTTTGAATTCTAGTATGTATAGAATACCGGTTAACCCTAGATCCTCTATGATCTTATATTCTGGCTTGATTGTTCCGGAGTCTCCTAGTGTCACAGATTGATACATGCCCTTAATCTCTTTTGTACCTAGATCCTCCAAGGTGCACTGAATATATGCCCTTACATCTTCAACATACATCACTCCATCGGGAATCCTAGAGAATGCGCTCGTAGAGTCTTCTTTCTTAGCTATCTAGGGAACTTCCTTAAAAATGGGTCTCAGCCTATCCTTCACTTTAAAAATGGTGGAATTTTCAATGACAGTAGGAGTAGATGATCCGGATGCCATTTTGAAGAAATACCTAAAAAATGATCCTCAGTGCTAAGATTTTGATTTCTTCTCCACTGATTGATGTAAATCCTTTTAGAATGCTTTTTCTCACTCTTAATTGCCTAAAACTAGCCTTTTCTTTGCTTTGGATTGCTTGAATGCTAGGTGAGTAAAAATGAATTCACTTTCTCCTTTTATCACCAAGCAAACCCTAATCCTTCACTGTCATAAATGCTTCATGATGTACCCTACTAGATGTCGATTTCACAGTCTTATGTTGGGTAATCCTCCATCAATGATTAAGACAACTCTCTAGATCTCTTTTAGATCTCCTCCTGGGAATATGCAAGATTTGCAATATATTTTCCAACCCCTAAGGAGTATGCCTCATTTACTAGTGGAATTTCCTACTGGTGCAAGAATGCTCTATTCTATCAGTGTAGATCCATCTCCACTTGGTTCTTGAAACTTTCTAACCCATCTCTTGGTGTGATCTTGTTGTATTTCATCTACCTTATGCTTTCCTTTCTTATTTGTTTTATCATTGCTAACTAGTTGAGTCTTGCTTTTGTAGTACTTAGCAATATGACATATTTTGTTGCATGCATAACATGTAAAATTGTTCTTTGACCTACATTGATTAGCCAAATGACCAAACTTTCCATATGACATTGTTCCTTAAGTGCATTTTTCTCCTCATCATCTAGGTTCTGCAAAAGTTCCTTTCTCTTGGCTTGAGCTGATGATAACCTTTCTTATAGGACAAGAATGGATTCATTAGCATAATTCAGTTCATCTTGCAATTTTAAATTCTTCATCCTTTCAACATCATAATCCTCAAGAGCCATCTCAAGTTGCTTCTCCATAGCCATGTTCAATGATTCCAATTTCAGGATCTTCCTCAAGTTGTTAAACTTCTTCCGAGGAACTAGGCTTTGATACCAATTATTGGGGTCCAAGAACACTGAGAGGGGGGGGGGTGTGAATTATTGTTCTGTCGGTAAGATATGATTTTACCTTTTTATAACATACACATATAAACCGATAAATGAATAAACACATAACTTGAAGAAAATAAACCATCCACATAAATGAACACCATAAAACACATAATTTATACGTGGAAAACCTCAAAGAGGAAAAACCACGGTGGGATTTGTGATCCACAATCAGTTCACCGGCCATATTAAAGGATATTACATAAAATGGGGGCCTACACATGTAGGAAGGCACACTGCTCATCACAAAAAGAGTCTCACTGACTACAAGCTTCTTCTGAAATAAAACAATAATAATGAGCTCACAAAATGCATTTGCTATGCCAAAAAGAGTTCCAGTTATATTTTTTCTCTGCACGGGTTCATAAACCCTGAACACTTCTACTGGTATCTCTTCTCCTCCAAGAATGCTTTCCAAACTATCTATAGATTATTGCATGATATAACATTCATATACAAATGATCTACATACATATTCTTCGCATCATACAGTTCTTATATTATTCTCCTATATCACTATATACAAAATGACCTAGCAAACTGACCTATATACCCTTACAAACAATATGCCTTATGTCAGCTTACAATGTATTGTAAAAGATATACAATGTAAGCTTTATACAATAATTACAAAATGATTTTACAAATAAAACTTCCTTCAGGTCCAAGCCTGATGTCGGCTTTACTGAAGTGTTGGATGTCGATGCTGGTGTTGGTGCCAGTGTAACCCTAGATTCTCCAATAGCCGGTATCTTCCAGTGAATGCCTCCTAGTGCTAGTGTATGTTGGTGTAATCTTCCTTATAAATCTTGTTGCCAAGTAACCATGTTGCCATGTTTCCATCAATGACAACATATGAATCTAATGAGTGTCAAATGCCAACATGACAATCATAATAAGATAATCTCATCACATAACCCATGATAACACTTATATTCCTACATCAATTCTCTAAGGTAACTCTAGCATATATATACATCTACAATCACAAGAATATTAGATCTTGAGTAACTCAACTCCTTAAAAATTCCATTTACATACATAACAAGTTTCCAACTACTTTCATTACAAGTGTTTACATCTCATAGCCATAAGATACACTTACATAAATATGCAATATGATACATCCAAGTGCTACAATACATCCATATGATAAGAAGACCTCATCCACGCATGAAGAACACTAACCACCCGACCAATGTGGAACCTGCAAGGAACCACCCCCCATGCTAGGAGATGACACAAGGTCCCAACACACACTCTAGAGCTAGGTTGACACTTATCTACCAGGGGAACTCAATCTCAAGAAACATCACAACACTAACTCAAACAACCATCACAAACCAATCACAAATCAAACTTCCAAAGGTGTAACAGTGAATAAGAATAAATGCAACAAGCAAAGGACACATGTAGGAGCAGAGTGTCATCACATGCTATCCTCCAATACCAATAGCCATAAAGAACCCTTCAAGGAAGAACAACACTCGATAGACATGTGGAGCCATCCCCCTATGAGAGAACTAAGGGGGATTGACTTAACATGTTCACGGCCTTCTCATTCTTATCCTAAAACATTCTCCCTAGAAATAAGCCATGAGGCTCAAACAATTAATTATCTTGTTTAAATGAGTCCTAATTACCCATCCCAATTAATTCATTATTAATGTTATCGCTTGTTTAAACAAAGGAAAACCCCCATGTGCCCTGACAGTCTAGACGAAAGGCTTATCAACTTAACCCCCTATCTCTCGTGATTCCAGTCATCACATGAAAGATCACTTCCCCTACATGCTCCAAAAAAAAACCAAAGAAAAGAGGCTCCAATTCAAATTCTGAGAAGAGATCCATAACTCCATCATGCAACTCAACAACACATAAAAATACATGGAAAACCATAGCTAAAGAGTGCAAAGGGCTTAAATCCATTACAATGCAATATGAGCCTCAATGTGGAAATCTATTAAATATCAAATATGAAGTATTCCATCAATAAAACATATCAATTATGTTGTCTCCACAACAATACCATCTTTCCACTGCAACATCTCAATATCAAGAAAACTCAAATCTTCAACAATAAATAAGTCAATAATGTTACAACATAGAAAACATAAATACCACATCAAGCTGATAAGTAACAGCCACTGGAAAACGTCTGCAAAAACCCCAAAATACCTCTGGAATGAATCTAAACCCAAGAATCCAAATTTGATTGGGCAAAATAGTGAAAACACCAAAGACAGGCAGAGTCGCACCTATGTGATGCAGGACAACGCTTTTGCAATATAAAACCATGCATCTGTTTAGCGGAACAATGCTTTTGACTGACATGGCAGTGCTTCTAGTATAGGTTTCACACATACATAAATTCAGTTAGCACTTTTATAAAAAGGATAGCACTTTCATTTAACAGGTTCGCGCATGACTTAAGGGTTAGCGCATTTACTGGTTTTGCGCATGCACAGAAAAGACAGAAAACTTGCGACAAAAAATCAAAATCAAACTCAGATTGAAAGATTACAAAAAACACATGAATGAGGTCACCCAGACCTGACAAGTAAAAATAAACAAACTATAAAATTTAATAAATCATAGAGAGAAATTTTTAAACATATCCAACATCTGGACAACCCAAAACTCACACATAGAGACTTCATTGAGTCTAAATCACACAGGTAACACTACCAACAACAGATAAGGCTAATACTACACCCAACAAACAACATACATATAATCCAGAGAATGATACAGTAAAATCACAACAAGCAGCCATGAATCTAGACTTTTCAATGTCATGAACGACAATATACAGGAGACTAAATATATCTCCAATAAAACTATACAAACATCCATATAATATAAATTTTATCCACCATATATTAATTTGAAAACTACAATAAAACTATATAAAACCAAATATTTCCTACCCAACTCCAGTAAGGCATTTTCAGACATGGAGCATACACAAAGAGAAATTTAAAAGCTGAAAATAAACAAAAGATAAAGAACCCAACCTGTGCCCTGAGTGATGGATGAGAGTTGAGGTAGAGCTCCAAACCAAACCCAATTAGGAAAACACCAATAGTCGAGAACAAGCTTCAAAAAAAAATTATAGAGAAAGATTTCCAAGAAGTAACTCGTGAACAAGATTGAAAATGGGAATAAAAGGCATGCAAAAGCACAAAAGACCCTAGCCTCTGCAACAACCAATCAAAATATTCCTTTCGGGAATATATTTTACCTACCCACTATGGGATAATTTTATCCCTCATTTCAAAATCTACCAATGAGGATAAAATGTAGGTGGGATAAATATAAGAATGTATTTTACATATGTATTAATATATTGGTGGGGTATATTATTATTTTACCAAGGAGTATTTACATATCCCAAGTGCATATAAAGTCAACTCTATTAAATAGATGAACTATAGACAAAAATCGTTTAAATTAAATAATCTAAAGGGAACGTTAATAAATAAATTACTAAAGGCTCATAACTATTAAATAACCAACAAATATTAATACTAAATAAATAATTAAACTATAGACATAAGCAAGCTACAAATAAATAAAGGGGTAAATAAATCATAGATATCTATTAAATAATAAATACTAAATAAATCATAATTTGATATTAAATAAATAAATAACTAAGGATTAAATACCCAATAATCAAATAGACAAAATACTATAAATCAAATAATCAATCTAGACATTAATAATCATGTCATCACATATAATCAAGTAAATCATAAAATACTAACATACTCACCAGACTAACTATCATGCCCAAACTTTTGGGCACAAACGGAATAATTTTTTTTTTTTTTTTTAAACTTATCCTAATAAAACTAAATTTGCTAAATAACGCATTGACCCGTCTTGTCTTAACTAAGTTTGGAGTTAATCTAACAACTAAAACGATTTGGTGAAAACTATTTTATATTTAACAACGGGATGTTGTTCCTCCAAGGAGTTAATATTATTCCTTCAATGAATAAATAATTAACTCATTTAAACAAGGTTCAAAATTAAATTGACAAGAGATATAATTAATTTCTAAAAGTCTTTTAATTGCTAGGAAATAAATTAATGAGTCCTAACACTTAGATTATTAAACCTATTATGCAAAATTAACATTAATTAAAATGTGCCTAACAAGCTCAATAAAAGGGCCATCATGACTTACAAACATCACTATAAATCCCTAAAGGTTAATCTCCAAAGAGTTTAAAATTTAAGGCATCATATAAAAATATGAATGTAAATTAATTAATCTAGGAATAGATATTATTCGTCCATATATATATAGATAAATGTATGTCTAGTATATATATATATAAAAGAAGGATATAGGGTTTCTTATTAAAACAAAACTAACATATATTATTAAGTTAAAGGGATGAGGAAAGCCCTATTCAAAATTTGAATGGGTATTCCCCCCTTTTTCTTTTCTATTTCTTTTTAAGAAAAGGAATCTAAAAAAATCTCTATGCTAACCCTAACCCGAATTGGGTTAGGGTTGCATATATATCTTGGGTGAAGAAACCCTAAAACTTATTCTTTTTTTTTATCTTATTATATATTTTTTTTAACAACATGTTTGCCCTAAGGTCGAATCTCATGAGTTTATTGCAAGGTCAAAGAGAGAGGAGGCGGTGGCCATTTTCGGCGATCGCTCCTTACCACAGTGGTGGCGTGAAAGATCGCATAGGGAAAGGGAGGGCAGAGGCTACCCACGGGAGCTCCTCGTAGGGACGGCCGCAGCCGTGCTTGCGGGTCACGCCCATAGAGGCGGCCAAGGCCGCCGCTGCGGTACGCGGCCCACAAACTCGGTTGTGCCGCCACTGCAGGGCGCCGCCCACAGGGGGGGCGAAGCCTCCCCAATTGTGGGTTACGGCCCACAGAGGCGGCTGCGGCCGCCACTAGGGGTTGCCGCCCATAGCGCGGGGGAGCTTCCACCTTTCCCGTTTGTGTGCATTACGCAGGGCCAAGGGGGGGTAAAACACAGTCGATAAAATGTATTTTTTTCATTTTTTTTTTTGTTTTAAAAAAATAAAATCAACATATATATATATATATATATATATATATATATATATATATATATATATATATATATATATATATATATATTAACATGTATATATATATCTATTTTTTTTTTTTTAAATATGTAGACTTCCAGAATGAAATATTTTAATATATATATATATGTATATATATATGTATATACATATATATATATATACATAGATATATATATATATATATACATACATACATACATATATATATATAATAACACACTTAAGAAAAACTATAAGTTTTCTTTCTAAATAATCTTTTTGTACATGCATAATTTAATAATTTCATTTACAACATGATATTAAGTGAAATATTCATTTCTAATAGGCTGATAAGTGAGTTTTATATTCTGCCTTATTTTTTCTTTTGTTATAAGCATTCTGTAAATTATTATTTAGAATAAACACTAACAGCAAGCTCCATTTTATATATATTTTTCTTCTTTTTTTTTTTTAGTCTTAGATACTAACTTTAGAAATGTATCACTAATTAGATTTATTTTCCTGCAATTAATTAAATGACAGAAAGTAATAAATTATCACAACAACTATATTAGCCTAGGAAACATTTAAATCAATTTAGAGGAAAGCATATGAAACCTATTTAACCATTTATTGTATTTGAATCTATCTCAATAGGCCTAAATGCTTACCTTTCCTGTAACCAACTATTTTTTCAATTTGCATGAAGGAATAAAATGAACTTATATTTTCCAATATGACAAGACTAGAACAAATATCATTTTAGTAACTATAGGGACTTGATAAAAGTAATACACATTTCATTTTGCAAAGGTAAATTAATAGAATGAAGCATTTCTTTTAAAGCATATTTAGAATACAATGTAGATAACAATACAAATGGGTTTGAAAACCCTACTAGTTTCTCCTTTCCATTGAATGAGAACTTTAAATAGAATACATGCATTTCTTTGCTTTTGGAAAATAAATACATCAATTTGGCTTTTCTTTACAAAGCTACAATCATAAATACATCTCTTTTTTTTTAATCTTTTCTGCAACTCAAGTAAAAACCAGCAACTAATTTCTTTCTTTTTCCTTCCCATCCCACACAACCTGCAAATAAAAAAAAAGGCTTGACTATGGAGTACTCACCTCCCAGCCTAGGCTTACTAGAAGCCACCCCCGAGCTTGGAGAACCAAGCACTAAACGGGTCACACATAAACAACCACAACAAGCAAAGGGGTAAACACTCAACAAAACATTTTCCCAACCCAAGCTACACTTCACCACAACTTGTGATGATAATCCACGGGTGGAAGTGGACCAAATACCATTGGGGAGACTGCAAACATGGAACATCTCAAGCCACCTCATGGCAACCAAATACAACAAAAATACATTCCCACATCCTTATGCCCCCCAAAGGCATATAATCCATATCTTCTCCCCTTATGACCCCCAAATGCATACATAAGGCTATGCAGCAAGGGTCACAAAGAACACCCTTGAGATCACTCTTCATAAAGGAGAGCCTCTCACCCAAGGCTATCATACTTCTTTCACCCCAAGACCATCCTACTCTCCCAAGAGTAGAAGGCCTTGGGCACTCCCAATACAAGAAAGCATAAAAAGAAACAAAGGGAAGAAATTTCATTTTCTTCTACAAAGCAAAATACATATAAACAAGTTTTTCCATACAAGCATTTCTCCAAACAAACATATACAACATAAACAAGAAAATAGTAAGAACCAACCTTAATTTGCCCAAAGGTTTTGATAGATCTAGTTGGGGCTGAGCAGCTCAAATCCACACAATCTCTTCACCAACACTTGGCCAAAAATTCTATCCTATAACTATTCTTCAAAATGTGCATGATCTCCAACAATGGAGAGTGGGTGATTAACTCACTAAGTCCCTAATCCTTGCCTAAGAAGGCCTCTCTCACTCTTCCCAACCCCTTGGGTAGAGTGAGGGTTCCCATTGGTTGGTCTTCCCAACCTCTTACATGTTGCTAAAACTGGAAAGAGAGAAGGTAAGAGAGGATGGGGAAGAGAGTTTGACACCAAAAGAGAAGGTTGTCTATCCTAGGAGGAACCTTCTAAGTTGAATTTTCGCTCACCTTGAAAAAACCACTTTTTGAGGTGACTAAACAGTCACGTGAGAGTAGTCACATGTTTAAAAATACCCCTAACCCATAGGTATACCCTTTTGACCTTTGGAAAAGCCCTAAAACTAACCCTAGGAGTCCATTTAACCCCTTAGAAACCCAACTGAAGTTAACCTACGGGTCAAACCTGAGTTGACCACTCCCAAGACTCCCTACCCAAGGCAAATTTGGGACCACACTCAAATGTTTGAAATGGCTTTGGTAGAAACAAACTCCCTCCAAGAGACAAGTCAAAATCAATGACACTAATCAGCACATGTGTCAAGTGACACAATAAAATACATTATAAAAATCACACATGGAATTTGTCTCTTATTGGATTACACAAA
Organism: Cryptomeria japonica; assembly: GCF_030272615.1. Taxonomy (NCBI): domain Eukaryota; kingdom Viridiplantae; phylum Streptophyta; class Pinopsida; order Cupressales; family Cupressaceae; genus Cryptomeria; species Cryptomeria japonica. The sequence continues at coordinate 924,661,354 of NC_081407.1, forward strand.
TTAATAAAATCAATTTACCACACATGCATCATTTACTTTCACAAATAAAATACGATACAACGGGGTGTTGTCTCTCCAAATAGACAACCCCTAGCTTAACAAATGTACATAGGTCTAGGTTTGGTTCTCCATATTATTTCCATGGTCACATGGATAATCTTCCTGTGCATCTCAATTAACACATTAGTAATTCCAAATAACCACAAATATATTATTAAACACATGAATTTGAATACACATCAAACACTCATACAATTGACAGTAATAAATCAATATCTCATATATCCCAATTGATCCACATAAGCAATTATCATAATCCTCAAAATTGATCCATTCATATTATAAGCATCCTATTTCTATCATCATAATGAAGTCCTGCAAATCCAATAATGACATACGTCATCTCAAAGTAATTCTATTCTAGTAACATATAAAGTTTCATATTCATAATGCATAAAAATGAAGCATCAATATGCGTCAATGTTATCCAAATCATGGAATCATATAAGTTCTAAATCCATAATGCATAAAAATAAAGCATCCATAATAGTCTCAATAAGAAAGTAACAGAAATGCCAGGATGAGTCGGGGTAGGGCCTCACACTAACTGACCAACATGGCAAACTATGCCAAGTCTCTGATGACACATAGTGATGACTTAGACCTAGAGTAGGTGAAGGGAACTTGTGTCAACTTTGAAACCACATATACCATTGGGAATGAAGACACTCTCATACCTGTGTAACCAGGAGAAGCTCGCACCTAAAAATCTAGGATGAATAAGTGCCTAGTACTTGCAAATCCTGCAACCACAAAAAAATGAAGCATATATATACATATATAAATGACAGACACATGGTATAATTTTACAATGACACATCCCACTCACAATGAGTGATGTGATGTTGATTCTACCATGAAGACAGTCCAACAATGATAGACACATCAAGTAAGCATCTCATCATATATATAAACAAGAGATAGGGTTAGTATGTCAATAATCTCCTCAAATTCATAATCAACATAAAACCATCCATAATATCATCTAGTACTTAATCAGTCATAAACCATCAACATAATGAAGCATATAAATCCATCAATCATGTGTATACATATAGAATCTGTCAAATCACATATATCCATATTATCCCATAATCAATAATAAGAAATCCCCATTATTATCATAATGATACAAGATATGACAATCAACCATAATAATCATCATATAGCGTATGTATATGAGAAAGTGTCTAACATCATAAAATAACATCTATGATAAGTGTAAAGTCATAAGAAGCCATCCAAGTATTATCGTTATGTCCAAACAAGTCTATTAATGCATAGATAAAAAGATAAATTGAGGAGGGACACTACATGATGTTCATGACAAGTTCATTTACTTTGGCCATAAAGGATGATATGTTCTCATCTTATCCTATCTTTAGCATCTCATACTTTCCTTTCAGAGTCTACAACATAGCAACTTTGACATGTTTATCTCTTTCATACAAGGTCTCTAGCTTTTCCCAGATGTCATGTGCAGTCTGTAATCCCATCACATTAGTCATCTCTGAATTGGTCAAGGCACTTAGCAATGCTTCTTTATCTCTTATGTTATGTTCAACATCCTTGATCTCACTTGTAGTAACCAGACCATTCTGAGGAACATTGTAGGTATTCTTTGTAATCTTCCAGTAGTCATCTCCAAGACACTTCAAATGACACTCCATCTGGTCCTTCCATATAGTGTAATTGCTTCCATTAAATATAGGACTCTCTTTCTTGAAAACATAGGTTTCCATCCTGAAGCTCCTCAAGCAGTTAAGCTTCTTTCAAAGGATCTAGCTTTGATACCAATTGTTGGCAACAACAATGAAGGAAAACTAAGAGAGGGGGGGTGAATACGTTTTCACCATATTTAATAATTTAAGCACAACTTTAAATCTGATCAATAGCAGTAAAAACAAAGATAGGCACAACAACAACACACATAATACTAGGATTTTGACATGAAAAGACTGGTTAAGAGAAAAACTATGGTGAGAACCTATGAACAATAAGATGATACTCTGCATTAGTATGTGTAAATATTATAATGTGCAATTCACATGAAATCAGGCACATTGCCTAGAGCTCACTACTCAAGATATGATAACCCAAAATGCTACAACGCTTAGGGACGGTTGACTTGTTGGACACAATGGATCACTAAGAGGGGCGATGAATCAATGATTTAAACAATTTTTACTTAATCAAAGCTATATCAGTTCAATATGAGATACATAAGATGCAGACTAGTTACCAAGGCAATGCAAACAGTGTGTGTAGAAGAAATAACTAAAGGATTAATACACCACACACATGAAGATGCAACACATAACACCAGATGTATGAGGAAAACCCAATGTGGGAAAAACCTCAATGAGAATAGCTCTTGGAGATCTTCTGCTCCAATCCATCCTCATAGTGAAAAGATCTGACTATAAATTTTAGGTCACCAACCCATGAAGCACCAACTCAAAGGAGAACCAACCCCTGCACTAAGCACCTACTCAGTGAAAATAATGTGAAAACTCAGATATATAAATGAGATCCTTGCTGCAAATGAATTTTTTCAACCCTTCAAAGCTCTACACTATCGCTCTCTATTGTAACGGTTTGTATCAACTCAACACACATGACAACTTAACCTTTATGGTAGTTCTAACTCTGCTTAATCTTCTCTCCCTCTGTTCTGTTGAATTAAAATCACACTTGGTTTCTCTCTATCAAGTATTGCTTCTTTCAGTTTGTCACCTCTGCATTCTATGCTCACTTTGTTAGTTTTTTCCTTACATCAGTTTACCCTGCTTCTCCATACTAGTACAATATTCACTCACAAACACTTCAAGTGTTTATCTCTTCAGATCTCAGACAACAATTTCACACTCTTCTTTTTCCCTTCAGCAACACAACAATCTATCTTAGGTCACCATATTTAAACTAAAGATTTCCCACCAAAAACTAATTCAAACTGACGGTGGCTAGGGTTTCCTTCTCCTGACCAAATCTGCATCTAATTTGATCCGATCCACCTTTGATCGCACACCTTCATTAGAGGAATAAGCCATCACGCATTATCCATTTGTCCAAAGTATGTTTGCCAAAAATAGCAAACCCGACTATGATTTTCGGCCTTGAAATCTATCGACTCATTTATGATCCAATTGTTTCCTTCTTGAGGACCTCTTGCAATTTGATTTCCTTGCTTCGATCCAAGTACCAACAACTCTCTGATCTTTCTCTTTCATTCATTCTCCCTCAAGCCGCATCAATCTATTATCGACCTATGATTTGTGGTTGTTTCATTTAATGTCGACTAACTGCTCCAACAACTATGTCAATGGAAACTTCACCAACCTCTGCATGCTCACCACCTCAGCTCCATGTGGCATCACATCGACATACACTCAGCTCACCAATACAAGGTCGGTTTAAACTTGATCATTCATCAAAATCATACCGGCACAAGCCCTTACTGGTGAGACCTTCTCCTGCTGCTAACAGATAGTATACACTACACCGGTAGCACAACTTCACCTCCAGTGGTCTATGATCTCTTTGTCACTTTGCCTCTTTATCACAAACATTATCACAAGTAAACAACCAGCCTTTATACCAGTTACAACATGTTATGCTAACACACAACTTCATATCACCTTTTACTGATGATGTCATTGACAGTCTCAATACCCACTTGTCTTCCAACATACCGGTTGACAAGCCTTCATGTTAATCTTCCTTATGTTGGTCTATCTTCTTCATATTGGGTTGACATACCTCTACTGGTAGCCTGCAATACCAGTTGACATCAATGACAACTCAATGCCAACATGACTACCTTAGAAGAACATTCGAACAACAATCCGGTTTACATGAAGTGAAAGAATAACATCTCCAAATGCCCAATGATAGTTCTGGTTAAGCACATTTGTCTGCTTTGCTATGAGGCCCTACCCCGAACCGTCATAGCATTGTAGTTATTTTTCATGTTGGGCCTATTAATGATACTTTATTTTGATACATTATGGATATATTCTATATGATCAATGATTGGATAATATTGAGATGGTGTATGTCATTTATTTATTTTTTGCAGTACTTTATCTATGATGTTAGAAATTATGGATGCATGCCTTATGAATGATTGAATTTTATAATGATTATGATGATGCCATTGAGTAAATTATTTTATGTAGATTTTATTGGATAATTGGTATTTGATTGTTATGATTTAAATTGTATGCAAAGTGTCTGAATTGTATCATTTTCATATATTAATACTGCATGTGATTATTTGGGATTACTAATGTGCAAAGTGAGTTGTATAGGAAAATTAATCCATGTGATCATGGAAACTATTTGGAGAATCAAGATAAACCTATGTGCATTTGTGAATCCAAGGGTTGTCTATTTGGAGAGACAACACCTCGTGTTTAATGTGTTTTATTTGTAAATGTGAATGCTTGAATGTGTGTTTAAATTGAATTTGTTAAGTTTGTTAATTCCAAAAAGGGATAGTGCCATGTGTATTTTTATGGTGTTACTTGACACTTGTGTTGCAAAGTGAGTTGGCAGTGACATGTCCCTTGGAGAGAATTTGTATAACCAATGTATTTTTCAAAATATCTTAGTGTGGTCCCAAGAGAGTCTTGGATAGAGAGTCATTAGAAAGGTCAACTCAAGTTTGACCCATAGGTAAACTAACTCCTAAGGTTAGGTTAGGGGTATTTTTAAAGGTCCATATGTTATACCTATGGGTAAAGGTCCATATTAACCATCGGTCCACTCACATGTGACTGTCAAGTCACCTCAGAAGTTGAGTTTTCCAAGATGACAAAAATTCAACTTTTGAGGATTTCTCCTAGGTTAGACAACCTTCCAATTGAGTGATAGTTTCTCTTCCCCATTTTTTTTACCTTTTTGGGTTACCTTTTTTAGAGAGCCTATAAGAGGTTGGGAAGACCAACCTATGAAATATCACACCATTTCCAAGAGGTTGGAAAGTGTGAGAAGAGTCTACTTAGGGAAGGGATTCAAACTTAGGATTTTGATCACCCACACTCTATTTTTGGAGACTTAGAATTTTGTTGGAAGTTTTGGTTTTTGGAGTTGCATTTCTAAGATTTGGAAAGAAAAGAATAGTGGATTGGTCAGCTCTCCTTCAACCTTTCCTTATTCCATTTGTAGGATTAAGGTTGGTAGTATTTCTTCCTTGCATATTCCATTTTATTTCCATGGTGAAGAGAGATTGTATGTGCATTTTGCTTGTTGTTCATGTAGATTGGGAAGTTTATTTTTGAGTTATTCTTTGTGTTATTTTTATGTGTTGTACAGTTTATGTATTTGGGTGTTTTCAAGGCCATACTCACCCTTGGGAGGGTAGAGTAGCCTTGGGGGTGAAGGGTTGCTTGACAACCTAAGAGTGTAGAGAATCTCTTCTTAGAAGAGAGAGATACACAAGGGTTATGGGACCCTTGCTGCATTGTCTTTTTATGTTTATGCAAAGGGGGGGTCATAAGGGGAGATATGGGCTTGTATGCCATGGGGGACATAAGTTTATTTTGGGACAAGTATGCGACTTGTGGTGGGTCTACTTCGGTAGCCTTGTAAAGACATTATTTTCTCCTTATTACAGATCTCCTCTAAGTACTTGGTCCGCCTTCACCCCACAAAACAAATAGTCACTTGGTGACTTTGTTTATCCTTGGGTTGGGAGTTCAAGTGCGTTGAGTTTCTTATTGTTTTGTGGTTGAGATGTTTGTAACCTATTTAGCCTTGGTTCCCCTAGCTCAAGGGTGGCTTCATGTAAGCCTAGGTTGGGAGGTGAGCCTCCATGGTCACAACCTCCAAACTTGATTTGTAGGTTTGCTTTGGGAATAAAGGATGGAGTAAATTCAAGATTGTGCAAGTTCCTATTTAATGCATTTTAGATTCAAAGAGACAAAAAAAAGTAATCTGACAAGTCCTCATTTTTATAAAAATAAAGAGGCTTGAGTTTGTAACCTTCTTTTTATTGTGTAAAGGAAACAAAAAAAAATGTATATTTACTTGAGTATATTCATTGTAAAGAAATCAAAGAAGCATTTGAGTTATTCCTATATAGTTATTTATTACCTTTAAATAAAGTAGCAATGGTAATCTTGTTTTTTGTTTTATTATCTATTGAAAGGAAATGCATGTTAAAATGAAAAATGGCAGATAAACATTTAAGTCATATCATTTATTTAATCTTATCTTTTCTACAATGTGTATGTTAGTTGCATAGTTGTTAATAGAAAATAAATGTTTATTTCTATTTATAGATTAAACAAAAAAATATATATACTTCTCAGAGTTAGTCTTAAACTTATTCAATATTTGTATATTGCTGCAATAATGGATAAATAAGAAATTAGAAAAGTAAATGCTGCTGTAAAATAAAACATTACTGTTAAATATGTTAATCTGAAAATGAAAGTTCAACATTGCATTTATATAAAACTCTACATTAGTAAATCTAGAACTACACATTGCAGAGGCAAAAAAAACTACATGTTTTTTAACAATCTACTCTAATCATAAAATAACCTGCTCACAGTTAATGGAATGTTGCAGATTTACACACACACACTAAGTTGCTATAAAAAAAGAAAAAAAGAAAAAGATATATATGCTACATTTATATTGTAGACACCTAAAAATGGTCAACGCTTGCGAGGTCATACTTTAACATTTGCGCATTGCCTCATTTTAGGTTTTTGCGTCGCATTAACATTTCTCCTATGTCACGCACTTGGTTTTTATCATTTGCGAGCATCAAGTCATTCTTCTACATTCTTCATTCGTCTCACTTTTGAATTTGGTCTTGTCGACAACACTATCCAGTCATGATTTTGATCGATTTTATCCTGTCGCATCAATGTGCGTGCTTATTTGTCATCATTTTGGACATCGTCAATCCTAATTAGGGTTTTGTCCTCTTTTCAATCTTATCATCAATCTTATCATTTTGGACATCGTCAATCCTAATTAGGGTTTTGTCCTCTTTTCAATCTTGTCATCATGCGATCGATTTGTCATTGGTCGTTGTCATGTTCGATCTTGTCATTTTGTGATCAATTTGTCATCGATCGTGGTCATTTCCAATCTTGTCATCTTGCAATCTATTTTATCATCGATCCTTGTCCTCTTGTCGATCTTGTCATTTTGCGATCATTTCGCTATCGATCGTTGTCTGTCTCAATTATGTCAATTTGGATCAATTTGTCATTGTTCCTCGTCAATTGGCGCATCTATCAATCAAAACATTTATCGCATTGGTCGTTTATCAATCCAAAATCAAATTAAATTGAGTCAATTATCTTTCAAGACCTAATTCGCCTTCTAGGGTTTCATGATTTAGTCATTTAACCTTGCTTATCATTTTCTTCCTTTAGGATTAATAAATTACTTATTTATCCTAAGTCTTCTCATTACAATTAAATCTTCATTTAATTGGCTAATTATTCCTCTTTGTGAATGAATTAATTAATAAATGAAAAATTATTGATTAATTCACTAATTTCTAATTTTCATCAATTTTCTAATTTCTAATTCCTAATTTTCCTAATTCCTCCTATTTTTCTAATTTTTCTAATTTCTTAATTCTTAATTTCAATTTCCTCCTATTTCTCTCCTAAATTCATGGGAATGACATAGAAATTTGTCATAAATTTGTCATAATTGACAATCAATCAATTCTTGACATAGCAATTTGTCATAATTTGTCATAAAATTGTCATAAATCTTGCATAGCAATTTGTCATAGACATTTCATAATTTTGCTATTCTTGATTTGAATTTCCATTCGAATCACTATCATGCTAATTTGTTCATTTTCTCCAATTCTTCTATAAATTGGATGAATTTCTTCAATCAAACCCCTTGATTCTTGATTCCTAATTTTGGCGAATCCTTAATCAGACTATTGAATTTACACTTCGAGTATTCTTGTGTCAAATTCAATCTTGCTTTCACAATTAGGTGTATGCACTTGAAGGTGAGATCCACAACAAACCTATTTGGAGAAGAAAGAAGAACAATGGAGCCGCATGAAGGAGCATTTGAATCCCAACTTTGGTTTGCATGATCTTTGCTTTTGAATGTTTTATTTCATGTCTCTATTGAGTGTGCTTAGGATTAGATTCATTGCAATGTGTGTTTGTGATTGAGCTAATAATGATTAATATGTCTTTATATATATTGCTTTAATGATTCCTATTTCCTAACATACATTAATTGGTGAACCCGATGTGAACACTAACCATCTAACCCTCTAACTGTGTTTTGGAGTGCTTTCAAGTTGATTTTGCAGGTCAAAAACCCAAAAACAGGGCCGTGCAGGGTATTCTGGACACTTCTACGCCTGTGTCCTACATCTTGCACTTGTGTCCTTCATCTTGCGCTTGTGTAGGTGACATTCTACACTTGTGTCAAACATCTTGCGCCTGTGTCATGAGTTCTGCGCTTGTGTAAAGTCCAGAACAGAGGTGAAAAATGCAGTGTTTACTTGAAATTTTTGGTGTTTTTGCATTCTGTTTTCTGTGCCTTGGATTTTGGTACTAATTATCTATGCAGAATCTTGGCATATGCATGGAAAAGACTATAAATCAAACTACTAACATGTGTTATGCAGAATCGGTGGTCAAAGACAACAAATCAAACCTCTAACTTGGGTTTTACAGTTTGCCTTGGAGAAACAACCAAACTTTTGTGTTTGTGTTTTTTAATTAGGCACTTAGTGATTTATAAATAGGATGGAATGAACATTTGTTTGCTTTTATTGTTGAGTGTGACATTGGATTAGGAGAGTATGCTCTCATCCTTCTTAGGGTGATCAGAAATCCAGATCTTCGATACCATGCTCGTGTCTTTGATTGTGTGTCTCCTTTAGAGGGCCTGCCTTCCCAACCACTTTGCTTTTGTAAGCAAGTGATAATCGTGAGAAGGGAACGACCCAAAGTGAGTACGGCTAGAATTCCTTGGCATTCTAACTCACTATAAAAAAAATACCCGATGAGCGAAAGCTTTGAAGGAAGGGTTACGTGGGAATTGCAGTTACTTGGGAAGTGATGACCCTTGAACTCTTTCTCATATCAACATCTAAGTAGGGCCTCTTGGTCTAAATCGTGCTTGCGCGACTACATTTTTTTGGTATCTTGATGGGCTTAATGTCTCAATCACGCTTGCGTGACATCAAGGAGTAATGCTTAACAGAAATCCTTACTAAACACCTTGTTTTTAGAGGCCAAAAACCCTTCTATTTTCTTGAGAAGGACAAATTCGGATACTTGGAAGAGATACTAAGTTCGCCATGGGGAGATTTCCATGGGGACTGATGCTTGGCTACCCTGAGAAGTGAGTTCCGTGGAGGGGAGCCCGTGGGGTCAAGAATCTATGTATTCTCCTTGAATCCCATAATGAGTCTACCTCTCAAGTACCTAATGTCTTTGCCTACCATAAGAAATGTGGAAATGAGCATGATTGTCTTGAGTCTAAGTTGCAATATCTTGTATTCTTTGTTTGTCAAAAGTTGAATTGTGTATCATTCCAAAAACAAGGCAAATTGATTCAAAACAAGGTTAAACATAAGAGCATTTCATCCAACAAATTTCAAAACACCTTCAAATATGGTTGGCAAACATTGTTCAAAATCTTATCTCAACAAGCATGTCACTTACATTTAGGTTCATCCTAGGTTGCATTTTGCAAAAGTCATTGTCAAGTACCAAGGTTATGTTTCACCTAAGTCATACTCCTTTGCATATCAATAAGGGTCATCCATTTCCATATGTCCTCTTGCATTAAAGTCATACCATTGTCATACATTGCTTACCCTAGGTCTCTTCATTAAGCTTAGGTCATTATCATATCATATTAAGGTCACTTGCATAGTAATGTCCCTTTGCATATAATGCCAAAATTAGGTTTTTGTCATACTTGGGTAATCCAAATCTTTGATGCAACCCTAAGTCATTGTTAAGAAGTCTAGACCTTATCAAATCTTTTGTCCTTTTGTCATCAATATCATTTCGTCAAACCTAGCTTAGTATCCAAGCATATAGGGGAGACTTTGTCATTTGTCCTTTTGTCACTTGCATCCTTTTGTCCTTTAAGGTCTAGATATCATTCCAATTTCCCAAAGGTCTCTTTTAGATTTGCATTCCAAAAGTTTGTCCAAAATCTTGAAAAACAACCAAAAACATAGATTGCATTCTTGCCATAGATTGCATTTTCATCTATTTAGTTTGCATTTAGCTGCATATCATACATTATCCTTGAAAAATTCCCAAAATATTGCATTTGCATAGTGACATGTCTATTGAAACAAGGTTCCAAGAACCGATGATGCAACAAAGTTTGACATATCAACCGACAATGCAATCACAATTACATCCAACCCAACAACAAAGCAACATTGGTCAAAGTTATCATGATGATGTAAATGTCCAAATACAAAAACTAGAGGAGAAACTAGCTCAAGAAAATGATATATTGGAACAAAGAGTGAAAAACATTCAGAAGAATAGATCACAAATGTCCAAAATGTTTCGAAAACTTCCAGGTCAAAATCCAAATATTGAGCCAATTGATGTCAAATCTCTTCTTGAACGATCAGACATACCAGCTCTCCTCTCCCAAATAGAGATGATGAAACAATTTCAAGAAAGGAGACAACATCAATTTCAACATTATGTGCCTCCACAACAAGAACAAGAAGGTGTTTACTATCAATCCGATTTTCAACCAATACAACCAATGGTTCAATTTCAACAATACATCCAACCAACTATCAAGTATCAACAACAAACTCAATGGACAACTCAGTATCAACAACAACAACCAAACATTCAAAAACAAAGGTTGCAGCACACACCAACCCAAATTTCAAACATGTCAGAACAATTGAACCAAATCCAATATCAAAACATGACATCAAACCAAAAACAAGTTCAAATTCCAGATACAACTATGTCAAAACCTCAAAAGAAAGGTCACTTTATTGCAATGATCTTAAGGAAATGACCAAGTGAGTTCTTTGAAGAAGATCAAGATAATACACTTATGTCTAGCAATGCCTCATCCCCTTGCAAACAAATTGACTCTCCAGTGGCATCTATCCCTACACCTTTAGAAGTTTCACAAGAACCTTCCATATTGTTCTCATCAAACAATACACCCAAGGATGCAATTATCCAAGAGCTATCCATAATTGATTGCCATGATAATCCAATTCATGATGCCCATCCTTGTCATGTTTCAGAAATAAAAGACCCAATGCCACCATGCACTTTATTGCCATTACCTATTTTAGAGGACCCCATTCGAAGTCCCTCTTCCTCATGTTCGAGCATTGATTCCTTGCTAGAATCCATCACAAATGTTCAAAGTGCATTTCCTTCATGCCAAAGCATTGATTCCTTGTCAGAATCCTCCATGCATATCCGAAGTCCAACCCCATGTCAAGAGGATAATTTAGAGCATGAAGAAACGTGTCTTGAAATAGATCAAGATCAAGATCCTAAAAACTTATCATCCCATCCAATTGTTGACCAGGACCCCATGTTCCCAGACACTCATGACGATTCCCCTATTCTTGTCCATCCTATCCAAAGTCCTATTGACACTCCATTCCTCGAGCAAGATCAGGATATCCCAGTCCATCCAATCCCAAATGATCCCCTTCCATTTCATGAACACAATGTCCTTTCAAATCCCATTGACATTCCACTTTCTAAGAAAGATCAAGATATCCCTTCCATCCTTTCCGATGATCCCATTGAAAGTCAAGAGCAAAGCACCTTTAAAGAGGAATCCAATGATCTTCCTCCTTGTCAAGATCAAAGTATCCTTCCACATTCATTTCCAACGCAAGACCCTATCATTCCTTTAGATCCTCCACAAGATCCACTTGTTCCTCCATCTCCTCGTCCTAATCCAACATATACACTCCAAGATCACATTTCTTGTGATGATCCCATTATGTCTCCCATTCCATCTCTTGAAGAGCCTGTCATTGAACCATGTCCACTACACAATCCTAGTCCCCCTCATGATCCTAATCCACCTCATGATTCTAACGTGTCAGTGCAAGATGTTCATGAACCCTCGACATTCATAATGGGTTCTTCCACTTTGGTGCAATCCGATCCACTTCAAGATCTCATTATTTCTCTCATATCATATCCACCTCACAATGGACTCGCGTCTTCGTCCCAAAGAAAAGAGTCTCCTACAAGTCAAGATATTCATAAAGGCAAAGGAGTAGACCTCCATGAGCAAGAACCCCTTCATATCAAAGAATATACTAATGGTCATGTCTACAGAGCTCACACTCAAGGCATTGGTATCCCTTCAAAGTCAAAATCCAAATGTCCACCTTCCCCATCATCCCTTCCATCCATTCTAGGTCCCTATATCCCTCCATCTCCTATGCAACATCAACAAAGGCACACATCCTTGAGTAAATTCCATCCATAGAAAATAAATCCATTTCATTCATATCCATCCATGCATTCCTTTCCTCCTCCAAGCAATTTGGATGCCAAGTATAAAAGTCATAAGTCTAAAAATCCACATGTATTCAAGGATCAACATGTCCAATATAATCAACATGTCAAAACAAATAAAAATTTGATCTATAAAGAAAAAGAAATATCCAAACGGCCACAAAGGCCCATTGAGCAAAATAAAGCAAAGTCAAAATATATATGGGTTCCTAAATCCCTTGTGCAAGCAATGCACTCCAAGGAACCACAAAAGCATGAAAAATCAAAAACCATGTGGATCCCTAAGAAGCTCCTTGAAGCACAAAAAGAACAACCCAGATTGGCATCCAAAGTTTCTATTCCTCCATCCAACCCTCTCAAGTCTATTCCTCCATCACCTTCTTCATCCGTTTTGGGCCCTTATGTCCCAAAATCCCAAGCTATTCCTCCATCCAAATCTCAATATCCAAAATACATTTTTCCTCCATCAGTCCATCACCCCTCAAGGTGTGTGCCAATGTCGATCTTGCCTTCATTTCCATCCACTGAAGCCCAATTCTTCCAATACCCTATCCATTATCCAATTCATATTTTCCATCCTTCGATCCCTTTGGTCCAATCCTTTGCATAAATCCTCGCCTTAGTTTCATCTTATTTTCCATGTCCTTATCCTACCAATGTCTTTTAGCATGCTTTTAAAGGTCATGGTCCATTTTCTTTTCAAGGCTACTATCCAAACAAAAAGACGCTTGAGTCCTTCTTCCATCCCCTATCATGTGTCCATCTTCTATTGAAAAAGTCAAAATACAAAATCAAAAAAAGTGAAAAAAAAAAAAAAGAGAAAAAAAAAAAAGAAAAAGAAAGAAAAAAGTAAAGAAAAATAATTCGTCCACTAGTGAAAACCTGGCAAACAGGTGCCTTGGGCAAGTACCGTAATGAAAACCTAGCAAACAGGCGTCATGTGTAATTTATGAACTTCTTGCACACCACACTTGGGGGCAGGTTTCCTCCTTCATATCCTTTTGTCCTTCATTGTTCCATTATCCTATCGAACCCATGCCATACTCCTTCATATCCTATTGCCCTTCGTTATCCTGTCATACCATGTCATACTCCTCCATTGTCCCTCATGTACATATCCCCTTTTCCACCTTTGATCTTGACAAGGCTGAGGATCGTCATGAGCATCATGCATCTTGTTTGCAGCTTTTAGTCCATCATAGCTTTTGGTCATTTATCCATTTGCTTATTACAACCTTTCATCCACATTCCCTGTCTTATTGCAACTTTCTGCCACTATCCATTATCCTATCTCGACCTTCAATCCATGTCCCTTATCCATTCTTGGTCTTGCTTATCCTATCCATATCTTATCACTATCCATACACTCTTTTTCATTCCTTGATCTTGATCTGACATAAGAATGCTTAAACATGGTTTCAAAAACCTCTTGACATGTCCCTCATGTCATGTCATTGCTTTACATTGTCATATCCAGTCTCTTGTCCCATCACGCAATGGCCCTTGGAAATTGCATCCGTTTTGTCTCCATGATAAAAGGCCTTTGTCTTCCCTCTATCCACCATCATTTCAGCAAGCCTATTTATTCACCTGTCATATTCCTTGCCTTGCTAGACACTGGGGCAAAATCATAAAAATTGAAAAATGTCCTGAAAAAATCTAAAAAAATTGAAAAAAGTCCTGAAAAAATTCAAAAAAAAATCATATGATGTCCTGAAAAAAATCTCAAAAAAAATCAAATAAAGTCCTGAAAAAATCTTCAAGAAAAAAAAATTGAATAAAGTCTTGAAAAGTATCTAAAAATTAAAAAATTGCAAATCCCTAAAAATCATAAAACGTCCTGAAAAAAATGAACAAAAACATTTCAAAACATTAAAATCCAAAAAAACAAGCATTTTGTCAATAAAGGATCTCTTTTTGTGATTAAGACAGATCCCTGAGCATCCATCCAACAACTCGCAATCCCACATTGTGCTTTAATGAAATCACGCATTAACAGATGAACTTTTTCACTCAAACCAGACATTCAAACTGATTCGGGTTGTCATATCAATCAACCTCAAAATCATTCATCCTTGGCACATTATCATGGGTCTTATACAGGGTGTGGTATACTCGAAACCAGACTGTGTCCTGTCTTAGACAGGGTACCGCATGTCCTGAAACCAGACAACATGATCGTCCTATCAGCACTTTCAACTTTTGACAATGAAGATCTATATGTTTGTTTGATTTGTTGGAATTTGTGCATCTTATCTTTTTATTGATTTATCTTTAGCTTCGGTCATGTTCCTATGTTGCTCGATGATGTCACTGAGTGATTTAGAGTGACCGGGATGGCTCATGGTCTTTTTCTTTTTTGATTGTGATTTTTGTTTGTCTGTGATGTGTCTGTCTTTTGCAAAAACGGTTGCATTTCAGCTCTGGCCTTCCATGCCATGATGCTACGCATCCATTTTGCTACATAAAAATAAAGGTTCTCACCTACAAAGTGCATCACTGAAAGCAAGTTTTCTTCATCTTTAACTGTCTTCTGTCTCATTTTCTTCTTACTAACATTTCTTCCGTCAGTTTGGATAGTCAATTCAGTCTAGTGCTCCGATTTCCCCGCACACATATACTACATCCTGCATCCATTGGTTAGTACATTTGCATTACATCAAGCATCATATCAAGCATTTTATCCATGTCATATTATCAATGCATCAAAAACACATAAAAATATATCCATACATGTTCATAAACAGTGCATAAGTCATCCATACATGGAAAATAACATCAGTCATAGCACATTGCATCCCATCATATCAATGCATATCATATCCACATAATATCAGAGTACAAAATTGGACTGTCTGTCCTAAGTATGGCCCGCAGGCTGACTATCTAATATCACACTACATAATGTCCACTGTCTGTCATAAGGAGCATGTGCCTCTGTCACTGGGTTCTCCCTCTATCCTCCTCATCCCTACCATGTCTCAAGTCTTTCTAATGTATCTATGTTCATTCTTCTGAGTCTATGTCATAACATGAAGCAGTCAGGTCGGTTCTCCCATGTGATCAATGGACATTGTCGACTCTGCATCACAATTGGGGCACATTTTGTCAGTTTTAGGGTTTGCTCCTATGGGACGCATTTCCTCATTTTCATGTCCACATCAGGGTGTTTTTCATCTATTCTAACCTATCCTACCCTTATCCCCCCTTTTCGGATCATTTGCATGCCATTTTTGACCAATCTAGAGTTCCCAATGCACAACTGCGCCTGTGTCATGACTCCTGCGCCTGTGTCATGTAACCTGCGCTTGTGTCATGTAACCTGTGCTTGTGTACCCTTACATAAGTGCAGAAGACCTCACACAAGCGCAGAAGACCTTACACAAGCGCAGAAGACCCTACACAAGCACAGAAGTCAGTTTCTGCATCCCCTGTGGGCCCCGCAATGTCCCGCAAGCTAGTCAAATTCATGAAATTGAAAACATGGGTTTTTGAGATACATACCGCTTCTCCCACATTGTCTGGTCATTTGTACGTGCGTACACATTCTCCGAGGTGATCTGCCATTAGAATGTTCACCCTCTCTCTGCAAGTGTCCTTTTCCATAGCAACAAATCCTCTTCTTGGGCTAGTGCAAATGAGAAAATTTCATTCTCTTTGCTTCATTTATAGATCTTTGTTAGTGCATAGATGGACGTGCACTCTCTCCATCTTATGTTGATTGCGGTCTTTTGTGTCATCAATTGCTTTTCCTTCTTGCATCCGATCTCCGATTGTCCGTCCGTTCGATCCTATCATTTTTATCAATCAATTGGCCTCTTTTCTGCATGTTTCCGGCCAATTCCTCGAGGGGGCATGCATATATCATGGTTATTGTCTGGGGCATCTTCATATGTCATTGTCAGCATCCGGGGCATTTTCATTATTGTTCTTTGAAACAACGCTTAAAATCGCATTGTCTCAAAGAGGGGCAAAATGTAGACACCTAAAAATGGTCAACGCTTGCGAGGTCATACTTTAACATTTGCGCATTGCCTCATTTTAGGTTTTTGCGTCACATTAACATTTCTCCTATGTCACGCACTTGGTTTTTATCATTTGCGAGCATCAAGTCATTCTTCTACATTCTTCATTCGTCTCACTTTCGAATTTGGTCTTGTCGACAACACTATCCAGTCATGATTTTGATCGATTTTATCCTGTCGCATCAATGTGCGTGCTTATTTGTCATCATTTTGGACATCGTCAATCCTAATTAGGGTTTTGTCCTCTTTTCAATCTTATCATCAATCTTATCATTTTGGACATCGTCAATCCTAATTAGGGTTTTGTCCTCTTTTCAATCTTGTCATCATGCGATCGATTTGTCATTGGTCGTTGTCATGTTCGATCTTGTCATTTTGTGATCAATTTGTCATCGATCGTGGTCATTTCCAATCTTGTTGTCTTGCAATCTATTTTATCATCGATCCTTGTCCTCTTGTCGATCTTGTCATTTTGCGATCATTTCGCTATCGATCGTTGTCTGTCTCAATTATGTCAATTTGGATCAATTTGTCATTGTTCCTCGTCAATTGGCGCATCTATCAATCAAAACATTTATCGCATTGGTCGTTTATCAATCCAAAATCAAATTAAATCGAGTCAATTATCTTTCAAGACCTAATTCGCCTTCTAGGGTTTCATGATTTAGTCATTTAACCTTGCTTATCATTTTCTTCCTTTAGGATTAATAAATTACTTATTTATCCTAAGTCTTCTCATTACAATTAAATCTTCATTTAATTGGCTAATTATTCCTCTTTGTGAATGAATTAATTAATAAATGAAAAATTATTGATTAATTCACTAATTTCTAATTTTCATCAATTTTCTAATTTCTAATTCCTAATTTTCCTAATTCCTCCTATTTTTCTAATTTTTCTAATTTCTTAATTCTTAATTTCAATTTCCTCCTATTTCTCTCCTAAATTCATGGGAATGACATAGAAATTTGTCATAAATTTGTCATAATTGACAATCAATCAATTCTTGACATAGCAATTTGTCATAATTTGTCATAAAATTGTCATAAATCTTGCATAGCAATTTGTCATAGACATGTCATAATTTTGCTTTTCTTGATTTGAATTTCCATTCGAATCACTATCATGCTAATTTGTTCATTTTCTCCAATTCTTCTATAAATTGGATGAATTTCTTCAATCAAACCCCTTGATTCTTGATTCCTAATTTTGGCGAATCCTTAATCAGACTATTGAATTTACACTTCGAGTATTCTTGTGTCAAAGTCAATCTTGCTTTCACAATTAGGTGTATGCACTTGAAGGTGAGATCCACAACAAACCTATTTGGAGAAGAAAGAAGAACAATGGAGCTGCATGAAGGAGCATTTGAATCCCAACTTTGGTTTGCATGATCTTTGCTTTTGAATGTTTTATTTCATGTCTCTATTGAGTGTGCTTAGGATTAGATTCATTGCAATGTGTGTTTGTGATTGAGCTAATAATGATTAATATGTCTTTATATATATTGCTTTAATGATTCCTATTTCCTAACGTACATATATATATATAAACCTGCATATGCAAATTCTTTTATTGCTATTCTGGTTCATACAGAATATGAATATATATTCACAGTCTCATATATGTATACATATATACATATATATACATATATATATATATATATATGTATATATATATATACATATGTATATATATACATATATATATATATACATATACATATACATATACATATATACATGTATACATATATATGTTAGGGTTCCCACAGATACTGAGAGGGGGGGGTGAATCAGTATCTGACCGGTTATGAAATTTTCTTAAAACTAAATGTGCAGAATATAAAGTAACAGTATACCGGTATGCAAGAATTAATGCAAATAACAAAATCAAAAGCATCCACATGAAAAGAACACTATAACACAAGATGTTTAATGAGGAAACCTAGTGTGGGAAAAACCTCGGTGGGATTTGTGACCCACAATATTCACTTACTGGCCAATAAGAGAATATTACTTACAATAGGGGCCTGCACATGCAAGAAGGCCAACTGCTTAGAGCTCACTGCTCAATAAGAAGTCACACTAACTTACAATGAGGATTTACACAAATCCAATATTTTGTGCTGCTTTACAATAGCATCTTCAATGCCAGATTTAGTACCGGTTCTTGCTCTATTGTTTACATATACCCTTGACCTACAATTCGCACATTAGGTCTGCCTTATAATTATTTATTGCATTCTATCCATATCCTACAAATGCCTACAATGATCTCTTTTATATACAAGAGTCATTTTACAATTTGCCAAGTCGGCTTACAATGATAAAGAAAATATTACATATCAGAAATCCAGTCGGCCTCTGTGCCGGTATACATATTTCCTTCTGTGTCGGTGTAAATCTTCTATGCCGGTGCCGGTGTAGATTGATTTTGTTGATGCCAGAGCGCTGTTCTATTTGAGTAATACTTTGCCGGTATAATGTCTTGCCGGTGCCATAGGATTGCAAGGTTGCCTGAGTAATGCTTTGTCGGTATAATGTCTTGCCGGTGCCATAGGATTGCAAGGTTGCCTGAGTAATGCTTTGCCAGTATAATGTCTTGCCGGTGCTATAGGATTGCAAGGTTGCCTGTGTAATGCTTTGTCAGTATAATGTCTTGCTGGTGCCATAGGATTGCAAGGTTGCCATCAATGACAAAACCTTCAATCACACACAATGTCTCATTGGAGTGTCCATATGCCAACAATCTCCCCCTTTGGCATTGACGGCAACACTCATGAGAAATTTCAAAAAGATATCCAAAAATGTGTATACCAAAAAAATGTTACCAAAAATATGAGGGCTCCCCCTGAGCATGTGATCCCCGTGTTTTGAATTTTCTCATCTACTACTCCCCCTTTGGCATCAATGACAAAGGTTAGTAGATTTGTAGTTGTACCAATTCATAACCTCAACCTTGTAGTTGGGTAGTTATTATCTGAAGAATATCTCCCAAAATTAAGTTTATACCATCCATAAACTTCTTGCTCTCCTTTATTGCTATCTCAGTTCTGTGTACTATACCGGTGAGATGCTGCAAGTGCTCTGCTGGTGTTTTGCTACCCTGTGTTAGTGCCTCTGAGATTTCCTTATGCAGAGATGCTAAATAGTCCAATCTTGGACTTAGTTTAGATCTCAAAAATTTTGCCTTGTTTATTATTTTCTCTTTTTGTCTTTCTAATTTGAGCAATTCTTCCTCAAAATTTGTTATCTTTTCCTCAAAAACTAATAATGTATCGGGTGAGTTAACAAAATTATCAGCAAGTTTATTGATTTCTTCCTGTACCTTGCTCATCTTTTTGTCTACATCCGTGGTCAAAAATTTTATCTTACAGGTGTCTTTATACAGAGTTTTGTACTCTTTCAATAAATTGCATAGTTCCGGTAGAAGTGTGT
This sequence comes from Cryptomeria japonica, assembly GCF_030272615.1. NCBI lineage: Eukaryota > Viridiplantae > Streptophyta > Pinopsida > Cupressales > Cupressaceae > Cryptomeria > Cryptomeria japonica. The sequence continues at coordinate 924,681,391 of NC_081407.1, forward strand.
CAAATTCCCTATTACACTTCTTTATTCCTTCCTCAAAGAATTTCTATTTCTCTTTTTCTACACTTTCCTTTACAGTTTCTACCTTTGTTTGCTCAAAATTTCCAGAAATATATTTACAAAGTGTATCCAACTGGCCTAAAGAATCTTTGTTGGCTATATTTACAAAGTGTATCCAACTGGCCTAAAGAATCTTTGTTGGCTATATTACAATTCGGAGCTATTAATTTCAAAACTGGAATTGAATCATCTATTTCTTTATAGGCTTGTGAGCTATAATCAGTTATTTTCTTGATAGAATTGAGCAATACCTCTGTTACATTCGATGGTGACTCAGTAAACTGAGTGCCGGTGGAAGGGACCATGCTAGTATTGACCTCTGGTAGGTTTGTTTGTGTCTCCATCTCTTTAAGCACAGTTTTCTCTGCATCTTTTCTTACTAGTGGCATCTGTTCTGGAGCCTTTAGCTCTGTTGGTTGCTCTGTTTGTGTTCCAGATTCCATCTTTTTCTTTGAATCTGTTGCCGGTTGCTCTTGGTTTCCTGTAGCCGGTTGCTCTTTATTATCAGATTTATCTGTGGTATCCTTATCTACCACTATGTTGATTTTTTGAGTATCAACATTCACAGTATATAGGACTTCAGGATTAGGATTGTTATCCTCAGTGTCCATGCTCTCAGCTGTCGGTTGATCTTCTGTAGTTGTTTTTACCGGTGGAGTATTTAAAGGAGGTGGGGGTAAGTTGTCTCTAATCTTGATACTTGGCAGTCCACCAACTTTACCTTTCCCTTTGTCCTTTTGATATACCAGAATGGGCTTGGGATTCATATATTCTTCTTGTTTTTCTTTTTCAATCAAGAATCTATCCCAACCATCTTCTATTTTAGTTGAAACTTCAGTAACTCTACCTGCCATTAATGATATTTGCCGGTGTGCAGTGGAAAAGACTGTCCAGTTGGCCTGAGCTATCAAATCATCAATTTCCTTAGGTGAGTTGATCGGGTATACTGCTCTATTTTAATTTTCTTATCCAAATCAATTATTCCTTGCCTTCTGGCCTCAAGTCTTTTATATAATTCATCAGGAATTTCATTTAGGACTTGCATCAAAAACTTTTTATACATGTCCATGTGTAGTATAACACTTTCCTCAACTTGTCCTTTCTCATCTTCTGATAGGGTGTCATAGATTTTCCCTATGTTTTTCAATTTACCTTCCTGTGTGATCTCATTCAGTAATATGTCAAAAGGGGCCAAGTCAGTGTCTGTCTTCTTCTTCCTTTTGGGGGTCAGCTTTTTCTTAGGTGTGGCTTTCTTGACTGGAGACCTTACAGCTTGTTGCTTTTGTCTTGTCCTTCTAGGTGAAGGAGTGGATACCGGTGAGGGGTCTCTTTTCCTAACAACTCTTTTGAATGTTGCTGGCATATCTCCTTCTGAGGAGGTATCTACTAGTGATAGATGAGTTTTAGGCTATTGGGCTACCAACTCTTCTTCTATTATGCTGATTTTCTTTAATACATCATCTTTTAAGGATTTTGCTTGCCTGCTTCCTTTCCTCACAGATGCCTCAACTTTCTTTACTCTCTTTTTAGATTGAATTTGACTTTCAATGTGCTCAACACTACCAAATACTTCTTCCTTTGGTTCATTGGGGGCTTCCAGAAGTGCTTTGGCATAAGTTTCCACTATGTGGTCATCTGTTTCATACCCCATTTCTATAACCCAGATTGTTCTCGAGATGACTGCTTCCATCCAGATCTCATCCTTTTTTATTACAAAACATATATCATCCTTATATTTGTTGATGATTTCTTGTGATAGTCTGATCCTCTTATTCATTTTGACCTTTAGTTCTTGAAAATACTCATGGATATTCTTATCTTTGTTTTCACCCATGTTGTTGAATAAGTCAGACAATTGTTTTCCTACCGGTATGTCAAATCCAAAATCCTTGTTGCCTATACCGGGAGCTTGTTTGGTTATATGTAGCATTCAGCATACAAGCAAATTTCCAAATCTAAAGGTTCCTTTCTTATCCTTCTTGATTTTTGCTAAGTTGTCAATTAACTCATCTTTTAAACATTCATAGATATCAATTTTCACATTGTCCTTAACCATGTCATGAGCACTCTTTATGCATAAACTGGAAACAGAGTTAAGCCTATTTGCATGAGTTGCTTTGTAACCTAGAATCATGCTAATGAATCTCACATTTGTATTGGTCACATCATTAACCCTCAATGATCTTTTGTCGAATGTTGCACCAGTTAATTTCATTACTAGGTCATTGGAGACCTTCTTGGTTTTGTCGGGTCTGGTACCGGTGGAAGGTAACCCTGTTATTGCTTTCACAGCTACCTTAGTAATTTTGTGAACTGAATCAAGCCAAAAGAATGATCCATGTACCCTGCTTAGAACTATCCTAACCACTTCCTTGGGAAATTCAGGAATGCAAAGGATTTCAGTGAATCCTAGGGTTTCAACAATTTTATGTTCAGGTTTCACATTTTCAGCATTGTCACATATAACAGATTTATACATGTTTTTCATTTCTTCATCATCTAATTCTTCTATGTTGCAATGAATATACATTCTAGGGTCTTCTGCATAAACAAAACCCTTTGGAATTTGGGAAAAAGCACCAGTGTTGTCATCTTTCTTAGCTACCTTGGGAACTAGCTCAAACATGGGCCTAGGTCATTTTATAACCTCGAATATTATAGGGTTTGCTATGAATTCAGGTGCAGAGGAGGATGCCATGATGATAAATACCTTTTTCTGCCTTTGGATGGATTGATTGTTGAAGTGCCTTGCCTCTTTGCTTGGAATGCCTTAGCTTGGAAATCTTCGCGCTCTCTGAAGGTTTGAATTCACGGTGAAATGAAATGGAGCCAAAAACCTTATTTTATAAAGTCTTTTCTGCCACCTACCACATCAATTGTTTGCCGGCAATGTATTAACTCAACTTTATTTGCCGGTAATGAAGGATTTTCAACTTCTTTTCTCTAACTGAGGGAATAATAGCACATGTGTCATTAAATTGCCAAACCCTCAAGATAATTTTCTTCAATTTGATGAAGAACATCCTACCAGTGGAGCATTGCTCTGTCCTACCGGTGGAGCATCATACTATCTTGTTGGTGAAGCATTTGTTGGTTCTACCGGTGGAGGAGTAACCCCAATATTTAGATCACCTTTTCTAATCCATTGCTTTGAAAATTCTTGCTTAACCTCTTCAACCTTTTCTTTACCTCTCAAGCTAGTACTTTTGTTATCTATCGGTGTACCTTTACTTCTACAAAATTTAGCAATATGACCAATCTTGTTACATACATAACAGGTTACATTATTTTTCTGAATAGCTTTCCCATAACCAATGCCGGTTTGTGTTCTGCATTTATTTGATAAATGACCAAATCTTCCACAAACATAACATCTTACATTCATTCTGCAATTTTCAGAGTTATGACCAATTTTGTTGCATTTGGTGCATTGACCGGTGGGAGGATTGATGTTCTGATAATTCCTAGATCTACATTCATTTGCCCTATGACCATATTTATTACAGTTAAAGCATTTTCCATTGAATTTGTAAGTATTAGAGGGTCTTACCGGTTTGCTTTGATCCTGGGTATTTGCAGTACCGAAGCTTTCTCCAACTTCAAATCCAACTCCAGAAGTGTCACTTTTGGGTTTTTGATTCTTCAATAAGTTACCAAGTTCTTCTAAGCTTTTCTTGAATTTTTCTTTGTGTAGATTTGTAGTTTCCAATTCCCTTTCCAAGATCTCTTTTTGTCTCATTAGTTCATTCGAGTCATTTTGAGTATGCATTAGATCTGTCTTCAACATATCATTTTCATAGCTAAGTCTTGTGTTCTCATTTGCTGCATCACTTAGTCTTCTGGTCAATTCTTCTTCATTCCTCTTTCTGTCCTCAGTCTCTTTGCAGAATCTCATAGTCATATCCTGCATTTCATTTTTTGTTGTCATGATCTCTTGTTTCAATTTGCTTATCATATCATTTAATGATTACTTTTCATCATTTTCATTTTGCAATTTTTCACAAAGTTCTCTTCTCTTGTTTCTTGTAACAGAAAGATTTTCTTGAAGTGCCTGAATAATGTCCCGAGCTGCTTTTAAATCATCTTCTAATTTGATATTTTTCAACTTCTCTGCATCATAGTCAGTAAGAGCTCCTTCAAGTTGCTTCATCAGATTTTCCATCTTTACCGGTGTCAAGATCTTCCTCAAGCTGTTAGGCTTTTGAAAATAGAGGACCGTGCTTTGATACCAATTGTTAGGGCTCCCACAGATACTGAGAGGGGGGGCTGAATCAGTATCTGGCCGGTTATGAAATTTTCTTAAAACTGAATGTGCAGAATATAAAGTAACAGTATATCGGTATGCAAGAATTAATGCAAATAACAAAATCAAAAGCATCCACATGAAAAGAACACCATAACACAAGATGTTTAATGAGGAAACTCAGTGTAGGAAAAACCTCGGTGGGATTTGTGACCCACAATATTCACTTACTCCCCAATAAGAGAATATTACTTACAATAGGGGCCTACACATGCACGAAGGCCAACTGCCTAGAGATCACTGCTCAATAAGAAGTCACACTGACTTACAATGAGGATTTACACAAATCCAATATTCTGTACTACTTTACAATAGCATCTTCAATGCCAGATTCAATACCGGTTCTTGCTCTGTTCTTTACATATACCCTTGACCTACAATTCGCACATTAGGTCTGCCTTATAATTAATTATTGCATTCTATCCATATCCTACAAATGCCTATAATGATCTCTTTTATATACAAGAGTCATTTTACAATTTGCCAAGTCGGCTTACAATGATAAACAAAATATTACATATCAGAAATCCAGTCGGCCTCTATGCTAGTATACATATTTCCTTCTGTGCTGGTGTACATCTTCTGTGCCAGTGTCGGTGTAGATTGATTTTGTTGATGTCAGAGCACTGTTCTATTTGAGTAATGCTTTGCCAGTATAATGTCTTGCCGGTGCCATAGGACTACAAGATTTCCTGAGTAATGCTTTGTCGGTATAATGTCTTGCCGGTGCCATAGGATTGCAAGGTTGCCTAAGTAATGCTTTGCCAGTATAATGTCTTGCCGATGCCATAGGATTGCAAGGTTGCCTGTGTAATGCTTTGTCAGTATAATGTCTTGCCGGTGCCATAGGATTGCAAGGTTGCCTGTGTAATGCTTTGCCGGTATAATGTCTTGCCGGTGCCATAGGATTGCAAGGTTGCCATCAATGACAAAACCTTCAATCACACACAATGTCTCATTGGAGTGTCCATATGCCAACAATATATATATATATACTTCGAAAATAATATATATGAAAAGAAAATTTATCATTTAAAGAAAAACTATGCCAAAAATAGAGGCCGAGTTTTTTTTGGTGTTGTGAGGCACTGTGGGTCGGACCCCATAGAACAGCTCTGGCTGCACTGTAGGCCGCGACCCACAGGGGCACCTTCGTCCACCATTGTGGGCCGTGACCCACAGGTCGGATGTGACCGCACTGTGGGTCGCGACTCATAGGTCGGTTGCGGCCGCACTGTGGGTCGCGACCCATAGGTCAGTTGCGGCCGCACTATGGGTCGCGTCCTACAGTGGCAGCTTCGACTGCCACTATGGGCTGCGACCCACAGCAACAGCTTCAGCCGCCACTATGGGCCGAGACCTACAGGTGCGACCTCGACTGCCCTATGGGTTGGCACCCACAATTGCCCCCCCCGCTCTGCGTGTTGTCTTCAACGCCCAGTACTCTGCCTTCCCTTGTCGTCGCTATTGCCTTGGTCTGCTAAGTTTCCTCACCTCCACACACACATACACAAAAAAAAAAAAAAAGAAGTTAGTAATAAGAACCCTAACCCAATTTCAGGTTAGGGTTAGAAAGTAAACAAAAGAAAATATAGGTAAAAACATAAAGATATATAAAGAAAACCCTAGTTAGGGTTTAATATAAAAGAAATGAGAAATAAAATAATAAAGGGGGGAACTTTTTAAAATTTAAAGTATTAATATGGGAAAACCCCATTTAAAATTAAGTTAATTGTTTAGGATAGTTATTTTTATAATTGGTTTTGGGGGATTAGCTTTAAATGTATATTTATATATAGGCAATTATATATATATAGTTAATTTTCTTAAAACATTTAATTATGGGTTTCCATTGGTTTAACTATATGTGTGTGTGTGTGTGTGTGTGTGTGTGTGTGTGTGTGTGTGTGTGTGTGTGTGTGTTTAAGTTTAATTTATTTTTATAAAATTTATTAATGGATATTATTAAAAGTAAAATGATTATTTTTAGGCTCAAGGGGTAATTTATTGTTGAATATTAAATATTAAATATTTAATATATAAGGTGGATTTATTTTGACATTAATGCGAAGTTATTGGCTAGGAAATTATTATATTTGATTTAGTTCACTTTAATAGACGAATTTAAAAACATTTCATTTGCTCAATTAATTATTTTGAATACAATGGAATATGTATTAACAATTATTTTATTAGTATCGAAAGTAATTGAATACTATTAGGGATGATTATTATCTCTTGATTAAAAATTGGATATTTATTTGGGTAAATTATTAATTAATTAATTAAGTTGTGATGACTCCTTAGGGTAAAATATTTCAATGTTAAAAATGTAAACACTAAAATTGTTGAGTTAATTAAATTAACTTTAGGAACCCCTTCTTTTAATGCATGAGTTAACCTTTAGTGTAAACAAATTTAGTTATCACGTCTTTTATCATAGAACATCTGTTAGGTCCAGGAGACAACTAAGAGGGGGGGGTGAATTAGTTGTCAAATAAATTTACACCAAAAACAATTTAACCAACTTAATGCTTAATATTGGTAAACTAGTTAAGTATGTCAGTAGACAGTTATAATAGTTAATTGGTATACCAGTAAGGATTAGTGCATGAAACATAAACACAAAGTCATCCACAACATATAACACCAATATTTGTACGTGGAAACCCTGTAAGGGAAAAAACCACAGTGGGAAACCTTACCCACAATCAGATGATACTACTGTAGATAATAAGTGTATATAAATGGGGTCTACACATGCAGAAAGGCCAACAGCCTAGAGCTCACTGCTCAATCACAAAATGGTAGTCACACTGACTATAGTTGGATGGTTAAATCCAATAAGAATGTACTGCACAAAATAGCATCTCCATATGCTGGATTCAGTACCAGTGTAATGCTGATATGCTTCCACAAAAACCCTCCTTCAATCTTCAGATGATGTCTGCATGTATAGCTCTACTTAATCTTGCATATACCTTCACACAATCCTTTTTTGCATTCCACACTTGATCTTACAAATAAGATCTTACATTTATACCATAACCTAAGACCAATTTTAGTAGGTCGGCTCTACAAGATATTACAATAAAAATATTTTACAAACAATATAATGTCTAGTGCAATAACTGATTGAACATGTAGGCTTAATGCATTTACAACAATAATTAATCATCTCTATAGCATGCCATGTTGATCTGGAAAAGATAAACCTATTGGTGTAACCCTAGACCTATTTGTTGGTAACAACAAATATGCAACTATGAATATACCAATGAACAAAACTCCAGGACAAGATGTCTAGACGATGTCTTCGACATTACCAAGTGTTTTCCATGCCATTCCGAGTGCCGATGATCATTATATCTTGCTGGTGTACCATATACCAGTAACTGTGCAATAGTTACTTGCTTGCTGGTGAATGTTGCTGGATCTCCAAAGTGCTAGTGTTTTAGTAGGTGTTGACATCAATGACAAAACCATACCAAAATACCAACAATATCCCCCTTGCATTGATCACAACACAAGATGGAAAAACCATCAAAGTGCCAAGTACCAAAAACCAACAATCTCCAAAAAGATTATAACCAGAAAGTAATAATCTTTCCTAAACAACAATCTCTCCCCCTGGGAGCAACATGTGTTTTCCAAAGTTTTTCCATACCAATCTCTCCCCAAAAGATAATAAAGATAATGAGTTTTTCCATAGATATCTCTCCCCTTTTGACATCAAATGCCAAAGTTACAATAAAACCAAGTTCATATACAAAATACCAATCATTTCAACATACCAACTACTCCCCGTAAGAAGTAGCTTCCTCATCAAAGACTGGAATAAAATATTTCTCTGTTAATTCTACCAGTTGATGATAATCATCAACTGTCTAAGTCTCTATCGATGGTGGTATGACTCCAAGCTGATCTCTGAGATATTCAAAAGTTTCCTTAGATAAAGGTTTAGTGAAAATATCTGCAATCTACTCTTTAGTATTCACATAAACCAGTTTTATCTCCTTTGCTTCAATTTTTTCCCTTAGAAAATTTGGTTTGATAGAAACATGTTTGGTTTTAGAATGTAATACCAGATTCTTAGATATATCAATTGCTACAGTGTTATCAAATAGATAGTAATAGGTTCCTTGCATTTTACCTTTATGTCTTTCAACATTTTCTTAAGCCATAGTATCTATGTACAGTTAATTGTTGCTGCAACATATTCTGATTCTGTTGTTGATAAAGATGTACAACTTTGTTTCTTTCTCAACCAAGAAACTAGTCTGTTTCCAAGAAAGAATGTTCCGCCGATGGTGCTTTTTCTATTATCCACCTCCTACCCAATTTGCATTTGTGTATGCACATAATTCAAAGTTTTCATCTCTAGGATACCATAATCCAAGATTTATAGTGCCTTGTAAGTATCAGAAAATCCTTTTTACTGCTGATTCATGATTTTCTCTAGGATTACTTTGAAATCTTGAAACAATACATATTGCATTCATAATATTAGGTTTGGTTTGTGTCAAATATAGTAAACCTCCTATCATAGATTTGTATCTAGTTGGATTAACAGGTGTAGATTCATCCCTTTGTGATAATTTGTCATTTGTTGTCTTAGGTGTGCTTACCGGTTTAGAGTTCTCCATCCCAAATTTCTTTAGTAAATCTTTTAAGTATTTGGATTGACTCAAGAATATACCTTTATCAATGTTTGAAATCTGCAATCCTAAAAAGAATTTTATTTCTCCAATCATAGACATTTCAAATTCTTGCTGCATTTTAATAGAAAATTCCTTACATAATCCATCTTCTCCTCCAAAGATTATATCATCAACAAATACTTCTATAATCAAGATGTCATCATTAGTTACTTTATAATATAAATTATTGTTTGCATTTCCTTTAGTAAAACCAATCTTTAAAAGATACTTATCCAATCTTGCATATCAAGCTCTTGGAGCTTGTTTTAGTCCATATAGAGCTTTTCTTAACCTACAAACCATATCATTGTCATCTATCAAAGAAAATCCATCAGGTTGTTCAATGTATACTTCCTCTTCAAGCTCTCCATTCAAAAATGCACATTTAATATCCATTTCATAAACTTTGTAGTTCTTGTGTACTGCAAAAGCCAAAAATAATCTGACTGCCTCAATTCTAGCTACCGGTGCAAAGGTTTTATTGTAATTAACTCCTTCTTTCTGATAATATCCCTTACACACTAGTCTTTCTTTATTTTTGAGAACCTTACCATCTTCATTAAGTTTGTTTCTTAATACCCATTTGGTTCCAATTACATTTTTATCTTTAGGTCGGGGAACTAATGTCCAAGTGTTGTTTTTCTCAATTTGTTCTAATTCTTCTTCCATAGCTTTAATCCAAAATTTATCTTCACATGCCTCACTAACAGATGATGGTTCAATTTGAGAAATAAGACATACCTCTTCATTTGCCAATCTTCCTCTTGTCATAACTCCTTTAAACTTGCTTCCAATTATATGATCTTCAAAATGATTCAATCTTACATACCGGGGTGTCTTAGTTTGTTTTTGTTCCTCAATTACTGTGGAATCCTCAGATGATACCGGGGTAACTAGATCTTCATTTTGTACTGGTGGATTTAGAGTAGGTTCATTTGTCAAAATTTTTGTTGCCAATTCAGAGTCTATATACCTTGAAGTTCCTCTAAATTGTTCATCAATCTTTACATTTGTACTCTCAACAATTTTCTGCAATCTCTTGTTATAACATCTATATGCTTTTCTCTTAGATGAATAACCAATAAATATTCCTTCATCACTTCTAGGATCAAATTCCCCAATATACTCATCTCCTCTGATATAACATTTACTTCCAAAAATTCTAAAATACTTAAGAGTAGGAGTATTACCAAACCATAGTTCATGAGGGGTCTTACCGGTTTCACCTTTGATGTGAACTTTGTGAAACGTATAGACCGATGTGCTGACTGCTTCTCTCCAATACACATGTGGTAGGTTTGCTTCTAATAACATACTTCTTGCTGTATCCAAGATAGTTTTGTTTTTCCTTTCAACAACTCCATTTTGCTATGGTGTCTGAGGTGCTGATAGTTGTCTTCTGATTCCATTCACTTCACAGAATGTATTAAATTCCCTAGATGTAAATTCACCTCCTTGATCTAATCTTAAACATTTGATTTTCTTACTGGTTTCATTTTCAACCAATGCTTTGAACAGTTTGAACTTTCCAAGTGCTTCTGATTTTTCTATGAGAAAAGTAACCCAACACATTCTAGAATAGTCATCAATGATTAGCATGAAATATCTATCACCTTGTAAGATTTTAGTTTTAGCTAGACCACATAAATCAGTGTGAATCAAGTCAAGAGCATTATTTAAATTTTCTTGAATACTTTTGAAACTAGCTCTAACTTGTTTTCCAAATTGACATTCCTTACATATTGTATTCTAAGGTTTGACAATTTTAGGTAAATCTCTAACTGCCTTAGTAGTACTGATCATTACCATGCAATCAAAGTTTACATGATAGAGTCTCTTATGCCATAACCAACTTTCATCTATATGTGCAATTAAGCATGTCTTTTCATTGTTATTCAAATGAAAGATATTACCTCCAGTCTGATTACTAGTTGCAATTTCCAAACCAGTTATGTTCATGACTTTGCATTTTCCATTCTTAAATTGTAACTGAAATCCTTTCTCAACTAATTGACCAACACTCAAAAGATTATGCTTTAATTCTTCAACATAGTAGACATTGTCAGTGTTATGCTTACCATCAAGAGATATTCAACCCTTACCTTTGATTGAACAAGCTTTGTCATCTCCAAATCTCACTAAGCCTCCATTGTGTTCTTGAAAGTTCAATAATTTACCTTTGTCTCATGTCATATGATGTGAGCATCCTGAATCAATGATCCATTCATCTTTTACTTCAACTTTAGTTGCCAGGGCCTATACTACCGGTTGAGCAGTAGGTGTCAGTTGATCTTTTGTTATAGCAACAAAAACCCATCTATTGTCTATCAGATCCTCATCAGAATCATCAGTCACACCTTCATTAGCAATATAACAAGATTTGTCTTTATTCTTCTTAAATTTGTACCTCTGATATTCAGGGTTAGGCTTGTATGTTCTTCTAGCTTCTTCTCTTAGTCTAGCATGTCTATCAAGGCATCTTGAAGCCATATGACCAATCTTATTGTAATTAAAACATTTAAAGGGTGCTTTACCTTCATACTTACTTCCAACTGGACCTTTAGGCATTTTCATTGCAAATAGTGCTTCAAGTTCTTCAAGTTCTTAATTTTCTTTCCTACTTTCTTCAAGTTCTCTTTCATAAAATGCTTTCCAATCAGATTTATCAAATGATGGAGCAGATGATGTTGATTCTTTAAAGGCCAAATCTATCTTTATAGTAGCAACATGACCAAATTCTTCAATTTCAAAAACTGAAAGTTTCCCAATCAATGTATCCCTAGTAACTGATGTATTAGGCATTGTTCTTAACTCATTTATAGTAGTGACTTTCATTTTATATGCTGGTGGCAATCCTCTTAAAACTTTTGAAACAATTTCATTCTCACTTAAGGTTCCTCCACAACATTTAATACCCAAAACAATTTCATTTACTCTTTCCATAAAAGCAGAAATCCTTTCATCTTCTTCCATTTTCAGATGTTCATACCTGACTCGGAAGCTTTCAAGTTTTGCAATTTTGACTATGGAATCTCCTTCATTCAGTGTTTCCAAATGATCCCAAATAGCTTTAGCAGTAGACCTATCTGATAGTCCCATGATTTCTTGATTTGATAATCCACTCAAAAGTGCTTCTCTTGCTTTGCAATCATTTTCCTCATCTTTTGTCAAGTTAGTTGGACTGGGCTGACCTTGTACAACAGCAGTATAACCATTCTTTGTAACTTCCCAGATGTCTTTTCCAATGCAATTTAGACGTGTCTCCATTTTGATCTTCCATATGCCATAGTTGGTTCCATCAAGTTTAGGACTGTCCTTCCTGAAATAATTAGTAGACATTAGATCTCCTCAAGCTGTTAAACTTCTGCAAAAGAGGACTAGGCTTTGATACCAATTGTTAGGTCCCAGAGATAATTGAGAGGGGGGGGGTGAATCAGTTGTCAAATAAATTTTCACCAAAAACAATTTAACCAACTTAGTGCTTAATACTGGTAAACTAGTTAAATATGTCAATAGACAGTTATAATAGTTAATTGCTATACCGGTAAGGATTAGTGCATGAAACATAAACACAAATTCATCCACAACACATAACACCAATATTTGTACGTGGAAACCCTGTAAGGGGAAAAACCACGGTGGGAAACCTTACCCACAATCAAATGATACTACTGCAAATAGTAAGTGTACATAAATGGGGTTTGCACATGCAGAAAGGCCAATAGCCTAGAGCTCACTACTCAATCACAAAAAGGGAGTCACACTGACTACAGTTGGATGGTTAAATCCAATAAAAATGTACTGCACAAAATAGCATCTCCATATGCTAGATTCAGTACTGGTGTAATGCTGATATACTTCCACAAAAACCCTCCTTCAATCTTCAGATGATGTTTGCGAGTATAGCTCTGCTTAATCTTGCATATACCTTCACACAATCCTTTTTCGCATTCCACACTTGATGTTACAAATAATATCTTGCATTTATACCATAACCTAAGACCAATTTTAGTAGGTCGGCTCCACAAGATATTACAATAAAAATATTTTACAAACAATATAATGTCCGATGCAATAACCAATTGAACATGTCGGCTTAATGCATTTACAACAATAATTAATCATCTCTATAGCGTGCCATGTTGATCTGGAAAAGATAAACCTGCTGGTGTAACCCTAGACCTATTTGCTGGTAACAACAAATATACAACTATGAATATACCAATGAACAAAACTCCAGGAAAAGATTTCCAGACGATGTCTTCGACATTACCAAGTGTTTTCCATGCCATTCCAAGTGTCGATGATCATTATATCTTGCCAGTGTACCATATACCAGTAACTGTGCAATAGTTACTTGCTTGCTGATGAATGCTACTAGATCTCCAAAGTGCTAGTGTTTTAGTAGGTGTTGACATCAATGACAAAACCATACCAAAATACCAACAACATCTAGTATTTAGTGTTGTTAAAAAAAAAATTGTTGTTACATTTTTGCCCAAAAGTTTGGGCATCACATTTGCAACACTCTCTACTCAACACTTCACACTGAAAGATGAATTCCCTTATTCACACATACATCACTCTCTGATAATGCAGACATACCTTACATCTCTTAATTACATGAATATAACACCAATTTATACATTATCAACCTTGACTACAAGGTCGGCTCAACCCTTAAGAATTAATTACAAAATTACATCACATGATATATAGATGAACCACTGGAACCAATACAATGTTGTTTCTGAGATAGAATGGACCCAAATCAAATCTTCAAATATGCAACACCACCAAATATCTCATCAAGATCATCCACAACATGCTACACCACCAAAAATGTCACATAACACAAAGAACATCACCAGACCCATAAGATCCTCAATAATGCACACAATGATCAATACAGACCAGCTAAACAAATAGGACACAATTAGGAAACATCAACAAGAACATTAGAACCATCTGCAATAGATGCACCAACACCACTTAATCAAATCGTAATCAATCAACATGTTGATACTCAAGAACACTCAACAACAACTGGGACTAGAAAGATAGCTTACGAAGCACTAGATCATGAACCCTTTGAATTGAAGATGCACATTAATATCCCAAACACTCTCCCAAATATGAAACTCAAGATGTAATCGTTATGGAGCACAACGAACCAAACACTAGAACTCTGCAACACTGAACATTGAAAAACCAATCCTCATACCAAAATCCATAACTCGATCAAATAACCACATAGCATCATGAAACCAACAATGAATCAATTATCTCTTGTTGATTTAACATATCAAATAGATAAACCAACCAGATCAACTCTTTGCAATCACTAGAACACCAAAACATAGGAATATGTTGACATCAATAACAACAACGTATCCTAGCAACAACAATATCCAACACATCATACTTCTAATCCTCATCTCTATACTTCAATACTCATATTAATACTTTTAATACTCATCTTAACATATCATCGTGATACCTTATTTTCTAACTACTACTGACATCAACGACCAACAACATGTGTTCACATCAATGATAATCATATGTAACAATATCCACCTTTATCATTGATGACAACACCTCATTCCAAATGTTCCATCTTTCTCTCCCCCTTTTATATCAAGGACAAAGGGAAAATGGTCTTCCCTTGAATTTGTAGCAACAACCATTTACAAACTCTCCATGTGACCAGCAACCATCTACCGAATCCCCCTTAGTGGTAGCCTTCACTAGTATAGGAATAAGGATAAATATTGAATTACTCCCCTTGGATAGATGCACCATCTAGGGATCTATTTAAGAGGGGAAACAATCCATAACTTCTATATGAGATATCCAAATGTATCCTTTGAAAGCACCTTTGTACATATGTTAGCAACTTGATTATTTGTAAGTCCATACTCTAATTTAACCTCTTGATTTGAAACCTTCTCCCTTAGGAAGTGATATACCAGATAGCATTGTAGAGTCCTAAATTGTACTCACTTAAAATTTTGTCCTCACTTAGGTAACACTTTTGCATTTCCTCCTCTAAGGCCTAACTGAAGCACTGACTCTTCTCACACCCTTCATTTATTTCACCTTTTCAATTTTTCACTAGTTTGACTCTCTTGATTGAGATCTTGTCTTTCAGGACCAGGGTGCCGGACCATGGCACCCATGCCTTGATGATGCAGGAGCATCTGGTGGTGTAAGGGAAATCTTGCATCACCCAAAACATATTTCCTTTTGTTAGTTTTATTTAATGTTTTTTGCATTTTTGGATACCCATTTAGACAAATAAGAGTTTCCAACTTTCAAAATTGTTCTGATGCTTTTTCTAGCTGACTTGCTCTTTTTAGAAAGTTTTAATTTGAAGGTGGATGGAGCCCAAAATTTGTGGGAAGATTTAGAATGGAAAAATAAGCACTTTGGCAAAAGAATCTGTAGCATCCTTAAATTGCACCCCTTTGCAATTTTGACCGTATTTGGGTCTTCACCTTATTGTTAGCGCCCCTTGGCTTGATTAAAGACTTGATTATACTTATACATATCACAAATGCCATAAAACTCAAATTCACCACCTAAAGAACCTTAAAGCCTACTCAAAATAGGGCAATACCATGGTTCCATGCCATGGTCCACCCTAATTTGGATCCCCTCAAAATCCAATGCAACATTTTATATTTGAGTGGGATTCTCCTCTCTATGTTGGGTCATGTTGGAGAATTAGACAATTTTCCCTATAGGAAAAAGTATATAAAGAAGATTTCTCCTCTCATTTGACATCCATAAATTACAAAAAAAGTATACATACGAAATCAAGCAATCAAGCATTCAAGAACGATAGAGAATTTTCAGTCTTCCTTGAAGCCTTGGAGAAACAATAAAGTCAAGATTAAAGAATTGAACTGGAGACTCACATCCTATTTCATGAAACCCTAGTTCCATGTGGGGGCAAGAAAAAATTCTCAAGATGGCGTCATCATTCAATTTTCAGTCATAATTCAACATCTCCCTCAAAAGGAGAACCTTTCCTTACAGTCATTTCAATTATCTTTACTTCAATTTCATGGTTAATTCTAAAATCAGGGTTTGACTGAAGGCACACCCCTATTCCCAACTTTTCCCCCTTCTTTCTATGTGCAAGAAATACTTATAGAGTTGTACTTCTTAGAATAAGCTTCATTCACAGAGATGAATCAACCCTTTTCAGCATGCAAAATTTTTGGAGGACCGTGGTGTCATGTCATGGTTCTAGATTTTTAGGAGCTTTTTCGAGGGTTAGATCTGACTCAAATTTTACTGCTTGGATCTAGGTGCACATAAAAATCTTGCATTTGTAGCTTATTATTTTCTTAGTTTTAACTTCATTTTTTAGCACTTTACCTTAAAGAAACATTTCAACTTACAAAAGAGAGGAAAAACATTCACAATCAATCCAATCAATTTAGTATTTAGTCCTTATATGATTTGTGATTGAATCTAGTAGATTCCCTTCCCTCTTTTGAATCTAATGGGTTTTTACACAAAATTGATTTGGTGATTTCTCCTTTTCTTATGTTGCAAATTTCCAAATCCAATTTTCCCATTTATAGAATCTAGTTAAATCCATTAACGATTTAAAAGTTATTCAAGTTTCAGTTTCCCAAAAATCTGATAAAAGTTCTTTTGAGTTAGATTTGAGGCATTAAATGGCCTCAAATAGCCTCAATAATGGCAATAATCGATGTACTTCACTCAAAGAGCTTTCCAATGGTTCAAATGATGTGTCAATCCGATTTCCAATTCAAAAGTTATGGCTGCCAGAAGTTGGTAAATTTTTCGAAAAGTTTCTAGTTTTCAAATTTGGCTCAATTTCAAAACTCAAATTGTATGTTTTGGCACTAGACTACCAAATTTTAATTTTTAAATTGTAATTTTGGCTCTAAACTGAGGGAAGGCTATTTAGAAAACTTTTGAGTCAATTTTTTGGGGGGGTTTGGGTTGGAAAGTTTTATATTGTGGGAAAGGGTTTTCTAGAAAATTATATAAGCTATAATGTGTTGCAACCAGTGAGGATTTATTCCTCTTGTTTGTAATTCCATGTAATGAGAATCAATAAATAAAATAAATCTTTTGTTGTCTCTTTTGTTGTGTATTTTTTTCTAAGTCTTGGGCTCTACCCTCGTCAAGTAGATTTGAGCAGGTTGTTCCTGAGTGTGTGGATAGATCATCGAACATGAGGCAATTTGCACTAGGACATGTGGTTGTGGGATTGAAGTCAAGATGCCTCCAAGAGTGATGCATGGTGGTAAAAGGTCTTGTGGCAGAAATGTTGGCAAAAGAAACGCTTTGGTAGATGAAGGTTTTAGGGCCCTCCAGAGATAGATTGATGCATTGCAAGGGGAGCTGAGAAGAGGGTTCAATCTGAGAAGAGGAGAAAGTGATGATGAAGAATATGTTGAAGATACATCTAAGGATGAAGCAGAAGAAGCGATAGATCAAAATCAAGCTCAACTATTAAGGGATGTTTCCTAGATCAAAAAGAGAGCCAAAATTGAAGTTGCCAATTATTCCAAAAATCTGAACTTGGAAGAGTTGATCAATTGGATAAATGAGCTAGAGAAATATTTTGAGTATGATGAGATAGAGGACCTAGAACAGGTCAAGTTTGCAAACCTGAAGCTGAAGGGTCATACAAAAATTTGGTGGGAGGTCCCGCTAGAAAGAAATCAGAGAGGAAAGGGAAAGATCACTAGATGAGATCGAATGGTTGAGAAAAGAGTTGGGTCTATTGAAGAATTTGCAAGGACTGAAGCAAGGTAGCAAATTTGTCAAGGAGTATACAGAAGAATTTTATAAAATGATTTTTATAATAGGCCATATAGAGGTCAACAAGGAGAGAGTCACTCGTTACCTTAATGGGTTGAGGCCAAGTATTCAAGAGGAGTTGAGTTTGGTTGGAATGAACAACATTGAAGAAGCATATCAAATTTCTTTGAAGGTGGATGAGAAGATGAATAAGATATTTGAACGAAAGAAAAAAGTTAAGAGTCAAGGTGGAAGGGGTGGCAGAAGATCCCTTGGAAATTGAAATGAGGATCAGAAGAAAAATGAAGATGTGGGTACTGACCAAAATCAAAAGAGTGATTATATCACCCTTGTGATAAAAAAATGGTGAACAATAAGGAAGAGGAAGAGGAAGACCTGGACAAGGGTCTGGGAGGGGTGGTTTCAGAGGAACCTATTTCCAATGTGGTGAAGAAGGGCATATAGCCTATTAATGTCCACAACACCAAGGAAGGTGTTGGTTCCACAGAATGCACATAGTGGGGTTTTACACTATCGCAGGGGTAGGAAACAAGTTGGGCCCTCGAATCATGCATGGAGAGGCCAACTCCAGACCATTTAGAAATAATTAGGGACTTGGACCAACATATGACAGGGATTACACCAACCCTTCTTTACTTCAGGCTCTGCAAAACCTAGGAGGGTGATCCCTTAATGCTCCTACAATCTTTGTATCACACTTGTAGAAGGCATTAAAACAAAGAAGAAGGTCTCACTCCTAAAAGGGAATCAACAAAGAGGGATAATGATACAAAGTGGCTAGCTCTCAATGATCCTCAACCTACTTTAGAGTGTGAGATAAATTTTGACAAGAAGTAACATATACAGAAATGAAAAGATATTCTCATATTAGCAATTTACAACAAGTTGTCGATGAGTTATGAGTAAAGAACTGTTACTGGAAATAACTACAAGATGCAACCAATGTCTTATCCATTGGGCAACTAAAATTTTAAAACATAAGATGAAAATATAAGAGAACAAAACATTAATCTAATAGTTGAAGATCTTAAGACAACAATACCTTACAATGCATCTCATCTATCTATCTCAACCCTAAATACTTATCAGAATCCATGTATAAGCCCCATCAATATATAGATCCTATCTAAGAAATTTAACCGACCCCTTAGATCATAGTATAAGATAGAAAACACATACATCACAACAATGCAATGGATGAGAAAAACCTTTGATCTTACTCATTCAAAACATAACAGAGTTACACACTAGAGAAGGTGAATTGGAACTATGCTTACATTCATTTAATAAGCTATTTTTTGTTACAAATTATCTTACATATAACTCCTTCAAGAACCTAAAATAAAATAAGACACATGACCCATTTTATTTGTTCTGGAGATTCCTATTACAACCTACTCATTTCATGTAGACTTACTATACATGACCAAGGGTTTGGATCCAAAGTTGTGGACCAAATTTCTTGACCTTTGTCTTATGGCCCTGAATTCCCTTTTATAAAAACAAGGGAGAAAACAATCTTTAGGCTAGATGAGACACCTGTTACAAGCTCATATGACCTCTTGTAATGTTTTTACATAAATATTCCTCACACTCTCGCAAAAGACTATTCATGCTGGCGTTCATGATGAAGTAGAACCAAAATTCCTAACTACATTTTGGTAGAAACAAAACTTCCTGAGTCATGCCACTTTCATTGTAGATGCTTCCAGATGGACCATGAGATGCATCATCTTTGTTCTACAGAGCATTTCCCTTCAGGAAGAGAAATTAGGTCCTGACAAGAAGTAAAGTCGCCCCTAAAATAGAGGAGGAGCTCCAACCATCATGCCCAGGATCAGAGAAAATGGAAAGAGGAGCTCACAAAGGGACATAAAGTGATGGGAAGGCATTGCATCTTCCATGTCATTGCAAAAATGACTAGTTGTCGTCCCAATCCCAACCTTGTTCTACTCGTTTTCCTCTGTAAGGCTCCTTCTTTAACCCTCTGCCAATGAGTGAAAGAGGAGAGACAAAGGATGAGTCCTTCAAGGCTTTTTTTGATGAAAAATGGATTTCAAGCCTCCATTGACTATACTCCCCATTTTCAAGACTCCATTGGCTATAAGCATACTCACTCACAAAAGACTTTCATCTGGTGTCACAGAGCTTAGTGTAACTCACTCACTCACAAAAGACTTTCATCTGGTGTCACAGAGCTTAGTGTAACTCCTAGAATGATGCTACTCAAAAATCATTTTCACCATTTCAAAACCTTTTGAGAAAATGAATTTTATTTTCTTTCTACCAATTGAAGACACCACCCAGCTGTATTTATAATGAAAATACTTTTCTTGGCGGTGTTCATGCATGGGAAAACTCATCATTCCATTGCTTTTCTACTCATCCTCCCAGCAAATGGATTCAAGAAACCATATCCATCAAATCAAAAACATCATCAGACTCAAACTACCAATTCACTACCCTCTAACCAAGTTCACCTTACATGAACGATTTTGTTCCTGATTACTTGATTTCTTGACTGCAAAATTTCTACTTCAAAATCCCCCATTTTTGGATACTGAGACCTTATCTTTTGAAATTTTCTCGGCAATAGTTTCTTGATTTTCTACCTTATTGTGAGAATCTCTGACAAGACATGTCCTATGATCTTATTAATATGTCCTTGATCACTTCGCTTCCAGCTCATAAATCATCCTTATTCCTTTCATCCCTCTAAAGATCTCAACTTCTTTCCATTGTGGCAATAAAAACTTGCTACCATTTCCACCTCGGGTGCTTCCAGCTTTGTCCACTAATAGGAATCGACCCAACAAAACACCTCCTAAATCAGCCTTTTGAGAATCAGTCAGCATCCATGTCCCTCGACTTGTCTCTATTTATTCCATGTCAACAAGCTTATCTCCTTCTACCTTTTTTTTTCCCACGTGAATAATAATGAAATAGTCCAAATCACCCTTTTGAAAAAAGCTATATTTCCACCATAGATCTATCCATCATGGAACATTGAGCAATCACATCAATCAATATTAATATTAACCCTCTAACGTAACAAGTGGGCCCGTTAAAAGCTTGACAAAGCATTGTCGAATCATCTCTGAATCTCAACTCTGTCAGCTACCCTATTATCGGACTTTTTCAGCCTACCTAGGACACATGGCATCATCTCATGATGTCATGGTCCTTAACCTCCCTGCATCTTTCATCACGAGACTGCAAGGGTCGTCCGATTTTCTCATTCATTACATGCAAATTACAGAGTCCACTCAATACTTGTCGCTATCCTTCGAGCTGATGAATACTAAGAGGGGGGGTGAATTAGTATACCAAAAAATACTGAACTCAAACTCTTAAATAGTTTAGCAGTTAACCGGTATAATAGATTTACTAACAAACTGGTTAAGACAAATTCAAACCAAATAGAAAATAAAGCATTCACCCACAAGAGCACAATCACCATAACACAAGAAGTTTTGACGTGGAAACCCAAATGGGAAAAACCATGGTGAGCAAAAACTCACAAGTAACTATCTGCACAATAGAAACCAGACCGATTAAGGTCATACAATGTTCTTCACCAGAATAGATCCTGTTAGGAATCTAGATCTCTATTAGGAGACGAGTCCTGTTAAAGACTACCTTGTGAGAGGATTTCAGATTCACAGTTGTGAACCACCTTGGTAGAGGATTTACAAAGGCTTTGTTGGGCCTACTTGGTTAAGGGTTTCAAACTTGTCGAAGATATGTGTAATTAACAAGTATATGATCTAGATACTAGTGTTAGGGGTCCCACAGATACTGAGAGCGGGGGGGGGTGAATCAGTATCTAACCGGTAATTAGAATTTCTTAACTTAAAACATGCATAACATAATATAACAGTATACTGGTATGCAAGAAATAATGTAATAAATAGAATCAAGAACATCCACATGAAAATCACACCATAACACAGGATTTTAATGAGGAAACCTGGTGTGGGAAAAACCTCGATGGGATTTGTGACCCACAATATTCACTCACTAGCCAATAAGAGAATATTACTTACAATAGGGGCCTGCACATGCAGGAAGGCCAACTGCCTAGAGCTCACTGCTTAATGTGAAGTCACACTGACTTACAAATAAGGATTATAATAATCCAATAACTTGTACTGCTTTACAATAGCATCTTCAATGCCAGATTCAGTACCGGTTCCTTCTCTGTTCTTTACATATACCCTTTGACCTATATTTCACACATTAGGTCTGCTTAATATTTTCCTTTATACTTCTACATCACTCCTACAAATGTCTATAATGATCTCCTTTATATATAAGAGTCATTTTACAATTTTCCAAGTCGGCTTACAATAATAAACAAAATATTGTATGACAAAATCCTATCGGCCTCTATACCGGTATACTTCTTTTCTTTTGTGTTGGTGCTGGTGTCGGTGTCCTGAGTGCCAGTGTTGAGTGTGATCTGCTGATACCGATATAACGTCTTTGTCGATGCCATGGGATTGCAAGGATGCCATCAATGACAAAACCTTCAATCACATACAATGTCTCATTGGAGTGTGCATATGCCAACAATCTCCCCCTTTGGCATTGATGGCAACACTCATGAGAAATTTCAAAAAGTATCCAAAAAGGTGTAGTCCAAAAATGTGAGAGCTCCCCCTGATCATATGATTCCTGTGTTTTGAATTTTCTCATCCCACTACTCCCCCTTTGGCATCAATGACAAAGGTTGTCAAGATGTCAGTAGAGTTTGTAGTTTCAACTATCCATAACCTCAACCTTGTAGCTGGGTAGTTATAATCTGAAAAAGATCTCCCAAAATCAGGTTTATACTATCCATAAACTTCTTACTATCCTTTATTTTTGTCTCAGTTCTCTTCACTATACCAGTGAGATGCTGGAAATGCTTTACTGGTGTTTTGCTTCCCTGTGTTAATGCCTCAGAAATTTCCTTCCGTAGAGATGCTAGATAGTCCAATCTTGGACTTAGTTTAGATCTCAAATGTTTTACCTTATTTATTATTCTTTCTTTCTCTTTTTCCAATTTGAGTAGTTCTTCCTCAAAATTTTCTATCTTCTCTTCAAAAACTGATAGTGTATCAGGTGAGTTGACAAAACTATTGTCAAGTTTATTGATCTCATCCTGTACCTTGCTTATTTTCTTGTCAATATCTACAGTCAAAAAGTTTGTTTTATAGGTATCTTTGTACAAATTTTTGTACTCTTTCAATAAATTACATAGGTCCAGTAGAAGTGTGTCAAAATCTCTATTACACTTCTTTATTTGTTCATCAAAGAGTTTCTATTTTTCAACTTCTACTTTATCCTTTAATGAATCTTCCTTTATTTTCTCAATGTTTTCTGAGATATATTTACACACTATATCCAATTGTCCTAAAGAATATTTGTTATCTATATTATAGTTGGGAGCTATTACCTTCAAAATTGGTATGGAATCATCAATTGCTTTGTAAGCTTGTGAGCTACAGTCAGTTATTTTCTGGATAGAATCTAGTAGCACCTCAGTCACATTTGTTGATTTGTATGTTGATGATGATCCAACAATCTGAGTACCGGTGGAAGTAACCAAGCTTGTATTGACCTCTGGTAGGTCAGTTTGTGTCTGCATTTCTTTAAGCACTGGTTTTCCTACTTCACTAGTTACCGGTGACACTGTTTCCTTATGTACCTGTTCCAGTTGATGTTGTTCCAGAGCCTTTAGCTCTGTTTGTTTCTCTGTATGTTGCATTGCCTCAGTCTGTGACTCAGTCTCTACTTTTTTTTCTTTATCTTTTGCTGGTTTCTCTATTTCCCCTGCTACAGGAGGCTCATTAGCCATATCTGACTTATCAGTTGTATCTTTGTCTACTACTATGTTGATCTTCTGAGTATCAACATCCACAGTGTATAGGACTTCAGAATTAGGATTATTATCCTCTACATCCATACTCTCAGTTGTCGGTTGATCTTCAATAGTTGTTGTTTTCACCGGTGGAGTATTTAATGAAGGTGGGGGTAAGTTTTCTTTAACTTTGATGCTCGGTGGTCCACCAACTTTTCCTTTCCCTTTGTCTCTATCTTTCTGATAAACCTTTATAGGTTTGGGATTCTTGTACTCTTCTTGTTTTTCTTTCTCAACCAGGAATATATCCCATCCATCTTTTGTTTCCTTTGTCACCTCATTAACTCTTTCTACCATTAGTGAAATATGCCGATGTGCAGTAGAGAATATTGACCTGTTTGCTTGAGCAATTAAATCATCAATTTCTTGTGGAGAGTTTACCAGATATACAGCAAGTAGCTTCTCAATTTTTATTTTCTTATCCAATTCTATCACTGCTTGTCTTCTTGCCTCAAGTCTTTTGAATAATTCATCAGGAATTTCATTGACTACTTCCATCAAAAATTTCTTGTACATATCCATATGTAATATAACACTATTTTCAACTTTCTCTTTTTCATCAGCTGTTAGAGTGTCATATATTTTCTCTATGTTCTTCAGTTTACCTTCCTCTGTGATTTCATTCAGCAGTACATCAAGAGGGGCCAAGTCTCTATTTGTCCTCTTCTTCTTCTTGGGTGTTAGTTTCTTCTTTGGTGTGGCCTTTCTGATCGGAGATCTCACAGCTTGTTGCTTTGCCTTGTCCTCCTAGGTGAAGGTGTGGTTGTCGGTGAGGGATCTCTTTTTCTTACAACTCTTTTAAAAGTTGCATGCATGTCACTTCCTGAAGAAGTACCTACCGGTGATAGGTGAGTTTCAGGCTGTGGAGCTGCTAACTCATCCTCTGTTATGCCAGTTTTCTTCAATACATCTTCTTTAATGGCTTTTGCTTGTCTGGACCTGTAGCGTCCTAAAATTGTGACACTTGCAATTTTGACTGCATTTGGGTTTTCACGATGGCGACGCAACATTGAACCTGAATGGAGACCCTGAAACCTGTTCACGACATCAAAAACTGCATATTTCTACACCTTGGCCTGATCCTCCTTGCACCCTGCTGTCCCGGGAGGTGGGACCATGGTGCCCAGTGCCCTGGTCCTTCAGGACCATGGTGCCTAGCGCCCTGGTCCCTCAGGACCATGGAGCCCAGCGCCCTAGTCCCTGGCCCTATTTTGGGCTCGGTCTCTTGTTGGGCATCGGGCCTTTAAGTTTGCAATTCGGAAAATAATGTTCCCATGTCGGCCCAAGGTCGGAAAAATCAGTCTCTCAACCCTAATTAACAAGTATATAAACTACATTTCCTCTTCCAAAAGGGAGAAAAGAAAAAAAATATGTGGGCAAAAGGCGGAAGCGATATTCAAACATTCAAACATTCAAGCATTCAAGCATTCCTTCAAGCAATTGAGCATTCTAAGTCTCCATTCAAGGCTAAGTGTTGCATTCAAGACAAGGATTCAACCATTGAAGAGGAGATCACTTACAACATACAACATACAACATAATTACACCTTCACATGTAAGAATACAAACATTCTTACAACAAGGTATCAGTACTTGTTTACATTACAAACATTTACATTTACAGCATTCTCATTTCTTGGTTAATTCCAAAACTGGGGTTTGACCTAAAGGCAAACCCCTAATCCCTAACCCCCTAATCATCCTCTCTTTTCTGTGTGTAGGTTGCAAGTACGCGACTGTAATTGAAGATCTGGAATCCTTGTGCAGAGACGAACAGATCCCCCTTCGTTTCACGAATTTTTCAGAGGACCGTGTGCACTCCGGGCGCCATCGTCTTGTCAACTTTCACTCAATTTTTTCAGATTAGCCTTAAAATCATCATAACTTTCATCCCTGAAAATTTCAAAAAAAGTTGCAAGGACCGTGTGCACTCCGTTCACCACGGTCCCTAACATTTTTTCTAAAATTTCGGGAGATTGTCCTGATTGCATTTAACAGCTTAACTCTAGGAGATTGACTGATTTTATTGAAATTTGCTACCTCTAAAATTCAAAATCTTCTCTCTCTCTTTAGTGCATGAGTTTTACAACAATAAGCCCTACTTACACTATTCCCGTTAGACAAAGCCTTAGAATTAAGTCCTTCCAAGGTTTAATTACCGAGGAGATGGAACCTAATTTGAATGGCCTTTTTAACGAGGACATGGGTAATTCCTCTAATCCTCTTAATGATGAAGAAGCTCTTCATGAGGTTTCTGTTGAACAACTTTCGAAATTGGATAACCAATTTGATGATTTTCAGCGATGGATGTCTCAAGAATACCCCGACAGTGAATCTCTTTCATTAATTGAGGGTCTAAAATGTATGGTTCAAAGTGATAAGAATGGAATTGATATTTTGCGTGGTATTGCACACATTGTGGATTCGAATGTGATGCCGATGAAAAGTTGTGCCGAAACCTTAGGTTATACACAACCTCCTACTCAAGTCAATCATTCTATTCCTTTGACGACTTCTACTGCTAGTATACCTACTTTTACATCAAACATAATGACTACTTCAATACAAGACATTCCACCTATGATCACTAGTCATGGGGGCAATCCTTCCTCTTCAATCAACCCTCTTCCTTCATTCAATCCAACTTCTTCATTCATTCCTTCAATGAGTGTTCCTATTATATCTCCACAAATGAACCTAGCACAAGGGGGCAATTCATTTAACCATTCCATTCCTCCTTGTAGTGTTCCTCCTTTCCAATCATCTCCTATGACTAACTATCATAGTGTCCCACCACCTTACTCTCAACCAATACCTTCTTTCAACAACATAATACCTCCATCACAATCTAACACGTCTAATATGAACTCTTCGACTAAAGCAACCATTAACAATCTTGCACAAACTGTCTCTTCTTTACAGCAACAAATTGCCTCTATGAATCAATCTAAGTTTAGTGTGCCCACATTTGATGTTGCGAGCCCACTTTCTCTTGACATTGTTAGAGCTATCCCCCCTAAACATGTTGAAATCCCGCAGTTGGAGCTTTATAATGGTAAGGGTGATCCTCTAACACATGTTAAGACCTTTCAAACAATATGTACCGATTTTGCTTATGACCAAAGGTTGCTTGCAAAACTGTTTACTAGAACATTAAGAGATAAAGCCCTACAATGGTATTACTCGTTGCCTTCCTATTCTATTACTTCTTTCGAACAACTTGCAAATGCTTTTATTCAACAATTTCAAAACAATATAAGTCCTAAAGTTACTTTGATTGATTTAATGCATTGTAAACAAGGTGTTAAAGAAAGAGTGACTGATTTCATTGGTAGATATAAGCATTTGTATGCTCAGATTTCTTTTCCAGTACCTGACAATGATATTCAAAGAATCTTTATTTCTAATTTACAAAAAGATATTAGAGAAAAACTCCTGTTTTCTGAGTTTACTTCTTTCCAACAGTTGTGCGCAACTCTTCACAATTTTCAACTGACTGTGAGTCAAATGGAACAAGCAAATCCTATGGCTCTGAGTGATAAGGGTGATAGTAGTCAACAACCATTTGGGAAGTATAAACCGAACAGAGAGTCCATTAAGTTCAATGAAAACATCATCAACAACAATGTGAATGCAGCATCAGGTGTGCCTCCTATTTCTAAGTTTTTCAAGAAAGAAAGAAAGTTTACTCCTTTGAATGAATCATTCCATAGTATTATGAATAAGTTATTGGAACAAAATGTGCTTACTCTTCCTCCTATAAGGCAAATAGATCCTGCAAAGATTAATTCACCCTATTTTGATAACAAGTCTTTTTGTCAGTTTCATCGTCAACCTGGGCATGATACTGAAAAATGTTTTGCTTTAAAGGGTAAAATTCAAGATTTGATTGATAATAATACTATCTCTGTTTCTGGTGTGAATGATAAAGGCAACACATCTGTAGCTCCTCCTAACCAAAATCTTAAGATTTTTACTGATCCATTACCTTCTCATACCTCTAATGTGATTGATACTAATGATTCCTCCGTCTCACCTGATGATCTTGTGTCTATGACTCCGAATGTGATTAACTTTGTAGAGCAGCATAAAATCCCTAAAGAACCTTCCATCACATTTGATTCCAGTGAAACTATCAGGGCACCTGATGGTCCTTTATATATAGTTGCAAAAATCAAGAATACACCTTGCCGTGGAGTGCTTATTGATCCTTCTTGTATGGTTAATGTCATTACTGAAGAATTTCTTTTTACTTTGCAATTGAATCAAGTGATCTATGATGAAACAAATGTGGTTGTGAAACTATTTGATGCATTTTCTTCTCCTGCAATTGGTTCTATTACATTACCTATTGAGGTCCATAACAAGTACCTTGATGTAGACTTTGCTATTATTCCATCATCCGAACAATTTCGTGTGAAGCTAGGCTATCCTTGGCTATCTTCCATGAAAGCTATTGCTTCTCCTATTCACAAGTGTTTGAAATTTCCCCATAATGGTGAAATTGTTACTATCAATCATAGCCTCTTTAAACCAGCTGAAAGAACTTCTAGTGTTCCTATTGATTATTTTTGGCCTAAACAATTCCAATCCCTTCCACCGTGGAGTGATCATCTTTTCAAATCTTATCAAAAGTGGAAAAAAGATATGATCCTTTCTCTAAGTGAACCTAGAACACCCAAACTTGACATTCCTATCATTCTTGAGAAGGAAGTTCTTCCTTTGAAAGATAAAACTAATGTCTTTCCTCAAGAAAATTCCCAACCCATTCCTATGAATGTGACTACATCTATGACTAATAAATTTTCTAAAGGTAGACCTATACCTCCTCGTCATGATGGACTTGGTCTCCTTCCTAAACCAAATATTCCTCCTTTATATGGAGCAGTTCCTCCTCCTTCCTCTTATAGAGAGAAGAGACCTTCCTCTTCTCCTATTGTTCAACCTAAGAGACCACAACCTAAACACCCAAGTGATAAGGATGAGAACATTCCTCCTCCTCAATCTTCTCAACTTCCTACTAAGACTAGACGAAATTGTTCTGCACGTGAACGCCGATGAAAGCGTCATCTTAGAGCTCAGGCAGCTGCTTCTCAAACTTTGCAATCCCCAAAAACACCTTCAGCTAGTATTATTCCATTTTCTCCTCAGCCGAAAATTGAGCCAAAATCTCCTAAACATAAGATGCATGATGTTCTTGATACTGTGTGAGTTAAAGATCCTATTTTTATAAATCTTGATGATGATATAGATGAAAATGTTATTCATGATGAAAATGTTACTCCTATTCATTCTGATAGTGAATATGAATACCATTTATCTAATGAATTTTCTAAAGCACTTATCCTAGCTCCTAGACAAGAACAACATGGCGTGGAACATGAACATAGCCCTTGTTTGGATCTTGTGATAGCTCCATCTGCTGTGTTGAATGTTCCTCCTCTAGTGTGTTTCCTACCTTCCTGAAATATTGATCAGCAAGATCAGGGGGTAGATGACATGCTAGACTAGTTTCATTAGCATAGCAGACTCTCTCCTCCTCTCTTGATCTCTTTTGTTACTTCTTCTATGTGTTATTCTCATTCTTCTATTTGTTGTCCTTAGTGTTGTCTACTTGAGGACAATGCAAAGCATTGAGATCTCTTGGTCTCTCTCATGTTGACTCAAAAGACACATGTGCTCCCTTCTTCTAGGTGACCTTCCTTGATTGGGGAATGAAGAACAATTATGCATACATACATATGATATACATGAATTATCATACAGCATACTGACCCTGACGAAAGTGAAGTCACCTTGTGCTTTGTGTTTTGTGTCTATTATCCTTGGGTTTATCTCACACTTGGGGGCTAAATCCTTGTGATAACGTGCTCCTTTCCCTTCTCATTTCTTATATGTATCACTACCTTAAAGCAATCACCCCCGATGAGGCATGTGTGATCGCTTTAATGTAGGGGGGCATACACCCCGTCCATATCTCTTCAAGATACTTGAAAGTTTCTTGGTGAACTTAGCTTTGCCTTGAAAATTTTTGGTATTTTTCTTACATAACTCATAGTGAGGGAACCTTACTACTGACAGTCATGGTTCTCTCTCATGATCTTCCCTTTTACTTTGTCAATCAAAGTCGTAAGATCCTTAATGCACTGGGGGCTTGGTGTATCTTGCCTCCTTGACATGGTGAAAGTTTTTCAATGTTGTTTCCTTGTACTTTACCAGAAGTATGGGCGTACACTTATACTCCCACTAAAGTGGGGGCTAAATGTAGCGTCCTAAAATTGTGACACTTGCAATTTCGACTGCATTTGGGTCTTCACAATGGTGGCGCAATGTTGAACCTGAATGGAGACCCTGAAACCTATTCACGACATCAAAAACTGCATATTTCTGCACCTTGGCCTGATCCTCCTTGCACCCTGTTGTCCCGGGAGGTGGGACCATGGCGCCCAGTGCCCTGGTCCCTGGCCCTATTTTGGGCCCGGTCTCTTGTTGGGCATCAGGCCTTTAAGTTTGCAATTCAGAAAATAATGTTCCCATGTCGGCCCAAGGTCGGAAAAATCAGTCTCTCAACCCTAATTGACAAGTATATAAACTACATTTCCTCTTCCAAAAGGGAGAAAAGAAAAAACATATGTGGGCAAAAGGCGGAAGCGATATTCAAACATTCAAACATTCAAGCATTCAAGCATTCCTTCAAGCAATTGAGCATTCTAAGTCTCCATTCAAGGCTAAGTGTTGCATTCAAGACAAGGATTCAACCATTGAAGAGGAGATCACTTACAACATACAACATACAACATAATTACACCTTGGCATGTAAGAATACAAACATTCTTACAACAAGGTATCAGTACTTGTTTACATTACAAACATTTACATTTACAGCATTCTCATTTCTTGGTTAATTCCAAAACCATGGTTTGACCTAAAGGCAAACCCCTAATCCCTAACCCCCCAATCATCCTCTCTTTTCTGTGTGTAGGTTGCAGGTACACAACTATAATTGAAGATCTGGAATCCTTGTGCAGAGACGAACAGATCCCCCTTCGTTTCGCGGATTTTTCAGAGGACCGTGTGCACTTCGGGCGCCATCGTCCTGTCAACTTTCGCTCAAATTTGCAGAATAGCATCGTCTCGACATTTTACTGCTAATTCCAGGTCCGTAGCTTCATCCTGTATCCCTATCTCTGTTTATAAGTGAATCTTTCCTACTTTACATGCATTCCTAGTTCAATCATTCTATCTACATTCTTTACAAAAGAGGGTATCCTTAATGTCTTAACCCTTGGAACTCATTTAAAATTCAGTCTTGCATTGCATGGGATTGGATCTTGTGGGTTTCAACCCCTCTTTTGAATGTAAAGTCTCTCTTAAGTGAAAACCGTCAACCCTAGGGACCTCCCTTCTCTCTCCTTGGAGTGGAGTGGGGGGGAACAACTAGGGTTTGATTTTTCCGCTTTACAGGACCCTTTCCTTACAACTGCCTCAACCTTTTTCACCCTTTTCTTTGATTGAATTTTTCTTTCAATATTCTCTGCACTACCAAATACTTCTTCCTTTGGCTCTCTGGGGGCTTCCAGAAGTGCTTTGGCATATGTTTCAACTATGTGATCATCTATTTCATATCCCATCTTGGTTACCCAAATTGTCCTTGGGATGACCGCTTCCATCCAGATTTCATCTTTCTTGATGACAAAGCATATATCATCTTTGTATTTGTCTACAATTTTCTGAGATAACCTTACTCTTTCCTTCATTTTGGTCTTTAATGCTTGGAAAAAGTCATGAATATTGTTTTCCTTGTTCTCACCCATATTATTGAATAGTTCAGTCAATTGTTTTCCTACCGATATGTCATATCCAAGTTCTTTGTAACCTATACCAGGAACCTATTTTGTTATGTGTAGCATTAGGCATACTAATAGATTTCCAAATCTGAAAGTTCCTTTCTTGTCCTTCTTGATCTTTCCAAGGTTGTCAATTAGTTCATCCTTTAACTACTCACATATGTCAATTTTTGCATTATATGTGACCATGTCATAAGCACTCTTAATGCATAAACTTGAAACTGAATTAAGTCTATTAGCATGAGTAGCTTTATAACCTAATATCATACTGATGAATCTCACATTGATATCTATTACATCATTAACCCTTAGAGACCTTTTGTCAAATGTTGCACCAGTTAGGTTTATAACTAGGTCATTGGAAACCTTCTTGGTTTTATCTGGTCTCTTACCAGTGGTGGGTACCCTGTGATAGCTTTCATAGCTTCCTTGGTGATCTTATGGATTGCATCTAACCAAAAAAACTCTCCATGTACCCTACTTAAAACTATCCTAATCACATCCTTTGGAAATTCAGGAATGCTAAGGATTTCTGTAAATCCTAGGGTCTCAATAATTTTGTGTTCATCCTTTACATTGTTGGTATTATCACATATCACGGTTTTATACATGGTTTTAATTTCCTCATCTCCTAACTCTTCAATGTTGCAATGGATGTACATTCTAGGGTCTTCAGCATAGACAACTCCCTTAGGAATTTGAGAAAAAGCACCTAAGGTATCATCCTTCTTTGCTATCTCGAGAACTAACTGAAATACAGGCCTAGGTATTTTTATTACTTCAACATTAGTAGGGTTTTCTATTTATTCAATTGTAGAGGTGGATGCCATGATTAAATACCTTTTACTACCTTGGATGGATGATTGCTTATAGTGTGGTTTCTTCTTGCTTGAAATGCCTTAGCTCAGAGTCTTCGCGCTCTCTGAAAATTTGAAATCTTGGTGAAATGAAATGGAGCCAAAACCTTAACTTTATAGTTTCTTTTCGCCATCTACCACAATAATTGCATGTTGGTTAAGTATTCACTTAACATTGTTTGTCGGTAATAAGTAATTTTCAACTTCTTATCTCTAATCGAGGGAATAATTAGCACATGTATCAATAGATTGCCAAACCCTCAAGGAAATTTTCTTCAATTAGATGAAGAACTTCCTGCCAGTGGAGCACTACTTTGTCCTTCCGATGAAGCATCACTCTGTCCTGCCAGTGAAGCATTGATTGGTTCTACCGGTGGAGGAGTATCCCCAATATTTAGATCAGCTTTTCTAATCCATTGTTTTGAGAATTCTTGCTTAACCTCTTCAACTTTTTCTTTACCTTTCAAGCTAGAACTTTTGTTGTCTACAGGTGTTCCTTTACTTCTACAGAATTTAGCAATATGCCCAATCTTGTTACATGCATAACAAGTTACATTATTCTTTTGAACAGCTTTCCCATAACCTATGTCAGTTTGTGTTCTGCATTGATTTGATAAATGTCCAAATCTTCCACAAACATAACATCTCACATTCATTCTGAATTTTTCAGAGTTGTGACCAATTTTGTTGCATTTAGAACATTGACCGATGGGTGTGTTGATATTCTGATAATTTCTAGATCTACATTCATTTGCTCTATGACCATACTTATTACAGTTAAAGCATTTACCATTGAATTTATTAGGTTGTCTTACTGGTTTACTGTGATCCTAAGTATTTGCAGTACCGAAGCTTTCACCAACTTCAAAGCCAATTCCAGAAGTGTCACCTTTAGGTTTTTGATTCTTCAGCAAGGTGCCAAGTTCCTCTGAGCTTTTCTTGAATTTTTCTTTGTGTTGATTTGCAGTTTCCAGTTCTCTTTCTAAGATTTCTTTTTGTCTCATCAATTCATTTGAGTCATTCTGAGTATGCATCAGATCTGTCTTCAACATGTCATTTTCATAGCTAAGTCTTGTGTTCTCATTTGCTGCATCACTTAGTCTTTTGGTCAATTCTTCTTCATTCTTCTTCCTGTCCTCAATCTCTTTACAAAATCTCATAGTCATATCCTGCATTTCATTTTTTGTTGTCATGTTCTCTTGTTTCAACTTGCTTATCATATCATTAAGTGATTCCTTTTCATCATTCTCATTTTGCAATTTTTCACAAAGTTCTCTTCTCTTATTTCTTGCAACAGTAAGATTTTCTTGAAGTGCCTGAATGATATCCTGAACTGCTCTTAAATCATCTTGTAATTTGATATTTTTCAATTTTTCTGCATCATAGTTTGTAAGAGCTCCTTCAAGTTGCTTCATCAGATTTTCCATCTTTACCAGTGTCAAGATCTTCCTCAAGTTGTTAGGCTTCTAAAAATAGAGGACCAGGCTCTGATACCAATTGTTAGGGGTCCCACAGATACTGAGAGGGAGGGGGGGGGTGAATCAGTATCTAACTGGTAATTAGAATTTCTTAACTTAAAACATGTAGAACATAATATAATAGTGTACCGGTATGCAAGAAATAATGCAATAAATAGAATCAAGAACATCCACATGAAAAGCACACCATAACATAGGATTTTAATGAGGAAACTTGGTGTGGGAAAAACCTCGGTGGGATTTGTGACCCACAATATTCATTCACTAGCCAATAAGAGAATATTACTTACAATAGGGGCCTGCACATGCAGGAAGGCCAACTGCCTAGAGCTCACTACTCAATGGGAAGTCACACTGACTTACAAATAAGGATTATACTAATCCAATAACTTGTACTGCTTTACAATAGCATCTTCAATGCTAGATTCAGTACCGGTTCCTACTATGTTCTTTACATATACCCTTTGACCTATATTTTGCACATTATGTCTGCCTAATATTTTCCTTTATACTTCTACATCACTCCTACAAATGTCTACAATCATCTCCTTTATATATAAGAGTCATTTTACAATTTTCCAAGTCGGCTTACAATAATAAACAAAATATTGTATAACAAAATCTTGTTGGCCTCTGTGCTGGTTTACTTCTTTTCTTCTGTGTCAATGCCAGTGTCGGTGTCCTGAGTGTCGATGTTGAGTGTGATCTGCTGATGCTAGTATAATGTCTTTGCCGATGCCATGGGATTGCAAGGTTGCCATCAATGACAAAACCTTCAATCACATACAATGTCTCATTGGAGTGTGCATATGCCAACAACTAGCATAGTATTCTTGGTTAGATCCTTGATAGCTCATTGTTAATGCACATTTAGCATTACTTCAGTCTTCAATATCTCCACACTCTATTTCTTCACACATACCTAATCTTCTCTTTTATAATCACACATACAAAACCCTCATCAACTCTAAAACCCTAGAAATGATGTCCTTATAAAGGAGTCTGATTTCATATCGGTCTAGTAGGATTACATTACAAGTTCCTAGGTTCAGTGCATCTAGACACATTTGGTAACATGACACAAAATCACCGCCAAAGTGTCAGTGGATGATAACTCATCACAGAAATATCGGTTGGTAACTCATCACAGAGTAATACCGGTTCATACATTTTATCGATTACCGGTTGACAAAATGAAGACTGGAAAAATATTAACTACCGCTTTGTTCCTTCGTACCGCTTGAGATCCTTGAACCGCTTGAAGTCTTCATACCGCTTTGGGTCTTCAGCAGGGATAACTTTAAGAAACCACCCTCGGGCAACTATGTAAAATCCTGGCGAATCAGACATTATTTTTGGGGGGAAATTTTCATATGGATGGCAAAAAAAAAAATTAAATGGAGAAAAAAATTATTTTGTATTGCCGATTTTTTTCTAGGGTACGAAAATTCCATAAATTTCTGGCAAATAGTACCTTGT
Source organism: Cryptomeria japonica (assembly GCF_030272615.1). Taxonomy (NCBI): domain Eukaryota; kingdom Viridiplantae; phylum Streptophyta; class Pinopsida; order Cupressales; family Cupressaceae; genus Cryptomeria; species Cryptomeria japonica. The sequence continues at coordinate 924,716,831 of NC_081407.1, forward strand.
TCTATGGGGAAATATTTATTGTGGGAGGCAAATAATTTTTGTTTAAAGGAACAAATATATAATTGTATGAGCAAAAATGTTTACTCCGAAGGAAAAATTATTTAAATGTATTGGCGATTTTTATCCACCGCTTGAAAATTATTTAAATGTATTTTTATCAACCGCTTCAAAATTATTTAATTTGTTTTGGCGAATATTTTGTTATTTATGGTACAATATATAATTAATTGGCGATTTCATGAATTCATTGCCATTAATAGACAAGGCACATCACATCACATCCGTACATCACATCAAATAATACATTGAGTCTGGACTCTACACAATGTATCAATAAGCGTAGCCTCTTTGACATGTGAAGGGTGACACATACCTAAAATCTATCAATGATTTTAAATCGTTCAATGATCGTAGATCAATGGGTGAAGTTTTATTTCGGCCCAATTTTTGGAAGAGAACATAGCTCACCAGAAAGTGCCCAGAATGGAATTGGATTGAATAGACACGTATCAAATGTCAAGAATCACGATCGATAATTTCATTCATTTAATATATATCTTTTCACTAATTTCAATCCACTTTGTCCCTATGACTTCCGATGTGATACTTGCCAATTTGGTACTAGTTCATAGCTAGTTCCATTTTCGCACAATAGTGCATTTATGGGAAAGATTTGCAGAGATAAGAAAGATTTAAAAAAATTATAACAGTTAATACTGTTAAAGAAGTAATTATTACAATCAAGAGCTTCAACAATTTATATACAATCTCTGCTTCTTTCATCTTCAATTAGCCTTTGTCATTTGGTAGATAAATCGTCGGAGCTCATGGTATTTTAGGTTTATAGACTCATTGCTTAGGTTGTTTAATTTGTTAATTTGTTTTCTCAAGATGGACACTCCCATCTGCTTGAGAAGCATTTCTGTAGAGGGCCTTTATAGGCTCCATTAGAGACCCAACCCTCCAATCAGTTTGCAAGGAGGTTGGGTCGTTCACCAATGAGGCTATACAGATGGTGCTGGGCAAAGAATTTCTATGAGACAAAAATAGGTACCATGTTAACACGGACCTTACATCCCGCTTCTTAGCGTCTCTTCTGTACCTGGGAGGAGACAAGGTGGATATGTTGATCCTGTTGAGGAAGGTTTCTAAGGAAGACTTCCTCAGAGATGACATTACTCTTGTCATTCTTTCGGAAGTAGGGGTGGGGATCCCTTGTGCGAGTGATTTATCCAAGCTTCTCCCCCCTAACCAAATAGTGCTAGTGGCCAGGAAACCATTTCTCCTAAACCTGAATGTGGAGCAGTTAACACATCACAGAAAATGGGCATGGATTGGCAGGGACTTCCTCCGGAAAGGTTCCTCCTGGACCACTTTCCAAACTACATGTGGCTTGAAGAATTCTCTCAGCTTATGCTATCTGAAGAATTCTACATGGAAGGAGGGCCAGATTCTTAGGGTAAAATTGTAAACAATTCCACTACCTGTGCCCTAGCCCCGCCCCCTGTAGTTTTTTTTTCCAATGTCCTCGAACCCTAACAGGCTTAGTGCCAGTGGCTCACTCATTTTGGCTTTCTATAATTCTATTTAATTTTTAGTAATTAATTTCTTTCAAATGCTTTTTGTATATGAGCTACGTTATTTTAATTATTTGTTAAACAATGGAAATAAATTTAATACTATGATCTTTTTTATGTAATGCTATAAAAAAAAAAATTTAGTTCGTTCCATTAATTATTTGTACATTGATTATGGTTGATTATAATTTTATAAATATATACTATATAGTCATTCAAAATACAAAAGTTCAAAAGTTTCAAGATACAAAAGTTTATCGGTAAAGGTTTTTTCATTCTATTAATTCAAAAGTTTCAAAATACAAAATTTGTAGTCATTCATGCATAAACACAGACAGAGAGAAAACCATACTGCCCACAGCTTATAGCAAGCAGACAAAAAAACAATTTCATTGCCAATAGGCCGCTCACTTAGTCTCACTATCCCCCTGGGTCGCCTCCTCCCAATCCCTTCCCTCCTCGGAGGTCGATGCTTTGGCTTTCCCTTTTGCTGCTTCAGCTTTCATTTTTGGAATGCAGTTTAGGCACCCAAAGTTGAGGTCACCCTCCAAGCTTGCGAGTAGCTATATGGCCCTTCCTTCTTCAGCCCTATCTCTCAATTCCCTACCAACCTCCATCCTTGCCACCACATGCAAAGCCTTCAGAACTTCATCCACCCTGGTTGATTTCACAAAGAGTTTCATTGCTTCCCACCCCACTCGGGCACATTCACGACACTAGTATTTGATTTCATCTTCTCGGCCATGAATAAAAGGAAGCAATTCCTCCTGGTCATCCCCTTCCTTAATTCGAATGCTAACTCCCGACACCACCCACTCCAAGATTAAATCTAGGTTAATCAAAATATCCCCATCAATCAATTTGACCAATGTGAGTTTTACCTTTTCCACCTCCGCTTCGAATTTACAGGCCCATGCCAGAATCAAAGAGTAAACCTCCATGTTAGTTCGATACTGGCTACTGATATGTGCCACCTCCTTCGCAAGCATCAATCAAGTTGCCACCCACAACTTCTCCTCCTTAAACCTAAACAGTCCTTGCATTCATTTATCAGATACTTTGCCCAAAAAGGGCACCAACTTCTTGTCTGTTCGAAGTGTGAAATTGTCCTCCATGGTCACTTGCAATTTCAAAATCACTTCCTGCAAAAAATGTCTTACAGAAGGTATGATTCTACGAACTACAAATTTGTTCTGCTTCAAAGAAAAAACTGGTACATAGATCAAAAGGTAATAAATTATGCCTTCGTCTTATAGGCCGGGTAATGAATGTGCACGATAAGGCATTAATGCCATGAGATCAAGAAAAAGATTTCCTGTCATCCTCCCCTTCCTCCATTTGTGCGACATGTCGTAGACAACTCCTTCTACAACAATTAATCGCCACCTTGGCATTTGTACTTTCCAAATTTGCTAGCCTTAACAGGTTGAGGACTGCACATTTTTTTAAATTAATACACTAAATTTATGTTGAACTTTTATATATATTTTTAAACTATTTTTTAAAATTATATATCGTAAACATATTTTCAAAGAATTTTGTTAAACTTTAAATTAATATTTTAGATTTAATATTGAATGTTTTCTTTTTTATATTAAATTTTTACCTTTCAAATTGTATATCAAAATTTATATTTTTATTTAGTTATTTGTTTTATTCTAGAAACTAAGTTTCATGTTTTATACCATTTTTTAATTTCAATTTTTTACAAATAATATTAACATTATATTTAATAGTTATCTCAAACTATTGCACATCTTTAATTACAAATAATATTAACATTATATTTAATAGTTATCTCAAACTATTGCACATCTTTAATTACAAATAATATTAACATTATATTTAATAGTTATCTCTAACTATTGCACATCTTTAAAATTTAAATGTCTCTTATTATGGGACCGACGACATTTGACAACACTCAAGTTCTCAACAGGTATCATCATCCGTTGGATGAGCAAAGATCAACGGCTTAGGGTGGATTTCGGCCCAAATGTGGGTAGTGAACACATTTGTGAGAACTTCGCCCGGAATTGAACATTTTAAATTTAATTAAATAGAATTAAGTCTATAGTCTATAGACTATAAATCTCTTTTTTGGGCAGAATTTTAAAATGATTAAATAGACTTTAAAAACAGACCCGAAAAGTGACACAAGTATGGTGACGTGCCAGAAAAATGGCAAAAGTCGTGGGACTCACTTCATCTAAAAACAGGTACCATCGACCGCTAGATGAACAAAGATCAACAGCTAGGGTGGATTTTGGCCCGAATGTGGGAAGTGAACACCTTTCTAAGAACTTCGCCCGGAATTGGACATTTTAAATTTAATTAAATATAATTAAGTCTATAAAACTTTTTTTTGGGCGGAGGTTTAAAATGATTAAATAAACTTAAAAATCAAACTCGAAAAGTGACACGAGTATGGTGATGTGCCAGAAAAATGGCAGAAGTCATGGGACCCACTACATCTAAAAACAGGTACCATCGACCGTTGGATGAAGAAAGATCAACAACTTAGGGTGGATTTCGGAGCGAATGTGGGAAGGGAACATATTTCTGAGAACTTTGCCCGGGGTAGTGACACGAGTATGGTGGCATGCCCAAAAAATGGCAGAAGTCATGGGACCCACGACAACTGACAATAGGTACCATCGTATGTTGGATGAGCAAAGATCAATGACTTAGGGTGGAATTCAACCCGAATGTGGGAAGTGAACACATTTGGGAGAACTTCGCCCAGAATTGAAAATTTTTAAATTTAATTAAATATAATTAAGTCTATAAAGCACTTTTTCGAGCGGAAGTTTAAAATTATTAAATAAACTTAAAAAATAGACCCGTAAAGTCACAATAGGTACCTTGGTCCCTCGTCCGTTGGATGAGAAAAGATCAACGACTTAGGGTGGATTTCGGCCCGAATGTGGGAAGTGAACACATTTGGGAGAACTTCACCTAGAATTGAATGTATTACATTTAATGTCCTCAAAATTTATACTGAAGTAGTGAATGTTTTGTCCTTCAGCATCGAATAGTTATTAATAATAATTAATAAAATTACAACATGATTCTTAATGTCCTCAGAATTTATACTGAAGTAATGATTGTTTTGTCCTTTGGCATTGAATAGTTATTAATAGTAATTAATAAAATTACAACATGATTCTAGATATTTTGCCCTTTAGGTTTTACTTTTATACTTTTCAGAGTTTTTAAAATAAGAGACTCGTAAATCATAATCGTCTTTCATTTCTTGGACAAACCTATAAATCGAGGGAAATTCAGAAACAACTACTAGATTGAGGAATGCAAGTTGCAACAAATACTGTCTGCACCAATCTAGTGAAATAGAAATTCTAATTTCTGGGTAAAATCTAGAACACCTACATCTCGCCTTTTTTGCTTTTGGTAATCTCGTTGTCCAATTTGAGGGTTAGCATTTTCAGGTTTTTATCTAGCATTATTTTGAATTATTAACAATAATAGTGATGGGGAAAACGGGAAGCAATAGTTCAACAAAAGCCAAGTGAAAAACAAAATGTACCTAACCGAACTAGTTAAAACACTAGGTTTCACTGATGAATACCATGATATTTATGACCTTGCTATCCATGGTGAAAAGCGTATCATAGATATTAGATATACATTGTCTAGTAAGGCGAGAGATGCATCCAGGGCAAAATTTACTATTTTCAACCCAATTTTACAACAAAAAACAAATAAAATCTCATTGTGGGATGTTGGATTGGGAAGCATGGTGTTACCTGAAGTATTCTCTTACCCTGATTTTGTCATGGTTTGGGCTTAAAATTATGATGAAGATAAAAAAGCAATTGTCAATAAAAATACAAAAGAGGAAATTCTATCCATAAATGAGGGAGAATTTTCTCGTTTGTTGAACCTAGGATTTGAAGCCCAAAACTCAAACATCCAAATTGACCTTGAAAAGCTAGTAGGGAATTATGAGAGTCTCGATCCAAGTCGCAGAGATTCATTTGTCAAAGCTCTAATAAAGAGTGGTATTGGTATTGTGTTGGATCAGAATCATAAGCCTCCTTATGATTCTAACATTTTTGTTCCGTGGGTTGGGGATACTATTTCCTCGTTGTCGTTTTGCTTAGGATTGGAAAATCATAGGGAAGTGGGTGCAAGCCTTCTTGAAATGATTTATAATATCCATTGTGCAGGTTAGCCAATAAGATATAATTTTATTGAGCACATAGTAAAATCCATGCAAAAACAATTACTAATGATCAAAAAAGGTTCCTATAAGACATTTAGGTTCTCATCCTACTTGTGCTATCTCCTTCTATCCAATTATCGTGCAATATTCAAGACCAACAAGCTTCAAATTGTGAGCTATAAGATTGATGAGAAGACTGGGAAGAGAATATAGTGTCCAATATATGACTGGATGCCAAAGATAAGGATGCATGATAACAAACAGAACTACAACCATTTTGCAGACTTCTTTTTGGCACCAATGTATAATGAAATTACAAGCACTCCAATGCCTAGGTTGCCTGTGTCTTGTAGAGATTGCATTCAACTTGGAAGTCAAATAGAATTGGTTGACTGGTTCTTCATGGAAGAATTCACTATGTTAAGGTTTTACGGAACGGCAGTAAAACCATACAGACTTCCAATACATGTGACAGAGAGGGTATTTGCATTAGAGTATGTACATCAATTGGAGACAATAGATAGGCACTTCCATGGTCAGCAAAAGAAGAGCATATTTCCTTCCTTGCCTTTCTCATGTGGAGGGTTCACATTTGAGATAAAAGCATTCAATGTGGCACATGATTTTTTGATAGTTTTTAACTTTGGTGATGAGGGTCTCTGGCATTATGATCCAATCGATGTAGTTCAAGCAAGGCTTAAGAAAAATGGGAACTCTTCAGCGTTATGTCAACATGAAAGTAAACCATTGCTAAAAAAGCTTAGAAACATGGACTCCTGGGATGAGGTTAAAAAAAAGATGGAGAAAATTGCAGCTAACAATAGCATTTCAACAAAAGAAATTTCATCACAAATTATGGCATTGCAAATGCACACAGAGAGGACAATAGAGGAGGGCCAGGGCATCAAAAGTAGGAGGTCCTACAATTTCTACCTAAAATCTACTAATCCATCTAACAAATCTATTCCCAAATCAATTATGCATGAATGTAAAGAGAATTATTTCACTCAAACCACAATAAATGATTTTTGGAATATGAGGAGGAATCTCGGTGAACCAAAGACAAGTGTAGAATTTGAGAGCATCGACGAGGATGCAGAGTTTAGCAAATTGTGGGATATGGAGCATGGCAGGACTGAAGATGATGATGAGCATGAGGTTGCCATTGAGCCCTGTCCAACAACTACTACAGTCCCTAAAATATTAGGTGGAGTCAATGAGTCCATGAAAGAAAAATATAGCAAAGGGGCAAACCTTGTGGAAAAAGGGTTTTGAAGGTGGTGGTCTAGGTCCCAGAGGATAGGGAATTTGGTATCTACTTCAAGTACAACTTCCATCACAATCAAAATCAAAAGGTCCTTATAAACCAGTCATTGGACTTGATTCTTTAGAATCATCAGGGATAGGTACTACTCATTACCCTCAAGGTCCACCTACAATTGTTTCAGGTTCAAATCTACAACCACCACCACATCATGGTATTCCCATTGGTGGTGAATCAAGTGCCACTACCACTGGTGGGGAATCTGGGGATAGTATTCCTATTATGGTTTAGTCAAGTGTCACTGTGATTGGTGGGGTTGGCATGGGTACTACTACTAATACTAGTTTTCTTGGTGTTGGACAAGGGCAACAAAACAATATCTCTTGCAAGAGGCCACTAGAGGTAGATAATAAATCTCATACTATTGAGAATCCTATATCAAGTTCCACTGACACTACAAATCAATCATTTGTAGCTTCATATCACACACCTCAAAAGACTATGAAAACTACACATGAAAGTGTTAGTGGGAGTGGGACAGCATCAGGAACTGTTGTTGGTAATCCTCGTCAAGCATTAGTTAAAACCATAGGAATAAGTGGAACTGGAGCCTATGGTATTCCTATGTCACCTTTCAAACATTCAATTGCTTCAGCAAGCCCAGATTTTCAATTTCGTGACTACTATGAAAAATATGAACACACAACAAACGCAAATAAAGAAAAAAAAAACATTTCATAGGGTTTCCATGTCTAAAGTTGTAAACGAATAGCCTGCAAGGAACAGGGTATTTCCATCATATGACCCACAAAAAGATATGATGGAGTTCATGGTTGTTATGCCCCCGGGCCCATCTAAAGATAAAAATCCACCACACAGTCAGATAGATCCCTCTCAATTTCAAGTTAGCACCCTCCAAATGGAATTTTCCAAAGTACATAATGTGGACAAAATTAGTGTGTCAAAAATAACTAACGAAGTGGTCTACACTTCACTGCTAAAGGTGGAGAGAGAAAAAAATAAAATGGAGAAACAAATAGAAAATTTACAGGCGAACCTAGAAAACAAAAAATCGAGGAAAGCAGCAGATAGCAAGTGCAATGATTTATAGAAAAGGATAAAAAATTTGGGCTCTGCGGTAGAAATTGCAGAGTAGGAGAAGAAGGATGCAGAATTGAAGGACCTGACAGAAAAACTGGCTAAAAGCAGTAAAAAAATTGTTGAGGAAAAAGCCAGTTTTCAAAAATTATACAAAAGTTATGAGTCTACTGCCACCAAAATGAAAAAAATACAGGACCTATTGGATCATGGGAAGGAAAAAGAAAAACATTTGCAAGAGGAAGTAGAGGAAGAAAGAAAAAAATGTGCACAAATGAAAGAACATCTGCACAATGCAAATGATAAAATAAAAACTTTGTAGGATAGATTGAAAGATAATATGAAAAATACAACGAAGTATATACAAGAAAACATTTGGCAGTAAATAATGCAGAGGAGTGAGAAGTTGTGTGAATGGTTTCAATTGACTGAAAGTATGAGACTAATTTTTATAAAAATCAAAAGGCACTTTGACAAGAGCACACATTTTTATTCAAAAGAGGAAAAGGCAAAAAAGATTCTGAAAGTAGTCTACAGTTCCAGTGATAGCTACTTGGCATCCAAGAGAATTAAGAGCCGCATTGATGCCACAGTTAAGACATCATCTATCATTCAAAAATGCTAGAAGCTAAAGGAAACAATAGAAGTTATGGAAAGTTGTGGAAAAAAGATATTGAAGCTGCAAGAAAAGAAAAATAATTTGATTAAACTTGGTTTTCCTAAGCCTTTTGACACATCAAATAAATTCATTAGAGAAGAAGCTTACAAAAAAAACATGGAGATAAAAATGAAGTCTGATATAGACTTTCTTCCAAAGGACACAACTCCCAAAAGCTTTCCGGAATTCATCCAACCATTTACAACTCTAAATTCGGTATTGGATGAAACAGTGATGTCAAGTAAATCTTCTAAATATGGAATGTTGACGAATTTGGAGTTGACTTTCTATAGTTTACAAAATATTGACCTTCCATCAGACGAAGAGTGGAGCACCCTACAAAAATTGGCACAAAATTCTTAAGAATCATAGTATGTATTGCACAATTTTCTTTTTTTATTCTTAATTTCAAGGTTTTATGTTTTTTCTATTTGCTATTTTGCTAATCTAGCCTATGAATCTATGATGCACTCACTATTGCTATTTTGCTAATCCAGCCTATGAATCTATTTTATGAATAGGAAAAAAACAACACTCACTATTGCTATTTTGTTAATCTAGCCTATGAATCTATGATGTAGAGTGCAAAACTTCAGCCAGTAAATTTGTATTCTCAAATTCTCCCTTGCTTTAACATTTATGCATTTCTCTATTTCTGATTAGTAGGTTTTAGGCACTGCTATTATCTATGTTTAATCTGTCATGGCATGAATTAATATTTAATTTTGAACTCTGTTTTTTGAATAGGAGACATCAAACATGTAGCAGATGTTAAATTGCTAATATGGTCTGTGATGGCCATATAAATCTGTGCTGAGTTTGTGATTTTGATGTTCAATCTTCACATGTTGCAAACTTGAAATTCGACCTGAAGCTGTTGTTGCTCCCTTGTTTCTATAAAAGGGAATTCAAGGTCATTTGCAAAGGGTTCTAAAACTTTGTATTCACTTTTGCAATTGGCATGGAGAATCACACAGATTGGTGTATTACTATTGACTGAATTGTATCATATGGCTATATTTTGAAAGAATTAATGAAAATCTAAGTTCTCGACATGTGTATTACTATTGACTGAATTGTATCATATGGTTCTGAAATGTATCACACAGATTTGAGACTCAAACATGTATAAATAAACAATAAACATCTATGTATCAATAAACACATTATGTTTTTTTTTTATTATGCTATTTTAAATCTAGAAATAGAAAGTTGAAAAATACAATTACAAACCAATATTAAATTCTAATTACAAAAAGTAATATGCTTTTGTAATATGAATAATGAGATACAGTGATAAGATTATTAAATACCAATCTCTTGTAGTTGCCATTCATCCTCATCAAATTCAGTTCTTTCTTGATTCTTGTATGTGGTTTCTTCACTCTGAGTTTGCATACCTTCGCTGAACTGCATCTCAATACTACCAGTAGGTCCAGTACATGAGTCAATAGTCCCACTTTGGTTTGAAGTGTTTCCCAAACCTCTTCTTTCACATTTGGACCTCCATATTTGCAGTGCCCTATCGTAAGGAAAAGTATGGACATCATACCTAGATATATAGAGCCTTAAGCAATTTTTTAAATTTTTGTCTAGTTTGTTTCTTAGCTTTGATTTTAGGAACCCCAAAGCACTGAAAAACTCTCTCATCTTCCACATAACCCAATATCATGGTAAGACATAAATCAACAAGCTTCACATATTCTGGCATTGAATCATGCAACATTGAGTTCTCAGCTATAGATTTCCAAAGCCTTGTTATTGATCCCTCTTCGCGGGGGTTCTCCATTTTGGCAAATTGTGATTTCATAGTGTATGAAAAATGAGATGATTGCTCTCAAAGATGATTTTCATCTAATATTCCATTTATAGTTACTCCATTCAATTCTCTGGATATGCAAAATTGTTTTATCAAAGTCAGTAGCTTACTTTGAAAATCAATTGCATTATTGAAGCTCCAATAATGAGGAAACACAATAGACATGGCTTCGAGTAGGTTTTTAGGAGGGAATCTGCTTCTAATTTGTGAGGAAAGATCATATGCAATTTTCTTCATAGAAGTAGTTACAGTCTCAACAATCTTGTCGAAATCTTCCCTTGTAACTCTTGCTTTTTGCTTCATAGGGCGCTTTCCTAGTTCCTCGGGGTCGACCGTGGCATAGAAGTGCATTGTTATCTCAACTCCCCATACATTGGCACATACCTCCCTGTCTACACCGATTTGTAAAAAGTTATCAGGATTGTTCAAATTTGTGAGTGTCCACCACTTAACAAATTTTTTATCAGATAGTGTTGGTTGATTTTGATAGAGATTGTTAAGGGTCATGCATGTTCGTAGCATATTCTGCAATATACAGAGCTCTTTTTTGGGTAGCCTTCATAATATTCCTCATTTCCTCTAGCATGGGCAGAAGAGCTACTAAAGTTAAGAATGTCTCTAAATTACTTAACCTGCCAAGAAGTTCAAGAAATTTTGGTTGATCTGATTCGTTGCGAGTTGTGTGAAATAGTCCAATCAAGGATGGATATTCTAAAAACACTCAATGCGCTGGACCATCCAAAGAGATCCATCTGGTATCATTATCCTTGAGAAGCTTGTTCCCATTAGTTAATCCATCAGCAAAGTGTTGAAATTCCATAAATCGCTTGGGACTTCGACAGAAGTGTGAGTAGAGCTCTTTGATTAAAATTTCAATTTTTTTAACTGAAGCAAACTTGCTCACAATTCCAAAAGCTAGATTCATTCTATGAGCCATATAGTGAATTGCAATAATGTACGGTACAAATGAAGTTTCAATCTTTGTACAAAGACCGTTCCTATGACCTTGCATTACTGAAGCTCCATCTACTCCAACACAAACCAATTTTTTGGCTACCGTCATGTCATCCATACCTCCATATTCAATTAAACTTCTCTTTACTAGTTGAAACAAATTTTTTGTTGTTGCACTCTCCTTCATTTTAGCAACAAATAGTAGATGAGGTTGGCAGCTATGATTCTCTATAGTATAAACATGCATGCATACCCATGAAGTATTGTCTACTGTTGTAACTTCGTCTAAAGAAAATGTGCATTCCCATCCACAAGACAACTTTCCCATTCCCATCTACTGTTTACTAACCATTGTCTATTAGGATAGTTAGGAACTTTCAAAAACTATAATAAACCACTAATTGATGGGAAATCTGTCATAGCACACCCTCTACTCAAAATATGAAAAACAATGCTTAACTGAACAGCTTTTTCCAATTGTTCTATTTGCATTGCTTTTCCAAAAATAGCTTCAATAGAACCTTTAACTTCAGCAGGCTTCGTCTGTAATTTCTCATGAAAATAATACTCTTCGGCATTCCTCACATGCTTACATTCCTCCTTTTTTTTCCATCTTATCACTGATTTTTCGACCACGTCTATCATTTGTTTTTCATAAACTTTACCCATATGCTTTTTTATGGTGTCAAATTTTAGCTGCAACCTAATTTCCTTGTTATGTTTCCAAGTGCAAATCCTACACCTGCATTCTATTGGAGGCTCACCTTCAATTGGATTCTCCACTAGTTCAATGAATGGATACTTTGATGGCCAATTAATTTGAAAATTCCTCAATAACATATCCCACTCTCGATCCTTTTTTGATTGTGGTTCACCCTTTTTTTATATGGATTTTCTTTTCCCCTTTTGTGCATTATCATCAATGGCAATATCACTCAAGTCGATTATATCATTCCAGCTAACTTGGGTATCTACCAAATAATCTTCTTCAAGATCATACTGATCTGAGATATCAGGTTTGCCACCGTCTTCAACATGCGGTGAAAATGGTGAATTTTGTACTTGTACTTGTGATGATGTACCTTCCTGATTTTCACCACAATCTTTTCCAATGCGAAAGTACGAAGACAACGTTCTACTTTTTGTTGGCCTCTCCTGGCCTTCCCCACATTTAGGTTTCCTACCCCTCTTCCTGTTCGACATCTCCAACGAAATAAAGGCTGCCAAAAAAATATCAATTTGTTGAAGAAGCAATAATAGACTATAATATATAATATACCACTTCAAAAATATGACCACTCACCTTTAGGCTTTAGGTCACTAACAGTAATAGACTATAATATATAATATACCACTTCAAAAATATGACCGCTCACCTTTGGGCTTTAGGTCACTAGCAGTCGCCAATGCAGTCAACAACAATGATTTTCCTTGGTCTGAAACTTCGCTATTGATCAGTATTCAGAGCCTAGAACCCACCAGATTGTGTTGAGATAGATCTGATCTTTGCATGTATTTATACCAATCCTTATATGGCGAATTCCGCGGGAATTGTATATGGTATACAAATATTTGGTGAATCTGGTGTAACTATAACACAACTTATGTAATTTTCGAGGGAATTATAGGTCGTCCAAATATGACATGTAATTTTCGAGGAGATTATAGGTCGTCCAAATAATAGGTGAATACAATATAGTTGGTGAAAGTTGGGGTGAATGGAGACATGCATCGGCAAGATGTCGGGCGAATTGGGTCCCCCTGGCTAACAAATCTTCACATGCCTATAGGCGATTTAAGGTCATCTATTAAGGCAACCTCGAAGAGTGTGGGCAAAACAATTAAATTTACCGTGTGTCCACCATATATTGTATTGGCGAAATCATCGCATAGAAACATTTAATTGCATAAAACATATGGTGACTGGGCCATGACTTTGACAGAAAATGATAATATTCTGGCGACATGGCCACCCCCAGTCAGTACAAAATATTCACCATTTCCGACATGGCCGACGTGAAAAATTCACCATTGGCGAATATTCGCCACTAAAGTAAACTCTAGTCTTCAGTCAGTTTGTGACCGGTAAACACCTTCTGCAAAACACCGATAGTCTAAAGACTATAATACATAATATCGGTTGGAACAATTACCGGTTGAGCATAACTCATACATAAAGAAAGTGATCTCAAAACAAGTGTGTGTCCATCAATGACAATCACAACATCATCAAAAATGCCAACAATCTCCCCCTTTGGCATTGATGGCAACACTTAGGAAAATTTTGACATCTAAGTGTTTTTACAACAAAAATATGCCATAATCAAAATTACTCCCCCTAAACATATACACTATCCCTTTTGCAAAAATGACAATGTATACTACTCCCTCAAAAAGGTAACATAAAAGTATACATAACATTCACCAAAAATTTTAAATACTACTCCCCCTTTGCCAACAATGACAAAGTAATGCAGAATAACCCCTGTTTCTCATTAACATTAAAATGAGTAAATGTTTATGACAATAATGAGTGAAAATTATCAAAAACAAATTTAAAATCCTGCATAAAATTCTTCATGGCTAATGACCATGACTCAACTAATGAGGTAGCAACCTCACTTTCTGTCTACATCTGTGATACTTGTTCTTCCATGGCATCAATTGTACTCATCTCTTGAGTTACAGTTAAAGCTTCTAGATTGAGAAAGCACTTCTGAAGAATTTGCAGTCTGGGTAATAAAACTAGTTGAAGCTCCTGCAAATCTCTTGTCTAGTTACTAATCTCCAATTCTATCCTGGCAGACTAAAGCTAATACCAGTGAACAGTTTGCCCATATGTAGTGAAAGAATCATACAGCATCTTAAAGTTGCTTATGTATGCCTACAAATCAGATTGCAGTTTATCCTTTTGTGCAAGCACATCATCACAAAATAGATGGGGTTGGCTTATTTTTCTCAATAGTAGTTTTCCCTCATCCATAGCATCTCTTATATCCTTCTATTGTTTCTGAAGTTGAGACTGGAGCTCATTTAGTTTCTTTACTAAGGTAGTGTTTAGTACCTTTTGATGCTTCTTTTGTGCATTAGCTTCAACAACTTCTTCCAGGCATTGTACCTGGTCCTCTACCACTCTAAATAGAAGTTTTAGTTTGGCCAGAGAGGAATTGATACCGAGGAGGTTGGTACTTAGAATAAACTGGTAAGGGTGTCAATCGCAGTGTGAATGACATCCTACTCCTTTTTCCTCCTCAATGTTTCTAGTCTTTCTTCTGCTAGCTTTATGCCTTGTAGCATCTCCAATTCATCTACAGATTGGAGGTCAATAGGACTGGTGATGTCAGGTGGTTTGGCCTGACCACTAGTTGCCTTTGGAGTCTCCGCTTGTTTGTTCTTTCTTGTTTCCTCTTCTCTTCCTCTTGTTTCCTCTTCTCTTCCTCTTTCTTTTTCTCTTCCTCTTTCTCCACTTTCTCTTTGTCAGCCTTTTCCTTCTCCAGCTTCTACTTCTCTGCTTTTTTTTTATCATGTTTCTCCTTCTCTGTGTCCAGAGTGACATCTTCACCATCTAACACATCCACATCAATAGTGTCAACCTGTTCTATAGCTGGTTCTCCTTCGCCATCAAATGCCTCATCCGGTTTTCCGGTTTCCATTTCATGTTCAACTTCTCTATTTGCTTGAGCAACTTTATGCATTTTCACAACAGCTTTAGTATGGAAGTGTGTGTCTTTCACCACTTCGGAGGCTTTGCCTTCCAGCAACAAGAGTCTTCTTCTTCTCATGAAGAAGAGACCTTTGTACCAGTCCATGATTTCAAACAATTTAGAGTTTGAGCATCAGGGAAGTATTCTGCAAAAATCTTTTCTCTGATCTCCTGTTCTCTCTCGATGGCAATGCGCCATTTATTATCTAAAGAATTGTACAAAGATTCAGGTGTCTCAGATCTAATTTTTGATGGTGACCAGTCATAAACACATAAATAATTAATGATTTCTCGCTCTACTTCTTCTTTCTCACTATCAACAAAATCATCAAAATACTCCTTCAAATCACTAAGCAATTTTCTTTTAATATTCTTAATAGTCCTCTGACAATGTCTCATTGGCTTATAAGAAGAGACGTCAATATTTACCGGTGCTGATGATGTAGGTACATTACCAGTAGTTTTTCCTTTCTTCCTTGTTTGCCTAGTCTTCTTAGGTTGCACTTCTGGTTCTGTATCATCAGACTCTGGTGAGTTGCTTTTGGTCTTTCGCTTCCTTTCAAATACTTTAGCGGGTGCAACTTTCGGTTTCTTCTTGGCAGGTGACCGCTTGGTCACTTTTGGGTTGGCTGAGGTAACTAGTGCCGATACCGATGACACTGCCTTTCCCTTTTTCACTGAAGGTTCTTCAACCGATGTTACCCTTTCCAAGTAGGTGTCGGTTCTCTTTTTATTTGAATTTAAAGGAGAGGCAATTAGGGTAGAGGCATACCCATCCAACATGTCATACATCATCTCTTATCCCATAGGTTCTACTTCTTCTTGTCTGGACTCTACTGCTTCCATTATGTGCTCATCTACTTTAATGGTAGAGCAGATGTCCTCTTCATATTTCTTAACATTGTCTCCAGATATCCTCATCCTCTAGCTCATCTTTCGCTTGAATTCATCAAAGTATTTATTCAAGACTTCAGGATATCTGGTTCCCACTGCTTGGAGACTTTCTCTAATTTGTTTGGTGACCGGTTGGTCAGCAGACCATTGAATATCCCTAACTCTCGGGAAATAGCCTTGAAAGTAGAAAAATAGACCTACCAAAAGTTGTCTAAATTTGAACCTTAAGGCACTGTCCTATTTGATGGACTTCAAGTTTAATAGAAGTTGCTTCTGCAAACAAGTGCATAGATCAAATGAGGCATCCTCCTTGATCATTCTATAGGCGCCATTTATCGGAGCAATAGAGACAAAGTTTATTCCATTGGCATAAAACATCTGGTATCCAATCACCATGCAATCATACTTGACTTACTCATCTTTGATGGTGTTGACGGTCATTCCTTGTTGGTCACTCAGAGAACTGGTGAGCTTAGTCATTTCAGTCTTGATGACCTTCCTTAGGGATGGCACCTCACCAATATTGTAGAAATCGGTGATGACATGAATTACTTCAGGCGTAATGTCATGCGTCCTCTCGAGATACATCTTGTCTCCATGCACTCTTCTCAGGATGATGCAGATGTGCTCTTCTGTGAACTCTTCAAGAAAGTAAACCGCATTGTGAAGTTTCTTCCTCTCTAGGATGCTATATTCCAGTTTGATCTTCTTGTCATCCCCATAGAATAGACCTAGCTGGGAATGAATCGCTAGGGATCCTAGACCTTCTAATTTGCAGTCGATGTACCCTGAAATATCTCCTTCGACAATGACTCTGGCAGGTATTTGGGACAGGGCATTGTATTTCATTTTTCTTTGAATGAATTCAGCTAAGTCCATAGGTACACTAGAATTGGAGTGTGATGCAGAAGCCATGATTAACTGATAAACAAGAATTTTGAGAAATACCTTCAGGATTTCAAAATTTAGGGTTTACAAATGCAGCTTCTCAACACACCACTTTGGTTGCTGGATTACCGCTTGGTGTTCTTCACTTGATTGATTGACAATATCTCTGGATTCTTCTGCAAGATTTGAAATCTCTTTGAATCGCAAGTCGAATCACCTTTTGTCGCTCTGCACTTGAAAAATTCTTTGCTCAAAAACTGATAAGTGAAAATGACGTTGAAAAAATTCCTTTTAAACAAGTTCTCACCTACCATAATAAATGCATCACCATTAGGGCATAAACCCTAATTTTTCCTTTTACCACTTCACAATCTTTTGTTGATTGACAGGTAATGTATACCGGTTTAAGGTCTTTACCGATATAAACTGGGGGTTCAAATATTTCACCGATATGCTCCCCCTAAGCTTTTCTAAAGCTCAGTTTGTCAGTTCAAAGATTTCCACATTAGGTGCAGAAACCAATTCATCTTGTGACACTTCTTCAGGTTTCTTTTTCCATGTTTTATTCATTCCTGCTTGAACGGTTTCAACATCAATCTTCCCTTCTAGAGTGACCAGTATATCATCTGATAGGTTCTTTCTCATTCTGCAGGTTCTGGCAGGGTGTCCCAGTTTGTTACAATGATAGCATATCATTCCAGATGTTCTCTATAGTCCATTATTCATTCTACCATTCTTCCTTCTGCATGTAGCAGTAGTGTGACCACTACCATGACAAATCAAATAGGTTGCTCTCTAACTAGTTGCCGCTTGATAGCCACCACTACCTGACTGATGGTCATAGGCATTATACTGGTTTGGATTCCAGTTCATAGAGGATTCAGGAAAAAATCCTTGAGTCATTTGAAGGTATCTCCCAGTGTTGTGCATAACAGACCTGCATTCAAATGCTCTATGCCCAA
Source organism: Cryptomeria japonica (assembly GCF_030272615.1). NCBI lineage: Eukaryota > Viridiplantae > Streptophyta > Pinopsida > Cupressales > Cupressaceae > Cryptomeria > Cryptomeria japonica. The sequence continues at coordinate 924,734,834 of NC_081407.1, forward strand.
ACTTGTTGCATGCATAATAGTTTCCATTGAATCTATTGGATCTAGGCTTATAGTTTAGAAAATAAGGAAAATTATTGTAGGCCTTATTTCTACACACATTAGCAGTATGTCCTTCCTTGAGACAATTAAAGCAAATGGGTTTAAATTTTTTCTTACCTTTCTCCTTTGATGTTGGTTTCTTCTTTGATGCTACATCTTTTGTTCCAGATGTCTCACCTTCCTCATAACCGAAAAAACCAAGTCTAGTGGTATTCTTTACCGGTTTTGTTGATTCAAGCTTTCGTTCTAGCTTAACAGTAATCTGATTGAATTTGGCAAGTATTTCCTTTGACTCAGTGAGTTCCTTGGAAATAGCAGCATTGGATTCCTTCAAGGTTGCATTCTCAGAAATAGCTATGTTTAGTTCACCTTGCATTTCTTCTTTTTCCACTTTACTCTCTTGGAGATGAGCGGTAAGGGCAATGATTTCTTGCTTCAGCTTGGAGATCTCATGATCTTTGTCTTTTACTAGATCTTTAGCTTTCCTTCGGTTCTCAAGCTCTTGACACATTCTGATAGTCAGTCCTTCCAGTTCCCTTCTCAGGTTGGCATTGGATTCATTCAGTTTTTCAACTTCTTTAACTAGGACTTCCATGTCTGCTTCATCAGAAGAACTATTTTCAGTAAGCTCCATCAGTTTCTCAGCATGCTCTCTTCTTTTTACCAGAGAGGCTTTATATTTGACTTTGAGTTCATCATAGGCTTTCTCAGTCTGAGTGAGTCGATGAGTAAGTTCCCTCATAGTGCATTCCCCCATATCTCCTTCCATGTGGTTAAACTTATAGAAAGGATGGCTCTGATACCAATCGATGAATACTAAGAGGGGGGGTGAATTAGTATACCAAAAAATACTGAACTCAAACTCTTAAACAATTTAGCAGTTAACCGGTATAACATATTTACTAGCAAACTGGTTAAGGCCAATGCAAACCAAATAGAAAACAAATAATTCACCCACAAGAGCACAATCACCATAACACAAGAATTTTTGACATGGAAACCCAAATAGAAAAAACCACGGTGAACAAAAACTCACAAGTAACTATCTGCAAAATAGAAACCAGACCGGTTAAGGTCAGACCAGTTAAGGTCATACATTGTTCTTCACTAGAACAAGTCCTATTAGGAATCTAGATCTTTGTTAGGAGATGAGTCCTGTTAAAGACTACCTTGTGAAAGGATTTCAGATTCACAGTTGTGAACCACCTTGTTAGAGGATTTACAAAGGCTTTGCAGGGCCTACCAAGTTAAGGGTTTTAGACTTGTCGAAGATATGAGTAATCAACAAGTAGATGATCTAGATACTAGCACAGTATGCTTGGTTAGATCCTTGATAGCTCATTGTTAATGCACATTTAGCATTACTTCAGTCTTCAATATCTCCACACTTTGTTTCTTCACACAAACCTAATCTTCTCTTCTATAATCACACATACAAAACCCTCATCAACTCTAAAACCCTAGACATGATGTCCTTATAAAGGAGTCTGATTTCATGTCGGTCCAATAGGATTACATTACAATTTCCTAGGTTTAGTGCATCTAGACACATTTGGTAACACGACACATAATCACCACCAAAGTGTCGGTGGATGATAACTCATCACAGAAATATCGGTTGGTAACTCATCATAGAGTAATACCGGTTCATACATTTTACTGATTACCGATTGACAAAATGAAGACTGGAAAAATGTTAACTACCGCTTTGTTCCTTCGTACAGCTTGAGATCCTCGAACCTCTTGAGGTCTTCATACCGATTTGGGTCTTCGGTCAGTTTGTGACTGGTGAACACCTTCTACAAAACATCGATAGTCTAAAGACTATAATACATAATACCAGTTGAGCATAACTCATACATAAAGAAAGTGATCTCAAAACAAGTGTGTGTCCATTTATGACAATCACAACATCGTAAAAAAATGCCAACATGAGCATCTTTCTGCTTGGGTCATAACATCACCGTTCATTTAAAATGTGCAAATTCATGGGATTTTTAGTTGCTCGGTACTTAAACATGCAGATATAAGCCGAAACATTAAGGCCAAACTTAGGGAAAATAAATACCCATGTAAATATTAAAGGGGCACAACCATAATGGAAAAGACATAGTCTTTAGGAAAAAATAAAAGGCTGACAAAAGAAATAATGCCTAGGGAAAGGAACACAGTCCCTTCAACGATAGAAAAGACTCTCATTTTTAAGTAAAAAGGTAATGAAGAAACATAACAGGCTTTAGGTTTTAAAATAAAAGGAAAAAGGTAATGAAGAAACATAACATTCTTTAGGTTTTAAAATAAAAGGCTCGCCTGAGAACATCTAAACCTAAAAAACCTTAAACCTTGAGGGTAAAATAAAGAGCAACATTAATTCAAAATGACAAAATATTGTCAAGGACACCAAATTATGCATAGTCATTTTCAGGGCTATCACAACCACTTACCACAAACTATGACTCTACAATGAATAGGGTTAATACATGATGAAGGATAAGTTGTTGAAAGAGATATTGATGAAAAATTTCATTACCAATTCCTATTTCTCAAACTAATCACTGGGTCACCATGTGACATTAGTTTTTAGTAAACCTTGTGACCATTATAGAGTAGGGTACATGGAAAGTTACCTAGATGAACCCATACATTGCATTTATGGGTCAAGTAGTAGACATATATAATAACCTATATCATGTTATCTATTAGATTAATCAAAATATAGTTTAAAGAGATGAATGAAAAAATAAACTCAATATTAGATCATCCTAAAATTATATATTTGATCAAAATATGGGTTTTTCCTATTTAACACTTCCTTTATCCATTTTTTTCCCCTTTCTTTTGTCTATTATCAGTCAACTTTTTGTGACCCTTTTTTTTGTTTTTTCTATCTCCTTAGTTTCCTTTTATATTTTTTATTACTCTTATAAAGAGTTATCATATTGTAAAATTATTTTATGTGATTATTTAATATCATTATTCCCAAATAGATGAATCTTTTTCTTCCTTATTTTCACACCTCATATATGAAAAACTTTGACCTTTTTCAAGGATGGAATTTGTGATGAATGTGTTCTTCCTATGTGCACTATTTAATTTTCTTGTAATTCAACTCATATTGTGGAGCATTTTTCAAACCTATCCTTATGTTTTTCTCAATTTCTAAGTCCTTAATCTCAAATCCCTCCATTGTAGCAGGGTACTCTCCCTTGAAAACATATTCTTTTTTACCTTATTTCTTCTTCTCAACAAGGATCGTCTTCTTTCTTTCTTTGCACCAATTGATATTAATCTTGTAAAAAAATCCTCTTACTCCCTTCTTATCCCCCTTTTCTATCATCATTAATCCCTTTTTGCCCATCCCTAAAAGCTAGATAAATTTTCATTCAATAGTTACTTCTTTACTATTTAACCCATTATGTAGTAATCCCTTACATCAGGGACCCCCACTTGAGGGTAGTCCCTAGTGTGGAGTATTTCACATTTTCACCATTTCCATATCTACCATTAATAATTAATTTCCTTTAATTATTGTTCATCATAGAATCTAGTGAGTCCCTATCATTCTATATATTCTAATTCAATATAAAAATTGACAATTTCTAGAAACATAAAAAAGAATTGATTTTAATCTTCTAAAAAATATGGTTTATGAATGATAAAGCCTTAGCAAAGATAGAAAATAAATAATCATTCCCATCCAAATGAATATAATACCATAAAAAATTAATTTCAAGTTGTTACAATTAATCCCTTAAATTGTTTTAAAATATGAGTATTAGTTTTTGGTTGCTATTATTAATCCCTTAAATTGTTTGAAAATCTTTAAAATGCCTTCTTTCATTCATTCAAAAATCTATTCATTATATCTAGGAAGTAAGAAGATCATCAAGATATGAAAAATATGTTATCTCTACATATCGAGTGCTTATTTAAAGCATCTTTTAACAAGGTTTGAAAAAAAATCATGTTGAAAAATCTCTAGATTTTCCATTTTAAACGTCACTTTTCTTCTATTCCCTTTTTAGTGGGAATCTGAAATATTATCTAATTGGCAAGTGGTAGAAAAAAATATACGCTAGTGGAGCAATTTCCAACCCACCCTGATTTCACCTACTTAAATATACACTTCTAAAAAATAGGAATTGCTATTTTTCAATTAAAGATTCCATAACATTAGTTAAAGATTCCATAGCATTATTTTTTAGTTTCATGAGACTCCCTTGCCTAATGAAATTAGATCCCAAAGCCCCAATGAAACCTTACATTTATTTCTAAAAATTAATTTAAAACTAGTACTTGCACCTATATAGGAGGTTCAAGGTATAGCCAATAGGAAATTAAAGATAAAATCCAAAGGTATTTTAATATAATATTAGATGAAGATCAGTTGCAAATATAAGAATAACTTATATCTATATCAATTAAATTATTATGGTACAATTTTAATTATAGAAGACAAGTGATATTTCCAAGGTCCGAATTGAACATACATGAAATCTGTTGATGACAAACTATATAAATTCTACTATTATGCTTAAGTTCAAGTCATATAAATGACTTATTTTGATATATGTTTTCAAAATTGACCCCTTATGTTTAGATTAATAGATGTGCATTTTTATCACCCTCCCCTTTTTTTCAAATATTGTGCTATCTTCTTTATATTAATAAAGAATAAAATATATTTCCTAATAAAATGTTTAACATCTATTAAATAGATGGGTGCTAAATTTTCTAAATTGGCAATCACGTCGAAGAGAAGATTTGAGGAATTTGTGGCTAACTCAAAATTAAGGAAAATCAATGTGCCTAAATTGACGACTTATATTCATTTCGGATTCTTTGGAACTGCTCCCTACTTTATAAAACTACCATCCACAATATATCATTTTGTTAGGAGATCACGGGTTTTAAGACCAAAAACCGTCCATTTACAAAAACGGTTATCGACGGGAAAATGACAGATGAGCAATACCCAAAAAAATGATGATTGGTAAATAAAAACAAAAACCGGTTGAGACATTTTTTTATTGTTTTCAGGCACTTTTTTTCTTTCATGCATGAGACAACTTTTTTTGGAAAAAAGTATTTTGGAAAGTCCACTTATAACAAAATCTTATGGCTAATGATCTACTATCATAAAATAGAGAAAAAAATAATGATTTTAAGTGGCTACTCATCTACACCTATTTAAAAAAAATAAAATTGGAAGGTGTGTGCAACTAATACATCAATAGCATTATAAATTCAACACCTGACTGATTTTTCATCATACGCACTGCTCAGCAAACCAAGAAAATTCATGTGATGGATGCGTCAAATGCCAATGCCGTACTTGAAGAAATAATTCTTTAATTGGCTATCAATCTCAAGAAAATTGGAAGGTGTGTGCAACTAATATGTCAATAGCATTACTAGAAATTGCACCTTTGTGTGCAATGGGTACGCCGAAAATGTGTGGAAGGTCAATAATAATTTTTTTTGTCTATTCATTGCATGTTGAGAAGGGGGGGTTGTGAGAGAGACAGAGATAAGGAGATAGAGATTGGGGATAGAGATGGAGATGGAGATGGAGATGGAGATGAAGATGAAGATGAAGAAGGAGATATTGATAGGGGATAAAGCAATACGGAAGAGAAATAGATAGAGATGGAAGAGACAAATATATAGATAGGGGAACAAAGAGGGAAAGATAGAAAGATAAAAATAGAGCTATGACGTAATATCTAAAGATAGGTAGAGAGATGAAAATATAACAAGATATAAATATGGGAGAGATTAGAAGAAATATGGAGAAATGGAGATAAAGGGGTAAAGAGATATAGATATAGAGGTTTAGGGAGAGGAGTAGAGAGGGAGAGAGATGGATTGGTAAATAGTGGAAGACATGTCCAAAGATAGAGGGGGAGAGAGGAAGATAGAGGGAGAGATAAAGATGGGATAAAGTGATATGGTAGAGGAATAGATAGAAATGTAAGAGATAAATATATAGATAGGGAAATAGAGAAGGAAATATAGAAAGATTAAAATAGAGCTATGATGCAATATATAGAGGGAGGTAGAGAGATGAAAATATAACAAGATAGAAATACGGGAGAGATTAGAAAAAATATGGAGAGATGGAGATAAAGGGATGAAGAGATATAGATATTGTTAGACAACTCAAATAATCGGTGGACAATTGAGAGGGGGGGTGAATCAATTGTCAACAAATTATAAAACTTTAAGCATTAAAACCTTATTACCAGAATACGTAAACCAAATACTAGAATAGAAGATATAGCAGTTAAGCACAAATATAAGTCACATAACATTTACCAACCATCCACAAAAGATAACACCAAGATTTGAATGTGAAAAACCCAGTAAAGGGAAAAACTACGGTAGAAAGACTACCCATAGTCAGATAATACTTCTGCACTAAGTATGTGATTACAAAAAGAGGGCATGCACATGTAGGAAGACCAACAGCCTAGAGCACACTGCTCATCACAAAAGGAGCCTCACTGACTACAAAATAAATCCAGACTACAATCCGGAAAGAATAATGAATTGCAAGAATAACATATCCTATGCTTGAGTATAGTTTCAGTTAAGCTAAGTACCAGAGGTCTTAAACCTCTTTTACAAACCCAATTTGATTACCTATGATCGGCCAAAACCTCTGCATATGATTACAACATTATTCACACATGGATAATCCCATAACCCATTTCATGCATATGATCTACAACGAGATCTTGCATCATATATATACAAACCCGAGACCTAAACAATTATGTCGGCCACCTAAAAGATAATACAATAAATTCATAACATAAACCCACAAACCAATGATCATCCAAGTCGGCCTAGGATCAAAACAACATAATCCAATCGATAAATCCAACTTATAACACATTGGTATCATCCACCAACACGTTACATAAACTGGTCCATAACCTAGCAGAATAAGACCGGACCCAAAATAGGTCGTCATAAACCAAATCCAACACAACCAATCAATAGGAGCACGAACAAGATAACCAACAACATCCCACAAGCCATCTAGAAGCCATACCAACACCACTTATCAAGTGCATCAAAAGATCTTCAATAAAGCTCTGCTGGTAAAACCCTTTACCGGTAACCAAAAGGCTTACTAGAGAAAATGATAACTTTTGAGTCATCAAATCTCGAACCAACTGATCGTGATACGCATCTGAATAACATGAATAACAGATCCAAACCAATTCCACAAACCAAAGCATACTCGAGCATACTAGATCAATATCATAATCCAACCGATCTATTGGAAATCAGTAAACAACCAAAACAACTAGTGTTGACATCAATGACAAAACATCAATGCAACACATAATCAATTCCTCCAAGTTGCCAACAATCTCCCCTTTTAGCATTGATGGCAACACTAGATGTGAAAAACATCTAAGTGCCAAGAAATGCCAAACAAGTTTCCCCCAATGGAAGATAGCCAACAAACTCCAAAAAAATGATATGACAATGAAGCTCTGAACAAATAGACCAAACTCCCCCTGTGAATGATATCTTTGTTAATCTCTGATCTCTAACCTTGACTAATGTTACAGTTAAGATCATTTTTTCACATGAATATCTCTCCCCCATTGACATCAATGCTAGAAATTTGACATAAATATCAAAGATAAATCATTAATCCTTTGAACTACACAACTAACTACTCCCCTGAGTAGTAGCACCACCACATCAATCCGAAATCAATAAATTCTCTATAAATGCATACCAGATTGATGCAAAACAACATCATTCAAGTCTATAGTGAAGGGGAAAAAACCTCCAATCTGTCTCTCAAGTACTCAAATGATTCCTTAGGCAAAGGTTTAGTGAAAACGTCTGCAATCTTCTCTTTAGTGTTCACATAAACCATTCTGACTTCATTTGCTTCCACCTTCTTCAAAAAGTTATATTTGATAGATATGTGCTTTGTCTTGGAATGAAATACTAGATTCTTTGATATGTCAATGGCAGTAGAGTTATCACAGTGAATAACTACCAGTTCATTACAGTCCACCCTTATATCCTTCAATATTTGCTTCATCCATAAGACTTGTGTACAGTTAGTAGTAGCAACAACATACTTAGCTTCAATAGTTGATAAAGAAGTACATGACTGCTTCTTGCTAATCCATGAAACAAGTTTCTTTTCAAGAAAGAAAGCTCCACCAGATGTGCTCTTGTGGTCATCAACATCTCCAGCCCAATCTACTTTAGGATACCACAAACATATTCAGTTGTTCCTTGTAAATACCTGAAAAATCTTTTTCATCGCACTCTCATGATTCTCTCTAGGATCACTCTAATATCTTGATATAATACAAACTGCATTCATTATATCCATTCTAGTCTAATTCAAATATAACAAACCTCCAATCATAGACTTGTACCTTGTAGGATTTAACGGTGCTGATGCATCTTTGTTTGTCAATTTCTCACTTGTAACCATAGGAGTACCAACCGGTTTAGAATTTTCCATACCAAATTTCTTCAACAACTCTCTAGCATACTTAGTTAGATAGATGAAAATACCTTTATCAGTCTCAGTAATTCATTCTTTATATAATCAGAGAATTCCATACACAACTTATCCTCACCTTCAAAAATGATATCATCAACAAAGACTTCAATAATCAGTATGTCATCATCACTAATCTTATAATATAAATTATTGTCAACATTACCTTTAGTGAAACCAAGCTTCAAAAGATGTTTATCCAATCTTGCATACCAAGCTCTAGGAGCTTGTTTCAATCCATATAAAACTTTCCTTAACCTGCAAACCATGTTTTTGTCATCTGAAAGTGAAAATCCATCAGGTTGCTCAATATAAACTTTCTCTTCAAGAAATCCATTCAGAAATGCACACTTAACATCCATCTGATAAACCTTGTAGTTCTTATGTGCAACATAAGAAAGCAATAATCTCACAGCTTCAATCCTAGCTACCGAAGAAAAGGCTTCATCATAATCAATTACTTCCTTATGAGAATATCCTTTACAAACCAATCTAGCTTTACTCCTCACAACTTGTCAATCTTCATTCAATTTAATCCTAAAAACCCATTTAGTTCCAATAACATTCTTATTTTTTGGTCGAGGAACTAAAGTCCATCTGTTATTCTTTTCTATCTAATCTAATTCCTTTTCCATAGCTTTCATCCAACATTCATCTTTACATCCTTTAATTATTGATGTCGGTTCAACTTGAGAAATTAAACATACCTCATCAGTTGCCAACCTTCTTCTTGTCATTACTCCTTTATTCTTGTCTCCAATGATCTAATCTTCTGAATGATTTAGCCTTACATACCTAGGAGTCTTCTGATTTTTTGTTTCCCTTCTCTGATCTTAAGTTACTGTTGAATTTTTCAGATACTGCCAGGGTAAGTGGTCAACATTATGTTCTGGTATAGATGCTACCATTTTAGTTATGATCATTTCCACTGCTAGTTCTCTCTCATAAGTTCTGATTTGACCTTTGTACTGCTCATCCACTTTGACATTAGTGCTCTCCACAATTATCTGCAATCTTTTGTTATAACATCTATATGATTTTATTTCATTAGAATAATGAAGAAATATTCTTTCATCACATCTAGGATCAAACTTTCCAATGGAATCATCTCTTTTGATATAGAATTTACTACCAAAGATTTTGAAATATTTAACTATAGGTCAATGACCAAACCATAACTCATAAGCTATCTTACCGATGTCTTCTCTGATATGAATTTTTTTAAATGTGTATACTGCCATGCTCATATCTTTTCTCCAATAGATATGAGGTAGATTAGCTTTCATCATCATAGTTCTAGCCACATCCAAGATAGTTATGTTTTTCCTTTCCACAACTCCATTCTGTTGAGGTGTCCAGGGTGCAGACAACTGTCTCCTTATCCCATGCTTCTCATAATAAGTGTTAAATTCACCGGATGTGAATTCTCCACCCTGATATGACCTTAAGAATTTAATCTTCAATCCTATCTCTGTCTCAACCTGTAGCTTTAAATATTTTAAACTTTTCAAACACTTCATATTTCTCCCTTAGAAAAGTAACCCACATCATTTTAGAATAGTCATCAATGATTAGCATGAAATATCTATCACCCTGAAATTTTTTTATTCTAGCAGGACCACATAAATCAATATGAATAAGATCAAGAACATAATTAGATTTGTCTTGTATACTCTTAAAAGAAGTTCTGACTTGTTTTCCCATTTGCCATTTCTTACATACCAGATTATAGGGCTTCACAATCTTAGGTATATCTCTAACTGCCTTAGTAGAACTGATATTTACAATGCAATCAAAATTCACATGACACAACCTCTTATTCCATAACCAAATTTCATCAATTTGGGCAATCAAACATGTCTTCTCACCGGAGTTCAAATGAAAGATGTTACCTTTAGTCTGAGTATCGATTGCAATCTCCAATCCATATTTGTTGATAATCTTGCATTTTCCATCCTTGAACTATAATTGAAATCCCTTATCCACCAATTGTCCTACAATCAAGAGATTATGTCTTCAACCTTCAACATAATAAACATTATCAGTGTTATGCTTACCATCCAATGACATAGTTCCTCTTCCCTTGATCATGCATGCTTTGTCATCTCCAAATCTAACTAGACCACCATCAAATTCTTGCAAATATAGAAACCTCCTTTTTGATGGTATGATGAAAGAATAAGTATCCGGTAGATTACTAAGAGGGGGGGGTGAATCAGTAAATAGAAAAATTGATACAAACTTCCCAAACTCAAAGTCAATCACACAAAGTAAACTTTATCAATGAAATGCCACTGTCAAGATCAATACTCATAAGAATACCGGTTGACTGTTACAACAAATTAATAGTAAACAACATCAAACTTGTAAACATCCAAATGCTTTATCATATGTGAACATACTTCATTCCTCAAAGCTTCTGGTTATCATGCCTTATCAGAAATAGTTAAGTAGTTAATCAAATCAAACATAATATCATAACCACAAAAATATTCACCACATGACACAAGTATTTATATGTGTAAAACCCAAATAGGTAAAAACCACAATGAGATGGGACTCACAAGATAATATCTAAACTCTTCTGAAGTTTGTTCTGTTAGGAGCCAAGCCTGTTAAAGCTTTTACAAAAGTCCTATTAAGAACTGATCCTATTAGAAATCACTCGGTTAAGGGATTGACTACAAATGCCTTGTTAGAAGCAAATACCCTGTAAGGAGTAACCTGAGTAGAGGATTTGAGAATCCAATCTAATGGACCACCTTGTTAGAGGATTTAAAAAGTAACCAAGCTTGTTAGAGCTTACCCGATTAGGGGATTTCAATTATGTTGTAATTGTTAGAAAACAACGGGAGTTTCTTGATCTGTCTGAATAGCACTACACTTGCTTGATTAGATCCATTTATGCTTCTATATGCCTTTACTCAAACTGCAGACTCATTCTCCAGTTCGACAACCACACACTCAACTAATTTCAGCCAACTCTTACCAACACCAAAATGAAACAAATTCATCGACCTTAAATACAAATCAATTAGGTCGGTAGCACAACAAAAATATAATCCTCTCATTGAGATTACAAACAAGTTGGTACAAGTATGATCATTGCATTTCATAGCAATCTATACACATCAATCAAGAAAACCTCAACTGCTCCTTGATTACCACTTCATCGAGCTCGGTTAACTCATCACATGCTTTGCATTAGATGCAATACATTTTTCTCATTCCCTAGAAGAACAAACACACAAATGTGCCAAAACAATTTGAACTTGTCTTCATACAATGACCATACATGTCACCATCATATCAGAAACCAACATAACCAATTCAACAACTTTAATCGGTTAGGGTTTAACAAAAACAACTGATAGGGTTTACCGGTTACATAACATAGAAGGGTTTAACCTTATACACCGGTTACCGGTTCAACTCATAAACTTACATACCGGTGTTGGTATTTTGATGATGTTGTGATTGTCATTGATGGACACACACTTGTTTTATGGTCACTTCCCTATGTATGAGTTATGCTCAATCGGTAATTGTTCCAACCGGTATTATGAATTATAGTCTTTAGACTATTGGTGCTTTGTAGAAGATGTTTACCAGTCAGAAAGAGGTATGAAGACCTCAAGCGGTTCAAGGATCCCAAAGCAGTACGAAGGAACAAAGCGATTGTTAATGTTTTCCCAATCTTCATTTTGACAAACTGGTAATTAGTAAAATGTATGAACCGGTAATCGGTAATAAACCGGTATTACTCTGTGAGAGTTACCAACCAGTATTTCTGTGATGAGTTATCATCCACCAACACTTTGGCGGTAATTTTGTGTCGTGTTACCAAATGTGTCTACATGCACTGAACCTAGGAACTTGCAATGTAATCCTATTGGACGGATATGAAATCAGATTCCTTTATAAGGACATCATGTCTAGGATTTTAGGAGTGGAAAAGGGTTTTAGAAGTGCATGAGGTTTTTGTATGTGCGATCATAGAAGAGAAGATTAGGTATGTGTGGAGAAACAGAGTGTGGAGATACTGAAGACTGAAGTAATTCTAAATGTGCATTAACAATGAGCTATCAAGGATCTAACCAAGCATATTGTGCTAGTATGTAGATCACTCACTTGTTGATTACTCACATCTTTGACAAGTCTGAAACCCTTAACCGGGTAGGCCTGGCAAAGCCTTTGTAAATCCTCTAACAAGGTGGTTCACAACTGTGGATCTGAAATCCTCTCACAAGGTAGTCTTTAACAAGACTTATCTCCTAACAGAGATCTAGATTCCTAATAGAATCTGTTTTGGTGAAGAACATTGTATGACCTCAACCGGTCTGGTTACTATTCTGCAGATGGTTACTTGTGAGTTTCAGCTCATCGTGGTTTTTCCCATTTGGGTTTCCACGTCAAAACCTCTTCTGTTATGGTGATTGTGCTCTTGTGGGTGAATGCCTTATTTGTTGTTTGGTTTGCATTTATCTTAACCAATTTGTTAGTAAATATGTTGTACTGGTTAACTGCTAAATTATTTAAGGGTTTGAGTTCAGTAATTTTTGGTATACTAATTCACCCCCCCTCTTACTATTCATCAATTGGTATCAGAGCTAACCTTTCTATAAGTTTAACCACTTGGAAGGAGATATGGGGGAATACACTGTGAGGGAGCTTACTCATCATCTCACTTAGACTGAGAAAGCCTTTGATGAACTTAAAGTCAAATATAAAACCTCTCTAGAAAAGAGAAGAGAGCATGCTAAGAAACGGATGGAGCTTACTGAAAATAGTTCTTCCGATGAAGCAGACATGGAAGCCCTTGTTGAAGAAGTTGAAAAACTGAATGAATCTAATGCTAACTTGAGAAGGGAACTGGAAGGACTGACTATCAAAATGTGCCAAGAGCTTGAGAACTGGAGGAAAGCTAAAGACCTGGTAAAAGACAAAGATCATGAGATCTCCAAGATGAAGCAAGAAATCAGTGCCCGTACTGCTCATCTCCAAGAGAGTAAAGTGGAAAAAGAAGAAATGCAAGGTGAACTAAACATTTCTATTTCTGAGAATGCAACCTTGAAGGAATCCAATGCTGCTATTTCCAAGGAACTCACTGAGTCAAAGGAAATACTTGCCAAATTCAATAAGAGTACTGTTAAGCTAGAACAAAAGCTTGAATCAGCAAAACCGGTAAAGAATACCACTGGACTTGGTTTTTCTGGTTATGAGGAAGGTGAGACCTCTAGAACAAAAGATGGAGCATCAAAGAAGAAACTGGCACCAAAGGATAAAGGTAAGCAAAAGTTTAAACCTGTTTGCTTTAATTGTCTCAAGGAAGGACATATTGCTAATGTGTGTAGAAATAAGGCTTACAATAATTTTCCTTATTTTATAAAAAATAAGCCTATATCCAATAGATTCAATGGTAACTGTTATGCATGCAACAAGTTTGGGCATAGAGCATTTGAATGCAGGTCTGTTATGCACACCGGGAGATATCTTCAAAGGACTCAAGGAGTTTTTCCTGAATCCTCTGTGAACCAGAATCCAAACCGGTATAATGCATATGACCATCAATCAGGTGGTGGTGGCTATCAAGCGACAACTAGTTGGAGAGCAACCTGTTTGATTTTCCATGGTAGCGGTCACACTGCTGCAACATGCAGGAGGAAGAATGGTAGAATGAACAATGGACCATGGAGAACACCTGGAATGGTATGCTATCATTGCAACAAATGGGGACATCCTCCCAGAACTTGCAGAATGAGAAAGAACTTATTAGATGACATACCAATCACTCTAGAAGGGAAGGTTGATGTTGAAACCGTTCAAGCAAGAATGAATATAACATGGAAAAAGAAACCCGAAGAAGTGTCACAAGATGAACCGGTTTCTGCACCTAGTGTGGAAGTCTCTAAACAGGCAAACTAAGCTTCAGAAAAGCTTAGGTGGAATAAATCAGTGAAATGTTTCGAACCCTCGGTTTACCCTGGTAAAAGACCTAGTATGTGTTACCTAACAATCGACAGAAGATTGTGAAGTGGTAAAAGGAAAATTAGGGTTTGTGCCCTAGCAGTGGGAACCAGATATCCTGAGGTCTTGAATAAATATTTTGATGAATTCAGACAAAAGATGAGCCAAAGCATGAGGATATCTAGAGACATTGTTAATAAATATAAAGAGGACATCTGCTTTAGAGCTGAGATAGGAAGAAGTAGAACCTATGGGATATGAGGTCATGTATGACATGTTAGACGGGTATGCCTCTACCCTGCTTGCCTTACCGCTTGATGGTAAGGAAAAGTGTACCGGTACCTACTTAGAGAGGATAACACCTTCGGTTGAGAACCCTAAAGAGAAAAAGGGCAAGGCAGCATCGACGGTATCGACACCGGTTACCTCAGCTTGCCCTATAGTGACCAAGCAGTCACCAACCAAAAAGAAACCGGAAGTTACTCCCACTAAATTTTTTGAAAGGAAGCGGAAGACCAAGAGCAACTCACCAGAATCTGAGGATACAGAACTGGAAGTACAACCTAAAAAGACTAGGCAGACAAGCAAGAAAGCAAAAACTACCCCTAATACACTTGCCTCATCAGCACCAGTAAATATTGATATGTCTTCTTATAAGTCGATGACACATTGTTAGAGGACTATTAAGAATATTAAAAGAAAATTGCTTAGTGATTTGAAAGAATACTTTGATGATTTTAGCGATAGTGAGAGAGAAGAAGTAGAGCGGGAAATCATCAATTATTTATGTGTTTATGACCAGTCACCATCAGACATTAGATCTGAGACACTTGATTCTTTATACAATTCTTTAGATAATAAATGGTGCATTGCCATCGAGAAAGAACAGGAGATCAGAGAGAAGATTTTTGTAGAATACTTCCCTGATGCTTCTAACTCTGAACTGTTTGAAATCATGAACCGGTACAAAGGCCTCTTCTTCATGAGAAGAAGAAGACTCTTGTTACTAGAAGGGAAGGTCTCTAAAGTGGTGAAAGATACACACCCCCATGACAAAGCCGCTCTGAGAATGCACTAAGTAGTTGAAGCCAATAGAAAGGCTTAACAGGAATTGGAAACCTGATTGAGGCATTTGATGATGAGAAAGAACAAGCTATAGAACAGGTGGACACTATTGATGTGGATGCACTGGATGGTGATGATATCACTCCAGACACAGACAAGGAGAAACAAGAGAAGGAGAAAGATGAAAAAAAGAAAGAGGAAGAGAAGAGGAAACAAGAGGAAGAGAAGAGGAAATAGGTAGAAGAGAAGAGAAAAGAAGAGGAAAAGAGGAAAGAAGAAGAAAAGAAGAAAGAGGAGGAGAAGAAGAAAGAGGAAGAGAAAAGGAAAGAAGAAGAGAAAAGGAAGGAAGAGGAGAATAAGAAAGAGGAAGAGAAAAAGAAAGAGGAAGAGAAAAAAAAAGAAGAAGAGAAAAAGAAAGAAGAGGAGAAGCGAAAAGAAGAGGAGAAGAGGAAAAAAAATGAGGAGAAGCGGAAGGAAGAAGAAAGGAAGAAGGAAGAAGAGAAGAAAAAGAAAGAAGAAGAGGAGCAAAAGAAGGCAGAAGAGGAAAAGAAAAGAGCCAAAGAGAAGAAGGAAGAAGAAAAGAGCACACAAGTGGAGACCCCAAAGGCAACCAGTGGTCAAGCCAAACTAGCTGACATCACCAGTCCTATTGACCTCCAATATACAAATGAATCAAAGCTGCTCCAAAGCATTAAGCTTGCACAAGAGTGACTGGAAGCATTAAGGAGGAAAAAGGAGCAAGATGTTATTCAAATTGCGGTTGACACTCTTACCAATTTGATTCCTAGTACTAACTGTAGACACCTAAAATTGTCATGTCTAATTAAATAAATATTTTATTTATTTAATTATCTAAGCCTAATTTTTCTATTAATTAAATAAATCTTTATTTATTTAATTAATTCATTTATCCTCTTCTAGCCTTATTTCTCATTTAAATAAATACATTTATTTATTTAAATTATCCTTTTCCTAAATTAAATAAATATTTTATTTATTTAATTATCCTCCTTTTTCTATTTATTAAATAAATATTTATTTATTTAATTAATTCATTAGCTTTTTCTACACATGACACATGTCATTCATCTCTTAATTCATACACTACCTACCTCTTTCATTATTTTGGTATTTCTTTTACCTACCCTCTAATCCTAGCCGACCTCTCTTTTTACACCTCTCAATCTTATCCCTCCATTTCATATAGTGTCTTCTATTTAAGGAGATGCTTCCTTCATTATCAAACCCTAATCATTCATTCCTAATCAATCATCCTAATCATTCATGCTAATCATCTTTTATGCAATTGACTACACTACGATCCTACTTGCAACCACATTCCGTTCTTTGTTGAGCTCTTGTGCATATAAAAATCTGAGAGCAAATATATCAAGCAAGATCAATGGAGATAGGAAGAATGGAGATCAAAAACCTATTGGACATGTGATGGTATAATCTTTGTGATTTCATTTGATTTGCATTGTCTTAGGTAATCTTCATATGTTATGGTGGATCTTGGTTGTTGTTAGGCTAGGGTTTTGTGGTTGAATTCATTTAGCCTTTCAATATTGTTATTATTGTATCCATTTTCACCATAAACATTTTGGCACGCCCCGTGGGACATAGATTTTTCTTAGATCTATGTTTTTTTTTCAGATTTTTCTAACCCTATATTGCTATTTTGTAAAACAATTTGGAGAATAACCTTGTGCAGCTAGGGTTTTGAACACAAAATCAAGATCTTGGAGAGATTCGATCATATCTCACAAACGGTTAGGAAATTTTGCACCAAATGTTTTTTACAGGTTGAAGAAAGTATCAGGAGCTCTCAAGCAAAAATTCAGAATTTTTGGAGCAAATTTTTATTTTCTATGAATTTTTTATGATTTTTCATAAAAAATTAATTTTGAGAGCAAATGAGAGAATTTTTCGGATTTTCTTATATTTTTGGAAACCTCTCATAATTCTACATAGGATCTGTTCTTTGTGATTTTAATTTTGATGCAAAATATTTCCCTAAAAATCGGATCTTTAAAAATTAGGATTTTTCCTTATTTTGATCAGATCTCACAAACGGCTACGAATTTTTCCATAAATTTTTTTATGTACATCAAAAAAAATATCAAAAAGATTCAGTAAAAATTTCAGATTTTTTGGATCGATTTTGCATTTTATATGGATTTTTTATGATTTTTCATAAAAAATTAATTTTGAGAGAAAATTAGCGAATTTTTTGGATTTTCTTACATTTTTCGAAATCTCTCAGAATTATACACAGGATTTGTTATTTTTTATTTTAAATTTGATGCAAAATTATTCTTCAAAAATCAGATCTTTGAAAATTAGGGTTTTGCATTATTTTACTCATATCTCACAAACTGCTTGGATTTATTGCAGAAAATTTTTTGTGCAGGTTTGGAAGACCATCAGTACTATTCACTAAAAATTTGAGATTTTTTGGATCGATTTTGTATTTTATATGAATTTTTTATGATTTTTCATAAAAAATTAATTTTTGGAGCAAATTAGCAATTTTTTTGGATTTTCTTACATTTCTGGAAATCTCTTAAAATTTTACAGTTGTTCTTTTTTTATGATGAATCAGGTCTTTGAATTGGTCAACAAAACGCATTGTTGAAGGCCCCTATTTCACAAAGTCTTTTGGATCTAAAATTTACCTAACTTGTGTGCTTGCAGGAAGGGGTGATCATTTGAAACAATCGATACTACTAATAAATCTTTGTTGTAGGTCCTTGGCAAGGGTTTTTGGATTTTTATTGTTTGTCTTGTTTTCATAGACTAGCAAACACTTCAATTGGTGCACTAAAATTGAATTATTGTCTTTTGTGTCTTGAGCAATAGGCTCTTTTTGTTTAATCTTTAGAGGGCCTGTCTTCCCGTGTGGTCATTAGGACTACTAGTGAGAAGAGAACGACCCAAGTGGTAGCGAGGAAAACCCACCTCATCCAAACCACTATAATCAAATGTATTCATGGTGAAAACTATGAATAACGTGTGCTGATTAGTTCATACCGACACTATGTCTCCCCATAAACCCGTTTGATCAAATTTATTTGATCATTTGTAGGGCGTAACCCCTACCGGATGGGAGCTTTCTGTATTTACAGAGCTGAAAGTGCCGCATGTATGGCCACATGAGCGGATGCCCTTACTAGCACCTTTTTGTTTTAGAAGCCCAAATCCTTCTAGTTGTTGGGGCAGGAGGTCGGATCTCTGGTAGCGGCCCACACACATACGGTTCTTAGTAGAGATACAAAGTTCGCCATGGGGAGTTTTCATGGGGACTGATGCTTGGCTGACCCGAGAAGTGAGTGCCGAGGGTGGAGCCAGTGAGGTCAAGCATCTAAGTATCCGCTCTGAATAGCGTAGCCTCGGGGGTAAAACCCCATGTGGGATCAACAACTATTGTCTTGGCCAGCCATAAGAATTGTGCTTGACTTATGTTAAACATTCAAACAATCAAGAACAAACAGCAAAACATTGTGTCTTTTGTGTCTTCAAGTGTATGCAAAACAATTTTACATCAAACAACACACTTTTCTTGGAGAGTCTAAACACTTGCAAACATTGAGTCCTCATCAGCATTGTGTCCTCTTGTCACGAAAAATAGTCAAACATTCAGATTTGGTCACAACCAACAACTTCACAAATTGGAAAAATTTTACAATCCAGCAAACAAGAGCAATCAGTTTCGGAATTCTTGAGCTTCCTAGGTTGTTTCTCCAGGTTTTCATCTAGCATTCAACTTGTCTTTGGGTCTCACATAGTCCATCATTGCTTCACATCTTACATTACATTCACATTTGTCTAAACTTGAGTCAAAAGGTCACTTGCTTGTCCTCATCATACTTTGTCAACACAGTACATACAACAACACTTTGCTAAGTGGTCCCTCATCAAGGTTTCTTACCTTTGGGTCTCATTTGGTCTTACTTAGAGTCAAGGTCAACTTACCTCATCAAGAGAAACTATCCTCTCTTTGGAAGTTACACCTACTCTACTACATACATACTTGGTCTTACACTTTGGACATTGCAAGTACACCTCAGATTCATTTACACTCCATACAACTCTTGGTCTTCCATACTCTTTCCATTTTTCATCTAGTCTCTCACATCTTGGTCAATACCTAGTTCATGGTTGAAACCCGTCTTCAAAAATGTAGGAGAGAAACTAAAGAGGCTCAAGAGTCCGCAAACATGAGTTCTTATGAGTATGACAATGAGATCTTTTTCAATTCTGATCATACTACATTACCTGACATGGATGCCTATAGAAACAATCCAAATGTTGAGAACATGGACACTATAAACAACAATGCTACACACAATGACAATGTGGACAACTTTTCAATACATTCAGCAGATGTAGAAGAATCCATTATGAATCCCCATTTCAATAGATTGGTTGAAGAAATAATGAGGAGGGATAGACAATACTTCTTACACATGATGGCACAAAGTGGAGCCAAGATACCTCATGATTTTGACATGTCTCAACTTATGGAAAACCAACCTTTGCAACAAACTCACTCCAACGTGGATCAAAGGAGACCTAATAGTGGAGGAAATAGAGGACCACACATGGGACCTGAATCACCATCAGCTTTGCTTCAAAAACCAGAGGTCCCACATACACATGGTCAAACATATGATACTCACCTTCGCAGACCATTATGGAAGTCTTATGGAGAAAAATATGCTCAATCACATATCAATGCTAAGGATCAACCACCAAAGCAATGGGATATTCCAAGGCATGCTCAAAATTTGGACACAAGGAAACCTCATGTATTGCCCCCAAATTTGACATGAGGTTTCCTTGTGTCCAAATTTTGAGCATAGAGATTGCGACCGGAGTTGTCATTCAAGGACTTAATACCAGGTGGAAGTTGGGAGAACCATTCCATAGCTTGATCACCTAAGCTTTGTGGGAATAATCTCATCAAATATGTCTCTTCTGCTGCTACCTCAATGCAAGCTGTGAAAAATTGTCTTATGTGTGCCTTAGGATCCCCTTTTCCTCTATACTTATCAAATTTAGGCGTCACAAAGTGTGTAGGAAAAGGAGGCATTGGAATGCTCTTGTCAAATGGATAAGGACATATGTCTCTCATTGTGTATGTTGGCTTCGGTGTATTTATGTCCTCCATTTTCTTTTGTAAGTCCCTGATTTGCTGCTCCAAATTGCTCTTAGGTGGAGATCGACTTCTTGGACCATATCCTATGTTTGAGGTACCCATTGGAGGAGGTGCATGTTGCATATATGGATGATATTGATCATACACATGTTCATATGGAGGAGGTCTGTAATGATGTTGCATATATGGACCACTTGGTATAGATTCATGTTGAGGAACACGATATCGACAACTCCGGTCGCAATCTCTATGTCGATGAGAATCTCTCCCCTGACTCCAACATAGGCAAATACTCCCGCAGTCAAGCAAATCAATCATGTCAGTCATGGTGGCATTCACTGTTTATCAAAAAATGCTACTAGTTGCCTAAATGCAGATGGTTATCTATCCTAGTGACACTCACTGTTCATCACAAAGTGTTGCTATTTATCCTAGTGGTACTCACTGTTCATCACAAAGTACTACGTGTGTGACACTCCCTGTTCATCACAAAGTGTTACTCACATTTGCACTTCCCGTTCATCACAAAGTGCTGCTCATATTTTAGTACTCCCTGTTCATCACAAAGTACTTTATCTTGGTACTCACTGTTCATCACAAAGTGCCTTGATCTATCCTAGTCTTCTTAGAGGACCTGCTTGAGTGTATCCTCTCAGCAGCTTATCCGACAGCGTATGTTCATCACAGAACTGCCGATTTGACCTAGAAGATGCAAATTCATACTTTTCAAACGCAAATGCGCTTACATGACATAAACGTGCATTTATTACATTACCTAGCATGCATTAATGACAACAATAAATGTATCAAAGTACGAGGAGGTTTTGTGGTACTCACCGGCTCTCCTGCCTCTGCTGGCCTCTAGAATCAGCGAACACGGTCGAATCTGTGAACAAAAGCCATCGCTACTGACTGTTGCTGCTTTATTTTCGCTCTGCACTATGCTCTTGTGAATGTGTAGATGACAATGAGGATGTATTTCCCCCCGTGGTCTATCTTATAGACTACCCCTAGCCTTCGTTTCCCGAGTCAGTCTTCTTTATCCCATGACTTTGTCACTTTATCCGGTCAGTCCATTCTAGCCTCTCTTTCTTATCGAGAGATTGTCTGCAATCTTTTCAGACATTTTCATCCAATCTCTCGAGGGGGCATATCATTCCCATTCTGGGGCAAC
This sequence comes from Cryptomeria japonica, assembly GCF_030272615.1. Classification (NCBI taxonomy): domain Eukaryota; kingdom Viridiplantae; phylum Streptophyta; class Pinopsida; order Cupressales; family Cupressaceae; genus Cryptomeria; species Cryptomeria japonica. The sequence goes on from NC_081407.1 coordinate 924,756,791, forward strand.
TCTGTATCAGTTCATCTTATCTTCTTTGAAACAACGTGACAAGCCGCATTATCTCAAAGAGGGGCAAAATGTAGACACCTAAAATTGTCATGTCTAATTAAATAAATATTTTATTTATTTAATTATCTAAGCCTAATTCTTCTATTAATTAAATAAATCTTTATTTATTTAATTAATTCATTTATCCTCTTCTAGCCTTATTTCTCATTTAAATAAATACATTTATTTATTTAAATTATCCTTTTCCTAAATTAAATAAATATTTTATTTATTTAATTATCCTACTTCTTCTATTTATTAAATAAATATTTATTTATTTAATTAATTCATTAGCTTTTTCTACACATGACACATGTCATTCATCTCTTAATTCATACACTACCTACCTCTTTCATTATTTTGGTATTTCTTTTACCTACCCTCTAATCCTAGCCGACCTCTCTTTTTACACCTCTCAATCTTATCCCTCCATTTCATATAGTGTCTTCTATTTAAGGAGATGCTTCCTTCATTATCAAACCCTAATCATTCATTCCTAATCAATCATCCTAATCATTCATGCTAATCATCTTTTATGCAATTGACTACACTACGATCCTACTTGCAACCACATTCCGTTCTTTGTTGAGCTCTTGTGCATATAAAAATCTAAGAGCAAATATATCAAGCAAGATCAATGGAGATAGGAAGAATGGAGATCAAAACCCTATTGGACATGTGATGGTATAATCTTTGTGATTTCATTTGATTTGCATTGTCTTAGGTAATCTTCATATGTTATGGTGGATCTTTGTTGTTGTTAGGCTAGGGTTTTGTGGTTGAATTCATTTAGCCTTTCAATATTGTTATTATTGTATCCATTTTCACCATATACACTAACCTCCCCAGTACCGATTCCTCTCTGGCCCAACTAAAGCTTCTATGTACAATTATAGAGGAACAGGTACAATGCCTGGAAGAAGTTGTTGAAGCTAATGCACTGAAGAAGCATCAAAAGGAACTAAACACTACCTTAGTAAAGAAACTGAACGACCTCCGGTCTGAACTTCTGAAACATCAAAAGAACATAAGAGATGCTATGGATGAGGGCAAGCTACTGTTAAGTAAAATCAGCCAACCCCATCTATTTTGTGATGATGTGCTTGCACAAAAAGATAAATTGCAATCTGATTTGCAGGCATACATAAGTACCTTTAAGACGCCCTATTATTATTATTTTACTACAAATGGGCAAACTGTGCACTGGTATCAGCTTCAGTTTGCCAGAATAGAAGTGGAGATTAGCAACTGGGCAAGAGATTTGCAAGAGCTTCAACTGGTTTTATTACCTAAACTAAAAATTCTTCAGAAGTGCTTTCTTAATCTAGAAGCATTAACAACCACTCAAGAGATGAACACAATTGATGCCATGGAAGAACAGGTATCACAGATGCAGACGGAAAGTGAGGTTGCTACCTCATTACTAGAGTCATGGTCATTATCCATGAACACTTTTATGCAGGATTTTAAATCAGTTTTTGATAAGTTTCACTCATTATTGTCATAAACACTTATTTATTTTAATGATAATGAGAAACAGGGGTTATTCTGCAGTACTTTGTCATTGTTGGCAAAGGGGGAGTAGTATCTAAAATTTTGGTGAATGTTATGTATACTTTCATGTTATTTCTTTAAGGGAGTAGTATACATTGTATTTTCTGCAAAAAGGGATAGTGTATATGCTTAGGGGAAGTAATTTTGATTATAACATATTTTTGTTGTAAAACACTTAGATGTAAAAAATTTCCTAAGTGTTGCCATCAATGCCAAAGGGGGAGATTGTTGGCAAGTTGATGATGTTGTGATTGCCATTGATGGACACACACTTGTTTTATGATCACTTCCCTATGTATGAGTTATGCTCAACCAGTAATTGTTCCAACTGGTATTATGAATTATAGTCTTTAGACTATTGGTGCTTTGCAGAAGACGTTTACTAGTCACAAAGCGGTATGAAGACCTCAAGCGGTTCAAGGATCCCAAAGTGGTATGAAGGAACAAAGCGGTTGTTAACATTTTCCCAATCTTCATTTTGACAAACCGGTAATTTGTAAAATGTATGAACCGGTAATCGGTAATAAACCGGTATTACTCTGTGAGAGTTACCAACTAGTATTTCTATGATGAGTTATCATCCACCGACACTTTGGTAGTGATTTTGTGTCATGTTACCAAATGTGTCTAGATGCACTGAACCTAGGAACTTGCAATGTGATCCTATTGGACTGACATGAAATCAGATTCCTTTATAAGGACATTATATCTAGGGTTTTAGGAATGGAAAAGGGTTTTAGAAGTGCATGAGGTTTTTGTATGTATGATCACAGAAGAGAAGATTAGGTCTATGTGGAGAAACAAAGTGTGAAGATACTGAAGACTGAAGTAATGCTAAATGTGCCTTAACAATGAGCTATCAAGGATCTAACCAAGCATACTGCGCTAGTATCTAGATCACTCACTTGTTGATTACTCACATCTTCAACAAGTCTGAAACCCTTAACTGGGTAGGTCTGGCAAAGCCTTTGTAAATCCTCTAACATGGTGGTTCACAACTGTGGATCTCAAATACTCTCACAAGGTAGTCTTTAACAGGACTTATCTCCTAACAGAGATCTAGATTCTTAACAGGATATGTTCTGGTGAAGAACATTGTATGACCTTAACCGGTCTGACCTTAACCAGTTTGGTTACTATTCTACAGGTAGTTACTTGTGAGTTTCAGCTCACCATGGTTTTTCCCATTTGGGTTTCCACGTCAAAACCTCTTGTATTATGGTGATTGTGCTCTTGTGGAATAATGCCATATTTGTTGTTTCGTTTGCATTTATCTTAACCAGTTTGTTAGTAAATTTGTTGTATCGGTTAACTGCTAAATTGTTTAAAGGTTTGAGTTTAGTAAGTTTTGGTATACTAATTCACCCCCCCCCCTCTTAGTATTCATCAACCGGTTGATAATATCCTTCACAAAGTTCTTCCTACCGGTTACAAGGCAATATCAACAATAACAACAATATCAACAATATCATTACTGGTTCAATTGACATCAATGACAACATAACATATCATTAATGCAATCTTCATGCAAATGCCAACAATCTCCCCCTTTGGCATTGATGGCAATACAAATATCAACACCATTACTTTTTTGTTGTGATTGTGAATATGAATCCTGGTTTACATTACCAAGTATTCACATGATCTCTCTGTCTTTAGTCTATCACTGGTTTTCCTTCTCATAATCACATAATTCTTCTCCCCCTTTGACAACAATGCCAAATTGAAAGTAAAACATGTATTGTTAAATTTTCACTGTGCATGAACAACATACTGCAACTTGATGCTCCCCCTATGGAATACATCCACTTCTACATTAACCCTTGTAAAATTATGCAATTAATTCAGAGATTGACGCAGTCAACGTCATGCTCAACTAATTTTATGAAGAGGGACAACCCCTAATTGACTTCAAAGATACTCAAAAGTAGTCTTAGGCAGAGGTTTGGTAAAAATATCTGCAAGCTGCTCCTTGGTAGAAACATGCTCTAGGATAACATCTTTACTCTGAACTTTTTCCCTCAAGAAATGATACTTCAATTAAATGTGCTTGGTTTGTGCGTGCAAAACAAGATTCTTGGAAATATTTATGGCACTTGTATTATCACATAAAATATTTATAGGTTCTGAAATCTTCATCTTAAAACCTTCTAAAATGTGCCTCATCCAAATAGCCTATGTGCAATTCATATAAGCTGCAACATACTCAGCTTTAGCAGTAGATTATGAAGTACAACTCTACTTTTTACTACTCCATGAAACAAGCCTTCCTCCAAGAAAAAATGCTCCATCAGTTGTGCTTTTTTGGTCATCAACATTTCTTGCCCAATCAGCATCTGTGTATGCCTTCAAATCAAATTTTCCTCCATATGGATACCATAATCCATAGTCAGCAGTACCTTTCAAGTATCTAAAGATTCTCTTGGTTGCTATCAGGTGTGTCTCCTTAGGATTCTTCTGGAATCTAGCAACTATGCCAACCGCATGGGCTATGTTTGGTCTGTTGTGAACAACATATTGCAATTTTCCAATCATTGACTTGTATTCCTTCTCATCAATAGACTTAGATTCATCTTCCTTGGACAACTAACAACCTGTAATCATTAGTGTTCCAACTAGTTTATAGTCACTCATGCCAAATGTCTTCAAAACTTCTTTCACATACTTCAATTGTGTAATGAAAATACCATTCTTCATTTGTTGTATCTGCAAGCCTATGAAATTTTTTATTTCCTCTACTAAAGACATTTCAAACTCATTTTTTATTTCATCTGCAAAACTGTTGCTCATGACATCATTACCTCCAAATATAATATCATCAACAAATACTTCACTGACCAACATTTCATCTCCTTCAAACTTGAGATATATGTTACTATCATCACTGGTTTTCAGAAAGCCTATCTTCATTAGATGTGTATGAAGCCTTTCATACCATGCTCTGGGTGCCTGCATTAATCCATATAAAGCCTTATGCAATATGTATACCATATCTTTCTCATAAGTCAAAGAATAACCATCTAGTTTCTCTATGTTTACCTCTTCTTCCAATATCCCATTCGAGAATGCAAGCTTAACATCCATCTGATATACCTTGAACTTCTTATGGGCTGCAAATGAAAGTAAAGTTTTGACACCTTCCCTTCTTGCTACTAGTGCAAATTTTTTGCCATAATCTTATCCTTCTTCTAGCACATAACCCTTGTAAACTAATCTTGCCTTTTTGTGAACTACAACACCATCTTCATTCAACTTGTTCCTGAATACCCATTTAGTACCTGTAACATTCTTATTTACTGGTCGGGGTACTAGGGTCCAAGTGTTGTTCTTCTCAATTCAATCCAATTCCTCCTCCATATCTTTAACCCAATGATCATCACCAAATGCCTCCTTAGCAGTTCTTGGTTCAATGGTGGAGATCATGCAAGAATTCTCTTTGATTCTTCTCATGGTTAGTACTACAACATCCTTATCTCCAATAATCTGCTCATGATTGTGATTCAATCTCACATATCTAAGAATAACATGATCATTATCTTTAGGTTCAGCTTCTTCATTGTCATCATTCTCTTCTGAATTTATCTATTCCAGTTGAACTAGTGCATCAGAATTTGCTTTTTCGGTTTTAGATTTCACAATTTCAGGTTCCAAAAACAAAATGCAAGGATCTTCATCTTTTTTCTCTGAACTGGTTCCTTCTGAGACTTTAGGAAATTCATCCACTCGAACAACAACACTCTCAACAATTCTCTGTGTCTAGTTGTTAAAACATTTGTAGGCCTTACTCTTGGTGGAATAGCCAAGAAATATGCCTTCATCACTCTTAGACTCAAATTTGCTAATGTAATCACCTATCTTAATAAAACATTTCCTTCCAAATATCTTAAAAAAGATAACATCAGGTGATCTTCCATACCAATATTCATAAGGAGTCTTTTCCTTACCTCTCTTTACTAGAACCCAGTTCATTGTGTAGACAACTATGCTAATAGCTTCTCTCCAAAAGGTTTTCGCTACATCTCCTTGTATCAACATTGTCCTAGAAGCTTCAACAACTGACCAATTGTTCCTTTCTGTGATACCATTTTGTTGTGGTGTCCTTGGTGCATAAAGATGTTGTTTGATACCATTCTCTTCACGGTACCTAGTGAATTACTCAGAAGTAAATTCACCGCCTTGATTTGTCCTCAAACATTTTATCTTCTTACCGCTCTCTTTCTCGGCTAAGGCCCTGAATGCCTGAACTTACCAAAATCTTTAGTCTTATCTTCAAGAATGTGACCCACATCATCCTTGAGCAATCATCAGTGAGAATCATGAAATATCTATCACCTTGAATGCTTTTTGTTCTTATTGGTCCACAAAGATCTGTATGAACTAAATCTAAGAAGTGCTCTGCTGAAAAGGATTTTCTTTTGAAATTTGAAGAAGTCATCTTTCCTAACTAACATTCTTTGAAAAGAGCATTAATCGGTTTGTCTAATTGAGGCAAACCTCTCACTGTCTTGGAATTACTCACTTTAATAATGATATCATAGTTTATATGACAAAATTTCCTATGCCAAAGCCAGTTATCATCTATTTTTGCAATAAAACAGTTGCTAACTTTAGAATTAAGGTGAAACGGGTTACCTTTAGTTTGCTTCCCGGTTGTAATCAATTCACCTGTGTTGTCAAATATTTTGCACATATTGTTGTGTCTGTGAAGTGTGATACCTGCAGATGCAACACAGACACTCAATAGATCATTACAAGCATGGTTAGCAAATAATAAGCAAATAAAGATGAACCACCAAAAAGTGACCTATCGCCTCCTAAGAGATGGGAGTGTGGATTTGCTCTTAGATCTAGATAAGCAATCCCAGTGACTTGACTACACCTAGATGGAGGATTTGAAATGATAATGATATGCAAAGATGAGATTGATTATACTAGATTTATCCAAGAGACTAATTAAGCTAATGATATGCATGATTAAGCTATGATGATGATGCAATTAAGCTAGAAAAGAAATTGATTAAGCTACATGATTCAACAATTATGCTAGAAAATGATCAAATTAAGCTAATGCAATTTCTTATAATAGTAATGCTCAAATGATATGCCTATAGTAACAATTCCTAAATTGATAATAAGATGGGATCCTTTGTGCTCCAAAATTAGGGATATTTATAGGATTTCCAAGGCCAGGGGTGAAGTGGAAAGAATCAACGATCAAGATTGAGTCTGAAGATATCAAGGGTGAAATTGGAGGAGGTTGGAGAAGAGGTTGGAGGAAGGGACACTTGTCATCTCTGTGGTGACAAGTGTCAAGGAGATTTTCTCATAAAAGGGCAAGTGTCCAAGAGAGGAGACATGTGGCCAAAGTGCCATGTGTCTCAAGGGAAGAATATCCACACCATAGAAGGTTAGGATAAGGAGGTTAGGATGTGCAAGATAGGATAGGGTTGGTTAAACGCAAGGTTAGGTGGAATGGGTTAGGTTAGAGGGATGGTTAGGTTAGGAGGTTAGAAGTTAAGAGGCATGTGGGTAATTTGAATTTAAAAATTCAAATAATAAGAAAAGGCAATTTTAACTTTCAACAACTCATAAATTGATTTGTTTTAATTAATTAGGGGATTAGAAGAATTGATTGAAATGGAGGGAGGATTAATTAAATTGAATTAATTAATCAAAGGGGACTATGTAAATGAACCTATTAAATAAATCCTTAGATTTATTAATAAGTAGATAAAAGGGAGAATTTAATCGAATTGTCTAATGAGTTTAATTAAATTAGGAAGGGAGATTAATTAATAATTGCTTATTTAATTAATTATCTTCAGACCATTTTTAGGTGTATACATTTTGCCCCTCTTTGAAGCAAGGTGTGATGACACATTGATTCAAAGAATAATCTCATTTTGATGATGATATTGGTTCGATAGGATGCCCCAGCCATTGATTGATAAATTGTGGTATGATGATGCCCCCTCGGGAGATCAATAGAGATAATTGTCCTTTAGAGTTTTTGGATCTTTGCAAAATGATTTGATGTCTACAACCATGGTTGATAAAAGTGCGAGTTCTATGATCACGGTTATGTGGTTCTTGATTATTGATAAAGTTTGATTGATTAGATTGATAAGATCGAGATTCAGTCTGGTTTCAGGAATGACACCTCCTATATAAGATAAAGATGATCAAAGCGTTTGGTTTCAGGAATGATATATCCTGTATAAGACTTGATCAGAACGTCTAGTTCTAGGAAAGATACATCCTGTATAAGACATGATAGGATAGATTAGATGTGATCGGTTGATAAAATTGATAAGGTTGATTGGATAAAGAACTGACAGTTTGTTGAAATCAAGTTGCTGGAAGATTCAAATATGTTAATGTTGGTTCTGTTGAGAGGGGAATATAAGATTTTCACTGGGTCGATAATATCTGGAGAGAGATGAATCATCATTCTGATTGTGTATACACTTATGATGATACCTTGATGATTCCTGCGATAGATTTAACCTTGGATAAAATGAGCATGTGGGATCCCATGCAAGAATGAAATGCAAGCTAAATGCAAATGCCAATGCAAATGAAGTGCAAAGCTATGATCGGACCAGTCACTAGGTTAATGCATTTTGTCATCATTGAGATTTTTTAAATGTGGGAAGTGAGTGCAAATATCAATGGTATAATTAAACCATGATGACCTGAGCATGAATTTCCTGGATTTTGATATTGCAAGTTAGCACAAGCATCGAGGTATAATTGAACCAAGATGACCTAAGTGTTGCTTGTGTAAAACAGGCAGTATTAATCATTTCAATATGCAAACCAGAAATGTCTTTGATGATACTCCGATGATCATGTCCTAAGACAAATTTGTACATATTAATGATTAATTTACAGATAGCAGGCAAGAAAAATATCATGTTCCTTCCTTGTTCCTCTAGTCAAAGACATCCTGGAGTCACTCAGAAATCATGATAGCGAAAATCAAGATTGAAAAGTTGAACAATCATGCTAAAATCATTATCCAAAAGATATCATCCATTGAAAAGTGTATGATGTGCTTAGATTGACTTTGTGATAGTTTAATAGTTGATAATTTTATCTTGTGTTCAATGTTGGATGTGTCTCAATTTTTGCTTGATAAGGGTTGCCTAACTATTGTTCTTCCTATTTGATTAAGCTCAAAATGATAAAAAAATTTGCCCCCAGCTAGGTGTAGGATTTTGCCCCAAGTCTAAAAACAAATTCAGTATGATATACCCAATGATCCAAACCATGGCAAGAAGCCACCTAGGATGCCTACATATGTACAAAGGCTTTATTATGGATATGAACAACGTTGATGGAAAAGAATGCAAGCGGAAGGAAGCATGAACTAATAGATGGAAGAGCTAGTTGATAGATAGCCCCTGTTCGCCAGGTTTTCACCATCTGTTTTTATTGCACTTTTTCTCATTTTTGACTTTTTTTGGATTTTCCTATTTTTTTACTTCTTTGGATTTTTCTACTTTTTCAGTGTTTTTGGATTTTTCTGCTTTTTCATTGTTTTTGGATTTTTCTTCTTTTTCACTGTTTTTGGATTTTTCTTCTTTTTCAAACATAAAACTTCTTTAGATGCATGCTATTGATGGGTTCCTCGAGCTAATCTCCATCCTATGTTGATAGTTGATATGCTCCTAACCCAAATACTATTGTGACCACAAATGGATCTAACCAGTTTGGTTAAAACCTTCCTTTCTTTTCTCGATTTGCCTAGTTGCATGGATTTTCCTTTAGTACTAGTTCCTGAACTTGAAAGACTCATGGTTTGACCCTGTGATTATAAATTCAACACATTCTTTGCTGATATACCTTTAAATTATCAAAGGCATTTTTTCTTCATTCATGGATCAATTATAACTCCTGCAATCTAGATACTCGTTGTTCTCAATTTGGGATAAGACCTTTTAAAGATACTCATAGAGAAGGTATCTCCACTTCTATTGGTAGTATTACTTTTGATCCATAGACAAGAGAGAAAGGTGTGGTACCTATTGGTGTGTGGATACTAGTAGGGTAGGCCCATAGAGCAGGGTTCAATTGAATATGCCAATCTCTGCCAGCATCATTCACTGTTCTTTTCAAGATTTTCAAAATAGTTTTGTTTGTTGCTTCTGCTTGCCCATTCCCTTGTGGATAGTAGGGTGTAGAAAATTTGTGTTGGATCTTGAATTTCTTGAACGGTCACCCATTATAAATGATAATGGTCATTGGGTATTCCATAGCGATAGATGATGTAGTTCAAGATAAATGCAGCAATTTGTTTTCTTGTGATATTTGTGAGAGGTACTGCCTCAATCCATTTTGTGAAATTTTTGTAGCTACAAGGATGAATTTGTGACCATTAGATGAAGAAGGATTTATCTTTCCTACTAGATCAAGACCCCATTGACAAAAAGGCCAAGATGTTGCCAAAGTATGAAGTTCTTGTGCTGGTGCATGAATCAAATTCCCATGGATCTGATATTGTTTGCATGTTCTAGCTATCTGAAAAGAATCTCGTTCCATAGTTGGCCAATAATAGCCCAAGTGTATGAGTTTTTTTGAAAGGGTAAGACCACTTGAATGGGTGCCAAAAATGTCATTATGGATTTCATGTAAGGCCTTCTCATATTCTTCTTATTTGAGACATCTTAAAAGAGTACCGTCTAGACCTCGTTTACACAGGGTATCCGCGACAAGAGTATAATGGGAGGATTGGCAAATAAATTTTCTGTTTTGATTTTTTGATAAGTTAGGAGGGAGGATATTATCTTTCAGGTATGTGTAAGTTTGGCCATAATGGGGGGAATCAAGTCCAACAAGGTGATAAATAGTTTGGGAATCAGGACAATTATGAGTAGGGTAAAATAACTCTTCCACTAGGAATTCATAACGCTGTTGATTTTCCTATGTCTAAAGTAGAGAAGCAAGTGTTGCCATGGCATCTGTTGCTTTATTGTTATTCCTTGGAATCTGCTGAAAAGTTATTTCTACAAAGTATTTCTTGATATCATCAACCATCTTCTTATAAGGCATTATATTTTCATCCTTTGTTTGATAATCATTGTTGATTTGATTGATGATGAGCTGAGAGTCTCCAAAGACTTGAAGATGTGTGATGTTCCCTTCTATAGCCATTTTGATACATGTAACCAAAGCTTCACATTATGTTGTATTGTTGGTGCATGGAAAGCTTAATTTGTATGCTTTCGGAATTGTATGACCTTGTGGTGTGATGAATAGAATACATTCTCCTGATCCATGTTGTGTATATGAACCATCAAAGTATAATTACCATGTTTTTGTTGTGACCGTTAGGATATCAACATCGAGAAATTCAATCTGCAAAGGACGATTATCCTAAAGCGGTGCCTCGGCTAGTTGGTCTGCAATGATTTGTCCCTTGATAGCTTTTTTGTCAACATACTCAATATAAAACTCACTCAGGATCATGATCCAATTTTCTAATCTTCCTGTTAATGTTGCCTTGCTGAGTAAATACTTCAATGGATCATTTTTAGCTATTAACTTGATGAAGTGAGATAGTAGATAGTGTCTTAATTTTTTAGAAGCAAAAACTACCACCAAGCATTCTTTTTCTATTGGTGAATAGTTGATCTTGTATCGCACTAATTTTCTACTGATGTAGTAGATGGCTTGCTCTTTTCCTTCATTATCCTATTGTGCTAGCACAACTCGTAATGATACTTTGATGGTCGATACATAGAGTAACAACAGATTTCCTGGAATTGGTGACATTAGGATGGGTGGTTACATGAGATATGCCTTGATCTTGTTGATTACATCCTCACATTGATGGTCCCACTTGAAATGAACATTTTTATGCAATAGATGAGTAAATGGTTGACATTTATCTGCTAGCTAAGCAACAAATCTTTTGATTGACTAGAGTCTTCCTTGGAGTGATCCGAGTTGACTTATATTCTTGGGAGATGCCATCTCCATGATTTCTTTGACCTTAGCTGGATCTACTTTGATACCACTAGCTAAAAAAATGTATCCCAATAGCTCTCCTGAAGTGACACCAAAGGCACATTTCTTAGGATTGAGTCGTAGCTTATACTGTTCTAACATGTCAAAGATCTTTTCTAGTATTCCTATATGGTCTTCTCTATTGTATGATTTGGCCAAGATGTCATCCACATAATCTTCCATGAATGTATGCATCATGTCATGGAATATCATTGTCATAGCTCTCTGATATGTAGCACCTGCGTTCTTTAGTCCAAAAGGCATGACGTTCCAGCAGAAAATGCCCCATGGACATGTGAAAGCTATCTTTTCTTGATCTTCAGGTGCTATTTTAATCTAATTGTATCCAGAGAAACCATCCATTAGAGAAAACATAGAGTTTCTAGTCGTTGAATCTACAATGATGTCAATGTTAGGCAAAGGAAAGTCATCCTTTGGACATGCATTATTAAGATCTTTGAAGTCTGTGCATATTTTAATACTTTTATTTGGTCTGGAAATAGGAATGATGTTGGATACCCATTGAGGATAAGCTACAAGTCTAATGAATCTGACGTCCAGTAATTTATTTAGTTTTGCTTTGACTAGAAGAGCAATATGTGGATGCATTTTCCTTAAAAAATTTTTAACTAGTTTGGCTCCTGGATTGAAATTTAAGTGATTCATAATAAGCTCTGGATCCAACCCCAGCATGCCTGCATATGACCAGGCAAAATTGATTTGTCATCATTTGAAGAATTCCATATATTGTTGAATTTCTTCTTCTGATAGAGAAGTTGTTGGATGTAGGATCTTTGGTTTCTCTGTTGTCCCAATGTTAACTGCCTCTGTTGGTTCAATCAAAATGGATGACGTTTCTTGATAGTGTACAGGTAAAGTGTCAAATCTCCCATCTTCTGGTGCTTTGAGGAGGTTTTCACCATTAGATGCATCCTTTCTTTTTACTTTTCCCGATCTAATGTTGCCAAGAAATGGTTTTTAGCATTAGACCTGATATTATTTTCTTTATTTACCTTTTTACGACTGAGAGATTTGGCACCCACTTGACTGGAAGATGCGTTGCTAAAATACCTGGTGAAAGTTGTTGTGGGTTTGATTGCATTAAGATATATGGATATGGCATGGTCATTCGGAAAGGTATCAATGGCACCATGTCCTTCATTTTCCCAATCAATAAGTTCGGGGCGGATTAAAGGTAGGGGGTCATCAGTTTGAGATGTTTTGAGAGTATCAAGGGTCATGATGGATGTATCAAAACTTTTGATATGCATGTCAATGTCTAGAACGGTACTCTCCTAAGAATGACCTCTCACAAGGAGCTCTTGATCATCCTCGATTAAATCCAAGTCAATCGAATGTGATTCTAATTCAAGTGAACTAGCTCCTAGCATTTTCCCTGCATACGTGTGAACTACATCGACTCCTACATCTTCTTCAAAGCAATTTTCTTCAGTTGATTCTTTAGAGTGATAGGAATCCCATTCTCATTAGTTAGAATCTATCTTACTTGTAGCTTGCAATCTACAAAATTTTTTATATAGTATTTGATTTGAATCTTCATCTTTTCTTGCTATATCTTTTCTTCTTTCATATTCAACCTCTTCTGGACTAAGATTGAGTTATGTCAACCTTTCTATGAGCTCTCCTTGATTAGTATTATGTTTGTGCTTGTTTTGATTGAGATTTAAGGTTGTTTGGGAGGTGCTTTTAGTTTGTTTTTCCTGTTGATTTGAAGCTTGCTTCTTTTCCCATTTCATGTTTGCTTGTGCCTGTTGTTTAGCTGATGTTTCTTCTCTTTCAATTTCTAGTTGTTCTTGTCTATTTTCATATTCCTCTTATTGTTGGCTAAAAGATATGTCTTCTGGTAGAGTAGCTTGTCCATACCCTAAGCCTACTTTGTCTGTAGCCTGTTGAGTGTAAGGTTGGATAGGTTCTGATATACCTTCTTTTCTTTTCCCTATAGGACCTATTCCAGTGTATCCCATTTTTCTGAGAATGTTGAATCCTTTTCCATACTTTTCTGTAGGTATGCGGACATTGTTGATCTTTTGTTGAACTTCTTCATCCTTGTATAGCCACTGTAGCACATCTTTGTCTTATGTTTCCTCTGATAAGGTTCCAACACTAACAAATGCTCCATTAAATAATAGAAGATGTTTCACAATTAGTTTTTGTTTAGAGTTTGATGGTTTTCCAAAGGATTTAGGAGAAAGTGGAAATTGTGATATTGAATATTATCCATTCCCTCTATCTCTTAGCTGCATTTGTTTTTCCATACTTGAAAAAATCAAGGCAAATGATTTTTCTTTGGATTGTGTGTTTGAAGATGATGCCTCCCTATTATGAGGAACAATGACTTCTTGAGCTGGTTTGAGATTACTACAATACTGAAATGGATTTGAATCTGCTGAGATCATGATTTCCTACCCATTGTAGGGAAATTTTAGGCACTAGTACTATGTGGATGGAACAACTTGTATGTCATGTATCTAAGGTTTTCCCAAGAGTATTTTGTATGATAAGTCCAAGTCTAGAACTTAGCATGTTATGTCTTTCTGTAAAGGTCCCACTCTTATGGGTAACATCACAATTTCTTTAGAGGAACACTCTTCTTCATCATAGGCTTTAATGGTGATCTTTTTCCGAGGATCAACTGCATCTTCTGAATAACCTATAGCATGGACTATACTCAAAGAGAAAATATTTAGGCCAACTCCTCCATCTATTAGGACATGTTTAACTCATGTCTTATTAATGATTTTGATATGCAAGGGAGCATTATGGGGATGTTGCAAGGACATGTCGTCTTCTTCGGTGAATGATAAGTAGTGAGGGGTTGTGAGGTGTCCCACCATGGTTTGGAATTGATCTATATCTAGATCTCTAGACACTATTGTATCTACTAATTCTCTTTCAAGAATTTCTTTGTGTGCAGGTGAAAGCTTTAAAAGTTCTAAGATGGATATTTGTGTGGGTGTTTTCTACAATTGCTCCACTAGATTATATTGTTTTGTAGTGGATGATATGTTTTTTGTAGGACCTGGCAAAACAACTTTAGCTTATCTTCTTGTGATAGCATGAGAAGGTTCTTGATTTTTCTTTTCTTTAACTTCAATCACATTTACCATAGTATCATATGTATGAGTGTAGTTTACCTTCGCTTTACCCTTACTATTATTTATTGTTGATGATTCACCCTTCTCATAGTTTGGAAGAGGAATTTTAAAAGTTGTATGAGATTCATTTGTTGTATATCCATCCATAGTTATTACTCCATTATCAATCAAATATTGGATGACATGTTTCAACCATTGACAATTATCTATGTGATGCCCCTTGTTTCGATGGAAATCACAATAATGGTTATCATTCCACCAAGGGAGTTTTACTTGATGTTTGTAGTTCCTTTCTTTTGGCAAAGTAATCAATTTGTTTGTGAGAAGTGTCTTTAGTGCTGACCCAAGGGGTTCACCAATGTTTGTAAATTGCCTTGGAAAGAAATTTTTGATAGTTGCTTTTTGGTGATTGTTATTTTGCTGAGCCACTACTGACTGATTGGATAAATTAAAAATCAGTTGCTTTGGTTTCACATTGTTGTTATTCACTATTCCATCATTGACGACATTATGATTTTTATTCCAAAACTTTGGCTTATCATTGTTGTTGTTGTTAATGTCGTTAGGAGGGTGAAATCCTTTTTTCAACTCACCTTTCTTTATCATGGCTTCCTCCATTTTGATTCCATTATCAATCATCTTTCCAAAAATTTGATGTCCTTGCATTTTTAGATGATAACTCATTTGATCATTTAGGTTGTCAATGAATATGTCCATTTTTTCATACTCTGGCACTGTACAAGGATATCATGAAGCTAACCATCTCCATCTCTATTAAAATGTCATGAAAGGCTCTCCACTCTTTTATTTGGCATTACATAGGTATAGCATTGTTACTTCATGTTTTATGTTGTAAGAGTATTGTGAAACAAACTTATCCACCAATTTTGAGAATGATCTAATCCCAAGTGGAAGTTTGAAGAACCATTCCATAGCTAGTCCAGTTAAGCTTTTCAGAAATAATCTCATCAAGTAGATATCCTCATGTGCAAACTCCATACTCATTGTGCAAAATTCTCATATATGATCTTGGGGGTCAGTGCTTCCATCATATTTTTCATATCTAGGAGTTTCACAACCTATAGGAAATGGTATCATGTTTAGATTTTTGTCGAATGGATAAGGACAGATTTCTTGAAGTGAGTAGCTTCTAACATTTCCTCTCTGCATATCTTGTATTTGTGTTTGTAGTGTTTGTATTTTTTGTGTGAGAGTTGTGATAGGATTATCAACATGATTTATTCTTGCATAACCATGAATTTTGTATTCTAGGAGGATCTTGATCTCTTCTTGTATCATCTCTACCCCTTCTTGTATCCTCATTGGATTGAACGTTATTTAGAATTTCCACGTCATCCCTTTTGGGAATGTAAGTTTCCTCATTGGTTCTGGTGTTACTAGGAATTGACGTGTCATTCATTTTGAGACCAAAAATATCCTCATATTGTTCATTATTAGGGGGGGGTCACTTCTCTTTTGTGTCAATTTGTTCACATCAAAATCTTGGAGGAGTGTAGCACCAATTCTTTCTAACATTAGGAAATATTTTTCTTTGTCTCCCTCCAATATTTTCTCCATAAATTTATTGAATTGAGGATTTTTTTGATGTCACTGACATGTTGTTCTATTATTTCTTCTTCAACTTGTATTTCATCTTCGTGTTCCATGGTTCTATGATCTTCAATTATTTCCAATGTTTCTATTTCCGTCTCTACGATCTTTCGTCTCTGAGCCCTAGTTAAAATGGGCATACACGTGTGTTATATATTGTGCTAGGATTCAATTGTCCAAAAGTTGTTTTGATAAGTGATCAACTGTCAATGTAAATGTGATAAAGTGATATGACACAAAAAGATGATTCAAGTGTTTAAAAGTTTGTAAGTTTTTTGATCTTCAGTTTTGTAGTGCAATGATGATGATTTTGATCAAACCAAGTCCAATAGGAATGATATATCCTACGATGTGGGATGAGGTTATCCTAACCAAACATTGTAGTTTCATGATAGAGGATGATAGATCCTGATGAGAAACTATGTTTTGAGTGATCGGTTTATCAAAGAAGGTGATAATGCACTTTGAGATATTAGATCTTTAACTTGTTTAAGATCAATACTTGAAAATCTTGGGGTGTCTAGCTCTAGAATCCGATTTAACAGACGATAATTTGACCGAGCGAACCAAGAAGACAACCTAAGCACAAAATGATAGATATGAGGTGTATATGCTCACAATTGACCAAGCAAACATGACAGATTTGGAAAAGACATGCAAAAAGATAGCTCTGGATTGACAGAGACAAAAACTTGTACGACACATCAAACATGTGATATGATAAGTGACCTCAAGCACATCATGCTAAATCCTAAGGAAGTTGGTTGAGAGAGAAAACCTTTGCTTGCAATTTTAGGCACACACCTAATAGCTAATCATAATACGATCGTTGAGTCTCATGCAATGGATTCTCAATGTTGTATTATTCGACTCCAAATGCTAATGGGGGCATGATATGGCAAGTGTCTTGGGAGAGTTACTATCTCTCATACACAAATATTATCCCCCTTTCAGAGGTGAATTAGGTAGCTTCTATCCTAGGGTTTTTAGTAAGGATTTTTGTTTGTAATTATCCCTTGCAGTCGCGCAAGCGTGATTGAGGACTATAGCCCAACAAGGTACCGAAACAAGAAGTAGTCACACAAGCATGATTGAGACTGCGAGGCCCTACTAAATTTTTTATATGAGAGATCTCAAAAGAGAAGACTCAAATAATCCCATCCTCTAAGACTTTAATCCTGAGAGACCTATTTTTTTAGAGCGAGTCAAAAAGCTTAGGTCTAGTTGTACTCACTTGGGTTGTTCTCACATGGTGATTACTTTTTCCTACTATGACAAGCCCGCTAAAGGTATTCAAATCTCAAACATAGAAGCGCTACAAGGTTTGGGATTTCTGATTGTCCAAATGGACAAGAGCATACTCTCCTACCTTTTAGATAACTTCTCAAGCATAGAAAACAAGATGTTCATTAACCATTAGCATATTTATGTATGCCTAGAAAACTTTAAGAAGACACAAAGTTTGGTTGAGTTCTCTCAGGCAACCTGCAAAATAAATACATTAGTAATCATGTTGTTTTGGAGAATTGAATCTTTGGAAAGCGTAATCTTTGACAATCATCCTGTAAAAACTAGTTAGGCTGCTAGAAAAATCAAAATCAGACAAGGGTTAGCATTAGTGATAGTCAAATTTAAGCTTGAAAACCCTTAAAATACACTCTATTTTGAAAACACAAAAATAGAAACGCGTACGAGTATTATCACCTAATAGTACGAGTATTCTCACATACTCATACAAGTGCACAAAGAAACTTGTACGATACTACAAAGGTATTCATACGAGATTTTGGATCTGGCATGGCTAGAAACCCATGAGATGGAAGATTTGATGATGAGAGAGGCCAAAAATGAGATTTCCGGCCCCATGGTGGGTGCCACAATGTCATGAGTTGTGAAGTAGAGTACCTGCAGCTGCAACACAAACACTCAATAGATCATTACAAGCATGGTTAGAAAATTGAAATCAAATTGAAAGACAAAACCATGGCAAAGTGACCTATCACCTCCTAAGAGATGCGAGTATGGATTTTCTCTCAGATCTCGATGAGAAACCCCAGTGAATTGACTACACCCAAATGGAGGATTTAAAATGATATGATGTGCAAGCTAGATGAGAGATTGATTATGCTAGATTGATTTAAGAATCTAGTTATGCTAATGATATGCATTGATTATGCTAAATGAAGATGCAATTAAGTTAGAAGAGAGATCGATCATGCTAGATGATTATACAATTATGCTAGAATATGATCAAATTAAGCTAGATCTAAGATGCAATTGCCTATAATAACAATACTTAAATGATATGCAAGAATGGATATGCCTATAATAACAATGCTTATGATTAAAATGAGATGGGACGTGCCTATAGTAACAATACATGAAATGCTAATGAGATGGGATCCTTTGTGCTCCAAAATGGGGGATATGTTGGCATTTCAGTAGAAAGAAAGATCGTTGATATTCAATAAGGATATTGAGAAGGTTGTTGAAGATTATTGATATAACTGAAGAAGGATGATAACTATCTTTATAACATTATTTTGTCATTGATGTCAAGAAATTGATTATCTGATTTAGTATGATATTGCCATATCTTGAGAAGATTGATTAGAAGAGAATTAAGATGTCGGTAAAAGACACAAAAAGAATGTGATGAAGAAGAGGAGGAATAAGTTATTCAATGGGCAACTGTTACCGAGTTAGACAATGATGAGATCATGATGTTTAGATTATTTTGATATCCTACATATGTTGTTGATTGTAAGGTTAATACTATACTATGTCACCGAGTGAAGAACCTAGTCAGTAAACCCTAAGGAACCTAGTCGGCAAACCCTAAGGTTATTGATATCGGTTAACAAAGACGGAATGTCTACCGAGTAAGGTTTAGTATTTACTGAGTTGCAACCGAGTTATGACAGTGCACATTGGATGGATAAAAGCATTATTTAATGAAGGACAATGATTAGCTGGAGATGTATAAATGATTGGTATGCCATGCATGAAGTTTGTTAAGGATCTATGGCAAAGGAAAATTGGCAGGAAGATCTACAGTGCAGATTGAACCGCAATAACCTTGTGCAAGTTCCAAGAAGGGAATGCAAGTCCCTAGGCAAGGTAAAACATTTTCAGATCGGAAGGATACATTGAACCTGGTAAAGTTTGAAGATCTGATGGCTAAGATTGATCATGAGAAATGTGATCAAGGAGATTCAGTGGTTAGCAATTGTTTATAAATAAGGAATTATTAATAAACAATGAATGCAGGCAAGTGTAAGCATAGGAATGCTAAATAGTGATTACTGAGCACAAATGCTTGAAGAAATATTTGAATAACAGAGTAGAGAGCCCAAAAGAGGGACAACATAAGTCCTATAACTAGATTGTTTTGAACAAATAAGAATCTACTTTAGCATTTTAGATGTGAAGTTGCAGATATATTTTATTATTGTTATTTTGTAAGTGACAAAAAATCTCTTAACTGAGTGGACTTAACAGTCTTATTTGTAAACCCTCTAGCAAGGTACAATTCTAAATGAGTGTTTGAAATCCTTTGACAAGGTCACTTCTAACAAAGTGAAGATCCTAACAGACCTGAGGGAAATCCCTTAACCAGGTCACATCTAGCAATGTGTTTGTAATCTTTAACAAGATTTTCTTTTAATCGAGCATACTCTAGAAGAGTATATTTCTTAGTGGGTCCGAAATCCCACAGTAGTTTTTCCCTATTTGGGTTTCCACGTTAAATCTGGTGTTATGAGTGTTATGATGATTATGTGTTCATAAGTTTGTATGTTTAGCAGTTTTTGGTTAAGTTGCTGAAGTATAAGTTACCGAGGTTGAATCTATTGATTTTATGGAAGTGTAAGTTTGTATGATTCATCCCCCCCCCCTCTCATCTTGTTTTCTATTGGCATCTGTACTTTACTTTTAGTATTAGAACTATCAATTGGTATTAGAGCCTTGGACTCTGGAAGAAAAAGATTAAAGGTACTTGAGGCAAAGATCCGAAGATGTATAAAAGGGATGCACCGAAGCTGAACAAGTCAAGTTTATCCACATGGTAGAAAAGGATGAAGCTGCATTTATCAGGAATTGGAGAATATGCAACATATTATTTGGAGAATGATTACATTGCAATGAGCACCAACCCTATGACCTTGGAAGAGATAAAGGCAAAGCAAGAACATATTCAAGCTATGATTGAAATAACATCAGCATTGACCGACTCAGAGTTTAATGATCTAGAAGGCTGTAATGATGCAAAAGCAATGTGGACTAAGCTCATATCTATGTATGGAGGTGATGAACATGTTCAAAGAGCTAAAATAGATAGTCTAAGAGGACAACTTGAATCCATGAGAATGAATGAAGGTGAGAACATAACCCAATACAGTACAAGACTAAAGGAGACTATCAATCAAATTAAAGGAGCAGGTGGAACTATTGAAGAAAAGGATATAACAAGTAAGTTGTTGAGAACCCTTCTACCAGCTTATGTTATTCGAGTTTCTACAATCAATGAATTGAGGTTTGTACCTAACATGCCAGTTTCATTGGATGCTACTATTGGTAAGCTACATGCAATTGAGTTAAGTAATTTTGATAACACTGGGTCTTCGGTAAATAAAGTAAAATCTGCATTCAGTTCTTTTCATATTGGTGAACCTGATGATTACAATAATAGAATAAGTAAGTACTCTAAAGGCTACCACAGTGGAGCAAGTGAAATATTTCACAAGAACATGGAAAAAGTGGACAAACTGTATGAAGAAATCAAGAAGCAAGAAGAGTTTGAAGCATTATTAGCCAGAAGGTTACCAAGAGGAAAAGGTAAGTATAAAGGAAAGCTACCTTTAATATGTTTCAATTGTGATAAAATAGGACATATGGATTCTAACTTCCCTGACAAAAAATCTAGTGAAAAGAGAGAATACCGAGATAACAGGCAGAAAGACAACCAATACAGAGGACACCGAGACTTCAGAAGGAGAGATAGAAAGACATGTCTAGTAGCAAATAAGGAATCCAACGATGACAAATATGATGAAACTGATATAGAGGAAGTTGTTTATGTGGCTATTGAAGATGGATCTGATGAAGAAAGGTATGAAGAAAAAGCCCTAATATCTCACATAAATAATAATGACTCTTGGATCATAGACAGTGGATGCTCACATCACATGATAGGTGATAAACACAAGTTTGTTAAATTAGAAGATTATGATGGAGGCTATGTAAGATTTGGTAATGATGTACAATGTTTGGTAAAAGGTAAAGGATCTATAACACTTCTTGACAATGCTAAATGTGATTATGTATACTGGGTTCAAGGTTTGAAATACAATTTGTTGAGTGTAGCACAACTAAACAATACAGGATACCGAATAGAATTTCAGAAAGGAATTGTCAAAGTTCATGACAAGCATGGAAAGTTAGCTACTACCGGGACACAAACAAAAGGTAATACATTTCATCTTGACTCAACTCGAAACAAGTGTCTTTATGCAAAGATAGATGATGTCTGGTTATGGCATAAAAGGTTTTGTCATGTAAATTTTGATAATCTGACCAAAATAAGTAAGAAGCACCAAGTGAGAGGTCTACTGAGTCTTGAAAAACCTGAGAATGCTATGTGCCGAGGATGCCAAATGGGTAAGATGACAAGATCAATCTTTACAAGTAAGTCCTAGACTTCTAAATGAATTTTAGATCTAGTACACACTGATCTTTGTGGTCCTATGAAAGTTCAAAGTTATTATGGTGATAAATATTTCATAGTTTTTGTGGATGATTACTCAAGGATGATGTCAGTTATGTTTTTAAAATAAAAATCAGAAGCTTTTCAAATGTTTAAATGGTACAAGGCAAGAGTTGAAAATGAAACACGAGGACAGTTGAAATGTCTTAGATCTGATAGAGGAGGAGAATTCACTTCTGATGAATTTAACTTATTCTGCAATGAACATGGTATAAAGAGGTGAGTATTTGCACCGAGAACACCTCAGCAAAATGGGATAGCTGAGAGAAGAAATAGATCAATTGTGGATTGTGCAAGAACCCCGTTGATAGAAAAGAGGGTACCTCAAACATTTTGGAGAGAAACAATCAGAACTACAGTTTACACCCTAAAATGAGTTCAACTGAAGAAAGGAACTATGAAGACACCATATGAGATCTGGTATGACAAGAAACCTAATGTAGGTTACTTTAAAATCTTTGGAAGTAGATGATATATTCACAAAGATGATAGAAATGGAAAGTTTGATCAGAAAAGTGAAGAAGGAACATTTCTTGGTTATTATTCTAGAAGTAAAGCATTTAAATGGCTGATGAAATCATCTAACAAAATAGTGGAAAGTGCAAATGTGAAAATTGATGAATTTGCAGAAAGAAATGATGAAGGAAATTCCAAAGAACCAGAATATTATGAAGAATTTGTTTATGTTCAACCGAGAAGTCCTACCGAGAAAGCTGCTGAAGAAAATGAAGATAATGTCCAGTTACTGAGTGATGAAGAAGATCATACAGAACCTACTGAGCCAATATTAGCCAAATATGTTAGAAGAAATCATGCATAAGTTACATTATTGGAGATAAGGATGATCCAGTGATGACAAGAAACAAACTTAGACAGAACACATGTCTGATATCTGAATTTGAACCGAGAATAGTAAAAGCGGCATTTAACAGAGAAGATTGGGTAAATACTATGACAGAAGAGATTGATCAAATCAAGAAGAATGACACATGGACACTGATACCAAGACCAAAGGAAAAAAATGTAATCGATACAAAGTGGATTTTCAGAAACAAGCTAAATGAAAAAGGTGAGGTCATTCGCAACAAAGCAAGACTAGTTTGCAAAGGTTATGCTCAAGAAGAAGGAATAGATTATGGTGAGACTTTTGCACCTGTGGCTAGACTTGAGGGAGTAAGAACATTGTTGGCATATGCTGCTTTCAAAAATTTTAAGGTATATCAAATGGATGTTAAATCTGCATTTTTGATTGGTATACTAGAAGAAGAAGTTTACATTGAACAACCTGAAGGATTTGTTGAAGACAGGAGTAAAGATCAGGTATGCAAACTAAACAGAGTTTTATATGGTTTGAAATAAGCACCTAGAGCATGGTATGAAAAATTGCACTCTTATTTAATCAAGATTGGTTTTATAAGGACAAGTGAAAATAGCAATATGTAGATGAAGAAAGATGAGGACAATGGAATACTGATCTTAGCCATATTTGTTGTTGACATTATATTTTGTGGAAATGACTACTTATGTAAAAATTTTAAAAATAAAATGAGTAAAGAATTTAAGATGTCACTAATCAGTGAGATAAAGTATTTTATAGGTTTACTGATACTGCAAATGAAAGATGAGATTTTCATTACTCAATCCAAGTACATAAAGGAAATCTTGAAGAAATTTGGAATGGATGATTCTAAACCAGTAAGTACTTTGATGACTACTAACTATAAACTATCAAAGATTGATGAATCTGCATCTGTTGATGAGACACTTTACCGATCTATGATTAGAAAGTTGCAATATGTTGTGCATAGTATACCGGATATAGCACATGTAGTAGGTATTGTAGCAAGATTCTCTACAGATCCCAAGGAAATCCATATGACAGCAATCAAAAGAATTTTCAGATACCTGACAGGCACTGAAGATTATGGCTCAGTATATGAAAAGAGGAACAATTTTGATTTAAAATTTTATACTGATGCTGATTGGGCAGGCAACATAGATGACAGGAAAAGCACAAGTGGTGGAGCTTTCTTTTTGGGAGAAAGACTAGTAAGTTGGCTTAGCAAGAAATAAGGATGTATTTCACAGTCTACAATAGAAGCTAAATATGTTGCTGCAGCATTGAATTGAACCAATATAGCATGGATCAAACAACTGTTGGAAGGTATAAATGAGAAAGTTACCGAGTGAGTAAATATATTCTGTGATAATAATAGTGCCATTAACATTTCAAAGAATCCAGTAATGCACTCTAAGACAAAGCATATATCTATAAATTATCACTATCTCAGAGAAGAAATTCAAGAGAAGAAAGTTGTGCTAGAATATATCAGTTCAAAGGAGCAATTAGCAGACATCTTCACAAAGCCATTGCCAAGGGACACTTTTGAGTATCTTAGAAGCAAGTTAGGGGTCCTACCCCTATCTTCTACTCACTGACTGAGTTTGGTGAAAGCATCAATTCGATGAATCTACAGAATATTATGTGTGGATTGATGCTAATTTACATGTGCTTTAGAAGGTTTTCTAAAGTTGTGCATGAAAAAGTGAATAGAGATAAGTTGATCTGACCGAGACTGAGATCATACACAGCAAGGCAAATCACTTCACAGAGGAAGAAATCATGATTTAGTTCTTTTACTTTTTGGCATTGTTGTCAAAGGGGGAGAAGACTAAATGGTTGGAAGGCTAAATGGTTGACTGAATGGTAAGGCCCTAAATGATGAAAATAATAGAAGACCAATGACAGGGGGAGATTAATGTAACAGGGAGAAGACCAAATGCAAGATAACAGATCAAGTATAATAGGAGAAATCTAAAAACAATCTGAATCCGAATCAATTTGAACATCTTGTTGGTATTACCATTAATTGTTGGTTTTGCCATCAATGCCAAAGGGGGAGATTGTTGGCATTTTAGTAGAAAGAAAGATTGTTGATATTCAATAAGGATATTGAGAAGGTTGTTGAAGATTATTGATATAACTGAAGAAGGATGATAACTATCTCTATAACATTATTTTTTCATTGATGTCAAGAAATTGATTATCTAATTCAGTATGATATTGCCATATCTTGAGAACATTGATTAGAAGAGAATTAAGATGTCGGTAAAAGACCCAGAAAGAATGTGATGAATAAGCAGAGGAACAAGTTATTCAATGGGCAACTATTGCCGAGTTAGACAATGATGAGATCATGATGTTTAGATTGTTTTGATATCCTACATATGTTGTTGATTGTAAGGTTAATACTATACTATGTCACTGAGTAAAGAACCTAGTTGGTAAACCCTAAGGAACCTAGTCGGTAAACCCTAAGGTTATCGATATCGGTTAATGAAGCCAAAATGTCTATCGAGTAAGGTTTAGTATTTACTGAGTTGCAACTGAGTTATGATAGTGCACATTGGATGGATAAAAGCATTATTTAATGAAGGACACTGATTAGCTAGAGATGTATAAATGATTGGTATGTCATGCATGAAGTTTGTTAAGGATCTATGTTAAAGGAAAATCGATAGGAAGATCTATAGTGCAGATTGAACTGCAATAACCTTGTGCAAGTTCCAAGAAGGGAATGCAAGTTCCTCCTAGGCAAGGTAAAACATTTTCAAATCAGAAGGATACATTGAACTTGGTCAAGTTTGAAGACCTGATGGCTAAGATTGATCATGAGAAATGTGATCAAGGAGATTTAGCGGTTAGCAATTGTTTATAAATAAGGAATTGTTAATAAGCAATAAATGTGGGCAAGTGTAAGCACATGAATGCTACATAGTGATTATCGAGCATAGAAGCTTGAAGACCTATTTGAATAACAGAGTAGAGAGCCCAGCAGAGGGACACGATAAGTCCTATTACTAGATTGTTTTGAGCAAATAAGAATCTGGTTTAGTATTTTAGATGTGAAGTTGCATATATATTTTATTACTATTTATTTGTAAGTGATAGAAAATCTCTTAACCGAGTGTACTTAACAGTCTTATTTGTAAACCCTCTAGCAAGGTAACATTCTAAATGAGTGTTTGAAATCCTTTGACAAGGTAACTTCTAACAAAGTGAAGATCCTAATAGATCTAAAGGAAATCCCTTAACCGGGTCACATCTAGAAATGTGTTTGTAATCTTTAACAAGATTTGCTTTTAACTGAGCATACTATAGAAGAGTATATTTCTTAGTGGGCCCGAAATCCCATAGTGGTTTTTCCCTATTTGGGTTTCCATGTTAAATCTAGTGTTATGAGTGTTATGATGATTATGTGTTCATAAGTTTGTATGTTTAGCAGTTTTTGGTTAAGTTACTAAAGTATAAGTTATAGAGGTTGAATCTGTTGATTTGATGGAAGTTTAAGTTTGTATGATTCAACCCCCTCTGTCATCTTGTTAGCTATTGGCATATGTACTTTACTTTTAGTATCAGAACTATCAATTGGTATCAGAGCCTTGGACTCTGGAAGAAAAATTTTAAAGGTATTTGAGGCAAAGATCCGAAGATGTATAAAAGGGATGCACCAAAGCTGAACAAGTCAAGTTTCTCCACATGGCAGAAAAGGTTGAAGTTGCATTTATCAGGAATTGGAGAATATGCAACATATTATCTAGAGAATGATTTCATTGCACTGAGAACCAACCCTATGACCTTGGAAGAGATAAAGGCAAAGCAAGAACATATTCAAGCAATGATTGAAATAACATCAGCATTGACCGACTTAGAGTTTAATGATCTAGAAGGTTGTAATGGTGCAAAAGCAATGTGGACTAAGCTCATATCTGTGTATGGAGGTGATGAACATGTTCAAAGAGATAAAGTAGATAGTCTAAGAGGACAACTTGAATCCATGAGAATGAATGAAGGTGAGAACATAACCCAATACAGTACAAGACTAAAGGAGATTGTCAATCAAATTAAAGGAGCAGGTGGAACTATTGAAGAAAATGATATAACAAGTAAGTTGTTGAGAACCCTTCTACCAGCTTATGCTATTCAAGTCTTTGCAATCAATGAATTGAGGTCTGTACCTAACATGCCAATTTCTTTAGATGCTACTATTGGTAAGCTACATGCATTTGAGTTAAGTAATTTTGATAACTGTAAAGCGGAAAAATCAAACCCTAGTTGTTCTCCCCTCCCCAACTCCAAGGAGAGAGAAGGGAGAGTCACTAGGGTTGATGGTTTTCACTTAGGAGAGACTTTACATTCAAAAGAGGGGTTGAAACCCACAAGATCCAATCCCACACAATGCAAGATTGGATTCTAAATGAGTTTCAAGGGTTGTGATAGCAAGGATACCCTCTTTTGTAAAGAATGTGGATAGAAAGATTGAACTAGGAATGCATGTAGAAGCAAGAAAGATTCACTTATAAATAGAGATAGGGATATGGGATGAAGCTGCGGACTTGGAGTTAGTAGTAAAATGTTGAGACGGTGCTGTTCTGCAAATTTGAGTGAAAGTTGACGGGACGATGGCGCTCGGCGTGCACACAGTCCTCCGAAAAATCCGCGAAACGAAGGTGGATCTATTCGTCTCTGCACAAGGATTCCAGATCTTCAATTACAACCACGTACCTGCAACTTAGACACAGAAAAGAGAGCACAATTGGGGGGTTAGGGATTAGGGGTTTGCCTTTAGGTCAAACCCCAGTTTTGGAATTAACCAAGAAATGAGAATGCTGTAAATGTAAATGTTTGTAATGTAAACAAGTACTGATACCTTGTTGTAAGAATGTTTGTATTCTTACATGCGAAGGTGTAATGTATGTAGTATGTTGTATGTGATCTCCTCTTCAATGGTTGAATCCTTGTCTTGAATGCAACACTTAGCCTTGAATGGAGACTTAGAATGCTCAATTGCTAGAAGGAATGCTTGAATGCTTGAATGCTTGAATGTTTGAATATCGCTTCCGCATCTTGTTCTTGCTTATTTTCTTCCTTTTTCTTACCTCCCTTTCTAGGAGAGGAAAAGTAGTTTATATACTTGTCAATTAGGGCTGATAGACTGATTTTCCCGACCTTAGGCCGACCAGGAAACATTATTTTCCAATTTGCAAACTTAAAGACCCGATGCCCACAAGAGACCGGGCCCAAAATAGGGCCAGGGACCAGGGCACTGGGTGCCATGGTCCTGGGGGACCAGGGCGCTAGGCGCTATGGTCCCACCTCCCGGGACAGCAGGGTGCAAGGAGGGATCAGGCCAGGGTGCTAAAAAATGCAGTTTTTGATGTCATGAACAAGTTTCAGGGTCTCCATTCAGGTTTCGTGTTGCATTGCCATCGTGAAGACCCAAATGCAGTCGAAATTGCAAGTGTCACAATTTTAGGATGCTACATTTAGCCCCCACTTTAGCGGGAGTATAAGCGTACACTCATACTTCCAGTAAAGTACAAGGAAACAACATTGAAAAACTTTCACCACGTCAAGGAGGCAAGATACACCAAGCCCCCAATGGACTAAGGATCTTACGACTTCGATTGACAAAGTAAAAGGGGAGATCACGAGGGAGAACCATGACTGTCAGTAGTAAGGTTCCCTCACTATGAGTCATGCAAGAAAGATATCAAAAATTTTCAAGGCAAAGCTAAATTTGTCAAGAAATTTTCAAGTATCTTGAAAAGATATGAACGAGATGTATGCCCCCCTATGTTAAAGCGATCACGCACACCTCACCGGGGGTGATTGCTTTAAGGTAGTGATACATATAAGAAATGAGAAAGGAAAGGAGCACGTTATCACAAGGATTTAGCCCCCAAGTGTGAGATAAGCCCAAGGATAATAGGCACAAAACACAAAGCACAAGGTGACTTCACTTTCCTCGGGGTCAGTATGTTGTATGATAATTCATGTATATCATATGTATGTATGCATAATTGTTCTTCATTCCCCAATCAAGGAAGGTCACCTAGAAGAAGGGAACACATGTGTCTTTTGAGTCAACATGAGAGAGACCAAAAAAAGATCTCAATGTTTTGCATCGTCCTCAAGTAGACAACACTAAGGACAACAAATAGAAGAATGAGAATAACACATAGAAGAAGTAACAAAAGAGAGGAGGAGAGAGTCTGCTATGCTAATGAACTAGTTTAGCACGTCATCTACCCCCCAATCTTGCTGATCAATATTTCGGGAAGGCAGGAAACACGCTAGAGGAGGAACATCCAAGAGAGCAGATGGAGCTATCACAAGATCCAAACAAGGGCTATGTTCATGTTCCGAGCCACGTTGTTCTTGTCTAGGAGCTAGGATAAGTGCTTTAGAAAATTTGTTAGATAAATGGTTATCAACATCAACATATTCATATTCACTATCAGAATGGAGAGGAGTAACATTTTCATCATGAATAATATTTTCATCTATATCATCATCAAGATTTATATAAATAGGATCTTTAACTCGCACAGGATCAAGACCATCATGCATCTTATGTTTAGGAGATTTCAGCTCAATCATCGGCTGAGGAGAAAATGGAATAATACTAGTTGAAGGTGTTTTTGGGGATTACAAAGTTTGAGAAGCAGCTGCCTGAGCTCTAAGACGACGCTTTCGTCGGCGTTCACGTGCAGAATGATTTCGTCTAGTCTTAGTAGGAAGTTGAGAAGATTGAGGAGGAGGAATGTTCTCATCCTTTTCACTTGGGTGTTTAGGTTGTGGTCTCTTAGGTTGAACAATAGGAGAAGAGGAAGGTCTCTTCTCTCCATAAGAGGAAGGAGGAGGAACTGCTCCATATAAGGGAGGAATATTTGGTTTAGGAAGGAGACCAAGTCCATCATGATGAGGAGGGATAGGTCTACTTTTAGGAAGTTTATTAGTCATAGGCATAGTCACATTCATAGGGATGGATTGGGAATCTTCTTGAGGAAAGAAATTAGTTTTATCTTTCAAAGGATGAACTTCCTTCTCAAGAATGATAGGAATATCAAGTTTGGGTGTTCTAGGTTCACTTAGAGATAGGATCATGTCTTTTTTCCACTTTTGATAAGATTTGAAAAGATGATCACTCTGCGGAGGAAGAGATTGGAACTGTTTAGGCCAAAAGTAATCAATAGGAATGCTAGAAGTTCTTTCAGCTGGTTTAAAGAGACTATGATTGACAGTAACAACTTCACCATTATGGGGAAATTTTAAACACTTATGAATAGGAGAAGCAATAGCTTTCATGGAAGACAGCCAAGGATAGCCTAGCTTCACACGAAATTGTTCGGATGATGGAATAATAGAAAAGTCCACATCAAGGGATTTGTTATGGACCTCAATGGGTAATGTAATAGAACCAATTGCAGGAGAAGAAAATGCATCAAATAGTTTCACAACCACATTTGTTTCATCATAGATCACTTGATTCAATTGCAAAGTAAAAAGGAATTCTTCAGTAATGATATTAACCATACAAGAAGGATCAATAAGCACTCCACGACAAGGTGTATTCTTGACTTTTGTAACTATATATAAAGGACCATCAGGTGCCCTAATAGTTTCACTGGAATCAAAGGTGATGGAAAGTTCTTTAGGGATTTTCTACTATTCCACAAAGTTAATCACATTCGGAGTCATAGACACAAGATCATCAGGTGAGACAGAGGAATCATTAGTATCAATCGCATTAGAGGTATGAGAAGGTAATGGATCAGTAAAAATCTGAAGATTTTGGTTAGGAGGAGCTACAGATGTATTGCCTTTATCATTCACACCAAAAACAGAGATAGTATTATTATCAATCAAATCTTGAATTTTACCCTTTAAAGCAAAACATTTTTTAGTATCATGCCCAGGTTGACAATGGAATTGACAAAAAGATTTGTTATCAAAATAGGGTGAATTAATCTTTGTAGGATCTATTTGCTTTATAGGAGGGAGGGTAAGCACATTTTGTTCCAATAACTTATTCATAATACAATGCAATGATTCATTCAAAGGAGTAAACTTTCTTTCTTTCTTGAAAAACTTAGAAATAGGAGGCACACCTGATGCTGCATTCACATTGTTATTGATGATGTTTTCATTGAATTTAATGGACTCTCTGTTCGGTTTAAACTTCCCAAATGGTTGTTGACTACTATCACCCTTATCACTCGGAGCCATAGGATTTGCTTGTTCCATTTGACTCACAGTCAGTTGATAATTGTGAAGAGTTGCGTACAACTGTTGGAAAGAAGTAAACTCAGAAAACAGAAGTTTTTCTCTAATATCTTTTTGTAAATTAGAAATAAAGATTTTTTGAATGTCATTGTCAGGTACTGGAAAAGAAATTTGAACATACAAATGCTTATATCTACCAATGAAATTAGTCACTTTTTCTTTAACACCTTGTTTACAATGCATTAAATCAATCAAAGTAACTTTAGGACTTATATTGTTTTGAAATTGTTGAATAAAAGCATTTGCAAGTTGTTCAAAAGAAGTAATAGAATAAGAAGGCAACGAGCAATACCATTGTAGGGCTTTATCTCTTAATGTTCTAGTAAATAGTTTTGCAAGCAACCTTTGGTCATAAGCAAAATCAGTACATATTGTTTGAAAGGTTTTAACATGTGTTAAAGGATCACCCTTACCATTATAAAGCTCCAAATGCGGAATTTCAACATGTTTAGGGGGGATAGCTCGAACAATGTCAAGAGAAAGTGGGCTCGCACCATCAAATGTGGGCACACTAAACTTAGATTGATTCATAGAGGCAATTTGTTGCTGTAAAGAAGAGACAGTTTGTGCAAGATTGTTAATGGTCGCTTCAGTCGAAGAGTTCATATTAGACGTGTTAGATTGTGATGGAGGTGTTATGTTATTGAAAGAAGGTAGAGAGTAAGGTGGTGGGACACTATGATAGTTAATCATAGGAGATGATTGGAAAGGAGGAACACTACAAGGAGGAATGGAATGGTTAAACGAATTGCCCCCTTGCGTCATGTTCATTTGTGGAGATATAAGAGGAACACTCATTGAAGGAATGAATGAAGAAGCCGGATTGAATGAAGGAAGAGGGTTGATTGAAGAAGATGGATTGCCCCCATGACTAGTGATCATAGGAGGAATGTCTTGTATTGAAGTAGTCATTATGTTTGATGTGAAAGTAGGTATACTAGCAATAGAAGTTGTCAAAGGAATAGAATGATTAACTTGAGTAGGAGGTTGTGTATAACCTAAAGTTTCGGCACAACTCTTCATAGGCATCACATTTGAATCCACAATGTGTGCAATACCATGCAAAATATCAATTCTATTCTTATCACTTTGAACCATACGTTTTAGACTCTCAATTAAAGGAAGAGCTTGACTATCAGGGTATTCTTGAGACATCCATTGTCGAAAATCATCAAATTGGTTATCCAATTTTGAAAGTTGTTCTACAGAAACCTCATGGAGAGCTTCTTCATCATTAAGAGGATTAGAGGAATTACCCATGTCCTCGTTAAAAAGGCCATTCAAATTAGGTTCCATCTCCTCGGTAATTACACCTTGGAAAGACTTAATTCTAAGGCTTCGTCTAACGGGAATAGTGTAAGTAGGACTTATTGTTGTAAAACTCATGCACTAAAGAGAGAGAGAATATTTTGAATTTTAGAGGTAGAAAATTTCAATAAAACCAGCCAATCTCCTAGATTTAAGCTGTTAAATGCAATCAGGACAATCTCCCAAAATTTCGGAAAAAATATCCAGGACCGTGGCGAACGAAGTGCACACGGTCCTCGCAACTTTTTTCTAAATTTTCAGGGATGAAAGTTATGATGATTTTAAAGCTAATCTGAAAAAATTGAGTGATTTTACGATCTGTAGATAGGCCAAATTAAAGTTGCAATCTCAAAATTGAACCCTACCAAGATTGATGAAAAATGCAAAATTTGAATTTTGAAAAAGAGAGGGAAACTGAAATTTTGAATTTTATGATTTTAGAAGGAATACTGAAAGCAATGCAGGCTTTGAAATTTAAAAGTTGACTCGATTTCATGCAAAATTTGAATTTGAAAGTGGAAATCAAAGTTGTTGCAATTAAACACTTAATTTCAAAAGTCACAAATTGTAAAGATTTGAATAAAGTACTGAAATTTTGAATGAATGCCAACACACTTTTCAGATTTAGGACTGTAAGAAACACAATTTTGATATGAATTTCAATTTCAACAATTTTTGAATGATTAGAAGCCTCAATCCAAGCAATTGCTAGACCAACTTTGATTTTAATTTTGAAAGTGTTAGAATTGATAAAATCAGCCAAAATTCTGGATTTTAGCAGAAAAATACAGTAAGATCTAGCTCCCAAAATTTCAGAAAAAATGTCGGGGACGATGGCGCTCGGGGTGCACACGGTCCTCGCAACTTTTTTCCAAATTTTCAGGGATGAAAGATATTGTGATTTTATTGCGGAATCCAAAGTTACAGCCGATTTGGAGGTGTTTTGATCAGTGAAATTATCAGTCAAAGGTCGAATCAAGAAGGTTTTAAAAATTAGGGTTTTGACATTTAACCACTTAATTTTCAGAATTAAAGCACAAATATGAATTGACAATTTGCAATAGAAGGGTAGATCTAAAACAAGCATTAACAATTAAACATTTCACAAGTTTAATTACTCAAAAAGAAAATTTTAGGGTTTTTATGCAATCAACCTCTAAAATTTGCCAAAGATCAAACATGGAAATATAATTAGGAAAGCAAAATTTTTAGATCTAACCATGAATAATCAGAATGAAGATGTTCACGTCGGGTTCACCAAAATGTAAAGCAGAAAAATCAAACCCTAGTTGTTCTCCCCTCCCCAACTCCAAGGAGAGAGAAGGGAGAGTCACTAGGGTTGATGGTTTTCACTTAGGAGAGACTTTACATTCAAAAGAGGGGTTGAAACCCACAAGATCCAATCCCACACAATGCAAGATTGGATTCTAAATGAGTTTCAAGGGTTGTGATAGCAAGGATACCCTCTTTTGTAAAGAGTGTGGATAGAAAGATTGAACTAGGAATGCATGTAGAAGCAAGAAAGATTCACTTATAAACAGAGATAGGGATATGGGATGAAGCTGCGGACCTAGAATTAGCAATAAAATGTCGAGACGGTGCTGTTCTGCAAATTTGAGCGAAAGTTGATGGGACGATGGCGCCCGGCGTGCACACGGTCCTCCGAAAAATCCGCGAAACGAAGGTGGATCTGTTCGTCTCTGCACAAGGATTCCAGATCTTCAATTACAACCGCGTACCTGCAACCTACACACAGAAAAGAGAGGACGATCGGGGGGTTAGGGATTAGGGGTTTGCCTTTAGGTCAAACCCCAGTTTTGGAATTAACCAAGAAATGAGAATGTTGTAAATGTAAATGTTTGTAATGTAAACAAGTACTGATACCTTGTTGTAAGAATGTTTGTATTCTTACATGCGAAGGTGTAATGTATGTAGTATGTTGTATGTGATCTCCTCTTCAATGGTTGAATCCTTGTCTTGAATGCAACACTTAGCCTTGAATGGAGACTTAGAATGCTCAATTGCTTGAAGGAATGCTTGAATGCTTGAATGTTTGAATATCGCTTCCGTGTCTTGTTCTTGCTTATTTTCTTCCTTTTTCTTACCTCCCTTTCTAGGAGAGGAAAAGTAGTTTATATACTTGTCAATTAGGGCTGATAGACTGATTTTCCCGACCTTAGGCCGACCAGGAAACATTATTTTCCAATTTGCAAACTTAAAGACCCGATGCCCACAAGAGACCGGGCCCAAAATAGGGCCAGGGACCAGGGCGCTGGGCACCATGGTCCTGGGGGACCAGGGCACTGGGCACCCTAGTCCTGAAGGACCAGGGCGCTAGGCGCCATGGTCCCACCTCCCGAGACAGCAGGGTGCAAGGAGGGATCAGGCCAGGGTGCTGAAAAATGCAGTTTTTGATGTCATGAACAAGTTTCGGGGTCTTCGTTCAGGTTTCGTGTTGCATTGCCATCGTGAAGACCCAAATGCAATAGAAATTGCAAGTGTCACAATTTTAGGATACTACAATAACAGTGGGTCTTCGGTAAATAAAGTAGAATATGCATTCAGTTCTTTTCATATTGGTGAATCTGATGATTACAATGATAGAATAAGTAAGTACTCTGAAAGGGATCACAGTGGAGCAAGTGAAAGATTTCACAAGAACACGGAAAAAGTGAACAAACTATATGAAGAAATCAAGAAGCAAGAAGAGTTTGAAGCATTATTAGCCAGAAGGTTACCGAGAGGCAAATGTAAGTATAAAGGAAAGCTACCTTTAAAATGTTTCAATTGTGATAAAATAGGACATATGGCTTCTAACTGCCTTGACAAGTAATCTAGTGAAAAGAGAGAATACCGAGATAACAGGCAGAAAGACAACCAATACAGAGGACACCGAGAGTTCAGAAGGAGAGATAGAAAGACATGTCTAGTAGCAGATGAGGAATCCAACGATGACAAATCTGATGAAACTGATACAAAGGAAGTTGTTTATGTGGCTATTAAAGATGGATCTGATAAAGGAAGGTATGAAGAAAAAGCCCTAATATCTCACATAAATAATAATGACTCTTGGATCATAGACAGTGGATGCTCACATCACATGACAGGTGATAAACACAAGTTTGTTAAATTAGAAGATTATGATGGATGCTATGTAAGATTTGGTAATGATGCACCATGTCTGGTAAAAGATAGACAATGCTAAATGTGATGATGTATACTATGTTCAAGGTTTGAAATACAATTTTTTGAGTGTAGCACAACTAAACAATACAGGATACTGAATAGAATTTCAGAAAGGAATTGTCAAAGTTCATGACAAGCATGGAAAGTTAGCTGCTCCGTGGACACAAACAAAAGGTAATACATTTCATCTTGACTCAACTTGGAACAAGTGTCTTTATGCAAAGATAGATGATGCCTAGTTATGGCATAAAAGGTTTTGTCATGTAAATTTTGATAATCTGATCAAAATAAGTAAGAAGCACTGAGTGAGAGGTCTACCGAGTCTTGAAAAACCTGAGAATGCTATGTGTCAAGGATGCCAGATGGGTAAGATGACAAGATCAAGCTTTACAAGTAAGTCCTACACTTCTAAAGGAATTTTAGATCTAGTACACACTGATCTTTGTGGTCCTATGAAAGTTCAAAGTTATTATGGTGATAAATATTTCATATTATTTGTGGATGATTACTCAAGGATGATGTCAGTTATGTTTTTAAAAGAAAAATCAGAAGCTTTTCAAATGTTTAAATGGTACAAGGCAAGAGTTGAAAATGAAACAAGAAGACAGTTGAAATGTCTTAGATCTGATAGAGGAGGAGAATTCACTTCTGATGAATTTAACTTATTCTGCAATGATCATGGTACAAAGATGCAAGTATCTACATCGAGAACACCTCAGCAAAATGGGATAGCCAAGAGAAGAAATAGATCAATTGTGGATTGTGCAAGAACCCCGTTGATAGAAAAGAGGGTACCTCAAACATTTTGGAGAGAAGCAATCAACACTGTAGTTTACACCCTGAACCGAGTTCAACTGAAGAAAAGAACTATGAAGACACCATATGAGATCTGGTATGACAAGAAACCTAATGTAAGTTACTTTAAAATCTTTGGAAGTAGATGTTGTATTCACAAAGATGATAGAAATGGAAAGTTTGATCAGAAAAGTGAAGAAAGAACATTTCTTGGTTATTCTTCTAGAATTAAAGCATTTAAATGTTTAATGAAATCATCTAACAAAATAGTGGAAAGTGCAAATGTGAAAATTGATGAATTTGGAGAAAGAAATGGTGAAGGAAATTCCAAAGAACTAGAAGATTATGAAAAATTTGTTTATGTTCAACCGAGAAGTCCTATCGAGAAAGTTGCTAAAGAAAATGAAGATAATGTCCAATTACTGAGTGATGAAGAAGATCATACAGAACCTACTGAGCCTATATTAGCCAAATATGTTAGAAGACATCATGCATCAAGTCAGATTATAGGAGATAAGGATGATCTAGTGATGGCAAGAAACAAACTAAGATAGAACACATGTCTGATATATGAATTTGAATCGAGAATAGTAAAAGAGGCATTTAACAGTGAAGATTGGGTAAATGCTATGACAGAAGAGATTGATCAAATCAAGAAGAATGACACATGGACACTGATCCCAAGACCAAAGGACAAAAATGTAATCGGTACAAATTGGATTTTTAGAAACAAGCTAAATGAAAAAGGTGAGGTCATTCGCAACAAAGCAAGACTAGTTTGCAAAGGTTATGCTCAAGAAGAAGGAATAGATTATGGTGAGACTTTTGCACTTGTGGCTAGACTTGAGGGAGTAAGAACATTGTTGCCATATGCTACTTTCAAAAATTTCAAGGTATATCAAATGGATGTTAAATTTATATTTTTTATTGGTATAGTAGAAGAAGAAGTTTACATTGAACAACCTAAAGGATTTGTTGAAGACAGGAGTAAAGATCAGGAATGCAAACTAAACAAAGCTTTATATGGTCTGAAACAAGCACCTAGAGCATGGTATGAAAGATTGCACTCTTATTTAATCAAGATTGGTTTTATAAGGACAAGTGAAAATAGCAATATGTACATGAAGAAAGATGAGGACAATGAAATACTGATCTCAGCCATATTTGTTGATGACATTATATTTTGTGGAAATGACTCCTTATGCAAAAATTTTGGAAATGAAATGAGCAAAGAATTTGAGATGTCACTAATCGGTGAGATAAAGTATTTTATAGGTTTACAGATACTACAATTGAAAGATGAGATTTTCATTACTCAATCCAAGTACATAAACGAAATCTTGAAGAAATTTGGAATGGAGGATTCTAAACCAGTAAGTACTCCGATGACTACTAACTGTAAACTATCAAGTAATGATGAATCTGCATCTGTTGATGAGACACTTTACCGATCTATGATTGGAAAGTAGCAATATGTTGTGCATAGTATACCGGATACAACACATGCAGTAGGTATTATAGAAACATTATCTGTAGATCTCAAGGAAACCCATATGACAACTATCAAGAGAATGTTCAGATACCTGAGAGGCACTGAAGATTATGGCTTAGTATATGAAAAGAGGAGCAATTTTGATTTAAAAGTTTATACTGATTTTGATTGGGCAGGCAACATAGATGACAGGAAAAGCACAAGTGGCGGAGCTTTCTTTTTGGGAGAAAGACTAGTAAGTTGGCTTAGTAAGAAACAAGGATGTATTTCACAGTCTACAGCAGAAGCTGAATATGTTGCTACAACATTGAATTGTACCAATATAGCATGGATCAAACAACTATTGGAAGGTATAAATGAGAAAGTTACTAAGCGAGTAACTATATTATGCGATAATACTGGTGCCATTAACATTTCAAAGAATCCAGTAATGCACTCTAAGACAAAGCATATATCTATAAAGTATCACTATCTCAGAGAATAAGTTCAAGAGAAGAAAGTTGTGCTGGAATATATCAGTTCAAAGGAGCAATTGGTAGACATCTTCACAAAGTCATTGCCAAGGGACGATTTTGAGTATCTTAGAAGCAAGTTAGGGGTCCTATCCCTATCTTCTACTCACTGACCGAGTTCGGTGAAAGCATCAATTTGATGAATCTACATAATATTATGTGTGGATTGATGCTGATTTACGCACTTTAGAAGGTTTTCTAAAGTTGTGCAATAAAAAGTGAATAGAGACAAGTTGATCTGACTGAGACTGATTTGATACACAACAAGGCAAATCACTTCACAGAGGAAGAAATCATGATTTAGTTCTTTTACTTTTTGGCATTGTTGTCAAAGGGGGAGAAGACTAAATGGTTGGAAGGCTAAATGGTTGACTGAATGGTAAATCCCTGAATGATGAAAATAATAGAAGACTAATGACAGGGGGAGATTACTGTAATAGGGAGAAGACTAAATGCAAGATAAGAGATCAAGGATAATAGGAGAAGTCTAACAACAATCTGAATCCAAATCAATTTGAACATCTTGTTGGTATTACCATTTAATTATTGGTTTTGCCATCAATGCCAAAGGGGGAGATTGTTGGCATTTCAGAAGAAAGAAAGATTGCTGATATTCAATAAGGATATTGAGAAGGTTGTTGAAGATTATTGATATAATTGAAGAAGGATGATAACTATCTTTATAACATAATTTTTTCATTGATGTCAAGAAATTGATTATCTGATTTAGTATGATATTGCCATATCTTGAGAAGATTGATTAGAAGAGAATTAAGATGTCGGTAAAAGACACAAAAAGAATGTGATGAATAAGAGGAGGAATAAGTTATTCAATTGGAAACTATTACCGAGTTAAACAATGATGAGATCATGATGTTTAGATTGTTTTGATATCCTACATATGTTGTTGATTGTAAGGTTAATACTATACTATGTCACCGAGTAAAGAACCTAGTCGGTAAACCCTAAGGTTATCGATATCGATTAATGAAGGTGGAATGTCTACCGAGTAAGGTTTAGTATTTACCGAGTTGCAACCAAGTTATGACAGTGCACATTGGATGGATAAAAGAATTATTTAATGAAGGAAAATGATTAGCTGGAGATGTATAAATAATTGGTATGCCGTGCATGAATTTTGTTAAGGATATATGGCAAAGGAAAATCGTCAAGATCTACAATGCAGATTGAACCGCAATAACCTTGTGCAAGTTCCAAGAAGGGAATGCAAGTCCCTAGGCAAGGTAAAACATTTTCAGATTGGAAGGATACATTGAACTTGGTCAAGTTTGAAGATTTGATGGCTAAGATTGATCATGAGAAATGTGATCAAGGAGATTTAGCGGTTAGCAATTGTTTACGAATAAGGAATTGTTAATAAACAATGAATGCGGGCAAGTGTAAGCACAAGAATGCTACATAGTGATTACCGAGCACAAAAGCTTGAAGACCTGTTTGAATAACAGAGTAGAGAGCCCAGCAGAGGGACAAGATAAGTCCTATGACTAGATTGTTCTGAGCAAATAAGAACCTACTTTAGCATTTTAGATGTGAACTTGCAGATATATTTTATTACTATTATTTTGTAAGTGACAGAAAATATCTTAACCGAGTGGACTTAACAGTCTTATTTGTAAACCCTCTAGCAAGGTAACATTCTAAATGAGTGTTTGAAATCCTTTGACAAGGTCACTTCTAATAAAGTGAAGATCCTTATAGATCTGAGGGAAATCCCTTAACTGGGTCACATCTAGCAATGTGTTTGTAATCTTTAATAGGATTTTCTTTTAACTAAGCATACTCTAGAAGAGTATATTTCTTAGTGGGTCCAAAATCCCACAATGGTTTTTCCCTATTTGGATTTCCACGTTAAATCTAGTGTTATGAGTGTTATGATGATTATGTGTTCATAAGTTTGTATGTTTAGCATTTTTTGGTTAAGTTGCTGAAGTATAAGTTACCGAGGTTGAATCTGTTGATTTTATGGAAGTTTAAGTTTGTATGATTCACCCCCCCCCCTCTCATCTTGTTAGCTATTGGCATATGTACTTTACTTTTAGTATCAAAACTATCAGTAACAATACATGAAATGCTAATGAGATGGGATCCTTTATGCTCCAAAATGGGGTATATTTATAGGATTTCCAAGGCCAGGAGTGAGGTGACAGGAATCAATGGTCAAGATTAAATCTGAAGATATCAAGGGTTAAATTGGAGGTTGGAGAAGAGGTTGGAGGGAGGGACACTTGTCATCTCTATGGTGACAAGTGTCAAGGAATCTTGCTCACAAGAGGGCAAGTGTCCAAGGGAGGAGACATGTGGCATAAGTGCCATGTGTCTCAAGAGGAGAATATCCAACCAATAGGAGGTTAGGATAAAGAGGTTAGGATGTGCAAGATAGGATAAGGTTAGTTAAACCTAGGATTAGGTGGAATGGGTTAGGCTAGGGGATGGTTAGGTTAGGTGGTTAGAAGTTAGGAAGCATGTGGAAAATTTGAATTTAAAAATTTGAATAATAGGAAAATGATATTTAACTTTCAACAACTCATAAATTGATTTGTTTTAATTATTTAGGGGATTAGAAGAAATGAATTTAATGGGGGGGGGGGGATTAATCAATTTAGATTAATTAACCAAAGGGGACTTTTGAAATGAACATAATGAATAAATCCTTAGATTTATTGATAAGTAGATGAATGTGGAAACTTAATCAAATTGCTAATGAATTCAATTAAATTTGGAAGGGGGATTAATTAAATAATTTCTTATTTAATTAATTATCTTCAGACCATTTTTAGGTGTATACATGTTTAACTTTAAAATCGATGATAAATTAATGTTTATGACATTCATAAATGGTCTGCGATGTCTTGATATTAGTTGGGCTAATTGGTTGAGGTTACTAAACAATTGATAAGTCATTGAAAGATTGAATATTGGTTATGTTTACGATCTACTATTGTTTGGAGTGGGATTAGCTCCCTACTTAAGAATTACAGCAGCTTAATGACTTAGAGCTTTAATACAATAATAATCTAAAAGGTTGATTCTCTTATTAAAAATAAAATAAAAATTTAGCAAGTGTAATTCATATAGATTAATAAGAGTTCTTGATAATTGTAATAACTATTGGAAATTAAAAATAATTCAGAATTGATGACAAAGTAATGTTAATGATGTGTATAAATTATTTGGCATATCTATAAATTAGTTGTACTACTTAGTTGAGGTCACTAAATGTTCAATTTGAACATAATCACATATATTTTTTAAATCATTCATATAATAAAGGAGTAATTTTTTCCTCACAAATTTAGGTTAATTAAATAATTGGTAAGTCATTGAAAGATTAAATATTGGATGTGTTTAAAACGTACCATTGTTGTGTTTAAAACCCACCATTGCTTGGAGTTGGATTAGCTCCCTACTCAAAGATTATAGTAGTTGAATAGATTGATAACATGAATACAATAATAATCTAAGAAGTTGATTTTCCTATTTTTAAAAAGTACCTATGGTTCAATACCAAACACAATGAGTTTAATCTTGCTAGTCATAGTTTGAACTCTAATGTAAGGATTTGACTTGAAAAATGCCAACTATTAAATCTTACTTCCCTTGATCTTAGAAATTTGGTGTGCTTGTAATTACTACGTTTCTATGGACACCTTTGGGGGATTTCATAGATAGTTATAGCCAATTTCTCCTAGGTGAAACCTTCAGATAGATTTATAACATCGAACAAATATTTGAAGATAACATTCACCTACATATAGACAACCTATATATAGATTAGATCATTTGTCTCTTAAGAAATCAAAGTGTGTTCTAATAATTTCACTTTATAATTTCTAACTTCTCTTGGTTTCTAGATACTCATACCATATACATTAATGACATATTGAATCTCCTTAAATACCATGACATAATATGATGCACAAACATGTCTTATAATGAATCTTATGGCTAGCGAGAAGATTTGAAAATTGAATTTGAATGAGAGATAATGCTTCCTTAATTTGTCTCAATGATTAAGAATATTTTTAAATGTAAACCATTTGATTTTTTCACGTCATTGTTTAAGATCACACCCCTTTATTCATCATCAAGACAAAGAGAATAGTAGAATCTTTAAATTTTGGATTCATTACCATGCATTGTAGGATCAATCCTAAGTGGCATGAAAAGGAACATGGACAAGGAAGTGATAATCTTGAGGTAGGGAGTGTGTGTAAATTAGAGTATGGTAATGGGGAATAAAATGATGAATGTGTGAAAATAAGTGTGAATGGAAGTAAATAAAGATTAAGATATTTTAGATCATTTTAGATCATGAACCAAACCTAATTCAAATGCATGCCACTTGTTAATATGTAATTGCATTAAGACATTCCAAACAAAAAACGGCCTAAAACTAAACAAAAATGACATGTATGCTAATTTCATCATAACAAACATATAATTTGGGAGTTTGTTAAATGCCTTCGAAATGTTAAATTTAATTATGAAGTTATTAAAACTAGTTTATAATTGAAACTTTTCAACATATATTTCTATGTTTGAATTCTCAAACAAAATTAGCTCCAAGTTGTGCCATCACCAAAATAAAGTCATTTAATCACTTAATTTTAGTTCTCAATTTGAATCAAGCCTCATTTAATATTGTAAATAAGTAAAATATTTTTAGATAAATTAATTAATCATAATTATATATCCTAAGAATAAAAAATTGGAATGAAAAATATTGATGATCTACATCTTTGTAAGTAAAAGTAAACTTTCCAAAGTATTTTGAATTTTTTTTTGTGATTTATTAAAAAAAATATTATTTTTTCCATATGGTTGAACCATCAACAAGAGGCAAAAAGATATCACACCTTATGAGGACATCAACAAGGATAGGGGTGAAATTTCATCATTGAAGAAAGACATGATCAAGGGAGTTTTATAAGTGAAAATAGAAAGGTAGATAGACATGAATGAATTTTCAAGGAAGTTGGACATGATTGTTCAAGAGATGAAGTATAAGGAAGAAGATTCACCTAATAAGGTAGAAGATAATTAAATTGGACATAAATTTTGTGAGTTTGAATCAGATATCAAGAAGGATTAGCTCTTTAATAGTCATATGCATAGGCTATTGATGCCCAGGTTGGATAGGAGAAAGTTTGATGACAAGGACCTAACCAATTGTCTTTGCCAAACTTAGAGCAATTCTTTGATCTTCACCATGTTCCAAGTCAACAAAAGGTGGCTATTGCATTATTATTCAAAGGAAATCACATCGTAATTTAGTGAAATTCCCCTAAACATAGGCAAGTCAAGATGATACTCATGTACAAAAAATGCAAGAGAATATAAGGGATTCATAGACTTGGGGTCATTATGTTCATAAGATAAATAATGCATATCGATATGATTTTTTTGAATTGAATTTATCCCCTAAATGCAATGGAATTATTAGTACAATGGAGGAAGAACACATAAGAAGAAACAAAGAGTCTTTTTTTGGGTCAACATGGGAGAGATAGTTGGTATTTTGGTATGGTTTTGTCATTGATGTCAACACCTACTAAAACATTAGCACTTTGGAGATCCAACAACATTCACCGGCAAGCAAGTAACTATTGCACAGTTACTGGTATATGGTTCACCGACAAGATATAATGATCATCGGAACTTGGAATGATATGGAAGACACCTGGTAATGTCGAAGACATCGTGTGGACATCTTATCCTAATGAATTAATCATTTGTATATTCATATTTGCATATTTACTTTTACTGGCAAATAGGTCCAGGGTTACACCGACAGGTTTATCTTTTCCAGATCAGCATGGCACGCTATGGAGATGATTAATTATTGTTGTAAATGCATTAAGCCGACATGTTTAATCGATTATTGCATCGGATATTATATTGTTTGTAAAATATTTTTATTATAATATCTTGTAGAGCCGACCTACTAAAATTGGTCTTAGGTTATGGTATAAATGTAAGATCTTATTTGTAAGATCGAATGTGGAATGTGAAAAAGAAGTGTGTGAAGGTATATACGAGATTAAGCAGA
The DNA here is from genome assembly GCF_030272615.1 of Cryptomeria japonica. NCBI lineage: Eukaryota > Viridiplantae > Streptophyta > Pinopsida > Cupressales > Cupressaceae > Cryptomeria > Cryptomeria japonica. The sequence continues at coordinate 924,801,379 of NC_081407.1, forward strand.
GCTATATATGAAGATATCATTTGAAGTTGAAGCTAGGTTTTTGTGAAAGCATATCAACATTACACCGGTACTAAATCCAGCATATGAAGATGCTATCTTGTGCAGTACATTCTTATTGGATTTAACCATCCAACTGTAGTCAGTGTGACTCCCTTTTTGTGATTGAGCAGTGAGCTCTAGGCTATTGGCCTTTCTGCATGTGCAGACCCCATTTATGTACACTTACTATCTGCAGTAGTATCATCTGATTGTGGGTAAGGTTTCCCACCATGGTTTTTCCCCTTACAGGGTTTCCACGTACAAATATTGGTGCTATGTGTTGTGGATGACTTTGTATTTATGTTTCATGCATTAATCTTTATCGATATAGCAGTTAACTATTAACATTGTCTACTGGCATACTTAACTAGTTTACCGATATTAAGCATTAAGTTGGTTAAGTTGTTTTTGGTTTGAATTTAGTAGACAACTGATTCACCCCCCCCCCCCCTCTCAGTTGTCTCCAGGGCCTAAAAATTGGTATCAAAGCCTATTCCTCTTTTTCAGAAGTTTAACAGCTTGAGGAGATCCAATGTCTACAAATTATTTCAGGAAGGACAATCCTAAACTTGATGGAACCAACTATGGCATATGGAAGATCAGAATGGAGACACATCTGAATTGCATTGGCAAAGATGCCTGGGAAGTTACAAAGAAAGGTTACACTGCTGCTATAGCTGGCTAGCCCAGTCCAACTACCTTGGCTAAAGATGAGGAAAATGATTGCAAAGCAAGAGAAGCACTTTTAAGCGCTTTATCAGATCAACAAATCATGGGATTATCAGATAGGTCTAATGCTAAAGCTATTTGGGATCATTTGGAAACACTGAATGAAGGAGATTCCACAGTAAAAATTGCAAAACTTGAGAGCTTTTGAGTCAGGTACGAACATCTGAAAATGGAAGAAGATGAAAGGATTTATGCTTTTATGGAAAGAGTAAATGAAATTGTTTTGGGTATTAAATGTTGTGGAGGAAGCTTAAGTGAGGATGAAATTGTTTCAAAAATTTTAAGAGGATTGCCACCGGCCTATAAAATGAAGGTTACTGCTATAAATGAGTTGAGAACAATGCCTAATACATTAGTAACTAGGGATACATTGATTGGAAAACTTTCAGCTTTTGAAATTGAGGAATATGGTCATGTTGCTACTATAAAGATAGATTTGGCCTTTAAAGCATCAACATCATCTACTCCATCATTTGACAAATCAGATTGGAAAGCCTTTTATGCAAGAGAACTTGAGGAAACTAGGAAGGAGAATGAAGAACTTGAAAAACTTGAAGCATTATTTGCAAGGAAAATGCCTAAAGGTCCAATTGGAAGTAAGTATGAAGGTAAAGCACCTTTTAAATGTTTTAACTGCAATAAGATTGGTCATATGGCTTCGAGATGCCCTGATAGACATGCTAGACTAAGAGAAGAAGCTAGAAGGACATACAAGCCTAATCCTGAATATCAGAGATACAGATTTAAGAAGAACAAGGACAAATCTTGTTACATTGTTGATGAAGGTGTGACTGATGATTCTGATGAGGATCCGGTAGACAATGAATGGGTTTTTGTTGCTATAACAGAAGATCAACCGACACCTACTACTCAACTGGTAGAACAAGCCCTAGTAGCTAAAATTGAAGTAAAGGATGAATGTATCATTGACTCAGGATGCTCACATCATATGATAAGAGACAAAGATAAGTTCTTAAACTTTCAAGAATACAATGGAGGTTTAGTAAGATTTGGAGATGACAAAGCCTATTCAATCAAAGGTAAGGGTACAATATCTCTTGATGGTAAGCATTGTTGGCAATATAACAATGATATTGAGAAGGTTGTTGATGATTATGGACATAACTGATTAAAGATGTTTTACTGTCTTTGTCATTGATGTCAAGAAATTGATTTTCTAATTCAGTATGATGTTGCCATATCTTAAGAAATATGATATTAAGATTATAAAGAAGTCAGTAAAGACACAGGAAAGAATATGATGAATAAAGGGATAATTTATTCAATGGGCAACTCTACCGAGTCAGACAATGATGAGATCTTGATGTTTTAGATTGTTTTAACATCATACATATGTTGTAAAATGTAAAGGTTAATACTACACTATGTTATCAGCCAAAGAACCTAGTCGGTAAACCCTAAGGAACCTAGTTGGTAAACCCTAAGGTTATTGCAGTTGGTTAATGAAGACAGAATGTCTACCGAGTAAAGTTTAGTATTCACCGAGTTGTAACCGAGCTATAACAGAATGCATTAAATGGTTACATGTGATATTTAATGAAAGAAGCTGATGAGCTGGAGTGGATCAATGATTGGCAAGCCGTGGAAGAAGTTTGTTAACAAATCTAAGGCAATGGAAAGTCGGCAAGAAGATCTACAGCTCAGATTGAACTGCATTACCCTAACACAAGTTCCAAGATGATTGTGCAAGTTCCGAGGTAGGGTAAGAAATTTTTCAGATCATAAGATACAATGAACCTGGACAAGATTGAAGATCTGATGGCTATGATTGATCATGGGAAATGTGATCAAGGAGATTAAGCGGTTAGATGATTGTTTATAAATAGGAAACTGTTGATAAACAATGCATGCGGGCAAGTGTATGCACAAGGATGCTACATAGTGATCACCGAGCACATAAGCTTGAAAACCTATTGGAATAACAGAATATTGATGCCCAACAGATAGACCAGAATAGTTCTATGTCTAGATTGTGTTGAACAAATAAGAATCTGCTTTAGCATTTTAGATGTAAAGTTGGAGATAGATTGTATTACTGTTAGCTTGTGAAAGTAACAGGAAATCTCTTAACCGAGTGGACTTAACAGTCTTATAAGTAAATCCTCTAACAAGGTGACATTCTAAATGAGTGTTTGAAATCCTTTGACAAGGTCACTTCTAAAAAAGTGAAGATCCTAACAAATCTGAGGGAAATCCCTTAACCGGGTCACATCTAGAAATGTGTTTTGTAATCTTTAATAGGATTGGCTTTTAACCTAGCATACTCTAGAAGAGTATATTTCTTAGTGGGTTCAAAATCCCACAATGGTTTTTCCCTATTTGGGTTTCCACGTTAAATCTGGTGTTATGAGGTTTATATTGTTCATATGCTTTTGAGTTTGCATGTTTGACAGTTTTTATTCTATGACTGATATATGTTACCGAGGTTGAATCTGGTGTTTTCATTAATGATTAAGTTTGTATGATTCACCCCCCTCCCTCTCTCATCTTGTTGGCTATCAGATCTGTACTTATATTAAGTATCAGAACTATCAAGCATAACACTGACAATGTTTACTATGTTGAAGGATTAAAGCATAATCTTTTGAGTGTTGGTCAATTAGTTGAGAAAGGATTTCAGTTACAATTTAAGAATGGAAAATGCAAAATCATGAATAGAACTGGTTTAGAAATTGCAACCGGTAATCAGACTAGAGGCAATATCTTTCATTTGAATAACAGTGAAAAGACATGCTTGATTGCACATATAGATGAAAGTTGGTTATGGCATAAGAGACTCTGTCATATAAACTTTGATTGCATGGTGAAGATCAGTACTTCTAAGGCAGTTAGAGATCTACCTAAAATTGTGAAACCTCATAATACAATATGTAAGGAATGTCAATTTGGAAAACAAGTTAGAGTTAGTTTCAAAAGTATTCCAGAAAAATCCATTAATGCTCTTGATTTGATTCACACTGATTTATGTGGTCCAGCTAGAACTAAAAGCTTACAAGGTGATAGATATTTCATGCTAATCATTGATGACTATTCTAGAATGTGTTGGGTTACTTTTCTCAGAGAAAAATTAGAAGCACTTGGAAAGTTTAAACTATTCAAAGCAATGGTTGAAAATGAAACCGGTAAGAAAATTAAATGTTTAAGATCAGATCAAGGAGGAGAATTCACATCTAAGGAATTTAATACATTCTGTGAAGTGAATGGAATTAGAAGATAGCTATCAGTACCTCGGACACCACAACAGAATGGAGTTGTTGAAAGGAAAAACAGAACTATCTTGGATACAACAAGAAGTATGTTATTTGAAGAAAATCTACCACATGTGTATTGGAGAGAAGTAGTCAGCACAGCGGTCTATACATTCAATAAAGTTCACATCAAAGGTGAAACCGGTAAGACCCCTCATGAACTATGGTTTGGTAATACTCCTACTCTTAAGTATTTCAGAATTTTTGGAAGTAAATGTTATATTAGAAGAGATGAGTATATTGGCAAATTTGATCCTAGAAGTGATGAAGGAATATTTCTTGGTTATTCATCTAAGAGCAAGGCATATAGATGTTTTAACAAGAGATTGCAGAAAATTGTTGAGAGTACAAATGTAAAGATTGATGAACAATTCAAAGGAACTTCAAGGTATATAGACTCTGAACCAGTAATAGAAATTGTGACAAATGAACCTACACTAAATCCACTGGTATAGAACGAAGATCTAGTTACCCTGGTACCATTTGAGGATTCCATAGTAATTGAAGAACAATAGAAAACTAAGGCACCCTGGTATGTAAAATTGAATCATTCTGAAGATCAGATAATTGGAAACAAATTTAAAGGAGTTATGACAAGAGGAAGATTGGCAAATGAAGAGGTATGTCTTATTTCTCAAATTGAACCATCATCTGTAAATGAGGCATGTGAAGATAAATTTTGGATTAAAGCTATGGAAGAAGAATTGGAACAAATTGAGAAAAATAATACTTGGACAGTAGTTCCCCGGCCTAAAGATAAAAATGTAATTGGAACAAAATGGGTATTTAGAAACAAACTTAATGAAGATGGTAAGGTTGTCAGAAATAAAGCAAGACTAGTGTGTAAGGGATATTCTCAGAAAGAAGGAGTTGATTACAATGAAACCTTTGCACCGATAGCTAGAATTGAGGTAGTCAGATTATTCTTGGCTTTTGTAGCTCACAAGAACTACAAAGTTTATCAAATGGATATTAAATGTGCATTCTTGAATGGAGATCTTGAAGAGGATGTCTATATTGAACAACCTGATGGATTTTCTTTGACAGATGACAATGATATGGTTTGCAGGTTAATAAAAGCTATGTATGGACTAAAACAATCCCCAAGAGCTTGGTATGCAAGGTTGGATAAGTATCTTTTAAAGATTGGTTTTACTAAAGGAAATGCAGATAGCAATTTATATTACAAAATAACTAATGATGACATCTTGATTATAGAAGTATTCATTGATGATATAATCTTTGGAGGAGAAGATGGATTACGTAAAGAATTTTCTATTAAAATGTAACAAGAATTTGAAATGTCTATGATTGGAGAAATAAAATTCTTTTTAGGATTGCAGATTTCACATACTAACAAAGGTATATTTTTGAGTCAATCCAAATACTTGAAAGAGTTACTAAAGAAATTTGGGATGGAGAACTCTAAACCAGTAAGCACATCTATGACTACAAATGACAAATTATCTCAAAGGGATGAATCTACACCTGTTAATCCAACTAGATACAAATCTATGATAGGAGGTTTACTGTATTTAACACAAACCAGACCTGATATTATGAATGCAGTATGTATTGTTTCAAGATTTCAAAGTAATCCTAGAGAAAATCATGAATCAGCAGTAAAAAGGATCTTCCGGTACTTACAAGGCACTACAAATCTTGGATTATGGTATCCTAGAAATGAAAATTTTGATCTATGTGCATACACAGATGCAAATTGGGAAGAAGATGTGGATGATAGAAAAAGCACCACTGGCAGAGCATTCTTTCTTGGAAATAGACTAGCTTCTTGGTTGAGTAAGAAACAGAGTTGTACATCTTTATCAATAGCAGAATCAAAATATGTTGCAGCAGCAACTAACTGTACATAGGTACTATGGCTTAAACAAATGTTGAAAGACATAAAGTTAAATTGCAAGGAACCTATTACTATATATTGTGATAACACTGCAGCGATTGATATATCTAAGAATCCAGTATTACACTCTAAAACAAAACATGTTTCTATCAAACTGAATTTTCTAAGGGAAAAAGTTGAAGAAAAGGAGATAAAACTGGTTTATGTGAACACTAAAGAACAACTTGCAGATATTTTCACAAAACCTTTGCCTAAGGAGACTTTTGAATATCTCAGAGATCAGCTTGGAGTCATACCACCACCGGTAGTGACTTAGACAGTTGATGATTGTCATCAACCTGCAGAATTTACAGAGAAATCTTTTACTCTAGTCTTTGATGAGGAAGCTACTTCTCAGGGGGAGTAGTTGGTATATTGAATTGATTGGTATTTTGTATATGAACTTAGTATTATTTTAATTTTGGTATTTTATGTCAAAGAGGGAGAGATATCTATGGAAAAACACATTATCTTCTGAGGAACTTTGGACAACACATGTTGCTCCCAGGGGGAGAGATTGTTGGTTTTTTGGTATTTGGCATTTCTGTTTTGGCACTTTGATGGTTTTTCCATCTTGTGTTGCCATCAATGCCAAAGGGGGAGATTGTTGGTATTTTGGTATGGTTTTGTCATTGATGTCAACACCTACTAAAACATTAGCACTTTGGAGATCCAACAGCATTCACCGGCAAGCAAGTAACTATTGCACAGTTACTGGTATATGGTTCACTGAGAGGATATAATGATCACTGACACCTGGTAATGTCGAATACATTGTGTGGACATCTTATCCTAATGAATTAATCATTTGTATATTCATATTTGCATATTTGCTTTTATCGACAAATAGGTCTAGGGTTACCTAGGGTTACACCGACAGGTTTATCTTTTCCAGTTCAGCATGGCACGCTATGGAGATGATTAATTATTGTTGTAAATGCATTAAGCCGACATGTTTAATCAGTTATTGCATCGGATATTATATTGTTTGTAAAATGTTTTTATTGTAATATCCTGTAGAGTCGACCTACTAAAATTGGTCTTAGGTTATGGTATAAATGTAAGATCTTATTTGTAAGATCGAATGTGGAATGTGAAAAAGAAGTGTGTGAAGGTATATGCAAGATTAAGCAGAGCTATACACGAAGATATCATTTGAAGGTGAAGCTAGGTTTTTATGAAAGCATATCAGCATTACACTAGTATCGAATCCAACATATGAAGATGCTATCTTGTGCAGTACATTCTTATTGGATTTAACCATCCAATTGTAGTCAGTGTGACTCCCTTTTTTTGATTGAGTAGTGAGCTCTAGGCTATTGGCCTTTCTGTATGTGCAAACCCCATTTATGTACACTTACTATCTGCAGTAGTATCATCTGATTGTGGGTAAGGTTTCCCACCGTGGTTTTTCCCCTTACAGGGTTTCCACATACAAATATTGGTGTTATGTGTTGTGGATGAATTTGTATTTACGTTTCATGCATTAATCTTTACCGGTATAGCAATTAACTATTAACACTGTCTACTAGCATATTTAACTGGTTTACTGGTATTAAGCATTAAGTTGGTTAAGTTGTTTTTGGTTTGAATTTAGTAGACAACTGATTCACCCCCCAACCCCCCCCCTCTCAGTTGTCTCTGGGACCTAACATAGACAAAAAGCCTCAACAGTTTGTGTCATCCCCAAAGAAAACACAAGAGCATTGTTACAATAAAAGCACAGTTATGAAACAACATGAATAAAATTATAGACACCTAAAATTGGTCACTTAAGTTTAATCAATTTATTAACATTATTACTCTATTTTGACTATCTCTATTAATTAAATAATTCATTTATTTAATTAATCATATTTATATCTTCATTTTATATCCTATTTCCTAGGGTAATTAATTTAATTATTTTACCTATCCAACACTACCTTTAAGACCCTCATCCATTAATTAAGTAAATAACCTTTTTTTGTTTAATTAAAATCTTCATTACCTCTTTCCTCCAATTTTGAATTAAATTAAATAAAAAATCCTATTTACCTCATCCACTTACATTCTCCTAATGTTCCCACTTGAATCCTAATCCTAATCCTTATCCTAATCTCTACCTAACCCACTCCACTAAGCATATGCACACACTTAATCCTTGATTAAGTAAAAGCCAACTCCCATCACATCAAGCACATGGGCTTGTCTCCTCAAGTATCCAAAATAGATTTTTAATTTATTATTCCTCTCATCAATCCTCAACCATATATCTTTATTAATCAATCTCGACCATTCATCCAATCTCATCGAAATCCTATAAATCCAACCCTTAACCATTTTTACCTTTCTTACCCATTTTGCATTAGAGTACCATTATCTTGCCGAAATCATGAGTGAGCACACACCCAATCCAATATCGAAGGGTAAATCATTGCATCAAGGAGACTAATTTGTGCTACATTTGGTTTGCATCTTTTATATATATTTTTATTCTTCTTTTGTCCTATCATGATGTTGCTTTGATTAATGATTTTGAATGTTTTAATTCATTATTGCATTCCCTTTTGAACTCACTTTTCCCTACACAAACAAAAAATAGAAGAATGTCACAACAAGATTGGTATCTTTGTGTCCTTGTGCCAATGGAGCCTCAAGTGTCATCCAAAGAGAACCTAAAAAACAAAAGGTAGACCAAGAAACACATCATGAGGAATCACATTATATACAAGCAAACACATAAAGGCAAAGATGTGTTGCATGAATAAACTAGTATAGCAAATTGTCTGCCTCCCGATCTTGCTCGTCATTATAAAGAGATGGTAAGAAAGATGTTAATTGAGATATGAATAGTAAAATATGAGGAGATATATCTAGTTCCAAATTAGACCATTGTCTAATGATAGATCACAATGTGTCTCACTAGTAAATAGAGTCAATGCTTTGGAAAAAGTCAAGGACAACTGATAATCATATTGAATAGTTTCAACCATGCTATCTAAATCATAATCTGAATTTATTAATATAGTTGGTTTAATAGGAGGAAGAGAAGAATCCCTTTAAAATAACAACTTCAGATTTCAACAAGTCTGGGTAAGGTAAGGATCATATCTAGGAGTATAGGTGAAGATAAGGAAGGTTGAGGTGGTGAGGTTAAATCAACATTTGACTTCTTAGGGGAAGACTCACTTCTTGTAGAAAGTTCGTGAGCCTTAGCACTCCATCTTTGGTGGCATTCTCTCGCAATATGCTTTATTTGGTTACAAATTGAATCTTTTGTAGGAGGTTGAGTATCACTCAACATCGATTACTTTTCTTCTTTTTCTCTAGGAATAGAAGGAGGAACGAAAGGAACTTCTAAAGGTTGAGAGATAGGTGGAGGTCTATATGGTACCAAGAATTTTCCTTATTGTACTTTATAGGATGGAGGAGATGGAACTACAAAATACACTCTAGACACTCTAGGAAGAAGGAGGACTCTTAGTCCAAGATGGGGTTCACTCGTTACTTGTGGGGGTACGAAGAGTTTTCGATATTCATGGACATCAAAGGATCCTTAGAGGTAGCAAAAAAAGTGAGTCTCAAGGAAATACCTAATGATAACTTGTCTATTCTCTTGGATTTAAACTTATGGTACGAAAGGAAAAAGGTATCCGCATGAGGTAACGTTGGTGGAGGTTGTTGAGGCCAAAAGTAGTCAAGTGCAAATTTTCTATATTTAGACAAGTGTTGGAACCCACTATAAAACATAGTGTGCACTTGCTCTTCAAATTGAAACTTCAACACTTATGTACTATGGAAGGGACAACCTTCATGGAGGTGAGACAAGGATGATTCCACTTCACATGAAACTGATCTAAGGTATGGATAATGGTAAAAGGAACATCTAAGGTTTTAGATATAAATTTAACTTAAAGGGCGACTGAACCAATGGTAGGACAAGTGAAACCATTATGCACCTTATTCAATACTTCAAATTTATCATAGATTTCTTGATATAATTCATGTGTAAAAAATCTTCTATAACCATATTACCCGTACATATTAGATCAATATGCACCCCACGTGTGAGATTTTCATTGATTTTAGTAAATATATAGTGGTCTATCAGATGCGTGCATTGAGTTATCACTTTGGGTAAAGGTAATATTAGGTTCAAGCTTAGGCTTAGGTCTCTCTTATTTGGGACAAGGTTCTATCACATTTGCTAGATGTTTGAGTTGGTTGGATTTGATGTGAGTGTCTATATAACCAATATTAGGCTCAAAAAAATTTGTGTTATGGGAAGGTAAACAATTTGTAAGGATTTGCAAGTTTTGATTAGGAGGTGCTATGGATTTATTCTCATTATTAGTCACACCATCTACCTGTATGATATTAGAGTCAATGAGATCTTGTAATTAATATCTAAGATGTATACATTTCTCAATATCATGCCCAAGAGTATGATGATATTGACAAAATCCCTTTGGGTTAGACAAATGAGGTACAAGTTTTGTGATATCTACATGATGGATGGGGGAATTTTAATAAAATCTGTGTTTAACAATTAAAGCAAAATAGAATGTAAGGACTCAAAAAGTTGTGTAAAGTGTCAATTCTTTGGTCTAGAAGAAAATTGAGCTACAATAGAAGGTGTTGTAGTTGCATCTTAAGTTTTAATATTATTGTGAGTGTTTATCTTAATAAACTTATTGTTTAGTTTCTTAAAGGCTTGGTAGGTTATTGTTTAGTTTCTTAAAGGCTTGGTAAGTTGTAATTTCTTGAAGCTGCAAACATCAAGAAGTTGTGGGGTTGGGTTCTGAATGCAATTATGGAGTACATCACGGTTGAAGACCATTTTTCTAGGGCCCACACCTACCACTTCATGCTCTTAAACCATTTCAGACACGACAAAAAGGTGTCCCTACCCTACTACCTCTCCAAGTCCCTCTCCAGGTCCCTCAACAAACACAGGACTAACCCTTCTAGACCAATTCTCCACTACGGGCTTCTGCTACTCATCTATGAGCACTGCAAAACCCTCGCCTTGCTGGAGAATAAGAGGATTTTCGCCTCTCCGGGAAAGAGAAAGATGGAAGAGGGAGAAACTAGCAAGGAGAAGGCGTCCTCTAGCAAAAAAAGGAAAAGCGTCCCTGGGTTGGAAATAGAGGACATTGTTAAGGAAAGCAGCAGAATGGAGATGGACGACTCCAACGGTGAAGATAGCTGGAAAGACGAGGAGCTGGGTAACGAGGAAGAAAGCGACAATAATGAGCTTAGTCAAGAAAGCCCTACCCTTAGCGAACACCTTGGTAAGGACAATAGCCATCTGATGGAAGAAGTGGAACCCAAGGATAACGAGGAAACCGAAGTGAATTCTAAGAAGGAAATGAACAAAGACTTTGAGAAGGACCTGACTGAGGATAGGGATAGCGAGGACAAGGAAAGTGCTAGTAAAGGACTTATCTTGGATAACCTCAAGAAGCTCTCTGAGGCTAGAATGGATTTTGATAGATGGACCTACAAGACCCTGAAAAGCCTGGATAAGAAAGGGATTATAACAGATGAAAAGAGGGAGGATGAAAATAGAGAGCAGATTAATTGGAAGCAAGAAATGGAGAATAAGGTAAAATCGCTGGAAGAGGGAAAAGAAGCGATGAAAAATCTGATGGGAGTTATCCCAAGTATCCTCTTCGCTGTTATTAAAAACTTGGAGGACATCACCAAGATCATTGATCATACCTGCACTCCTAAACCGGTCATGGATCTTGACCTGGAGGAAGAGACCATCCAGACTGGAAGTGGTGATGCTAATCCAGTGGGCAATACTGCGAAGAGAACCAGGGCCAATATCAAGAAAGTTGTGGCTGCTTCAGCAAAGGATCCCCCTAACTTCAAAGACAACATCAAAGAGCTGTATGATATCAGCAACACCCTGGCTAAAGCCCTGGAAAAAATCTGAATGCTGGAAGGCCTGCTGGCTTTTTGGGGGTTTTTTGGGTTTTCTTCAGTTTTCCGCTGGTTTTTTGTGGTTTCTATTCTTTTCTGTTTCTCGTAGCTTTGTTGTTTAAGTTATGCTTGTAAAGGGTTTTAGGGCCTCTTCAAAACCTGCTTTTTCCTTAATCAAAAACTTTAATTTCTTCTTGTGCACTTAAGATGATGTGATATTTTTAGTTAAACATATTGTTATTTATCTTGTTTTAATTTTTTTTTATCTCTATGTTGTTTAGAAACGTTTTTAGTTGACTTATTTCTCTAGGGTTTCTTGGTGGGCATTACAACCTCGAAAGAATGATCATGTAGAGAATGAACAAGAGGGTCAGAGTTTTCCCTCACAACAACAGAAGAAGGATCATCTCCATCAAAGAGAATATGAATATCATCAATCATGTCTCCTAAATCTACAATCTAGGACTCCACAAAAAAACTTGTAATGTTTGTCAAGTTGTCATCCCAAGGAACTGTATCTAGAAGACAAGGTATATCCCATTGCACTAAATCACAAGAATCCAAAACTATAGCAACATCTACATCATCAGGTGCAATAGTAGATATGATATCAATAGGAGGAGATGAAATGCAAGGCTCAAGAACTAGATCATATGTGAGAACACCCAAGTTCAAGTGACCAAAGTTCTCCTCGATATCAGAATCCATACAATAAGTGTGATCATCATGTGAAGAATCAAACTCATCAATAGGACCAAATTTTGAAAAAGGATTACATTTGAGATGCATGATCCACCACCCCAGTTGCAATGATAACTCTGCTCTCCAAGTCTCTAATAATAATTGAAACAGGTGTGAACTCCACAATCTTCCTTGTTTCCCCATCAGTGATATAATAAATGGAAAGAAGATTGTTTGTTAAATAAGGTACACACAACACATCATTGAAGAATTTATCCCCAATAGCAATATATCCTTTCCCAATCACATTCATATATGTATGATTGCCCATAAAAATTGGTAGCATGTTGCAAGGCTCAAATGAACATAACATAGACTATGAAGATGCCATATGATGAGATGCTCCTAAATCTAGAAGCCACTTCCCTAAATCATGACTTGTAGTAGCACAAAGAGCTTTTCCTTTATCTATCCCAAAAGTGTGATCCTTTCCTTTATCAAATTCCTTTTCTTTGGAGGAAGAAGCTGAAGTAGACATTCTAGAAGATAATTTAATGATTTTATTCTTCTCAAGAAGATGTTTCAATTCATCAACATCCTTCTTGTGACAATGGTGTTCATCATGTCCTGAATTATTGCAATATGCACAAAAAAGATTCTCCTTATATAATTCCCCCCTTAGGTGAGGATGTAGAATTGCCTTGTTGTGGAGAGGATGATTGTACTCTATCTTGTTGTAGCTTTGGAGTAAACTACTTATGCTTCTTGTTGGAACATTTTTCTTGTTTCCCTTGATTAGCCACCAAATCTTTGGACTTTGAAGACTTGAGAATCCCCATGCTCATCAACTTTGACTACTCCAACATCAATGTGAATGCATAAAATGAGGGCATAGTGAAAGAACTATCCAATGTTAAGTGATGGGTTTGGAAGCTAAAAAAATGTGCAGCAACACCAAAGATGCAAAATAAATAGCATCGGGCCGAGAGAAAAAAAAAACAAAAAAACATTGTGGGTAGCAAAAAAAAGTGGTTGTTGACAAGTGAGCGGCTATGAACGGCGACCAAGAAGAACGGTCAATAAAATACACAGTGGTCACTGGAAGTTTTGCAATAGTCGAGAGACCTGCACTAGTAGGTACGACATGTACAAGGTGCCTACAATAATAAATGCTCCAGACACTGATAGCAGGGGGGTTTGCGAACCCTTAAAAGAAATAATTTTTTTGAATAAGAAACTTTTCTAGAATAAATATTGCGAAATATATATTATAAAAAAATTCCTAGAGAAAAATATTTTTTTAAAATATATTTGTGGAAAATCATACCGTCAAGCAAGTTGTAAACTTTTTTGCCCTAAAAACAACTTTCACCAAAAATAGGAAAATTTATACTCAAAATTCATGGAAATAGCCTCCTGGACTCAATGGTGAGGTTGAAATTGATGTAGGATGCTCCCAAAATACGTTGATCCTTAGATCCAAAAATCAACGCGCCAAGATCTATCCAAAAAGACTACTCAGTTAAGCCCCAATGACTCTGATACCATGTAAGAATTTGTTAGAAATAACCAAGATCAAGAGCTTAATGAATAACGCAAACCAAAGATGTAAATATTGATAAGAACAAACTGTATTCTCATCAAAATACAAAATATGATCAAGTGGATCAACCAATACAATGAAGATGAGCCTATTTATAAAGGCAAGGCCATATGGATACGTGAGCACATAATCATGGCATGTGGCCCAATGAGAAACAAGGGTAGGTGAGGGTAGGTAAGAGAAATAATAAAATATTCCACAAGAGGTGGATCACCCACCGAAGGTGGAATGTAACAACAAGATAAGACTACAAAAGGTGGAATTTCTCCTACAAGCAACTTCCCTATGTGCACACAAGTTCCCTAAGTGTCTCATATCCAAACTACTATGAAATATATTACCCTAAGTCAGCTTAAGTAAAATGTAATTATGAGGCATAATTTACACCAATAAGTTTATTAAATTTATTCCACCGATGATTTACATAAAAGATAATCAATTAAAAATAATTCATTGTTTTTTTTAGGACATAATATTATGCCTAAATTCATTTTGTTTTAACTTATTAGATTTTTAAACTATTGAGAATGACCAATAATAATCAAAATCATTGTAAATTAATTGTGATTTTTAATATATTAATATTAACCTTACTAGAATCATAGGAACGACTTAAGCAAGGCGCCAATAATGAAAAATCAAAACAACACTATTATTTATGGCAAGCCAATGCATGAGATAGGAAAAGGGGCAGTGGCCTTGATAGGAGGCATCTGTACAAAATTTGTGAAATCATCTCCCTTCTTTATTGAGATGGCAATTGGGAGGTGAAGGCTTTAGTGCCTATTTGTTGGTTTTCACATTAAACAATAGTTACACAAAAGTATTATCATTCCAGTGCTAGGCATGGGTTTGTTGCATGCTTAAGTGTATCTATCCTTCTTTTCTTGCTATCTTTTCTTTGTTTCTTTTTTTAACCTCTCTATGCGGCATTTTGGAAAGATACAAAAGTATTTTATTTATTTTATAGTACATTTATTATTATTTTTTGACTAACATGGTAGAAAATTTATATGAAAAAATTAGGATTTTAAATCATTGATAAGAAACTTGCTGGAGATGCTCATTGAGAAGGAGAGAATTGTTGAGAAGTATGGAATTCATGTGCAAATTTTGGGAGTTGTAGCATTTTTTCCTAGCACACAAGAGAAGTTGTGGGCTTTTCTTGAGAAAATGATAAGGTTGTTCTAAATATCTACACTACTTATACTACTACACAAGAGATTGTCTAGGCTGTTGAAGGCCCTAGGCATTTGAGAATCGTGGAATTGTGTGTTTGATGTTGCAATGAATGATGTCAATCATTTTTGTTTGAATGGTAATTTGAAGTTGATCTTTTAGTTTCAATATACAAAGTATTTCCATTAGATTATTTCTATAACTAGAATCCAAATCTATGTATTAGCCTCACTTTTACATGCATAAAGATTAGATACAGAGGAATGACCTTGAGCTAGATAATGAACATTAAAAGTTTACATAAAAAGAAACTATTTGAAAATCATCATCTATTAGTACCAACTTTTTCCATGTGAGAACAAATCATTTAGTGATAAGCTTTTATTCATCAAATCGAACTTTGTTAAATATATTTTTATTATTTTATCTAATTCTTACACTAAATATACTATTTATTACACTATCTATCATCAATCTCAATCTAAAGCTTAAATTATTATTGCTTAATTATTAATGAAAACAATTATTTTCATTACAAAAGCACTGTATTAATCACTATTGTTATTTAATAATTTATTATTTTTCTCGTGACATTCTTTTATTTAAAAAATTGTATAAAAGACTATGCAAATTATATAAAAATAGTAATATAAATAAAAAATAAAAAATAAAAATATTAAATCAGTTTGAAGTAGTAGTAGCATACACTTTTCCAATTCTTTTTTTTTTAAAGATGAAGATAGCCCATTGACTACCATAAAAAATCACTTAGTATTGAAGTAGTAGTAGCATACACCTTTACAATTTTATTTTTTTAAAGATGAAAATAGCCCATTAAAGCAATTATAGAATTTATACTATCTATTGGAGTAATAGTGGGAGACACCTTTCCAATTTTTTAAAATAATGTTTTAATGAGTTATTTCTATTATTTATAATATTTTAATGGGCTATATTTATCTTTCCAATTTTTTTAAAATTAGGTGGAGATAGCTCATTAAAACATTATAAATTATTATTTATAATACTTCAATAAGAAATCTCCACCTATTTTAACCACAAAATAAAAAATAAATAAAAAAATAAAAAAAAAATCATCCCTGCTACTACTACTTCAATAGGTAGTATTATAAATTCAACGCCTCTGATTTTTCGTCATAGGCACTACCGACTACCTAATCAAGCAAATTCACGCCATGGATGCCTCAAATTCCAATGCCGTATTTGTAGAAGACCTGGAAGTAATTGGCCTCAAATTTTTCAGCGATGGTTCCTTTTCTCGCTACGATCCCCCAGACATCTCAGCCCCCCAATCTCCCGAAGCCTCGTTAGCGGAGGACAAAGGAGTCGCCTCCAAAGACGTAACGTTGGACAGCGATCTGGGCCTGTGGGTGCGCATCTACTGTCCTCTCGATGCCGCCGCCAAGCACCAAAGCCTGCCCGTTTGCCTGTATTTCCACGGCGGGGGCTTCTGCAGAGGAAGCGCATCGTGGAAACCGTTTCACGCGCTGTGTATACGCATAGCAACGGCTGCGGGAGCGATCGTGGTTTCAGTCAATTACAGGCTGGCTCCCGAGCACCGCCTCCCCACCGCCTACGATGACTCCGCCGCCGCACTCTCTTGGCTGCGCTCTGGCGGCGCAGAGGATCCCTGGCTGCGCCGCCATTCCGATTTGTCGAGGATTTTTCTGGTGGGCGACAGTGCGGGGGGCAACGTTGTCCACCACGTTGGCCTTCGGGAGCCCTCCTCCTGGCGTGGTCTGGTTATGGTGCAGCCCTCCTTTGCGGGAGAGGAGCGCACTGCTTCTGAGGCGGAGTCGCCCCAGGCGACCAAGTATAGCGACAAGTCGTTGCCGGTGGGGGCCACCAGAGACCATCCCTTCTGCAATCCGTTGGCCACGGATGCGTTGCGCGAGTTGCTGGAGAGGGCAACGTTGCCTCCTCTGTTTGTTGTCATTGGGGGGCGTGATATTAGGAGGGATCGAGAGAGAGATTATTGCGAGCTTTTGAAGAAGTACGGCAAGGATGTTAAGGTGCTCGTGTTGGAGGAAGAAGACCACGGTTTTTATGCGCTGACACCGGAGTCTGAGAACACCGAGTTGCTCGTTCAAGAGATCGCGTTGTTTGTTAAGGTCAATTCTTAGGGTGGACATTTGACTTACGAGTAGAGCCCACTTCTGCCTTTCCATCCTTCATAGATTCTTGAACTGTTACTTGCTCAACTACGTTCCTTCCTTTCTTTAGTTTCGTTTGTGTGGTTTTCCGGTTTTTTTAATCTTAGTTATGTAAGTCCTTTTTTTATTTAATTTATTAGTCTAGGGCTAATTATTTCATGAGGCTACTTTTTGTGTGATTTAAAAAACATAATTATGTAGAGAGGCATCTACAATGACATACAAATATCTATAAATAAAAATTTGATTTAAAAAAAATTTGACGTGTAGATGATAGGTAAATGAATGCATGTTTCAGTTTCTCTATAAATATTATTTTATAATTACTCTAAATAAAAGAGAATCATTGTCACTTGTTTCTAAGTATATGAAATTGTTACATCTTTAATGAGAGTGAAAGAGTACAACATTATTTAGCTCCATGTCCTTCTTAACAACTAATAAACATGCAAGACAATTATGTGATATCTCTCGGCATTATTTTACGTATATATCTTTTAGAATATAGGCATACTAGTTATATATATATATATATATATATATATATATATATATATATATATATATATCACGAAAAAGTAAGAGTAGGCATGGTTGGGTTGGGTTGTCGGATTATATCATTATATCAAAATAAATAAATAAAAATAAAATGGACACTTCTTTTTGAGATGGAACACTCTTCTACTACTGTATTTTTTGTTACATCTTGAAGTTTTGGCAGATCGCTCAATCCTATTCATGCAATAAGCTATTACACACTCTTTCAAGGATCACTATTGGTTGTGTTTATTACCTAACATTATTTGGAGTGGAGTTGGCTCCCTATTCAAGGATTATAGTGGCTGAATAGCTTGGTAGCATTAATACAATAATAATAATCTAAGTGGTCGACTCTCCTATTTGAAAATAAAATGAAAATTAACAAGTATAATCATACAAATAAATTAAAGTCCTTGATAATTGTAATAAATATTGGGAAATTCAATGTGAGGAAATAAGTTTAACTTTAGAATCGATGATAAAGTAATATTCATGATGTACACAAATGGGTTGCCATGTCTTGATATTAGTTGGGCAAATTGGTCAAGGCCATTGAATAATTGATAAGTCATTGAAAGATTGAATATTGGTTATGTTTAAAATCTAACATTCTTTTTTGTTTGAACTTATGGTTCAATCCCAAGCACAATGAGTTCAATTTTGCTAGTCATAGTTTGAACTCTAATGTAAGGATTTGAATTGGAAAATACCAACT
Source organism: Cryptomeria japonica (assembly GCF_030272615.1). Taxonomy (NCBI): domain Eukaryota; kingdom Viridiplantae; phylum Streptophyta; class Pinopsida; order Cupressales; family Cupressaceae; genus Cryptomeria; species Cryptomeria japonica. The sequence continues at coordinate 924,820,121 of NC_081407.1, forward strand.
ATTAAATCTTACTTTCCTTGATCTTAGATATTAGGTGTGCTTGTAATCAGCATATAAGCTATATATGTGGGAAGCTCCCATCAGTTTTTCCTCCTATCAAACGTCGAAGAAATTTTCCCGTCAATATGACAACGAATAATGGTGAGTATTATAATGTAAAGGCAACCTTGCTTTTTCCACCAGTGATAGGCTTATTTTAAATGAAACATCCCATTAAATATGTCATATATATAATTTTCATGAAACATAATATTAGTCAGTGGGATATCTTTTCAAGGAATAACAAAATGAGGACGAATATAACAATATCTTGATATCATTAAATATCAATAATTTTATATTTTATATTAAACATTCTAAAGATGCCTTATTGATTGCCAACCTACAAATGGAAAATTTACTTGGAATAACCACAAACCTGGATTTACAAACATAGTAGAAATAGTAGATTGTTTCCTTCTATCTAAAAATTGGATAATAATTCAACCATTCCAATATCACAAATACAACCAAATCCTATTTCTAATCACTTTCCAGTAGATTTAGAAATAACCGAAAATACTAGGGGCACAAAATCACAATTTTGATTTGAAAAAATGTGGCTTAGACATCCCAAGCTAATGAAAAATCTAAAATAATGGCGGGAAGAGCCAAATACCTGAAATAGGGACACACATGTACATTTTTCATAAGAAAATGAAAAAGCTCAAAGAAAAATTAAAAATATAGAATTAATTCATACTTGGAAACATTTTTTAAAATAAATCAAGGATAGCAAAGGAAATAAAGGAATTGAGCGAAACTGTGATGCAAAATGGATTGACAGAAAAATAATTTAACAAAGAAAAAACCATAATGATGGAATACAAAGAAATTTTAAGCAAGGAAGAATATTATTGGAGAGCCAAATCTAGAGAAATATGGCTAGAAGAGGGAGACCTTCACACCAAATTCTTTCACAATACATCAAAGATAAAAAGAAATGTAAACAAGATAATGCAAATAGAAAACAACGATCAAACCACAATCACAGACCCACAAGTAATACAACATGCCACAGTTGGATACTTCCAAAATATTCTAGGAGGCTATGGTGAAGTGGGTCTAGAATATAGAACGACTTGACCAATGACATATCGTAGCTCATAACAGATGAAGCCAATAAGTTTTTAATGAAACCTACGACCCTTGAAGAAGTAAAAAAATCAGTTTTCAAATCGCATCCAGATAAAACACCCCGGCCTAATGGTTTCACAACATTTATTTACCAAATTGGATGGGATTTCATAAGGACAAACATTTGGCAAATGGTAAAAGAATCCAAAAAGAAAAAAATAATTCTTAAGAACCTTAATGCAACAAATATAGTATTAATCTCGAAAAAATCAAATGGCAAAACTTTTGCAGATTTTAGACCAATATCATTGTGCAACACAACATACAAAATCATTTCTAAAGTGATAGCAAACAGATTGAAAACAATATTGCCAAAAATACTATCAGAAGAACAAAGTGGTTTCATCCCAGGAAGAAACATTATAGATGGCATAATAATAGCTCATGATGTACTACACTCAATTCACAAAGAAAACCTAAAAGGCATGATTCTGATATTAGATATTAGTGAGGCCTATGTCAAAGGATAATGGTGTTTTCTAATGCAAATTATGGAAAAGTTTGGTTTCAAACAAGAATGGTTAAAATGGATATTTAGTTGTATATCAACTCTAAGGTACTCAATAATGGTAAATAGATCACCCCAAGGATTCTTTCAAGGGGGAAAAGGATTAAGACAAGGGGACCTGATTATCCCCTTTCCTTTTTGTCATAATGGCTAATGCACTTAGTAGGGCAATATCCATAATGAAAATGTGAGAGTTGAGAAATACAACACTGTTAGAGTAATCGAGTCTTTGCTTGATTAATTAAACAACATTTGTTTAATTGTTTAAGTTCTCTTTATCTCTTTTTACACTTAAGCTAATATTAGGTGCATAATAATTAATTCTTTTATTAATTATTATGTGCAAGCCTAGGTTTTTCCTTTTAGGGTTTCTTGACCTATTAGAGGTTAATTTTCTTTCCTTTGTATTATTTATCACATTACACATTTTGTGAATATTGAGCTCTCATCTTTTTCAGCATATTTTCTATGTATTTGTTTTTCCTTTGTTGCTTCCTTGCTTCTCCTTGTAATAGGTTTATTTAAGCTTGCAGAGATCTTTTGGGCTCCTATGGTGTTGTATTTCTCAACTCTCACATGGTATTAGAGCTTCAGATCTGCAACTATCTGTTCTTGTTTTGAAAATTTTTGCATTGGAAGAAGATTTGGGGTTTTTCAGAAGTTTTTTTATGCACCTAGTGATAGGACTTTTTTCTGAGCACTTTGGGCCTAAACAGACCTCACCATTGTGCTCAAAAGGCCCAAAAACCCCTATAGTCATATAAAATTTGACCTGTTTTGACTCCTGAGCCTCTGGGGGTATTTTTTCTTTAGTACCAAGTCATACGACCCTGGCACGCAGTTCGAGAAAAAATTTCAAAAAAGTTTTTTTTTGCCTTTTTACGGAATGCAGGCCGAAAATTGATTTTTTACAAAAAAAAATCAAAAAAACATTAAAAAGGCAAAAGCTTTTTTTTTTGCAAAACAAAAATAAAATAAAAAGTTTTTTAGGGGTTTCGTTTGTGGGGGTCCTCGTCGAGCTGACACCTCTGTCACCGCCCTGACAGTCCGGCCCCCACCAGCCCTGTCAAAGTGGGCTCCGCCCATCGGCAGTCTCCCTGTCGACTTCAGCCCCCGCTGGCCCCTGTTCCCACTGTCAGCCACCGCCATGCCGCCCGCCAGCCACCGCCGTGCCGCCCGCCAGCCACCGCTACCTCCCCGCCGGCCACCGCTGCCTCCCCGCCGTCATGCCTCCACCTAGCTCCGCCACTCTGCCACTCCACCTCGAAGTGCCACCTTCATCCGGCCCAGCCACCAGTGAGCCCCTGTTGCCCCTCTCTCTTGCCTTTGAAGGGTGGGTTGGGTTTTTCTTCATAACTTGAGCATACAGAGTCATTTTTTTGAAAATGAATAGGGGTCGGAAAGCTGGTTTTGAGCCAAACCTCGTGGTGTTGGATTTTTTTCCCAAATTTTCTGTTTGACTTTACTTTTTTCCAGTCAAAGTGGGGTCTCTTTTTTGCACTTCCGGGGCTGTAGAATGGGCAAACAGACTCCATTTTTCAAAAACGAATAGGCGTTGGAAAGCTCTCAGCATACTCTATTCAAATATGTGATCTTGTTTCTCATATTTTTCATTAGGTGCAGGTGCAGAGTTTCATGGCAGATCCTTCAGTTGAGTTGTTGACATCACACAACTATCACACTTGGAAGCCTCGCATCACGAGGTTTCTCTGGGCACGAGGGGTTGTGGTCTTGTTTGGATGAGGTTCAACCTCTATTGCAACATCCTTATGAGCTTCTTCAGCATGGAAACAAGATGGATGAGGCCATGGTTTTTCTCTCTTTGCATGTCTCTGATAGTCTTTTGTTTCACCTTGATGAGTTGCTCACTTCTCACGCTATGTGGTTGAAGTTTGAGTCTCTCTTCTGGACGGTTAATGAGATTCAGGCATTACATATTGAGGCAGAGTTGGTTTCCTTGTCACCTGATTCTTTTCCCACCATTAAGGATTTTTTGAACAAGTTCAAGACTATCAGATCTGTTCTCCAGGGGTGTGGCAAGATCAAGACAGACACAGAGTGCATTCACTTGATTCTTTCGAAGCTTCGGGATCATTTTCAGTTTTTTGCCTCTGCTTTCTACTCCACCATGGATGGCTTGGGTGCTCGTTTCACCATGCCTACTTTTCATGTGTTTTGTGAGTGTTTGTCTCATGAGCAGTCTCACATTTCTCAGCTGGACATGCTCTCAGGGTCCAAGAACACGACATTGGTTGCTCAGTCCTCTAAGGAGAAGAAAAAGTAGAAACCGAAGCTAAAGAATAATTCTGCAGGCAATGAGCATTCCTCCAAGCCACCTCCTAATCCTGATTCTAAACCACCATTTCCTCCAAAACATGGGAAATCTTCACAGTCTGGTGAGTCTTCCTCCAAGACTAAGAAGAAATCAGGAGACTTTTGCAATTTTTGTGGCAAGGAAGGACATCCAGTTTCCAGGTGTTGGAAATGCTTAGAGGCTTTAGAGGAAGTCATGCAGCAACATCACATCTCCTCACCTCCGACGTCTTCTCCTTCCATATGGAAAGGTCATGCTCTCACTACTCGAGCTTCGACCTATGGGTCCACTTGGATATTAGATTCTGGTACTTCTCACCATATGACTCACACTCAGCAGTTGGTTACTTCTCTTGCCTCTTGTGGTACTTCACAGATTGCAGTGGGTGACTCAGTTCAACTTTCAGTCTTGGGTTCAGGTTCTGTCTCTTTGGATGGGGGTACTCTGCAGTATGTTTTGGTTGTCCCTGATATCTCAACGAACCTCCTATCCATTTATCAGATTTGTCATTCTGGTTCTAGTAAGATAGTTGAGTTCTCACCACATGATGTGGTTATTCAGGACCTCCATGACTCTGATTTGGTTGTGGCTATTGGGAGTGTTGATATTGCATCTCGTCTTTACAGATTTGATGGATTTGAGCCCTCTGCGGGTGTTGGTTTGTCTCTTATAGCACATCCAGATTCAATGAGTAAGTTTTGGCATGAGTGCTTGGCCCATGTCAATTATAAATATCTTAAGTACATGAGTACACAGGCACTTCTTCTTGGGCTCCCACAGATTTCTTGCATTGATGGTGTTTGTCATGGTTGTGTGCTTGGCAAGAATCACAGGGATCCCTTTTCAAAGGGAAGATACCCTCGTGATTTGGCACCCTTGGAGTTGATTCACAGTGATCTCATGTCATTTCCTACTCCTTTTTCTGGGGCCAAGTATGTACTCACTTTTATGATGACTTCTCCAGACGCACATGGGTGTACTTTCTTAAGTACAAGTCTGATGTCTTTGATTCATTTCGAATCTTCAAGACATTTGTAGAGAAGCAATATGGTTGTTCTATTTGATGGATACGTACAGATAATGGGGGGAGTATGTGAATCAAGATTTGAGAGATTTTTGCACTGAGCATGGTTTGCAACATCAATTTATTGTTCCCTACACCCCTCAGTAGAATGGTGTCGCTGAGCGAAAGAACAAAACTTTACGGGAGATGGCGAACTGTATGATTTAGTCCAGGTCCATGGATTCATCTTTTTGGGCTAAGGCATTCAATTGTGCCAACTACATTCAAAATTGGATGCCTCACAAGGCAATTTGACATATGACTCTTGAGGAGGCTTGGTCTCATGACAAGCTTGATGTTTCTTTTTTCTGAGTTTTTGGCAGTGAGGCATGGGCATTTATTCTTGATGCTCAGAGGAAACTAATGGAGCAGAAGAGCCGACCCCTCATTTTTGTTGGCTACTGTGAGGATGTTAAGGTGTACAGGTTGTTTGATCCCGATTCCAGAGAGGTCTTGTTTTGATAGGATATTTAGTTTGATGAGCGCCTTCCCACAGTGGATACCCTGTCTCTCGTGTCTACTCCTCTGCCTACTCCTCCCACTGCATCTCTTTAGGATTATTTTGAGGATGATTCTCATGATGTTGATGATGATCCACCATCCCCACCTCCACCTGCTCCACCTCAGATGTCCAAGTGGGCTCGCTTTACTGTTGAGGTAGTAGGATCTATAGCCGGTGATCTTTCAGTTACTCGTCGCACCCGTTCTCATACTGTGGGTTCTAGTCTTTTGAGTCATGCCATTTCAGATTGTCCTCAAAGTTTTTTAGAGGCTACAGGACACCCTGAGTGGGATTGTGCTATGGAGGAGGAGTATTCTTCTTTGATGAGGAATAATACTTGGGATCTTTGTCCTCTTCCTAAGGGCAGAAAGATGGTTAGGTGTTGTTGGTTGTATCGCACTAAGTATGTTGTTGATGGTTTGATTGACAAGTACAAAGCATGTCTTGTTGTGAAGGGTTTCTCGCAGGTTGAGGGTATTGATTACTCCAAGACATTTGCCCCTGTCGCCAAGATGAACTCTATTTTCTTTGTACTATCTCTTGCAGCTTTTAGGGGATGTCCCATTTTTCAGATGGATGTGAAGAGTGCTTTCTTGTATGGGGACCTATAGGAGGAAATCTGTTGGCATTTTTTATGTTTATGTTGTGATTGTCATTGATAGACACACACTTGTATTGAGATCCCCTATATGTATGAGCTAGAGCTCAACCGGTATTTGTTCCAAACAATATGTTGTATTCTAGTCTCTAGACTATTGGTGATTTTGCAGAATGTGTTTCCCAGTTTGAAGCGGCATGTCGACCCCGAGCAGTTCGTAGATCTCAACCGGTATGAAGGAGCAAAGCGGCATAACACATTCTTACCAGTCTTCATTTTTGTCAAACCGGCAACCGGTATCTTGTGTGAACCGGTAATCACCGATTGATTGACGGTGCCGACACACTGACGATGCTTTTTGTGTCATGTTACTGAGTATGTCTAGATTCATTGAACCTAGGAAATTGTAATGTAATCCTATTGGATCGACATGAAATCAAATTCCTTTAAAAGGACATCATGTCTAGGGTTTTAAGTTGTTGCAAAAAGGTTTATGTTGTGCTAGGGTTTGAGGTGATTGTTGATTTGTTGAAGCACAATCTTATCTAAGAAGATCAAGTTGTAAGTGAGAGAGACAGAGAAGACTGAAGTAATGCTGAAGTGCATTAGCAGCGAACTATACTAGATCTAATCAAGTAGTCTGTGCTATTGGATAGATCAAACACTTGTTGATTACTCACATCTTTGACAAGTTTGTAGCCCTTAACCAGGTAGGTCCAAAAGCCTTTGTAAAATCCTCTAACAAGGTGGTTCACTTCCGTGAATCTAAAATCCTCTAGCAAGGTAGTCCTTAATCAGACTTATCTCCTAACAAAGATTGAGATTCCTAACAGGATCTGTTCTAGCGAAGAACATTGTAAGACCTTAACCGGTTTGAACTTAATCAGTCTGGTTTCTATTCTACAGATAGTGACTTGTGAGTTCCATCTCACCGTGGTTTTTACCAGTTGGGTTTCCACGTAAAATATCTTGTGTTATGGTTGTATTTCTTTTGTGTGTGAATGCTTTATTTGCACTTTGGTTTGCATGTGTGATAACCGGTCTGTCTGTTAGACTGTTTTACCAGTTTTCCTTTAGACAGTTTAAGTGTTTTAGTGCATTTATTTTTGGCATACTAATTCACCCCCCCTCTTAGTATTCGTCAATTGGTATCAGAGCCTACCTTTCTATAAGTTTAACCACTTGGAAAGAGATTTGAGGGAATACACCTTGAGGGAACTTACTCAATGACTCACTCAGTCTGAGCAAGCCTATGATGATCTTATGGTCAAATACAAGGCATCTCAAGCAAAAAGGAGAGAACATGCAGAGAAGCTGATGGAGCTATCTGAAAGTAGTTCTGAAGATGAAGCAACTATGGAAGCCATGATTGCAGAAGTAAATAAGCTGAATGATTCAAACTCCAATCTGAGAAAGGAGTTAGAAGGACTGACTATCCAGTTTAGTCAAGAGCTTGAGAACAGGAGGAAAGCTGAAGATCGAGTAAAGGACAGAGATCATGAGATCACCAAGTTGAAACAAGAGATTAGTGCACTGACAGCTCGCCTTTATGAGAGTAGGATGGAAAAGGAAGACATGCAAGGAGAATTGAACATAGCCATCTCTGAAAATGCAAGTCTAATGGAGACCAATACTGCTATTTTCAAAGAACTCTCTAAGTCAAAGGAAATACTTGCTAAGTTTAGCAAAAGTACTATCAAGCTAGAGCAAAAGCTTGAGTCATCTAGACCGGTAAAGAATACCAATGACCTTGGTTTCTCTGGACATGAGGAAGGAGAATCCTCAGGAACAAATGTTGAAGCATCAAATAAGCAACCGACACTCAAAGGAAAAGGTAAGCAAAAATTCAAACCTGTTTGTTTTAACTGTCTTAAAGAAGGACACACTGCCAATGTATGTAGGAGTAAAGCCTACAATAATTTTCCTTATTTTATCAACAATGTACCTAAATCCAATAAGTTCAATGGACATTGTTATACATGCAACAAGTTTGGGCATAGAGCATCTGAATGCAGGTCTGTCATGAACAATACTGGAAGATATCCTCAGAGGACCCAAGGCGCTGGTCCAAAATATTTTGTGAACCAGAACCCTAACCGGTTTAATGCCTACAATTATTAGTTAGGCAACAATGGTTATCAACCGACAACTGGATGGAGAGCAAACTATTGGACTTGTCATGGACATGGTCACACTGCTACTACATGTAGAAGGAAGAATAGAAACATGAACAGTGGACCTTGGAGAGCACCTGGATTGGTTTGCTATCACTGCAACAAACCGGGTCACATTGCAAGATTCTACAGAAGAAGAAAGAGTATATCTGATGATATACCAGTCACTTAGAAAGGAGAAGTTGATGTTGAAAAAGTTCAAGCAGACACGAACAAAACCTGGAGGAAGAAACCAACAATGTTGGAAGAGGAACTGGTTTCTGTACCTAATGTGGAAATATCAGAACCAACAAACTAAGCTCCAAAGAGGCTTAGGGGGAGCAAATGGCGAAATAATTGTGAACCCCTGGTTACACCGGTAAAAGACCTTAATCGGTATGTAATACCTGTCGCTTGGCAGAAGACCAGAAATGGTAAAAGAGGCAAATTAGGGTTTACGCCCTAATAGAGGAGCATTAATGGCGGTAGGTGAGAGACATGTATAAAAGCATATTTCAAATCATTTCTCACTATCTGTTGTCGAGCGAAGAAAATTTTTCAAGTGTAGAGCGAAGAAAAGGTGATTTGAGCTAAGATTTCAAGAAATTGATAAATCTTGGAGGAGATTCAAATCCAGTTTGCAAGTGGTCGTGGAGAACACAAAGCGGTGATTTGGCAACCGACGGAGAGTGGAGTGAAGAAGAATTAGGAAGCCCTAAATTCGCGTTGTAAAGGTATTTTTCATGTTCTTGAAATACTCAACAATGGCTTCCGCATCTCATACCAGTTCTAGTACATCCATTGAGTCGGAAAGTTTTATTCAGAGGAAGTCCAAATATAATACCTTATCACAAGTTTCAGCTAGGGTCATAGTTGAAGAAGGAATTTCAGATTATATTGATTGCAAAATAGAAGACCTAGGGTCTTTAGCTATTCACACCCAGTTAGGTTTATTTTGTGGCAAGGACAAAAAGATCAAACCGGAGTTTTGTATCCTAGAGAAGAAGAAACTCCATAATGCAGTATATTTTCTGGAAGACTTCACAGAGGATCACATCAGGATCATCTTGAGCAGAGTCCATGGTGACAAAATGTACCTGGAGAGGACGCATGATATCACGCCATAGGCAATTCATGCAATCACTAGTTTTTGCAACACAGGGGAAGTGCCAGCCCTAAGAACGGTAAGCAAAACCGAAATGGCCAAGCTCACCGGTTCAACAAGTGACTCATGGGGTATGACAGTTAATCCTATCAAGGATGATCTGGTGAAATATGCCTGCATGGTGATAGGCTACAGAACATTTTCAACCAGTAGGATTAATTTTGTATCTGTTGCAGCGATAAATGCTGCTTACCGGATGATTAAAGAGGATGCATCTTTTGACTTATGCACCGGTATGCAGAGGCAACTCCTGTTGAATCTAAAGGCGATCAAACAGGACAATGCACTAAGGTTTAAGTTTGGACAACTACTGATAGGGTTGTTCTTCTATTTCCAAGGCTACTTTCCTGAAGTAGGAGATGTCCAGTGATCTCTTGACCAACCGGTAACCAAGCAGATCAAGGAAAGCATACAAGCCATTGGAACCGGTTACCCTGAAGTACTGAACAAATATTTTGATGAGTTTAGAAGAAAGATAAGTCAAAGGGTAAGGATCTCAGGTGATATAGTAAAGAAATATGAAGATGACATCTGTTTCACCATTTAGGTGGACAAATTCTTAATGGAGGCTATTGAGCCTAGGATGGAGGAAGTGGAGCCAATGGGCTATGAAGTTATGTATGATATGATGGAAGGGTATACCTCAACCCTTATTGCCTCGCCTCTTGATCCAAAGGCTAAAAGAACCGGAACCTACTTGGACAGGATTGCATTGGCTGAAGAACCATTGGTTAAGAAAGGAAAAGAACCGACAACAAAGAAAGCCAAAGCAGTGCCTACAACATCGACACCGGCTACCACTGCAACTCCAAGAGTGACCAAGCGATCACCTGTAAAGAAGAAACCAGAGGTGACACTAGAAAAAGTCTTTGAAAGAAAAAGGAAGACTAAGACAAATGAACCGGACTCTGAAGAGACTAAATCTGATGAAAAGCCAAAGAAGGCTAGATAGACAAAGAAAATGAAGAAGAATGAACGGGCAGCATCCGCACCGGTAAATATTGATATCTCCTCATACAAACCTTTGACACATTTTCAAAGGACAATTAAGAATTATAGGAGAAAATTACTTCATGATTTAGTAGATTATTATGATGATTTTAGTGATGAGGAAAAGGAAGAAGTATTACAGGAAATCATCATTTATTTGTGTAAAAATGACTGGTCGCCATCGGAGATTAAATTTCAAACACTGGATTCTTTATTTAAAGCATTAGATAATAAATGGCACATTTCCATTGAAAAAGAATAGGAGATTAGGGAGAAAGTCTTTACACAGTACTTTCCCAACCTCTCAAATTCAGAATTGTTTGATGTGTTGGACCAAAATAAAGGACTCTTCTTCATAAGGAGAAGAAGACTCTGGCTATTGGAAGGAAGAGTTGATGATGTTGAAAAAGAAACTCATCAGTATATGAATCATGTTATTCAAGCTCACAAAGAATGAATAGTTAATCGGCAAGCAGAAACAGAACCAATCATATCCAAACCAGATGAAGTTTTTGATGAGGAAGGTAACCCGGTTGAAGAACCAATCAACACTATTGATGTCGATGCCCTGGATGTAGAAGATGTCACTCAGGACATACCTTCTGAGGGAACAGAACAGGGGCAACAAGCCGAACAGGGTGGTGAGAAAGCTAAGGACACACAGGAAGTGGCTAAAGAAGAGGAAGAGAAGAAGAAAAGGGATGAAGATGAGAAAAAGAGAAAAGAGGAAGAGAAGAGAAAAGAGGAAGAGGAGAAATGAAAAGATGAAGAGAAGAAGAAGCAAGAAGAGGAAAGGAAGAAGAAAGAAGAAGAGGACAAGGAAGAAAAGAGGAAGAAAGAAGAGGAAGAAAAGAAGAAGAAGGAAGAGGAAGAAAAGAAGAAGAAGGAAGAGGAAGCAAAGAAAAAGATGGAAGAGGAAGAAAAGAAGAAGAAGGAGAAAGAAGAGGAGAAGAGGAAAGAAGAAGACAGGAAAAAGAAAGAAGAGGAAGACAGGGAATGAGAATAGAAGAAAGAAGCAGAGAAAAGGAAGAAGGTAGAAGTAGACAAGGCAGCGAAAGCAATGGAGAGCACACAGATGGAGACTCCAAAGGCAGCTGGGAGTCAAGCCAAACTGGATGATATCTCCAGTCCTATCGATCTCTAATCTTCAAGTGGGTCGAAGCTTATGCAAAGCATCAAGGTTGCTCAAGAATGCCTTGAGATCATTCGCAGGAAAAAGGAACATGACATAATTCAGGTGGCTGTAGACACCTTTACCAGTTTAATCCCCAGTACCAATCTTCCTGACACTGAATCATCACTAGCATAGCTCAAACTACTATGTACTGTAGTGGATGATCAGGTGCAGAGCCTGGAAGAAGCAGCTGAGGCAAATGTCAAGAAAGAGCACCAAAAGGCTCTTAACATTGTTCTGGTGAAAAAGATGAATGAGCTTCAGTCTGAACTGCTGAAAGACCAAAAGGACATAAGGAATGCCTTGGATGAGGGAAACTTGCTACTAAGCAAAATCTGTCAACCTCATCTGTTCTGTGATGATGTGCTAGCTAAGAAGCAAAAGCTTCAAACAGACTTATAGTCCTACTTGGGCACATTTAAGACACCTTATGATTCCTTTGCAACATATGGGCAAACCGTTCACCGGTTCCAGATCCAGTCAGCCAAGATGGAGCAAGAGATCAGTACACAATCTAAGGATTTGCAGGAGCTTCAATTGGTTTTACTTCCACGTCTGCAAATTCTTCAGAAATGTTATCTGAACTTGGATGCCCTGACAGTCACATAGGAGCTGAGCATAGTTGATGCCATGGAGGAACAGATATACCAGATGCAAACAAAAAAAGAAGTAGCCACCTCCTTACTTGAGTCCTGGTCTCTATCCATGAAACAATTTTTGCAGGACTATAAATCGATTTTTGACAAATACCATTCATTATTGTCATAAACTTTTTATATAAATATCAAGTGGAAACAGGGTTATTCAGCGGTACTTTGTCATTGTTGGCAAAGGGGGAGAAGTATCTTTTTTTGTTTTTAAAAAAATTGATCTTCTGATATAGGGGGAGAAGTACTCTATCTATTTTTGAGAAGAATAGGGAGAAGTATCTAGTTTTTGAAATTTTGCTATATGCTATGTGCTTTGATATCTCAATGTTTATGCTCTGTATGCAAAATTGCTATACATCGTATTGATTAAGGGATAGTGTATATGCTTAGGAGGAGAAATTTTGTTAATGGCATGTTTTTTATTGTAAAACACTTATATGTCAAAATTTTATTTTCCTAAGTGTTGCCATCAATGCCAAAGGGGGAGATTGTTGGCATTTTTGATGTTTATGTTGTGATTGTCATTGATGGACACACACTTGTATTGAGATCCCCTATATGTATGAGCTAGAGCTCAACCGGTATTTGTTCCAACCGGTATGTTGTATTCTAGTCTCTAGACTGTTGGTGATTTTGCAGAATGTGTTTCGCGGTCTGAAGTGGCATGTCAACCTCGAGCGGTTCATAGATCTCAACCAATACAAAGGAGCAAAGCGGCATAACACATTCTTACCAGTTTTCATTTTTGTCAAACCGGCAACCGGTATCTTGTGTGAACCGGTAATACTCTGTTATGAGTTACCAACCAACATTTTGTGATGAGTTACCAACCCACCGATTGATTAACGGTGCTGACACACTGACGGTACTTTTTGTGTCATGTTACTGAGTATGTCTAGATTCATTGAACCTGGGAAATTGTAATGTAATCCTATTGGACCAACATGAAATCAGATTCCTTTAAAAGGACATCATGTCTAGGGTTTTAAGCTATTGCAAAAAGGTTTATGTTGTGCTAGGGTTTGAGGTGATTGTTGAGTTGTTAAAGCATGATCTTATCTAAGAAGATTAAGTTGTAAGTGAGAGAGATACAAAAGACTGAAGTAATGTTGAAGTGCATTAGCAGCGAACTATACTGGATCTAATCAAGCAGTCTGTGCTATTGGATAGATCAAACACTTGTTGATTACTCACATCTTTGACAAGTCTGTAGCCCTTAACCGGGTAGGCCCAAAAGCCTTTGTAAAATCCTCTAACAAGGTGGTTCACTTCTGTGAATCTAAAATCCTCTAACAAGGTAGTCCTTAATCGAACTTATCTCCTAACAGAGATTGAGATTCCTAACAGGATCTGTTCTAGTGAAGAACATTGTAAGACCTTAACTGGTCTAACCTTAACCGGTCTGGTTTCTATTCTATAGATAGTGACTTGTGAGTTCCATCTCACCGTGGTTTTTACCAGTTGGGTTTCCACGTCAAATATCCTGTGTTAGGGTTGTATTGCTTTTGTGGGTGAATGCTTTATTTGCACTTTGGTTTGCATGTGTGATAACCGGTCTGTCTGTTACACTATTTTACCGGTTTGCCTTTAGACAGTTTAAGTGTTTTAGTGCATTGATTTTTGGCATACTAATTCACCCCTCCTCTTAGTATTCATCAAAATCTATATGGAGCAGCCTCAGGGATTTGTGTAGGATAGTTATTTGGTTTGCAAACTTTGACGTTCTTTGTATGGTCTCAAATAGGCCCCTCGGGCTTGGTATGAGAAGATGGACTCTTTCTTGCTTTCCACTTGTTTCACTTGCAGTCATTCCGATCACATAGTGTACATTCAGCTTCTTGATGGTGAGATCCTAATTCTTGTGCTATATGTTGATGATCTCCTCATCATAGGTAGCTCATCCTCTATGATTCAACATATTCAGCGAGCTTTGATGGACCAGTTTGAGATGACAGATCTCGGTCTTCTGCACTATTTTCTTGGTCTTCAGGTGATTCAGTCTTCTAATGGGATCTACATTTACCAGCAGAAGTATGCTCTTGACATGCTTCAATGCTTTGGCATGCTTGATTGCAAGCCTGCTCCCACTCCTTTTCAGTCAGTTTTTGTTTTGATTACTACTTGCCCCACTCCTTCAGTAGATTCTACACTTTACAGGCAGTTGGTTGGTAGTTTGTTGTAGCTAACACACACTCGTCCTGATCTTTCCTTTGAGGGTGGCCTTGTCTCTCGATTCTCCTTTGATCCTCATGAGAGTCATTGTCAAGCTGCCAAACGTATTTTGCGATACATTCAGGGCTCTCTTTCTCATGGCATTTACTACACATCAGGGGAACCTCACATTGTTGGCTACACTGACTCAGATTGGGCTGATGATGTCACTGATCGGAAGTCTACTTCTGGATTTGTTTTCTGTCTTGGCTCTAGTCCTATCACATGGTCTTGCAAGAATCAAACTTCTTGTGCATTATCATCTATAGAGGCTGAGTACCGAACTACTGTGCTCGCTAGTCAGGAGATCTTATGGCTTCGACAATTGATGACTGAGTTTGATTTTTCTGCTGATAGTCCCACTATTCTTTGGTGTGACAATCAGAGTGCTATTCATATTTATCATAACCCAGTAGAGGATCAGTAGATGAAGCACATTGAGATTCACATGCATTTTATTTGCTAGTTGATTCAGGATGGTTCTCTCATTCTGGAGTACATTCTCGCTGCCGAGCAAGTTGCAGACATCTTCATGAAACCTTTTGCATCACTGCACTATCTTCAGTTGCGCTCTATTCTTGGGGTGAAGGAAGTTGTCCTTGGGGGGTCTTTATGAGGCCTTCCTTCCTTCTTATTTCTTTCAGCATGCTCTTTTATCTCTTTTTGGAGAGGAGTTTTTTCCCCTTGGGTTTTCTCCTTTTTCTCCGTTTCATAGAGATTTCATTGTATTTGTGTACCTGATAAGGCCTTGTTGTTGGGACCCATCTTTCATGCTTTCAGTAGTTATTCTAGGTTTTAGCTTCTCCCTAAGTCTAGCTTAAGGGGGGGTGTTAGAGTAATCAGGTCTTTACTTGATTAATTAAACAACATTTGTTTAATTATTTAAGTTCCCTTTATCTCTTTTTACACTTAAGGTAACATTAGGTGCATAATAATTTATTCTTTTATTAATTATTATGTGCAAGCCTAGGTTTTCCCTTTTAGGGTTTCTTGACCTATTAGAGGTTAATTTTCTTTTCTTTGTATTATTTATTACATTACACATTTTGTGAATATTGAGCTCTCATCTTTTTGAGCATATTTTCTGTGTATTTGTTTTTCCTTTGTTGTTTCTTTGCTTCTCCTTGTAACATGTTTATTTTAGCTTGCAGAGATCTTTTGGGCTCCTATGGTGTTGTTTCTCAACTCTCACAAACACCACAGGAGCCCAAATGATCTCTGCAAGCTAAAATAAACATGTTACAAGGAAAAGCAAGGAAGCAATAAAGGAAAACCAAATACACAGAAGAATGCTCAAAAAGTTGAGAGCTCAATATTCACCAAAAATATGTAATGTGATAATAGAATAATACGAAAGAAAAGAATTCAACCTCTAATAGGTTAAGAAACCCTTAAAAGAAAACCCTAGGCTTGCACATAATAATTAATAAAAGAATTAATTATTATGCACCTAATGTTAGCTTAAGTGTAAAAGAGAAACTTAAATAATTAAGCAAATGTTGTTTAATTAATCAAGTAAAGACCCGATTACTCTAACACCCCCCTTAAGCTAGACTTAGGGAGAAGCTAAAACCTAGAATAGCTACTAAAATCAAGAAAGATGGGTCTTGGCAACAAGGCCTGATTAGGTACCCTAATACAACCAAATCTCTATGAACCGGAGAAATAGAGAAAACCACGTGGGAAAAATATCTACTCCAAATAGAAATGGAAAGGCAAGAAGAACACCACTGAAGCAGGAAATAGCTGCAAACATTGTCGAAGAGTAACTACTGATCTGAAGAACCTCCACTGAAATAGAACATGACCAGGTAGAGAAGACTGTAATCTGCATGAGTGCCCTCAAATGACACTATTTGAATCAGATGGCAAACAAAGGCAAACAAGTGAACTCGAAGATATAGATGGCATGAGAAACTAAAGCCTAAAGAGTTGATCAATCGAACCAAGGAAGCATTAGAACCAACAGGACAAACCTCCCCATAATGTTGAAGAGGAAGAGGGACAGGTACACTGAAAAGAATGACCAACAAGAACAACATGACGAAGAACCAAGAACATCGAAGGTGCAGAGAAAGTACATAGTGTCGTGGAAGGAATGCTCACTTGACACACATCATGAGGCTAATGTCGTGGAAGGAACACTCACTGGACAAAGGTAGATGGCAAACAAAAGGCAAACATCAACCCCCTATGGCACTTTATAAGTAGTGCATGTACAATAAGGCACAAGATATGCAAGATCCCAAGTAAACAATGTATGATGGCACTTTATCTCAGTG
Source organism: Cryptomeria japonica (assembly GCF_030272615.1). Classification (NCBI taxonomy): domain Eukaryota; kingdom Viridiplantae; phylum Streptophyta; class Pinopsida; order Cupressales; family Cupressaceae; genus Cryptomeria; species Cryptomeria japonica. The sequence goes on from NC_081407.1 coordinate 924,836,907, forward strand.
CGTTTGCATAAAAAAGATACAATGATAAGAAGACTGGAAATAGAAAGAACAACCAAAACTGAGACATCCTACTTAGAGAAAGAGATCCCAAGACCTGAAACATCCAAGATATTTACCAAAGTGCTTAAGAGAAAAAAAGTGAATAAAATATTCCTGGAGTAGAATCTAGAAAGAAAACTCATATGACTAGAAAGTGCATAGAACAAACTTTCCAACAATATAAAGTTTTCAAAAAATGGAGTTCGGATGCTCATTCTATGGCTGCGGAAGTGCAGAAAAGAGACCCCACTTTGACTGGAAAAAAGTACAGTCAAACAGCAAAATTGGAAAAAATTTCCGACGCCTATTTGTTTTTGAAAAAATGACTCCATTTTCCCAAGTTATGAAGAAAAAACCAACCCCCCCTTCAAAAGAAAGAGGGAGGAGTTGTCTGGTGGCAAGGTCAGGCGGAGGTGGCCCATGGGTGGTGCTCCAGTGGTGGAGCGACAAAGAGGCAGAGGAGGGCAGCAATGACCGACGGGTGGAGATGCGGTGGTCGGCAGGCGGGGAACTATCGGCGGGCGGGAAGGCACCGACAGGGGCCAGCGGTGGGGCCCATGCTGACAAGGTCAGCGATCGGATTGACAGGCTGATAGGGTTCGGGGACACCTACGCAACAAACCCCAAAAAACTTTTATTTTTTATTTTTTGACAAAAAAAACTTTTGCCCTATTTTAATGATTTTTTTATTTTTTATTTTTTTTGTAAAAAATCAAAATTCGGCCTACATGCCATAAAAGGCAAAAAATATTTTTTTGATTTTTTCTCGAACTGCGTGCCAGGGTCGTACGACCTACTACTAAAGAAAAAATACCCCCAGAGGCTCAGGAGTAAAAAATGGTCAAGTTTTATATGACCATGGGGGTTTTTGGGCCTTTTGAGCATGATGGTGAGGTCCGTTTAGGTCCAAAGTGCTCAGAAAAAAAGGCCTATCCCTAGGTGCATAAAAAACTTCTGAAAAACCCCAGATCTGCTTCCAATGCAAAAAACTCAAAACAAGAACATGTAGTTGTAGATCTGAAGCTCTGATACCATGTGAGAGTTTAGAAATACAACACCATAGGAGCCCAAATGATCTCTGCAAGCTGAAATAAGCCTGTTACAAGGAGAAGCAAGGAAGCAATAAATAAAAACCAAATACACAGAAGAATGCTCAAAAACATGAGAGCTCAATATTCACCAAAAATGTGTAATGTGATAATAGAATAATACAAAAGAAAAGAATTCAACCTCTAATAGGTCAAGAAACCCTAAAAGGGAAAACCCTAGGCTTGCACATAATAATTAATAAAAGAATTAATTATTATGCACCTAATGTTAGCTTGTGTAAAAGAGATAAAGGGAACTTAAATAATTAAATAAATGTTGTTTAATTAATCAAGTAAAGACCTGATTACTCTAACAAAAAACACAAGGTGAATGTGAAGGAATGAAAATTCTCCAAGGAATGTATGCTTGCCCACCCCTACCCCTACCCTGCCAAATGTTTGTTGATGACACATTACTATATGGATCATCTACCATCAATGAAGTTGAAAAACAAATGCTTTACTATAAAAATACACAAAGGTATCTAAACAATCAATAAGCATAGCTAAATCGAATATATATGTCCTCAACACCACAAAGAGAATACAAAGGAACACTTGGTTTCAATGAAGATAAGCTCCCTTCAAAATACCTAGGTATCATACTCTTCAATGGAGATATAAATTGATATTTGTAGAAACAAATGATAGAAAAATGTCACCAAAAAATAGAAAACTAGAAAGGGAAATGGCTATCTTTAGCATATCGAATAACTATGATAAAATCAATATTATCAGCAATACCCATATACACCTTATCATGTCTAGAAATTCCCAAAATCTCACAAAAAAAATAACGACAACACAAAGGAAATTCTTATGGAAGGGATCCAATGAGTAAAAAATATTTCCATTAATAGCATGGTATACAGTCACACAAGACAAAACAAATGGAGGAGCAAACATTAAGGATATATGCTTACAAAATATGGTACTAGAGGCCAAATTCACCTGATGCATATACAAATAGTCAGATGCTCTATGGAGAAAACTACTGCGTGCAAAATATTTAGTTAACAATGAACCAAACAAAATCCTCACCATCACAAATTGTCCAAGGGGATCAACAATTTTGAATTTCATAATAAAGAGTAGAAAATTAATAAAAACCACCTCAATTGGAAAATTGGCAGTGGGAACTAAGCACTTTTTTGGGAAGACTCGTGGGATGGGCTTATTTCATTATGCAACATCCCATAACTAGACAACATCAAGCACCAATTGATACAACTATATGGGAATAAGAATAAGGATTATTTGAATGCAGAACAAATAAATGGCACTACACAAATTCAATGGAAGCAATTCAATATGATTGAACCCCATATTTGTAATATACTAACCAAATAATTAGCTAAAAGAACAATCCTATCATCAAATTATGAAGATGAGTTAATATGGTGTGCTGCCAAAACTGGTAACTACATAGTCAAACTAGGTTACAAGGTAGCTCAAAATGACATTTCAAATTGACAATGGCCAACAAAATTATGTTGGGGAACATATGTTTTACTGAAGGCATAGGCCTTCACATGGAAAATATTACACAAAAAGATACTAACAGGAGAAACATTGCAAAAGATAAGCATTCTAGGACCACACTGATGTCTAGTTTGCAGAGAACAAGAGGGAAAAAATAGATCTCTTAGTGACATGTAAAATAGCACAACAATGTTTGTCACACTTTTGTGGCAAATTAGGATGGTATGGCCCTTTATAAATAATTTGATGGATATATTCACAGAATGGTCCAACATCAACAAAGGATGCTTATGGAAAGGCTTATGGTAAGAAACACCAACACAAATAATATAGAATCTATGGAAGGAATGCAACAATAGGATATTTAAACAAAAAGAACTTCCCATAGATAAATTGTTGCAAAAAAATGAAATAAGCTTGAGTGAACATATAAACACAAAAGTGGCAAAGAAGTAATTCCAAAAATACTCCCTATGGGATGATCAAATAACTCACAACTAGCTGCATCTAATCATCCCCAAAGGAAATTTCATTAAGAATAAATCTAAAAGGAAGGAAGCAAAATTGAACCATCCAACAAACGAAAGATTCAAAATAAACTTCGATGGTGCATCAAGGGAAAATCCACGAGTGTTAGGAGTTGGATTTATTATCAAAGATGATCAAGAAAATATGAAATGGGCAAGCTCAATAAAATTACTCAATGGAACAAACAATGAAGCTATACTTGATGCTCTAAAACTTAGAATTCAGACTTGCATGGAGAAAGAACTAAAAAATGTTGATATAGAAGGTGATTCAACAATTTTCGGTCACGCCATCTCCAAACAATATTCACCTAGTTGGAAAGCCACTAAATGGACAAAAACATAATATCACTGCTAAAACACATCCTAGACTATACACTATCACATGTATATCACGAGGCAAATGGGGCTACAGATCTCATGATAAATCATACCATAGACTAGAACCCCCAAATGATCATATCAAACAAATCAGTAGATTGGATAAAATTAGACCACATCATCAGTTTAGTCTCGAATAGGATACATTCATAATACAAAAAACTAATAATATTATAAACAAGCTTTTACAATAACTCTGCAAAAGCTAGAAAATAACAGGGTCATAAGTTGCAACGCACAACCCAAGAAAGCCTGTACCCAAGAAAACTTGAAGGAATTTTCTAGGAGGTTTAAAGGACCACACAAAATATGAGGTAGATTTTTTTCCAACCCCAATCTATGTCACAAGAAATATTTATGAAAAGAGAAGTTGGGGAGAAGGTTTTTGCCAATGTGCAACAATAGAATGTAAACATAAAAGATAAGAGCTCTCCTACACAATAATTGCCTCAACCCACTAGGTTGACTTCACAAAAAATTGAGAAGAAAAGACAAAAAGGATTGTTTTTCAATTATGATGAAAAATACTCTCGAGGACATAAATGCAGTGAAAATAAATTGTTCTTGTAATGTTGGGAAATAGGAGGTTCACAAGTTTATGCATACAAACTATTCTGAACTAGATGTATTTCCATAATGATTACATTTAAGGAGTGATAGGGTCACCTTTCCCATTGGATTTATCATTTGAAATTTGGTATGTCTTTTTATTGTGGGTTACGAGTATTAAGAATGATATATATGTTGGAATCCAAGAACACTGAGAGGGGGGTGAATCAGTTTTCTACGGGTAAACAAATTTCTAAACTTATTTCTTATGATCCGGTTAACAAAAAATAAAATTAAAGTGCATAAATTAAACAAAACATAAAGAAGAAGCACCATAACAACAATATTTTGTTAATCTTATGAAGATCTAGTTAATACTGAGAGGGGGGGGGAGTGAATCAGTATTAACAATAACTTAAACTTTGAACTCAAATCCAACTTAAATCAGATCTAAAACCTTTGAACAGATATCTTCACTTCTACAATCAGATCTAACAACCTTTTAATCAGATTTACTAAAACCATCTATCATAATTATCAACACCTTTACCTCTTAATCAGTCATACCAATTCGATCATTCTGTTGTCTTCAAAATCTGATTCCCTTTAATATCCTTAGAATAATATGATTCAAGCTTGGTGCAGAAGAGACATTGAAGATAAAGAAATTCTCAAGACAACATATGACAAGGTTTGGATAGACCTTCTACACTTCGGGCTTCCTCGGAGCCCAAGTGGGTATACCTTTGTGAATTAAATTCATACTTTCAAACAAAAACCCACAGCAAACCAGTCCAGAAAACCAGTGGATTTATTCACCTTGAAATCAACTGAAAACAAAGGATGGAAATTATACTTAAATTTAGCATTTCGATCAACAAAGCATGCAATAAACAACTTCAATTAATACCAGTGCCTTATCCAAGGTCACAGAGTCATCTAAACTCAAATAAAACTCCTCAAACAATACATCTTTATGCTTCCCATCGGCTTGGTTTCTATTAATCCTTATATATGCCTGACACATACAAGAATTCAAGCATTCCAAACTAAGCTATGGTCCTCAAAATTCAAAATTCCTCCCAAAGAATTTACTGGTATGAGTGATCCCACGTATTTAATTTCCCTCCTAAAGAGAAAAGCTAACAAACACTTATACTAAAATTGCTTTGCAATTCCATTCAAACGGAACAACCCTGGATTATTCAGAATGAAAACAGTAAATAAATTTGTGAATGAACTTGAAGACAACACAAAGCTTTACTCAAAAAACTGATGGCCTGTATATTGATATTCAAATCAAGAAATATTACAAAAAATTCTGATTCCCCATTAGACTTAGAAAAGCTCAGATAAATTTCTGCAGTGTTTTCTTACAAAATTTTGTGATCCCCTTTTCCTCTAGTCCTGCTATCCATTTATAACAACATGGATGCACAAAGCTTCGGACCTTTCGAGGAGAGTTTGTTACAATCATTTCTTTCAAAATAAAGAGGTTACAAGCTTTTCGCAAAAGCAGTTATAAGCTCTTTTCAGCCTCTGTAGTTACTTCAACCTGTTGTTCTGTTGCAACCTCTTCTATCTTTTCAGGGGCACTCTCCAACTATTCCGGATCCTGGGTAGCATATTTAGTTGCCCACTCATTATATATCTCTTCTGTCGGCCATGAAAAATTAATCACATCATCTTTAATTTTAGTCAACCTTTTCCAAGAATTTCTCAGTTTGTTGACTTTTGAATTAAGGAAACCATAATGTGACTTAATTTTTTCTATCTCTTGTATTGTCACAACAAAGAAAGAAGTATCATCAAGATCAATGATTCCTTTAACTCTTGCTGACAATTTAGCTTCTATCTCCTTAAGCCATATCTACTTGTCTTTTAACTGATCCTGATTAGCAAAAATTCCTAGGAGCAACTCAAAAACTTGATCAGTGTATTCCTTCTTACACAAATTAACCTTCCTATCCACATTGTCCACTTCTGCCACCAATTGCATTAAGACTTTTGCAACATCAGAAGTTGATTTGATGATGTGATTAGCTCTCGCTTCATCACAGGATACACACATGAACTCTAGATCTTGCTCCCTAGGCCTCCATCTATCAAAAATGGGTGTCAAAATGGCCTTATCTCTCCTCAGCTCATTCCATATCTCCATAATTTTTCCCACATTGTTGTAAAGCAATGAGGCATTTATTGTATCTACAAAACTGGAGATTGTGGTCCTTACTTTCTCCTCATATTTCCTTGCATATAAGGCTTGAGCCTGTTTCAGGTTTTCTAGTTCCTGGGGAGTAATCTCAATCATTTGAGAGATGGAGGGTGCTGGAGATGGTGGAAGTTCAATGATGGGACTACTAGGTGGAGGTCTTGCAGGAGAAGAGGAAATCATCAATGTTGAAGACTCACCTTGTTGGTATTGTCCCATCAACTGGCTCTGTAATTTAGCAATGATGTTATCTTTACCTCTTACCTCCTCTTTGGCACTGTTATAGGCCTTTAAAATTGTTTCCAACTTAATTTGGAGGGCCTCTTTTTCTTTGGCTTCTTTCTCTACCATTGCAACACTGAATTTTGCAGTTTCTAGCACAGTGCTAGCAGCTTCTACTACCCCTGTACTTTGCACTCTCTTTACCATCATTCCACCAAGGTAACTTGACCCTGGGGTATCTTTGCCTTTCTTGCTCTCATTTCTTTTGAGAGACCACATGACTAGTGCAGCATTATCTTTAATGAAAGTTACCCCTTCCATGGGTTTAGTCTCTTTTCTTACTGCATCTAACACCAGGGCATCTGCAATGTCCCACTCTAGTAAGATAAGCACTCCAGCTTGTGCTACCATATCTCTTCCCTTCTCAGGGGTGATGGTTTTGAATTCTTCTGTCATCTCTTGTTTTATTTCTTCTTCCACTCAGGCTGGATCTTTATTGGGCTGCTCAGCCTTTCTTGTCTCACATCTAGCATTATATCTATCTATATGTTGTTTCCAAATGAATTGCACAAATGCTTCTGACGTGACAAAATTGTCATCAGCTAGAAAGGCACTACTTGCCTTTCTTATCTCAGGATCCCACTCCTGGCCTTTAAGTTCAGTAGAGGTGATGTCCATTTCAGCATCAATGGGTTCTTTTGGCATCCCTTCCTCCACTTCATCATAGGTGTATGCAATTTCCCCTAAACTACCCAATTGCAAGAGGTATTCAGCTGCTGCTTGTTCATCTCCTATATGGATAGGGGATTGGGATGGGGAATACAAAGGTGTATCTGATTGCACTTCTTTCCCCACCCTTTGCTTCTTTGGGCTATCTTGGATGTCAATGACATCTTGTATCTTCCTGTTTCCTTTGGATGTAGAGGGCTCCCCTGTTGTAGGCACTATTATACTGTAACCTGATTTCTTGTGCAGTGTGTAATCACCAGGAGGAATTGCTTTGCTGGAAGCTGACCTGCTTAGGATCATTCTGGCTTTTTCAGGGTTACTCTTAATCACAGCTTCCCTCTTCTCCTTCAGTGTTTGCATCACATCTTCAAAGAAAATAATCAAAAACTTTATTTTCTCTTCTAGTGGGAAGAAGCTAGACAATGGGTCATAGCTAGCATCAAACTAATGCACAAAATCCAAGGCTTTCTTATAAGCCACCCACTTTTCTTTCCTTAGCTCCTGCTCATCTAGATCAAACTCATTTCTGATGAGGTCTTCAAGAAACTGGAATTGATGAGGCCTACCTCTGCATGCTACCTTCTGCCTAAACACACCATTGAAGAAGTCCTCTAGATCAGCACACCTGGACACTGTAGTGGACAAATGATAGGGTTTGAGGAAATCCTCAAAGCAGTTCCAGCCTCCCTTCGTTATTACAAATTGGTGGGCTATGGTAGCTGCAGGGAAAATAGTCCCTTTACCTCTGCCTGTCAACTCTACTTCTTGTAGGCCACCAATTTGCCTAAGGATCTCCACTATCCCCACTTTGAGAGGGACCTGGTAAGGTAACAAAAATGGAGTACCCCTGAAACCAAAAACTCTGAAAACTGTGGAGACTGGATATAAATAAACGTCGCCCCAGTTATGAACAATCTTTATATTCTCTATGAATTCTTTTGGCCTTATGAATTCTAGAAGAACCTTGGGGACTCTTGGATTATCAGAGCAGAGGAGAGTTCTTATTTTGGATGTGAAATATTTATCAAACTTCAAAAAACTAGCATCCTCTCTATCCCATAACAACACAGTACTCCATAATTGTACCGGCATTTTTTCTCCTTCCTTCTCCTTAACCAGGTCTAGTCCACTGGCAAAATAATCACCACCTTTGAAGAGACAAAGGTGCATTAGGAGTGAATACCATCCGAAAGGTCTGTTCACCTTTGCATTCTTTACTCCTATCAACCCTCCATGGATAGCATCGGCATTGAAAGAGGCATAATCAAATGTGATAGCAAGAGAAGGATTCAAAATCTAGGCAATCATTAGCAAGTAATGATTCGGCATATTTGTTTCAGCATCTTCTCCTAGAACTTGAAAAAGTGCCTTGTACATTCTTTTAGCCCTCAGGGTAAACATACTTAATGAGAAGGGCTCCTGTGTGTTGGGTCCTACAACTGTTAACCCTCCTATTTTCACAAAAAGTTCCTTGCGAGGCCCATTCCTGAGATGACTCCTCTGTGCACCATAGATTTGGGCTAATGATGTGGAATTTATAGGTTCTCGGAAGTTTCTAAACTCATTAAGCCCAAATAATGTCCTAAACTCTTCAGCATTAATTTCAACAAGGGTTTTCCCATTTACATCCTGGATGCATCTTGTGGCTGGATCATAGTTTAACACCATTTGGGTTAGCAGGTCTGTATCAATGAATACTCCTGGGACAACTAGTTTTCCAACATCTAGTTCCCAGATACTGTTTTGCGGGGCAGGAGAATTTCTCATTCCAAATCCCACTTTGAATAACCCCAACCCAGACAGTACAACCTATGGGTCTCTCAACCAATTGCCTTTGTCATTTAATCCTTCTCCTATTTTTAGACGGGGAGCCCTGGGCACTAGCTCTTTAGCCTTTGATGCCTGATTGGTTGACAACGTCAACTATTCTAAAAAATCATCACATACACTTCTTTCTAAATAGTTAACCTTTCCGGAGACTTCCCTTTTAGGAGCCATTTTGTAAATGCAAGAAATAAATACCACTCCTAAACAACTCTGCGAAAAATTAATTATCTATTTTAGAACATTGCACAAGAATTGCTACACAAAAATACAAGAGAACCTGTTCTTTGCTTGAAGGAATTTGCTCTGCAACTGAACTAACTTGCTCTGTATATCAGGAAAATAACTCTGCGTCTACTCTTTTGCAAAATCCTTTAAAAGATATCTTTACCCGGTAGTTAGGAAATCAAATATTTTTACTCAGGGCCTTAAATGTAACATTGATTCCACATGCTTCGGCTGTCCCTTCAAAATTGAATTCATATAAGAATTCATATTTTTCACTCCAATGGGTCACAATATTCCTGCAAGTGCTTCATTTTGTTCTTTCGCAACTTCACAAGGCATAACTATTGGGCAGCTTAGTCCTGCGAAATAACACCAACCGTTTGATCAAAAGAAACTTGATCGAGCGTTAGATTAACTGACGGCTTTGGCTTTTATTTGGGTCCCGCTTTTCTATTGGCTACATAATACCACGTGGCGTCTAATCATTGGCCTTGAAATCCCCTTCACATTCCACTTGACACTGGCCGCATGTCTTTCTTTTATACCGACGTTTCCACCTTGGCGGGCCCATACTTTCTTCTTAGACCACATGTCATCATGACACATGGATGGTTCTCGTTCATTCTCGCTATTTCACGGGCATAAAGAGTGAGCACTTTACCCTTGCGAAATAGCGTAGGCCATCGGATCATCTCTGAAGTTGATCGACATTTAATCCTCTAAAAAGGCTCTTAGGAGGGGTGGGCCCGCTGACTCATCGTGAACACCTGGCACCCTATCATTTTCGGCGCTGATTTGTTGCTCTGTCATTTGCCAAAAGAAAACCACGGGGCCCCACTTTCGTCTCAACAGCTTTATCCTCTAGGTCATCATCATGACACGTGGACGGTTCTCGTTCATTCTCGCTATTTCGCGGGCATAAAGAGTGAGCACTTTACCCTTGCAAAATAGCGCAGGCCGTCGGATGATCTCTGAAGTTGATTGGCATTTAATCCTCTGAAAAGCCTCTCAGGAGGGATGGGCCCGTACTTTCTTCTTAAACCACATGTCATCATGACACGTGGACGATTCTCGTTCATTCTCGCTATTTCGCGGGCATAAAAAGTGATCACTTTACCCTTGTGAAATAGCACGGGCCGTCGGATCATCTTTGAAGTTGATCGGCATTTAATCCTCTGAAAAGACTCTTAGGAGGGGTGGGCCTGCTGACTCGTCGTGAACACTTGACGCCCTATCACTTTCGGTGCTGATTTGTCGCTCTGTCATTTGCCAAAAGAAAACTACGGGGCCCCACTTTCGTCTCAATAGCTCTATCCTCTAGGTCATCATCATGACACGTGGATGGTTCTCGTTCATTCTCTCTATTTCGTGGGCATAAAGAGTGAGCACTTTACCCTTGCGAAATAGTGCGGGCCGTCGGATCATCTCTGAAGTTGATCGGCATTTAATCCTCTGAAAAGGATCTCAAGAGGGGTGGGCCCGCTGACTCGTCGTGAACACCTGGCGCCCTGTCACTTTCGGTGCTGATTTGTCGCTCTGTCATTTGCCAAAAGAAAACCACGGGGCCCCACTTTCATCTCAACAGCTCTATCCTCCAGGTCATCATCATGACATGTGGACGGTTCTCGTTCATTCTTGCTATTTCACGAGCATAAAGAGTGAGCACTTTACCCTTGCGAAATAGCGCGGGCCGTCGGATCATCTCTAAAGTTGATCGACATTTAATCCTCTGAATAGGCTCTCAGGAGGGGTGGGCCCGCTGACTCATCGTGAACACCTGGCACCATGTGCCGCCATTTTACTCGCTGCCAACAACCAGCTGGACCATCTATGTGACATGCCATGTGGTTTTTGCAACTTCGCTGGTTTTAAACTATGCGCAACTTCGCCTAGCGAAATAGCGCGAGCCGTGGATCCATCCGTGAGATGCGCACTAGTTACTGGGCCCGACAACTTTAGAAGAAAAATATACAAGGCATAAATTTTTTGATTAATTAACATAACCGCCTAGGCAAACAACAAGGGGGAACACTTCCTACGACCCCATGACCCATTACTTAAGTGAATAAAGTAATGACAGATTAGAAACCAGAGGGTTTAAAACAAATACGATAGGATCTAAAATCAAAAACCCTTAAACCCTTAAAGTCTAGAACAAAGTCGAAGCATTTGGAAATACACCCTATTCGAAAAAATTGAACATACCATAGCCAATCATGGGAAAAGGAAAACCCAATTTTAATCAGTGATAACAGCGGCTCTGACTGGGGATGGTTGATTGCGAGATCAACACAAGAAAACTCAGAAACTTTGGAGAAACAGACCAAAACATAAACCAAAACCAGAAAAATAGGAAAGAAAACAAAATATATACAAACAAAGGACCTACCGTGCATGGACATTAAGAGAAATAATGCTTCAGGAATTGTCCATGCACTAGAAATTCCTGCATTTCATCATCCATATTCTTCAAGAAATATGAATCCTTACCATTTAGGTCATAAACCACAAAAGGGCCAATCCATAGTGATTCAAATTTTTTATGCTTTCCTTTATCCTGTCCTTTTGCATTCCACTGAAGAACCATGTCATCAATTTGAAACTTCCTTAGTGATGTCCTTTTATCTAAAAGATACTTTGACTGCAACTAGATCTTCTGATTTTTCTTATGGGCAGAAGTCCTAAGCTCCTCCATTTCTACAATTTGGATCATTCGGTTTTCCATTGGTTCAGATACCTCCATGTCCTCATTCTGCAAAAATTTATACACTAGAAGTAGGTTATTTACTGGCAGTCTGGCTCGGGTACCATAAACCAACTCAAAAGGTGACATTCTAATGGATTTTTTAACTGTTATTCTATCTGCCCATAGAGCTAACTTCAACTTTTGATCCCAAGATCTTTTATTCTCCTCTAGGACTTTCTTGATGATATTCAACAGGCTTTTATTGCTAGATTCTGCTTGTCCATTCCCCTAAGGGTGATAAGGTGATGAGTATGACATGATTATACCGTGACTATTGCAAAAGCCTACAAATTCTTCTGATCTGAAACACATAGCATTATCCATTACCAATTTTGAAGGTGTTCCAAATCTAGTCACAATACTATCCATCAGGAAATCAATGACAATTTTACTAGTAGCTCTTCTTATAGGGATGGCTTCTATCCATTTGGTGAAATAATCAGTGGCCACTATGATCCATCCATGACCTCTTCCTGACTTCTCAAAAATTTCTCCAATAAAATCAATGCCCCACTAGACAAAAGGAGCTTCTAAAGAGACTGGATTTAGGGGTAAGGCTCCTTCATACTTGAGCTTGGAGGAGAATCTTTGACATGGATCACATCTTCGAACATGTGCATGGGTATCTTTAAATAAGGTGGGCCAATAATACCTAGCCTATATTATCTTACTAGCAGTAGTCTTAGCAGAATAGTGACCTCCACATACTCCATCATGCATTTCAATCAAGCCCTGTTTAGCTTGAAATTCATCCAAACACATTAGTAACTCTCCATCTCTTTTTCTCCAAAAAAGATCACCCTGAATGAGCACATACTTTTGGGACTTGAGTTTCAAAGTTCTTTTCTGATTGTATGTCATTTCTTCTGGGAGTATATCACCTCTCAACACTTGGATTATCTCTGTGTACTAGGGTTGCCTCTCAATACTAGTGACCAGAGTATCTCTAACCTCAACATTATGTACTTCTACATTCTTGAGATTTGACTCAGTCATGAGCTTAGCCAAACCTAACCCTCTCACCAATTTTGTGATCTTTATCTCCAAGTTGAACTCCTGAATTCTATTAATCCATCTGCATCTCTTCCCAGTAACCTCAGACTGAGACAAAATATCTTTAACTGCAGCGTGTGGGACATAGGCAATAATGTTTGCATTAACTAAATATGGCCTAAAAGCCTTAACAGCCTTAACTAGGGCATAAGCTTGTTTCTCCATGGTTTCATATTTTAGTTATGCTGCTTGCAAAGATTTACTGTAGAAGGCTATGGGATGTTCATATCTTTCATTGTCCTTTTGTAATAGTACTGCAACCACTGTGTGATATGAAGCAAAAGAAAACAGAGAAAAAGGCTTACTATAATCAGGGGATTTCAACACTGGTGCCTCTTAGATTGCCTTCTTAATCTCATCAAAAGCTTTTGAAGCTTCTTGATTCCAATGAAACTTTGTGTCCTTCTTAAGCAATTTGACAATAGGCTTCACTATCTCTGCAAAGTTTGCAATGAATCTCCTGACAAAATTTACTTTACCTAAAAAGGATTGGATATCTTTCACATTTTTAGGTTCAGACACCCTATTGATTGCTTCAATTCTCTCAGGGTCTATTCTTACCCCTTCCTTGGAAACTATGTGTCCCAATAACTTTCCTTCAGTGACCCCAAAATGACATTTCTTGGGATTCAGTGATACACCAAATTCCAGGGCTTTATTGAACACCTTCTCTAGATGTCCACAATGATCATCAGCTTTCTTTGAGAAACAAGTTAGATCATCTTGGTAAACTACCATGATGATATTTATGAATTCTTTAAAAGCCACATCCATAGCTCTCTGAAATTTAGTTCCGACATTTTTTAAACCGAATGGCATCCTCACATATACATAGGTTCCCCATGGAGTAGTGAAAGCTATTTTAAACTGTTCAGACTACTTCACCAACACTTGATTGTATCCTGAGAAACCATCCATCATGGATAAAAGATCACAACCTGTCACTCTTTGTAGCATTGCTTCCATATTTGGGGATGAGTAATTATCTTTTAGGGAAGCAACATTCAGATTCCTAAAATCTACACACAATCTGATGTCTCCATTCTTCTTCCTTACTGGGACCAGATTAGAGACCCATGAAGAATTCCTTATTGGTTTGATAATCCCCCCTTCTCTCAATTTGGTCAACTCTTGTTGCATTTTAGTTTCTAATAAGGGGTTGATAGGTCTCTGTTTCTGTGTAAAAGGCTTAGCATCTGGAAGTAAAGGAACTTCATGCTGAAAAAGATCTTGTCTATACGCCTTTAGGTCTTTATAAGACCAAGCAAAGACATGCTTATACCTTTTCAATAAATTGATAAGGTTAGTCTTAACATGAGAGGGTAATTTCTTTCTAATATATACCAACTTAGGAGATGATTTTGTCCCCAGATTTACTTCCTCTAACTCTTCTGACTTGGTGGTAGATTGCTGGTGTAAATGACTATCATTATAACTAAACATGCTCTCCAGCTCCACCAACCCTTTAGGTATCTCATTAGTTTCCAACTGGACAATATCATTTCCAAACACCGTCTCTCTATTATCTACCAATTCTACCAATGCATTACAATCAATCTTTTGTCCATCATAATCATCAACACATTGGATAAACCTAAGAATGTCTTCATCATCAGAAAAAACTTGCCAATTGTACACATTATCAGGGATAGCAGGCCTAGATTTTATTTCCACAGTGGAAATACCGGTTAGCATTACATCATCATTTTTCAAAGCAACATTAGCTAGGAAATGTGCCATAATATTTTTTGCTCGCTCTATCCAATTAATAGAAAATGCATCAAAATGCTCAATAACATCCCAAACAGCATGCTTGTATTGCTTCAATCTATCATTCTTGGATGCATATTTGGATCTCACCTGAGAGACAACCAATTCTGAATCCCCCATTACCTTCAACAGTTGAATTCCATGCCTTTTTGCAACCTCAAGTCCTAGTAACAGGGCTTCATACTCTGCAGTATTATTTGTGCACTGGAATGCCAATAAGAATGAGTATTTAAAAGTTATACCTGACGGGGACACAAAAAGAACCCCTGCTCCAGATCCTTCTTTGGAGCAAGCTCCATCAAAATACATCTGCCATAACCCATACTGCTGTGCTTGTAGCTCAACTACAATTGGATTAGTATTCTTCAATTGAGGTGAAATTGGTTGAAGTCTGAAGTTATCCAAATCTACATCAATCATACAATTAAGCATACTAGGGTCCACATTTTCAATTACCTTAGGAGCTCGTGGCTCTCTGTATAGTTTGACCTGATTACCACCAATAGGAATAGTAGCATAAGACAAGTCCAGTTGAACATTCCCCCCTACTGCTGCTGCCCACTGTCTGAAAAGTAACATACCATAGTGGGGTTTAGTATTAGTAACAATAACATCCATTTTGTAAGTGGCTTCAGGAAATGCTGCTATTTTTACTTCTACATCTCTCATTGTACCTATCACAGGCACTTCTCTGTTATCTATGGCATAACATTTCCCATACACAGTGGTTACTGATAACCCTAATTCTTTCATAACACCATAGGGCATTACATTAGCAGCAACTCCTGAGTCTATCATACAGTTTTTAATCAACCGGTTATTGACTAACAAAGTAACATAGAAGGGATCTACCTGAGAAGGCTCCTGAGTGATAGTGGTTCCAGCATAGACTTCTGGGGTTTGGAACTCTTGATCCTTTCCAACTTTAGTTAAACCAGTGGGTAATACTGTGTCACTATCAGATATACTAGAGAATAAGGACAAAGTTGCATCCTTATGTTCTTTAATCTTTAGCAATTCTATTAATGGAACAATGACTTTCATTTGAGTTAAAGCTTGGGTCATATCAAATGTATAATTATTACATTTTTCAGTATTAACTTTAACTTTTTCTGTTTTGAATTGACTTGCCCTTTTCACTGTCTTTGCTCTTTGTATATCACTAACATTTTTGTCATCTATGCCTTTAGGGAAATCTTTAACTGGTTCCTCTTTTTCTTGACTGACCTTGGGAATAATAGTAGCACTGCTTGATGCCCCCTTTTTTGTGACTTCTTTTACAAACATAGACCCTGGCTCACCTTGATCAGTATCTCTCTTGGTGCTTCTCAAATTATAGTTGTGTTTTGCTTTGGCAATTGCAACCTTAGTGAAATTTCTAACTTCTTCCTCACTAGGCCTCCTATGATGAACTTCTTCATCTTCAATTGTTACCACATTCATTGTAGGATGCCAACCTAAGGCTAACTGTCCTTGCACTAGCCTTTCATTATCCAGCACATCACTGTATTCACTCTGTACAGATTCCTCATCACTTTGTATGATGGTTTCAAACATATTAATGTCAGGCTCTGCTTCTGGTCTCATAGATTCTTCTAGAGCTTGGGCCACTGCACACTGATGAGGAGAATGTGGTCCATCACAAGCAATACACCAAGGAGTATTTTCTATATTGTGAACAGTTTTCCCTTTCAAAGGATCAGGTGTGTCTTGACTTTGGTTAATTTTGGGCTTCTCAATTTGGGGTTTTCCATCCTTCCAATTTGTATTATATGGCATATCATGTAATCTAGGAGGTCTATCTTGCCAATTATAATGGGGTTTATCATTTTTGTTAACCTTAGCAGTCAAATCTTTCATAGCAGTAACCAATTTCTCCATTTTATCATCCTCTTTAGCAACTTTGTTAGATTGTTGTTTGGTTTCATGCCATAATCTACCATCTGTCCTTCTTCCTAATTTTCCAGATGCTTTTCTGTTACTTTCTACATTTATGGCAATTCTAAAAGCATCCCTCAGGTTATGAGGATTTTTATCTCTCAAGATATAGGCCATTTTGGAATCAAATGCATTGTAATATGTATTAAGACACATGTTATCATCTAGCCTCATCACTTGATACAATCTGTGCATAGCTTTCTGGAATCTGGCATTGAAATCAGTGACTATTTCATTTTTAGATTTTCTAATATTATTGAACTCATTCAGCATGAAACTCACATTAGTCTTATCACCATACTGTTCTTGAAAGCAATTTTTAAAATCATCCCATGAACCTATGCTATTTACTGGAAGACCTCTGTACCAATCTCTTGCATCATCAACCAGGGATTGAACAAATAGCTTCATAATAACATCTTCATCTGCTATCTCATAATCATTTATTAAATACCCAAAAGATTTCAGATGTTCCTCAGCACTAATTGCATTGTTCCCAACAAACTTATGGAGTCTGTCTCTTAGCTCAGTAGGAACATGATTTGGATATCCTGGGATCCCATCAAAAAACAATTGCCTATATTGTTCTAGATTGATTGGCCTCCTTTGAAAAGGGGTAATAGCACTATTATTTCCCATAGTCATTTTAGCTTTTGGGATTGGAGATTGAGGTGCTTGGATATATTGCTTATTCACAGGTATTTGGCTTACTGAAGCAGTGTTAGCATGAACTGCAGGTTGAGTATTGACCTGAGGAAAAGAAATATGTTGGGGATTAGGCTTGCTAAGATCTTCCGATGGGAATGTAATAGGGGGAGCCTTTAAGTAATTAATCTTTCTTTTTACTTCCTGATTCGCTACTTCTAACTCAGCCTTTTCCAGTTCCATTTGGAGATCTTCCTTTTCCTTCCTCATCCTTTCCATCTCTCTCTCATGTGCTAGAATCCTATGAGAAATCCCTTCTGCAGTTTTAGATTCTACTTCATCATCTACCCATTTCTGTTTTCCTTTGTCTAAATTAGCTTTAGGAAGCTGGGAGTCATTAAATATTTCCCTAATTGGCTGGGCTACTGACTTACAAGCTTGTCTAGTTTTAGGGATTAGGATTTCCCTAATCACAGGGCCTTCCTCATCGCTTTTTTCTTTTTCCTTAGCAAGCATTTCAAGATCAGCTATCTGTCTAAGAAGCCTATCTCTTTCCATTAATTTGGCTTTAACTTCCTTCTCCTTATTTGCCTCCTTTTGGGCTCTTAAGGAGATTAAATGATGGACCCTTTTATTTAAATCTTCAATCTCTTGAGACATCTTATCCTCATCAGGGAAATTTTCCTCAGAGTCTGATGCATTAATTTGATCTATGTCAATTAGACTAATGTTCCCATCTATTGTCCTAGGAACATAGTGCCTAATTGCATTTGAACTAGTTCTATCTTTTGTAGAAACACTAACATGAGATAGATCTTGATTTAAAATAGGTGCATCATCAATATTTCCAAATAATCCTTAATGGAAACCTAAAATATCATGCTCTGAATCTCTAGAAGATGAATTAGACTTTGCATATATAGGTTGATCAGGCATCTTACCAGTATTATTATTTTTCTACACCCACGCAGCATTTGATGACTCATGCAACACATATCTCTTTTGGCCTCTTCGTGACTGTTCTGGCAGACCTTCTTGCAAGGATTCATGAGGATGTTTCTTCATGAATGATCTTGTGTTCTTGTTTCCTTTCATCTCGCTTATCTTAATTTTAAAAAATTCATATCTCACAAGTACTGGTTCAATAGTAACAGAGTCACCACCCACAAAACAATGGGAAAAAAAATGAAAACAAGCAGTCTTACCTACAAACACACAACAATTTTCTTTACAAGTCTCAGCACAGATCTGTGTATATATCTTTGTTATAACTCTCCCTAGCAGAGTCGCCACTTTTGTTATCTTCAAAATATGATTCCCTTTAATATCCTTAGAATAATATGATTCAAGCTTGGTGCAGAAGAGACATCGGAGATAAAAAAATTCTCAAGACAACATATGACAAGGTTTGGATAGACCTTCTACACTTCGGGCTTCCTCGGAGCCTAGGTGGGTATACCTTCGTGAATTAAATTCATACTTTCAAACAAAAACCCACAGCAAACTAGTCCAGAAAACCAGTGGATTTATTCACCTTGAAATCAACTAAAAACAAAGGATGGAAATTATACTTAAATTCAGCATTTCGATCAACAAAGCATGCAATAAACAACTTCAATTAATACCAGTGCCTTATCCAAGGTCATAGAGTCATCTAAACTCAAATAAAACTCCTCAAACAATACATCTTTATGCTTCCCATCGGCTTGGTTTCTATTAATCCTTATATATGCCTGACACATACAAGAATTCAAGCATTCCAAACTAAGCTATGGTCCTCAAAATTCAAAATTCCTCCCAAAGAATTTACTGGTATGAGTGATCCCGAGTATTTAATTTCCCTCCTAAAGAGAAAAGCTAACAAACACTTATACTAAAATTGCTTTGCAATTCCATTCAAACGGAACAACCCTGGATTATTCAGAATGAAAACAGTAAATAAATTTGTGAACAAACTTGAAGACAACACAAAGCTTTACTCAAAAAACCGATGGCCTGTATATTGATATTCAGTTCAAGAAATATTACAATAAATTCTGACTCTCCATTAGACTTAGAAAAGCTCAGATAAATTTCTGCAGCGTTTTCTTACAAAATTTTGTGATCCCCTTTTCCTCTAGTCCTAGTATCCATTTATAACAACATGGATGCACAAAGCTTCGGACCTTTCGAGGAGAGTTTGTTACAATCATTTCTTTCAAAATAAAGAGGTTACAAGCTTTTCGCAAAAGCAGTTATAAGCTCTTTTCAGCCTCTGCAGTTACTTCAACCTGTTGTTCTGTTGCAACCTCTTCTTTCTTTTCAAGGGCACTCTCCAACTATTCCGGATCCTGGGTAGCATATTTAGTTGCCCACTCACTATATATCTCTTCTGTCGGCCATGAAAAATTAATCACATCATCTTTAATTTTAGTCAACCTTTTCCAAGAATTTCTCAGTTTGTTGACTTTTGAATTAAGGAAACCATAATGTGACTTAATTTTTTCTATCTCTTGTATTGTCACAACAAAGAAAGAAGTATCATCAAGATCAATGATTCCTTTAACTCTTGCTGACAATTTAGCTTCTATCTCCTTAAGCCATATCTACTTGTCTTTTAACTGATCCTGATTAGCAAAAATTCCTAGGAGCAACTCAAAAACTTGATCAGTGTATTCCTTCTTACACAAATTAACCTTCCTATCCACATTGTCCACTTCTGCCACCAATTGCATTAAGACTTTTGCAACATCAGAAGTTGATTTGATGATGTGATTAGCTCTCGCTTCATCACAGGATACACACATGAACTCTAGATCTTGCTCCCTAGGCCTCCATCTATCAAAAATGGGTGTCAAAATGGCCTTATCTCTCCTCAGCTCATTCCATATCTCCATAATTTTTCCCACATTGTTGTAAAGCAATGAGGCATTTATTGTATCTACAAAACTGGAGATTGTGGTCCTTACTTTCTCCTCATATTTCCTTGCATATAAGGCTTGAGCCTGTTTCAGGTTTTCTAGTTCCTGGGGAGTAATCTCAATCATTTGAGAGATGGAGGGTGCTGGAGATGGTGGAAGTTCAATGATGGGACTACTAGGTGGAGGTCTTGCAGGAGAAGAGGAAATCATCAATGTTGAAGACTCACCTTGTTGGTATTGTCCCATCAACTGGCTCTGTAATTTAGCAATGATGTTATCTTTACCTCTTACCTCCTCTTTGGCACTGTTATAGGCCTTTAAAATTGTTTCCAACTTAATTTGGAGGGCCTCTTTTTCTTTGGCTTCTTTCTCTACCATTGCAACACTGAATTTTGCAGTTTCTAGCACAGTGCTAGCAGCTTCTACTACCCCTGTACTTTGCACTCTCTTTACCATCATTCCACCAAGGTAACTTGACCGTGGGGTATCTTTTCCTTTCTTGCTCTCATTTCTTTTGAGAGACCACATGACTAGTGTAGCATTATCTTTAATGAAAGTTACCCCTTCCATGGGTTTAGTCTCTTTTCTTACTGCATCTAACACCAGGGCATCTGCAATGTCCCACTCTAGTAAGATAAGCACTCCAGCTTGTGCTACCATATCTCTTCCCTTCTCAGGGGTGATGGTTTTGAATTCTTCTGTCATCTCTTGTTTTATTTCTTCTTCCACTCAGGCTGGATCTTTATTGGGCTGCTCAGCCTTTCTTGTCTCACATCTAGCATTATATCTATCTATATGTTGTTTCCAAATGAATTGCACAAATGCTTCTGACGTGACAAAATTGTCATCAGCTAGAAAGGCACTACTTGCCTTTCTTATCTCAGGATCCCACTCCTGGCCTTTAAGTTCAGTAGAGGTGATGTCCATTTCAGCATCAATGGGTTCTTTTGGCATCCCTTCCTCCACTTCATCATAGGTGTATGCAATTTCCCCTAAACTACCCAATTGCAAGAGGTATTCAGCTGCTGCTTGTTCATCTCCTATATGGATAGGGGATTGGGATGGGGAATACAAAGGTGTATCTGATTGCACTTCTTTCCCCACCCTTTGCTTCTTTGGGCTATCTTGGATGTCAATGACATCTTGTATCTTCTTGTTTCCTTTGGATGTAGAGGGCTCCCCTGTTGTAGGCACTATTATACTGTAACCTGATTTCTTGTGCAGTGTGTAATCACCAGGAGGAATTGCTTTGCTGGAAGCTGACCTGCTTAGGATCATTCTGGCTTTTTCAGGGTTACTCTTAATCACAGCTTCCCTCTTCTCCTTCAGTGTTTGCATCACATCCTCAAAGCAAACAATCGAAAACTTTATTTTCTCTTCTAGTGGGAAGAAGCTAGACAATGGGTCATAGCTAGCATCAAACTAATGCACAAAATCCAAGGCTTTCTTATAAGCCACCCACTTTTATTTCCTTAGCTCCTGCTCATCTAGATCAAACTCATTTCTGATGAGGTCTTCAAGAAATTGGAATTGATGAGGCCTACCTCTGCATGCTACCTTCTGCCTAAACACACCATTGAAGAAGTCCTCTAGATCAGCACACCTGGACACTGCAGTGGAAAAATGATAGGGTTTGAGGAAATCCTCAAAGCAGTTCCAGCCTCCCTTCGCTATTACAAATTGGTGGGCTATGGTAGCTGCAGGGAAAATAGTCCCTTTACCTCTGCCTGTCAACTCTGCTTCTTGTAGGCCACCAATTTGCCTAAGTATCTCCGCTATCCCCACTTTGAGAGGGACCTGGTAAGGTAACAAAAATGGAGTACCCCTGAAACCAAAAACTCTGAAAACTGTGGAGACTGGATATAAATAAATGTCGCCACAGTTATGAACAATCTTTATATTCTCTGTGAATTCTTTTGGCCTTATGAATTCTAGAAGAACCTTGGGGACTCTTGGATTATCAGAGCAGAGGAGAGTTCTTATTTTGGATGCGAAATATTTATCAAACTTCAAAAAACTAGCATCCTCTCTGTCCCATGACAACACAATACTCCATAATTGTACCGACATTTTTTCTCCTTCCTTCTCCTTAACCAGGTCTAGTCCACTGGCAAAATAATCACCACCTTTGAAGAGAAAAAGGTGCATTAGGAGTGAATACCATCCAAAAGGTCTGTTCACCTTTGCATTCTTTATTCCTATCAACCCTCCATGGATAGCATCGGCAATGAAAGAGGCATAATCAAATGTGATAGCAAGAGAAGGATTCAAAATCTGGGCAACCATTAGCAAGTAATGATTCAGCATATTTGCTTCAGCATCTTCTCCTAGAACTTGACAAAGGGCCCAGTACATTCCTTTAGCCCTCAGGGTAAACATACTTAATGAGAAGGGCTCCTGTGTGTTGTGTCCTACAACTGTTAACCCTCCTATTTTCACAAAAAGTTCCTTGAGACGCCCATTCCTGAGATGACTCCTTTGTGCACCATAGATTTTGGCTAATGATGTGAAATTTATAGGTTCTAGGAAGTTTGTGAACTCATTAAGCCCAAATCCTGTCCTAAACTCTTTAGCATTAATTTCAACAAGGGTTTTCCCATTTACATCCTGGATGCATCTTGTGGCTGGATCATAGTTTAACACCATTTGGGTTAGCAGGTCTGTATCCATGAATACTCCTGGGACAACTAGTTTTCCAACATCCAGTTCCCAGATACTGTTTTGCGAGGCAGGAGAATTTCTCATTCCAAATCCCACTTTGAATAACCCCAACCCAGATAGTCCAACCTGTGGGTCTCTCAACCAATTGCCTTTGTCATATAATCCTTCTCCTATTTTTAGACGGGGAGCCCTAGGCACTAACTGTTTAGCCTTTGATGCCTGATTGGTTGACAACATCAACTGTTATAAAAAATCATCACATACACTTCTTTCTAAATAGTTAACCTTGCCGGAGACTTCCCTTTTAGGAGCCATTTTGTAAATGCAAGAAATAAATGCCACTCTTAAACAACTCTGTGAAAAATTAATTATCTATTTTAGAACACTGCACAAGAATTGCTACACAAAAATACAAGAGAACTTGTTCTTTGCTTGAAGGAATTTTCTCTGCAACTGAACCGACTTGCTCTGTATATCAGGAAAATAACTCTGCGTCTGCTCTTCTGCAAAATCCTTTAAAAGATATCTTTACCCGGTTGTTAGGAAATCAAATATTTGTACTCAAGGCCTTAACTGTAACATTCATTCCGTATGCTTCGGTCATCCTTTCAAAATTGAATTCATACAAGAATTCGTATTTTTCGTTCCAACGGGTCACAATATTCCTGCAAGTGCTTCACTTTGTTCTTTCGCAACTTCGCGAGGCATAACTATTGGGCAGCTTAGTCCTGCGAAATAACGCCAACCATTCGATCAAAAGAAACTTGATCGAGCATTAGATTAACTGACGGCTTTGGCTTTTCTTTGGGTCCCGCTTTTCTATTGGCTACATAATACCATGTGGTGTCTAATCATTGGCCTTGAAATCCCCTTCACATTCCACTTGACACTAGCCGCGTGTCTTTCTTTTATACCGACGTTTCCACCTTGGCAGGCCCATCACATACACTTCTTTCTAAATAGTTAACCTTGCTGGAGACTTCCCTTTTAGGAGCCATTTTGTAAATGCAAGAAATAAATGCCACTCTTAAACAACTCTGCGAAAAATTAATTATCTATTTTAGAACACTGCACAAGAATTGCTACACAAAAATACAAGAGAACTTGTTCTTTGCTTGAAGGAATTTGCTCTGCAACTGAACCGACTTGCTCTGTATATCAGGAAAATAACTCTTCGTCTGCTCTTCTGCAAAATCCTTTAAAAGATATCTTTACCCGGTTGTTAGGAAATCAAATATTTGTACTCAAGGCCTTAACTGTAACATTCATTCCGCATGCTTCGGTCGTCCTTTCAAAATTGAATTCATACAAGAATTCGTATTTTTCGTTCCAACGGGTCCCAATATTCCTGCAAGTGCTTCACTTTGTTCTTTCGCAACTTCGCGAGGCATAACTATTGGGCAGCTTAGTCCTGCGAAATAACGCCAACCGTTCAATCAAAAGAAACTTGATCGAGCATTAGATTAACTGACGGCTTTGGCTTTTCTTTGGGTCCCGCTTTTCTATTGGCTACATAATACCATGTGGTGTCTAATCATTGGCCTTGAAATCCCCTTCACATTCCACTTGACACTAGCCGCGTGTCTTTCTTTTATACCGACGTTTCCACCTTGGCAGGCCCATACTTTCTTCTTAGACCACATGTCATCATGACACGTGGACGGTTCTCATTCATTCTCACTATTTTGTGGGCATAAAGAGTGAGCACTTTACCCTTGCGAAATAGCGTGGGCCGTCGGATCATCTCTGAAGTTGATCGGCATTTAATCCTTTGTAAAAGCTCTCAGGAGGGGTGGGCCTGCTGACTCATTGTGAACACCTGGCGCCCTGTCACTTTCAGCGCTGATTTGTCACTTTGTCATTTGCCAAAAGAAAACCACGAGGCCCCACTTTCGTCTCAACAGCTCTATCCTCCAGGTCATCATCATGACACGTGGACGGTTCTCATTCATTCTCGCTATTTCGTGGGCATAAAGAGTGAGCACTTTACCCTTGTGAAATAGCGTGGGCCATCGGATCATCTCTGAAGTTGATCGGCATTTAATCCTCTGAAAAGACTCTCAAGAGGGGTGGGCCCATACTTTCTTCTTAGACCACATGTCATCATGACACATGGACGGTTCTTGTTCATTCTTGCTATTTCACGGGCATAAAGAGTGAGCACTTTACCCTTGCAAAATAGCATGGGCCGTCGGATCATCTCTGAAGTTGATCTGCATTTAATCCTCTAAAAAGGCTCTCAGGAGGGGTGGGCCCATTGACTCATCGTGAACACTTGGCGCCCTGTCACTTTTGGCACTGATTTGTCACTCTGTCATTTGCCAAAAGAAAACCACGGGGCCCCACTTTCGTCTCAACAACTCTATCCTCCAGGTCATCATCATGACACGTGGATGGTTCTCGTTCATTCTCGCTATTTCGCGGGCATAAATAGTGAGCACTTTACCCTTGTGAAATAGAGCAGGCCGTCAGATCATCTCTGAAGTTGATCAGCATTTAATCCTCTGAAAAGGCTCTTAGGAGGGGTGGGCCCGCTGACTCGTCGTGAACACCTGGTGCCCTATCACTTTCGGTGCTGATTTGTTGCTCTGTCATTTGCCAAAAGAAAACCACGGGGCCCCACTTTCATCTCAACAACTCTATCCTCCAGGTCATCATCATGACACGTGGACAGTTCTCGTTCATTCTCACTATTTCGCGGGCATAAAGAGTGAGCACTTTACCCTTGCGAAATAGTGCGGGCTGTCGGATCATTTCTAAAGTTGATCGGCATTTAATCCTCTAAAAAGACTCTCAGGAGGGGTGGGCCCGCTGACTCGTCATGAACACCTGGCGCCATGTGCCGCCATTTTACTCGCTGTCAACAACCAACTGGACCATCTATGTGACATGCCATGTGGTTTTCGCAACTTCGCTGGTTTTAAACTACGCGCAACTTCACCTAGCGAAATAGCGTGAGCCGTGGATCCATCCGTGAGATGTGCACTAGTTACTGGGCCCGACAACTTTAGAAGAAAAATATACAAGGCATAAATTTTTCGATTAATTAACATAACCACCTAGGAAAACAACAAGGGGGAACACTTCCTACGACCCCATGACCCATTACTTAAGTGAATAAAGTAACGACAAATTAGAAACCAAAGGGTTTAAAACAAATACGATAGGATCTAAAATCAAAAACCCTTAAACCCTTAAAGTCTAGAACAAAGCCGAAGCATTTGGAAACACACCCTATTCGAAAAAATTGAACATACCATAGCCAATCATGGGAAAAGAAAAACCCAATTTTAATCAGTGATAACACATTCAACTAATCAATCTTATCAATCTGATCAAGTTCTTTATCTAATAATTCCTTATCAGTACCGATAATCTCTGATAAACTTTAAAATGGCATATCATAACCGGTGTCTCAGAAATAATGCATGAAAACATAAACACTATGAAAAGACATTCCACACATGAATGCCAATATTTTTGACGTAGAAACCCAAATGGGAAAAACCATTGTGGGAATAGGTACCCACAATAATTTGTACTCTTTCAAAGTACGCCCTGTTAGGAGCTTACAATACGCTCGGTTGAGGGATTTGCCTATCACTCCAGCTAGGAGCTTAATGATCTGTTAGGATCAACCTATTTAGAGGATTTAAACACTCTTTTGTTAGCTGCCCTGTTAGGGGACTTAGATGGAAAAGGCATTTTAGGACCTACCTGGTTAAGGGATTTATGTTGTTGTAACTGTTAGGGAACAATAGTGAAAAAATAATCTGTTACTTTGCACTTTCAGCTTGCTAAATCAGATCCAGTTATGCGTCACAGTCTGCAACACTCAGGAAGATCTATATCTTCTCTAGGATGGCTTAACTCATTCTCCTATATCACCAACACATAAGACATCAGTTGTGTTGCCCTAAATAGCCATATCAACTAAGTCAGCCATAAAACCTAATTACATCTTAAATTTACAATACAGATCATATCATATCAATATCCAAATCATTACAATAATTTACAATGTAATATCAATCGTTGATTATTCATAACCCATCACAAAAATTCAATCTGTATAGAAGTCAAACCCTTAAAACATTCTACTAAGCATTTTGCACATTCCCAAGAAATTCTATCATCTTCTGCGCCAAAACACAATTCAAATTATTCACGCAAGTTGTGTCATTATCTCCTTCATGTAGATTCCCAATCACCGTCATATCAAATATCATTACCGGTTGAGTGAATTCATCACCGGTCCTAAAACCCTAGCACAACTCCATCAGAATTTCAAAACATGCCTTCTGATAATTAACATAGGATGCGGTTCCAACCACATACACAAATCCATCATAAGAACTTATGTCTCAAACCACAAGTCTCCAACCATCACCAATTTACCAATTCCATCAAAATATTTTCCTTTACCAGTTGAAGTCCTACCGGTAAACCCTATCATACTTACAAATTCTAAATCTGGTAGACCAAATTACTTATCCAACAAGTCAGACATCAAAGTTCATCTGTAACCATCATCAAACATTAATTGAAATAGGTTGCCATCAATGACAACACAAATAACTAATCATGCCATCATCATTCCTCTACTGATATAGTCATCAACTCATCGACATCAGTTATGCCAATCATGCCAACAATCTCCCCCTTTGGCATTGATGGCAACACCAAATGCAACACCGATCAATTATACAATCAGAGGATCATGAGATCATATATGCCAATCATCTACATCTTAGCACATTAACTATCGGTCTGGTCTTCTCTTTCTTTTCTTCTCCTCAAGCCTAATCATCAGATTTATTTTTCTTCTCCCATATCTGATTATCTTTTTTTTCTCCCAGAACTAATTATCTAATTTTTTTTTCTCCCCCTTTGACAACAATGCCAAAGGTAAAAATGCATCACTTGACTTGAATTTGATTAGAATTGTAAATCATATCATACTGCATCAGAGTTGCTCCCCCTACGGAGTAGCTCACGTCTTCATCAGTCCTTAGTGAAGAATAAACATGAAATTTATAGGATTGATGCAACTCCAGCATCTTAGTTCTTCCGATGTAGCGTTCTAACCCCTAATTTACTTCTGAGAAACTCAAAAGTAGTCTTTGGTAATGGTTTAGTAAAGATATTAGTTATCTGGTCTTTTCTCTTCACATACTCCATCTTTACCTGCTTCTCTTGAACTCTTTCCCTTAAGAAATGATACTTCAACTCTATATGCTTGGTTCTTGCATGAAGTACATGAATCTTGGAAATATTTATTGCACTCGTATTGTCACAATAGATAGTCAATGGTTCATACATATCTATCTTGAATCTTTCTAGCACATGTCTCATCCATATGACCTATGTACAATTCATGGATGCAACAACATACTCAACTTCAACTGTAGATTGAGAAATACAAGTTTGTTTCTTGCTTGTCCATGCTACAAGTCTTCCTGCAAGTTGAAAAGCTCCACCGATTGTGTTTTTCCTATCATCCACATTGCCTGCCCAATTTGCATTAGTAAAAACATCTGAAGTGAAATCTCCTTTGCAGGGATACCATAATCCATAGTCTAATGTTTCTTTTAGATATCGGAAAATCCTCTTAACAGCCACCATGTGACTTTCTTTGGACTCTTTTTGGAATCTTGCAACTAACCCAACAACATGAGAAATGTTTGATATGCTATGTACAACATAATGTAGTTTACCAATCATAGACCTATGTTATTTTTCACTAACATTAGGTGAATCATCTTGCTTTGTCAACTTGCAGCCTGTTACCATCGATGTCCCTACCGGTTTGTAGTCTTCCATGCCAAAAGTCATCAACACCTCTTTAATATACTTGATTTGATAGATAAAGATACCACGATCCATTTGTTGGATTTGTAATCCAATAAAGAACTTTATTTCACCGATTAGAGACATCTCAAATTCCTTTTTCATCTCATCAGCAAAATCCATACTCATAATATCATCTCCACAAAAAATTATGTCATCTACAAATACTTCAGCTATTAGCATCTTGTCTCCATCATTTTTTTAGATAAATATTATTGTCCTCACTGGTACGCTGGAATCCAATCTTGATCAAATGTGCATGTAATCTCTCATACCATGCTCTTGATGCCTTCTTTAGACCATACAAAGCTTTATGCAATTTACATACCATTTCCTTATCATCGATCAAGAAAAAACCATCCATTTGTTCAATGTATACTTCCTCTTCAAGAATTCCATTCAAAAAGGTTGACTTGACATCCATTTGGTAGACTTTGAATCCCTTATATGCAACAAATGCCAGAAACATATTTACTCCTTCCAATCTTGCAACTGGTGCAAAAGTTTCACCATAGTCTTCACATTCTTCCTATGCATATCCTTAGTAGACTAACCTTGCCTTATTTATTACCACTTTTCCATCTTCATTTAACTTATTCCTCAAGACCCATTTAGTTCCAATCACATTCTTGTCCTCTGGTCAAGGAACAAGTGACCATGTCTGATTTTTCTATATTTGATCTAATTCCTCATTCATTGCTTTCACCCATGTTGGTGCCTAAAACCACAAATTGGGAAACCAAAGACTTGCCTAATCCTCAGTTGATCCAATCAGCCTTGGCCAATGAACAAGGATGGTCAAAGACCAAATCCCTCTGCACTTTAGGCTCCACTAAACCTGGGTGGGTGTACCTTACACTCTCAAGCATAAAAGAGGTTTGTTTTGAGTGAATTTAAACTATGCGAACTAGCAATTGTAGGGATGGCAAAAAAGGTTTTCCTATAACTATGTTAAGAAAAGTGCTTTTTATTGAATGCATTTAAAACTGATAAAATAAGTGTGAATATAGTTGTGTTATGTAAAAGATTACCATTAGGACTTTAAGCCATTATGGATAAGAGTAGTACTTATAGAGATTACAAGATTTGTTTCTTTGATAAGGACCTAATGCATACAAACTTATTCAACAAAGATTAATAACAAACCAGTGCCTTTATCTGACAGTTAATGATTAACTTTGTGGACAAGAATCACTATCAACTCAAGAGACAATTATAAGACCATCACTGTGAAGGTTTCATTATGTGTTGCATGAACAATAAAACCCAATTTTACATTCAATACAACATCATGTGATGGCACATCACAACAAATCCAAAAGATTTATCAAGAGGACATATGATTTTATCAAACACAAAATTACAAACAATGATATGAAGATAAAAACATGAAACCTTGTATATTAACTTCTGGAATAAGAATGTACACAAAAACTGCACTTACAAATACTCCAGTATATTCAGTTTGCACAGAATAAAATCCTCATTTCTATTAGACCCTTCTAAAACATAACACTTGCAGCCCAGCCAATGACAGAATTTTTCTCTCTCCCTTATGATACAAAAATGACTCACTACATATATGTGAGCCAAAGGATTCAAATGAAAGGACACGGCCTTTCATCTTGTTAAACTAAAATTAACTAAAACCTAAGACCTAACTACTTAACTACTAGACACAAAATATAATAAAAATTAGTTTTGGCCGTCCAGTATTGTATCACACTTTTGTATGTGCTCCAAATACTTGTTGTCCTTGTGAGTGCTGGTGTTGAATACAATATCCTTGACAACGATCTCCATGGTAACCAATCTCTCCATCTACTCACCTATCTCCTTCATATCCAAAACATCTACCTGAGCAACATTAAGGGATGTGTTAAGTACATTCTGGCATTTTGTAATCTAAATCCCTTTGTCCTTTAACTTCTCTGCATCATTCACAATATTTGGTACACCATACCTAACAATATCTTTACAATCAGTAAATTTTTGCTTAATGCCTACACCAAATGCCTTATGCTTGTTCAACCTTCTCTAGATCTTCTCAACAATTTTCTCATCGGCACTCTTCTCTTTCAACAATGACTTTAGCCTTTTCAAAGTTCTTTCATGAGAAGCCATATTATCCTAGGTCTTCTGACAATTTGTCCAGAACTCTTTGAGAACTTCTAACAAATTCTCAAACCTGTTTGTCAATAAAACACAAGCAACATCTACCCTGGCAGTCCTGATTTGCCTTCTTAGCCTAATGTTTTCTTTCATTTGGTCTTCATATTTCTTTTTCCATTGCACACCAGTATCAATTATCTGTGGTACTTCATGACCATGACTTCTAAATAGGTCTTCATATAAATTCTTATATTTTTTACCCTCTTTTAACACTCACTGCATTTGGGCCTTATTCAGTTTTGCAATGTCAATCCCCAAATCTGTGGTGACAATTGGATTAACTTCACCCACTTTCTACTTCATCATGTGCCTAAATGCCTTATCTACATCTATGATCTTGGGTCTTTTATTTGGAAGGTATAGGGCCCAAAGCAACATTTCCTCTTCATTTGGATCATATCTTGATCCAATAAAAATGTCATTAACACCCTGTATGTCTAACTTTACATCCTTTCTATCAGAATGCATCAAGCTGTCAAAAATGAAAGAAGCACTTAAGCCCCATCCTGGGAACAAAATGATGCCTCCCTCACTGTCAAGTTGTCTCCCTCTTTGTGGTGTCATTGTGGCTACTTCTACATCAATGTCTCCTTTCAATTTTTTAAGCATCTCTGCTTCATTTTCTGGGGTTATATTTGGGATGCTTTCCCTCAACTTTTTCCCTTTGTAATGGTACAAGAATGACTTAAACTCTTTGGACTATACAAAAACTTCATTTGCAACAAAATTTGCATTCTCTTCCATTCTCACATCTGTGTTGGCATTTATTCTCACCATGGCTTGCTCCCGACTCTCTGCCACTTCTTCTAATTCAGGTGCATAGAGGGTTGATACAACTATATTGTCATCAGACCCACTCTTATAATCTCATTCTTCTTTTAGTTCTTGAAGCCTCTGCTTTCACTCTTCCAATTTTTGGTTCAATTCTTCTAAAAGCGCAACAGCCTCATCTCATTCCTTGTTTCTAAATAAATCTTCAGCCTCCATGGGTATATGCAAATATTCTCCCAAGTTGTAGATCTTCTTGTAGTGGTGGATATATCCCTCTGGATCATAATTTTTCTGAGCCTAGTGTCCATACAAATTGTACTCCTCTACCAGCTTCTTTTCTATCATCTCATAAGCCTTGGTAGATATAATAGTGAAGTCTCCAAAATGCAAAGTACCAGGCTTAAATACCTGCTTGTGTGCACCACCCAAATGTTTTGCATTTGACATACTAAGTTGCCTAACAGTCTCTAAATAGGCAATCCTATCAGAAACTAATGTAGGCAACATATATGGAACACCCTCAAAACCATAAACCCTAAAAAAGTAAAATTCTGACATACAAACCAGTCACCCCAATTGTGGTTGACCCTAGTGTCTCCAAAAGCATGGGGTCTCAAGAATCTCTTGATCTCAAGTGAGATAGACCCATCAAATTCCACTCCAAACAATCTGTATAGAGGCTTAACAAAATATTCTTCAAACAACACATAATGTGACTTGTCAAACCTCGAGTCCCACAGGGATACCCATAATTGAACTGGTGGGTATGTCCATCTTTGTTCCTAGGAGTCACCCTTAATTCTTCTGGCCACAAACCTTTCATCTTCCCATGAAACAAAACCATATGCATTAGCAATGAGTAAAATTTGAAAGTAGGGTTAGGCTCTGTTTGCAAACTCAAGAATCCTTCATGCAGCTTCTCTGCCAAGTAAGTTGCATAATCAAATGGCCTTGGCTCATGCATTTGAATGTCTATAGCCAACACCAATGGGCCTATCCTTGTAACATCAGGAACTTCTTCCTCACAGACTTGGTCGTATGCCCAATATGTGTACTGCAAATATTGCCTGAATAGAGTAATTGCGAAAGGAGGACCATCCTGCTATGTAAGTCATCCCTTCTCCTTTTTGTGAATTACTAACTTCCACACTATGTGAGCGGTGTTGATTTGGGTATAGTCTCCTTCTAGGTCTGTAAAGGATAGGGGCATGTAGGGCTCATAAGACACACCAAAAACCTCCTGAATAGACCCGACAGATATCCATATGAATGGATCCCCATTGGGAAATTGGATGCATCTTTTTTCTTTGTTGTACTTCCTGGTAAGCAATTCCAATGATCTGAGATTTAGAAAAAACATTTGGGACCACCAGTTTGCCCAAATTTGTCATCCAAGGGTTCGACAATGGCATCTCCTTGTTCCACCTCAGGTAGTGATATAAAAATAATTTGTGGCCCCTTATGGTTGTCCAGATATCTCCAACCCCTTTGTACTTATCTTCCAATTGATCCTTGGGCAGAAAATAGGTTTTAGACCTCCTGGACTTAGCACCAGATGACTCCATTTGGTCAATCATGTCCTAGTTCAACTTTTTCTTTTGTACACCCTCCACAGACTTCATCTTTTTTTATTTAGTAGACTGTGTATCTGAAATCTTTATGACCTTTCTTTTCCCTTGTGAACTAGAAGCCTCCATGATTAAATGCTTGAATTCTCAAATTACCTGTGCTTCTTGTCTACAATTTCAATGTTCATGGCTGAAGAAACTGTGCATAATTCTAGCACGAAAACTCTTTCTTTATGCTTGATATGCAACGGCTAGAGTGTAACAATAAAAAACTCATCAGATTTGCTTCATGTGGATCCAATCCACCTGATCGCGAGCATTAAATAATGGCTATCCTATCAGACATTCTAACGGCTAATCAACATAACCCTACCCGATAATTCAATTACTTGGCGCCACCCAAATTTTGTGTTCCTTCAATTACCTTTTTGTCTTGTCTATCGGTATAGGTCACTCCGACTAGTCCATCAGATCTCACCCTGGCCATTTCCCTTTTTTCCTCAAGGCTTGACTTATCCTGATGGATCCTCCTTTCTTTTCTATTAGTCAGCTTTACTTTATGTTAAATCGGGGTATGTCTCTCCGATGAAACCTCCTTCTGTTTATCCCTCTAGTCGCTCCATCGGACTTCAGAATAAGTCACTTAATACTTCATCCAATGGTCCCATGACATCTAACTTTCTTTTTGATTGGGGTAACTTTTACCAATTGCTTCATTGGGCATCGACGTAGCATATTTTCCTTGCTTCCGATAGTTATAGTCTCCCTGATAGATCCACCCTCTGTGGCATTCTTCCCATTGGGATCAGCACAACTCTAAAAATGTTTCTCTGGTAGCGTAAGCTATCCCGATGAGTCTTCTTGCACCTTACTCTCCTTATCGAGTTGCTTCGGTCTATCGGTGTAGGTTTTCCCTATGTAGTCACTTCGACTGTGACGAGCTCAACT
The DNA here is from genome assembly GCF_030272615.1 of Cryptomeria japonica. Taxonomy (NCBI): domain Eukaryota; kingdom Viridiplantae; phylum Streptophyta; class Pinopsida; order Cupressales; family Cupressaceae; genus Cryptomeria; species Cryptomeria japonica. Next base: position 924,871,210 of record NC_081407.1, read on the forward strand.
TCCTTATCGGGCATCAGGATAACTCAAAACATATCTCCCCAATGATGTATGTTATCCCGATGAGTCTTGCTCCCTTTCTTGCTTGGTACCACTTTATCAGAGAAAGTCTCTCTGATATAGTTGCCTTCTCCACTTATTCCATCGGGTATTGGGGTGACATAATTTAGGACTTCCTAATGACCCGATGATATTGCTATATATACACCACCCCATCGGTTGTCAGCAACAGTTCCACTGATAACCCCATTGGGTATTGGGATAACGTTGTTTCTTCATTCCCGATAGTGTATGTTACTCTGATGACTCCAACTTTTTATCATATCATCACCATAACTCTCCCCAATGGATTACCACTAAGTCGCACTTCTTCACACCGCTCACACCTTTTAGGAAACACTGTCGACATGAGTTACTTTGATCAACATACTTCGTCCTCCTTGGGCGATCTCATTGGGATGACTTATGCCGATAAGAAAATTTTTGCATTTTTTACAAAAGAAGCCCTTCTCCATGGATGCAACTTTTAATAATCATATTGAAATGTTTCTCCCACACCATTGACATATTTGAACAAGCTCACAACCTCGCTCTATGCTGATCTTCCAAAAAATGCTCTTGCAATGAGACTAATTGTGAAGATGAGGATTACCAGAATGCCATTACACTCAACACTTCCCTTGAATATGCCCAAGTGATTCCTTTTCATGAAGACACTGCAACATATCACCTGCACATACAATCTAGCAATAAATGCTCTTATGATGGAACTATATGCAAAAAGCATCCATATATAACACATAAATATTTTGTAAAAATATGTGCTAACAACCCAGTCATTGTCTTTGAGTGCTTCCTTAACTATCTTGGGTACCATTGTAGAGATCAAACAAGATTTTTCTTTAATCTTCCTCCTGGTCTGCACACCTACATTCTTATCACCAATTATCTAGTCCTAAGAGTGATTTAATCTCACATATCTAGGTATAGTCTATGTCGGTTTTGAATCTTCCTCATTTGATTCACCAGTCGATGATAGTTCTGATACTTGATGTAAGTACAAATCCAATAGCCAAGAAGATGAGAGGGGAAGGGGGTTAATCATACAAACTTAATCTTCCATAAAAACATCAGATTCAACCTTGGTAACATATACTTCAGTAATAAAACCAAAACTGTTAAACATGCAAACTCAAAAGCATATAAACATCATAAACCTCATAACACCAGATTTAACATGGAAACCCAAATAGGGAAAAACCACTGTGGGATTTTGGACCCACTATGAAATATACTCTTCTAGAGTATGCTCAGTTAAAAGCAAATACTGTTAAAGATTACAAACACATTGCTAGATGTGACCCGGTTAAGGGATTTCCCTCAGATTTGTTAGGATCTTCACCTTGTTAGAAGTGACCTTGTTAAAGGATTTCAAACACTCAATCAAAATGTCACCTTGCTAGAGGGTTTTACAAATAAGACTGTTAAGTCCACTCGATTAAGAGATTTTCTGTCACTTTCACAAAATAACAGTAAGAAAAATCTATCTACAACTTCACATCTAAAATGCTAAAGCAGATTCCTATTTGTTCAATACAATCTAGACATAGAACTAATCTTGTCCATCTGTTGGGCTTCTATACTCTGTTATTCAAACAAGTCTTCAAGCTTCTGTGCTCAGTAATCACTATGTAGCATCCCTGTGCATACACTTTCCCGCATACATTATTTATCAATAGTTTCCTATTTATAAACAATTAGCTAACCGCTTAATCTCCTTGATCACATTTCCCATGATCAATCATAGCCATCAGATCTTCAATTTGGTCCAGGTTCAATGTATCTTTCGATCTGAAAATGTTTTACCCCACCTTGGAACTTGCATACATTTCTTGAAACTTGTGCTAGGGTATTGCGGTTCAATATGAGCTGTAGATCTTCATGCCGACTTTCCTTTGCCTTAGATTCATTAACAAACTTCATCCACGGCTCACCAATCATTTAATCAGTTCCAGCTCATCAGCTTCCTTCATTAAATATCGTATGTAAACATTTAATGCATTATGTTATAGCTTGGTTACAACTCGGTAACAACTCGGTGAATACTAAACTTCACTCGATAGACATTTCGCCTTCATTAACCGATAGCGATAACCTTAGGGTTTACCGACTAGGTTCCTTGTTTGGTAACATAGTATAGTATTAACCTTTACAATTTACAACATATGTATGATGTTAAAACAATCTAAACATCATGATATCATCATTTTCTGACTCGGTAATAGTTGCCCATTGAAATACCTTATTCATCCCCTTATTCATCATATTCTTCCCTGTGTCTTTTACCGACATCTTTATACTCTTTTAAATCATACTTCTCAAGATATGGCAACATCATACTGAATTAGAAAATCAATTTCTTGACATCAATGACAAAATAATAATATCAAGATAGTAAACATCTTTAATCAGTTATATCCATAATCATCAACAACCTTCTCAATATCCTTAATGAAATGTCAACAATCTTTCATTGTTTGTTATAAGGCTATATTGCCAACAATCTCCCCCTTTGGCATTGATGGCAAAACCAATTGATTTGACCTTAAAAGATTCAGATTGCTCTGAAATGCTGAAATGCTCTCCCCCATACATTAGAATTCTCCTCTTTTCTTCAGTCTTCTTTCCAATTTGTAGTCTTCTCAGTCTTCGTTTGGTCTTCTCCCCCGATATTAGTCTTCTCCCCCTTTGACAACAATGCCAAAAAGTAAAGAACTAAAACATAATTTCTTTCTGTATGAAGTGATTTCCTGCTGTTGTGTATCAACTGAGTCATGGTCAAAGCATTTTGTCTGTAATTCCCGTTCCCTGTAATATTCCTTGTACACTTTTAGAAAACATCCTAAAGTGTATAAATCAACATCAACTCCTAAAAGATATTCGATAGAGTCATCGGATTGATGCTTCCATCGAACTTGGTCAGTGAGTAGAAGATAAGTGTAGGACCCCTAACTTACTTCTGAGATATTCAAAAGTGTCCCTTGGTAGTGGCTTGGTGAAGATATTTGCTATTTGTTCCTTTGTGCTAACATACTCCAGCACCACTTTCTTCTCTTGAGCTTCTTCTCTAAGATAATGATATTTGATAGAGATGTGCTTTGTCTTAGAGTGCATAACAAGATTTTTTGAAATATGAATGGCCCTAGTATTGTCACAGAATATAGTTACTGGCTCAGTAACTTTCTCATTTATACCTTCCAACATTTGTTTGATCCATGCAATATTGGTACAATTCAGTGCTATAGCAATGCATTCAGCTTCTGCTGTTGACTGTGAAACACATCCTTGTTTCTTGCTAAGCCAACTCACTAGTCTTTCTCCTAAAAAGAAAGCTCCTCCACTTGTGCTTTTTCTGTCATCAATGTTGCCTACCCAATTAGCATCAGTATAAACTTTTAAATCAAAATCATTTCCTTTCTAATATACTAAGCCATAATCCTCTATGCCTTTCAAGTATCTAAAAATTCTTTTGATTGCTGTCATGTGTGTTTCCTTAGGATCTGCAAAGAATCTTGCAACTATACCTACTGCATGTGCTATGTCTGGTCTGCTGTGAACAACATATTGTAGCTTTCCAATCATGGATCGGTAAAGTGTCTCATCAACAGATGCAGATTCATCATTCTTTGATAATTTACAGTTGGTAGTCATAGGAGTACTTACTAGTTTCGAATCCTCCATTCCAAATTTCTTCAAGATTTCCTTTATGTACTTGGATTGAGTATTGAAAATCTCATTTTTCATTTGCAGTATCTGTAAACCTATAAAATACTTTATCTCACCGATTAATGACATCTCAAATTCTTTGCTCATTTCATTTCCAAAGTTCTTGCATAAAGAGTCATTTCCACAAAATATAATATCATCAACAAATATGGCTGAGATCAGTATTCTATTTTCATCATTCTTCATGTACATGTTGCTATTCTCACTTGTCCTTATAAAACCAATCTTAATCAAATAAGAGTACAATCTTTCATACTATTGGGACTCATTAAAATTGAGTCAAGTTTAGAGGCCCAATTCAAAATTTTGCTTTGCATTTCCAAATAAATCAGTTTGAATGGCCTAGTTAGCGAGGAGGTAAAATGGAGTCAATTGATTTTCAGAGGGTAAGGCTCAAGATTCATGTCCCACACCTTTCATTTGGCCTATGCAATGATGTGCAACTTTCAGAATTCAGTTTGGATAAGTTTACTAGGTACCCATTTCGAGGGGTGAGCTGAAAGTGCATTTTAGGCACAAATGCAGATTTTATTGAGTAGCCTTCTTTGGGTGTTTACATCTTTTACCCTATTGATTTTCATGAATAAATTCAAAATGGATTCAATTCTATGCATGAATGTGAGTTATTCTGAAAATTTTTAAGTCCTAATGAATCCATTTGCTCAGTTTTCAAAGCTAAATCCATTTGCAGTTTGTGTGTTTTGGCTAGTCCCTATTTCAACAGCTAGTCGGAGCCCTGTTTCACATAACTATAAAAGTTGCCTCAGTGAGCATCATGTCAGAATGTTTATTTTGGGCTATTTTTGATATAAAAGGCAATCCATGTTTCAAATTTCAAGCCTCTTCCAATCCGTTTGATCGGTTTTCAAAAGGTTTCCTTGAGCCATCTGGTTCAGTTATCCGTACTTTGAGTGCTATATCAGTTAAAGTAGTTGTTTTTATGAGCACGCCATTTGCATCCAGTCAGACTTTTGGTCAAACTAAGAGTTCAAATATTTAGTATGTACTTCAAGGTACCCGTGTTTCAAATTTGAGAGCCTACGGAGGTCGTTTGATATTTTTGAGAAAGGCATCATGTGTTGCCAGAACATTGACTTCATCAAGTCCGCAGTGTCGACAAAGCCAGTTGGGCATTTTTGAAAATTAATATCTCTTTTCTCGGGACTCATTTTGAGAAACTATTTGGTAGAGTTCATCCTTGTATATCAGAGTACACGCCTGTCAGATGGCGAGGTCTAGAAAGGTGTTTTGACTGGCTTGAAAAATACGTCTTCGCGATTAAATGCGAAAATATGGCGTAATTGCCTAAAAGTCGTGAAACTTAGTTTAATGATCCAAAAATGATGCTGATAACTTCTAGAGGTGTGTTTGAGGTTCCTGAAGCATTTCAGAGGTCAGTTGCATGAAAACGAAATTTGTTTTAGTCGGACCCACTTTGGGGCCCGACTTGGCTCATGTCCGTGCATTATTTTTAATGGCGAATTAGTCTTAATACAGAGTAATGCATATCAATACCAACTCGACTGTAATTGACATTTTGATTTGGAGAGGATTTAATTTTATTCTTTTGATTGGATAAAGAGAAAAAGTTTTCAAACAACGCAAGTGTCAAGCGTAAAAGCCAAGTTCCACACCTTCTGGTAGCATTCTTTGAATATAAGGGGCAACGATTAAAACATGGATAAAATGTAATGGCTAGGCATTGAAACTTGCAGCAAGTTCATTGGCAGGAGTGAAATGTGTTGTTGAAGGTAATTAAAATTTCAACAAATGCATTGGCAGCCATAAGGCCTAGCCAAAATCCTCCCCTCTTCATGGCACATGGTGTGTGAGCAGAAAATTGGAAGTTTAATGGGAGGTAAAGGTCTTCAAATTACAACAAATGCTATTGGTAGTCAAACCCAGCATCCTCCCAAGCTCACATGGTATGCAAAGGAGCAACAACATTTTAAATTTTGAATCAAATGCAATGGGCATGCATAATGCCAATCTCCTTCCTATCACATGAATGTTGCAAAGGTTGCATAAACTTTTAAATAAATTGCTATGAAACATCAGATGTATTGCCAGCAAAGTTCTCCATGTGCTAAGGAGTATAAAAAATAGAATTTTCTGCTAATTATCATAAACTTAAGGCAATGCAAATTGTTGTGTTTATCCAAATCCTCCTTGCTATGGTGCCAGGTTTGGGAAGGTTTTAATTAAATTTCCAATCAAATCCAAATTGGCTGGTGTAAAGCCATCTTCAACAATGTTCATGTAGTGAATGGAGGAGGCTTTGGAAACAATTAGTAAAGGGCAAATTCCTCATGTTGAAGCTAGTGGAGAAATGGGGAAGTTTAAAACCAGCGTGTAGTTCAAAAGAAAAACTCCACGTGGTATTTGAAGTGGGCATCAAAAACTCCAAATAAACTATAAAATCTTCTTTGTAAATGCAGATTTGGCAAGTCAAAATGCCAAACTCCTCCTGTCTATGGCATGTGATGACTGGTAAAAGGGCATTTGAACCTTCCAAGCAAATGCAAATTGGTAGTGTTTAGTTTCCAAATCCCTACGTCTGGTGTGAAGGTTAAAATTTCCTATGCAAGTGTGGATAGCAGCAAAAACCTTTATGCAATATGCAATGCAGATTTGGCAAATTAAATGCAAATCCTCTTCCCTGCCGTGAGCTATTACTGGTAAAAAAGGTATTGAAGTTTCTGTAAATCCATTTTGGAATGGTGTAAGGCATCAACATATTTCAAACCTCTCCTAGCATGTGATGGTGAAAAGGTCGTTTGAAAGCTTCATGCAAATGCATTTAGCAGGCGAAATGTGGTAGGCACCATGAAAGTCTCAGACAAAGCTCCAACATGCAGTCCCAGGCAAAATGAAATATCCCACATTCGCTGGGAAGTGGGGTATTTTGATATTTATATGCAAGAACACACTAATGTAATATGTCAAAGTCATCTGGGCTTTTGACGGACGGTGTTGTTGGGCGCCCAAAGTGGACCCCATGCGCGTGGGCATGGATCCCAAGGCGACCAGAGGTGGCGACTGAGCGGTGACCAGGTGGACCCCATGTAGGCACACTTCCCGAGGTAGATAGGCAAAATTTTGCAGAGAAAGGCCGACTTAACTAGTGAGAATGTCCGAGATGGATCGACGGTCGGTGTGACTTAGCGAAGGCAAGATATACACGATTTAAGCCTTGCGAAATGGCGAAATGGTTTGGCGAAAATGCAGCAGTGGTAAAGATCGAGCAAGTTTGGGTTGAACCGATGGTCTATGCGATTTCGGAGCTTGAAGATGCTCACCCATTAGAGGCCATGAAATGGCGAAAGGTAAAATTCAAAATGGCAAAGTCTAGGTGGCGATGACGTGACAGGTATAGTCAGATGTCCAGTAGGTATATCACGTCCCAATGGTGATGATGTGGTGCAGAGGTGGCACCTAGGTGGCGATGATGTGGCACTAAGGTGGTGTGCACATGGTGGTCAAGTGGTAGTGACAAAGTGGATGACATGGCAGTGATGAGGTGTCATCCCAGGTGGCATCTAGTCAACCCCATTAGCCAATTAGGTCCCACCATGTGGCAGGGCATCAGACCAAAAGGGAGGCAAAAATTAAAATTAAAATTAGTTAAATATATAGTTCTGATTATAGAGAAAATTCAAAAATTTAAATGATTGAGCACATTTTAAGGATTAATTCGCTCAGGGCTCCTTTTTTGGTCAAAATGGTAAGTATTATATATTGCCAAAAAACTCTAGGAGTGAGGAATCTGATCAGGCAATTAATTTTAACAAATATGGGATATTTTAAGAGCAGTTTCCACGGGAAAGAAGAAGGTAAATAATTTTAGTTAGAGAAATTAGACACTTGGCAATTTTGATTACAGATCTGATCTTTCCCTCCTCTTCTTATTCCCAATTCTTCTCATTTGTAAGGGTTCCAGAAATTTGGAGAATGGCTCCATTTTTTCATGGCTTCCAATTTTGAGTATTCTTGAAGATTGTACAGGGCAGGGCTTTTCTTTCAGTAATGGAGTTCAATTCTTTGCTATAGGTGTTCTTAGTTGTAGGTTCTTGTGTATGTAAGGCATGCACAAATTCGTGTAGAATTTGTCTCTGAAATGTAATCTCATTTTATTCAAATCTGATTCTTAAGGAGGATCATGTTGGTCATGAGCAGTTGTGTCTGTGAGTGTAATGTTGGTTTGTAGGTAATCTTCAAGGAAGATTTTAAACTCTATGAACAAACATTAATAAAATAGGGATTATGTTTCTGGATCTGATATTTTCTGTTGATGAGTTGAGTAATGCATTTATGCAAGGCATTAAATGCAAGAATACTTGAGAATTAAGATGAATCTGTAGTATAAGTTTTCACCTATAGTTTGACTTGTGACTCTGTTGCCCTTGGATAAGGCACTGATCTTGCAATTAAGGGGGTTCTCAAACCAATTTAAAATCCAATCAAAGTATATTTAGTGTATGTTATGTTTTGAAATGTTTCATCTATCTCATGCTCAAGCATAGTTGAGTTTTATGTGTAGATCTAGCCCATCTGCAATAAACTACTTATTTTGGAGCCCAGGTGAGATCTATCTATTTATGTTGATGCTGTCATAGGTGTGTAATAGGTTTAATTCTAATCATCAAAGGTATACCTGCCTAGGTTTTGCAGAGCCTGAAGAGTAGAAGGATTCATATCCTTGTCATGTTGTCCAAGCCCTGAGGTTCTTCATAGATTGAATTGGCTACTTCATAGATCAATTGCGGGTGTTCTTGGGTTATCACTTTTGGTGAACAACACATACCATGCTTTTGGTACTTGTTTCAAACCATATAAAGCTTTGTTCAATTTACATACCTGATCTTTATTATTGTCTTCAACAAATCCTTCAGATTGTTCAATAAAAACTTCTTCTTGTAATATTCCATTCAAAAATGCAGATTTGACATCCATTTGATACATCTTGAAGTTTTTGAAAGTAGCATAGGGCAACAATGTTCTTACTCCTTCCAGTCTAGCAACAGGTGCAAAAGTTTCACCATAATCAATTCCTTCTTCTTGAGCATAACCTTTGCAAACTAGTCTTGCTTTGTTTCGAATGACCTCTCCTTTTTCATTTAGCTTGTTTCTGAAAATCCACTTTGTGCTGATTACATTTTTGTCCTTTGGTCTTGGGATTAGTGTCCATGTGTCATTCTTCTTGATTTGATCAATTTCTTCTATCATAGCATTTATCCAATCTTCACTATTAAATGCCTCTTTCACTATTCTCAGTTCAAATTCAGATATCAAACATGTGTTCTGTCTCAGTTTGTTCCTTGTCATCACTAGATCATCCTTATCTCCTATAATCTAACTTGGTGCATGATGTCTTCTGACATACTTGGCTAATATAGGCTCGGTAGGTTCTGTATGATCTTCTTCATCACTTAGTAACTGGATATTCTCTTCATTTTCTTCAACAGTCTTCTCGGTAAGACTTCTCAGTTGAACACAGACAAATTCATCATAGTCTTCTAGTTCCTTGGAATTTCCTTCATCATTTCTTTCTGCAAATTCATCAATTTTCACATTTGCACTTTCCACTATTTTGTTAGATGATTTGATTAGACATTTAAATGCTTTGCTTCTAGAAGAATAACCTAGAAATGTTCCTTCTTCACTTTTCTGATCAAACTTTCCATTTCTATCATCTTTATGAACATAGCATCTACTTCCAAAGATTTTAAAATAACTTACATTAGGTTTCTTATCATACCAGATTTCATATGGTGTCTTCAAAGTACCTTTCTTCAATTGAACTCAGTTCAAGGTGTAAACTGTTGTGCTTATTACTTCTCTCCAAAATGTTTGTGGCACCTTCTTTTCAATCATCAGTGTTCTAGCACAATCCACAATAGATCTATTTCTTCTCTTAGCTATGCCATTCTGCTATGGAGTTCTTGGTGTAGAGACTTGTCTTTTAATATCATGATAATTGCAGAATAAGTTGAACTCATCAGATGTGAACTCTCCTCCTCTATCTGAATTAAGACATTTCAGTTGTCTTCCTGTTTCATTTTCAACTCTTGCCTTGTACCATTTAAACATTTGAAAAGCTTATGATTTTTCTTTAAGAAACATTACTGACATCATCCTTGAATAGTCATCCACAAATAATATGAAATATTTATCACCATAATAACTTTGAACTTTCATAGGACCACAAAGATTAGTGTGCACTAGATCTAAAATTCCCTTAGAAGTGTAAGAATTACTTGTAAAGCTTGATCTTGTCATCTTACCCATCCGGCATCCTTGACACATAGCATTCTCAGGTTTTTCAAGACTCGGTAGACCTCTTACTCGGTGCTTCTTACTTATTTTGATTGGATTATCAAAATTTGCATGACAAAACCTTTTATGCCATAACCAGGTATCATCTATCTTTGCATACAAACACTTATTACGAGTTGAGTCAAGGTGAAATGTGTTACCTTTTGTTTGTGTCCCAGTAGCAGCTAACTTTCCATTCTTGTCATGAACTTTGACAATTCCCTTCTGAAATTCTATTTGGTAACCTGTGTTGTTTAGTTGTGCTACACTCAACAAATTTATTTCAAACCTTCAACCCAATAAACATCATTGCATCTTGCATTATCAAGAAGTGTTATAGATCCTTTACCTCTTACCGGACATGGTGCATCATTACCAAATCTAACATAGCCTCCATCATAATCTTCTAATATAACAAACTTGTGTTTATCTCCTGTCACATGATGTGAGCATCCACTATCTATGATCCAAGAATCATTAGTGTTTATGTGAGATATTAGGGCTTTTTCTTCATACTTTTCTTCATCTGATCCATCTTTGATAGCCACATAAACTACTTCCTCTGTATCAATTTCATCTGATTTATCATCATTGGATTCTTCATCAGCTATTAAGTATGTCTTTCTATCTCTTCTTCTGAAGTCTCGATGTCCTCTATAATGATTATCTTTATGTCTGTCATCTTGGTAATATCTCTTTTCAGTAAAATCTTTGTCAGGACAGTTAGAAGCCATATGCCCTATCTTATCACAATTGAAACATTTCAAAGGTAGTTTTCCTTTATACTTACCTTTGCCTCTCGGTAACCTTTTGGCTGGTAGTGCTTCAAACTCTACTTGCTTTCTGATTTCCTCATATAGTTTGTGTACTTCTTCCATGTTCTTACTAAATCTTTCACTTGCTCCACTGTGATCTCCTTCAGAGTACTTATACTTTCTTTCATTGAAATCATTAGATTCATCAAGATGAAAAGAACTAAATGAAGATTCAACTTTATTTACCGAAGATCCACTGTCATCAAAGTTACTTAACTCAAATGCATGTAGCTTACCAATAGTAGCATCTAAAGAAACTAGCATATTAGGTACAGACCTCAATTCATTGATTGCAAATACTCAGATTGCATAAGCTGGTAGAAGGGTTCTTAACAACTTACTTGTTATATCCTTTTCTTCAATAGTTCCACCTGCTCCTTTGATTTGATTGACAATCTCCTTTAGTCTTGTAATGTACTAAGTTATGTTCTCACCTTCATTCATCCTCATAGATTCAAGTTGTCCTCTTAGACTATCTACTTTTTCTCTTTGAACATGTTCATCTCCTCCATACACTGATATGAGCTTATCCCACATTGCCTTTGCATCATTGCAACCTTCTAGATCATTAAACTCTGAATTGGTCAATGCAGATGTTATTTCAATCATTGCTTGATATGTTCTTGCTTTGCTTTTATCTCTTCCATAGTCAATGGATAGGTGCTCGGTGTAACAAAATCATTCTCTAGATAGTATACTACATGTTCTCCAATTCCTGATAGATGTAGCTTCATTCTTTTCTGCCATGTAGAGAAACTTGACTTGTTCAGCTTTGGTGCATCCCTCTTGTACATCTTTGGATCTCTAACTCAAGTGCCTTTAAACTTTTCTTCCGGAGTCCAAGGCTCTGATACCAATTGATAGTTCTGATACTTGATGTAAGTACAGATCCAATAGCCAACAAGATGAGGCGCGGGGGGGGGGGGGGGGGGGGGGGGGTGAATCATACAAACTTAATCTTCCATAAAAAACATCAGATTCAACCTCGGTAACATATACTTCAGTAATAAAACCAAAACTGTTAAACATACAAACTCAAAAGCATATAAACATCATAAACCTCATAACACCAAATTTAACGTGGAAGCCCAAATAGGGAAAAACTATTGTGGGATTTTGGACCCACTAAGAAATATACTCTTCTAGAGTATGCTCGGTTAAAAGAAAATCCTATTAAAGATTACAAACACATTGCTAGATGTGACCCGGTTAAGGGATTTCCCTCAGATTTGTTAGGATCTTCACCTTGTTAGAAGTGACCTTGTTAAAGGATTTCAAACACTTAATTAGAATGTCACCTTGCTAGAGGGTTTTACAAATAAGACTGTTAAGTCCACTCGGTTAAGAGATTTTCTATCACTTTCACAAAATAATAGTAATAAAAATCTATCTGCAACTTCACATCTAAAATGCTAAAGCAGATTCCTATTTGTTCAATACAATCTAGACATAGAACTAATCTTGTCCATCTGCTGGGCTTCTATACTCTGTTATTCAAATAGGTCTTTAAGCTTCTATGCTCGGTAATCACTATGTAGCATCCCTATGCATACACTTGCCCACATACATTGTTTATCAACAGTTTCCTATTTATAAACAATTTGCTAACCACTTAATCTCCTTGATCACATTTCCCATGATCAATCATAGCCATTAGATCTTCAATCTTGTCCAGGTTCAATGTATCTTTCGATCTGAAAATGTTTTACCCCGCCTTGGAACTTGCATACATTTCTTGAAACTTGTGCCAAGGTATTGCAGTTCAATCTGAGCTGTAGATCTTCATGCCGACTTTCCTTTGCCTTAGATTCATTAACAAATTTCATCCACGGCTCACCAATCATTTAATTAGTTCCAGCTCATCAGCTTCCTTCATTAAATATCGTATGTAAATATTTAATGCATTCTTTTATAGCTTGGTTACAACTCGGTAACAACTCGGTGAATACTAAACTTCACTCGGTAGACATTCCGCCTTCATTAACCAATAGCGATAACCTTAGGGTTTATCGACTAGGTTCCTTGTTTGGTAACATAGTATAGTATTAACCTTTACAATTTACAACATATGTATGATGTTAAAACAATCTAAACATCATGATTTCATCATTGTCTGACTCGGTAATAGTTGCCCATTGAAATACCTTATTCATCCCCTTATTCATCATATTCTTCCTTGTGTCTTTTACCGACATCTTTATACTCTTTTAAATCATACTTCTCAAGATATGGCAACATCATACTGAATTAGAAAATCAATTTCTTGACATCAATGACAAAATAATAATGTCAAGATAGTAAACATCTTTAATCAGTTATATCCATAATCATCAACAACCTTCTCAATATCCTTAATGAAATGCCAACAATCTTTCATTTTCTGTTATAAGGCTATATTGACAACAGTCAATACACTACTTTCTTCTTCACTGTCCTTGCTTACCGATTAAGTACCTAATACTGCATTTGTTAGTTGATTATTATTCTGTGCTTTCGGTTCAAAGATCACCAGTCTTTCTTCATTGTCATCTTTTTCAAGTTCATACCCACCTGATCCTTCAGATTTATTTGACAAATCATCCACCTTCACATTAGCACTTTCAACTATTTTCTTAGTTCTCTTATTATAGCATTTATATGCTTTGCTCTTAGAAGAATAAACAAGAAATATTCCTTCATCAAAATTTGCATCAAACTTTCTAGTGTAGTTATCCTTTTTAATAAAACATTGACTTCCAAAGATTTTGAAATAACTAACACAAGGAGTTTACCATACCATAGCTCATAAGGTGTCTTATTGTTGTCTTTCTTTACAAGTATCCAGTTTTAATGTGTAGACTACAGTACTTACCGCTTCTCTCCAAAAAATCTTAGGCATATTACCTTGTAATAACATTGTTCTAGCAACATCAACAATTTTTTTGTTCATCCTTTCTACTACACCATTTTTTTGTGGTGTCCTTGGAGCAGACGTCTATCTCTGGATACCCTATTCATCACAATACTTGACAAACTCATCAGATGCGAATTCTCATCCTTGATCAGATCTTAAGCATTTAAAGTTTTTACTAGTCTCATTCTCAACTAAAGTTTTAGGTGGTTTAAATTTACTAAAGGCTTTAGATTTATCCTTTAGGAATGTAACCCACATCATCTTAGAATAATCATCGGTAAAAAGCATGAAATATCTATCACCAAAATAACTTTTTGTTCTCATAGGACCACAAAGATCAGTATGAACCAAATCCAAAATATTTTTAGGTGCACATTTAAGAAATGAAATAGAGGTCATGTTACCAATTTGACAGTCTTTACATATCACATTATCCGGTTCAACAATTTGTGGTAATCCTCTCACAACACTAGACTTTCTTACCTTCACCAAGTTATCAAAATTTATATGATAACATCTCTTGTGCCACAACCAACTATCTTCCAAATTTGCAACTAGACAACTATTGACATTATCATTTAAATGAAATAAGTTACCTCTTGTTTGTTTTCCGGTAGCAATCAGTTCACTATTTCCTCCAAAAATTCTGTAGATTCCACCATTAAACTCAAGCAAATAACCTTTATCATTGAGTTGTCTAACACTTAACAGATTATGTTTCAGACCATCAGCCCAAAATACATCATCAATATTATTCTTCCCATTCAAAGAAATAGAACCTTTAACTTTCACCATGCAGGGAGAGTCATTTCCAAATATAACAACACCTCCATCAAATTCATTAAGAGTTAAGAACTTATTCTTACCTCCGGTCATATGATGTGAACAACGATTGTCTATAATCCATTCATTACTATTTTCTACATGAGAAACTAGTGCCTTCTCATCAGACAATTCCTCCTTTACAACTACAAACACAATATCTTCATTGACATCTTCATCTTTAGATTCTTCATCGGTTACACCTTCATCCACTGCAACATAACAATATTTTCTGCCTTTCCCTTTGAATTTCTTGAACTTATCTTTCTTAACGGCGTTAGAGAAGTTAGTAGCAATATGACCAATCTTACTACAAGAGAAACACTTTAAAGGTAGCTTTCCTTTATACATACCAGTGCCTCTTGGAAATCTCTTGGCTAGTAGTGCTTCAAGTTCCATTACTTGATCTTCATTGTCTTCACTTTCTTGGTTACCTCCATGACTAGACCTGTACTCATGACTTAGACATACATTCTTTCCTTTTCTAGCAGATGAACTGGTAACAAAAGATTTAAAAGAAGATTCAATAGATTTTTCCACACTATTGTCAAAATTATTTAACTCAAAGGTTGTAAGCTTGCCAATCAAAGAGTCAACAATTACCTTATCCTTTGAAATGGATCTCAGTTCTTGGATTGTCGATACTCTAATAACATACTGAGGTTGAAGAGTTCTGAGCATTTTACTTACCACCACATTATCATAAATTTTACCACCAGCACCTTTTATACTGCCAACGACTTCTGTAATTCTCTGACCATACTGTGCAATGTTTTCTCCTTCTTGCATTTTCATATCATAAAATTTTCCTCTCAATCTTTTTTTCTTTTTCTCCTTGTACATGCTCATCTCCTCCATGAATTGTTTCTAACTTTTCCCAAACCTCATGTGCAGTTTCCAATCCTTGAAGATCAATATATTCAGAATCAGATAAAGTAATTACAATAGCTTCAAGGGCTTGCATGTTCTCCTACTAATCTTTAAGTTCATTTAGTGTCAAGGGAGCAGTAGTAGGAGCCACATATGTTGTTTCAACATGTTTCCAGTATTGAGCACCAAGACCTTTGAGATATATCTTCATTCCGTCTTTCTTGATCTTATAGCTATCCTTGTTGAATTTCAGACCCTCTTTCTTCATCATCTTGTCTTCCTCTGAATCTTTTTGTAAAGACGTAAATCGTGCTAACTTCAAATATAGACGAAATACTCTTTATTCTTAAATAAACTCATAAATCAGTTAATAAATCTATTTCATTCCACTTTTCCATCCATAGCTTCATTTGATCATTCCATTTAGATTGTAATAAAAATGGAATTTCTATAAAAGAGAACAATTCTTCATTCAATAAATTGCTAAAAGTAGCATCTCAATCATACAATACTTATGCATTTCAAGTTGCCTTAAGTTAAATAATAAATAATACAAAGTAATGGGTGAGAGGCATCCGTTGATCTACAACCCAAGCTATCACCAATGCAATCTTTAGCATGAAGATGAGAAAAAGATTCAGGCACTTTTTTTGCCCAACCTTGAAGCTTACACTTCCCCGAAATTCTTGGTCAATCAAGAATACTTGACCCTGCACGAATTGCTTAGCAAAAGAATTCAAAAGGCAAGATGGAATCTGGTGCGTGCCTAGATGATACATGCATTTTCAATTTTCTAATTCTATTAAGAAACAAGCATTCATTATCAATCAAGGATATGGTAGAGAGCATAAAATAAAAGAATTCCATCTATTTCAACAGTTTATTCAATTTGATTACCCGACCGAGTATAATGCCATGCACAACAAATATAGATAGTTGGAAAAGCAACTATTCTCTCTATAATCCACATTCAGCACCCATCCTAGAAGGTAACTTTCCACAATCACAAGCCTATCTAGCTTTGTTCACATAAATCTTAAAATAAATTTATTCAGAAGACAATCTTTCACCTTTCAATTCTAGTTTCCTATTTCTTGCAAGATAAAAAAAATACAATGCTAAGAAGACAATCTTTCGTTTGAATATAAATTGAAAGAATAACTCTTTTATTACAACCAATCCTATCTGATAGGAAACAATCTTTTATGGATAATCAAATATCCATCTCAAAGAAAACAATCTTTCCATTCTATCTTTCAAGCAACTTAAAGACAAGAATTAAATATTAAGAAGGTGTAATACATGTATGAATCTTTACATAGAAATTGAATAAAATGAGCACACATTCTTTTATTTAATTATCAAACATTTAAATAACGTAATCATTAACGTGCATTCCATTTCTTATGGTTTAGAAATCTAAGTTTATATCTTCTAAGCTCTCCATCTTTCCATGTGTCTTGGTTCATTTACCTCTTTTCTCAAAACATCATATTTAGTTTAATACTAATATGTGACTTTTCATGATTTAAAACTTAACACACTAATTTCACTAATTTACCGTAATGGCAATCTAATATGATGTAAGTTCATAAAATGCCTACCTATATGGCTTTTTAAATGAGACATTTGATGGCCATCTTTTCATTTCATGCAAGGATCTAATTTGAAAGTGTAAGTCTTTTCTTTATGATATCAAAATAAACTTCACTATTTAATAAGTCATAATACTAATATTTCATTTCTTTATAGTTCAATTTTAGAGTTTCTCTCTCTATCCTCTTACTCTGTTCCTAGAGGATTGGGTGATCTAATTTCTGAGAGTTTCACTAAGTTTTATCAACAATCTTTCTGAAAATATATCATTATTGCATCTATATTTTCATGATCGTAATTTAAACAATTAAAAATTATTCATTTTGCGACTCTAAATCTTCCATTAGAATATTTCATAATTCTAAAACTAGATCAATCTTTATCTCTTAATCTCTTCAACAAAACATACTAGATTTGAGCCTACCTCAAGAAACACAATCCAGGTCTATTATGATCCTTGATAACTTCAAATTGTCGGCAATACATCTGGATTCCAATGCTTTCCTTCTTGGCGCTCTTCTATCTCCTGAGCTCTCTATTCCTAGTCCTTATCCTTTCTATATTTTGAGAATTCCTCTAATAATAAAGTAATTAATGCTCATTCATGAGCATAACCTCTAAATTTGACACTATACCGAAGATGATCATCATTGATCTTTTATGACTCAGTCATAAGCACATCAAAATCTCCATTATTCTATTCTCTCTTATCTCTTTGTCGCTCTTCTACGTTCTTTCTCTCCTCTATCTTGCTTAACTTCCCATCTTCTTGTGTGTGTTTATCTTTCTATCTTTCATCTCGCTTTATCCTAAATTCTCCTATGATCTCTCCCAAATTAGAGGCTCGGTTATGGTTGTTGATTTGAAGTCTTCTTTTTCATACGTTGAGTCTTCCATTTAACTCTCTCTCAAGTCTACACGTCTAACAGAGATGGCAATTCTAGTTATATTTTCTGCAGTTTGAAGTGCATGAGTCGACTATGCATCAACTTCTTATCATTGTTATTCCTAATTCCATGGCACCACATGCCTGCTAATTCATTTCTTTTTGCAGTTATATGCCCCAAATCATGGACTACTTCCAAGTTATCATCGTGGGTTCATGGAATGAGGGAGTTATCTGCAGTGAGAAGCGTATGCTAGTCAATGAGTCTGCAATCACCGTAAGAGAAGTGTCTTCTATCTCATGGCAGATTGTTTTCTTGGTGGAGGGGTCATCAAAGTTTAATGCAATTACAAACACTTAAGTGTTTGTCATGCACGAGATTATCGCTCTCGCTGCCAAGTCGATTGCCATGATCTCCACATCGATGCAAATTCTAGGTTCTGCGTTAACCATTGGTTCTTTGCCTAGTCGACCACCCTATCAACTCCTAACTATCATGTGACATAGTCGCTATCCTTTGTCTCACTAAAACCCACCACCTTTCTTAATATATATAAACATATAATAAGAGACTATATAATAAGTTGCAAGGTAAGTCTAACTTAAACGTTTTTAGAAATAATATATAATCATAATTTATATATATGTATATTCATAAATACATTTTATGAATAATCATGTTTGTATCATAAGACAATAATCACATAAACATAATTTAAATAATCACCTCTCTCTCTCTCTCTATATATTTGTACATTTGTCCGATGGAATCGTAGTTATCTAACTACCATGCATATAAAACTTGTATGAATATAAACAAAATGATCATTAATAAAGATGTATTTTCTTATTCAAAAGACAATAAATCTTTCTATATAAGGTATGTTAAGTTGTTAAATCCAAATTATTCAACTTATAAATAATCATATTAAGAGTAATCAATATATTTACACATGAACCATAATTACCTACATATATATATGTATATAATCGAGTCCTAGTTATTGGAACTAATATACATATAAAATATGTATAGTTATAGTATAATTTTGAAAACCAAACATTAAATATAGTTTCGATAATTTACATGCTTCTACACAAAGGAAATTAAATCATAGAGTCACTATTTATGTTCAAAGTATTAACAAATTTTCACTCTTCATAGACAAATAAAACATAACATTTGCCTTTACTCACAAAATTTCATTCATGACTCAGAATCATTCATCAATGCAGACATAAATGTATATGCATAACTTCACTATGTGGTGTGTGAGATTCCATCTATTCTAACAAAATACAAGAGCTAAGATAACTCTACCTAAACCATGTTCTCGCCTTCATCATTGTTCACCTGTTCCTGCATTCACTTGCACTCAATCGCTCATTAGCAATGACAATCCCAATTTATAATAAAAATTATTACTGATCATTCAACAATTGTATATAAATCATTTCAATGCATTCGATCTCCTATCTTATTTCATTGATAATTCCAATTTCATTTCATTTCCAATTCATTTGCGAAAAACAAACATTATTTTCCTAATTAAATAATTATGGAAAAAATAGGGTTCGTGACACTTTTCCTCAAGTGGTTAAGCTTTTCTGCACATAGAGGACCACAAATCTAATACCAATTGTTAATCTTAAGAAGATTCAGTTAATACTGAGAGGGAGGGTTGAATCAGGTATTAACAATAACTTAAAATTTGAAATCAAATCCAACTTGAATCAGATCTGAAACCTCTTAACAGATATCTTCACTTCTACAATCAGATCTAACAACCTTTTAATTAGATTTGCTAAAACCATCTATCATAATTATCAACACCTTTACCTCTTAATCAGTCATACCAATTTGATCATTCAACTAATCAATCTTATTAATCTGATCAAGTTCTTTATCTAATCATTTCTTATCAGTACCAATAATCTCCGATAAACTTTAAAATGACATATATAACTGATGTCTTAGAAATAATGCAAGTTAGAAGTTATTTTAAGAGACTACATGATAAATCTAATGATGTACTTGATTTGATTCATACTGACTTATGTGGTCCAATAAGGACTAGAAGTTTTCAAGGTGATAGGTATTTCATGTTGATTATTGATGACTATTCTAGAATGATGTGGGTGACTTTTCTAAGGGAGAAGTCTGAAGCTTTTGAGAAATTCAAGATCTTTAAAGTGAAGGTTGAAGCTGAAACTGGATTGAAAATCAAATATCTAAGAGATCAAGGAGGTGAGTTCACTTCTCATGAATTTAATAGTTATTGTGAGACAAATGGAATCAGGAGATAGTTATTTGCACCAAGGACTCCTCAGCAAAATGGAGTAGTGGAAAGAAAGAGCGAACCCATTTTGGATGCAACAAGATCTATGATGATGAAAGCCAAATTGCCTCATATCTACTAGAGAGAAGAAGTGAGTACAATAGTCTACACATTCAATAGAGTTCACATCAAAGGTGAAACCAGTAAGACCCCTTATGAACTATGGTTTGGACATACACCTACTATTAAGTATTTTTAAATTTTTGGAAGTAAATGCTGTATCAAAAGAGATGATTCAATTGGAAAGTTTGATCCTAGATGTGATGAAAGGATATTTCTTGGTTCAATTCAGAGAAAAGCATATAGATGTTATAACAAAAGATTGTAGAAAATTGTCGAGAGTGCTAATGTGAAAGTGGATGAATAGTACAAAAATCATTCTATATCATATGACAGGGAACCAATAGTGGAAATGATCATAACTGAACCGACAATACCTCAACCGGTATAGGAAGCTGAAACAGTTACACTGACACAATCAAAAAATTCAACTATGACTGATGATCAAAGCAGTGAACCTGAAGTTCAAAATACACCAAGGTATGTAAGGTTAAATCATTCTGAAGATCAAATTATTGGAGATAGGAACAAGGGAGTTATGACAAGAAGAAAACTGGAAAATTAAGAGGTATGTCTTATTTCTCAAGTTGAACCGACAACTATTATTGAAGCTTTTAAGGATAAACATTGGTTAAAGGCTATGGAAGATGAATTAGATCAGATAGAGAAAAATGAGACTTGGTCTTTAGTTCCCCGGCCTAAAAATAAGAATGTTATTGGAACTAAATGGGCTTTTAGGAATAAACTAAATGAGGATGGTCAAGTTGTATGAAACAAGGCTAGATTGGTTTGTAAAGGATATTCTCAAATGGAAGGAATTGATTATGGTGAGACATTTGCACTTGTAGCTAGAATTGAAGCTCTTAGACTATTTATTGCTTATGCAGCTTATAAAAACTATAAGGTTTATCAAATGGATGTTAAATGTGCATTTTTGAATGGTGAGCTTGAGGAAGAAGTTTACATTGAGAAACCTGATGGATTTTGATAAAGATATGGTTTCCATATTGAAGAAAGCTTTATATGGTTTGAAACAGGCTCCTAGAGCTTGGTATGCAAGGTTGGATAAATATCTTTTGAAGATTGGTTTTACTAAAGGTAGTGCTGATAGAAATTTATATTATAAGATCACTAATAATGATATTCTGACTATTGAAGTATTTGTTGATGATATCATTTTTGGAGGAGAAGATAAATTGTGCATGGAATTTGCTAACAACATGAAGAATGAATTTGAAATGTCCATGCTTGGTGAGATGAAATTTTTCTTAGGTTTGCAGATTACTCAAACTGATAAAGGAATTTTTATGTGTCAAACTAAGTATCTGAGGGAATTGTTGAAAATTTTTGGTATGGATAATTCCAAACCGGTAATTACTCCTATGGTGATAAGTGAGAAATTATCTATCAAGGATACTTCTACACCGGTGAATCCAACAAGGTATAAGTTCCTGATTGGTGGTCTATTAAATCTAACTCAAACTAGACCTGATATTATGAATGCAGTAAGTATTGTTTCAAGATATCAAAGTAATCCTAAAGAAAATCATGAATGTGCAGTAAAGAGGATATTTCAGTATTTGCAAGGAACAACAGAATATGGTTTATGGTATTCTAAAAATGATAATTTCACTTTATGTGCATATACTGACTTAGATTGGGTAAGAGTTACTGATGACAGGAACATCACTTATGGAGGAGATTTCTTTCTCAGAAAGAAACTGGTTTCATGGATCAACAAAAAATAGTCATGCATTTCTTTATCTACTGCAGAAGCTGAGTATGTTGCAACAACAACTAATTGCACTCAAGTCTTGTGGATGAAGCAAATGTTGAAGGATATCAGGGTAAATTGTAGTGAACTGGTAGTTATCTCTGTGATAACTCTGCAGCTATTGACATGTCTAAAAATCTGGTATTTCACTCTAAGACTAACCATATTTCAATAAAGTATAACATTCTGAAGGACAAGGTAGAAGCAAAGGAAGTCAAATTGGTTTATGTGAACACTAAAGAACAAATTGCAGATATATTCACTAAACCACTGTCTAAGGAATCATTTGAGTATTTGAGAGACAGGTTAGGGGTTTCTGCTCCTCCGGTAGAGACTTGATTGATGAAGTTTGTCATCAGTCTAACATGCATTATCAGATACATTATTCATTCTGGCACTGATGAGTGGTGCTAGTACTCAGGGGGAGTAGTCAGCTTTGAGATTCAGAGGTTTACATTATTGCTTTGATATTTTTGTCATATTTCTGGCATTGATGTCAAAGGGGGAGTGATAGTGATGTGAAAAAAAATCATTCAGAACCTTACAGAGATATCATTCACAAGGGGAGAGCTATTGATATTCAAGATATTATTGGTTGTCTTCCATAGGGGGAGACTTGTTTGGTACTTCTTGGTACGTAGATGTTTTTCACATCTAGTGTTGCCATCAATGCCAAATGGGGAGATTGTTGGCATTATGGATGAATTTATTATGTGTTGCATTGATGTTTTGTCATTGATGTCAACACTAGCTATTATGGTTGGTTATCGACAGATAGGTTTTGGTTACCGATAGAAGAGACTATCTGTTGGTCACTTCTGGCATGTTTGGATCAGTGAAGTATGTTTGATTTCATGTGTTATATGTTCCATGAGCATGCTTTGGTCAGTTAGTATTGGTTTGGTAGTCAGATTCTATCATACACTCTGGTAAACCCTTGCCGACATTGGTTTAAGGCTTTACCGATAGAGCTTTCATTGAGGAATTGTGGTAGGATGCATAATTGGTGTTGTTACAACGTCTTCATGGATTTTAGGATGTTGAAGATGTTCTTTGATTGTGCTTCAACTATTTGAAGATATTGCTTTGGCGTGGTGGACCCAGAATAGGTCCATTACCTATCTAGGTTATGGACCACTATCATGCTAACATGCACTCTACACGTTACCGGGATGTTTCAAGATGATTTATGGTTTTGTTATTGTTGTTTTGGTATTAAAACGACATGGCATATCATTGTAATATGAAATTATGTAATGATATTATTGTAATATCTTTTAGGTTGCCGACCTAATTGGTTTAGGCCTTAGGGTTTGTATAAATAAGAGGTAGAAACTCTTTGTAGAGCATCATGGTTATTGAGAAGGTCATGGTCAAGGAATGTAATGTGCGAATATTGTAATATCATTCAGGGAGAGGAGTTGGTTGATCATTGGTGATTGAATTGGATTCAAAAGAGGATTTAGTCCTCCAACATTGAGATTAACCGGGATTGTAATTAGGCATGGTAGATGTTATTTCTGACAGTTCACTCTATTGGATTGTTGTCCATTTATCTTGAGATGGTTGTAGCCTCTCTATAGTTAGTGAGACTCTTTTGTAATGAGCAGTATGCTTTAGGCAGTGTTCCTTCCTGCAAGTGCAAGCCCCTCATTGTAACACACTTTCTGCAAAAGTATCATCTGATTGTGGGTAGGCTTCCCACCGTGGTTTTTCCCTTTCCAGGTTTTCCATGTACAAATCATGGTTTTATGTGGTATGGATGCATTGTGTTAGTTCTATTGGCATTGTGTTGTCATTGATGTCAACCGGAATGGGATGACTACCAGTATGAGAGATGTATGTGCAACACTGCTATGGAGGAGTACAGGATGTGATATCTTGGATATCACTTTGTGTTGCAAAACACCGGTAAGGTAAGGAAGATATTTTGGTGATGGCACAACATGGAGATATTTTTGTTTGACAATTCAAACATAAAAGATATATGTTGAAAATTTTCACTTATAAACTAGTTTTAATAACTTCATAATTATATTCATCATTTTTGAGATGTTTAAAAAACTCCCAAATTATATGTTTGTCATCATGAAATTAGCATATATGTCATTAAAAATTTAAGAATCTTAAAAGAAAGGAAAGGCAAATAGGCTACTTCAGATTGTACTGTAGGCTTTTCTAAACCTATTCAAATTCTAAGAGAATGTGGATACATTATGAAGGCATTTAATTTCTAGACATGAAAAATCAATTATGCACATTATCAACATTGTTCTTCAGACATAAATTCTAAAGTTAAACATATCTAATATTTATTACAATTATTGAGAACTTTTAATAATCTATATGAATTATACTTTTTTTTAACAAGAAAATATTGTATTAATGTTACCAAGCTATTCAACTACTATAATCCTTGAGTATGGAGCTAATCCCACTCCAAGCAATGATAGGTTTTAAACACAATCAATGTCTAATCTTTCAATGACATGCCAATTATTTGATTAATCTAAATTTGTGAGGAAAAAGTTACTTCTTTATTACATGAATGCTTTAAAAAATATATGTAATTATGTTTAAATTTAACATTAAGTGACCTCAACTAAGTAGCTCAACTAATTTCTAGATATGACAAATCATTTATTTATATCATCAACATTTTTGATGAATAGGCCTTCTCTATTAATTAAAAATATTAAAGTAAATATTCACAAAAAAAGGTTGGGGGATACAAGATCACCCCATGAGAGTCACTCGACCAGCGACTGGAAACAAAAAACCAAGCTATTCATCAAAAAACTTCCTCAGACAGCCAAAGCAGTGGCGGCTAAGGGAGGAGGATTAGGGTCATCTTTTTTGCCCCATACATTAGCGGGTCTAGGAGTCAGGTCTGGCAAAAACCACCTATCTTCTGGATCTTTCTCAATTTCTCCTTCCTCCTTCATGGGAGGTGAGATCACCAGAGCCAAGCGAGGAAACTTGGAGGTGGTGGCAGAGGGCCACCTAGAATCAACAGGAAGAGGAGTAAAGGCCATAGGAGCAGCAAAGGGCCACCTCGAGGTAGAGCCACACCACGGTAGAGAAGCTGAGCAGCATCACCAAGCATCATCTCTCCCGCCCGAGGGGTGGCGGGGAGGATGGGACTATGGGGTTTGAGAGCGGCGGGTAGAGGAGCTGCGACCGCGATGGCGGCCATGGGGCGGAGTATGGTTGGCAGAGGCAGAGTCTGACGGTACTCAGGAAATCACACAAGGGGCATTGCCCTAGTGTTGGAGGAGCTCCTAAAGGTGGGCCACCTTGTCAGCTTGTACCTGAATCTGCATTAATACATTGTTACAAATGAAAGCTTTAGCATAAAGAGAAACATTAATATCCAAACAGTTGTGAGAAAAAATAACAGCATTTCTATCCTTCCAAATAGTGAAAAGGATCTCCATTCTGAAAGCATGCCATATCTGGGAGAACTTATAGGGGATTCTAGGCGAATCATCCAGAAAGGCCAAGTGCCAGGAAAATGGCTTAGGCTGAAAAGGCCAAAAAAAGTCATGAATCCAACTCCAATACTGCTGATCTCTTCTACAGAACCAAAAGATGTGCATAAAAGTTTCTGGGTGACCACAAAAAGGACATTAAGGATTAGGAACTCCCAAATGCTTGAGTCAAGAGCCCAAAGGCAAACCTTGAAAGAGAACACACAAAGCAAAGTGTGCAATCTTAGGTTCAGTGATGGTGGACCAGACAGCCAAAAACCTGAATCTCCAGGAGGTCCGAGAAGACTATAAGTGCCACTATTGATTGAGAATATGAACCATAGGCAAATGAGGAACCAACCAGAGATAACCCATTTTGGGTTTGTAGTTAGTGAAAGGAGTCCAAGGATACCACTTCCAATCTTTCCACCAAGGTCTGACAGACCAAATACTGAGCTTATGAAGTAAATTTGAGGGAAGGGTCGAGACCAGAAGGTCATAAGTCTGTCGATCTGGCCGAGACAAGTGAAACTAGATGTGGAGGACCTCCCAAGACTGGAGGCTCATAGAAGATCTGGAAAAAAGATCCTTAGGTGTTCGAATGTTGCGCTTGTGAAAGCGCAGAGCACTAACACCTTGAAGTTTGGCCAGAGGTAACCCTTGCACTTGCAAAAGAGGTGACCACTAGAGGTTGTGTTGATTCATGGATAAGTCATCCCGAAAGCCATCGTCAGCCCATCGAAGCTAAGGCTTGATAGCTTCCCAAGCATGCCATATACTTTTGACCACAAAAGAACCCTGTATTTGAACAGGGTCTTTCATGGTGAGCAAGGTTTGCAAGCCAATCCCCTCCTAGGCTGGCCTTTTGGAAGGAAAGCTTGAAGAAATGCAATGCCGGAGAAGAATTTTCCAGGCTTCGTCGCTAGATAGGCTCTGATAACCCATTTAGCACATAAGGCCAGCCCTTGGTTCTGGGTAGAAATAGGGCTGAGCCCTCTAAACTCCTTGGGGAGACAACAGTATTCCCAAGCAACCCTGTGAAAACCATGATGGTCATACCTAGAGGCCTAGAGAAAGACCTATAGAAGTCTTTCCAAATTCATGTAAGAGGCCTTTGAAGGAGCCCAAAATAAGGAGTAGTAGACATGGGTGGTGGGTAACACTTTGGAGTAGACTTGGAATTTACCAGCCAAAGATAGAGGCTTGGTGATCTAGTAGGCAAGCTTTTTCTCGATTCTCGCTAAGACCGCCTTCTAGAGATCTGAAGGTGAAGCTTGGAAGGCAAAAGGAATGCCCAGAAAGTGAAATATTTTCCCATGCTGAAGCCACTTCCAGTCATATTGAAGGTTCCAAGGCAGAGCGGGAAGAAAAGATTGCCTATAACATTGCGTCTTGTGCCATTGAATTGTCGAACCAGAAGCTAAGCAAAACCTGTTTAAACACTGAAGAGTGTCTGCACATTATCTTCATCCTCAATGAGAGTGAGAAAGGAATCATCCAAAAAGTGGCCATTGACAAGTTGGGAAGGTGACTCAGGCAGGGAGATACCATAGACACGCCGACCAATGATAGCATTAGCAAGTAAGTAACCAAACCCTTCCGCTGCAAGAACATATAAAGCAGGAGCCAAAGGGCATCCCTGGAGAATTGATCTGAAAAGGCCAAAAGCCTCAGACTACCGACCATTAATGGTGATGCAAGTTGAGGCATCTCCAAATAACATCTGGGTAGATTGGATGAATCGAGGACCAAAGCCGAGGGCTTTGAGCATAGCCAAGATAAAAGGCCACTCAATGCGATCATATGCTTTAGCAAAGTCAATCTTAAGAAAGATTGCTCGTTGTTGAGAGCGTCTGGCCCAGTCCATCCCTTCCCAAACAACAATAATATTGTCCAGAATAAACCTGGATTTAATAAATCCAGTATGCTTCGAGCGGACAATAAGTGACAGGAGATGACGAATCTTGAGGGCCAAAGATTTGGCAATGATCTTATAAGAGACATTAAGCAAGGTAATAGGCCTCCAATTGCAAATGTCCTCTAGGTCCCCAGCCTTAGGGATAAAATTGATGTTTCCCTAGTTAATCATTTTTCCCAAGGAGCAGGAATTAAAAGCTTCCAGATAGTCCTTATGAAGATCAGGGCCAACACAAGGCCAAAGAGATTTGCAAAATTCACATGGGAAGCCATCACATACCAGGGCTTTGTCATCTGCCATAGAAAAGGTGGCTTCTTTGAGATCATCAATGGTCAGTATGAGATCACAAAAGGCTTGTTGTGAGTCAGAGAGCCATTTGGGAATAACAACTAAGCAATATTGCAAGGCTTGGGTTCTGGCTAGAGAATCTCCCTGCACTGTGAACACCTTCTCATAATGACGGACAAAGGCTTGCAATATGTCAGGCAACTCAGTGAGAAGAGCTTGTCCCTCTCTAATTTTCTTAATCCCTACAGAGGTATGATGGTCACGTAGAGCTAAGAAGAATTCCTTAGAAGCCCTATCGCCCACCTTGAGCTAGTGCAATTTGGCTTTGATTTGAGCTCCTCTGGTAGAGTGACTATTAGCAACTTGTTTCTGATGGCGAAGCTCAACTAAATGGAGTTGCAGGGTAGAATCAAAGGGATTCAAGGCCAAAGCTTATGTGGTAGCACATAGAGCTTTGAAGGTCACATCATACGATTACCTGTGGTAGATGGCGAGTTGCCTACCATAAATGCGCATAAACCTTGTAGAGCAGGAAATGGCATCATGCCACCACACAATCCAACTAGTGTAATGATGGGGCCTTGGCTCTAAATTCCAAGCTCTTTGAATGTGGGCCATCGTGGACTAATGGAGCAGGAGAGACATGTTGAGGTAGAACTGCATTTTGGAAGGACGATGCCTAGCTATTTTCCATTCAATCCTAAACTTTATGGGGAAGTGGTCTGACAACGTCACATCAACAAGAGGAGTGACAAGCAGATCATGATCTTCAGAGAAAGAGGAAAAAGATTGCGCAGATATCATAGCATGATCAATCCTTTTAAGAATTCTGTCAGAGCTAGCTCTGAAATTAGACCAAGTGTGTCAGACGCCACTAGGATGGCAATGGTTGGTGTTGGGGTTGAAAAGACCCAATTTAGTGCACATATAGTACCAGGCTTCCCGCTCACCAGTTGTCCAGCGGAAAGGAAAAAAATTGTCCTTATTGGAAGCCACCTCAACCATATTGAAGTCCCCACACATGACCCAAGTGGTAGGTGGTAGATTATCCATGATCCATTGCTAGAGGTATGATCTTTCAACTGAATCATTAGGAGCATAAACATTAATGATCACAACAAAATGATTATCAATTGAAAGAAAAACCCAAACGGTGCATTGCCTGAGGTCAGACCCATGAGAAATAATTGCAGAGCACCACTAAGGTGAAAGGAGAGTAACAACTCCACCTCAACCAGCTTCATGTTGGGAAGCAAAAACAAGGCTATCTGGCCAAATAACACAACATGTAGCATTGAGCATGAACCTTGCAATTTTAACTTCCTGGAGGCAAAGAACATCCAGGCTTATAATATGTTGATGAACATCTCGAACAAAATATTTTTTGGCAAGGTCTGTGAGACCTCAAAACATTCCATGAGATGTAATTCATGACAAAACCAACATATCTTCCTCATCCCCAATAGAGGAGAAGCTATTGTGCAAAAAATGTTGAGCAGGCTCATATTGACTTGTGCGGCTTGACTCATCTATTGAGATTACCTGATATCCGTGTGAATCACAGAATGCTCATGACATTGGTAGAACATTTCCATTCAGAGCATAACACATTTCATCTACCAGTGGGGAAGTTTAATTTCACTCCCAAGGATGTGTATAGGATCCTCTGTATCCCTTTTGCTGGGGATAAGGTGGATTATGATTCAGGGCACCTTCCAGGATTACAGGCAGTGAGGCATGTCTTCAGTGATCCTGACATTTTGACTCCATTAGTTGGGACATATTGATGAGAAGGTACAACAAGGAGTTTCCTCTGGCATGTGTTCTAGCAAGGTTAATAGGTTGTTTTCTGATGCCAGACAGAGGGTAGCAGGGTTTCTAGTGTAGATGGGGCCAGATGCTAGAGAGATTGATAGAGACCCCTCAGAGACTTGGCTGGGGTTCGTGTTTATTGGCCCACATGTATGGAGAGATGCATGAGATCATGTATAGAGATGGGTGGAGCATGGCCACTAGTGTATATATTTTGTAGGTGTGGGCTTGGGAGTACCTTCCCATTTGTTGGCCTATAGTAGATGATAGTAGAGAGCTCGGGCAACTGATTATATATAGGTATGCCAGATACATTACGCAACCCCATCTAGGCAAGATAGATTTTTGGAGATGACAACTAGATGACCTGATAGCCATTGTATGGAGACCGTACAAAGGCTTAGAGCCATGGGATGACTGGCCGATGGCTCGCAGGGACCTTTTTATTACGTGCCCTCTTATTGGGAGATCACAGACCATTGTGGAGCGGTTCATCATTTCTCAAGTGATGAGGTAGTATGGTCAGCCTTAGGGGATCTCGCAGGAGTTTTTAGTGTATGCGCATTACATAGATGAGGAGAGATAGGGATGGTCTCCATGGTTGTCCTATGCTTTGGCGATGTAGGAGCTGACTAGTTTACACCGTCTAAGGTGGGATTATATGGATGATGTGGCGGATGTGGGGGTATTACCCCGATATAGAGAATGGTTTCAGCAACATCCGTTCCCTCGATTCATAGATCTAGCAGAGCAGGCTCCTCATATTGAGGATGTTGAGGATGATGCACCCGCACCAGCACAAGGACAGGGACAGGGCCACAAGCAGGGATAGGCTCAGAAAGCTAAGGCTCCATGGCGAAGTGGTGGTGATCCTGGTGCTAGCAGCAGTAGGGTGCCAACTAATGTTGGACAGCAAAGGGGTGAGGGTGGATCCCTAGGGCATGTAGGAGTGAGATTGGGTGGGATTGAGGAGGAGAAAATAGCTCTGAGATAGGTCCAGTAGCTGTGGGATGAGCAAGGTGGAGATTTAGGTGGAGATGGGGGTGGGGAGCCTGTAAGAGAGTAGGGGACTAACACAGGGTGGTTGATGAGAGCACGTCTTGCAGAGCTACAGTCATAGTTGATAGTGGCTCAGACTTAGCTGGTGGAGTGAGACCGGAAGCTTGCCGAGGTGAGGGTCGAGCGTGATCGCCAGATTGCATCATTGAGAGCAGAGTTGAGAATAGAGATAGAGGCTTTACGACAGGAGGTCCTTCTCCAGAGTAGTAGGGTAGCCTAATATGTGGCAACATATAGTGTTGCAGTACCTGTTGCGTAGCAGGTGATACCCTACTCACAGTATATGGCATGATCAGAGGGAGCTTGGGCACCTTGTCAGGATCCTGGGTATCAGGCTCCTCCTCCTCCACCAAGCGATGAGGGAGAGGGTGCTAGCTAGATTATTTCTTTTTGTAGCTCAGATATTTTTTGTAGACACACCCATTTTTTGTAGCCTATATGATTCTTGCTCTGATGGGAGTTTGTATATGTCATTCGACATCATTTGGTACCTTTAGATTTGACATGATATATATATATATATATATATATATATATATATATATATATATATATATATATATATATATATATATATATATATATATATATATATATATATATATGAGATTTGATTTGACTTCATCGTACTTGTGTTGATTCGCTTATGAGATGTCTTTTATATGCTTTATTCTATATGTATGCATTTCTTTTCATATGCAAATAAATGAATGAGTATGAGTAATGTGAAAAATGCAATGTTTTCATTTTTCTATGCAATAAGATGAATGTGAATGAGTGAATAATGAAATTTATGAAGCTATATTAAATGCTATGTATGCAGCTAAACATCTCAAAAGCACAAGTACTCGATCAAAGAAATGATGATAAATAGACCACTTAGCATAAGAAATGATGATACTTTCAGCTCTCATTCAGAAGATAAAGAGATTATTACCATACCAAAATCACTCTAAAGTCACAAAAATGCAGAATGATATGCAAAATGATATGCGAAATGATATGCGAAATGCATCCTAAACCTAGTCACTAGATTTAAAATACTTAAGATTCATCATTGAGCATAATGAACACAACAGGGAGGTTAGAGTTCCTTTCTTTTTCAATGTGCAATATTAATTATCTTGTCCGCAATGACCCTTTTTTCATTCATATCCTTGGACAGATTTCGCAGGGACCTGAATTGCATCATAAAGAAATTCCCTCAAAATAGACAAAGAAATGATATGGACCTCCCTGTAGTATACAAATAAGCGGAGTCGAGGTATGTGAGGCAATTTGACCTTGTTGTGAAGGCTCTTATCACAGACACCTGACTAATTTATATGTTTCCATATCATTGGGATCATTCCTACAAGCAGAAAACAAAGAAAATATTATGCCCCCAATCCTTGCTCCTCTTACTCACAATAGACTTCCTTGAGTCAATCAGAGGGATAATAATCAAAAACTAATATAAAAGACAACACAGAAAGAAAATTTTCATTCATAGCTCAAACTATTTAGTGATTGTTTTCCGCTATGTTGTTTTGCTTGTTTACTCAGTGATAAAAAATCTTTGGTAGTTAGGAGACAGGTGACTGACTTAGAGTGGACGACCAGGTTTCACTGACGAAAAGGTGACTTGTTTGACACTGCTTAGGATATGTAAATTGCTCTATCGAGTAACCTAAGACTAGGATGCTGATCAGTTTCAAGTCATGAGGGTTCGAGTGAACCAGGATGTCACGAAAGTGACTGAAAAATATGTACAAGAAAAAGCAAAAGATGCATGAAAGTGAGAAATGCCAACGTTGCTTTGATAGATGTACCACTTGAGTACAAGAGGCACCTGTTTGCCAGGTTTTTACCTGCTTGACAGAGATTCATTTTATTTTTTACCAAGGTGCCTGTTTACCAGGTTTTCACCAGGGCATTTTCTTTTCTTTTTATTTTTTTTTCTTTTGATGATTTTTCTGATTTTTTTCTTTTTTGATTTTTTTGATTTTTTGATTTTTTTTCAGGACTTTTTCCAGTTGTAGAAGTTGGTGGCACATAGAATGCTAAGCGAATAATTTCTTCAAGTGGATGGTGTTAATTAGTTCACGAAGCTATTCTCCTTTCAAGTTTGAGAGTTGATAGGAACTAGAGCCGAATACTGCAGTAACAATGTAGGGACCCAGCCAATTAGGTTCAAACTTCCCTTTATTGTCACGAAACTGTTGATTTTTTGGATTTTCTCTCAGAACTAGGTCACCAACCTGAAATTGTCTTTGTCCAACTTTCTTGTTATATCCTCTGGATATTCTCTTCTGATATACTCTGAGATGATCAAATGCCACTTGCCGACGCTCATCCAACAATTCGAGTTCTTGCAATCTAGATATTCTATGATCTTCATCAGTAACAAGACCTTGCAAAGAAACTCTTAGAGATGGTATTTCTACTTCAATAGGTAATACTGCTTCGGACCCATACACCAAAGAGAAAGGTGTAGCCCCAGTAGGTGTTTTGATACTTGTTCTGTAGGCCCATAGTGCAGGATTGAGCTGCAGATGCCAATCCTTCCTAGATTTGTTCACTGTTTTGTGCAAGATAGTTAGTAGGTTTTTGTTAGACACCTCAACTTGTCCATTACCTTGAGGGTAATATAACGATGACCAGTGTTGCTTTATTTTGAATTTCTCACTAAGCTCATCTAGATCTTTATTCTTAAACTGTCCTCCATTATCAGTCACAATTGATGAAGGTATCCCATACCTGTAGATGATATAGTTCAGGATGAACAAGGCGACTTGTTTACCAGTTGCTTTAATGAGTGGAATTGCTTCTACCCACTTGGTGAAATACTCAGTGGCAGTTATGATGAATTTATGTCCATTGGATGAAGAAGGATATATCTGACCAATGAGATCAAAGACCCATTGCTGAAAAGGCCAGTGTGTTATAAATGGTATGAGGTCCCTTGCCGAGGCATGTATGAGATTTCCATGAAGCTGACATTTCTCACAAGTCTTAGCAAATTGGATGGCGTCTTTTTCCATGTGTGGCCAGTAGTAGCTAGCTCATAGTAGTTTTCAAGCTAAAGTAAGACCATTTGAATGAGATCCACAAATACCTTCATGAACTTCTGATAATGCACATTTAGATTCTTTAGTTTCTAGACATCTAAGCAATGTACCATCCAAACCTTGTCTAAATAAATCATTAGCTATGATAACATATCGTGAAGCATTTCGAGTTAGGTTTCTTTTCTCATTTTGGGTAAGATTTCTTGGGATAATTTGGTTGCATAGATAGGATTAGATGTGGCTGTATCAGGATGAGTCATGTCCAATAATAGAACAAACTATTTGGGTCTTCAAAGAATCATAAGCGAGGTAATATAACTCTTGCACCAGGAAATCAAAGCGAAAATTGGACTCCTGTAACTCAGGTATAGTTGCCAAGGTAGCCATAGCATCTGCTGCTCTGTTTGTGGATCTAGGAATCTGTTGGAATGATACAAAATCAAAATACTTCTTAAGATCATCAACCATCCTCTTGTAAGGCATCAATTTCTCATCTTGAGTCTGATATGTATCATTGATTCGATTAACCACTAGCTGAGAATCTCCATAGATATACAATTCTGCAACCTTCCATTCAATAGCTAGTTTTATCCCATTCACCAAAGCTTCATATTCTACAATGTTGTTTGTGCAAGGGAATAGAATCTTATAAGACTTTGGGATTGAATACTTTTGAGGAGTAATGAATAATATGCCAACACCTAAACCATTTTGGTAAAGGACCCATCAAAGAACATCTTCCAGGGTTGTTGAGTAAGGTGCATTATAGATTCATCTAGAAACTCTATGTGTAGTGGTCGAGAGTCTTCAAGCCAAGCTTCAACAAGTTGATCAACAATTACCTATCCTTTTATGGCTTTTCATTCCACATATTCAATATCAAACTCTGTGAGGATCATGACCCATTTCGCTAATCTTCCTGTAAGTGTTGCCTTATTGAGAAGATACTTGACTGGATCAATTTTGGCCACTAGCTTGACTGAATGTGCTAGCATGTAGTGTCTCAGTTTTTGTGATGCAAAGACTAATGCAAAACATGATTTTCTATTATAGTGTAGTTCATTTCATAAGACACCAATGTCCTACTGATGTAATAAATAGCTTGTTTCTTTTTATTGTCATCCTGTTGTGCCTGAAGTGTCCCCAGTGATGAATCAGTTGGTGATATATATAAGATTAGTGGTTTACCCTGAATCGGTGGCATCAATATTGGTGGATTTGACAAGTACTCTTTTATCTACTAAAGATTTTGTTCACACTATTGATCCCAATTGTATATTATTCCTTTTCTCAATACCTTTGTGAAAGGTTGAGCTTTGTCTGCTAGTTGAGAAATGAATCGTCTGATGGATTGGAGACGTCCCTGTAGACTTCTCATTTGTCTGATGTTCTTCAAAGGTGGAATTTCCATTATAGCTTGGACCTTTTCAGGATCAACCTCAATTCCCTTATTTGAAATGATATAGCCAAGCATTTTACCAGATGTCACTCTGAATGCACACTTCTTTGGATTTAACCAGAGTTTGAACTTTTCCATTCTGTCGAGTATAGGACCTAACTCTTGAATATGCGTTGATCTTTTTATAGTCTTCACTAAGGTGTCATCAACATAATCTTCCATATTCTTATGCATCATGTCATGAAAGATGGTTGTAATTTCTCTTTGATAGGTTTCTCCTACGTTCTTTAGCCCAAATGGCATGACGTTCCAGCAAAAGGTTCCCCATGCACAGGTGAAAGCTGTCTTTTCTTGATCTCTGGGAGCTATTTTGATTTGATTGTATCTAGAGAAACCATCCATTAGCAAGTACATTTCATACCCAGTAGTCATGTTGACTATCATATCAATATTTGGTAATGGAAAGTCATCCTTTGGACAAGCTTTGTTAAGATCTCTGAAGTCAGTACAAACTCTGATAGACTTGTCTGCCTTTGACATAGGTACTATGTTTGAAATCCATTCAACATAATCTATAGCTCTGATGAATCCGTCTTTGAGCAGTTTTCTAGTTCAGTCTTGACTAATAGTGCTACATGCGGGTGCATCTTACAGAGTTTTTGCTTAACTGGTTTTACTCTTGGTGTAATTGAAAGATGGCGCATAATGAGATTAGGATCCAAGCTCGACATATCAGAGTATGTCCATCCAAAGTTTCTTTTCTTTTCTTAGAATAGTTGAGTGAACTCCTTCAATTCTTCTAGTTGTGCTTGCAGTTTAATTGAAATGCATTCAAATTAGAAGTCCAAGTTGCATTGGAAATAATAATAAATAAATTCTATGCATTTGTGATAAAAATAGATAATTCTTTAATTTATTCAAGAAAAGAGTCTTTTCAATGCAACTGAACTTCTTTTTCTGAAAAGCTTTGAGTTCCAATTTTAGAGAATAATTCAATTAAATTGCTTTTTCTTATTTCAAGTTCTAAATTTAGAAAAAGAAATAATATCTCAAGTTTGATTTCTCTCTCAATTCAATTCTTTTATTTTATTTTCAATTCAACTCTTGTTTTGTAATTAATTCCTCTTTTGTAATAAATTAATTCCTTTTGCATGATTAAATAGCAAATTTATTAATTAATTAAATATGCAAGGATATTTAATAAATTAAAATGGGATAATTGAGAAAAATGATATTCTTGGAAATGATTCGATTAATTAAAAAAATATTTAATTAATATTGAGTAATTGATTTGCCATGTGATATTTGATGGTTAAAGAATTAATAATGTGCTCAAGGTTGATTTAATTGCCTTTGATTAGGACCTTGGTGATGTTGATGAGATTAGGGGCCCATGGTTTAGATGAGCATTTTGAGGGTATTACAATAACGAGGTTGTTCACATGTACATAGGTGTTACTATGGTGGAGGAAAAGAGGAGAATGTAAGTGATTGTATTGTAACCACTTTTATTTTTGTTAATACAAGTTTGTCCTTTCTTCTTAGTGGAGTTTTTTCCCACAAGGGTTTCTCCATATAAATCCTATGTTATGTTTCTGATTTATGTCTTATTGTTTCCATATTGTGTTGATGTTAATCATTATTTATTATTGTTATAAGTTCATATGAGATAGATTTATTAAGCATGGTTAACAAATTGATTTTTGGCATCATAAAGAAGAAAGATCTGATCATGGGTTTTCCATAGTTAAGGCAACTTTATTTTTAGATTTGCATATAAGTTTCAGATTTCATGTTTCTGTTATCAAAGCCTTGAACATCATCATTTTATTAGTTTATTAGATAGAGATTGTTGTTCACAATCTTTGGTATTGAGCCTCTTTATTTCCCAACAATTTGGCCCCAAAATTTGAATTACAAATGTATGCTTTGTAAGTATGGGAAATTACCCTCCCATGTTAGCATTCCTAAAAGTTAATGTTGGCATTTTGGAGGAATTGATTATGTGTTTCATTGATGTCAACACTAGCTATTTTGGTTGTCTACCGGCTTCCAGTAGAGTGGTTGGACTTTGATGTTGATCTGGAAATTCTTCTCCGGTATGCTCAGGTTTGTGGAATTGATCTAGATTGGTTATTCATGTGTTCTTGATGTGTATCCTATTCAGTTGGTTTGGGACTTGATGATCTGGATGCTATCTTTTGTTCTAGTAAGACTTTTGGTTACCGGTAAGGATTTTACCGGTAGTGCATTGTTGAAGATATTTTGATGGATCCGATAAGTGGTGTTTGTGCGGCTTCTAGAAAGTTATTAGGATGTTGATGGTTGTCATGTTCGTGTTATAGTTGATCAAGGGTGTTGCATTTGGCTTATGGTGACCTATTTTAGGTTCGGTTCTATTATGCTTGGTTATGAATCGATTTATGTAGCGTGTTGGTGGATGCTCCCGATGTGTTACCAATTAGATTTATCGATTGGTTTATGTTGTTTCGATCTTAGCATGAATTGGTTTATCATTGGTTTGTGGGATTATGTAACGAATTTATTGTATTATCTTTTAGGTGGCTGACCTATTTGTTTAGGTCTCGGGTTGGTATATATATGATGTAAGATCTCTTTGTAGATCATGGATGGGATTATAGTAATGGGATTATCTATGTGCGAATAAAGTTGTAATCATATACAGAGATTTTGGTCGATCATAGGTGATCGAATTGGGTTTGTGTAAGAGGTTTTAGACCTTAGGTATTGAGCTTAACCGGAACTATACTCAGGCATAGGATATGTTACTCTAGCAGTTCATTCATCTTTCTAAATTGTAGTCTGGATTTCTTTTGTAGTCAATGAGGTTCCTTTGTGATGAGAAGTGCACTCTAGGCAGTGTGCCTTCCTACATGTGTAGGCCCCTCTTATTGTATTCACAAACTTACTATAGAAGTATCATCTGACTATGGGTAGTCTTCCTACCATGGTTTTTCCTTTTACTAGGTTTTCCATGTATAAATATCGGTGTTATGTATTATGGATGGATGGTAATCGTTCTATGATTTATGTTTGTTCTTAATCGTTATATCTATTATTTCGGTATTTGGTTTATGCATTCTGATAGAAGGTTTTGTATGCTTAAAGTTTCATAATCTGTTGATAACCAATTCACCCTCCCCCCTCTTAATTGTCCACCGGTTATCCTAACAATTGGTATCAAATCCTAGTCCTCTTTGTAGAAGCTTAACCGCTTGAGGAAGATCCTATTGGGTCTCAAATCAACAGACTGGATAGGTTCTAAGGAAATGCCAACTCCTATGATCAAACCCTCCAATTGACTTGGCCAACTTATAGAGTGAACCTATTTGGTTACTAACTCTCTCACTTTAGGCTCTGCAGGACCTAGGCGGGTATACCTACTCACTAGTTGTTCCTTCAACTAATGCTTTTTATAGCAAATTTAGTGTCTTAATATGATATCTCCTAGTCTTAGAATGGCATAAGTTTCTTAAATAGACTAATTTCAGATGTGTGTATTGATCTATGTATCTTACAAAAGTATATATGTTACACTTTGGCTAAATTACCTACTATACCTACTCTACTAATCCTAATGCTTAAAGGTAAAGGGTAACTGGTATGGTTAAAGGGTTTGTTTACAAATGATCAGTGCCTTTCCTCCTATTTGGGCTACAGAGTCTTATATTTCTTCAGGACTTATTGTGTAAACTTATGAGACAGTTTTTAATCCCACCACATCTCAATGAGTCTGTCAATTACTATTTCTTATGAGCTCTACTTTCGATGTCTATATTGTAAACCACTTGAATGAATTTAACCCTAACTTTAAGAGACCATCCAAGGAAGAAATACATGGAACAATTACAATTCACAAGTAAATCTTTTTTTAATCCAAATCTACAATATGAAACACAAAATTTCACTAGAAGAACACAAATAACCTTATCTCCTTTAGATAATATCACAAGCAACTGCCTTCTAAAAATATGTTAACTCTCAACACATATGAGAAAGAAAATGCAACTGGTTATTTTTGATAAAAAGTTTAAAAGTACAAAATTGCCTCCACCTCTTCTATCTCTATCCTATTTTTTCTTTTCTCTTTACATTTTACATCACACATATATATGTGTTTGAATGGTTTTCATACCCCTTTGGGTGAAAAGACACCCCCCTTTTAAGTAAAAATAGTTCCAAATCCCGAAATTGCCTTAGTTGTTGTAATTAATTGTCACTTTACAAGTTGTTTAGGCATATTAGAGGTATTTTAAGGCTATTTTATGGGTATATAATGGATAAATGGTCTTTAAATGATGTAAATACCCCCTTTGGTGCTTCACACTCCATTTTTTATGCCCATTATTGTGTTTATGTTATGGTTTCATACTGTGCAACAAATATAAAATATATTACTTGTACCTATTCAATATATATATATATTTAGAATTTTTCTTGCTCCTTGTCTTGGAATTTGGAATTCTAAAAATTGCAAATTTTAGGGTTCCAACAGTGGCTCTATCTGGGGATGGATGCCCCTTGTGGGCATAGCAAGAATTCAGATCTCTGGTAGAGCAAACCATGTGCCTAATTCATTGACCTATTTTAGTGGCCTAAAAAACTGAACACCAATTCTTTCCTCTATCAAACATCTGATTCTCATCATGAAGTAGTATAAAAACTTTGAAATTAGTGATATCACCTAATTGGCAATTCCTGTCATAAGATGCATTATCCATCCTTATTTTATAAGGATTCTTTATTTCACCTGGATTACCATTATCCCCCATTCCATAGGAAATGATATTTATACTTTTACAAAAGTTTGCTTCTTGTGGCATCTACATATTCTTCATCTCTATTTTATTGGAATGCTGCATATTATCTAACTGGTACTTCTTTTCACCTTTTATTTTATCTCTATGTGATGTACCTTCCTTTTGTAACTCTCTTATTTTTGTGGTCCTTTTATCACGTGACTTAGTCATATTATTACCCATGTTGTCTTCACACATGTTTGTATTGTCCATACTGTTTGAAATTTTTTCTTCTTCATCATATAAAGGATTTGAGAATACATGAAAATCCTTTTCACACATACCATGGCAGTAGGGAATATGATTTTCCTCTATCACTTCATCACATAAGGGGTTTGAAAATATTTGAAAGCCATTTTCAAATTTGCATACCTCCTCTTTATCAATTGTATCATCAAGGTACTCAGGTATGGATTCACTCTCCTCATGACTGGTACAATATTCTTCATCAATGTTAGCAACAATTTCTTTAGGTTCTGACTTGTACTCACAAACATCATCAATTGCTTCTTCATCAGATGGGACTTCCAAAGGGATAACTGATTCTTCTATATAATCATCTTCATTTGCATCTCTTATGTTGATGTTACTCATCTCACGCAAATCATGTATTTTTTTATTCAATTCTTCAAAAATTGAACATGCTGATTCCAAACTGTCAGACCCACATTCTCTCATGATCAATTCCTCCAGTATAGCTGAATTAAGTTGTGTATTATCAAGCATTTGGAAATAAGTCACCATTATTTTTCCAATCAATTTTTCTATAGATTCACCTTCCTTTCTTCTTATGTTGTAGATTGCATTGCCGCAATCATAATCCGATTGAATCTGATTTTGGTATGGATAACCAATTAAAGGGCTAGCAACTGAAGTGTTGTCCTCTATTACACCATAGAATTCTTCCATGAACCACCACTCAAGTTCTTCCCATGATGAGATACTTTGTGGGGGTAACAAGCTGAATGACTGCTCTGCAACATCGTCCAATGTTAGCACAAACCATTTCATGATTGTTTCTTCTGAGTAGATTCTGAAGGTCTCAATAAACCAATAAAATGATTTTAGGTGCCCAATTGGTGATTCCCTTTCATCTCCATGGAACCTCGGCATACAGATCTTCAACTCATAGGGAAATACATATGGATACTCAAGGATGTTACCAAAATCCAATGGCTTAAATCTTCCTGGAATATTCCTATCTCTTTGTGGCTGTGGTTGCCACTGTGCATATTTTTTGAAGATGCTTCTCCATAAAAATATGGATATTCAAACATACTGAATGCTACTGAACTTTTTTCATTTAATTTTCCTTTGTACAGAGTTGCCACCTCTTTCATAGAGGACATAAGTTATTTATTTCTTCTGAGTTCTCTCCCACAGCATAGTCTTAATAATTCTTCCCCAACAGAGTCGCCAATCTGTTGGGTCTCAAATCAACAGATTGGATAGGTTCTAAGGAAATGCCAACTCCTATGATCAAACCCTCCAATTGACTTGGCCAACTTATAGAGTGAACCTATTTGGTTACTAACTCTCTCACTTTAGGCTCTGCAGGACCTAGGCGGGTATACCTACTCACTAGTTGTTCCTTCAACTAATGCTTTTTATAGCAGATTTAGTGTCTTAATCTGATATCTCCTAGTCTCAGAATGGCATAAGTTTCTTAAACAGACTGATTTTAGATGTGTGTATTGATCTATGTATCTTACAAAAGTATATATGTTACACTTTGGCTAAATTACCTACTATACCTACTCTACTAATCCTAATGCTTAAAGGTAAAGGGTAACTGGTATGGTTAAAGGGTTTGTTTACAAATGATTAGTGCCTTTCCTCCTATTTGGGCTACAGAGTCTTATATTTCTTCAGGACTTATTGTGTAAACTTATGAGACAGTTTTTAATCCCACCACCTCTCGATGAGTCTGTCAGTTACTGTTTCTTATGAGCTCTACTTTCAATGTCTATATTGTAAACCGCTTGAATGAATTTAACCCTAACTTTAAGAGACCATCCAAGGAAGAAATACATGGAACAATTACAATTCACAAGTAAATCTTTTTTTTATCCAAATCTACAATATGAAACACAAAATTTCACTAGAAGAACACAAATAACCTTATCTCCTTTAGATAATATCACACGCAACTGCCTTCTAAAAATATGTTAACTCTCAACACATATGAGAAAGAAAATGCAACTGGTTATTTTTGATAAAAAGTTTAAAAGTACAAAATTGCCTCCACCTCTTCTATCTCTATCCTATTCTTTCTTTTCTCTTTACATT
Organism: Cryptomeria japonica; assembly: GCF_030272615.1. Taxonomy (NCBI): domain Eukaryota; kingdom Viridiplantae; phylum Streptophyta; class Pinopsida; order Cupressales; family Cupressaceae; genus Cryptomeria; species Cryptomeria japonica. Next base: position 924,913,468 of record NC_081407.1, read on the forward strand.
TTACATCACACATATATATGTGTTTGAATGGTTTTCATACCCCTTTGGGTGAAAAGACACCCCCCTTTTAAATAAAAATAATTCCAAATCCCGAAATTGCCTTAGTTTATGTAATTAATTGTCACTTTACAAGTTGTTTAGGCATATTAGAGGTATTTTAAGGCTATTTTATGGGTATATAATGGATAAACGGTCTTTAAATGATGTAAATAGCCCTTTTGGTGCTTCACACTCCATTTTTTATGCCCATTATTTTGTTTATGTTATGGTTTCATATTGTGCAACAAATATAAAATATATTACTTGTACCTATTCAATATATATATATATTTAGAATTTTTCTTTCTCCTTGTCTTGGAATTTGGAATTCTAAAAATTGCAAATTTTAGGGTTCCAGTAGATCCTATGGCATCTAATAGTTCATCTATAGTTGTTTTTCGAAGAGAAACCCCTAAACTTGATTCAACAAATTACAGTATGGAAGATTTGAATGGAGACGCATTTGAGATGTATTGGAAAAGAGATTTGGGAGATCACTAAGAAAGGATATACTCCTTATGATTTGAACTCTGGGAATCCTCCTTCGACAGACTTGGATAAGAACATTGAAAATGATTGTAGAGCTAGAGAAGCCCTTTTGAGTGCCCTTTTTGATCAACAAGTTATGAGACTATCAAACAAATCATCTGCTAAAGCTATATGGGATAAGTTGGAGACTTTGAATGAAGGTGTCCCTACTGTTAAAATTGCTAAACTTGATGGTTACTAGGTGAGGTATGAGAACCTAAAAATGGAGGAAGATGAAAGAATTACTTCTTTTATGGAAAGATTTAATGAAATTGTTATGGGAATTCAATGATGTGGTGGATCTTTGAGCGAAGATGAAATTGTTTCTAAAGTATGGAGAGTTTTGCCACTGGCTTACAAGATGAAAGGCTACTACAATTAATGAACTGAGAACTATGTCTAACACTTATGTTAATAGGGATACCTTGGTTGGAAATTTATCTTCTTTTGAGATTGAAGAATTTGGTCCTCCTGGAGCTATAAAGATTGAATCTATTTTTCATGCATCTACATCATCAACTAGAAAAATTGATTGGAAAGTTTTATATGCAAAGGAACTAGAGGATATGAAGAAAGAAGATGAAGAGTTTGAGCAACTTGAAGCCCTATTTTCTATAATAGTACCTAAAGGTTCGATAGGAAGTATGTATGAAGGAAAATCAACTTTTAAATGTTTTGCATGTAATAAGATAGGTCATTTTGCATCTAGATGTCCTTAGAGGAATTCAAGATTTGAGGAGAAAGCTAGAAGATATTTTAGGCCTAACAATGGTTATCAAAACAAGCATAAGTACAGGAGAAACAAAGACAAATCATGCTACTATGCAGATGAGGAAGGTGTGACCAATGACTTTGATGATGAACTGACACAAGATTCAGATAGTAGATCTGGAAATGGAAAGGAATGGGTATTCTTGACTATTAAGGAAGATGCTCTGGAACCAGTTATTCAAAAGGAGGAGAAGGCCCTTGCTGCTAAAGTTGAAGATAAGGATGGTTGGGTGATAGTTAGTGGATGTTCACATCATATGACTGGAGATAAAAGGAATTTTCTATCTTTGCAAGAATTTGATGGTGTTCTGGTTAGATTTGGAGATGACAAAGAATGTATAATCAGAGGAAGAGGAAGTATATCATTGGATGGTAAGCATAACACTGATAATGTTTATTTTGTTGAAGGTTTAAGGCATAATCTTTTGAGTGTAGGAAAGTTGGTGGATAAGGGATTTCAATTACACTTCAAGGATGGAAAATGAAAAATCATTAACAGATGTGGATTGGAGATTGTAAGCGATACTCAGACTAAAAGTAACATCTTTCATTTGAACTCCGATGAGAAGACATATTTTATTATACATATTGATGAGAATTGGCTATGGCATAAGAGGTTGTGTCATGTGAAGTTTGATTGCATTGTAAAGATTAGTTCAACTAAGGTAATTAGAGATATACCTAAGATTGTGAAGCCCTATAATCCAGTATGTAAGGAATGTCAAATGGGTAAGCAAGTGAGAACTTATTTTAAGAGTATACAAGACAAATCTAATGATGTTCTTGATCTTATTAATAATGACTTATGTGGTCTTGCTAAAATAAAAAGTTTTCAGGGTGATAGATATTTCATGCTAATCATTGATGACTATTCTAGAATGATGTGGGTCACTTTTCTAAGGGAGAAATTTGAAGCCTTTGAAAAGTTTAAGATTTTTAAAGCAAAAATTGAGACAGAGATAGGGTTGAAGATTAAATGCTTAAGGTCTAATCAAGGTGGTGAATTCACATCTAGTGAATTTAATAGTTATTGTGAGAAGAATGGTATAAGGAGATAGTTGTCTGCACCCCAAACACCTCAGCAAGTAGTGGAAAGGAAGAACAAAACTATCTTGGATGTAGCTAGAACTATGATGATGGAAGCTAATTTTCCTCATATCTATTGGAGAGAAGCTATTAGCATGGTGGTGTACACATTCAAAAGAGTTCATACCAAAGCAGACATCGGTAAGACACCTTATGAGTTATGGTTTGGTCATACACCTATAGTTAAGTATTTTAGAATCTTTGGTGGTAAATGTTATATCAAAAGAGATGATTCCATTGGAAAGTTTGATCCTAGATGTGATGAAGGAATATTTATTAGTTATTTTAATGAAAGCAAAGCATATATATGTTATAACAAAAGATTGCAGAGAATTGTGGAAAGCACTAATGTCAAGGTGGATGAGCAGTACAAAGGTCAAATCAGAACTTATGAGAGAGAACCAAAATGGAGATGATTATAACTAAACCAGTAGCACCTATACCAGAATATAATGTTGAACCAGTTGCTTTGGTAGTATCAGAAAATTTAATAGTAACTGAAGGTCAGAGTAGGGAAACAGAAAGTCAGAAGACTCCTAGGTATGTAAGGTTAAATCATTCAGAAGATAAGATCATTGGAGATAAGAGAAAAGGAGTAATGACAAGAAGAAGGTTGGCAGTTGAAGAGGTATGTTTAGTATCTAAAGTTGAACCGGCATCAATTATTGAAGCATGTAAAGATGAATGTTGGATGAAATCTATGGAAGAAGATTTAGATTAGATAGACAAGAATAATACATGGACTTTAGTTCCCCGACCTAAAAATAAGAATGTTATTGGAACTAAAGGGGTTTTTAGGAATAAACTGAATGAAGATGGAAAAGTTATGAGGAACAAGGCTAGATTGGTATGTAAAGGATATTCTCAGAAGGAAGGAATTGATTATGATGAAATTTTTTCTCTGGTAGCTAGGATTGAAGCTATGAGATTATTTCTTTCTTATGCTACACATAAGAAATACAAGGTTTATCAAATGGATGTTAAGTGTGCATTTTTTAATGGAGATCTTGAAGAGGAAGTCTACATTGAGAAACCTGATGGATTTTCACTTTCAGATGACAAAAATATGGTTTGCAAGTTAAAGAAAGCTTTATATGGATTGAAACAAGCTCCTAGAGCTTAGTATGCTAGATTGGACAAAATATCTTTTGAAGCTTGGTTTCGTTAAAGGTAATGCTATTAGTAACTTGTATAATAAGATCACTGATAATGATATATTGATTGTTGAGGTTTTTATTGATGATATCATTTTTGGAGGTGAGGATAACTTATGTATGGAATTATCTGATAATATGAAGAATGAATTTGAAATGTCTATGATTGGGGAGATGAGATTTTTCTTAGGATTGTAGATTACTCAAACTAACAAAGGTATTTTCATCTATCAAACTAAGTATGTTATGTTGGCATTATGTTGTCATTGCTGTCAATCGGTATGGAATGTGCTGGTATTTTGGATATATTGATATGGTTTTTTCATTAATGTCAACACTTATCAAAACTGGTCAACCTATTAGCACTTGGAGAATTGGTTATGTTCACCAGCAAGCAAGTGACTTATGCACAATCACCGGTATTTGGTTCACCGGTAGGATATATTGTTCACTGACACTTAGAATCACATGGAGAATACTTGGTTATGTCAAAGACATCATTTGGACACTTTGTCTTGGCAATTTGTTCATTGGTATATTTGAGTTTGCATATTTTTTGTTACCGACAAATAGGTCCAAGTTATACACCGACAGGATTATGTATTCTAGATTAGCACGATGCGTCATAGAGATGATTTGTTATTATTGTAAATGCATTGAGCCGACATCATGCATTGGATATTGCTTCTTTGTAATTGATTTTATTGTAATATCTTTTAGAGAGCTGACCTACTCAATTGGTCTTAGGTTAAGGTATAAATGTAAGATCTCATTTGTGAGATTGATGTGGGAATGCGAAAAGGATTGTAATAAGGTATATGCGAGAATAAGAAGAACTATGCACACAGACATCATTTGAAGATCGAAGGAAGGTTTTTGTGAAGACATATCAGAGCTAAACCGGTATTGAATCCAGCAAATGGAGATGCTATTTTGAGCAGTACATTATCATTGGATTTAATCATCCAATTAGTCAGTGTGACTCCCATTTGTGATTGAGCAGTGAGCTCTAGGTGCTTGGCCTTTCTACATGTGCAAAACCCTTATTGTATACACATACTATCTATAGTAGTATCATCTGATTGTGGGTAAGGTTTCCCTCCATGGTTTTTCCCCTTACAGGGTTTCCACGTACAAATATTGGTGTTATGTGTTGTGGATGTTACTGTTTTTTTGTTTCATGCATTAATCTCTACCGGTACTGCAATTAACTGATAAACTGTCTACCGACATTAAGTTTGGTTTATTGGTATTAAGCATTAAGTTTTGGTTAAGTTAATTTTATTTGAATTCTTTGGACAACTGATTCACCCCCCCTCTTAGTTGCCTCCGGGACCTAACAATTGGTATCAGTGCTTAGTCCTCTTTTTGTAGAAGTTTAACAGCTTGAGGAGATCCAATGTCTTCGAACTATATTAGGAAGGACAGTCCTAAACTTGATGGAACCAACTATGGCATATGGAAGATCAGGATGGAGACACATCTAAATTGCATTGGAAAGGACATTTGGGAGGTTACAAAGAATGGTTATACTACTCCTACTCCCGGTCAGCCTAATCCAACAACCTTAGAAAAAGATGAAGAAAATGATTGCAAAGCAAGAGAAGCACTTTTGAGCCCATTATCAGATCAAAAAATCATGGGATTATTAGATAGGTCTACTGCTAAAGCTATTTGGGACCATTTGGAAAAATTGAATGAAGGAGATTCCACAATCAAAATTGCAAAACTTGAAAGCTTCTGGGTCAGATATGAAAATATAAAAATGGAAGAAGATGAAAGGATTTCTGCTTTTATGGAAAGAGTAAATGAAATTGTTTTGGGTATTAAATGTTGTGGAGGAACCTTAAGTGAAGATGAAATTGTTTCAAAAGTTTTAAGAGGATTACCACCGACATACAAAATGAAAGTTACTGCTATAAATGAGTTAAGAACAATGCCTAATACATCAGTAACTAGAGATACATTGATTGGAAAACTTACAGCTTTTGAAATTGAGGAATTTGGTCCTTTTGCTACTATAAAAATAGATTTAGCTTTTAAGGCATCAACATCATCTGCATCATCATCATCATTTGACAAATCTGATTGGAAAGCCTTTTATGCAAGAGAACTTGAAGAAAGGAGAGAAAATGAAGAACTTGAAGAACTTGAAGCACTATTTGCAAGGAAAATGCCCAAAGGTCTAGTTGGAAGTAAGTATGAAGGTAAAGCACCTTCAAATGTTTTAACTACAATAAGATTGGTCATATGGCTTCTAGATGCCCTGATAGACATGCAAGATTGAAAGAAGAAGCTAGAAGAACATACAAGCCTAACCCTGAATATCAGAGATACAAATTTAAGAAGAAATAGAGACAAATCTAGTTATCTTGCTGATGAAGGAGTCACTGATGATTCTGATGAGGATCCAGTGGACAATGGATGGGTCTTTGTTGCTATAATAAAAGATCAACCAACACCTACTGTTCAACTAGTAGAGCAGGTGCTAGCAGCTAAAATTGAGGATAAGGATGAATGGATCATTGATTTAGGATGTTCACATCATATGACTGGTGATAAAAGTAAATTCTTAACTTTTCAAGAATATAATGGAGGTCTAGTAAGATTTGGAGATGACAAAGCTTGTTTGATCAAAGGAAAAGGTACTATATCTCTTGATGGTAAGCACAATACTGATAATGTTTACTATGTTGAAGGCTTAAAGCATAATCTTTTGAGTGTTGCTCAATTAGTTGAAAAAGGATTTCAGTTACAATTCAAGAATGGTAAATGCAAAATCATGAATAGAACTGGTTTGGAAATTGCAACTACTAATCAGACTAGAGGTAATATCTTTCATTTGAACAATAGTGAAAAGACATGCTTGATTGCACATATTGATGAAAGTTGGTTATGGCATAAGAGACTCTATCATGTAAATTTTGATTGCATTGTGAAGATTAGTACAACTAAAGCAGTAAGGGACTTGCCTAGGATTGTTAAACCTCATAATCTAGTATGTAAGGAATGTCAATTTGGAAAGAAAGTTAGAGCATCTTTTAAGAGTATTCCAGAAAAATCCAATAATCCTCTTGACTTAATTCATACTGATTTATGTGGTCCAGCTAGAACTAAAAGCTTACAAGGAGATAGATATTTCATGCTAATCATTGATGACTATTCTAGAATGTGTTGGGTTACTTTTCTCAGAGAGAAATCAGAAGCACTTGGGAAATTCAAGCTATTCAAGGTGATGGTAGAGAATGAAACTGGTAAGAAAATCAAATGTCTGAGATTAGATCAAGGAGGTGAATTCACATCTAAGGAATTTAATACATTTTGTGAAGTGAATGGGATCAAAAGATAGTTATCAGCACCCCAGACACCCCAACAGAATGGAGTTGTAGAAAGGAAAAACAAAACTATTTTGGATGCAGCTAGAAGTATGTTATCAAAAGCAAATCTACCACATGTATATTGGAGAGAGGCACTAAGTACAGTGGTTTACACATTCAACAAAGTACACATCAAAGGTGAAATTGGTAAGACTCTTCATGAATTATGGTTTGGTATTACTCCTACTCTTAAATATTTTAGAATATTTGGAAGTAAATGCTATATTAGAAGAGATGAGTGTATTGGCAAATTTGATCCTAGAAGTGATGAAGGAATATTTCTTGGTTATTCATCTAAGAGAAAAGCATATAGATGTTTTAACAAGAGATTGCAGAAAATTGTTGAGAGTACAAATGTGAAAATTGATGAACAGTTTAGAGGAACTTCAAGGTACACAGATTATGAACCGGTAATAGAGATACTGACAAATGAACCTACAATGAACACATTGGTACAAAATGAAGACCCAGTTACACCGGTATCATCTAAAATTGAAGAACAACATCAAACAAAGACACCTTAGTATGTAAGATTGAACCACTCTGAAGATCAGATAATTGGGAACAAATATTAAGGAGTTATGACTAGAGGAAGACTGACAAATGAAGAGGTATGTCTTATTTCTCAAATTGAACTAGCATCAGTTAATGAGGCATGTGAAGATAAACACTAGATTAAAGCTATGGAAAAATAATTAGAACAAATTGAAAAGAATAACACATGGACATTAGCTCCCTGACCTAAAGACAAAAATGTAATTGGAACAAAATGGGTATTCAGAAACAAACTTAATGAAGATGGTAAGGTAATCAAAAATAAAGAAAGATTAGTGTGTAAAGGATATTCACAGAAAGAAGGAATTGATTATAATGAAACCTTTGCATCGGTATCTAGAATTGAGGAAGTTAGATTATTCTTGGCTTCTGCAGCACACAAGAACTACAAAGTATATCAAATGGATATTAAATGTCCATTTCTGAATGGAGATCTTGAAGAAAAAGTTTATATTGAACAACCTGATGGATTTTCTTTAACAAATAACAAAGATATGGTTTGTAGGTTAAGGAAAGCTTTTTATGGGTTGAAGCAAGCTCCAAGAGCTTGGTATGCTAGATTGGATAAGTATCTTTTGAAGATTGGTTTTTCTAAAGGTAATGTTGACAACAACTTATACTATAAAGTGACTAATGATGACATCTTGGTTATACAAGTTTTTGTTGATGATATAATCTTTGGAGGAGAATATGGATTATGTAAAAACTTTTCTATTAAAATGCATCAAGAATTTGAAATGTCTATGATTGGAGAGATAAAATTCTTTTTAGGATTGCAGATTTCACAGACTAATAAAGGTATATTCTTGAGTCAATCTAAGTACTAGAAGGAGTTACTAAAGAAATTTGGTATGGAGAACTCTAAATTAGTAAGCACACCTATGACTACAAATGACAAATTATAACTAAGGGATGAATCAACACCTGTTAATCCGACTAAGTACAAGTCTATGATAGGAGGTCTACTATATTTGACTCAAACTGTTTTGAAAAAGGAAAAAAAATCTTGAATTATTTTGAAACTGATCGAACCATACCTAATGAACATAAAGACTCTATCTATTCCGCCATTCTTTTTGAAAATACCCATATGAGTGTAAAAAAGGAAAAAAATAAACTCATTGTACCATTATGGTGTGATAAACAATGGGGAAAGCGAAGAATTCCTTGTCCTAATTTCATTTTTAGAATACCCAGAGGACAAGGTATTTTACTAAATAAAAAGCACATTTTTGCTTTTTTGAATGACCCCCGTTCAAAAATGATAAAATATGGGAATATTCATGGAGGTTATTCAATTGAATAAAAAAGGAATTCTCTTGAAAATCAATTAGATGAAGGGCCCAGATTAAAAATAAAAAATACTTATGCTTCTCTTATTTCAGTAGGAACAAATGAGATCATTATCAATATGATTCAAATTAACTTGCTGAAATACCCTTTTTTCAATATCGCAAAAAGGGAAAATATAGCAAGTTCTCCATTTTTGTTTCATAACAAATTAGGTCACACTAATTTGAATGATCAAAGTAAATTACTAAGGGAACTATTCGTTCATTACCTAATGAGAATGAAAAAGATGAATCTTTTACTATTCTTTCTCCTTCTGATTTTTTGCAAATCGTTTTGTTTCATGATTTAAAATGCTTGAATATAGTAAAAAAGTTGGATGCAAATAAAAAAAGAATTGAATTGTCAGGTCTCCTGGGTCATTTACATAGTATTGCTAATCATTTCCCATACTCTCATTTCATGACTTATACTAACTGAATGTTCAATTTCTAACAATGACTCGAATAATTTCCAATTAGCTAAATTTTATTTTATGGATGAAAAGAGGGAAATTTATCAATTTGATTCATGTAGGAATATTATTTTCAATTTCTTCAATTTGAATTTGTACTTTTTCCTATCCAATTTTTTTGAAAAAACATTTCCTGTAGTCAGCCTTGGACAATTTTTTTCCGAAAGTATATGGATATTCAAAGATAAACAACTCCAAGGATTTGGTCAAATTGTAGTTGTTCACGAGGAATCTTTCATCATTAGATTGGCTAAACCCTATTTGGGTACTCGAGGAGCAACTCTTAATAGTTATTATGGGAAAATTCTTTACCAAGGAGATACATTAATAACTCTGTTATACGAAAGATTAAAATCTGATGATATAATTCAAGGTCTTCCTAAAGCTGAACAATTGTCAGAAGCCTGCTCAAATACTTCAATATAAAAAAATAAAAATAAAAGATTTCAAAAATTGAAAAGATACCTAGCAATATTTTTTGGAAACTTTTGGGGGTCATTCACTAGTGTTAGAATAACTATGGAGGATAGTTAGAATCAGTTGGTCGATGAAATTCAAAGGGTTTATCGATCCTAGGGGGTACAAATTTCTGATAAACATATAGAAATTATTGTTCGCCAAATTACATCGAAAGTTTTAGTTGTAGATGTCGACAGGTCCGAAAATAAAAATTGGGAAAATGGACTAGGTAGTCTTTTTTTACCCGGAGAACTCATTGGATTATCACGAGTACAAAGAATGGATTGTGCTCTAGAAAAAAGAATAAACTATCAAACCATTTTATTGGGAATGACAAACGCATCTCTGAATACTCAAATTTTTCTATCAGAAGTGAGTTTTCAGGAGACTGCTCAGGTCCTAGCTAAATCTGCTCTTCAAGGTCGCATTGATTAGTTGAAGGGCTTGAAGGGACATGGTTTGTGGAGGTTTTGCTGCTCTGTTGAACTATGCAGATTATTGTGTCATTATTACAGATAATGGATTTGATGCATTATTTGCAGCAAATCGTATTACTGCTTCTATCAGGGAAAAAGCTCATACACATCCACTACGATTTGCAGGTTTGGTTGGAAATCGTACATCTAAAAGAGATCTTATCAATAAATATGTAGAAGCCTATCCAATGCCCGTAATAGAAGTGTTACCTCTTATTGAAGATATTCGAGTTTTGAGAGTCAAGGGCAAAACCTCAATTGAAATGGTTGGATCTGAACCATCACTTAACTATGTATGTGAATATTATTTAGACATAGCGGATCAAATATTTTCCCAACCAGAAGGTATTGTGCCAAAGGAGATTCCAGATTGGGAATTATTCAGTTTTCTCTCTGACCTTTATCTCAATCCTATTGATGAGGGGAAACATAAAAATAATAAGGAAAATTTACTTGGATTTACGATGATTTAATCAACATAGTTATAATCATTTATGTCAGTGAAAATTGATGAAACTCTCACTGTCAAATGTGAGACAGGTAATTATCATACTTTTTGTCCAATTAGCTGTGTATCTTGGTTATATCAAAAGATTGAAGATAGTTTCTTTTTAGTTGTGGGTACAAAGACATGCAATTATTTTTTGCAAAATGCACTTGGAGTAATGATTTTTGCAGAACCTCGCTATGCAATGGCAGAATTGGAAGAAGGAGATATCTCGGCTCAATTGAATGATTATGAAGGATTAAAAAAACTTTGTATTTGAATAAAAAAAGATAGAGACCCTAGCATGATTATATGGATAGGTACTTGTACTACAGAGATAATCAAAATGGATTTGGAAGGTATGGCACCCAAGCTAGAATGGGAAATTGGAATCCCAATTCTAGTGGCAAGAGTGAATGGACTCGATTATACTTTTACTCAAGGAGAAGATACTGTGTTAGCTGTGATGGCACATCATTGTCCAGAACCAGAATTCTCTGTTTGTGAACGAAAATAAACTATACAAAATTTATTACCGGTAGCTACTTGTACCAAAAAAGAAGTCAGTGTGATTCCCCCTAGGCAATAAAATATATTCACATGGGGAGGAACATATTTACTAGTGATATCATCCACAATCGCCTGAATCTCAAGATGCTCTTTGAACCAATCGTATACTTTATTGAGATAGGTAAACTCAAATTCCCCCTCTGAAAACCGTATATGAAAATTTCCTTTCATACGGCTTAAACAAGAACACCTAAATACTTTTTTGAAGAAAGTACATTGTTTAGGAACCTATAACTATCTGATGTCATGGAAATGGGGACAAGGCAACAACAAAGTTCAATGTTAATAAGTTAGTTTCAACCATAAAAACAAAACAAAGAACTAAAAACCATTCCAAACATATCAAGAGAGATTTCAAAAAGCATGAAAGAAGTTTAACAAAATAAAAGAAAGGAGAAGAGCCTCCCTAAGATGCTTCCATGATGCCTTTTGATGCTTCTCCCTTGTTTCTCTCCTCTCCAAGTCCCAAATGAGTGTAGCTCTCAGCTTTTAGCACTAGCCATGGATGCCATATGGAGATTCAAGATGGTTGAATATGATAAGCAAATAATATGCAAGAGTAGATAGTGATGCTATGAAAAAAGCTCTATGCTAATGCCAGTATAACAACAATACTCTAAAATGCTTCTCTTTGCTTGAGGAGAAGGGTTCTATTTATAGAAGAAATGGGGAAATGAAGGGTTAAGATTGAATGGTTTAATCAAGGGCCAAGTTTGAAAGTTGGGGATCCATGTGCACAATTGGCACCAATAAAATGGTGACAAGTGTCAACATAGGATTGGGTTGAGAGAAGAGGTTGGAGGCATTAAAGGCCTAAGAAGACCTCATGGTTATCTAGAAGGTAAGGGTCGAGTCTAAATTAAGATTACCCATTGGATTAAGAGTTAATCCAAGGATAAACCTTTGTGCAAATGATTAAGAGATAATCATGGTCAAAGCATTAAAGGCTTGATGAGACCTTTGGGTTGGGTAGAGGTTGAGTCAAAACAAATGTTTTAACCATGTGGGAGGGTTTGAAGTAACCATTAATGGTTATTGGAGACTTTGGGGATTAAGTGGTTGAAGGTTGAAAGCCTTCAATGGTTATCAAAGACTTTGAGGGTTAATTTGTTGAACACACAAAGCATTAATTGCTTTTCAAAGACTTTGGAGTCTTTGAAAAGTGACTCCAATTTGCTTAGGAATGTGACAATATTTAGGGGATGGATTAGGCTAATTAGGAAGGGTTTAGAAGAATCTAGAAGGGGTTTAGGCATACAAGTGGATTTTGTAGGAAAATGCAAGTGGGAGAAATTTTGGTATTTTCAATTAAAATAAAATCATTTATTTCAATTAAATGGTGTAATTTGCATTTGGATAAATATTCAAATAAATATTAATTTATTTAAATGAGAAAAATGAAGATAAAGCATTAAAATGCTTGAAGACTTTGAGGGAAACCATTAAAGGCTTGAAGACTTTAAGGAAAACCATTAAAGTCTTAAGAAGATTATAGAAGGAAGCCATCAAGTTTGAAGACTTTAAAGCCATCAAGTTTGAATACTTTAAGGGAAACCATTAAAGGTTTCAAGTGGGTGAGGATAAATAGGATTTTAAATAAATAATTTATTTAAAATAGTTGTGCAACTTGCTTTTGTAGGAAAATACAAGTGGGTGGAGGATAAAGGTGATTTAAATAAATTATTTATTTAAAATAATTGTGCAACTTGTATTTGTAGGAAAATGCAAGTGGGTGGAGGATAAAGGTGATTTAAATAAATGATTTATTTATTTAAATGTGAGAGGTGGGATTTTGGGGGATTTAAATAAATATTAATTTATTTAAATGTGAGAGGTGGGATTTTGGGGGATTTAAATAAATATTAATTTATTTAAATGTGAGAGAAGATTTAATTAAACAAATATGATTTATTTATTTAATTAATGGTATGAATTTGGTTAAGTGAATTAAATCAAATAAATTGAATAATTTATTTAATTAATAGGAGAAGAGGGTTAAGATGAATTAATTAAATATTAATTTAATTAATTATTAATTGATGGTTAAATAATCAAATAGATACTAAGTATTCATTTAATTAAGTGGACAGATTTATGTGACTACATTTGCCCCTCTTTGAGACGGTGCAGTTTATTGCGTCGTTTCAAAGAAAGAAAAATAGGTGTGAAGAAATGCCCCATAAAATGTAAATTTAATGGGTGGTATGCCCCCTCGAGAGATGGGCCAAATTTTGTTTTGAAAAATCGGGTGATCTCTCGAAATAGAATGAAAAGTGGAGGGGAGGTAGAATAGAAGAAATTAGAACTAATGATGAAAGAATGGGAGAAAATGGAGTGAATATGAAGAAACAACAAGCCAGCGGGTACCCTGAGGTCATGCAAGAGATACATAGCAGATGTAGTGTGGGGTTTGGATTGATGCTATACAATTGATCAAAATTGGTTGGACAATCTGGTGCAATCGGTTTAATTGCCCCGGTCAAGTCAAAGCGTGACAGTTGATGTCAGTTGGTTGCTTGGACATGATAAAGTCTGAGTAAGTGAATCAAAGTGACCCGATGTGACTTAGACAATTGATGTAATTGCCCGATGAAGTCAAGGTATATGAAGCAAAATACTCGTTGAGACGTAGACAATTGATGTAATTGTCCGTTGGATTGTGTTTGATTGGTTGATCAATTGATAGTATGTGTGTGTGATGGATGGTTGTGGGGAATCATGGCAGCCCCGTTGAGACTAGGTCATTATGATAAATGCCTGATGTAGTCTAGGATTACCATAATCGATTACCTGTTGAGACCCGAAGATACTTGATCAGAGTATCTGTTGATAGTCTAGGTGTGTGGGAGTCGATGTATCTGTGTAGATAGAGTAACTGGCTTAATTTTGTGGATGAGTGAGGATGGGAAGCGATGAAGGGATTAGGATGATGTTGATGATCAAGATAGGGAGGGTGAGGGGGGATTTGATGTTAGATAGAAGATATGGAGGAGTAGGATCGAGTCCTATGGAAGAAGATGAGTAAAATAGAGTATGCATTATTATGACTACGTATGCATGATATGCAGCTATTATGAATGTATGGATGGGTGGAATGCAACGAAATGCAATATATACAAATGAGATGGAATGATGATCCATGGTGCTTTATTTTTCATCATTGAGCTTTAAAATGTTGTAAGAAAATACAAGCAACTTGACATAAAGATTCAAGATGACCAGAGTATTTCTTACATGGATTTTTATATAGCAAGTTAATACAAGCAACTTGATATAATGGATCAAGTTGACCTGAGTATTGCTTGCGGAACAGATAAGGATTATCTCCTTTCATGCATGACTTGGAACGTCCTCCTTGATCTTAGGCTGATCATATCCTGAGACAAGTGCATACCGTAATAAGAGATAAAACCTTTATCCAGTTTGGATGAGGTAGGAGGAACCAAAGAAAGAGAATTGTACCTGCAAACAAACAATATATACATAAAGAATAAAGAATATGGATCCTTGGTAATGGTTCATGCTCATATGGTCGAGGTATACACTGTAGTCAGCAAGCCGTAATGATCTATGACTGCATTTTGCATAAGATCATGTAGCTTGGTGAACTTCCCACGTAGACACCATTAGTACATGCCCCAGTACTTCATCGGAAGTAATGCGCAAATGATACAAAACAATGCTGAAAGATCCCGATACAGATAAACAAATGATTGTACTCATAAATCAACCAAGTATTTGATAGCTTAACATAATTTTCTTGTCAAAGAAAACGTCATCTTGTCTTTGTTTTGATAAGGAAGGATGCATCCTTGTTTAAGATAGTTTGGATTGTTGATGTTGATTGTGTTGGTCGATTGATAAGTGGTCATTTGTGTGAGTATTTTGTATCTGATCGGATGAATATGTACAAGGTGTTGTCATGTTTTTTGGGTGATTTTCGATGGTTTTTTGATGTTTTTGGATTTTGTGTAATAGTTTTTGAATGTTTGTGGATTTTGTGAGTCATTTTTGAATGTTTTTGATATTTTGCGAGACATTTTTGAATGTTTTTGTATTTTGCGAGACATTTTTGAATGTTTTTACCAATGAATCACCAGTAATGTAGAATCCACTTCCATCATCTAGATTGTAAGGGCATTTCCCCCAAGTTGGACATGATTTATGAAAAAGCGGGATGCTAGACGCATGAAGTACTTTCTTGGATGACAGATCAAATAACAAGCCATGGTTAGATGGATGGATGGATGTATGTATGAAGTAAATGTGATCGCAACAAGTCTAAAAAGATAATGGATCCATAGCCCTTACGAGTGGCGTCTGTTTGCTAGGTTTTCACCATCGCACTTACCCAAGGTGCCACCGGAGTGGTTGTTCACCGTTTGGATGCATGATTTTTCTTTACTTTTTTTTGTTTTGAATGGTTTTGTATTTTCTTTAGGACATTTTCTGAATGTTTTTGATATTTTCTGATATGTAGGGGAGCCTGATGCTCTGTATACCTTAGGTATAAAACCGTTTGAGGTGCATGCTATTGATTGGATCTGCGAGCGGTTCTCCGTTTGATGTAGCCAACTGATATGCCCCGGACCCGAATACAGCAGTGACAACATATGGGCCCAACCAGTTTGATTCAAACTTGCCTTGATGTTCTCTGTTTGGTTGGTTGCGAGGATTTTCTCGAAGAAAAAGATCACCTACCTCAAATGTACGAGATCTAACTCGGTGATTGTAGCTTCTACTCATGCGCTGCTGATAGGCTTTGAGGTGATTGTATGCAGCTTGTCGCTTCTCATCTAGTAACTCTAAGTCTTGAAGGCGTGCGACTCTGTATGCTTCATCATCGATGAGATTATGCAAGGAAACTCGTAATCATGGTATCTCGACCTCAATAGGTAAGATAGCTTCAGCACCATAGACCAATGAATAAGGAGTTGCACCTGTAGGGGTTCGAATGCTAGTTCGATATGCCCATAATGCTGGATTCAATTGAACATGCCAATCACGACCGGCATCATTGACTATCTTCTTTAGGATTCTCAATATGTTTTTATTGGATGCTTCGGCCTGAGCATTGCCTTGTGGGTAATAGGGAGTGGAAAAGCGGTGTTGGATATGAAATTTCTCACAAAGTTCATGGACATCCTGATTTTTGAAAGGAAGACCGTTATCTGTGACGATGGACATGGGTACACCATACCGGAAGATGATGTAGTTGAGGATGAATGAGGCGATCTGCTTGCCGGTGACTTGGGTAAGTGGAACAGCTTCGATCCACTTGGTGAAATATTCGGTGGTGGTAATAATGAATTTATGGCCATTGGATGAAGATGGATGAATCTTACCCACAAGGTCAAGGCCCCATTGACAAAAAGGCCATGGTGTTGTGATTGGTTGCAGTTCTTGTGCGGGTGCATGTATCAGGTCACCATGAATTTGACATTTCTTGCATTTCCTGACAAAGTAGTAGGAATCCTTTTCCATAGATGGCCAATAGTATCCAGCTCGCATGATCTTTTTGGCTAGTGATGGACCACTTGAGTGAGTCCCGCAAATTCCTTCATGTACCTCTTCCAAAACCTTTGTTATCTCATCCTGTTCCAGACATCGAAGGAGAGTACCATCAAGACTACGTCGGTATAGGGTTTTGGCAATAATGGTATATCGAGCAGTTTGGCGAATGAAGGTTTTTCGTTGGTTATTTGATTGGTTGGGAGGAAGGGTATGATCGCGGAGATAGGTGTAGAACTCACCGTACCATGGGGATTCAGAACCGACAAGGTGACATATCATTTCAGATTCGGGGATATCATAAGCGGGGATCCAAAGTTGTTCTACCAAGAACTCATAGCGTGTTGAATTTTGTGGAAGATCTAGTAGAGATGCGATGGTAGCCATAGCGTCAGCAGCTCGATTCTGATCTCTTGGTATCTGCTGAAAAGTGATAGTAGTAAATGATGTCTTTAGAGTGTCCACCATTTGCTTATATGGCATGAGTTTATCATCTTTGGTCTGATATTCATCTGTTGCTTGTCGAATGACTAGTTGGGAATCGCCATATACTTGTAGTTCTTGTAATTTCTATTGGATGGCTAACCTGAGTCCTGTGATCAAGGCCTCATACTCTGCTATGTTGTTTGTGCATGGAAATGTGAGCCTGTAAGACTTCGGGATGCTATCACCTTGAGGTGTGATAAACAGAATGCCTGCCCCCGAGCCGTGCCTAGTGTATGAACCATCAAAGTATAATTTCCATGACTGTGCTTCTGTAATCATGAATATCTCTTCATCTGGAAAATTGGAAATGAGAGGATGATCACCTATGAGAGGTGCATCGGCCAACTGATCTGCAATAACCTGACCTTTGATAGCTTTACGGTCCACATACTCAATATCAAATTCACTTAGAATCATCACCCATTTGGCTAAGCGACCTGTCAATGCTGCTTTGCTAAGTAAATACTTGAGTGGATCAATCTTTGCAATGAGTTGCACCTTGTGTGTTAATAGATAGTGCCTCAGTTTAGTGGCTGCCAAGATTACTGCTAGGCAAGCTTGCTCAATAGGTGTGTAATTGAGTTCATAGCCAACCAGTGTATGAGAGATGTAGTATACAGCACACCCTTTGCCTTCTGCATTATGTTGTGCCAGTAATACACCTAATGCTGTACTTGTCGTTGAGATATAAAGTAACAACGGTCTACTTGGATCTGGTGGCATCAACAATGGTGGATTCATGAGATAGTCTTTAAGCGCCTGAAATGCTTGCTGGCATTTGTCATCCCACTGAAAGCGGATGTTCTTGTGTAGCAAGTGTGTGAATGGGTGACACTTATCAGCAAATTGTGCAATGAATCTTCGGATGGATTGAAGCCGTCCTTGTAGTGTTCTTAGCTGACTGATATTCTTTGGAGGTGGCATGTCCATGATTTCTTTAACCTTTGCTGGATCGACCTCAATGCCTTTGCTTGAGACAATGTATCCTAGAAGCTTCCCGGAGGTCACTTCGAAGACACATTTCTTTGGGTTGAGTCGAACATGGTATTGTTCCAGTCTATCAAAGATTTTATCTAAGATGTGAAGATGTCCTTCTCTAGTAAGTGATTTTGCTAGTAAATCATCCACATAATCTTCCATCATAGTATGCATCATGTCATGGAAGATGGTGGTCATTGCTCTTTGATAGGTCGCTCCTGCATTCTTTAGACCGAAGGGCATTACATTCCAGCAATATGTGCCCCATGGACATGTGAAGGCTGTCTTATGTTGGTCCTCTGGTGCGATCCTTATTTGATTGTATCCTGAAAAGCCATCCATGAGTGAAAGCATGGCATGTCCTGCTGTCAAATCCACTATGATGTCGATATTTGGTAAGGGGAAGTCATCCTTAGGACATGCCTTATTCAGATCTCTGAAGTCTGTACAAATGCGGATGCCCCCTTTTAGTTTGCCAACTGGTACAATGTTGGAGATCCATTCTGCATAATCAATTGGTCTAATGAAACCAACATCCAGGAGTTTCTTGAGTTCTGTTTTGACTAGCACGACAATCTGAGGATGCATCTTACGAAGCTTCTGCTTGACAGGTTTGGCTCCTTTTGCTACTGTGAGATGATGCATGACTAAATCAGGATCAAGCCCAGGCATGTCTGCATATGACCATGCAAAGTTGATCTGACGCTGTTGGAAGAACTCTATAAATTGAGGCTGTTCCTCTGGAGTGAGAAGAGATGCCAGATGTATGATATGAGGGTTTTCAGGAGTCCCCACATTGTATTGTTTGGTCTCCTCAATGAGAATCGTGGATCGTTCTTGTTGTGCATTAGCAGGGAGAATGTCAAACCCTTCATCCTCAGGTGCCTCAAAGAGGTTTTCACCGTTGGATACGCTCTTTCTTTTTACTTTTGTGGGATCAAACAGTGCCACAGTGTGGTTTTCACTAGAAGATCCATGTTTCATTGTTATATTTTTGCAGCTGAAAGGTTTGGCATCCGCCCTGAAGTATGCTGCGCTATTAAGTTCAATGGCGAATCTAGCTTTGTGATCCCCGCTTGGTAGATTATCCCGTAATTCCGAAAAGTCAATGATAGCCTCATCGTTTTGGAAGAGGTCAAGACATGGAGGATTTGATTGGTTCCATTCGATGAGTTCAGGGTGGATAATGGGCATTACTTCATCGATTAAGTTAAGTGCGGGAGATGTATCAGTGAGGGTTAAGACAGTGTGGTGAAGGTCATTGATGGTACTCACCCTATCAGAATCCGGCATAGGATGAGACGTAGGGTCTATGGAAGATGTTTCCAGCTTAGGTACCCAAGTGGTCTTTATCTGTGCTTCTCCGTAAATAGGAATTTCTTTGTGTGGCGGAGGTGGTGACGTGTCTTCCTCATCTGAAGTGTTAAGCTATACAGAATCAAATTCCCACTCATGTGAGTCGGTCTCTGAATCACTTTCAAGCATCCGATTGCTATACCATACTGGGATGTCGCTGGAGTTGAATACTACAGGTGTGATTGGTTTATGTACCTTTGAGGTGATCGGTGCTGCAGGAACTGTGATGGGGTTTAAAGGTTTTTTCACTGGAAGTATCGACAGTGTTGATTTAGTGGCTTCTATTGGAATGGCTGGTGCCATAGATGCTGCTACGGGTTCCAATATAGTTTCTGCTATGAATGGTTTTATTGATGTGATGACTGCTGTGGATGGGATTACTAGTTCGATTGGTGGGATTTTTGGCACTGATGACGGTTGCGGTGGGTTTGTGAGCCTCGATGGGGCAGTGACAATATTGCTTGATGGTGATTTGATTATGAAAGGTGTCCTCTTTACAGTAGGTGGGCAAAATGGTTTGCTAGGTTTTCCTTTAAATCTGAGTTTAGGAAGGATCTCTTTTTCAAAGCCTAGGCCTGTACTACCTTTGGGCTTGAACTCTGGCAGCAGCGGTTCATGTCGTCCTTGTTTGCAGTATCCCAAAGCACTCTGACCATCATATCCCATTCTTTGCATAATGAGGAGGCCTTTGCCATACTGTTCTGTAGGAAGTGTAACTCGTGGTATGTCAGTGGTGATGGGATCTTTATAGATCCAGTCCGCTAGGTCCTCATCTTGTGTTTCTTCCTCTTGACTCCTTCCAAGGATGAAAGGCGTCCAAGCACATGCTGGCGTGATTAGTCGTTGCTGGAGTAACTGCTATGGTTTACCATGTGTTTTAGGAGAAGTGGGCATTTGTCCCACACAAAAGAGTTGACTTAAGTTATATTCCCCGGGACCTTCCTCTGCGACTTTCATTTTAAGCTTTTCTTGCTTGGGTATAGGGGTGTTCAAACTGGCAAGAGAGGTGGGACTTACATATGATGTAGAGGAAATGGCTTCCCTATTATTAGGAACAGTAATTTCTGGTTGATGGCTGATATTATGGCAAAATGCAAAGGGATTTGCATCACCCAGGATTGTGATCTCTGCACCATTATGTGGGAACTTGATACATTGATGGTAGGTAGATGGAACGGCTTGCATGGCATGTATCCAAGGTCTTCCTAATAATAGATTATATGGCAGCGGAAGGTCCAGAACCTGACAAATTATGTGTTTTACCACAGGGCCCACTCGGATTGGTAGCACCACCGCTCCTTTGGATGAACGCTCTGCATCATCATAGGCCTTGATGGTGATCTTCTTGCGAGGATCCACTGATTCTATTGCATATCCCAATGCTGTGACCAACTGTAGTGTACAAATGTTTAGGCCTGCTCCATTATCTATCAAGACTCGCTTGATCCTGTGTTGGTTGACAAAGCCTTCAATGTGTAGCGAAGCATTATGAGGTTGTTGGAAAGAAGAGTTGTCACTTTCAGAAAAAGTGAGACAAGGTGATGACTTTAGATTTCCAACCATGGCTTGAAAATGGTCCGTGTTCAGGTTTGCAGGGACTGACGCCTCTTGGAGTGCTTGATCCAAGATTGTTTTATGAGATGGCGATAGGCGCAATAGTTCTAAAATGGATATGAGCGCAGGCGTTTTATCTAATTGTTCCACAAGATTATATTGCTTTGGGACGGAGGTGGTGCCCTGTGGAGCTGCCTTGATGGTGACCTTGCCACGACGTGTAACAACATTGCAATTTGAGGTGGGATTTTTGAAGGTTATAGTTGCAATTTGTTCACTGGCATCATACAGGTGATTTACAGTGTAGTTATACGTAGCCTGCGTATAATCAGTGGTATCAGTGCCTCGCCGGGAAGTGGAAGGACCCCTTTGATCTTGTGATGGAAGTGGATCCTTGAACATGAGATGATCATTATTGGTCGTTTTTGGGTCATGTCCTTCAATTTCAATTTCTCCTCGATCAATAAGATCCTGAATGAGATCCTTCAATCGGTGACAATTACTTGTCTTGTGTCCTCGTCCTTGATGGAACTCACAGTGTTCAGTATCTCTCCACCATGCTGGTTTGACCTGAGGTTCATAGTTTGATAGTTTAGGTAGAGTGACCAAATTTTGAGAAATGAGTTGTCGCAATACTATTTCAATGGGTTCCCCTAAGGGAGTGTATGTGCATTTCTATTTTTGCTGACGAGGTCTTGGTTCATCATGAGATGTGATGCGACCTTGATTGGAAGGAACATTTGTGTTATTCTGAGGTGGAGGATTTTGTCCTGCAAACCGAACCACAGGTTGTGCATTTTGGACAGTCCTGGCATCCACAACTCCATCGTTGACGATATTCTTGTTCTTGTTCCAGAAGTTCGGTTTATCGCTATTGAAGCGCGGGCGAGGACCATCTTTTGGTTCATTAAAGATTTTGATGAGTCCTTTCTTGATGAGTGCCCTTTCACATTTTAAACCCTTGGTGATCATATCGTTAAAAGAGTCTGTGTCTTTGACATCCAGGTGAAATTCCATTTCTTCGTTTAAGTTGGAAATGAAAATTTCCACTAGTTCTCGTTCAGGTAACTGAAGAGAACGTCTGCTAGACATTTGGCGCCATCGTTGCAGGAATACTGAGAATAGTTCACCTGGTTTTTGTTTGGTATTGCACAAATCAGCCATGGTGATGTCGCGTTCAATATTATAAGAGTAATGAGATAGGAACTTCTGGATGAGTTCCTCAAATGTTCTAATGCCACTTGGTAGTCGGGAAAACCATGATGTGGTTGTTCCTCCCAAGCTTTGGGGAAAAAGGCGCATTAGGTATGTGTCCTCATAAGCCACTTCAAGACAAGCAGAATGAAATTCTCGGACATGATCATGGGGATCCCCCTTTCCTCTATATTTTTTGAATTTTGGTGTTTCGAACCCACGTGGAAAGGGTGGCATATAAATAATCCTATCAAACGGATAGGGATAGATGTCGTTAAGTGAGAATTGATTGGTCTTAACACCACTATGAAGTTGTTGGGCGAGATTCTCGACTTGTTGCCGCAACATCTCCATTTCATTTGGAGGAGGAGGTGGTGGGTTACCTCGACGGATGTTATATCTGATGTGATTTCTACCTCTTTCCTCCTCATGGCGACTTTGTCTTTCTAATGCTTGTCTTAATTGGGCAAGATCAAAGTCCGAGGGGAGTTTGGCTCCTTCTTGAGCGAGTCTTAAAAAGTGAGCATCCGCATTGCTCCTTAATATTTCATCAAATAATCTGTTAAAATGAGGGTTATGCTGAACCCTTTCGATTGTTGAAGGAGTGGGAGTACTTGGGTTTTCATCATTCACATTTCCTCCAAGTGCTTCTTGAAATTCATTGAGGTTGTCCTCTTCTTCCTCAATTTCTATTTCTCGTTGCCTTGATCGTGATCGGGTTTGAGCCATTTTGTTTGCAAGTTTGTTTTGAAGTTGATTGAAGATGATGATGAGTTGGTGATGAAATGAAAGATTGATGGTTGGTGGATTGTAGATCTCTAGCACTCTAAAGGTAAATGTAACCAGAATTCTTTCTTTGAATTGCTTGTTTGTTTTGATGATTTTGGATGTGATAAGGTGTAGAGAAATCTGAGATGTGTTACAGATTTTGACTACCTAGTAATGAGAGGATTCACTCATGAACTAGTTTTAACCTGCATGGATGTGTCTCTTAGGATGAGCTTATCCTAGATGTAGAAACAATCTAAAAGTGATGTGATGTGTTTGATTTCAAGCAATATCTAAAAAGGAATCATGGGACAAGAACCTCTTAATGTTTTGAGAGTTGGGATGGATTGATGATGAAGTGATGATGTATGAGTGGGATGATGGATGAAAATGTTTTCAACTTTCAATAAAAACTTTGTGTCACAAATGGGACAAACTCTTCTTCTTCCCTTTCAGACGTTGGTGGCACTTCTCGAGCTGTGTTGTAGGTGATACAGATGTTTGGGAAGAAATTGGGATTAATCTTTCCTCCTTGATTTTTGTGATAACTCAGAGCTCTATATTGCATAAAAGCTCTGCGGTTCAATGATTCTGAATCAAACTCGTTTGTTTTACCTTGAAGGTATAGACGTATGCGATGTAGAAAGACTCTATGGGAGACAAAGATTTGTCGATTGATATAGAAGAATTTCCTCCTTTTGATTAAAGCCTTTGAGCTTAGTGGTCTCCTTTTCAAGGTGATACTCTGATGACACTTCTTCTTTCGCAAGATGTGAAGAATGGTCATAAATTTTTGACTCTTTGTTTGTTTGCACTTTGTTTTTGGTATTTTTGGTTGTGTTGACAGATGTTGGATGAATACTTTGTTTTTGGGATTGATTTTCTGATTTTTCTTTGACAAGAAAACAAAGCAAGCACACAAACACAAGATTGTAGCCTCAAAGGCACAAATGAGTATGGGTCTAGATCAACCCAATTCTTGGACTTGTTTTTGACCCTTCCTTTAGATATATTTTAAGGTGTATTTCCAAAGCCTGAAGTCGGCTCAATTCGCACTAGGTCTGTAAAACGAACACACTTCAAACACTTTTTATCCCTAAGGTCAAATGGCCAGTTGTGATAAATTTAGCCCACATCTTGATATTTCTTCGACTTTGGTACTACATACCTTATGAATCCCGCCGTGGCAGGTAAGGATGTGATATACTAAGTCTTGCACGAGCATAACAAATAGATGATCCCTATGATGGGGGAGTCACCACTTTTATCAAGCCACAAGTGACTTTTCAAAAAGCTATGTTTCTACTCAAGGAAATATGTATGGTGAGTATCTTGGGAGCAAAACCTTCTATGCTCTTGCACTAAATTATACCTCAAATATCCTCAATCAATAGAACAGGTGGGCTACTACTTAAAGGTGTTTAGTCATGTTCGATGGCTTTGGACATAAGTTCATTCTGCAGTGACTCACTTAAGAGCCTTGTAACTGGTGGTGGGGCCCATTTGTCCTTTCGGCCAGTTACACTGTAGGAACAGCTATACCCAAGGCTACAGCTTTCGCTCTCACCTAATTTCTATAGCGGCTCGAAGGATTTACCGCTCGAGGTCGTTCCCAAGAGTATCGATCTCTTGGCAGGCCTCTCTTAAAAAGATAAAATTTGAGCGTTACTAACACTTTTCTCTTGCACCTAGGACCACGAGAGCCAAGGGAGAGGATAGTGTGTGTTAGAGGTAGGACCACTCGACCAACTCTTTTGCACAAGTGTGCCAAACACAAAATTCACTTGTTCCTTTTAATTTGTCATCGCAATGATTTTCTATCTATTTGGAGATGTTGCTCCAACAATCATGGTGTTCTTTTTAATTTTCAAAGGCAATTGTTGGAGTAAACTAGAATTTGAAAATCCTGGTCAACTTAATGAAAAACACGTTTGCATGAAGTAAAATTGCTTTAAAAATGAGACAAGTTGATTGTGAATTTTATTTGCACCAAAAATGGAAGTGTGGATTGTAAGTTTTATCTTGATGCAAGAAATAAAATTTGCCTTGTTGATTTTAAGCACCAAAAGAATTTGTTCCTAACTTTGCAACAAAAAAATTTGCGTGTTTGTTTTTGTGATTCTTTTTAACTTTGAACAAGTGTGATTCTTTTTAGAGCTCCAAACGAAAGATATGGTTCTTTTTAAAACTCCAAATGAAAGTGTAGTTGATTTTAACCCAAAAGGAAAATGAATTTATTTTATCCTAACTTGAAAGACAAAGTTAGCAATATGAACAAATTTATTTCCTAAGCTAAAATTGCTAAAAATAATGCTATTGTAGGGGTTAGTTAAAACCTGCACAAAAGATAATTAGTTAGAAAAATCTGCATGTTTTGGTGGGCTTCTACAAGCCTAAAATTTTTGGTTTTCGGTTACAAGGAATTTTCTTACAACTCTTTGTTACAATAGCTCTACTCTGTGTGAAAACAGAAGTGCTATTTAACATGAAAGAGCAACATTATAGACAATAGCGTTAAAGTATCAATTTGCGAAGGTGCTAAATTGAGAAGAAAAATGCAAGAGAATGACCTGTGTGTCAATTAAAACATTCAAAAGTTAGTAGTCTTCAAAATGATTGCTCTTTGATTCACGTCGGGTTCACCAAATGATGTCATGGAAATGGGGACAAGGCAACAACAAAGTTCAATGTTAATAAGTTAGTTTCAACCATAAAAACAAAACAAAGAACTAAAAACCATTCCAAACATATCAAGAGAGATTTCAAAAAGCATGAAAGAAGTTTAACAAAATAAAAGAAAGGAGAAGAGCCTCCCTAAGATGCTTCCATGATGCCTTTTGATGCTTCTCCCTTGTTTCTCTCCTCTCCAAGTCCCAAATGAGTGTAGCTCTCAGCTTTTAGCACTAGCCATGGATGCCATATGGAGATTCAAGATGGTTGAATATGATAAGCAAATACTATGCAAGAGTAGATAGTGATGCTATGAAAAAAGCTCTATGCTAATGCCAGTATAACAACAATACTCTAAAATGCTTCTCTTTGCTTGAGGAGAAGGGTTCTATTTATAGAAGAAATGGGGAAATGAAGGGTTAAGATTGAATGGTTTAATCAAGGGCCAAGTTTGAAAGTTGGAGATCCATGTGCACAATTGGCACCAATAAAATGGTGACAAGTGTCAACATAGGATTGGGTTGAGAGAAGAGGTTGGAGGCATTAAAGGCCTGAGAAGACCTCATGGTTATCTAGAAGGTAAGGGTCAAGTCTAAATTAAGATTACCCATTGGATTAAGAGTTAATCCAAGGATAAACCTTTGTGCAAATGATTAAGAGATAATCATGGTCAAAGCATTAAAGGCTTGATGAGACCTTTGGGTTGGGTAGAGGTTGAGTCAAAACAAATGTTTTAACCATGTGGGAGGGTTTGAGGTAACCATTAATGGTTATTGGAGACTTTGGGGATTAAGTGGTTGAAGGTTGAAAGCCTTCAATGGTTATCAAAGACTTTGAGGGTTAATTTGTTGAACACACAAAGCATTAATTGCTTTTCAAAGACTTTGGAGTCTTTGAGAAGTGACTCCAATTTGCTTAGGAATGTGACAATATTTAGGGGATGGATTAGGCTAATTAGGAAGGGTTTAGAAGAATCTAGAAGGGGTTTAGGCATACAAGTGGATTTTGTAGGAAAATGCAAGTGGGAGAAATTTTGGTATTTTAAATTAAAATAAAATCATTTATTTCAATTAAATGGTGTAATTTGCATTTGGATAAATATTCAAATAAATATTAATTTATTTAAATGAGAAAAATGAAGATAAAGCATTAAAATGCTTGAAGACTTTGAGGGAAACCATTAAAGGCTTGAAGACTTTAAGGAAAACCATTAAAGTCTTAAGAAGATTATAGAAGGAAGCCATCAAGTTTGAAGACTTTAAAGCCATCAAGTTTGAATACTTTAAGGGAAACCATTAAAGGTTTCAAGTGGGTGAGGATAAATAGGATTTTAAATAAATAATTTATTTAAAATAGTTGTGCAACTTGCTTTTGTAGGAAAATACAAGTGGGTGGAGGATAAAGGTGATTTAAATAAATTATTTATTTAAAATAATTGTGCAACTTGTATTTGTAGGAAAATGCAAGTGGGTGGAGGATAAAGGTGATTTAAATAAATGATTTATTTATTTAAATGTGAGAGGTGGGATTTTGGGGGATTTAAATAAATATTAATTTATTTAAATGTGAGAGGTGGGATTTTGGGGGATTTAAATAAATATTAATTTATTTAAATGTGAGAGAAGATTTAATTAAACAAATATGATTTATTTATTTAATTAATGGTATGAATTTGGTTAAGTGAATTAAATCAAATAAATTGAATAATTTATTTAATTAATAGGAGAAGAGGGTTAAGATGAATTAATTAAATATTAATTTAATTAATTATTAATTGATGGTTAAATAATCAAATAAATACTAAGTATTCATTTAATTAAGTGGACAGATTTATGTGACTACACTATCTATTGTGATAATACAACAAAAATTGATATATCTAAGAATCCGATACTACATTCTAAAATGAAACATGTTTCTATCAAATTGAATTTTTTGAAAGAGAATGTTGAAGCAAAAGAAGTAAAATATGTTTATGTGAATACTAAAGAACAACTTGCAGATATTTTTACTAAGCCTTTGCCTAAGGAAAATTTTGAATATCTCAAAGATCAGCTTGGGGTTATGACCCCACCGATAGAGACTTAGACAGTTGATGTTTGTCATTAACAAATAGAACTAACAGAAAAATCTTTTATTTCTGGCTTTTATGAGGAGAGCTACTTCTTAGGGGGAGTAGTTGGTATTTTGTAATGAGTTGGTATTTTGTATTTGAACCTGGTTTTTGTATTGATTTGGCATTTGATGTCAAAGGGGGAAAGATTGATATGGAAAAAACACATTATCTTTTTCTTTTGGGAGAGATTATTCCTAGGGGGAGAGATATTATGATTTCTGGTTATAATCTCTTTTGGGAGATTGTTGGTTTTTGGTTTTTGGCATTTTTGTTTTGGCACTTTGATGGTTTTTCCATCTTGTGTTGCCATCAATGCCAAAGGGGGAGATTGTTGGTATTTTGGATATATTGATATAGTTTTGTAATTGATGTCAACACTTATCAACATTGGTCAACCTATCAGCACTTGGAGAATTGGTTATGTTCACTAGCAAGCAAGTGACTTATGCACAGTCACCGGTATTTGGTTCACTGGCAGGATATATTGTTCACTGGCACTTAGAATCACATGGAGAATACTTGGTTATGTCAAAGACATTGTTTGGACACTTTATCTTGGTGATTTGTTCATTGGTATATTTGAGTTTACATATTTGCTGAAATAGGTCCAGGTTATACATCAGCAGGCTTATCTATTCTAGATTAGCATGGCGCATCATAGAGATGATTTGTTATTATTGTAAATGCATTGAGCTAACATCATGCATCAGATATTGCTTCTTTGTAATTGATTTTATTGTAATATCTTTTAGTGAGCCGACCTACTCAATTGGTCTTAGGTTAAGGTATAAATGTAAGATCTCATTTGTGAGATTGATGTGGGAATGCGAAAAGGATTGTAATAAGGTATATGCGAGAATAAGAAGAACTATACATGTAGACATCATTTGAAGATCGAAGGAAGGTTTTTGTGAAGACATATTAGAGCTAAACCAGTACTGAATCTAGCATACAGAGATTCTATTTTGAGCAGTACATTATCATTGGATTTAATCATCCAATTGTAGTCAGTGTGACTACCATTTGTGATTGAGTAGTGAGCTCTAGGTGCTTGGCCTTTCTGCATGTGCAGACCCCTTATTGTATACACATACTATCTGTAGTAGTATCATCTGATTGTAGGTAAGGTTTCCCACCATGGTTTTTCCCTTACAGGGTTTCCACGTACAAATATTGGTGTTATGTGTTGTGGATGTTACTGTCTTTCTGTTTCATGCATTAATCTCTATCGGTACTGCAATTAACTGATAAATTGTCTACCGGCATTAAGTTTTGGTTAAGTTAATTTTGTTTGAATTCTTTGGACAACTGATTCACCCCCCCCTCTTAGTTGCCTCCGGGACCTAACAAAATGATCACCGATAAGTAAGGACTCTTGACTGATGTGCAAGACAGGTGTGTAGAGAGGAGTGTTGAGGTGTCATATTGATGTCAACCATTATGAAGGAAGAAGGATGCAAGTTGATAAACAAGGTGTGTTGCTGGTACACATGGATGTTGGTCATTTGGAGGAATTGATTATGTATTGCATTGATG
Source organism: Cryptomeria japonica (assembly GCF_030272615.1). Classification (NCBI taxonomy): domain Eukaryota; kingdom Viridiplantae; phylum Streptophyta; class Pinopsida; order Cupressales; family Cupressaceae; genus Cryptomeria; species Cryptomeria japonica. Next base: position 924,942,943 of record NC_081407.1, read on the forward strand.
TTTTGTCATTGATGCCAACACTAGTTGTTTGGATGCTTTACCGACACACTTCTAGTCCTGGTAGGTTGAGTAGTTTCTGGTTGGTTTGGATGTGACATGATCTAGTATGCTCCAGTATAGTTTAGTTATGGAATTGACTTATTCATGATACTCATGTTCATATTCAGTAAGTTGGTTTTGGTCTGGTGATCAGATTTTATCCTATTTTCTTGGAAGATTGGCTTGTGGTTCCGATGAGGGTTTCACTGGTAGAGATTTTGTTGAAGATCTTTGATGATATGCATAAGTGGTGTTGGTGCATCTTTTGGTGAAGTTTTAGGATACTTATGGTGATCATCTTTGAGACTTGGTGGATGGAGATCATTTATTTAGCATGTTGACCTATATTGGGGCCTGGTTGATTTAGGTTATGGACCGACTTAATGTAACATGTGGATTGGGCCTCTCGATGTGTTTCTGGGATGTCTTATGTGTTGGATATATTTATTTGGTCTAAGGCTGACATGTTTTGTAATTATGTAATTGGTTTATTGTCTGGTGGCTGACCTGATTGTTTATGGTCAAGGGTTTGTATATATATGATGTAAGATCTCATTGTAGATAATTATGGTATAGGATCAAGGTATAAGGTCAGGGAATGGGATATAGATATGTAATGTGCAAATAATGTAATATGATTCAGGCAGAGGATTTGGTCAATCATTGGAGATCAAATTCGGTTTATGTAAGAGGATTTAGTCCTTCTGTATAGAGCTTAATCGAAACTATACTCAGGCATAGGAGATGCTATCTTTGCAATTCAAACACTTCTCTGAATTATAATCTAGATTTCTATGTAGTTAGTGAGACTCCTTTTGTGATGGACAATGCACTCTAGGCTATTGGCCTTCTTGAAAGTGTAGGTCCCTCAATTGTAATTCACATACTTACTGCAAAAGTATTATCTGATTGTGGGGAGGCTTCCCACCATGGTTTTTCCCTTTACCAGGTTTTCCACGTATAAATATTGGTGTCATGTGGATGGTATTTATTCTGTGATTATTGTTTATGCTTAATTGGTTTAACTGTTATTCTGGTATTTGGCTTAAGCATTCCGATATTAATGTTTTGGGTTCTGGTATTAAAGTTTTAATTGCTAAATGTTCTAGTAATCTATGACAATTGATTCACCCCCCTCTCTCAGTTGTCTTCCGGTTATTTGAACTATCTAACAATGGAATGCATTACCTATCGGTAAACAAGTTCATTGGTAAGAAAACAAAGGGTAACATGGATGTGATCACCAGTATACAAAGAGAAGTGTAATGCAACTGGTAAATGGAATTAGTGGATGGACCAGTGTGTTTGATGGTAGAACAACCTTATCCATTGACAAAGAAGTGGTTGGCAGGTATGAAGGTCCACTAGTGAGGTTAGGTTATACTAGTAATGTGAGTTGAACTGGTAGTGTGTCTTGGTTGGTGAATGATGCAAAATTGACTTAGCAATCTGAGCAGAGGTGGATGTCAACAAGGATGACATGTGGCGAGCATGTAGAGGTCGGTGAAGTAGTCATCAACTTGGTAGGAGATGAGTAGGTCAGCATTAATGGAGAACCCACAAATCACAGGTCGATGGCAGAATGTTGCAGCTCGAGGAAGATAAAGAAGCAAGATGATTAATCTGATCCTGCAGGACAATTTGTCCTTGTACTCATTGGTTGAAGGAAACAACTAAAGTATTAATGGTGATGTACTGAGAAAGACCGAAAAACCTATTGTAGATGTCTAAAAATAGAAAATGCACATTAGAAGGTGAGGATATGGTGGTGCTGATTGATGTGATGCAGATCATCATTCTAGAAAAGTAGATCTGATTAGATTTGATGCTGATTGAGTTGGTGAAGGAAAACCCTAGTGCGCCACCATTTGAATATTGGTTTTGGCAAGAATCCTCAGACATAAATATGTGAAATCAAGACTAAATATTATTAATGTTGGATGCGAGTTGTGAGAGAAAAGAGAGCTTGAGAAAGAAGAGAGACAATTTTATTAAGAGTTCCTTCACAAAGAGACAGAGTGTGGTGTTAGTAGACAACATCGGTAAGAGGTCTTTACCAATAGTGATAGAGTAACCGTAAAATTGTTATAGTTTTTGTTGGCATTACACACTCCAATGAGAAATTGTAGGTGATTGAAGGTATTGTCGTTGATGGCAACCTTGCAATCCTATGGCACTGGCAAACATCAACACCAACAGACTCTACACTGGCAAATAGTTTACCAGCAACAACAAAGATGATTACCGACACCCTGGCCAACAAGATTTTTTTTATTGCATTATGTATTTATTTGTAATATCTTTTTGTAAGCCAACAAGGCGAATTATAATAAGACTCATATATAAGTATGAGATCTTGTAGATTAGTTGTAGATGAGAACATGGGAAGATTATTGCAGAAGTAATGTGTGAATATTAAAGAGATTTTGGAATAAGGTTTATGGTTATTGTATGAGCTTAAACTAGTACTGAACCTAGCATAGTAGATGATGAACTAAAGTAGTACATTATATTGGATTTTCATAATCCATTTTGTATGTCAGTGAAACTTCCTTTTTTAATTAAGCAGTGAGCTTTAGGTAGTTGGCCTTCCTGCATGTGCGGGCCCCTATTGTAAGTAATATCCATTCATTGGCCAGTGAGTGAATATTGTGGGTCACAAATCCCACTGAGGTTTTTCCCACACTAGGTTTCCTTGTTAAAAATCTTGTGTTATGGTGTACTTTCTATATTGTGCTTATTGTTCTTATTTACTGCATTAATTCTTGTTTATCGGTACACAATTTTGGAATGCAAGTTGTTTAATAAGATCAGAAAATATGCTAACTGGTTAGATACTGATTCACCCCCCCTCTCAGTATCTTTAGGAATCCTAACAATTGGTATCAGAGCCTGGTCCTCTTTTTTCAAAATCCTAAAAACTTGAGGGAGATTCTGACATCAGTACAGATGGATAACTTAAGAAAGCAATTGGAAACAACTCTTGTAGATTATGATGTAGAAAAGTTGAATAATATCAAACTTGAAGATGATTTGAAGGCTGCATAGGAAATCATTCAAGGACTTTAGGAGAATCTTACTATTTCTAGAAGCAAAAGAAGAGAACTTCATGAGAAGATATAGAATGATGATGATGAAAAGGAAACTCTTAATGATCTTGTAAGAAAGATGAAGCAAGAAAACATGACCTTGAGGAATGAGATGCAAGATATGACTATGAGATTTTGTAAAGACATTGAAGACAGAAAGAAGAATGAAGATGACTTGGCTAGGAGAATCAATGATGCTGGAAATGAAAATCTAAGACTTAGTCATGAAAATGATATGTTAAAGATAGATCTGATTCACTTGGAACATGATAAAACTAAACTCATGAGATAGAAAGATTTCTTGGAAAATGAGTTGGCTACTGCAAATCAGCATAAAGAGAAATTCAAGAAAAGTTCAGAAGAACTTGATGATGTGCTGAAAAATCAGAAACCTAATGGACTTGGCTTTGAAGTTGGTGAAAGCTCCGGTACTGCAAACAATCATGATCACAGTAAACCAGTAAGACTGTTGGCATTATGTGAACCGGTATGAAGACATAATGATATTGTATGTTGTCATTGATGTCAATATGTGATATGATGTGAACCGGCATATGTGTGAATCGATATATATGCCAAAGTGAAGTGGTATATTTGTTCAAGGTGAACCGACATGTAGTTATGGGAACTTACACATGGAAGCATTGTATGACTACTGATTGGTAGGTAGTTTCCACTTTAGGATTTCCAGTTGGAGTACCTCAAGCCTGTGTGACTCACTTGATGATCTTTGTGTGATGAGTTAGCAATATAATAGAGAACATATCTTTTTGCCACGTAAGCCCTGCGCATGTGAAGGATCTTGCATGAAGAAGACTATCCCTATCCACGTTGGGAACGTGCAAAGTTTGTCAAACGGTGATAACGTGTGATGGGTTATTAGCCGCCATGAAATCAGTGGATAATGGACAATGGAGAATGTCTTGAGATCGATTCAAGATTGTTGCATTTAATGCAGTATGATTCAACAGTCAGGATTGAACCGTTTGAATTGCTTAACCTAATAGGTTTAGGGTTTAGGGTTTTTGCTACCAACTTGTCTATTTCCTATAAGGTTGATGTTGTGTTTCTTTCTAAAGTTGTTGGCAAAAGTTGTATGTGTGTATCCAAGGGAAGTGATACGTGATTCTTTCCAGACCAAAGGAGAGAAGAGATACCTGCAAAGTGAATGTGCAGAAGGTGAAGAGGAGCCAAAACAGATCTGCATTAGCATTGAGTGTTGTTACTAGATCATTGTAATTCCTGTTGATCTTTAACCACCTCAACAATTGTGAAATCCCTTAACAGGGTAGCCTTAACCGGCTTGATACAAATCCTTTAACAGGGTAACTTGAAGTTATTGAGTTCTGGGAAGCTATAGAGCTCTGGAGATCCTTTAGCTATTGAGTTCTTGAAATCCTCTAACACGGTAACCCTAATCAGGTTTAACCCTTAACCGAGTATTATAGCCATCCCTTAACCGGGTGATCCCTAACAGGATCGGTTCCTAGCAGAACCTATTGTAATGTCTTTAACCGGACAAGGCTCCTCAGACTTCTAAAGAGTTTAAAAGTAGCTTGTGGGTATTCATCCCCACCGTGGTTTTTCCTAGTTGGGTTTCCACATGAAAAATATGTGTCATGTGCAATGCTTTTATCTTGTGATGCTTTGTTATTACCTATTAAGCATATGATGGTTCCATGTTTTATGCCTGTCTATAAAACATATTGAACTAACTATTGTGAAGATCTGATGATAGTTTACCTATTCATGCATGAGGGTGTAATGGTACTATAGTATTGAGCTAGGAGGAAAGCTAAGTGAGTAATTGGTTTATGATTGTTTTAGTTGTTTTGGGTCTTATCGGTTGCACTCCGTTTCAACTAGTGTCACTGCTTGCCAGTCATTTGGAGTATTTGTTGTCAAACCAGTTTTGGATTGTATTTTTTCTATACTGATTCACTCCCCCTCTTAGTATCGGTTTGGTACTATTCATTCATCATTGAGTTATCAATTGGTATCAGAGCACTCTAGGTCCTCTGTGTTGTAAGCTTAACCGCTTGAGGTAAAGATCCCAGTTAAATGATGAAGAGGGAGGGTCCAAAGTTTAACAGGGAAAATTTTGGTATATGGAAAGATAGGATGAAGATATTCATTAGAAGCATGGGTGCTCAACACTGGAGTTATGTTGAGAATGTCTATGTTGTCCCTACCAGTGCTCTCACCGATGACCAAAAGAGAGAGATACAAGAAAATGGGCAAGTCATGGAAGACCTTATTAGTAGTCTATCTGACATTGAGTTTATTGATGTTCAGGACAAGGTAAATCCCAAAGAGGTATGGGATTCTCTTGAAAATATCTATGGTGGCGATGAACATGTAAAACAAGCTAAGGAAGAAAGCCTAAGAGGGAAGTTTGAAGATATGCGGATGGTTGAAGGTGAGACCATCCAGCAGTATAGAATAAGAATCAAAACAGTTGTTGGAGAAATCAAGAGTGTAGGTGGTAAAATAGAAGATTCCACTGTGGTAAGCAAAGTCTTGAGATCCCTACTCCCGGTCTATGCAATAAGGGTTGCTGCTATTCTGGAGCTGAGATCAATAGATAAGACTAAGGTATCCTTGGACTCCATCATAGCCAAGTTGACAGCCTATGAGCTAAATAGTTTTGATGGCAGTGTTCAAAAGACTGAATCAACTTTTAAAGCCTCTGTTATACCATCCAGAAAAGGAAAAGAGGCTAACACCAGTGGTGAACCTAGACAAAGTAGAGAAATGGATGATGAGGAGATTCTGATGGTATTTGAAGCTCTCCTTGCCAGGAAGCTTCCTAAAGGAACCGGTAAATACAAAGGTAAGCTACCTTTGAAATGCTTTACTTGTAACTAGATAGGACATATTGCTATAAATTGTCCTAATGGCGGCAACAAGGACAAACCAGAAAGGTTCAAGAAATTCAAAGGAGGAAACCATAGAAACTGTTTTGTGGCAGTTGATGAAGGTGTCACAGATGAAGAATCAGAGGATGAAGAAAATGAAGATATTATATTTGTTGCTGTCAAAGAAGATGTGTCAGACAAGAAGGCTCTTGTCTCCTAGTTTGATAATTCCAATGAGTGGATCATTGACAGTGGTTGTTCTCACCATATGACTGGTGATCGGAGCAAGTTTCTATCCTTGGAGGAGTATGATGGAGGTGTGGTTTGCTTTGGAAATGGTGCACCATGCATGGTCAAAGGCAGAGGGTCCATCTCTTTGAATGGAAAGAGCAGTGCTGACAATGTGTATTGGGTTGATGGTCTCAAACACAACCTTCTAAGTGTTGCCCAGCTGAATGACAGTGGCCTCACTTTGGAATTCAAGAATGGAGTTTGCAAAATCAAAGGAAAAGATGGTGAATTGGTGGCCACCGACATGCAGACCAAAGGTAACCTATTTCATCTGAATGCAAATATAAGTACATGTCTTAGACTAGGTTTGATGATAGCTAGAAATGGCATAGGAGACTCTGCCATGTAAACTTTGATATTATTATGAAGGCTAGTAAGATCAAGGCAGTTAGAGGGTTGTCGGTGCTAAGAAAACCGGATAATACCTTGTGCAGAGAGTGTCAGTTGGGGAAAATGTCTTCCTCAACCTTTAAAGGTAAATCTTTCACTGCTGACAACTTGCTTGATCTTGTGCATACTGATTTATGTGGTCCTATGAAAACTAGAAGTGTGCAGGGTGATAGGTACTTCATGATTCTCACTGATGACTGCTCAAGAATGATGTGGGTCACATTCTTGAAAGAAAATTCTGAAGCCTTTGTGAAGTTCAAAGTTTTCAGAGCATTAGTGGAGAAGGAAAGCAGTAAAAGGATCAAGTGTCACAGAACTGATCAAGGAGGGGAATTCACTTCCGGTGAATTCAACAAGTATTGTGAAGAATTTGGCATCAAGAGGCAACTGTTTGCCCCCCGGACTCCACAACAGAATGGCCTAGCAGAGAGGAATAATGGGACTATGGTTGAAGCATCTAGAACCATATTGATTCAAGGAAAGGTAGCTCACACCTTTTGGAGAGAAGCAGTGAGCACTATAGTCTACACAATGAACCGAGTACTCATCAAGAAAGGTAAGGACAAAACTCCTTATGAGTATTGGGCCAGTAAGACACTTGTGGTTAGCTACTTTAGGGTATTTGGTAGCAAATGTTACATCAAGAGGAGTGAACATCAGGGCAAATTTGAAGCTAAATGCGATGAGGGAATATTCTTAGGATATTCCACCAAGACTAAAGCTCTCAAGTGTTACAACAATAGGACTTAGAGAATTATGGAAAGTATCAATGTAAGAGTTGATGAATCCTTTGAGAAAACTTAGGAAACCGACAGTGAGCAAGCTATAAATGAACTGGTTGCAACCTTCTAGGAACTGGTTGTCAGTCAACCAAGTACCAATAACAGTGTTCCTAAACTGGTGAATTTTGATACTGATGAAGATGAGGATGAAGAGGAAAAGCAAGAAGAACCAGTCAAGACCATTCCTCGGTATGTCAAGATGAATCATGATCCTAAGAAAATCATAGGAGATAAGGATGCAAGAATCCTTACAAGAAGAAATATAAGAGAAAACTCATGTATGATCTCTAAATTTGAGCCTAAATCATTCAAAGAGGCTCATAAAGTTGAAGACTGGATCAAGCCAATGGAAGAGGAAGTTGACCAAATAGAGAAAAATGGTACATGGTCCTTGGTACCCAGACTAGAGCATAGAAATGTCATTGGCACCAAATGGGTGTTCAAAAATAAGCTAAATGAGGATGGCACAATGATTAGGAATAAAGCCAGATTGGTGTGCAAAGGATATGCTCAAGAAGAAGGAGAAGACTATGGAGAAACCTTTGCTCCTGTAGCCAGATTGGAAGGAGTTCTTATGCTTCTTGCATATGCAACTTTTAAAGGCTTCAAAGTATATCAAATGGATATAAAATCTGCATTCCTAAATGGTGTACTTGAAGAGGAGGTGTATATTGAGCAATCAAATGGGTTTTCCCTATTTGAAGATAGTGACATGGCATGTAGGCTACATAAAGCCTTATATGGTCTAAAGCAAGCACCTAGGGCATGGTATGAACACCTACATTCCCATCTTGTGAAGATTGGATTTGAGAGAACAAGTGAAGATAGCAATATCTACTTGAAGTTGGAAGGAGATTAGATCCTAATCTGTGAGGTTTTTGTTGATGAAATTATCTTTGGTGGAGATGACAAGATGAGTCATGAGTTTGCTGATGAGATGAAGAAAGAGTTTGAGATGTCACTCATAGGGGAGATTAAGTTCTTCATTGGACTATAGATCTAGTAGATGAAAAATGGAATCTTTATCACTCAGTCCAAATATGTCAAAGAGGTGTTGAATACCTTTGGCATGGAAGATAGCAAACTAGTTGGTACACCGATGGTGACCGGTTGCAAATTGTCAAAAGAAGATGATTCTGCACTGGTTGATGAGAAGGAATACTGATCAATTATTGGTAAGTTGCATTATGTAGTGCATAGTAGACCGGATATTGCACATGCAGTTGGAATTACTACAAGGTTCTAGAAAAGTCCAAGAGAATCCTACTTGGTTGCAGTCAAGCAGATTCTTAGGTATCTAAAGGGAACAATTGACTATGGATTGTGGTACCCATACAACAATGATTTCATTCTAAAAGTATTCACAGATGCTGATTAGGCAGGTAATGTGGATGACCGGAAAAGCACAACCGGTGGTGCATTCTTTCTCGGTGGTAGATTGGTCTCATGGATGAGTAAAAAGGAGAGTTGTATCTCTTAGTCTATAGCAGAAGCAGAGTATGTTGCAGCTTTCATGAACTGCACTCAAACAATCTGGATGAAGCATTTTTTAAATGGCTTCAAAATCCCTATATCTGAACTGGTAAGTATATTCAGTGATAACACAAGTGCTATCAATATTTCAAAGAATCCAGTTTTACAATCTAGAACCAAGCATTTTGAGCTTAAGTATCATTTCTTGAGGGAAAAGGTTCAGAATAAAGAGATTGCACTGGAACATGTTTCCAGTAAGGAGTAGTTAGCAAACATATTCACCAAGCCTCTCCCAAAGACTACATTTGTGCATTTAAGAGGTGAATTGGGGGTACTACCCCTTCAAGAGGTGAACTAAAAGTATTTGTTCCACATCAGCCAGGTATTGCATAGTCAAATTTTTGTTGATTGATGTGTTGAAGGATGCTACTCCTCAGGGGGAGCAGCATAATGGAATAGGGATGCTTGTGCCTCCACATTGGCATTGTTGTTAAAGGGGGAGAAGGAGTGAAGCGGAAAGATATCTGCAGAAAATGGGGAAGACAATGTGAAGCGGAGAGATATCTTTGTATATTGCCATCAATGCCAAAGGGGGAGATTGTTGGCATTATGTGAACCGGTATGAGGATATAATGATATTGTATGTTGTCATTGATGTCAATATGTGATATGATGTGAACCGGCATATGTGATATGTGAGAAGAGAGAACCGACATATGTGTGAACCGGTATATATGCCAAAGTGAAGTGGTATATTTGTTCAAGGTGAACCGACATGTAGCTATGGGAACCGACACATGAAAGCATTGTATGACTACTGGTTGGTAGGTAGTTTCCACTTCAGGATTTCTAGTTGGAGTACCTAAAGCCTGTGTGACTCAATCGGTGATCTTTGTGTGATGAGTTAGTAGTATAATGGAGAACAGATCGTGTTGCCATGTAAGCCCTGTGCGCGTGAAGGATCTTGCATGAAAAAGACTATCCCTATCCACCTTGGGAATGTGCGAAGTTTGTCAAACGGTGATAACATGTGATGGGTTATCAGCTGCCATGAAATCGGTGGATAATGGATGATGGAGAATGTCTTGACATCGATTCAAGATTGTTGCATTTAATGTATTATGATTCAATGGTTAGGATTGAACCATTTGAATTGCTTAACCTAACAGGTTTAGGGTTTAGGGTTTTTGCTACTGACCTGTCTGTTTCCTATAAGGTTGATGCTGTGTTTCTTTCTAAAGTTGTTGGCAAAAGTTGTATGTGTGTATCCAAGGGAAGTGATACATAATTCTTGCCAGACCAAAGGAGAGAAGAGATAACTGCAAAGTGAATGTGCAGAAGGTGAAGAGGAGCCAAAATGGATCTGCATTAGCATTGAGTGTTGTCACCAGATCATTGTAATTCCTGTTGATCTTTAACCACCTCAACAATTATGAAATCCCTTAATAGGGTAGCCTTAACCAGCTTGATACAAATCCTTTAACAGGGTAACTCGAAGTTATTGAGTTCTGGGAAGCTATAGAGCTCTGGAGATCCTTTAGCTATTGAGTTCTTGGAATCCTCTAACAAGGTAACCCTAACCGGGTTTAACCCTTAACCGGGTGTTATAGCCATCCCTTAACCGGGTGATCCCTAACAGGGTTGGTTCCTAGCAAAACCTATTGTAATGTCTTTAACCAGACATGGCTCCTAACAGAGTGGACTTATAAAGAGTTCAAAAGCAGCTTGTGGGTATTCATCCTGACCATGGTTTTTCCCAGTTGGGTTTCCACGTGAAAAATATGTGTGTCATGTGTGATGCTTTTATCTTGTGGTTCTTTGTTATTACCTGTTAAGCATATGATGGTTTTGTGTTTTATGTGTGTCTATAAAACATATTGAACTAACTATTGTGAAGATCTGATGATAGTTTACCTGTTCATGCATGAGGGTGTAATGGTACTATAGTATTGAGCTAAGAGGAAATCTAAGTGAGTAACCAGTTTATGATTGTTTTAGTTGTTCTGGGTCTTACCGGTTGCACTTTGTTTCAACCAGTGTCACTGCTTGCTAGTCATTTGGAGTATTTACTATCAAACCAGTTTTGGATTGTATTTTGTCTGTACTGATTCACGCCCCCTCTCAGTACCAGTTTGGTACTATTCATTCATCATTGAGTTATCAAAGACAACCTAATGCCTACAAATTTAATGGGAAATGCTTTAACTGCAACAAGTATGGTCATAGAGAAAAATAGTGTAGACCTAGAAACTATCAGAACACTAGTGCACCCACCAGTAAATGTTCTAAATGCAACAAAATTGGTCATAATTCAGAAAATTGCAGAATGAATGTAATATGTTATGTTTGTGGAAGATTTGGACACTTATTTAACCAATGCAGAACACATACCGGTATAGGATATGGAAAAGCTATTCAGTAAAATAATGTGACTTGTTATGCTTGTAACAAGATTGGACATATTGCAAAATTCTGTAGAAGTGAGGCATCACCGACAAATAACAAAGGACCCAGTTTGAAAGGTAAAGAGAAGGTTGATGAAGTAAAGCAAGAATTTTCTAAACAATGGATTAGAAAGACAGATCAGAATGTTGATGAGGCTATTCCTTCACCGGTAGAACATAGTATCACTCCACCGACAGGAGATTCTTCATCTAACTGAAAAGAAATCCCTTGGGGGTATAGCAACTAACTAAAAATCATGCTAGTTTACCCTCAGTTTATGGTAAGAAGATGAAATGCTTCTTTATCAGCAGATGAGTTAAGTTTTCACTTAACTGATAGACATTTATTACTGTAGTTGAAGGAAATGATATTATAAAGCAAGTGTTTTTCACTCTTTTTCACTCACCAAGCATTCAAATTTCCTAAGAGCCCAAAAAACCCGAGCGAAGGCATCCACAGTGAGAAGTGAAGCAAAATATATCAAGCATTCATACCTAAAGGTAGATTAAGGTATTTATCAAATGGCTTCCTCCTTTGCACCCAAATTCATTGAAAACCCTACTATAATTGAAGTGATTAAATGCCCTAGGCCCATATTTAAGATCATACCCAAAATAGCGAAGCTGAATGATACCCTAGGAGCATTCTCTAAAATAGCCAAAGGAGTTTCTTATGCTGAAGACCCTAGGACATACATACATTGTCATATTGAGGAACTTGGTGTTGATGAGAAAATGAACATGTATAGGACTATAATTTGTGATGAGAATGATAATGTGAAACCAAAACACAAGATAATTGAAACCCTAGGTTTTGTGGAGATACTCAGTGTAGACACCCAAAATTGTCTAGTCTAATTAAATAAATATTTTATTTATTTAATTATCTAAGCTTAATTCTTCTATTAATTAAATAAATCTTTATTTATTTAATTAATTCATTTATCCTCTTCTAGCCTTATTTCTCATTTAAATAAATACATTTATTTATTTAAATTATCCTTTTCCTAAATTAAATAAATATTTTTATTTATTTAATTATCCTACTTCCTCTATTAATTAAATAAATCTTTATTTATTTAATTAATTCATTAGCCTTTTCTACCCATGACACATGTCATTCATCTCTTAATTCATACACTACCTACCCCTCTCATTATTTTACTATTTCTTATACCTACCCTCTAATCCTAGCCGACCTCCTTTTTACACCTCTCAATCTTAACCCTCCATTTCATATTGTGTCTTCTATTTAAGAAGATGCTTTCTTCATTGTCAAACCCTAACTACTTGATCAATTGACTACACTACGATCCTACTTGCAACCACATTCCGTTCTTTGTTGAGCTCTTGTGCATATAAAATCTGAGAGCAAATATATCAAGCAAGATCAATGGAGATAGGAAGAATGGAGATCAAAACCCTATTGGACATGTGATGGTATAATCTTTGTGATTTCATGTGATTTGCATTGTCTTAGGTAATCTTCATATGTTATGGTGGATCTTTGTTGATTGTTAGGCTAGGGTTTTGTGGTTGAATTCATTTAGCCTTTCAATAATGTTATTATTGTTATCTATTTTCACCATAAACATTTTGGCATGCCCGGTGGGACCCTTGTCCCTTTGCATTTAACCTTTTTGTTGCAGATTTTGCATTTTTGAAGTTGCAGATCGGACATTTTTCGACGGCATTTTAGGTTTTTCCGCATCTGCAAGCGTTCGGATCGTGTCTCTGATTTTCAGAAGCATCTGCGGTGTCTGGAATCGCGTCTGTGTTTCTGCCAAATTTTATTTTGCAGATTTCTGAAAGGGGCGTCTGTGTTTCCGAACCGCGTCTGAGTTGTTTCTGCCCATGTCTGTGTCTGAGAGAGGCATCTGTGTATTTTGGCCGCGTCTGTGCATCACAGAACCGCGTCTGTGTCATGCAGACACGTCTATGTCCGGTATAACAACGTCTGTGTTTTACTGTTTCAGAATTTTAAATTTTTCTTTGGTTCAATTTTCGGATTTCGTAGTTAGGGTTTTAGATCTGGTTTATTTTTGGACTAACCCTTGCAGATCTAGCTAACCAAGTTTGTGCAGCTTGTCTTGGAAGCAAAATCATTTTTGTTGAAGGCCCCTTTTTCACAAAGTCTTTTTGGGTTTTTCTAAAATTTACCTAACTTGTGTGCTTGCAGGAAGGGGTGATCATTTGAAACAACCCAAACTACTAACAAATTTTGTTGCAGGGCCTTGGCTAGGGTTTTATAATTTTGTTGTGTGCCTTGTTTTCATAGACTAGAAAACACTTCAATTGGTGCACTAAAATTGAATCATTTTCTTTTGTGTCTTGAGCAATAGGCTCTTTTTGTTTAATCTTTAGAGGGCCTGTCTTCCCGTGTGGTCATTAGGACTACTAGTGAGAAGAGAACGACCCAAGTGGTAGCGAGGAAAACCCACCTCATCCGAACCACTATAAACAACTGTATTCATGGTGAAAACTGTGGATAACATGTGCTGATTAGTTCATATTGACACTATGTCTCCCCATAAACCCATTTGATCAAATTTATTTGATCATTTGTAGGGCGTAACCCCTACCGGCTGGGAGCCTTCTGTATTTACAGAGCTGAAAGTGTCGCATGTATGGCCACATGAGTGGATGCCCTTCCTAGCACCTATTTGTTTTAGAAGCCCAAATCCTTCTAGTTGTTGGGGCAGGAGGTCGTACCTCTGGTAGCGGCCCACACACATACGGTTCTTAGTAGAGATACAAAGTTCGCCATGGGGAGTTTTCATGGGGACTGATGCTTGGCTGACTCGAGAAGTGAGTGCCGAGGGTGGAGCCAGTGAGGTCAAGCATCTAAGTATCCGCTCTGAATAGCGTAGCCTCGGGGGTAAAACCCCATGTGGGATCAACAACTATTGTCTTGGCCAGCCATAAGAATTGTGCTTGACTTATTTTAAACATTCAAAACATTCAAGACCAAACAGCAAAACATTGTGTCTTTTGTGTCTTCAAGTGTATGCAAAACATTTTTACATCAACTAACACACTTTTCTTGGAGTCATTTTGGAGTCTAAACACTTGCAAACATTGAGTCCTCATCAGCATTGTGTCCTCTTGTCACGAAAAATAGTCAAACAATCAGATTTGGTCACAACAAAACGACTTCACAGATTGAAAAAAAATTGTACAAATTTTACAGAAATGCGTCTGTGTCTGTTTTAACCGCGTCTGAGTCATATAAACGCATCTGTGAAGGGCAGAATAGCGTCTGTGTTTATAACAGCATCTATGTTGAATATAAACCCGTCTGTGTCGGATAACAACGTCTGTGCAGTATACAGTCGCGTCTATGTCCAGAATTGCCAAAATTTTTACAGTCCAACAAACATAAACAAGAAAATCTCAGAAGCGCATCTGGGTTAAATAGAGTAGCGTCTGTGTCCGGAAACTGCGTCTGTGAAGTATACAGTTGCGTCTGTGTTCAAAATTGCAAGAAAATTTCACAGTCCAGCAAACAAAAGAAATCAGTTTTGGAATACTTGAGCTTCCTAGGTTGTTTCTTCAAGTTTCATCTAGCATTCAACCTGTCCTTGGGTCTCACATAGTCCATCATTGCTTCACATCTCATTTTACATTCATACTTGTCTAAACTTGAGTCAAAAGGTCACTTGCTTGTCCTCATCATACTTTGTCAAACACACTACATACAACAACACTTTGCTAAGTGGTCCCTCATCAAGGTTTCTTACCTTTGGGTCTCATTTGGTTTTACTTAGAGTCAAGGTCAACTTACCTCATCAAGAGAAACTATCCTCTCTTTGGAAGTCACACCTACTCTACTACATACATACTTGGTCTTACACTTTGGACATTACAAGTACACTTCAGACTCATTTACATTTCATCCAACTCTTGGTCTTCCATACTCTTTCCATTTTTCATCTAGTCTCACACATCTTGGTCAATACCTAGTTCATGGTTGAAACCCGTCTTCAAAAATCTAGGAGAGAAACTAAAGAGGCTCAAGAGTCCGCAAACATGAGTTCTTATGAGTATGACAATGAGATCTTTTTCAATTCTGATCATACTACATTACCTGACATGGATGCCTATAGAAACAATCCAAATGTTGAGAACATGGACACTATAAACAACAATGCTACACAAAATGACAATTTGGACAACTTTTCAGTACATTCAGTAGATGTGGAAGAATCCATTATGATTCCCCATTTCAATCGATTGGTTGAGGAAATAATGAGGAGAGATAGACAATACTTCTTACACATGATGGCACAAAGTGGAGCCAAGATACCTCATGATTTTGACATGTCTCAAATAATGGAACATAGACCTTTGCAACAACCTCACTCCAATATGGATCAAAGGAGACCTAATAGTGGAGGAAATAGAGGACCACACATGGTACCTGAATCACCATCAGCTTTGCTTCAAAAACCAGAGGTCCCACATACACATGGTCAAACATATGATACTCACCTTCACAGACCATTATGGAAGTCTTATGGAGAAAAATATGCTCAATCACATATCAATGCTAAGGATCAACCACCAAAGCAATGGGATATTCCAAGGCATGCTCAAAATTTGGACACAAGGAAACCTCATGTCAAATTTGGGGGCAATACAATAGAACATGACATGCCTATAGAGTATGGTATACATGCACAAAATAGATATGGTGTTCCTCAACATGAATCTATACCAAGTGGTCCATATATGCAACATCATTATAGACCTCCTCCATATGAACATGTGTATGATCAATATCATCCATATATGCAACATGCACCTCCTCCAATGGGTACCTCAAACATAGGATATGGTCCAAGAAGTCGATCTCCACCTAAGAGCAATTTGGAGCAACAAATCAAGGACTTACAAAAGAAAATGGAGGACATAAATACACCGAAGCCAACATACACAATGAGAGACATATGTCCTTATCCATTTGACAAGAGCATTCCAATGCCTCCTTTTCCTACACACTTTGTGACACCTAAATTTGATAAGTATAGAGGAAAAGGGGATCCTAAGGCACACATAAGACAATTTTTCACAGCTTGCATTGAGGTAGCAGCAGAAGAGACATATTTGATGAGATTATTCCCACAAAGCTTAGGTGATCAAGCTATGGAATGGTTCTCCCAACTCCCACCTGGTATTAAGTCATGGGGTGACTTAGCAGAGGCATTTATTCAACATTTCTCCTACAATATAGAGACAGACATATCAGTCACTACTTTGTGCAACACTAAGCAAAAAGAAGGAGAGTCCTTTGCATCATTTTTACAAAGATGGAGAAATCTAGCCAGCAGATGCTCTTGTGAAATTCCACAAAAACAAATGGTAGAAATGTTCACCCAAAATGTTAACAAAGACATTGGCTATGATCTAAGGAAAGCTTGTTTGTCCACCTTCAAGGATGTCATTGAAAAGGGCTTAGCAACAGAAAAGGTTCTAATTGAACAAGGAGTCATTAAAATATTTAAGGAAAACAAAGATGACTTTAAAGGAAAAGACAAGCCAAGATTTTGGAATAAAAACAAGAACACAGTCAATGATGGTGTTGTTGATGCCAACACAGTGCGACCCAAAGTCATCTTTTCAGGATCAAGTTCTACAAACAATCAGGTGAATACTCAAACAACTTCCAGGTCACGAAGGAAGTACACTCCTTTGGGAGAACCGCTTGAGTCAGTCTTCAAAAAGCTGGTGGCAAACAAGGTAATCATAGTTCTAGATTTTCCTCCATATGAACCAAAGGTTAAGCCGAATTGGTGGAATGATGATGAGTATTGTGAATTTCATAAGAGCAAGGGTCATAAGACAGGAAATTGTCATCGACTGAAGAACATCATACAGGATCTCATTGATAGAGGTGACATTGAGATTGAGGGACATTCGTCTAATCAAGAACATGAGATGTTTAAGGAACCATTCCCAAAACATGACAAGGGAAAAGCTAAAGTCACAGATGATCAAGCCAACTATACTAGAGCACCTTACAACTATGATTCAACTATCAATCATATCTCTACTATTACCATCAAAAACAAAAACCTTGAGAATCCTCCTCAATGACCCAAGATTGTCCTAAGAGGTGTTGGATCTTCTTCCGAACCTATTTCTGAATGTCATGTTACAACCCGCCGAGGTAAAATCACTTTGCAAGGTGCTCTAGCCAAGAACACCGCTTCTTCATCAACCAAACCTAAGTATGACCTTGTAGAACAGTTAGGGAAGACACCCGCGCTCATTTCAATCCTTGAACTATTACGCATATCTCCCACACATAAAGCCATTCTTGATAAAATCTTGAGAGATACTGCTGTTCCTATTTATCTGAACGTGGACCAGTTTCAAGCCATGGTGGGATACCTTTCCGTTCCACACTCCCTTACTTTCACAGAAGCCGATGACACCTCCGTAAGTCAGCCACATAATGCACCATTACACATTGAAGCCTTCATTCACAAACATCAAATAAAACGAGTCCTAATAGATGGAGGAGCGGGTCTAAACATTTGTACATTGAGCACTATTAAACAATTGGGATATTCTGACAAAGCTGTGAATTCTACAAACAAAATTACTATCAAAGCATATGATGATGAAGAGCGTTCATCCAAAGGCATAGTCACCTTACCTCTCAGAGTTGGGCCAATTATGAAGGATGTGGTTTGTCAAGTCCTAGACATCGATCTCACATACAACATACTCTTGGGACGCCCATGGATTCATGAAATGAGCACAGTCCCATCTACATATCATCGATGTATCAAGTTTCCACACAATGGAGTTGAAGTGACCGTCAAAGCGGATCCAAATCCATTCATATATTGCAACAATCTGCAACCTCAATCAGAAATAACAATCCCAGTCAATCGTGAAGCTGATCCTTCATCGGCATACGTGGATCCTGAATCCTTAAAAGCTTCTACATCCAAACAATCAGAGCTGAAAGAAAAAATCAAGATTAAAGACATGGGATGTGGTGAGTATATTTTTCATGTTGATCAACTCCCACTATCTCCTAAGGTATTCAGTCAACAGGAACATCCTACAAACAATTTGCAATGCCAAGGAATCGGGTGTGAACCACCTAGTGTTGTGGCTACTAAGTCTGAATGCAAATCTCCTCTAGTGGTGCAAGCAACTTTTGATATCAATAGTCCTAAGAGTGGTTCCAGTGAAGAATCTATTGAGCATATCGCTAGCCCTCTTGATAACTCACATAGCCTTACCATATCATCCACTCCACTTCCAGACTTGGATCAACAAGAATTACAAAAGCCCTTACTCATTGGGGATCAAAAATCAAGCTTTGAAAAGAAAAATCTAAAAGTCAAAAATAAAGAAAAGTCCTTTAGTCCAAATCAAAATCAAAAGCTATTGGACTCTGCAAAAATCAAAGTCAAGGATAAAAATCCTATGAAGCAAAAAGAGAAAGAGTTGATCTCCCCTAATATCAAAATAACTGGGGGCAAAAGTTCTACAATTTTAAGTCAAAAAGCACACTTGTTGATCCTAAGTCTCCATCATGCCATCCTACTTTCACTTCTTTTCACAGTCATAAGCCTTCATAACTCATCTACTTGTTCCACACATCCTTTCCCTTTCGGTGATACATCATGGACCTTTAATGGAGCTTCCTCAAAGGACTTTGTTATCAGTGATGCCCAAACTTCTTTAGGTGACATGCATACGGGCCTGTGTAGTCCACACACTAGTAATTCTATCTTAGCTCCCTTATCAAGGAAGACAGTCACTCAAGCTACACATCATTCAATCAAGGAACAATGCAACTACAATCACAAGGTAAAGCCTCACACATTTGAGGTAGGTGACTTGGTTCTCAGAGAAAATCCCAAAAATCAGCAAGACAGAGAGAAGAAGGGCAAGTTTGAACCAAACTAGCTTGGTCCTTACATCATCCAGCAGTATATGGATCTGGGGCATATCAGCTCTCTACTACCGAAGGTGAACCTTTGGAGGATCCTATCAATAGCATGCACCTTCACAGGTTCTACACATAGCTCATCAGAATATCCTAATTCAAAATTACAAAAAAACTATAAAATAAAAAAATCGTTACTTGGTGAAAACCTGGCAAACAGGCGCCTTGTGACACAAAAAAAATTGAAAAATCAAAAAAAGTAAAGAGAAATAATTTCGTCCAACGGTGAAAACCACTTCGGTGGTGCCCTGGGCAAGTACCATGGTGAAAACTGGGTCACCAGTGCCATGCGTAGAGACATTGCTCCTCTCTCCTTCAGGATTCTCTTTCATCATTTCACTTTGCACACACTCACGACCAATTCGTTCATAATAAACTTACCCAGTCCCATCATGGCTTGTTATTGATCTACCTGAGATTAGTTAGCCATTCATAATAAACCTCCCTTTTCACCTCCCTTTCCATCCATAATAAATCAGATCCTATCTGTGGCTAAGGCAAATCCTACATCTAGTGATGGGTGTGGAATTGAGAACATCACATGTTTCGAGGAGTGTAGTTTCTTCCAGCTTTCTCCAGTCTATTCACGCACAATCCGCAATAAAGCAACATTTGCATCGTAGATCCGCAATAAAGCTTCATCTTCTCTGCAATAAAGTATCAGTTTCATGGATTCAGTCAGTTTGAGATGAGACACAGCAGCAACAATGGGCCTCAACAAAATCAAATATGTCAACAAACTTAGACAACATATGGTTCAGTGTTAGTCTATCCCTTTTGTGAAAGTGAACATTGTGACCACAATCAAACATGACTTATACAAGTGACAAGAGACACTAAACTTGAGGACTACAGTGGATGTTGGTGTCGAGTCTTGGTTTTCTTTTGATTTTATCTTTTTTTGGTGATATGTCTTTTAGCTTTTCCGGGATGTCTTTGACTAGAGATTCTATCTCCAGGATGTCTTTGACTAGAAAGGCGAGGATGGGGTATCGTCACCTATTTGTATTTGCTGTCTGTGGATTGTCTTTTAGTAATGCTATGACTTGTACAAGGATATGAGGACACTATGAGTCTAGTATGAATTGGGGCATTCCTTGTTTGTGACTATCTTATCTCCATGCAAACGGGTACAATGACTTTCTGGGTCGAACATATGCCTCGATTGTCATAACCTACTTGCCATAATAAAGCTCAATGATGATAACGCACAAGAAGCTCTTTCACTTTCATATCTTCTATCTTCCATCCCCCTTTCTTGGTTGACTTCCATCGTTCTTCTTGAGTCCACGTAGCTTGCTATCACATGACTGAGTATAATGACACACCAAAAACATTTGCATTTCATGTAGTTGCACCTATATTACCACATATAAGCATCTCATACATACATATAGATATCACAATTGCATACACCTGTTAGCATAATTTACATTTGCATTATCATATTCATCTGCATTACATATATTCACATTCGCATCATGCATCACATATAAAACATAAAAGAACAAAAATATTGCATTGCATCATATGCATATTTGCATCCATCACATAAAACATACATCATAGAGACATACATCACATAAGGTACACATGCATATAGCTGCCACAAAAATGAATCATCTCTCATATATATAATCAAAATGTGTCATG
This sequence comes from Cryptomeria japonica, assembly GCF_030272615.1. NCBI lineage: Eukaryota > Viridiplantae > Streptophyta > Pinopsida > Cupressales > Cupressaceae > Cryptomeria > Cryptomeria japonica. The sequence goes on from NC_081407.1 coordinate 924,963,934, forward strand.
ATACAATGATGTCAAAAATCATATGACTACAAAATCACCCGCAGGTGTCTACAATACAAAAATGGTACAAATACTGATACAAGGGAGCCCTCTATGGCTATGATGAACTCCCTCCCTCGGAGCCACCTGGCCTTGATGGAGTCTGAGCTCTAGAAGGACCCGCTCCAGGATCACCCTGCCTGTCTGGTGGTGGTGGAGGACCCATGACCCCACCACTAGATGCCTGCCTCCTCCGGCTCCCTCCCGTAGCCGTCGCTGTCTGCAATGGTCTATGGAAGCTCCTCGCCCACTGATCTGCTGGCACTGCACCATAGTACAGGTCACTCCAGTAGCCTATCTCCTCTCCAGCTCACAAGACATATGCGTAGCCTGCCCCTGCGTCCTCTGCCGCCTGTCTCCCCGCACTCAGAGCTGTCTCGGCCTCCGTATAACACTGGATAGCCTGGTCTCTCTCCCGCTCAGTATCTCTGAGCCTGATCCTGAGCCGATCCCTCTCCCTCTCCAACTCCTGGATCTCATCTGCCTGGCCCTGGTAGATCTCCCTCAGCTCCAGCAGCTCATCCTCCTCAGGATCCCCACCCTCAGCCTCTTCCTGTGGCTCTCCCTCTGCGGGTGCCTGCCCCTGTATCTTCCCCTGTACCTGTCTCGGTGCCTGAACAGGTACCTATCTCTGTGCATGCCTGGGTACCTGTACCTATCTCTGTCCTTGTACCTGTACTGGCACCTGTCCCTATCTCGGTCCCTATGCTCTAGGACCCTGTGCTGCTGGTACCTGCAGGGGCACTCCACCGCGACCCCTCACCACCTGGGCCTGTCCCTCCTGTCCACCCTCCCTCCAAGGTGCCACCCTCCTCTCCCCAACTACTCCCCTCCACCGCCGTCGGCCTCTACCCCCATCACCCCCACCATCATCATCATCATCTCCTCCTCCATCTCCATCCAGTAGCTCCCCTGGATCTATCAGTCGAGGGAATGGATGCTCCGCCCAGTAAGCTATGTACTCTGCATCCATACCTGCATCCCCAATCTCTGGCCACATATCCCAGGGTAGGGGTATCATCTCTGCTAGCTGTGTAACTACCTGATCATATGACAACAGCGATCTGAATTGCGCCTGATCCCTGACTATACGGGCATACATACCCGAGCCTCGTGGCATCCTCTGGATCCTGCCAAACTGTCTGCCAACCCTATCCACAAGCTGTCTCTCCAGTATGTAAGGCGTCCGCCCAATCAGATATCTGCTCCTGAATTTATACGACAGCTCCACTGCGTCATCCTCCCACTCCTCGCACCCCAGGTATGGCCTCCAGATGACCATATCAATGTCATCTATCACACGCCTCCAGTGCTCTAACCTGCCAATCCGAGGCTGTGAAGTGATCATATCGTATAAATGAACAAAACTCAGTCCGTGACCCCTGCCTCTGAAGTGTATCAGCCATGTGATAGGTAGATGCTCGTATGCCCACACCTGTAGTAGTGTCACTCCACAACCCAGTCCCACTGATCCATGGTAGACGAACTAGTGAAGCTCATAATACAGGTGTGCCAACACACATGGACCCCATGCATATCTGGTGTGCTCAGTCACCAATGTCTCCAGTGCTCCTCCCCAGCCCACTGCCAACCCCCGTGTAGCCCTGTCTGGACACAAGAACCCACTGATAACTCCTCCAATCATAGCTGGCAAAGCTAACCCTATCGCCGTCATGGTATCCCATGCCACATGCCCTGCTCGCATCTCTAGCTCGGGATCCTGGAACACCCATCTCAGCGCCTCTCTATCTCCATCTCGATCGTATGGGATCAGCTCTCCATCGATCGGTATATGCAATATCCTATAAACATCCTCGAGGGTCACTGTCATCTCCCCCATCGGCAAATGAAAAGCGCAAGTCTCGGAGTGCCATCTCTCCGCCAGCGCAGTCAGCAAACCCATGTTTGCCCGAAACTCAGGCACATATAATACATGTCTCAATCCCATCTCCTCAATGGCAGCTCTATCCTGAAATGACAACTCTAGTCGCAATCTCTGTGTGGACGGGAACCTCTCCCATGACTCTAGCATAGGCAGATACTCCTGCAGTCAAACAATCAATCATGTCAGTCATCGTGGCATTCACTGTTCATCACAAAATGCTACTTTCTATCTAAATGCATATGGTTATCTATCCTAGTGACACTCACTGTTCATCACAAAGTGTTGCTATCTATCCTAGTAGTGCTCCCTGTTCATCACAAAGTACTACGTGTGTGGCATTCCCTGTTCATCACAAAGTGTTACTCACATTTAGCACTCCCTGTTCATCACAAAGTGCTCCTCATCCTTTGGGTACTCTCATCACAAAGTACTCTATCTTGGTGCTCCCTGTTCATCACAAAGTGCCTTGATCTATCCTAGTCTTCCTAAAGGACCTGCTTGAGTGTATCCTCTCAGCAGCTTATCCAATCGACAACGTATGTTCATCACAGAACTGCCGATTTGACCTAGAAGACTAAAAACTTGCATTTTCTGACATAAACGCGCTTCAAACTCACAAACGCACCTCTTGACTGCATAGACGCGCCTATACAACACAGACGTGCTTGTTTGACATAAACGTGCCTAAATCATTCACATACGCGACTTTGGAACATAAACGCGCCTACAGGACATAAACGCACCCGCATCAAGCACAAACGCAATTCCAGACGCAGACGCGCCTGGCGGACACAGACGCGCCTGGCACCGACACAGACGCGGTTGCATGTTTTTGCATTTTTTGTGCCCTATTCCTAAGCGCATTTATTGCTAAACAACCATGCATTAATGACAAAATTGAAATGCGTCAAAGTACGAGGAGGTTTGGTGGTACTTACCGGCTCTCCTGCCTCTGCTGGTCTCTGAAATCGGCGAACACGGTCGAATCTGTGTACGAAAGCCATTGCTGCTGACTGCTGCTGCTCTTTTTCTCGCTCTGCACTGTGATCTCGTGAAGGTGTAGATGACAATGAGGATGTATTTTCCCCCGTGGTCTATCTTATAGCCTACCCTAGCCCTCGCCTTCATTTCCTGAGTCAGTCTTCTTCATCCCGTGACTCTGTCACTTTATCCGGTCTATCCATTCTAGCCTTTCTTTCTTATCAAGAGATTGTCTGCAATCTTTTCAGACATTTTCATCCAATCTCTCGAGGGGGCATATTATTCCCATTCTGGGGCAACTCTGTATCAGTTCATCTTATCTTCTTTGAAACAACGCGACAAGCCGCATTGTCTCAAAGAGGGGCAAAATGTAGACACCCAAAATTGTCCAATCTAATTAAATAAATATTTTATTTATTTAATTATCTAAGCTTAATTCTTCTATTAATTAAATAAATCTTTATTTATTTAATTAATTCATTTATCCTCTTCTAGCCTTATTTCTCATTTAAATAAATACATTTATTTATTTAAATTATCCTTTTCCTAAATTAAATAAATATTTTTATTTATTTAATTATCCTACTTCCTCTATTAATTAAATAAATCTTTATTTATTTAATTAATTCATTAGCCTTTTCTACCCATGACACATGTCATTCATCTCTTAATTCATACACTACCTACCCCTCTCATTATTTTACTATTTCTTATACCTACCCTCTAATCCTAGCCGACCTCCTTTTTACACCTCTCAATCTTAACCCTCCATTTCATATTGTGTCTTCTATTTAAGAAGATGCTTTCTTCATTGTCAAACCCTAACTACTTGATCAATTGACTACACTACGATCCTACTTGCAACCACATTCCGTTCTTTGTTGAGCTCTTGTGCATATAAAATCTGAGAGCAAATATATCAAGCAAGATCAATGCAGATAGGAAGAATGGAGATCAAAACCCTATTGGACATGTGATGGTATAATCTTTGTGATTTCATGTGATTTGCATTGTTTTAGGTAATCTTCATATGTTATGGTGGATCTTTGTTGATTGTTAGGCTAGGGTATTGTGGTTGAATTCATTTAGCCTTTCAATATTGTTATTATTGTTATCCATTTTCACCATAAACACTCAGCATTCCTGATTTTCCCAAGGAAGTTGTGAGACTTGTACTTAGCAGAGTTCATGGGGAATTCTTTTGGCTTGATTCCATCCATAAGATTACAAGAGAAGTAGTTAGGGCAATGACGAGCTTACCTTCCACCAGTAGTAGACCTGATAAAACTAAAAAGGTTCCAAACAACACTGTGATGACCCTAACCGGTGCAACCCATGACAAAAAATCCTTGAGAGTAAATGATGTCAAAGATATAACTGTTAGATTCATTAGCATGATACTAGGATACAAGACTACACATGCTAACAAACTAAACTCTGTTTCTAGTTTATGTATCAAGAGTGCTTATGACACGGTGAACAATAACACAAAGATTGACATATGTGAATGGCTAAAAGATGAATTGATTGACAACCTAAAGAAAATTAAAGGTGATAAGAAAGGTACTTTCAGGTTTGGTAACTTACTTGTATGCCTAATGCTATACATTACTAAGGAAGTTCTCGGTATAGGTAGAAAAGAATTTGGTTTTGACATACCGGTAGGAAAACAACTTTTGGATATCTTTACCAACATGGGAGATGATAGGGAAAACAACATAATTGAATACTTTCAAGAATTTAAGGCTAGAATGAAAACTAGGGAAAGATTATCTCAAAACACAATTGACAAATATCAGAAAGAGATATGTTTTGTTATAAAGAAAGATGAAATCTAGATGGAAGTAGTGGTTCCTATAACTGTTTGGGTGACAGAAATGGGTTATGAGGCAGATGAAAACATAATTGAAACATATGCTAAAGTCCTACTGGAAGCCCCTAGAGAACCTGAAGAGGAAATATTTGGAAATGCTAAAACCATTGAGAGCAATGTACAGACCCTTAAACGAAGGAAGAAAAGAGAACAATCTATCAGAAAAGAAACTAAATAGGCCAAAGAGATTAAGGAAAACATATTGAATATCACTGGTATTAAGGAAAGTGACCTGGAAGGGATACAACCGAAAGCTCATCTTTTACTGGTTGGAACTTCATCTGACAATGAAATCCCAGCTGAGTTTAAGAGAGTAGAAAGGAAAAGAAAACCTTCACCGGTACCCTCTCTTGCACCAAAGAGAACAAGAAGGAAACAACAAGCAATAATGCCCTCAACAAAGAAAATGACAAACAACTTGCCCCCACCTTCTTCTAATACTCCACCAGCACAGACTGTTGATACACCACTCGCTACAGATAATGTTGAGTTGAAATCAACACATGAAGACACCAATCCTGATTCTGAAGTGTTATATACAATGAACATTGATACACAAGAGGTAAACATTGTGGTTGATAAGGAAACCATTGAGAAGAAAGATGTGGCAACTGAGCCATCGACTGAGAATATTGAAATGGAAACACATGTTGAGTATACAGTTGGAAATATTGAGACTGGGGTTGAAACACATACTAAACAATCAGATGATCCCCTTGATACTGGAATGGTAACTGATGCACACACTAAAAAACCCATAGAGTTAGAAAAATTGACAATGGACAGCTCAAAGGTGCATACTGAGAAACTGGGAGTAAATACTGAAACTTCATCAGAGAAACCGGCAGAAGAAAGCACTAAGAAACAAACTGAGGTACATTCTAAGAAACATGAAGAGAAAAAGGTTGAGATAGAGATAGTACCACCAGCAACAACTGAGAAACCCAAGCCTTTTCTAGTTGAGATGCAGACTCAGACTGACTTACCAGAGGTCAACATAAGCAAAGAGGTTACTCACACCGGTGGATTACAAATTGTTAAGGTAGTTGGACAATCATCTGGTTCTTCCTTAACAAAATTTAGACTGACAAATGTGATAGAGGTATTATTAGATTCCATCAAGAAAATAACAGATTGAAATGCACTTAGATACAAGGCTATTGATGACACAATTTCTTTATTGAAATTGATTGCACCTAAGTGCGATGTGGACAATAAAGATTCTTTGAGCAAATTAGACACATTGTCTAAATATATCATCGACAACTTATTGACAGTTGATTAGATTAATGAGGAGACATTTAGTGAGAAAATGAACAAGGAAAAGGATAAATTCTTTGATGAGACAATAAAGAAGTGCATGGGACACATTGATACCCTTTTACCAACACTCAGCAAAACAATAATGGAATTCAAAGAGTTATACAGGGATACATGCAAGACTGATATTTTGACAATAGATATAGACAAGAAAATTAGTAAAGTACAGAAAGACATAAATGATATTGGTGATAATCTCATCGGTTCATCAGAACCCATATTGGTAATAGAGTAGGGAATAGCAGGCTTTGAGGAGAAAATTGAAAAGTTTGAAAAAGAGAAGGAAAGAATAAAGTTCAAGGCTAAGGAACTGAAATGCAGACTTGGTCCGAAACTTGACATCCTCATCTCTTTGAGAAAAGAGATTTCAGAGGCACTTGTTCCAGGACTAAAGACACCGGAAGAGAAAATGCACACCCTCACTGGTATAATATAGAGGATAGAAGCAGCACTGAAGGACAGTGAAAGGTTTACTGAGAGCTTGAATTTTGTATTGGCAGATCTATTTCAGATTGTAACCAACTGGTTACAGGGCTCCAGCTGATAACTACACTCAGTTGAAATTTTTGAGAGCCTTTGTCATTGATGCCAAATGGGGAGTAGTAGAGATGAGAAAAATAATGGACATAAGAGATCATCTGCTCAGAGGGAGCACACAGTTTTGGTAAAATTTTTGGACTTCAAATTTTGGATACATTTTTGGATTTTTCTCATGGGTGTTTCCATCAATGCCAAAGGGGGAGATTGTTGGCATTACACACTCCAATGAGAAATTGTAGGTGATTGAAGGTATTGTCATTGATGGCAACCCTGCAATCCTATGGCATCGACAAGCACTGACATCGACAAACTCTACATCTATAGATAGTTTACCGATAGTGTCAAAGTTGATTATAGCACCCTAGCTGACAAGATTTTATTTATTGCATTATGTATTTATTTGTAATATCTTTTTGTAAGCCGACAAGGTGAATTGTAATAAGACTCATATATAAGTATGAGATATTGTAGATCAGTTGTAGATGAGAACATGGGAAGATTATTGCAGAAATAATGTGCGAATATTAAAGACAGATTTTGGAGTAAGGTTTTTGGAGTAAGATTATTGTATAAGCTTAAACCAGTATTGAACCTAGCATAGTAGATGCTGAACTAAAGAAATACATTATATTGGATTTGCACAATCCATTTTGTAATTCAATGAGACTTCCTTTTGTAATTAAGCAGTGAGCTTTAGGCAGTTGGCCTTCCTGCATGTGCTAGCCCCTATTGTAAGTAATATCCATTCATTGGCTAGTGAGTGAATATTGTGGGTCACAAATCCCACCGAGGTTTTTCCCACACTAGGTTTCCTCATTAGAAATCTTGTGTTATGGTGTGCTTTCTATGTTGTGCTTATTTTTCTCATTTACAGCATTAATTCTTGTTTACCGGTACACTGTTTTGGAATGCAAGTTATTTAATAAGATTAGAAAATCTGCTAATCGGTTAGATACTGATTCACCCCCCCCTCTCAGTATCTTTGGGAATCCTAACAGTCTTAATAGTCAAGTGTAATAGTAATGATTGAAAAGTTAGGAAGGAATCCAAGAGTGATACTGTGTGGGGTGAAGATTAGAAGAAGAGAAGAAAGGAAAAGAGTAATTGGCAAGTGATCAGAGAGAAATTTGATAACCGGTAGTGGAAGAACCATTGAAATAGAGGAGGTTGGCAACCGATAGACATAAGTTGATCAGGTGTTACAAAACTCATTTGCAACAAGGTGAATCATTTTATTAAGTTGTATTTTATTATATTACACCAATTTGGTGCTTGGTGCAAGGGTTGGTGCTCCTTGGGTTGGCTCCCTACATTAGTAGGGGTTGGTGCTCTTTGGATTTGTGCCCTAAATCGGTAGGGGTTTGTGCTCCTTGGGTTGGTTCCCTAAATCATTGTAATCCATTGTTTTATTTTGAGGATGGATTGGAGTAGTAGACTCTAGTAGCATTTCTCATTGAGGTTTTTCCCACATTGGGTTTTCCTCATACATTTGGTGTTATGCAAATGTATGCCTTTGTGTGTTTGCATTTGACTACTTCACTTTGCTCACTAGTATATCCTTTTTAGTGATTAGGTTGTTAACTAATACTCTAAGATTGGTTTAAAAGGTTAACTTTTAGGAACCACTGATTCACCCCTCCTCTTAGTGGTACATTGTGTTCAACAATTGGTATCAGAGCCTTAGGTTCTTGGTTGATCAAAGCTTTCTCCAGCTTGGGTAGATTCTAGTTTAGGAACACAATGGCAAGAAATGAGTCCTCCTCCTCCAAATCTCCCATGTTTGATGGAGTCAACTACGCTTTCTAGAGAAGAAGAATGGAAACCTATCTGTGCTCTCTAGGATTTGATGTTTGGATGTCTGTAAAGAATGAGTATATTGTCCCTAGGGTTCCTCCCATAGACCTGGATGCTAAGGAGTATGAGAACAATACAAAGGCTAAACATGATATTCTCAATGGGTTATGAGATATTGAGTTTGTTAAAGTTATGCAATACTCATCCACCAAGGAGACTTGGGATAAATTGCAAATATTATTTGAAGGAGATACCAAAGTCAAAGAGGCCAAGATACAATCACTAAGAGGTCAGATTGAAGGCTTGAAGATGAAATATGAAGAAAAGATTGTAGATTATATTCATAGGGTAGATGAAACTGTGAACACCACTAGAGGACTTGGAGAGGAAATAGCTAATGAAGTTATTGTGAAAAAGGTACTTAGATCACTCACATTTAAGTATGATACTAAGGTCTTCATTATAAAGGAAGCCAAGGATCTGAAAACCTTCACAATGGATGAGTTATTTGGCTCCTTAATTGCTTATGAGATGAGGACAACCGGTGAAGGATATTCCAAGAAAGAGGTTGCTTTCAATTCCATCAAAAAGAGAAAGTTAGAAATTTCTCATGGTGAATCCAGTGAAGATTCTGATGTTGAGGTCAAAAACTTGGTAAGAAAGCTCAAAAAAGGATCTGGTAAGTATAAAGGAAAGCTGCCACTCAAATGCTTCAATTGTGGTAAAATAGGACACTTCGCTGCAAAATATCCCTATAGTGAAACCGGTGGGGATAAACAAAAGAGCTCTAGCAGATCTACCAGTAGAGACAAAGACAAGAAAGTCTACCAGCAAGGAAGAAAAATATACCAACAGCAGTACAACCTATATACCATTGAGGATGATGTCACAAATGAAGAAAGTGCATCAAAAGAGATTTCCATGAGGATGAAAGAGAAGTTAATCTCTTTATGGAACTAGATGGACCAATTGTTGAAGATGAGGAAGATGAAGACATCAAAGCTAAAGTGGACCTAGAAGGTGAGCTCATAAGTGCTCTTGAGGAGTTAAGACAAGAAGAGAACTCAAGAAGGTCAATCTTGTTGTTGTAGAAGAATAAGATCTCTTGAAGCAATCCCTGGATGAGTCCAATCAAGCAATTTCAGACTTGAAACTCTAGTTGGAAGAGGCTAAGAGGATATGTGAAGTTACATCCTCTGATATGATGAATAAGGAGAAGGTGCATCAAAATCTGGAAGAATAAATTGTAAAGCTCAGAAAGGAGCTTGAAAAGAGAAAAGAAGAACTGAAAATGAGAAGCAAGTATTAGGGCAGTACTGAAGCCTTGGACAAGATGTTGAGAAAAAAAAGGAAATCAAAGGATACCGATGGCTTAGGATTTGAAGAAGGACAAAGTTCAAACAACAAAGACACATCTGGTAAGGAGATACAGTTCACTTCTTCAAGTGAAGGTGAAGAGAAGAAAACATTCACTGTAAGTAAAGATACCGTAGTCACATAAATTTGTCCACTTAATTAAATGAATATTTAGTATTTATTTGATTATTTAACCATCAGCCAATAGTTAATTAAATTAATATTTAATTAATTCATTCTCAACCTCTTCTTCTATTAACTAAATAAATTATTCAATTTATTTAAATTAATTCATTAAACCACACTCTAACAATTAATTAAATGAATAAAGCATATTTGTTTAACTAACTCTCTTTCCTCATTTAAATAAATAAAGAAATATTTATTTAAATCTCTAAATTCCCCCCACTTGCATTCTCCTACAAATGCAAGTTGCACAATTTTAGTTGAAATAATTGAATTTTATTTTAATTAAAATCCTATTTTCTCTCACCCACCAAACCCACTTACATCCTAAACCCCTTCTAGATTCTTCTAAACCATTCCTAATTAGCCTAATCACCCTTCCTAATTATTGTCACATTCCTAAGCAAAGAGAAGTCACTTATCAAAGCCTCCAAAGTCTTTAAAAAACATTAAAGGCTTTATGACTTCAACAAGTTAACCCCTAAAGTGTTCCAAACCATTAATGGTTCTTACATAACCATTTATGGCTCTTACATAACCATTAATGGTTAAATCAACTCACCCACATGGTTAGAGACTTTCCCTCTAACTCAACCCTCATTTAACTCATGGGTCTCTTCAAGCATTCATTTCTCCGACCATGGTTATCCCCACTAACTTTTGCACAAGAGTTTGTCAATTGGGTAAAGGCATTATTCATTGGATAAAGGCTTTATTCACTAACTCAAGCCTAAACTTTACCTCCTAGGGTAACCTTCAAGTCATCTCAAAGCATTTAATGTTTTTTCCCCCTCCTCTCAAGCCATCTCATGATGACACTTGTCATTGTGGGATTGGGTTGAAAGCCCTCACATGAATTGATTAAATTTCAATCCTGACCCTTGCTAAGATTACTCAATCTCCACCATCCATTTCTCTATTTTTCCTATAAATAGAGCTTGTTCCTTCTTCAAAAGGATCCAGAAATCTTGTATGCATCAAACTTATAGTTATTTTGAGAGAGCATTTTAGAAGCATTTGTTTTGTTATTTTGGCTAAAATAAACATAGAATAATTAAGGTGATTTCTCATATTAGCTTGTTTACACTTGCATAAGTAGTCATTTTCATTTTCATAATCTTGAATCTCCATAGACATCCATAGATATTGCAAAAACCTGAGAGCTAGACTCATGTGGAACTTGGAGAGGAGAGAACAAGGGAGGAGCGACTATGAGCATGTTAGAGAGCATCTTGGGGGGTTTTATTTCCTTTGTTTTGTATGATTTTCATTGTCTATTTTATCTCTCTTGATATGCATGTTTAGGATTATAGGTTCGTTTGTCTTTCATTTTTGTCACTAACATATTAAGGTTTGAACTTATGTTCTCTTGTGTCCTTTTTAGCGTGCATCATTTGGTGAACCCGATGTGAAATGAACACACAACCTTCTAATCGTTCAAAATAACTTTTTTGTGATTTTTCTTATAAATTTTCACACACAGGTTGCACTTTAGTGCTTTTGGCATGTGTTTTAGGGCCATTATTAGAAGAGGATTTAGTGCTTTTGTTCAAGTTCTAGCGCTTTTGATATAAGTTTTAGCGCTTTAGTGATAGTTGTAGTGCTTTTGTTAGCGCTATTGTAATATTCTAGTGCCTTTCCGCTTGTTATCACTATTTTGATTTTTGGGTAATTTTGTTCCTTAATCTACTAAAATCTGCAAAATTGTGCTTAACACTTCATCTTGCCTCTGAGTTATTGATCAAAAGGTTTAGGGTTTTTTGAAATTAACCCTTGCTATGTTCTGGAATCCCCATGTTCTATTTCAATGTTACTTTTTCCACTTAAGTGGAAGGGTTGGTCTATCGTGAAGGGGTCCCCCCTTTATGTTTTGCCTTAGGCGGGTCTCTATTAATGTTTTATTTTTTACGCCTTCCCCTAAGTTTTATTTCCTTGTCGGGTTTCCTAAAAATCATGCAGGTTTTAGTTGATCTGATGGTGTGTGTTGTTTCATGAGGAAAAAATGCGTGAGACTTACCTTTGCGAAGTAGCAAAAGGAGTAGTGGACCTGGGTAAGTGGATTAAAGAATGAATTTAAAGATTGAGCATCTTGATCAAGATCTGATGGTGCGCGTTAATTTGCGAAGTAAAGTTGCAAGTGATTTATCTTTCGTGAAGTAGCGAAATCCTGGTGGGCTCCAAAAGATAAGTGAATCCTCCGGTTAAAACTCGATCATATCCAAAAAGATCTAATGGCCAATGCTATTTTTCCCAGCAAAGGTGTCCAATGTTTATCTTATGCGAAATGGCGAAAATGTAGTGGGCCCGACAGAAGGTTTGCTTGAAAGGTAAAAGAGGTGCATCTTGAGGTAGATCCAACGATCCGCATTATTTTGTTGGGTGAAATAGCACATGATTTATCCTTTGTGAAGCAGCGAAAGGAGGATGGGTCTGGCAGATAGGCAGTTCATGGTTTTAAAGAACGGAGTTGATCGGATGGCCCACGTTGATTTGCAGCCAGAAGCAACATGAGATTTACCTTTCATGAAATGGCAAAATGAGCTGGTGGTTACATGGCTAATGATGTGGCAATATAGTTGGACACCTTGCTAAGGCAAAAGGTGATCTGCCGGATGGACACGTGGCTCTAGAGGATCAGGAAGGGCCCACTTTGATTGAGCGGCGATGGTGATAAGATTCATGGTTAATGTAAAGCAAGTGGCATTTAAGATGTGCAGCCCGATAGAGTTCTCAGGTGAATGGGTGGCTGACACGTAAGAGTTATTCGTCCAATCAATAAGGCAACTGGAATCCATGTAGAGGGCCCACTCTGAAGGTTAAGAGATGGTAAAAGGGGTGCATCTCGAAGTGATCCAATGATCAGTGCTATTTCGCAACCCAAAGATGTAGGGTTTTTAACCTTTGTGAAACAGTGAAAACCTTTAGCGGTGATGGTTCTGTGTGGTTAGTGAAATGAACTGGCAGTCACCATAAGAAGTAAAGATCGAGCAGATGGTAGAAGATCTGATGGAAAGTGTTGTTTTGCATGATTAAAATGATCGAGGTTTACCTTTCGCAAAGCAGTGAAAGGAAGGTAGGGCTCGTTTCTAAGCAGAATGACCGGGTAAGGTAAAGGACGTGCAAGTCTTTTGGGATCGGATGAACATTGTTGCTTCGCAATGAAAAGGTGCGAGGATTTTAACCTCTGCAAAATAGTGAAAGGTGAAACACTTACAAAATTTTATGATCTGTTGGAGCCACTTTTTGAATTCAATTGGGAATTCAATTCTAAGTTGATTATCGAAGCATGCAGCTTTAATATTTCAATTCAATGCTCAGTTGTCATATTAAGCTTCACATCAATTGAACATCGGCACCATTTCAAAGAGTTTTGTAGAGGAGTTGGTGCACAGAGCAAATTTCTTCATGCAAGTAGTAAGTTTCTGCATACTGCTTGTTAGTTATAGTCTGAATTGGTATCACTGCATGCTTGTTTTCTCAGAAGTTTGTCCAAATTTTAATTAATATAACTGTAATTCTAGGATGGCACCAAGAAGGGATTTCATAGGGAAAGTGAGTTATCAAGATAGAGTGATATGTGATGATTTCTTGGAACAATTAACCATGTCTACAGATGTCGCTGCTAGATTAAAGAATTAGTGCCCAAGGCCCCCTATTTGAGAATTTGAGATGGTTTGTATGACAAAGGGAACTGGTTGAGGGTTCATAGATAGGGATATCAGGGCAGGGAATTTTCAAGGTGGGTTTTGGCCAGAGACATTCCCCTACTCCAATGAACAATATATGGGAATTAATGCGGGAAAGCTCATAGTCCCTGGGGTTTTCATGGATGTAGATTTATTAACCCAAATTGCAAGTAATTATGACCCTGTTGCTAAATATGTGAGAAATAGGGGAGCCTTAATTGAGATCAATGATGATGAGTTTAGGAAAGTGTTTAAGCTCAATGAGGTATCAAATTACTTAGAGCCAATCAATTTTGATACACTTGTACAAGTCTACAATATGCAGAGAGATCACCTTAGGAGGGGCCCTTAGAAGGAATTTTTGTCAAAATAGGAGGGCTAACTATTGTGGGCCCTAATACCATGGAACCCTTCTCTCTGAATTTGTTTACTCTGAGGGCTAAAGGGATGTATTGGTCACTTTGTAAGATTTTTGGGGAAGATGTTGAAACCACTATGCCAACTCACTATATGCTAATGATAGCACAAATTTTAAACCCCTCTTTAATAGTAACTTTTGATTATGCACCTTATCTTACTGATGCAATCCATGCAGGGCTAATAGGGATTAAAAATGGTAAGGTAGATAGAACTTTTGGGTGGTACTCTCTTCTCATGCATATGTTTCTGTTTAAAGGTGCTGATTATTTTGCCAATGAAATGGACCTGGTTAAAGAAAAGGATGGTGAAGAGATGCCTGTGCAATTGTGGAGCACAATTTTGTCTTAGGATAGAGAGGATTCCAACTACTTAAAGTTTGACAGATGTTGTGCATCTAGACTTAGGATTCTCTTGTAACAACCAAACCCTAGGATCCCTAAGGCTCTCTTAGAATTCCTTAGGCTTAAAGAATTTGTTGAAGGTATTAAGATTGTTCATAATTGGGGAGACATATATTTATACCCTATCTCTACTGTATTCTAAGTTTATGGTTTCAAAGGTACTCCATACTTACTCCCCTACCAAGTCCCATTGAAGATAGGAATTGCAGAGATCCTGAGGGAAATTGGAGGTGTTCAAGAGGTAGAGTTATCAACTAGGGGAAAAGGGACAATTTTCCCAACTGTCACCATGGCTCATCAATTTGTAATCACCAAGGGTGGTTGAAAACTCTTTGATGATTTATTTCAACCATAAAGGTTGTCCAGTGTAGTATCAAGGTTTGTTGACCTTGAGGATTTCTTCAATGGCATGTTCAAAAAAATAGCAGTATGTAAAGGTAGACAACATTAGTTCCATTTTTCTGAGGATCTGATTAGAAATGAATTCAATTTACATGAGCAAGAATTGAGAAAAGAAAAATGGGTAGCCTACAAGAAAGCTCTTGATTTTATTCACCAATTATATAGTGGTTATGACCCTTTGTCTAGTTTTAATCCTTTTGAGGAGAAGATTAAATTCTTAATTCTTTACTTTAAAGAACTGATGCAAACTCTCAAGGAAAAAAGGGAAGCTATAATAAGGAATAATCCTGAAAAGGCTAAATTGGTTTTAGCCAAGCCTGCCTTTGCTAAAGCCATCCCTTCGGGTGATTATGTGATGCATAAAAAGCCAAGGTACAGTGTGTTGGTGCCAGTAATAGGTGAGCCCTCTACTTCAAGAGGGAAGAGAACAATAGAAGATGTCATTGACATCCAAGACTCCCCTAAGAGGCAAAGGGTGGGGAAAGAAGTGCAAACAAGTGAACCTTTATCTTCTCCATCCCAATCCCCTATCCATGTGGGAGATGAACAGGCAGTGATAGACCAATTGTTGTAGTTAGGAAGTCTCAAGGAGATTGCCTACACATATGAGGAAACACAAGAGGGAATGCCTGAAGAGCCACCTAGTGGCGAGATGAACTTAACTGCAGATGAGTTCAAAGGCAAAGAGCTAGGCCCTGCTATCAAACAAGCTAGTGAGGAGTTCCTGGCTGATA
Organism: Cryptomeria japonica; assembly: GCF_030272615.1. NCBI lineage: Eukaryota > Viridiplantae > Streptophyta > Pinopsida > Cupressales > Cupressaceae > Cryptomeria > Cryptomeria japonica. Next base: position 924,979,551 of record NC_081407.1, read on the forward strand.
GTAATTTTGTCACAATAGGGTCCTTTATGCAATTTGTTTGGAAACAAAACATTGAGAAATTTAAGGCAAGGTGTGAGAAGAAAAAGAGTGAGCAGCCTCACTAAGATGCAACTACAGTAGAGGAGGAGGTGAAGCAAGAAATGATAGCATAATTCAAAGCCATTACTCCTGAAAAGGGGAGAGAAATGGTGTCAAAGGTTGGTGTTTTAATCCTCCCTGAATGGGATATAGAAGATGCCTTAGTACTTGAAGTAGTCAAAAAGGAAACCAAGCCTATGCAAGGAGTAACATTCAGCAAGGATAATGCTCCTTTGCTTATGTGGTCCTTAAAGATAGATGAGAGTAGAAGAAGTAAGGACACCTCAGAATCCAGTTACCTAGGAGGTATGATAGTGAAGAGAGTCTAGGATATAGGGGTGGTGGAAGCCGCCAACACATTTCTAGAAATTGCAAAATTTAGTGTGGCAGTGGTTGAGAAAGAAGCTAAGGAGAGAGCTGGTCTCCAAGTAAAACTAGAAACAATTCTAAAGGCTTATAATGAGGCCAAAGGAGAGATAGCCAATAGGGATAATATTATTGCTAGATTACAAAATCAACTGGCAGGACAATACCAAAAAGGTGAGTCCTCTACTCTAATGATTGCATCTTCTCCAGCAAGACCTCCACCCACCAGTTGAGACCATTGAACATGAATTGGAAAAGTTAAAATAGGCTCAAGCCTTGTTTGCAAATAAATATGAAGAAAAGGTAAAGACCACAATTTTGAGTTTTGCTGATATAGTAGGAGCCCCCATTGTGCACACTAACATGAAAATAATTTTGGATATTTTGAGTGAGTTGAATGAAGACAAGGCTACTCTAGAGCCAAATTTGAATAAGTGGATGCCTAGAAAGGTGGATCTAGAACTTATGTGTGCATCCTATGATGAGGCAGGATCTGATGCCATTATTAAATCCACATGTGAGTTAGCAAAAAGCATGACCAGGCTAGCAGAAGGAAGAGTTGGTGTAGAGAGACAAGCCAACTTGTACAGGAAGGAATATACTGAGCATAAGTTTGAACTATTTTCTGGGGGTTTTGTTAGTCCAAATCAGTTGAAGGGCAAACAAGTATGGCTTGATGAGCTTGGAGCTAACTTGTCTCTAAGGGTGAATGAAATCATCAATACAAATGAGACATCTGTATTTGTCAAGACAATTGAGGAATAGAGAAGATAAAGTCACATTACGGTTTTTTGGAATCAAAGTTTAAGAAAGTGAGAAAACCTTGGAAAAGGTTAGTTAAGTTGAAAGAAAAAATTGTTAGCTTCTCATGGCCTACTGATGACGTGTTCCAAGAGTGGACAAGAAAATATGCGGTGCAAGAAGTAGAGGTTCAAGAAGATGTTGCAACGTAATAACCAACTAAGCTATTCTTAGGAATGTCCGAAGCTTGTATACATCCATATTGTTATAAATGGATACCAGGACTTAAGAATAGGTGATCACAAGAATTTGTAAAGGAACTCTGTTGAAATATATCTAGGTTTTTTCTAGTTCTCTCAAAGATTACTTTGAATTATGTAAAATTTTAAAGAATGAATATGAATATACAGATCAAAGTTTCAGGCCTAAATCTTCTTTGTCTTCTGGTGTGCATTCATTAGTTTGCTGGTTTCATTTGGATAATTTAGGGTTATTTGAATGAGCATGGATTGTAAGGCAATCTTATAGATATATTTCTAGCTTTTCTCTTCAGGAGAAGGATTAAATATGCATGAAATATTTCTGTCAGTAGATCAATTGTTTACTACTTTGAATCTCATGAACTGTTTTAGTTGAAAGGGAAAGAACCTATATATATGTTAGGCATGTATGGGGTTCATGAAAGCCAAAGTGATGAAATGTATGAGAATGTTAAGTTTTGAAAACTCTTGCTTGATTTAGGTGACTCTGTAGCCTGGATAAGGCACTGATATCAGTTATGGAATTCTTTCTATCTTTCTTGAGGATCAATACTGAAAATGAACATAAGTTTTTCCTTTAATGTTTCAGTTTCATTGAGGTGATGAAATCCATAGTGTGTATCTATGTTACAGATTGGTGCTTGTATTAGGTCAGAAGTTTGTTTGAATCTCTATGTGTTTGTGGCAGATTGTGTTATCTCTCATTTGTGCCATGTCTCTCTCTAAAAATCTTCCTGTTATCTAAATCTCTGCAAGTGATTTGTCAAAACTTGTTTTCTTTTTTTTTCCCATATTTTTTGTGGGTGGTGACACTGACAAGTACAACCAGTGGTATTGAATAAGTATAACTCTTTTAAGAGAAACAAATATAATGTAGAGCGGGAGAAACACCAAGTCATTCATGAGGAAACATCCTCAAGAGACGTTGCAAGAGGGATTACCTGAACAGGCATGAAGAGGCTAAAAAAGATCAGTTGCACATGAGCCATCTAGTGCTGCCTGGGTACAAAAGAACATTAATATGGGTAAGTCATCTGATAGACACATATATGCAAATTCAAATTCTTCTTTCTGTGAATCTAAGCAAGACATTTTGGGTTTCCATTATGGTTTGTTTGGTAATAATGAGGATGTCCAAGTTTTAAATCAGAGGATCTCTTATGCTAGTTTATTTGGGAAGGACAGGAATAGTTCAAATATTAAGATGGATTCTATACCTAGAATAGTAGATGGAAATATTAGTATAATTGATATCGACCAAGTCAATGTGTCAAATTCTGAAGAAATGTTCCTTGATGAAGATAAGGTATCCCAAGAAATTGAGGCCCACAATAGAAGAGGCCATTACTTAATTTCCCTAATAGCACAAAAGGAAGCAAATAAAGAAAGGAAGTGAAAGCTAAGTTGATTGAGAGGGATAGGCTTCTAAGACAGATTGATGATCTTGAACTATTCACCCAAGAGAAAGCTAAGAGTGAGGATGAAGGTCAAGTCATTAGAGAGAATTTAGTTGCCAAAATTAACCCTGCATACAAATCTGTGTTGCAACCAAGTAGGGAGGTCCTTAGTGACCCACAACCTGTTAGGAATGTTGTTGGCAAAGGAAAATAGAAATGTATGGAAGATGGGTCTGGGTCTAAGACTACAGTAGAAGTTTCTCACATGTTGTCTACACATGAGAAAGAAATAGAAAGAATGAGAAAAGAAAAGGAAGAATTGCAAAGAGAATTGGAGAAAGCTGAATTAGAAGCAGCCAATCAAGAGGTTAAATAGAAAATTAATTATCTAAAGGCTCCTCCCATAATTTTTCCTTCAATAGACTTAAGTAAACCTTTACCTCAGCTTGCTTCACTCCCTCCAGTAAAGATTCAACCAGCCTTACCTGTGAGCACTCCTCCAGCTAATCAAGTCCCTATTACTAATCAAGGTAACCAAATCCCTTTGACTCATTGTTACAATGTGAGAATGAATATGGGTAATAACTCTAATGCTAATCAGTTTCAGAGAAGACCCATTAACTTGGAATTATATAGACAACTTTTTTTTGATGGAATCCTAGGGTATTTTAACCATGTTCCTACTGAATTAAGAGATAGGCTTCATAAATTTGCTGGTAATAATGCAATCAATGTAGAAGAGCATCTAAAATCATTTGGTGACCTGATAAATGATTATGAAATTGTAGATGAAGATGTCATCATGAAACTATTTGTACAATCCTTGGTAGATGATGCAAAGGATTGGTATAGAGGTCTGCCTGTGAATAACATTGGTTCTTGGGAGGATTTTAAGAATTGCTTCCAGGAACAATATGGTGATAAAAAAAATGTGAGCTTCATGCTCAATGAGTTCAATAATATTAGGAAGTCTGACAATGAAATTGTCATAGATTTCAACACTAGATTCCAGAAAGCAATGCATAGGCTTTATCAAGTGATGAGATTAGATGATAATATGTGTCTGAACACTTATTATAATGTTTTGATTCTAAAATGGCCTATATTCTGAGGGATAAGAACCCGCATAATCTAAGGGATGCTTTTAGGATTGCCATTAATATAGAAAGTAATAGGAAAGCATCCAGAAAAGTAGGAAGGAGAACTGATGGAAGGTGTAGATAGGAATCTGGAAATCATCAAAGCAATAGCAAATTGGACTAGCTCAATCACGAAAACTCAATTGCAATGACAAATCCTAATTACATTCAATATAGATGCATAAAAAACAAGACATTCAATTCAAATGCAAACCATCACAAATGTGAATATCTCCTCCAGAAATCTCCATTGTCCTTCTTTCTCCTTCAAATTACTTTGTTTTGTGGATCTCACCTTCAAGTGCATAAGTATAATATGAAAGCAAGATTGACAAGATGAGACAACAGCATAAGGGTACTAGAAGCGTGATTGATTCGACCTTTTGATTGAAGAAATTCATCCAATTTATAGACAAATTGGAGAAAAGACCAGATTAGCATGAAAGTGATTCGAATGGAAATTCAAATCAAGAATAGCAAAATTATGACAAGAATATGACAAATTTCTATGCAAGGATTTATGACAATTTATGACAAATTGCTATGCAAGGATTATGACAAGAATTTGAAATAGAAATAGACATTTAGGAATTTAGGAGAAATTAGAAAATTAAGTTAGAAATGATGACTTGGAATTTAGGAAATTGATGAAAATTAGGTAAATTAATTAATGATTTCTCTTTCATTAATTAATTTACAAAAAGAGGAGGAATTAATTAGCCAATTAAATAAACATTTAATTGTGACAAGAAGACTTAGGATAAATAAATCATTAACCTAGAGGGAGAAATGACAAACAAGGTTAAATGAATAAATCATGAAACCCTAGAAGATGAATTAGAAATGCAAGGACGACAATTAGGTCTTGATGTAAGATTGATTTGATGTCGATTCGATCATGATTTTGAATTGATAAATGATTTGATTGATAAATGCACCAATTGACAAGGAACAATGACAAATTGATCGAAATTGACATGATTGAGAAAGATGACGATCAATGACAAATCGATCGCAAAATGACAAGATTGACAAGAGGACAAGGATCGATGTCGAATCGATCGCAAGATGACAAGATTGAAAAAAGGACAAAACCCTAATTCTATCATTGATTAGGATCGACGATGTCCAAAATGATGACAAATGAACACGCACATTGATACGATAGGATAAGATTGACCAAAATCATGACTGAAGGTTATTATCGACAAGACCAAACTCAAAAGTGAGACAAATGAAGAATGCAGAAGAAGGACTCGATGCTCGCAAATGATAAAAACCAAGTGCACGACATAGGAGAAATGTTAATGCGATGCAAAAACCCTAAAATAAGGCAATGTGCAAATGTTAAAGTATGACTCCGCAAGCATTGACCATTTTTAGACGTCTACATTTTGCCTCTCTTTGAGACAATGTGATTCTAAGCATTGTTTCAAAGAAAAATAATGAAAATACCCCAGACAATAATAATGACATATGCATGCCCCCTAGAGGAATTGGTCGGAAACATCCAAAAGAGAGGCCAATTGATCGATAAGAATGATAGAATATGATAGGAGCAAACAGACTAAAAATCGGGGATTAGATACACAAAGGACAAGCAATTGAAGGTGCAAAAGACTGCAACTAGCATAAGATGGAGAGGGTGCACGTCCATCTATGCACTGACAAAGATCTATAAATGAGACAAAGAGAGTGAAAAGAGCTCATTTGCACTAGCCAAAGAGGAGAATTTGTTGCTCTCGAAAAGGACGCTGGTAGAGATGCTGAACATTCCAATGGCAGATCACCTATGAGAACATGTACACATGTACAGATGACTGAATGATGCAGGAGTAGCGGTATGTATCTCAAAAACCCATATTGTCAATTTTATGAATTTGACTTGCTTGCGGGACATTGCGGGGCCCACACAGAATGTAGAAAGTGACTTCTGCGCCTGTGTGAGCGCATCCAGCACTTGTGTAGGGTATGTTGCGCTTGTGTAGGGTACACAGGCGCAAGTTGATGCAACACAGGCACAATTGTGCACTGGGAACCCAAATTTGATCAAAAACAGCATGCGAATGATCCGAAAAGGGGGAGAAGGGTAGGATAAGTCAAAATAGATTAGAAACACCCTGATTTGGATGAGAAACAAGGAAATGTAGCCCATAGGAGCAAACCCTAAAACTGACAAAATGTGCCCCAATTATGATGCAGAGTCGACAGTATCCACTGATTATGCGGGAGAACCGACCTGACTGCTTCATGTTATGACATAGACTCAGGAGCACAGATAGAGATACATTAGTAGGACTTGGTTTATACTATATCACAATCATGCCCAAGATTAGGGCAAACACAGGACTGCTTACCGCATTGGTAGAGCGATGGCATTCAGAGACTTCCTCGTTCCACCTGGCGACTGGAGAGGCAACGGTGACACTAGAGGATGTATGGCATATCCTCCACATTCCGATCCATGGGGAGATGATAGAGTATGATCCAATGACAGGGAGAGACACTTTGTGTAGATTATTTGAGTGCGATGTAGATGATCTAGATATCGTAGAGAGGGAGATTGGCTAGGAGACCATGGCATTAGAGTATGATCGGTGATATGTGGTGATAGTAGTGGTTATAGCATGCCTACTAGCAGGGGACAGATGAGGACATGGATTCCCTATTGGATGGGGAAGAGTGCTAGAGAGGATGGTGACAGAGGGGACGATGTACGCATGGGGACCATGTGTACTTGCTATGCTATATTTTCAGTTGCATCAGATAGCATATCAGGGAGTTCAGACTTTGAGCTGTGGGGTCACACTATTACAGGTATGGGCATTTGAGCACATAGCCATATGTCGACTGATCACAGAGAGACAGGTATTACCACACTGACCATATGTGTGCTGCTATGGGGGAGCACTGAGATAGGGTCCTTTTGGATACATATTGTATTGGCGACATGAGCTAGACAGATTGAGAGAGTTCACATGGAGGCCATATCTTGATTGCCCTAGATGGTCAGATGATAGTGATGAGCTACTATACTACAGATAGGAGAGATACCTAATTGGGCGAATAGTGAATCACCAAAGAGTGATTAAGATGTACCTGCTAGAGAGAGTCAGACAACGGTTTGGAGAGAGACAGGATGTACTGAGAGGGACTGCACACTTTGCCCGATCTCACAGAGAGACGAGTCAGTGGGGGAGGATGATTCAGCCACACATAGCATATGCTAACTTCACACAGCTACAGCAGAGATAGTGGGATTGGAGATCAGATGTGGTGGACGTTGGGACAACAGAGGAGTATGAGCGATGGTTTGCACGATGATGGCCAGTGCCATTGATAGATCCTGATATTCCAGTACCTAGGAGATAGGAGGACTTCCCACTCACTGGAGAGGAGGAGGGAGATGATGAGGATGGAGAGGAGGATGAGGATGGAGAGGATGAGGGGGATGATGAGGATGGAGATGATGAGGGTGAAGATTATGAGCCAAATTCAGGCAATCAAGAGTCATTGCAGGATATACCCATAGAGCCGGAGACAGCTAGGATAGAGGAGATGGAGATGTGCAGGGCTACCATAGCGAGTCAGTAGGATCACATTGCGACATTAGAGAGACAGAATGCTATCTTGAGGACAGAGTAGGATCAGTTTAGAGCAGAGATAGCCAGATTGACAGTGGCTTGAGATACTGTTATAGCCCAAGCACAATAAGAGGGGCAAAGAGTCACTGAGTATATTGGGTCGACTAGGGATGCCAATGCATGTGAGATGGCACAGATGTTGGTAGAGACTGGAGAGGAGATACGCCATTGGAGGACACTATGTGAGAGTGCAGTTCCACCAGAGCAGAGAGCAGCATCATATCAGGCACGATCGAGGACAGAGAGCAGGCCACGTTCATGGAGGTCAGTGAGCAGCATGGGGGTGAGTGGACCTATGAGACCACCACAGCCAGGACCTAGGGCAGGAGGGACATCATCCTTGAGACATGGCAGGGATGAGGAGGACAGAGGGAGCACCCAGTGACAGAGGCACGTGCTCCTTAGGACAGATAGATGTAGTTTGACATTTATGTAGTCAGCCTGCGGGCCATACTTAAGACAGACAGTCCAATTTTGTACTCCGACATTATTTTGATATATGATATGATATGCAGTGCTATGATGGGATGCAATGGGTTATGACTTATGTGTTTACTTTTCATGTATGGATGGCTTATGCACTGTTTATGTACCATTGTGGAACATGTATGGATATATATTTTTTTTATGTGTTTTTGATGCATTTATAATGTGAAATGGATAAAATGCTTGATGTGATACTTGATATAATGCAAATGTACTAACCAATGAATGTAGGATGCAACTTATGTTTTTGGAGATCGGAGAACTAGACCGAACTAACGGAAGAAATGTTAGTAAGAAGAAATGAGATAGAGGACAGTTAGAGACGAAGAAAAACTTGCTTTCAGTAATGCACTTTGTAGGTGAGAACCTTTATTTAATGTGGAAAAATGGATGCATAGCATCATGGCATTGAAGACCAAAGCTGAAACGTAACCCTTTTTGCAAAAGACAAACACATCGCACACAAGGAATGAGTGAAGCATCCTAGGGTGCATACATCAAGGGTCGAGGTATGTGCGGCGTTCACAAAGCAAACGTACTTATCATAGACACCCAATGATATAGTTGCCCCAGTTTGTGAAAAACATTCCACAAACAACAATCACAACAAGAAAAAAGGGACCATGAACCATCCCGGTCACTCTAAATCACTCAGTGACATCATCGAGCAAAATAGGAACATGATTGAAGATAAATCAATAAATGATAAGACTCGCTAATTCCAACAAGTCAAACAAACAACTTGATCTTCATTGTCAAAAGTGGAAAGTGTTGATAGGACGTTCATGTTGTCTGGTTTCAGGGAATGCGGTACCTCGTCTAAGATAGGACACAGTCTGGTTTCGAGTGTACCACATCCTGTATAAGACCCATGATCATAGTGACAAGAACAAATGATATTGATGTTGATTGATTGGTATGACAAATTTGATCAGTTTGCATGTCTGGTTTGATTGAAAAGTTCATCTGTGAATGCATGATTTGTAGTAAAGCGCAGTGTGTGATTGTGTGTCGTTGGATGTATGCGCAGTGATCTACCTATGTACAAAGGGGATATTTTTGTTTTGTTTTTTCGAGTTTTTACAATTTGTTTTTGTTTGTTTTTTCAGGACTTTATTTGACTTTTTTTTTTGGATTATTTTAGGACATTTTTTATTTTTTTGGGATTATTTCAGGACATTTTTTATTTTTTTTTGAGATTATTTCAGGACTTTATTTGATTTTTTTGGATTTTTTCAGGACATTTTAGCTGAAAATGAACACATGATTTTTTTGATGTTTTTGAATGTTTTCAGGATTTTTTTCAATTTTTTTGATTATTTCAGGACATTTTTCAATTTTTATGATTTTGCCCCCAGTGTCTAGCAAGGCAAGGAATATGACAGGTAAATAAAAAGGCTTTCTGAAATGTTGGTGGATAGAGGGAAGACAAAGGCCTTTTATCATGGAGACAGTGGGACAAGTGACTGGATATGACAATGTAAAGCAGTGACATGGCATGAGGGACATGTCAAGAGGTTTTTGAAACCATGTTTAAATTTTGCGTCCTTATGTCAGATCAAGATCAAGGAATGAAAAAGGGTGTATGGATAGTGATAAGATATGGATAGGATAAGCAAGACCAAGAATGGATAAGGGACATGGACTGAAGGTCGGGGTTGGCTAAGGGATAGTGGCAGAAAGTCGCAATAAGCCAGGGAATATGGATGAAAGGTTGTAATAAGCAAATGGATAAAGACCAAAAGCTATGATGGACTAAAAACTGCAAACCAGATGCATGATGCCATGATGGTCCTTAGCCTTGTCAAGATCAAAGGTGGAAAGAGGAAATGGACATGAGGGACAATAGGATAATGGAGGAGTATGACATGGTATGATAGGATAACGAAGGGCAATAGGATATGAAGGAGGAAACCTGCCCCCAAGTGTGGTGTGAAAGAAGTTCATAAATTATGCATGATGCCTGTTTGCCAGGTTTTCATCACGGTACTTGCCCAAGGTGCCTGTTTTCCAGGTTTTCACCAGTGGACGAATTATTTTTGCTTTACATTTTTTTTTCTTTTTTCTCACCTTTTTTTTTTTTTGTATTTTGACTTTTTCAATAGAAGATGGACACCTGATAGGGGATGGAAGAAGGACTCAAGCATCTTTTTTGTTTGGATAGTAGCCTTGAAAAAAAAATGGACCATGACCTTTAAAAGTATGCTCAAAGACGTTGGTAGGATAAGGACATGGAAAAAGAGATGAAACTAAGGCAAGGATTTATGCAAAGGATGGGATCAAAGGGATCGAAGGATGGAAAATATGCATTGGATAATGGATAGGGTATTGGAAGAATTGGGCTTCACTGGATGGAAATGTTGGCAAGATTGACATTGGCACACACCTTGAGGGGTGATGGACTGATGGAGGAAAAATGTATTTTGGATATTGAGATTTTGACGGAGGGAAGGCTATGGATTTTGGGACATAAGGGCCCAAAACGGATGAAGAAGGTGGTGGAGAAATAGACTTGGAAGGTTTGGATGGAGGAATAGAAATTTTAGATGCCAATTTTGATGTTTCTTTAAGCTTTTGTGCTTCAAGGAGCCTCTTAGGGATCCACATGGTTTTTTATTTTTCATGCTTTTGTGGTTCATTGGAGTGCATTTCTTGCACAAGGGATTTAGGAACCCATATATATTTTGACTTTTCTTTATTTTTCTCAGTGGGCCTTTGTGGCCTTTTGGATATTTCTTTTTCTTTATAGATCATATTGTTCTTTGTTTTGACATGTTGATTATATTGGACATGTTGATCCTTGAATACATGTGGATTGCTAGACTTATGACTTTTATACTTGGCATCCAAATTGCTTGGAGGAGAAAAGGAATGCATGGATGGATATGATTGAAATGGAATTCTTTTGGATTGATGAAATTTACTCAAGGATGTGTGCCTTTGCTGCCCTTGCATAGAGGATGAAGGGATATAAGGACCTAAGATGGATGGAAAGTATGATGGGGAAGGTGTATGTTTTGATTTTGATGGAGGGATACCAACGTTTTGAGACTGAGTTGTGTAGACATGACCCTTAACATTTTCTTTCATATGGAGGAGTTCTTTCTTGTGAAGGTCTACCCATTTTCCTTTATGAATATCTTGACTTGTAGGATACTCTTTTCTTTGGGAAGAAGATGCGAGTCCATTATGAGGTGGATATGATATGAGAGAAATAATGAGATCTTGAAGTGGATTGGATTGCACCAAAGTGGAAGAACCCATTGTTAATGTCAGGGGTTCATGAACATCTTGCACTGACATGTTCGAATCATGAGGGGGACTAGGATTGTGTAGTGGACATGGTTCTATGACAAGCTCTTCAAGAGATGGAATGGGAGAAATAATGGGATCATCAAAAGAAATGCGCTCTTGGAGTGAATATGGAGGATTAAGACAAGGAGATGGAGGAGCAAGTGGATCTTGTGGAGGATTTGAAGTTATGATAGGGTCTTGTGTTGGAAATGAATTTGGAAGGATACTTTGATCTTGACAAGGAGGAAGATCATTGGAATCCTCTTTAAAGGTGCTTTTCACTGGACTTTTAATGGGATCATCGGAAAGGATGGAAGGGATATCTTGATCTTTCTTAGGAAGTGAAATGTCAATGGGATTTGAAAGGGTGTTGTGTTCTTAAGTAGAAGGGACAAGAATAATGGAATCATTGCGAGTGTCTGGGGAAATGGGATCTTAGTCAACAATTGGATGGGATGATAAGGTTTTAGGATCTTGATCTTGTATTTCTTTAGGACTCATTTATTTGTGCTCTAAATTATCCTCTTGACATGGGGTTGGACTTTGGATATGCATGGAGGATTCTGACAAGGGATCAATGTTTTGGCATGAAGGAAATGTACTTTGAACATTTGTGATGGATTCTGGCAAGGAATCAATGCTTGAACATGAGGAAGAGGGACTTTGAATGGGGTCCTCTAAAATAGGTAATGGCAATAAAGTGAATGGTGGCATTGGGTCTTGTATTTCTGAAACATGACAAGGATGTGCATCATGAATTGGATTATCTTGGAAATCAATTATGGATATCCCTTGGATAATTTCATCCTTGGGTGTATTGTTTGATGATGACAATATGGAAGGTTCTTGTGAAACTTCTAAAGGTGTAGGGATAGATGCCACTGGAGAGTCAATTTGTTTGTGGGGGGATGAGGCATTGCTAGACATAAGTGTATTATCTTGATCTTCCTCAAAGAACTCATTTGGTAATTTCCTTAAGATCATTGCAATAAAGCCACCTTTCTTTCGAGGTTTTGACATAGTTGTATATGGAATTTGAACTTGTTTGGCAAGGATTTGGTTCTGGTCTGATATCATGTTTTGATTTCGAACTAGATGTTGATCAAATTGGTTTGACATGTTCAAAATTTGTCTTGGTGCATGTTGCAAGTTTTGTTTGTGAATTTGTGATTGTGGTTGTTGACATTGATATGTTAATTGAACTTGTTGATATTCCACCATTGGTTGGACCATTTGTTGATATTGTATAGTTGATTGGACATATTGTTGAAATTGGATCATTGGTTGTATATGTTGGACCATTGGTTGTGTCTGTTGGAAATGTTCGAACTGTTGAACAATTGGTTGTGATGGTTGAAAATCTGATTGATAGTAAACACCTTCTTGTTCTTGTTGTGGAGGCACATAATGTTGAAATTGATGTTGTCTCTTTTCTTGAAATTGTTTCATCATCTCTATTTGTGATAGGAGAGTTGGTATGTCTGATCATTCAAGAAGAGATCTTACATCAATTGGCTCAATCTTTGGATTTTGACCTGGAAATTTTTGAAACATTTTGGACATTTGTGATCTATTCTTCTCAATGTTTTTCACTCTTTGTTCCAAAATCTCATTTTCTTGAGCTAGTTTCTCCTCTAGTTTTTGTATTTGGAGACTTGTTTCATCATAAAAAGTTTGATCAATGTTGCTTTGTTGTTGGGTTGAATAGAATTGTGATTGCATTGTCAGTTGATATGTCAAACTTTGTTGGGTCATTGGTGCTTGGAACCTTGTTTCAATAGACATGTCACTATGAAATGTTTTTGGGATTTTTGATTTTAAAAGGATGATGTATGATATGCAACTAGATGCAAACTAAATAGACGAAATGCAATCTATGGCAAGAATGCAACCTATTGTTTTTGTTGTTTTTTCAAGATTTTGACAAACTTTTTGGTATACAAATATAAAAATGAGACCCTTAGGAAATTGAAATGATGTCTAGACCTCAAAGGACAAAAGGACCAAGTGACAAAAGGACAAAATGACAATGTCTCACCTATATGCTTGGATACTAAGCTAGGTTTGACCAAATGACATGGATGACAAAAAGACAAAAGTTTGATAAGGTCTAGACTTCTTAACAATGACTTAGGGTTTATTCAAAGATTTGGATTACTCAAGTATGACAAAACCTAGTTTTGACACTATATGCAAAGGGACAATTACTATGCAAATGACCCTAATATGATATGATAATGACCCAAGCTTAATGAAGAGACCTAGGGTATGCAAATGTGACCTAATATTATGAGGACAAGGATGCAAATGCAAATGTATGACAATGTCAACTTAAGGCAAAACCTAAGGTTGAATTATGAAATGGTATTGGTCTAATGGAAGAGGACACATGCAAATGGATGACCCTTATTGATATGCAAAGGAGTATGACCTAGGTGAAACCTAACCTTGGTAGTTGACAATGAATTTGCAAAATGCAAACCTAGGATGAACCTAAATCTAAGTGACATGAATGTTGAGACAAGATTTTGAAAAATGTTTTAACAACCATGTTTGAAGGTGTTTTGAACTTTGTTGAATGAAATACTCTTGTGTTTAACCTTGTTTTGAATCAATTTGTCTTGTTTTTGAAATGAGACACAACTCAACTTTTGACAAGAAAAGAAGACAAGATATTTTAACTTAGACTCAAGACAATCATGCTCATTCACACATTTCTTATGGTAGGTAAGGACATTAGGTACTTGAGAGGTAGACTCGTTATGAGATTCAAGGAGAATACATAGATGCTTGACCCCATGAGCTCCCCTCCATGGCACTCACTTCTCAAGGCAGCCAAGCATCAGTCCCCATGGAAATCTCCCCATGGCAAACTTAGTATCTCTTCCAAGTATCCGATCTCCTCCTTCTCAAGCAACTAGAAGGATTTTTGGCCTCTAAATACAAGGTGTTTAGTAAGGATTTTTGTTAAGCGTTACTCCTTGGTGTCATGCAAGCTTGATTGAGACATAGGCCCACCAAGATACCAAACAAATGTAGTTGTGCAAACATGATTTAGACTGTGAGGCCCTACTTAGATGTTGATATGAGAAAGAGTCCAAGGGTCATCACTTCCCAAGTAACTACAATTCCCACATAACCCTTCCTTCAAAGCTTTCGCCCATCAGGTATTTATTTATAGTGAGTTAGAATGCCAAGGTATTCTAGTTGTGCTCACTTTGGGTTGTTCCCCTCTCACGATTGTCACTTGCTTGCAAAACAAAGCAAATGGTCGGGAAAGTAGGCCCTCTAAAGGTAACACACAATCCAAAACATGAGAATGGTATTGAAGATCTGGATTTCTGATCACCCTAAGAAGGATGAGAGCATACTCTCCTACTCCAATGTCAAACTCGACAAAAAAAGAAAACACATATTCATTCCATCCTACTTAGAAAACATACTAGGTGCCTAATTATGAATCACAAACACAAAGTTTGGTTGGAATACAAAGGCAACCTACAAAATCACTAAGTTAGAAGTTTGATTTGTTTGGTCTTTGACTAGCAAACCTGCATAAGATTTGTTAGTAGTTTCATTCTCAGTCTTCGTCACACATAATGCCAAGGTTCTTCATAGAGAATCAGTACCAAAGAAAACCAAAATGCAAGAACAGAATGCCAAACAAAGTAATTTGCAAGCAAAAACACTAATTTTCACCTTTGTTTCTGGGCTTACACAGGCGCATAATGTCTTGACACAAGCACATAATGCATTGACACAGGTGTAGAATGAATTGTCACAAACACAGATCCCTCTGACATAGGTGTAGATCCCTTTGACATAGGTGCAGAAGTGCTCACACAGGCACAGATCCCTTTGACACAAGCACAGAAGTGCCCAGAAAGCCCTGAGTTGCCCTGTTTCTTGGGTTTTTACCTGCAAATCAGCTCAAAAGGCACTCAAAACATGGTTAGATGGTTAGTTCACATCGAGCTCACCAAAAAATGTAGATAGGAATTTGGAAATCATCAAAGCAATAGCGAATTGGACTAGCTCAATCATGAAAACTCAATTGCAATGACAAATCCTAATTACATTCAATAGAGATGCATAAAAAACAAGACATTCAATTCAAATGCAAACCATCGCAAATGTGAATATCTCCTCCAGAAATCTCCATTGTCCTTTTTTCTCCTTCAAATTACTTTGTTTTGTGGATCTCACCTTCAAGTGCATAAGTATAATATGAAAGCAAGATTGACAAGATGAGACGACAACATAAGGGTACTAGACGCATGATTGATTTGACCTTTTGATTGAAGAAATTCATCCAAGTTATAGACAAATTGGAGAAAAGACTAGATTAGCATGAAAGTGATTCGAATGGAAATTCAAATCAAGAATAGCAAAATTATGACAAGAATATGACAAATTGCTATGCAAGGATTTATGACAATTTATGACAAATTGCTATGCAAGGATTATGACAAGAATTTGAAATAGAAATAGACATTTAGGAATTTAGGAGAAATTAGAAAATTAAGTTAGAAATGATGACTTGGAATTTAGGAAATTGATGAAAATTAGGTAAATTAATTAATGATTTCTCATTCATTAATTAATTTACAAAAAGAGGAGGAATTAATTAACCAATTAAATAAACATTTAATTGTGACAAGAAGACTTAGGATAAATAAATCATTTAACCTAGAGGGAGAAATGACAAACAAGGTTAAATGAATAAATCATGAAACCCTAGAAGATGAATTAGAAATGCAAGGATGACAATTAGGTCTTGATGTAAGATCGATTTGATGTCAATTCGATCATGATTTTGAATTGATAAATGATTTGATTGATAAATGCGCCAATTGACGAGAAACAATGACAAATTGATCGAAATTGACATGATTGAGAAAGATGACGATTGATGACAAATCGATCGCAAAATGACAAGATTGACAAGAGGACAAGGATCGATGTTGAATCGATCACAAGATGACAAGATTGAAAAGAGGACAAAACCCTAATTCTATCATCGATTAGGATCGACGATGTCCAGAATGATGACAAATGAACACGCACATTGATATGATAGGATAAGATTGACTAAAATCATGACTGAAGGTTATTATCGACAAGACCAAACTTGAAAGTAAGACAAATGAAGAATGCAGAAGAAGGACTCAATGCTCGCAAATGATAAAAACCAAGTGCATGAGATAGGAGAAATGTTAATGCGACGCAAAAACCCTAAAATAAGGCAATGCGCAAATGTTAAAGTATGACTCCGCAAGCATTAACCTTTTTTAGATGTTTATAGAAGGTTGTGGCAAGAATCAAAACAACAGCCAACTAAAGTTGCCAAGGAGGATGACAAATAGAGAAGTTGATGATTGCCATGAAAGATCTTACTGCTAAGGCAAGTAAAAATAATAAGCCTCATTACAATTGGCAAGATAGGCCTCCTAGATTACATGAAATGCCTTACAACACTACTTGGAAGGATGGCAAACCTCAAAATGATAAGCCAAAAAACACTCAGAGCCAAGATACCCCAGATCCCTTGAAAGGAGGAAATGTTCATAATATGGAAAATACTCCTTGGCGCACAGCCTGTGATGGACCACATTCTCCTCATCAATGTGTTGTAGCTCAATCCCTTGAAGAATCTATGAGAAAAGAAGGTGAGCCTAATATTAACATGTTTG
Source organism: Cryptomeria japonica (assembly GCF_030272615.1). Classification (NCBI taxonomy): domain Eukaryota; kingdom Viridiplantae; phylum Streptophyta; class Pinopsida; order Cupressales; family Cupressaceae; genus Cryptomeria; species Cryptomeria japonica. The sequence continues at coordinate 924,996,649 of NC_081407.1, forward strand.
AAATTGTTATTGACAGTGATGATGAGTCTTCACAAAGTGAGTCTACTGAGTGTGATGTGCTAAATAATAATAAATGTTACCAAGGGCAGATGACACTTGATTGACATCCTACTTTAAATGTGGCCACCATTGAAGATGAAGAGGTTCATCTCAGAAGACCCAGTGATGAAGAGGTAAGAAATCTTACTAAAGCTACCATAGCCAAAGCAAAGCATAGCTACAACTTGAGAAGTAGTAAAAAGGATGGAGATTAGGGTGAACCTAGCTCAATGTTCATAAAAGAGATATCTCAAAAGAAGATGACAAGTAGTAATGCCATTCCTCAAGATGGTCAGGAAAAGAATGACCAATCTAAAGATGTAGCCAAGAGTGTGGATAATAGTACTACTGGTGACTTACAAGGGACTGCTATAATAAAGAAGGCAAGTCAGCCTAAAGTAGAAAAAGCCAAAATTAATATTGAGCTAATTAGAAGTACCCCTTTTGATATGACTTAGGCTCTGACCCAAATGAAGGGTATAGTTCCATTGGTAGAATTATTGGAAATAAAGGAATATAGAGAAGTTGCTTTGTCTTTGTTTTCTACGATATCTGATAATAGTGTAACTATGCCTACAATTACCATGAAAGATGAAAAGGATCATGAGTTACAAACTCCAGAAGTATATGTGGGAACAACCATTACTCAAGAACCTTCATAGGTGGATCCTTTATATGTAACTTTATTAGTGAATAATAGGCTGATTAAGAATTGCATGATAGACTCTAGTGCTGCTGCAAATGTGATGTCATATGGTGTCATGAAAGAATTGGGGCTGTCAGTAAGTAATGTGTATGGAAAGTGTTATGCTATGGATAATAGAGAAGTACCTGTAATAGGTACAATGAAAGATGTGGAGGTAAAAATAGCAGCATTTCATGAAGCAACATATAAGATGGATGTCATAGTAACTGATACAAAACCTCATTATGGCATGCTACTATCCAGATAGTGGGTTGTAGCAGTAGGTGGAAATGTTCAGTTAGATTTGTCATATGTTACAATCCCAATCAATGGAAGCCAGGTTAAATTGTTTAGAGAACCATGTGCCCCTAGGGTAATTGAGAAAATAGACCCTAGTATGTTAAACTGCATGATTGATGTAGATCTTGATAATTTTAGAATGCAACCAATTTTACCTCAGTTAAAAAATATTGATTCTATTGTGACTGAATTAGAATCTCAACAACAAGGTTTGTGGCACATGTACATTGATGGAGCTTGTTCTAAAGAAGGATCTGGAGCAAGAGTTCTTTTTGTGTCCTCATCAGGTATAACTTTCAAATACTCTTTTTTGCTAGCCTTCCAGTGTACAAATAACACTGTTGAAAATGAAGCCTTGTTATTGGGGCTTGAAATTGCTAAAAGGCATGGAATTCAGTTGTTAAGAGTGTTTGGGGATTCAAAGTTGGTTGTTTCTTAGGTAAGGTCTAAGTATGCATCCAAGAATGATCATCTGAAAAGGTATAAACATGTTGTTTGGGATGTAATTGAACATTTTTGTGCTTTCTCTATTAACTAGATAGAAAGATCAAAGAACATCATGGCTGATTTCTTAGAAAATTTTGCATTAAAGAATGATGATGTAACACTAACCAGTGTATCCATAGTTGAGATAAAAGATAGGCCTGCTATTCCTGATAATGTATATAATTGGTAAGTGTTTGTGGATGATGAAGATATTCTCAGATTCATACAATGCATTGATGACTATGATGGACAAAAAATTGATTGCAATGCATTGGTAGAAATGGTGGAAGATAGAGAAAAAGTGTTTGGAAATGACATGGTTCAGTTGGAAACTAATGAAATACCCAAAGGATTAGTAGAATTGGAAGGTATGTTCAGTCACAGTGATAGTCATTTGCATCAGCAGTCAACCACCAAGTTAGATGAATTGGAGGAAGTGAACTTGGGGACAAAATCATCCCCCAAGTTGGTGTGTATTGGAAAAAACTTGTCTCCTTACATCAGAGTTAACCTTATTAATTTATTGAAAAAATATAAGCATGTTTTTGCTTGGTCTTATGAAGACTTGAAGGTGTATAGACAAGATCTATTTCAGCATGAAGTCCCTTTGCTTCCAGATGCTAAGCCTTTTCAACACAAACAAAGACCCATCAACCCCCTTTTGGAAATTAAAATGCAACAAGAGCTAACCAAGTTGAGGGAAGGGGGGGATCATTAAGCCTATAAGGCATTCATCATGGGTGTCTAATTTGGTCCTAGTTAGAAAGAAGAATGGGGACATAAGGCTCTATGTTGATTCTTTAAAAGACAATTATTCTTCTCCCAATATGGAAGAAATGTTGCAGAGAGTAAATTGACCTGTTGTCTATGATGGATGTGTTCTCAGGATATAACCAGGTGTTAGTGAAAGAATCTGAAAAATTCAAGACTGCTTTTACCACCCCTTGGGGAACATATGTATATGTAAGAATGCCTTTCGGTTTAAAAAATGTTGGAGCTACTTTCCAGAGAGCAATGGATGTAGCTTTTAAGGAATTCATTAACATTATCATGGTTGTGTACCAAGACGATTTAGCATGTTTCTCCAAAAGGGCGGATGACCACTGTGGGCACTTGTAAAAAGTTTTCAATAAAGCTCTGGAATTTGGTGTCTCTTTAAATCCAGATAAGTGTCATTTTGCTGTCATTGAAGGAAACCTGCTTGGGCATATTGTCTCCAAGGAAGGGGTTAGAATAGACCTTGAAAGAATTGAAGCTATAAACAATGTACCTGAGCCAAAGAGTGTCAAAGGTATCTAGTCTTTCTTGGGCAAGGTAAATTTTGTTAGAAGGTTCATTGCCAATTTTGTAGAAATAGTTAAGCCTATTGTTAGATTGCTCAAGAAAGATACAAAGTTTTATTGGGATGAATAAGCTTCAAAGGATTTTGGTGAAATTAAAAGGGCTATTCAGGAGGCACTGGTGTTGAAGTCCCCTGATTATAGTAATCCCTTTTCTCTATTTTGTTTTGCTTCTTACCATACAGTGGCTGCAGTTCTTCTACAAAAGGATAATGAAGGATATGAACACCCTATAACTTCTTTTAGTAAATCTCTACAAGCTGCAGAGCTAAAATATGAAATCATGGAGAAACAAGCATATGCTTTGGTTAAGGCTGTAAAAGCATTTAGGCCATATCTTGTGAATGCACAAGTAATTGCTTATGTCCCACATGCGGTTGTCAAGGACATTTTATCTCAATCTGAGGTCACTGGTAAAAGGTGCAAATGGATAACCAGAATTCAAGAGTTTGATCTAGAGATTAAAATTACTAAATTGGTAAGAGGTTTAGGTCTTGCTAAGCTAATGGCTAAATCAAACCTTCTTGATATTGAGGTGAATAATGTTGAAATTAAGAACATCCTGGTCACAAGTATTGAGACACAACCCTGGTACTCAGAGATAGTACATTTTTTAAGGGATGCAACATATTTAGAGGGAATGACTCACAACCAGAGAAGGACATTGAGACTAAAATCTCAAAAGTATGTCCTTATTCAGGGTGATCTATATTGGCGAAATAGAGATGGGGCATTGTTGATGTGTTTAGACAAATCCCAAGCTAAAAGAATGTTAACTGAAATGCATGATGGAGTATGTGGAGGTCATTACTCTACCAAGACCATAGCTGGTAAGATAGTTCGGGCTGGATACTATTGGCCTACTTTGTTCAAAGATGCCCATGAACATGTTCAGAGATGTGACCCATGCCAAAAATTTTCCTCCAAATTGAAATATGAGGGAGCTTTGCCCCTCAACCCAGTTACAGTGGAAGCCACTTTTGTTCAATGGGACATTGATTTTATTGGGAAAATAGTTGAGAAATCAAGAAGATGTCATAGGTGGATCATAGTGGCCACTAATTATTTCACTAAGTGGATTGAAGCTATACCCACTAGAAAAACCACTAGTAAAGTTGTTATTGATTTCCTGATGGATAGTGTTATAACTAGATTTGGTGTCCCTGTGAAACTAGTAATGGATAACGCCATGAGTTTTAGATCAGAGGAGTTCACTGAATTTTGCACCAGTCATGGAATAATTATGTCTTATTCTTCACCATATCATCCTTAGGGTAATGGGCAAGCAAAATCCAGCAATAAGAGCCTTCTGAATATTATTTAGAAAATCCTTGAGGAGAACAAAAGGTCTTGGGACCAAAAATTGAAGTTGGCCCTATGGGCAGACAGGGTTACTATCAAGAAAGCAATTGGTGTGTCACCATTTGAATTGGTTTATGGCATGCAATCTAGGGTGCCCGTCAACAATATTCTTCCTATATACAATTTCCTACAAGCTGAGGATATGGAGTTATTAGAACCTATGGAAGACATAATGATTCAAATGGTGGAAATGGAGGAAATCAAGACTTTGGCCCATAAAAGAAATTTGAAGATCCTGTTGCAATCCAAGTATTTGTTTAACAAAAGAACCACACTAAGGAAGTTTCAAATTGGTGACATGGTTCTTCAATGGAATGCAAGAGGGCAAGATAAAGGAAAACATAAGAAATTTGAGTCACTATGGGTGGGCCCTTCTGTTGTTTGTGATTTGAATGGAAAAGATTCATATTTTTTGCAGACAATGAATGGTGAGGTATAGGAATTTCTAGTGCATGGACAATTCCTGAAGCATTACTTCTCTTAAGTCCATGCACAGTAGGTCTTAGTTTGTATATATTTAGGTTTATTTCTGTTGGTTGTTTGTGGGTTTGTCTTGGTCCATTCTCCAAAGTTTTCTATATTCTTGTGTTGATCTTGCGATCAACCATCCCCAATTAGAGCTGTTGTTATCATTGTTTTGATTTTTGGGTTATTTTGTTCCTTAATTTGCTAAAATTTGCAAAATTATGCTTAGCACTTCATCTTGCCTCTAAGTTATTGGTCAAAAGGTTTAGGCTTTTTTGAAATTAACCCTTGCTATGTTCTAGAATCCCCGCATTCTATTTCAATGTTACTTTTTCCACTTAAGTGGAAGGGTCAGTCCGTCGTGAAGGGGTCCCCCCTTTATATTTTTCCTTAGGCGGGTCTCTATTAATGTCTTTTTTTTTACGCCTTCCCCTAAGTATTATTTCCTTGTTGGGTTTCCTAAAAATCATGCAGGTTTTAGTTGATCTGACGGTGTGTGTTGTTTCATGAGGAAAAAATGTACGAGACTTACCTTTCGCGAAGCAACGAAAGGAGTGGTGGACCTGGGTAAGTGGATTAAAGAATGAATTTAAAGATTGAGCATCTTGATCAAGATCTGACGGTGCACGTTAATTTGTGAAGTAAAGTTGCTAGTGATTTATCTTTCATGAAGTAGCGAAAGCCTAGAGGGCCCCAAAAGATAAGTGAATCCTCCGATTAAAACCCGATCATATCCAAAAAGATCTAATGGACAGCACTATTTTGCCCGATAAAGGTGTTTGATGTTTATATTACGCGAAAAGGCAAAAAAGGTAGTGGGCCCGACGAAAGGTTTGCTTGAAAGGTAAAAGAGGTGCATCTTGAGGTAGATCCAATGGTTCACGTTATTTCACTAGGCGAAATAGCACACGGTTTATCCTTCACAAAGAAGTGAAAGGAGGATGGGTCTAGCAAATAGGTAGTTCATGGTTTTAAAGACCAATCAACTTGGAGTTGATCGGATGGCCCGCGTTGATTCGCAGCCAGAAGCAACACGAGATTTACCTTTTGCGAAATGCCAAAATGAGTTGGCAGTTACATGGCTGATGATGTGGCAATATAGTTGGATGCCTTGCTAAGGCAAAAGGTGATCTACCAGATGGACACGTGGCTCTAGAGGATCAGGAAGGGTCCACTTTTATTGAGCGGCGATGGTGATAAGATTTATGGTTAAAGTAAAGAACGTGGCAGTTAAGATGTGGAGTCCAATAGAGTTCTTGGGCGAATGGGTGGCTGACACGTAAGAGCTATTCGCCCAATCAATAAGGCAAGTGGAATCTGTACAGAGGACCCACTCTAAAGGTTAAGGGATGGTAAAAGGGGTGCATCTCAAAGGTGATCCAATGATCAGCGCTATTTCACAGCCCAAAGATGTAGGGTTTTTAACCTTTGTGAAACAGCAAAAACCTTTAGCGGTGATGGTTTTGTGTGGTTAGTGAAATGAGCTGGCGATCACCATAAGAAGTAAAGATTGAGTGGATGGTAGAAGATCCGATGGACAACGCTATTTTGCATGATTAAAATACGTGAGGTTTACCTTTCATGAAGTAGTGAAATGTAGGTAGGGCCCGTTTCTAAGCAGAATGATTGGGTAAGGTAAAGGACGTGCAAGTCTTTAGGGATCCGATGAACGTCGTTGCTTTGCAATGAAAAGGTGCGAGGATTTTAACCTCTGCAAAACAATGAAAGGTGAAACACTTAGAAAATTTTATGATCCGTTGGAGCCAATTTTTGAATTCAATTGCAAATTCAATTCTGAGTTGATTGCCGAAGCATGCGGTTTTAATGTTTCAATTCAATGCTTAGTTGCCATATTAAGCTTCACATCAACTAAACATTGGCACCATTTCGAAGAGTTTTGTAGAGGAGTCAGTGCACAGAGCGAATTTCTTTAGGCAAGTAGTAAGTTTTTGCGTATTGCTTGTTAGTGACAGTCTAAATTGGTATCACTGCATGATTGTTTTCTTAGAAGTTTGTCCAAATTTTAATTAATATAACTAAAATTTTGGGATGGCACCAAGAAGGGATTTCATAGGGAAAGTGAATTATCAGGATAGAGTGATATGTGATGATTTCTTGGAACAATTAACCATGTCTACAAATATCGCTACTAAGATTAAAGAATTAGTGCCCAAGGCCCCCCGCTTGAGAATTCGAGATGGTTTGTATGACAAAGGGAACTGGTTGAGGGATTAATAGATAGGGATATCAGGGTTGGGATTTTTCAAGGTGGGTTTTGGCCAAAGACATTCCTCTGCTCCAATGAACAGTATATGGGAATTAGACATGGGAAAGTTCATAGTCCCTGGGGTTTTCATGGATGTAGATTTATTAACCCAAATTGCAAGTAATTATGACCCTATTGCTAAATATGTGAGAAATGTGAATGGGGGAGCCTTAATTGAGATCAATGATGATGAGTCTAGGAAAGTGTTTAAGCTCAGTAAGGTATCAAATTACTTAGAGCCAATCAATTTTGATACACTTGCAGAGGTCTAAAATGTACAGAGAGATCACCTCAGGAGCAGCCCTTTGAAGGAATTTTTCATCAAAATAGGAGGGCTAATTGTTGTGGGCCCTAATACCATGGAACCCTGCTCTTTGAATTTGTTTACTCTAAGGGCTAAAGGGATGTATTCATCACTTTGTCAAATTTTTGGGGAAGATGCTGAAACCACTATGCCAACTCACTATATGCTAATGATAGCTTAGATTTTAAACCCCTCTCTGGCAGTAAGTTTTGATTATGCACCTTATCTTACTGATGCAATCCATGTAGGGATAATAGGGATTAAAAATGGTAAGGTAGACAGACCTTTTGGGTGGTACTCTCTTCTCATGCATATGTTTTTGTTTAAAGGTGCTAATTATTTTGCCAATGAAATGGACCTGGTTAAGGAAAAGGATGGTGAAGAGATGTCTGTGTAATTGTGGAGCACAATTTTGTCTTGGGATAGAGAGGATGCTAGCTACTTGAAGTTTGACATATGCTTTGCATCTAGACTTAGGATTCTCTTGTGCCAACTGTAGACACCTAAAATTGTCCAGTCTAATTAAATAAATATTTTATTTATTTAATTATCTAAGCTCAATTCTTCTATTAATTAAATAAATCTCTATTTATTTAATTAATTCATTTATCCTCTTCTAGCCTTATTTCTCATTTAAATAAATACATTTATTTATTTAAATTATCCTTTTCCTAAATTAAATAAATATCTTATTTATTTAATTGATCCCACTTCTTGTATTAATTAAATAAATCTTTATTTATTTAATTAAATCATTAGCCTTTTCTACCCATGACACATGTCATTCATCTCTTAATTCATACACTACCTACACCTTTCATTATTGTATTATTTCTTTTACCTACCCTCTAATCATAGCCGACCTCCTTTTACACCTCTCAATCTTATCCCTCCATTTCATATAGTGTCTTCTATATAAGGAGATGCTTCCTTCATTATCAAACCCTAATCAATCACTTTAATGACTTGACTACACTACGATCCTACTTGCAACCACATTCTATTCTTTGTTGAGCTCTTGTGCACATAAAATCTGAGAGAAAATATATCAAACAAGATCAATGGAGATAGGAAGAATGGAGATCCAAACCCTATTGGACATGTGATGGTATAATCTTTGTGATTTCATTTGATTTGCATTGTCTTAGGTAATCTTCATATGTTATGATGGATCTTTGTTGTTGTTAGGCTAGGGTTTTGTGGTTGAATTCATTTAGCCTTTCAATATCATTATTATTGTTATCCATTTTCACCATATACATTTTGGCACGCCCGGTGGGATTCTTGTCCCTTTTTGCATTTAACATCCTTGTTGTAGATTTTGTGTTTTGAAGTTGCAAATCTGACATTTTCGACAGCATTTTGATATTTTCGCATCTGCGTACTTTCGGATCGCGTTTTTGATTTTCTAGTGCATTTGTGACATCTGGAATCGCGTCTATGTTATCGACAGCATTTTATTTTGCAGATTTTGGAAACCACATTTGTGTTCCTAAGTCGCGTCTGCGGTGTTTTTAGATGCGTCTCTGTCCAGAAGTCACGTCTGGGTTTTGGAGCTGCGTCTATGTCTCACAGAACCATGTCTGAATCACAAAGTCGCATCTGTGTTGAAGGTAACCACATCTGTGCCCATCGGTTTTAAATTTTTTTTTGGGTTTATTGATTTGGTTTTAAGTTTTTGCATTTAAGGTTTCAGATCTGGTTTATTTTGAGCTAACATTTTCAGATCTAGCTAATGAAATTGGTGCAACTTGTCTTGAAAGCAAAATCATTTTGTTGAAGGTCCCTATTTTCACAAAGTCTTTTGGATTTAAAATTTACCTAACTTGTGTGCTTGCAGGAAGGGGTGATTATTTGAAACAATCCAAACTACTAACAACTCTTTGTTGCAGGTCCTTGGCAAGGGTTTTTGGATTTTTATTGTGTGCCTTGTTTTCATAGACTAGCAAACACTTCAATTGGTGCACTAAAATTGAATCATTGTCTTTTGTGTCTTGAGCAATAGGCTCTTTTTGTTTAATCTTTAGAGGGCCTGTCTTCCCATGTGGTCATTAGGACTACTAGTGAGAAGAGAACGACCCAAGTGGTAGCAAAAGAAAAGCCATCTTCTTCCAAACCACTATAAATAACTGTATTCATGGTGAAAACTATGAATAACGTTTGCTGATTAGTTCATACCGACACTATGTCTCCCCATAAACCCATTTGACCAAATTTATTTGATCATTTGTAGGGCGTAACCCCTACCGGCTGGGAGCCTTCTGTATTTACAGAGCTGAAAGTGCCACATGTATGGCCACATGAGCGGATGCCCTTACTAGCACCTTTTTGTTTTAGAAGCCCAAATCCTTCTAGTTGTTGAGGCAGGAGGTCAGACCTCTGGTAGCAGCCCACACACATACGGTTCTTGGTAGAGATACAAAGTTTTCCATGGGGAGTTTTTGTGGGGACTGATGCTTGGCTAACCTGAGAAGTGAGTGCCGAGGGTGGAGCCAGTGAGGTCAAGCACCTAAGTATCTTCTCTGAATAGCATAGCCTCGGGGGTAAAACCCCATGTGGGATCAACAACTATTGTCTTGGCCAGCCATAAGAATTGTGCTTGACTTATTTTAAACATTCAAAACATTCAAGACCAAACATCAAAACATTGTGTCTTTTGTGTCTTCAAGTGTATGCAAAACATTTTTACATCAAACAACACACTTTTCTTGGAGTCATTTTGAGTCTAGACACTTGCAAACATTGGGTCTTCATCAACACTATGTTCTCTTGTCACGAAAAATAGTCAAACAGTCAGATTTGGTCACAACAAAATGACTTCACAGATTGGAAAAAAATTGCACAAATTTTGCAGAAACGCGTCTGTGTCTGACATAATAGCGTCTGTGTTATATAACCACGTCTGTGAAGGGTAGAAATGTGTCTGTGTTTCTAGAATCAACAGTGCATTTTACAAAAATCTTAGAAATGCGTCTGTGTTAAATAGAACCATGTCTGTGTTAGGAAATCGCGTCTGTGAAGTATATAGGCATGTCTGTGTTCACAATTGAAAAACTTTTACAGTCCAGCAAACAAACACAGTCAATTTCGGAATTCTTGAGCTTCCTAGGTCATTTTCTCCAGGGTTCATTTAGCATTCAACCTGTCTTTGGGTCTCACACAGTCCACCATTGCTTTACATCTTACATTACATTCACATTTGTCTAAACTTGAGTCAAAAGGTCACGTGTTTGTCCTCATCATACTTTGTCAACACACTACATACAACAACATTTTGCTAAGTGGTCCCTCATCAAGGTCTATCACATTTGGGTCTCATTTGGTCTTACTTAGAGTCAAGGTCAACTTACCTCATCAAGAGAAACTATCCTCTCTTTGGAAGTCACACCTACTCTACTACATACATACTTGGTCTTACACTTTGGACATTGCAAGTACACCTCAGATTCATTTACATTCCATCCAACTCTTGGTCTTCCATACTTTTTCCATTTTTCATCTAGTCTCACACATCTTGGTCAATACCTAGTTCATGGTTGAAACCCATCTTCAAAAATCTAGGAGAGAAACTAAAGAGGCTCAAGAGTCCGCAAACATGAGTTCTTATGAGTATGACAATGATATCTTTTTCAATTTTGATCATACTACATTACCTGACATGGATGCCTATAGAAACATTCCAAATGTTGAGAACATGGACGCTACAAACAACAATGATACACACAATGACAATATGGACAACTTTTCTGTACATTCAGTATATGTGGAAGAATCCATTATGAATCCCCATTTCAATCGATTGGTTGAGGAAATAATGAGGAGGGATAGACAATACTTCATACAAATGATGGCACAAAGTGGAGCCAAGATACCTCATGATTTTGACATGTTTCAAATAATGGAAAATCGACCTTTGCAACAAACTCACTCCAACATGGATCAAAGAAGGCCTAATAGTGGAGGCAATAGATGACCACATATGGTACTTGAATCACCATCATCTTTGTTTCAAAAACTAGAGGTCCCACATACACATGGTCAAGCATATGATACTCACCTTTGCAGACTATTATGGAAGTCTTATGTAGAGAAATATGCTCAATCACATATCAATGCTAAGGATCAACCACCAAAGCAATTGGATATTCAAAGGCATGCTCAAAATTTGGACACAAGGAAACCCCGTGTCAAATTTAGGGGCAACACATTAGAACATGACATGCCTGTAGAGTATGTTATACATGGACAAAATAGATATGGCATTCCTCAACATGAATCTATACCAAGTGGTCCATATAGGTAGCATCACTATAGACCTCCTCCATATGAACATGTGTATGATCAATATCATCCATATATGCAACATGCTCCTCCTCCAATCGGTGCCTCAAGCATAGGGTATGGTCCAAGAAGTCAATCTCCACCTAAGAGCAATTTGGAGCAACAAATCAGGGACTTACAAAAGAAAATGGAGGACATAAATACACCAAAGCCAACATACACAATGAGAGACATATGTCCTTATCCATTTGACAAGAGCATTCCAATGCCTCCTTTTCCTACACACTTTGTGAGGCCTAAATTTGAGAAGTATAGAGGAAAAGGGGATCCTAAGGCACACATAAGACAATTCTTCATAGCTTGCATTGAGGTAGCAGCAGAAGAGACATATTTTATGAGATTATTCCCACAAAGCCTAGGTGATCAGGCTATGGAATGGTTCTCCCAACTTCCACTTGGTATTAATTCATGGGGTGATCTAGTAGAGGCATTTATTCAACATTTCTCCTACAACATAGAGACAAACATATTAGTCACTACTTTGTGCAACACTAAGAAAAGGGATGGAGAATCTTTTACATCATTTTTACAAAGATGGAGAAATCTAGCCAGTAGATGCTCTTGTGAAATTCCACAAAAACAAATGGTAGAAATGTTCACCCAAAATGTTAACAAAGACATTGGCTATGACCTAAGGAAAGCTTGTTTGTCCACCTTCAAGGACATCATTGAAAAAGGCTTAGCAATAGAGAAGGTCCTAATTGAACAAGGAGTCATTAAGATATTCAAGGAAAAAAAAGATGACTTTAAAGGAAAAGACAAGTCAAGATTTTGGAACAAAAACAAGAACACAGTCAATGATGGTGTTGTTGGTGCCAACACAGTGCAACACAAATTCATTTTTTCTAGATCAAGTTCTACAAGCAATCAAGTGAATACTCAAACAAATTCCAGATCACGGAGGAAGTACACTCCATTGGGAGAACCACTTGAGTCAGTCTTCAAGAAGCTAGTAGCAAACAAGGTAATCAGAGTTCCTGATTTTCCTCCATATGAACCAAAGGTTAAACCAAATTGGTGGAATGATGATGAGTATTGTGAATTTCATAAGAGCAAGGGTCATAAGATAGGAAATTGTCATCGACTGAAGAACATCATACAAGATCTCATTGATAGAGGTGACATTGAGATTGAGGGACACTCATCCAATCAAGAACATGAGATGTTTAAGGAACCATTCCCAAAACATGACAAGGGAAAAGCTAAAGCCACAGATGACCAAACCAACTATACCAAAGCAACCTATAACTATGATTCAACTATCAATCACATTTCAATGGATAATTATGTCTCTACCATTATCATCAAGGACAAAAACCCTGAGAATTCTACCCGGAGACCCAAGATTGTCCTAAAAGGTGTTGGATCTTCTTCCGAACCTACCTCTAAATGTAATGTCACAACCCACCAAGGTAAATTCACTTTGCAAGGTGCTCCAGCTAAAAACACCGCTTCCTCATCAACCAAACCTGAGTATGACCTTGTAGAACAGTTAGGGAAGACACCTGCACTTATCTCCATCCTTGAGCTATTACGCATATCCCTCGCACATAAAGCTATTCTTGACAAAACCTTGAGAGACACTATCATTCCTACTGATTTGAACGTGGACCAGTTTCAAGCCATGGTGGGATACCTTTCCACTCCACACTCCCTTACATTCACAAAAGCTGATAATGCCTCCGTAAGTCAGCCAATAATGCACCACTACACATTGAATAAAACGAGTCCTAATAGATGGAAGAGCTAGTCTAAACATTTGTACATTGAGCATAATTAAACAATTGGGATATTCTGATAAAGCTGTGAATTATACAAATCAAATCACCATCAAGGCATATGATGATGAAGAGCATTCGTCCAAGGGCACAGTCACCTTACCTCTTAGAGTTGGGCCAGTTATGAAGGATGTGGTTTGTCAAGTCCTAGATCTAGATCTCACTTATAACATATTGCTAGGACGTCCTTGGATTCATGAAATGAGGGTAGTCCCATCTACATATCACCAATGCATTAAGTTTCCTCACAATGGAGTAGAAGTAACACTTAATGGTGATCCTAATCCATTCATATACTACAATAACCTAAGATAAAAAACTGAGACCATCATTCCCAGTAATCGTGAAGTTGTTCCTTCTTCAGCATACATTGATCCTGAGTCATTGATACCTTCAACATCAAAACAAGGTGAGCTTAAAGGCAAGTTTCAGAACAAGGGCATGGGGGAATACACTTTAAATCAGACCATGTACTTATGACAAGTTATGAGTTCACCAAAAGAATATGGAAGACCACATCCTAACAAGCAAGTATCCATCATGGTACTCAAATGGGACCCTACTACCTTTCAAAGATGGGGCGAACTGGAAGAGGAAGACTTATACAAAATGCTTTACAAAGACATTGAAGATGACACACAAGATCACATTAGTCTACCATGTGAGAAATATGGCAAAGGCTTCAAGATTCTACAAAAATTTAGGTATGATGGAAAAAGCCTCTTGGGTTATGAAAGGAAGGCACCATTGAACCTTTACAACCTGAATTGAAATTCAAAAAGGAACACTCAAAGGGACTTGGTTTCTTGACTTCCAAAGTCCACACTCAAAGGACAGGAGAAGCCTTACAAATCAAAGCTACCAAAATTCAACAAGAGGGTCACTATTCCACAGACTCCAACAAATGGGAATGGGGTTCAGATAAATCCTCTAGTGACTATGAGCTCACCGAGACATTCAGAGAGCCAGATGAACCCACAGAAGAAGAGGAATTTTATAAAAGATTCAAAGTTGGTCAAGAAACAACCCATGAGGATTCCACACAGTCCTTGTCTCAAGGTCCTAGGTTGAAATCACATAGGATGAGAACACCTATCCCAGAATGCGCTACTAGTGATGATAATTTGGATTTGTTTGCGATCGAGACTGATGAGGAGAGTGCCATCGATGACCTTGATAATTACCTTGACATACCCGAATATAACTGCATCTTCACTCTTAGTCCCGCTAACTTTGAAAACATTAAAGGCCTTCCCCTTGTTCACCACCAACTCATTGACTGGGATCATGAAGGACCTGCACAATTTGACACATTCCAAAATGATGAAGATTTTATTGACTATCTTGGCATATGAGATGATCTTCCCCCTGGGGACCATAAAGTGGGATACACTATAGAACTCAATAGCGTGGCATATTTTGGTGAGGGCGTCGGACCTTCGAGTCGCAAAAATGTGAAAATAAGAACAAACCAAGGGTCTTATGGTGAAAACCACACTGTGGCGCTGTCTGACCCCAAAAAAGTAAAAAGAAAGGACGTATCTGAAGGTGAAAACTTCTCTGAGGCACCCAAAGATGGAAGGCTCGACATTCTCCCAACATCATATGAGGAAAAGTCATCCATGTTGGTAGAGGAGACTATCAGAACAAACATTGGTACAGAAGAGGTTCCACACAACATATTCCTGGCTCAATCGTTGACTGAGTCAGAAAGGTCAAAATTCATAAATTTCTTCAAAGAATGACAAATCAACTTTGCCTGGTCATACGCTGATATGACTAGATTGGATTTGGATTTGGTAATGCATCATTTGATAGTTAAACTAGGGGCAAAACTAGTGAAACAAAAATTAAGAAAGATGCATCCACAAGTGGCATTACTAGTCAAAGTAGAACTTGAGAAATTATTGGATGTCGGATTCATACACCCAATTGATTATCCTGAATGGATCTCCAACTTGTTGCCTGTCAGTAAACTAGATCGCAGCATCAGAATATGTACAGATTTTAGAGACATCAACAAAGCTTGTCCAAAGGATGACTTCCCATTACCAAATATTGACTTGATTGTTGATCTCATAGTAGGTCATGAAATGTTATCATTGATGGATGGATTCTCTGGTTATAATCAAATAAGGATCATGCCCGAGGATCAACACAAAACATCATTCACTTGTCCTTGGGGAACTTTCTGCTAGAATGTCATGCCCTTCGGGCTAAAAAATGCAGGTGCTACATATCAAAGAGCCATGACTACTATCTTTCATGATCTCATGCACGTAACCATGGAAGATTATGTCGATGACCTCTTGGGCAAATCAATAGACAAAAATACACATTAGGACATACTTTTAGTCGTCTTTGATCGGTTGGAAAAATACAAAGTAAGATTAAACCCCAAGAAATGTGTTTTTGGAGTAACTTCCAGGAAGCTCATCCAAAAGAGGAATCAAAGCTGATCCAGCAAAAGTCAAGGCCATCTTGGAGATGCAACCACTAAGAAATATCAGTCAACTTCGGTCTTTACAAGGCAGACTCCAGTCCATACGAAGATTCATAGCACAACTTGCAGATAAGTGTAATTCTTTTCAGCACTTGCTACATAAAAACATCAAATTCAAATGTGATGATAACTATCAATAGGCTTTCCAGACACTCAAAGGTTATCTTCTGAATCTGCCAGTTTTGATGCCACCAGTTCTAGATTAGCCTCTATTACTATACATATCAGCTACTCCAATAGCACTGGGGGCACTCTTAGCACAACAAATTGCTGAGGGCAAAGAAAAAGCAGTATATTATATCAGTTGCACATTGGTGGGATATGAGCTAAACTACACACCAATTGAGCGTGCATGTCTCACCGTGGTCTTTGCTTTGCAAAAATTATGACATTACATGCTCACTCATAAGACTAAGTTGGTTGCAAGAATCAATCCATTGAAATACCTTCTCAATAAAGCAACACTTACTGGGCGACTAGCCAAATGGGTAATGATCCTGAGTGAATTCGACATCGAGTATGTGGACAGAAAAGCAATAAAAGGACAAGCCATCGTAGATCAATTAGCAGATGCTCCCATGATAGATGATGTTCCTCTAAGTTCAGAATTTCCAGATGAATCCATTTTAACAATGTCACATGCAAAGCCATGGCAACTGTGCTTTGACAACTCATACACACAACATGGGGTAGGAGCTGACATCCTCTTTATTACTCCTCAAGGGGATTCTATACCAAAATCATACCACTTATCATTTACTTGCACTAACAATATAGCAGAATATGAGGCATTAACAACTAGATTACGGATTGTAGTTTAGTGGAAGATCCAGGAACTTCATGTTTTTGGGGACTCTCAAATTGTAATCTATCAAGCAACTAATGATTACCAAACAAAAGATGAAAAATTAATGCCTTACAAACAAATGGTGGATGACCTAAAACAACACTTCACAAAGATAGATTTTGAACAGATACCAAGAGAGCAGAATTGCACCGTATATGCCATGGCTACAATCGCTTCACTGATTGATCTACCTCCAAATGAGACCTGTTATGAGTTCTTGGTGGATAAATTTTTGGTTCCTTCATATGAAATCATTCCTACTGAGATGATATGTGTTGTCGGTCTCGAGTCCCAGTTATATGGTTCCATTTTCACATACCTTCATGACAATACCCTACCTCCTGATCTATCAAATAACCAACATCGTACTTTCATTCACCAATCCTCTCGATATGTCATTTTAGCTAATATCCTATACCGGCGAGTTCTAGATGGCACTCTTCTTAGATGTTTAGAAAGTGACGAAGCTCAGATTGCATTACGTGAAGTACATGAAAGAATATGTGGTCCACATGCTAGTGGTCCTACCTTGGCCAAGAAACTCATCAGGACTGGATATTACTGGCCCAATATGAAAAATGACTCATATTAGTTTGTCAAGAAATGTAAGCAATGTCAAATTCATGGAGACCTCATACATGCGCCAGCACAAGAAATTCAACCAATTGTGTCGCCTTGGCCCTTTTGTTAGTGGGGACTCGATCTCATAGGCAAGATTCACCCTCCTTCTTCCAATGGTCATAAATTCATTATCACTGCCACAGAGTATTTCACAAAATGGATTGAAGTCATGCCTCTCACACAAGTCACTGGAAAATAGATTGCTACGTTCATCCTCAACTATATCATTTGCCGATATGGTATTCCTATTTCCATTATCACTAATAACGGGCGTCCCTTCAAAAACTAGGATGTTCGTGAACTCTGTGACCGCTTCCATATTTCCCATCATTTCTCCATGCCATATTATCCACAAGGTAATGGTCAAGCTGAGGCATCTAATAAGACAATCCTTAAAATCCTAAAAAAGATAGTCGACGATGCTGACCGTAATTGGCATATCCAACTTAATCCTGCACTTTGGGCCTACCGCACAAGTGTCCGCACACCTACAGGAGCTACACCCTATTAACTTGTCTACGGCGCCAAAGCCATCTTGCCTATTGAGGTCAAGCTACCCTCTTTATGGGTCTCTTTGCAAAATATCATCAGTGATGAAGACTATAGGGTCTCTCGCTTACAAGAGCTTGAACTACTGGATGAACAAAGACAAACTGCTTTTAATCATCTCAAGGCTTACCAACAACGAATGAGTCGCAGCTACAATCACAAGGTCAAGCCTCACACATTTGAGGTAGGTGATTTGGTTCTCAGAGAAAACCCCAAAAATCAGCAAGATAGAGAGAAGAAGGGCAAGTTCGAACCAAACTGGCTTGGTCCTTACATCATCACAGCAGCATATGGATCTGGGGCATATCAGCTCTCAACTACAGAAGGTGAACCTTTGGAGGATCCTATCAACAGCATGCACCTTCGCAGGTTCTACACATAGCTCTTTGGAATATCCTAATTCAAAAAATACAAAAAAATAAAAAAATTCAAAAATACAAAAAAATTATAAAACAAAAAAATCGTTACCTGGTGAAAACCTGGAAAATAGGTGCCTTGTGACACAAAAAAAAATTGAAAAATCGAAAAAAGTAAAGAGAAATAACTTTTTCCAATGGTGAAAACCACTTCGGTGGCACCTTGGGTAAGTACCATTGTGAAAATTGGGTCACCAGTGCCATGTGTAGAGACATTGCTCCTCCCTCCTTCAGGATTCACTTTCATCCTTTCACTTTGCACACACTCACAACCTATTCGTTCATAATAAACTTACCCATTCCCATCATGGCTTGTTATTATCTACCCAAGATTGGTTCGCCATTCATAATAACATCCCTTTTCACCTCCCTTTCCATCCATTATAAATCATATCCTATCTATGGCTAAGGCAGATCCTACGTCTAGTGATGGGTGTGGAACTGAGAACATCACATGTTTCGAGGAGTACAGTTTCTTCCAGCTTCCTTCAGTCTATCTATGCACAATGTGCAATAAAGCAACATTTGCATCACAGATCTGCAATAAAGTTTTATCTTCTCCGCAATAAAGTATCAGTTTCATAGATTTAGTCAATTTCAGATGAGACAGAGCAGCAACAATGGGCTTCAACAAATCAAATCTTTCAACAGACTCAAACAACATTATGGTTCAGTGCTATCTATCCATTTTGTGAAAGTAAACATTGTGACCACAATCAAATAAGACTTATACAAGTGACAAGAGACACTAAATTTGAGGACTACAGTGGATTTTGGTGTCGAGTCTTGGTTTTCTTTTGATTTTTATCTTTTGGTGGCATGTCTTTTAGCTTTTCCAGGATGTCTCTGACTAGAGATTCTATCTCCAGGATGTCTTTGACTAGAAAGGCGAGGATGGGGTATCGCCACCTATTTGTATTTGCTGTCTGTGGATTGTCCTTTAGTAATGCTATGACTTGTCCAAGGATATGAGGACACTGTGAGTCTAGTGTGAACTGGGCATTCCTTGTTTGTGACTATCTTATCTCCATGCAAACGGGTACAATGACTTTTTGGGTTGAACATATGCCTCGATTGTCATAACCTATTTTGCCATAATAAAGCTCAATGATGATAACGCACAAGAAGCTGTTTCACTTTCACATCTTCTATCTTCCATCCCCCTTTCTTGATTGACTTCCATCATCTTCTTGAGTCCACGTAGCCTACTATCACATGACTGAGTATAATGACACACCAAAAACATATGCATTTCATGTAGTTGCACCTGCATTACCACATATAAGCATTTCATACATACATATAGATATCACAACTGCATCACATCCTACACACAACACCTGTTAGCACAATTTACATTTGCATTATCATATCATCTACATTACATACATTCACATTTGCCTCATGCATACACATATAAAACATAAAAGAACAAAAAAATATATTGCATTGCATCATATACATATTTGCATCCATATCATAAGCATCACATAGAAACATACATCACATAGGTACGCATGCATATAGCTGCCACAAAGATGAATCATCTTATATATAATCATAAGTGTCATAATACAATGATGTCAAAAATCATATGGCTACAATAACCCGAAGGTGTCTACATCATCATACAAAAATGGTACAATACTGATACATAGGGATCCCTCTACGGCTATGATGAACTCCCTCCCTCAGAGCTGCCTGGCCTCGATGGAATCTAAGCCCTCGAAGGACCCGCCCCAGGATCATCCCTCCTGTCCCCTCTATCTGGTGGTGGTGGAGGACCCATAACCCCACCACTAGACGCCTGTCTCCTCCAACTCCCTCCCATAACTGTTGCTGTTTGTGATGGTCTATGGAAGCTCCTCACCCACTGATCAGCTAGCACTGCACCATAATAGAGATCCCACCAGTAACCAATCTCCTCCCCTACCCGCAGGACGTAGGTATATCTAGCTCCTATGTCCTCTACCACCTTCCTCCCAGCCCTTAATGTTGTCTCAGCCTCTGTATAGCACTGAATGGCCTGATCCTGCTCCCACTCAGTATCTCTGAGCTGCCTCCTAAGCCTATCCCTCTCCCTCTCCAGGTCCTGGATCTCATCTGCCTATCCCTGGCAGATCTCCCTCAGCTCTGTCAGCTCATCCTCCTCTGCCTCAGCCCCCTATGGCTCCCCCTGTACGGGTGCCTGCCCCTGTGCCTGTGCCTATACTGGTGCCTATACTAGTGCCTGTCCCTATATCTATCCCTATACCTATCCTTGTACTTGCACCTGTTTGGGACCCTGTGCTGCCAGCACCTGTAGAGGTAATCCACCGTGACCCCTCACCACCCAAGCCTGCCTGTCCTCTCCCTCCTCCCTCTGCGGTGCCACCCTCCTCTCTCCAACTGCCCCCCTTCTCCTTCATCGGCCTTTGCCTCCATCATCTCTATCATCATCACCATCCCCACCACCATCTCCATCTAGTAGCTCTCCTAGATCTGTCAGGCGTGGGAATGGATGCTCGACCCAGTATGCTGTGTACTCGGCATCCATGCCGACATCCTCAATCTCTGGCCACATGTCCCAGGGTAGGGGCATCATCTCTATGAGCTATGTAACAGCCTGATCATATGATAATAAAGCCCCAAACTGCGCCTGATCCCTGACAGTCCGTGCATACATGCCTGAACCTCATGGCATCCGCTAGATCCTACCGAACTGCCTGCCCACCCTATCCACTAACTGCCTCTCTAGCACATAGGGCATCCACCCAATCAGATACCTGCTTTGGAACATGTAGGGCAGCTCTACTGCATCATCCTCCCACTGCTCACATCCAAGGTATGGCCTCCATATGACCATATCAATGTCATCAATCACCCACTGCCAGTGCTCTAACCTGCCAATCTGTGGCTGCGAAGTGATCATATCGTACAAGTGTACAAAACTGCATCTGTGACCTCTACCCCTGAAATGTATCAGTCTCATCACTGGCAGATGCTCATAGGCCCACACTTGTAACAATGTGACCCCACAGCCCAATCCCACTGACCCGTGGTACACAAACTAATGTAGCTCATAATACAGGTGTGCTAGCACACACAGTCCTCAGGCATATTTGGTGTGTTGTGTCACCAGTGTCTCCAAGACACCTCCCCAGCCCACAGCCAACCCTCGTGTCGCTCTATCAGGACACAAAAACCCACTGATCGCTCCTCCTATCACTGCTGGCAATGGTAATCCTGTAGCTGTCATGGTGTCCCAAGCCACATGTCCAGCCCTCATCTCCAATCCTGGGTCCTGGAACACTCGTCTCAGGGCCTCCCTGTCTCTATCTCAAAGTAAGGAATCAGCTCCCCATCGATTGGTATCCTTAGGATCCTGTATACATCCTCGAGGGTGACTGTCATCTCACCCATCGGTAAATGAAACATACAAGTCTCGAAGTGCCATCTCTCCGCCAGTGTAGTCAACAGTCCCATGTTCGCCCAAAACTCAGGCACATATAGAATATGTCTCAGACCCATAGCCTCAATAGCCGCTTGGTCCTCAAAGGTCAGCTCAGGCCGCAATCTCTGAGTCGATGGGAATCTCTCCCGTGACTCCAACATAGGCAAATACTCCTGCAGTCAAGCAAATCAATCATGTCAGTCATATTAACACTCATTGTTCATCACAAAGTGTTGCTATTTATCCTAGTAGTACTTCCTGTTCATCACAAAGTACTACATGTGTGGCACTCCTTGTTCATCACAAAGTGTTGCTCACATTTGCACTCCCTGTTCATCACAAAGTGCTGCTCACATTTGCACTCACTGTTCATCACAAAGTGTTGCTCATATTTTAGTACTCCCTGTTCATCACAAAGTACTATATCTTGGTACTCATTGTTCATCACAAAATGCCTTGATCTATCCTATCCTAGGGCCTCTGCTTGAGTGAATCCTCTTGAGTAGTTTCGTAATTGGCAACGTATGTTCTATCAGAAAATTGTCAATCCTAGCCCTATTTGCTATCCTAGTCTTCCCTAGAGGACCTGCTTGAGTGTATCCTCTCAGCAGCTTATCCAATCGATAGCGTATGTTCATCACAGAACTGCCGATTTAACCTAGAAGACACAAATTCACATTTTGGACACAAACGCGCTTTCCTGACATAAACGTGCTTTCCTGACATAAATGCGCTTGAAGACTGCATAAACGCGCCTGTTTCACACAGACATGCCTGAAAGACATAGACGTGCCTATGCTCTACATAGACGCGCCTAGGCGACACAAACATGCCTTCTTGGCATAAATGTGCCTAAACATCACAAACGCGGCTGCATTTTGCACAGATGCATTTTCCAACATAGACGCGCCTAGCACAAACATAGATGCGCCTCACGAGCATAGACGCACCTGGCACCAACGCAGACGCACCTGGACATTTTTTACATTTTTTTGGACCCTATTCTAAGCACATTTATTACCCTATCTAGCATGCATTCGTGACAACAATAAATGCAACAAAGTACAAGGAGGTTTTGCGGTACTTACTAGCTCTCCTGCCTTTGCTCGCCTTTGGAATCAGCGAACGCGGTCAAATCTCTGAACAAAGGCCATCGCTGTTGACTGCTACTGCTCTATTTTCACTCTGCACTCTACTCTCATGGATGTGTGGATGACAATGAGGATGCATTTTCCCTTGTGGTCTATCTTATAGACTACCCTAGCCCTGGCCCTTGTCTCCCAAGTCAGTCTTCATTATCCTGTGACTTTGTCACTTTATCCGATTAGTTCATTCTAGCCTTTATTTCTTATCGAGAGATTGTCTGTGATCTTTCTAGACATTTTTTTCATCCAATCTCTCAAGGGGGCATATCATTCCCATCTTGGGGCAACTCTGTATCAGTTCATCTTATCTTCTTTGAAACAACACGACAAGCCGCATTGTCTCAAAGAGGGGCAAAATGTAGACATCTAAAATTGTCCAGTCTAATTAAATAAATATTTTATTTATTTAATTATCTAAGCTCAATTCTTCTATTAATTAAATAAATCTTTATTTATTTAATTAATTCATTTATCCTCTTCTAGCCTTATTTCTCATTTAAATAAATACATTTATTTATTTAAATTATCCTTTTCCTAAATTAAATAAATATCTTATTTATTTAATTGATCCCACTTCTTCTATTAATTAAATAAATTTTTATTTATTTAATTAATTCATTAGCCTTTTCTACCCATGACACATGTCATTCATCTCTTAATTCATACACTACCTACACCTTTCATTATTTTATTATTTCTTTTACCTACCCTCTAATCATAGCCGACCTCCTTTTACACCTCTCAATCTTATCCCTCCATTTCATATAGTGTCTTCTATATAAGGAGATGCTTCCTTCATTATCAAACCCTAATCAATCACTTTAATGACTTGACTACACTACGATCCTACTTGCAACCACATTTCGTTCTTTGTTGAGCTCTTGTGCATATAAAATATGAGAGCAAATATATCAAACAAGATCAATGGAGATAGGAAGAATGGAGATCGAAACCCTATTGGACATGTGATGGTATAATCTTTGTGATTTCATTTGATTTGCATTGTCTTAGGTAATCTTCATATGTTATGGTGCATCTTTGTTATTGTTAGGCTAGGGTTTTGTGGTTGAATTCATTTAGCCTTTCAATATCGTTATTATTGTTATCCATTTTCACCATATACACCAACAAAACCCTAGGACCCCTAAGGTTCTCTTAGAATTCCTTAGGCTTAAAGAATTTGCTGAAGGTATTAAGATTGTTCATAATTGGGGAGACATATATTTATACCCTGTCTCTACTGTATTTAGAGTTTATGGTTTTAGAGGTACTCCATACTTACTCCCCTACCAAGTCCCATTGAAGATAGGAATTTCAGAGATCCTGAGGTAAATTGGAGGTGTTGAAGAGGCAGAGTTATCAAATAGGGGAAAGGGGACAATTTTCCCGAATGTCACCATGGCTCATCAATTTGTAATCACCAAGGGTGGTTGGAAACACTTTGATGATTTCTTTCAACCATATAGGTTGTCCACTGTAGTATCAAGGTTTGTTGACCCTGAAGATTTCTTCAATGGAATGTTCAGAAAAAGAGCAGTATGTAAAGGTAGACCACATCAGTTCCATTTTTCTGAGGATCTGATTAGAAATGAATTCAATTTAGATGAGAAAGAATTGAGAAAAGAAAAATGGGTAGCCTACAAGAAAGCTATTGATTTTATTCACCAATTTTATATTGGTTATGACCCTTTTTCTAGTTTTAATCCTTTTGAGGAGAAGGTTAAATTCTTAATTCTTTACTTTGAAGAACTGATGCAAACTCTCAAGGAAAAAAGGGAAGCTATAATAAGGAATAATCTTGAATAGGCTAAATTGGTTTTAGCCAAGCCTTCCTTTGCTAAAGCCATCCCTCCGGGTGATTATGTGATGCATAAAAAGCCAAGGTACAGTGTGTTGGTGCTAGTAACAGGTGAGCCCTCTACTTCAAGAGGGAAGAGAACAATAGAAGATGTCATTGACATCCAAGACTCCCCTAAGAGGCAAGGGTGGGGAAAGAAGTGCAAAAAGGTGAACCTTTATATTCTCCATCCCAATCCCCTATCTATGTGGGAGATGAATAGGCAGTGACAGAGCAATTGTTGCAGTTAGGAAATCTCGGGGAGATATCCTACATATATGAGGAAACACAAGAGGGAATGGCTGAAGATCCACCTAGTGCCGAGATGAACTTAACTGCAGATGAGTTCAAAGGCAAAGACCTAGACCCTACTATCAAACAAGCCAGTGAGGAGTTCCTGGCTGATCATAATTTTGTCACAACATGGTCCTTTATGCAATTGTTTAGAAACAAAACATTGAGAAATTTAAGGCAAGGTGTGAGAAGAAAAAGAGTGAGCAGCCTCACAAAGATGCAACTACAATAGAGGAGGAGGTGAAGCAAGAAATGATGGTAGAATTCAAAGCCATTACTCCTGAAAAGGGGAGAGAAATGGTGTCAAAGGTTGGTGTTTTAATCCTCCCAAATGGGATATAGTAGATGTCTTAGTACTTGAAGCAGTCAGAAAAAAACCAAGCCTATGGAAGGAGTAAAATTCAGCAAGGATAATGCTGCTTTGGTCATGTGGTCCTTAAAGAGGGATGAGAGTAGAAGAAGGAAGGACACCTCAGAATCTAGTTACCTAGGAGGTATGATAGTGAAGAGAGTCCAGGATACAGGGGTGGTGGAAGCTACCAGCACAGTTCTAGAAACTACAAAATTCAGTGTGGCAGTGGCTGAGAAAGAAGCTAAGAAGAGAGCTGATCTCCAAGTAAAACTAGAAATAATTCGAAAGGCTTATAAAGAGGCCAAAGGAGAGATTTACAATAGGGATAATATTATTGCTAGATTATAGAGTTGAGTAGCAGGACAATACTAGAAAGGTGATTCCTCTACTCTAATGATTGCATCTTTTCCATCAAGACCTCCACCCACCAGTCCCATCATCAAATTTCCCCCTTCTCCTATGTCTTCTGGTTTTCAACTAGCTGAGACCATTCAACATGAATTGGAAAAGTTAAAACAGGCTCAAGCCCTATTTGCAAGTAAATATGAAGAAAAGGTAAAGGCCACAATTTTGAGTTTTGCTGATACAGTAGGAGCCCCCACTGTGCACACTAACATGAAAAGAATTTTGGATATTTTGAGTGAGTTGAATGAAAACAATGCTACTTTGGAGCCAATTTTGAATAAGTGGATGCCTAGAGAGGTGGATCTAGAACTTATGTGTGCATCCTATGATGAGGCAGGATCTGATGCCATTATTAAATCCACATGTGAGTTAGCAAAAAGTATGACCAGGCTAGCAGAAGGAAGAGCTGGTGTAGAGAGAAAATCCAACTTGTACAGGAGGGAATATACTGAGCATAAGTTTGAACTATTTCCTAGGGGTTTTGTTAGTCCAAATCAGTTGAAGGGAAAACAAGTATGGCTTGATTAGCTAGGAGCTAACTTGTCTCTAAGGGTGAATGAAATCATCAATACAGATGACACATCTCTGTTTGTCAAGACAACTGAGGAAATAGAGAAGATAAAGTCACATTACGGTTTTTTGGAATCAGAGGTTAAGAAAGTTAGAAACTCTTGGAAAAGGTTAGTTAAGTTGAAAGAAAAAATTGTTAGCTTCTCATGGCCTGCTGATGACATGTTCCAAGAGTGGACAAGAAAATATGTGGTGCAAGAAGCAGAGGTTCAAGAAGATGCTACAGCGTAATAACCAACTAAAAGGCCACTAGGATTGAAAGTGATTTGTAACTTCTTTTAAAAAAATTGCGGTTGTAACAAACTATTCCTAGGAATGTCCGAAGCTTGTATACATCCATATTGTTATAAATGGATACCAGGACTTAAGAATAGGTGATCACAAGAATTTGTAAAGGAACTCTGTTGAAATATATCTAGGTTTTTTCTAGTTCTCTCATAGATTACCTTGAATTATGTAAAATTTTCAAGAATGAATATGAATATACAGATCAATGTTTCAGGCCTAAATCTTCTTTGTCCTCTAGTGTGCATTCATTAGTTTGTTGGTTTCATTTGGATAATTTAGGGTTATTCGAATGAGCATGGATTTTAAGGCAATCTTATAGATATATTTCTGGCTTTTCTCTTTAGGAGAGGGATTAAATATGCCTGAAATATTTCTGTCAGTAGATCAATTGTTTGCTGCTTTGAATCTGATGAACTATTTTAGTTGAAAGGGAAAGAACCTATGTATATGTTAGGAATGTATGGGGTTCATGAAAGCCAAAGTGATGAAAAGTATGAGAATGTTCAGTTTTGAAAACTCTTGCTTGATTTAGGTGACTCTGTAGCCTGGATAAGGCACTGATATCAGTTATGGAATTCATTCTATCTTTCTTGAGGATCAATACTGAAAATGAACACAATTTTTTCCTTTAATGTTTCAGTTTCATTGAGGTGATGAAATCCATAGGTTTTTAGCATTGTTTTAGTGTGGATCTCAATTTAAAAGTGTAAAAGTATTCACAAAAGGTATGCCCACCTGAGCTTTGGATAAGTTCAAAGTGTAGAGGGTTTTGTTGAAACCTTGTTATATGTTATTCTAGAATTCTATTTTTTTGGTGCCCTCTTCATATGCAGATAGAGTTATCAAATCTTCTTATAGGGAGGAAAAGAGAGAATCAAAATTTTAGAGCGACATCGCTCTCTGTCTGTCAGTCTTTTGATTATGTCAAACAGTTTAAATTAGCACTTTTATTCATCTTCTAGCACTGTTGGTATTTATTTGGCACTTTTGCAAGTACTTCGACACTTTTGTTTGAAGTGGCACTTATGTGTTCTCACAGAGTAGTGCTTTTATAACAAAGAGTTCGAAAAAAAATTGTGTAACCAAAAAATTAAAAAAACTTAGGCTTGTACAAGCCCACCAAAAGGATTTTTATTTCCCTAATTTTCCTTTTTTGCAGGTTACTAACAAATTTCTTGTAGGATTTGAGGAGTTAGAATTAGGAAATTTAATTTTCTTTCTAGCTTTTTTAAGTTGGATAAAAAGAATTCACTTTCCTTTGTTTAAAATGAACCTCATCTTTCATTTTGGACTAAAATCGACAAGCATTTCAATTTGGGCCTAAAAAGAATTTCATTTGCAAGCTAAAAAGAACAAACAAATCAAACAAACTTTGCTTTCTTGCAAGTTAGGGCAAACATTTCAATTTGGGCTTAAAAAGAATTTCATTTGCAAGCTAAAAAGAACAAACAAATCAAACAAACTTTGCTTTCTTACAAGTTAGGACAAACATTTCAATTTGGACTTAAAAAGAACCAACAATATTTCATTTCTTGCAACAATAAAATTCACAATCAATCTTTTATTTGCAAGTCAAAAAGAACAGTAAAAAACTTGTCCATTTTTTTTTTTACAAAGCGATTTTACTTTAAGCAAACGTGCTTTCAATTTTGTTGACCAGGATTTTCACTTTCCTAGTTAGAAAACAAATTTCTTTTGGGGATTAAAAATAACATCATGTCTGTTGGAGAAACATCTCCAGATAGCAAATAGATCACATTGCGATAAAAAGGCTAAAAATAACAAGTGTTTTTTGTGATTGGCACCCTTGTGCAAAAATATAGAGTGGTCCCATTTCTAACACACACTATCCTCTCCCTTGGCTCTCGTGGTCCTAGGTACAAGAGAAAAGTGTTAGTAACGCTCTAAATTTTCTATTTTGAAGAGAGGCCTGCCAAGAGACACATCACTCTTGGGAACGAACTTGTGTGGTAAATCCTTCGAGCCGCTATAGAAATCAGGTGAGAACAAAAGATGTAGCCTTGCGTGTAGCTGTTCCTATAGTGTAACTTTCCAAAAGGACATATGGGCCCCACCACAAGTTACAAGGCTCTTAAGTGAGTCACTGCAAAATGAACTTACATCCAAAAACATTGAACATTACTAGACACCTCTTATTTTAGAAGCCCATTCATTCTATTGATTGAGGATATTTGTGAAAAGTTTAGTGCAAGAGCATAGATGGCCTTGCTCCCAAGATACTCACCAAACATATTTCTTTGAGTAGAAACAAATCTTTTTGAAAGGCTACTTGTAGCTTGATAAAAGTGGTGACTCCCTCATCATAGGGATCATCTATATGTTATGTCCGCACAAGACTTAGTATATCACATCCTTACCTGCCATGACAGGATTCATAAGGTATGTAGTACTTGTTAAGATTAATGATAGTCGCAAAGATACTAAGAGAGGGGTGGGGTGAATCAGTATCTAACTGTTTCATAGAATATTTAACCTTATTAAGTATTTTGTATTCCAAAATAGTGTACTGGTAAACAAGAATTAATGCAGTAAATAGGAACAGTAAAGATATCATAGAAAAAACACCATAACACAAGATGTTTAATGAGGAAACCTAGTGTGGGAAAAACCTCGGTGGGATTTGTGACCCACAATATTCACTCACTGGCCAATAAATGGATATTACTTACAATGAGGGGCCTGCACATGCAAGAAGGTCAACTGCCTAGAGCTCACTGCTCAATCTACAAAATGGAAGTCTCATTGACTTACAAATGGATTATGAAAATCCAATATAATGTACTACTACAATTTAGCATCTGCTATGCTAGGTTCAGTACCGGTTTAAGCTCATACTATAACCATAAACCTTATATAAAATTTGCCTTAGTATTCGCTCATCACTTCTACCATATACATCATACATAAATTATTACAAAATGATTTACAAGATCTCATACATATATGAGTCTATTTCAATATGCCATGTCGGCTTTACAAAAGATATTTACAATTAAATATAGTAAACAAAAGTTTATTCCTGTCGGCTGGGGTGCCAGTATACATTCTTGTCGCTGTCGGTGAAGTGTCTACCGGTATCGGTGCCTGTGGGTGATTTACCAGATGAATGCCACAAGGTTTCTGATAGGTTGCCATCAATGATAGCATGATCATTTCTCACTAGAGTTTAGAATGCCATCAATCTCCCCCTTTGGCATTGATGGCAACACTCATGAGAAAAATCCAAAAATCTGTTTCCAAAAATGAAGTCCAAAAAGTTACCAAAAAATATGTGCTCCCCTGAGTAGATGATCTCCTCTGATTAGCCATTTTTCTCTGTCCACTACTCCCCCTTTGACATCAATGACAAAGGTTGTCAAAAATTGTCAAATGAGTGCAGAGTATCACCTTAAAGTTTGTAACTAGTTGGTTACAATCTGAAATATGTCGACCAAAACCAAGTTTAAACTTTTTATGAATCTATTGTTGTCCTTCATGGTTGCCTTAGTTCTTTGGATTGTACCAGTGAGATGATGCATATGCTCCTCCGATGACTTTTGCCTTTGAATTAATGCCTCAGAGATATCTTTCCTTAGAGAGATAAGGTTGTCTAATTTAGGACTGAGTTTGTGCTTAAGCTCTCTGGCTTTTGCCTTGATCCTTTCTTTCTCTTTTTCTAATTTCTCCATCTTTTCTTCAAATCCTGACATCTCTTACTCAATAACTGAAATAGGTTCAGATGAACCAATGATATTATCAGCTATATCATCTATGTCTTTTTGTACTGTGCTTATTTTCTTTTCAATATCCCATGTTAACAGATGTGGCTTACATGTGTCCCTGTACAGTTCCTTGTACTCTAAAGTTGTTTTATTTAGTGCCGGTAAAAGTGTGTTAATGTATTCCATCCACTTCTTTATTGTTTCCTCAAATAATTTTCCTTTTTCCTTTTCGATTTTCTCTTTGAATGTTTTCTCATTTATTTGATCACCTGTTAAAATATTTCCAGCAATGAATTTAGACAATGTGTCTAACCGACTTAAAGAATCCTTTACTTGATCTAAATTTCATTTTGGTGCAATCATCTTAAGAATAGGAATAGTGTCATCAATTTCCTTATAGGCCAATGCATTACAATCCGTTATCTTCTTTATTGAGTCCAAAAGTACTTCAGTCACATTTGTATGTCTGAATTCGCTCAGTGAAGTACCAGATGTCTGACCAACTACCTTTACTATCTCAGTGCTTGCAGTACTAGCAACCAATTTGCTTGAATCAACCTCTAGTGGATCAGTCTAAGTTTTCATTTCAACTAGCAATGGTTTAGGCTTCTGAGTGATTACCATTTGTACTATCTCAATGTGTACCTGTGTATCTACCGGTTTCTTTGTTGGTTTCTCTGTATTATCTATTATCGGTATCTCTGTTTTATCCACTACACTCTGTGGTAGTCTCTCCCTTATTTTCAGTTTTGCTTTGAAGGTTTTGAAGTACTCTGTTATATTGTTTTCCTTGTCAGTGCTCATACCGGTGCATATTTCTAGCAATTGTTTGTCTACCGGTATATCATATCCAAAATCTTTCTTTCCAATACCGGGAACTTCTTTTGTGAAATATAACATAAGACATACCAAAATATTGCCAAAACAAAATGTTCCTTTCTTATCACCTTTTATCTTCTTCAGGTTATCTATCAGTTCATCTTTTAGCCACTCACATACATCTATTTTTGCATCATTATTCACCATATCATAAGCACTTTTAATGCAAAGACTGGAAACTGAGTTAAGTCAGTTTGCATGTGTGGTCTTATAACCTAGGATCATGCTTATGAATCTGACATTTTCATCTTTGACGTCATTTACTCTCAGGAATTTATTGTCATATGTTGATCCTATTAATGTCATGACAATGTTATTAGGAACCTTCTTAGTCTTATCTGGCGTGCTATCGGTGGAGGGTAAACCTATCACTATCCTAATTGATTCTTTGGTGATTTTGCAAACTGAATCTAGCCAAAGAAATTCTCCATGAACTCTGCTAAGGACAATTCTTACTACCACCTTAGGAAAATCAGGGATGTCCAAGATTTCCACAAAACCTAAAGTTTCAATTACCTTGTGCTCGGGTTTTACATTTCCATTTTCATCACAGATAATAGTTTTAAACATTTTCAATATTTCCTCAAAACCTAATTCCTCAATATTGTAGTGAATATAGATTCTAGGGTCTTCAACATAGCAACACCTTTTGGAATTTTTGAAAAAGTGCCAATAGAATCATTTTGATTAGCTATTTCGGGGATAATCTTAAAAATGGGCCTAGGGCATTTCACAACTTCCACAATAGTAGGGTTTGCAATAAATTCTGGAGTAGAGGAAGAAGCCATTGAAAAATACCTTAAGCTGCCTGATAATGGTTGAGTGCTTGAGATAAATCGCTTCACTTATTTGCCTTGGATGCCTTCACTCAGATTTCATGCTCTCTAAAAATTTGAATGCTTAGTGAATTGAAAAAGAGGGAAAACCAATGATTTATAATGTCTTTTCTTCCAACAACCGCATTAAATGCTCGCCGGTTAAGTGAAACTTAACACATCTACTGGTAGAGAAGTAATCTATCTTCTCACCATCTATCGAGGGTAATTTGCATGATGTTCAACTTGTTGCAATACCCCCAAAGGGTTACTTCTCAGTTGGATGAAGAATCTCCTGCCAGTGGAGTAATACTTTGTTCTACTAGTGAAGGCATAGTCTCATCAATATTCTGATCTGTCTTTCTAATCCATTGTCTTGAAAATTCTTGCTTTACCTCATCAACCTTTTCTTTGACTTTCAAATTGGGTCCTTTATTATTTGTCGGTGAAGTCTTGCTTCTACAAAATTTTGCAATATGTCCAATCTTGTTACAAGTGTTAGGAATCCCACAGATACTGAGAGGGGAGGGTGAATCAGTATCTGACTAGTAATTAGAATTTCTTATCTTAAAACATGCAGAACATATTATAACAGTGTACCAGTTTGCAAGAAATAATGTAATAAATAGAATTAAGAACATCCACATGAAAAACACACCATAACACAAGGATTTAACAAGGAAACCCGGTGTAGGAAAAACCTCAGTGGCATTTGTGACCCACAATATTAACTCACTAGCCAATAAGAGAATATTACTTACAATAGGGGCCTGCACATGTAGGAAGGCCAACTGCCTAGAGCTCACTGCTCAATGGAAAGTCTCACTGACTTACAATATGGATTATACAAATCCAATATCATGTACTACTTTGCAATAGAATCTATAATGCCTGATCCAGTACCGGTTGCTTCTCTACTTCTTACATAAACCCTTTAACTTCTATTTCGCATAATAGGTCTGCCTTCACTTACTTCCTTCCTTACTTCATTACCCAATGTCTATAATGATCTCTTTTATATATAAGAGTCATTTTACAACATGCCAAGTCGGCTTATAAATTTTTTACAACAATAAAAAAAATATAATATAATGAAATCCTGTCAGCCCCTATGCCGGTATACTTCCTTTCTTTGTGCCGGTGTCGGTGTCCTGAGTGCTGGTGTAGAGTGTGATCTGCTAATGTCGGTGCACTATCTTGATGGTGTAATGCCTTGCTAGTATAATGCCTTGTCGGTGCCATAGGATTGTAAGGTTGCCATCAATGACAAAACCTTCAATCACATACAATGTCTCATTGGAGTGTGCATATGCCAACAATCTCCCCCTTTGGCATTGATGGCAACACTCATGAGAAATTTCAAAAGTGTATCCAAAAATTATCCAAAAATGTGAAGTCCAAAAATGTTACCAAAAATGTGTGTGCTCCCCTTGAGCATATGA
Organism: Cryptomeria japonica; assembly: GCF_030272615.1. Classification (NCBI taxonomy): domain Eukaryota; kingdom Viridiplantae; phylum Streptophyta; class Pinopsida; order Cupressales; family Cupressaceae; genus Cryptomeria; species Cryptomeria japonica. Next base: position 925,030,133 of record NC_081407.1, read on the forward strand.
TTCTGGTGTAGGAGCACCCTTCCAAACTCTTTCTTTTTCTTGTTTTGTTGGTATTATGCTTCTTATGAAGCCATTGTACATAAAATAATGAGCCATGTGCTCATAGGTCCTAGTTAGGGTCCTAGAGGAGATCTTAGGGGTCATAAGTCAAGATTGTATTTTTCTTGAAAATGAAGGGTATGTGTGTCCTAGAGGTGTTTAGGGGTCTTTCATATCATGGTGGTATCCTTAGGTTGGCCTATTGTGGGTCTAGGAGTCATGAAGAGAAACATTGGGAAAGTTGCTCAAAAGTTGCATGACAACTTTTAAAAGTTGTCAAGCAACTTTTCCACCATGGTGTCAAAATCCTTAGGTTAGTGTGGAAAACCCTAGAATGGGCACATAGACTGAAGTATAGGTAGTATAAGTACTTGCAAACCCTAAATGAATAGGTTGGATGTCAAAGATTGTACGGGCCTAGCAGAAAGATAAGATTGAGACTGTGAAACTGTTACCAGTCAGTTTGAATGAAGAAAACAAGCAAATTAATGGATTGAGAAATGCCAAAATCTGTGTGGAATTTTTTTCCTAGTGTAGATACTTTCATTTCAAGAAATTATTTTAGGTTTTTATTTGCAGATTGTAAGTGTTTGTAAATAGTCTATAAATTGTCTTCTTACTGTCTAGTTTTGGACAGGATTGTGTAAATGGAGTCTTAACTCCATTCCTTGTTGTGGAAACACCATGAAACCATGGGGAATGAGATTGAAGACCCTATACTATAGTCCCAAGTAGCAAGGCCCTTGGAAATGCAAGGAGGCCAAGCAAAGGCTCATTCCTAGGCAAGACTGGACAGTGCCCGGTTAGGAATGGTTGTTGGTGCAGAGGTCTTGGAGAGCAAGGTTGATTAGTGGAGAGTGCATCCTTTGGAGGAAGTGTAGAGGAGTGTTTGAAGCATCATTGGTGTGAAGAAGGAGCCTCCACCAATCTAAACAAGGTGGCTAAAATTCAAAGTACTCACTGTGACCCAGGCAGACCCTAGAAACGCTCACAAAACCCTTAAAAACCCCAAAATTTGCCCTAGACACTGTACGACCACTTGGAGGCCCAAAACATAGAAAATCCTTGAGCCCTTTACAATTGAATGGCAGTCCATTTTGGGAGTTAGGGTTTTTTTTGCATCGTTTGTGAGAGGGAGCCCTAGAAGACCGGTTAGGAGGCCTAATTGGTCCTAATCCTTGTAGCCCTTTTTGAAGGCAAAAACCCAAATTTGTGAAATCGGTAAGGGGTTAGAGTCTTGAAACCTCTTGGGGGCTCATGAATGGGTGGGTAGACCATGGAATAGACCTAAAACAACCTTACTAAGACCTTGGAAGGTGTGGTACAAGATTAGCCCTTATTAGCCATAGTAAGGGATTTTGAGTCTCCTGAGTAGGTGAGACCTTAGGAGAAGCATAGCAACTTATTGGTGGGTAGATTGGGAAAGGTTAGGGGATTCCTCAAGTAAAGTAAGTCCTAGAGACCCTAGGGTGTGAGGATAACACCAAGAGATCCAAGGAAAGGATCCAAGAGCATAGACTAGGCTAGTCTATCCCAAACCCTATCCCATCAGATTCCTATGATGTTGAATTTTCTTATCCCACTACTCCCCCTTTGGCATTAATGACAAAGGTTGTCAAGATTCCAGTAGAGTTTGTAGGTTCAACCTTGTAACTGGGTAGTTACAATTTGAAATAGATCCACCAAAATCAAGTTTATACTCTCCATAAACCTTTTACTATCTCTTATTGCTATCTCTATTTTGTTAGCTGTACCGATGAGATGCTGCAAATGCTCTGCTGATGTTTTCTGTCCCTGTATTAGTGCCTCAGATATTTCCTTCCATAGTGATGCTAGATAGTCCAATCTTGGAATCAGTTTTAATCTTAGATGCTTTGCCTTATTCACTCTTCTCTCCTTTTCTCTTTCCAATTTAAGTAAATCTTCCTCAAAATTTGTTATTTTCTGTTCAAAAACTGATAGTGTATCAGGTGAGTTGACAAAATTATCTGCAAGTTTGTTGATTTCATCTTGTACCTTGGTCATCTTCTTATCAATATCTACAGTCAAAAGGTTTGTCTTACAGGTGTCTTTGTATAGAGTTTTGTACTCTTTCAATAAATTACACAATTCCGATAGAAGTGTGTCAAAATATCTGTTACACTTCTTTATTTGCTCATCAAAGAATTTCTGCTTTTCAATTTCTACTTTATCCTTCAATGTCTCTTCCTTTATTTTCTCAATGTTTTCTGTGATATATTTACACAAGGTATCAAGTTATCCTAAAGAATCTTTATTGTCTATATTACAATTAGGAGAAATTACCTTCAAAATTGGTATGGTATCATCTATTGCCTTATAAGCTTGTGAGCTGCAGTCTGTTATCTTTTTAATTGAATCTAATAGTACCTCAATCACATTAGTTGATTTGTAGCCCGATGATGAACCTAGATTCTGAGTACCACCAGTGGAAGTAACCAAGCTTGTATTGACCTCTAGTAGGTCAATTTGTGTCTATATTTCCTTAAGAAATGGTTTTTGTACTTCTCCAGTTGTCGGTGGCACTGTTTCCTTATGAATTTGTTCCTGTTCTTCTTGTTGTTGTTGTTCCTATTTCTGTTGTTGTTCCTGTTCTAGAGCCTTTTGCTCTATTTGTTTCTCTATTTGTTGCATTGACTCAGTCTAAGTCTGAGTCTCTACCTTATGCTCTTTGTTATCTGCTGGTTTCTCCTGTGTGTTATCAGTTTGCTTAGCTACCAGAGGCTCACTAGCCATTTCAGTCTTATCAACTGTATCTTTGTCTACCACAATGTTGATCTTTTGAGTATCAACATCCACACTATATAAGACTTTGGGATTAGGATTACCATCCTCTACATCCATACTTTCAACTTTCAGTTGATCTTCTATAGCTGTTGTTTTTACTGGTGGAGTAATCAAAGGAGGTGGGGGTAAGTTGTCTTTAACCTTGATACTAGGTGGTCCACCAACTTTACCTTTACCTTGTCTCTTTCTTTCTGATATACCTTTATAGGTTTGGGGTTCCTGTATTCTTCCTGTTTTTCTTTTTCAACTAGGAATATATCCCATCCATTTTCTGTCTCCTCAGTCACCTCATTAACTCTTCCAACCATTAAAGCAATGTGCCGATGTGCAGTAGAAAATACTGACCAGTTGGCTTGAACAATTAGGTCATCAATAGATATATAGCAAGTAGCTTTTTAATCTTTATTTTCTTCTTTAGTTCTATTACTACTTGTCTTCTTGCTTCCAGTCTCTTAAATAGTTCATCTGGAATTTCATTTACTACTTCCATCAAAAATTTCTTATACATATCCATATGTAATATAACACTATTTTCTACTTGTTCTTTTTCATCAGTTGTCAGAGTATCATATATTTTCTCTATATTCTTCAATTTTCCTTCCTCTGTAATTTCATTCAACAGTATATCAAGAGGGGCCAAGTCCTTGTTTGTCCTCTTCTTCTTTTTGGGTGCCAGTTTCTTCTTCTTTGGTGTAGCCTTTCTTACCGGAGATCTCACTGCTTGTTGTTTTTGTCTTGTCCTCCTAGGTGAGGGTGTGGTTTCCACTAAGGGATCTCTTTTCCTTACAACTCTTTTGAAAGTTGCAGGCATGTCACTCTCCAAAGAAGTACCTACTAGTGATAGGTGAGTTTCAGGTTGTGGAGCTGCTAACTCATCCTCTGTTATACTAGTTTGTTTTAACACATCTTCTTTAATGGCCTTTGCCTGTCTGGAACCTTTTCTTACAACTGCCTCAACCTTTTTCACTCTTTTCTTTGATTGTATTTGGCTTTTAATAGTTTCTACACTACCAAATACTTCTTCCTTAGGTTCTTTAGGGGCTTCTAGAAGTGCTTTAGCATATGTTTCAATTATATGATCATCTGTTTCATAGCCCATCTCTATTACCCAAACAGTCTTAGGGATGATTGCTTCCATCCAGATCTCATCCTTCTTGATTACAAAGCATATTTCATCTTTATATTTGTCAACAATCTTTTGTGATAACCTGATTCTTTTCTTCATTTTGGCCTTTAGTGCTTGAAAGAAATCATGGATATTGTTTTCCTTGTCTTCTCCCATGTTATTGAATAGTTTTGTTAACTGTTTTCCTACCGGTATATCATATCCAAGTTCTTTGTAGCCTATACTGAGAACATGCTTGGTTATATGTAGCATCAGACATACTAGCAGATTTCCAAACCTAAAGGTTCCTTTCTTATCCTTCTTAATCTTTCCTAAGTTGTCAATTAATTTGTCCTTTAACCACTCACATACATCAATCTTTGCATTATCTGTGACCATATCATAGGCACTCTTAATGCATAAACTTGAAACTAAATTAAGTCTATTTGCATGAGTAGCTTGATACCCTAATATCATGTTGATAAATCTCACATTAATGTTTGTTACATCATTTACTCTTAAGGACCTTTTATTGCTAGTTAACTGAGTAACTAGGTCATTGGAAACCTTCTTAGTTTTGTCTGGCCTTTTACCAGTGGTCGGTAACCCTGTGACAACTTTCACAACTTCCTTAGTGATTTTGTGAATTGCATCTAGCCAGAAAAATTCAACATGTACCCTGCTTAAGACTATCCTAATCACATCCTTGGGGAATTTAGGAATGCTAAGGATCTCTATAAATCCTAGGGTTTCAATTATCTTATGTTCATCTTTTACATTGCTAGATTCATCACATATCATATTTTTAAACATGGTTTTAATCTCTTCCACTCCTAGTTCCTCAATGTTATAGTGAATGTAAATTTTGGGGTCTTCAGCATAGACAACTCCCTTAGGAATTTGAGGAAAAGCACCTAAGGTATCATCTTTCTTTGCTACCTTGGGAACTAATTGAAATACAGGCCTAGGTCTTTTTATAACTTCGACAATAGTAGGGTTTGCTATATATTCAATTGCAGAGGTGGATGCCATGATAAAATGCCTTTTACTGCCTTTAGGATGGATGATTGCTTGGAGTGTTCTTGCCTCTTAGCTCAGAATGTCTTAGCTCAAAATCTTCGTGCTCTTCATAAATTTGAAATCTCGATGAAATGGAATGGAGCCAAAACCTCAAATTTATAGTGTCTTTTTGCCATCTACCATATTAAATGCAGTTAAGTATTCACTTAACATTGTCTGCCGGTAATAAGTAATTTCCAACTTCTTATCTCCAACCGAGGGAACAATAGCACATGTGTCATTTGATTGCAAAACCCTCAAGGAAAATTTCTTCAATTAGATGAAGAACTTTCTGCCGGTGGAGCACTGCTCTATCCTGCCGGTGAAGCATCACTCTATCCTGCCGGTGGAGTATTGACTGGTTCTACCTGTGGAGGGGTATTCCCAATATTTAGATCAACTTTTCTAATCCATTGTTTTGAGAATTCTTGCTTAACCTCTTCAAATTTTTCTTTACCCTTCAAGCTAGAACTTTTGTTGTCTACAGGTGATCCTTTACTTCTACAAAATTTAGCAATATGCCCAATCTTGTTACATGCATGGCAAGTTACATTATTCTTCTAAATAGCTTTCCCATTACCTATGCTGGTTTGTGTTCTGCATTGATTAGATAAACATCCAAATCTTCCACAAACATAACATCTTGCATTCATTCTGCAATTTTCAAAGTTGTGACCAACTTTGTTGCATTTTGAACATTGACCGGTGGGTGTGTTGATATTCTGTTAATTTCTAGATCTACATTCATTTGCTCTATGACCATAGTTATTATAGTTAAAGCATTTTCCATTGAATTTATAAGCATTAGGTTGTCTTACAAGTTTTCTGTGATCCTGAGTATTTGCAGTACCAGAGCTTTCACCAGCTTCAAAGCCAATTTTAGAAGTGTCACCTTTAGGTTTTTGATTTTTCAGCAAGGTGCCAAGTTCCTCTGAGCTTTTCTTAAATTTTTCTTTATGTTGATTTGTAGTTTCTAGTTCTCTTTCTAAGACCTCTTTCTGTCTCATCAGTTCATTTGAGTCATTCTGAGTGTGCATAAGATCTGTCTTCAACATGTCATTTTCATAGCTAAGTCTTGTGTTCTCATTTGCTGCATCACTTAGTCTTCTGGTTAGTTCTTCTTCATTCTTCTTCCTATCCTCAATCTCTTTACAAAATCTCATAGTCATATCCTGCATCTCATTCTTTGTTGTCATGTTCTCTTGTTTCAGCTTGCTTATCTGATCATTAAGTGATTCCTTTTCATCATTCTCATTCTGCAACTTTTCACAAAGTTCTCTTCTCTTATTTCTTGCAACAGTAAGATTTTCTTGAAGTGCCTGAATGATATTCTGAGCTGCCCTTAAATCATCTTCTACTTTGATATTTTTCAATTCCTCTGCATCATAGTCTGAAAGAGCTCCTTCAAGTTGCTTCATTAGATTTTCCATCTTTACCGGTGTCAAGATCTTCCTCAAGTTGTTAAGCTTATGAAAATAGAAGACCAAGCTCTAATACCAATTGTTAGGAATCCCACAGATACTGAGAGAGGGGGTGAATTAGTATCTGACCGGTAATTAGAATTTCTTATCTTAAAACATGCATAACATATTATAACAGTGTACCGGTATGCAAGAAATAATGTAATAAACAGAATTAAGAACATCCACATGAAAAGCACACCATAACACAAGGATTTAACAAGGAAACCTGGTGTGGGAAAAACCTTGGTGGGATTTGTGACCCACAATATTCACTCACTAGCCAATAAGAGAATATTACTTACAATAGGGGCCTGCACATGCAAGAAGGCCAACTACCTAGAGCTCACTGCTCAATGGAAAGTCTCACTGACTTACAATATGGATTATACAAATCCAATATCATGTATTGCTTTGTAATAGCATCTATAATGCCTGATCCAGTACCGGTTGCTTCTCTGCTTCTTACATAAACCCTTTAACCTATATTTCGCATAATAGGTCTACCTTAATATTTCACATACATCACTTTCTTCATTTACTTCCTTCCTTACTTCATTACCCAATGCCTACAATGATCTCTTTTATATATAAGAGTCATTTTACAACATGCCAAGTCAGCTTATAAAGTTTGTACAACAATAAACAAAATATAATATAACAAAATCTTGTCGGCCTGTGTGCCAGTATACTTCCTTTCTTTGTGCCAGTGTAGAGTGTGATCTGCTGATGCCGATGCACTATCTTTCCGGTATAATGCCTTGCCGGTATAATGCCTTGCCGGTGCCATAGGATTTTAAGGTTGCCATCAATGACAAAACCTTCAATCACATACAATGTCTCATTGGAGTGTGCATATGCCAACAACAAGCATAACAAGTCATATTATTCTTCTGAATAATCTTTCCATATCCTATGCCAGTTTGTGTTTTGCATTGACTATATAAGTGCCCAAATATTCCACAAACATAACATCTTACATTCATTCTGCAGTTTCCTTAACTGTGACCAATTTTGTTGCATTTGAAACATTGACCGGTGGGTGCATTAATGTTCTGATTGTTTCTAGATATACATTGATTTGCTCTATGACCAAACTTGTTAAAGTTAAAGTATTTCCCATTAAATTTGTAAGCATTAGGTTGTCTTACCGGTTTATTGTGATCATGATTGTTTGTAGTACCAAAACTTTCTCCAACTTCAAATCCAAGTGCATTAGTATCTCCATTAGGTCTCTGACTTTTCAGCATATCATCAAGTTCTTCTGAACTTTTCTTGAATTTCTCTTTATGTTGATTTGTAGTAGCCAACTCATTTTACAGAATTCCCTTTTGTCTCATAAGTTCCATTTTATCATGTTGCATTTGAATCAAATCTATCTTCAACATATCATTTTCATGACTGAATCTTAGATTTTTATTTCCACATCATTGAGTCTCCTAGTCAAGTCATCTTCATTCTTCTTTCTATCTTCAATGTCTTTACAAAATCTCATAGTCATGTCTTGCATTTCATTCCTCATAGTCATTTTTTCTTACCTCATCTTGTTTATAAGCTCATTAAGAGTTTCCTTTTCATCGTCATCACTCTTCATCTTCTCATGAAGTTCTTTTCTCTTATTTCTAGCAATAGTGAGATTCTCCCGAAGTCCTTGAATGAATTCCTGTGCAGTCCTCAGATCATCTTCAAGTTTGATATTCTTCAACTTCTCTGAATCATAGTCCACAAGAGATACTTCTAATTGCTTTCTTAAGTTCTCCATCTATATCGGTGTCAGAATCTTCCTCAAGCTGTTAGGATTTTGAAAATAGAGGACCAGGCTCTGATACCAATTGTTAGGATTAATGATAGTCCCAAAGATACTGAGAGGGGGGGGGGTTGAATCAGTATCTAACTGGTTTACAGAATATTTAACCTTATTAAGTATTTTGCATTCCAAAATAGTGTACTGGTAAACAAGAATTAATGTAGTAAATAGGAATAGTAAAGACAACATAGAAAACACACCATAACATAAGATGCTTAACGAGGAAACCTGATGTGGGAAAAACCTCGGTGGGATTTGTGACCCACAATATTCACTCACTGGCCAATGAATGGATATTACTTACAATGAGGGACCTGCGCATGTAGGAAGGCCAACTGCCTAGAACTCACTGCTCAATCTACAAAATGGAAGTCTCACTGACTTACAAATGGATTATGAAAATCTAATATAATGTACTGCTACAATTCAACATCTGCTATGCCAAGTTCAGTTACAGTTTAAGCTCATACTCTAACCATAAACCTTATACAAAATCTACCTTAATATTCACTTATCACTTCTACAATATTAAAAAATGATTTACAAGATCTCATACATATATGAGTCTATTACAATATGCCATATTGGCTTTACAAAAGATATTTACAATTAAATACAATAAACAAAAGTTTATTCCTATCGGCTGGGGTGCCGATATACATTCTTGCTGGTGCCAGTGCCGGTGCCTACCGGTGATTTACTAGATGAATGCCACAAGGTTGCCAGTAGGTTGCCATCAATGACAACACCATCATTTCTCACTAGAGTGTAGAATGCCAACAATACCAAAGTTGAAGAAATATCAAGATGTGGGCTGAAAATATCGCAACTGGCCATGACCTTAGGGATAACAAGTGTTTGAGTTGTCTTCATCTTGTTTTGGACCAGTAATAATTTGGGCCAACTTCAGGCTTTGGGAACATAAAATACATGTGTAAAAGGGTCAAAAAGTTCCTGATTGGGTTGATTTAGACCCACACCTATTGTGCATTTTATTAAAAAAGGGCAAGGTTATTGTGCTTGTGTGCTTGCTTTATTTTCTTGTCAAAAAAAGTTAAAACAATTGAAACCAAGTATCCATCCAATGAGTCTACATCAAACATTGATAAAAAAAACAACATCAACAAAGTGAAACAAAGTGTCATTTTGTATGGCCATCACTCATATATTGAGAAAAAGGATTCTTCATCAAAATATCAAATTAAAGAAGAAAAATTGGTTCAAAATCTCTTATCAAAAGATGAAAGTTTTTCTATATCAATAGACAACTATTTCTCTCACATAGGGTATTCCTACATCATATGCACTTGTACCTACAAGGCAAATCCAACGAATTTGACAAAGAGCCTTTGAGAAATAGAGATTTTACTCAATATAGAGATTTTGATTATCACAAAAACAAAGGGGGAAAGATCAATCCTGCTTTATTTCCTCAAATATGTATCACATACAATGAAGCTCAAGGGGAACCATCAACCTCTATAAGAGAGGAAGAGGTAGAAACCCCCTTCATAATGAAAGAATTTTATTGAGACATATATTCTACCCACTTTCACATTCAAAACATCACCATTCAAACTCTCAAACACAAAGAGGTCTTGTCCTAAGTTCTTTCAGACATTGCTTAATCAAACCAACAAATCACTTTTAGGGTGTCTCTACATCTAGGATCAATCATCCTAAGAGGCATTTCTACACAGGTTAAAGCTAGTTTGTGAGTTCATCCTCTCATCACTAGGTAGCTTGGTTTGTAACACATACCAAACCTTTCTATACCTCATCACATCAAAATTGTTAAAAAATACAAGAGCAATTCACAAAGAACTCTATTGACATCCAACCTTCAGTGTTAGAGATCTATCTTCCAAAAAAAATTTCACAAAAATTATCTTCCATCAAATAATTCATCACCACCTCATAATCACTTTCACAAATATAAAAAACATGGCTCAAACAAGATCAATGAGAAACCAACATCCGGAAATTGAAGAGGAGGAAGAAAACCTCAACGATTTTCATGAGGCCGTTGGAGGAGGCACTAATGATGAAGATCCCAACACTCCAGCTCCAGAAGATATAGAAAGAGCACAACATAATCCCAAATTCAACAGACTCTTTGATGAAATTCTTAGAAACAACGCAGATGCTCATTTCTTAAGACTTGCTCAAGAGGGTGCCAAACTACCCTCCAACTTTGATGCAACACAAATATGACAAACATTTGAGAAACATAGCCGTCACGATGGTGGAGGAGGTAGAGACTACTTCCTATTGGAATTATGGATGAATTGATTATGTGTTGCATTCATGTTTTGTCATTGATGTCAACACTAGCTGTTATGGTTTTGGTTACCAACACATAGGTTCTGGTTACCAGTAGAAGATCTATTTTTATCGACAGAAGAGACTATTTGTTGGACACTTCCGGCATGTTTGGATCAATGGAGTATGTTTTATTTTATGTGTTACATGCTTCTGGAGCATGTTTTGGTCAGTTGGTATTGACTTGGTAATCAGATACTATCATACACTCTTGTAAACCCTTACCGGAATGGGTTTAAGGTTTAACTGATAGAGCTTTCACTAAGAAATCTTGACAAGATGCATAAGTGGTGTTGGTGTGGCTTCTAGATGGATTTAAGGATGCTAAAGATGTTCTTTGATCATGCCTCAACCGATTGAAGACATTTCTTTGGCATGGTGGACCCAGATTAGGTCTGGTGCCTATCTAGGTTATGGATTGGTATCATGTTAACGTGTTCTCTACACATTACTAGGATGATTTATGGATTGGTTATTATTGTTTTGGTCTTAAGCCGACATGGCATATCATTGTAATATGGATGTATGTAATTATATTACTGTAAAATCTTTTAGGTGGCCGACCTAATTGGTTTAGGCCTTAGGGTTGGTATAAATTGATGAAGGATCTCATCATAAAAATATTCATGGTTATGGAATGTAATATCATATGCGAAGGAGATTTGGTCGATCATAGGTGATCTAATTGGTATTAAGGAAGAGGTCAAAGGCCTCCGGTATTGAGCTTAACCAGGACTATAATCAAGCATGGTAGATGCTATCTCTGGGAGTTCATTATTTTGGATTGTTGTCCATTAACATTGAGGTTGTTATAACCTCTCTGTAGTCAATGAGACTCTTTTGTAAAGAGCAATAAGCTCTAGGTAGTGTGCCTTCCTACATGTGCAGACCCCTCATTGTATCACATACTTTCTACAAAAGTGTCATCTAACTATGGATAGGCTTCCCACCGTGTTTTTTCCATTTTTGAGTTTTCCATGTACAAATCATGGTGTTATGTGGTATGGTTGTATTGTGTTGATTATCTGTTTTATTGTTAAGTTGTATTGTTTACCAGTATCAATTTATGCTATTCTCGTACTTAATGTTTATGTGATCTGGTTAAAGGTTATTAAGTGGATTAATTGATATAATCTGTTAACAACTGATTCACCCCCCACCCTCTCAGTTGTTCACCAATTATGCTAACAATTGGTATTAGAGCTTTGGTCCTCTTTTGCTGAAGCTTAACCGCTTGAGGTAGATCCTATGACAACTAACACTTCAAATCCACTGACAACTATTTTCAGAAGAGAAATTCCTAAACTTGATGGGATGAATTATGGGATATGAAAAATTCGAATGGAGACTCATCTTAGATGTCTTAGCAAGGATATTTGGGAGATCACTGAGAAAGGACACACAACTTATGATCTGACATCTAGCAATCCTGCTCATGTAGAGCTAGAGAAGCCCTTTTGTGTGCACTTACTGATCAGCAAATCATCGGATTGACTGATAAATCATTGGCAAAGTTTGTGTGGGATAAATTGAAAACTCTTAATGAAGGTGATCCTTCTGTCAAAATTTCTAAACTTGATGGTGTAAAGCGGAAAAATCGAACCCTAGTTGTTCTCCCCTCCCCAACTCCGAGGAGAGAGAAGGGAGGTCACTAGGGTTGATGGTTTTCACTTGGGAGAGACTTTACATTCAAAAGAGGGGTTGAAACACACAAGATCCAATCCCACGCAATGCAAGATTGGATTCTAAATGAGTTTCAAGGGTTAAGACATCAAGGATACCCTCTTTTGTAAAGAAATGTAGATAGGATGATTGAACTAGGAATGCATGTAAAGTAGGAAAGATTCGCTTATAAACAGAGATAGGGATATGGGATGAAGCTGTGGACCTAGAATTAGCAGTAAAATGTTGAGGTGGTGCTGTTCTGCAAATTTGAGCGAAAGTTGACAGGACGATGGCACCCGGCGTGCACACGGTCCTCCGAAAAATCCGTGAAACGAAGGTGGATCTGTTCGTCTCTGCACAAGGATTCCAAATCTTCAATTACAGCCGCGTACCTGCAACCTACACACAGAAAAGAGAGGATGATTGGGGGGTTAGGGATGAGGGGTTTGCCTTTAGGTCAAACCCCGGTTTTGGAATTAACCAAGAAATGAGAATGCTGTAAATGTAAATGTTTGTAATGTAAACAAGTAGTGATACCTTGTTGTAAGAATGTTTGTATTCTTACATGTGAAGGTGTAATGTATGTTGTATGTTGTATTTTGTATGTGATCTCCTCTTCAATGGTTGAATCCTTGTCTTGAATGCAACACTTAGCCTTGAATGGAGACTTAGAATGCTCAATTGCTTGAAGGAATACTTGAATGCTTGAATGTTTGAATGTTTGAATATCGCTTCCGTCTTTTTCTCACATATGTCCTCCTCTTTCTCTCCCTTTCTAGGAGAGGAAAAGTAGTTTATATTCTTGTAAATTAGGGCTGATAGACTGATTTTCCCGACCTTAGGCCAACCAGGAAACATTATTTTCCAATTTGCAAACTTAAAGACCCGAAGCCCCATAAGAGATCGGGCCCAAAATAGGGCCAGGGACCAGGGTGCTGGGTGCCATGGTCCCATCTCCAGGGACAGCAGGGTGCAAGGAGGATCAGGCCAGGGTGCTGAAAAATGTAGTTTTTGATGTCATGAACAAGTTTCGGGGTCTCCATTCAGGTCCCGTGTTGCATCGCCATCGTGAAGACCCAAGTGCAGTCGAAATTGCAAGTGTTGCAATTTTAGGATGTTACATTTAGCCCCCACTTTAGCAGGAGTATAAGCGTACGCCCATACTTCCGGTAAAGTACAAGGAAACAACATTGAAAGACTTTCACCACATCAAGGAGGCAAGATACACCAAGCCCCCAGTGGACTAAGGATCTTACGACTTCGATTGACAAAGTAAAAGGGAAGATCATGAGGGAGAACCATGACTGTTAGTAGTAAGGTTCCCTCACTATGAGTCATGCAAGAAAGATATAAAAAATTTTCAAGGCAAAGCTAAATTTGTCAAGAAATTTTCAAGTATCTTGAAAAGATATGAACGGGATGTATGCCCCCCTACGTTAAAGCGATCGCACACGCCTCACCGGGGGTGATTGCTTTAAGGTAGTGATACATATAAGAAATGAGAAAGGAAAGGAGCATGTTATCACAAGGATTTAGCCCCCAAGTGTGAGATAAGCCCAAGGATAATAGACACAAAACACAAAGCACAAGGTGACTTCGCTTTCCTCAGGGTCAGTATGCTATATGATAATTCATGTATATCATATGTATGTATGCATAATTGTTCTTCATTCCCCAATCAAGGAAGGTCACCTAGAAGAAGGGAAAACATGTGTCTTTTGAGTCAACATGAGAGAGACCAAAAGAGATCTCAATGTTTTGCATTGTCCTCAAGTAGACAACACTAAGGACAACAAATAGAAGAATGAGAATAACACATAGAAGAAGTAACAAAAGAGAGGAGGAGAGAGTCTGCTATGCTAATGAAACTTTTCTAGCACGTCATCTACCCCTCGATCTTGCTGATCAATATTTCGGGAAGGTAGGAAACATGCTAGAGGAGGAACATCCAACACAGCAGATGGAGCTATCACAAGATCCAAACAAGGGCTATGTTCATATCCCAAGCCATGGTGTTCTTGTCTAGGAGCTAGGATAAGTGCTTTAGAAAATGCATTAGATAAATGGTTATCAACATCAACATATTCATATTCACTATCAGAATGAACAGGAGTAACATTTTCATCATGCATAACATTTTCATCATGAATAACATTTTCATCTATATCATCATCAAGATTTATAAAAATAGGATCTTTAACTCGCACAGGATCAAGACCATCATGCACCTTATGTTTAGGAGATTTCAGCTCAATCTTCGGCTGAGGAGAAAATGGAATAATACTGGCTGAAGGTGTTTTTGGGGATTGCAAAGTTTGAGAAGCAGCTGCCTGAGCTCTAAGATGACGCTTTCGTCAGCATTCACGTGCAGAACGATTTCGTCTAGTCTTAGTAGGAAGTTGAGAAGATTGAGGAGGAGGAATGTTCTCATCCTTATCACTTGGGTGTTTAGGTTGTGGTCTCTTAGGTTGAACAATAGGAGAAGAGGAAGCTCTCTTCTCTCCATAAGAGGAAGGAGGAGGAACTGCTCCATATAAGGGAGGAATATTTGGTTTAGGAAGGAGACCAATTCCATCATGACGAGGAGGTATAGGTCTACTTTTAGGAAGTTTATTAGTCATAGGCATAGTCACATTCATAGGAATGGGTTGGGAATCTTCTTGAGGAAAGACATTAGTTTTATCTTTCAAAGGAAGAACTTCCTTCTCAAGAATGATGGGAATGTCAAGTTTGGGTGTTCTAGGTTCACTTAGAGATAGGATCATATCTTTTTTCCACTTTTGATAAGATTTGAAAAGATGATCACTTCACGGAGGAAGAGATTGGAATTGTTTAGGCCAAAAGTAATCAATAGGAACGCTAGAAGTTCTTTCAGCTGGTTTAAAGAGACTATGATTGACAGTAACAACTTCACCATTATGGGGAAATTTCAAACACTTATGAATAGGAGAAGCAATAGCTTTCATGGAAGATAGCCAAGGATATCCTAGCTTCACACTAAATTGTTCGGACGATGGAATAATAGCAAAGCTCACATCAAGGGATTTGTTATGAACCTCAATAGGTAATGTAATAGAACCAATTGCAGGAGAATAAAATGCATCAAATAATTTGACAACCACATTTGTTTCGTCATAGATGACTTGATTGAATTGCAAAGTAAAAAGGAATTCTTCAGTAATGATATTAACCATACAAGAAGGATCGATAAGCACTCCACGACAAGGTGTATTCTTGACTTTTGCAACTATATATAAAGGACCATCAGGTGCCTTGATAGTTTCACTGGAATCAAATGTGATGGAAGGTTCTTTAGGGATTTTCTGCTGTTCTACAAAGTTAATCACATTCAGAGTCATAGACACAAGATCATCAGGTGAGACAGAGGAATCAGTAGTATCAATCACATTAGAGGTATGAGAAGGTAATGGATCAGTGAAAATCTTAAGATTTTGGTTAGGAGGAGCTACAGATGTGTTGCCTTTATCATTCACACCAGAAACAGAGATAGTATTATTATCAATCAAATCTTGAATTTTACCCTTTAAAGCAAAACATTTTTCAGTATCATGCCCAGGATGACGATGAAATTGACAAAAAGATTTGTTATCAAAATAGGGTGAGTTAATCTTTGCAGGATCTATTTGCCTTATAGGAGGGAGGGTGAGCACATTTTGTTCCAATAACTTATTCATAATACTATGCAATGATTCATTCAAAGGAGTAAACTTTCTTTCTTTCTTGAAAAACTTAGAAATAGGAGGCACACCTGATGCTGCATTCACATTATTGTTGATGATGTTTTCATTGAATTTAATTGACTCTCTATTTGGTTTAAACTTCCCAAATGGTTGTTGACTACTATCACCCTTATCACTCGGAGCCATAGGATTTGCTTGTTCCATTTGACTCACAGTCAGTTGATAATTGTGAAGAGTTGCGCACAACTGTTGGAAAGAAGTAAACTCAGAAAATAGAAATTTTTCTCTAATATCTTTTTGTAAATTAGAAATAAAGATTCTTTGAATATCATTGTTAGGTACTGGAAAAGAAATCTGAGCATACAAATGCTTATATCTACCAATAATAAATAAGTCACTCTTTCTTTAACACCTTGTTTACAATGCATTAAATCAATCAAAGTAACCTTAGGACTTATATTATTTTGAAATTGTTGAATAAAAGCATTTGCAAGTTGTTCAAAAGAAGTAATAGAATAAGAAGGCAATGAGCAATACCATTGTAGGGCTTTATCTCTTAATGTTCTAGTAAACAGTTTTGCAAGCAACCTTTGGTCATAAGCAAAATCGGTACATATTGTTTGAAATGTCTTAACATGTGTTAGAGGATCACCCTTACCATTATAAAGCTCCAAATGTGGAATTTCAACATGTTTAGGGGGGATAGCTCGAACAATGTCAAGAGAAAGTGGGCTCGCAACATCAAATGTGGGCACACTAAACTTAGATTGATTCATAGAGGCAATTTGGTGCTGTAAAGAGGAGACAGTTTGTGCAAGATTGTTAATGGTCGCTTCAGTCGAAGAGTTCATATTAGACGTGTTAGATTGTGATGGAGGTGTTATGTTATTAAAAGAAGGTAGAGAGTAAGGTGGTGGGACACTATGATAGTTAGTCATAGGAGATGATTGGAAAGGAGGAACACTACAAGGAGGAATGGAATGGTTAAATGAATTGCCCCCTTGCGTCATGTTCATTTGTGGAGATATAATAGGAACACTCATTGAAGGAATGAATGAAGAAGTTGGATTGAATGAAGGAAGAGGGTTGATTGAAGAAGAGGGATTGCCCCCATGACTGGTGATCATAGGGGGAATATCTTGTGTTGAAGTAGTCATTATGTTTGTTGTAAAAGTAGGTATACTAGCAATATGAGTCGTCAAAGGAATAGAATGATTGACTTGAGTAGGAGGTTGTGTATAACCTAAAGTTTCGGCACAACTCTTCATAGGCATCACATTTGAATCCACAATGTGTGCAATACCACGCAAAATATCAATTCCATTCTTATCACTTTGAACCATACATTTTAGACCCTCAATTAATGAAAGAGCTTCCCTATCGGGGTATTCTTGAGACATCCATTGTCGAAAATCATCAAATTGGTTATCCAATTTTGAAAGTTGTTCTACAGAAACTTCATGGAGAGTTTCTTCATCATTGAGAGGATTAGAAGAATTACCCATGTCCTCGTTAAAAAGGCCATTCAAATTAGGTTCCATCTCCTCAGTAATTAAACCTTGGAAAGACTTAATTCTAAGGCTTCGTCTAACAGGAATAGTGTAAGTAGGGATTATTGTTGTAAAACTCATGCACTAAAGAGAAGATTTTGAATTTTAGAGGTAGCAAATTTCAATAGAATCAGCCAATCTCCCAGATTTAAGCTGTTAAATACAATCAGGACAATCTCCCGAAATTTCGGAAAAAATGTCCGGGACCGTGGCGAACGGAGTGCACACGGTCCTCGCAACTTTTTTCAAAATTTTCAGGGATGAAAGTTATGATGATTTTAAAGCTAATCTGAAAAAATTGAGTGATTTTACGATCTGTAGATAGGACAAATTAAAGTTGCAATCTCAAAATTGAACCCTACCAAGATTGTTGAAAAATGTTAAATTTGAATTTTTGAAAAGGAGAGGGAAACTGAAATTTTGAATTTTATGATTTTGGATGGAATACTGAAAGCAATGCAGGCTTTGAAATTTAAAGGTTGACACGATTTCATGCAAAATTCAAATTTGAAAGTGGAAATCAAATTTGTTGCAATTAAACACTTAATTTCAAAAGTCACAAATTGTAAAAATTTGAATAAAGCACTGAAATTTTGAATGAATGCCAACACACTTTTCAGATTTAGGACTGTAAGAAACACAATTTTAACACAAATTTCAATTTCAACAATTTTTGAATGATTATAAGCCTTAATCCAAGCAATCGCTAGACCAACTTTGACTTTAATTTTGAAAGTGTTAGAATTGATAAAATCAGCCAAAATTTTGGATTTTAGCAGAAAAATACAGTAAGATCTAGCTCCCGAAATTTTGGAAAAAATGTCGGGGACGATGGCGCTTGGGGTGCACACGGTCCTCGCAACTTTTTTCCAAATTTTCAGGGATGAGAGATATTGTGATTTTGTTGCGGAATCCAAAGTTACAGCCGATTTGGAGGTGTTTTGATCAGTGAAATTATCAATCAAAGCTTGAATCAAGAGGGTTTTAAAAATGAGGGTTTTCACACTTAACCACTTAATTTTTAGAATTAAAGCACAAATATGAATTGACAATTTGCAATAGAAGGGTAGATTTGAAACAAGCACTAACAATTAAACATTTCACAAGCTCAATTACTAAAAAGAAAATTTTAGGGTTTTTATGCAATTAGCCTCTAAAATTTTGCAAAAGATCAAACATGGAAATGTAATTAAGGAAGCAAATTTTCAGATCTAACCATGAATAATCAGAATGAGGATGTTCACATCGGGTTCACCAAAAATGTAAAGCAGAAAAATCGAACCCTAGTTGTTCTCCCCTCCCCAACTCCGAGGAGAGAGAAGGGAGGTCACTAGGGTTGATGGTTTTCACTTGGGAGAGACTTTACATTCAAAAGAGGGGTTGAAACCCACAAGATCCAATCCCACGCAATGCAAGATTGGATTCTAAATGAGTTTCAAGGGTTAAGACATCAAGGATACCCTCTTTTGTAAAGAAATGTAGATAGGATGATTGAACTAGGAATGCATGTAAAGTAGGAAAGATTCGCTTATAAACAGAGATAGGGATATGGAATGAAGCTATGGACCTGGAATTAGCAGTAAAATGTCGAGGCGGTGTTGTTCTGCAAATTTGAGCGAAAGTTGATGGGACGATGGCGCCCGATGTGCACACGGTCCTTCGAAAAATCCGCGAAACGAAGGTGGATCTGTTCGTCTCTGCACAAGGATTCCAGATCTTCAATTATAGCCGCGTACCTGCAACCTACACACAGAAAAGAGAGGACGATTGGGGGGTTAGGGATGAGGGGTTTGCCTTTAGGTCAAACCCTAGTTTTGGAATTAACCAAGGAATGAGAATGCTATAAATGTAAATGTTTGTAATGTAAACAAGTAGTGATACCTTGTTGTAAGAATGTTTGTATTCTTACATGCGAAGGTGTAATGTATGTTGTATGTTGTATGTTGTATGTGATCTCCTCTTCAATGGTTGAATCCTTGTCTTGAATGCAACACTTAGCCTTGAATGGAGACTTAGAATGCTCAATTGCTTGAAGGAATACTTGAATGCTTGAATGTTTGAATGTTTGAATATCGCTTCCGCCTTTTGCTCACATATGTCCTCCTCTTTCTCTCCCTTTCTAGGAGAGGAAAAGTAGTTTATATACTTGTCAATTAGGGCTGATAGACTGATTTTCTCGACCTTAGGCCGACCAGGAAACATTATTTTCCAATTTGCAAACTTAAAGACCCGAAGCCCCATAAGAGACCAGGCCCAAAATAGGGCCAGGGACCAGGGCATTGGGCGCCATGGTCCCACCTCCAGGGACAGTAGGGTGCAAGGAGGATCAGGCCAGGGTGCTGAAAAATGCAGTTTTTGATGTCATGAACAAGTTTCGGGGTCTCCATTCAGGTTCCATGTTGCATCGCCATCGTGAAGACCCAAATGCAGTCGAAATTGCAAGTGTCACAATTTTAGGACATTACAGATGGTTACTGGGTAAGATATGAAAACTTGAGGATGGAAGATAATGAAATAATTGTTGTTTTTATGGAAAGAGTAAATGAGATTGTTATGGGAATTTAATGCTGTGGAGGATCTCTGAGTGAAGATGAAATAGTTTACATAGTCTTGAAAGCCCTTCCACTAGCTTACAAGATGAAGGAAACTGCAATTAATGAGCTTATAACAATGGCAATCACTTTAGTTAATAGAGACATTCTGATTGGGAAATTATCTTCTTTTGAGCTTGAAGAATTTGGATCTTTTGGAGCTGTAAAGTTTGAACTTGCTTTTCATTCATCATCATCATCTACTAGAAAAAGTGATTGGAAAGCCTTATATGCAAAAGAATTGGAAGATATGAGGAAAGAAGATGAATAATTTGAGCAACTTGAAGCCTTATTTGCTAGAAGAGTACCTAAAGGACCGACAGGAAGTAAGTATGAAGGAAAAATACATTTTAAATTTTTTTCATGTAATAAGATTGGTCATTTTGCATCTAGATGTCCTGAAAGGAATGCAAGATTTGAAGAGAGAGTTAAGAAAACATTTAAGCCTAATCAGAACAAATATAGATTTAAGAAAAGTAAACAATGCTACATAGCGGATGAGGAAGGATTAAGTGATGAATCTAAGGATGAACCGACAACGGACTCTACTAGTGGATCCGGCAATGGAAAGGAATGGGTGTTCTATGCTTTAAAGGAAGATGAACCAGAACTGGCTATCATGAATGAAGAAAAGGCCCTGGCAGCAGAAGTTGAAGATAAGGATGAATGGGTAATTGATAGTGGATGTGCACATCATATGAATGGAGATAAACAAATTTTTTTGTCCCTGCAAGAATACAATGGTAGTCAAGTCGGATTTGGAGATGGCAAAGCATGTATGATCAAAGGTAGAGGTATTATTTCTCTAGATGGAAAGAATAATACTAATAATGTCTATTATGTAGAAGGTTTAAAGCATAATATTTTGAGTGTTGGTCAATTGGTGGACAAGGGTTTCCAACTTCAGTTTAAAGATAGAAAATGCAAAATCATTAACAAAAATGGTTTGGAGATTGCAACCGGTACTCAAACTGGAGGTAATATCTTTCACTTGAATACTGGTAATAAGACATGTTTGATTGATCATATTGATGAGAGTTAGTTATGACATAAATGGTTATGTCATGTTAATTTTGATTGTATTGTTAAGAACAGTTCAACTAAGGTAGTTAGAGATATACCTAAGATTATGAAGCCTCATAATCTGGTATGTAAGGAATGTCAATTGGGAGAGCAAGTTAGAACTTATTTTAAGAAAATACATGATAAATCTAATGATGTGCTTGAATTGATTTACACTGACTTATGTGGTCCAACAAGGAATAAAAGCTTTCAAGGTGATAGGTATTTCATGCTAATAATTTATGATTATTCTAGAATGATGTGGGTGACTTTTCTTAGGGAGAAGTCTAAAGCCTTTGAGAAATTCAAGATCTTTAAAGGAAAGGTTGAAACAGAAACTGGATTGAAAATCAAATGTATAAGATCAAATCAAGGTGGTGAGTTCACTTCTCATGAATTTAGCAGTTACTGTGAGACAAATAGAATTAGGAGACAATTATCTGCACCTAGGACTCCTCAACAAAATGGAGTAGTGGAAAGAAAGAATAGAACCATTTTGGATGCAACAAGATCTATGATGATGGAAGCCAAATTGCCTCACATCTACTAGAGAGAAGCAGTAAGTATCGCAGTCTACACATTCAATAGAGTTCACATCAAAGGTGAAACCGGTAAAACCCCTTATGAATTATGGTTTGGACATACACCTACTGTTAAATACTTCAGAATTTTTGGAAGTAAATGCTATATCAAAAGGGATGATTCAATTAGGAAGTTTGATCCTAGATGTGATGAAGGGATATTTCTTGGTTATTCAATTCAAAGCAAAGAATATAGATGTAATAACAAAAGATTGCAGAAAATCATGGAGAGCACTAATGTGAAAGTGGATGAGCAATACAGAAAAAAATATATATCATATAACAGAGAACCAACAGTGGAAATGATCATAATTGAACTGACAATGCCTCAGTTGGTACATGAAAATGAGATAGTTACACCAGTACAATAAAAAAATTCAACTGTGACTAATGATTAGAGCAGTGCACCTGAAGTTCAGAAGACACCAAGGTATGTAAGATTAAATAATTCTGAAGATCAAATCATTAGAGATAGGAACAAGGGAGTTATGACAAGAAGAAGACTGGAAAATGAAGAGGTATGTCTTATTTATCAAATTGAACTAGCATATGTTATTGAATCTTGTAAAGATAAAAATTGGCTAAAGGCAATGGAAGATGAATTAGATCAGATAGAGAAGAATTAGACTTGGACTTTAGTTCCGTGACCTAAAAATAAGAATGTTATTGGAACTAAATGGGTTTTTAGGAATAAACTGAATAATGATGGTCAAGTTGTAAGAAACAAGGCTAGATTGGTTTTTAAAGGATATTCTCAAATGGAAGGAATTGATTATGGTGATACATTTGCACTTGTAGCTACAATTGAAGCTGTTAGACTATTTCTTGCCTATGCAGCTTATAAGAACTATAAGGTCTATCAAATGGATGTTAAATGTGCATTTTTGAATGGTGAACTTGAGGAAGAAGTATACATTGAGAAACCTAGTAAATTTTCACTGATAGATGATAAAGATATGGTTTGCAGAATGAGGAAAACCTTATATGGATTGAAACAAGCTCCTAAAACTTGGTATGCAAGGTTGGATAAATATCTTTTGAAGCTTGGTTTTACTAAAGGAAGTGCTGATAGTAATTTATATTATAAGATCACTGATGATGATATTCTGATTATTGAAGTATTTGTTGATGATATCATTTTTGGAGGAGAAGATACATTGTGCATGAAATTTTCTAATAATATGAAGACTGAATTTCAAATGTCCATGCTTGGTGAGATGAGATTTTTCTTAGGTTTGCAAATTACTCAAACTAACAAAGGCATTTTTATCTATCAAACTAAGTATCTGAGGGAATTGTTGAAGAAGTTTCGTATGGATAATTCTAAACTAGTAAGTACTCTTATGGTGACAAGTGAGAAATTATCTATCAAAGATACATCTACATCGGTAAATTTGACAAGCTATAAGTCTGTTGGTATTTTGGTATGGTTTTGTCATTGATGTCAACACCTACTGAAAATAAGCACTTTGGAGATCCAGCAACATTCACCGACAAGAAAGTAACTATTGCACAGTTATTGGTATATGGTTCACCGGTAGGATATAATGTTCACCGATACTTGGAATGATATGGAAGACACTTGATAATGTTGAAGACATTGTGTGGACACTTTGTTTTGAAGAATTGATCATTGGTATATTCATATTTGCATATTTTCTTTTACCAACAAATAGGTCCAGGGTTATCTAGGGTTACACTGACAGGTTTATCTTTTCCAGATCAGCATGGCATGCTATGGAGATGATTTATTATTTATGTAAATGCATTAAACTGACATGTTTAATCGGTTATTGCATTGGATATTATATTGTATGTAAAATGTTTATTGTAATATCTTGTAGAGTCGACCTACTAAAATTGGTTTAGGTTATGGTATAAATGTAAGATCCTATTTGTAAGATCAAGTGTGGAATGCGAAAAAGATTTGAGTAAAGGTATATGTGAGATTAAGCAGAGGTATACATGAAGACATCATTTGAAGGCGAAGCTAGGTTTTTGTATAAGCATATCAGCATTACACTGGTACTAAATCCAACATATGAAGATGCTATTTTGTACAGTACATTCTTATTGGATTTAACCATCCAACTGTAGTTAGTGTGACTCCCATTTTGTGATTGAGCAATGAGCTCTAAGCTGTTGGCCTTTCTACATGTCTAGACCCCATTTATGTACACTTACTATCTACAGTAGTATCATCTGACTATGGGTAAGGTTTCCCACCATGGTTTTTCCCCCTACAGGGTTTCCACATACAAATATTGGTGTTATGTGTTGTGGATGACTTTATGTTTATGTTTCAAGCATTAATCCTTACCGGTATAGCAATTAATGTTAACACTATCTACCAGCATACTTAACTGGTTTACCGGTATTAAACATCAAGTTGGTTAATTGGTTTTTGGTTTGAATTTATTTGACAATGGATTAACCCCCCCCCCCCCTCTTAGTTGTCTCTGGGACCTAACAATTGGTATCAGAGATTAGTCCTCTTTTGTAGAAGTTTAACAACTTGAGGAGATCCAATGTATACTAATTACTTCAGGAAGGACAGTCCTAAACTTGATGGAACCAACTATGAGATATGGAAGATCAAGATGGAGACACATTTGAATTGCATCAGTAAAGACATCTAGGAAGTTACAAAGAATGGTTATACTGCTATTGTAGCTGGTCAGACTGCTCCAACTACCTTAGCTAAAGATGAAGAGAATGATTGCAAAGCAAGAGAAGCACTTTTGAGTGCATTACCAGATCAACAAATCATGGGATTATCAGATAGGTCTACTGCTAAATCTATTTGGGATCATTTGGAAACACTAAATGAAGGAGATTCCACAGTAAAGATTGAAAACCTTGAAAGCTTCCGAGTCAGGTATGAACATCTGAAAATGGAAGAAGATGAAAGGATTTCTGCTTTTATGGAAAGAGTAAATGAAATTGTTTTGGGTATTAAATGTTGTGGAGGAACCCTAAGTGAGGATGAAATTGTTTCAAAAATCTTAAGAGGATTGCCACCAGCATATAAAATGAAGGTTACTACTATAAATGAGTTGAGAACAATGCCTAATACATCAGTAACTAGGGATACATTGATTGGAAAACTTTCAGCCTTTGAAATTGAGGAATTTGGTCTTGTTGCTACTATAAAAACTGATTTGGCCTTTAAAGCATCAACATCATCTGCTCCATCATTTGAAAAATCAGACTAGAAAGCCTTTTATGCAAGAGAACTTGCAGAAACTAGGAAGGAGAAAGAAGAGCTTGAAGAACTTGAAGCACTATTTGCAAGAAAAATGCCAAAAGGTCCAGTTGGAAGTAAGTATGAAGCTAAAGCACCCTTTAAATGTCTTACCTACAATAAGATTGGTCATATGGCTTCGAGATGCCCTAATAGACATGCTAGACTAAGAGAAGAAGCTAGAAGAACATACAAACCTAATCCTGAATATCAGAGATACAGATTTAAGAAGAACAAAGACAAATCCTGTTACATTGCTGATGAAGGTGTGACTGATGATTCTGATGAGGATCCAGCAGACAATGGATGGGTTTTTGTTGCTATAACAGAGGATCAACCGGCACCTGCTGCTTAACTGGTAGAACAAGCCTTAACAACCAAAGTTGAAGCAAAGGATGAATGGATCATTGACTCAGGATGCTCACATCACATGACTAGAGACAAAGGTAAATTCTTGAACTTTCAAGAATACAATGGAGGTTTAGTAAGATTTGGAGATGACAAAGCCTGTTCAATCAAAGGTAAGGGTTCAATATCTCTTGATGGTAAGCATAACACTGACAATGTCTACTATGTTGAAGGATTAAAGCATAATCTTCTAAGTGTTGGTCAATTAGTTGAGAAAGGATTTTAGTTACAATTTAAAAATGGAAAATGCAAAATCATGAATAGAATTGGTTTGGAAATTGCAACCGGTAATCAGACTAGAGGAAATATCTTTCATTTGAATAACAGTGAAAAGGCATGCTTAATTGCACATATAGATGAAAGTTGGTTATGGCATAAGAGACTATGTCATGTAAACTTTGATTGCATGGTAAAAATCAGTACTTCTAAGGCAGTTAGATATCTACCTAAAATTGTGAAACCTCAGAATACAATTTGTAAGGAATGTCAATTTGGAAAACAAGTTAGAGCTAGTTTCAAAAGTATTCTAGAAAAATCCAATAATGCTCTTGATTTAATTCACACTGATTTATGTGGTCTAGCTAGAACTAAAAGCTTACAAGGTGATAGATATTTCATGCTAATTATTGATGATTATTCTAGAATGTGTTGGGTTACTTTTCTCAGAGAAAAATCAAAAGAACTTGGGAAGTTCAAACTATTCAAAGCAATGGTTGAGAATGAAATCGGTAAGAAAATCAAATGTTAAAGATTAGATCAAGGAGGAGAATTCACATCTAAGGACTTTAATACATTCTATGAAGTGAATGGAATCAGAGGACAGTTATCAGCGCCTCGGACACCACAGTAGAATGGAGATGTTGAAAGGAAAAATAGAACTATCTTGGATGCAGCAAGAAGTATGTTATTAGAAGCAAATCTACCACATGTGTATTGGAGAGAGGCAACTAGCACTGTTGTCTATACATTCAACAAAGTTCACATCAAAGGTGAAACTGGTAAGACCCCTCATGAACTATGGTTTGGTAATACTCCTACTCTTAAGTATTTCAGAATTTTTGGAAGTAAATGTTATATTAGAAGAGATGAGTATATTGGCAAATTTGATCCTAGAAGTGATGAAGGAATATTTCTTGGTTATTCATCTAAAAGAAAGGCATATAGATGTTTTAATAAGAGATTGCAGAAAATTGTTGAGAGTACAAATGTAAAGATTGATGAACAATTCAAAGGAACTTCAAGGTACATAGACTTTGAACTGGCAACAAAAATTGTCACAAATGAACCTACACTAAATCCACTGGTACAGATTGAAGATCCAGTTACCCCAGTATCATCAGAGGATTCCACAGTAATTAAAGAACAACAGCAAACTAAGACGCCTCGGTATGTAAGATTGAATCATTCTGAAGATCAGATAATTGGAAACAAATTTAAAGGAGTCATGACAAGAGGAAGATTGGAAAATGAAGAGGTATGTCTTATTTCTCAAATTGAACCATCATCTATCAATGAGGCATGTGAAGATAAATTTTGGATTAAAGCTATGGAAGAAGAATTAGGACAAATTGAGAAAAATAATAGTTGGACATTAGTTCCCCGGCCAAAAGATAAAAATGTAATTGGAACCAAATGGGTATTTAGAAACAAACTTAATGAAGATGGTAAGGTTGTCAGAAATAAAGCAAGACTAGTGTGTAAGGGATATTCTTAGAAAGAAGGAGTTGATTACAATGAAACCTTTGCACTGGTAGCCAGAATTGAGGCAGTCAGATTATTCTTGGCTTTTGCAGCTCACAAGGACTACAAAGTTTATCGAATGGATATTTAATGTGCATTTTTGAATGGAGATCTTGAAGAAGAAGTATATATTGAACAACCTGATGGATTTTCTTTGACAGATGACAATGATATGGTTTGTAGGCTAAGAAAAGCTCTATATGGATTAAAACAAGCCCTAAGAGCTTGGTATGCAAGGTTGGATAAGTATCTTTTAAAGATTTGTTTTACTAAAGGAAATGCAGATAGCAATTTATATTACAAAATAACTAATGATGACATCTTGATTATTGAAGTATTTGTTGATGATATAATCTTTGGAGGAGAAGATGGATTATGTAAGGAATTTTCTATTAAAATGCAGCAAGAATTTGAAATGTCTATGATTGGAAAAATAAAATTCTTTTTAGGATTACAGATTTCACAGACTGATAAAGGTATATTTTTGAGTCAATCCAAGTACTTGAAATAATTACTAAAGAAATTTGGGATGGAGAACTCTAAACCAGTAAGCACACCTATGACTACAAAAGACAAATTATCTCAAAAGGATGAATCTACACCTATTAATCCAACTAGATACAAATCTATGATAGGAGGTTTACTGTATTTGACACAAACCAGGCCTGATATTATGAATGCAGTATGTATTGTTTCTAGATTTCAAAGTAATCCTAGGGGAAATCATGAATCAGTAGTAAAAAGGATTTTCCGGTACTTACAAGGCACAACAAATCTTGGATTATGGTATCCTAGAGATGAAAACTTTGATCTATGTGCATACACAGATGCAAATTGGGCAGGAGATGTGGATGATAGAAAAAGCACCACTAGAGGAGCATCCTTTCTTGGAAAAAGATTAGTTTCTTGGTTGAGTAAGAAATAGAGTTGTACATCTTTATCAACAGCAGAATCAGAATATGTTGTAGCAGCAACTAACTGTATACAGGTACTATGGCTTAAACAAATGTTGAAAGACATAAAAGTAAAATGAAAGGAACCCATTACTATATATTTTGATAACACTGCAGCAATTGATATATAAAATAATCCAGTATTACATTCTAAAACAAAACATGTTTCTATCAAACTGAATTTTCTAAGGGAAGAAGTTGAAGAAAAAGAGATAAAACTGGTTTAAGTGAATACTAAAGAACAACTTGCAGATATTTTCACAAAACATTTGCCTAAGGAGACTTTTGAATACCTTAGAGATCAGCTTGGAGTCATACCACCACTGGTAGAGACTTAGACAATTGATGATTGTCATCAACCGGCAGAATTAAAAGACAAATCTTTTACTCCGATCTTTGATGAGGAAGCTACTTCTCAGGGGGACTAGCTGGTATTTTGTATGAACTTGATTTTTGTAACTTTGGAATTTGATGTCAAAGGGGGAGATATATCTATGGAAAAACACATTATCTTTTGAGGAGAGATTGGTATTGAAAATAAATATTTGGATAAACACATGTTGCTCCCTAGGGGAGAAATTGTTGTCTAAAGGAGATTGTTGGTTTTTGGTATTTGGTGTTTTGGCACTTTGATGGTTTTTCCATCTTGTGTTGCCATCAATGCCAAAGGGGGAGATTTTTGGTATTTTGGTATGGTTTTGTCATTGATGTCAACACCTACTGAAAACAAGCACTTTGGAGATCCAGCAACATTCACCGACAAGCAAGTAACTATTGCACAATTACTGGTATATGGTTCACCAACAGGATATAATGTTCATTGGTACCTGGAATGATATGGAAGACACTTGATAATGTCAAAGACATCATTTGGACACTTTGTTTTGAAGAATTGATCATTGGTATATTCATATTTGCATATTTGCTTTTACCAGCAAATAGGTTCAGGGTTATCTAGGGTTACACCGACAGGTTTATCTTTTCCAGATCAGCATGGCATGCTATGGAGATGATTTATTATTGATGTAAATGCATTAAGCCGACATGTTTAATCGATTATTGCATTGGATATTATATTGTATGTAAAATGTTTATTGTAATATCTTGTAGAGACGACCTACTAAAATTGGTCTTAGGTTATGGTATAAATGTAAGATCTTATTTGTAAGATCAAGTGTGGAATGTGAAAAAGATTTGAGTGAAGGTATATGCGAGATTAAGCAGAGGTATACATGAAGACATCATTTAAAGGTGAAGCTAGGTTTTTGTATAAGCATATCAGCATTACACCGGTACTGAATTCAGCATATGAAGATGCTATTTTGTACAGTACATTCTTATTGGATTTAACCATCCAACTGTATTCAGTGTGACTCCCATTTTGTAATTGAGCAGTGAGCTCTAGGCTGTTGGCCTTTCTGTATGTGTAGACCCAATTTATGTACACTTACTATCTACAGTAGTATCATCTGATTGTGGGTAAGGTTTCCCACCGTGGTTTTTCCCCTTACAGGGTTTCCACGTACAAATATTGGTGTTATGTGTTGTGGATGACTTTATGTTTATATTTCAAGCATTAATCCTTACTGGTATAGCAATTTACTATTAACACTATCTACCAGCATACTTAACTGGTTTACCGGTATTAAACATCAAGTTGGTTAATTGGTTTTTGGTTTGAATTTATTTGACAATTGATTCACTCCCCCCTCTCAGTTGTCTCTGGGACCTAACAAAGTCTATGATTGGTGGTTTGTTATATCTAACTTAGACTAGACCAGATATTATGAATGTAGTAAGCATTGTTTCAAGATATCAAAGTAATCCTAAAGAAAATCACAAATGTGCAGTAAAGAGGATATTCCAGTATTTGCAAGGAACGACAGAATATGGCTTATGGTATTCTAGAGATGATGATTTGAATTTATGTGCATATACAGATTCAGATTGGGCAGGAGATACTAATGATAGGAAGAGCACTTCTGGTGGAGCTTTCTTTCTTGGAAATAAATTGGTTTCATGGATCAGCAAAAAGTAGTCATGCATTTCTTTATCTACTACAGAAGCTGAGTATGTTGCAGCAGCAATTAATTGCACTCAAGTCTTATGGATGAAGCAAATGTTGAAGGATATCAAGATAAATTGTATTGAACTCGTAGTTGTCTACTGTGATAACTCTACATCTATTGACATGTCTAAGAATCCGGTATTTCACTCTAAGACTAAGCATATATCAATAAAGTATAACTTTCTAAAGGACAATGTAGAAGGAAAGGAAGTCAAATTGGTTTATGTGAACACTAAAGAGAAGATTGCAGATATATTCACTAAACCATTGTCTAAGGAATCATTTAAATATTTGAGAGAAAGCTTAGGGGTTTCTGCCCCTTCGGCAGAGACTTGATTGATGCAATTTGTCATTAGTTTGACATGCATTATCAGAGATATTATTCATTCTAGCACTGATGAGCGGTGCTACTACTCAAGGGGAGTAGTCAGCTTTGAGATTCAGAGGTTTACATTCTTGATTTGATATTTTTATCATATTTATGGCATTGATGTCAAAGGGGGAGAGATAGTGATGTGAAAAATAAATTCAGAAATTTACAGAGATATTATTCACAGGGGAAGAGTTATTGATATTCAAGAAATTATTGGTGGTCTTCCACAGGGAGAGACTTGTTTGGCATTTCTTGGTACTTAGATATTTTTCACGTCTAGTGTTACCATCAATGCCAAAGGGGGAGATTGTTGGCATTATGGATAAATTGATTATGTGTTGCATTGATGTTTTGCCATTGATGTCAACACTATCTGTTATGGTTCTGGTTACCGGCATACAGGTTTTGGTTACTAGTAGAAGATCTAGTGTTACCGGTAGAAGAGACTATCTGTTGGACACTTTCGACATGTTTGGATCAATGGAGTATGTTTAATTTTATGTGTTACATGCATGTTTAATTTTATGTGTTACATGCTTCTAGAGAATGTTTTGGTCAGTTGGTATTGACTTGGTAATCGGATGCTATCATACACTCTTTTAAACCCTTACCGACATGGGTTTAAGGTTTAACTGATAGAGCTTTCACTGAAAAAAATCTTGACAGGATGTATAAGTGGTGTTGGTGCGACTTCCAGATGGATTTTAGGATGTTGAAGATGTTCTTGGATCATGCCTCAACTAATTGAAGACAATGATTTGGCATGGTGGACCCAGATTAGGGCCGATGCCTATCTAGGTTATGGACTGGTATCATGTTAACATGTTCTCTACACATTACTGAGATGATTTATAGATTGGTTATTGTTGTTTTGGTCTTAAGCCAGCATGGCATATCATTGTAATATGGATGTATGTAATGATCTTATTGTAAATCTTTTAGGTGGCCGACTTAATTGGCTTAGGCCTTAGGGTTGGTATAAATTGATGAAAGATCTCATTGTAAAAATATTCATGGTCATGGAATATAATATCATATGTGAAAGAGATTTGGTCAATCATAGGTGATCGAATTGGGATTAAGGAAGAGGTCAAAGGCCTCCGGTATTGAGCTAAATCGAGACTATAATCAGGCATTGTAGATGCTATCTATCTCACAATAAAATGGTTAGTGCATGATTAATATTCAATAAACCCAAAAACCATTTTAAATGAGATATCAAGAAAGATTGAATAAGAACATCATGAAAAAAAGACAAAACATACTCATGAAGCTCCCATTGCAAGTATCTCTTCCTTGGCCTCCTTGCCTCCATGAACTTTGCTAGCTCCAAAGTTTGACTAATGGAGAGTTGGAGAGAGATGGAGTGAATGTGGATTGCTCTCCTTATGCTCAACAAGATAAATGGATGGATTTGATAGGATTGGATTTGAGTGATGGATTATGAATTTGATAGATTTGAGAGAGGATGAGAGAAGAAATAGGCAGCATGACAATGCATGAGAAGTGGATGATTTGTAAAGAGAATTGGCTCCAATTTATAGATTGGAGAAGGCCAATGGAGGGCCAAGATTTATTTGATCATGAAGGGTTGAGATTGATTTTAGATAGAAGGCATGGATCAAGGGTGCCTTGGGAAAATAAATAGGAATACAAAATTCCTTGGAAAGAGGGAGGAGAAATTTGAATTTCAAACTTGAGGAATTAAAAATTCCAAAATAAGGATGCATTGAGGGATTCAAAGAAATTCAAATTTCTTTGAGAGACTCAATGTTGATGTGACATGAGTGGGAATTAAAAATTGGAGAATAATGATAAGCATGATTATGAGAGATTCTAGAAGGATTAATTAGATTGAGTGGGATTAGGAAAAAGTGATTTGTAGGAATCACATGACTAGGTTAATTAATTAAAATTAATTAACTAAGTGGGTTTAGAGGAAATGATTATTGAGATGACTTTAGAAGAATAGGGGAATAATTAATTTATTTTATAAATTAATTATTGGACAAAAGTGATAGGATTAATTAAATTAGATTTAATCGATTCCGAGAGGAATAAGGATAACACAATTAAATTAATTAATTATGTTGATAGGCTTAAATTAATTAAATATTAATTTTAGGTGTCTACATTTTGCCCCTCTTTGATATAGCGTCGTGAAATGAAGTTATATCAAAGAAGAATAAAACATAGTCAAAAAAAGCATAAGGATTAGTAGCATGATGCCCTAGTCATGAGATGAAGAAAAGGGATAAGGACTAGTAGCATGATGCCCCAGTCATGAGATGAGGAAGAATGATAAGGAGGAAGGATGACGAGGAAGCAGTGGCATGCCCCCTCGAGAAGACATGTGGATTTGAAGAACATGGGTGTGATCTCGAAAGGAATTAGAAGAATAAGTGATGAAAGGATGAAGATAATGAAAGAGGGAAGTAGGATGAGTTGGAGTGTTGTGAATGAAATGAGACAAAGAAATGATAAATGGATTGGATTTCTTGTTGAGTAAGTATAGAGAGAAAACCTAGATTTGATATTGCCATGGATAGTCTACACCACTGATTATAAGAACCAGGATGATATGAAGATCCAAGGCGTGGATTGATGCTCAGTCAAATAGGAATGCCTTGCACACAATCATGCAAGTGTTGATAAACACTAATGCAGGGTTTCTGGTTCGTACAAGGAAGACCTTCAAACACACCATGCCATGAAAACTATGCCCCATTATACACTAGCCAAGACATACCAAGATATAGGATGATCAAGGCAATCCTGAACAAGTATAGTCCCGAGACACAAGATAAAAACAAAGTGAAAATCTCAAGCATGTAAACAATATGCACATGACCAACTGACATCTCTTGCCAAGAGTAGGACATGGATTTTGATAAACTGCCGGACTAGGAAATGATACATCCTGATGGGCAGGTGATGGATTGATTGGTGGATGAAAAAAGACAAGTTGGATGCACGAGGTTTGCAGATGAGAGGATTTGCACTTGGATTTGATTAGCAAAGTATGGATGGGTGCTTGGATTAGGCACAAGTTACTGTGAGCTCAGGTAGATGGGGAAAGATAATTTTGATGGATTGGATAGGATTGGAAGAAGGATAAATGATTAGATAGGATGAAAAGGGGGATGGATGATTGAGTAGGATTGGATTGGGTATGTGATTATTCATTAAATTGGAAGAGATGGAGAATATGATTGGATGAGATAGGATTGCATTAGAAATTGGATTAGAAATTGGATTGGATGGGGTGGATTGGTGGATAGGATTTGATTGAATGGAACCAATGACAAGGGAGAACCAAGGATTGGTAAGAGGATGGATGAATGGAAGGAGAGAGTTATTGTTTAGATAGGAGACAGATGGATGGAGTGGATGGATATGGATAGGAAATGGAGGAATAAAGGATGGAGGGTAGGGTGATGGAGACCCAAGGACTATGCTGCAAAGGAGTGCAATGCCCCACACTAGAGGTAGTGGAATTAAGGATGCAAGAATGGTGGATAAAGATGTATGAGTTTTGAAAGATAATGTGTAATGGATATGGATGGTAGAGGATTAAGACTTAAATGCTCCAAAGCATCATGCATATACATTATTTTGCCTCTTATGTGATCAAGATGAAAGATATGAATGGAGGACTTATTTTGATAGGATGAGGGATATGAGATGGAGGATATGGGTAGGATAGTCAAGATCAAAGATATGAAAGGAGAATGGACTTAGATATGATGTAGGTGGATGGGAGGATTGTGCGGATGAAGCTTGCCCCCAAGTGTAGAGTGGAAGGGGATAAGGGATTACACATGACGCTTGTTTGCCAAGTTTTCACCATGGTACTTACCCAAGGCGGCACAAGAAGTGGTTTTCACCATTGGATGAAATGATTTTTCTTTACCTTTTTTTTTTTGTTTTTTTTGCCTTGATTTTTTTTTTTTTTTTGAATGTTTGGATAGTTTGGATGGATAAGGATGAGGATGAGTGGATATGGAAGATAGTGGATGCGTGAAGGAGGAAGGGAGGACTCAAGCATATAGTTTCATAGATGGTATCCCTTAGTATTTTTTTTTGTTTTTGAACTTGAGGTATGCTCATAGATGTTGGTAACAATAATTAGGGAGATGAAATGGGTAGGGGATGGAAGATAAGGATTTGAAAGGATTGGACTAACGGAATGGGATTGTGAAAAATGGATGGTGGATAATGGATGGGGTTTTGAAGAATTTGTGGAAGATAAACATTGGCACACACCTTGAAGGGTGGTGGAGTAGTGGTGGGGAGTGTTTTGAATTAGATGGGGGATAGAGTGTGGATTTTGGGAAATGACGACCCAAAATAGAAGAAGGGGATGATGGATTTGGGATGGTGAATTTTGGAACATAAGGACCCAAAATGGATTTTGAAGATGGAGGATTGTTAGATGGAGGATTGGAGGATTTATGAATGGATGGAGCTTTTGGATTAGCAAGTTTGGATGCCAATTTTGATTTTACTTTGGGATGCATTGCTTCTTTGGGAATCCACATAGTTTTTGATTTTTTCTTTTGGGGCTTTTGTGGCCTTTTTGATTTTTCTTTCTTTTGGATCACAATTTTCTTTTGAGCATGTCATTTTGAGAGGACATGTTGATCCTTTGATTTTTGTGGATTTTTAGCTTTATGCTTTTTAGATTGGGCATCCAAATTGCTTCCAATAGCAATGGGATGGGTGCATGAGGATGAAGGATTGATGGATTTTATGGATGGGATGGTGGAAAGTGAGTGTTGGGAGGCATCCAAGGATGTGTGCCTTTGTTGATCTTTCTTAGGGTTTATTTGAGGTGATGGAGTGGTAGATGGAGGGATGTAAGGACCCAATATGGATGGAAGGGATGGAGGATTGAGCATTGGAACATAGGGGCCCAAAATGGATGGAAGGAATGAAGGGTTTAAATTTGGAACATAGGGTCCCAAAATGGATGTGAAAGATGAGGGATAATGGGATTTTGATTTGTATGAGGGAAATTTTGATTTAGGAGGAATAGAGGGTGTACCAACATCTTGAACATTATCTTGAGGACCCTTATTATTTTGGAAACAAGATTGGAGTCCATTTTGAGGGGGATGAGATGTGGAAGGAAGATTAAGATCTTTAGATGGATTGGGATCATGACATGGAGATGAAGGGATACTTTGATCTTGACTAGGGAGGGTATCATGAGATGGAGTGGGAGGGGTGATTGGATCATGAGATGGAAGAGGATCATGTGATGATAGAGGAATAATATGATCATGATAGGAAGTGGAGGGGATGGGATCATTAGATGGAGAGGTTTCTATGCTAGCATGATTTGGAACAAGCTTTTGGCATGTTTGGAGTTGTGGGGATTGTGTGATGGAGGAAGGTATGGAAGCTTTGATGTGAGTAGATGGGGAAATGGGGGTATCATGAAGTGTGGGGGATTGGGATTTGTTTTGAGGTGGAGGTGATTGGGGTGGATGGAGGACTTGAGGAGACTTGGCCACTTTTCTTTGAGGTGAGGATTTTGTCTCCTTTGCTAGCATGTCTTGGATAAGATTATGGATGATGGATTTGGAGGACGTGGACAATATGGATTTTGGAGGATTGGGATTAGATGGAGAATTGGGATTGGATGGGGGATTAGGATTAGATGGAGGATTGGGATTGGATGGAGGACTAGGATAATGGATTGGGGAATTAGGATTAATGATTGGAAAACTATGGAGTAAAGAATTTGGATGGGGAGTAGAGGTAATGAAAGTGTTGTGAAAGGATGGGGGTTGAGATATGGATGGGAGGGGAGATGGAGGTATACTCATTGGATTAGAGGAGTAGGTGGATGAGGGATAATATGGAGACATGGATGTGGAATAAGATGGAGACATGGATGTGAAGTAAGATGGATTTCCCTTATCGAAGGTAGAGGAAGGATAGGAGATATGGTATAGATAAGGATTGGGTGTAATGTGTTGAGATGGGATGGATGAAGGTATGATAGGCAAGTGGGAGATTATGGGATTAACTTGGTAGGCAAGTTCATGAATTTCTGTGAGCATCTTCTCATACCAAGCTTTGAAATTATGGGTAGTCATGTTGAGAGTGAAGGATTGGATTGGAATTGGATGAATATGTTTTGGAGGGGAACAATTATGAAGATGATTTTAAATGAAGATGAGGATTAGGACTTGTCTTGGAATGATGATGGATTAGATTTGATTAGATTTGGATTGGATTTGATTTGATTGGATTAGTCCTTGAATTAGGACTTGATTGGATTTGGAGGATGAATTGGATTTGATTGAATTAGTCTTTGGATTAGGACTTGGTTTGATTGGATTGGATTGGATTGGTCCTTGGATTAGGATTTGGTTTTGATTGGTCCTTGGATTAGGACTTCATTTGATTGGATTGGTTGATTGATTGAATGGATTGGATTGGATTGGGTTGAATTGGATTGGATTGGGTTGTATTTGATTTGATTTGATTGGATTGGAATTGGATTAGGACTCAATTGGATTTGGATTAGATTATATTTGGTTGATTGGTTGGATTGGATAACTGGATTAGGAAGATGGATGGATTTGATTAGTTGGAATTTTGGAGATTTGAATGGATTAGAGGAAGAATGAATATTAGTTGAGGAAGGATGATTGTTTGAGTGGATGGAATTGGATTGGGGGCTGGAGAATTTCTTGGATAGATAGAAATGGATTAAAGATTTGATGATGACAAGATGGAATTTGGAAAGAGGGGTGATTGATTGGTTATGGGGGATGGACTTGGCAAGAGATGTCAAGTAAAGAAAACACAATGGTCAAAAGAGGTTATACTCAAAAGACACTCATGCTCCTTCACAACATATCCTATGGAAAGAAAAGACAATGGTAAATGAATCCCAATTGGTTTCCTAGCCATGCTTACCCAGAGCAGACACTTAGATGCTTGACCCCACTGGCTCCCCTCCATGACACTCACTTCTCCGGGGCAGCCAAGCATCAATTCCCATGAAAACTCCTCATGGAAAAATTTGTGTCTCTACTAAGGGCCATAAAAATATGGGCGGCTTTGGAGGTCCGACCTCCTACACCAATGACTAGAAGGTTTTTGGACACTATGCATAAGGTGTTTAATATGGCTTCCCATTAGGAGCTACCCTTCACAATTGCGCAAGCGCAATTGAGGCCTATAGCCCAATGAAGCACCAAGAACTTAGTAGTCACGCAAGCATGATTGAGATCTCTAGGATCCTACTAAGCACCCAATGTGAGAGTGAAATCTCATATAGCCCCAACCATTGACCCTTTCGTAGTCAATGACTTATTTATTATAGTGAGTTGGGAACCCCAGGTCCGGGTGTACTCACTTGGGTCATTCCCCTCTTACCTTCTTAAAGAGAAAGTTGGGAGGGTAGGCCCGCTAAGGGTAATCATGCAATCAAACAAGAAAAGGTTTGAGGGTTGAGATTTCTGATTGTCTATGCAGACAAGAGCATACTCTCCTACCTCTACACTTTCCTCAAACACAAAAAGGAAGAGTTATTTTACCCCTAATTAAAAGCTAGGTGCCTAGAATAAAAAGATGAAGATAAACACAATGTTTGGTCGGATTTCCTTAGGCAACCTGCAAAAAAGTGGATTAGTAGTTTGAAAATGAAGTCTTCAACAAGCGTCCTGCAAAAGACAAAAGAATAACAAAAATGTATTTTTTTTTTAATTTTTGGGAATGAGTAGAAAAAAAAGAATAAAAACTTTTCTACAAATGACAAATGTGGATTTGGATGAAACTTTGATGGGTAAATGGGTGTCGTGCCCAACTTTAGGGCACAAAAACGGAACAACAAATTTTTTCTTTGACGCCATGAACTCGCTATAATCCTAATATTAAAGTTTTGTCTTATCTATGATGTAACTATATTTACTTCCAAGGTTGGAGAAATTAACCAACTCGAGCGAGCGACTTGTTGGGAGGGGATTAATTAGCCTCAAGGATTTAGTCAGCTAGCTCAATTACCTAAGACAAGCTATCGCTAATTAAATCAATGGATATTTGATTATCTTAAGGTATTATATCGTTCCCAATCCATATAAGGATAATGCTATTAATTAATTGATGCACATGCGAAATCATTATATACATCCAACTGATGAGGGTTCGAATTTCTACAATGTCATTTGCCCACTAAAATTCTGACAATAAACTAGGGCCAATTCTAATCTTCCCTAAATCCCCTGATTTTGTCGATTAATTTTCAATCCGACCAAAAGTCGGTCTCAAGGGCTCAGGTTCATAAATTTACAAATTCCTCTTCTTTTATTTAAATTTTCCTAACGTCCAATTATATGGGGGGGGTAAGTTCATTGGTTAATTAAATATATATATTGCTGGATTAAACATATAGTTTGTCCAACTATAGTAATCCTCTATATATTAACCCCCTTGAATTAATTAAAAATTAATTTCTAAAGAATGGGGACATATAATAATTCAATTATTAAATTAACCCCTATTATAAAAAAAAAGGTCTAAAATTCCATAATACTTCAATTATAAACTTAACCCCAAATTATGTACTAAAATCTAACTTTAAAATCTCAATTTATATTCCTTATATATATATAAAATCACAGTATAAATTCTTAATTTACTAACCCTCATTATAAATTAAGAATCAAATTATAATACACCAATCTAAATCTCCCAAAATATATATATATATATATATATATATATATATATATATCTATATATATATCTATATATATATATATATATATATATATATATATCTATATATATCTATATATATATCTATATATATATATATATATATATATATATATATATATATTATTATTATTAAAATGCTAACCCTAACCCGAAATTGGGTTAGGGTTGCATTTTTTTTTTTTTATATATTACTCTTATTTTATATTATTCATCATTTCATACCCTAACCCGAAATGGGTTAGGGTTTATTAAACCCCTTTATTTTATTGGTTGTCCCCCTTTGTTGTTTTTGGTTTGGAGATCGCAGGTACGGCGGAGCTAGGGCACGGCGGAGGGTTTCGTAGAGGGGAATGAGGGGAGGAGGCGGCGCGGGCATCTCCCGGTCGCCACTGTGTTTATACACAGTGACGGCAGTGCCGTCCACTATGTATAAGCACAGTGGCGGCCGCAGACCGTCCATTGTGCTTACACACAGTGGCGGCACCCTCTGTGCCGTCCACTGTGGGTAAGCACAGTGGCGCGGCCCGAGCACCGCCCACTGTGTTTACACACAGTGGCTCGGCCTTGCCGTGCCGTCCACTGTGGGTAAACACAGTGGCGTGCCCCGAGAGCCATCCACTGTGTTTACACACAGTGGTTCGGCCAACAATGTTATTACAAGATTTTTTTTTTGTTATTCATTTAAATATATTCGTGGGTTGATAAAAACATGTTATAAGATGTGATTTTTTTTGAATATATCGAATATATATATATATATATATATATTTGTATATATATGTTTAAATACACATATATCCATTGTTATGATCAGATCATAGCATAAATGTCTTTGTTGGTTTTGTTCTACAGACATCTACAGGGTATGTTTTTCAGATGCAGATATGTATATATATATACGAAGTTTATTCTGCAATACTTTTGTATGTTTGAGACAGAGATGCACAAGTCCAGAATGCATCCTTTATTTTGTTATTACAGGGGTATGCACATACAGGGAGCTTATACATATATATATATTCTATATCTATATAGGTATATATTTTCAATATATATACCTATATACATATAGAGATATATATGACTAAATGTTGAAGTAATAGGGTTAAAAACCCTTATATTGATCTGAGGTTTTTTTTTTTAACCATCTACATTCCGTTTTTAGTCTTCTAACAGCATTTAGAAGAGATCTATTTATTTCTTTATTTTATTTAAACTTTCTACAGCAATAAAGCAATACTGGTTCTCCTTTCTTTCTAATAGACATAAAATAACAGAATATAAAACTAAGCAAGTAAATAATAACCCTACTGCATTTCCTTTTTTTTTTTCTTTCTTTAACATTTGCAGTAAATAAAACTAGTAAATATTGAATAAGAACTCCTAATGCATTTTTTTTTGTTTTCTTTTCTTTAATATTGCAGTAAATAACATGTTACAAACCAGATTTAAATGTAGACTACAACAACACAATAGTCATCAAATATAATAAAAGTCACATTTACTTTTTTTTTTTCCAGAATGATAGTTACAATAACCCAAATATGAAAATGGGTAAATAGTCTAACAGTCCCCTTTTCTCTAATCTTTTACACAGAAAATATTAACTACATTTATTTAAACAGAAACAGAATCATTTTAAGTCCTATATTTACATCTGCACTTTCTCTTCTTTTTTTTTTTTTGCTACAAATCATAAAGTTACATTTCTTTCTTCTTTTCTGCATTTAAATAAAAATCAGAAATCTGAAATAGAAGTCTGCAACACAAAATCTGCAACTCCTAGTCTTTTTCCCCAAGCCACCTGCAAGTAAAGTTTTAGGACTGTGACCATGGGATGCTCACCTCCCAGCCTAGGCTTACCAGAAGCCACCCCCGAGCTAGGAGAATCAAGACCTAGACGGGTTACAACCAAGCAATACAACATAGCAATAGAGCAAACACACAACACATACACTTTCCCATCCCAAGCTACACTATCACCACATTTGTGGAGATCAATCTATGGGTGGAAGTGGACCAAGTACCGTTGGGGAGACTGCAGCCAAAAATATAACACAAGCCACCTCATGGCAACACAAAATACCCAACAGAATTCATCTCACACACCTTATGCCCCCCCAAAGGCTCAAAGCCATTTCTCTCCCCTTATGACCCCCAAATGCATACACAAGGCTTATGCAGCAAGGGTCACAAAGGACACCCTTGAGATCACTCTCCTTAAGGAGAGCCTCTCACCCAAGGCTGTCATGCTTCTTCCACCCCAAGATCATCCTACTCTCCCAAGAGTAGAAGATCTTGGACACTCCCAAAGCAAGAACACAAAACAGAAAAAGAAACATAGGAAAGAACTACACATTATTTTCTTCAACAACATTATACATACACATTTTCTTTACAAGCATTTCTTTCCTTCAACAAAACAACATAACTAGGATAAACAACATGAACAAGAGGAGATAACAACCAACCTTATTCTGCCAATAGGTATGCTAAACTTAGTTGGAGATGAGCTGCCCAATCCACACAACTTTCTGCAATCCTTGGCCACCAAAATTCCTCTAAATTCCTAAAACTGGTTTTCTCTTCTTTTTTTTTTTTCCAAGTTTTTCCAAAAATCTCCAAGAATGGAGAGTGGGTGATTAGCTCACTAAGCTTCCATTCTTAGCCTAAGAAGGCCTCTCTCACTCCTTCCAACCTCTTGGATAGAGTGAGTGATCTCCCATTGGGTTGGTCTTCCCTAGGTCTTACACACTCCCTAACCTAGGTGCCTAGAGAAGGGAAATGGAATGGGGAAGAGGGATTACTATCTCCAAGAAGGTTCTCCTTCCAAGGATGGCACTCCTATAGATGGAATTCGTCCATCTTGGGAAAA
Organism: Cryptomeria japonica; assembly: GCF_030272615.1. Taxonomy (NCBI): domain Eukaryota; kingdom Viridiplantae; phylum Streptophyta; class Pinopsida; order Cupressales; family Cupressaceae; genus Cryptomeria; species Cryptomeria japonica. The sequence goes on from NC_081407.1 coordinate 925,072,283, forward strand.
CCACTTTTTTGGGTGGTTAAACAAGTCCTAAGGGAAAGACACATGGCCAATTTTGGCCTTCACCCATAGGTACCCCATGAGGCCTAATAGAAAAGCTCTAAAATTGACTCTAGGAGTTGATTTGACCTTCAGGAAGTCCACCTGAAGTTAACCTACGGGTCAACTCTGAGTTGACCTTCCTTGTGGCTCTCTAACCTAGATTTCTTGGTTCCTTCAAGGATAATTAGGGGATATAACCATTAACAAAAATAAAACTTTCAAAAAGGTGACATGACAATTGCCAACACAACATACTACATAGGTGTCAAGTGACACTACAAAATAATTCCACATCACAATAACCACATGGCAATTGTCCTTTAAACAATTTAATCAATCAAATAAATACAAATTACACTCATGCAACATTTTACATTTACGAATAAAATACAGTACATACGGGGTGTTGTCTCTCCAAATAGACAACCCCTAGTTTTACTAACGCACATTGGCCTAGGCTTGATTCTCCCTAATATTTCCATGGTCACATGGATATTTTCCTGCACATCTCAATTTAAACATTAGTACTTCCCAAATAGCCTCATATAATATATAAAATCACATAATCAGAATACAATACATTCATTCTACAAAGACTTGACATTATGAAATATAATTTGTCACAATTCAAAGCAATTTCCTCATAATCCTCAAAATTTGATCCATCTACAAGATATGCAAATATTTTTCTAACATTATAACAATTTCTGAAATTCAGATAATAATCTGCATCTTCACAATATTACCCTAATCTAACATCATATAATACTTTATAATCCACAAGGCATAGAAATGAAGCATCCACATATATCAATGTTACCAAAATCGCGGGACCATGAAAAGTTCTATATCCATAGTGTGTCAAAACTAGCATCCAAAATAGTTCCAAAATAAAAATAACTGAAAGGATAGGATGGGTCGGGGTAGGGCCTTACAATGGGGTTTGACTAGGTTTTTGCCACTTTCCAAGGGATAGGCAAGCATAAAATGAGGATTTTGGAGGAGAGATGAAGGAATGGAAAAATTTGTCCTAGAGGGACAAAGAAGCAAAAATTGGAGATAGACAATATGGAAAAATTTGGAGGTGATTGGATAAAACTAGAAGTTATGGAAAACCCTAAAAATAGAAAAATGTGGGATTTTGGGCTTCAAAAAGTGGAATTTGGGATAAGGTCCTCAAGGAAGGAAATGTGCAAAATGAAATTGTGGAGGATCTAGTGAAGTTTGGAGGAAAATAGAGTGAAGATGAAGAAGATATGGCAAAAAAATAGAATAAATTTTACTCTAGATTTATCCATGCGGCCGCGCTGATTAGCAGATAGTCGCACTAATAGACAGATTATTGATATTTAAATAGACAACAAAAAATCAAATACAGACGTGCTGATTAGCAGGCGCTCGTACTGATGCATGGGCGCTCACGTTGATACATAGGTGCTTGCATCAAAACAACTACAGTTCGCACTGAAAATTTAAAATTCAAATTTTTAACAAAAACACTCACGCTAATCACAGAGCAGTCACGCTGAAGCGACAACAGAAAAGAAATGGAAATGAGGAGATAGAAGAATGAAGAAGAGGAAGAATGAGGAGAAGATAGAAGAATTTTCATGGTGGTCACACTGAAGCTGAGGCGGTCGTGTTGAAGCACAGTGAGGCACCCAAAAAATTTTGAAATTTCTTGCAGTCACGTCAAAGCCAAGACGGTCGCGCTGATTAGTAGCGGTCATGCTGATCTAGAAATGGTCACGTTGATGCACATGCGCTCACACTGAAGTGTGTACCTGCAAGAAACCTTCACAAAAAAACTCAATTTTTTTTGTTAAATTCGGGACATGGGTCCCATCGGGCATGCCAAAATGTTTCACAATAAAATGGTTAGTGCATGATTAATATTCAATAAACCCAAAAACCATTTTAAATGAGATATAAAGAAAGATTGAATAAGAACATCATGAAAACAAGATAAAATATACTCATGAAACTCCCATTGCAAGTAGCTCTTCCTTGTCCTCCTTGCCTCCACGAACTTTGCTAGCTCCAAAGTTTGACTAATGGAGTGTTGGAGAGAGATGGAGTGAATGTGGATTGCTCTCCTTGTGCTCAACAAGATAAATGGATAGATTTGATAGGATTGGATTTGAGTGATGGATTATGAATTTGATAGATTTGAGAGAGGATGAGAGAAGAAATAGGCAGCATGACAATGCATGAGAAGTGGATGATTTGTGAAGAGAATTGGCTCCAATTTATAGATTGGAGAAGGCCAATGGAGGGCCAAGATTTATTTGATCATGAAGGGTTGAGATTGATTTTAGATAGAAGGCATGGATCAAGGGTGCCTTGGGAAAATAAATAGGAATACACAATTCCTTGGAAAGAGGGGGGAGAAATTGAATTTCAAACTTGAGGAATTAAAAATTCCAAAATAAGGATGCATTGAAGGATTCCAAGAAATTCAAATTTCTTTGAGAGACTCAATGTTGATGTGGCATGAGTGGGAATTAAAAATTAGAGAATAATGATAAGCATGATTATGAGATATTCTAGAAGGATTAATTAGGTTGAGTGGGATTAGGAAAAAGTGATTTGTAGGAATCACATGACTAGGTTAATTAATTAAAATTAATTAACTAAGTGGGTTTAGAGGAAATGATTATTGAGATGACTTTAGAAGAATAGGGGAATAATTAATTTATTTTATAAATTAATTATTGGACAATAGTGATAGGATTAATTAAATTAGATTTAATTGATTCTGAGAGGAATAAGGATAACACAATTAAATTAATTAATTATGTTGATAGGCTTAAATTAATTAAATATTAATTTTAGGTGTCTACACTATCTCTGACAATTCATTATTTTGGATTGTTGTCCATTCATCTTGAGGTGGTTATAACCTCTCTATATTCAGTGAGACTCTTTTGTAATGAGCAGTACGCTGTAGGTAGTGTGCCTTCTTGCATGTGCATGTCCCTCATTGTATAACATACTTTCTGCAGAAGTATCATCTGACTGTGGGTAGGCTTCCCACCATGGTTTTTCCCTTTCCAGGTTTTCCATGTACAAATCATGGTGTTATGTGGTATGGTTGCATTGTGTTGATTATCTATTTTATTGTTAAGTTGTATTATTTACTGGTATCTATTTCTGCTATTTCGGTACTTAATGTTTATGTGACCTGGTTAAAGGTTATTAAGTGGATTAATTAATACAATCTATTAACAACTAATTTACCCCCCCTCTTAGTTGTTCACTGGTTATCCTAACACTTCCTCTATGATGCTAATCATCAAGGGAATCTTCCACCTCCTCCTCCTTCAGAAATAGACATGTTGAGGCAACAAGTAGAAAATCTCACTCACCAACTCAATAGTGGTGTGAAGACTACTCAGTTTTCATTTAATGATATTTGTCCCTATGATTTGTATAGGAACATGCTTATGCCACCTTTTCCGCGAGGGTTCAAAACACCCAAATTTAAAAAGTATAGAGGCAGAGGTGATCCTAGGGATCATGTGCGATAATTTCACTCAGCTTGTTTAGAGGTGGCCTATGAGGACACATACCTAATGCACCTCTTTCTCAAAGTTTGGGAGGCACAACCACACAATGGTTTTCATGACTACCAGATGGCATTAGAACATTTGAGGAACTTATCCAAAAATTCATCACTCATTATGCACACAACATAGACTAAGATGTCACCATGGAAGATTTGTACAACACCAAACAAAAACCAGGGAAGTTGTTCTCAACTTTCCTACAACAGTGGAGGCAACTGTCTAGTAGATGATCCCTTCATCTCCCTAAGAAAGAACCAGTGGAAATTTTCATTTCCTACTTAAATGATGAAATGAAATTTCATTTAGACATGACGGGTACAAAATCCTTTGAAGAGATGATCACTCAAGGACTAAAATGTGAAAGAGCCCTCATCAAAAAGGGACTTATCAAAATTTACAATGAACCTAAAGATGGTCCTCGACCACATTATAGTAATGATAAATCCAAATTTTGGAACAAAAACAAGAACATTGTCAATGACGAGATAGTGGATGCAAGAACAATAAAAATTGCACAACCTATGGTCAAGTTTGTAGGACAAAATCCCCTTCCTAAAAACAACACCATCATTAATCCACAAAATCAAGGTCGCAATACACAACAAGAGGAACCAAAACAAAAGCAACAAAATTACAAGACAAAATGCACATATACACCCTTAAGGGAACTTATTGAAACAATATTACGTCAATTGGTATCCTCCAATCTTGTGACCTTACCAAAAACATCTAATTATGAGCCTCAGGTCAAGCCTCCATGGTGGGGAGATCATGAACATTGTGAATTTCACCAAGGAAGAGAGCATAAAACAAGCAATTTCCATCGACTGAAAGATCTTGTTCAAGATCTTTTTGATAGAGGAGAAACATGACCCTAAAACATCCAATGATGATTATTTAATGTTCAAGAATCCACTTCCATCACAAGATCAAAGGGGTCCTTCCACCTTAGGGAGAAACATGGATACTACAACAAATTATACACAAGCTACATATAATTATACTGTGAATCACCTTTATGATGTTGATGAACAAGTTGCAACTCTTACCATAAAAAATCCCAATCCTGCATGCAATGTTGTTACGTGTCGTAGGAAGATTACTATTCAAGCAACTCCACAAGGAATGACGCCCCTCCCCAAACAATATAATATTGTAGAGCAATTGGATAAGATTCCAGCCCTAATCTCCATATTAGAGCTTTTGCACTTATCCCCCTCACATAAAACAATCTTGGATCAAGCTCTCCAAGAAGCGTCATTCCCCGCCAACCTCAAAATAGATCAATTTCAAGCCATGGTTGGTAATCTAAAGTCATCACCATGCCTCACTTTTATTGAAAGTGACAATGCTTCCTTCCAACAATCACATAATGCCTCCCTCCATATTGAAGGATTTATAAATTAACATAGAATCAAGTGAGTCTTGATTGACAATGGAGTCGGCTTGAATATATGCACCTTGCAGTTATCACAACATTAGGTTATGCAGTAGAATCAGTGGATGCCAACAAAAAGATAACCATCAAGGCATATGATGATGCAGAACATTCTTCCAGAGGAGCTGTTGTATTACCTATCAGGGTTGGGCTAGTGGTGAAGCATATAGTTTGCCAAGTTTTGGACCTTCCTTTGCCATATAATCTCTTGTTAGGAAGACCTTGGATACATGCTATGAAAGTCATTCCATCCACCTATCACCAATGTATCAAGTTTCCACATAACAATGTAGAAATTACAATCCTCGATGATGCTAATCCATTTGTATATTGTAATAATATTAACCATCAACTAGATATTACCATACCTAACAATAGAGAATCTATCCCTTCCTCATCATATGTTAATCCAACCTCTCTTTCAATCTTAACAAACCCTATACAAAAGCAAGAGAAGTTGAAAATGAAAATGGTTGAGGAAGGTCTCGAGGAATATAATCTTAGCCAACTCTTTTGTGTTAGGCAATTACTCACATCCCCTAGAACTCATTGAAAACCCCAAGGTTTACTTCAAACACTGCTAGCCAAGAGAACGTGCACTTTGGCACAATTCACCCCTGGTAGAAGTCAAGAAGAGGAAACCATGGATGAAAACCTGACAAAATGGATCTACACAGGCCCTATCAACAAAGAAAGCCTGAAGACTAAGCTCCCCACTGACAAATATGGAAAAGGCTTCACCATAATGCAAAGAATGGGATATGATGGCCATAGTTCTTTGGGACATTGCAAACAAGGATGACATGAGCCCTTACAACCTGAGCTGAAACCAAAAGATAAAACTGGAGTAGGTTTTCAAAAAGAATCTCTTCCTAAGCTTCAATTCAGAGGAAAACCCAACAAACCTATCTATCAACCAATTGCTCCAAGGATGCAATCCTTGACTATATCTGCGGCACCAACAACCCTATCAAAGGAACCAACAACATCAACAACACCAACAAAACCATTAGCAGCATCAGTACCACCAACAGTATCAACAACAACAATAACCCTATCAACAGCATCAACAGGACCAATAACCCCATCAGTAGCATCAACAGGACTGATAACCCCATCAACAGCACCAATAATCCCACCTTCGAAAGTGCATAAGTCAATAACTAATGCACTATTCAATTCAAAAGACATCCCAGCCTGGTACAGTAATCTAATGTTAGAGAGTAATTCAGAGATAGACTTGCATGAGTGGGAATGGGATTCAGTGAATCTAAATACTTCAGACAAGGAACACACATCTCCTCCACCACTGCATAAGGATATCCTAGTTTATGGAGAGGAATGGATTTAAAAATTTTGGGTTCCTGAGCAAGAAGCAACTTCCACATGCCCTGCGTCAAATCCTACACTAGAATCTGACAAGAAGAGTACCATCAATGAACTTCACTCCTCTATATTAACCCTCACTGGTGCCTCCTACGAACTCAACTTAATCAATGAGGTAATGCCTATCATCCATCCCGAACTCATTGAATGGAATCAACCAAATCCCCCATACCTTGACCATTTCCAAATGATGAGGCACTCATAGAATTTTTAGAATTATGGGATAACATACCAAGAAGGGATCATAAAGTTGGGTTTTCCATTGAACTTAATAGTGCAATATACTTTGGGGCAGATGCCAAACCTTTCAGCTGCAACATAATTACAATAAAACATGGATCTTATAGTGAAAACCACACTATGGCACTGTTTGATCCCAAAAAAGTAAAAACAAAGAGTGTATCCAAAGGTGAAAACCTCTCTGAGGTGCCTGAGGATGAAAGGTTTGACATCCTCCCCTTTAGAACCCTTTCCATAGCGGATTGGACTCTTATGCGGTCGCACTCTTAGGAAAACTCTGTCCCCAACCATGTAACTCCGGTCTATCCTCTTTGCATCTGCATATTTCTTTTGCCTATCCTGTGCCTCTCTAAGGCGCTGTCTAATCAAAGTTACCTGTTGCTCCATATCACGGACCAACTCAGGGCCTATGGCCACTCTGTCCTCAATACGATCCCAACTCAAAGGTGTCCTGCATGGTCTGCCGTACAAGGCCTGAAAGGGTGGCATCCCCAAAGAAGTGTGATGCCCATTATTATAGGCAAATTCTACTAAATGCAGGTAGTCCTCCCATCGGGTCTGATGATCCATGACGTACATGCGGAGCATATCCTCTAACACCTGGTTAACCCGCTCTGTCTAGCCATCTGTCTCTGGATGATAGGCTGTGCTAAAGTTGAGCTTGGTGCCCAACGCTGCCTGTAATGCCTTCCAAAAGGAAGATGTAAAGAGAGAATCCCTATCAGAGATAATCTTGCGTGGGACACCATGAAGCCTAACAATGTCCCGTAAGAACACCTGTGCCACTGCTGGAGCTATGAAGGTAGTCCGGACTGGTGAGAAGTGGGCTACTTTGGTCAATTTGTCAACTGTCACCAAGATAGCATCATGGCGACGAGATGACATAGGAAGACCAATAATGAAGTCCATGGATATAGTATCCCACTTCCACTCTGGTATAGCATGGGACTGGAGTAACCCTCCTGGATGGCGGTGCTCTGCCTTGACTCTCTGACACTCAAGGCATCGGGCTACTAACTCTGCAATAAGCTGCCGCATTCCTGGCCAATGATATAACTGTCTCAAGTCAGCATGCATCTTCTTAACCCCGGGATGCGCTGCATAAGGAGCTCTATGAGCCTCCATGATAATGAAATCTCGCAAACCCCCAGAAGAGGGTACATAAATGCGCCCTCTATGGCGTAATAAACCATCGGACTCCAAAGAGTAGTCCACAAACTTCCCCTCCAGGGTCTCCTGACTACGGATCCTCTGACAAACCTCAAGATACCAATCATCCTCTGGCAATTGCTGCAAAATACGGTCTCTCAAATCAGTGCTCATGGATATGGTGTAAACCTCATGTCGTCTCCTACTTAGGGCATCTGCAACCACATTCTCCTTTCCTTTGATGTAATGAACATCAAAATCATACTCACAAAGGAACTCCATCCATCTCCTCTGACGTGCATTAAGGTTAGGCTGGGTGAAGATATACTGTAAACTCTGATGGTCTAAATGAAGCTCGAAGTGATGACCTAAAAGGAAGTGTCTCCACCTCACAAGTGCATGTACAACTGCTGCAAGCTCTAGGTCGTGCGTAGGGTAGTTAAGCTCATGAGTCTTAAGTTTCCTAGACTCGTATGCTATAACCCTACCCTCCTGCATAAGAACTGCTCCCAATCCATCTAAGGAAGCATCCGTGCATACCATGAAGTCGGCCGTGGGGTCTGGCACAATAAGAATAGGTGCACTAGTAAGTGCCCTTTTTAGATCCTGAAAAGCCCTCTCACACTTCTCTGTCCACTCGAATTTCTTCCCTTTTCGCTGGAGGGATGTGATGGGGTGTGCAACTCTGGAAAATCCCTCCACAAAACGCCTATAGTATCCTGCTAAACCCATGAAGCTTCTGACCTCTGTCACACTAGTAGGTGCCGGCCAATCCATGATGGCTCTAATCTTTGATGGGTCAACTGAGATCCCATCACCGGATATAACATGCCCTAGGTACTTGACCTCTGATCTAAAGAAAGCACACTTCGACAAACTGCCGAACAACTGGTTATCCCTCAAACACTGCAAAACCTGTCTCAAATGCTCCTCATGCTCCTGCTCATTTCGGGAATAGATCAATATGTCATCGAGGAACACTATCACAAATCGATCAAGGAAGGTGCAGAATACCCCATTCATGAGACTCATGAATACAGCTGGAGCATTCGTAAGACCGAATGGGACCACAGTGAACTCATAGTGGCCATATCTGGTGCGAAACGCGGTCTTGTGGATATCACTTTCCACAATTCTCAACTGATGATACCCTGACTTCAGGTCTATTTTGGAAAACACTTTGGCACCCTGAAGCTGATCAAACAAATCATCGATCCTCAGTAAAGGATAGCGGTTCTTGATGGTTACTTTATTCAGTTGCCTGTAATCCATGCATAACCGAAGGGATCCATCTTTCTTCTTCATGAAGATGACTGGTGCGCCCCAAGGAGAGACGCTAGGACGGATGTGACCCTTCTCTAAGAGTTCCTCTAGCTGCATCTTGAGCTCATTAAGCTCATGAGTGGTCATCCTATAAGGTGCTCTCGAAACTGGCTCGGCTCCTGGTACCAAATCTATGTGGAAGTCAATCTCCCTGCTGGGCGGCATACCAGGTAGCTCATCAGGAAACACATCTGCAAATGCCTCAAGGATGGGGTGATCATCTATGGACGGCTCCTTCTCATCTTCTTCCTCTCGGTCACTGATTGTGATGGCAAACAACTGGCATCCCTTCCGCATGCTCCGCTTAAGCTGCATTACGGATATCATACGAAGAGACACGGGTCTCTGAATCCCAGTGATTACTATGGGAGCACCATGATCATCCTCACACTCAACCTTTTTCAAGCGACAATCCATCTTGGCTCTGTGGGCGTAAAGCCAGTCCATGCCAAGTACGACGCCATAAGATCCGAGTGGTGTAACTCTAAGGTCTACTAAGGTGGTGGTATTACCAATCTGGAGCGGACATCCCCTAACCTCTGAATCCACTGACACTCTAGCCCCTGAAGCCAACTCCACTTCCCAGCTGACACTTTGCCTTACTGCCACTAGCCCGCAACGCTCCACAACCAATGGAGATATAAAGGAGTCAGTCGCTCCTGAGTCAAATAATATAGAAATACTACTACCTCTGACCTTACCTGCAGCCTCGATGACTGTGGCCTGGTGCTCTACCTGGCGGTTATCAACCGCTGCGAAGACTCTATGGGTCTTGCCCATGTCCCCAACTGTAGGCTCTGATGTTGCCATCCTCTGATTCCCTGTCATCTGTCCCTGTGGACACTCTCTCGCCATGTGCCCCATGGCTCCACACGTGAAGCAAGCACCACGTGCCTGAAACTGTGCGCCCTGAGGCCTAGTAAAAGGATGCCCACCTGTCCGGCTAGAACCACTGTACCCACCCCTGGAGGACTGTTGAGCCCGTGCCGGGGGTGTGTATGTACCCTGTACTCTCTGGTCACGCCTAGGACCCTGTGACTGCCACTGTTTGGGCCTGGAGCCCTGTTGTCCCTGAGGTGGCCTATGTCTCTGACTCTGCTGTGACTGCTGTGGAGGAGGGGGTTTATGGGACCCCGAAACATTTCTGTGGTTGCCTTTCCAATGGGGTTTCTGAAACCCGAAAGGCTGGGGAGCTGGGTTTCGGTTCTGGAACCGATCCCTCGTGTCCTGTGGCCTGATCTGAATCTCCTCGGCTATAAGGGCCTTCTCTATGGCAACCCGAAGGCTCCCTGGAGCGGCCATCCTCACTGGTCCTGCTATCCCAGCATTAAGTCCCCTAACAAATCGGTTGACGAGTAGCTTCTCGTCCTTCAGGTAATCTACATAAGGTAGGAGCTCAATAAACTTACTCTCGTACTGGGTCACTGTGAGACCCTTCTGCTGGAGGTCATGGAACTCATCGATCCTACGCTGCCGGAAGTGCTCTGACAAGTACCTCTCTCTGAACCTCTCTGTGAAGATTTCCCATGTGATGGTATCTGCAGTGAGTCCGCACTTGAATTCCTCTTGCTTCCACCATGTGGAGGCTGTCGATCTCAGAAGGTGGACTACAACGCGTGCCTTCAGATTGCTTTCATAAGATCGCAATGCGAAGCACCGATCTAGGCTTAAAAGCCATGCCTCAGCCTCTACTCCGTCAGTAGTGCCTCCAAAAGATGGCGGCTGGAGGCGTAAAACCTCTCTAATCAGATCTCCTGGTTCCTGACGTGCTCTCTCAAAGTACACAGGTGCTGCTACTGGAGGGGGTTCGGGCAGGTGAACGGACTCTGGCTCATGCTCTGCCTCACCCTCTATAGAATTAGGAGGTGGACTCCTACTCCGTTCCCTATCAACTGATCTATGACTCCCTGAGTTCTGATTGTCTGCATGACGGTCCACTGCTGGAAGCCTATCCTGCACGATCCCGATCAAGTTCTGAAGAGCTAGCAAGATGTCTCGGTTAGGGTCAACCGGTGGTTCGGGAGGTGCTTCCGGGTTCCCTTCTGGAACCGGTTCCTCCCTAGCAACATCCGCGCGTGCCATACGAGTACACCTAGGACCCCTTCCGCGCTTGCGAGCTTGTCGCGTAGTCGGAGGCATCCTATGAGGAAACAAAAATAAAATAAATAAACAATTAATTTAAATAATTCAATTTTCATATATTTTTATTTTTATTTTCCGTTTAAGAAAATATTTGGTTAATTTAGATAATTAAAGCGAAATGTAATGGAGAAAGGTTCCTAGTGTTGGAAACCTTGCTCTGATACCAAGATGTCGTGCCCAACTTTAGGGCACAAAAATGGAACAACAAATTTTTTCTTTGACGCCATGAACTTGCTATAATCCTAATATTAAAGTTTTGTCTTATCTATGATGTAACTATATTTACTTCCAAGGTTGGAGAAATTAACCAACTCAAGCGAGCGACTTGTTGGGAGGGGATTAATTAGCCTCAAGGATTTAGTCAGCTAGCTCAATTACCTAAGACAAGCTATCGCTAATTAAATCAATGGATATTTGATTATCTTAAGGTATTATATCGTTTCCAATCCATATAAGGATAATGCTATTAATTAATTGATGCACATGCGAAATCATTATATACATCCAACTGATGAGGGTTCGAATTTCTACAATGTCATTTGCCCACTAAAATTCCGACAATAAACTAGGGCCAATTCTAATCTTCCCTAAATCCCCTGATTTTGTCGATTAATTTTCAATCCGACCAAAAGTCGGTCTCAAGGGCTCAGGTTCATAAATTTACAAATTCCTCTTCTTTTATTTAAATTTTCCTAACGTCCAATTATATGGGGGGGGTAAGTTCATTGGTTAATTAAATATATATATTGCTCGATTAAACATATAGTTTGTCCAACTATAGTAATCCTCTATATATTAACCCCCTTGAATTAATTAAAAATTAATTTCTAAAGAATGGGGACATATAATAATTCAATTATTAAATTAACCCCTATTATAAAAAAAAAGGTCTAAAATTCCATAATACTTCAATTATAAACTTAACCCCAAATTATGTACTAAAATCTAACTTTAAAATCTCAATTTATATTCCTTATATATATATAAAATCACAGTATAAATTCTTAATTTACTAACCCTCATTATAAATTAAGAATCAAATTATAATACACCAATCTAAATCTCCCAAAATATATATATATATATATATATTATTATTATTATTAAAATGCTAACCCTAACCCGAAATTGGGTTAGGGTTGCATTTTTTTTTTTATATATTACTCTTATTTTATATTATTCATCATTTCATACCCTAACCCGAAATGGGTTAGGGTTTATTAAACCCCTTTATTTTATTGTTTGTCCCCCTTTGTTGTTTTTGGTTTGGAGATCGCAGGTACGGCGGAGCTAGGGCACGGCGGAGGGTTTCGTAGAGGGGAAATGAGGGGAGGAGGCGGCGCGGGCATCTCCCGGTCGCCACTGTGTTTATACACAGTGACGGCAGTGCCGTCCACTGTGTATAAGCACAGTGGCGGCCGCAGATCGTCCACTGTGCTTACACACAATGGCGGCACCCTCTGTGCCGTCCACTGTGGGTAAGCACAGTGGCGCGGCCCGAGCGCCGCCCACTGTGTTTACACACAGTGGCTCGGCCTTGCCGTGCCGTCCACTGTGGGTAAACACAGTGGCGCGGCCCAAGAGCCGTCCACTGTGTTTACACACAGTGGTTCGGCCAACAATGTTATTACAAGATTTTTTTTTTGTTATTCATTTAAATATATTCGTGGGTTGATAAAAACATGTTATAAGATGTGATTTTTTTTGAATATATCGAATATATATATATATATATATATTTGTATATATATGTTTAAATACACATATATCCATTGTTATGATCAGATCATAGCATAAATGTCTTTGTTGGTTTTGTTCTACAGACATCTACAGGGTATGTTTTTCAGATGCATATATATATATATATATATATATATATATATATATATATATATATATATATATATATATATATATATATATATATATACGAAGTTTATTCTGCAATACTTTTGTATGTTTGAGACAGAGATGCACAAGTCCAGAATGCATCCTTTATTTTGTTATTACAGGGGTATGCACATACAGGGAGCTTATACATATATATATATTCTATATCTATATAGGTATATATTTTCAATATATATACCTATATACATGTAGAGATATATATGACTAAATGTTGAAGTAATAGGGTTAAAAACCCTTATATTGATCTGAGGTTTTTTTTTTTAACCATCTACATTCCGTTTTTAGTCTTCTAACAGCATTTAGAAGAGATCTATTTATTTCTTTATTTTATTTAAACTTTCTACAGCAATAAAGCAATACTGGTTCTCCTTTCTTTCTAATAGACATAAAATAATAGAATATAAAACTAAGCAAGTAAATAATAACCCTACTGCATTTCCTTTTTTTTTTTCTTTCTTTAACATTTGCAGTAAATAAAACTAGTAAATATTGAATAAGAACTCCTAATGCATTTTTTTTTGTTTTCTTTTCTTTAATATTGCAGTAAATAACATGTTACAAACCAGATTTAAATGTAGACTACAACAACACAATAGTCATCAAATATAATAAAAGTCACATTTACTTTTTTTTTTTCCAGAATGATAGTTACAATAACCCAAATATGAAAATGGGTAAATAGTCTAACAGTCCCCTTTTCTCTAATCTTTTACACAGAAAATATTAACTACATTTATTTAAACAGAAACAGAATCATTTTAAGTCCTATATTTACATCTGCACTTTCTCTTCTTTTTTTTTTTTTGCTACAAATCATAAAGTTACATTTCTTTCTTCTTTTCTGCATTTAAATAAAAATCAGAAATCTGAAATAGAAGTCTGCAACACAAAATCTGCAACTCCTAGTCTTTTTCCCCAAGCCACCTGCAAGTAAAGTTTTAGGACTGTGACCATGGGATGCTCACCTCCTAGCCTAGGCTTACCAGAAGCCACCCCCGAGCTAGGAGAATCAAGACCTAGACGGGTTACAACCAAGCAATACAACATAGCAATAGAGCAAACACACAACACATACACTTTCCCATCCCAAGCTACACTATCACCACATTTGTGGAGATCAATCTATGGGTGGAAGTGGACCAAGTACCGTTGGGGAGACTGCAGCCAAAAATATAACACAAGCCACCTCATGGCAACACAAAATACCCAACAGAATTCATCTCACACACCTTATGCCCCCCCAAAGGCTCAAAGCCATTTCTCTCCCCTTATGACCCCCAAATGCATACATAAGGCTTATGCAGCAAGGGTCACAAAGGACACCCTTGAGATCACTCTCCTTAAGGAGAGCCTCTCACCCAAGGCTGTCATGCTTCTTCCACCCCAAGATCATCCTACTCTCCCAAGAGTAGAAGATCTTGGACACTCCCAAAGCAAGAACACAAAACAGAAAAAGAAACATAGGAAAGAACTACACATTATTTTCTTCAACAACATTATACATACACATTTTCTTTACAAGCATTTCTTTCCTTCAACAAAACAACATAACTAGGATAAACAACATGAACAAGAGGAGATAACAACCAACCTTATTCTGCCAATAGGTATGCTAAACTTAGTTGGAGATGAGCTGCCCAATCCACACAACTTTCTGCAATCCTTGGCCACCAAAATTCCTCTAAATTCCTAAAACTGGTTTTCTCTTCTTTTTTTTTTTTCCAAGTTTTTCCAAAAATCTCCAAGAATGGAGAGTGGGTGATTAGCTCACTAAGCTTCCATTCTTAGCCTAAGAAGGCCTCTCTCACTCCTTCCAACCTCTTGGATAGAGTGAGTGATCTCCCATTGGGTTGGTCTTCCCTAGGTCTTACACACTCCCTAACCTAGGTGCCTAGAGAAGGGAAATGGAATGGGGAAGAGGGATTACTATCTCCAAGAAGGTTCTCCTTCCAAGGATGGCACTCCTATAGATGGAATTCGTCCATCTTGGGAAAACCACTTTTTTGGGTGGTTAAACAAGTCCTAAGGGAAAGACACATGGCCAATTTTGGCCTTCACCCATAGGTACCCCATGAGGCCTAATAGAAAAGCTCTAAAATTGACTCTAGGAGTTGATTTGACCTTCAGGAAGTCCACCTGAAGTTAACCTACGGGTCAACTCTGAGTTGACCTTCCTTGTGGCTCTCTAACCTAGATTTCTTGGTTCCTTCAAGGATAATTAGGGGATATAACCATTAACAAAAATAAAACTTTCAAAAAGGTGACATGACAATTGCCAACACAACATACTACATAGGTGTCAAGTGACACTACAAAATAATTCCACATCACAATAACCACATGGCAATTGTCCCTTAAACAATTTAATCAATCAAATAAATACAAATTACACTCATGCAACATTTTACATTTACGAATAAAATACAGTACATACGGGGTGTTGTCTCTCCAAATAGACAACCCCTAGTTTTACTAACGCACATTGGCCTAGGCTTGATTCTCCCTAATATTTCCATGTTCACATGGATATTTTCCTGCACATCTCAATTTAAACATTAGTACTTCCCAAATAGCCTCATATAATATATAAAATCACATAATCAGAATACAATACATTCATTCTACAAAGACTTGACATTATGAAATATAATTTGTCACAATTCAAAGCAATTTCCTCATAATCCTCAAAATTTGATCCATCTACAAGATATGCAAATATTTTTCTAACATTATAACAATTTCTGAAATTCAGATAATAATCTGCATCTTCACAATATTACCCTAATCTAACATCATATAATACTTTATAATCCACAAGGCATAGAAATGAAGCATCCACATATATCAATGTTACCAAAATCGCGGGACCATGAAAAGTTCTATATCCATAGTGTGTCAAAACTAGCATCCAAAATAGTTCCAAAATAAAAATAACTGAAAGGATAGGATGGGTCGGGGTAGGGCCTTACAATGGGGTTTGACTAGGTTTTTGCCACTTTCCAAGGGATAGGCAAGCATAAAATGAGGATTTTGGAGGAGAGATGAAGGAATGGAAAAATTTGTCCTAGAGGGACAAAGAAGCAAAAATTGGAGATAGACAATATGGAAAAATTTGGAGGTGATTGGATAAAACTAGAAGTTATGGAAAACCCTAAAAATAGAGAAATGTGGGATTTTGGGCTTCAAAAAGTGGAATTTGGGATAAGGTCCTCAAGGAAGGAAATGTGCAAAATGAAATTGTGGAGGATCTAGTGAAGTTTGGAGGAAAATAGAGTGAAGATGAAGAAGATATGGCAAAAAAATAGAATAAATTTTACTCTGGATTTATCCATGCGGCCGTGCTGATTAGCAGATAGTCGCACTAATAGACAGATTATTGATATTTAAATAGACAACAAAAAATCAAATACAGACGTGCTGATTAGCAGGCGCTCGTACTGATGCATGGGCGCTCACGTTGATACATAGGTGCTTGCATCAAAACAACTACAGTTCGCACTGAAAATTTAAAATTCAAATTTTTAACAAAAACACTCACGCTAATCACAGAGCAGTCACGCTGAAGCGACAACAGAAAAGAAATGGAAATGAGGAGATAGAAGAATGAAGAAGAGGAAGAATGAGGAGAAGATAGAAGAATTTTCATGGTGGTCACACTGAAGCTGAGGCGGTCGTGTTGAAGCACAGTGAGGCACCCAAAAAATTTTGAAATTTCTTGCAGTCACGTCAAAGCCAAGACGGTCGCGCTGATTAGTAGCGGTCATGCTGATCTAGAAATGGTCACGTTGATGCACATGCGCTCACACTGAAGTGTGTACCTGCAAGAAACCTTCACAAAAAAACTCAATTTTTTTTGTTAAATTCGGGACATGGGTCCCATCGGGCATGCCAAAATGTTTCACAATAAAATGGTTAGTGCATGATTAATATTCAATAAACCCAAAAACCATTTTAAATGAGATATAAAGAAAGATTGAATAAGAACATCATGAAAACAAGATAAAATATACTCATGAAACTCCCATTGCAAGTAGCTCTTCCTTGTCCTCCTTGCCTCCACGAACTTTGCTAGCTCCAAAGTTTGACTAATGGAGTGTTGGAGAGAGATGGAGTGAATGTGGATTGCTCTCCTTGTGCTCAACAAGATAAATGGATAGATTTGATAGGATTGGATTTGAGTGATGGATTATGAATTTGATAGATTTGAGAGAGGATGAGAGAAGAAATAGGCAGCATGACAATGCATGAGAAGTGGATGATTTGTGAAGAGAATTGGCTCCAATTTATAGATTGGAGAAGGCCAATGGAGGGCCAAGATTTATTTGATCATGAAGGGTTGAGATTGATTTTAGATAGAAGGCATGGATCAAGGGTGCCTTGGGAAAATAAATAGGAATACACAATTCCTTGGAAAGAGGGGGGAGAAATTGAATTTCAAACTTGAGGAATTAAAAATTCCAAAATAAGGATGCATTGAAGGATTCCAAGAAATTCAAATTTCTTTGAGAGACTCAATGTTGATGTGGCATGAGTGGGAATTAAAAATTAGAGAATAATGATAAGCATGATTATGAGATATTCTAGAAGGATTAATTAGGTTGAGTGGGATTAGGAAAAAGTGATTTGTAGGAATCACATGACTAGGTTAATTAATTAAAATTAATTAACTAAGTGGGTTTAGAGGAAATGATTATTGAGATGACTTTAGAAGAATAGGGGAATAATTAATTTATTTTATAAATTAATTATTGGACAATAGTGATAGGATTAATTAAATTAGATTTAATTGATTCTGAGAGGAATAAGGATAACACAATTAAATTAATTAATTATGTTGATAGGCTTAAATTAATTAAATATTAATTTTAGGTGTCTACACTATCTCTGACAATTCATTATTTTGGATTGTTGTCCATTCATCTTGAGGTGGTTATAACCTCTCTATATTCAGTGAGACTCTTTTGTAATGAGCAGTACGCTGTAGGTAGTGTGCCTTCTTGCATGTGCATGTCCCTCATTGTATAACATACTTTCTGCAGAAGTATCATCTGACTGTGGGTAGGCTTCCCACCATGGTTTTTCCCTTTCCAGGTTTTCCATGTACAAATCATGGTGTTATGTGGTATGGTTGCATTGTGTTGATTATCTATTTTATTGTTAAGTTGTATTATTTACTGGTATCTATTTCTGCTATTTCGGTACTTAATGTTTATGTGACCTGGTTAAAGGTTATTAAGTGGATTAATTAATACAATCTATTAACAACTAATTTACCCCCCCTCTTAGTTGTTCACTGGTTATCCTAACACTTCCTCTATGATGCTAATCATCAAGGGAATCTTCCACCTCCTCCTCCTTCAGAAATAGACATGTTGAGGCAACAAGTAGAAAATCTCACTCACCAACTCAATAGTGGTGTGAAGACTACTCAGTTTTCATTTAATGATATTTGTCCCTATGATTTGTATAGGAACATGCTTATGCCACCTTTTCCGCGAGGGTTCAAAACACCCAAATTTAAAAAGTATAGAGGCAGAGGTGATCCTAGGGATCATGTGCGATAATTTCACTCATCTTGTTTAGAGGTGGCCTATGAGGACACATACCTAATGCACCTCTTTCTCAAAGTTTGGGAGGCACAACCACACAATGGTTTTCATGACTACCAGATGGCATTAGAACATTTGAGGAACTTATCCAAAAATTCATCACTCATTATGCACACAACATAGACTAAGATGTCACCATGGAAGATTTGTACAACACCAAACAAAAACCAGGGAAGTTGTTCTCAACTTTCCTACAACAGTGGAGGCAACTGTCTAGTAGATGATCCCTTCATCTCCCTAAGAAAGAACCAGTGGAAATTTTCATTTCCTACTTAAATGATGAAATGAAATTTCATTTAGACATGACGGGTACAAAATCCTTTGAAGAGATGATCACTCAAGGACTAAAATGTGAAAGAGCCCTCATCAAAAAGGGACTTATCAAAATTTACAATGAACCTAAAGATGGTCCTCGACCACATTATAGTAATGATAAATCCAAATTTTGGAACAAAAACAAGAACATTGTCAATGACGAGATAGTGGATGCAAGAACAATAAAAATTGCACAACCTATGGTCAAGTTTGTAGGACAAAATCCCCTTCCTAAAAACAACACCATCATTAATCCACAAAATCAAGGTCGCAATACACAACAAGAGGAACCAAAACAAAAGCAACAAAATTACAAGACAAAATGCACATATACACCCTTAAGGGAACTTATTGAAACAATATTACGTCAATTGGTATCCTCCAATCTTGTGACCTTACCAAAAACATCTAATTATGAGCCTCAGGTCAAGCCTCCATGGTGGGGAGATCATGAACATTGTGAATTTCACCAAGGAAGAGAGCATAAAACAAGCAATTTCCATCGACTGAAAGATCTTGTTCAAGATCTTTTTGATAGAGGAGAAACATGACCCTAAAACATCCAATGATGATTATTTAATGTTCAAGAATCCACTTCCATCACAAGATCAAAGGGGTCCTTCCACCTTAGGGAGAAACATGGATACTACAACAAATTATACACAAGCTACATATAATTATACTGTGAATCACCTTTATGATGTTGATGAACAAGTTGCAACTCTTACCATAAAAAATCCCAATCCTGCATGCAATGTTGTTACGTGTCGTAGGAAGATTACTATTCAAGCAACTCCACAAGGAATGACGCCCCTCCCCAAACAATATAATATTGTAGAGCAATTGGATAAGATTCCAGCCCTAATCTCCATATTAGAGCTTTTGCACTTATCCCCCTCACATAAAACAATCTTGGATCAAGCTCTCCAAGAAGCGTCATTCCCCGCCAACCTCAAAATAGATCAATTTCAAGCCATGGTTGGTAATCTAAAGTCATCACCATGCCTCACTTTTATTGAAAGTGACAATGCTTCCTTCCAACAATCACATAATGCCTCCCTCCATATTGAAGGATTTATAAATTAACATAGAATCAAGTGAGTCTTGATTGACAATGGAGTCGGCTTGAATATATGCACCTTGCAGTTATCACAACATTAGGTTATGCAGTAGAATCAGTGGATGCCAACAAAAAGATAACCATCAAGGCATATGATGATGCAGAACATTCTTCCAGAGGAGCTGTTGTATTACCTATCAGGGTTGGGCTAGTGGTGAAGCATATAGTTTGCCAAGTTTTGGACCTTCCTTTGCCATATAATCTCTTGTTAGGAAGACCTTGGATACATGCTATGAAAGTCATTCCATCCACCTATCACCAATGTATCAAGTTTCCACATAACAATGTAGAAATTACAATCCTCGATGATGCTAATCCATTTGTATATTGTAATAATATTAACCATCAACTAGATATTACCATACCTAACAATAGAGAATCTATCCCTTCCTCATCATATGTTAATCCAACCTCTCTTTCAATCTTAACAAACCCTATACAAAAGCAAGAGAAGTTGAAAATGAAAATGGTTGAGGAAGGTCTCGAGGAATATAATCTTAGCCAACTCTTTTGTGTTAGGCAATTACTCACATCCCCTAGAACTCATTGAAAACCCCAAGGTTTACTTCAAACACTGCTAGCCAAGAGAACGTGCACTTTGGCACAATTCACCCCTGGTAGAAGTCAAGAAGAGGAAACCATGGATGAAAACCTGACAAAATGGATCTACACAGGCCCTATCAACAAAGAAAGCCTGAAGACTAAGCTCCCCACTGACAAATATGGAAAAGGCTTCACCATAATGCAAAGAATGGGATATGATGGCCATAGTTCTTTGGGACATTGCAAACAAGGATGACATGAGCCCTTACAACCTGAGCTGAAACCAAAAGATAAAACTGGAGTAGGTTTTCAAAAAGAATCTCTTCCTAAGCTTCAATTCAGAGGAAAACCCAACAAACCTATCTATCAACCAATTGCTCCAAGGATGCAATCCTTGACTATATCTGCGGCACCAACAACCCTATCAAAGGAACCAACAACATCAACAACACCAACAAAACCATTAGCAGCATCAGTACCACCAACAGTATCAACAACAACAATAACCCTATCAACAGCATCAACAGGACCAATAACCCCATCAGTAGCATCAACAGGACTGATAACCCCATCAACAGCACCAATAATCCCACCTTCGAAAGTGCATAAGTCAATAACTAATGCACTATTCAATTCAAAAGACATCCCAGCCTGGTACAGTAATCTAATGTTAGAGAGTAATTCAGAGATAGACTTGCATGAGTGGGAATGGGATTCAGTGAATCTAAATACTTCAGACAAGGAACACACATCTCCTCCACCACTGCATAAGGATATCCTAGTTTATGGAGAGGAATGGATTTAAAAATTTTGGGTTCCTGAGCAAGAAGCAACTTCCACATGCCTTGCGTCAAATCCTACACTAGAATCTGACAAGAAGAGTACCATCAATGAACTTCACTCCTCTATATTAACCCTCACTGGTGCCTCCTACGAACTCAACTTAATCAATGAGGTAATGCCTATCATCCATCCCGAACTCATTGAATGGAATCAACCAAATCCCCCATACCTTGACCATTTCCAAATGATGAGGCACTCATAGAATTTTTAGAATTATGGGATAACATACCAAGAAGGGATCATAAAGTTGGGTTTTCCATTGAACTTAATAGTGCAATATACTTTGGGGCAGATGCCAAACCTTTCAGCTGCAACATAATTACAATAAAACATGGATCTTATAGTGAAAACCACACTATGGCACTGTTTGATCCCAAAAAAGTAAAAACAAAGAGTGTATCCAAAGGTGAAAACCTCTCTGAGGTGCCTGAGGATGAAAGGTTTGACATCCTCCCCTTTAGAACCCTTTCCATAGCGGATTGGACTCTTATGCGGTCGCACTCTTAGGAAAACTCTGTCCCCAACCATGTAACTCCGGTCTATCCTCTTTGCATCTGCATATTTCTTTTGCCTATCCTGTGCCTCTCTAAGGCGCTGTCTAATCAAAGTTACCTGTTGCTCCATATCACGGACCAACTCAGGGCCTATGGCCACTCTGTCCTCAATACGATCCCAACTCAAAGGTGTCCTGCATGGTCTGCCGTACAAGGCCTGAAAGGGTGGCATCCCCAAAGAAGTGTGATGCCCATTATTATAGGCAAATTCTACTAAATGCAGGTAGTCCTCCCATCGGGTCTGATGATCCATGACGTACATGCGGAGCATATCCTCTAACACCTGGTTAACCCGCTCTGTCTAGCCATCTGTCTCTGGATGATAGGCTGTGCTAAAGTTGAGCTTGGTGCCCAACGCTGCCTGTAATGCCTTCCAAAAGGAAGATGTAAAGAGAGAATCCCTATCAGAGATAATCTTGCGTGGGACACCATGAAGCCTAACAATGTCCCGTAAGAACACCTGTGCCACTGCTGGAGCTATGAAGGTAGTCCGGACTGGTGAGAAGTGGGCTACTTTGGTCAATTTGTCAACTGTCACCAAGATAGCATCATGGCGACGAGATGACATAGGAAGACCAATAATGAAGTCCATGGATATAGTATCCCACTTCCACTCTGGTATAGCATGGGACTGGAGTAACCCTCCTGGATGGCGGTGCTCTGCCTTGACTCTCTGACACTCAAGGCATCGGGCTACTAACTCTGCGATAAGCTGCCGCATTCCTGGCCAATGATATAACTGTCTCAAGTCAGCATGCATCTTCTTAACCCCGGGATGCGCTGCATAAGGAGCTCTATGAGCCTCCATGATAATGAAATCTCGCAAACCCCCAGAAGAGGGTACATAAATGCGCCCTCTATGGCGTAATAAACCATCGGACTCCAAAGAGTAGTCCACAAACTTCCCCTCCAGGGTCTCCTGACTACGGATCCTCTGACAAACCTCAAGATACCAATCATCCTCTGGCAATTGCTGCAAAATACGGTCTCTCAAATCAGTGCTCATGGATATGGTGTAAACCTCATGTCGTCTCCTACTTAGGGCATCTGCAACCACATTCTCCTTTCCTTTGATGTAATGAACATCAAAATCATACTCACAAAGGAACTCCATCCATCTCCTCTGACGTGCATTAAGGTTAGGCTGGGTGAAGATATACTGTAAACTCTGATGGTCTAAATGAAGCTCGAAGTGATGACCTAAAAGGAAGTGTCTCCACCTCACAAGTGCATGTACAACTGCTGCAAGCTCTAGGTCGTGCGTAGGGTAGTTAAGCTCATGAGTCTTAAGTTTCCTAGACTCGTATGCTATAACCCTACCCTCCTGCATAAGAACTGCTCCCAATCCATCTAAGGAAGCATCCGTGCATACCATGAAGTCGGCCGTGGGGTCTGGCACAATAAGAATAGGTGCACTAGTAAGTGCCCTTTTTAGATCCTGAAAAGCCCTCTCACACTTCTCTGTCCACTCGAATTTCTTCCCTTTTCGCTGGAGGGATGTGATGGGGTGTGCAACTCTGGAAAATCCCTCCACAAAACGCCTATAGTATCCTGCTAAACCCATGAAGCTTCTGACCTCTGTCACACTAGTAGGTGCCGGCCAATCCATGATGGCTCTAATCTTTGATGGGTCAACTGAGATCCCATCACTGGATATAACATGCCCTAGGTACTTGACCTCTGATCTAAAGAAAGCACACTTCGACAAACTGCCGAACAACTGGTTATCCCTCAAACACTGCAAAACCTGTCTCAAATGCTCCTCATGCTCCTGCTCATTTCGGGAATAGATCAATATGTCATCGAGGAACACTATCACAAATCGATCAAGGAAGGTGCGGAATACCCCATTCATGAGACTCATGAATACAGCTGGAGCATTCGTAAGACCGAATGGGACCACAGTGAACTCATAGTGGCCATATCTGGTGCGAAACGCGGTCTTGTGGATATCACTTTCCACAATTCTCAACTGATGATACCCTGACTTCAGGTCTATTTTGGAAAACACTTTGGCACCCTGAAGCTGATCAAACAAATCATCGATCCTCAGTAAAGGATAGCGGTTCTTGATGGTTACTTTATTCAGTTGCCTGTAATCCATGCATAACCGAAGGGATCCATCTTTCTTCTTCATGAAGATGACTGGTGCGCCCCAAGGAGAGACGCTAGGACGGATGTGACCCTTCTCTAAGAGTTCCTCTAGCTGCATCTTGAGCTCATTAAGCTCATGAGTGGTCATCCTATAAGGTGCTCTCGAAACTGGCTCGGCTCCTGGTACCAAATCTATGTGGAAGTCAATCTCCCTGCTGGGCGGCATACCAGGTAGCTCATCAGGAAACACATCTGCAAATGCCTCAAGGATGGGGTGATCATCTATGGACGGCTCCTTCTCATCTTCTTCCTCTCGGTCACTGATTGTGATGGCAAACAACTGGCATCCCTTCCGCATGCTCCGCTTAAGCTGCATTACGGATATCATACGAAGAGACACGGGTCTCTGAATCCCAGTGATTACTATGGGAGCACCATGATCATCCTCACACTCAACCTTTTTCAAGCGACAATCCATCTTGGCTCTGTGGGCGTAAAGCCAGTCCATGCCAAGTACGACGCCATAAGATCCGAGTGGTGTAACTCTAAGGTCTACTAAGGTGGTGGTATTACCAATCTGGAGCGGACATCCCCTAACCTCTGAATCCACTGACACTCTAGCCCCTGAAGCCAACTCCACTTCCCAGCTGACACTTTGCCTTACTGCCACTAGCCCGCAACGCTCCACAACCAATGGAGATATAAAGGAGTCAGTCGCTCCTGAGTCAAATAATATAGAAATACTACTACCTCTGACCTTACCTGCAGCCTCGATGACTGTGGCCTGGTGCTCTACCTGGCGGTTATCAACCGCTGCGAAGACTCTATGGGTCTTGCCCATGTCCCCAACTGTAGGCTCTGATGTTGCCATCCTCTGATTCCCTGTCATCTGTCCCTGTGGACACTCTCTCGCCATGTGCCCCATGGCTCCACACGTGAAGCAAGCACCACGTGCCTGAAACTGTGCGCCCTGAGGCCTAGTAAAAGGATGCCCACCTGTCCGGCTAGAACCACTGTACCCACCCCTGGAGGACTGTTGAGCCCGTGCCGGGGGTGTGTATGTACCCTGTACTCTCTGGTCACGCCTAGGACCCTGTGACTGCCACTGTTTGGGCCTGGAGCCCTGTTGTCCCTGAGGTGGCCTATGTCTCTGACTCTGCTGTGACTGCTGTGGAGGAGGGGGTTTATGGGACCCCGAAACATTTCTGTGGTTGCCTTTCCAATGGGGTTTCTGAAACCCGAAAGGCTGGGGAGCTGGGTTTCGGTTCTGGAACCGATCCCTCGTGTCCTGTGGCCTGATCTGAATCTCCTCGGCTATAAGGGCCTTCTCTATGGCAACCCGAAGGCTCCCTGGAGCGGCCATCCTCACTGGTCCTGCTATCCCAGCATTAAGTCCCCTAACAAATCGGTTGACGAGTAGCTTCTCGTCCTTCAGGTAATCTACATAAGGTAGGAGCTCAATAAACTTACTCTCGTACTGGGTCACTGTGAGACCCTTCTGCTGGAGGTCATGGAACTCATCGATCCTACGCTGCCGGAAGTGCTCTGACAAGTACCTCTCTCTGAACCTCTCTGTGAAGATTTCCCATGTGATGGTATCTGCAGTGAGTCCGCACTTGAATTCCTCTTGCTTCCACCATGTGGAGGCTGTCGATCTCAGAAGGTGGACTACAACGCGTGCCTTCAGATTGCTTTCATAAGATCGCAATGCGAAGCACCGATCTAGGCTTAAAAGCCATGCCTCAGCCTCTACTCCGTCAGTAGTGCCTCCAAAAGATGGCGGCTGGAGGCGTAAAACCTCTCTAATCAGATCTCCTGGTTCCTGACGTGCTCTCTCAAAGTACACAGGTGCTGCTACTGGAGGGGGTTCGGGCAGGTGAACGGACTCTGGCTCATGCTCTGCCTCACCCTCTATAGAATTAGGAGGTGGACTCCTACTCCGTTCCCTATCAACTGATCTATGACTCCCTGAGTTCTGATTGTCTGCATGACGGTCCACTGCTGGAAGCCTATCCTGCACGATCCCGATCAAGTTCTGAAGAGCTAGCAAGATGTCTCGGTTAGGGTCAACCGGTGGTTCGGGAGGTGCTTCCGGGTTCCCTTCTGGAACCGGTTCCTCCCTAGCAACATCCGCGCGTGCCATACGAGTACACCTAGGACCCCTTCCGCGCTTGCGAGCTTGTCGCGTAGTCGGAGGCATCCTATGAGGAAACAAAAATAAAATAAATAAACAATTAATTTAAATAATTCAATTTTCATATATTTTTATTTTTATTTTCCGTTTAAGAAAATATTTGGTTAATTTAGATAATTAAAGCGAAATGTAATGGAGAAAGGTTCCTAGTGTTGGAAACCTTGCTCTGATACCAAGATGTCGTGCCCAACTTTAGGGCACAAAAATGGAACAACAAATTTTTTCTTTGACGCCATGAACTTGCTATAATCCTAATATTAAAGTTTTGTCTTATCTATGATGTAACTATATTTACTTCCAAGGTTGGAGAAATTAACCAACTCAAGCGAGCGACTTGTTGGGAGGGGATTAATTAGCCTCAAGGATTTAGTCAGCTAGCTCAATTACCTAAGACAAGCTATCGCTAATTAAATCAATGGATATTTGATTATCTTAAGGTATTATATCGTTTCCAATCCATATAAGGATAATGCTATTAATTAATTGATGCACATGCGAAATCATTATATACATCCAACTGATGAGGGTTCGAATTTCTACAATGTCATTTGCCCACTAAAATTCCGACAATAAACTAGGGCCAATTCTAATCTTCCCTAAATCCCCTGATTTTGTCGATTAATTTTCAATCCGACCAAAAGTCGGTCTCAAGGGCTCAGGTTCATAAATTTACAAATTCCTCTTCTTTTATTTAAATTTTCCTAACGTCCAATTATATGGGGGGGGTAAGTTCATTGGTTAATTAAATATATATATTGCTCGATTAAACATATAGTTTGTCCAACTATAGTAATCCTCTATATATTAACCCCCTTGAATTAATTAAAAATTAATTTCTAAAGAATGGGGACATATAATAATTCAATTATTAAATTAACCCCTATTATAAAAAAAAAGGTCTAAAATTCCATAATACTTCAATTATAAACTTAACCCCAAATTATGTACTAAAATCTAACTTTAAAATCTCAATTTATATTCCTTATATATATATAAAATCACAGTATAAATTCTTAATTTACTAACCCTCATTATAAATTAAGAATCAAATTATAATACACCAATCTAAATCTCCCAAAATATATATATATATATATATATTATTATTATTATTAAAATGCTAACCCTAACCCGAAATTGGGTTAGGGTTGCATTTTTTTTTTTTATATATTACTCTTATTTTATATTATTCATCATTTCATACCCTAACCCGAAATGGGTTAGGGTTTATTAAACCCCTTTATTTTATTGTTTGTCCCCCTTTGTTGTTTTTGGTTTGGAGATCGCAGGTACGGCGGAGCTAGGGCACGGCGGAGGGTTTCGTAGAGGGGAAATGAGGGGAGGAGGCGGCGCGGGCATCTCCCGGTCGCCACTGTGTTTATACACAGTGACGGCAGTGCCGTCCACTGTGTATAAGCACAGTGGCGGCCGCAGATCGTCCACTGTGCTTACACACAATGGCGGCACCCTCTGTGCCGTCCACTGTGGGTAAGCACAGTGGCGCGGCCCGAGCGCCGCCCACTGTGTTTACACACAGTGGCTCGGCCTTGCCGTGCCGTCCACTGTGGGTAAACACAGTGGCGCGGCCCAAGAGCCGTCCACTGTGTTTACACACAGTGGTTCGGCCAACAATGTTATTACAAGATTTTTTTTTTGTTATTCATTTAAATATATTCGTGGGTTGATAAAAACATGTTATAAGATGTGATTTTTTTTGAATATATCGAATATATATATATATATATATATTTGTATATATATGTTTAAATACACATATATCCATTGTTATGATCAGATCATAGCATAAATGTCTTTGTTGGTTTTGTTCTACAGACATCTACAGGGTATGTTTTTCAGATGCAGATATGTATATATATATATATATATATATATATATATATATATATATATATATATATATATATATATATATATATATATATATATATATATACGAAGTTTATTCTGCAATACTTTTGTATGTTTGAGACAGAGATGCACAAGTCCAGAATGCATCCTTTATTTTGTTATTACAGGGGTATGCACATACAGGGAGCTTATACATATATATATATTCTATATCTATATAGGTATATATTTTCAATATATATACCTATATACATATAGAGATATATATGACTAAATGTTGAAGTAATAGGGTTAAAAACCCTTATATTGATCTGAGGTTTTTTTTTTTAACCATCTACATTCCGTTTTTAGTCTTCTAACAGCATTTAGAAGAGATCTATTTATTTCTTTATTTTATTTAAACTTTCTACAGCAATAAAGCAATACTGGTTCTCCTTTCTTTCTAATAGACATAAAATAATAGAATATAAAACTAAGCAAGTAAATAATAACCCTACTGCATTTCCTTTTTTTTTTTCTTTCTTTAACATTTGCAGTAAATAAAACTAGTAAATATTGAATAAGAACTCCTAATGCATTTTTTTTTGTTTTCGTTTCTTTAATATTGCAGTAAATAACATGTTACAAACCAGATTTAAATGTAGACTACAACAACACAATAGTCATCAAATATAATAAAAGTCACATTTACTTTTTTTTTTTCCAGAATGATAGTTACAATAACCCAAATATGAAAATGGGTAAATAGTCTAACAGTCCCCTTTTCTCTAATCTTTTACACAGAAAATATTAACTACATTTATTTAAACAGAAACAGAATCATTTTAAGTCCTATATTTACATCTGCACTTTCTCTTCTTTTTTTTTTTTTGCTACAAATCATAAAGTTACATTTCTTTCTTCTTTTCTGCATTTAAATAAAAATCAGAAATCTGAAATAGAAGTCTGCAACACAAAATCTGCAACTCCTAGTCTTTTTCCCCAAGCCACCTGCAAGTAAAGTTTTAGGACTGTGACCATGGGATGCTCACCTCCTAGCCTAGGCTTACCAGAAGCCACCCCCGAGCTAGGAGAATCAAGACCTAGACGGGTTACAACCAAGCAATACAACATAGCAATAGAGCAAACACACAACACATACACTTTCCCATCCCAAGCTACACTATCACCACATTTGTGGAGATCAATCTATGGGTGGAAGTGGACCAAGTACCGTTGGGGAGACTGCAGCCAAAAATATAACACAAGCCACCTCATGGCAACACAAAATACCCAACAGAATTCATCTCACACACCTTATGCCCCCCCAAAGGCTCAAAGCCATTTCTCTCCCCTTATGACCCCCAAATGCATACATAAGGCTTATGCAGCAAGGGTCACAAAGGACACCCTTGAGATCACTCTCCTTAAGGAGAGCCTCTCACCCAAGGCTGTCATGCTTCTTCCACCCCAAGATCATCCTACTCTCCCAAGAGTAGAAGATCTTGGACACTCCCAAAGCAAGAACAAAAAACAGAAAAAGAAACATAGGAAAGAACTACACATTATTTTCTTCAACAACATTATACATACACATTTTCTTTACAAGCATTTCTTTCCTTCAACAAAACAACATAACTAGGATAAACAACATGAACAAGAGGAGATAACAACCAACCTTATTCTGCCAATAGGTATGCTAAACTTAGTTGGAGATGAGCTGCCCAATCCACACAACTTTCTGCAATCCTTGGCCACCAAAATTCCTCTAAATTCCTAAAACTGGTTTTCTCTTCTTTTTTTTTTTTCCAAGTTTTTCCAAAAATCTCCAAGAATGGAGAGTGGGTGATTAGCTCACTAAGCTTCCATTCTTAGCCTAAGAAGGCCTCTCTCACTCCTTCCAACCTCTTGGATAGAGTGAGTGATCTCCCATTGGGTTGGTCTTCCCTAGGTCTTACACACTCCCTAACCTAGGTGCCTAGAGAAGGGAAATGGAATGGGGAAGAGGGATTACTATCTCCAAGAAGGTTCTCCTTCCAAGGATGGCACTCCTATAGATGGAATTCGTCCATCTTGGGAAAACCACTTTTTTGGGTGGTTAAACAAGTCCTAAGGGAAAGACACATGGCCAATTTTGGCCTTCACCCATAGGTACCCCATGAGGCCTAATAGAAAAGCTCTAAAATTGACTCTAGGAGTTGATTTGACCTTCAGGAAGTCCACCTGAAGTTAACCTACGGGTCAACTCTGAGTTGACCTTCCTTGTGGCTCTCTAACCTAGATTTCTTGGTTCCTTCAAGGATAATTAGGGGATATAACCATTAACAAAAATAAAACTTTCAAAAAGGTGACATGACAATTGCCAACACAACATACTACATAGGTGTCAAGTGACACTACAAAATAATTCCACATCACAATAACCACATGGCAATTGTCCCTTAAACAATTTAATCAATCAAATAAATACAAATTACACTCATGCAACATTTTACATTTACGAATAAAATACAGTACATACGGGGTGTTGTCTCTCCAAATAGACAACCCCTAGTTTTACTAACGCACATTGGCCTAGGCTTGATTCTCCCTAATATTTCCATGTTCACATGGATATTTTCCTGCACATCTCAATTTAAACATTAGTACTTCCCAAATAGCCTCATATAATATATAAAATCACATAATCAGAATACAATACATTCATTCTACAAAGACTTGACATTATGAAATATAATTTGTCACAATTCAAAGCAATTTCCTCATAATCCTCAAAATTTGATCCATCTACAAGATATGCAAATATTTTTCTAACATTATAACAATTTCTGAAATTCAGATAATAATCTGCATCTTCACAATATTACCCTAATCTAACATCATATAATACTTTATAATCCACAAGGCATAGAAATGAAGCATCCACATATATCAATGTTACCAAAATCGCGGGACCATGAAAAGTTCTATATCCATAGTGTGTCAAAACTAGCATCCAAAATAGTTCCAAAATAAAAATAACTGAAAGGATAGGATGGGTCGGGGTAGGGCCTTACAATGGGGTTTGACTAGGTTTTTGCCACTTTCCAAGGGATAGGCAAGCATAAAATGAGGATTTTGGAGGAGAGATGAAGGAATGGAAAAATTTGTCCTAGAGGGACAAAGAAGCAAAAATTGGAGATAGACAATATGGAAAAATTTGGAGGTGATTGGATAAAACTAGAAGTTATGGAAAACCCTAAAAATAGAGAAATGTGGGATTTTGGGCTTCAAAAAGTGGAATTTGGGATAAGGTCCTCAAGGAAGGAAATGTGCAAAATGAAATTGTGGAGGATCTAGTGAAGTTTGGAGGAAAATAGAGTGAAGATGAAGAAGATATGGCAAAAAAATAGAATAAATTTTACTCTGGATTTATCCATGCGGCCGTGCTGATTAGCAGATAGTCGCACTAATAGACAGATTATTGATATTTAAATAGACAACAAAAAATCAAATACAGACGTGCTGATTAGCAGGCGCTCGTACTGATGCATGGGCGCTCACGTTGATACATAGGTGCTTGCATCAAAACAACTACAGTTCGCACTGAAAATTTAAAATTCAAATTTTTAACAAAAACACTCACGCTAATCACAGAGCAGTCACGCTGAAGCGACAACAGAAAAGAAATGGAAATGAGGAGATAGAAGAATGAAGAAGAGGAAGAATGAGGAGAAGATAGAAGAATTTTCATGGTGGTCACACTGAAGCTGAGGCGGTCGTGTTGAAGCA
Source organism: Cryptomeria japonica (assembly GCF_030272615.1). Lineage (NCBI taxonomy): Eukaryota > Viridiplantae > Streptophyta > Pinopsida > Cupressales > Cupressaceae > Cryptomeria > Cryptomeria japonica. The sequence goes on from NC_081407.1 coordinate 925,104,371, forward strand.
CAGTGAGGCACCCAAAAAATTTTGAAATTTCTTGCAGTCACGTCAAAGCCAAGACGGTCGCGCTGATTAGTAGCGGTCATGCTGATCTAGAAATGGTCACGTTGATGCACATGCGCTCACACTGAAGTGTGTACCTGCAAGAAACCTTCACAAAAAAACTCAATTTTTTTTGTTAAATTCGGGACATGGGTCCCATCGGGCATGCCAAAATGTTTCACAATAAAATGGTTAGTGCATGATTAATATTCAATAAACCCAAAAACCATTTTAAATGAGATATAAAGAAAGATTGAATAAGAACATCATGAAAACAAGATAAAATATACTCATGAAACTCCCATTGCAAGTAGCTCTTCCTTGTCCTCCTTGCCTCCACGAACTTTGCTAGCTCCAAAGTTTGACTAATGGAGTGTTGGAGAGAGATGGAGTGAATGTGGATTGCTCTCCTTGTGCTCAACAAGATAAATGGATAGATTTGATAGGATTGGATTTGAGTGATGGATTATGAATTTGATAGATTTGAGAGAGGATGAGAGAAGAAATAGGCAGCATGACAATGCATGAGAAGTGGATGATTTGTGAAGAGAATTGGCTCCAATTTATAGATTGGAGAAGGCCAATGGAGGGCCAAGATTTATTTGATCATGAAGGGTTGAGATTGATTTTAGATAGAAGGCATGGATCAAGGGTGCCTTGGGAAAATAAATAGGAATACACAATTCCTTGGAAAGAGGGGGGAGAAATTGAATTTCAAACTTGAGGAATTAAAAATTCCAAAATAAGGATGCATTGAAGGATTCCAAGAAATTCAAATTTCTTTGAGAGACTCAATGTTGATGTGGCATGAGTGGGAATTAAAAATTAGAGAATAATGATAAGCATGATTATGAGATATTCTAGAAGGATTAATTAGGTTGAGTGGGATTAGGAAAAAGTGATTTGTAGGAATCACATGACTAGGTTAATTAATTAAAATTAATTAACTAAGTGGGTTTAGAGGAAATGATTATTGAGATGACTTTAGAAGAATAGGGGAATAATTAATTTATTTTATAAATTAATTATTGGACAATAGTGATAGGATTAATTAAATTAGATTTAATTGATTCTGAGAGGAATAAGGATAACACAATTAAATTAATTAATTATGTTGATAGGCTTAAATTAATTAAATATTAATTTTAGGTGTCTACACTATCTCTGACAATTCATTATTTTGGATTGTTGTCCATTCATCTTGAGGTGGTTATAACCTCTCTATATTCAGTGAGACTCTTTTGTAATGAGCAGTACGCTGTAGGTAGTGTGCCTTCTTGCATGTGCATGTCCCTCATTGTATAACATACTTTCTGCAGAAGTATCATCTGACTGTGGGTAGGCTTCCCACCATGGTTTTTCCCTTTCCAGGTTTTCCATGTACAAATCATGGTGTTATGTGGTATGGTTGCATTGTGTTGATTATCTATTTTATTGTTAAGTTGTATTATTTACTGGTATCTATTTCTGCTATTTCGGTACTTAATGTTTATGTGACCTGGTTAAAGGTTATTAAGTGGATTAATTAATACAATCTATTAACAACTAATTTACCCCCCCTCTTAGTTGTTCACTGGTTATCCTAACACTTCCTCTATGATGCTAATCATCAAGGGAATCTTCCACCTCCTCCTCCTTCAGAAATAGACATGTTGAGGCAACAAGTAGAAAATCTCACTCACCAACTCAATAGTGGTGTGAAGACTACTCAGTTTTCATTTAATGATATTTGTCCCTATGATTTGTATAGGAACATGCTTATGCCACCTTTTCCGCGAGGGTTCAAAACACCCAAATTTAAAAAGTATAGAGGCAGAGGTGATCCTAGGGATCATGTGCGATAATTTCACTCATCTTGTTTAGAGGTGGCCTATGAGGACACATACCTAATGCACCTCTTTCTCAAAGTTTGGGAGGCACAACCACACAATGGTTTTCATGACTACCAGATGGCATTAGAACATTTGAGGAACTTATCCAAAAATTCATCACTCATTATGCACACAACATAGACTAAGATGTCACCATGGAAGATTTGTACAACACCAAACAAAAACCAGGGAAGTTGTTCTCAACTTTCCTACAACAGTGGAGGCAACTGTCTAGTAGATGATCCCTTCATCTCCCTAAGAAAGAACCAGTGGAAATTTTCATTTCCTACTTAAATGATGAAATGAAATTTCATTTAGACATGACGGGTACAAAATCCTTTGAAGAGATGATCACTCAAGGACTAAAATGTGAAAGAGCCCTCATCAAAAAGGGACTTATCAAAATTTACAATGAACCTAAAGATGGTCCTCGACCACATTATAGTAATGATAAATCCAAATTTTGGAACAAAAACAAGAACATTGTCAATGACGAGATAGTGGATGCAAGAACAATAAAAATTGCACAACCTATGGTCAAGTTTGTAGGACAAAATCCCCTTCCTAAAAACAACACCATCATTAATCCACAAAATCAAGGTCGCAATACACAACAAGAGGAACCAAAACAAAAGCAACAAAATTACAAGACAAAATGCACATATACACCCTTAAGGGAACTTATTGAAACAATATTACGTCAATTGGTATCCTCCAATCTTGTGACCTTACCAAAAACATCTAATTATGAGCCTCAGGTCAAGCCTCCATGGTGGGGAGATCATGAACATTGTGAATTTCACCAAGGAAGAGAGCATAAAACAAGCAATTTCCATCGACTGAAAGATCTTGTTCAAGATCTTTTTGATAGAGGAGAAACATGACCCTAAAACATCCAATGATGATTATTTAATGTTCAAGAATCCACTTCCATCACAAGATCAAAGGGGTCCTTCCACCTTAGGGAGAAACATGGATACTACAACAAATTATACACAAGCTACATATAATTATACTGTGAATCACCTTTATGATGTTGATGAACAAGTTGCAACTCTTACCATAAAAAATCCCAATCCTGCATGCAATGTTGTTACGTGTCGTAGGAAGATTACTATTCAAGCAACTCCACAAGGAATGACGCCCCTCCCCAAACAATATAATATTGTAGAGCAATTGGATAAGATTCCAGCCCTAATCTCCATATTAGAGCTTTTGCACTTATCCCCCTCACATAAAACAATCTTGGATCAAGCTCTCCAAGAAGCGTCATTCCCCGCCAACCTCAAAATAGATCAATTTCAAGCCATGGTTGGTAATCTAAAGTCATCACCATGCCTCACTTTTATTGAAAGTGACAATGCTTCCTTCCAACAATCACATAATGCCTCCCTCCATATTGAAGGATTTATAAATTAACATAGAATCAAGTGAGTCTTGATTGACAATGGAGTCGGCTTGAATATATGCACCTTGCAGTTATCACAACATTAGGTTATGCAGTAGAATCAGTGGATGCCAACAAAAAGATAACCATCAAGGCATATGATGATGCAGAACATTCTTCCAGAGGAGCTGTTGTATTACCTATCAGGGTTGGGCTAGTGGTGAAGCATATAGTTTGCCAAGTTTTGGACCTTCCTTTGCCATATAATCTCTTGTTAGGAAGACCTTGGATACATGCTATGAAAGTCATTCCATCCACCTATCACCAATGTATCAAGTTTCCACATAACAATGTAGAAATTACAATCCTCGATGATGCTAATCCATTTGTATATTGTAATAATATTAACCATCAACTAGATATTACCATACCTAACAATAGAGAATCTATCCCTTCCTCATCATATGTTAATCCAACCTCTCTTTCAATCTTAACAAACCCTATACAAAAGCAAGAGAAGTTGAAAATGAAAATGGTTGAGGAAGGTCTCGAGGAATATAATCTTAGCCAACTCTTTTGTGTTAGGCAATTACTCACATCCCCTAGAACTCATTGAAAACCCCAAGGTTTACTTCAAACACTGCTAGCCAAGAGAACGTGCACTTTGGCACAATTCACCCCTGGTAGAAGTCAAGAAGAGGAAACCATGGATGAAAACCTGACAAAATGGATCTACACAGGCCCTATCAACAAAGAAAGCCTGAAGACTAAGCTCCCCACTGACAAATATGGAAAAGGCTTCACCATAATGCAAAGAATGGGATATGATGGCCATAGTTCTTTGGGACATTGCAAACAAGGATGACATGAGCCCTTACAACCTGAGCTGAAACCAAAAGATAAAACTGGAGTAGGTTTTCAAAAAGAATCTCTTCCTAAGCTTCAATTCAGAGGAAAACCCAACAAACCTATCTATCAACCAATTGCTCCAAGGATGCAATCCTTGACTATATCTGCGGCACCAACAACCCTATCAAAGGAACCAACAACATCAACAACACCAACAAAACCATTAGCAGCATCAGTACCACCAACAGTATCAACAACAACAATAACCCTATCAACAGCATCAACAGGACCAATAACCCCATCAGTAGCATCAACAGGACTGATAACCCCATCAACAACACCAATAATCCCACCTTCGAAAGTGCATAAGTCAATAACTAATGCACTATTCAATTCAAAAGACATCCCAGCCTGGTACAGTAATCTAATGTTAGAGAGTAATTCAGAGATAGACTTGCATGAGTGGGAATGGGATTCAGTGAATCTAAATACTTCAGACAAGGAACACACATCTCCTCCACCACTGCATAAGGATATCCTAGTTTATGGAGAGGAATGGATTTAAAAATTTTGGGTTCCTGAGCAAGAAGCAACTTCCACATGCCCTGCGTCAAATCCTACACTAGAATCTGACAAGAAGAGTACCATCAATGAACTTCACTCCTCTATATTAACCCTCACTGGTGCCTCCTACGAACTCAACTTAATCAATGAGGTAATGCCTATCATCCATCCCGAACTCATTGAATGGAATCAACCAAATCCCCCATACCTTGACCATTTCCAAATGATGAGGCACTCATAGAATTTTTAGAATTATGGGATAACATACCAAGAAGGGATCATAAAGTTGGGTTTTCCATTGAACTTAATAGTGCAATATACTTTGGGGCAGATGCCAAACCTTTCAGCTGCAACATAATTACAATAAAACATGGATCTTATAGTGAAAACCACACTATGGCACTATTTGATCCCAAAAAAGTAAAAACAAAGAGTGTATCCAAAGGTGAAAACCTCTCTGAGGTGCCTGAGGATGAAAGGTTTGACATCCTCCCCTTTAGTATGAATCAGGAGAGATAAAACATCCCAATAGAGGAAACAAAAGAATTCAATGTGGGGACCCTTGAGGCTCCTCACCAAATACATTTGGCATCTCTATTAACTCTAGAGGAACAACTAGAATTTGTGGAATTCTTCCAAAAGAGCCAAATCAACTTCGCATGGTCTTATGTAGACATGCCTGGCTTAGATACATATTTGGTTGTGCATCACCTAGCTGTAGAAGGAGCTAAACCTAACAAACAAAATCTCAGAAAGATGCACCTACAAATTGTCATTCTTATCAAGGCTGAACTTAAAAAGCTCTTGGATGTTGGTTTCATCAGACCAATTGATTATGCAGAGTGGATCTCCAATATTGTACCTATTGGCAAACCTAATGGGGGCATCTGTATCTGTACAGATTTCAGATATTTGAATAAAGTATTTCCTAAAGATGACTTCCCCTTAACAAACATTGACATGATTGTTGATCTAACAGTAGGTCATGAAATTCTTTCTCTTAAGATTAAGATTTCTCTAGAAGATCAACACAAAACTGCTTTCACATGTCCATGGGGAACTTACTGTTGGAATGAGATTCCATTTGGTTTGAAGAATGCAGTGGCAACATATCAAAGAGCCATGACTACCATCTTCCATGATATGATGCACACCATAATGAAATATTATGTCAATGATTTACTAGCTAAATCATTAACAAGAGAGGGTCATCTTGCAATACTGGGTAAAATCTTTGATGGATTAGAACAATATCATGTCTGTCTCAATCCAAAAAAATATCTTTGGAGTAGCTTTCGGTAGGCTCTTAGAATACATTGTCTCAAGTGAAGGCATCAAGGTAGATCCTGTGAAAGTCAAGGCAATCATGGACATGCCACCTCCAAAGAATATCACTTGGTTGAGAACATTACAAGGAAGACTACAATCAATTCAAAGATTCATTGCACAATTGGCTGATAAATGTCATCCCTTCACCCATCTATTACACAAGAATATCTACTTTCAATGGGATACAAAATGCCAACAATCATTCCAAATGCTTAAAGATTACCTAATGCATACATCGTTGTTGATCCCACCAAATCCAAGCAAACCTTTATTGCTATACATTTCAGCCACAAATATAGCCTTAGGAGTACTGTTGGCACAACATAATGTGGAAGGAAAAGAATGTGTTGTCTACTACATCTCTCGAACACTAGTAGGCTATGAAGTCAATTACACACCTATTGAGCAAGCTTGCCTAGCAGTTATCTTGGCAGCCACCAAATTGAGGCACTACATGTTAGCACACAAGGTACAACTCATTGCCAAAATAGATCCACTCAAGTACCAACTCAGCAAGGCAGTATTGACAGGCCGCTTGGCCAAATGGGTTAAGATCTTGAGTGAATTTGATATAGAGTATGTGGACCGCAAGGCTATAAAGGGGCAGGTTATTGTAGATCAATTGGCCGATGCACCTCTCGCAGGCGACCATCCTCTTATCTCCAACTTTTCAGATGAAGAAATATTCATGATCACAACTACATAACCCTGGAAGCTATATTTTGATGGCTCGTACACTAGACATGGCTCAAGGGAAGGAATTCTTTTTATCACACCTCAAGGTTACAACATCCCAAAGTCCTACAGGATCACTTTGCAATGCACGAATAATATAGCACAATATGAGACCTTGATCATAGGACTCAGATTGGCTATACAATAGAATCTAAAAGAGCTACAGGTATATGGAGATTCCCAGATGGTCATCCGACAAGTCATGATGAATACCAAACAAAGGATGATAAACTCATGCCATATAAAAGGATGGTGGATAGTTTCAAAGAATCATTTACAACTATCACATTTGAGCAAGTACCAAGAGATTAGAATTGAGCTATTGACACAATGGCTATAATTGCATCTCTCCTAGATCTTCCACAAAATTTGACACGCTATGAGTTCTTGGTAGAATAGCTTTGGATCCTCACGTATGATATCCCTAAAACTAAAATGATATGTCACCTTACCGGTTCTGACTCCCCATGGTATGGTAAGTTTTTCACTTACCTACATGATCACACACTTCCCCCTAACCAATCAAACAACCAACAAAAAACCTTTATTCACCAAACTGCTCGATACACCATCATTGTCGAAACCTTATATAAACAAAGTCTTGATGGTACTCTCCTTCGATGTTTGGAACAAGATGAGATAACAAAATCGTTGGAAGAGGTACATGAAGGAATTTGTGGGGCTCACTCAAGTGGTCCTTTTCTATCAAATCAAATCATGTGAGCTAGATACTATTGGCCCTCCATGGAAAAGGACTCCTACTACTTTGTCAGAAAGTGCAAGAAGTGCCAAGTTCACGAAGATCTGATACATGCCCCAATAAAGGAATTACAACCAATCACAACACCATGGCCCTTTTGTTAATGGGGACTTGACCTTGTGGGTAAAATCCATCCATCTTCATCCAATAGCCATAAATTTATCATTATCGCCACAAAATAATTCACAAAGTGGATTGAAGCCATTCCACTTACCCGAGTCACTGACAAGAAGATCACCTCATTCATCCTTAATTACATCATTTGCTGGTATGGTGCACCCATGTCCATCGTCATAGCTAACAGGCTTTCTTTCAAAAATCAGGATGTCCATGAACTTTGTGAGAAGTTTCATATCCAAAATTGCTTTTCCACCTCATATTACCCACAAGGCAATGGTCAAGCCAAAGCATAAACAAGAATATATTGAGGATCCTCAAAAAGATAGTCAATGATATTGGTTGTGATTGGAACATTTGATTAAATCCAACACTATGGGCATATCGAACTAGCATTCAAACTCCTACAGGTGCAACCCCATACTCACTAGTTTATGGAGAAAAATCCATCTTGCCTATTGAGGTTGAAATACCATTTCTATGGGTCTCCTTGCACAATCTGATAGATGATGAAGCATACTGAGTCTCACATCTTCAAGACTTGGAACTGCTTGATGAAAGGTGACAAGTTGCATACAACAACCTAAAAGCCTATCAACAACACATGAGCAGAAGCTACAATCATCAGGTCAAACCTTGCACATTTGAGGTAGGTGATCTTTTTCTTAGGGATAATCCTCACAACCAACCAAATAGAGAACATCAAGGCAAGTTTGAATCCAATTGGTTGGGTCTGTATGTCATCACTATTGTCTTCGGGTCTGGGGCATATTAGTTGGCAACTTCAGAAGAAGAACCACTAGCAGATCCGGTCAATAACATGCACCTCAAATGGTTTCATACATAAGCTATGCAGAGCATCATGCTCCTCCAAATATATCATAAAATACCAAAAACATTCAGAAAATAGTCCTAAAAATATATATCTATATATATATATAAAAAATACCAAAAAAATCAAGAAAATAGTAAAGAAAAATCATGCATCCAAATGGTGAAAACCACTTCGGTGGCACCTTGGGTAAGTACAATGGTGAAAACCTAGTAAAAAGGTGCCATTCGTAAAAGTATATGGCTCCATTGTCTTTTAGACTCATTGCGATCACATCCATTGCATCCATTCATCCATAATTCAAACCATGGCTTGTTATTGATATGCAATCAGGGTTATTACTTCATGTGTCATGCATCCCACTTTCATAGCGACATCTAACTAGGGGCAATGCTCTTAACCTACTAATGGAAGTGGATTCTACATTACTTGTGATACATTGAGTTCCTCATTCAAAACTGTCTAGAAATATATCAAAAGCATTCATAAAAACCCAGAAAAAACCAAAAACATAAAAAAACACTCACAAAATCCATAAAAAAACATGATAAAACATCAAAAATCAATCAAAAACATTGTAACGCATATTATTCCTTGTACATACACATTGCAAACACACACCAAACAAACATGTTGAGCTACTCAAACGATGACCACTTATCAAATCAACCAACCAAGTCAAAACATCTGCACACAACCATCTTCACAAGGATACATCCTTCCTCGCAAAACAAAGAAATGGTAACATTTTCATTGACACGAAATTAATGTTTAGGTGATAAGAACTTGGTTGATTATTTATTTATTTATTTATTTATATCAAGTTCCTACGCTACTCTAGGATATCCATAAGTGATTAGAGTAGTTGGGATGGCTCCTGATACCATTTTTTTCTTTGTTTGTTTGTTGTTTGTGGATTGTTCCAATGAAGTTTTGGGGCATGTACTGATGGTGTCTACGTGGGAAGTTCACTAAGCTACGGGATCGTATGCAAAATATAGTCATGGATCACTATGGCTTATTGACTACAACGTATACCTTGACCATTTGTACATGAACCAGAATGGAGGGGAACTTTCCTTCTCTGCGATGCTTGCTTACAGGTGAAATGCTCAATCGTAGTTTCTACTACCTCGGCCAAGAATGATACTACCATGTTTGATGATGAAAATAAAGCACTATAAATAATCTATGGATCGTCATCTCATCTCATCTGTATAAATTGCATGTCATTGCATATCACCCATCCATTTGCTCATTCATTATTTCATATATGTTGTTTGCATGGAAGTAATTCAGGTTTCTATGAGAAAACACCTAATATAAATTTGTCTTGGGTACAATCACGATGGAGTTCTTTGATACATCATCTCACATTTCCATGCCACATCTGAAAATTCTCATCAACTTGCATTCATATATCATGAAGACATGGCATTATCATTTAGTTGCATCAACGGTATTCAATTCATTATCATTTACTTGCATTTAGATTCATTAAATCCATTTAGATATTCATTTAAGTGAATTTATTTATTCATCAATTTAGAGCATTCAAAACATCAAGTACATTTGTTCTCATTTACTTGCATTTCATCATTTCATTTAGTTGCATTTCACATCATTTCATTCATTTACTTCCATTTTAGTTACATGATTAGTCATTACCATACATTTATTTAAATCATTAAAGTACATTCATGCATTATCATTTAGTTGCCTGTCAAATAATTCATCATCATTTAGTTGCATTTTAAGTGCATTTGTTTATCTATTATCAAGAACATTCATCTAAACATTAAAGTGCATTGATTATCCTTTACTTGCATTCAAGTGCAATTATTCACTATCCATTAGCTGCATTCATTTAATCATTAAAGTGCATTCATGCATTTATTATCATTTAGTTGCATTTCACATCATTTCATTCATTTAGATTCATTTAGTTACCTATTCAAAACATCTCATCATTTAGCTGCATTTCACATCATTTCATTCATTTAGATTCATTTAGTTACCTATTCAAAACATCTCATCATTTAGTTGCATTAAGTGCATACATTCATTATCATTAAGTGAATTTTTTCATTAAGTACATTTAGCCATTCATTTAAGTGCATTCATCTAGACACATACATAACCTAACATAAACATTTCATTCATTTAGATTCATCTTAAACACATGCATCATTTACTCATATCATCATCTCATCATATTCAACATGTATAGTATTACATATCACAAAATAATTATTTATTATCTCATCTCATCATTTAGCATAAATCATCATCATTGCATTACATTAATATCATTATAAATGCATCATCCATTTAATAACCTACATCCACATGAATAGAAAAATCATACATAGCATGCATATATAAATTATATCATCAACATGTACATCTAGAAAGTAAAACATCTCCATAGCATGTATCTAAGAATAACTCATAATCATCATCCTACATAAAAACATACATGTCATCACATACATACATATCATATCATCACAAAAAATGAGATCTCCTCATATATCACATCATATATCGCACCATAAAGAATACATGTATCAGAAGTACAATGATGTCTCAAATTATTGGCTACCAAGAGCCATCCAAGTATCAGTATAATAACAAAATAACAATGCACATAAATATCTCAAATAGAACTCTGTCAAGATGCTGCTCCCCCACCACCCTCACCATCTTGCTGACGCATACCCATAACACCACCGCTACTATGAACCCTCTGGGACCGCTCTGATCTCACTTGCCGAATCTGGGAATAGCTCAGTGCTTTCTGACTACTCGGTACCACTTACTCATATAATCCCTGCCAGTAATCTATCTCCTTCTCAGCCCGCCGCATCTCCCTTAGCACCTCCCCAGTCGGACCCTGTGCTCTCGCCATAACACATCCTCTATCTTGCAACTCCCTCAATATGTCCACCAAATCATCTCTCTCTTGCATCACTACAGTCAACTCGGACTTCCGTGCAAAAAGCTGGACATCCCTGGCTGCAGTCTCTACCTCTCTATCCTCTAACCGTTCCCCGGCTACTGTGAGTCGAGTCTACAGCTGTAATATCATAAACTCCCATAGGTCTCCTTCTCCTCCACCTACGACTCCATGTCCCATCTCCATAGGATCCTCTCCACCACCTACAGCTCCCTCTCCCATCTCCATAGGCTCCGCTCCCCCACCAATATCTCTCCCTCCTCCTCTCGCTACTCCCTATATCAATGGACCCTGTGATAGTCATAAAGGCTGCCCACCTCTTCCTCTCCTCTGTAACCATCCTCCTCCTCCACCTCGACCTCCAAATTGACCTCCACCCCCACATCCACCTCCCCCACCACCTCCACCTCCTCCTCCTCCTCCCAAACATCTACCAACTCTGCCACCTCTCCTCCTCCATCGCCATCCACTGTCATCCTCAAAAGGTGGTATAGGCTCTATAGGGTCTAAAATCCATGGAATAAGATGAGCTACATGATACTGAGTATACTACTCTGTCACCCCTACATCCACAATATCTGGCCTCATCTGCCATGGTCTCACTTGTAATATATGAAACTCTGCAAGGGCCTAATCATAGGGTAAAACTGACCACCACTGCCACCTCTCTTGCACTACTCGTGCATACTCCACTAAACCCCTCAACATACTCTACCTTCATCCAAACTATCTCATCACTCTCCCTAGCAACTATCTCTCCACAACATAGGATGTGCAACCAATCAAAAAATGCATCATATACACATATGGTAAGGCCTCTCCATCATCCTCCTAGACCTCACAATCAAGGTACAACCTCCATATGACCATATCTAAGTCATCCAATGACCGCTACCAAAACTCCAACTCCCCAAATGGGGATAGCTCATCAAACCTCCATACACAAAAACATAGGGCTGATCTATCACCCTAAACCTCAAACATACCGGCCATGTGACTGGCAGGTTCTCCTAAGCCCAGATATGTAGCAAAGTGATCCCTACCCCTAGGGATCTAGTCTCTTGGTACACTATGTTGTCTTCAAAATCTGATTCCCTTTAACATCCTTAAAATAATATGATTTAAGCTTGGTGTAGAAGAGATATCAAAGATAAGGAAATTCTCAAGAAAACATATGACAAGGTTTGATTAGACCTTCTACACTTTGGGCTTACTCAGTGCCCAGGTGGGTATACCTTCATGAATTAAATTCATACTTTCAAACATAAACCCACAGCAAACCAGTCCAGGAAACCAGTGGATATATTCACCTTGAAATCAACTGAAAACAAAGAATGGAAATTGTACTTAAATTCAGCATTTCGATCAACAAAGCATGCAATAAACAACTTCAATTAATACCAGTGCCTTATCCAAGGTCACAAAGTCAAGTAAACTCAAATAAAACCCCTCAAACCAGACATCTTTATGCTTCCCGTCAGCTTGGCTTCTATTAATCCTTGTATATGCCTGACACCTACAAGAATTCAAGCATTCCAAACTAAGCTATGGTCATCAAAATTCAGAGTTCCTCCCAAAGAATTTACTGGTATGAGTGATCCCCGCCTCTTTAATTTCCCTCCTAAAGCAAAAAGCTAACAAACACTTATACTAAAATTGCTTTGCAATTCCATTCAAACAGAACAACCCTGGATTATTCAGAATGAAAACAGTAAACAAATTTGTGAACAAACTTGAAGACAACACAAAGCTTTACTCAAAACCGATGGTCTGTATATTGATATTTAGTTCAAGGAATATTACAAGAAATTTTGATTCTCCATTAGACTTAGAAAAGCTCAGATAAATTTCTGCAGCGTTTTCTTACAATTTTTGCGATCCCTTTTCCTCTAGTCCTGGTATCCATTTACAACAACATGGATGCACAAAGCTTCGGACTTCTCGAGGAGAGTTTGTTACAATCATTTCCTTCAAAAATAAAGAGGTTACAAGCTTTTCGCAAAAACAGTTACAAGCTCTTTTCGGCTTCTGCAGTTTCTTCAACAAGCTATTCAGTTGCAACCTCTTCTACCTTTTCAGGGGTGCTCTCCAACTGTTCTGGATCATGGGTGGCATATTTAATTGTCCACTCACCATACACCTCTTCTATTGGCCATGAGAAATTAATCACTTTATCTTTAGACTTAGTCAACCTTTTCCAAGAATTTCTCATTTTGTTGACTTCTGAATTGAGAAAAGAATAATGTGACTTAATTTTCTCTATCTCTTGTATTGTCACAACAAAGAAAGAAGCATCATCAAGATCAATAATTCCTTTAACTCTTGCTGACAATTTAGCTTCTATTTCTTTAAGCCACATTTATTTGTCTTTTAATTGATCCGGGCTGGCAAAAACTCCTGGGAGCAACTCAAAAACTTGGTCAGTGTATTCCTTCTTGCACAAATTAACCTTCCTATCCACATTATCCACCTCTGTTTCTAATTGCATTAGAATTTTAGCGACATCAGAAGCGGATTTGATGATGGGATTGGCCCTTGCTTCATCGCAGGATACACACATAAACTCTAAATCTTGCTCCCTAGGCCTCCATCTGTCAAAAATGGGCATCAAAATGGCCTTGTCTCTCCTAAGCTAATTCCATATTTCCATAATTTTACCTACATTGTTGTAAAGCAATGAGGCATTTATTGTATTTGCAAAACTGGAAATTGTAGCCCTTACTTTCTCATCATATTTCTTTGCATATAAGGCTTGAGCCTGTTTCAAATTTTCTATATCTTGGGGAGTAATTTCAATCATCTGAGAGCTAGAGGGTGCTAGAGATGGTGGAAACTCAATGATAGGGCTGGTAGGTGGAGGCCTTGCAGGAGAAGAGGAGATCATCAGTGTTGAAGACTCACCTTGATGGTATTGTCCAGTCAACTGGCTCTGTAGCTTGGCAATGATGCTATCCTTACCTCTTACCTCTTCCTTGGCACTATTATAGGCCTTTAAAACTATTTCCAACTTGATTTGGAGGGCCTCTTTCTCTTTGGCTTCCTTCTCTACTGCTACAACACTGAATTTTGTAGTTTCTAACACAGTGCTAGCAGCCTCCACTACCCTTGTACTCTGCACTCTCTTCACCATCATTCCACCAAGGTAACATGACCCTGGGGTGTCTTTGCTTTTCTTACTCTCATTCCTCTTGAGAGACCACATGACAAGTGCAGCGTTGTCCTTATTGAAGGTAACCCCCTCCATAGGTTTAGTCTTTTTTCTTACTGCATCTAATACCAAGGCATTTGCAATATCCCATTCGGGTAATATAAGCACTCCAGCTTGTGCTACCATATCTCTTCCCTGCTTAGGGGTGATGGTTTTGAATTCTTCCATCATCTCTTGCTTTATTTCCTCTTCTACCAGGGCTGGATCTTTATTGGGCTGCTCAGCCTTTCTTATTTCACATCTAGCATTATATCTATCTATGTGTTGTTTCCATATAAACTACATAAATGCTTCTTATGTGAGAAAATTGTCATCAGCCAGAAAGGCACTACTTGCCTTCTTTATTTCAGGATCCCACTCCTGGCCTTTAAGTTCAGTGGAGGTGATATCCATTTCAGCAGTAATGGGTTCTTCTGGCATCCCTTCCTCCACTTCATCATAGGTGTATGCAATTTCTCCTAGACTACCCAATTGTAGGAGTTGCTTAGCTGCTGCTTGCTCATTTTCTATATGGATAGGGGATTGGCATGGGGAATACAAAGGTGTGTCTGATTGTATTTCTTTCCCCACCTTTTGCTTCTTTGGGCTCTCTTGAATGTTGATGACATCTTGTATCTTCCTCTTTCCTTTGGAGGTAGAGGGCTCCCCTGTTGTAGGCACCAGCACACTATAACCTGATTTCTTATGCAGTGTGTAATCACTAGGAGGGATTGGCTTGCTAGAAGTTGACCTACTAAGGATCATTCTGGCTTTCTCAGGGTTGCTTTTGATTACAACTTCCCTCTTCTCTTTCAATGTCTGCATCACATCTTCAAAGCAAACAATCTAAAACTTTGTTTTCTCTTCTAGTGGGAAAAAGCTAGACAATGGGTCATAGCTAGCATCAAACTGATGCACAAAATCCAGGGCTTTCTTGTAAGCCACCCACTTTTCTTTCCTTAGCTCCTGCTCATCTAGATCAAATTCATTTCTGATGAGGTCTTTAGGAAACTGGAATTGATGAGGCCTACCTCTACATGCTACCTTCTTCCTAAACATACCGTTGAAGAAGTCCTCTGGATCAGTACACCTAGACACTGCAGTGGACAAATGATAAGGTTTGAGGAAATCCTCAAAGCAATTTCAGCCTCCCTTTGTTATTACAAATTGGTGGGCTATGGTAGCTGTAGGGAAAATAGTCCCTTTACCCCTGCCTATCAACTCTGCCTCTTGTAAGCCACCAATTTGCCTAAGGATCTCTACGAGTCCCACTTTGAGAGGGACCTGATAAGGTAATAGAAATGGGGTGCCCCTAAAACCAAAAACTCTGAAAACTATGGAGACTGGATACAAGTAAATGTCACTGCAGTTATGAACAATTTTTATGTTCTCTGCGAATTCTTTTGGTCTCATGAATTCCAGAAGAACTTTGGGGATTCTTGGGTTCTTAGAGCAGAGGAGAGTCCTTATCTTTGATGCAAAGTATTTATCAAACTTCAAAAAACTGGCATCCTCTCTATCCCATGACAACACAGTACTCCATAGTTGTACTGGCATTTTTTCTCCTTCCTTCTCCTTAACCAGGTCTAGTGTGTTAGGTCCTACAACTGTTAACCCTCCTATTTTCACAAAAAATTCTTTGAGAGGCCCATTCTTGAGATGACTCCTCTGTGCACTGTAAATTTGGGCTAATGATGTGAAACTTATAGGTTCTAGAAAGTTTGTGAACTCATTAAGCCCAAATGTTGTCCTAAACTCTTTAGCATTAATTTCAACAAGGGTTTTCCCATTTACATCCCGAATGCTTCTTGTGACTGCATCATAGTTCAACGCCATTTGGGTTAGCAAATCTGTGTCCATGAATACCCTTGGGACTACTAATTTCCCAACATCTAGTTCCCAGATACTATTTTGCGGGGCAAGAGAATTTCTCATTTCGAATCCAACTTTAAACAACCCCAACCCAGACAGTCCAACCTGTGGGTCTCTCAACCAATTACCCTTGTCATATAATCTTTCTCCTATCTTTAGGCGGGGAGCCTTGGGCACTAACACTTTTGCCTTTGATGCCTGATTAGTTGACAACGTCAACTGTTCTAAAAAATCATCACACACACTCCTTTCTAAATAGTTAACTTTGCCAGAAAATTCTCTTTTAGGAGCCATTTTGAAAATGCAAGAAATGAATGCCACTCTTAAACAATTCTTTGACAAATCAATTATCTTATTCAGAACACTACACAAGAATTGCTACACAAAAATATGAGAGAACCTGTTCTTTGCTTGAAGGAATTTGCTCTGCAACTGAACCGACTTGCTCTATATCTGAGGAAAATAACTCTGCGTCTGCTCTTCTGCAAAATCCTTTAAAAGATATCTTCACCCGGTTGTTAGGAAATCAAATATTTGTACTCAAGGCTTTAACTATAATATTGATTCCGCATGCTTCAGTCGTCCCTTCAAAATTGAATTCATATGAGAATTCATATTTTTCGCTCCAACGGGTCACAACATTCCTGCAAGTGTTTCATTTTGCTCTTTCGTAACTTCACGAAGCATAATTATTGGGCAGCTTAGTCCTGCGAAATAATGCCAACCGTTCGATCAAAAGAAACTTGATCGAGCATTAGATTAACTGATGGCTTTAGCTTTGCTCTGGGTCCCACTTTTTTATTGGCTACATGATACCACGTGGCATCCAACCATTGGCCTTAAAATTCCCTTCGCATTCCACTTGATACTGGCCGCGTGTCTTTCTTTTATACCGCCGGTTCCACCTTGGCGGGCCCACACTTTCTTCTTAGACCACATGTCATCGTGACACATAGACGACTCTCATTCACTCTCGCTATTTCATGGGGTATAAAGAACGAGCACCTTACCCTTGCAAAATAGCGCGGGCCATTGGATCATCTCTTAAGTTCATCGGCATTTAATCCTCTGAAAAGGCTCTCAGGAGGGGTGGGCCCGCTGACTCATTGTGCACACCTGGTACCTAGTCACTTTCAGAGCTGACTTGTCACTCTGTTATACGACAAAAGGAAACCACAGGGCCTCACTTTCTTCATAACAGCTATATCCTCCAGGTCATCATCGTGACATGTGGACAGCTCTCGTTCACTCTCGCTATTTCGCGGGATATAAAGAACGAGCACCTTACCCTTGTGAAATAGCGCGGGCCGTTGGATCATCTCTTAAGCTGATCAGCATTTAATCCTCTGAAAAGGCTCTCAAGAGGGGTGGGCCCGTTGACTCATTGTGCACACCTGGTGCCCAGTCACTTTCGGAGCTGAGTTGTCACTCTGTTATACGCCAAAAGGGAACCACGGGGCCCCAATTTCTTCGTAACAACTATATCCTCCAGGTCATCATCATGACATGTGGATGGCTCTCGTTCACTCTCGCTATTTTGCGGGGTATAAAGAATGAGCACCTTACCCTTGTGAAATAGCACGGGCCGTTGGATCATCTCTTAAGTTGATCGACATTTAATCCTCTAAAAAGACTCTCAGGAGGGGTGGGCTCGTTGACTCATTGTGACCTGTGCCACGTGCCACCATTTTACTCGCTGCCAACAACCAGGTGGACCGTCTATGGGGCATGCCATGTGGTTTTCACAACTTCGCTGGTTTTAAACTACGCGCAACTTCACCTAGTGAAATAACGCGAGCCGTGGATCCATCCGTGAGATGCGCACTAGTTACTGGGCCCGACAACTTTAGAAGAAAAACATACAAGGCATAAATTTTTCAATTAATTAACATAACTACCTAGGCAAGCAACAAGGGGGGACACTTCCTATGACCCCATGACCCATTACTTAAGTGAATAAAGTAACGGAAGATTAGAAACTAGAGGGTTTAAAATGAACACAAGAGGATCTAAAATCAAAATCCCTTAAACCGTTGAGGTCTAGAACAAAGCTGAAGTATTTGGAACAACACCCTATTCAAAATTCAACAAACCGCAACCAAACATGGGAAAAGAAAAGCCCAATTTAAATCAATGATAACAGCGGCTCTGACTAGGGATGGTTGATCACAAGGTCAACACAAGAAAACTCAGAAACTCTAGAGAAGCAGACCAAAACACAGACCAAAACAGAAAAGCAGGAAAGGAAAAAAAAATATGTACAAACAAAGGACCTACCGTGCATGGACATTAAGAGAAATAATGCTTCAGGAATTGTCCATGCACTGGAAATTCCTGCATTTCATCATCCATATTCTTCAAGAAATATGAATCCTTACCATTTAAGTCACAAACGACAAAAGGGCCAATCCATAGTGATTCAAATTTCTTATGCTTCCCCTTATCCTGTACTTTTGCATTCCACTGAAGAACCATGTCATCAATTTGAAATTTTCTTAGTGATGTCCTTTTATCAAAAAGATATTTTGACTGTAACTGGATCTTCTGATTTTTCTTATGGGCAAAATCCCTAAGCTCCTCCATTTCTACAATTTGGATCATTCTATTTTCCATCGGTTCAGATACCTCCATGTCCTCATTTTGCAAAAACTGATACACTGGAAGAAGGTTATTTATCGGTAATTTGACTTGGGC
Source organism: Cryptomeria japonica (assembly GCF_030272615.1). Lineage (NCBI taxonomy): Eukaryota > Viridiplantae > Streptophyta > Pinopsida > Cupressales > Cupressaceae > Cryptomeria > Cryptomeria japonica. Next base: position 925,123,563 of record NC_081407.1, read on the forward strand.
ACCATAACCTAATTCAAAAGGTGACATTCTAATGGATTTCTTAACTGTTATTCTATATGCCCACAGAGCTAACTTCAACTTTTGATCCCAAGATCTTTTATTCTCTTTTAGGATTTTCTTGATGATATTCAACAAGCTTTTATTGCTGGATTCTGCTTGTCTATTTCCCTTAGGGTGATAAGGTGAAGAGTATGACATGAGTATACCATGACTGGTACAGAAGCTTACAAATTCTTCTGATCTGAAACACATGGCATTATCCATCACCAATTTTGTAGGTGTCCCAAATCTGGTTACAATGTTATCCATCAGGAAATCAATGACAATTTTACTACTAGCTCTTCTTGTAGGGATGGCTTCTATCCATCTGGTGAAATAATCAGTGGCCACTATGATCCATCCATGACCTCTCCCTAACTTCTCAACAATTTCTCCAATAAAATCAATGCCCCACTAGACAAAAGGAGCTTCTACAGAGACTGGATTTAGGGGTAAGGCTCCTTCATACTTGAGCTTGGATGAGAATCTTTGACATGGATCACATCTCCGAACATATGCATGGGTATCTTTAAATAAGGTGGGCCAATAATACCCAGCCCGTATTATCTTACCAGCAGTAGTCTTGGCAGAATAGTGACCTCCACATACTCCATCATGCATTTCAGTCAACACTTGTTTAGCTTGAAATTCATCCAAACACATTAGTAACTCTCCATCTCTTTTTCTCTAGAAAAGATCACCCTAAATGAGCACATATTTTTGGGACTTGAGTTTCAGAGTTCTTTTCTGATTGTATGTCATTTCTTCTAGGAGTATATCACCTCTCAAAACTTGGATTATCTCTGTGTATCAGGGTTGCCTCTCAATACTAGTGACCAAAACATCTCTAACCTCAACATTGTGTACTTCTACATTCATGAGATTTGACTCAATCATGAGCTTAGCCAAACCTAAACCTCTCACCAATTTGGTGATCTTTATCTCCAAGTTGAACTCCTGAATTCTATTAATCCATCTGCATCTCTTCCCAGTAACCTTAGACTGAGACAAAATATCTTTAATTGCAGCATGTGGGACATAGGCAATAATGTGTGCATTCACTAAATATGGCCTAAAAGCCTTAACAGCTTTAACTAGGGCATAAGCTTGTTTCTCCATGGTTTCATATTTTAGTTCTGCTGCCTGCAAAGATTTACTATAGAAGGCTATGGGATGTTCATATCCTTCATTGTCCTTTTGTAGTAATACTACAGCCACCGTGTGATATGAAGCAAAAGAAAACAGAGAAAAAGACTTACTATAATCAGGGGATTTCAACACTGGTGCCTCCTGGATTGCCTTCTGAATCTCAACAAAAGCTTTTGAAGCTTCTTGATCCCAATGAAACTTTGTGTCCTTCTTAAGCAATTTGACAATAAGCTTCACTATCTCTGCGAAGTTTGCAATGAATCTCCTGACAAAATTTACTTTGCCTAAAAAGGATTGGATACCTTTCACATTTTTAGGTTCAGACACCCTATTGATTGCTACAATTCTCTTAGGGTCTATTCTTACCCCCTCCTTGGAAACTATGTGTCCCAGTAACTTTCCCTCAGTGACCCCGAAATGACATTTCTTAGGATTTAGAGATACACCAAATTCCAAGGCTTTATCGAACACCTTCTCTAGATGTCCACAATGATCATCAACTTTCTTTGAAAAACAAGTTAGATCATCCTGATATACCACCATGATGATGTTTATGAATTCTTTGAAGGATACATCCATAGCTCTCTGAAATGTAGCTCCTGCATTTTTTAATCCAAATGGCATTCTCACATATACATAAGTTCCCCATGGAGTGGTGAAAGTTGTCTTAAACTGTTCAGACTCCTTTGCCAACACTTGGTTATATCTTGAGAAACCATCCATCATGGATAAAAGATCACATCCTGTCACTCTTTGTAGCATGGCTTCCATATTTGGGGATGAGTAGTTATCTTTCAAGGAAGCAACATTCAGATTCCTAAAATCTACACACAATCTGATGTCTCCATTCTTCTTCCTCACCGGGACCAAATTGGAAACCCATGAAGAATGTCTTATTGGTTTGATAATCCCCCCTTCTCTCAATTTGGTCAACTCTTGTTGCATTTTAGTTTCTAACAAGGGATTGATAGGCCTATGTTTCTGTCTGAAAGGCTTAGCATCTAGAAGTAAAGGAACTTCATGTTGAAAAAGATCTTGTCTATACGCCTTTAGGTCTTCATAAGACCAAGCAAAGACATGCTTATACCTTTTCAATAAATTAATAAGGTTAGTCCTGACATGAGGGGGTAATTTCTTTCCAATATACACCAACTTAGGGGATGATTCTGTCCCCAAGTTTACCTCCTCTAACTCTTCCAACTTGGTGGTAGACTGCTGATGTAAATGACTATCATTATAACTAAACATGCTCTCCAGCTCCACCAGCCCTTTAGGTATCTCATTGGTTTCCAACTGGACAACATCATTTCCAAACACTGTCTCTCTATTGTCTACCACTTCCACCAATACATTACAATCAATCTTTTCTCCATCATAATCATCAACACATTGGATAAACCTAAGAATGTCTTCATCATCAGAAAAAACTTGCCAATTGTACACATTATCAGGAATAGCAGGCCTAGATTTTATTTCTACAGTGGAAATACCAGTTAGCGTTGCATCATCATTTTTCAAAGCAACATTAGCTAGGAAATCTGCCATAATATTTTTTGCTCGCTCTATCCAATTAATAGAAAATGCATCAAAATGCTCTATAACATCCCAAACAGCATGCTTACATTACTTCAATCTATCATTCTTGGATGCATATTTAGATCTCACCTGAGAGACAACCAATTCTGAATCCCCCATCACTTTCAACAGTTGGATTCCATGCCTTTTTGCAACCTCAAGTCCTAGTAATAGGGCTTCATACTCTGCAGTATTATTTGTGCACTGGAATGCCATTAAAAATGAGTATTTAAAGGTTATACCTGACGGGGACACAAAAAGAACCCCTGCTCCAGATCCTTCTTTGGAACAAGCTCCATCAAAATACATCTGCTACAACCCATACTATTGTGCTTGTAGCTCAACTACAATTGGGTCAGTATTCTTCAATTGAGGTGAAATTGGTTGAAGTCTAAAATTATTTAAATCTACATCAATCATACAATTAAGCATACTAGGGTCTACATTTTCAATTACCCTAGGAGCTCGTGGCTCTTTGTATAACTTGACTTGATTACCACCAATAGGAATAGTGGCGTAAGATAAGTCCAATTGGAAATTTCCCCCTACTGCTGCTGCCCACTGCTTGGAAAGTAACATACCATAGTGGGGTTTAGTGTCAGTAACAATAACATCCATTTTGTAAGTAGCTTCAGGAAATGTTGTTATTTTTACTTCTACATCTTTCATTGTACCTATCACAGGTACTTCTCTGTTATCCATGGCATAGCATTTCCCATACACAGTGGTTACTGATAACCCTAATTCTTTCATAACACCATAGGGTATTACATTAGCAGTAGCCCTTGAATCTATCATGCAGTTTTTAATCAACCGGTTATTGACTAACAAAGAAACATAAAATGGATCTACTTGAGAAGGCTCCTGAGTGATAGTAGTTCCAACATAAACTTCTGGGGTTTGGAACTCTTGATCCTTTCCAACTTTAGCCAAACTGGTGGGTAATACTGTGTCACTATCAGATATACTAGAGAATAAAGGCAAAGTTGCATCCTATGTTCTTTAATCTTTAGCAATTCTACCAATGGAACAGTGACTTTCATTTGAGTTAAAGCTTGGGCCATATCAAATGTAGAGTTATTGCATTTTTCAGTATTAACCCTAACCTTTTCTATTTTGAATTGACTTGCCTTTCTCACTGTCTCTGCTCCTTGTATATCACCGACATTTTTATCATCTTTGCCTTTATGTACATCTTTAACTTGTTCTCCTTTTTCTTGACCGACCTTAGGAACAGTAGTAGCACTACTTGATGCCTCCCTTTTTGTAACTTCCTTTACAAACATAGAACCCAGCTCACCTTGATCAGTGTCTCTCTTAGTGCTTCTCAGATTATAGTTATGTTTTGCTTTGGCGATTGTAGCCTTAGTGAGATTTCTAACTTCTTCCTCACTAGGCCTTCTAAGATGAACCTCTTCATCTTCAATTGTTACCACATTCAATGTAGGATGACAACCTAAGGCTAACTGTCCTTGCGCTAACTTTTCATTATCCAACACATCACTATATTCACTTTGCACAGATTCCTCATCACTTTCTATGATGGTTTCAAACATATTAATATCAGGCTCTGCTTCTGGTCTCATAGATTCTTTAAGAGCTTGAGCTACTGTACATTGATGAGGGGAATGTGGTCCATCACAAGCAATACACCAAGGAGTATTTTCTATATTATGAACAGTTTTTCCTTTCAAGGGATCTGGTGTGTCTTGACTTTGGGTAATTTTGGGCTTCTCAATTTGGGGTTTACCATCCTTCCAATTGGTATTATAGGGCATATCATGTAATCTAGGGGGTCTATCTTGCCAGTTATAATGAGGTTTATCATTTTTGTTAACCTTGGCAGTCAAATCTTTCATGGCAGTAACCAATTTTTCTATCTTATCATCCTCTTTAACAACTTTGTTAGGTTGCTGTTTGGTTTCTTGCCATAATCTACCATCTGTCCTTCTCCCTAATTTTCCAGATGCTTTTCTGTTACTTTCTACATTTATGGCAATTCTAAAAGCATCTCTCAAATTATGGGGATTCTTATTTCTTAAGATATAGGCCATCTTAGAATCAAATGCATTATAGTATGTATTAAGACACATGTTATCATCTAGCCTCATCACCTGATACAATCTGTGCATAGCTTTCTGGAATCTGGCATTGAAATGTGAGGCCTCACCTCGACTCAGTCTGACATTCAGTGGATTTTATATTTAGACTATTATGGATACTTTATTTTGATGCATTTTGAGACTTAGAACTTATATGATTTCAGGATTTGGATAACATTGCTATGATTTGATGATTTACTTACATGCTTTATGAGATAGAAGACTACATGATTGTTAGATAAGATGATATTGCAATGATAGATGTTGTTATTAAATTTGCAAGACTTTACTATGATAATAGAACTATGATGTATGGTTTGGTTTATGTGAATTGGGATGAAATTGCTTATGTGAAATTGCTTGATAAAAGATGTATTTAATCTGTGCAGATGAAAATTGTATGCAAGTGATGATGTGTATTGTTATTCCTTTGAATTATATTATATGTGGATATCTAAAAGTACTAATGTGTAAATTGAGATGCACAGGAAATTTACCATGTGACCATGGAAAATTACGAAGAACCAAACCATGACTTATGTATGTTTGTAAGCCAGGGGTTGTCTATTTGGAGAGACAACACCCTGTTTGTGTTGTATTTTTATTCGTAACAGTATATACTGCATGAGTGTTAAGTGTTATTTAAATTTAATATGTAAAAACCACAAGAGACAATTTCATGTTTTATTTTGTAAAAGTGTTTTATTTGTGTCACTTGACACGTGTGGATTTAAATTTAAGTGTTTTATTTTTGTCTCTTGGTGAGAAAGTGTTTAACTATAGTTTTCTTAAATAATATAATGTGTTGTCATAAATACTTTGGGAATATAATCTTTGGAGTGGTCAACATATGTTTGACCCGAAAATAAACTTCAGAGGGGTTTAAAATGGGTTAAATGAATAGCTAGGGGTAGTTTAATAGGGTTTCCTAAAGCCCATAAGGTATACCTAGGGGTTAGGGGTAATTTTAGGCAAGTTTCTACTTTTAAATGATCTTTTTGACGCTTTAAAAATTGGCTTTTTTGAGTTGTGCGAAAATTGAAAATTAGAAGTTTAAATCTAATTGAGATTTTTCCTATTGGAATGAGAGTCTTTTTGCATTCTGCTTTTCTTTCCTTTTTGGTTTTTTAGAAACTTGTGAGAACTCAGAGAATGAGCTTCTTAAGCAAGATTTTGAGAATTTGAGGGTAATCACCCACTCTCCATTTTTGGAGACAAGAGAAATTTTGAAAAAAGAAAAGAATAGTGTTTGAATAGAAAAACTGACTAAGGGTAGAAGAAAGAAGATTCGTGGATTGGGCAGCTCTTCCTCAAATATTATACTACCATTGGGTAGATTAAGGTTGGTTTGATTATTCTTAAAAATGTCTATTTTTCTTGTATGTGTTGAGAGTATGATTGGTGAAAGAAATTTGTGTTTTTGTATGTCTTGTTTTAGAATTTCATTTGAAAAATTTGCATTATGCTTTGTTGTGTTTTTGGGAGTTTTCTCAAGACCTCTTACTCTTGGAAGAGAAGAGGATCTTGTGGGTGGTAGCAGTGACAACCCTCGAGTGAGAGACTCTCGTTTGAGAACGATCACAAGGGATCTTTGTGTGACCCTTGCTGCATGGCCTGTTTGTGCAATGGGGGTCATAAGAAGGGATATAAGGCTAGTATGCCTTTGGGGGGCATAAGGAATAAGGGGTTGAGATTCTTGATGTATTTATTGTGCCATGAGGTGGCTACTTGTTTATTCATACTTGCAGTTCTCCTCAGGGTATTGGTCCACTACCACCCTTTGAAAAGATCATCACCAAAGTGTGGTGCTGTGTAGCCAAGATGGGAGTGTGCCTGAAAATCTATGTGTGTATTTTTGTCTTCTTGGAGTTTGCATGTTTGTTACCCGTCTAGGAATTGGTTCTCCGAGCTCGGGGGTGGCTACCAGTTAGCCTAGGCTGGGAGGTGAGCACTCCATGGTCATTTTGTGATTTATTATGCAGGAAATTCAGGAGAAGAGAATAGGAATAGAGAAAAGATGCAGAAGATTATTGTTGAAGATACTTCAAACCATTTGCAGTTATTTGTTTAAATTTGATAGTAGAAATATTCCCTCATTCATTGAATGAGAGGCAAGTTGTAACTTTGAAATAGGACATGAGATTTAATATTGTAGTAAAATAAGGAAACATCTTGTAACTTTGCAGAATATCGATAGAGTTGTAAAAAAATCAGATATGCTTCTATTTTCTATTTTAGGAAAGAAAAAAAGGTTGCTTGACTTGCATGCAAAAGTTTTTTTATATTTTGAAATATGGAAAAATCAGCTTTTAAATTAATTTTTATCTTCATTCTACTTGTAGAAAATTATGAGTAGATCTTTATTGTTAATATTTTAATGAATGTATGCATGTTGTTTTAAAGGCGTATAATGTAGTTTAAATTTCCTATTGTGTGATTTAAGTTTTTGGATCCTAGAAAATATAAATTACAAGAATGAATTTTCACAATTAATATTAGGAATAAAATCTAAAGCATTCCTCTCTTCTAATTCCTTAACTTAAGATTATTAAACTTTAGAATGATAAGATGCTATTGAAAAATTTATTGATACCTATGGTTATTTTATTGTAGGAAATAAATCTATATCTATTTACTTGCTGTGATTTTATTTTACATTTATTACCTTAGATTTTAGCAGAATATCAATTTATGCCTTTGATATTTCACAGTTTAAAATAAAATCAGAATGTTAATATATATGCATTATTTACCTCTGTATTAGATAAATAAAAATAAATAAAACAATATATAAACTTCTTTCAGTATTTTTTTTTAACATTCGTAATAACCCACATATATATATATATATATATATAACTATATATATATATAAATAAATATATACATATATAACTATATATATATATATAAATAAATATATACATATATATATATATATATATATTATTTTTTAAAAAAAATTTAATTTAAAACAAAAAAAAAAACTTCATAGTAGTGGGTTTCAACCGAGCCGAGCACACTGTGCAATGCACAGTGGCCGGTGGCCAAGCGCACTATGCATGGCATAGTGGCCGGCGGGCCGAGCGCACTGTGTATTACACAGTGGCCGGCGAGCCGAGCTCACTGTGCAATGCACAGTGGCCGGCGGCCGTGCTCACTGTGTGGTGCACAGTGGCCAACGACCGAGCCCACTGTGCCTTGCACAGTGGAGTCTTTGGCGGTGCCGACCTTCACCCATTTCGCCCTCTCCTACGTTCGCCAAATCCGCCATGGCCGCCCTGCGTGGGTTTGGTGTTAAGCACCAAAAAAAAAAAAAAACTAAAAAAAAAGAGAAACCCTAGCTCGGTTAGAGCTAGGGTAGAGAGGGGGTAAATGAGTTTAAGTTAATTTTAAAAAAGGAGTTATAGAAGAAATTTTTATAGTGTATTATAAATTAGGTTTTCATTATAATTATTATTTAGTAGTGGAATATTTAATTAAAATTAGTTAGGGTTTCAATTTAGATAGGCGGGAAAATTTTTAATTCCATTTAACTATTTTTTATTTTAGAACTAACTAATTGTGGAGCCTTGGATTAAATAAAAAGGGAAAATTAATTCCTTGAGAATTAAATTTGAATTTTTGAAAGTTAATTATCCTCTTCAGACAATGTCTTGAGAAATTATTTGTCACGATAATTCCATTAAATTAAATAATGATTTAAAATGTCTTTAAGACAATATGGAATATTTGGAGATCAATTTTATTATATGCATCTACCATTGAAATGAGTTTATTCAAGTAAAATAAATTAAAACATTTAGTTTTCCGCAAATGAATTTTAATTAAGTTTCGATACTTAGTTAGTATCAGAGTTAGTTTGATTTTTGTTATGACCAACATGTTTAAACATGTCGTGAAAGCAAACTTTGTTAATTAACTAGTTGTTTAAAAAAAAAAAATTCATTCCGTTTTTGCCCTAAATTTTGAGCATGACATGAAATCAGTGACCATTTCATTTTCAGATTTTCTAATATTATTGAACTCATTTAGCATGAAACTCACATTAGTCTTGTCACCATACTACTCTTGAAAGTAATTTTTAAAATCTTCCCATGAACCTATGCTATTTACTGGAAGACCTCTGTACCAATCTCTTGCATCATCAACCAGGGATTGAACAAACAGTTTCATAATAACATCTTCATCTGCTATCTCGTAATCATTTATTAAATCCCCAAAAGATTTTAGATGTTCCTCAGCACTAATTGCATTGTTTCCAGCAAATTTATGGAGTCTATCTCTTAGCTCAGTGGGAACATGATTCGGATATCCTGGGATCCCATCAAAAAAAAATTGTCTGTATTGTTCCAGATTGATTGGCCTTCTTTGAAAAGGGGTAATAGCACTATTATTTTCCATGGTCATTTTAACTTTTGGGATTGGAGATTGAGGTGCTTGGGCATATTGTTTATTAACAGGTATTTGGCTTACTGAGGCAATATCAGCTTGTACCGCAGGTTGAGCATTAACCTGAGGAAAGAAAATGTGTTGGGGATTAGGCTTGCTAAGATCTTCTGATGGGAATGTAATAAGGGGAGCCTTTAAGTAATTAATCTTTCTTTTAACTTCCTGATTCGCTGCTTCTAACTTAGCTTTTTCCAGTTCCATTTGGAGATCTTCCTTTTCCTTCCTCATCCTTTCCATCTCTCTCTCATGTGCTAGAACCCTATGAGAAATCTCTTCTGCAGTTTTAGATTCTATTCCATCATCTACCCATTTCTTTTTTCCTTTATCTAAATTGGCTTTAGGAAGCTGGGAGTCACTAAATACTTCCCTAATTGGCTGGGCTACTAACTTACAAGCTTGTCTAGTTTTAGGGATTAGGATTTCCCTAATCACAGGGCCTTCCTCATCACCTTTTTCTTTTTCCTTAGCAAGCATTTCAAGATCAGCTATCTGTCTAAGAAGCCTATCTCTTTCCATTAATTTGGCTTTAACTTCCTTTTCCTTATTTGCCTCCTCTTGGGCTCTTAGGGGGATTAAATGATGGACTCTTTTATTTAAATCTTCAATCTCTTGAGACACTTTATCCTCATTAGGGAAGTTTTCTTCAGATTCTGATGCATTAACTTGATCCATGTTAATTAGAATAATGTTCCCATCAATTGTCCTAGGAACAGAGTGCCTAATTGCATTTGAACTGGTTTTATCTTTTGCAGAAACACTAGCATGAGATGGATCTTGATTTAAAATAGGTGCATCATCAATATTTCCAAACAATCCTGAATGAAAACCTAAGATATCATGAAGATGAATTAGACTTTACATAAACAGGTCGGTCAAGCATCTTACCAGTAGTATTGTTTTTCTGCACCCAAGCAGCATTTGATGGTTCATGCAACACGGATCTCTTCTGGCCTCTTCGTGACTGTTCCGGCAAACCTTCTTGCAAAGTTTCACGAGGATGTTTCTTCATGAATGATCTTGTGTATTTTGCTCCTTGCATCTTGCTTGTCTTCTTTTCAAAAAGATTTGTATCTCACAAGGACTAGTTCAAAAGTAACAAAGTCGCCACCCACAAAACTATGGGAAAAATGAAAACAAGCAGTCTTATCCGCAAACACACAACAATTTTCTTTACAGGCCTCAACACAGATCTATGCTTATATCTCTATTGTAACTCTCCCCAACAGAGTCGCCATTTTTGTTGTCTTCAAAATTTGATTCCCTTTAACATCCTTAAGATAATATGATTTAAGCTTGGTGCAGAAGAGATATCAAAGATAAGGAAATTCTCAAGACAACATATGACAAGGTTTGATTAGACCTTATACACTTCGGGCTTACTCAGTGCCCAGGTGAGTATACCTTCATGAATTAAATTCATACTTTCAAACATAAACCCATAGCAAACCAATCCAAGAAACCAGTGGATCTATTCACCTTGAAATCAACTGAAAACAAAGAATGGAAATTGTACTTAAATTCAGCATTTCGATCAACAAAGCATGCAATAAACAACTTCAATTAATACCAGTGCCTTATCCAAGGTCACAGAGTCATCTAAACTCAAATAAAACCCCTCAAACAAGACATCTTTATGCTTCCCGTCGGCTTGGCTTCTATTAATCCTTGTATATGCCTGACACCTACATGAATTCAAGCATTCCAAACTAAGCTATGGTCATCAAAATTCAGAGTTCCTCCCAAAGAATTTACTGGTATGAGTGATCCCCACCTCTTTAATTTCCCTCGTAAAGAGAAAAGCTAATGAACACTTATACTAAAATTGCTTTGTAATTCCATTCAAACAGAACAACCCTGGATTATTCAGAATGAAAACAGTAAACAAATTTGTGAACAAACTTGAAGACAACACAAAGCTTTACTCAAAACCGATGGTCTGTATATTGATATTTAGTTCAAAGAATATTACAAGAAATTTTGATTCTCCATTAGACTTAGAAAAGCTCAGATAAATTTCTGCAGCGTTTTCTTACAATTTTTGCGATCCCTTTTCCTCTAGTCCTGGTATCCATTTATAACAACATGGATGCACAAAGCTTCGGACTTCTCGAGGAGAGTTTGTTACAATAATTTCTTTCAAAAATAAAGAGGTTACAAGCTTTTCGCAAAAACAGTTACAAGCTCTTTTCGGCTTCTGCGGTTTCTTCAACAAGCTGTTCAGTTGCAACCTCTTCTACCTTTTCAAGGGCGCTCTCCAACTGTCCTAGGTCATGGGTGGCATATTTAATTGTCTACTCACCATACACCTCTTCTATCGGCCATGAGAAATTAATCACTTTATCTTTAGACTTAGTCAACCTTTTCCAAGAATTTCTCATTTTGTTGACTTCTGAATTGAGAAAAGCATAATGTGACTTAATTTTCTCTATCTCTTGTATTGTCACAACAAAGAAAGAAGCATCATCAAGATCAATAATTCCTTTAACTCTTGCTAACAATTTAGCTTCTATTTCTTTAAGCCACATTTGTTTGTCTTTTAACTGATCCGGGCTAGCAAAAACTCCTAGGAGCAACTCAAAAACTTGGTCAGTGTATTCCTTTTTGCACAAATTAACTTTCCTATCCACATTATCCACCTCTGCTGCTAATTGCATTAGGATTTTAGCGACATCAGAAGCAGATTTGATGATGGGATTGGCCCTTGCTTCATCGCAGGATACACACATAAACTCTAAATCTTGCTCCCTAGGCCTCCATCTGTCAAAAATGGGCGTCAAAATGGCCTTGTCTCTCCTAAGCTCATTCCATATTTCCATAATTTTACCTACATTGTTGTAAAACAATGAGGCATTTATTGTATCTGCAAAACTGGAAATTGTAGCCCTTACTTTCTCATCATATTTCTTTGCATATAAGGCTTGAGCCTGTTTCAAATTTTCTATATCTTGGGGAGTAATTTCAATCATCTGAGAGCTAGAGGGTGCTAGAGATGGTGGAAACTCAATGATAGGGCTGGTAGGTGGAGGCCTTGCAGGAGAAGAGGAGATCATCAGTGTTGAAGACTCACCTTGATGGTATTGTCCAGTCAACTGGCTCTGCAGCTTGGCAATGATGCTATCCTTACCTCTTACCTCCTCCTTGGCATTGTTATAGGCCTTTAAAACTATTTCCAACTTGATTTGGAGGGCCTCTTTCTCTTTGGCTTCCTTCTCTGATACTGCAACACTGAATTTTGCAGTTTCTAACATAGTGCTAGCAGCCTCCACTACCCCTGTACTCTGCACTCTCTTCACCATCATTCCACCAAGGTAACTTGACCTTGGGGTGTCTTTGCTTTTCTTACTCTCATTCCTCTTCAGAGACCACATGACAAGTGCAGTGTTGTCCTTATTGAAGGTAACCCCCTCCATAGGTTTATTCTTTTTTCTTACTGCATCTAATACCAAGGCATTTGCAATATCCCATTCGGGTAATATAAGCACTCCAGCTTGTGCTACCATATCTCTTCCCTGCTTAGGGGTGATGGTTTTGAATTCTTCCATCATCTCTTGCTTTATTTCCTCTTCTACCAGGGCTGGATCTTTATTGGGCTGCTCAGCCTTTCTTATTTCACATCTAGCATTATATCTATCTATGTGTTGTTTCCATATAAACTGCATAAATGCTTCTGATGTGAGAAAATTGTCATCAGCCAGAAAGGCACTACTTGCCTTCTTTATTTCAGGATCCCACTCCTGGCCTTTAAGTTCAGTGGAGGTGATATCCATTTCAGCAGTAATGGGTTCTTCCGGCATCCCTTCCTCCACTTCATCATAGGTGTATGCAATTTCCCCTAGACTACCCAATTGTAGGAGTTGCTCAGCTGCTGCTTGCTCATTTTCTATATGGATAGGGGATTGGCATGGGGAATACAAAGGTGTGTCTGATTGTATTTCTTTCCCCACCTTTTGCTTCTTTGGGCTCTCTTGAATGTTGATGACATCTTGTATCTTCCTCTTTCCTTTGGAGGTAGAGGGCTCCCCTGTTGTAGGCACCAACACACTATAACCTGATTTCTTATGCAGTGTGTAATCACTAGGAGGGATTGGCTTGCTAGAAGTTGACCTACTAAGGATCATTCTGGCTTTCTCAAGGTTGCTTTTGATTACAACTTCCCTCTTCTCTTTCAATGTCTGCATCACATCTTCAAAGCAAACAATCAAAAACTTTGTTTTCTCTTCTAGTGGGAAAAAGCTAGACAATGGGTCATAGCTAGCATCAAACTGATGCACAAAATCCAGGGCTTTCTTGTAAGCCACCCACTTTTCTTTCCTTAGCTCCTACTCATCTAGATCAAATTCATTTCTGATGAGGTCTTCAGGAAACTGGAATTGATGAGGCCTACCTCTACATGCTACCTTCTTCCTAAACATACCGTTGAAGAATTCCTCTGGATCAGTACACCTAGACACTGCAGTGGACAAATGATAAGGTTTGAGGAAATCCTCAAAACAATTTCAGCCTCCCTTTGTTATTACAAATTGGTGGGCTATGGTAGCTGCAGGGAAAATAGTCCCTTTACCCCTGCCTATCAACTCTGCCTCTTGTAAGCCACCAATTTGCCTAAGGATCTCTATGATTCCCACTTTGAGAGGGACCTGATAAGGTAATAGAAATGGGGTGCCCCTAAAACCAAAAACTCTGAAAACTATGGAGACTGGATATAAGTAAATGTCACTGCAGTTATGAACAATTTTTATGTTCTCTGCGAATTCTTTTGGTCTCATGAATTCCAGAGGAACTTTGGGGATTCTTGGGTTCTTAGAGCAGAGGAGAGTCCTTATCTTTGATGCAAAGTATTTATCAAACTTCAAAAAACTGGCATCCTCTCTATCCCATGACAACACAGTACTCCATAGTTGTACTGGCATTTTTTCTCCTTCCTTCTCCTTAACCAGGTCTAGTCCACTGGCAAAATAATCACCACCTTTGAAGAGAAAAAGATGCATTAGGAGTGAGTACCATCCGAAAGGCCTATCCACCTTTCCATTCTTGATTCCTATCAACCCTCCATGGATAGCATCAGCAATAAAAGAGGCATAATCAAATGTGATTGCAAAAGAAGGATTCAAAATCTGGGCAATCATCAGTAGGTAATGATTTGGCATATTTGCTTTAGCATCTTCTCCCAAAACCTGACAAAGTGCCCAATACATTCCTTTAGCCCTCAGGGTGAACATACTTAATGAAAAGGGCTCTTGTGTGTTAGGTCCTACAACTGTTAACCCTCCTATTTTCACAAAAAATTCTTTGAGAGGCCCATTCTTGAGATGACTCCTCTATGCACCGTAAATTTGGGCTAATGATGTGAAATTTATAGGTTCTAGAAAGTTTGTGAACTCATTAAGCCCAAATGCTGTCCTAAACTCTTCAGCATTAATTTCAACAAGGGTTTTCCCATTTACATCCCGAATGCTTCTTGTGACTGGATCATAGTTTAACGCCATTTGGGTCAGCAAATATGTGTCGATGAATACCCCTGGGACTACTAATTTCCCAACATCTAGTTCCCAGATACTGTTTTGCGGGGCAGGAGAATTTCTCATTCCGAATCCAACTTTAAACAACCCCAACCCAGACAGTCCAACCTGTGGGTCTCTCAACCAATTACCCTTGTCATATAATCCTTCTCCTATCTTTAGATGGGGAGCCTTGGGCACTAACTCTTTTGCCTTTGATGCCTGATTAGTTGACAACGTCAACTATTCTAAAAAATCATCACACACACTCCTTTCTAAATAGTTAACTTTGCCAGAAAATTCTCTTTTAGGAGCCATTTTGAAAATGCAAGAAATGAATGCCACTCTTAAACAATTCTTTGACAAATCAATTATCTTATTCAAAACACTACACAAGAATTGCTACACAAAAATATGAGAGAACCTGTTCTTTGCTTGAAGGAATTTGCTCTGCAACTGAACCGACTTGCTCTGTATCTGAGGAAAATAACTCTGTGTCTGCTCTTCTGCAAAATCCTTTAAAAGATATCTTCACCCAGTTGTTAGGAAATCAAATATTTGTACTCAGGGCCTTAACTATAACATTGATTTCGCATGCTTCGGCCATCCCTTCGAAATTGAATTCATACGAGAATTCATATTTTTCGCTCCAACGAGTCACAACATTCTTGCAAGTGTTTCATTTTGCTCTTTTGCAACTTTGCAAAGCATAATTATCAGGCAGCTTAGTCCTACGAAATAACGCCAACCGTTCGATCAAAAGAAACTTGATCGAGCATTAGATTAACTGATGGCTTTGGCTTTGCTCTGTGTCTTGCTTTTTTATTGGCTACATGATACCATGTGGCGTCCAACCATTGGCCTTAAAATTTCCTTCGCATTCCACTTGATACTGGCCACGTGTCTTTCTTTTATACCACTGGTTCCACCTTGGCGGGCCCACACTTTCTTCTTAGACCACGTGTCATCATGACACGTGGATGGCTCTCGTTCACTCTCGCTATTTCACGGGGTAGAAAGAATGAGCACCTTACCCTTGCGAAATAGCATGGGCCGTTGGATCATCTCTTAAGCTGATCGGCATTTAATCCTCTGAAAAGGCTCTCAGGAGGGGTGGGCCTGCTGACTCATTGTGCACACCTAGCGCCCAGTCACTTTCAGAGCTGACTTGTCACTCTATTATATGCCAAAAGGGAACCACGGGGCCCCACTTTCTTCGTAACAGCTATATCCTCCAGGTCATCATCGTGACATGTGGACGGCTCTCATTCACTCTCGCTATTTCGCGGGGTATAAAGAATGAGCACCTTACCCTTGCGAAATAGCGTGGGCCGTTGGATCATCTCTTAAGCTGATCGGCATTTAATCCTTTGAAAAGGCTCTCAGGAGGGGTGGGCCCGCTGACTCATTGTGACCTGTGCCACGTGCCACCATTTTACTCGCTGCCAACAACCAGGTGGACCATCTATGTGGCATGCCATGTGGTTTTCGCAACTTCGCTGGTTTTAAACTATGCGCAACTTCGCCTAATGAAATAACGCGAGCCGTGGCATAAATTTTTCGATTAATTAACATAACCGCCTATGCAAGCAACAAGGGGGGACACTTCCTATGACCCCATGACCCATTACTTAAGTGAATAAAGTAATGGAAGATTAGAAACCAGAGGGTTTAAAATGAACACAAGAGGATCTAAAATCAAAAACCCTTAAACCCTTGAGGTCTAGAACAAAGCTGAATTAATTGGAACTACACCCTATTCAAAATTCAACAAACCGCAACCAAACATGGGAAAAGAAAAGCCCAATTCAAATCAGTGATAACACACTACCTCATGTAAATCCCTATAAAGGTGCACTAACACACATGGCCCCCATGCATAGCGGGTCCCCTCAGTCACCATCTACTCTATCACCTGGCCCTAACTAATGGCCAATCCATGTGAACGTCGATCAGGGCAAAGCAAACCCCCAATGATCCCAGATAATATTGCTAGTAGAGGCTCATAAAGTGCTGCTATATCCTCCCATGCCACAAAGCCATCCTCAATGTACATGTCATCAGCAAATATCCTCTGCATGGTTTCTATCCTCGGGTTTTGATCATATGTCACAAGCTCCCCCCTAATCGGGATATGAAGTATCCTCCACACGTCCTCCAAAGTCACTGTCATCTCTCCCATCACCAAGTGAAAGGAGCACGTCTCACTATGCCATTGCTTGACCAATGCTGTCAATAGTCCGCGATTTGTCTGAATCATGGGTAGGTACATCATGTCATATAATCCAGCTACATAGATACAATCTATCTCTACCTCACTCAACTACTCACATAGTTGTTGTGTCATAGGGTATCGCTCCTGCATCCATAAGATGGGAAGATCCTCCTACACATATCACCACATATCTGTTGTTTTTCTACAAACATTCTTAAGTTTCAACCTAGACTATCAATAGATAATTTTCAATCAAGTATCTTCGGGTCTCAACAAGTAATCGATTATGGCAAACCTAGACTACAACAGGCATTTATCACAATGACCTAGTCTCAACGGGGCTACTAGAATTCACCAAAACAACCAATCGATCAATTCTCACAGGCATCAAGAGATATTTTATTTAACATTGGGGCATTTTACCACAATCGCGCTACTCTACTAACAATCGTGCTATTACAATGACACAAAAGCGCTAAAACAACAAAAGCGCTAAAACAACAAAAGCGCTACAACTATACCATAGTGCTATTTATCACAAGAGCGCTACAACACCTACCCAACATCGCTAAATTACAAAAGCACCATAACTAGGACCCAACAACACTAAACCGAAAACAGTGCTACAACAACCATGCAATAGCACCATTGCTACACAAAAGTGCTATTGTCTTACTTGGACTTTGACGCTTGAAAAAACATGACAAAAATGCATAAAAGGCAAAATTCAAGATTTGCGTACCGCTGGTCTGTAGCCCTTTGGCCACTAGTATCGATGAATCTGCTCTAGTCGTTGATCTGCTATAAGCACGACCATGATGATTGCTACTCACTCCTTCGCGAAAGGTCACTATTAGAGCTCCAAACTGCCAAGGAGATAGGTGCAAATGAGATCATTTTACCCCTTCCCCTCCATATATCCCCCCATCCCTAACCCTAATTCATCGGCTCATCGTCGTGGTCCCTATGATCTTCAAAAGACTCTCATTTCTCTATCTTAACTCCATTTTCTCTCATTCTTTCACCATTATTTATAATTTCTTCTACTCTACCTCCCCTCAACTTCTTTCTCTTTTTTGAGAGATCACCCGATTTTTCAAAACAAATTGGCCCATCTCTCGAGGAGGCATACCACCCACTAAATTAATATTTATGGGGCATATTTCTCATACCTATTTTTCTTTCTTTGAAATGACGCGATAAACCACACCGTCTCAAAGAGGGGCAAATGTAGTCACATAAATATGTCCACTTAATTAAATGAATATTTAGTAGTTATTTGATTATTTAACCATCAATCAATAGTTAATTAAATCAATATTTAATTAATTCATTCTCAACCTCTTCTTCTATTAACTAAATAAATTATTCAATTTATTTAAATTAATTCATTAAACGGCACTCTAACAATTAATTAAATGAATAAAGCATATTTGTTTAATTAACTCCCTTTCCTCATTTAAATAAATAAATAAATATTTATTTAAATCTCTAAACTCGCCCCCCCCCCACTTGCATTCTCCTACAAATGCAAGTTGCACAATTTTAGTTGAAATAAAAAAAAATTATTTTAATTAAAATCCTATTTTCTCTCACCCACCAAACCCACTCGCATCCTAAACCCGTTATAGATTCTTCTAAACCATTCCTAATTAGCCTAATCACCCTCCCTAATTATTTTCACATTCCTAAGGAAAGAAAAGTCACTTCTCAAATCCTCCAAAGTCTTTAAAAAGTATTAAAGGCTTTATAACTTCAACAGGTTAACCCCTAAAGTCTTCCAAACCATTAATGGTTCTTACATAACCATTTATGGCTCTTACATAACCATTAATGGTTAACTCAACTCACCCACATGGTTAGAGACTTTCCCTCTAACTCAACCCTCATTTAACTCATGGGTCTCTTCAAGCATTCATTGCTTTGACCATGGTTATCCCCACTAACTCTTGCACAAGAGTTTGTCCATTGGTTAAAGGCATTATTCATTGGATAAAGGCTTTATTCACTAACTCAAGCCTAAATCTTACCTCCTAGGGTAGCCTTCAAGTCATCTCAAAGAATTTAATGTTTCCTCCCTCTCCTCTCAAGCCATCTCATGATGACACTTGTCATTGTGGGATTGGGTTGAAATCCTCACCCTTGCTAAGATTACTCAATCTCCACCATCCATTTCTCTATTTTTCATATAAATAGAGCCCATTCCTTCTTCAAAAGGATCCATAAATCTTGTATGCATCAAACTTATAGTTATTTTGAGAGAGCATTTTAGAAGCATTTGTTTTGTTATTTTGGCTAAAATCAACATAGAATAATTAAGGTGCTTTCTCATATTAGCTTGTATAATCTTGAATCTCCATAAGACATCCATGGATAGTGCAAAAATATGAGGGCTACACTCATGTGGAACTTGGAGAGGAGAGGAACAAGGGAGGAGCAACTATGAGCATGTTGGAGAGCATCTTGGGGGTTTTTATTTCCTTCCTTCATTTTTGTATGCTTTTCATTGTTTGACTTATATCTCTCTTGATATGCCTATTTTGGATAATAGGTTCATTTATCTTTCATTTTTGTCACTAACATATTAATGTTTGAACTTATGTTCTCGTGTCCTTTTTAGCGTGCATCGGATACCGACAAGAAAACTTATGCAGAAGCTACAAGAAATTGTCCCACAAACCGGTATGCTCAACCAATGAACTGGAGGCCACTCTCAATGCACCAAAATGTAGATCCTAGGAGCAAAGTAAGGGTTGATCATGGAGGGTTCACTAAAGTCAACAACATGAAAAGAAGCTACCCCGAAAGATAAAGGTTTGCAAACCCAAAGCAACAAAACTGGTATGTACCAAACTTTCATGGTTATTGTTACCAGTGTAACAAGTTTGGTCATAGGATAGCCGATTGTAGATTGATGAATAAGCCTACTGTGAGTTATAAAACTAGAAATTCCTTTGCTGCACTCTGGGAGATGAATGTCATCTTCTATGAATGCAATGGTTTGGGTCATAGGAGTTATGAGTGTAGGAGAAGTCAACCGGTTTCCTACAATAAGTTTTCAAACTCATATTTTAATATGAATGTGAAGTGTTATAACTGTCATGAGTTTAAACATATTGCAAAGAAGTGCAAGAATGGGAAAATCAAGTGGAAGAAGACAACTCCTAATCAAAAACTAGAAGTTGAACTAGTGCAAAAAGAAAATATAAGAAAGAAGAAGGAAAATCAACCGGTTTGGATTGAGAAAGATAGGATCAAAGTAGAGTCAAGCTTGATTGTGCAGACTACCCTTCATGCAGAAAGAGGGAATCTATGGGTAGTAGATAGTGACTATTCCAATCACATGACCAGAGACAAAAATAAATCCATCAAGTTTGAAGATTGGAATGGTGGCTCTATGAGGTTTGGAGACAACATATCAATTAAGATAAAGGGAAAAGGTACTCTGAACATTGATGGAAAATTGAAAGCACATGATGTATATTATGTGGAAGGGCTAAAACACAATTTTCTAAGTGTGAGCCATATGTGTGACAAAGGTTATGTATTCACCTTTGACTCTACCAGTTGTCAGATAAAAAGGGAGAGTACCGGTTAGGTTGTAGCAGAAGGTAAGAGGATGGATGAGAATGTATACAATCTGAAAGAATATTTTTAATCCCAATGCATGTTGGGACAAGTGGATGAGAGTTGGTTGTGACAAAGAAGACTAGGCCACATAAATTTTGACAACCTAGTCAAAATAAGCAAGAAGGGTTTTGTAAGACACATACCAGAGATCACCAAACCGGTAAGCATATTCTGTGATGAATGTGTAAAAGGAAAGAAAACTAAGGTGACCTTTTAGACTAAATAATATAATACTTCAAAGCCACTTGAAATTGTGCACACTGATCTATGTGGTCCAACTAGGACAAGAGCTCTTGTCGGTGAAATATACTTCATGCTCCTCATTGATGATTTTTCAAGAATGACATGGGTTACTTTCCTACATGACAAATCTCAAGCCTTTGAAAGATTCAAGATATTTCGAAAGATGGTTGAGAGGGAAAGTGGATGCAAGCTGAAATGTCTAAGATTAGACTGAGGTGGAGAGTTCACATCAAATGAGTTTGAAGATTACTATGAGAGACATGGAATAAGAATACAATATTCAGCTCCAAGAACATCACAACAAAATGGTGTTGTAGAAAGGAAAAACAAAACAGTCAAGGAGATGGTAAGAACTATGCTAAATGAGGCAAACATACCAAATATATATTGGAAGGAAGCAGTTCACACTATTGTATATGTAGTGTCCACCCTTGATTTGACCTATTTTGACTAGAGTTGACTTTTATATTATTCTTGATGGACTTATCTAGACTATATTTGATATTTGGATGACGATTACTCATGTTCTTCAGTTATTATTCATGTTAGACACTATTGAACATATGCTATTTGATGATCAAGATGGATGTTGATAATATCATTATTGATCATATGATTTGATGATATATGTACTCGATGGATTTCATACACTCACTATGTGATGGATTATTGATAGATTAGATTTATCATGGTTTTGATGATTATTATGATTACACTAACCCTATTTCATGATTACATTTTGATGAGATGTTTATGAGATGTGTTTGACTATTGTTTGAGTGTCTTTGTGATAGAGACGATTCCACATCACTCATTGCAAGCGGGATGTGTTGTCATGATTCTCTATCACTTTCTTGTTCTATATATGCATACGTATATGTTGTATTGTCATTTTGTGGTTGCAAGACTTTGCAGGTACCAGACATCGACTCCACTTGGCTTCACAGGTCTGAGCATGTCTTTAGTTCCAATGGATTATGTGGTTCAAAGATGGCATGAGTTCCCTTCACATACTCTAGGTCTAAGTTATTCACCGTGAGTCATTAGCGTCTTGGCATAATTCACCATGTCAGTTAGTAAGCTTGGTCTTCTTGGTGTTGCGAGTTTGGTTAATGTCAGTTGATTTACTTGATTATGTTAGAGTAATTATGTGGCTCTCAATGTGTGGTTTTATATTTAGTAATGTTTATTTTAATTTATTAGTTTTGAATATTTAATTATTTGATATTTATATTTATTTGATAATTAACGTTTATTAATTTTATGATTATTCAATATTTGGTAAGCCTTATTGTTGTTTAATATTTATTTTATATTTGTGATTTAATCTTTAAAGGTATTTAATTGTTTAATTATTTATTTGATTTTCTATGGTTTAGTATTTATTTGATATCTAATATCTATTTGGTTCTTTAATTTATTTTATTAGCCGTTGGTTTATTTAATTTTAATCCCCATTTGGATTATTTATTTATAGCTTATGTTTATTTAATAGTTTGACTTTTATTTCCTAAGTGGGGTGTATGAACACATTTAATTAAAATAATAATAAAGCATTCTCACTTTGCTGGATAAATATATTTTATATTTACTATACCTACCCTTTACTCTCATTGGCTAAATTCAAAATGGTTGAATAAATTATAATATATGGTGGGTTGGTTAAATATACTCTAAAATGGAATATTTTGATTGGCTGAGATTGAGGCTAGGTTTTTTTTATTATTTTTGTTTTTTATTTTCATTCCCGTGATGGTTTTCGGGTTGGGACTATTCTCTAGAATTTTTTTCCTGCAAACATTTTTCCCTTGGCTCTAGATTTTTACTCTTGGTTGGATTTTAGCTTGGGATTGTGGGAGCTCTTCTTTAGCTTCACTCCATCACTTCAGGTTGTAGGTTGGAGTCCTTTTACTTTTGCATTTTGATTTTAATGGGTTTTATGTATGCTTCATGTCTATACATTTTTTTTCGGGAGATGGGTTGAAATATTATGTTATTCTATAGTTTTAATATTGTTTTGAGATTAATAGTTGGGGAAGGAAACTTTATATTATTTGAGATTTTGTATGGTTGCTGGGAATAATATTTCTGATTGTCTGGGAATGTCGTTTCACGTCTCTATAAAATTTCTGTATAAGCTTGGGTTGTTGAATCATTTGTTTTGTATGGGAGTTTGAATGGATTTTCCCCCTTTGTGAGTCTTTTATTCTGAAGGTGTTTTGGAATTAGTTTCATTAGTTTTTCTATAAGTTTGAAGTGGTTTTGTATGTGTATTGTCGTACAGAAAAATTTAGTTGGATCTTGGTTTACAGTTAGAATTGATTTACCTTGTTTATACCTTAATATTCCTTGTTTTTGGGCATCACTATTCATGTATTTTTTGAGCCCTTTGGCTTAAGTTTGGATTTTATATTTTACCAACAAGATTTATGAGTTTCTCTGTGTGATTTGTGTAAATGCGTTGTTTAAACGTGTAAATGTGTCATTCTGTTTTGTGTTTGCGCTATTCTACATAGCAAAAGCGTTGTCTCAATAGATGTAAGCACACATCTGGGAATGCATGCGCTATCCTAGAAGATGTATGCATGAATCTTGAAATGTTTTCTCTGTCCCAGAAGATGTAAGTGTGAATTTGGAAATGTTTGCATTGTCCTATGAAATGAAAGCATCGTTATATTTGACACAAGAGCTATTCTATGGGATAAAAGCACTAAACTGTTTGTATTATGCATTTTCTCAGTTTTGATCATTTTTGAAGCATTTTCCTGAGTTGATTTTTGTACCATAGGCTTTATTGAGGTCTGCTGATATTTTCCAATTTTGGGTTTGATCAGTTTTGATGTATTTTGATGGTTTAATGTATATTTACCTCTCCATGTGTTTGTGGATATTTTAGACTCTCTCCATGTTGATGAGCCTTGGTTAATGAGTATGTTATATTTTTGTTTTGGACCAGCAAGTGAGTTGGCCTTGTTGTGATGTTATCTCCTTATCTATTGGCAGATTTGATGGCTTGATATGCTTGTATTTATTGGTGGAGAGGCTCATTTTGTTATATTTGATGTTGTTGTAGTCTTGCATATGTTGTGAGAGTATGTGTGGAATTTATTGGCTACATATAAGTGTTATTTTCATGTTTTATTTGGGTTAGAGCCTCTTGTGTTTTATTGTTGGGGCATGTTAGGGGGAGTGGGCTTCCTTGTGATGACCAAGGTCACGAGAGACAGGCTTGCATGAGGTTCTTTATAAGGATGCATGAAGTCTAGACCACCAGGGCACATTGGAGTTTATCATGATTTGTAAATAAGTGATAACCTAATAATTGATGGGTTGGGTAGCTAGATTAATTAATAAGATGATAAATTAATGAGCCTCATGACCTAGTCCTAGGGAGGATGCTTTAGGATAAGCATGAGAAGGTTGTGAAGGTGGTAAGCTAATCTCCCTTAGTCTCTCATAGGTTGAGATGACTCCACATATCCATCAGGCTAGTGCCTTATGTTATTATGTTTTAAGGATGGCATGTGATGACACTCCACTCCTACATGTGTTCCCCTTTATGATTTATGATTATGCCTTATTAAATGCATTTATGTCTTGATGAGTTATATGCCTCTGGGAGTTCATTATTATTGTATTGTGTGAGTTATTGCATGAGAGTCCTTGTGTGGTTAGTCTCTTTGGTTAGGGTGCCATCTTAGGTTTAGAGTGTGTGTTGGGACCTTGTGTCATCTCCTAGCATGGGGGGTGGTTCCTTTGGTTCCACATGGTCAAGAGGTTGGTGCTTTTTAGCCATTGGGATGTTCTCTTGGATTCTTCTTCATGATGGACTATGGATGTACCTTGTAGGAGATCTATGTAATGAATAAGATGGAATGTATGTAATGTAATATTCTTGTAGTAGAAAGAGCTACGTTCATGATGTATTTAATGTACTTGTATTTATAAGATGAATTGTAGTTGGAATTAGAATTAAGTCATATTTGTAATGAAACATTAGGGATGAAATTGTACTATTGTAGAGATGTGATCTTATGAATCATGGAAGTAAAGTGGATTATGGTTGGAATAGAAATGGATTTGCATTGTAGTTCAGCTGTAATATTCCATGGAATTCTTAGGAAGCAAGTTAGATGTAAATTAATCTTGAAAGATAAATATTCATAGAATAAGAAATGAGTATGTAAGATGTTAACTAGATCTAGTGAAGATGAATGATTTATATAGATGCAATCGTAGAAAGGAAATTATGCATATCATGAGGGATAAATAATGTCATAGGTTGCGTATCTCATGGTTAGGGAATTAAAATATGATGCATTAAATCAAGATGGAATATGTCTATCATGTGTGTAGGATGTTATTATGGTATTGAATTAGGTAATGATGTTGAACTACCCTAGGGAAAGGTTAGTGATGCTATGTTATTTCTGCTTGCATTATTTGATGAAATGAGAAATGATGTATGCTCATATTGGTTAAATGATTAATGAATGTAATTAGATGGAGATGTTATGTGTTGCATTAGTTGTTATTAGATGTTAATTTAAAAAAAAATTATCTCCATTTGCATGTTAGATGTTTAGTTTCTTTAGGGTATTTTGGTGGGCATTATAGTATACACTTTGAACCAAGTTCAGTTGAGAATAAGCAACAATATGACATCTTATGAATTGTGGTATGACCGAAAACCAACAATTAAGTACTTTAAAGTGTTTGGAAGTAAATTCTTTATCAAGAGAGATGTGGATGACTTAGGTAGATTTGATTCTAGGAGTGATGAAGGTATCTATTTGGGTTATTTAACTCATAGAAAAGTCTACAAATGCTACAACAAAAGACTAAGAAGAGTCATTTAGAGTGTGCATGTAAGAGTTGATGAGGATATGCATAAAGGAAGACAAACACAAGTGAACCAGTATGATGATTCCGGTGATGAAGGTGAAGAATCTCAGTCAGACAATGAACTGGAAGAAGTATCCAATAAGGTCCCTAACCGATATGTGTAGAAAAACCACCTGGAAGAGTAGATTTTAGGTAATAAGAATGATGGTGTGCAGACTAGAAGAAGACTTGCTCAGAATGATGAACAAGTCAATTTCTACCTCATGACTGAAATGAAACCCAAAACATTCATAGAATCTTGCAAAAGTGAGAAATGGATGGCTGCCATGGAAGAAGAGCTACAACAGATTGAAAAGAACAAAACTTGGGAGTGAGTCCCTAGACCGGCAGACAAGAATATCATTGGCACCAAATGGGTCTACCAAAACAAGATGAATGAAGAAAGCAAGATTGTTAAGCATAAAGATACACTTGTGTGCAAGGGTTTCTCTCAAGTATAGGGCATTGATTTTGAAGAAACATTTGCACTGGTAGCTAGACTAGAAGCCATAAGGATGTTTATATCTTTCTCCGCCTCTAAAGGATATAAAGTGTATCAAATGGATGTAAAATCTACCTTCCTAAATGGAAACTTGGAAGAAGAAGTGTACATGGAGAAACCAGAAGGGTTTCTATTACATGATGATAAAACCTTTGTGTGTCGGTTAAAGAAGGCCTTGTATGGTTAGAAGTAGGCTCCTAGAGCATGGTATTCAAGGTTAGATAAGTACCAGAAGGAGCAAGGATTCAAAATGGGGAGTGCTAACAACAACCTATACATCAAAGCAGATGGAAATCATATGATCATTATGGTGGTGTATGTGGATGACATCAATTTTGGAGGAAACAAGGATACTCTTTGTAGAGATTTTGCCAATCAGATGCAGTCAGAATTTGAGATGTCAATGCTTGGGGAGTTGACATATTTTCTTGGTTTGCAGATTTCACAATGAGACAAGGGAATATTTGTCTCTCAAACCAAGTATGCTAGAGACATGTTGAAGCAGTTTCAAATGGAGGACTGCAAACCGGTGAGTACCCCCATGGTGATCGGATGCAAGTTGAGAAAGGATGATGAATTACTGGTGGTGGATTAGACATTGTATAGATCCATGATTGGAAATTTTTTATATCTTATTGATTCTAGACTAGATATAGTGCAGACAGTATGCATGGTGGCTAGATTTAAAGTTGCACCCAAACAGTTGCATGTGAATGCAGTCAGGAGGATATTCCAATATCTACAAGGGACACTTGATTATGGATTATGGTTTCACAAGCAAGGGGATTTTACCTTACATGCCTACACTAATGTTGATTGGGCAGGTTGCATTGATGACCGGAAGAGCACAAGTGATGGTGCATTCTTCCTAGGTAATCGGTTGGTCTCATGGCACAACAAGAAGCACAATTTAGTTTCTCTATCTACTACTAGTTTCTCTATCTACTACCAAGGTAGAATATATTGTTGCTGCCACATGTTGTTCTCAGGTACTATGGATGAAGCAAACCCTCAAGGATATTCAGGTAGAGATGTCTGACCCCATTTCCATCCAGTGTGACAATTCAAGTGTCATCAACATATCAAAGAACCCGATTATGCACTCCAGGACAAAACACATTGCCATCAAGTATCACTTTCTCAAGGAAAAGGTTGAATGGTAGGAAGTTATGATGGAATATGTTCCTACCAGTGAACAAGTGGTAGAAATATTCATCAAACCATTATTGGTAAGCACTTTTGAGTATTTGAGATACAAGTCAGGAGTTGTGTCACTTGCCTTATGCACTTGAAGTTATAAGGAAATATCGAGTTTAGGGGGAGTTCATAGTTATATATGTATTCTAGGAACCACATGCTAGCCACAGGGGGAGTTCAAGTTTTCATGTAGTTGTACTGGTTCTAATCACAAAGAGGATTTTTAACATACATTGTCTAACCAGTAGAGAATGAACCAAAGGATGCATGAAGGACTACCTGACCCTTTGTAATTGTTGTCAAAGGGGGAGAAATCTATTGGTGTGGAGACTTGTAGGTGTGTTGAGATTAATTCCAAAGGGTGAGATTTTTGGCATTATGTTGTCATTAATGTCAACTAGGATGGAATGATCACTGATAAGTAAGGACTCTTGATTGGTGTGCAGGACAGGTGTGTAGAGATGAGTGTTGAGCTGTCATATTGATGTCAACCAATATGAAGGAAGCAGGATGCAAGTTGAAAAACAAGGTGTGTTGCTGGTACACATGGAATGCATCACCTACCAATAAACAAGTTCATCGGTAAGCAAACAAAGGGTAACAGGGATGTGATCACCGGTATATGAAGAGAAGTGTAATGCAACTAATAAATGGACTTAGTGGATGGACCAGTGTGTTTCATAGCATGTCAACTTGATCCATTGACAGAGAAGAGGTTGGCAGGTATGAAGGTCCACTGGTGAGGCTAGGTTATACTAGTAAGGTGAGTTGAACCGGTAATGTGTCTTGGTCAGTGAATGATGCAAAACTGACTTATCAGTCTGAGAAGAGGTGGATGTCGACAAGGATGACATGTGGTGAGCATGTAGAAGTTGGTGAAGTTCTCATAGACATGGTAGAAGATTAGTAGGTCGGTATTAATGGATAACTTGCAAATCACAAGTTGATGGTAGGATGTTGCAGCTCGAGGAAGACATAGAGGCAAGATGATTAATCTAATCTTGTAGGACAAACCGATCCTTGTACTCATTGGTCAAAGGAAACAACTGAAGCATTAATGGCAATGTACCGAGAAAGGCCAAAAAACTAGTTACAAACATTTAAAAATAGAAAAAACATATTGGAAGGTGAGGATATGGCGGTGTTGATTGATGTGATGTAGATCATCATTCCAGAAAAGCAGATCTGATCAGATTTGATGTTGATTGAGTTGGTGAAGGAAAACCCTAGTGCACCACCATTTGAATATTGGTTTTGGTGAGAATCCTCATATATAAATATGTGAACTCAAGACTAAAGATGATTGATGCTGGATGCGAGTTGTGAGAGAAAAGAGAGCTTGATAAAGAAGAGAAACAATCTTTTTAAGAGTTCCTTCACAAAGAGACAGAGTGGAGTGTTAGCAGATAGAATCAGTAAGAAGTCTTTACCGACAATGACAGAGAAACTGACGAACTGTTATAGTCTTAACAATCAAGTGTATCGGTAGGGATTGAATAGTTAGGAAGGAATCTAGGAGTGATATTGTGTAGGGTGAAGATTAGAAGAAGAGAAGAAAGGCAAAGAGTAATTGGCAATGTGACCAAAGAGAGAAACTTGATAACCGGTAGTGGAAGAACCAATGAAACAAAGGAGGTTGGTGACCGAAAGACATAAGTTGATCAGGTGTTGCAAAACTCATTTGCAACAAGGTGCTATCATTGTGTTAAGTTGTATTTCAGCATATTACACTAAGTTGGTGCTTGGTACAGGGGTTGGTTCTCCTTGGGTTGGTGCCCCAAATCATTGTAATCCATTGTTTTATTGTGAGGTTGGATTGGAGCAATAGACTTCAACAACATTTCTCATTGAAGTTTTTCCCACATTGGGTTTTCCTCATACCTCTAGTGTTATGTGAATGTATGCCTCTGTGTGTTTGCATTTGACTACTTCAATTTTCTCACTGGTATATCCTTTTTAGTGATTAGGTTGTTAATTGATACTCTAAGCTTGGTTTAAAAGGTTAATTTTTAGGAACCACTGATTCACCCCCCCTCTCAATGGTACATTGTGTTCATCATGCTAGAGAGTTGTTAAAGAAATATGGTATGGAAAATTCTAAACCAATTGGTACTCCTATGGTTACAAGTGAGAAATTAACAAAGAAAGATATAACAGCTTCGGTAAATCCTACATGGTACAAATCTATGATTGGAGGTTTGTTATATTTGACTTAGACTAGACCAAATATAGTGAATGCAGTTTGCATTTTATCAAGATATTAGAGTGATCCTAGAGAGAATCATGAGAGTGCATTGATAAGGATTTTCATATATTTGCAAGGAACAACTGAGTATAGTTTATGGTATCCTAAAAATGATGAATTTACACTATGTGCATATATAGATGTAGATTGGGCTGGAGATGTTGATGACTAGAAGAGCACATTTGGTAGAGCTTTCTTTCTTGGAAAGAAAGTTGTTTCATGGATCAGCAAGAAACAATCATGTACTTCTTTATCTACTGTTGAAGATGAGTATGTTATTGCTGCTACTAATTGTACACAATTTTTATGGATGAAACAAATGTTGAAGGATATAAGGGTAGATTGTAAAGAACTGGTAGTTATTCACTATGATAACTCTACTACTATTGACATGTCAAAGAATTTGGTATTTCATTCTAAGACAAAATACATTTCAATCAAGTATAATTTTCTAAAGGAGAAGGTGGAAGCAAATGAAGTCGGTTTGGTTTATGTGAACACTAAAGAGCAGATTGCAGATATTTTCACTAAACCATTGCCTAAAGAATCATTTGAGTACTTCAAAGATAGATTGGGGGTTTCTGCCCCTTCAATAGAGACTTGAGTGACACGGATTGGCATTAGTCCGATATGCATTATCAGAGATATTATTCATCCTAGATTGATGTGTTGGTGCTACTACTCAGGGGAGGTAGTCAGTTGTTTGGTTCAGAGGTTCTTTTGATTTTTCTTTGATATTTATGTCAAATTTATAGCATTGATGTCAAAGGGGGAGATATAGATGCGAAAATAGAGCTTAACCGATATATCAAGGGGAGAGATCAGAGCTTAATAGAGATATCTTTAACAAGGGCATTTTGGTATATCAGTTAAGAACTTCATTGTTATATCATCTTGGGGATATTTTTGGTTGTCTTCCATTGGGGAGACTTTTTTGGAATTTCTTGGCACTTGGATGTTTTTCACATTTAGTGTTGCCATCAATGCCAAAGGGGGAGATTGTTGGAATTTTGGAGGAATTGATTATGTGTTGCATTGATGTTTGTCATTGATGTCAACACTAGCTATTTTGGTTGTCTATTGACTTTTGGTAGAGTGGTTGGACTTTGATGTTGATATGGAAATTCTTCTCTGGTATGCTCAGGTTTGTGGAATTGATCTAGATTGGTTATTCATGTATTCTTGATGTGTATCATATTCAGTTGGTTCTTGATTTGATGATCTAGATGCTATCTTTTATTCTAGTAAGCCTTTTGGTTACCAGTAAGGGTTTTACTGGTAGTGCATTGTTGAAGATCTTTTGATGAATTTGATAAGTGGTGTTGGTGTGGCTTCTAGAAGGTTATCAGGATGCTAATGGATGTCATGTTCATGTTCCAGTTGATCGGTGGTGTTGTATTTGGCTTATGGCAACCTATTTTAGGTTCGATTCTATTATGCTAGGTTATGGAACAATTTATGTAATGTGTTGGTGGATGCTCCTGATGTGTTATCAATTGGCTTTATTGATTGGTTTATATTGTTTCGATCTTAGGATGAATTGGTTTATCATTGGTTTGTGGGATTACGTAATGGATTTATTGTATTATCTTTTAGGTGGCCGACCTAATTGTTTAGGTCCTAGGTTTGTATATTTATGATGTAAGATCCCTTTTGTATATCATGGATGAGATTATGGTTATGTGATTATCCGTGTGCGAATAAAGTTGTAATCATATGTAGAGATTTTAGTTGATCATTGGTGATCGAATTGGGTTTGTGTAAGAGGTTTTTGACCTCCGGTATTGACCTTAACCGGAACTATACTCAGGCATAGGAGATGTTAATCCTATAGTTCATTCATCTTTTTGGATTGTAGTCTTGATTTCTTTTGTAGTCAGTAAGGCTCCTTTGTGATGAGCAGTACGCTCTAGGTAGTGTGCCTTCCTACATGTGCAGGCCCCTCTTATTGTATTCACATACTTACTGAAAAAGTATTATTTGACTGCGGGTAGTCTTCCCACCGTGCTTTCTCCCTTTATCGGGTTTTCCAAGTACAAATCTCAGTGTTATGTGTAATGGATGGATGGTAATTGTTCTATGATTTATGTTTGTGCTTAATTGTTATATCTGTTATTTCAGTATTTGCTTTATGCATTCCGATAGAAGGTTTTGTATGCTTAAAGTTTCATATTCTATTGACAACTGATTCACCCTCCCCCCTCTCATTTGCCTATTGGTTATCCTAATAGTTAAATCCAAAAAGGTATAAGTTGCATATAAATACAAATCCCTATCTCATTTCAAATCTTAGAAAATTAAAGTCCTATTATGAACATTCAATCAAGCATAAATGATCCAATTGAGTACAAATCTACAATCAAGGAGTTAAGAATTCAATTCTATATCTTTTTTTCAACAATCATAATCAATCACAATTTATATTCCTTCATGATGAAGACATACATTGACATCTTCCAAGCAAAATCTAGCCTGATTTGAGGTTCCAAGACATGGGTTTCATATCTAGGCTAATATTTGTCAATTCAATGATTTCCATTATTTTTTTATCCTATGTCATTTTGGTGACAAGCTCTCTTTCTCATTAGCCATTGTTATAGTGGAGGTGGGGACACCAACAATGGTTTTGACTTAGGCAAGACTCTATAAAACAAAACACTTTTCCCTAATTTTTGTGTGTACAAGTTCAAATCGAATAGTAAAGTGTTATAGGTGTGCAAAATAGATAGCAAAAAAATATTCTCTACTTTGAATAGGTGAAAAACCCTAGACTAGGGCACCCAACAAATGTGTCTAACACTTTTTGGCTAATTTTTGAAGAGACAAACCTACAGGACCCCTTAATTGAAAGAACATAATGAACCAATGAGAGGGGGGGTGAATCAATGGTAATCAAAATCTTTAACTTCTAAAAGATATAAGTTGTAATCAAAATAGTCATAAATCTATAATTAAATATATAAAACACATTATAACACACACACACACACACAAAGAAAACTCATAACACAAGATATACAAGGAAAACCCATGGTGGGGAAAAACCTCGATGAGAAACATTGTGGGAGACTACTGCTCCAATCCAACCTCACATTTAAAATTGATTACAATAAGTTTTAGGGCACCAACCCTTTACCCAAGGAGCACCAACCCTTTAAGTTTATGGGCACCAAAAAAAAGGAGCACCTACCCCTGCTTTGAATACCCACTCAAAGATTTACAATGAAGATAAATTATAAATACAAATTAATCACCTTGTTACAAATGTGATTTTGTAACACCTTGTTATTCTTCTCTTGTTCTCTACTCTCTTCTCTTTGTCTTCTTCTTATCTTTTCATCCTGCCCTTTGACCTCTGCTCAATTCAATCCTCTTTCTCTACCTCTCAACTCTCTGTCTTTTGTACTCTATTGTCTGTCTGTGTTGCTTCTCTTCACTGTTGCATCCTACTCTCTCTACATTTTCTTTCAACTCTCATACTACTGCTACTCAATAATTTCCTTATGCTACTTACACCTTACGATTCTACTCCTAGCTACACTCACTACTCTACAGATTGTCTCTGAATGCTCATCTCTATGTTTGACTACCAACCATTTGTGTATATATGTCAACTTGGATACCTCATCAACAACTATCAATTCTAATCAACCATTTCTTTGTTCAATTAGTTTTGTACCAATAAAGGTTTCCCTCCAAGGATGGATTCAAAATATGATCTTCTCGAGCTCCCAAGAGGTCATGTCTATAGGCTTATTAGATTCTTTGTACATTCTTCTCAATCAGATAGTCATCATTAATAAATGCATCCTCTTGGCATCCTTCTGTATTCAGATTATATCACTAAGCATAGATTAATATGTTTAGTAACCCTTGGTCTGGTGTCTCTTTCATGGATATTCTTGAGCCTATCAACAAACTACAATAGGGTCTCCATTAAATGCAACTTCATCTCTAGTTGGTAATTCAAATTCCCAGACACTTCTAGACCATTGATCTACAATATTTTCCCTCCAAATCAACTCAAGGACAAATCATCTTGGTTGTTCATCTCAAGCCACACAACAGACTATAGCAATTTCACCATTAATGCATTCTCCATCCTCTTTCTCTGATTAGATCATTTTCACCGACTTCTATGTATCGGATTTCCTCTTTGACTACTTGGAAGCCACATGTCTTCATCTTCGACATCCAGATCATCTAGTCAAACTTGGTTGACCTCCACGTGGATCGATTTACCTATCAACATGCATCTATGGCATCAAAATATTGATACAGGTCATATAGTTAAATTCTATGTGCATATCGACATGCAAATGTATCCTCAAAGAGTACTCATTTGATGTCTAAGTCGCTTGGTCAAAATTGGTCAACTGCCATGTGGACCTCTATATCTATCGAGCTACCAACATGTCGATTGAAACACCTCTGATGGTCACAATGACCTTAACCTTTGTTGCTATAGGAGGGCGGGATGTGCATAGTTTCCCATTTGTCTTACCCCACAAGGGTTCCATCCTCAGGTCTTTGGCATCGCAGGATAGTGGGGGACATCTCTCCTTCATTCTTTGTCACCCCACAAGATCACCATGCACCCACTTTATATTGTGCAGGATAGCGAGATACTCCTTATGTGTCTTCTTTTGATTCCCCGCAAGGTCTTCTTTCTTTTACTTTTCTTAGAATGGTATAGTGGGGATCCTTGAGCTTGTTTGTTTTTTCTTGCCCTGAGTGACCATCGCATTCACTTTTCCATCCTACAGGATGACAGGGGACACTATTTCTCCTTTGACTTTTGCGTTCTGCACAAACTTATTTTTGGCCTTATTACCCTTACGAGTTGGTGGGATGTATCGTTTGTCTTTATATTGTTATCCCATATGACCATCACTTTATAGTCTTCATAGCCACGGGATAGTAGGGGGACCACTATTAACTATGTTTTATTTTTTCCTTGCAAGCTCTTAGGTTTTTCTTCTCACCCACTAGAGATAGTGGGAAGCTCAATTCCTGCCTTTGTCATTTTAACTCCGCATGGTCACTTTTCATTCGTCCATCATGTCGCGGGATGGTAGGAGTCGGACTTCTTGTACTGTTCTTTGGTGTGGGATAGCGGGGGATGCTATACCCTGCCTGTAGTTATCTTGCATGGTCATTCGACCTCAACTTTCCGCAGTGCAGGATGGAGAGGAGTCTTTAACTTCTATCTTCTTGTTACCCTAGATGCCTCCATCTTTATAGTATTTGACTTTGCATGATAGTGGGGGACATTATTTTCTTTTCTTTGAGGTTACCCTATAGGGTCTCACTCCTCTTGACCATCACACCGCGGGATAGCAGGATGCCTTTGTAATACCCTAAAAAATGGTCACCGAAAACCATAGGCCCACTAATCTCGATTTCATCACCAAGGTCCTAACAAAAGGCAAGTAAAATTAATCTTGAGCAAACAATTAATTTCTTAAATCATCAATGTCACATGGAAAATTAATCACTCTGAATTAATTAAATAAATATATAATTAATTGATCATTTCAAGTAAATCATTTTTAAACAATTATCCTATTTATTTTATTAAATATCCTAGTATATTTAATTAAATAAATCAGTTTGCCATTAAATCTGTTGGGTGAATTTTTTGTCACTAGTGTACCAATGACAAAATATATGATTCACACACAACTATGTTGAGAAATTAATCTTTGTTAAGTGATTAGTAGTAGGCTTTGTATTGCTACTATAGCTTGTAGTTTTAAGGATTAAGGAATTACACTTGAAGACTTTGAGTTGTAAGTTTGAATTCCTTACCATTGTGATAATTAGTTAAGTTAGTGTTATATTCAAGAAAGACTTTGTGCTTCTTGCTTATAAAATCTTGGTATAGTTTGTTGGATTAATTCATTTATTTCCTTAAGTATCAAAGTGATAGGGAAATTGTAACAAAGTAGAGGGAAAATACATTAACTTTGAAAAAAGAGAGTTATATGCCCAACACTAACCCACATACTTTAATTTCTTATTAATGAGAGAAGAGATTTCAAAGGGAACCTCCTCTTGATGAGAGGAGAGATTAATTTCTCAACATAGCTGTGTGTGAATCATATATTTTGTCATTGGTATGCTAGTGACAAAATATTCACCCAACAGTTTTTTGGCAACTCTGCTGGGGAGAGACATGCAACCGGCATTTTCCCTTTGGGTTGTAGTGCTCTTTTCATTGTAATATCCATTTTTTTTATCTTCTCAAAAAAATCATAATCTGGCTGATTGAAGTTACACTCATGGGTAACAATTAGCGGGAGTTGTTGATCCTACTTTTGATTTTCTGCAGCAATGTAATTTTCCTTTTGTGACACCTCCACAGAAGCATTCTCCTTTGTAGAAGACACAGAGTTTTCCTCCTTCTGCACGATGATCTCTCGTACCAAGTGAGGCATCAAGTTTGCAAGTCTTATTTATTCCACTTGCAAGTCATTTTGTAATACCACCATATAATCCGTTAAGGATAGTTGCTGCTAGCCCTTGGGGTACCGCTTTTGGTCCATTGAACTTGACCGCACCTTTGCATGAACTTCCCAAAGGCACATGAAAAAAATTGCCTAAATTTTTGGGGGATGGTTCTCAACACCCAGACGAACACATTGTTACCTTTTACATTGCATATGGAGTCCTAGGTGTTGAGCATGAAGATGTTTCAGTGAGATTGTTCATTGAGAATTTGCATGGAGCCGCTGCTAATTGGTTCTATCATCTTCTGAATGCTTGTATCACAAATTGGGCAACTCTCAGAACACTATTTGAAGAAAGGTTCAAGTCTATTGAAGATGATCACAGGCTGCTAGCATAGTTAACTCAAATTAAAAAAGAACCTCAGGAAGTTATGTGTGAGTTTCTAGCAAAGTTCAATAGATTGCACAATCACATTCCATTTGCTTCACAACCCACCATTGGAAATTTGAAATGCTTCTTTATCAATGCTCAATTGCCAAAGGTGAGCTTTCTTTTGCGAAGGAATAATCCTATAGATTTGGCCGCTATGCAAGAGTTGGCTATATCGGTTGAAGATGATCTTATCCTTGTCAGTAAGATAAGGAGAGATCCTAACAAGGTTAGGAATAATCAAATTGTTGATTCATCTTTTTCTTCAACGAATTATGTTGATCCCATGATACAAAAGTTAGCAAATGAGTTGTTAGCACTTAAGAAGCAAATTTCCTTACAAGGAAATACTTCTTATCGTGATATTCCAAGAAAGACTTATCCAAATAATTCTTCCAATTATTCCATGCATAATCAGAATAAATTGCCTCCTGCTCCAGAGAGGCTTGCATTGGAAGCACCACCCCAAAATTCAACTATAGGTTATTATGAAGTTGAACAGAATTATCTTCCCCCTTTTGGTGAAGAAGACACCAATTTGCATCAAGAAGATGATGCAGAGTTGGCTGGTGACTCTAATATTAGGTTTATGCAATATCAATAAGATGATACACCAGACACACATGATGGGGATGTCTTTGCAGTATTCACCCATTCGCAAGCATAGGCAGCTCAGCCACCTATCTATTGCTAAGTGTGGGACTCCCACATAAAATCCTACAAAAGACAATGCTATCTCAAAGGACGCCACGAAGGATAAAAGTGTAAGTGATTCTTCGACTGCTGTCAATTTTTCTGCACCTGATAATTCTTCTACACCTACATTGAAGACTAGTGCACCTAATATTTTAAGTTCTCAAAATGAGAACCCAAATCAATCTTTGATGAATTCTTTCCAATCATTTGATATTTTAGACCATGCTAGGAAAACCAAAATACAAATGTCTAAGGTTGAATTTTTGAGATCTAATCCAGATCAATTTGACCATTTGGTCAGGTTTGTTAAAGGAAAAGATACTACCCCTAGTAATCTTCCCAAGTCTAACTTACTTCAAAATAACTTAGTGACTTCCCTTTCTCCTATAGAAAATATAGAACCATTCTATATCTCTTTGTTGATAAATGGTTATAAGTTTAGTAACTGTGTAATCGATTCTAAGGCATCTGATAATGTTATGCCATCAAAAGTTGCCAATGCCCTTGGTTTAACTTTGACCAAAACATTTGGAAGATGTTTCTCTATGGATAACAAGCAATTCTCTTTGATAGATTAGATCAAGGACGTGTAGTTTTCTTTTGTTGCATTCCCAGAAAAGAAGATTACGATGACAGTACTGGTAGCCGATATGCCAGCTTCCTATGGCCTATTGTTGGGAAGAAATTTCTGTAGAGATGTCGGAGGTGAGTTAAACATGGATATGACTAAGGCTTGTATTCTTGTTAAAGGAGTTATCCAAAAGTTGCTTCCAAAAAAAGAATCAAAATATACCATTTTCAAGTCTGATGATTAGCGAGCACAAATTCTTTTCGAGTCGTCAGGTATGGGTAATTATTTCTCGCTTGCCGATGATGGTTTAGAGATTGTTCCTAAGATTGAAGATGCCATTCCACTCAATGAGGTTCCAGTTGATTGTGAAAGTATTGTTAAAAAATCAGAAAGATCTTCTACTTCACAACAAGAAATTCTGATTTTGATACTATCAGCATTGGTAGTCTAGATGATGTTTGGATGCTAGAATTTGATGGTAGTTGTTCTTCTACTGGATCAAGAGTCGATGTTGTGTTAGTTTCTCCTAATGGAAATTTCTTCCATTTCTCCTTCAAATTTCAATTTGACAACACAAATAACACTACCAAGTATGAATCTCTTCTTTTGGGGATGAATGTTGCCCAAAGGAAGGGGATTAAAAATTTGCATGCTCAAGGAGAGGTTGAGTTGATAGTTTGTCAAGTCTAGAACATATATCAGATGAGGAGCGATAGGCTACGACACTATCGTAACCTTGTATGGGATCTAATAGAGGAATTTGATGCTTTTGATATATCTGTGGTTTCCTGTGAATTTAATGACATGCTAGACTCACTAGCAGTGTCAACAACCTCTTTGGTTCCTCATAGAGATTTTTTGGGATCAACATACATTGTTGAATTGTTCTTTCGGCCAAGTGTTCCTAACAACTTTGATCATTGGCATGTGTTTAATGACGATCATCATGTAATTAATTTCTTGTAGACAACTGACAGATTTGATGATCTATATTTTGAAGGTAGTCACTGCCCTTCAAAGGATGCAATTGAAAGTATTGATGCAAAAATGAGAGAGAAATTTCTGCAATTAAAAGGAAATAAGATCCCTAAGGGTCTAGTTTCTTTAGAAAATCTTTTTGACAAACATGACTGTTATGTAAAAAAGAAACAAAGATCAGTTGCAGGCTCAATGGAATATGAGAAAGTAAATATCGGGACTGAAGGCAATCCTAAAATGATCAACATTGGAAAGTGTTGTTCACAAGAAGAAAAACAAAAATTTGTTGCATTATTGCAGTAATATGTTGACATCTTGGCCTACTCCTATGAAGATCTAAAGTCTTTTTTCCCCGAAGAACTCCATCATGACATTCCATTAAAGTTGAGTATCATGCCTTTCTGTCAGAAGCAAAGGCAATACAACCCAAAGATCTCTAATACTATCTTTGCTGAAGTTCAAAAGATGTTGAAAGAAAGGATAATCTTCGTCATTCATCAATCTTCTTGGATAGTCAATATTGTACCTATACATAAGAAGAATGGTAAGATCCAGATATGTGTTGATTTATGAAATTTGAACCAGGAATCCTTAAAAGATAACTAACCTTTACCTATCATGGATCATGTCCTACAAGCTATTAATGGATCAGAGATGATGTCCATGTTGGATGGATTTTTGGGTTACAACCAAGTGGAGATTCTTGAAAAAGATCAACACAAAACTGCATTTACCACACCTTGGGGCACTTTCGCATATCACAGAATGCATTGTGGGTTGATAAATGTAGGAGCGACTTTCCAACGTGCAATGGACTTGGCCTTCCGAAGTTTCCTTGGTAAGTTCATTGTAGTCTATTTGGATGATTTGACTGTTTACTCTAAGAAACATCAAGATCATTTCTATCATTTGCAAAAAATTTTGGGTAAGTGTCATCAGCATGGAATTTCCCTCAATCCCAAGAAATCTGTTTTTGGGGTTACTGAAGGTAAGTTACTTGGGCATATTATTTCAAAATAAGGTATAAAAATTGATGTTGAAAGAGTGAAAGCTATTCGTGATCTTTCCACGCCAACAAGTAAGACTGTTGTCCATTCTTTCTTCGGCAAAGTAAATTTCTTGCGAAGATTTATTCCAGACTTTGCTAAGAAGACTCGTCGCATAGCTAGCATGATGAAAGGAAATTCTCTTTTCAAGTGGACTCCCAAAGGAAAGAAATATTTCCATCAAATCAAGGAGGCCATGGCAAACGCCCCAGCCTTGGTATGCCTTGATTATACAAAAGAGTTTATCATGTATAGCTATGCATCAAATCATACTTGTTCGGCTATACTGATGCAAAAAAATCATGAAGGCGTGGTATCACCCATTGCACTCATGAGTTATCCAATAAAAGCTCATGAGTTGAAGTGCTCAAAAATGGAGAAGAATGCTTTTGCCGAGGTAAAAGCGGTGAAACATTTTAGGTTTTATATTCTGAATTCACATGTCATCGCTCTTGTTCCTGATGTTGTTGTCAAGTCAATTTTGATGCAACAAGAATTTGGAACTAAAAGGGGAAACTGGGTTGCCAAAATTTAGGAATATGACATGGAAATCAAGCCCACTAAGTTGGTTCATGAAAAAGGTCTATGTCAGTTGATAGCTGACAACAAATCAATTGATGAAGTGGTGTTGGAAAATGAAGGTATGAATCAAGATCTTCCCAAGGTTCTATTTGTCAGCACCACTGATGAGTGGTATTCCGACTTGGCATATCTCTTAACATATGGAGACTATCATGCACACCTATCACATAATGAAAGGCAAACCCTGAAGCTTAAAGCGGTGAATTTTGTCCTATGGGACAATGGTTTGTATAAGAAAGGTCTAGACAACAATTTCCCGCGTCGCGTGGACAAACAACAACAAGTAAGATTACTTCAAGCTTTTCATGAGAGGGGGCGGTGAATCAGATAAACTCACAATACAATATATTCACCAGATTCAACCTCAATAGAACTTACTTGACATGCAACTATGATTGTATATCATTCAAACTCATATTGATAAACTTGAAACAACAAAACACATTTAACACCAGATTTAACATGGAAACCCAAATAGGGAAAAACCACTGTGGGAATTCTGTCATGCCCAAACTTTTGGGCACGAACGGGATAATTTTTTTTTGAAATTCCAACTTAATAA
The DNA here is from genome assembly GCF_030272615.1 of Cryptomeria japonica. Lineage (NCBI taxonomy): Eukaryota > Viridiplantae > Streptophyta > Pinopsida > Cupressales > Cupressaceae > Cryptomeria > Cryptomeria japonica. The sequence goes on from NC_081407.1 coordinate 925,164,611, forward strand.
CATTAAATTAGCAATTATGAAATGCACTAACAAGTTTTGTCTTAACTACGTGGGAGTTAACTTTAGCCACTATCACAACTAGACAAGAATAATTTAATCAAATGTGGAATACTAAAAGAACTATTATATCATTTCCTCAAATTTTAACTCTTAACTTAATTTAAATCGACTCCCTAAAATAATTGACGAAGATAAGATTAGTCTCCAATAATCATTTATTGCTTTAAGGAACTAAAGAAATTAATCCTAGCACTTTGTTTATAAGTGTCTATATTTTATCTTAATAATAATTATAATATGATCACACTAAATCAACATAGGGCCAATTAAATTCATAACGAAAATTGTCCTATAAGGTTAACCTCCAAAATCTATATTAGATTAAACTACAAAAAAAAATAATGATAAAATATTAAACACCATTTTAAAATATACCCTTATGTTAATCAAAACACATATATTTTCCCATATGTTTATTAAAAGCATATATAATTTATGACCACTTAATAAAATACTTAACCTACAATTATCCTTTCATTTATTTAAATTATATATATATATATATATATATATATATATATATAAACCTAAATGTGCCCTCACAATATGGAAACCCTAATTTTATTAATATAAAAAGAATCGTTTTATATTTTTTTTTCATTTCATAATACTCTTACTACCCTAGCCCTAACCGGCTAGGGTTTTATTTTTTTTTTCTAACTTGAAATTTTGCAGGGGTGAGTTTTTTTTGGGGGGGAGGCGGCCATGGAAGGGCGCTCGAAGAAGGGGAGGAAGAGGTGGTGGTACCAGGTGGTGCCACTATGTGTCAACACAGTGGAGGCTGTCGCACCACTATGTGTCCACACAGTGGTGGGCGCAACACCACTGTGTGTCCACACAGTGGCGGGCGCGACACCACTGTGTGTCCACACAGTGGAAGCCGCGGGGCCAACACTGTGTGTCCACACAGTGGAGGCCGCGGGCCATCCACTGTGTGTCCACATAGTGGTTTCGGCCCTTCGGCCTCTCCCCCCATGTTATTAAATTTTTATTTATTTATTTAATATATATATATATATATATATATATATATATATATATATATATATATATATATATATATATATATATTACATGCATAATATTACATGCAAAATATTACTTGAACTTTTTAACAGATCCATTAAAAAAACAACTTCCAGAATTAAAACAATGTACTTTTTTTTTATATACTGTTTAGCTAGGATTGAGATAAACTAATTAGTTTAGGTTTAATTTCTGCAAATAATTTACTGTCAGAATTAAATAAATTATTCCAGCAACTATATAAATAGGTTATTATTAAAAATAGGTAGACATTTAACTTTAGATTTTAATTTCTGCTACAAGTGTAAATAACAGAATTAAGTGAACTTAAACACAACAACTATATAAATCTAGAATTTATTAAAATAATTCTTTAGAGATGGCTCTAATAACTTTTAGATTTTTATTTTCTGCAAATAAATAAAAAGACAGATTGAAATAACTAACTTTTGCACTACCATGTATAGATCTAAATATTTTATTTCCAGGCTACTGCTTGCATGCAAATCTAATTCATTTCTTTTCTAATATTTTGTTTTAAATGCATAAAGGGAATAAATAAATTTCTTACTTTTCAAAACATCCGATACACAACAAATGTTATTTTTTTTAGAACTATAGGAAACTAAAACCAGAAATACTCATTTCTTTTCTGCAATATAGCATAAATAAATATTACATTTCTTTAAAACATATTTCCAAGACACTATCGTCACTTTTACAAATAGGTCTCTCATTTCTAATAAATGGGAACTTTCAAAGAATAATAAGTACATTTACAAATAATTTTCTGCAACAAATAACTCTAGCAAACTTCCACTTGTCCTATTCTTTTCTTCTAACAACTTGCAATTTAATCAAAGCTATGACCATGGAGTGCTCACCTCCCAGCCTAGGCTAACTAGTAGCCACCCCCGAGCTTGGAGAACCAAGCCCTACATAGGTTACACACATGCAAACACAACAACCAAGGGAAAACAAATCACAAACACATTCCCAACCCAGGGCTACACTGCACCACACATTGTGATGTCTTTTCAAGGGTGGTAGTGGACCAAGTACCCTGAGGAGACTGCAAGTATGGTAAAACACAAAGCCACCTCATGGCAAACCAAATACATCATAAGTATAACAACCCCAAGGCATTCATGCCTTATTTCCCTCCTTATGACCCCCAAATGCATAAACAAGCCATGCACATAAATATCCCTTATGATCACTCTCATAACGAGTCTCTCATTCGAGGACTATCAAACTTCTACCACCCACAAGACCATTCTCTCTCTCAAGAGTAGGAGGCCTTGGTTACTCCCAAAGCACATAAAATGCATACAATAAGTAAAGCAAAGAACACAAATAATTTTCCAAGGAAAACATACAAGAAACTAGCCTTTTTACACAAGCAATTCTTTTCTACATAACATGCAATATGAAAAAAATTAGAAGAAAGTTTAACTAACCTTCGAACTGCCCAAAGGTATGCTAGATTAGTTGAGGATGAGCAGCCCAAATCCATAATCCCTTGCTTCTCTACACTTAACCAAATTCCCAAAACCAAATTTATCTTTTTTTTTTCAAAAACTCTTTTCTCCAAAAATGGAGAGTGGGTGATTACCCACAAAATTTCTCATTCTTTCCTAAGAAGACCTCAGTGAGAGTTCTCATAGGTTTCTAAAATTGAAAAAGGAAAAGTCAGAAAAAGATCCAAAGGGATCTCTCATCAAAAAGGAAAGTTAACAACTTAGGTGATGCCTTCTAATTTTAAATTTTCGCTTAGCTTAGGAAATCCACTTTTTAGGGTGCCTAAACAGCCACATGGGAGTTGTCACATGCCTAAAATTACTCCTAACCCTTAGGTATACCTTATGGGCTTTAGGAAACACTCTTAAACTACCCCTAGGTGTCCATTTAACCCCTTTTAAACCCCTCTAAAGTTAATTTTCGGGTCAAACTTAAGTTGACCACCCCAAAGATTCTCTTCCCAAGGCAATTATGGAATCACATTAAATTAATTGAAAAAGCTATGGTTAAACAAATCCCTCCAAGAGACAATTTAAAAAAAACCAAAACATAAATCAACACATGTGTCAAGTGACACAATAAAAATACTTTTACAAAATTATACATGAAAATCTTGTTTCTTGTTGGATTTACACAAATAAATAAATTCAATCTAGCACACATGCAATATCCACTTTTACAAATAAAATACTATACAAACAGGGTGTTGTCTCTTCAAATAGACAAACCCTAGTTTTACGAACATACATAGGTCTAGGTTTGGTTCTCTATAATATTTCCATGGTCACATGGATAATTTTCCTGTGCATCTCAATTACACATTAGTAATTCCAAATAACCTCATATAATATAAAACACATGAATAAGAATACACATCAAACACTCTGCATACAATATACATTTAAACAAATCAATACATCTTACATCCAAACAACTCTACATAAGCAAATATCATAATTCTCATCATTTTGATCCACACATAAAACATGCATCCTATTTCTATTATCATATTAAAGTCCTGCAAATCCAATAATGATATATCATCTCAAATTCATCCTATTCTAGAATCAAATAGAGTTCTATATCATAAAGCATATAAATGAAGCATCAACATATAGCAATGTTATCCAAATCATGGAATCATATAGGTTCTAAATCCATAATGCATAAAATAAAGCATCCATAATAGTCTCAACATGAAAAATACTAAAATGCTAGGATGAGTCAAGGTAGGGCCTCACACCCTCCCCCTCTAGGCATGAACTTCCTCCTAGAGTTCATCAAAAAGATGGGGGTACTGTGATCTCATACGTGATGCGTCCTCCCATGAAGTCGTAACCTCATCATAGCAATCCCATTAGACCCTAACCTAGTCTATCTCTCGACCTCAAAGGGCTAGCATCTGGCGTGCCAAAATGCGAATGGGCTCCAAAGCTAGATGCCCGTCCGACTCCACCTGCAAGGCATCCCAATCTAAAATACGAGACTCATCATAGATACACTTCCTCAAAACTGATACATGAAACACATCGTGGATGCGTGACAGGCTAGGTGCAATGCTAAATGATAGGAAATTGGTCCTATCCTCTCAAGGATCTCAAATGGTCCTACAAAGCGAGGTGCAAGCTTAGAACCCTTTCCATAATGGATTGGACTCTTATGCAGTCGCACTCTCAAGAAAACTCTGTCTCCAACCAAGTAGCTATAGTCTATCCTCTTCGCATCTACATATTTCTTCTATCTATCTTGTGCCTCTCTAAGATGTTGCGTAATCAAATCCACATGCTATTCCATATCCCGAACTATCTCAGGACCAATAGAAACTTTGTCCTTTATGCGGTCCCAACTCAACGGTGTGTTGCAAGGCCTGTCGTATAATGCCTGAGAGGGTGGCGTCCCCAACAAAGTGTGATGCCCATTGTTATAGGCAAACTCCACTAAGGGAAGGTACTCTTCCCATCTGGTCTGATGATCCATGATGTATATGCAAAGCATATCCTCTAACACCTGGTTAACCCTCTCTGTCTGACCATCCATTTCTGGATGATATGTTGTACTGAAGTTGAGCTTAGTGCCCATAGCTACCTGTAATGCCTTCCAAAAGGAAGAAGTGAAGAGGGAATCCCTGTCAGAAATAATCTTGCATGGAATGCCATGAAGTCTGACAATGTCTCGCAAGAACACCTATGCTACTGCTGGTGCTATGAAGGTAGTCCGAACTAGTGAAAAGTGGGCCACTTTGGTCAACTTATCAACTATCACCAAGATGGCATCATGGCAACGAGATGACATAGGGAGACCAATGATGAAATCCATGGATATAGTATCCCACTTCCACTCTGGTATAGCATGAGACATGAGCAACCCACCTAGATGGTGGTGCTCCACCTTGACTCTCTGACACTCGAGGCATCGGGCTACTAACTCAACAATGAGCTGCTGCATTCCTGGCCAATGATATAACTGTCTCAAGTCAACATGCATCTTCTTAACTCTAGGATGTGCTGCATAAGGAGCTCTATGAGCCTCCATGATAATGAACTCTCGCAAACCCCCGGAAGAAGGTACATAGATGCACCCTCTATGGCGTAATAGTCCATCAGACTCTAAGGAATAATCCACATATTTTCCTTCTAAAATTTCTTGAGATCATATCACCTGACAAACCTCTGAATACCATCCATCCTCTGGCAACTACTGCAGTATATGGTCTCTCAAATCCATGCCCATAGATATGGTGTATACCTCATGATGTCTCCTACTCAAAGCATCTGCAACTACGTTTTCTTTCCCTTTGATGTAGTGAACGTCAAAATCATACTCGCACAAGAACTCCATCCATCTCCTCTGTCGTGCATTAAGGTTCGGCTAAGTGAATATGTACTAAAGACTCTGATGGTCTGAATGAAGCTCAAAATGATTACCCAAAAGGAAGTGTCTCCACCTCACAAGTGCATGCACTACTGCTGCAAGCTCAAGGTCATGAGTAGGGTAGTTAAGCTCATGAGTTTTAAGTTTCCTAGACTCAAAAGATATAGCCCTACCATCCTGCATAAGGAGTGCTCCTAAACCCTCTAGGGAAGCATCTGTGCAAACCATGAAGTCAGCTAAGGGATCTGGTACTATAAGAATAGGTGTGCTAGTAAGTGCCTTTTTGAGTTCCTGAAAGGCCCTCTCGCACTTCTTTGTCCACTCAAATTTCTTCCATTTATGCTGAAGAGAAGTAATAGGATGTGCGACTCTAGAGAATCCCTCAACAAAGCGTCAGTAATAACCTGCTAAGCCCATGAAGCTCCCGACCTCTATCACACTGGTTGGTGCTGGTCAACCCATAATAACTCTGATCTTGGATGGGTCTACTAAGATCCCATCACTGGAAATAACGTGCTCAAGGTATTTGACCTTTGATTGAAAGAAAGCACACTTTGACAAACTGCCAAACAACTAATTGTCCCTTAAACACTCCAAAACCTGTCTCAGGTGCTCCTCATGCTCTTTCTCATTCTGAGAATATATCAATATATCATCAAGGAACACAATCACAAAGTGGTCCAGAAATGTACAGAATACCCCATTCATGAGGCTCATGAAAATAGCTGGAGCATTTGTAAGACCGAATGGAACCACGGTGAACTCATAGTGGCCATATCTAGTGCGAAATGCAGTCTTGTGGATATCACTTTCCACTATTCTCAACTGATGGTATCCTAACTTCAGATCAATTTTGGAAAATACTTTGGCACCCTGAAGTTGGTCGAATAAATCATTAATTCTGGGCAAACGATATTGGTTCTTGATGGTTACTTTGTTCAACTAACAATAATCCATGCATAATCAGAGAGATCCATCCTTCTTCTTCATGAAGATGGCTGGTGCACCCCAAGGGGATATGCTAGGATGAATGTGACCCTTCTCTAGGAGTTCTTCAAGCTGCATCTTGAGCTCATTAAGCTCATTTGTGGTCATCCTATAAGGTGCTCTTGAAACTGGCTCAACTCCTAGTACAAGGTCAATATGAAAGTCAATCTCTCTATGGGGCGACATCCCCAGTAGCTCTGAAGGAAACACGTCTGCATATCCCTTAAGGATAGGATGGTCGCCAATCAATGTTTCCTTTTCATCCTCTTCCCCTCTGTCACTGATAGTGATGGCAAATAGATGACATCCCTTTCGCATGCTCCACTTAAGCTGCATTGTGAAAATCATACGAAGAGACACGGGTCTCTGAATCCCTGTGATTACTATGGGTGAACCATGATCATCCTCACACTCAATTTCCTTCCTACGGAAATCCATCTTGGCTCTGTGGGCATAAAGTCAATCCATGCCAAGTACGATGCCATATGATCCAAGTGGTGTAACTCTAAGTTCTACTAGGGTGGTGGTATTGCCAATCTGAAGCTGACATGCCCTAACCTCTGATTCCACTGACACTCTAGCCCCTGAAGCTAACTCCACTTCCCAACTGACACCCTATCTTGTTACCACTAGCCCACAATCCTCCACAACCAATGGAGATATAAAGGAGTCAGTAGCTCCTGAATCAAATAATATAGATACATTGTTATCTCTGATAATACCTATAGCCTCAATGACCATGGCCTGGTACACAGCCTGGCAGTTGTCCACCACTGCAAAGAATCTATGGGACCTGCCCATATCTCCAACTGTAGGCTCTGATGCGACCATCCACTGATTCCTTTCCATCTGACCCTAAGGACAATCCCTCGCCATACATGGCTCCACATGTAAAGAAAGCACCCCGTGCCTGAAATTGGGTGCCTTGAGGCCTAGAGAAAGCCTGTCCCCCTATCCTGCTAGATCCACTGTACCCACCCCTGGAGTATTGTTGATTCCTCACCAGAGGTGTGTAAGGAACCTGAGCTCTCTGATCTCGCCTCTGACCCTAAGACTGCCACTGCTTGGGCTTTGCACCCTACTGATACTATGGAGGCTTCTGCCTCTGGTTCTGTTGTGACTGTTGCAGAGGAGGGGGTTTGGAGAACCCTTATGAGTTTCTATTATTTTCCTTCCAATGGGGTTTCTGAAATCCGTATGTCTGGGGTGTAGGGTTTTGGTTCTAGAACCGATCCCTAGTATCCGGTGGTTTGACCTAAATCTCCTCTACTATTAGTACCTTCTCCACAGCAACTCAAAGGCTCCCTAGAGCGGACATCCTCATTGGTCCTGCTATGCTGACATTCAACCCTCTGATGAAATGGTTAATGAGAAGTTTCTCATCCTTTAGATAGTCCACATATGGCAAGAGCTCAAAGAATTTTCTCTCGTATTGGGTCACTAAGAGACCCTTTTGCTGGAGGTCATGAAACTCATCTATCCTACGTTGTCTGTAATGTTTTGACAAGTACCTCTCCCTGAACCTCTTTATAAATATCTCCCAAGTGAGAGTATCAACAACTAAACCACACTTGTATTCCTTCTGTCTCCACCATGTGGAGGCCATCCCTCTCAATAGGTGGACTGCTACCCGTGCCTTTAGATTGATCTTTTAAGAGTGCAATGCAAAGCACCTATCAAGACTCAATAGCCAAGCCTCAGCTTCTACCCCATTGGTAGATCCCCCAAAAGATGGTGGTTGGAGGTGCATAACCTCCCTAATAAGATCCCCTGGCTCCCGACAAGCTCTCTCATAATACATTGGCTCTGCCAGTGGAAGTGGTCCTGGTAGGTGCACAGACTTTGGCTCATTCCCACCCTGACTCTCTACGAGAATAGGAGGTGGACTCCTGCTCCATTCCCTATCTGTCGATCTATGACTCCCTAAGTTCTGATTTTCAACATGATGATCCCTAGCTGGAAACCTATCCTGGACTATACCAATCAAGTTCTGGAGTGCTTCTAATATGTTTTCATTTTGGGTCAACTGGTTGTTCGGGAGGAGCCTCTGGGTTTTCTTTCGAAACTGACTCCTCCCTATCTACCTCTTCGTGTGCCATGCGTATATACCTAGGACCCCTTCCGCGCTTGTGAGCTTGTCGCGTAGTCAGAGGCATCCTTATGAGGAAAAAAATAAAATAAAATAAATTAAATTAAATTAATTAACTAATTCCTTTGAAAAAAATATTTAATTAATTAAATTTAAATATCCTAGAAAATTAATATAATAAAATTAATTAAATAATTAAAGCGAAACGTAATGGAGAAAGGTTCCTAGTGTTGGAAACCTTGCTCTGATACCAAAATGTCATGCCCAAACTTTTGGGCACGAACGGGATAATTTTTTTTTTTGAAATTCCAACTTAATAACATTAAATTAGCAATTATGAAATGCACTAACAAGTTTTGTCTTAACTATGTGGGAGTTAACTTTAGCCACTAACACAAGTAGACAAAAATAATTTAATCAAATGCAGAATACTAAAAGAATTATTATATAATTTCCTCAAATTTTAATTCTTAACTTAATTTAAATCGACTCCCTAAAATAATTGACGAGGATAAGATTAGTCTCCAATAATCATTTATTGCTTTAAGGAACTAAATAAATTAATCCTAGCACTTTCTTATAAGTGTCTATATTTTATCTTAATAATAATTAAAATATGATCACACTAAATTGACATAAAACCAATTAAATTCATAACAAAAATCGTCCTATAAGGTTAACCTCCAAAATCTATATCATATTAAACTACAAAAAAAATAATAATAAAATATTAAACACCATTTTAAAATATACCCTTATGTTAATCAAAACACATATATTTTCCCATATGTTTATTAAAAGCATATATAATTTATGACCACTTAATAAAATACTTAACCTACAATTATCCTTTCATTTATTTAAACTCTATTTATAAAATATATATATTATATTTTCATGTATATATATATATATATATAAACCTAAATGTGCCCTCACATTATGGAAACCCTAATTTTATTAATATAAAAAGAATCATTTTATATTTTTTTTTCATTTCATAATACTCTTACTACCCTAGCCCTAATCGGCTAGGGTTTTTTATTTTTTTCTAACTTGAAATTTTGCAGGGGCGAGTTTTTTTTTTGGGGGGCGGCAACCATGGAAGGGCGCTCGAAGAAGGGGAGGAAGAGGTGGCGGTACCGGGCAGCGCCACTGTGTGTCCACATAGTGGCAGGCGCGACACCACTGTGTGTCCACACAGTGGAAGCCGTAGGGCCGACCACTCTGTGTCCACACAATGGAGGCCACGGGTCATCCACTGTGTCTCCACACAGTGGTTTCGGCCCTTCGGCCTCTCCCCCCATGTTATTAAATTTTTTTATTTTTTATTTTATTTTATATATATATATATTACATGCAAATTATTACATGAACTTTTTAACAGATCCATAAAAAAAAAAACTTCCAGAATTAAAACAATGTACTTTTTTTTTTATATACTGGTTAGCTAGGATTGAGATAAACTAATTAGTTTAGGTTTAATTTCTGCAAATAATTTACTGTCAGAATTAAATAAATTATTCCAACAACTATATAAATAGGTTATTATTAAAAATAGGTAGACATTTAACTTTAGATTTTAATTTCTGCTACAAGTGTAAATAACAAAATTAAGTGAACTTAAACACAACAACTATATAAATCTAGAATTTATTAAAATAATTCTTTAAAGATGGCTATAATAACTTTTAGATTTTTATTTTTTGCAAATAAATAAAAAGATAGATTGAAATAACTAACTTTTGCACTACCATGTATAGATCTAAATATTTTATTTCCAGCCTACTGCTTGCATGCAAATCTAATTCATTTCTTTTCTAATATTTTGTTTTAAATGCATAAAGGGAATAAATAAATATCTTACTTTTCAAAACATCTGATACACAACAAATGTTATTGTTTTTAGAACTATAGGAAACTAAAATCAGAAATACTCATTTCTTTTCTGCAGTATAGCATAAATAAATATTACATTTCTTTAAAACATATTTCCAAGACACTATCGTCACTTTTACAAATAGGTCTCTCATTTCTAATAAATGGGGACTTTCAAAGAATAATAAGTACATTTACAAATAATTTTCTGCAACAAATAACTCCAGCAAACTTCCACTTGTCTTATTCTTTTCTTCCAACAACCTGCAATTTAATCAAAGCTATGACCATGGAGTGCTCACCTCCCAGCCCAGGCTAACTAGTAGCCACCCCCGAGCTTGGAGAACCAAGCCCTAGACAGGTTACACACATGCAAACACAACAACCAAGAGAAAATAAATTACAAATGCATTCCCAACCCAGGGCTATACTGCACCACACATTGTGATGTCTTTTCAAGGGTGGTAGTGGACCAAGTACCCTAAGGAGACTGCAAGTATGGTAAAACACAAAGCCACCTCATGGCAAACCAAATACATCATAAGTATAACAACCCCGCATCCTTATGCCCCCCCAAGGCATTCATGCCTTATTTCCCTCCTTATGACCCCCAAATGCATAAACAAGCCATGTAGCAAGGGTGACATAAATATCCCTTGTGATCACTCTCATAACGAGAGCCTCTCACTCAAGGGCTATCAAACTTATACCACCCACAAGACCATCCTGTCCCCTAAGATTAGGAGGCCTTGGTTACTCCCAAAGCACATAAATGCATACAATAAGTAAAACAAACAACACAAATAATTTTCCAAGGAAATCATACAAGAAACTAGCCTTTTTACACAAGCAATTCTTATCTACATAACATGCAATATGAAAAATATTACAAGAAAGTTAAACTAACCTTCGAACTACCCAAATGTATGCTAGATTAGTTGAGGATGAGCAGCCCAAATCCACAATCCCTCGCTTCTCTACACTTAGCCAATTCCCAAAACCAAATCTATCTTTTTTTTTCAAAAACTCTTGTCTCCAAAAATGGAGAGTGGGTGATTACCCGCAAAATCTCTCATTCTTACCTAAGAAGACGTCAGTGAGAGTTCTCACAGGTTTCTAAAATTGAAAAAGGAAAAGTCAGAAAAAGATCCAAAGGGATCTCTCATCAAAAAGGAAAGTTAACAACTTAGGTGATGCCTTCTAATTTTAAATTTTTGCTTAGCTTAGGAAATCCACTTTTTAGGGTGCCTAAACAGCCACATGGGAGTTGTCACATGCCTAAAATTACTCCTAACCCTTAGGTATACCTTATGGGCTTTAGGAAACACTCTTAAACTACCCCTAGGTGTCTATTTAACCCCTTTTAAACCCCTCTAAAGTTAATTTTCGGGTCAAACTTAAGTTGACCACCCCAAAGATTCTCTTCCCAAGGCAATTATGGAATCACATTAAATTAATTGAAAAAGCTATGGTTAAACAACTCCCTCCAAGAGACAATTTAAAAAAAACCAAAACATAAATCAACACGTGTCAAGTGACACAATAAAACTACTTTTACAAAATTATACATGAAATCTTGTTTCTTGTTGGATTTACACAAATAAATAAATTCAATCTAACACACATGCAATATCCACTTTCACAAATAAAATACTATACAAATGGGGTGTTGTCTCTCCAAATAGACAAACCCTCAAAACTAAAAGGGCAAGCACTTATTGAATTTGGAGAACTATGTAAAGCCAAAGCAGAACAAGAAAGACAAATGGCTATTCAGAAGAAGAACCGAGTACTTCAGAAGGTTAAAGCATTATTGACATACATGCTACCTGAAGCCACCGTGAATAAAGATGTTGCCATCCATATGCAACTGGATGAACTACTCACTAAATTAGAAGCATCAGGAGTAGACGCATCAGAATACCTTAGCAAGTTGAAGGACAAAGAGCTAACTGCCAAAATGATTGAAGAAGTGCAAAAAGCAATTGCTATAGGTAAAGTCAAGCTTGTTGGATTCATTGCTGAGTTGTCCCCTCAACTCAAACATATTCTTTATTTATTTCAGAAGCTCTATACATTTTCATTATTTATTAAGGATATCAAGCATAAGACCGAAGTCATCGAAAAAGAGACTACCGATCTCTCCAATAAATTGACCACCGAGCCAAATTCTGTTCAAAATTTCTATACCAAGTTGAAAACTCTTATGGTTCAACAATTAGAACTTCGGAATAAAGAGCATAAAATAAGGATGGATATCATGACTCTTCAGACCTTATTTATTCCACACTTATCATCAGTTCAAGAGCAGATCAACTGAGCTACCCACTTATCCACTCAACAAGAGGGAAGCACTTTACATGGTTTGATTTCACTGTTAACTGATATTACAGCCCAGAATTCCCTAATGGATAGTGTCAAGGATGCACTCTCCACTACTCTCACCAATGCTAGTACAAAGTATAAATCTATTTTTGACCAGTTGCCTCCACCTAATGGTAACTAGTTTTGATGTTTGTCAAAAAGGGGGAGTGTACCGAGTATAAGGGGGAGTGTACCGAGTATAACAGGGAGTATACCAAGCAAAATAGAGTATCTGAATGTACAGTTGAATTTGATAGGGGGAGCATAGAACATAGAGTAGTGAACATCAAGCATTGATCACAAGAGCATGCAAATTAAGTTATGTATAGTATATTGATAAGAGGAGTATATATTTGAGTATGTTAATATTTATTGACAATTGTATATACTGTCATTTTAGTCAAATTTTGTAAGTATATAGATTTTGAGTTATGACTTTGAAAGGAGTTTTGTCAAACATACCAAACTAATGTCAAAAGGGGAGATTGTTATTATTTACTAAGTTGTCATTAGTTTTATGTCCAAAGTCATCCTATATACTCTAGTCGGTTAATACTGCCGAAATATTCAGTTGGTAAGCACTAAAGCAGTCAGTTACAGAAGAAAGGAGTCATAGAGTTAAGTATACACCAAGTTGTCTACCGAGTAACATTCTATGTCTACCGAGCAGCAAAGAAGGTATACCAAGTAATCTGAACCAAGTAGAAACATGTTACTAGATTCAATGAACCTAGACACATATGTGGAAACATGTTACAAGAATCGAGGAAACAGGGAACTGTTATCACATAGGAAATTGCACTTTAAGATTTTGTATGATTTTGAGGAAGTTTATCCAATGAAATAATTTCTATGTTTATTCATTCAATCTTGTTTGTAAGATCGAAGCATGAACAGATCACCGTCCTAGAGATCTATTTATACAGAATGATTTGAGAATCAAAAAGAGAGACATGTGTGATAGAAGAGTTAAAAAGGAAAATCATAAGAGGACACATTGAGTTGTGACTACTATGACTGACACAGATATTCAAAGGTCACCAAGAAAGTCTTCAGAGAATAGTTTAAGGGATAGAGTAAACAGAAGGGTTTACCAAGTTGATTTATCAATTACCGAGGTATGCTATGAGTAAGGCAATTTCATATTGAGCACATAGAATCTACTATAACATTTTAGATGTAAAGGTGTAGATATTTGTAAACATTTTATTGAATCATTTGAGTTGTAATAGAAACCTTTAATAGGGTAAAAGACTCTAACAAAGTCTATAAATTGTAAAGCCTTTAACCAGTGCAACATTTTGTATAAGTGTTGTAAAAATACTTTAGCAAGGTAGACCTAAAGATCTTGATACTCCTAATAGGGTAAGCTATCAGAAATAGCTAAACATGTAGCTATAACCGAGAAACCTTTATTATTCCAGTAGTGAAGTTGTGGGTGCCATCCCCACCATAGTTTTTCTCTCTAAAAAAGAGTTTATGCGTAACCAAAATATTTGAGTTATGGAGTGAAATGTGTATGAATGTTATTTCTATAATTATGTGTTAGCTTTATATTATGAGATCAATAGTTTATAATTTATGTTTATCAGTAAGATTGTTTTTGGAGAAAAGTTTTGAAGTACTGATTCACCCCTCCTCTCTTAGTACATTAGCTTTCTTTGTTGGACCTAACACCGACTAGCTCCTTGCTCAGTAAAATAGAATAGTATCAAACCTTTACGCATTCTATTACATGAAATCTTTTCTCCTTCTTATTCAGTCTTCAAATACACATATATAGGATATCAAAACAATCAAAATAACATAATCTCATCACTGTCTAACTCGGTAAAAGTTTCCCATTGAATAACTTATTACTTCCCTTCATTTTCACATTCTTTCTGTGTCACCAACATCTTTATACTCATCAAAAAATACTCTTTAAGATATGACAACATCATACTGAATCAAAAAATCAATTGCTTGACATCAATGACAAAATAATATTATTAAGACAGTAATCATCCTTTATCAATTATATCATCAATCTCCAAAAACCTTCTCAATATCATCATACCAACTAACTTAATGTAATGCCAACAATATCCCCCTTTGGCATTGATGGCAATACCAACTTGATTTATTCCAATTGATTCGAATTGTTGTTATTCTTCTCCTGTGATCTTCTCCCCCTATCATTAGTCTTCTTCCCCTTTGACAACAATGCCAAAAGTAAAACTAATCCATGATTACTTCCCCTGTGAAGTAATTTCCTTGCTTGTTAAAACATATAAAAATGTATCATCTTAGTCTCGGTTAGGGCATCTTGTCTTCATTCACTGTTTCCTGCACAACTTTAGACGACCTTCTAAAGTGTGCAAATCAGCATCAACTCGCAAATAGTATTCTATAGAGTCATAGAATTGATGCTTTCACTGAACTCTGTCAGTGAGTACTAGATAGGGGTATGACCCCTAACTTACTTCTGAGATACTCAAAAGTGTCCCTTGGCAGTGGCTTTGTGAAGATGTCTCTATTTGTTCCTTTGTGCTAACATACTCCAGCACAACTTTCTTTTCTTGAACTTCTCTTAGATAATGATATTTTATAGAGATATGCTTTGTCTTAGAGTGCATTACCGGATTCTTTGAAATGTTAATAGTACTTGTATTATCATAAAATATAGTTACTGGCTCAGTAATTGTCTCATTCATACCTTCTAATAGTTGTTTGATCTATGCTATATTGGTACAATTCAATGTTGTAGCGACATATTCAGCTTTAGCTTTTGACTGTGAAATGCATCCTTGTTTCTTGCTAAGCCAACTCACTAGTCTTTCTCCCAAAAAGAAAGCTCCACCGCTTGTGCTTTTCCTGTCATCAATATTTCTTGCCCAATCAGCATCAGTATAGACTTTTAAGTCAAAATCATTCCTCTTTTTATATAGTAAACCATAATCTTCAGTGCCTCTCAAGTATCTAAAAATTCTCTTGATTGCTATCATATGGGTTTCTTTGGGATCTGTAGAAAATCTTGCAGCTATACCTACTGCATGTGTTATATCAGGCCTGCTGTGAACTACATATTGCAACTTTCCAATCATAGATTGGTAAAGTGTCTCATCAACAGATGCAGATTCATCATTCTTTGATAGTTTATAGTCAGTAGTCATAGGAGTACTTACAGGTTTAGAATCCTCCATTCCAAATTTCTTCAAGATTTCCTTTATATACTTGGATTGAGTGATGAAAATCCCATTTTTCATTTGCAGTATCTGTAAACCTATAAAATACTTTATTTCACCGATTAATGACATCTCAAATTCTTTGCACATTTCATTTCCAAAGTTCTTGCATATAGAATCATTTCCACAAAAAATAATATCATCAACAAATATGGCCGAAATCAATATTCCATTATCCTCATCATTCTTCTTATACATGTTGTTGTTTTCACTAGTCCTCATAAATCTAATCTTGATTAAGTAAGAGTGCAACCTTTCATACCATACTCTAGGTGCTTTCTTTAGGCCATATAAAGCTTTGTTCAACTGACAAACCTGATCTTTATTCTTCTCTTCAATAAATCCTTCAAGCTGTTCAATATAGACTTCTTCTTCTAGTATACCATTAAAAAATGTAGATTTAACATTCATTTGATATACCTTGAAATTTTTGTAAGCAGCATATGCCAACAATGTTCTCACTCCCTCAAGTCTTGCCACAGGTGCAAAAGTCTCACCATAGTCTATTCCTTCTTCTTGAGCATAACCTTTGCAAACTAGTCTTGCTTTATTCCGAATGACCTCACCTTTTTCATTTAGTTTATTTCTAAAAATCCACTTTGTACCGATTACATTTTTCTCTTTTGTTCTTGGGATCAGTGTTCATGTTTCATTTTTCTTGATTTGTTCAATCTCTTCTGTCATAGCATTCACCCAATCTTCATTTCTTAATGCCTTTTTTACTATCCTCGGTTCAAACTTGGATATCAGACATGTTTTCTATCTCAGTTTGTTCCTTGTCATCACTGGAGCATCCTTATCTCCTATAATCTGACTTGATTCATGATTTCTTCTGACATATTTTGCTAATATAGGCTCGGTAGGCTCTGTATGATTTTCTTCATCACTCGGTAACTCAGTATTTTCTTCATCAGCTTTCTCGGTTAGACTTCTCGGTTGTACATATACAAACTCTTCATAATCTTTTGGTTCTTTGGAGTTTCCTTCATCATTCCATTCTGCAAATTCATCAATTTTCACATTTGCACTTTCCACTATTTTGTTAGATGATTTGATCAGACATTTAAATGCTTTACTCCTAGAGGAATAACCAAGAAATGTTCCTTCCTCGCTTTTCTGATCAAATTTTTCATTTTTGTCATCTTTGTGAACATAACATCTACTTTGAAATATTTTAAAATAACTTACATTTGGTTTCTTGTCATACCAGATTTCATACGGTGTCTTCATAGTTCGTTTCTTCAATTGTACTCAGTTCATGGTGTAAACTGTAGTGCTCATTGCTTCTCTCCAAAATATTTCAGGTACTCTCTTTTCTATCATCAAGGTTCTGGCACAATATACAATTGATCTATTTCTTCTTTCAACTATCCCATTTTACTGTGGTGTTCTCGGTGCAGACACTTGTCTCTTTATACCATGATCATTGCAAAATAAGTTAAATTCATCTGAAATGAACGCTCCTCCTTTATAAGATCTTAGACATTTCAACTATCTTCCTATTTCATTTTCAACTCTTGCCTTATACCATTTGAACATTTGAAAGGCTTTTGATTTCTCTTTTAAAAACCTAACTGACATCATCCTAGAGTAATCATCCACAAATAATATGAAGTATTTATCACCATAATAACTTTGAACTTTCATAGGATCACAAAGATTAGTGTGTACAAGATCTAAAATTCCTTTAGAAGTGTAAGACTTACTTGTAAAGCTTGATTTTTTCATCTTACCCATCTGGCATCCTTGACATATTGCATTCTCAAGTTTTTCCAAGCTCGATAGACCTCTTACTCGGTGCTTCTTACTTATTTTGATCAGGTTATCAAAATTTACATGACAAAACCTTTTATGCCATAACCAGGTGTCTTCTATTTTTTCATACAGCCAATTGTTTCAAGTTGAGTCAAGATGGAATGTATTACCTCTTGTTTGAGTCCTGGTAGCAGCCAACTTTCCATGTTTGTCATGAACTTTGACAATTCCTTTTTCAAATTCTATTCGATATCTTGTATTGTTTAGTTGTGCTACACTCAACAAATTGTATTTCAGACCTTCAACCCAATATACATCATCACATTTAGCATTATCAAGAAGTGTGATAGATCCTTTACCTTTCATAGGACATGGTGCATCATTACCAAATCTTACATAACCTCCATCATAATCTTCTAATTTAACAAACTTGTGTTTATCACCTGTCATGTGATGTGAGCATCCACTATCTATGATCCAAGAATCATTATTATTTATGTGTAATATTAGGGCTTTTTATTCATACCTTTTTTCATCTGATGATAGCCACATATACAACTTCCTCTGTCTCAGTCCCATCAGATTTTTCATCATTGGATTCCTCGTCAGCTACTAAGCATGTCTTTCTATCTCTCCTTCTAAAGTCTCAGTGCCCTTTGTATTGGTTGTCTTTCTGTCTGTCATCTTGGTATTATCTCTTTTCACTAGATTCTTTGTCAAGATAGTTTGAAGCCATATGTCCAATTTTATCAAAGTTAAAGCATTTCAAAGGTAACTTACCTTTGCCTCTCAGTAACCTTCTGGCCAATAATGCTTCAAACTCTTCTTGCTTTCTAATTTCCTCATATAGCTTGTGTACTTCTTCCATGTTTTTGCAAAATTTCTCACTTGCTCCACTGTTATTTCCTTCAGCATACTTATACATTCTACCATTGTAATCATTAGATTAATCAAGATGAAAAGAACTGAATGCAGATTCAACTTTGTTAACCGAAGACCCACTATTATCAAAATTACTCAACTGAAAAGCATGTAGCTTACCGATAGTACCATCCAAAGAGACTGGCATGTTTGGTATAGACCTTAATTCATTAATTGTAGAGAATCAAATGGCATAAGTAGGTAGAAGTGTTCTCTGCAACTTACTTGTTACATCATTTTCTTCAATAGTTCCTCCTACTCCTTTGATTTGATTGATAGTTTCCTTTAACCTTGTACTATACTGGATTACGTTCTCACCTTCATTCATTCTCATGGATTCAAGTTGTCCTCTTAGACTATCTACTTTTTCTCTTTGAACATGTTCATCACCACCATACACAGATATAAGCTTATTCCACATAGCTTTGGTATCATTACAACCTTCTAGATCATTAAACTCTGAGTCGGTCAATGCTAATGTTATTTCAATCATTACTTGAATATGTTCTTGCTTTGCCTTTATCTCTTCCATTGTCATCGGGTAGGTGCTAGGTGTAGTGTAATCATTCTCCAGATAATATGTTGCATATTCTCCAATTCCTGATAAGTGTAGCTTCATCCTTTTTTGCCATGTGGAGAAACTTGACTTGTTCAACTTTGGTGCATCCCTTTTATACATCTTCGGATCTTGCCTCAAGTTCCTTTAAACTTTTCTTTCAGAGTTCTAGCTCTGATACCAATTGTTAGTTAGATGAGAGGGGGAGGGGTGAATCAGATAAACTCACAATACAATATATTCATCAGATTCAACCTCGGTAGAACTTAATTGACATGCAACTATGACTATAAATCATTCAAACTAATAAACTGATAAACTTGAAACAACAAAACACATTTAACACTAGATTTAACATGGAAACCTAAATAGGGGAAAACCACTGTGGGATTTTGGACCCACTAAGAAAATATACTCTTCTAGAGTATGCTCAATTAAAAGCCAATCCTATTAAAGATTACATAAACACATTGCTAGATGTGACCCGGTCAAGGGATTTCCCTGAGATCTATTAGAATCTTGCACTTTGTTAGAAGTGACCTTGTCAAAGGATTTCAAACACTCATTCAGAATGTTACCTTGCTAGAGGATTTACAAATAAGACTGTTAGGTCCACTTAGTTAAGAGATTTCCCGTCACTTACAAAAACAAATAACTCTAAAAAATATATATCTACAACTTTACATCTGAAATGTTAAAGCAGACTCTATGTGCTCAAAATAATCTTGTCATAAGACTTATCTTCCTCCTTGTTGGGCTTCTCAATATGTTCTTCAATTAGATCTTCAATCTTCTGTACTTGGTAATCACCTCTGCAGTATCACTGCTCTTCTATTTGCCTGCCTGTTTGTCCATCAACTTTTCCTTATTTATAAGTGATTCCTAACCACTTAATCTCCTTAATCACATTTCCCATGATTAATCTTAGCCATCAGATCTTCAAACTTGACTAGGTTCATTGAATCCTTCGAATTGAAAAATGTTCTTGCCTTGGAACTTGTATACCTTCCTTGGTACTTGTGCTCAGTTATGACCGTTCAATCTATGTTGTAGATCCAACTCTTGAATTTTCATTGCCGTTGATCCTTAACAAACTTCTTGCATGACATTCCAATCTTCTATAAATCTCCAGCTCATTGGCATCCCTCATTTAATAATGTATTTATTCATCCAATGCATTATGTTACTACTTGATTGATACTCGGTAAATACTGAACTTTACTCGGTAGACATTCTTTCTTCTTTAATCGATACTGATAACCTCGGTGTTTGCTAACTAGCTCCTTGCTCGGTAAAATAGAATAGTATCAAACCTTTACTCATTCTATTACATGAAATATTTTCTCCTTCTTATTCAGTCTTCGAATACACATATATAGGATATCAAAACAATCAAAATAACATAATCTCATCACTGTCTAACTCAGTAAAAGTTTCCCATTGAATAACTTATTACTTCTCTTCATTTTCAAATTCTTTCTGTGTCACTTACCGACATCTTTATACTCATCAAAACATAGTCTTTAAGATATGGCAACATCATACTGAATCAGAAAATCATTTGCTTGACATCAATGACAAAATAATATTATTAAGACAATAATCATCCTTTATCAATTATATCATAAATCTCCAACAACCTTCTCAATATCATCATACCAACAAACTTAATGTAATGCCAACAATCTCCCTCGTTGGCATTGATGGCAATACCAACTTGATTTATTCCAATTGATTCAGACTGTTGTTATTCTTCTCCTGTGATCTTTGAGCTGTAAACTTCTCCTATGATTTTCTCCCCCTGTCATTAGTCTTCTCCCCCTTTGACAATAATGCCAAAAGTAAAACTAATCCATGATTACTTCCCTTGTGAAGTAATTTCCTTGCTTGTTAAAACATATACAAATGTATCATCTTAGTTTCGGTCAGGGCATCTTGTCTTCATTCACTGTTTCCTGCACAACTTTAGACGACCTTCTAAAGTGTGCAAATCAGCATCAACTCGCAAATAGTATTCTATAGAGTCATAGAATTGATGCTTTCACTGAACTCTATCAGTGAGTACTAGATAGGGGTAGGACCCCTAACTTACTTTTGAGATACTCAAAAGTGTCCCTTGGCAGTGGCTTTGTGAAGATGTCTGCTATTTGTTCCTTTGTGCTAACATACTCCAGCTAAACTTTTTTTTCTTGAACTTCTTCTCTTAGATAATGATATTTTATAGAGATATGCTTTGTCTTACAATGCATTACCGGATTCTTTGAAATGTTAATAGCACTTGTATTATCACAAAATATAGTTACTAGCTTGGTAACTGCCTCATTCATACCTTCCAATAGTTGTTTGATCTATGCTATATTGGTACAATTCAATGTTGTAGCGACATATTCAGCTTTAGCTATTGACTGTGAAATGCATCCTTGTTTCTTGCTAAGCCAACTCACTAGTCTTTCTCCCAAAAAGAAAGCTCCACCGCTTGTGCTTTTCGTGTCATCAATATTTCTTGCCCAATCAGCATCAGTATAGACTTTTAAGTCAAAATCATTCCTCTTTTTATATAGTAAACCATAATCTTCAGTGCCTCTCAAGTATCTGAAAATTCTCTTGATTGCTATCATATGGGTTTCTTTGGGATCTGCAGAAAATCTTGCAGCTATACCTACTGCATGTGCTATATCAGGCCTGTTGTGAACTACATATTGCAACTTTCCAATCATAGATCGGTAAAGTGTTTCATCAACAGATGCAGATTCATCA
Organism: Cryptomeria japonica; assembly: GCF_030272615.1. Taxonomy (NCBI): domain Eukaryota; kingdom Viridiplantae; phylum Streptophyta; class Pinopsida; order Cupressales; family Cupressaceae; genus Cryptomeria; species Cryptomeria japonica. The sequence continues at coordinate 925,186,623 of NC_081407.1, forward strand.
TTCTTTGATAGTTTACAATTAGTAGTCATAGGAGTTGTAACAACATGCTAGAATTCATCTTCAAATAAACAAAGCTATCAATTAGAAACACCAGGGAAATCACGAATCCCTGTCTAATTAACAAATCTAACAAACTAGACAATGAAATAATGCAATCATCAAGCAAAACAAGAATTAAGAATGAAATCAATTGAAATAAAACTCCCTATTCCAAGATGTGCATATTGCTTCCATTGCTCTTCTTCTCTTTGTGGTATGATGGCTCTCAGATATTGTGCTGGTAACCTGCAAGTGACCCAAAGATTCAAAGTTTGCGATTGTTGAAAATGGAGATTGGATGCTCAATTTATAGAAAATTGGAGAAGATTGATTGAAAGGTGGAACAGAATGATCAAGAGGTGTAAACTCAGGTGAGCTCAAATGCAATTTGATAGTTGAACTATTGATTGTAGGAGTGGAACTCAATAGATTGAATAGATTAAAGGAGTCAACTGATTGATGAAAGAGTTAACTAAAGGAAGAAAAAGAATGATTGGAGGAAATAAAGAGGATGACACAGAGAGATAAATTTAGAAAGAGCTAACTGAAGGATGGAAATAGAAGTTGGAGAGATAAATGATTTAATTAATTAATTTAGCATGTGCTTGCATTTAGATTTAAATTATTAATTTAATCTTTGCATGAGATATTATTCAAATAATTGAATTTATTAATTCAATTTAGCCTTTGAATATATTTAGAACTTGACTTTGATTTTCAATTTGGTTTTTGAAATCATGCACATGTATTTAAATTTGGAAGAAATTAGAAGAATATGAAATTAAATGAAATTCGAATTTGGGGATTTGGAAATGGAAGAATTAATTAGCTAATTAAATAATTTAAAGAAACTATTTAATTATTTAGAAATGGAATTTAATTAAATAATAAAGACTATTTAATTTAAAGGATTAAATCACAATTAATTAAATAATTAATATTTAGAAGAGGGTTGAATGATTAGATGATTAGAGATAGAAATTGAGTAATTAGTAATTTATTTAAATAATGAAGATTATTTAAATTGGGAAATTAATCAGAATTAATTAAATAATAAATATTTAATTAATATTTAGAAAATGATTAAATGATGAAATGATGATAGAATAGGAAATAGAATAATTAATAAGATGATGAGGAAATATGAAATTAGAAGAATTTAGAAGAATAAGTTTAATTGACTTAATTAAATAATAAAGATTATTTAATCAATTAGAGGAATAATTAGTACATGATCAATGAGACATTTTTAGGTGTCTACATTTGCCCCTCTTTGAGACAAAGTCGAAACGACATTGTTTCAAAGAAAACAAAAAATTCTGCCCCAGTATGCCTTGGTATTGCTGTGTAGTGTAAATATGCCCCCTTGGAAAAGGTGGTCGAAAAATTTAAAAATTGAGATGATTGTTTCGATGCCAGTGTAAGGAACTAGCGTATGAAATTTCGTTTCATTTTGAGATCGTTTGAGTAGGCTACAAGTTGTTTGAAGCTGGCGGGGACCACGGGCGTCAAGGTGTCGTAAAACCCTAATTTTGAGCTATAAATAGATAATTATAGGTTTTTATTTGCTCATTTGTGATTTGGTAGTTCTTTGGTTTCTTTGCAATTTTTGTGCCTATTTCTGAGTTTTTTGGTCATCATGTCTAGTTATAGAGCTCGATTGCACTTGTCAAACCAAGTATGTTCATTTCAGAGACCTCCTGGGACTGGCGGCATGGTATTTTTCATTGCTTTTCCCTGATTTTTTCCTGTTTTTATGCCTTTTTTCCAAAAAAATTTCATGATCACTTTTTGCTATGCATTACACAATCGCTTGTCAACTTTTACGCATTAGTGCTTAGTGTACCGCATTCGTTGTAAATGTTATGCATGCATCGTAAACGTCATGCATTAGCTCTATCATGCCGCATTCATGTATATCATTACGCATAAGTGTTATTTGTCACGCATGCGCTCATTGTGCCACACATTAGCTTCAATCGTCACGCATGCGCTCATTGTGTCACACATTAGCTTCAATCGTCACGCAAGAGCCATATTTGTACCGCATAAGTCATAACTATTACGCATTCGTTGTAAATGTAAGTTTTTGTCATGTGTTTGAAAATATTGTAAGTTTATCTAGATCTGACATCTGATATTTTGATCATTTTCTCGTTTGCAGGAGAACATCGGAGTGTTATACTATCGAAAGAGCAGGCCTAGTGGACTTGATCTTCGAGCTGACCTACCAGATGATGAGATTGAGCATATTTGTCAGCTTGGTCTTTACCATGTATTGCATTTGCTAGAGGTGACGACCAACAGGGCCATGATTACAGCTTTGATAGAGCGGTGGCACTCAGAGACGTGTTCATTTCATCTTTCGACTAGTGAGGCATCCATTACTTTAGAGGATGTATGGCGTATAATGCGTATTCCCATTCATGGTGAGAGGGTTATATATGACCATGACGATGGCATTGCTGGACTATGTGCACTTTTTGAGTGTGAGATTCAGGATTTACAGATCAGTGGCCGTTATGAGATCCCTTGGGCCCGATTAGACTATGATGACCTGACCATTGTATTATGTGGTATTGTCGGTGGTTTACTGATACCTAATCGATGAGGTCATGGGTTTCCAGTTGGATGGGACAGAGTGCTCCATGATATGATTGTGCATCGTCGACTATATGCTTGGGGTCCTTGTCTACTTGCCATGTTGTACTATCAGATGCATGGTATTGTGTATCTGGGATACCGTTCTATCAGTTGTGGTGTTACTTTGCTGCAGACATGGGCATGGGAGCACATTTCTATTTCTAGGCCTGTCATTCATGTAGATTTGTTGCCTGGTGAGCCTTATGCTTTTAGGTATACAGTAGGTGTCAAACACAGGGGTTTGAGGAACACCTTGTACTGGAGACATCAGTTGGATATATTGTAGCATTTCATTTGGAGACCTTACTTAGATTGCCCCGGTTGGCCTGATGATGTAGTGCACTTGTCTTTCTGCCGCTAGTAGAGATATCTTATTGGTAGGACCTTTGAGACTCAGCAGATCATAGAGATGTATCTTCCTGGACGTGTTCTTAGACAGTTTGGTGAGGTACAGGTGTCATTTGTGGTTACTGCATATTTTTCTCATGTATCTCATGAGGTATTTGATTGGGGTGTGTGTATTCAGCCACATGTTGCCTCTACTGAGTTTGATTCATTGCAGCCATTACTCTGGGGTTGGGGTAGGGGTGGAGCAGATCCAGGGATGATAGTGGAGTATGATGCATGGTTTTCTAGGCACAAGCCAGTGCCTTTGACTGATCCTACTATTCTGATTACATCACAACAGATTCACCATCCTAGACAGCAGTTGAGGATAGACACAGGGGAGAGAGCCGGAGGAGATGGAGGAGATGGGGGAGGAGGTGGTGGAGATGATGGAGATGATGGAGATGGGGGAGGAGGTGGTGGAGATGAGGATATAGACATTGGTGGAGACACTAAGTCTATTAGTACTAAGGACAGTGATGATTCCTCGAGTCATCAAGTAGCGAGGGTGGGGATGATGATGATGACATGCCAGAGTTGGAGGATGCGCCTGCCGTAGAGGGTGGGATAGGAGAGGTTGGTGATGAGGATGAGCTGTAGACTCTTAGAGCACGGGTGTAGAGCTTGGAGGATGAGGTTGCTAGACAAGATATTGAGCGAGAGACCTATCGTGCAGATTATGGTGCCCTAGAGGCCGAGCGAGTGCGTGTTCAGCGGGAGAGAGATGAGGCAGTACGACGATGTCAGATTACTATGGATGCCTTTGATCAGCTTTTTAGAGTAGGTACAGATGCACGTGACCAGGGAGAGAGATATTTCACTGCTGCACAGGAGGCTATTTATTATAGACAGGCATATGAGAGAGCCATCCCTGAGGGTCAGAGAGAGCCTAGCTTCAGTGCATTCATGGGGAGGAGATCGAGTAGATCTACTTCACGATGGACTAGTAGTGGTGGTGTTATGGGACCACCTCGACATCCTGGGGTAGGATCTAGTGGATAGGATCCACCTACTAATAGAGGCAGTGCTGGTTGATCATGTTATATGAGCCTTCAGGCTTATTTATTGTATTCACATACATTATCATTTTTGAGTTATATATATAGCATGCGGTTTTTTTTTTTTTTGGAAATGATCTATGTATATTATTTTTGCTTTCCATGTATGATTTATGTGATGCTATGAGTTTTGTAATGCATATCTATTTGATTTTATATGATTATAAAATGCAATGGTAGTATATGTATGGATTAACGATGCAAATGAAATCTAAGTGAATGCAAATGACTCTATAATGAATGCAAATGAATCTTATAATGAATGCAAATGAATCTATATGACTGCAAATGAATCTATATGAATGCAAATGGATCTATATGAATGCAAATGAATCTGTAATGAATGCAAATGAATCTTATAATGAATGCAAATGAATCTATATGAATGCAAACGAATCTATAATGAATGTTTTTTTGGTATGACAATGGTTGAACCAACTTTAACTCAGATACACCTTGAAGAAATGTTAGTTAGATGATAGAGAAAGAAAAATTTGATGATAGAAAGAATGTTAGAAAGAATGTGATTTAGATAGAAGATGAGAAATCAACAAACTATCAATAAGCAAATGAGATGATAATGAAAGTGAAATTGAATGAATCATGAACCCGTGTCACATATTTTATTGCATCAATATATATTCATCACTAAGCCTTATTATCAAACAATGAAGCTTAGCACATTAGGGTGTAAGGAACCAAGATGCAAAGATATCTCATTGTAGAAACAAACACGTAGCATACAGGGAGTGAACCCTCCATTCTGGGAATTGCGTTAGTGGTTGAGGTATGTGTGGCGATTTCACCTTGATGTGAAGGCTCTTATCACAGACACCCACTAGAGCAATTTCCCTAGAATTTCATCGGTTCACACCACAAACAACAAACAAAGAAAAAGATAATGCTCATCATAGCTCCTGTAGTCGCTTTTGGACATCCTTGAGTAGCATAGAAACAATATATGTCGCCAAATGATAAAAAGATAAAGACTGACCTGGACAAAATTCAGCAGCTATACCGACCTTGTGCCTTCATTCTAAGTTGTTTGATGTGATGGTTGATAATGTCTGATCTTAGAAAGTTGCAGACCCCATTTAAGACTGACCTGTCTGATTTCGAGTGTATCCTCTTCTGTTTAAGACAAGATAATGATCACATTGATATGGATATGATACGATTGATAAGACAGTTTGATCAGTTGATTGCAGATGTTTGACTGGATAGTCGTATCCTTTGTTAACTTCATGCGAAGTGTTTGCTGGATATCTGCTAGGGTATTTGTTTCTTACAAGACATGTTATTGCAGGTTTTTTGATTGATTGATTTTCGATTTTTAGTTCTTTTCCAAGAGCTTTTTCGATGTTTTTGGATTATGTAGGTAGATTTTTGAATGTTTTTGTTTGATTTTTTTTTTTTAGGATCGTATATGGATGTTTTTGGTTGATCTTTTCAGAATTGTATTTGAATGTTTTTGATATTTTTATTTTTATTTTTTTTTCATTGTTTTTGGTATATTTTTTCAGGACATTATACGGATGTTTTTGGTTGATTTTGAGGTTTTCAATGTTTTATTATTTTATTTTATTTTTATTTTTTTTTGGACTTTTTCAGGACTTTATTTGATTTTTTGGATTTTTTCAGGACTTTATCTGATTTTTTGGATTTTTTCAAGACTTTATCTGATTTTTTGGATTTTTTCAAGACTTTATCTGATTTTTTGGATTTTTTCAGGACTTTATCTGATGTTTTGGATTTTTTAAGGACTTTATCTGATTTTTTGGATTTTTTCAAGACTTTATCTGATTTTTTGGATTTTTTCAAGACTTTATCTGATTTTTTGGAATTTTTCAAGACTTTATCTAATTTTTTGGATTTTTTCAGGACTTTATTTGATTTTTTGGATTTTTTCAGTTATGCCCCCAGTGTGCAGACCCGTATGACATGATGATCTGTAGAATGCATGTGGAGACAAAGAAATTTTTGACATGACCTATGTGAATGCAATATGCAGGATGAAGATGCACTTCCTATTCGAACAAGGTTGACTGTCTTTGTTTTTTAGCATTTGTAATATACTGATTGAAAATGAAGGTGCAAAACATTTCGTAGATAAGCGGTCAATTGATCTCTAAGACCCTTCAGAACATTCATCTCAACACACTTAGTGACTAGGATTTAAAAATGGAGACGCGGAAAACTTCCCCATTGGTTCTTGAAACTTTGATCTTCTTTTGCCCATGTGTGTGTAGATGAGTTAATTCCCACTCTTGTGTTCACTAAAGATCCTTAGCATCCTATATGACTAGCTACATGGTTTTTCTAACTTCAAAAGCATCCCGAATAGAGCCTCACTGCCAACAAGCCTTGAGAGCTCCGACGAGGTTATAGACTGTAATTTCTCAAATATTGCTCCATTGCCAATAGGCGTTCATAGCCCTGATGGAGTTACTAGCATGTTCCCATAGTCAAGCTCTTTATTGTATTTGTATACATGATATTTTAGTTATATATCATTGCTCTTTTTGCCTTTAGATGGATATTTGGCATAACTCTTTTTATTTTTATTTTCTTGCCTTGACTTGTAAGTAATGAAACCTACTTGGGTGTGACAATTACAATGGTGCTGAAGTAGAATTTTAGATTTTTCACTAGTCATATGATCAACAAGGTGTCTAGAATGAATTAGAGATCTCATTAAGGTGTAAGATATAGCAATTGATAGATTGTGGGTTACCAAGTCTCAAATAGTGAAATCACTACCCAACCATAAGTAAAATGTTGTCGCAGGGTAATGTTGAGAATGAATGACTTTAGAACCCCAAAGACTTCATGTCTAAATATCTAAGAAAGGCGATGGCTCTTGTTTTCTTTTTAGGATGCAAACGAATGATAAACTTGAACAGTTGCCTTATTTTATTTGATGCTTCTATGTGAGAATGCAAAATTTTAAGAATGTGATGCGTTTGAAAAATAAACTATATGTAATGCAGTGTTTTAAATGATATGATATGCAATGCAAAAAGTAAAACCTAAACTACACAGCCCTTAGGTGTAATACCGCTTAAGATGCATGTTGTTCATAGGGTCAAAGATTGGATTTCCCTCCAAGGTAGCCAAATGATAGGCACCATTGCCTATGACCCTTGTTATAATGAAAGGACCTAGCCAATTAGGTTCGAATTTCGCTGGCCTTTCTCATTCTGCTAAGTTCCTTTGATTCTCTTTAAGTACTAGGTCCCCCACTTGAAAGGTTTGTGGGTGAACCCTTTTATTATAGCTTCACCTCAGTCTATTTTGATATCCTTGAAAATGATTGAATGTTGTTTGTTGTTTTTCATCAAGGGTTTCTAGTTCTTGCAACATCACTACCCTATAGTCTTCTTCTGATATAATGTTATGTAAGGATACTCTTAGAGATGGTCTTTCTATTTCAATGGGGAGTATCACTTCTATACCATAGACCAAGGAATATGGTGTTGCTCCTGTAAGGGTGCACACTCCTGTTCTGTAAGCCCAGAGAGTGGGATTTAGCTAGAGATGCTAGTCCCGTCCTGTGTCAGTGACTACTTTCTTAAGAATTTTCAATATTGTTTTATTTGTAGCCTCTGCTTGTCCATTACTTTGTGGATAATATGGCATGGAAAATCTTTGTTGTATGTGAAATTTGTCACACAATTATTTCACTTCCTAGTTTTTAAATGGACGCCCGTTATCTGTAACAAAGCACATTGGAACTCTGTATCAACATATAATGTAGTTGAGCATAAATTTTGATATCTGCTTTCCCATAGTGTATGTTAAAGGAATTGCCTCAACCTATTTTGTAAAGTATTTAGTGGTTGTCAAGATAAACTTGTGCCCATTAGACGAAGTAGGGTTGATTCTACCTACGAGATCTACTCCCCATAGTGAAAATGGCCATGGTGATGTGATGGGTTGAAGATCTTGTGCTGGTGCATGAATAAGGTCTCCATGCATTTGGCATTGTTTACACTTCTGTACATACTTGTAAGCATCCTTTTCCATGGTTGGCTAGTAATACCCGATTCTCAGCAGTTTCTTTGACAATGGCGGACCGCTTTGGTGAGCCCCATAGATTCCATCATGGACTTCTTTTAAAGCAAGGTGTGCTTCATTCTCATCCAGACATCGGAGAAGAGTTCCATTGAAACCCTTTCTATACAGAGTATCAGCTATGATGGTGTATCTAGATGCTTGATGAATAAAGGTCTTCTTTTGATTTCTGGACAGAGCTGGTGACATGTATTAGGTATTCAAATATGTATATATTTCATTGTACCAAGGTGATTCTGGTCCCACAATTGAACATACATAGTCTGATAGGGGGTTCTCATATGCAGGTAGCATTAACTGTTCTATGATAAACTCAAATTGAGTTTCATTAGTAGGCATATTCAGAAGAGACCCTATTGTTGCCATTGCATTTGCTGCCTTGTTTTGTATTCTAGGGATTTGTTCGAAGGTAATTTTGCTAAAGTGCTCCTTGTAATCTTTGACCAACTTCTTATAAGGCATGAGTTTGTCATCCTTCGTATTGTAATCATCATTGACCTAGTTCACAATCAACTGTGAATCACCATAGACCTGTAACTCTTGTATTTTCCATTGCATAGTTGTACGAAGTCCTATGAGGAGAGCTTCATATTCTACCATATTGTTGGTGCATGGGAAATTGATCCTAAATGACTTAGGTATAACATCCCCTTGAGGAGTAATGAAGACAATACCTGCTCCAGATCCATGATTTGTATATGATCCATCAAAGTACAACTTCCACATTATTGAGGTAGTTAGTGTAAACACGGATTCGTCTAGAAAGTCTATCAGCAATGGGTGACTGTCTTGTATAGGAGCCTCTGCTAATTGATCTGCTATGATTTGTCCTTTGATAGCTTTTCTATCTATGTATTCTATATCAAACTTGCTCAAGATCATAACCCACTTAGCCAATTGCCCGGTCAATGTTGCTCTGCTCAATAGGTATTTGAGTGGGTCAAACCATGCAATGAGTTGTACCTTATGACTCAACATGTAGTGTCTGAGCTTTTGGGATGCAAAGATTACTGCTAAGCAAGCTCTCTCTATGGGGGTGTAATTAAGCTCATAGCTGATCAAAGTTCTACTTATATAATAAATGGCTCTTTCTTTTCCATTTTTGTCATGCTGTGCCAATAGAGCTCCCAGAGCTGAGTTTGTTGCTGATATGTACAACAATAGAGGTTGTCCTAGAATAGGGGATATTAACACTGGTGTGTTCAAAAGATACTCTTTTAGAGCTTGGAAAGCTTCCTGGCATTGTTCTATCCATTTAAAAATAACTCCTTTCCTGAGTAAATGTTGGAATGGGTGACACTTATCTGCCAATTGTGCTATGAATCTCCTTATGGATTGCAATCTCCCTTGTAACCCTCTGAGTTGTTTAAGTGTTGATGGAGGTTGCATATAAATGATTGCCTTGACCTTGGCAGGGTCTATTTCAATTCCTCTATTTGATACTATAAACCCTAATAGTTTACCTACTGTTACGTGAAACACGCATTTCTTTGGGTTTAATCTGACATTATATTATTCCAACCGATCAAATATCTGTGTAAGAACTGCAAGGTGACTTTCTCTGGTTTGCGATTTAGCCAATATGTCATCCACATAATCTTCCATTATGTTATGGATCATGTCATGAAATAATGTTGTCATGGCTCTCTGGTATGTTGCACCAGCATTTTTAAGACCAAATGGCATCACATTCCAGCAGTATGTTCCCCATGGGCATGTAAAGGCCGTTTTATGTTGATCTTCTGGTGCAATTTTAATCTGGTTATATCTTGAAAAACCATCCATTAAGGATAACATCTCATTTCCAACTGTTAGGTCAACTATCATGTCGATATTAGGTAGTGGGAAGTCATCCTTAGGGCAAGCTTTATTTAGATCTCGAAAATCGGTATAGATTCTGATGCCTCCCGTGGGCTTAGTCACAGGTGCCAAGTTTGATATCCATTCCGCACAGTCAATAGGTCTGATAAAACCTACTTCCAACAACTTTTGTAATTCTTTTTTAACCAGTAATGCGATACTTGGATGCATTTTTCTCAATTTTTACTTGTAAGGTTTAACTCCTGGTGTCAATGGTAAATGATGCAACACTAATTCAGAATCTAAGCCTGACATGTCTGAATAGGACCAAGAAACGTTGATAGGTCGTTGTTTGAAAAAATGAATGAATCTGTCTTTTTCTTCTTTGCTCAATGATTTTGCTAGATGGATGTTATGTACAACTTCCCCTTCTACTATGTTTACTTCTTCTGTTTCCTCTGTAAGTAATGTTGAACTTTCTCTTTCCATAGGAATATTACCCAAATCACTTTTGTCATTATGGGTGGGTTGATTCTTATCTTCTGTTTGAGAAGTACTTTCTTCTCCAAAGTATGTCATTCTATTTAGGTCTATAGCAAACCCTGCTTTATGATCACCTTGCGGAAATCCTTCTCTGACTCCTAGAAATTCTGAAATTGCTTCGTCATTTTCAAACCAATCCAGCATTGGTTTTCCTTCTTGCCCCCAATCAATCAAGTGTGAATGTACTAGGGGTAAATCATTATTCTCTTCTGTAGTAGAGTCTGATAACATGAAGACTTGATTGTTTGATATTACACTTTCTGGTGGGGTAGAATCATGGAGTGATAAGAATTCATAGTCATGAGAATCTATCTCACTGTCAATATATGTTTCATCATATGGGCTATCATCACTTATTTCTTCTTGTTCCTGTCCCTGATTCCATTGTAGATTGACTGGTCTTATTTGTACATTAGTGACTCTTCTTAAGCCAGGTATAAGCCTTTGCAATCTTTCTTCATCTATTTCATTAGGTTGAGCCTGAGTTGCCTCTCGTGGTAGAAGTAGTGACAATAACCATGGGTGGGATTTAGGTGGTGGGGGTAATCCTGTATCTATTGCCACATTAGCTTGTACTGTTGTGTCAATAACTGCATCATTTTGTAACTCTGTGGTAGGTTCTTGCTAGATTTGTCTCATGTCTTCCCCATCTCATTTTGCGCTAGGTGATGTAGGTACCCGATTGCCTGTTTGAGATGAAGATGGAAGAGCCTATGTGGACAAATTCCTTTGTGATATGTAATCTGATGGTTTGCTTGGTCGATTTAGTATTTCAAGGGTACGCTATATGGCTTGTGTGATATGTTGTACATGCTTGTATCCCAATCCTTGAATTCCTAGATTATCATTAGGAACAACAGGTTCTAGTCTTCCTTGTTTTTGTAACCCCAGGCCTGTGGTACCATCATATCCATGTATTTGGAGTATTTTGAATCTATTGCCGTACTGATCTATATGTATTTTGGGTGTTGTCATATGATCTTCTTCTCTATATATCCAATGGTTAACATCTTCATTCAAGGATTCTTCCTCTAAGTCTCCCCATCTAATGAAAGAGCATGAGTCTGAGTATCTGACAATTTCTTTTCCTTTGTCTTTCTTTTGTACTGTAGTATAAGGTTTCCCAAAGGACTTAGGAGAAAGAGATAATTGTTTCCCATTTGAAGTGTTTGCAATAGAGTACTCTCCACAACCCATATCCTTTATTTGTAAGGAGGATATTGTAGGCATATCTTTTTGTGTTTCTATGATCTTTAATGTTTCCAACTGTGTAGTGAGAGGTGAGGCCTAATTGATAGGTATTTGATTATCTACACTGTCTTTTAGATAATTACAATGTTGGAAGGGATTTGGATCACCCTTTATGGTAATTTCAATACCATTGTATGGGAATTTGACACACTGATGAAATGTGGATGGTACTGCTTGCATGGTGTGGATCCATGGGCGGCCCCATAACATGTTATATCCCAGTTCTCTATCCAAGACTTGAAAAGTGACCTCTGTTGTTATTGGTCCTACTTGTACAGGTAATGTTATATTGCCTTTAGATGGATGTTCTTCATCATCGTAAGCCTTGATGTTTATCCTTTTGGAGGAATCAATGTGAAGTTTAGAATATCTTAATGCTTTGACTAGCTTTAATGTACAAATGTTCAGACTGGCTCCCCCATCTATAAGTACTCTTCTGATCCTTTTCTTGTGAATGTAAGCTTCCAGATGTAGTGGGTCATTATGAAGCATTTTATCACTAGGAATATCTTGCTCTGTAAATGCAATATGTGCACCTTGTGTCAAATTCCTACCATAGACTAGAAGGCACGTTCATCTATATCTTTGTCTACTACTGAATCTTGGAGTGCTTTGTCCATTATAGCTCTATGATTGGGTGAAATACACAGTAGTTTGAATAAGGATATTTGTGCCAGAGTTTTCTTAAGCTAGTCAACTACATTGTAAGTCCCTACTACTGGTGGATAATTTTGTGGTATCCCTTATAAGGTTACCTTTGACCTGCGAGTAACGACTGCACAGTCTCTGTCTCTAGGAGTAATTGTGATTGTAGCAATTGTATCATTAGTATCATAAGCTATTTTATCTAGATTTATATTAAATCCTTCTTCATAGTCCCAATGTGTATGTTTGACATTCATAATATGTTCAATGAGTCCATCTTCAAACCAATCTGAGTGAGATGGTTGATCCTGCCCTCAATCTTGGAGACAAAGATTCGTATCCTCATCGTACTTTGGTCCTTTGGATATCATGAAAATTTAGTTGTCATCTTTATGAGTGTCTTGATATTGGTCTTCTTGATCAGATGTTTCTTGTGAATCTTTGTTTGTCGTATCTCCTGAACTAATGGCATGAATAGTGTAGTCGTATGAGACTTTCATGTAGTTAGTCGTGTTGTTTTGGGTACCTGATGTGGTTGCTTTTCCCTTGTCATGCTTAACAAACGGATCCTTAAAAATCGTATGATTTGTGTTTCCTGAGGTCTTATATGTATCAATTGTGATGTCCCCTTGGTCTATCATATCTTGGACCAAGTTTTTTAGTTTGTATCAATTTGTTATTTTGTGGCCTTTAGTCCTATGATAATCATAGAAATCATTGTCATTCCACCATGTGCGTTTGAACGGACCTGGTTCATATACTCTTACCTCAGGTAGAGTGATCATGTTTGTCTATATTAACTTTTTGAGCACCAACTCAACAGGTTCTCCTAAAGGTGTGTAATTTCTTCTTGGAGTGTTTACCCTGGGGTATCTTGTGTTCGTATTTTGTGTAGCATTTACATTGGTGTTATTCCCAGTATGTGGATTTGTTGACTGACTCATTCCAAATGATAAAACGGGTTGGGTTATGTTTATAGTTCTAGCGTCTACAATACCATCATTGGTCACGTTTTTGTTTTTTGACCCAAACTTAGATTTGTCACTATTGTTTGTGTTGCCATACTTAATAAGACCTTGTTCTATCAAGCCCTTCTCACATTTGAGAGCCTTTTCTGTGATTTGTTTGAATGTTGTAAGGCAATGCATTTGTATTGGATACTTAATCTTTGGAATCAAGTTTTTTGTAAAGATATCCACTTGCTCTATTTCTGGGATAACTATCTTGCATCTTCTGTAGAGAGCCCTCCATCGTTGTATGAAGGATGCAAATTTTTCATTCTCGTATTGCTTAGCTGCACATAAATCCATCAAAGTAACTGGGGTGTCAATGTTGTTTGAGAAGTTTGCAATAAATTGTTCAGCTAATTCTTCCCATGACGTGATGGTTGGTGGTAGATGTGAAAACCACTCTAAAGCCAGACCTCCCAGACTTTTAGGGAATAGTCTCATTAGATAAGTATCTTTCGAGGCAACTTCTATACATGCCGTAAAAAATTCTCTAATATGATCTCTAGGATCACCCTTCCCTCGATATCTATCAAATTTGGGTGTTTCAAAGTGTTGTGGGAAAGGTGGCATGTATACTGTGTGATCAAATGGATAAGGACGTAAGTCCTACATTATGTAGCTCTTTTTATCAGTACTAGTTTGCATGGTCATCATCTGTTGTTGCAAACTCTGTATTTGTTGTGTCAAAATATCGGTTGATGTCAAAGGTATACCTTGTGTGTTTTTATATCCCACAAAAGGATTCGTGGTTGCATAAATAGGAGGTTGTTGGAATGCACCGAGATTATAACTTTGTGTGTTGTGTGTTCCCGTAGGTACTGTAAAATAGGCGATATGTGAACCCATGTTTGGTTGACTTGTACCTGTTGTATTGGTAGTACCTAGGTTTGGATTTTGATAACCATATGTGGATCCCATAGAATAGGAAATTGGAGGTTGGTCTACACTTGTTGCTTGCGTTTAAATTGGTGTTGAGATACTTGACATTATCAGTAGGCTCTGTGATGGTATACTAGCATTGATCACTGAAGATGACATGCTTGTTTTAAAGTTTGCACTTGTGTTGACATTTGTTGGAAGAGGTACGCTTTGAGGAAGACTAGAGGTCGTTGCTTGTATTTGCATCAAGGGTAATGTTTGATTGTTATCTTGACCTAAAGTTTTTCCTGGTAGTAAAATCTTTGTGACATCAAAATCCTCAGGTGATTTTGCCCCATTTTGTATTAACAGTGAAAGATACTTTTCCCTATCACTATGTATAAGTGCATCTAGGATCATGAGGACATGCGGGTCTTGCTGTGCCGACTCAATTTCTTCCTTTGTCAGATGTTGTTGTAATTCGTTTATGGTGGACATTGTCTGTGTACCGGAGTGTTGACCTGTTGACATGTCCATGTTCCAAGTAAGGTTATAGACTATGTGTTGTTCGGGTCCATTATTCCCTTTGCTTTCTAGGACCTTGTGATGGGCATCTAAAAATGTCCTATATGATGATGGTTCTATGCAAGATGATGACCTAACACTAGACAGTAGACATAAATATGAGGTATGCAATACTATACTAGACTCTCTATTGAGGATTTTGATGTAAGACCTTTTTAGCCTTTCTAGCTTTCTCTAATGCAAGTCTTTCTATTTGTTGACGAAGTTGTTCGGCCTCAATCTCTCTATCAATCTTATGGGCAATCCTAGACTCAATATCTATCTCATATATAACTCCCATATATTGGGGTGTGCTTCTTCTTAAATCCCAAGCTAAGTTAGCTAGACCATCAATGATTTCTCATTGACCGCCATTTGGAACTAGATTAGGTTGCTCAAAGGGGAGCAAGCCATCACCTGGGAGACCCATGAAGGCACATGCTATGGACCTATAAATGATAATGGACTTAGACGTATATGAGGTCTAGGTGAAGACGTATATGAGGATGATAATGCAAAAAACTTAGGGTGATAATGAGGACGTAAAATGGGACTATGAAAAAGACTTAGGACGATAATGAGGACGTAAAATGGGACTATGCAAAAGACTTAGGATGATAATGAGGACGTAAAATGGGACTATGCAAAAGACTTAGGATGATAATGAGGATGTAAAATGGGACTATGCCTAAGATCACAAGTATGTAAGGATGTTTTGAGAATCAGTTTCAAAATGGACTTTGTTTTTGGTAACTTCGTGTGTAGGACAATGTTTTGCAGTTTTCCAAATCTGAGAAAAATGGCTGGCAGGTATGTATAGCTGACTGACTCAATTTTCAAACAATCTCGGAAAAATCAAAGATACATGGGATAGGGTCTGAAATAGCCCAAGGGACTGACTCAATACTAGTCTAGTACAACGATACATAAAAAAGCACGGAAAACAGTCTTAGGCTGGATATTGGACACCATTCAGTGAGGCCCTTACAATAAAATACCGAAACAAAATGAACAGATAGAGAGTCTGGCAGCACTGGCTCCACTCCATGGCACACACTTCTCAGGCATGCCATTCTCTCTTACCCCAAAGATCCAAAGATATTTTAGCCGAGGGATTCATGTATCATAATGTAAGGTACATGAAGGGTATCTATGGGGTATGATCCGCACTCCTGGAACCACTGAATGTAGGATTTTTGGCAACTAATTTGGTTCTTAGTATTAGGTTTTGAGGGGTCTCGATCCAATGATGGATTCTCAGAGCAAGCCACTTAAGACTTTAATTGAGCTTATCGGTGCAAGGAAGGCCCCCACATATGTCAAATTCACTCAACACTCTAGCCGCCTGACCAGTATATTTATATAGTGGCTCGAAAAACCCGCTCGAGAGTACACTGGGAGAGATGATCTCCCCAACACATCCCAATTTGAAGTACCTCTTTGGGGTGATGAAATCCCTAGTCAAAGATCCCCCTCACTACGTAGAACAAAAAGAAAATTTGGATGTCATTGTCACCTTCCTTCTTTCTCCCATAGGCCCGATGGTGGGTAGAAAGGCAGTTAGTGCAACAGTAGGTCCACCCCAGACACAATGAAAAGTTCTTTTCCCTTAAGAAAATGAAAAATGATTTAACCTAATGCAGCCTGATTCATGTTCTTTTTATAGCCCAAATTTAGGAGTTAGATCCGCATGTGCATGTCAATTTTAAACACCAAATCCAAGAATGAAGGCATACATGTCAATTTTAACCATTTGTTTGATTTTTAAGTACCAAAAACCAAGTGTGAGGTACACGCATGTCAATTTTAGCCCATGTTCATTTTAAGCACCAACAACGAAGTGTGAGATTATCCATGCATGTCAATTTTAACTATTGTTGATTTTAAGCACTAAAAATTGAAGTGTGAGATTTATCCATGCATGTCTATTTTAACTGTTGTTGATTTTAAGCACTAAAAATTGAAGTGTGAGATTTATCCATGCATGTCAATTTTAACTGTTGTGAGATGTGCATGCAAAATTAATAATCTAATCCTCTCTGCGAATCCGCCACAGGCTGTAAACAAAAGATTAGTAGCAAAATAAACCAACAGAAAATAGAAACTGAAAACTTGACAAAGGCGATTGCGTAATACTACCTGAGCAATTGCATGATACTTACTGAGTGAATGCGTGAATCTGACAAAGAGAATGCGTAAATCTGACAGAGCAAATGCGTGACTTTATCTGCTTGATTGCATATCACTAACAGGTCGATTGCGTGATAGAATACAGACAACAACACAAATTAGAAAAAAAAAACAAGAAAACTAAACCCGATCAGGAACCTGCGAAACCAATTGTGAAGCCCTAGCCAAATCCCTCATCATCCATTCAATATTGATTAGATCATATTTAACTGTATAAGAAAGAACTAGGCTATTATATCTATCTAAGGCCAGTTGTTCTTCTGAATCCTGTATCAATTTTTCTACTTGGAGAAATTTTTGATATCGTTTAGCTTCCCTCCTTTGTTGCTTCATCCTTCTCGCACCTAAAATTTTGAACTGAACTTTTCTTGCCATAAACTATGTTAATCAAATCCTGAAATAAAAAAGTAATTTTGATCCCTGATTAACCAAATTTAAGACAGAATTATATAGAAATCATAACAGACAGAAGAAAAATAAAACAACAATTAACCCTACAGATGCGTGACCCAGAAAGGGCGATTGCGTGATCAGGATAGGGCGATTGCATGACCCTGTTTGGATGAATGTGTGACCCTAAAGGGTCAAATGCGTGATACTATATATGCAATTGCATGATGAAGTAAGCTCAATTACGTGATGGAAAATCTTTTCTCAAAATTCGTGCAACCTGCAAAAAAAATAAAAATTCCACACAATCTGCAAAAATCACACAGAACACAGAAAAAAGGTTAAATTGCTATTAGTTCACGTCGAGTTCACCAAAATGCAATGCATGCTAGAATTCATCTTCAAATAAACAAAGCTATCAATTAGAAACACCAAGGAAATCATGAATCCCTCTCTAATTAACAAATCTAACAAACTAGACAATGAAATAATGCAATCATCAAGCAAAACAGGAATTAAGAATGAAATCAATTCAAATAAAACTCCCTATTCCAAGATGTGCATATTGCTTCCATTTCTCTTCTTCTCTTCATGGAATGATGGCTCTCAGACATTGCGCTAGTAACCTACAAGTGACACAAAGATTCGAAGTTCGTGATTGTTGAGAATGGAGATTGGATGCTCAATTTATAGAAAATTGGAGAAGATTGATTGAAAGGTGGAACAGAATGATCAAGAGGTGTAAACTCAGGTGAGCTCAAATGCAATTTGATAGTTGAACTATTGATTGTAGGAGTGGAACTCAATAGATTGAATAGATTAAAGGAGTCAACTAATTGATGAAAGAGTTAACTGAAGGAAGAAAAAGAATGATTGGAGGAAATAAAGAGGATGACACAGAGAGATAAATTTAGAAAGAGCTAACTGAAGGATGGAAATAGAAGTTGGAGAGATAAATGATTTAATTAATTAATTTAGCATGTGCTTGCATTTAGATTTAAATTATTAATTTAATCTTTGCATGAGATATTATTCAAATAATTGAATTTATTAATTCAATTTAGCCTTTGAATATATTTAGAACTTGACTTTGATTTTCAATTTGGTTTTTGAAATCATGCACATGTATTTAAATTTGGAAGAAATTAGAAGAATATGAAATTAAATGAAATTAGAATTTGGGGATTTGGAAATGGAAGAATTAATTAGCTAATTAAATAATTTAAAGAAACTATTTAATTATTTAGAAATGGAATTTAATTAAATAATAAAGACTATTTAATTTAAAGGATTAAATCATAATTAATTAAATAATAAATATTAAATTAATATTTAGAAGAGGGTTGAATTATTAGATGATTAGAGATAGAAATTGAGTAATTAGTAATTTATTTAAATAATGAAGATTATTTAAATTGGGAAATTAATCAGAATTAATTAAATAATAAATATTTAATTAATATTTAGAAAATGATTAAATGATGAAATGATGATAGAATAGGAAATAGAATAATTAATAAGATGATGAGGAAATATGAAATTAGAAGAATTTAGAAGAATAAGTTTAATTGACTTAATTAAATAATAAAGATTATTTAATCAATTAGAGGAATAATTAGTACATGATCAATGAGACATTTTTAGGTGTCTACAGGAGTACTTATAGGTTTAGAATCCTCCATTCCAAATTTCTTCAAGATTTCCTTTATATACTTGGATTGAGTAATGAAAATCCCATTTTTCATTTGCAGTATCTGTAAACCTATAAAATACTTTATTTCACCGATTAATGACATCTCAAATTCTTTGCACATTTCATTTCCAAAGTTCTTGCATATAGAATCATTTCCACAAAAAATAATATCATCAACAAATATGGCCGAAATCAATATTCCATTATCCTCATCATTCTTCGTATACATGTTGTTGGTTTCACTAGTCCTCATAAATCCAATCTTGATTAAGTAAGAGTGCAACATTTCATATCATGATCTAGGTGCTTTCTTTAGGCCATATAAAGCTTTGTTCAACTAACATACCTAATCTTTATTCTTCTCTTCAATAAATCCTTCAGGCTATTCAATATAGACTTCTTATTCTAGTATACCATTAAAAAATGCAGATTTAACATCCATTTGATATACCTTGAAATTTTTGTAAGCAGCATATGCCAACAATGTTCTCACTCCCTCAAGTCTTACCACAGGTGCAAAAGTCTCACCATAGCCTATTCCTTCTTCTTGAGCATAACCTTTGCAAACTAGTCTTGCTTTATTCCGAATGACCTCACCTTTTTCATTTAGCTTATTTCTGAAAATCCACTTTGTATCGATTACATTTTTCTCTTTTGGTCTTGGGACTAGTATCCATGTTTCATTTTTCTTGATTTGTTCAATCTCTTCTGTGATAGCATTCACCCAATCTTCATTTCTTAATGCCTTTTTTACTATCCTCGGTTCAAACTTGGATATCAGACATGTTTTCTGTCTTAGTTTGTTCCTTGTCATCACTGGAGCATCCTTATCTCCTATAATCTGAATTGATTCATGATTTCTTCTGACATATTTTGCTAATATAGGCTCGGTAGGCTCTATATGATCTTCTTCATCACTCGGTAACTGAGTATTTTCTTCATCAGCTTTCTCGGTTAGACTTCTTGGTTGTACATATACAAACTCTTCATAATCCTCTGGTTCTTTGGAGTTTCCTTCATCATTCCTTTCTGCAAATTCATCAATTTTCACATTTGCACTTTCCACTATTTTGTTAGATGATTTGATCAGACATTTAAATGCTTTACTCCTAGAGGAATAACCAAGAAATATTCCTTCCTCGCTTTTCTGATCAAATTTTCCATTTCTATCATCTTTGTGAACATAACATCTACTTCAAAATATTTTAAAATAACTTACAGTTGGTTTCTTGTCATACCAGATTTCATACGGTGTCTTCATAGTTCCTTTCTTCAATTGTACTCAGTTCAGGGTGTAAACTATAGTGCTTATTGCTACTCTCCAAAATATTTGAGGTACTCTCTTTTCTATCATCAAGGTTCTGGCACAGTCCACAATTGATCTGTTTCTTCTTTCAACTATCCCATTTTGTTGTGGTGTTCTCGGTGCAGACACTTGTCTCTTTATACCATGATCATTGCAAAATAAGTTAAATTCATCTGAAATGAACTGTCCTCCTCTATCATATCTTAGACATTTCAACTGTCTTCCTATTTCATTTTCAACTCTTGCCTTATACCATTTGAACATTTGAAAGGCTTCTGGTTTCTCTTTTAAAAACATAACTGACATCATCCTTGAGTAATCATCCACAAATAACATGAAGTATTTATCACCATAATAACTTTGAACTTTCATAGGACCACAAAGATCAGTGTGTACAAGATCTAAAATTCCTTTAGAAGTGTAAGACTTACTTGTAAAGCTTTATTTTTTCATCTTACCCATCAGGCATCCTCGACATATTGCATTCTCAAGTTTTTCCAAGCTCGGTAGGCCTCTTACTCGGTGCTTCTTACTTATTTTGATCAGGTTATCAAAATTTACATGACAAAACCTTTTATGCCATAACCAGGTGTCTTCTATTTTTGCATACAGACAATTGTTCTGAGTTGAGTCAACATTGAATGTATTACCTCTTGTTTCAGTCTCGGTAGCAGCCAACTTTCCATGTTTGTCATGAACTTTGACAATTCCTTTTCAAAATTCTATTCGGTATCCTGTATTGTTTAGTTGTGCTACACTCAACAAATTTTATTTCAAACCTTCAACCCAATATACATCATCACATTTAGCATTGTCAAGAAGTGTGATAGATCCTTTACCTTTCACAGGACATGGTGCATCATTACCAAATCTTACATAACCTCCATCATAATCTTCTAATTTAACAAACTTGTGTTTATCACCTGTCATGTGATGTGAGCATCCACTATCTATGATCAAAGAATCATTATTATTTGTGTGTGATATTAAGGCTTTTTATTCATACCTTTCTTCATCTAATGATAGCCACATATACAACTTCCTCTGTCTCAGTCCCATTAGATTTTTCATCATTGGATTCCTCGTCAACTACTAAGCATGTCTTTCTATCTCTCCTTCTGAAGTCTCGGTGCCCTCTGTATTGGTTCTCTTTCTGTCTGTCATCTCGGTATTCTCTCTTTTCACTAGATTCTTTGTCAAGACAGTTTGAAGCCATATGTCCAATTTTATCATAGTTAAAACATTTCAAAGGTAACTTACCTTTGCCTTTCGGTAACCTTCTGGCCAATAATACTTAAAACTCTTCTTGCTTTCTGATTTAATCATATAGTTTGTGTACTTCTTCCATGTTTTTGCAAAATTTCTCACTTGCTCCACTATTATTTCCTTCAGCATACTTATACATTCTATCATTGCAATCATTAGATTCATCAAGATGAAAAGAACTGAATGCAGATTCAACTTTGTTAACCGAAGACCCACTGTTATCAAAATTACTCAACTGAAAAGCATGTAGCTTACCGATAGTACCATCCAAAGAGACTAGCATGTTTGGTACAGACCTTAATTCATTAATTTTAGAGACTCGAATGGCATAAGCAGGTAGAAGTGTTCTCAGTAACCTACTTGTTACATCATTTTCTTCAATAGTTCCTCCTGCTCCTTTGATTTGATTGATAGTTTCCTTTAAGCTTGTACTATACTGGATTATGTTCTCACCTTCATTCATTCTCATGGATTCAAGTTGTCCTCTTAGACTATTTACTTTTTCTCTTTGAACATGTTCATCACCACCATACATAGATATAAGCTTATTCCACATAGCTTTGGTATCATTACAACCTTCTAGATCATTAAACTCTGAGTCGGTCAATGCTAATGTTATTTCAATCATTACTTGAATATGTTCTTGCTTTGCCTTTATCTCTTCCATTGTCATCGGGTAGGTGCTAGGTGTAGTGTAATCATTCTCCAGATAATATGTTGCATATTCTCCAATTCCTGATAAGTGTAGCTTCATCCTTTTTTGCCATGTGGAGAAACTTGACTTGTTCAACTTTGGTGCATCCCTTTTATACATCTTCGGATCTTGCCTCAAGTTCCTTTAAACTTTTCTTTTGGAGTTCTTGCTTTGATACCAATTGTTAGTTAGATGAGAGGGGTGGGGGGGTGAATCAGATAAACTCACAATACAGTATATTCATCTGATTCAACCTCGGTAGAACTTAATTGAGATGCAACTATGA
Organism: Cryptomeria japonica; assembly: GCF_030272615.1. NCBI lineage: Eukaryota > Viridiplantae > Streptophyta > Pinopsida > Cupressales > Cupressaceae > Cryptomeria > Cryptomeria japonica. The sequence goes on from NC_081407.1 coordinate 925,209,320, forward strand.
CTGTAAATCATTCAAACTAATAAACTGATAAAATTGAAACAACAAAACACATTTAACACCAGATTTAATGTGGAAACCCAAATAGGGAAAAACCACTGTGGGATTTTGGACCCACTAAGAAAATATACTCTTCTAGAGTATGCTCGATTAAAAGCCAATCCTGTTAAAGATTACATAAACACATTGCTAGATGTGACCCGGTCAAGGGATTTCCCTCAGATCTATCAGAATCTTGCACTTTGTTAGAAGTGACCTTGTCAAAGGATTTCAAACACTCATTCAGAATGTTACCTTGCTAGAGGATTTACAAATAAGACTGTTAGGTCCACTCAGTTAAGAGATTTCCTGTCACTTACAAAAATAAATAACAGTAATAAAAATATATCTGCAACTTTACATCTAAAATGTTAAAGTAGACTCTATGTGCTCAAAATAATCTTGTCATAAGACTTATCTTCCTCCTTGTTGGGCTTCTCAATCTGTTCTTCAATCAAATCTTCAATCTTCTGTACTCAGTAATCACCTCTGCAATATCACTGCTCTTCTATTTGCCTGCCTGTTTGTTCATCAACTTTTCCTTATTTATAAGCGATTCGTAACCACTGAATCTCCTTAATCACATTTCCCATGATTAATCTTAGCCATTAGATCTTCAAACTTTACTAGGTTCATTGAAACCTTCAAACTGAAAAATGTTTTATCTTGCCTTGGAACTTGTATACCTTCCTTGGTACTTGTGCTCGGTTATGACCATTCAATCGATGTTGTAGATCCAACTCTTGAATTTTCATTGTCGTTGATCCTTAACAAACTTCTTGCATGACATTCCAATCTTCTATAAATCTCCAACTCATTGGCATCCTTCATTTAATAATGTATTTATTCATCTAATGCATTATGTTACTGCTTTATTGATACTTGGTAAATACTAAACTTTACTCGGTAGACGTTCTTTCTTCTTTAACCAATACTGATAACCTTTGTGTTTACTGACTAGCTCCTTTCTCAGTAAAATAGAACAGTATCAAACCTTTACTCATTCTATTACATGAAATCTTTTCTCCTTTTTATTCAGTCTTCAAATACACATATATAGGATATCAAAACAATCAAAATAACATAATCTCATCACTATCTAACTCAGTAAAAGTTTCCCATTGAATGACTTATTACTTCTCTTCATTTTCACGTTCTTTCTGTGTCACTTACCGACATCTTTATACTCATCAAAACATAGTCTTTAAGATATGGCAACATCATATTGAATCAGAAAATCAATTGCTTGACATCAATGATAAAATAATATTATTAAGATAGTAATCATCCTTTATCAATTATATCATCAATCTCCAACAACCTTCTTAATATCATCACACCAACAAACTTAATGTAATGCCAATAGCTTAAAGTGGTGAATTTTGTCCTATGGGACAATGGTTTGTATAGGAAAGGTCTAGACAGCAATTTCCTGCGCTGCGTGGACAAACAACAACAAGTAAGATTACTTCAAGATTTTCATGATCTTGCTTGTGGTGGACATTTTTCTTCCCTTGTCACTACACACAAAATCTTGCATGATAGATACTATTGGCTGACATTTTTTAAGGACACATATAGTTAGGTTCACAAATGTGAGCAATGTCAGCAATTTTTAGGTAAGCCTAAACTAGCTGCACTCCCTCTTAAACCAATTGTAATTGAAGAGCCCTTTCAACAGTGGGGATTGGACTTCATTGGACCTGTCAATCCAACATCTAGTGCTGGTCACATATACATTCTCACAATGAAAGATTAATTCACCAAGTGGTTGGAGGCAATTCCAACTAAGCAAGCTACCTTGGCGGTGGTCTGTCAATTTTTGAAGGAAAACATCATTTCAAGATTTCTCATAGTGACAAATTACTTCACCAAGTGGGTGGAGGCAATTCTAACTAAGCAAGCTACCATGGCGGTGGTCTATCAATTTTTGAAGGAAAATATTGTTTCAAGGTTTGGTGTTCCTCATAAGATAGTAACCGATAATGCTTCATGTTTTTCATCTTATGAGATCATTAACTTTTACTTTGATCATGGTATTACCCTTTCACACTCATCTAACTATTATCCACAAGAAAATGGTCAGGCCAAGTCAAGAAACAAGAATTTGGTTACTATTATATGAGGAATCTTATTGATGAGAGACAACGGACTTGGCATAAAGCTCTTTATGATGTGCTATGGGTGGATCATATAACTCCAAAAAGAGAAATCAGTATGTCACCTTTTCAACTTCTATATGGGTTGAATGCCGAGATTCTAATCATTGTGGAACTTCTAGCATTAAAGCTTCCCAAGGCCATTGAAGATGAAACCTATCAAGATTCACTTGATAAGCGGATTATGTTTCTTTCTCAGTTGGAAGAAACAAGAGCAGAAGTGGTTGATAGGATTGTTGCACACCAAAGCCAAGTGAAGGTGTTATTTGATAAGAAAATAACTTCTCGTGAGTTCTCATTTGGTAATCAAGTCTTGTTATGGGACAAGAGGAGGGAACCAAAGGGTTTTCATGGAAAGTTTGACTCCTTATGGAGAGGTCCCTTCACTATTCATGAAATATGTGGTGAGCATAGCTACTTACTTGCATATGTGGATGGTACCCCATTCTCGCTACCTCATAGTGGAGAACATTTGAAGCTCTTTACTCAATGAAGAGCAATGTAAAGGAAGTTATACTTATTGTAAAATTTGTATAGTCTTTTCTTTTTAGTCTTTTCGTTGCCTAACTCTATAGCCCAATGGATATAGGCACTCAGAGTTTTGGATTCTACAAGCTTCAAGTGGTCCATCTTGTTCCCTAGTTAGAGCCATTTATTATCCTCGATTCAAGCACACCCAAAATCATGAGGTAACCCTACGAAACTAGTTTGTTTCATACCTTACGACCTTCAGGAGAGCTTGATCGACTCCTTCAATTAGCTCATTTATCTTTGCACTTTTTTCATTTTTATTGTTTTAAAGTTTTTAAGATTTGCAGGGTTCCTTCTTTTCAAAGGTAATTGCACATCGAACTTTAAAGTCCGATGTGCAAAGGTTTGGTTTTCCCCTATAGATTGGACTTTAAAGTCCGACCTGCAAGTAATCCTTCCCCTACAGATCGGACTTTAAAGTCCAACCTGTAGGTTGATTTGTTTAAAGTTGCATGTCAGACTTTAAAGTCTGACTTGCAAGGGTTTTAGTCCTGCATGTCAGACTTTAAAGTCTGACATGCATTGCGCAATTAGTATTAATGAGCGCATTTATTGCTAATTTTTGGGTTATTTATTAATTTTTTGTGGTTATTTCTTCATTTTTGTTTTGAGTTTTATCTTCTGTGCGTGCCCTCCTACTCTTCTCCTTGCAAATTCGACTTCAATTCATCGCCAGTCGCTTGATTTTCTTCAGCCGCGTGGATTCAGGTAGGGTTTTTGTTTGTTTTATCGCCTTTTCCTTTTCCTTTGGCATTCATTTTTGTTGTTGTTGGAGGGAAATCGGACATTAAAATCCGATTTCTCTTAAACCTTCTCTTCAGGTTGAGGGCAATCGGATTTTATTGTCCGATTGCCCCTTTGATCCATTCCTCTCACCTACATGCCAGGTTTTAAAGCCTAACATGCAGGCTGATAAACAAATATCTCTCTACATATCGGACTTTAAAGTCTAATATGTAGGACGGTAAACCTCACATATCAGACTTTAAAGTCCGATATGCGAGAGGAGATTATCCGATTGACATGTCAGGCTTTAAAACCCGACATGTCAATCGGTTTCCCTTCCCCGGCACATCGGACTTTAAAGTCTGATGTGTTGGTCTTCTGAATGATTTACATCTGCACATCGGACTTTAAAGTCCGATGTGCTAATGATTTTTTTTCCTAACTTGCACATAGGACTTTAAAGTCCGATGTGCCGATGACTTTCCCCAACTTGCACATCGGACTTTAAAGTTCGATATGAAAATAAATATGTTTTATCTTTGCACATCGGACTTTAAAATCCAATGTGCAAATTTTGACTCCTAAGGTGTAGATTGAACTTTTTTCCCTGACCTGCCATTTTTGACAGTGTTGCTCCCTGTAAAGCGGAAAAAATCGCGATCGAACCCTAGTTGTTCTCCCCTCTTCCGACTCCGAGGAGAGAGAAGGGAGGTTCGCTAGGATTCGATGGTTTTTCACTTAGGGGAGAGACTTTACATTCAAAAGAGGGGTTGAAACTCATAAGATCCAATCCCACACAATGCAAGATTGGATGCTAAATGAATTTCAAGGGTTAGGAAAGCGAGGCTACCCTCTTTTGTAAAGAATGTTTTTAAGGAAATTAAGCTAAGCATGCATAGAAAGTCATAAAGATTCGCTTATAAACTGAGTTCGGGTTATAGGATGAAGCTGCGGACCTGGAATTAGTAGTAAAATGTCGATACGGCGCTGTCCTGCAAATTTGAGCAAAAGTTGTCGAGACGATGGCGCCCGGCGCCACGGTCCTCCGAAAAATCCACGAAACGAAGGGGGATCTGTTCATCTCTGTACAAGGATTCCAGATCTTCAATTTCAGCCGCGTACCTGCAACCTACACACAGAAAAGCGAAGACGATTGGGGGGTTAGGGATTGGGGGTTTGCCTTTAGGTCAAACCCCGGTTTTGGAATTAACCAAGAAATGAGCAAGAGCTGTAAATGTAAATGATTGTAAAACAAGTACTAATACCTTGTTCTAAGGATGTTTGTATCCTTATGTGCGAAGGTTTAGATGTTGTATGTTGTATGTTGTATGTTGTAGCATGTAGTATGTGATCTCCTCTTCAATGGTTGAATCCTTGTCTTGAATGCAACACTTAGCCTTGAATGGAGACTTGAAATGATCAATTGCTTGAAAGAATGCTTGAATGCTTGAATGCTTGAATATAGTTTCCACGCCTTTTTCCATCATCATATCGAATGAAAGAGGAAAATGTCATTTATATACTTGTCAATTAGGGCTGATAGACTGATTTTCCCGACCTTAGGCCGACCAGGGAAAGTTAATTTCCAAATTGCAAACAAAAAGACCTGAGCCCCTTAGGAGACCGGGCCCAAAATAGGACCCAGGGACCAGGGCGCTGGGTGCCCTGGTCCTGAGGGACCAGGGCGCTAGGCGCTCTGGTCCCACCGCCCGGGACATCAAGGTGCAAGGAGGTTCAGGCCAGGGTACTTGAAAAATGTAGTTTTTGGTGTCATAATCAAGTTTCGGGGTCTCCATTCAGGTTGCGTGTTGCGTCGCCATCGTGAAGACCGAAATGCAGTTGAAATTGCAAGTGTCGCAATTTTAGGACGCTACATTTAGCCCCCACTTTAGCGGGAGTATGTATGCTCATACTTCCGGTAAAGTACAAGGAAACAACATTGAAAGACTTTCACCACGTCAAGGAGGCAAGATACACCAAGCCCCCAGTGGACTAAGGATCTTATGACTTCGATTGACAAAGTAAAAGGGAAGATCACGAGGAAGAACCATGACTGTCAGTAGTAAGGTTCCCTCACTATGAGTCATGCAAGAAAGATATCAAAAATTTTCAAGGCAAGGTTAAATTTACCAAGAAATTTTCAAGTATCTTGAAAAGATATGAACGGGATGTATGCCCCCCTACGTTAAAGCAATCGCACACGCCTCACCGGGGGTGATTGTTTTAACGTAGTGATACACATAAGAAATGAGAAAGGAAAGGAACACGTTATCACAAGGATTTAGCCCCCAAGTGTGAGATAAGACCAAGGATAATAGACACAAAACACAAAGCACAAGGTGACTTCGCTTTCCTCGGGGTCAGTATGCTGTATGATAATTCATGTATATATATCATATGTATGTATGCATAATTGTTCTTCATTCCCCAATCAAGGAAGGTCACCTAGAAGAAGGGAACACATGTGTCTTTTGAGTCAACATGAGAGAGATCGAGAGATCTCAATGCTTTGCATCGTCCTCAAGTAGACAACACTAAGGACAACAAATAGAAGAATGAGAATAACATATAGAAGAAGTAACACAAGAGAGGAGGAGAGAATCTGCTATGCTAATGTAACTAGTCTAGCACGTCATCTACCCCCCGATCTTGCTGATCAATGTTTCAGGAAGGCAGGGAACACGCTAGAGGAGGAACATCCAACACAGCAGATGGAGCTATCACAAGATCCAAACAAGGGCTATGTTCATGTTCCGAGCCACATTGTTCTTGTCTAGGAGCTAGGATAAGTGCTTTAGAAAATTCATTAGATAAATGGTTATCAACATCAACAAGTTCATATTCACTATCAGAAGCAAGAGGAGTAACATTTTCATCTATATCATCATCAAGATTTATAAAAATAGGATCTTTAACTCGCACAGGATCAAGACCATCATGCATCTTATGTTTAGGAGATTTAGGCTCAATGTCTGGCTGAGGAGAAAATGGAATAATGCTTGTTGAAGGTGTTTTTGGAGATTGCAAAGTTTGAGCTCTAAGACGACGCTTTCGCCGGCGTTCACGTGCAGAACGATTTCGTCTAGTCTTAGTAGGAAGTGGAGAAGACTGAGGAGGAGGAATGTTCTCATCCTTAGCACTTGGGTGTTTAGGTTGTGGTCTCTTAGGCTGAATAATAGGAGAAGAAGAAGGTCTCTTCTCTCTATAAAAAGAAGGAGGAGGAACTGCTCCATATAAAGGAGGAATTTTTGGTTTAGGGAGAAGACCAAGTCCATCATGACGAGGAGGTATAGGTCTACTCTTAGGAAGTTTATTAGGTATAGACATAGTCACATCCATAGGGATGGGTTGAGATTCTTCTTAAGCAAAGTCATTAGTTTTATCTTTCAAAGGAAGAACTTCCTTCTCAAGAATGATAGGAATGTCAAATTTAGGTGTTCTAGGTTCACTTAGAGATAGGATCATATCTGTTTTCCACTTTTGATAAGATTTGAAAAGATGATCACTTCGCGGAGGAAGAGATTGGAATTGTTTAGGGCAAAAGTAATCAAGAGGAACACTAGAGGTTCTTTCAGCTAGTTTAAAGAGACTATGATTGACAGTAACAACTTCACCATTGTGGGGAAATTTCAAACACTTATGAATAGGAGAAGCAATAGCTTTCATGGAAGATAGCCAAGGATAGCCAAGCTTCACACGAAATTGTTCGGAAGATGGAATAATAGCAAAGTTCACATCAAGAGATTTGTTATGGACCTCAATAGGCAATGTAATAGAACCAATTGCAGGAGAAGAAAATGCATCAAATAATTTCACAATCACATCTGTTTTGTCATAGATCACTTGATTCAATTGCAAAGTAAAAAGAAATTCTTCAGTAATAACATTAACCATGCACGAAGGATCAATAAGCACTCCACGGCAAGGTGTATTCTTAACTTTTGCAACTATGTATAAAGGACCATCAGGTGCCCTAATGGTTTCGCTAGAATCAAATTTGATGGAAGGTTCTTCAGGGATTTCTTGCTGCTCTACAAAGTTAATCACATTCGGAGTCATAGACACAAGACCATCAGATGAAAGAGAAGAATCATTAGCCTCAATTGCATTAGAGGTATGAGAAGGCAATGGATCAGTGAAAATATGAAGATTTTGATTAGGAGGAGCTACAGATGTGTTGCCTTTATCATTCACTCCAGAAACAGAGATAGTATTATTATCAATCAAATCTTGAATTTTACCCTTTAAAGAAAAACATTTTTCAGTATCATGCCCAGGCTGACGATGAAATTGACAAAAGGCTTTGTTATCAAAATAAGGTGAAGTAATCTTTGCAGGATCAATTTGTCTTATAGGAGGAAGAGTAAGCACATTTTGTTCCAATAACTTATTCATAATACTATGCAATGATTCATTCAAAGGAGTATACTTTCTTTCTTTCTTGAAAAATTTAGAAATAGGAGGCACACCTGATGCTGCATTCACATTGTTGTTGATGATGTTTTCATTGAATTTGATGGAATCTCTGTTCGGTTTAAACTTCCCAAATGGTTGTTGACTACTATCACCCTTATCACTCGGAGCCATAGGATGTGATTGTTCCATTTGACTCACAGTCAGTTGATAATTGTGAAGAGTGGCGCACAACTGTTGGAAAGAAGTAAACTCAGAAAACAGAAGTTTGTCTCGAATATCTTTTTGTAAATTAGAAATAAAGATTCTTTGAATATCATTGTCAGGAACTGGAAAAGAAATTTGAGCATACAAATGCTTATATCTAACAATGAAATCAGTCACTTTTTCTTTAACACCTTGTTTACAATGCATTAAATCAATCAAAGTAACTTTAGGACTTATATTGTTTTGAAATTGTTGAATGAAAGCATTTGCAAGTTGTTCGAAAGAAGTAATAGAATATGAAGGCAACGAGCAATACCATTGTAGGGCTTTGTCTCTTAATGTTCTAGTAAACAATTTTGCAAGCAACCTTTGGTCATAAGCAAAATCGGTACATATTGTTTGAAAAGTCTTAACATGTGTTAGAGGATCACCTTTACCATTATAAAGCTCCAAATGCGGAATTTCAACATGTTTAGGAGGGATAGCTCGAACAATGTCAAGAGAAAGTGGGCTCACAACATCAAATGTGGGCACACTAAACTTAGATTGATTCATAGAGGCAATTTGTTGCTGTAAAGAAGAGACAGTTTGTGCAAGATTATTAATGGTCGCTTCAGTCGAAGAGTTCATATTAGATGTGTTAGATTGAGATGGAGGTGTTATGTTATTGAAAGAAGGTAAAGAGTAAGGTGGTGGGACCCTATGATAATTAGTCATAGGAGATGATTGGATAGGAGGAACACTACAAGGAGGAATGGAATGATTGAATGAATTGCCCCCTTGCGTCATGTTCATTTGTGGAGATGTAATAGGAACACTCATTGAAGGAATGAATGAAGAAGTCGGATTAAATGAAGGAAGAGGGTTAATTGAAGAGGAAGGATTGCCCCCATGACTGGTGATCATAGGAGGAATGTCTTGTGTAGAAGTAGCCATTATGTTTGATGTAAAGGTAGGTATGCTAACAATAGAAGTCGTCAAAGGAATAGAATGATTGACTTGAGTAGGAGGTTGTGTATAACCCAAATTTTCAGCACAACTCTTCATAGGCATCACATTCGAATCCACAATGTGTGCAATACCATGCAAAATATCAATTCCATTCTTATCACTTTGAAGCATACATTTTAGACCCTCAATTAAAGGAAGAGCTTGACTATCAGGGTATTCTTGAGACATCCATTGTCGAAAATCGTCAAATTGGTTATCCAATTTCGAAAGTTGTTCTTCAGAAACCTCATGGAGAGCTTCTTCATCATTAGGAGGATTAGAGGAATTACCCATGTCCTCGTTAAAAAGGCTATTCAAATTAGGTTCCATCTCCTCAGTAGTTAAACCTCGGAAAGACTTAATTCTACGGCTTCGTCTAACGGGAATAGTGTAAGTAGGGCTTATTGTTGTAAAACTCATGCACTAGAGAAGGAGAGAAAATTTTGAATTTAGAGGTAGCAATTTTCAGTAAGATCAACCAATTTTCTGGATTTAAGCTGTTAAATGCAATCACAACAGTCTCCCGAAATTTCAGAAAAAATGTCTGGGACCGTGGCGCCCGGAGTGCAACACGGTCCCTGCAACTTTTTTCAAAATTTGCAGGGATGAAAGGTATGATGATTTTAGAGCTAATCTGAAAAAATTGAGTGATTTTACGATCTGTAGATAGGCCAAATTAAAGTTGCAAATTCAAAATTGAACCCTATCAAGATTGTCGAAAAATGCCAAAATTTGAATTTTGAAAAAGAGAGGGAAACTGAAATTTTGAATTTTATGATTTTAGAGGGAATGTCAAAAGCAATGCAAATTTTGAAATTCAAAAATTGACTCAATTTCATGCAAAATTCAATTTTGAAAGCGGAAATCGAAGTTGTTGTAATTAAGCACTTAATTTCAAAAGTCACAAAATGCAAGAATTTGAATAAAGCACTGAAATTTTTAATGAATGATAACACACTTTTCAGATTTATGATAATAAAAACGCAATTTTGACACAATTTTAATTTCAATGACTTTTGAATGATTAGAAGCCTTAGACCAAGCAATCGCAAGACCAACTTTGACTGTAATTTTGAAAGTGTTAAAATTGATAAAATCAGCCAAAATTCTGGATTTTAGCAGGAAAATACAGCAAGATCTCGCTCCCGAAATTTTGGAAAAAATGTCGGGGACGATGGCGCTCGGAGTGCAACACGGTCCTCGCAACTTTTTTCCAAATTTTCAGGGATGAAAGATATTGTGATTTTATTGCGGAATCCAAAGTTACAGCTGATTTGGAGATGTTTTGATTGGTCAAATTGTCGGACAAAGGTTGAATTAAGAGGGTTTCAAAAATTAGGGTTTTGACATTTAACCACTTAATTTTTAGAATTAAAGCACAAATATGAATTGAAAATTTGTAATAGAAAGGCAGATCTGAAACAGGCATTAACATTTAGACATTTCGCAAGTTCAATTACCAAAAAGAAAATTTAGGGTTTTTATGCAATCACCTCTAAAATTTTGCAAAAGATCAAACATGGAAAACGTAATCAATTTTTTCAGATCTAAGCATGAAAAATTAGAAAGGATGTTCACGTCGGGTTCACCAAAATGTAAAGCGGAAAAAATCGCGATCGAACCCTAGTTGTTCTCCCCTCTTCCGACTCCGAGGAGAGAGAAGGGAGGTTCGCTAGGATTCGATGGTTTTTCACTTAGGGGAGAGACTTTACATTCAAAAGAGGGGTTGAAACTCATAAGATCCAATCCCACACAATGCAAGATTGGATGCTAAATGAATTTCAAGGGTTAGGAAAGCGAGGCTACCCTCTTTTGTAAAGAATGTTGTTAAGGAAATTAAGCTAAGCATGCATAGAAAGTCATAAAGATTCGCTTATAAACTGAGTTCGGGTTATAGGATGAAGCTGCGGACCTGGAATTAGCAGTAAAATGTCGATACGGCGCTGTCCTGCAAATTTGAGCAAAAGTTGTTGGGACGATGGCGCCCGGCACCACGGTCCTCCGAAAAATCCGCGAAATGAAGGGGGATCTGTTCGTCTCTGCACAAGGATTCCAGATCTTCAATTTCAGCCGCGTACCTGCAACCTACACATAGAAAAGCGAAGACGATTGGGGGGTTAGGGATTGGGGGTTTGCCTTTAGGTCAAACCCCAGTTTTGGAATTAACCAAGAAATGAGCAAGAGCTGTAAATGTAAATGACGGTAAAACAAGTACTAATACCTTGTTCTAAGGATGTTTGTATCCTTATGTGCGAAGGTTTAGATGTTGTATGTTGTATGTTGTATGTTGTAGCATGTAGTATGTGATCTCCTCTTCAATGGTTGAATCCTTGTCTTGAATGCAACACTTAGCCTTGAATGGAGACTTGAAATGATCAATTGCTTGAAAGAATGCTTGAATGCTTGAATGCTTGAATATAGTTTCCACGCCTTTTTCCATCATCATATCGAATGAAAGAGGAAAATGTCATTTATATACTTGTCAATTAGGGCTGATAGACTGATTTTCTCGACCTTAGGCCGACCAAGGAAAGTTAATTTCCAAATTGCAAACAAAAAGACCCGAGCCCCTTAGGAGACCGGGCCCAAAATAGGACCCAGGGACCAGGGTGCTAGGCGCTCTGGTCCCACCTCCCGGGACATCAGGGTGCAAGGAGGTTCAGGCCAGGGTACTTGAAAAATGCAGTTTTTGGTGTCATAATCAAGTTTCGGGGTCTCCATTCAAGTTGCGTGTTGCGTCGCCATCGTGAAGACCGAAATGCAATCGAAATTGCAAGTGTCGCAATTTTAGGACGCTACACTCCCAAGCCTGTTCTGAGTTTGATTTTTCAATCCAATTGATAAAATTTGGTTTTATTGATTATGATAACTATCGAAGAAGCTAATCCTTAATGTTGAATGCAGTCATTTGCAAATGTCAAGGCCCTCTCATGACAAATCAGATCCTTCTTCGAGTTAGTTGGAATCTTCACTGGGTAAAACATCAACAAAGAAGATGAAGTACAAGTATGATAAGTACTTGAATTTGTACCCAGAAAGTTCAGTAGATTCAAACATCAAGGAGATCAAAGATATATAAATTGGACATGTCAATATGCAGGATTTTATTGATTGAGTTGAGAAAGCTCCTTCCCGCCTAACAAACTTGATCAAATATGAGTTGCATAAATATGCTTCCTTCCCAGTTGTAGCTCATGTTCTAGATTTTGTACTTCGATCTGAATACAAGATAGGTTAGGGATGTTGATCAAAATGTGATCATGACTTTGGATAGTGTTTTCTTCAAAAATGTTTTCAAAGGTTCTTCAGTCAAGGAAGTAGCTGACATTTCTCAAGAAAGTGCTCAGGACTACTATGAGAAAAATGAGGTCAAATGCAAGAAAGTGATCAATACTATGTACCTCACTGCTGCTAGAAATTATACCACCTCGTGATGTCCTAAGTATTTCCACATAAGTGACTTCAATGAGGAGTACAATGATATGGTCACCATGTTGGCAAGAGTGAAGGGTTTAAAGGACTCTCATTACTTTCAAAGTTGGATGTGTTATTAGATAAATATATATTAGGAAAGTGGCTGCTAGGATTGATTGGGGTGAGCAGATCAGTGATGCACTCTGCTCACAATTGAAAGAAGTCAAAGTGACATTGAAATTTTATATGACTTCTTACCTGGTTTATGCAACCGCTTCTATGAGGCAATATCCAGGTTTATCTACTAAAGGTGACAAGAGATGAGTGCCTATCTGGGAGTACTATGATCAACTCACGATCAAGAATCAAGGTAGCCATTTTAGAAGAGTGAATGATGCCTTCTTTTCTATGTGGAAGTGCATGTTTGATAAAAGCCTACAGAAGAAAACATTTTCAAAGGCTACATATAACAGGGTGTCTCATTTTGGATGTGTTTTTCTTCAGTTTCCAACATTCACTTACATCCAAATCAGATGTTTCTTAGGTGAACCCTTCATTTTACCAAGGTATCCTTCTGATAAGATCATTCTCATGGAGTTGTGTCGACAACTAATCTATGTGCATGAAAAGCAATCACAAGCACATAAGATCGGGTTGAAGTTCCAAGAATCTATTGGCAGGTACTCAGTTTTGACTAACCCCAAGGCCAAGAACATGGAGGAAGAGATGAAATGGAACACTATGAGAAGATTCAAAGCATGAACTAATTTTGATTTTCATGGCATGAAGAATAAGCTCAAAAGGAACTACACCCATGTTTGTAGGTTCACGGATGTGTGAGAGGATTGCCAAGATGAGGAAGACATAAGAAGAATGGATTTCAGTCATCTTACCCTGGAGAAGATTGAAAATTTAGATTTGGAAAAGATCCTAATGACCATGGAAGACACTAGTGACATAATAGACCCAGCCTATTATGAAAAGAAGATTGTTGACTCTCCACTTCCACCAGTGCAATGGTAAAAAAGGAGAGTAAGTTTATCACTCAAAGAATTTCTCCCATTTTGGCAAACACCAATACATGGTTGTTAAAAAAGAATCTTAGAATGAAACAACTCCTTGCTAGTTCTAGAGATGATGATAATAGTGATGGCCCAATTGGTAAGATAGCTATGGATAAAACATGAACCAAGGGTAAAGCAGATCCACAAGCACTATTCTCAGCCCCTGCAACACAATCTAAGGGGAAAGGACCCAAAATCAAGTTCACAATTAAAGGGTCCAAAAAAGGTGAATCATTTTTAGTAGCACAAGAGACAACCTCAAAGGAACCAGAACAACAGACTGCTAGAGATACTGAAAAAGAGAAGGAGATAGAAGAAGATGAAATTCCTCAACAAGAGGAAGCACAAGTTGAAGAAACATCACATCTTGGTGAAGTTAATGTCTCAGCCACTTCATAGGCACCAACTCATTCAAAGGTGATTATCCATTCCATCGATTCTGATTCTAATCAAGAGGAAGAGGAATTCGATGATGAGGTCCTGGGAATGGACATGATGCAGTAAAAGACTGCTCAACAATTTTTTGCATTATCCAACTTTTCTAGTCTGGATGATATTCCCTCAACCACCCTTGAATCTTGAGTGTTTGAGTTTCCTGAAGCTATGGAGCAAGCATTTGTGGAACATCAGATGATGACTTTACCTTCTATGATGGTCATAATAGAAATTCCACCTTTGGTTAGTACTCAAATTGTTTTTACTGCACCTTCCACTCTCTCCTCTATGGTCGTAACTAAAGAAGGGTCAACATCGGTAGTTGTTACTACATCAACGAGTATATCACTGGATACTTCAACATTGATATCATTAACAACATCTACAATCGCTGCAAGTTCAAACCAGTTTGCTCTTGAAATACCAAGTGAGACTCAACAAGAAGCTACTACTCCACCCACCAATCCAGAATTACCACTTTGGATGGAGGTAGTAGCACTTAAGAGGAAGAAACAAGTAATTTTGCCTAATGAGATTGATTTTGAGCAGTTGGTTCCTCAAAATCCCAAAGGAACAAAGAAGCTGAAGACTATCTTTTGGGTGTTAGTAGACCCGGCTTCTAAAAGGAAGTATGTTGAGGTCATGGTACCATCATCGGGTAAGAATAAAGATGATATACAACTTGAGGATTACATCATGCAAACCGTGGAGCTTGGGGAGGAGACACATGAGAGTGTTAAGCTGGATTCTCAAACAACTTTTAACTCTGTTACTGAGACTTGACCAAGAGAGGGATGAGAATAATGAATTAAAATGGAAATGTGAACAATTGCTTGTAGTTTTAAGGATTAAGGAATTGTACTTGAAATGTGATTAGTAGTAGGCTTTGTATTGCTACTATTTCTTGTAGTTTTAAGGATTAAGGAATTATACTTGAAGACTTTGAGTTGCAAGATTGAATTCCTTGCCATTGTGATAATTAGTTAAGTTAGTGTTATATTCAAGAAAGACTTTGTGTTTCTTGCTTATAGAATCTTGGTATAGTTTGTTGGATTAATTCATTTATTTCCTTAAGTATCAAAGTGATAGGGAAATTATAACAAAGTGGAGGGAAAATACATTAACTCTGAAAAAAGAGAGTTATATGCCCAACACTAACCCACAAATTTTAATTTCTTATTAATTAGAGAAGAAATTTCAAAGGGAACCTCCCCTTGATTAGAGGAGAGATTAATTTCTCAACATAACTGTGTGTGAATCATATATTTTGTCATTGGTATGCTAGTGATAAAATATTCACCCAACAAAATCACAAAAAAAATGAATTAATTGGAAAAAAGGAATTAAAATTTGAGAAAAGAAATCAAATGGAGATAATCTTGAAAATCAAATTAAAAATTGAAAAAAATCTCAAGAAAGCAATTAAAACAATTAAATCTCAAATTTGAATAAAATAGAGAATAAATCAGTTTTTTTTTATTTTATCTTAATTTTAGTTCAATTTCCTTTAAAACTGAGAAAAGCAGCCAATCACATCAATTCACCTGGATTGTGCTTCTTCTTGGAAAATCTTGACCACTCATCATCATTCGATCTCAGCTGTTGGTTTCTTTCTGAATTGTCTATAAATTCAGGCTCTCATCTCCTAATCAAGGATCCTCGAGACTGTATTGTTATTATGTTGTTTTTACTCTAGTTTCATTAAGATTTTGTATTGAGAATATTTGCATATTAGTTATTGCATATTTATTAAACCATTTAGCTTAAATATTCATTCATAGCTTAATCATGTTAGCCTAATATCCATTAATCTTGCATATCTTGCATTTATCTAGCTTAATACTGCATCCATTTAGCTCAATTTCATACTCATATACATTAAATCCTTCATTTAGGTGTTGTCTAGTCATTGGTATTGCATATAAAAATCTGAGAGCAAGACTAAACTCGCATCTACTAGAAGGCAATAGGTCGCTTTGTGATGGTTTATTATTCATTGTTGATTGATTTACTAACCATGCATCTAATGACTTATTGAAGTGTTGTGTGTTCCAGATACAGATACGATCCACTTTTCACACACACATTTTTGGCATGCACCATGGGGCCCTGAATTCAATCTTTCAGCCTCAAAATCATTTTTTTCTATTTTTCAGGTTTCGTCCGTACAAGCCTCTACAAAAAGGTCATACAAGTATTTAACCAACATCATATGAGTTTTATCTTTTATCGTTCGGTTCATCAAGAATACTCATATGAGTTTCTGCTGTGGATATTTGATTTTTTATTTTGTCATTTGGGTCTGTGGGAATACTCGTATGGGAAGGTATATATTGTCGTACAAATTTATGTTTTTCTCATTTTAGAAACAATATACTTTTAGGTTTTTTCATGAATTAAATTTGGATTTTATTGTCGCTAACCCTGGTCTGTCTTCTGTCTGCCTAATATTTTCACAGCCTAACCAGTTTCTTGCAGATTGCATGTCAAAGAATCAAAAGAAAAATGACTACTAATGCGTTGTTCTTGTAGGTTTCCTAAGGAGAATCGATTAAACATTGTGTATTCATTTAGTATTTTCGTAAACACTTAAATTGCTACTTGGTTAATAAACAAATCTGTCCTTTGTGTTTGAAGAAAAATCTAAGAGGAAGGAGAGTATGCTCTTGTCTTGTACAAACAATCATAAATCCAGACCCTTGAGGCTTTTTTCTAAATTTGAGATTTGTGTACCTTTAGCGGGCCTGTCATAGTGGGAAAAAGTAATCACCCTGTGAGAATGACCCAAGTGAGTATAGCTAGACCTAAGCATTCCAACTCACTATAATAAATAGGCCTCTAGTGATTAAAGTCTCAGAGGATGGGATTATTTGAGTTTTCTCTTTGAGATCTCTCATATCGAGCATTTTTTAGGTCCTCGCGGTCTCAATCACGTCTACGTGACTACAACTTGTTTTGGTACCTTGTCGAGCTATAGGTATCAATCATGCTTGCATGACTTCAAGGGGTAATTTTGAATGGAATTCCTGACTAAGAACTATAAGATAGAGGCTACTCGATTCACCTCCAATCTTTGTGCAAGAGAGATAGTAACTCTCCCAAGACACTTGCCATATCGTGCCCCCATTAGCGTTTGGAATTAGTTAATATGGTATTGAAAATCCATTGTGTGAGACTCAGCGACCATACTCTGATTAGCTATTAGGTGTGTACCTAAGTCTACAAGAAAATGTTTTCTTCTCTAAGCCAACTTCCCTAGGGTTAGCATGCTGTGATTGAAAGTCATTATACATCTTGCGTGTTTACTGTGTTTTCATCATTGAAACTGAAATTGAAATACTAAAATTGGAGAAAATAAATCAACAACATCAATTGTTGGCATTATGGATGAATTGATTATGTTTTGCATTGATGTTTTGTCATTGATGTCAACACTAGCTATTATGGTTGGTTACCGGCATACAAGTTTTGGTTACCAGTAGAAGATATAGTGTTATCGGAAGAAGAGACTATCTATTGGACATTTCTGACATGTTTAGATCAGTGAACTATATTTGATTTCATGTGTTATATGCTCCATGAGCATTTTTTGGTTAGTTGGTATTGGCTTGGTAATCGGATGCTATCATACACTCTGGTAAACTCTTATCAGCACTGGTTTAAGGCTTTACTGGTAGAGCTTTCATTGAGGAATCGTGACAGGATGCATAGTTGGTGTTGCTGCAGCTTCTTCATGGATTTTAGGATGCTGACGATGTTCTTTGATTGTGCTTCAACTGTTTGAAGACATTGCTTTGGCGTGGTGGACCCATAATAGGTCTAGTACTTATCTAGGTTATCGACCGATATCATGCTAACATGTACTCTGCACGTTATCGGGATGTTTCAATGATTTATGGATTTGTTATTGTTGTTTTGGTCTTAAGTTGACACGGCATATCATTGTAATATAAAATCATGTAATGATCTTATTGTAATATCTTTGAGGTGGCGGACCTAATTGGTTTAGGCCTTAGGGTTTGTATAAATAAGAGGTAAAAACTCTTTGTAAAGTATCATGGTTATTGGAAAGGTCATGGTCAAGGAATGTAATGTATGAATATTGTAATATCATTCAGACATAGGTGTTGGTTGATCATTGGTGATCGAATTGGATTTAGAAGAGGATTTAGTCCTCTGGCACTGAGCTTAACCGGGACTGTAATTAGGCATGGTAGATGCTATTTCTAGTAGTTCACTCTATTGGATTGTTGTCCATTTATCTTGAGATGGTTGTAGCCTCTCTATAGTTAGTAAGACTATTTTTTAATGAACAGTACGCTCTAGGAAATGTGCCTTCTTGCAAGTGTAGGCCCCTCATTGTAACACATACTTTCAGCAAAAGTATCATCTGACTATGGGTAGGCTTCCCACCATGGTTTTTCCCTTTTTGGGTTTTCCATGTACAAATGATGGTGTTATGTGGTATGGTTTCTTTGCATTGATTATCTGGTTAATTGTTAAGTTGTATTGTTTACTGGTATCTATTCCTACTGACATCTGTATATGTTTTACCGGTACTTGATTTGTTTAAGGTTGTATCATGGATTAAAAGTTATAATTTATTTACAACTGATTCACCCCCACCCCCTCTCAATTGTTCATCGATTATCCTAACAATTGGTATCAAAGATTTGGTTCTCTTTTGTAGAAGCTTAACCACTTGAGGTAGATCCTATGGCAACTAACACTTCTAATCCACCGACAACTATTTTCAGAAGAGAAATCCCTAAGCTTGATGGAACAAATTATGGGATATGGAAAATTCAAATGGAGACTCATCTTAGATGTCTTGGCAAGGATATTTGGGAGCTCACCAAGAAAGGATACACCTTATGATCTAACATCTAGAAATCCTACTCCTGCAGACCTAGATAAGAATATTGAAAATGATTGCACAGCTAGAGAATCCCTCTTGTGTGCACTTATTGATCAACAAATTATGGCATTGATTGATAAATCATCGACTAAGGTTATGTAGGACAAATTGCAAATTCTGAATGAAGGTGATCCTACTGTCAAAATTGCTAAACATGATGGTTACTAGGTAAGATATGAAAACTTGAAAATGGAAGATAATGAAAGAATTGTTGTGTTTATGGAAAGAGTAAATGAGATTGTTATGGGAATTCAATGTTGTGGAGGATTTCCAAGTGAAGATAAAATATTTTCCAAAGTCTTAAGATCCCTTCTACCAGCTTACAAGATGAAGTCAATTGTAATTAACGAGTTAAGAACAATGGCAAACACCTCAGTTAATAGAGACATTTTGATTGGGAAATTATCTGCTTTTGAGCTTGAAGAATTTGGATCTTCTGGAGCTGTAAAGTCTAAACCTTTTTTCCATGCATCATCATCAACATCCACCTGAAAAAGTGATTGGAAAGCCCTATATGCAAAAGAATTGGAAGACATGAGGAAAGAAGATGAATAACTTGAGCAACTTGATGCGTTATTTTATAGAAGAATACCTAAAGGACCAACTAGAAGTAAGTATGAAGGAAAAGCACCTTTTAAATGTTTTGCATGTAATAAAATTGGTCATTTTGCATCTAGATGTCCTAAAAGGAATGCAAGGTTTGAGGAAAGAGTTAATAAATATTTTAAGCCTAACCTGAACAAATATAGATTCAAGAAGAGTAAACAATGCTACATAGCAGATGAGGAAGGAGTACCTGATGACTCTGGAGATGAACTGGCAGAAGACTCTACTAGTGGATCTAGAAATGGAAAGGAATGGGTGTTCTATGCTTTGAAGGAAGATGAACCAAAACCGGCTATAGCAAATGAAGAAAAAACTCTGACAACAAAAGTTGAAGATAAGGATGAATGGGTAATTGATAGTGGATGTTCACATCATATGACTGGAGATAAAGGGAAATTTCTATCCCTGCAAGAATACAATGGTGGTCAAGTCAGATTTGGAGATGACAAGTCATGCATGATCAAAGGTAGAGGTATTATTTCTTTGGATGGTAAGCATAACACTGATAATGTCTATTATGTAGAAGGTTTAAGGCATAATATTTTGAGTGTTGGTAAATTGGTTGATAAGGGTTTTCAACTTTAGTTTAAAGGTAAAAAATACAAAATCATTAACAAGACTGGTTCGGAGATTGCGACAGATATTTAGACATGAAGTAATATCTTTCACTTGAACACTAGTAATAAGACATGTTTGATTGCTCATATTGATGAGAGTTGGCTATGGCATAAGAGGTCATTTCATGTTAATTTTGATTGTATTGTTAAGATCAGTTCAACTAAGGTAGTTAGAGATATACCTGAGATTATGAAGCCTCATAATCCAATATGTAAGGAATGTCAATTGGGTAAGCAAGTCAGAAGTTCTTTTAAGAGAATACATGATAAATCTAATGATGTACTTGATTTGATTCATACTGACTTATGTGGTCCAGCAAGGACTAGAAGCTTTCAATGTGATAGGTATTTCATGTTAATTATTAATGACTATTCTAGATTGATGTGGGTGACTTTTCTAAGGGAGAAGTCTAAATCTTTTGAGAAATTCAAGATCTTTAAAGAAGGTTGAAACTGAAACTGAAATTGGATTGAAAATAAAATGTCTAAGATCAGATCATGGCGGTGAGTTCACTTCTCATGAATTTAATAGTTGTTGTGAGACAAATGGAATAAGGAGACAACTATCTACACCTAGGACTCCTCAGCAAAATGGAGTAGCTGAAAGAAAGAACATAACCATTTTGGATGCAGCTAGATCTATGATGATGGAAGCCAAATTGCCTCATATCTACTGGAGAGAAGAAGTGAGTGCAACATTCTACACATTCAATAGAGGTCACATCAAAGGTGAAACCAGTAAGACCCCTTATGAACTATGGTTTGGACATACACCTACTATTAAGTATTTTAGAATTTTTGAAAGTAAATGCTATATCAAAAGGGATGATTCAATAGGAAAGTTTGATCCTAGATGTGATGAAGGGATATTTCTTGGTTATTCAATTCAGAGCAAAGCATATAGATGTTATAACAAAAGATTGCAAAAAATTGTGGAGAGTGATAATGTGAAAGTGGATGAATAGTACAAAAATCATTCTATATCATATGACAAGGAACCGACAGTGGAAATGATCATAACTTAATCGACAATGCCTCAACTGGTATAGGAAGCTAAGACAGTTACACCGACACAATCAGAAAATTCAACTGTGGCTGATGATCAAAGCAGTGAACCTAAAGTTCAAAAGACACCTAGGTATGTAAGATTAAATCATTCTGAAGATCAAGTTATTGGAGATAGAAACAAGGGAGTTATGAAAATAAGAAAATTGACAAATGGAGAGGTATGTCTTATTTTTCAAGTTGAATTGGCAATTGTTATTGAAGCTTGTAAGGATAAACATTGGTTAAAGGCTATGGAAGATGTGCTAGTATTATGGATGTGTTGCCTTAGTTTTGTCATTGATGTCAACACTTATCCTTCTGGAGATCTTTGGTTATGTTGAACCAACACATTGTGTTCACTGGCATGTTCAATGACTTATGCACAGTCACCAATTATATTGTTGACCGACACTAAGGATGACTTGTTATCATCTGGAGATCACTCGGTTATGTCAAAGACATGGTTTGAATACTTGGTTTTGGTATTTTGGTTAATGGTCTAATCGGGTTGACATATTTGCTGTTATCGGCAAATTGGTCTAGGTTATGGACCGGTATGCATTATCTATTCCAAATCAGCACGACATGTTATGGGGATGATTTATTGATTGGATATTGCTATAAATGTATTGAGATGACATGATGCATCACATCTTAACTTGTTTGTAATTGATTTTATTGTAATATTCTTAGTAAGCCGACCTACACATTTGGTCTTATGTTTTGGTATATATGTAAGATCTCAATTGATGAGATGTAAGGCTATGGTATTGTAACATGGTATGTGCGAATATTGAAGATCATATGAGTAGACCATAGAGAAGGTTCAAGGAAGGTTTGAAGGTGATTATTAGAGCTTAACTAGTATTGAATCTAGCATTGGAGATGCTACTTTGAGAAGTACATTATCATTGGATTTAACCATCCAATTGTAGTCAGTGTGACTCCTATTTTGTGATTGAGCAGTGAGCTCTAGGCGGTTGGCCTTTCTGCATGTGCAGACCCCATATGTATACACATACTATCTGCAGTAGTATCATTTGATTGTGGGTAAGGTTTCCCACCATGGATTTTCCCCTTACAGGGTTTCCACATACAAATCTCTATGTTATGAGTTGTGGATGTTGTCTCTCTTTTTGTTTTATGCATTAAGTTTCACCGGTATTAATATTAACTACTAATCTGTCAACTGACATTAAGTTTGGTTTACTAGTATTAAGTATCAAGTTTGATTAAGTTTTATTTGGGTTGAAATTCATAGTCAACTGATTCATTCCCCCCTCTCAGTTGGCTCACGAGTCCTAACAAGATGAATTAGATCAAATAGAGAAGAATGAAACCTAGTCTTTAGTTTCCAGGCCTAAAAATAAGAATGTTATTGGAACTAAATGGGTTTTTAGAAATAAACTCAATAAGGATGGTCAAGTTATAAGGAACAAGGTAGATTGGTTTGTAAAGTATATTCTCAAATAGAAGGAATTGACTATGGTGAGACATTTCCACCTATAGCTAGAATTGAAGTTGTTAGACTATTTCTTGCCTGTGTAGCTTATAAGAACTATAAGGTTGATCAAATGGATGTTAAATGTGCATTTTTGAATGGTGAGCTTGAGGAAGAATTTTACATTGAGCAACCTGATGGATTTTCATTGACAAATGATAAAGATATGGTTTGCAGATTGAAGAAAGTTTTATATGGTTTGAAACAGGGTCCTAGAACTTGGTATGCAAGGCTAGATAAATATCTTTTGAAGCTTGGTTTTACTAAAGGAAGTGCTGATAGTAATCTATATTATAAGATCATTGATAATGTTATTCTGATTATTGAAGTTTTTGTTGATGATATCATTTTTGGAGGAGAAGATAAACTGTGCATGGAATTTGCTAACAACATGAAGAATGAATTTGAAATGTCCATGATTGGTGAGATGAAATTTTTCTTAGGTTTGCAGATTACTCAAACTGACAAAGGCATCTTTATCTGTCAAACTAAGTATCTGAGGGAATTGTTGAAAAAGTTTGGTATGGAGAATTCCAAACCGGTAAGTACTCCTATGGCTACAAGTGAGAAATTATCTATCAAGGATACTTCTACACCAGTAAATCCGATAAAGTATAAGTCTATGATTGGTGGTCTATTATATCTAACTCAGACTAGACCTGATATTATAAATGTAGGAAGTATTGTTTCAAGATATCAAATTAATCCTAAAGAAAATCATGAATGTGCAGTAAAGAGGATATTTGCAAGGAACAATAGAATATGGTTTATGGTATTCCAGAAATGATGATTTCACTTTATGTGCATATACTGACTCAAATTGGGTAGGTGATACTGATGATAGGAAGATCATTTCTGGTGGAGCTTTCTTTCTTGAAAAGAAAGTGGTGTCATGGATAAAAAAAGAGCAACCATGCATTTCTTTATCTACTGCAGAAGCTGAGTATGTTGTAGCAGCAACTAATTGCACTCAAGTCTTGTAGATGAAGCAAATGTTGAAGGATATCAGGGTAAATTGTAGTGAACCGATAGTTATCTACTATGATAACTCTACAGCTATTGACATGTCTAAGAATCCAGTATTTCACTCTAAGACTAAGCATATTTCAATAAAGTATAACTTTTTGAAGGACAAGGTTGAAGAAAAGGAAGTCAAATTGGTTTATGTGAACACTAAAGAATAGATTGCAGATATATTCACTAAACTGTTGTCTAAGGAATCATTTGAGTATTTGAGAGAGAGGTTAGGGGTTTCTGCCCCTCCGACAGAGACTTGATTGATGAAGTTTGTCATCAGTCTGACATGCATTACTAGAGACATTATTCCTACCGGCATTGATGAGTGGTGCTACTACTTAAGGGGAGAAGTCAGCGTTGAGATTCAAAGGTTTATATCATTGCTTTGACATTTTTGTCAGATTTATGGAATTGATGTCAAAGGGGGAGTGATAGTAATGTGAGAAATCATTAAGAACCTTACAAAGATTTCATTCACAGGGGGAGAGCTATTGATTGTTGGTTGTCTTCCATGGGGGGAGACTTGTTTGGCATTTCTTGGTACTTAGATGTTTTTCACATCTAGTGTTGTCATCAATGCCAAAGGGGGAGATTGTTGGTATTATGAATGAATTGATTATGTGTTGCATTGATGTTTTGTCATTGATGTCAACACTAGCTATTATGGTTGGTTACTGATAGACAAGTTTTGGTTACCGGTAGAAGATCTAGTGTTACTAGTAGAAGAGACTATCTATTGGACACTTCCGACATGTTTGGATCAGTGAAGTATATTTGATTTCATGTGTTATATGCTCCATGAGAATTTTTTGGTCAGTTGGTATTGGCTTGGTAATTAGATGCTATCATACACTCTGGTAAACCCTTACTGACACTGGTTTAAGGCTTTACCAATAGAGATTTCATTGAGGAATCATGATAGGATGCATAGTTGGTGTTGGTGCAGCTTCTTCATAGATTTCAGGATGCTGAAGATGTTCTCTGATTGTACTTCAATTGTTTGAAGACATTTCTTTGGCATGGTGGACCCAAAATAGGTCCGGTACCTATCTAGGTTATGGACCGATATCATGCTAACTTGTACTCTACACATTATCGGGATGTTTTGAGATGATTTTGTTGTTCATCAAAACTGATAAACCCAAGTACACCTGCAATTGATCTATGAATTAGCCAATTCAATCTATGAAGAACCTCAGGGCTTGGACAACATGACAAGGATATGAATCCTTCTACTCTTCAGGCTCTGCAAAACCTAGGCAGGTATGCCTTTGATGCTTAAAATTAAACCTATTACCCACATATGACAACATCAATAAAGCAGACAAATCTCACAAGGCTTAACAACTAGGAGGTTACTATAGATGGGCTAAATCCACATTGACATCTCAACTAAGTTAAAGCATGAGATGGATGAAACATTCCCATAGAACATAAAATAAAGATAGATATTCTGATTTGATTTTAAATCTCTAAGAAAACCCTAAAATCTGCAAGATTAGTGCCTTATCCAAGGGCAATAGAGTCATACATTGAACTATAAGTGAAAACTTCTACTACAAACCCATCTTCATTATTAAGTATTCCTGCATTAATGCCTTGCATAAATGCATTACTAAGATCATTCACAACATCATCAAATCTAGAAACTATATTCCATTATTCACGATTTATTATAGAATTTAAATTTTTCGTTGAAGAATCCTTGCAAATAATCACAACTATCTCCTTGAGATAACAAATTTCATCCTCCTTGAGGATGTGATTTGAATAAAATGAAAATACAAATCTAGAGACAATCTTGTGTGAATTTATGTATGCCTTACATACATATAAATCTGCAACAGAAAACACCTATAGCATGAAAATAAGACTCCATTACTTGAAAGCAGACATTACACTGCAAATTTGAAGCTAACCCAGAATTGGAAACCAAGAAATCTAGAGCCTTTTTCAGAGAATTCTGGAACCATTACAATTGAGAAGAATTGAGAATAAGAAGAGGAGGAAAAAAGATCAGATTTGCATAGCACACTGCCTAGTGTCTTCTTTCCCTAACCCAATATTTTCCTTTCTCCTTCCCATGGAAACTTCTCTCCAAATATGTCAAATATGCTAAAACTAATTCCATAACTGCATTCCTCATTTTGAGAGCTTTCCGGTGATATATAATACTTGTTGTTTCGGGCAAAAAATACCTCTCAGGCGAATTAAACTTGGAATGCAGACCATCATTTAATTTTTTGCATTTTACATTATAGTCTGCACTATGTATTTAATTTTGATTTTTCAATCCATTTTTTGGCCTGACGCCCAGCCACGTGGCAGCCTATGATTCGCTAGGAGGGTCCACTGGGTGCCACCTGGGATGACACCTCACCTTTCACCACTGGACTGTCTGCTTGTCGCCTCGTGGACTGCCACCTGTCGGCCATATCACCACCACTTCCATCACCATGTCAGCGAGACCCATGAGCTGGACCTCCATTTGGACCTACCACATCACCTTTCACAATTTTGCAAAGGGTAACGTGTGTGCATCTTCGGCTCACAAAACCACGTGCACCGTCGAATCTTGCTGAACCTGCATTCTCTTTAACTCTTCATTGTTTCGCAATGCTTAACTGGCGAGAATCTTTGCCTCATGAAATAACATGCTTCATTGATCTTCATGGAACTTGCTCACTCGTTAGTCTTTTTTCCACTTCGCGATGCTTAATTGGCGTGTATCTTTACCCCACCAAATGATGCACGTCATCAGATCTCTTACAACCTGCTCACTAGTTAAGTTGCCCTTTCTCTGCAAAACTCACCTACCTCGGGATCTGTGCCTATGTGGGGTCCACCTGGTCACCACTGGGCCTCCTTGGTCACTTCGGGTAATGTGCCCGCACGTGTGGGGTCCGCTTGGGCACCCAACCGACACCATCTGTCAAAAGCCCTCAAGGATTTCACATTATAGATGAGTGTGTTTGTGCATTTAAATACCAAAAAGTTTTCTCGCCCAGCCAATGTGGGATATATGCATTATGCCTGGAATGCATTTTGTGAAGATATTCTGAGTTTTAATGGCTGCCAATAGTGTTTGCTTGAAACTTCAAATGATTGTTCAACCACCACACTGCCTGTTAAGGGAGGAAATTGGCTTTGGCTGCCAAATTCATTTTGTTTGAAACTTCAAATGTTTTAACCTTGCCCCTTTACCATAGCGTGCAAGAGAGGGATGGGCAAAGGTTATGGAATTTGGGCTTTCACTTACTAATTACATTATTTCAGAAAGTTTTTTAATGCCACTCCACATATCACGCAGACATTGCTTCATATGCCACTCTGCATATTGCTTGGAAGTTTATAAAACTGTTTAACGTTGCCCCCCAGGAGGAAAAATGTTGGCAGAAGTTGTGGAATTTGAATTACACCTGCACATTACTTAAGTTTTAAATGCCTGAAGGTTTTGATGGCTGCTACTTGCACTTGTTTAGAAACTTTCATTTCAACCATCCCTAACCTCCATGCAGGGAGGAAAGAGGCACACGAGGGGAGGCAACATCTAGCAATTTCATTTTGCTTTGAGAGATTTTTAAATGCCCTTCCACTCCACTTTAAATTCCACGCAGGGAGGAGCTGATTTCACCTACCATTGCAATTTTTTGGGGTTTTCACTTGTTGCCTCTCCCCAAACATTGTGTTTTATGCTACAAACCTACTACGAATTTGCTAATTGCATTTGTTTGAAGTTTTTAAATCCATCCTCACCACTCACGTGGGAGGCAAGGAGGAGGATTTAGAAGGTTGTTGAGTTTTGGGCATACACCAGCCAATAGAAATTTGAATTAAACCTTTTTATTGTCTTCACCAGCCATCACATAGAGGATCACAACAAAGGGGAGGACTGGCAATTTACAACTACCAAAGCATTTTTTATTTGAAATTTCTATGCCTCCAACGCCACATTGCAAATTGCTAAAACTTCATTGAATGCCCTTCCATTTTCTACTGGCACATGAAGGGAGGAATAGTTTCAGCTGCTACTGGCATTTGCATTACAATTTGAAGTTTTAACTTTTACCCATTCCACTCCAAGTACAACAAGGAGAGATGGGCAAATGTTATGGAATTTGGGCTTTCAGCTGCTCCAGCCAAAAACAATGCAGAAGGAGAATGCTGGGAAGGTTGTGGAATCTGGCTTTCAACCTCCCAAATTACATCTGGTTGAAAGGTTTAATGGCTTTTCACATGCCAATACATTTGGTTTAAAACTTTAAATAGTCTTCTCAACACCACGGCTGCCAAGTGCATTTGCATTAAAACATGCCAGCTTTATTTAGTTTGAAAACCTTTCAATTTTCAACATTCCAATTTGCATTTGGTATTGGAGTCTCTCTTCTCTCTCACTTTCCAACTGGTGAATTGCACTTGAGCCGGATTGATATACATTGCCATGAATTGAGACCATTTCGCCATAAAATTAATGCACAGGCATTTATCCAGGTTGGGCCCAAAAGTGGGTCCGGCTAAAAAAAAAATTGTTTTCATGTGACTGACCTTCGAAATACCTCATGAACCTTAAAAATACCTCTGGAAATGATCAACACCATTTTCGGATCATCAAACTGAGTTTTTCAACTTTCAATCGCCTGCACCATATTTTTGCATTTAATTGCAAAGACGTAATTTTTAAACTGGTCAAAACACCTTTCTGGACTTTGGAAACTGACAAGCGTGTACTTTGATATACAAACATGAACTCTACCAAGCGGTTTCTCAAGATGAATCCTGAGTCAAGAAATATTAATGGTCAAAGATGACCAACTGGCTTTGTCGACACTGCGGATTTGATGAAGTCAATGCACAGGCAACTTATGATGCCTTTCTTAAAAATATCAAACGATCTCCATAGACCCTCAAATCTGAAGCATAGGTATTTTGAAGTACATATCAAAAATTAGAATGCTCAGTTTGACCAAAAGGCTGACTGGGTCCAAATGGTGTGCTCATGAAAATAGCTACTTTAACTGATGCGGCAATGAAAGTACAGAACACTGAAAAAGATGGCTCAAGAAACCCTTTTGAAAACCGATCAAACGGATTGGCAGGAGCATGAAAATTGAAACATAGCTTGTCATTTGCATCAACAATAGCCCAAAATAAACATTCTGATATGACATCCACCGGGGTATCTTTTACACTTATGCAAAAACAGGGTTCTGACTAGCTGCTGAAACAGGGACTTGTCAATCCATAAACTGCAAACGGATTGAGCTTGCTAAATTGAGCAAATGAATTCATAAAGACTTGAAATTTTGGACTGAGGCTCACATTTATGCATAGAATTAAATGTACTTTGAAATTATTCATTATAATCAACAGGGCAAAAGTTATAGGAGCTCAAAGTAGGCTACTTAATAAAATCTGCATTTACACCTATGATGCACTTTCAGCTCACCCCTTGAAATGGGTAGTAGATAAATTAATCCAAACTGAATTCTAAAAATTGCAACACATTGCATAACCTAAATGAAAGGTGTACAACAAGTTTCTAATCCTTACCCTTTGAAAATCAACTGGCTCCATTTTACCCTCTCTCTAACCAGGCCATTCAAACTGACTCATTTTATGATCATTAGGAAATGCAGAGCAAAATTTTGAAATGGGCCTCTAAACTTCACTAAAATTTTATGAGTCCCAACAGTGGCTCTGACTGGGATGGTTGATTGCAAGATCAACACAAGAATCTAGAATCTATGGTAGAGTAGACCACCCAAAAATGAAATACATCTCTTCTCTTCTAAAAAACAAAGGGATCCTTATTCTACCCAAACAACAAGGCACTTTATTGAAAACCACACAACTGAAGCAAAGCAACTGTACAAAATATACAAACATACTTATGATTGATTATAAACTGCTCCAAACAATTTTAGCATTTACCTCTGTCAAAGATTTGATTCTCATCGCCTGACATCAAGATCCAAACAAAGGCACCTTCCAATAACAACTGAGCATAATCCTTATAATCAAACTCTTTCATCATACTATTGTAACAACTGGTGTAGACACCTCTTGTCTGATTTTGAACTTTATGGTCACACACTACTTCAACAAAAGTAAAATCATGAGACACAACCCTATAGAGGCCTTCCCACAAGTTGCAATATATTTCACTATCCCAATCAATTCTATCCTTTGCAAGGGCATCATCATGTTGAATTTAAAAAATAAAGCATTCATTCTCAACACTATAGTTCTCATCAGCACTCACCTTGTTATCATTTACATTCATAGAACTCCATATCCGGTTCAAGCATACCATCAACATTTACATTCTCTTCATGGTACTTCAAATTTTGAAAACATTCAAATATAGGATCACTTAAATCTGAGAATAAAATATTAGCCACACTGTCACATATATTTTTATCTTCAAAAATACCTTCATTTTCAGATTCATGACTGAGGTATATAACTTGGTCTCCTCTTTTATCATCTTCACAAGATGAATAATAAAAACTCTCATAGGTATCCTCTTGCTGATCAAAAGAAAGTAAATAACTTGTGTCAAGATCATTCCCATTCTGAAATTGATCTTCATTGTTCATTTGTATACCTTCAAGGTGTTGAAAATCAAACTCAGTGTCCTCATAATCAGCAACACCACTCCATTCTGAAACACATTCATCACTGGGTATACTTGTATTGAGAGCACCATCAACATCCACAATTTCATTTTCAGTTTTATCAAACTTAATCAAAATCTGATTTACATCATATTGCACATTTTCAATTTCATAATCAACAACATTTAGTGATCCCTCAGTATTTGGTATTTCAACATCAAATACATCAACAACATATAAAGATCGATGCTCATCATCCTCATTAATTTCATTATCATTATCCTTGGGAGATGCATGATTTACTTGATAATTTGCAGCCACATAATCAGCATAACTAGCATACAAATCTACCTCTGTATCAGCATTATCACAGCATTTCCCACTGATCATTCCATCATTATTGTGAGAGACAATTAGCATTAATAGTAGAGATTCTTGACTCTCATTTAAATTTGAAACACATATATCAGCAAAACCATTTGGAATAGCAGAGCTTAACATATTTGGATAAGGAATGATTTGTTCAGCTTCACATGGTATTTCACCATTGAAGGAGTTTTGGCAAGAAACAATAGCAGACACAAATCTCTTTGAGATCCCAAATTTCAAATTATTTTCAATGTCCCTAGCTATGTTAAAGGCTTCATACAAAGTTTTAGGTTCTTTTTTTCTCAATAGTAAACCCATCTTCTTGCCAAAAGCACTCATATAAATGTCCAAACATACTTTATCATCAAACTTATACTTGCTGGAAATTTTAGACAATGTTTGTGAAAACCTGATATTAAATGTTGGTACCAATTCATCTTCCCTGATTTGTATGTACGTGGATTCTTTCAGCAAATCATAATCACTCACCTTTTTAGAAAATTGGTCTATTAAGTCTGAAATCAATTCTTCCCATGAGGAAATACAATCTACTGGCAAAAAAGAGAACCAAGCCCTTGCATCCTCTTTTAGTGACTGGACAAATAACTTCATGCACACATCTTCTTGACAAATTTCAAACTCTCCCATCAAATCTGAAAATCTTTTCAAATGTAAATGTGTTGATTCTGATTTCTTCCCACTGAATATTGGCAAATACTTTCTAATTTTTGTGGGTATGGGATTTGGGTAACCCAGAATATCTTTGAAATTTAGAGTAGCATAGTACTTCATACTGAAACTTGTCCTATTACATGGTTGTGACACTTCACTAGGCATGGTCATATGTGAATAAGATTGGGACTGAAATAATTGACTGCACATTGTGACTTCTCAAACTTCATACACAACCCCACCAAATTTCAACAACTTACAAATATGTCAATCTACAGATTTATCTTCTTCACTTTTTAACATAAAACTCATGGATACTTGCATATCATAGGAAAACATATAAGATTTTGAAAC
Organism: Cryptomeria japonica; assembly: GCF_030272615.1. Classification (NCBI taxonomy): domain Eukaryota; kingdom Viridiplantae; phylum Streptophyta; class Pinopsida; order Cupressales; family Cupressaceae; genus Cryptomeria; species Cryptomeria japonica. Next base: position 925,241,013 of record NC_081407.1, read on the forward strand.
TTAACAACACTTTGAATATGCAAATATTTTTTTATCTTCTTCCCTTTCAACAAAGTGGAAAACACTAGATAGGGAAACTATTTTGCTCTTTTCAGATACCCCAAAATACGTTTAATGTATTGAAATATCTGGTTGTACCTGGATAATTTGCAGCCATAAACTCTTGTAGATTTGAAGATTAACTTCCATTTTCAGCATGGTCTTTTACCTCAGAGTCGCCACCTCTTGCATAGAGGACATTTTTGAACAGCAGAATGCCATTCAACACAAATTCAATTCTCTATTTTCTCCTTCAATCTTGCTGCAACAAATCCACTTCAGGCTATTTAACACAAATCTGGAAAATGCATCAGACTTATGTATGGACTGAAATCTTTTACTGCACTTTTCTTCTCAAGCTTTTATGATGAAATCACCATGTCTGAGCATAAAACTAATTTAATCATCTGCATCTTAATATGATTCATCAAATTATCTACTAATCTTTTGAAAATCTTGGAATACAAACTTCCTACAAGCACTGGTACAGAGAATAGAGTTGCCACCCAATCATGACATTGGGAAGAATTTATAAATAGCTGCAAGGACTTCTTACAACTCTCAACAATGTATATTTTTAAATTCTTCATAAGAAATTTTCTCTAATAGAAGACAATACCATTATGACCTTAAAACATAATACTAAATCCTCAACCATAAAAGACATTTTCAACTTTGTGCATTCTCAATGGACAGACTGGTTGGATATGAAATTGGCAGGACGAGGAATATATTCAACTTCTAACCTTATCAATCAAACATTTAAATCCATTTAGTTCCCCAACAGAGTCACCATTTTTGTTGTTCATCAAAACTGATTAACCCAAGTACACTTGCAATTGATCTATGAAGTAGCCAATTCAATCTATGAAGAGCCTCAGGGCTTGGACAACATGACAAGGATATGAATCCTTCTACTCTTCAAGCTCTGCAAAACCTGGGCGGGTATACCTTTGATGATTAAAATTAAACCTATTACCCACATATGATAGCATCAATAAAGCAGATACATCTCACAAGGCTTAACAACTAGGAGGTTACTGTAGATGGGCTAAATCCACATTGACATCTCAACTAAGTTGAAGTATGAGATGGATGAAACATTCCCACAGAACATAAAATAAAGGTAGATATTCTAATTTGATTTTAAATCTCTGAGAAAACCCCAAAACCTGCAAGATTAGTGCCTTATCCAAGGGCAACAGAGTCATACATTGAACTATAAGTGAAAACTTCTACTGCAAATCCATCTTCATTATAAGTATTCTTGCATTAATGCCTTGCATAAATGCATTACTAAGATCATTCACAACATCATCAAATCTAGAAACTATATTCCATTATTCATGATTTATTACAGAATTTAAATTCTTCCTTGAAGAATCCCTGCAAATAATCACAACTATCTCCTTGAGATAACAAATTTCATCCTCCTTGAGGATGTGATTTGAATAAAATGAAAATACAAATCTAGAGACAATCTTGTGTGAATTTATGTATGCCTTACATACATATAAATCTACAACAGAAAACACCTATAGCATGAAAATAAGACTCCATTACTTGAAAGCAGACATTACACTGCAAATTTGAAGGTAACCAAGAATTGGAAACCGAGAAATCTAGAGCCTTTTTCACAGAATTCTGGAACCATTACAATTGAGAAGAATGGAGGGAAAAAGATCAGATTTGCATAGCACACTACCAAGTGTCTTCTTTCCCTAACTGAATATTTTCCTTTCTCCTTATGGAAACTGCTCTCCAAATATCTCAGATCTTCTAAAACTAATTCCATAACTGCATTCCTCATTCTGATAGCTTTCTGGTGATATATAATACTTGTTTCGGGCAAAAATAACCTCTCAGGCGAATTAAACTTGGAATGCAGACCATCATTTAAATTTTTGCATTTTACATTATAGTCTACACTATATATTTAATTTTGATTTTTCAATCCATTTTTTGGCTTGACACCCAGCCATGTGGCAGCTTGTGATTCGCTAGGAGGGTTCACTGGGTGCCACCTGGGATGACACCTCACCTTTCACCACTGGACTGCCTGCTTGTTGCCTCGTGGACTGCCACCTATCAGCCATGTCACCGCCACCTCACTCACCATGTCAGCAGGACCTGCAGGCTAGATCTCCACCTGGACCTATCACGTCACCTTTCGCCATTTCGTGAAGGGTAACGTGTGTGCATCTTTGGCTCACGAAACCACGTGCACCATCAGATCTTACTGAACCTGCATTCTCTTTAACTCTTCGTTGTTTCACGATGCTTAACTGGTGAGAATCTCTACCTCGCGAAACAACACACTTCGTTGATCTTCATGGAACTTGTTCACTCATTAGTCTTTTTGCCACTTCGCGATGCTTAACTAGCATGTACCTGGTCGCCACTCGGCCTCCTTGGTCACTTTGAGAAATGTGCCCGCGTGCGTGGGGTCTGCCTGGGTGCACAACCGACACCATCCGTCAAAAGCCCTCAAGGTTTTCACATTATAGATGAGTGTGTTTGTGCATTTAAATACCAAAAAGTTTTCTCGCCCAGCCAATGTGGGATATATGCGTTATGCCTGGAATGCATTTTGTGAAGATTTTCTGAGTTTTAATGGCTGCCAATAGTGTTTGCTTGAAACTTCAAATGATTGTTCAACCACCATGGTGCCTATGAAGGGAGGAAATTAGCTTTGGCTGCCAAATTCATTTTGTTTGAAACTTGAAATGTTTTAACCTTGCCCCTTTACCATAGCGTGCAGGAGAGGGATGGGCAAAGGTTATGGAATTTGGGCTTTCACCTACTAATTACATTGCTTCAAAAAGATTTTTAATGTCACTCCACATATCACACATGCATTGCTTCATATTCCACTCCACATATTGCTTGTAAGTTTATAAAACTATTTAACGTTTGCCCCCAAGGAGGAAAAATGCTGGCAAAAGTTGTGGAATTTGAATTACACCTGCACATTGCTTAAGTTTTAAATGCCTGAAGGTTTTGATGGCTACTACTTGCACTTGTTTAGAAACTTTCATTTCAACAATCGCTAACCTCCATGTAGGGAGGAAAGAGGCACACGAGGGGAGGCAACATCTGGCAATTTCATTTTGCTTTGAGAGATTTTTAAATGCCCTTCCACTCCATTTTAAATTCCACACAAGGAGGAGCTGATTTCACCTACCATTGTAATTGTTTGGGGTTCTCACTTGCTTCCTCTCCCCCAACACTGTGTTTTCTACTGCAAACCTACTACAAATCTACTAATTGTATTTGTTTGAAGTTTTTAAAGACATCTTCCCCAGTCACGTGGGAGGCAAGGAGGAGGATTTAGAAGGTTGTTGAGTTTTGGGCATACACCAGCCAATAGCAATTTGAATTAAACCTTTTTATTGCCCTTACTAGCCATCACATAGAGGATCACAACAAAGGGGAGGACTGGCAATTTACAACTGCTAAAGCATTTTTGATTTGAAATTTCTATGCCTCCAACGCCACATTGCAAATTTCTGAAACTTCATTGAATGCCCCTCCATTTTCTACTGGCATGTGAAGGGAGGAATGGTTTACAACTACTAGTGGCATTTGCATTACAATTTGAAGTTTTAACTTTTAACCATTCCACTCCAAGTAAAGCAAGGAGACATGGGCAAAGGTTATGGAATTTGGGCTTTCAGCTACTCCAGCCAAAAACAATGCAGAAGGAGAATGCTCAGAAGGTTGTGGAATCTAGCTTTCAACCTCCCAAATTACATCTGGTTGAAAGGTTTAATGGATTTTCACATGCCAATACATTTGGTTTAAAACTTTAAATAGTCTTCTCAACACCACGGCTGCCAAGTGCATTTGCATTAAAACATGCCAGCTTTATTTAGTTTGAAAACCTTTCAATTTTCCACATGCCAATTTGCATTTGGTATTAGAGTCTCTCTTCTCTCTCACTTTCCAATTGGTGAATTGCAGTCGAGCCGGATTGATATACATTGCCATGAATTGAGACCATTTTTCCATAAAATTAATGCACAGGCATTTATCCAGGTTGGGCCCAAAAGTGGGTTCGGCTAAAAAAAAATTTGTTTTCATGCAACTGACCTTTGAAATGCCTCGTGAACCTTAAACATACCTCTGGAAATGATCGACACCATTTTTGGATCATCAAACTAAGTTTTGCAACTTTCAGGCGTCTGCACCATATTTTCACATTTAATTGCAAAGACGTAATTTTTAAAACCAGTCAAAACACCTTTCTGGACTTTGCAAACTGATAGGTATGTACTCTGATATAAAAACATGAACTCTACCAAGTATTTTCTCAAGACGAATCCTGAGTGAAGAAATATTAATGGTCAAAGATGACCAACTGGCTTTGTCAACATTGCGGACCTGATGAAGTCAATGCGTAGACAACTCATGATGCCTTTCTTAAAAATATCAAACGATCTCCATAGACCCTCAAATCTAAAGCATAGGTACCTTGAAATACATATCAAAACTTAGAATGCTCAGTTGGACTAAAAGGCTGACTAGGTGCAATGGTGTGCTCATGAAAATAGCTACTTTAACTGATGCAGTAATGAAAGTACGAAACATTGAAAAATATGGCTCAAGAAACCCTTTTGAAAACTTATCAAACGGATTGGCAGGAGCTTGAAAATTGAAACAATAGCTTGTCATTTGTATAAAAAATAACCTGGAATAAACATTTTGATATGACATTCACTGGGGCATCTTTTACACTTATGCAAAAACAGGGTTCTGACTAGCTGCTGAAACAGGGACTTGTCCATAAACTACAAACGGATTGAGCTTACTAAACTGAACAAATGAATTCATAAAGACTTGAAATTTTGCATGCAGGCTCACATTTATGCATAGAATTCAATGTACTTTGAAATTATTCATGACAATCAATATGGCAAAATTTGTAGGAGCTCAAAATAGGCTACTTAATAAAATCTGCATTTACACCTATGATGCACTTTCAGCTCACCCCTTGAAATGGGTAGTAGATAAATTAATCCAAACTAGGTTCTAAAAATTGTAACATAGTTCATAAGCTAAATGAAAGGTGTACAACAAGTTTCCAAGCCTTACCCTTTGAAAATCAACTGGCTCCATTTTACCCTCTCTCTGACCAGGCCATTCAAACTGACTCATTTGATGATCATTAGGAAATGCAGAGCAAAATTTTGAAATGGGCCTCTAAAATTCACTCAAATTTAATGAGTCCCAACAGATTTATGGATTTTTTATTGTTGTTTTGGTCTTCAGCCGACATGTCATATCATTGTAATATGGAATCATGTAATGATCTTATTGTAATATCTTTTATGTGGCCGACGTAATTGGTTTAGGCCTTAGGATTTGTATAAATAAGAGGTAGAAACTCTTTGTAAAGTATCATGGTTATTGGAAAGGTCATGGTCAAGGAATGTAATTTGCAAATATTTTAATTTGATCATTGGTGATCAAATTAGATTCAGAAGAGGATTTAGTCCTCTTGCACTGAGCTTAACTGGGACTGTACTTGGGCATGGTAGATGTTATTTCTAGGAGTTCACTCTATTGGATTGTTGTCCATTTATTTTGAGATGGTTGTAGCATCTCTCTAGTCAGTGAGACTCTTTTGTAATGAGCATTATGCTCTAGGCAGTGTGCCTTCCTGCAATTGTAGGCCCCTCATTGTAACACATACTTTCTACATAAGTATCATCTGACTATGGGTAGGCTTCCCACCGTTGTTTTTCCCTTTTTGGGTTTTCCACATACAAATCATAGTGTTATATGGTATGGTTGCTTTGCATTGATTATTTGGTTAATTGTTAAGTTGTATTGTTTACCAGTATCTGTTCCTACCGGTATCTGTATATGTTTTACCAGTACTTGATTTGTTTAAGGTTGTATTGTGGATTAAAATTTATAATATGTTAACATTTAATTCACCCCTTCCCCCTCTCAGTTGTTCACCAGTTATCCTAACATCAACAACTCAGTGATCAAAACTCAGTCCTTATCAAAAACTAGTCTCTATCAATCATCAAAACTCTGTCTGTGTTAGAATCTTGTCTTTGTCTAGTCCTCTGTTGTATGAGTCTGTTGAATTGTTGTATGGCTACATACTTATTGTCATACGAGTCTACACTGGTCTTGTCAGTTTATCATCTAGCTCTATTAAAATTGTGGTCCGAGTATACAGAATTGTCATTCTGTTATTGAAGAATTGACGTTTGGCCCTGAGCATATTGTCGTACGAATAAGTATCATCTGGAGGTCACTAAATTATCGTGCGATTTTAGGTAGCAACTCATATGAGAAACTTCCTGTGTTGTCTGGGAGCTAATAAATTTTTGTTTGGGTCTTAAAACTCTATCATATGAATTTTTTATTTTTTCAATCCAAAAACTTGTCTATCTACACACTTTTTCTGAACAGTCAAACTTGCCTAATCAATCTACAACGAGCATAAAAATGGTCATCATAATCCTGAGCATAAACAATCTTGATAGTGTACCTTTGTCGTTGTGTTGCACGATTTTGTCGATCATCTTTCAACTAGTTAAATTAACTACTTATCAAACTTAAGTCACTTAGACCATGTCTTATACAAGATAGATTGTTCCGAAAACTAGATTGAATCTTAGTCACTTCTCTCAAATCAAACTAAGTTACCTAGATCATGTCTTATACAGGATAGATCTTTCTTGAAACCAAACTAAATCTTAGTTACTTCTCTCAATCACTATGTCAAATGAACAACTAGCTTCAATTTGATCTTGACTTCTGCATCACATCTAGCTCTCAGTCATATTAGTTATAAATGTCTGCTCAAACCAGAAGTTCTCGCAAGAAAACTGACAAAGGTAAAGGACCATCATTTTTCATCAAAAGATAAGGCAAGAAAGATAAGATACTAAACATGATATTTATGATAACCTCAATACCCATGCTAATGACAATGATTCCTCATCAAGTGATTCTGAATCCTCTTAATCTACAGAAGTTGTTATAAATAGTTGTCAAAAGGATAAAGATTTCCAAAAAATGATGAAGATCATCATGGCTAGAGAAAAGGAAGATTATTTTCTAGAGCTAGCAAAGAAAGGTGCTAAACTTCCTATTGATTATAACATTAAAACCCTTATCACTAAAGAGGAAGAGAGACCTTTAGCGCTGGTAAACAAACAATTATAAGCATTACAGACTGAAATCGCAGAAATAAAAAAACAAGGATATATCATCAAAGCAAATTTCTCTGGACACAATATGTCTGTTTCCATTTGATAAAAACCTTTACATACCTCCATTTCCTTCAAGAGTGGAGATTCCTAAGTTTGACAAATATGATGGAAATATAGATCCTCAAGACCATGTCAGAGAATTTTATGCTTTATGTATGGAATTCATGCACAAACAAACATATTGCATGTGCCTTTTCCCGAGGAGTTTAGGAGGACAAGCTATGGAATGGTTTTTGAGACTACCTATGGGAATTAAAACTTTTGAGGAATTAGTTGAATTGTTCCTCCAATAATACTCTTATAACATTCATCATCCAGTCACTATGATTGAGCTTTGCAATACCAACCAGAAAATAGGAGAGCCTTTTCTCACTTTTCTCCAACGTTGGAGAAAGATGTTCTCTAGATATTCACGGCCTATTCTAGATTCTGAGAAAATGGATATCTTTATCAATAACCCAATCCCTGAATTGAAATATAGTATCCAAATGCAAGTGTACCCTTCATTCAACAAAATGGTAGATAGTGCCCTCAGAATGGAAGATGTGCTTATAAAGAAAGGATATATATCACTTTGGAAAGAAACACAACAAGGTTCTAGTTCCAAAGAAAAGAACAAATACTGAAAATACGACAAAGATAATAATAGAAACATTGCTAATGATGGAGTGGTAGACACTGTTAAAACAAAATCAAAACCCATAATATTTAATCTGGCTAGTGGCACACAAGCACTCAAAGCAGCTGAAACTGCAGTAGAAAATCCTCCAAAAAAATCAAAAGAGTGGTTTAAAGAGAAACCTTGGCTTTCAAAGCCTAAACACGATTTCACTCCTTTGGAAGAATCATATGAATCAACTTTTAAGACTTTATTGGAAAATGGTCTGATAACATTGCCAGACAACTCTAGACCATATGATCAAGAAGTTAAACCCAAATGGTGGAGGGAAAATGAATACTGTGAATATCATCGAAACAAGGGTCATACAACAAACAACTGCATGAAGCTCAACAAATAAGATTCAAGACCTTATCGATGCTGGAAAAATTGTTGTTGGAAATCACACAACTAATGTTGATCACAAATATTTTAAAGATCCCTTACCTTCTTATAAACAAGGCAATTCCTCAAAATCCTACCAAAGTCAATTACACCTACACTAACAATGACAATATGATCAACATGATTGAATCTTCCCAATCTGAGTATTGGAATGTGATCATAATCAAAGATAAACAAAATAAAGCACAAATTGCAAATTATGTGTCCCATGCTCAAAAGAAGGTTACTCTCCAAGGAGCTAATTCCTCAACTCCTATTCAAACAAAATCAAACATGTCGACTTCTTCAAACAGATGACCATATAAGATCGCAACTAAATCTAAGCAACTGGTTTCATCATCCTCTCCTAGTTATAGCATTATCAAACAATTGAAAAGAACTACCGCTCAAATCTCCATTTTTGAACTGCTTAAAATCTCTTCTGCTCATAGAGAGATCATGGACAAATATTTGCTCACTACTAATGTCCCCAAAGATTATGATGTAGATCACTTTCAATCTATGGTGGGTCACCCGACTTCACCTCATTACCTCACCTTCTTCGAAGAAGATGACAACTCACTGAATCACCTACATAACCAACCATTACACATCGAAGCTATGATCCATAAATACTGACTCAAATGTGTTTTGATAGATGGAGGCGTTGGGTTGACTATTTGTACATACAATCTACTGACATAGCTAGGCTTTTCTAAAAATGTCATTGATCCAACAAAGAAAATAACAATCAAAGCTTATGATGAAGAAGAGAGAACCTCTAAAGGTCTGGTGCTATTATCGATATCCAAATATAGTTATTAAGCTTAAAGGCTACAATGGCAGCTTAAGACCCGTTCTAGGTCCAATGGAAGCAACAACTCAAGCATAAATAGATCAAGTGCCAGATCAAGATAGAGCAGCAGTTCCATGTGCAAGTATAGATGTGGATCCAGATCGAGCAGATTCATATCCAGTTCCCGAGATCAAATTATTTAAGTAGCACCCCTTAAAATAGTAGGGGCATAAGCAATTTACCTAGCAAGAGTTGAACTAGGAATGGGACAGGACCTATGTAAAGAGATATTATTTTTCAGGTGCTTGACCTTCCTCTTTCATACAACATCTTACTGGGTAGGCTATGGATTCATGAAATGAAAGCAGTACCATCTACATATCATCAGTGCTTGAAATTTCCTTATAATGGAGTTGAAGTCAGTATTCCTGCTGATACAAGCTATACCTGTAATGCATTGATGCAGTGTACTAATACCTTTGTTCTTCATAATAGAGCAGCCTCTACGGCTGAAAGTTTAGAAACTTTGATGAAAGATTTAGAAATGAAATTGAAAATCACAGATACTAGCATGGATGGATACAAAATATAACCTATACTTTCACTAATGTCTCTTCCTCCATCACCAAGATAGACTGGACAACCATCATAGGCTATGAAGCCACAAAATTCAACTCCAAATGTTATTTATGATGGCATTTTAGTGCATTCCTCTACTTCCCTTGTAGATGAAATAGAAAAGGATGTTGTTCTCAAATGGCTTTTCAAAGATGATAGTAAAAACAAAGAAATACAACACTATGAAATTTCCCCAACACAATATGGTCCAGGCTATAAGATGATTCACCACATGGGATATTCAGGTACTGGTCAGGTCTAGGAAAGCATCAAGAAGGTGTTGTTGAACCTATTCAATTACAAAATAAGTCTACAAATGATAAATCTAGACTTGGATACAGTCTAAGAAATTCATCATATCAGAAGCATACTTCTCATCATCAGTTTAAGTGAAGGAAAAAGATACTACCTTCAACATCATAGGAAATAAATACTCAGTAGACTTAGGAAGAGTATGAAAATGAACAAGAAGCAGTTGGTAATCAAGTTCCAATTGTATTAGCAATAACACTACAAGGAGTAGAAATCCCAGAAGACATGAGAGAAGAAATCGAAGGAATTAAAGAGTTGTTTGCACCACTGAACATTCCGGTCACATACACAGGTAGAAAGCAAATAGATGATTTAGAAACTGACTCAAATGAGTATGAATGGGGTCTATATCATCTCTCAGATACATCTACTATAGAAACTTCTGAAGAATCTAGTGATATCATAGATGAAGCACAAGAGATAATACACTTAAAGTAGCAAAAGGAAATAGAAGAAATCAGACTAAAAAGACAAGAAGACTATGAACAATAGCTGAAAGAAGAAAGAGCATAAGAAAATTCTTCACTACTATATCTCCCTCTAATGAGATAGAAAAAATCATGTATGGAACTACAAAAGAAGAATTAGAGGCTACAAAAGTAGGGCCAATCATTAGTCCAGAGGAAGCTAAATGGAAAAGATGACAAAGACTAACAGAGTCATTAAGGTTATGTCAACAGGTATGCCAACTACAAGTGATCATTGAACCAGATCATGAAGGAACTTGCAACATCAAAGATGTAGATATTGATACTATACATACTTTCACTAAGCCATTTGAAGGAGAGTCAGAGACTTCATCTTATGACTCTAATCACTCTGACATAAGCTCTATTTATGACAATACCTATTTGACACCAAACTATGACTACTTCATCATGAATGTCAAGACTCTGCCTGCTAACCTTGTTACTATCAAACTATGATATGTAGTCCAATCTGAAGTAGAGGAGGGTGCTAGTGGTAGGTTTGTTGGGTTAGGTCCCCTAAATATTAATGTGAACTTCGATAATCATGTTGTAACTCTTCCTGGTCTCGAGAAACTTATGCAAGGTAGTCTTATGGAGCTTGATTTATCGGTCCGAAGCTATGATGATAATACCATGAACTCCCTTGAACCTATTAAAACTTTATCCTTGGTACATCCTCAACTGATTGACTATACTCTTCAAGACCAACCTTTGAATATACCTACCTTTGTCAATGACTATACATTATCCTACTATCTTAATGCAGTTGAACCAATGGAATCTTCCACCAGTGAACAAAGTGAGAACATGACAACAGAAAATGTCAAGTATCTTAGTCACAAAAATAAAAATGAAAAGAAAAAAAAGAGTTCTAATAGCGAAAACCACACTGTGGCAGTGTCAAAATAAAAAATAGTAAAAATAATGGATGTACCTAATAGTGAAAATCTCTCTGAGGTGCCTGAAGGTGAGATACTTGACATTTTATCTGATCACTTTCAAGAGTGATCATCAGTACTACCTGAACCTACACAAACAGTGAACATTGGAGAAAAAGAAGCTCAGTACACCATACATGTAGCTCAATCCTTGTCAGTTGAAGAACTAAAAGAATTTGCTGATTTCTTCACAGAAAAGAAGATCAATTTTGCATGGACATATGTTGATATGTCGGGTCTAGATCCTAACCTTATAATGCATCATCTTTCTATAACTCCTAGAGTTAAACCTGTTAAGAAAAAACTCTAGAAAATGCATCCTCACATTGTATTACTTGTTAAAGCTGAGCTAGAAAAATTGCTAAAAGATGAATGCATCATAGCAATTGATTATGTCGAATGGATATCTAATATTGTGCCCATTTCTAAACCTGACAAATCAATCCGTGTTTGCACTGATTTCATAGATTTAAATAAAATCTGTTTGAAGGATGATTTTCCACTACCCAACATAGACATGATCGTAGACATGATTGTTGGCTATGAAATGTACTCTTTAATGGATGGTTTTTCTGGGTGCAATCAGATCAAAATTGCACCTGAGGATTAAGAGAAAACAACATTCACCTGTGCGTGGGGAAGCTTCTGCTAGAATGTAATGCCCTTTGGTTTAAAGAATGCAAGCACTACTTATCAAAGAGCTGTAACAACAATTTTCCATGACATGATACAAAAAAAACATGGAGGATTATGTTGATGATACTCTAGTTAAATCTATGAAAAGATCAACACATCTATCAGAACTAGGTCCAATATTAGATAGAATGGAAAAATTCAAACTCAGATTAAATCCTAAGTAGTGTGCATTTGGAGTTACCTCTCGTAAGATCCTAGGATATATTGTTTCAGCAAAAGGAATTGAAGTGGATCCGGAAAAATTTAAGGCTATCATGGAAATGTTGCCTCCAAAGAATATCAGTCAAATGAGAAGTTTAGAAGGACGCTTCCAATCAATAAGGTGCTTTATTTCTCAGCTAGCAGATAAAGCTCAACCATTCGCAAAGGCATTATGAAAAGGAGTAAAATACAACTTGGATGAAGATTTCGAACAACACCTAAAGAAAATAAAGGAATATCTTTCTAACCCACCTATATTGATGCCACCAATTCAAGGTAAACCATTGATTCTCTACGTATCAACTACAGATACATCACTGGGGGAAGTTTTGGCAAAACAGGATGAGAATAAAAAGGAAAGAGCTATATATTATATCAATAGGACCTTGGTGTCCTATGAGATGAACTATACTATAATAGAAAAATCTGTTAGGATTAATGATAGTCCCAAAGATACTAAGAGGGGGGGGTGAATCAGTATCTAACCGATTAACAGAATATTTAACCTTATTAAATATTTTGCATTCCAAAACAGTGTACCGGTAAACAAGAATTAATGCAGTAAATAGGAACAGTAAAGATAGCATAGAAAACACACCATAACACAAGATGTTTAATGAGGAAACCTGGTGTGGGAAAAAACTCGGTGGGATTTGTGACCCACAATATTCACTCACTGGCTAATGAATGGATATTACTTACAAGAGGGGCCTACACATGCAGAATGACCAACTGCCTAGAGCTCACTGCTCAATTACAAATGGAAGTCTCACTGACTTACAAATGGATTATGAGAATCCAATATAATGTACTACTACAATTCAACATCTACTATGCCAGGTTCAGTACCGGTTTAAGCTCATACTATAACCATAAACCTTATAAAAAATCTGCCTTAATATTCGCTCATCACTTCTCTACATCCATACTTCTTATGTAAATGATTTACAAGATCTCATACATATATGAGTCTATTACAATATGCCATGTTGGCTTTACAAAAGATATTTACAATTAAATATAATAAACAAAAGTTTGTTCCTGTTGGCTAGGGTGTCGGTATACATTCTTGCCACTATCGGTGAAGTGTCTGCTGGTGATTTACGAGATGAATGGTAGGTGGCTGCCTATAGGTTGTCAGTAGGTTGCCATAAATGACAACACCATCATTTCTCATTAGAGTGTAGAATGCCAACAAGCTCCCCCTTTGGCATTGATGGCAACACTCATGAGAATTATCCAAAAATCTGTTTCCAAAAATGAAGTCCAAAAAGTTACCAAAAATGTGTGCTCCCTCTGAGCAGATGATCTCCTCTGATAACCATTTTTCTCTGTCCACTACTCCCCCTTTGACATCAATGACAAAGGTTGTCAAAAATTGTCAAATGAGTGCAGAATTTCAACTTGAACTTTGTAACCGGTTGGTTACAATTTGGAATATGTCTACTAATACCAAGTTTAAGCTCTATATAAATCTATTGTTGTCCTTCATAGTTCTTTAGTTCTCTAGATTGTACCGGTGAGACGATGCATATGTTCCTCTGGTGACCTTTGACCTTGAATTAATGCCTTAGAGATTTCTTTCCTCAAAGAGATAAGGTTGTCTAACTTAGGACTGAGTTTGTGCTTAAGCTCTCTGGCTTTTGCCTTGATCCTTTCTTTCTCTTTCTCTAACTTCTCCAATTTTTTCTCAAATCCAGCAATTTCTCATTCAATAACTGATATAGGTTCAAATGAACCAATGATATTATCAGCTATATCATTTATCTCCTTTTGAACTTTTCTTATTTCCTTATCAATGTCCATTGTTAATAGATTTGTCATGCAAGTATCTCTGTACAATTCCTTATACTCCAAAATTGTTGTATTAAGTGCCGGTAAAAGTGTATTGATGTGTTCCGTGCACTTGTTTATTGTTTCCTCAAAGAATTTTCCTTTTTCCTTTTCCATTTTCTCCTTGAATGTTTCCTCATTAATTTGATCAATTGTTAGTATATTACCAGCAATATATTTAGACAATGTGTTTACCTGACCTAAAGAATCCTTTACATGCTCTAAATTGCATTTTGGTGCAATCATATTAAGAATGGGTATAGTGTCATCAATCACCTTATAGGCCAATGCATTACTGTAGTCACATAAATCTGTCCACTTAATTAAATGAATATTTAATATTTATTTGATTATTTAACCATCAATTAATAATTAATTAAATTAATATATTTAATTAATTCATCTTAACCCTCTTCTCCTATTAATTAAATAAATTATTCAATTTATTTGATTTAATTCACTTAACCAAATTCAGACCATTAATTAAATAAATAAATCATATTTATTTAATTAAAATATTCTCTCACATTTAAATAAATTAATATTTATTTAAATCCCCCAAAATCCCACCTCTCACATTTAAATAAATTAACATTTATTTAAATCACCTTTATCCTCTACCCACTTGTATTTTCCTACAAAAGCAAGTTGCACAATTATTTTAAATAAATAATTTATTTAAATCACCTTTATCCTCTACCCACTTGTATTTTCCTACAAAAGCAAGTTGCACAATTATTTTAAATAAATAGTTTATTTAAATCACCTTTATCCTCCACCCACTTGTATTTTCCTACAAAAGCAAGTTGCACAACTATTTTAAATAAATTATTTATTTAAAATCCTATTTATCCTCACCCACTTGAAACCTTTAATGGTTTCCCTTAAAGTATTCAAACTTGATGGCTTTAAAGTCTTCAAACTTGATGGCTTCCTTCTATAGTCTTCTTAAGACTTTAATGGTTTTCCTTAAAGTCTTCAAGCCTTTAATGGTTTCCCTCAAATTCTTCAAGCATTTTAAATGCTTTATCTTCTTTTTCTCATTTAAATAAATTAATATTTATTTAAATATTTATCCAAATTCAACTTACACCATTTAATTGAAATAAATGATTTTATTTTAATTGAAAATGCCAAAATTTCTCCCACTTGCATTTTCCTACAAAATCCACTTGTATGCCTAAACCCCTTCTAGATTCTTCTAAACCCTTCCTAATTAGCCTAATCCATCCCCTAAATATTGTCACATTCCTAAGCAAATTGGAGTCACTTCTCAAAGACTCCAAAGTCTTTGAAAAGCAATTAATGCTTTGTGTGTTCAACAAATTAACCCTCAAAGTCTTGGATAACCTTTGAAAGCTTTCAACCTTCAACCACTAAATGGCTCAAAGTCTTTGAAAACCATTGAAGGCTTCCAACCTTCAACCACTTAATCCCCAAAGTCTCCAATAACCATTAATGGTTAATTCAACCCTCCCACATGGTTAAAACATTTGTTTTGACTCAACCTCTACCCAACCCAAAGGTCTCATCAGGCCATTAATGCTTTGACCATGATTATCTCTTAAACATTTGCACAAAGGTTTATCCTTGGATTAACTCTTAATCCAATGGGTAATCTTAATTTAGACTTGACCCTTACCTTCTAGATAACCATGAGGTCTTCTCAGGCCTTTAATGCCTCCAACCTCTTCTCTCAACCCAATCCTATGTTGACACTTGTCACCATTTTATTGGTGCCAATTGTGCACATGGATCCCCAACTTTCAAACTTGGCCCTTGATTAAACCATTCAATCTTAACCCTTCATTTCCCCATTTCTTCTATAAATAGAACCCTTCTCCTCAAGCAAAAAGAAGCATTTTAGAGTATTGTTGTTATACTGGCATTAGCATAGAGCTTTTTCATAGCATCACTGTCTACTCTTGCATAGTATTTGCTTATCATATTCAACCATCTTGAATCTCCATATGGCATCCATGGCTAGTGCTAAAAGCTGAGAGCTACACTCATTTGGGACTTGGAGAGGAGAGAAACAAGGGAGAAGCATCAAAAGGCATCATGGAAGCATCTTAGGGAGGCTCTTCTCCTTTCTTTTATTTTGTTAAACTTCTTTCATGCTTTTTGAAATCTCTCTTGATATGTTTGGAATGGTTTTTAGTTCTTTGTTTTGTTTTTATGGTTGAAACTAACTTATTAACATTGAACTTTGTTGTTGCCTTGTCCCCATTTCCATGACATCAATTACAATCTGTTATTTTTTTTATTGAGTCTAGAAGTACTTCAGTCACATTAGTAGGTCTAAATTCGGTCAGAGAAGTACCAGATGTTTGACCAACTACCTTTACTATCTCAGTGCTTCTAGTGGGAGTAACCAATTTACTTGTATCGACCTCTAGTGGATCAGTCCATGTTTGCATTTCTACTAGAAACGGTTTTGGTTTCTTAGTGATTTCCAGTTGCACTACCTCAATGTGTACCTGTGAATCAGTCAGTTTCTCAGTTGGTTTCTCTACACTATCTGCTAATGGTATCTCTGTTTTTGTCTCTATCCTTGCATCAGTATTACCGGTATTTATTTCACTGTCCAAAGGTTTGTTTGTATGTACTATTTTCTCTGCTTTCCCTATTTGTGTTTCAACCTCAATATGTTATGCTGGTTGCTCAGTAGCAATATCTTTCTTTACCTTTGTGTTATCCTTATCCACTACAATGTTTACTTCCTAAGTATCAATGTTCATAGTGTACAAAATTTCTAACTCAGGGTTAGTGTCCTCATGTGTTGTGTCCACATTCTCAGTAGCCAGTTTGTTCTCGATCTATACCAGTGGAGTAACCAAAGGTGGTGGTAGGTTGTCAGTTACTTTTATATTTGGGATTCCACCTACCTTACCTTTCCCCTTGTCTTTGTCCTTTTGATAAACTTTGAAAGTTTTCTTTGGTCTGTTCAACTCTTCCTATTTTTATTTCTCTACAAAGAAGATGTCCCACTTGTTTGTTGTTTCCTCTGCAATTTCATTGACTCGACTAGCCATCAGGCTTACATGTCGGTGTGCACTTGCAAAAACTGATCTATTAGCTTCACTAATTAATTCATCAATTTCTTCTACAAAGTTGACCGGTTGTATAGCTAGTAGTTTTTCAATCTTTAGTTTCTTGTCAAGCTCCATGACTACAATCCTTTTAGCATCTAACCTCTTGTACAATTCACTTGGCAAATCATCTAAACTTCTATTAATGCTTTCTTGTATATATCAAGATGTAGTATTATGCTATTCTCAATACTTTCTTTTTCTTCATTAGTGAATGTATTGTATAGTTTGCTAACATTATCTAAGTTGCCTTCATCAGTGATTTCACTCAATAAGTTATCTAGAGGTGGTATAACTTGTTGCTTTTTCTTCTTTGGTGTCAACTTCTTTGTTGGTGGTCTCACTGCCTATTGCTTCTACCTTAGTGTTCTTGTTTTCTTGAGAGGAGGAGAGGGTACCAATGAAGGTTTTCTCTTCCTATCAACTCTTTTAAACTCAACAGGAATTTCACTATCAAATGATGTACCAACCAGTGAGATGTGTGCCTCTAATTGTAATCCTTCTAGGTCACTTTCCTTTATTCCAGTTATGTTCATGACATTTTATTTTATTTCCTTAACTTGTTTAGATTCACTCCTTATGTACTTTTCTCTTCTCTTTCTCTATTTCAATGTTTGTATATCACTTTCTATTGTTTGTGCATTTCCAAAAACCTTTTCTTTCAGTTCTCTACGTTCTTTTAATAGGGATTTAGCATAAGTTTCAATGATATTTATATCTACCTCATACCCCATTTCTATTACCCATACAGTTCTAGGAAGAACTACCTCCATCCAAATTTCATCCTTTTTAATTACAAAACATATTTCTTTTTCATATTTGTCTACAATACTTTGTGGCAGTCTCTCTCTTGTTTTCATTTTGGATTTGAAGGTTTTGAAGTACTCTGTTATATTGTTTTCTTTATCTATGCCCATATCGGTGAATATTTCTAGCAGTTTTTTGCCTACCGGTATATCATATCCAAAGTCTTTATTTCCAATACTAGGAACTTCTTTTGTGAAGTACAACATGAGACATACAAGAAGATTGCCAAAACAAAAAGTTCCTTTCTTATCACCTTTGATCTTTTTCAGGTTGTTTATCAACTCATCCTTTAACCACTCACATACATCTATTTTTGCATCATTATTGACTATATCATAAGCACTTTTAATGCAAATACTGGAAACTGAGTTAATTCGGTTTGAATGTGTGGTTTTATAACCTAAGATCATGCTTATGAATCTGACATTCTCATCTTTGACATCATTTACTCTTAGGGATCTACTATCATATGTTGCTCCTGTTAATGTCATGACAGTATTATTAGGAACCTTCTTAGTCTTATTTGGCCTACTACTGGTGGAGGGTAAACTTGTCACTACCCTAATTGCTTCTTTGGTGATTTTACAAACATAATCTAGCCAAAAGAATTCTCCATGAACTCTACTAAGGACAATCCTTACTACCTCCTTAGGAAAATCAGGGATGTCCAAGATTTCCACAAAACCTAAAATCTCAATTACCTTGTGTTCGGGTTTTACATTTCCATTTTCATCATAGATAACAGTTCTAAACATTTTCAATATTTCCTCAGAACCTAATTCCTCAATATGGTAATAAATATAGATTCTAGGGTCTTTAGCATAAGCAACACCTTTTGGAATTTTTGAAAAAGAACCTATGGAGTCATCTTGTTTTGCTATCTCAAGAATGATTTTAAAAATGGGCCTAGGGTGCTTCACAACTTCTACAATAGTAGGGTTTACAATAAATTCCGAAGTAGAGGAGGAAGCCATTAATAAATACCTTGAGCTGCTTGATAATGGTTTGAGTGCTTGAAAGATATTGCTTCACTTCTTCACCTTGGATTCTCTCACTCGTATTTCGCACTCTCTGAAAGTTTGAATGCTCGGTGAATTGAAAAAGAGGGAAAATCAATGATTTATAATGTCTTTTCTTCCAACAACCGCAATAAATTCTCGCCAGTTAAGTGAAACTTAACACATCTACTGGTAGAGAAGAAGTCCATCTTCTCACCATCAACTGAGGGTAAACTTGCACGATTTTCAACTTGTTGCAATACCCCCAAGGGTTAATTTTTCAGTTGGATGAAGAGTCTCTTGTCGGTGGAGTAATACTCTATTCTATCGGTGAAGGAATAGTCTCATCAACATTCTGATCTGTCTTTCTAATCCATTGTCTTGAAAATTATTGCTTTACCTCATCAACCTTCTCTTTGCCTTTCAAAATGGGTCCTTTATTGTTTGTCGGTGAAGTCTTGCTTCTACAAAATTTTGCAATATGTCCAATCTTGTTACAAGCATAACAAGTCACATTATTCTTCTGAATATCCTTTCCATATCCTATGTCGGTTTGTGTTCTGTATTGATTAGATAAGTGCCCAAATCTTCCACAAACATAACATCTTACATTCATTTAGAAGTTTTTTGAATTGTGACCAATTTTGTTGCATCTGGAACATTGGCCAGTGGGTGCATTAAAGTTTTGATTGTTTCTAGATCTACACTGATTTTCTCTATGACCATACTTGTTACAGTTAAAGAATTTCCCATTAAATTTGTAAGAATTAGGTTGTCTTACCGGTTTACTGTGATCATGATTGTTTGCAGTGTCAGAACTTTCTCCAACTTCAAATCCAAGTCCATTAGTGTCTCCATTAGGTTTTTGACTTTTCAGCATACCATCAAGTTCTTCTGAACTTTTCTTGAATTTCTCTTTATGTTGATTTGTATTAGCAAACTCATTTTCTAGAATTCCCTTTTGTCTCATAAGTTCAATTTTATCATGTTCCATGTGAATCAAAGTTGTCTTCAACATATTATTTTCATGACTGAGTCTTAGATTTTCATTTCCAACATCATTGAGTCTTCTAGTCAAGTCATCTTCATTCTTCTTTCTATCTTCAATGTCTTTACAAAATCTCATAGTCATGTCTTGCATTTCATTCCTCAAAGTCATGTTTTCTTGCCTCATCATGTTTACAAGCTCATTAAGAGTTTCATTTTCATCATCATCACTCTGAATCTTCTCATGAAGTTCTTTTCTCTTATTTCTAGCAATAGTGAGATTCTCCTGAAGTCCTTGAATGAATTCTTGTGCAGTCCTCAGATCATCTTCAAGTTTGATATTTTTCAACTTCTCTGCATCATAGTCCACAATAGCTCCTTCTAATTGCTTTCTTAAGTTCTCCATCTGTACCGGTGTCAGAATCTTCCTCAAGCTATTAGACTTTTGAAAATAGAGGACCAAGCTCTGATACCAATTGTTAGGATTAATGACAGTCCCAAAGATAGTGAGAGGGGGGGTGAATCAATATCTAACTGGTTAAAAGAATATTTAACCTTATTAAGTATTTTGCATTCCAAAATAGTGTACCAGTAAACAAGAATTGATGCAATAAATAGGAATAGTAAAGATAGCATAGAAAACACACCATAACACAATATGTTTAACAAGGAAACCCGGTGTGATAAAAACCTCAGTGGGATTTGTGACCCACAATATTCACTCACTGGCCAATGAATGGATATTACTTACAAGAGGGGCCTGCACATGCAGGAAGGCCAACTGCCTAGAGCTCACTGCTCAATTACAAATGGAAGTCTCACTAACTTACAAATGGATTTCATAATCCAATATAATGTACTACTACAGTTCAGCATCTTCTATGCCAGGTTCAGTGCCGGTTTAAGCTCATGCTATAATCATAAACCTTATACAAAATCTGCCTTAATATTCGCTCATCACTTCTCTACATCCATATTGCTTATGTAAATGATTTACAAGATCTCATCAATATATGAGTCTATTACAATATGCCATGTCGGCTTTACAAAATATATTTACAATTAAATACAATAAACAAAAGTTTGTTCCTGTCAGCTAGGGTGTCGGTATACATTCTTGCTGCCAGTGAAGTGTCTATTGGTGCCAGTGTCTGCCGGAGATTTACTAGATGAATTCTGGGTGGCTGCTTGTAGGTTTCTGGTAGGTTGCCATCAATGACAACATCATCATTTCCCATTAGAATGTAGAATGCCAACAAAATCTTGTTTGGCATTAGTATTTTCATCACAGAAATTAAGGCACTACATGTTAGAACATTCTATTAAGTTGGTGGCTAAGATTGATCCGCTCAAATACCTTCTCAGCAAAGAAACACTTATAGGAAGATTGGCTAAATGGGTCATGGTTCTTACAAAATTTGATATTGAATATATAGAGCGCAAACATATCGAAGGACAAGTCATTGCAGATCAACTTGTTGATGCTCCGCTTGAAGACAATCAACCTTTGCACATAGAATTTTTGGATGAATCCATCATGCATGTAGTACCCCTCCTTGATTGAACTCATTAGACTCTTATTTTACTATTGCTTACTTTCAGTGGATACATTACTAAGATGTGTTATTCAGACTTATATGACATTATTTCATGCTTTATCTGGATATGAGATGCATAAATTATTTGTAGTATTTCAGTACTTGTGATTTACGGCATTTTATGGATTATTTCTATGTACTGACACTTTACTTTATCTGTGCAATGTGAAACTATATGTTGCGTGTCTGCGAGTGTATTAGATGCAAGGGGACGATTTTCCTTCACTCACTCCGGTGAGATAGGGAATGTCATGATTCTCCTTCATCAGTGTGCATGTCATGTTTTCTATATTGTATATATGCATGTGTGGTTCGGTGATGCAGGATATTGCAAGTACAAGTATCGGGTAGGTACGGGGTATCGTCTCCACCTAGCTTCACAGGTCTGAGCGTGCCTTATATTTGTCCGATGGAAGTGGAGGAGGCAGTAGTTGACCCTACTTTACTCTGTTACACTCTTGTGAGTGTCGTCAGTTGGTCGTCCCATCAGTTTGTTCAGTGTTCGTATTTTGTTGTTTGACTTTTTATGAGTCTTTGCTTGGGGTTTGCTCAGTTTGTGTGTTTAGTGGATTTAATTAATTAATTAAATTTATGAAGTTATCTCATAGTTGGTATTTTTGGAATTATGATTTTATGCATTGAGATTTTAAATTTGATTAATTAAAAGAAGTTATTAAATTAAGTTGCAAGTTGCATTATATTAGAAATATATCCTATTTAAATTTTTAGTGAAAAATAAATTAGATTAATTTCATTTATTATTCCTAGATTTAAAAAATAAATAAATAAATAAATAAATAAATAAATGAATAAAAGAATAGATTAGAATTAAAGTATTACTTTATTTTCTTTTTTTTTTAAATTAATTAATTTGCATGAGAAAAGAAAATAAAAGAAAAAAGGCTATGATTTTTACTTATTGCATGTTAATTTATTCCTTTGGTGGGAATTAGAAAAGAAAATAAAATTGCTTTTAATACTAAAATTAAATATTAGTTTTTTTGCGAAAAATATGTGCAACCTAAAATTTTAGGTTAAAAGGGAATATATCTTTTTCTTTTGGGAGTCACGAGAAGGAGGCAGAGATTTTGGGAAGAAAAAAATATTTTGGAAGCAATATTTTATTGAAGAAGAAATTATCAAAGGATTGCTGGTAAGGGGGATTGGCTTGGAAACCCTGTTGCAGGACAGAGCTCATCCACATGAATCTTCCAGGAAAGCTTTACAGGTTGGATTGCTTTGTCTGGTGTTCTTTTGTCTTCTTTAAATAAAATTAATTTAGTTGTTTGAATCTCCAATCTCTGTTGTGGAGATTCTCATGTTTATTGATTCTTTCCTATATGTTTTAGTTTTGGTGTTGTGAAAATTCATAGGGGGTTATGCTGGCAAAATTTTGCCAGATTTACCCTCCTCTGTTCTGTTGTTCACCAAAAGTGATAACCCAAGAACACCTGCAAATCTTTCTATGAAATGGCCAATTTCAGTCTACAAAACACATCAGGGCTTGGACAACATAACATAGGACCCTAATTGATCCTCCTGCACTTCAGGTTCTGCTAGACCTAGGGGGGGACACCCTCTTGATGCACTAAATACAACAATTACAGACACATAACTGCATCAACATTAAGCAGATAGATCATTTCACAAGCTCAACAGGTTAGGAAACATTACAGATTGGCTAGATCTGTATAAACAATAGGATGAAACAGAGCTTGGAAAGAATGGAACACAAACACCCCTAAACATGAAGGGAAAATAGATTTATCTTTTAAAATGTTGATCTGAAACCATCCCTAAACTTGCAAGACCAGTGCCTTGTTCATTGGGCAATAGAGTTACAAACAGAACTACAAATATGAATCATAGATGCAAATTTGTTTTCCTTAAACAAGATATTCATGCACCAATACCTGATATTAATGCACTATTTGATTCATTCACAAATTTATCAGATCTGCAAATACATTTCATCATTTATGACTGACTATAGAATTTAAAACCTTCCTTGAAGGATACCTATAAACAGTCACACAACCTCCTTGAGATGACAAATTTCATCCTCCTTGAGGATTGAATTCATAATAATGAAAAAACATATCACAGAGACAATATCATGGGAATTTTACTCATGCCTGACACAAGTAAGACCTGCAACTAGAAAAAAATCTGTCATCCTGCAATGTAGCCTCTATACCCTGAGTAGATCCATAGAACTTTACAAGTTTGGGTCAAGAATTTCAGAAAATGGAAGCCATGAAAACTGGAGCACTTCCTCACAGAATTCTGGAACCCTTACAACTGAGAAGAATGGGGAATAAAAAGAGGAGGGAAGAAAAACAAATTCACAACTGAAAACTGCCAAGTGTCTCTCCTCCCTAACTGAATTTTGTTCCCGTGAAAACTGCATCCAAAATATCTCACATTTTCCAAAATTAACTTCATAATCGGATTCCTCGCTCCGAGAGCTTTCCGAAAATATATAACACTTTACACTTTGGCCCAAAATTGAGTCCTGGGCGAATTAATTCCCCAATATGCTCGAACATTTAAATTTTTCATTTATTTATATAGTCTAAAACTATATAATAAACAATTTTAAATTTAAATTTTTTGCCTCCATTTGTGCTCGGATGCCTTGCCACGTGGCGGCCTCTGATTGGTCGATGGGGTTG
The DNA here is from genome assembly GCF_030272615.1 of Cryptomeria japonica. NCBI lineage: Eukaryota > Viridiplantae > Streptophyta > Pinopsida > Cupressales > Cupressaceae > Cryptomeria > Cryptomeria japonica. The sequence continues at coordinate 925,265,353 of NC_081407.1, forward strand.
ATCGGATGCCACCTGGGATGACACCTCATCATCGCCGCGTCATCTACTTCGTCATTGCCACCTGGCCGCCACGTCATCGCCACTGGGCTGCCACCTGTGCGCCAATGTGTGCCACCTCACCGGGACCCGCCTGCTGGACCGCTGACTGTACCCGCCACCTACGTGCCACGTGGACGGCTCTCATTTACTCTCGCTATTTTGCGGGGTTTAAACTTCGTGCATCTTCCTTCGCAAAATAGCGCGAGCCATCGATCTCTCTCGAACTTGCTCGCTCTTTAACTCGGCCTTCGTCTGCAAAATTTTGCCTTTTTGCCTCGGGAAGCGTGCCTGCGTGGGGTCCACTTTGTTTTCGTCTAGTCAATTCTTCCTTTGCCTCAGGAAGCGTGCTCACACGTGGGCCCGCCTTGAGCGCCCATGGGCACCTTGTGTCAAAAGCCTTTAAGGCTTAGACATTATAATACTGTGCGCTTTTGCATATAAACATTAAAAAAGAACATTTCCCAGTACATGTGGGATAATGATGTTAATCCTGTAGCTGCACTTTGAAGCAATTTCTTTGACTTTTAATGGCTGGCAACACATTTGTTTAAAATCTTCTCAGCTTCCTTCAACTTCCCACTCATTTCTAAGTCTCTCATCTCCCAATAACTCAAACAATCGATCTGGAGAAACGGGAAGCCATATAGATGTTGCTGCACTGAGAATTACACCTGTAGGCTCTCCAGGACTATCAACATTCTTCCTTGTCATTACATGGATATCGTCCTCACCATTACCATTACCATGAGAAAGTTTAGTCCAAGACTACCTGTTAGATGCACTCACTCCACTACAGAATTTGTTTGTCATCCTCTCAGCAAGTTTCATCATGCTCCTGTGGCCGCAGTAATATCTCTGGCAGGAATAGGAGTGTTCGTTGCTGCAAGGAATGCAATCCTTTCACACTGGCGCTGCAGTGTTGCAAGCCAACGTTGTGCTCCAAAGGCCATCCCACTATTTACCACTGAACAAAATATCCTGTGCACCCCAATATTATCATGTTCTGCATGCTCCACCCATATAATCTTTGAACGGCCATTTGGCATATCCCTTAGCAGGCAACCAGATGGGCATTTCCTGCATTTGACTAAAGATGCATCTGGGTTGTTTAAAAGGCAATCCACTGAAACATCGACTACACCCCACGGGCCATCATCGTGCTGTTTGCAGAATCTGGCAAAATAAATCTCTTGTGTTGGAACAAGAGGTGACAGAACTTGCAATTCAGCATACATTAGTTGCAATGCACCATTCCTTAATGCAAGTCATTCTGGTGGTGGCTTCTTGAGTACTGGTCCACTTGGAGCTGCAGCAGCATTTGACAAATGATCTCTTATATAGTACATAAATCTCAACATTTCCTCCAATGTATCTCTTGATAACTGGAACTTGATCTCTATTTATCCGGATGAAGACTTTGTATAACTTGAAGCTCAAGGTTAATCACAGCCACTCGATTTGCAGGTGTGTTTTTGTTTAACATAGCTTCCAAACAGCTATGTAGCTCGCACCACAATATTGCACGCAACGTTTTGGATGCGGCTTGCATTATCTTCTCCCACCATACTCCACGCAAGGGAAGAGCTATGAAGTGCGAGGGGGGAGTATGAACTGGAACCACCGCTGGAGAACACACACACCACGCTGCGATAGGGAGGGAGAACGTTGGAATTTCAATGCCATTGTTGTTTTCCACGTCCCTCCCCAATCTCATACGCTGCTCCAGAGGTTTTTACACAGGGCCATTAACTAGAATTTTAGTGCATTCTCTCAGCCACGCTGCAGAGAAGTCTTTGACATTGTCTAGAATGTCTTTGCAGCCCTTTCCTCATGATCAAACTCAGAAATAAATATAGCCTTCATAGAGGGCACTATGTCAACTTAATATTGTTTCCAGTTCCTCTGGATAGGAAACCATATACACCAAAGCTGCTACGTTCATATTGTTTTCAGTCACTATTGTATCTTTTACATTCATTCTTTGTTCACCTGTAAAGTGGTTAGCCTAGCAGATTTAAAAGACTGGATAGAGTATCAGGTATCATCACATCTTAGAGCTGCTTTTATTTTCTTGGTAGTACATGAAATGAGATCATTGACAGTCTTCACAGATTCCATGGTCAGTTTGGCGGTGGGCAGATTGTTCACCAAAATTTGAAATGCAATAGTCAAGAGAGATCCTCCCACAGGAGGGTTGCTGTGAGGCCTGCATTCAGGTCCATCTGGAAGAATAGCAAAACCTGAAGGAAGGAGAGCTACATTGTTGGATTCCTGACCATTCATAACTTGATGAATGGCAGGGATGTCAACTGGAGTATAAACCACTATCGACCCATAACTGTCTCTTCTACTCTCTTGGAGGATTAATGTGTTGCTTCCACTGTCATTTGTTGCACTAAGAAGAGAGACACTATTGCCTCGATCTTTTCCTTTGGTTATGTTGGTAATTCCTTGCATTGGGTTTCCACTGGAGAGTATATCCCAACTTTATTGCTCCCAAAATCAGACACAGTGATACATTGGTACATTTGATATTTCTCTGAAATTTTTTGAGGTTTAAAACTAATATGCAAGACATACACCATCAATCCATTAACGACCAATAAACTGGAGTCACCTCTCACCATCCCACTGGCGAATTGCAATCAAGCCAGGTTGGGCCCCAAAGTGGGTCCAACCAAAAAAATTTTTTCGTTTTCATACAACTGGCCTCTGGAATATCTTCACGGACCTCAAATATACCTTTGGGAACGATCGGCATCGTTTTTGGATCATAAAATTGTATTTTGCAACTTTCAGGCAATTACGCCACAATTTTTGCATTTAATCGTGAAGACGTAATTTTCAAACCTGTCAAAACACCTTTCTGGAGCTCGCCATCTGACAGGCGTGTACTTTGATATACAAGGATGACATTTACCAAACGGTTTCTCAAGACAAGTCCCGAGCGAAGAGATATTAATTTCCGAAAACGGCCAACTGGCTTTGTCGACACTGTGGACCTGATGAAGTCAATGTCCTGGCAACACATAACGCCTTTCTCAAAAATATGAAACGACCTCCGTAGGCCCTTAAATTTGGAACACAGGTACCTTTAAGTACGTATTAAATCTTTGAATTCTCAATTCGATCACCAGACTGACAGGATGCAAATGGCATGCACACAAAAATGGCTACATTGATTAATCTAACACTGGAGTGCGGATAACACTGGAGTGCGGATAACTGAAAATGATGGCAAAATAAGCTCTTTTGAAAACCGATCAAATGGATTGGTAGAGCCTTGAAATTTGAAACGTAGCTCATCATTTATACCAACATCAGCCCAGAACAAACATTATGGCATGACGCTTACTGAGGCAACTTTTACACTTATGCGAAACAGGGCTCCGACTAGCTGTCGAAACAGGGACTTGCCAAAACACACAAACTGCAAACGGAATCGGCTTCAAAAACTGAGCAAATGGATTCGTTAAGACTTGAAAATTTGCGAGCTGACTCACATTTATACATAGAATTGAATCCACTTTGAATTTCTTCATGACGATCAACAGGGCAAAAGATGTAATCGCTCAAAGTAGGCTACTCAATAAAATCTGCATTTGTGCCTAAAATGCACTTCCAGCTCACCCCTCAAAATGGGTACCTCATAAACTTATCCAAATTGAATTCTGAAAGTTGCACATCACTGAATAGGCCAAATGAAAGGTGTGGGACATGAATCCCGAGCCTTACCCTTTGAAAATCAACTGGCTCCATTTTACCCCCTTGCTAACTAGGCCCTTCAAACCGACCCGTTTAGGTATGCAGAGCAAATTTTTGGATTGGGCCTCTAAACTTGACTCAATTTTAATTAGTCCCAACAGTGGCTCTGACTGGGGATGGTTGATTACAAGATCAACACAAGAATCCAAATATCTTTGGCTAAGCAGACCACCCAAAAATGGATCATTCTTCTCTTCATTCTTCTCTTCTCATCTCTTTTCAAAACAGGGCTTCCTTATTCTACCCAAACAGGAGGGCACCTTATTGAAAACCACACGACCGAAACAAAGCGACTGTACAAGAGATACAAACATGCTTGAAACTGAATACAAGCTGCTCAATCAATTTTAGCATTTACCTCTGTCAAAAATCTGATTTTCATCACTTGATACCATGATCCAAATAAAGGCACCTTCCAGTAACAATTGAGCATAGCTTTTAAAATCCACCTCTTTTGTAATCACACACTACTTCAACACAAGTAAAACCATGAAACAAATCACCATAGAGGCATTCCCTCAAGCGGCAATACACTTCACTATCCCGATCAATTCTACCATTTGCAAGGACATGATCATGCTGAACTCTAAAAGTAAAACATTCATTTTCAATATTGTAAAACTCATCAGCACATACTTTATTATCATTTAAATCAATAGAATGAGGGATACTACAAACCAACTGGTGCAAACAAGGAACACGAATATTACAATCTGGATGTGATACTTCACTATGCTAATCACACCTCATATTATCCTTGCTTATCAAACTGAAAACCTCTGCGTTCTCAACATCCCATTCATGAAAAAGAATACATACCTCTGGCTGAAGCAAATCCTCAGCTAAATCTTCTTCATCTAAACTTATGTCTACCTGAAACACTTCCATTTGTGGTCTGAAAAAGTCATAACATAACCCATGCCTCTTGTCTTCATCATGAAGTAAATTCTTACAACCCATGCTACTGTTGTTCGGAACTACATCGGCATTACAAATTTGTTCCGCACCAGGGGAAGCTTCATCATTCTCATCAATGAAATCAGCACCATGGATATTTGTATCAAAAGCAAAGAATTCCAAATCCGTTTCAAGCATATTATCAACATTCACATCCTCATCATGGTACTTGAAATTCTGAAAGCATTCAAGTGTGAGTTCATTTAAATCTGAAAATAGAACATTACCAGCACTATCACATACATCCTTATCTTCAAAAACACTTTCGTTTTCAGATTCATAACTAAGGTACATAATTTGATTTTCTATTACATCATCTTCACAAGATGAATAATAAGAATTCTTATAACCACTTTCAGCTGAATAACTGGCATTCATTTGCTGATCGAAAGAAAGTGAAACACTTGTGCCAAGATCGTCCTCATCCTGAAATTGATCTTGATTGTTCACTTGCATACCTTCAGGGTGCTGGGAATAAAACTCATTATCCTCATAATCAGCAACACCACCCCACTCTGAAACACATTCATCACTGGGTATACTTGCACTAAACACATTATCAACATTATTCACAATTTCATTTTCAGATTTATTAGACTTAACCAAAATCTGATTTTCATCATATTTCACAATTTCACTTACGTAATCAGCAACATTTGGTAATCCTTCAATATTTGGTATTTGAACATCAAATACATCAGCAACATTTAAAGATAAATGGTCATCATCACCATAATTTTCATTATTGTTAACCTTAGCAGATGCATGATTAACTTGATAATTTGCAGTCACATAGTCAGCATAACCGACATACAAATCAAATGGTACATATCCCTTGTATATATCAATCTTTGCATCAGCATTATCACAACATTGCACACTAATCATTCCATCATCACTGTGAGAAGAGACCGACATTAATAGTGGAAGATCTTGACTCTCATTCAAATTTGAAGCACATGCATCAACAAGATCATTCGGAACTGCGGAGCTGGATGTACCTGAACAAGGAATGATTGGTTGAACTTCACATGGTATTTCGCCATTGAAGGCATTTTGATAAGAAACTACAGCAGACACAGATCTCTTGGCTATCCCGAATTTCAAATTATTTTCAATGTCCCTAGTTGTGTTAAAGGCTTCATACAAAGTCTTAGGTTCTTTGTTCCTCAATAGGAAACCCATCTTCTTATCAAAAGCACTCATATAAATATCCAGACATACCATATCATCAAACTTATACTTTCTAGAAATTTTAGCCAATGCTTGTGAAAATATGATGTTGAATGTTGGTACCAATTCATCTTTCCTGATTTGTATATAAGTGAATTCTTTCAACAAGTCGGAATCACTCACCTTCTCATCGAATTGATCCATGAAATCTGAAACCAATTCTTCCCATGAGGTAATAGAATTCACTGGTAAAAAAGAAAACCAATCTCTTGCATCTTCTTTCAATGACTGAATAAACAATTTCATGCATACATCTTCTTGGCAAATTTCAAACTCTTCTATCAAATCTAAAAATCTTTTAACATGTTGACATGCTGATTCTGATTTCTTCCCACTGAAAATTGGCAAATACTTTCTAATTTCTGTGGGTATGGGATTTGGGTAACCCGGAATATCTCTAAAATTTAGAGCAGCATAATGGTTCATGATGAAACTTCTCCTATTATATGGTTGTTCTGGTTTACTAGGCATGGCTTTATGTGGAAATACACAAGACTGAAAAACTTCACTATTCATTTTCTTACTTCCACAAATGATTATACAATCTGGATATTTGCAGCTGTAAAACTTGTGGATCGGTAGATTTACTTCACCTTTGGCACGGTCTTTTATCACAAAGTCGCCACCTCTTGTACAGAGGATATTTTGAACAGCAGAACACCATTCAACACATATTTAAATTCTTTGTTTCTCTTTCAGTCTGGCTGCAATAAACACTCTTCCAGGCTATTTAACACTGGTATGAACCACAGAGTCGCCACCCAAATAAGGAATTGGGGAAAATTCACATACAGCTGAAAGAACTTCTCACAACTTTCAACCATGCATTCATTGTTACTCCTTCATAAAATATGACATGTAACACATATCACTCTGCAGATCTAGAACAAGGAGCATTTTCTAGCTCATAAATTCACTTTACACTCTGTGCATACACAATGGACTGACTAACTGGATGAAATTAGGCAATTTCTTTTCAGCTTCCCCAGCAGAGTCGCCATTTTTGTTGTGGTGACTCGGATGGGATAATCTCAACCTTATATGAATTAATTCTTTCTTAACCAGAGGCTCTTGACAGTTCATTTACTCCCCAGCAGAGTCGCCATTTTTGTTGTTCACCAAAAGTGATAACCCAAGAACACCTGCAAATCTTTCTATGAAATGGCCAATTTCAGTCTACAAAACACATCAGGGCTTGGACAACATAACATAGGACCCTAATTGATCCTCCTGCACTTCAGGTTCTGCTAGACCTAGGGGGGGACACCCTCTTGATGCACTAAATACAACAATTACAGACACATAACTGCATCAACATTAAGCAGATAGATCATTTCACAAGCTCAACAGGTTAGGAAACATTACAGATTGGCTAGATCTGTATAAACAATAGGATGAAATAGAGCTTGGAAAGAATGGAACACAAACACCCCTAAATATGAAGGGAAAATAGATTTATCTTTTAAAATGTTGATCTGAAACCATCCCTAAACTTGCAAGACCAGTGCCTTGTTCATTGGGCAATAGAGTTACAAACAGAACTACAAATATGAATCATAGATGCAAATTTGTTTTCCTTAAACAAGATATTCATGCACCAATACCTGATATTAATGCACTATTTGATTCATTCACAAATTTATCAGATCTGGAAATACATTTCATCATTTATGACTGACTATAGAATTTAAAACCTTCCTTGAAGGATACCTATAAACAGTCACACAACCTCCTTGAGATGACAAATTTCATCCTCCTTGAGGATTGAATTCCTAATAATGAAAAAACATATCACAGAGACAATATCATGGGAATTTTACTCATGCCTGACACAAGTAAGACCTGCAACTAGAAAACAATCTGTCATCCTGCAATGTAGCCTCTATACCCTGAGTAGATCCATAGAACTTTACAAGTTTGGGTCAAGAATTTCAGAAAATGGAAGCCATGAAAACTGGAGCACTTCCTCACAGAATTCTTGAACCCTTACAACTGAGAAGAATGGGGAATAAAAAGAGGAGGGAAGAAAAACAAATTCACAACTGAAAACTGCCAAGTGTCTCTCCTCCCTAACTGAATTTTGTTCCCGTGAAAACTGCATCCAAAATATCTCACATTTGCCAAAATTAACTTCATAATCGGATTCCTCACTCCGAGAGCTTTCCGAAAATATATAACACTTTACACTTTGGCCCAAAATTGAGTCCTGGGCGAATTAATTCCCCAATATGCTCGAACATTTAAATTTTTCATTTATTTATATAGTCTAAAACTATATAATAAACAATTTTAAATTTAAATTTTTTGCCTCCATTTGTGCTCGGACGCCTTGCCACGTGGCGGCCTCTGATTGGTCGATGGGGTTGATCGGATGCCACCTGGGATGACACCTCATCATCGCCGCGTCATCTACTTCGTCATTGCCACCTGGCCGCCACGTCATCGCCACTGGGCTGCCACCTGTGCGCCAACGTGTGCCACCTCACCGGGACCCGCCTGCTGGACCGCTGACTGTACTCGCCACCTACGTGCCACGTGGACGGCTCTCATTTACTCTCGCTATTTCGCGGGGTTTAAACTTCGTGCATCTTCCTTCGCGAAATAGCGCGAGCCGTCGATCTCTCTCGAACTTGCTCGCTCTTTAACTCGGTCTTCGTCTGCAAAATTTTGCCTTTTTGCCTCGGGAAGCATGCCTGCGTGGGGTCCACTTTGTTTTCGTCCAGTCAATTCTTCCTTTGCCTCGGGAAGCGTGCTCGCACGTGGGCCCGCCTTGAGCGCCCATGGGCACCTTGTGTCAAAAGCCTTTAAGGCTTAGACATTATAATACTGTGCGCTTTTGCATATAAACATTAAAAAAGAACATTTCCCAGTACATGTGGGATAATGATGTTAATCCTGTAGCTGCACTTTGAAGCAATTTCTTTGACTTTTAATGGCTGGCAACACATTTGTTTAAAATCTTCTCAGCTTCCTTCAACTTCCCACTCATTTCTAAGTCTCTCATCTCCCAATAACTCAAACAATCGATCTGGAGAAACGGGAAGCCATATAGATGTTGCTGCACTGAGAATTACACTTGTAGGCTCTCCAGGACTATCAACATTCTTCCTTGTCATTACATGGATATCGTCCTCACCATTACCATTACCATGAGAAAATTTAGTCCAAGAGTGCCTGCTAGATGCACTCACTCCACTACAGAATTTGTTTGTCATCCTCTCAGCAAGTTTCATCATGCTCCTGCGGCCGCAGTAATATCTCTGGCAGGAATAGGAGTGTTCGTTGCTGCAAGAAATGCAATCCTTTCACACTGGCGCTGCAGTGTTGCAAGCCAACATTGTGCTCCAAAGGCCATCCCACTATTTACCACTGAACAAAATATCCTGTGCACCCCAATATTATCATGTTCTGCATGCTCCACCCATATAATCTTTGAACGGCCATTTGGCATATCCCTTAGCAGGCAACCAGATGGGCGTTTCCTGCATTTGACTAAAGATGCATCTGGGTTGTTTAAAAGGCAATCCACTGAAACATCGACTACACCCCACGGGCCATCATCGTGCTATTTGCAGAATCTGGCAAAATAAATCTCTTGTGTTGGAACAAGAGGCGACAGAACTTGCAATTCAGCATACATCAGTTGCAATGCACCATTCCTTAATGCAAGTCATTCTGGTGGTGGCTTCTTGAGTACTGGTCCACTTGGAGCTGCAGCAGCATTTGACAAATGATCTCTTATATAGTACATAAATCTCAACATTTCCTCCAATGTATCTCTTGATAACTGGAACTTGATCTCTATTTCTCCGGATGAAGACTTTGTATAACTTGAAGCTCAAGGTTAATCACAGCCACTCGATTTGCAGGTGTGTTTTTGTTTAACATAGCTTCCAAACAGCTATGTAGCTCGCACCACAGTATTGCACGCAACGTTTTGGATGCGGCTTGCATTATCTTCTCCCACCATACTCCACGCAAGGGAAGAGCTATGAAGTGCGAGGGGGGAGTATGAACTGGAACCACCGCTGGAGAACACACACACCACGCTGCGATAGGGAGGGAGAACGTTGGAATTTCAATGCCATTGTTGTTTTCCACGTCCCTCCCCAATCTCATACGTTGCTCCAGAGGTTTTTACACAGGGCCATTAACTAGAATTTTAGTGCATTCTCTCAGCCAAGCTGCAGAGAAGTCTTTGACATTGTCTAGAATGTCTTTGCAGCCCTTTCCTCATGATCAAACTCAGAAATAAATATAGCCTTCACAGAGGGCACTATGTCAACTTAATATTGTTTCCAGTTCCTCTGGATAGGAAACCATATACACCAAAGCTGCTACGTTCATATTGTTTTCAGTCACTATTGTATCTTTTACATTCATTCTTTGTTCACCTGTAAAGTGGTTAGCCTAGCAGATTTAAAAGACTGGATAGAGTATCAGGTATCATCACATCTTAGAGCTGCTTTTATTTTCTTGGTAGTACATGAAATGAGATCATTGACAGTCTTCACAGATTCCATGGTCAGTTTGGCGGTGGGCAGATTGTTCACCAAAATTTGAAATGCAATAGTCAAGAGAGATCCTCCCACAGGAGGGTTGCTGTGAGGCCTGCATTCAGGTCCATCTGGAAGAATAGCAAAACCTGAAGGAAGGAGAGCTACATTGTTGGATTCCTGACCATTCATAACTTGATGAATGGCAGGGATGTCAACTGGAGTATAAACCACTATCGACCCATAACTGTCTCTTCTACTCTCTTGGAGGATTAATGTGTTGCTTCCACTGTCATTTGTTGCACTAAGAAGAGAGACACTATTGCCTCAATCTTTTCCTTTGGTTATGTTGGTAATTCCTTGCATTGGGCTTCCACTGGAGAGTATATCCCAACTTTATTGCTCCCAAAATCAGACACAGTGATACATTGGTACATTTGATATTTCTCTGAAATTTTTTGAGGTTTAAAACTAATATGCAAGACATACACCATCAATCCATTAACGACCAATAAACTGGAGTCACCTCTCACCATCCCACTGGCGAATTGCAATCAAGCCAGGTTGGGCCCCAAAGTGGGTCCAACCAAAAAAAAAATTTCGTTTTCATACAACTGGCCTCTGGAATATCTTCACGGACCTCAAATATACCTTTGGGAACGATCGGCATCGTTTTTGGATCATAAAATTGTATTTTGCAACTTTCAGGCAATTACGCCACAATTTTTGCATTTAATCGTGAAGACGTAATTTTCAAACCTGTCAAAACACCTTTCTGGAGCTCGCCATCTGACAGGCGTGTACTTTGATATACAAGGATGACATTTACCAAACGGTTTCTCAAGACAAGTCCCGAGCGAAGAGATATTAATTTCCGAAAACGGCCAACTGGCTTTGTCGACACTGTGGACCTGATGAAGTCAATGTCCTGGCAACACATAACGCCTTTCTCAAAAATATGAAACGACCTCCGTAGGCCCTTAAATTTGGAACACAGGTACCTTTAAGTACGTATTAAATCTTTGAATTCTCAATTTGATCACCAGACTGACAGGATGCAAATGGCATGCACACAAAAATGGCTACATTGATTAATCTAACATTGGAGTGCGGATAACTGAAAATGATGGCAAAATAAGCTCTTTTGAAAACCGATCAAACGGATTGGTAGAGCCTTGAAATTTGAAACGTAGCTCATCATTTATACCAACATCAGCCCGGAACAAACATTATGGCATGACGCTTACTGAGGCAACTTTTACACTTATGCGAAACAGGGCTCCGACTAGCTGTCGAAACAGGGACTTGCCAAAACACACAAACTGCAAACGGAATCGGCTTCAAAAACTGAGCAAATGGATTCGTTAAGACTTGAAAATTTGCGAGCTGACTCACATTTATACATAGAATTGAATCAAATTTGAATTTATTCATGACGATCAACAGGGCAAAAGATGTAATCACTCAAAGTAGGCTACTCAATAAAATCTGCATTTGTGCCTAAAATGCACTTCCAGCTCACCCCTCAAAATGGGTACCTCGTAAACTTATCCAAATTGAATTATGAAAGTTGAACATCACTGAATAGGCCAAATGAAAGGTGTGGGACATGAATCCCGAGCCTTACCCTTTGAAAATCAACTGGCTCCATTTTACCCCCTTGCTAACTAGGCCCTTCAAACCAACCCGTTTAGGTATGCAGAGCAAATTTTTGGATTGGGCCTCTAAACTTGACTCAATTTTAATCAGTCCCAACATGTTCCATAAAAATTTTCTCTATGTGTTATGCAATTTTTTTTGTTCTTCTCGATTGAAGGAATTTATTAAAAAAAATTGGGTGAAGCAATAATTGGATTATGGAAGATATTTGTGTAAATAAAAATGGAGTAAAGTAGGGATGCATTGAGTTTTATCTCTGTTGAAAATTAATTTTAACCCCTGTGGAAATTAATTTTAAATCCCTATGAAAATTTTATTTTTATTTCTCTGCGAAAATGGATCTTTATATTCTGTAAAAAAAAAATTGATATTTATTTTATATATTCTTTGTGAAAAAATAAGGGGGTTTGTGAAATTTTTATCTATGTATTTAAATTTGGGCATTTATTAAATTTAATTTTTAAATTTAAAAAATATATATATATATATATATATATATAAAAGGGTTTATGGGAGGGGGTCAGTAGTTACTACCGACGGTAGCAATGCTACCGAATGGTAGTAGCTGCTACCGTAAGGTAGCAGTGCTACCGATGTTAGTACATGCTACCGTAGGGTAGCAAATTAAAGTTGCCAGAACACAATAAATCTGCTCCCTGGTTTGCGTACCTCCGGTAATTTTTGCAGAGTTCGGTTTTATATATATATATTGTAATATGAATATAGGTATATGATATATATATGATGAATATATATATATATATATATATATATATATATATATATAGATAGATAGATAGATATATCTATATATATATATATAAAATTAATCAGAATTTGGTTATTTCCAGAAAAGCTTATATTTTTAGATTCTATATTTATTCTTGGAAATACAATAGAAGGTTAATTTTTTATGTGCTTGATTTAGCCTTGTTGATCAAATGACAATTCTGCTTTTCTTTTATCAATGGGGTGTATTTGCAAGTAATTAATGCTTTTTACTGTTTTAAAAAGATTACATGTTATAGGATCTTTAGAATAAAGGATATTCTTCGGTAAAAACATATTTTGTTGTAAATTTGATTTGAGTTATTGTCTTGTTACTAAGGTTGTTTTTACCCCTTAGTCAGGTATCATTGTATAACCCTATTGATATGAGCCATTGTGTGTTATGTTTCCAAATGGTCAATCTTGGGTTAGTGAATGTGCATTCTTCATCTGTGGTTTGTCAGGATTAGATATGGTTGTCAATTTTGCCATAGAGTTCTCGTTGAGAGACCTTTCCTGTTAGTGTCCTATGAGAGAGAGTGGCTTTCGAGTAGGGGTCGTTCCCAAAGTGGATGGCATGATAACCCTTTGAAAGTCAGTTAAGAAGTGATAACCTAATAATTGATTAGGGGGTGGGTAGCTAAAATATTAACTAAGATAATGTGCCTCGCACATGGTTGAGCACTTGTATAGGCTCAAGATGTGGTGAGAAGGCCTGGAATGGAAAACCTACCACCTTGTCTTCACGAAAGGATTGGTAGGGTCCACATGATGCTTAGAGGAAGCCGGGGATTTGGGAGAGATTACCAGGATAACCCAGGATGGGGGTCGGGACCTATGGAGGCCTACCTAGGGTAACCACCTTAAGCCATGCGATGACACTCTCTCCTTAGAGTCACTAGTGTTTGTGAGTTGAGTCACATGGATGTTTGCGGATTCATGTAGTTTTATCCTACTTGTCTTATTTTGTTTGCTTGAGGGTCTTCTACTATCTTCTAGCATGGTGGGGTGGTTCCATTTTGGGATCACATGGTCGGGTGGTAGTGCCACTTCCCATCAGATGTTCTGGATTGTATCTTCAGTGAGGAAAGGCTTTGCTGGTGTTTTCTTGGTTCCTGGTTCATGTACCAACTCATGTTCATGATCATTGTTCAGTTGAGACCTTGTGGTCATTGTATCAAACATTTATGTAACCTTGGCATTGTAACTTTTGGATACCATGGTATTTTTGGAAGCCATATATTTATGGATATTGTAATATTATATCAATGGAATGTATGTTAAATTCAGTTGCTTTAATCTTTTGTATATATGATCTATGGGAAAATAAATGCATTGGAATACTTTGATTCTTTCATTATGGAATTTAGATGTTTGTGTAGGTTTTATCTTAAGCATTTAATTTTCCTAATTAGATGGACAATTGGATTAACCATGGTGTTAATATAATCTATGAATTAATCTTTGTTGGTAACCTTTAGGAAATCATGTGTTAGACTTCTATTGTGTTATTAAACATGCAATTGTTATAATTAATGCATTTAATCTTTAAAAAAAAAATATTTCACCCTTTAGTTGCCTAGTTGTGTTGTTTTCCTTTAGGGTTTCTGGAGGGGCACTACAATGCACCTTACTCAACGATCATGGAAGATGTTCTTTGATGGGTCTTTCACTCACATGGTTCTAGTGATGGAATACTTTTTATCACTCTTCAAAGATATTCAATCCCTAAGGCTTACAAGATTCTCTTTCCTTGCACAAACAATATTGCAGAATGTGAAGCTTTGGTAAATGGGATCGAGCTGGCTATCGAATGGAAGGTTGTTTAATTATACATATATGGAGACTCTCAGCTGATTATCAACCAAATTGATGATATATATCAGACTCAAGATGAGAAACTGATACCTTATAAGAGAATGGTTGATGACCTCAAGAAATACTTTACCTCTTTATCATTTCAACATATTCCCAGATCAGCAAACAGAGCAACAGATGCTATGGCTACCTTGGCGTCTATACCCTAGCTACAAGAATCTAACTTCCACTTTGAATTCCTAGTGAAAGAGGTACATTATCCTGCTTATGATTCCCCTAAGTCCCAGATGGTCTGTTCTATAATTGGACATGACTCATCTCGCTATAGATACATTTACTCTTACTTGCATGATGAAATTATTCCTACTAATCTTACCCGTAATGAGAAAACGAACCTAATCTGAAATGCTTCACAGGATGTCATCATCACTAATGATCTATTTAGGTGAGGTTTGGATAGTAATTTGCTTAGGTGTCTAGAAACTAAAGAGTCCCAATGCATGTTATCTAAAGTCCATGAAGGTATTTGTGGATCTCATTCAAATGGTCTAACTTTAGCTCGAAAACTACTAAGGGTTGGCTACTACTGGCCAGATATGGAGAAAGATGCTATAAAATTTTCTAAAACTTTTGAGAAGTGTCAGATACATGGGAATCTCATGCATGCTCCAGCAAGGGATCTCATACCTTTAATCACACATTGGCCTTTTCAACAATGGGTGTTTGACCTCATTGGCCAAATTTATCCTGCACCATCTAATAGACACAAGTTTATCATAACTGCCACTAAGTACTTCACTAAGTGGGTAGAAGTGGTTCCGCTAATCAAAGCAACCGGTAAACAAGTAGCTCTGTTCATCCTTAACTATATCATTTGCAGGTATGGGATACCTTCTTCCTTTGTGACTGAAAATGGAGGGTAGTTCAAAAACAAAGATCTAGATGAGCTCTCTAAAAAATTCAAAATCAAATAGCACTGGTCATCCATGTAATACCCTCAAGGTAATGGACAAACTGAAGCATTTAACAAAAATATGTTGACTATCTTACACAGAACAGTAAACAAATCTAGAAAGGATTGGCATCTGTAGTTCAATCCTACACTATGGGCTTATAGAACAAGTATCAAAACACCAACTGGGGCTACACCATTTTCTTTGGTGTATGGGTTCAAAGCCGTCTTGCCTATTGAGGTGGAAATACCATCTTTGGGAGTTTCTTTGCAAGGTCTTGTTATTGATGAAGGCTACAAATTATCTAGATTGCAAGAACTTGAGTTGTTGGATGAACGTCAGCAAGTGGCATTTGATCATCTGAGAGCCTACCAAAAGAGAATGTCTAGAGGTTATAACAAGAAAGTTCGACAAAGAGAATTTCAGGTTGGTGACCTTGTTTTGTGAGAAAATCCTAAAAATCAACAGTTTCAAGATAACAAAGGGAAGTTTCAATCCAACTAGCTGGGTCCCTACATCATTACTGCAGTCTTTGGCTCTGGTGCCTATCAACTCTCAACATTAGAAGGAGAACAACTTTGTGAACTGATCAACACCATCCACTTGAAGAAATTCTTGACTTAGTATTCTCTGCTCTAGCAACTTGTATAGCTAAAATGTCCTGAAAAAATCCTAAAAATCATAAAATGTCCTAAAAAAATCATAAAAATCATAAAATATCCTTTAAAAAAGAGAGAGAGAGAGAGAGAAAGAGAAATATTCTTTTCCAAGTAGGTGTGAACCTAGTAAACAAGAGCCTCTTGTACTCAAGCGCTCCATCTATCAATGTAAAGTTGTCATTTCCCATTCTCATTCCCACTTTCCTACATCTTTTCTTTCGCTTGTACATAACTTTTAGTCGCTTTTGTGACATCTTGGTTCTTTTGGAACCCTCATGGCTTGAAACCGATCAATGTCCTAGTCTTAGGGTAATCAACTGATCAATTTACATGTCCTAAGTAGTTTAACCAAGTCATCTTTTTGTCGGTAGTACCAGGTCATCCACTTTGAGTTAGTCACCTGTCTCCAAACTACTAAAGAGTTTTATCACTGAGTAAACAAGCAAAACAAGACTATTGAAAACAATCACTAAATTGTTTGAGATATGATTGAAATTTTCTTTGTGTGTTGTCTTTTACATTGGTTTTCGATTATTATTCCCTCTGAGTAACTCGAGGAAGTCTATCTTGACTAAGAGGAGCAAGGATTGGGGACATAATACTTTTCTTCTTTCTTTGCTTGTCAAAATGAATCTGATGATCTGGAAACATCTAATCAGCTGGGTGTCTATGATAAGCTCCTTCACATTAGGGTGAAATTGCCACACATACCTCGACTCCACTTATTTGTATGCTATAGGGAGGTTGGAGTCATTTCTTTGTCTGTTTGCAGGAATTTCTTTAATGTGCAATCTGGATGCATGTGTAATCTATCCAAGGATATGAATGAAAAAAGGGTCATTGCGAACAAGATAATTAATATTGCATATGAAAAGAAAGGAACTCTATTTTGCCTGCTATGTTTGGAAAATGCTCAGTGATGAAAATTAAGTATACCAATTCCATTGACTAGGTTTAGGTTGCATTCATTCTAAATTTTATGCATTTCAAGTGATTTCGGTATGATAACAATGGTCTCTTTATCTTTTGAATGAGAGTTTGAAGCAATCATCATTTCTTAGCTCAGTGGTCTCTTTTTCATCATCGTTTCTTCGATCGAGTACTTGTGTATTGAGATGTTAGTTGCATACGTGAGCATCTTATATAGATCCATATATTTCATTATATATTTATTTGCATTCATATTATTGCATAAAAAAAAATATACATTTGCATTACTAGTTACTCATTGTCATCATTCATTTGCATATGAAAAAGAAACAAAAAATTAACATCCATATTCATCTCCATTACATACATCCATATTGAAAAGATATGCATACATATAGAATAAAGCATAAAGAACATCTCATAATCAATCAACACAAGTACGATAAATTCAAATCAAGAGCTCATATATATCATCATAATCTCAATTTCTCATAGTACAAATGATATCAACTGTCATATACAATGTCTCATCGGCGCAAGAATCATATAGGCTACAAAAATGGGGTATATAACAAAATCTAGGAGATATAACAAGTCTAACTCTCTTCCTCTCCCTCATAGCCAAGTGGAGGAGGTGGTGTCTGCTGACCAAATTCCTATCTGGGTGTCCTAGCTCCCTTTGATCGAGCCATATACTAAGAATACGGAACAAACTGTTGTGCTACTAGGACCGCTACACTATAAGCTATGACATAATAGGCTACATGACTCATCTGATGTAAAACCTCTCACTGAAGAGCATCACACTCTTCTCTCACCTCAACAATCTATTGATCATGCTCTTCTCTCACCTCGGCAAGTTGTCAATCACGCTATTCTCTAACCTCTATAAGTTGTTGGTCTCGCTCTGCAACTTGCATCTGTGCCACTATCAATTGTGACTGTAGACCTGTCAACCTCGATCTCAAAGACCGTACGTACTATGTTTGGTACTCCCTACTCTCTCCCATCATCTCCCTCTTTGTCTCCCTACTCATCTCTTTGTTGCCTAGCCTACCTTGGATTTTCTCTCTCCTCCTCACCTCCTCCCTCTTCTACCCTAGCACCGCCAGTCGCAACCCCAACAACTCCTAAGGATCCACCCTCCCTTCTCTATCGTTGTCTAACTCCAACTTATACCCTATTACTATTAGCACTAGGATCCCCTCCTACCCACCTAGGTACATCCTCTCTCTATCCCTGTACTTGCCCTCATCCCTGTACCTGACCTGGTATATGTGCCTATGTTGGTGCCTCATCCTCAACCTCCTCTATAAGAGGTGCATGCTCTCATAGATCCATAAATCAAGGAAAAGGATGTCTCTGGAACCAATCTCTATACTGGGGCAATACTCCCATGTCTACAACATCCTTTAAGTAATCCCATCTTTTTGGTTTTAAACCCACTAACTCCTGTGTTCTCAATGCATATGATAGTCTCGGTGCCCATCCTCATCTCTCCTCCTCTCTATATCGAGCATAGGTTGTGAAATCCTGGGATATACCTTGTGGTCTCTCATACTACCTCATCACCCTAGATACTACAAATTGCTCAATGATAGACACCAATCTATCAATGAGAGGTCAAGTCATGAACATGTCCTTCCTATGAGCTCTCTAATCATCCCGTAGCTCTAGACCCCTATATGGTCTCCATACTACCGCAATTAGATCATCCAGCTGCCTCCGACAATAGTTAGTCTTGCCCAGATGGGGCTGAGTAACATACCCTAAATAACAACAAACAATAGGCTGGTGTGCCTCTCTAGAATCATCTACGATAGGTCTAAATATTGGGATGTGTTCCCATGCCCATATATGTAGCACTAAAACACCTATTGCCATGCTCTTCCCCACCCGATACACAATCTCATGCATCTCATGATATATATGGGTAAGCAAGCATGATCCCCGCCCTAATCTCACAGGATGAGTCAACAACCTCTCAAGAATTCTGGCCCAACCAAAAAGAAAACCATGTTGTCCTCTATCAGGGATAACAAAACAACTGATCATACTTGCTAAACTACATGCCAGAGGGTACTTCTCACCATATCTGCTCATCAAATTATCCCAAGTAATGGTGCGCTCAAGAATAGTCTCGTCATGAAATATCTATCTCAATGCTAAAACACCTAGTTGCTGAGTAGAATCATAATCAACCTTGTCTCCAACAAATGGAATCCTCAAAATCCTATGTATGTCCTCCGACGTGATATTCATCTCTCCAACTGGTAGATGAAAGGTATTATGCTCTGAATGAAAATGCTCAACTAAAGCAGTCAGCATACCGTGATTCACATGGATATCAGGCATTTGTAAAATGTATCTAAATCCACACAAATCAATATGTGCTCACTCTTCATCTGATAACTCATGAACTAGCCTCATTGTCGTTGAAAATGTACACCGAAACTGAATATCCAGCAACCGAATCCGCAAAATCAAACATACAAATTTTCAGCACGTGATCCCACTTGCACTAAAAATATGTTAAACATGCTCGTGAATCCAAATATACAAAATTCAAAATTGTTGTTTAGACTCTCAAAAATGCTTGTTGTTTTTCATAAGAGTTTCCATAGACAAGCAGAAACTCGTACGAGTAAACATTACACCCCGCATGAGCAAACATGTCCATATGACAAACCATATCCTATCCCACAATACAATGGTCAATCAAGAACACTATCATACGAATCATGGGACAACACCAGATGATAAACCCTATAGGACCATACGAAAAAAAAGAAGGAGGATAGTTTGTCATATGAGAAAACATATTCAACCGCACGACAAAATGAGGAAAACGACTTCAAACGAATTTCAAAATGCAAAAAATCAACAAAAATTCAAAAACTAAGAAATGCACAGGTTAAAGATTGATCACTTACCGTTGGGTCGTAGTTCTGTAGTTGATTATAACGTCTTTGGTGCTCGAATCAATGCTCCTGGATTGAAATGGCCATTTTTCTTCACAGAGGGTTTTTCAAATTTCAAACTTTGAGAGGTAACAATGAATTGAAAAAGACATATTTAACCCCTTATATAGCCTAACCCCTAATTTTTAAACTTGCTCTGATGGACGTAAAACTTGTACCCTAAGCTAAATCGACTGTCCTGAGTCCATTTTCGGGATCAAAATCAAAATCTGACATCAATTCTCTAGTCAAAATTTCATGATGTTGACCCCTTAGCACTCTCATCCTCAAGTCAATTTTCGAATCATTTTGTGCTCAATTCTAAATCTCAATTTAATTCTCAAATCAACTCTGATTTTAATCTTCAACATCAATCTTCATGCTCAAATAAATTATCATCACTAATTTTTTTTTGCCTAAAATTGTTATACCCTCGCTATCTTTTGATTTCACTCCTGAGGGGGCATACTCATAACATCTTTTCAATAATCATCATCATCAAAAGTTGAGAATTTTTTTCAAATCTTCATCTAAGGTCGAGAAAAAAGCTTTTCAAATCAATTAAACCTTGTTACTAGGGGCATCTTAACTAAATCACATTGTATCAAGTTGAGATTCTTCAATGTCAAATAAAGCAATCTCTAGGGGCATATCAATCTTTGTCCTTATCTAAATTAACCTTCAAATCAATGTTTAGTTTTCAATCACATCAAATCAAGCTGGACACTCTCTCTTGCTAATCGATTCTTGTTCAATCAAGTTCAGAATCGATTTTATCTCTTTGTTTAGTCGATTCTTGTCAATCAAGTTCAAAATTGATTGCGTCTCTCGCTCAATCTAGTTCAATCAAGTCCTAGATCGATGTTCATTTCTTGATCCATAAAGTTCAAGAACGGTATCTCACTCTTTGTCGATTCTTGTTCAATCAAGTTTCAGGATTGGTATTGCTTTAATCAATATGTTCAGTT
The DNA here is from genome assembly GCF_030272615.1 of Cryptomeria japonica. NCBI lineage: Eukaryota > Viridiplantae > Streptophyta > Pinopsida > Cupressales > Cupressaceae > Cryptomeria > Cryptomeria japonica. Next base: position 925,286,558 of record NC_081407.1, read on the forward strand.
TCGTCACTTCAAATCAAGTTGAATATCTCTCTTCATCAGTTTGTGATCCATCAAGTTTAGAACTGATTTCTCTGTTTGACATCAATTATTCTTTGAATCAAAGCATTGCTTGCACATCAATTCAAAGAGGGGCAAATGTGATACCCTAAAAATGGTCACCTAAAACCATAGGCCCCCTAATCTTGAGATAAGGTCATGTTGATAGCCAATGTCACAATGGCATGAAGACCATATCAGTAAGACAAAGATAGGGTCTCAATGATATAGACACTCACATCAAATCCAACCAAGTAAAACATCTAGCGAATGTGATAGAACCTTGTCCCAAATAAAAGAGACCTAAGTCTAAGCTTGAACCTAATATTACCTTTACCCAAAGTGATACTCAATGTATACATCTGAAAGACCACTATGCATTTACTAGAATCGATAAAAAAATCACATGGGTGCATATTGATCTAGTATGTATGCGTAATATGGTTATAGAAGATTTTTTTTACACATATGAATTATATCAAGAAATTTATGATAAATCTGAAGTATTGAATAAGGTGCATAATGGTTTCACTTGTCCTACCATTGGTTCAGTCACCCTTCAAGTTAAATTTAGATCTAAAACCTTAGATGTTCCTTTTACCATTATCAATACCTTAGATCAATTTCATATGAAGTGGAATCATCCTTGTCTCACCTCCATGAAGGTGATCCCTTCCATAGTACATAAGTGTTCAAGTTTCAATTTGAAGAGAAAGTGCACACTATATTTTGTTGTGGGTTCCAACACTTGTCTAAATATAGAAAATTTACACTTGACTACTTTTGGCCTACAACCTCAACCAATGTTACCTCATGAGGATATTTCCTTTCCTACCATAAGTTTAAATCCAAGAGAATAGACAAGTTATCATTAGGTATATACTTGAGACTCACTTTTTCTGTTACCTCTAAGGATCCTTCGATGTCTATGGATATCAAAATAACTCTTCCTACCCCCACAAGTAACGAGTGATCCTTCAACATCTATAGATATCAAAATAACTCTTCCTACCCCCACAAGTAATGAGTGAACCACATCTTGGATTGAGAATCCTTCTTCTTCCTAGAGTGTCTAGATTATATTTGGTAGTCCCATCTCCTCCATCCTATAAAGGACAATGAGGAAAACACCTAGTACCATATAGACCTCCTCCTATCTCTCAACCTTTAGAAGTTCCTTTCGTTCCTCCTATTCCTAGAGAAAAAAGGGAAAAATAATCGATGTTGAGTGATACTCAACCTCCTAAAAAAGATTCAATTTGTAATCAAATAAAGCATAGTGCAAGAGAATTCCACCAAAGATATCATGCTAAGGCTCATGAACTTCCTACAAGAAGTGAGTCTTCCCCTAATAAATCAAATGTTGATTTAACCTCACCACCTGAACCTTCCTTACCTTCACCTGTACTGCTAGATATAATCCTTACCTTACCCAAACTTGTTGAAAGCTGAAGTTCTTAGATCCAAGGGATTCTTCTCCTCCTCCTATTAAACCAACTATATTAATAAATTTGGATGATGATTCAGATAGCATGGTTGAAACTATTAAAAATAATTATCAGTTGTCCTTGATGTTTTCTAAAGCATTGACTCTAGGTACTAGTGAGACACATTGTGATCCATCATTAGACACTAGTCTAATTTGGAACTAGATATATCTCCTCATATTGTATTGTTCATATCTGAATTAACACCTTCTTGCCATCTCTTTATAATTGTAGACACATAAATCTATCCACTTAATTAAATGAATGTTTAATATTTATTTGATTATTTAACCATTAGTCAACAAATAAATAAATTGATATTCAATTAATTCATCTTAAACCTCTTCTTCTATTAATTAAATAAATTATTCAATTTATTTAAATTAATTCATTAAATCATACTCTAAACAATTAATTAAATGAATAAAAGCATATTTGTTTAACTAACCCCCCCTTTCCTCATTTAAATATTTATTTAAATCTCTAAAAACACTCCCACTTGCATTCTCCTACGAATGTTGATGAATACTAAGAGGGGGGGGACTTAGTATGCCAAAAAATACTGTAAGCAAACTCTTAAACAGCTTAGCAGATAACTGGTGTAATAGATTCACTAATAAATTGGTTAAGATAAATGCAAACCAAATAGCAAACAAAGCATTCACCCACAAAAGAACAATCACCATAACATAAGATATTTGACGTGGAAACCCAAATGGGAAAAACCACGGTGAGCAGAAACTCACAAGTAACTATCTGCAAAATAGTAACCAGACCGGTTAAGGTCATACAATGTTCTTCACCAGAACAGATCCTGTTAGGAATCTAGATCTCTGTTAGGAGTTAAGTCCTATTAAAGACTACCCGTTAGAGGATTTAAGATCCACACTTGTGAACCACCTTGTTAGAGGATTTACAAAGGCTTTGCTGAGCCTACCCGATTAAGGGCTTTAGACTTGTCAAAGATGTGAGTAATCAACAAGTGAATGATCTAGATAATAGCACAGTATGCTTAATTAGATCCTTGACAGCTCCTTGTTAATGTATTTCAACATTACTTCACTCTTCTATATCTATACACTCTATCTCTTCACATAGACCTAACCTTCTCTTCTATGATTGCACATAATAACCTTTTCTTTTCTATGTCACATTCAAAACTTAGACATGATGTCCTTATAAAGGAATCTGATTTCATGTCGGTCCAATAAGATTAGACTACAAGTTCCTAGGTACAGTGCATCTAGACACATTTGGTAACACAACACAAAAACACCGTCAAAGTGTCGATGGATGATAACTCATCACACATTACAATAATACCAACAATCTCCCCCTTTGGCATTGATGGCAACTCTTAGGAAAGTTTTGACATCTAAGTGCTTTTACAAAAAAAAGTGATGCCATAATCAAAATTACTCCCCCTAAGCATATATACTACTCCCTTTGCAAAAATTACAAGTGCATGCATAAAATGGTAACATTCACCAAAATTTTAATGTAAACTACTCCCCCTTTTCCAATAATGACACATTAATGCAAAGTATCCCTTTTATAAAATAAAAATAGAGTAGATGTTCATGACAATAAGGAATGAAATTTCTCAAAAACAAATTTAAAGTTCTGCACAAAAGTCTTCATGTCCAATGTCCATGACTCAAGTAGTGAGGTAGCAATCTCACTTTCAATCTTCATCTGAAATACCACTTCTTCCATTTCATCGATGGTACTCATCTCTTGAGTTACCGTGATAGCTTCCAAGTTGAGAAAACATCTCTGAAGAACCTGTAGTTGTGGCAATAGGAACAGTTGAAGCTCTTGTAGATCTTGAGTCCGGTTGCTGATTTCTAAGTCCATCTTGGTAGTTTGATACTGAAAATGGTGAACAGTTTGTCCATAGATAGTGAATAGATCATGGGGCATCTTGAAGTTGCAGATGTATGCCTGTAACTCTGATTGGAGTTGAGCTTTCTATTTGAGCACATCTCCACAAAATAGATGGGGTTGGTAGATTTTACTCAAAACTAATTTACCCTTACCCATAGCAACACTGATATCATCCTTCTGCTTCAGTAGTTGTGTCGTCAGTTCATTCATTTGCTTGACTAAGGCAATACTGAGTGCCTTTTCATGGTTCTTACTTGCAATTTCTTGAGAAACATCCTCCAAGCATTGTACCTGATCCTCTACTATGGTACAAAGAACTTTGAGATTGGATGGAGAGGAGTCGGTACTGGGGAGGTTAGTACTGGGAATTAGACTGGTAAGGGTATGAATAGAAATTTTTATGACATCCTTTTCTTTCTTCTTCCGTAATTCTTCCAGTCTCTCTTGTGCAAGTTTAATGCTTCAGAGCAGCTCAGACTCATCTGTTGATTGAGTCAGACATGCAAGAGTTAGATCAATAGGATTGGTGGAATCAACCCATGTGGTTTGAACACTGGTTGCCTTAGGAGTCTGCCCTCCTTCTTTGGCCTTGGTCTTTGCTTGTTTTCTCTTCTCTGCTTCTTTCTCCTCTTCCACTCTTTTCTTTTCTTCTTCTTTCTTCTTCTCTAACTCTTTCTTTTTCTCCTCTTCTTGTTTCTTCTCCACTTCTTTCTTCTTCTCATCCTCTTCCTTCTTTCTCTTCTCTTCCTCCTACTTCCTTTCTTCTTCCTTCCTCTTTTCTTCTTCTTTTCTCTTCTCTTCTTCTTTCCTCTTCTCTTCTTCTTTTCTCTTCTCGTCTTATTTCCTTTTTTCTTCATCTTGCCTTGCTTTTTCTTCTTGTTCTTTCTCCTCTTTCTCTTTGTCTTGTTTCTCTTTCTCAACTGTTTCTTTGTCTGGAGTGACATTCTCATTATCTAATGCATCAACATCAATAGGATCATTTTGTTATATCACTCTTTCACCTTGACTGTCAAATACCTCATCAAGTTTTCCTAAGGATAGGTCAGGTTCTTGATTAGCCTACCTATTGGCTTCAAATACTCAGTCTATTTCGATAGCAACTTTAACCTGTATATGTGTATCTTTTTCTACTTCAGAGGTTTTACCTTCTAGTATCCCAAGTCGCCTCCTTCTCATAAAGAAAAAGCCTTTGTACTTATCAACAATTTCAAATAACTCAAAATTTGAAGCATCGGGAAATTATTATGCAAAAATTTTCTCCCTGGCCTCTTATTCTCTTTCAATGGCAATGCGCCATTTATTATCCAAAGAATCATACAAAGAATTCGGAGTAACACATTTAATCTCAGAAGGTGGCTAATCATTAATGCATAAATATTTAATGACCTCTTTTTCTACATCCTCTTTCTCACTATCATTAAAGTCATCAAAATATTCCTTTAAGTCATCAAGCACTTTCCTCTTAATATTCTTTATTGTCCTCTAACAATGTGTCATTGGTTTATAAGAAGTGATATCTATATTTACCGATGCAGAAGTTGTTGGTACATTACCGATAGACTTTGACTTTTTGCTTGATTGCCTTGACTTCTTTATTTCAATCTTTGGTTCAGTGTCTTCTGACTCTGATGAGTGAGTCCTAGATCTCCACTTCCTCTCGAATACTTTTGCCGAAATAATCTCAGGTTTCTTTTTGGCTGGTGACTGCTCAATCACTTTTGGACTGGCAGATGTAACTAGTGTAGATATTGATGGCACTGCTTTTCTCTTTTTCTGCTTCAGTTCCTCAATCGGTGTGACCCTCTCCAAGTAGGTACTGATTCTTTTCTTCTTTGCATCCAGTGGTGAGGCAAGTAGGGTAGAGACATACCTGATCAATATGTCATTCACCACTTCATACCCCATAGGGTCAACTACTTCCTTTCTAGGTTCCACCGCTTGCATTATGCAGTGATCTATCCTTATTGTGAAGTAGATGTCATCTTCATACTTCTTCACTAAATCACTAGATATCCTCATTCTCTAGCTCATATTTCATTTGAATTCATCAAAATACTTATTTAGAACTTCAAGATGTGAAGTTCCCACTGCTTGTAGACTCTCCTTAATCTGTCTAGAAATTGGTAGGTCACTAGACCATTGAACATCACCTACTCCAGGGAAATAGCCTTGAAAATAGAAGAATAGATTGACCAGAAGTTGGCTAAACTTGAACCTCGGTGATTTGTCCTGTTTGATGGACTTCAAATTCTCCAATAATTGCTTCCTTAAACAGGTACATAGGTCATATTCAGTATTTCCTTAATCATCCTATAAGGAACATTTACCACAGCAGTAGGGACAAAATTCATTCTGCTAGCATAAAATATCTTGTAACAAATCACCATGCAAGTATATTTCACCAAATCATCTTTAATGGTGTTGATGGTCATTTCTCGTTGGTCACTCGCAAAACCAGTGAGCTCTGTCATTTTAGTTTTGGTGACCTTCCATAGAACTAGTACTTCTCCAACATTGCAGAGTCTGGTGACGACATGAATTGCTTCTGGTGTGATGTCATGGGTTTGCTCAAGGTACATCTTGTCACCATGCACTCTGCTGAGGATAATGCAAATATGTTCTTCTGAGAATTCTTCTAGAAAGTATATTGCACTATGCAGTTTCATCTTCTCAAGAATACTATACTCTAGTTTAATCTTCTTGTCATCTCAACAGAACAAACTTAGCTGGGAGTGAATTACTAGGGATCCTAGGTCTTATAGCTTACAGTCTATATACCCTAAAATATGTCCCTCGATAATAACTCCAATGGGAATTTGAGATAGGGCATTGTATCTCATTTTCTTCTAAAGAAACTCAAGTGTATCTACGGGTGCACTAGAACTAGAGTGCGATGCAGAAGCCATAAGAAAATGATAAGAATGAATTTTTAAAAATACCTTCACAATCTGAAATTTAGGTTTTGCCAATATCCCACACAATACACCACTTTGGTCACTAGTTCACTGCTTAGTGTTCTTCACTGATTGCTTGAAAATAATTGCAAGATTTCTTCAAATGCTAAACAAATTGCTATGGCTTCTCTACTCTTGAAAATTCTTCTTTCGAAAATAGATAAGTAAAAATGATGATGAAAATCCCTTTTAAACAAACTCTCACCTACCATAATAAATGCATCATCACTTGGGTACAAACCCTAGTTTTGCCTTTTACTGCTTCAGATCTTCTGCCGATTGATAGGTAACATATACCGATGTAAATTGGAGGTTCAAAATATTTCACCAATATGTTCCCCCTAAGCTTTTTTGAAGCTCAATTTTCCAGTTCAGAGACTTCCACACTGGGTGCAAAAACAAGTTCATCCTATGACTCTTTTTCTGATTTCTTTTTCCAAGTTTTATTCATTTCCATTTGAATGGTTTCAACATCAATCTCCCATTCTAGAGTGATCGGTATATCACCCGATAGGTTCTTTCTCAATCTACAAGTTCTAGCAGTGTGTCTCGATTTGTTGCAATGATAGAATACCATTCTAGGTGTTCTCCATGGTCCGTCATTCATACTTCCATTCTTCCTTCCGCACATTGCAGCAGTGTGACCGCTACCACGATAGATCAAATGAGTTGCTCTCCAACTAGTCCCCACTTGATAGCCGACTGACCGATGGTCATTGGTATTGTACCAGTTAGGATTTTGGTTCACAGAAAATTTTGGGATAACTCCTTGAGTCCTTGGAGGATATCTCCTAGTGTTGTGCAAAACTGACCTACATTCAAATGCCCTATGCCCAAACTTGTTGCATGCATAACAGTTTCCATTGAATCTATTGGATCTAGACACATTGTTTTGAAAATAAGGAAAATTGTTGTAGGCCTTGCTTCTACACACATTGGCGGTATGTCCCTCTTTGAGACAATTAAAGAAAATAGGTTTAAATTTTTCCTTACCTTTACCCTTGGATATTGGTTTCTTCTTTGATGCTTTAGCTTTTGTTCTAGAGGTCTGACCTTCCTCATGCCTAGAGAAACCAAGTCCAGTGGTATCCTTTACTGGCTTTGTCGATTCTAACTTTTGCTCTGGCTTAGCAGTACTCTGATTGAATTTGGCAAGTATCTCCTTTGACTCAGTAAGTTCTTTGGAAATAGTAGCATTGGATTCCATCAAGGTTGCATTCTCAGAAATATCCATGTTTAGTTCACCTTGCATTTCTTCTTTTTCCACTTTACTTTCCTGGAGATGAGCGGTAAGGGTACTGATTTCTTGCTTTAGCTTGGTGATCTCATGATCTTTGTCTTTTACCAAATCTTCAGCTTTCCTCCCATTCTCAAGCTCTTGACACATTCTAATAGTTAGTCCTTCCAACTCCCTTCTCAAGTTGGCTTTAGATTCATTCATTTTTTCAACTTCTTCAACTAGGGCATCTATGTCTGCTTCATCAGAAGAGCTATTTTCAATAAGTTCCATCAATTTCTCAGCATGCTCTCTTCTCTTGGCCAAAGAGGCTTTATACTTGACTTTGAGTTCATCATAGGCTCTCTCAATCTGAGTGAGATGATGACCAAGTTCCCTCACACTATATTCCCTCATATCTCCTTCCAGGTGGTTAGACTTATAGAAAGGTTGGCTCTGATACCAATTGATGAATACTAAGAGGGGGGGTGAATTAGTATGCCAAAAAATACTGTAAGAAAACTCTTAAACAGTTTAGCAGATAACCGGTGGAGCAGATTCACTAATAAACCAGTTAAGATAAATGCAAACCAAATAGAAAACAAAGCATTCACCCACAAAATCACAATCACCATAACACAAGATATTTGACGTGGAAACCCAAATGGGAAAAACCACGGTGAGTAGAAACTCACAAGTAACTATCTGCAGAATAGTAACCAGACCGGTTAAGGTCATACAATGTTCTTCACCAGAATAGATCCTGTTAGGAATCTAAATCTCTGTTAGGAGATAAGTCCTGTTAAAGACTACCCATTAGAGGATTTAAGATCCATGATTGTGAACCAACTTGTTCGAGGATTTACAAAGGCTTTGTTGAGCCTACCCAGTTAAGGGCTTCAGACTTGTCAAAGATGTGAGTAATCAACAAGTGAATGATCTAGATAATAGCACAGTATGCTTAATTAGATCCTTGACAGCTCCTTGTTAATGCATTTTGGCATTACTTTAGTCTTCTATATCTACACACTCTATCTCTTCACATAGACCTAACCTTCTCTTCTATGATCGCACATAATAACCTTTTCTTTTCTGTGTCACATTGAAAACTTAGACATGATGTCCTTATAAAGGAATCTAATTTCATGTTGGTCCAATAAGATTACACTACAAGTTCCTAGGTACAATGCATCTAGACACATTTGGTAACACGACACAAAAACACCATCAAAGTGTTGGTGGATGATAACTCATCACACATTACAATAATACCGGTTGGTAACTCATCATAGATATATATCGGTTAATACAATATACCGATTACCGGTTGTCAAAAAAGAAGACTGGAATATCATAGTGTTCTAATAAAAAAATGACTACCACTCGGGTCCTTCGTTTCGCTTGAGATCCTCGTATTGCTTGGGGTCTTCAATCAATCTGTGACCGGTAAGCCATCTTCTACAAAATATCGATAGTCTAAAGACTACACATTTAATGATATACAATATCGGTTGGAACAACTACCGGTTGAGCATAACTCATTCATCAAGTAAGTGTGTGTCCATCAATGACAATCAAAATATCATCAAAATACCAACAAATGCAAGTTGCACCAATAAATAGATTTTATTTCTAAATAAAATCCTATTTTCTCTCACCAACCAAACCCACTTGCATCCTAAACCCCTTCTAGATTATTATGATCTATTCTAAATTAGCCTAATCCCCCTCTCTAATTATTGTCACATTCCTAAGCAAAGAGAAGTCACTTCTCAAAGCCTCCAAAGTCTTTGAAAAGTTAAAGGATTTTTATCCTTCAACAAGTTAACCCCTAAAGTCTTCTAAACCATTTATGGCTCTTACATAACCATTTATGGCTCCTACATAACCATTAATGGTTAAAATCAACTCACCCACATGGTTAGAGGCTTTCCCTCTAACTCATGGGTCTCTTCAAGCATTCATTGCTTTGACCATGGTTATCTCGTTTAACTCTTGCACAAGAGTTTATCCATTGGATAAAGGTATTATTCATTGGATAAAAGCTTTATTCACTAACTCAAGCCTAACCAAACCCTCCCAAGGTAACCTTCATGTCATCTCAAGCATTTAATTCTTCTTCCCTCTCCTCTCAAGCCATCTCATATTAATATTTGTCGTCATGGGACTGGGTTGAAAGCCATCACATGGATCATAAACCCATCAATCCTAGCCCTTGTCAAGATTACTCAATCTTGACCATCCATTGCCCTATTTCCCCTATAAAGAGAGCTCTTATTCTTCATTTTTAGGATCAGAAGTCTTTGTGAATCAAACTTATAGCCATTTTAAAGAGATCATTTAGAAGCATTTGCATTGTTATTATACTGATATTTACATATATTAATTAGGTGTTTTATCATAGTAAATCATTCACACTTGCATAAGAATTTTTTTTCATTTTCACAACCATCTTGAATCTTCATATGGCATCCACAAATAGGAAAAATAGATGAGAGCTACAGTCATGTGGGACTTGGAGAGGAGAGGAACAAGGGAGGAACATCTATGAGTATTTTGGGGAGCATCTTGGGGGGTTTTCTTTCCCTTTTTCGTTTATGTATGCTTCTTATTGTGTTCTTTATATCTCTCTTGATGTGCATGTTAAGGTATTTTAGGTTCATTCGTATTTGGTTTTGGTTTTGACTAATCTGCTAACGTTTGAACTATGTCTTTTGTGCCTTGTTCCCCTTTTAGCATGCATCATTTTGTGAACCCGATGTGAATCGAACATGCAACCTTTTGATTATTCAGTCTAACTTTTGTTTTTGTGATTTTCTTATAATTTTCACACACAGGTTGTGCTTTAGCGTTTTTGTCTCACATTTTGGCACCCTTGTCAGAAGAGTTTTAGTGCTTTAGTTAGAGTTTTAGCGCTTTTGTTATAATTTTAGTGCTTTAGTTAGAGTTTTAGTGCTTTTGTTCATTAATTAATGTTGTTGTAATAATCTAGCGTTTTTGTGCTCTCTGTCTATCAATTTTTTTATTCTGTCAAACATTTTAAATTAGCACTTTTGTTAATATTTTAGCATTGTTGTTATTTGTTTTGCGCTTTTGTGAGTACTTCGACGTTGTTGTCCAAAGTAGCACTTTTGTGTTCTCACAGAGTAGCGCTTTTGTAACAGAGAGCTCAAAATTGTAATAAAAAAATTAAACTTAGGCTTGTGGAAGCCCACCAAAAGATTTGACATTTACTTAACTTTTCTTCTTATAGGTCACTAACAATTTCTTGCAGGATTGGAGGAGTTAGAATTAGGATTTTGATTTCTTTCTAGCTTTTCAAGTTGGTTAAAAAGAATTTATGTTTCTTTGTTTTGGTAAAAAGAAACCTCACATTTTAAGTTTGGTGTTTAAAATAAATCAAAACTTATCTTTTGGGCTTAAAAAGAACATAATTTGCAAGAGCTAAAATTCACAACAAACTTAACATTTCTTTTTGCAAATTCACACTTCAAATTTGGGCTATAAAAAGAACAAACAACTTGTCCATTTACTTGCAAAAATGATTTTCTTTTAAGCAAACGTTCTTTCATTTTGTTGACCAGGATTTCACTTTCCTAGTTAGAAAATAAATTTCTTTGTGGAATAAAAAAAACATCATGTCTGTTGGAGAAACATCTCCAAATAGCAAATAGATCATATTGCAATGAAAGGTTAAAAAGAACAAGTGTTTTTCGTGTTTGATATGCTTGTGCAAATCTGTAGAGTAGTCCCATTTCTAACACACACTATCCTCTCCCTTGGCTCTTGTGGTCCTAGGTGCAAGAAAAAAGTGTTAGTAACGTTCTAAATTTTCTATCTTTAAGAGAGGCCTACCAGGTGACACCATCACTCTTAGGAATGACTTTGTGCAGTAAATCCTTTGAGCCGCTATAGAAATCAGGTGAGAGCAAAATTTGTAGCCTTGGGTGTAGTTGTTCCTACAGTGTAACTTGCCGAAAGGACATATGGGCCCCACCGTGAGTTACAAGGCTCTTAAGTGAGTCACTGCTAAATGAACTTACGTCCAAAGACACTGAACATTACTAGACACCTCTTATTTTAGAATCTCACCCATTCTATTAATTGAGGATATTTGTGAAAATTTCAGTGCAAGAGCATAGATGGCTTTTCTCCCAAGATACCCATCATACATATTTCCTTGAGTAGAAACAGGGCTTTTTGAAAGGATACTTGTAGCTTGATGAAAGTGGTGACTCCCCCATCATAGGGATGATCTATATGTTATGCTGACACAAGAATTAGAATATCACATCCTTACCTACCACAATGGGATACATAAGGTATGTAGTACCAAAGTTGAATAAATATTAAGATGTGGGCTGAAAATATCGCAATTGGCCATAACCTTAGGGATAAAAAGTGTTTGAATTGTCTTCATCTTGTTTCTATGAGGCCTCACCTTGACTCAGTCTGACATTCAGTGGATTTTGCATTTAGACTATTATGGATACTTTATTTTGATGCATTTTGAGACTTAGAACTTATATGATTTCAGGATTTGGATAACATTGCTATGATTTGATGATTTACTTATATGCTTTATGAGATAAAACACTACATGATTGTTAGATAGGATGATATTGCAATGATAGATGTCGTTATTGAATTTGCAGGACTTTACTCTGAATATAGAACTATGATGTATGTTTAGTTTATGTGAATTGGGATGAAATTACTTATGTGAATTTGCTTGATTAAAGATGTATTCAACCTGTGCAGATGAAAATTGTATGCAAGTAATGATGTGCATTGTTATATTTTTGAATTATATTATATATGGATATTTGGAAGTACTAATGTGTAAATTGAGATGCGCAAGAAATTTGCCATGTGACCATGGAAAATTACGGAGAATCAAACCTAGACTTATCTATGTTCGTAAGCTAGGGTTTGTCTATTTGGAGAGACAACACCCCGTTTGTGTTGTATTTTATTCGTAACAGTATATGCTGCATGAGTGTTAAGTGTTATTTAAATTTATTGTTTAAAAACCACAAGAGACAATTTCATGTTTTATTTTGTAAAAGTGTTTTATCTGTGTCACTTGACACGTGTGGATTTAAATTTAAATGTTTTTAATTGGTCTCTTGGTGGGAAAGTGTTTAATTATAGTTTTTCTTAAATAAAATAATGTGTTGTCATAAATACTTTGGGAATATAATATTTGGGGTGGTCAACTTATGTTTGACCCGAAAATAAACTTCAGAGGGGTTTAAAATGGGTTAAATGAACACCTAGAGGTAGTTTAATAGGGTTTCCTAAAGCCCATAAGGTATACCTAGGGGTTAGGGGTAATTTTAGGCAAGTTTCTACTTTATAATGATCTTTTTAACGCTTTAAAAATTGGCTTTTTTTGAGTTGAGCGAAAATTGAAAATTGGAAGTTAAATCTAATCAAGATTTTTCCTTTTGGAATGAGAGTCTTTTTGCATTTTTGCTTTCTTCCTTTTTGGTTTTTAGAAACTTGTGAGAACTCAGTGAGTGAGCTTCTTAAGAAAAAATTTTGAGAATTGGAGGGTAATCACCCACTCTCCATTTTTGGAGACAGAAGAAAATTTGAAAAGAAAATAAGGTTATGGAATAGAAAAAAAATTGATTAAGGGTAGAAGGAAAAAGATTTGTGGATTGGGCAGCTCTTCATCAAATATCATAATACCTTTTGGCAAATTAAGGTTGGTTTCAGTTATTCATTTTAATGTCTTTTTCTTGTTTATGTCTGGAAATTGTTGGTGTAAGGAATCTGTGTTCTTGAAAGTTTGTGTTAGAAAATCTTTTGGTATTTTTTTTTGCTTTATGAATTGCTGTCATTTGGGAGTTTTCTCAAGATCTCTTACTCTTGGGAGAGAAGAGGATCTTGAGGGTGGTAGCAGTGACAAACCTCGAGTGAGAGACTCTCTTTGAGAGCGATCACAAGGGATCTTTGTTGTGACCCTCGCTGCATGGCTTGTTTGTGCAATGGGGGTCATAAGGAGGGATATAAGACTAGAATGCCTTTGGGGGGCATAAGGAATAAGGGGTTGAGATTCTTGATATTATTATTGTGCCATGAGGTGGCTTCTTGTTTAATTCATACTTGCAGTTCTCCTCAGGGAATTGGTCCACTACCACCCATTGAAAATGTTCATCACCAAAGTGTGGTGCTGTGAAAGACAAGTTGGGAATGTGTCTGGAATATCTGTATGCATTGCTTTCTATGTGTTTGCCTGTTTGTTACCCATCTAGGAATTGGTTCTCCGAGCTCGGGGGTGGCTACCAGTTAGCCTAGGCTGGGAGGTGAGCACTCCGTGGTCATATTTGTGTTTTCTATTATGCAGGAAAGTCAGAGGAAAGAAAATAGGAACCATGAAAGAGACACAGAAGATTGCTATTGAAGATACTTAATTTCAGTTGCAGATATTTGTTTAAATTTGTTATAGAAGTATGCCTCATTCATAGAAAAGAGAAGCAAGTTGTAAATATTCAAAACAGACTTGAAGTTTTATTGTTGTGACTATCCAAGAAACATCCTGTGAATTGGTAGAATATCTTAGAGTTGTTTTAAAAAAAAAGAAAAGCTTGTTTATTTCTACTTCTGGTTTTTAGAAAAAGAAAAGTTAATTTGTGTTGCATGCAAAAGCTTCTTTGAATTATGGAAAAGGAAAAAAAAAGAAAATTGTTTTTCATTTAAATTTTATCTATGTTTTACTTGTGGTAAAATAGAAGTTTATTTATGCTGAAAGATCTTAAGTATTTTAAAGAAAAAGAAAATGTTTTATGTAAATATTTTATTAGAGGAAAAATGAATCTTTTTATTCTAGTGAGTATATTGTATTTCTTAAAAAGTATATTCTAAATTGTAATTTAGTTAGTGTTGATTAAAGAGCTTCTCATATATATATATATATATATATATATATATATATATATATATTATATATATTATATATATATATATACAAATATATTTCTGAATAACTTAATGCTTTTCCCTTTGTTATATTAGTTTAAAATTTTTGCATGTAAGTCTTTTCTTTAAAAAAAAAAATATATATATATTGAAATATATTCACCCTTTTTAAACTACGATTATAAATTTGTATAAATATAAATATATATATATATATATATTTATATATATATATATATACATATAAATATATATTTATATATATATATATATATTTATATATATTATATTTTAAAAAAAAAAGTAAATTAAAAAAAAATGAGATGTTTTCATGTCCACGCAGACCCCACTGTGTGTACGCACAGTGAGGGCCGCGCGGCGCCCACTGAGTGCACACACAGTGGAGCCGCTTCGGCTCGCACTGTGTGGACACACAGTGGACGACCGCGGCCACCACTATGTGGCCACACAGTGGGGAGCCGCTAGCGGTGCCCACTGTGTGGACACACAGTGGTGCTGCGACGCCCACTGTGCGCCCACACAGTGGCGCCACGGCCATACCTGCCTCTATTCTCCGTAACCTGCAAACAAAAAAAAAAAAGGGGGCCACCAAGGGGTTTCGGCCCAGCAAAAATTCTCTATTAAAAAAATATAGGGGATAAACCCTAGCCCGGGTGGGGCTAGGGCAGATGGATTTTAAAAGAAAATAATATGATATTTAGCTTTGAAAATGTATATATAAGAAATAGGAACCCTAGTTAGGGTTGGAGAAAATATGGATTAATATTTAGAAAGTTAATGTGCTTTTGAATTAGAATTAAAATATTTAAAATATATGTAATATATATATATGTATCTATATATATATATGGAAATATATATATATATATATACATGTATATATATAAATTCTGGTCATAATTTTGGATTAAGTATTTAATTATAAATATATATATATGTATATATAAATATTTATATATATATATATATATATATTTATATAATCCTGGTTATAATTTGGAGCAAACAATAAAGAGAAATTTAAAAATAGTTGATTAGACTATATAGTCATATTGGAGATTAAATTAATTTTTCTCTCTTACTTTTCTTTAACGTGATTGATTTTAATAAACCTAAAGACTAGGTATATCATGGAGATAAAATTAAACCAGTTAATTTTTCCGTAAATAATATTTAACAATCTATCGAAGCTTGGTTCATCTCAGAACTAGCTCGAATTTAATAATGGAAATTTCAATAACGTTTGTCATGTGAGCGAACTTATTAATTAAATTAGTATGTTTTTAAAAAAAATTTGTTCCGTTTTTGCCCTAAATTTTGGGCATCACATTTTGGTATCAGAGCAAGGTTTCCACACTAGGAACCTTACTCACTTACATTTCGCCTTAGAATATTTAAAATTATTTTGTTAAATTGATTTTATCAGACTTTTGAATTTAATTGAATTTAATTCTAAAAGAAATTAATTAATTATTTTGCCCTATTTACCTCTTAGGATGCCTCCGACGACGCGACAAGCTCGCAAGCACGGACGGGGTCCTAGACGTGTGCGCATAGCACGCGATGAGGTAGAGAGGGAGGCATCGATTCCAGAGGAGAACCCAGAAGCACCTCCCGAACAGCCAAATGAACCTAACCGAGACATTTTAGCAGCCATTCAGAATCTTATTGGCATTGTTCAGGAAAGGATCCCAGCAGAGAACCCTTAGGTTAGGAGTCATGACTCTGGAAGTCATAGATCTGTTGATAGAGAACGAAGCAGGAGCCCAGCTCCGATTCCTGTAGAGAGCCAGGGTGGTAATGAGCCAGAGTCAGTGTATATGCCAGGACCACCTCTAGCGGTGGAACCAGTTTATTTTGAGAGAGGTCGTCGAGATCCAGGGGATCTCATCAGGGAGGTCATGCACCTCCAACCACCATCCTTCGGAGGTTCTATAGATGGAGTAGAGGCCGAGGCATGGCTTCTGAGTCTTGAGAGGTGCTTTGCGTTGCGTTCTTATGAGAGCAACTTGAAAGCACGTGTTGCAATTCATCTTCTGAGAGGGACAGCCTCCACCTGGTGGAGACAGGAAGAGTACAAATGCGGATTAGTTCCTCATACACTCACTTGGGAGATATTCACAAAGAGGTTCCGTGAGAGGTACCTATCGGAACACTTCAGGCAGCGTCGTATAGACGAATTTCATGATCTCCAACAAAAAGGCTTGTCATTAACCCAGTATGAGAGTAAATTCTTTGAGTTGTTGCCATATGTAGATTATCTAAAGGATGAGAAACTTCTTGTAAACCGCTTCATCAGGGGATTAAATGCTGGTATAGCCGGGCCTGTTAGGATGTCCGCTCCAGAGAGCCTTCGGGTTGCTGTAGAGAAGGCACTGATTGCCGAGGAAATTCAAGTTAGGCCACAGGACAATAGGGATCGGTTTCAAAACTGAAATCCCGCACCTCAGACTTATGGATTCCAGAAACCACATTGGAAAGGGAATGACCAAAATTCTCAGGGGTTCTCCAAACCCCCTCCTCCACAACAGACACCTCAGAACCAAAGGCAGAAGCCTCCACAGTATCAGCAGGGCTCCAAGCCCAAGCAGTGGCAGAGTTAGGGACAGAAATGTGATCAGAGAGCACAGGGGCAGTACACACAGCCGACGGGGACTCAGCAGTCCTCTAGGGGTGGGTACAGTGGATCCAGTAGGACAGGAGGTCAGTCATTCTCTAGGCCTCAGGGTGCCCAGTTCCAGGCACGGGGTGCTTTCTTTACATGTGGAGCCATGGGGCATTTGGCGAGGGATTGCCCTCAGGGATAAGTAGCAAGGAGTCAGCAGATGGCTGCTTTAGAGCCGAGAGTTGGTGATATGGGTAGGTTCCATAGAGTATTCGCAGCGGTTGACAACCGCCAGGCTGATCATCAGGCCACGGTTATTGAATCTTCAAGTATAATCAAAGGTAACAATGTATCTATTTTGTTTGATTCAGGAGCTACTGACTCCTTTATATCTCCATTGGTTGTGGAGCGTTGCGAGCTAGTGGCAACTAGGCAGGGTGTCAGTTGGGAAGTGGAATTAGCTTCAGGGGCTAGAGTGTCAGTGGAATCAGAGGTTAGGGCATGTCAGCTGCAGATTGGCAAGACCACCACTTTAGTAGACCTTAGAGTGACTCCACTTGGATCTTACGGAATCGTACTTGGCATGGATTGGCTTTATGCCCACAGAGCCAAGATGGATTGTCACCTGAAAAGGATCGAGTGTGAGGATGACCATGGTTTCCCCATAGTTATCACCAGGATTCAGAGGCCCGTGTCTCTTCGTATGATCTCCGCAATGTAGCTTAAGCAGAGCATGCGGAAGGGATGTTAGCTTTTTGCTATCACTATCAGTGATAGAGGGGAAGAGGAGGAAAAAGAAACATCGCTCGATGACCATCCTATCCTTAAGGGATATTCAGATGTATTTCCTTCAGAGCTACCGGGAACGCCTCCCCACAGAGAGATTGATTTTCATATAGACCTAGTACCAGCAGCCGAGCCAGTTTCCAGAGCACCTTATAGGATGACTACAAATGAGTTAAATGAACTTAAAATTCAACTCGAGGAACTTCTTGAGAAGGGTCATATCCATCCTAGCGTATCTCCGTGGGGTGGACCAGTCATCTTCGTTAAGAAGAAGGATGGATCTCTCCGATTGTGTATGGATTATCGGCAACTAAATAAAGTAACCATCAAGAACCGATATCCTTTGCCCAGAATTGATGATTTATTTGACCAGCTTCAGGGTGCCAAAGTCTTTTCCAAAATAGATCTGAAGTCAGGATACCATCAGTTGAGAATAGTGGAAAGTGATATCCACAAGACCGCATTTCGCACTAGATATGGTCACTATGAGTTTACCGTAGTCCCCTTCAGACTTACGAATGCCCCAGTAGTTTTTATGAGCCTCATGAATGGGGTGTTCCGTACTTTTCTGAACCGTTTTGTTATTGTGTTCCTCGATGATATCCTGATATATTCTCAGAATGAGAAGGAGCATGAGGAGCACCTGAAACAGGTATTGCAGTGTTTGCGGGATAACTAGTTGTTTGGCAGCCTATCGAAGTGTGCTTTCTTTCGATCTGAGGTCAAGTACCTTGGACACGTTATTTCCAGTGATTGGATCTCAGTTGACCCATCAAAGATTAGGGCTATTATGGATTGGCTAGCGCCTACTAGTGTGACAGAGGTCAGGAGTTTCATGGGTTTAGCAGGGTATTACCGATGTTTTGTCGAGGGTTTCTCCAGAGTCGCACACCCTATTACTTCTCTTCAGCGTAAAGGGAAGAAATTTGAGTGGAGAGAGAAGTGCGAGAAGGCCTTTTAGGAACTCAAGAAGGCACTTACTAGCGCTCCTATCCTTGTTGTACCAGATCCTTCAGCTGACTTCATGGTTTGTACAGATGCTTCCCTAGAGGGTTTAGGGGCAGTTCTTATGCAGGATGGTAGGGCCATAGCTTTTGAGTCTAGGAAACTTAAGACTCATGAACTTAATTATCCCACTCACGACCTTGAGCTCGCAGCAGTAGTGCATGCACTTGTGAGGTGGAGACACTTCCTTTTAGGTCATCACTTTGAGTTACATTCAGACCATCAGAGTCTTCAGTACATCTTCACTCAGCCAAACCTTAATGCACGTCAGAGGAGATGGATGGAGTTCTTGTGCGAATATGATTTTGACGTTCACTACATCAAGGGAAAGGAAAATGTAGTTGCAGATGCCTTGAGTAGGAGACGTCATGAGGTTTACACCATATCCATAGGCACAGACTTGAGAGACCGTATACTTCAGCACTTGTTAGAAGATGGATGGTATGCAGAGGTTTGTCAGGTATTACGTTCTCAGGTTACTCTAGAAGGGAAATATGTGGATTATTCTTTGGAGTTCGATGGACTGTTACGCCACAGAGGGTGCATTTATGTACCTTCCTCCGGAGGGTTGCGAGAGTTCATTGTCACGGAAGCTCATAGAGCTCCTTATGCAGCGCATCCCGGGGTTAAGAAGTTGCATGCTGACTTGAGGCAGTTATATCATTGGCCGGGAATGCGGCAGCTCATTGCTGAGATAGTAGCTTGATGTCTCGAGTGTGAGAGGGTAAAGGTGGAGCACCGCCATCCAGGTGGGTTGCTTTAGTCTCATGCTATACCAAAGTGGAAGTGGGATACTATATCCATGGATTTCATCATTGGTCTCCCTATGTCTTCTCGTCGCCATGATGCTACCTTGGTGACAGTTGACAAGTTGACCAAAGTAGCTCACTTTTCACCAGTTCGTACTACATTCACAGCTCCAGCAGTAGCACAGGTGTTCTTGCGAGACATTGTTAGACTACATGGCGTACCCCACAAGATTATTTCTGACAAGGATTCTCTTTTCACTTCTTCTTTTTGGAAGTCATTACAGGCAGCTATGGGCACTAAGCTCAATTTCAGTACAGCCTATCACCCGGAGACAGATGGTCAGACAGAGAGGGTCAATCAGGTGTTAGAGGATATGCTTCATATGTACATCATGGATCATCAGACCCGGTGCGAGGAGTATCTTCCCTTAGTGGAGTTTGCCTATAACAATGGGCATCACACTTCTTTGGGGATGCCACCCTACCAGGCATTATACGGCAGGCCTTGTAGGACGCCCTTGAGTTGGGATCGCATAGAGGATAGAGTTTCCATTGGTCCTAAGTTAGTTTGGGATATGGAACAGCGGGTGGATTTGATTAGGAAGCATCTCAGAGAGGCTCAGGATAGATAGAAGAAGTATGCCGATGCAAAGAAGATAGATCGTAGTGTGTGGGGGAAAAAGCGAGACTAGGTTATCATGCCCTAATCCTACCTTTTGTCACACATTACGAAATACGAAAGAGCCTAGAGGTATCACACAATTGGCTACTTCTTTTTGTGAAAGAGAGAGCCACGGGCTACCTATCAGGATTTCTATTCCTTTGTTGTAATTGAAAGGTAAGATTATGCAAGTTCAATTCCTAACCCTAAAATGCAAGTATGAACTGATAACAAGATTGCAGAATTGAACTTAAACAAGGGAAAGCTGTAAGTACAAGGATAAGACAAGAATACAAATGCATACCCGGAGTCAAAATCTGAGTGGAAATGTTCAAGACGGGGGCGTGGGTGCCACTATCCTGATTCTGCACCTGAAACTGCACCTGAAACCACTGTTTTTGCACTCTGGAAACTGTCTGAAATGTTGTCTGTCAGGAGGACCAGGGTGCCTAGCGCCTCTGTCCTAGGGACCAGGGTGCCCAATGCCTCTATCCCAGGGACCAGGGCGCCCAGTGCCCCTATCCTGGCAGGACCAGGGCACCCCACGCCCCTGTCCTGGTATCTTGCTCTGCAATTTGATGTGGGGTGCTGTCTCGACCTGCTTTTTCTGGATCTGCAACTTGCGGCGTCGTCCGAGTCTCGAAACCTGCACTTATATCTGAAAAAGGTTTTTGGGCGGCTATATAGGGTTTTGCCTTAGTCAAACCCCCGCTTCGGTGATTTCCACCTCCACGAATAGCCAAGTTGTATTGTAAAAGTAATGTGTGTGCAGACCTTGTGTGTGTGCAAGATCTAAAATGCAAGTAAGAAAACTAGAGCAACCTAGAAAGTAAACCCTAATTGCTTGTTAATGATAATGTGAATGCTCTAAATCAAGATGCAAAGTGATCTAAAGCATGAATAAATGAGATATTGAGGCTTATGCAAAGACATGAAAACAACATGAAATCATACCCAACCCTCAAGGGAGGAGTACAAGCCAATCTTCAGTCGGTAATCTCCTATTGTTCTTCAATGTCTTCCAAGCCCTAAATGGATGAATGGAATTGTTAAATGCTTTATAGAGGGATGTTGAATGTTGTTGAAGTCTTCAAAGATCTGCTCTTTCGTTGCATATGAGGTTCCTAAAAACAAAATTCAGATCCCTTCAAATGAAGAAAGAGAGCTCTTATGTATGAAACCCTAGGTCGTAATTTCATCTTTTGGCCGACCTAGAGATTGAATATCTCACCAATTTCTTGGGGTTAAGCTTTATTTTATGATTGGATCACGCTCCTAAAATTTTGAGAAAAATGTCCGGGACTGTGTGCACTCCGGGTGCCACAGTCCCGACAACTTTTCACCAAATTTTCAGGGCCATCAGATATGATGATTTTAGAGAGAATCCCAAAGTTACAGGTGATTTCGAGATGTTTTGACCCCCGAAATCAAGCCCCCAAGCTCAGAATAGGGCCTAATTAGGGTTTTTGATTAAGTAGTGTATTGGAAGAATAAAATGAAAGGGGCACGCTTTAATAAAAGGGCCTGACTTTATGATGTGGAAAATGATGAAATAGAACCTTTAGACCTAATTAATTTGATTAATTAAGTGCTAAAGGGGAAGTGCAATGCAAAATGCAACTGCGCCAAGGCGGGTGCTAAACTAGGTGTTAAATTGTACTGCTTTAGCAAGTGCATACAATTTATGACGTTACATTTAGCCCCCACTTTAGCAGTCATATGAGTACTACGTGCATATGCAAGCTAAAGTACAAAAAGTAAACATCATTTGAAAAAGGATATATCCATAAGTTGTCGAACGAAACCCCCAGCGGTATCTGCAGTACACAGTTAGGAACCGCACCCTACAAAACACACGTTAGATCATAAAATCACCTAATGCTTACTAAGGAAGGTGATGAAATTTGTGAGTAGCTATATGCCCCCCCTATTTTGACTTGCTTATTAGGGAGGTGAAACAGGGTAGCATGTTTACTTACGACAAATTGTGTGAAAGAGTATTGATGAGGGATGTTTACTGAAAAGGCTTCATCAGAGCACTTTTTGGAACATCCCGAGAGTAGGGGAACAAAAATATAATTCCTACGCAACAAATGGTTCAAAAATCGCATCTCCCAAACTCAAGCTATGATGAAATGAGTGAAAGAGGAAAATTAGGGTTTTGAAAGTAAAGGTAAAGGAATGAACGTATATACCTTTGAAAGTGACATTTGCATTTGTCACTTTGTTGATTCTGAGTATTGTTCATTGTAGCGGAGCCCACATAGCCATCATCATGCCTTCATGATGACCGGAGCGTCCCACGAGGATTGAGATCATGCGACAGGCTGTGATTGACGACGAGCCACTGGACGAGGTGAGTTGACTAAACGTTGACTTTTGATTTTCTGCATTTGACTTTTTGTGATCATTTGCGGGCCTTGGAACCCGACCGTGGGTCCCACACAGGGTGCCATGGTCCCTGTGGGGCGCCATGGTCCCCTCAGGGCGCCATGGTCCCTAACAAGGCGCCATGGTCCCTTCAGGGTGCCATGGTCCCTGACAGGGCGTCATGGTCCCTTCAGGGCGCCATGGTCCCTGACAAGGCACCATGGCCCCTGACAAGGCACCATGGCCCCAATCAGGACTTGACAAGAGATGCCAGGGTTAGCATACGATGTTCGACAGTTTTGCATGAATGATTTTTGATGTTTGAGTACTGATCATAGTTATGTTTTTGTAATGCAGGGTCTCCCGTATATGAGAGAGCACATGGTGGGACAGATTCTATGCAGTTTGCGAGATCAGATTCCCCGACTCACTCAGGCAGAGAGAGATACATTGTCGATAGTAGGTTTATGGTCTATGATTCTTATGCCAGCCATCCGATTTCATCCCGCGATGCTGATGGCATTCATGGAACGGTGGGATCCTGACACATGCACATTCCAGCTTCCAGTAGGGGAGATGATGGTGACACTTGAGGATGTGTACCGCATTCTTCACCTACCGATCAGAGGAGCTACCATGACATATGCGACTGATCAGTCAGTAGAGGATCATCAGAGGGAGCAGGTATATTGCATAGGGAGAGTCATGTCGAGCGAGACGAGAGGTCGTATCATGGTCAGCTGGCTCTTACATCCTACAGGAGAGGTGCCCCTCATGAGACGTCTTATGATAGCCATCATTGCACTAGTTGTCTGCCCTAATGGGCGAGGTACACACATGCATGGGAGTCTCACGTGGTGCATCAGGGCTATGGAGAGACACAGGAGAGTATATGCCTGGGGTCAAAGTATGCTTGCACATCTCTATCACGACCTTGAGGAGTATGTTTTCGGACAGGGTTGCAGCTTGATGACATGCACACTTCTGCAGGTGTGGATATTTGAGCACTTTACATGCACCAAGCCTGTCGGCTATCCGATGAGTACGGCTAGCGAGTGACCTAGGGTATTTGCTTATCCACTTACCAGCGAGTGGAGATTTGGAGATCTATTGTATTGGAGAGTGATAGTTGACAGATTGACAGCCGAGGTGACCGTGTGGAGACCATATCTGCGGATGCACAGATGGGATGGGATGGAGAGACAATTAGCATGCCTACAGAGGAACCACCTACTGAGAGGACGATATCCACACATCATAGTCCCATTCTACTTCGACCGAGTACGGAGGCAGTTCAGGCTAGAGCAGTGTGTCCCAGCCGATGTGCCCATCTACACTCGACACTCGCGAGTCCTTCCTAGACCCAGAGCAGTAGCGAGACTGACAACAGATGATATCGAGATCATAGATATAGAGGGGTCTGATCAGGATGTGGTCACTGATTATGCTGCAGACCCCGGGGCACAGCGCAGGTATCATTCCTGGTTTGTGAGATCATACCCAGGGCCTATCTTTCCACCAGATCACCCGACAGGCCATCCAGGTCCATGGAGGCATGGAGACCGAGATGAGGATCAGGGATCCAGGTCAGAGGAGCCAGAGGAGGGAGAGGGTCATGAGGAAGCAGGAGGTCCTGATCCACCTATAGGAGATCAACCTAGTGCCGAGGAGGAGGAGGACAAGGATGACGACGAGGAGGAGAGAGATGATGATGAGGAGAACGAGGATGCAGATGAGGATGAGGATGACGGGGAGGATGAGGATAGAGATGATGAGGAGGAGACAAATGCAGCTCCTCACCATTCAGGAGATGATACTGTAGCCTTCGATCCTCCCATTATTCCCCAAGAGGGGGAACACAAGGCACTACGAAGACCTGCACCTATCGTGCACAGATCGCTCGAGCGTGGGGAGCCTAGTAGTTCCCAGTCACAGATGCTACCATATCATGATCCCTACTGGCGTGAGGGAGATCCAAGTATAGTAGGTTTATATTGATTGATTGATGTTTTGATGATATAAAATGGTACTAACACAAAATCTATTCTATTGCTACAGCTAATGTGTAGGAGTGGCGCTCCTTGATCCAGCAAGCAGTGACAGATATCTCTATGACAGCGCAGATCCCTAGTTCCTCACAGGTTGCTTATAGACCTCAAGGGAACGCGGGTCGGCATGATGATTTGTTTTCCCCATTTCGAGTACAGGTAGAGATATGGAGGGAGAGAGAGCGGGCTCTATCAGAGGACCTTCAGCGAGCACAGCGTGATCTAGCAGCAGCTCAGGCCAAGGCTACCTCGTATCGCGCTATCCTTATGGATAGGGATCGTAGGATTTCCTCTCGGAGCCATTCACGATCTATATCACGGTATACCCCCATGGGTCCACCTGCATGGCTGGATTAGGAGGGAGCATCTAGTCGTCACTCTCCAGTCACCAGCCCTAGGGATAGGAGATGATTTTATGATGTAGGGTAGGTCACATTTTGGATGTGTAGTGACCTACCTTTGTATATTGATCCACATATATATATATATATATATATACATGCTTCTTTATTTCAAACGTGTTATCTTTAATGCCTAAACAATGTGTATTGTGATTAAAGTTAATACATTTGGTAGATGTACATGTATGTTCTGAATTTAATTTCCATGTGATTGATTTCTCAATACTCCATGATTAAATTGATACATGTGTGACTTAAATTTTTTTTAATCAAGTACTACATTGATGATAAGGAAGAAAGTATGTATTAAGCCTACGAATCATATAACCAATGTGATTTAATTTGAATTTAAACACAACATGACATGATTCAACTTAACACATAAAAACATTGTATAATATGTCAACATAATGAAAATGTAAATCTTTTGTAATTTACATAAATGAACTCAAGACAAACCATAAAGTAAAGACACATGCTTGTCAGGAACGAAGCAATATAGATTAAACAAAACATCATTTAATTCTACTTGCTCTAACAAAGATATGTTAACATATTATCCAATTTTGAAAAAGTGAGAAAGGAAATAGATAAATGATAAGGAATGAGGAATTAAGCATAGTATCTACGCAAGTGCATAGCGTTTATAGGGTCTTTAAGAGGCGTACTGTCTACATCCGCTATTTTGTAAGCACCTGATCCATAATCTTCAATAACGATATATGGTCCAAGCCAATTAGGACTGAATTTTCCCTTTTCTTCAGGTAAGGCATTCACATTGCGCTGATTCTCATAGAGCACTAAGTCACCCACTGAGAAGGAACGTTGAATAACCTTATCATTATAGTTTTGTTGTAGAGTTTTGTGATATGCTTGAATATGCTCAAGAGAATTTATACGCTGTTCATCAAGCATCTCAAGCTGTTGAAGTTTTTGTTCTCCATAGGAGTCATCATCTATTATACCTTTGAGAGAAACCCTAAGTGATGGAATCTCTAATTCTAAAGGCATAATAGCATCAGCACCATAAACAAGATTATAAGGAGTAGTTCCCGTGGCAATTCGTACACTCGTTCGGTAGGCCCAAAGAGCTTAGATTAGTTGAGTACTCCAATCCTTACCATGCTTATTCACAGTTTTGCGAAGAATTTGTTCGATTATTTTATTGGATGATTCGGCTTGACCATTTGATTGAGGATAGTATGGTGTAGAAAATCGATGTTTGATATGATATTTCTCGAGGAATTGCTTCACATCTTTATTCTTAAATGATGTCCCATTATCAGAGATTATAGTGGAAGGTATCCCAAATCGAGAAATAATGTTTTCTAGAAGAAATCGACAAATCACTTCAGCTATAGTGGAGCGAAGAGGAACAGCTTCTACCCACTTTGTAAAGTAATCTGTTGCGGTTATAATGAAAACATGTCCTTGAGATGAAGGAGGAGAGATTTTACCGATGAGATCCAACCCCCATGCAGAGAAAGGCCAAGAAGCTACCTGAGAACGGAGTTCTTGGGCAGGAGCATGAATCAAATTATTGTGTTGTTGGCATTGATGACATTTCTTAACAAATGAAAAAGAATCCTGCTGCATAGTTTGCCAATAATATCCCATTTGAAGTAATCTTTAAACCAAGGATTTACCTCCAAAATGCCCCCCATAGGCACCTGAATGCGCCTCTTCAAGAGCAATAGGGATTTCTGATTTGTTAAGATAGCGAAGGAGAAGACCGTTATAACCCCTTCGGTAAAGAACATTAGAAATAATGATATACCTAGCAGACAACTTGCGAACTCTAGCCCTGGTGTTCCTACTGGCGGAATCAGGAAAGGTACCATCAGTCAAGTATCTTATGATATGCGAGTACCATTCATCTGAGTCTACAAAGTCACAACATGTCACCAGGCTGGAATCATCTACAATAGCTGGAGAAGTAAGGTTGTGAATAACAAACTTAAGATCAACCATGGGGTCCTCTAGAGATACAAGAGAAGCCACACATGTCATTGCATCCGCATGTCGATTATCTTTTCGAGGAACAGGTTCTATGGTGTAAGAATCAAATTTTTGTAACAAAGAGATAGCAAGGTCTTTATATTGTGATAACTTGTCTTGTTTCGCTTGATACAGTCCTGTTACTTGTCTTATAATTAGTTGAGAATCTCCAAAAATATGTATGTGTTTTATATTCAAAGCTAAGGCTGCCTTTATTCCTGCTATAAGAGCCTCATACTCAGCAATGTTATTGGTACATAGGAAATTGAGACGATAAGATAAGGGAATGGACTTCTTTGTAGGAGAAATCAGACCAACACCTGCCCCCGATCCCATACGACACTTAGAGCCATCAAAGTATAACTCCCAAGTTTCATCTTTTTCTGTACAAAGGATGAAATCGTTAGGAAAAGACTCAGGGTTAGGGAAGGAGAAAGGTGAAGGGGCCTCAACTAAGTGATCAGTCAACGCTTGCCCTTTAATTGCTCTTTGTGAAACAAATTTAAGGTCAAATTCAGTTAACATCATAACCCACTTAGCTAGGCATCCTGATAAATCAGTTTTAGAGAAAAGATGCTTCAACGGATCAAACTTTACCATGACGTGGACTTCTGAATTTAAGAGATAATGTCTCAATTTCTGAGTTGCAAACACCAAGACCAAGCATTGTCTTTCTATCGCAGAATATCGGGTCTCATAATCGAGTAAGGTACGACTTATATAATAAACTGGACACTCCTTACCATCTTTATCATGTTGTGCCAATAATGTTGCAAGAGCATGAGAGGACACAGCCGTATAAAGAAGGAAGGGTTTAGAAGGTTCAGGCGGTCGAAGGATAGGAGGATTAACCAGATACATTTTTAAATCTTCAAATGCTTGCTGACAATCCTCATTCCATTGAAAAGTGATATTCTTTTTGAGAAGTTGAGTGAAAGGAAAAGTACGATCCGCAAGTTGAGATACAAACCTACGAATAGCTTGAATTTTTCCTTGTAAGCTTTTTAGTTGAGACACATTTCTAGGAGGTGGCATGTTGACAATAGCATCTATTTTCTTAGTATCCACCTCAATCCCACGATGCGAAACTATGAATCCTAATAGTTTTCCACTATCCACACCAAAAACACATTTTCGGGGATTCAAGCACATGTGATATTTACGAATCCTTTCAAAGATTTGATGAAGGATCTTAATATGATCTATGCGAAGAATGGATTTGGCTAAAACATCATCAACATAGTCTTCTAGAATCTTATGCATGTAATCGTGAAAGATAAGGGTCATCGCTCGTTGATAAGTTGCACCGGCGTTTTTAAGTCCAAAAGGCATCATTATCCAACAAAACGTACCCCAAGGAGTGGTGAAAGTAGTTTTGAATTGATCTTGAGGGTTGATGAAAATTTGATTGTATCCTGAAAAACCATCCATGAAGGATAATAAGGCATGTCCTGCCGTAGAATCAACTATCATGTCAATGTTCAGAAGAGGGAAATCATCTTTTAAAGAAGCCTTATTTAAATCCCAGAAATTGGTACACATTCTTATTTTATTATCTGGTTTAGCCACAGCGACAATATTTGAAATCCATGGGGAATAATCAATAGGGTGGATAAGTCCAGCCTCCAATAACTTTTCAATCTCAGCCTTAACAAGCATAGCCACCTTAGGATTCATTTTTCGAATCTTTTGTTTCACGGGCTTAGCATCAGGGACTAAGACAATATTATGAGTAACAATCTTAGGATCTATACCAGGCATGTTAGAGTATGTCCAAGCAAAGATCTCGGGGAATTCATGCAATAAATCTTCATATTGTTTTTGTTCCTCTTCATCCAAACATTTTCCAATTTTAATAACTTTTTCTTCATTGCAAGGATCCATCTTAACATTAGTGGTGTCACTTATGAGAAGATTACTTTGTTGAGGAGTATCCTTTAGCTGAGGGAATTCTTTCACCATCTCATCGTTATCCATCTCTTTTCCAAAATAGGCTTCAGTGTTCAAACAATAAGGGAGTCCCCTATTGTGATGATAACGAGGAAGAGTATCATATGCTCCTAAAAATTCAGCTAAAGCATCATCGGTAGGGAAAACATCAAAATCACAAGCATGCGAAGGATCCTCATCAATGTACTCGGGGCGTTGCATTGATAGAGAGGTAGAAATAGCATTAACACTAATACAGGGTCTTCTAGAAGCTTTAGTGCGCTTACAAGGATTATAGCCAAGTTCAAAGGCATGGTTGTGAAGATTATTCTCTAGAGGAACCTTTATTCCTTGTTCATGCATGCCACAACCATTTCCATGATACCCATGCTTAGCAAAAATGCGAAAACCATGACCATAACAATCAGCCATTTCAGACAGAGAAGGCGGTTTTTCATAAGACAAAGAATCAAACTCTTCAGAATTAGAGGTGCGGGGAGAAGAAGTTTGAGAAGCAGCCACAAAGTTATTACTCATAGGTTCAGGAAGTGTTGATTGATTTTTAGCTTCTTCCTTCTTTTCAACTTTAAGCTCTCTAGAAGGAACCTTATATTCACCTACAAAGGTAGGATTAAAGTCAAGGGATCCCCAATCGTCGTCTGTGAGAATCTTCTCAGGATCAAAATCCTTCTTATGTGTAGATTCAAGTCGAGAAGAGTCTTCTTCAGGAGCTCTAGACTAATCCAAAGAATTTTGATCATCAGAGAGTGAGGATTCACTGATAGGTATCTTATTTAAAGAGTCACCACTAGACGAGGGCAGCTTAGAGGCACCCCCTTTGGAAGTAGATGTTTGCAAACAAGCTTGAAAATTGGTATCACCTATCAAGGTATATGTCTTATTGTTGTAGATAAACTTAACTTGTCTGTGCAATGTAGAGGGGACAGCTTGCATACTGTGAATCCAAGGTCTCCCTAATAGCAAGTTATATGTTAGATTTCCCGACATAACATGGATAGGAGTAGGCAAAGTAACAGGCCCCACTGTGATGGGTAAGGTGATAGTACCTAATGAAGTTTTAGCCACATTATCAAAGCCTCGAATAGGATGAGAGTCCGGCTCAATTAGAGATGTATCCACATTCATCTTATGCAAAAGATTAATGCTACACACATTAAGACCAGAGCCATTATCTACTAGTGTTCGTCTTATAGCAGTGTCTTTCATGATAACCACAATCATCAAGGGATCATATTGATGTTGGATTTCACTAGTAGGCAACTCATCTTGGGTAAACACAATTTGAGCTTTAGGATTCATCACAGAGTTAACCAAAGATGCTATATTACTAGATGTATTCGGTGGAGGAACATTCAAATCTTTCAAGGCATCTTGTAACATTCCATGATGAGCGGAAGAAGTTTGAATCAAATCCCAAAGGGATATCTTAGCAGGGGTAACTTTAAGTTGTTCTATGAGATCATATTCCTTGCCAAGAACTTGTGAAATACGCGGAGCTTGCAGAAGAATTGGTTGAGGATTCAGAAGAGAAACTGGAATAACAGGAGGAGGACTAGGCTGCCTATTATTTCTGGTATGATAAGTATGGGCAACCGCATGATAACTCTCTCTAGTTATTTTCTTGGCATAACTATAAGGACTTATAGGTTTTCTTCCTTGCACAGTGATGATTGGTTTATTCAGAGTACGAAAGGAATCATGATCATACCCTCCTTGGACAGTAAGGAGAGGTGATTTAGGACATTGAAAGGTGGGAGAAGGATAAGCACCTTGGACTTCAAAGAGAGGCTTTTTATGCTCATTCAAGTTTATCACATTAACCAATTTAGAAGTTTTGTTTTTGTTTAGAGATTTCGATAAAGCCACAAAGTCATCAAGAGCATCATCCAACAAAGCATGATCATATCTATTGAAAGGTTTATCTTTTGATTCAAAAGGAGACATCTCCTCATAGAGGGGATTGTTGAAAACAACCATGTTACTAGATTTAGTGGAAGAGTTGATAGGAATGTACCCTTGAGAGGACTCATTCAACTTATCTTTCTCATCACAACGAAATTGTTAGGGTTTCAAGCAGATCCAAAGAAAATATGAACTAACAATTATATGCAGATTTAAATACAAAAGATAAAGAAATAAAAAGGACACAGATAACACAGAGATTTAACGTGGTTCACCCAGAATGGGTTACGTCCACCATACACAGCCGTCCAATCTTTCTTATTATCCAGCAAAAATAGTACATCAACCTTCCCATGCCTTAAGCATCCTAGCTGCTTATAACATGCATTTTTAGGGCAACAAACAAAGTCGGCCTTTTTTAGGGTTTTATTACAATGTCGGTTTTTATCAACAAAAATGGCAAAAAAAAAATTTCTCGGGGGCTGCCGCCCCCGAACCCCTGCCCAGGGCCCGGCCCAACCCTGGACCCCGGCAAGGATACGTGCTGAGTGTACAGTACTTTGCTAATCAGTCACCACATTTCAACAATCTCCCACTTGGAGACTAATCAGGCTCCACACCGAACAATCTCCCACTTGGAGACTGATACTACACGACACCATTGTACATGCAACATCCGCTGGATAAAACACTAGGACTTGACTAGTATAAATTCCACAATTATCAATCAAGAAGACCAACAGAAACTGATGAAGAAATCAGCTTCTCCTATGGAACTGCCTTTGTGAACATATCAGCAGGATTCTCACTTGTGTGAATCTTCTCAAGCCATAACTGACCCTCCTCCAAAATAGTCTGGATGAAGTGGTACCTGAGCTGAATGTGCTTTGTCCTTGAATGAAAAGCAGAGTTCTTCGCAAGATGAATGGCACTCTGGCTATCAGTATACAATGGGCTATCCTCTTGTGTCTGACCCAGTTCCTTCAGATAACATTGCAACCAAATCATCTCTTTGCTAGCTTCTGTAGCAGCAACATACTCAGCTTCAGTGGTTGAAAGTGCAACAACCTTTTGCAGCCTAGAAATCCAACTGACTGCAGTTCCCCCTATAGTAAAAACATACCCTGTAGTACTCCTCCATGAATCAATATCACCTACCAGATCAGAGTCAACAAATCCACTTAGAGCAGCATTAGATCCTTTGAAACATAATGCCTTCGTAGTAGTTCCTTTCAAATACCGAAGAATCCATTTCACAGCATTCCAATGTTCCATACCCGGATTACTCATAAACCTGCTCACAACTCCCACTGCATGTGCAATATCTGGCCTTGTGCATACCATTGCATACATCAGACTACCAACAGCTGATGAATACAGGATGTTAGACATTTTATTAACCTCTTCCTGTGCCTTTGGGCACATCTCCTTAGTCAATTTGAAATGACTAGCCAAAGGTGTACTAACTGCTTTTGCATCCTGCATGTTAAATCTTTTCAACACCTTCTTTATATACTCACTTTGGGACAAATTTAAGGTTCTATTTTTCCTATCCCGTGTAATCCTCATACTGAGAATTTGCTTAGCTACACCCAAATCCTTCATAGCAAATGACCTGGCTAATTTCTGTTTAAGATCATTTATATGTTGCATGTTAGACCCAGCAACAAGCATGTCATCAACATAAAGCAACAGGATAATATAACTGCCATTATCAAATCTCTTAAAATATACACAATGATCAGAATGACATCTATGATAACCGTGTTCAGCCATAAAACTATCAAATTTTAAATACCATTGTCGGGGTGCTTGCTTTAGGCCATACAGACTTTTCTTCAACCTGCACACCAAGTTCTCCTTACCTTTGACCTCATATCCCTATGGTTGCAACATGTAAATTTCCTCCTCCAAATCTCCATGGAGAAAAGCTATTTTGACATCTAATTGTTCAAGATGTAAATCATCTGCAACCACAAGACTAAGTACAGTTCTAATTGAAGTCATTTTTACAACTGGAGAAAATATTTCATCATAATCTATACCTTTTTTCTGTGCAAAACCTTTTACCACAAGTCTGGCCTTATATCTTTTTTGACCTCCTTCCTCCTCCTTCAGCCGATAAACCCATTTGTTAGGCAAGGCTCTTTTTTCTGCAGGTAAAGGGACTAAGTCCCAAGTCTTATTTTTCATCAAGGAGTCCATCTCCTCTTTCATGCCTAGCTACCACTGTTGTTTGGCATCCACCTGCATTGCTTCTTCATATTCTTCTGGTTCACCAGAATCTGTTAATAAAATAGAATACAAAGAAGGAGAAAATCTTTCAGGGGGTCTACTTGTCCTCGTAGAATGTCTAACACTTGCAGGAGTTTGTGGGACAATCTGTTGTTGCTGAGCATCAAGTACCTATGGCATTTCATTTTCAGGAATCTCATCCAACACCACATATTCTTGTTTGTCCTATTCATGCTTCTTTTCCTGCATCTATTCTTTATACATAACCTTCTCATTGAATATAACATCTCTACTTCTAATTATTTTCTTATTTTCAAAATCCCATAACCGATAGCCATATTCATCTATCCCATATCCAATGAAGGTACATTTCTGAGATTTAGCATCAAGCTTGGTTCTGTTTTCTTTATCAACATGGACAAAAGCTTCGTAACCAAAAGTTTTAAGAAAATAATAATTTACCTTTTTACCAGTCCATGCCTCCTCTGGAATACCACCATCCAAAGGGGTTGAAGGTCCTCTATTTATCAAATAGACAGCAGTATGTACAGCATCTGCCCAAAAATGTAAGGGCAATCCAGCATGCAATCTCATGCTCCTCGCACGTTCCATGATGGTCCTATTCATTCTCTCTGACACACCATTTTCCTGTGGAGTTCCTAGAACTATCTTCTTCTTTCGAATCCCATTTAAGGAACAGTAATCTTCAAATGCTTTGCTGCAATACTCACCTCCATTATCCAATCTGAGACACTTCAACTTTTTTCCTGTCTCATTCTCAACCAAAGCTTTCCATTTCTTAAAAGTTTCAAAAACATCTGATTTTTGTTTTAGGAAATATACCCATGTTTTTCTGGTTGAGTCATCAATAAAAATAACATAATAACAAGAGCCACCAAGAGATGATACCTGAGCCGGTCCCCATACATCTGAATGTACAAGCTCTAACTTCTCACTCTTCTTCTCTTTCCCAACCTTGAGAAATCTGACTCTTTTCTGTTTACCATAAACACAGTTTTCACAGAACTCTAAATCAATCTTCTTTAGTCCTGGCAGTAGATTTTTGGAGTGAAGGATTTTCATCCTTTTCTCACTCATGTGCCCAAGCCTATGGTGCCACATTATCGAATCTGTTCTTGCAACATTTATTGTTGTTGTCCCTGCAGTAACTTTATCTGTAGCAGCTAAGGTAGAGTAAGTGTTACCAGTACACAGATATAATGTGCCTACCTTTGCACCTTTAGCTACTACTAATGATCCTTTAGTGACCTTTCACATACTATCTGAGAAGGTAACTATGCAACCTTCACTACCTAGTTGCCCTGCAGAAATTAAATTTCTTCTTAAATTAGGAACATGTCTTATCTCCTGCAGAAACCAGTCATTACCATTCTGCAACTTGATCTTTATCTTTCCTTTTCCAACAATTTGACAGGGCTCATTATCACCCAAATATACCTGTCCAAAATCACCTTGAACATAATCTAGAAAATATTTTCTATGGGGTGTAGCATGAAATGAAGCCCCAGAATCTATTACCCAGGAATCATTAACATTATCCAAACATAAGATTAAAGCATCTTGTAAAGTATTACTTACAATATTAGCTTCCTTACTATCATTTTCATTTTTGTCTCCTTCTTTATTTTTCCGAGACCAACAGTCTTTCTTTAGATGACTAGGCTTTCCGCAGTACCAGCAATCTTTCTTTCCTCTAGATTGAGAGTGTCCTTTCTTTGACTTCCCTCGTGACTTCTCATTCCTAGGGCCTTTTCCTCTTTCCTTTGATCTTCCTCTATTCTCCACATTCAAAACACTACCCGATGATGTTGGAGTCTCACCTGTGCTTTTCCTTCGCATTTCCTCGCTTAGGATAACACCAACAATATCATCAAATACCAAAGTATTTTTACCAGAGACAGAGTTACTTACAGCCATAACCAAGCTATTCCAGCTTTCTGGCAAAGAACATAAAATCAAGAGAGCCCTAACCTCTTCTGCAAAGGTAATTTTTACCGAAGACAATTGACTGGTAATTGTATTAAATTCATTTAAGTGCTCCGCTATAGATCCTCCCTCACTCATTTTCAAATTAAACAAATGCTTCATAAGAAATACCTTATTCGAAGCCAAGGGTTTCTCATACAGCTTAGCCAATGTTGCCATCAAATCTACAGTCATTTTTGCTTCTGTTATATTGAATGCTACAGACGCTGCAAGGCACAATCGAATGGATCCCAGTGCCTTTTTATCTAAAATGTCCCACTCTTCATCTGATATTGTGGTCGGTTTCTTTGCCTTTCCTTCCAATAGCCGCCACAAATCCTTTTGATACAGGTAATCCTCCATCTGCATTTTCCATAACTGATAATTCTGGCTGTTAAGCTTTTCGACCTTGAATTTGGAATCCTCCATTGCTCCCACTCAAATCTGAAAGTCCTGCCAATTTACAGAAAACCTCGCTCTGATACCAATTGTTAGGGTTTCAAGCAGATCTGAAGCAAATATGAACTAACAATTATATGCAGATTTAAATACAAAAGATAAAGAAATAAAAAAGGACACAGATAACACAGAGATTTAACGTGGTTCACCCAGAATGGGTTACGTCCACCATACACAGCCGTCCAATCTTTCTTATTATCCAGCAAAAATAGTACATCAACCTTCCCATGCCTTAAGCATCCCAGCCGCTTATAACATGCGTTTTTAGGGCAACAAACAAAGTCGACCTTTTTTAGGGTTTTATTACAATGTCGGTTTTTATCAACAAAAACGGCAAAAAAAAAATTTCTCGGGGGCTGCCGCCCCCGAACCCCTACCTGGGGCCTGGCCCGGCCCCGGACCCCAGCAAGGATACGTGCTGAGTTTACAGTACTTTGCTGATCAGTCGCCACATTTCAATAGAAATGGCATAGTAACAAGGTTTATGAGTTTTTGGTAAAATGAAGGTTTGGCATCTTTAGGGTTCAAAAACTCATCTAAAGCTTCATCTAATTCATCTTGGCTATACTCATAATAATCATCATAAGCATGAACATTTTGCAAATAAAAGTCGGACATTTTGAAATAAAAATTGCATGAAATTTAAACACACAATACAAAGAAACACACTCTTTTTTTTTTTTTCTTCTTCTTTTTAATAAAAATGAAATGAAAACACACTAGATCTAAATCTAGATTTAACAAATGCAATGCAAGAAGAAACAATGATAGATTCACATCAGGTTCACCAAAATGTGTGGGGAAAAAAGCGAGACTAGGTTATCATGCCCTAATCCTACCTTTTGTCACACATTACCGAATATGAAAGAGCCTAGAGGTATCACACAATTGGCTACTTCATTTTGTGAAAGAGAGCCATGGGCTACCTATTAGGATTTCTATTCCTTTGTTGTAATTGAAAGGTAAGATTATGCAAGTTCAATTCCTAACCCTAAAATGCAAGTATGAACTAATAACAAGATTGCAGAATTGAACTTAAACAAGGGAAAGTTGTAAGTACAAGGATAAGACAAGAATGTAAATGTGTACCCGGAGTCAAAATCTGAGTGGAAATGTTCGGGATGGGGGTGCGGGTGCCACTGTCCTGATTCTGCACCTGAAACTGCACCTGAAACCACTGTTTTTGCACTCTGGAAACTGTCTGAAATGCTATCTATCAGGGGGACCAGGGCACCCAGTGCCTCTGTCCCAAGGACCAGGGCGCCCAGCGCCCCTGTCCTGGCAGGACCAGGGCACCCCACGCCCTTGTCCTGGTATCTTGCTCTACAATTTGATTTGGGGTGCTGTCTCGACCTGCTTTTTCCGAATCTGCAACCTACGGTGTCGTCCGAGTCTCGAAACCTGCACTTATATCTGAAAAAGGTTTTTGGGCAGCTATATAGGGTTTTGCCTTAGTCAAACCCCCACTTCGGTGATTTCCACCTCCACGAATAGCCAAGTTGTATTGTAAAAGTAATGTGTGTGCAGACCTTGTGTGTGTGCAAGATCTAAAATGCAAGTAAGCAAACTAGAGCAACCTAGAAAGTAAACCCTAATTGCTTGTTAATGATAATGTGAATGCTCTAAATCAAGATGCAAAGTGATCTAAAGCATGAAAAAATGAGATATTGAGGCTTATGCAAAGACATGAAAACAACATGAAATCATACCCAACCCTCAAGGGAGGAGTACAAGCCAATCTTCAGTCGGTAATTTCCTATTGTTCTTCAATGTCTTCCAAGCCCTAAATGGATGAATGGAATTGTTAAATGCTTGATAGAGGGATGTTGAATGTTGTTGAAGTCTTCAAAGATCTGCTCTTTCACTGCATATGAGGTTCCTGAAAACAAAATTTGGATCCCTTCAAATGAAGAAAAAGAGCTCTTATGTATGAAACCCTAGGTCGTAATTTCATCTTTTGGCCGACCTAGAGATTGAATATCCTGCCAATTTCTTGGGGTTAAGCTTTATTTTATGATTGGATCGCGCTCCTAAAATTTTGGGAAAAATGTCCGGGACCGTGTGCACTCCGGGTGCCACGGTCCCGACAACTTTTCACCAAATTTTTAGGACCGTCAGATATGATGATTTTAGAGAGAATCCCAAAGTTACAGGTGATTTCAAGATGTTTTGACCCCCAAAATCAAGCCCCCAAGCTCAGAATAGGGCCTAATTAGGGTTTTTGATTAAGTAGTGTATTGGAAGAATAAAATGAAAGGGGCACGCTTTAATAAAAGGGCCCGACTTTATGATGTGGAAAATGATGAAATAGAACCTTTAGACCTAATTAATATGATTAATTAAGTGCTAAAGGGGAAGTGCAATGCAAAATGCAACAACGCCAAGGTGGGTGCTAAACTAGGTGTTAAATTGTACTGCTTTAGCAAGTGCGTACAATTTATGATGTTACACATAGCTACTTGGTTGGAGACAGAGTTTTCTTGAGAGTACAACCGCATAAGAGTCCAATCCATTACGGAAAGGGTTCTAAGCTCGCACCTCGCTTTGTAGGACCTCTTGAGATTCTGGAGAGGATAGACCCAGTTGCCTACCATTTAGCTTTGCCACCTAGCCTGTCACGCATCCACGATGTGTTTCATGTTTCAATTTTGAGAAAGTATATCTATGATGAGTCTCACATTTTAGATTGGGATGCCTTGCAGGTGGAGTCGGACGGGCAACTAGCTTTGGAGCCCATTCGCATTTTGGCACGCCGAACATTGGCCCTTCGAGGTCAAGAGCTGGACTAGGTTAGGGTCCAGTGGGATTGTTATGATGAGGTTACGGCTTCATGGGAGGACGCAGCACGTATGAGATCAGAGTACCCTCACCTCTTTGATGAACTCCAGGAGGAAGTTCATGCCTAGAGGGGAAGGATGTGAGGCCTCACCTCGACTCAGTCTAACATTCAGTGGATTTTGCATTTAGACTATTATGGATACTTTATTTTGATGCATTTTGAGACTTAGAACTTATATGATTTCAGGATTTGGATAACATTGCTATGATTTGATGATTTACTTATATGCTTTATGAGATAAAACACTACATGATTGTTAGATAGGATGATATTGCAATGATAGATGTCGTTATTGAATTTGCAGGACTTTACTCTGAATATAGAACTATGATGTATGTTTAGTTTATGTGAATTGGGATGAAATTGCTTATGTGAATTTGCTTGATTAAAGATGTATTCAACTTGTGCAGATGAAAATTGTATGCAAGTAATGATGTGCATTGTTATATTTTTGAATTATATTATATATGGATATTTAGAAGTACTAATGTGTAAATTGAGATGCGCAAGAAATTTGCCATGTGACCATGGAAAATTACGGAGAATCAAACCTAGACTTATGTATGTTCGTAAGCCAGGGTTTGTCTATTTGGAGAGACAACACCCCGTTTGTGTTGTATTTTATTCGTAAAAGTATATGCTGCATGAGTGTTAAGTGTTATTTAAATTTATTGTTTAAAAACCACAAGAGACAATTTCATGTTTTATTTTGTAAAAGTGTTTTATCTGTGTCACTTGACACGTGTGGATTTAAATTTAAATGTTTTTAATTGGTCTCTTGGTGGGAAAGTGTTTAATTATAGTTTTTCTTAAATAAAATAATGTGTTGTCATAAATACTTTGGGAATATAATATTTGGGGTGGTCAACTTATGTTTGACCCGAAAATAAACTTCAGAGGGGTTTAAAATGGGTTAAATGAACACCTAGAGGTAGTTTAATAGGGTTTCCTAAAGCCCATAAGGTATACCTAGGGGTTAGGGGTAATTTTAGGCAAGTTTCTACTTTATAATGATCTTTTTAACGCTTTAAAAATTGGCTTTTTTTGAGTTGAGCGAAAATTGAAAATTGGAAGTTAAATCTAATCAAGATTTTTCCTTTTGGAATGAGAGTCTTTTTGCATTTTTGCTTTCTTCCTTTTTGGTTTTTAGAAACTTGTGAGAACTCAGTGAGTGAGCTTCTTAAGAAAAAATTTTGAGAATTGGAGGGTGATGCTCTGCAAAAAGGATTAGAAAATCTGTTTGATGGCAACACACACAAGAGCACAAGAAACAAACGTTAGTGTTAGCAACAAAAGATTATCCTAAACAGGCATATCAAGAGAGATATTAAGCATGAAATAGAAAGCATATAAACATAAAATGAAATAGCTAATCAAGATGCTCATAGTTGCTCCTCCCTTGTTCCTCTCCTCTCCAAGTCCCAAATGAGTGTAGCTCTCAGCAGCTTTTTGCACTATGGATGCTTATGGAGGATTGAGATTTAATACTAAGCTTCAAATATGAAATGAAAAGCTAAATACTATGCTAGAGTAGATAGTGATGCTATGAAAAAGCTCTATGCTAATGCCAGTATAACAACAATACTCTAAAATGCTTTTCCTTTTGCTTGAGGAGAAGGGTTCTATTTATAGAAGAAATAGGGAAATGAAGGGTTAAGATTGAGCAATCTTAACAAGGGTTAGGATTGAAAGTTGGGGATCCATGTGCACAATTGGCACCAATAAAATGGTGACAAGTTTCAACATAGGATTGGGTTGAGAGAAGAGGTTGGAGGCATTAAAGGCCTGAGAAGACCTCATGGTTATCTAGAAGGCAAGGGTCAAGTCTAAATTAAGATTACCCACTGGATTAAGAGTTAATCCAAGGATAAACCTTTGTGCAAATGTTTAAGAGATAATCATGGTCAAAGCATTAATGGCCTGATGAGACCTTTGGGTTGGGTAGAGGTTGAGTCAAAACAAATGTTTTAACCATGTGGGAGGGTTTGAGGTAACCATTAATGGTTATTGGAGACTTTGGGGATTAAGTGGTTGAAGGTTGAAAGCTTTCAAAGGTTATCCAAGACTTTGAGCCATTTAGTGGTTGAAGGTTGGAAGCTTTCAAAGGTTATCCAAGACTTTGAGGGTTAATTTGTTGAACACACAAAGCATTAATTGCTTTTCAAAGACTTTGGAGTCTTTGAGAAGTGACTCCAATTTGCTTAGGAATGTGACAATATTTAGGGGATGGATT
This sequence comes from Cryptomeria japonica, assembly GCF_030272615.1. Taxonomy (NCBI): domain Eukaryota; kingdom Viridiplantae; phylum Streptophyta; class Pinopsida; order Cupressales; family Cupressaceae; genus Cryptomeria; species Cryptomeria japonica. Next base: position 925,327,313 of record NC_081407.1, read on the forward strand.
AGGCTAATTAGGAAGGGTTTAGAAGAATTTAGAAGGGGTTTAGGCATACAAGTGGATTTTGTAGGAAAATGCAAGTGGGAGAAATTTTGGTATTTTCAATTAAAATAAAATCATTTATTTCAATTAAATGGTGTAATTTGCATTTGGATAAATATTCAAATAAATATTAATTTATTTAAATGAGAAAAATGAAGATAAAGCATTTAAAATGCTTGAAGACTTTGAGGGAAACCATTAAAGGCTTGAAGACTTTAAGGAAAACCATTAAAGTCTTAAGAAGACTTTAAGGGAAGCCATCAAGTTTGAAGACTTTTTTAAAGCCATCAAGTTTGAATACTTTAAGGGAAACCATTAAAGGTTTCAAGTGGGTGAGGATAAATAGGATTTTAAATAAATAATTTATTTAAAATAGTTGTGCAACTTGCTTTTGTAGGAAAATACAAGTGGGTGGAGGATAAAGGTGATTTAAATAAATTATTTATTTAAAATAATTGTGCAATTTGCATTTGTAGGAAAATGCAAGTGGGTGGAGGATAAAGGTGATTTAAATAAATTATTTATTTAAAATAATTGTGCAATTTGCATTTGTAGGAAAATGCAAGTGGGTGGAGGATAAAGGTGATTTAAATAAATTATTTATTTAAAATAATTGTGCAACTTGCTTTTGTAGGAAAATACAAGTGGGTGGAGGATAAAGGTGATTTAAATAAATGATTTATTTATTTAAATGTGAGAGGTGGGATTTTGGAGGATTTAAATAAATATTAATTTATTTAAATGTGAGAGAAGATTTAATTAAATAAATATGATTTATTTATTTAATTAATGGTCTGAATTTGGTTAAGTGAATTAAATCAAATAAATTGAATAATTTATTTAATTAATAGGAGAAGAGGGTTAAGATGAATTAATTAAATATTAATTTAATTAATTATTAATTGATGGTTAAATAATCAAATAAATACTAAGTATTCATTTAATTAAGTGGACAGATTTATGTGACTACAGAGGGTAATCACCCACTCTCCATTTTTGGAGACAGAAGAAAATTTGAAAAGAAAATAAGGTTATGGAATAGAAAAAAAATTGATTAAGGGTAGAAGGAAAAAGATTTGTGGATTGGGCAGCTCTTCATCAAATATCATAATACCTTTTGGCAAATTAAGGTTGGTTTCAGTTATTCATTTTAATGTCTTCTTCTTGTTTATGTCTGGAAATTGTTGGTGTAAGGAATCTGTGTTCTTGAAAGTTTGTGTTAGAAAATCTTTTGGTATTTTTTTTTGCTTTATGAATTGCCTGATGTAGTCTAGGATTACCATAATCGATTACCTGTTGAGACCCGAAGATACTTGATCAGAGTATCTGTTGATAGTCTAGGTGTGTGTGAGACGATGTATCTGTGTAGACAGAGTAACTGGCTTAATTTTGTGGATGAGTGAGGATGGGAAGCGATGAAGGATATGTGATGCTGATTATCGAGATGGGGAGGGTGGGGGGGGTTCAATGTTAAATAGAAGAAATGGAGGACCTATTACATTCCTATGGAAGAAGAGGAAAATAGAGTATCCATTGTCATTACTAGTATGAATGATATGCAGCTATTTATGAATGTATGGATGGATGGAATGCAACGAAATGCAATATATACAGATGAGATGGAATGACGATCCATGGTGCTTTATTTTTCATCATTGAGCTTTAAAATGTTGTAAGAAAATACAAGCAACTTGACATAAAGATTCAAGATGACCAGAGTATTTCTTACATGGATTTTGATATAGCAAGTTAATACAAGCAACTTGATATAATGGATCAAGTTGACCTGAGTATTGCTTGCGGAACAGATAAGGATTATCTCCGTTCATGCATGACTTGGATCGTCCTCCTTGATCTTAGGCTGATCATATCCTGAGACAAGTGCATACCGTACTAAGAAATAAAAACCTTTATCCAAATTGGATGAGGAGGAACCAAAGAATGAGCATTGTACCTGCAAACAAACAGTATATACATAAAGAATAAAAGAATATGGATCCTTGGTAATGGTTCATGCTCATATGGTCGAGGTATACGCTGTAGTCAGCAAGCCGTAATGATCTATGACTGCATTTTGCATAAGATCATGTAGCTTGGTGAACTTCCCACGTAGACACCATTAGTACATGCCCCAGAACTTCATCGGAAATGATGCGCAAACAAAACAAAACAATGCTGAAAAGATCCTGATACAGATAAACAAATGAATTACTCACGAATCAACCAAGCATTTGATAGCTTAACATAATTTTCTTGTCAAAGAAAACGTCACTTTTGTCTTTGTTTTGGTAAGGAAGGATGCATCCTTGTTTTTAAAGATAGTTTCTGATTTGTTGGATGTGGATTGTGTGGTCGATTGATAAATGGTCATTGTGTGAGTACTGTGTTAATGTTGGTTTTGCATCTGCTTGAATGAATATGTACAAGGTGTTGCCATGTTTTGGTGTGATTTTCGATGGGTTTTTCGATGTTTTTGGATTTTGTGTAATAGTTTTTGAATGTTTTTGGATTTTGTGAGTCATTTTTGAATGTTTTTGGATTTTGTGAGTCATTTTTGAATGTTTTTGGATTTTGCGAGACATTTTTGAATGTTTTTGTATTTTGCGAGACATTTTTGAATGTTTTTGTATTTTGCGAGACATTTTTGAATGTTTTTGCCAATGAATCACCAGTAATGTAGAATCCACTTCCATCATCTAGATTGTAAGGGCATTGCCCCCAAGTTGGACATGATTTATGAAAAAGCGGGATGCTAGACGCATGAAGTACTTTCTTGGATTACAGATAAAATAACAAGCCATGGTTAGATGGATGGATGTGTGTATGTATGAATGTGATCGCAACAAGCCTGAAAGACAATGGAGCCATAGCCTTTACGAGTGGCGCCTGTTTGCCAGGTTTTCGCCATCGTACTTACCCAAGGTGCCACCGGAGTGGTTGTTCACCATTTGGATGCATGATTTTTCTTTACTTTTTTGAATGTTTTTGTATTTTCTTCAGGACATTTTCTGAATGTTTTTGGTATTTTTCTGATATGTAGGGGAGCCTGATGCTCTGTACACCTTAGGTATAAAATCTTTTGAGGTGCATGCTATTGATTGGATCTGCAAGCGGTTCTCCTTCTGAAGTAGCCAACTGATATGCCCCGGACCCGAATACAGCAGTGACAACATATGGGCCCAGCCAGTTTGATTCAAACTTGCCTTGATGTTCTCTATTTGGTTGGTTGCGAGGATTTTCTCGAAGAACAAGATCACTTACCTCAAATGTACGAGATCTAACTCGGTGATTGTAACTTCTACTCATGCGCTGCTGATAGGCTTTGAGGTGATTGTATGCAGCTTGTCGCTTCTCATCAAGTAACTCTAAGTCCTGAAGGCGTGAGACTCTGTATGCTTCATCATCAATGAGATTATGCAAGGAAACTCATAATGATGGTATCTCAACCTCAATAGGTAAGATAGCTTCGGCACCATAGACCAATGAATAAGGAGTTGCACCTGTAGGGGTCCGAATGCTAGTTCGATATGCCCATAGCGCTGGATTCAATTGAACATGCCAATCACGACCGGCATCATTGACTGTCTTCTTTAGGATCCTCAATATGTTTTTATTGGATGCTTCGGCCTGACCATTGCCTTGTGGGTAATAGGGAGTGGAAAAGCGGTGTTGGATATGAAATTTCTCACAAAGCTCACGAACATCCTGATTTTTGAAAGGAAGACCATTATCTGTGACAATGGACATGGGCACACCATACCGGCAGATGATGTAATTGAGGATGAATGAGGCGATCTGCTTGCCGGTGACTTGGGTAAGTGGAACAGCTTCGATCCACTTGGTGAAATATTCGGTGGCGGTAATAATGAATTTATGGCCATTGGATGAAGATGGATGGATTTTACCCACAAGATCAAGACCCCATTGACAAAAAGGCCATGGTGTTATGATTGGTTGCAGTTCTTGAGCTGGTGCATGTATTAGGTCGCCATGAACTTGACATTTTTTGCACTTCCTAACAAAGTAGTAGGAATCCTTTTCCATAGATGGCCAATAGTATCCAGCTCGCATGATCTTCTTGGCTAGTGATGGACCACTGAGTGAGTCCCGCAAATTCCTTCATGTACCTCTTCCAAAGCCTTTGTTATCTCACCTTGTTCTAGACATCGAAGGAGAGTACCATCAAGACTGCGTCGGTATAGGGTTTCGGCAATAATGGTATATCGAGCAGTTTGGCGAATGAAGGTTTTACGTTGGTTATTTGATTGGTTGGGAGGAAGGGTGTGATCGCGGAGATAGGTGTAGAACTCACCGTACCATGGGGATTCAGAACCAACAAGGCAACATATCATTTCAGATTCGGGGATATCATAAGCGGGGATCCAAAGTTGTTCTACCAAGAACTCATAGCGTGTTGAATTTTGTGGAAGATCTAGGAGAGATGCGATGGTAGCCATGGCATCAGCAGCTCGATTCTGATCTCTTGGTATCTGCTCAAAAGTGATAGTAGTAAATGATGCCTTTAGATTGTCCACCATTTGCTTATATGGCATGAGTTTATCATCTTTGGTCTGATATTCATCTGTTGCTTGTCGAATGACTAGTTGGGAATCGCCATATACTTGTAGTTCTTGTAATTTCCATTGTACGGCTAACCTGAGTCCCGTGATCAAGGCCTCATACTCTGCTATGTTGTTTGTGCATGGAAATGTGAGCCTGTAAGACTTCGGGATGCTATCACCTTGAGGTGTGATAAACAGAATGCCTGCCCCCGAGCCGTGCCTAGTGTATGAACCATCAAAATATAGTTTCCATGGTTGTGCTTCTGTGATCATGAATATCTCTTCATCTGGAAAATTGGAAATGAGAGGATGATCGCCTATGAGTGGTGCATCGGCCAATTGATCTGCAATGACCTGACCTTTGATAGCTTTACGGTCCACATACTCAATATCAAATTCACTTAGAATCATCACCCATTTGGCTAAGCGACCTGTCAATGCTGCTTTGCTAAGTAAATACTTGAGTGGATCAATCTTTGCAATGAGTTGTACCTTGTGTGTTAATAGATAGTGCCTCAGTTTGGTGGCTGCCAAGATTACTGCTAGGCAAGCTCGCTCAATAGGTGTGTAATTGAGTTCATAGCCCACCAGTGTGCGAGAGATGTAGTATACAGCACACTCTTTACCTTCTGCATTATGTTGTGCTAGTAGTACACCCAATGCTGTACTTGTTGCTGAGATATAGAGCAATAATGGTCTACTTGGATCTGGTGGCATCAACAATGGTGGATTCATGAGATAGTCTTTAAGCGCCTGAAATGCTTGCTGGCATCTGTCATCCCACTGAAAGCGGATGTTCTTGTGTAGCAGGTGTGTGAATGGGTGACACTTATCAACCAATTGTGCAATGAATCTGCGGATAGATTGAAGCCGTCCTTGTAGTGTTCTTAGCTGACTGATATTCTTTGGAGGTGGCATGTCCATGATTGCTTTAACCTTTGTTGGATCGACCTCAATACCTTTGCTTGAGACAATGTATCCTAGAAGCTTCCCGGAGGTCACTCCGAAGACATATTTCTTTGGGTTGAGTCGAACATGATATTGTTCCAGTCTATCAAAGATTTTATCTAAGATGTGGAGATGTCCATCTCTAGTAAGTGATTTTGCTAGTAAGTCATCCACATAATCTTCCATCATGGTATGCATCATGTCATGGAAGATGGTGGTCATTGCTCTTTGATAGGTTTCTCCTGCATTCTTTAGACCGAAAGGCATTACATTCCAGCAGTATGTGCCCCATGGACATGTGAAGGCTGTCTTATGTTGGTCCTCTGGTGCGATCTTTATTTGATTGTATCCTGAAAAGCCATCCATGAGTGAAAGCATGGCATGTCCTGCTGTCAAATCCACTATGATGTCGATATTTGGTAGGGGGAAGTCATCTTTAGGACATGCCTTATTCAGATCTCTGAAGTCTGTACAAATGCGGATGCCCCCTTTTGGTTTGCCGACTGGCACAATGTTGGAGATCCATTCTGCATAATCAATTGGTCTAATGAAACCAACATCCAGGAGTTTCTTGAGTTCTGTTTTGACTAGCACGGCAATCTGAGGATGCATCTTACGAAGCTTCTGCTTGACAGGTTTGGCTCCTTTTGCTACTGTGAGATGATGCATAACTAAATCCGGATCAAGCCCAGGCATGTCTGCATATGACCATGCAAAGTTGATCTGACGCTGCTGGAAGAACTCTATAAATGTAGGTTGTTCCTCTGGAGTGAGAAGAGATGCCAGATGTATAATATGAGGGTTTTCAGGAGTCCCCACATTGTATTCTTTGGTCTCCTCAATGAGGATCGTTGATCGTTCCTGTTGTGCATTAGCAGGGAGAATGTCAAACCCTTCATCCTCAGGCGCCTCAGAGAGGTTTTCACCGTTGGATACGCTCTTTCTTTTTACTTTTATTGGATCAAACAGTGCCACAGTGTGGTTTTCACTGGAAGATCCATGTTTTAATGTTATATTTTTGCAGCTGAAGGGTTTGGCATCCGCCCCGAAGTATGCTGCGCTATTAAGTTCAATGGCGAATCCAGCTTTGTGATCCCCGCTTGGTAGATTATCCCTTAATTCCAAAAAGTCAATGATAGCCTCATCATTTTGGAAGAGGTCAAGACATGGGGGATTTGGTTGGTTCCATTCGATGAGTTCAGGGTGGATAATGGGCATTACTTCATCGATTAAGTTAAGTGCGGGAGATGTATCAGTAAGGGTTAAGACAGTGTGGTGAAGGTCGTTGATGGTACTCTCCCTGTCAGAATCAGGCGTAGGATGAGACGTAGGGTCTGTGGAAGATGTTTCCAGCTCAGGTACCCAAGTGGTCTTTATCTGTGCTTCTCCGTAAACAGGAATGTCTTTGCGTGGCAAAGGTGGTGACGTGTCTTCCTCATCTGAAGTGTTAAGCTGTACAGAATCAAATTCCCACTCATGTGAGTCGGTCTCTGAATCACTTTCCAGCATCCGATTGCTATACCATACTGGGATGTCGCTCGAGTTGAACACGGCAGGTGTGATTGGTTTATGTATCTTTGTGGTGATCGGTGCTGCAGGAACCGTGATGGGGATTAAAGGATTTGTCACTGGAAGTATCGGCAGTGTTGATTTAGTGGTTTCTATTGGAACGGCTGGTGCCATAGATGCTACTACGGGTTCCAATATAGTTGCTGCTATGAATGGTTTTATTGATGTGATGACTGCTGTGGATGGGATTACTAGTTCGATTGGTGGGATGAGTGATATTGATGATGGTTGCGGTGGGTTTGTGAGCCTCGATGGGGCAGTGACAATATTGCTTGATGGTGCTTTGATTATGAAAGGTGTCCTCTTTACAGTAGGTGGGCAAAATGGTTTGCTAGGTTTTCCTTTAAATCTGAGTTTAGGAAGGATCTCTTTTTCAAAGCCTAGGCCTGTATTACCTTTGGGCTTGAACTCTGGCAGCAGCGGTTCATGTCGTCCTTGTTTGCAGTATCCCAAAGCACTCTGACCATCATATCCCATTCTTTGCATAATGAGGAGGCCTTTGCCATACTGTTCTACAGGAAGTGTAACTCGCGGTTTGTCAGTGGTGATGGGATCTTTATAGATCCATTCCGCTAGGTCCTTATCTTGTGTCTCTTCCTCTTGACTCTTTCCAAGGATGAAAGGCGTTAAGGCACATGCAGGCATGTTTAGTGGTTGCTGGAGTAACTGTTGTGGTTTACCATGTGTTCTAGGAGAAGTAGGCATTTGTCCCACACAAAAGAGCTGACTCAAGTTGTATTCTCCAGGACCTTCCTCTGCGACTTTCATCTTAAGCTTTTCTTGCTTGGGTATAGGAGTGTTTGAACTGGCAAGAGAGGCGGGATTTACATATGATGTGGAGGAAATGGCTTCCCTATTATTAGGAACAGTAATCTCTGGTTGATGGCTGATATTATGGCAAAATGCAAAGGGATTTGCGTCGCCCAGGATTGTGATCTCTGCACCATTATGTGGGAACTTGATACATTGATGGTAGGTAGATGGAACGGCTTGCATGGCATGTATCCAAGGTCTCCCTAATAATAGATTATATGGCAGAGGAAGGTCCAGAACCTGACAAATGATATGCTTTACCACAGGGCCCACTCGGATTGGTAGTACCACGGCTCCTTTGGATGAACGCTCTGCATCATCATAGGCCTTGATGGTGATCTTCTTGCGAGGATCCACTGATTCTATTGCATATCCCAATGTTGTGACCAACTGTAGTGTGCAAATTTTTAGGCCTGCTCCATTATCGATCAAGACTCGCTTGATCCTGTGTTGGTTGACAAAGCCTTCAATGTGGAGTGAGGCGTTATGAGGCTGCTGGAAGGAAGAGTTATCACTTTCGGAAAAAGTGAGACAAGGTGATGACTTTAGACTTCCAACCATGGCTTGAAATTGGTCCGTGTTCAGGTTTGCAGGGACTGACGCCTCTTGGAGTGCTTGATCCAAGATTGTTTTATGAGAGGGTGACAGACGCAAAAGCTCCAAGATGGATATAAGCGCAGGGGTTTTGTCTAATTGTTCCACAAGATTGTACTGCTTTGGGACGGAGGTGGTGCCTTGTGGAGCTGCCTTAATGGTGACCTTGCCACGACGTGTAACAACATTGTAATTTGAGGTGGGATTTTTGAAGGTTATGGTTGCAATTTGTTCACTGGCATCATACAGGTGATTGACAGTGTAATTATACGCAGCCTGCGTATAATCAGTGGTATCAGGACCTCGTCTGGAAGTGGAAGGACCCCTTTGATCTTGCGATGGAAGTGGATTCTTGAACATCTGATGATCATTATTGGTTGTTTTTGGGTCGTCCTTCAATTTCAATTTCTCCTCGGTCAATAAGATCCTGAATGAGATCTTTCAATCGATGACAATTACTTGTCTTATGTCCTCTTCCTTGATGGAACTCACAGTGTTCAGTATCTCGCCACCACGCTGGTTTGACCTGAGGTTCATAGTTGGATAGCTTAGGTAGAGTGATCAAATTCTGAGAAATGAGTTGTCGCATCACTGTTTCAATGGGTTCCCCTAGGGGAGTGTATGTGCGTTTTTGTTTTTGTGGACGAGGTCTTGGTTCATCCTGAGATGTGATGCGACCTTGATTAGGAAGAACATTTATGTTATTTTGAGGTGGAGGATTTTGTCCTGCAAACCGAACCACAGGTTGTGCATTTTGGACAGTCCGAGCATCCACAACTCCATCGTTAACGATATTCTTATTCTTGTTCCAGAAGTTCGGTTTATCGCTATTGAAACGCGGGCGAGGACCATCTTTGGGTTCATTAAAGATTTTGATGAGTCCTTTTTTGATGAGTGCCCGTTCACACTTTATACCTTTGGTGATCATATCATTAAAAGAATCTGTATCCTTGACATCCAGGTGAAATTCCATTTCTTCGTTTAAGTTGGAAATGAAAATTTCCACTAGTTCTCGTTCAGGTAACTGAAGAGAACGTCTGCTAGACATTTGGCGCCATCGTTGCAGGAATACTGCGAATAATTCACCTAGTTTTTGTTTGGTGTTGCATAGATCAGCCATGGTGATGTCGCGTTCAATATTATAAGAGTAATGAGATAGGAACTTCTGGATGAGTTCCTCAAATGTTCTAATGCCACCTGGAAGTCGGGAAAACCATGATGTGGTTGTTCCTCCCAAGCTTTGGGGAAAAAGGCGCATTAGGTATGTGTCCTCATAAGCTACTTCAAGACAAGCAGAATGAAATTCTCGGACATGATCACGGGGATCCCCCTTTCCTCTATATTTTTCGAATTTTGGTGTTTCGAACCCGCGTGGAAAGGGTGGCATATAAAGATTCCTGTCAAACGGATAGGGACAGATGTCGTTAAGTGAGAATTGATTGGTTTTAACACCACTATGAAGTTGTTGGGCGAGATTCTCAACTTGTTGCCGCAACATCTCTATTTCATTAGGAGGAGGAGGTGGTGGGTTACCTCGAGGGATGTTATATCTGATGGGATCTCTATGCCTTTCCTCCTCATGGCGACTTTGTCTTTCTGATGCTTGTCTTAATTGGGCGAGATCAAAGTCAGAGGGGAGTTTGGCTCCTTCTTGAGCAAGTCGTAAAAAGTGAGCATCCGCATTGCTCCTTAGTATTTCATCAAATAATCTGTTAAAATGAGGGTTATGCTGAACCCTTTCGATTGTTGAAGGAGTGGGAGTACTTGGGTTTTCATCATTCCCATTTCCTCCAAGTGCTTCTTGAAATTCATTGAGGTTGTCCTCTTCTTCCTCAATTTCCATTTCTCGTTGCCTTGATCGTGATCGGGTTTGAGCCATTTTGTTTACAAGTTTTGTTTGAAGTTGATTGAAGATGATGATGAGTGGTGATGAAATGCAAGATTGATTGGTTGGTGATTTGTGTTGTATGGGGATCTCTAGCACTTTTAAGGTAGATGTAACTGAAATTCCTTTCTTTGAATTGCTTGTTTGTTTGATAAGTTTGGATGTGATAAGGTGTAGAGAAATCTGAGATGTGTTACAGATTTTGACTACCTAGCAATGAGAGGATTCACTCATGAACTAGTTTTAACCTGCGTAGATGTGTCTCTTAGGATGAGCTTATCCTAGATGTAGAAACAATCTAAAAGTGATGTGTTTTGATTTCAAGCAATATCTAAAAAGGGATCTTGGGACAAGAACCTCTGAATGTTTTGAGAGTTTTGGGATGAATTGATGATGAAGTGATGATGTATGAGTAAGATGATGGATGTTTTGTTTTTAACTTCAATAAAAACTCTGTGTCACAAATGGGACAAACTCTGTTTCTTCCCTTTCAGGCGTTGGTGGCACTTCTCGAGCTGTGTTGTAGGTGATACAAATGTTTGGGAAGAATTTGGGGTTAATCTTTCCTCCTTGATTTTTGTGATAACTCAGAGCTCTATATTGCATAAAAGCTCTGCGGTTCAATGATTCTGAATCAAACTCGTTTGTTTTACCTTGAAGGTATAGACGCATGCGATGTAGAAAGACTCTATGTGAGACAAAGATTTGTCTATTGAGATAGAAGAATTTCCTCCTTTTGATTAAAGCCTTTGAGCTTAATGGTCTTCTTTTCAAAGTAATATTCTGATGACACTTCTTCTTTCGCAAGATGTGAAGAATGGTCATAAAAGTTGTGACTCTGTGTTGTTTGCACTTTGTTTTTGGTATTTTTGGTTGTGTTGACAGATGTTGGATGAGTACTTTGTTTTTGAAAGTGATTTTCTGATTTTTCCTTTGACAAGAAAACAAAGCAAGCACACAAACACAAGAATGTTGCCTAAAAAGGCACAAATGAGTATGGGTCTAGATCAACCCAATCCTTGGACTTGTTTTTGACCCTTCCTTTTGATTTATTTTAAGGTATAATTCCAAAGCCTGAAGTCGGCTCAATTTGCTCTAGGTCTGTAAAATGAACACACTTCAAACATTTTTTATCCCTAAGGTCAAGTGGCCAGTTGTGATAAATTTAGCCCACATCTTGATATTTCTTCGACTTTGGTACTACATATCTTATGAATCCCGCCGTGGCAGGTAAGGATGTGATATACTAAGTCTTGCACGAGCATAACAAATAGATGATCCCTATGATGGGGGAGTCACCACTTTTATCAAGTCACAAGTGACTTTTCAAAAAGCTATGTTTCTACTCAAGGAAATATGTATGGTGAGTATCTTGGGAGCAAAACCATCTATGCTCTTGCACTAAATTATACCTCAAATATCCTCAATCAATAGAACAGGTGGGCTACTACTTAAAGGTGTTTAGTCATGTTCGATGGCTTTGGACATAAGTTCATTCTGCAGTGACTCACTTAAGAGCCTTGTAACTGGTGGTGGGGCCCATTTGTCCTTTCGGCCAGTTACACTGTAGGAACAGCTATACCCAAGGCTACAGCTTTCGCTCTCACCTGATTTCTATAGCGGCTCGAAGGATTTACCGCTCGAGGTCGTTCCCAAGAGTATCGATCCCTTGGCAGGCCTCTCTTAAAAAGATAAAATGTGAGTGTTACTAACACTTTTCTCTTGCACCTAGGACCACGAAAGCCAAGGGAGAGGATAGTGTGTGTTAGAAGTAGGACCACTCGACCAACTCTTTGCACAAGTGTGCCAAGCACGAAAAACACCTGTTCTTTTTAATCTATCATTGCAATGTGATCTAACTATTTGGAGATGTTGCTCCAACAATCATGGTGTTCTTTTTAATTTTCAAAGGCAATTGTTTGAGTAAACTAGAATTTGAAAATCCTGGTCAACTTAATGAAAAACACGTTTGCATGAAGTAAGATTGCTTTAAAAATGAGACAAGTTGATTGTGAATTTTATTTGCACCAAAAATGGAAGTGTGGATTGTGAGTTTTATCTTGATGCAAGAAATAAAATTTGCCTTGTTGATTTTAAGCACCAAAACGAAGTTTGTTTCCTAACTTGCAAAAAAAAAAAAAATAAAGTTGTTTTTGTATAAGTTTGTGGTTCTTTTTACCTTTGAACAATGAAATTCTTTTTAAGAGCCCCAAACAAATGTGTGATTCTTTTTCAAAAGCCCAAATTTGAAATGTGAAGTTAATTTTAAACCAAAATAAAAAGTGAATTCATTTTTAAAACCAACTTCAAAAACAAGTTAGTAAAAAATATAAATCTACTCTTTAATCTAATTTAAATCTGCACAAAAGAGAAAAATAGTTAGTAAAATCTGCCTATTTGGTGGGCTTCTACAAGCCTAAATTTTTTATTTTTATTTTTTTGGTTACAAGGTGATTTGTACAACGTTTTGTTACAATAGCGCTAGTCTGCGTTTGAACAGAGGCACTATTTAACACAAACGTATTAAAAGAAAGGGAAAGACAGAGAAGGGAAAAGCACTGAAACAGGGGGAATAGCGCCAAAATAATGCCAAACGCACCAAAACAGTGTCAAAATCGCAACCTGTGTGACATTTTCAACATTCAAACATGTTATTGGTTAAAAAAAAAAAATGATCTTTTTGGTGTTTGGATTCACGTCAGGTTCACCAAATGATGCTCTGCAAAAAGGATTAGAAAATCTGTTTGATGGCAACACACACAAGAGCACAAGAAACAAACGTTAGTGTTAGCAACAAAAGATTATCCTAAACAGGCATATCAAGAGAGATATTAAGCATGAAATAGAAAGCATATAAACATAAAATGAAATAGCTAATCAAGATGCTCATAGTTGCTCCTCCCTTGTTCCTCTCCTCTCCAAGTCCCAAATGAGTGTAGCTCTCAGCAGCTTTTTGCACTATGGATGCTTATGGAGGATTGAGATTTAATACTAAGCTTCAAATATGAAATGAAAAGCTAAATACTATGCTAGAGTAGATAGTGATGCTATGAAAAAGCTCTATGCTAATGCCAGTATAACAACAATACTCTAAAATGCTTTTCCTTTTGCTTGAGGAGAAGGGTTCTATTTATAGAAGAAATAGGGAAATGAAGGGTTAAGATTGAGCAATCTTAACAAGGGTTAGGATTGAAAGTTGGGGATCCATGTGCACAATTGGCACCAATAAAATGGTGACAAGTTTCAACATAGGATTGGGTTGAGAGAAGAGGTTGGAGGCATTAAAGGCCTGAGAAGACCTCATGGTTATCTAGAAGGCAAGGGTCAAGTCTAAATTAAGATTACCCACTGGATTAAGAGTTAATCCAAGGATAAACCTTTGTGCAAATGTTTAAGAGATAATCATGGTCAAAGCATTAATGGCCTGATGAGACCTTTGGGTTGGGTAGAGGTTGAGTCAAAACAAATGTTTTAACCATGTGGGAGGGTTTGAGGTAACCATTAATGGTTATTGGAGACTTTGGGGATTAAGTGGTTGAAGGTTGAAAGCTTTCAAAGGTTATCCAAGACTTTGAGCCATTTAGTGGTTGAAGGTTGGAAGCTTTCAAAGGTTATCCAAGACTTTGAGGGTTAATTTGTTGAACACACAAAGCATTAATTGCTTTTCAAAGACTTTGGAGTCTTTGAGAAGTGACTCCAATTTGCTTAGGAATGTGACAATATTTAGGGGATGGATTAGGCTAATTAGGAAGGGTTTAGAAGAATTTAGAAGGGGTTTAGGCATACAAGTGGATTTTGTAGGAAAATGCAAGTGGGAGAAATTTTGGTATTTTCAATTAAAATAAAATCATTTATTTCAATTAAATGGTGTAATTTGCATTTGGATAAATATTCAAATAAATATTAATTTATTTAAATGAGAAAAATGAAGATAAAGCATTTAAAATGCTTGAAGACTTTGAGGGAAACCATTAAAGGCTTGAAGACTTTAAGGAAAACCATTAAAGTCTTAAGAAGACTTTAAGGGAAGCCATCAAGTTTGAAGACTTTTTTAAAGCCATCAAGTTTGAATACTTTAAGGGAAACCATTAAAGGTTTCAAGTGGGTGAGGATAAATAGGATTTTAAATAAATAATTTATTTAAAATAGTTGTGCAACTTGCTTTTGTAGGAAAATACAAGTGGGTGGAGGATAAAGGTGATTTAAATAAATTATTTATTTAAAATAATTGTGCAATTTGCATTTGTAGGAAAATGCAAGTGGGTGGAGGATAAAGGTGATTTAAATAAATTATTTATTTAAAATAATTGTGCAATTTGCATTTGTAGGAAAATGCAAGTGGGTGGAGGATAAAGGTGATTTAAATAAATTATTTATTTAAAATAATTGTGCAACTTGCTTTTGTAGGAAAATACAAGTGGGTGGAGGATAAAGGTGATTTAAATAAATGATTTATTTATTTAAATGTGAGAGGTGGGATTTTGGAGGATTTAAATAAATATTAATTTATTTAAATGTGAGAGAAGATTTAATTAAATAAATATGATTTATTTATTTAATTAATGGTCTGAATTTGGTTAAGTGAATTAAATCAAATAAATTGAATAATTTATTTAATTAATAGGAGAAGAGGGTTAAGATGAATTAATTAAATATTAATTTAATTAATTATTAATTGATGGTTAAATAATCAAATAAATACTAAGTATTCATTTAATTAAGTGGACAGATTTATGTGACTACAGAGGGTAATCACCCACTCTCCATTTTTGGAGACAGAAGAAAATTTGAAAAGAAAATAAGGTTATGGAATAGAAAAAAAATTGATTAAGGGTAGAAGGAAAAAGATTTGTGGATTGGGCAGCTCTTCATCAAATATCATAATACCTTTTGGCAAATTAAGGTTGGTTTCAGTTATTCATTTTAATGTCTTCTTCTTGTTTATGTCTGGAAATTGTTGGTGTAAGGAATCTGTGTTCTTGAAAGTTTGTGTTAGAAAATCTTTTGGTATTTTTTTTTGCTTTATGAATTGCTGTCATTTGGGAGTTTTCTCAAGATCTCTTACTCTTGGGAGAGAAGAGGATCTTGAGGGTGGTAGCAGTGACAAACCTCGAGTGAGAGACTCTCTTTGAGAGCGATCACAAGGGATCTTTGTTGTGACCCTTGCTGCATGGCTTGTTTGTGCAATGGGGGTCATAAGGAGGGATATAAGACTAGAATGCCTTTGGGGGGCATAAGGAATAAGGGGTTGAGATTCTTGATATTATTATTGTGCCATGAGGTGGCTTCTTGTTTAATTCATACTTGCAGTTCTCCTCAGGGAATTGGTCCACTACCACCCATTGAAAATGTTCATCACCAAAGTGTGGTGCTGTGAAAGACAAGTTGGGAATGTGTCTGGAATATCTGTATGCATTGCTTTCTATGTGTTTGCCTGTTTGTTACCCATCTAGGAATTGGTTCTCCGAGCTCGGGGGTGGCTACCAGTTAGCCTAGGCTGGGAGGTGAGCACTCCGTGGTCATATTTGTGTTTTCTATTATGCAGGAAAGTCAGAGGAAAGAAAATAGGAACCATGAAAGAGACACAGAAGATTGCTATTGAAGATACTTAATTTCAGTTGCAGATATTTGTTTAAATTTGTTATAGAAGTATGCCTCATTCATAGAAAAGAGAAGCAAGTTGTAAATATTCAAAACAGACTTGAAGTTTTATTGTTGTGACTATCCAAGAAACATCCTGTGAATTGGTAGAATATCTTAGAGTTGTTTTAAAAAAAAAGAAAAGCTTGTTTATTTCTACTTCTGATTTTTAGAAAAAGAAAAGTTAATTTGTGTTGCATGCAAAAGCTTCTTTGAATTATGGAAAAGGAAAAAAAAAAAAAAAATTGTTTTTCATTTAAATTTTATCTATGTTTTACTTGTGGTAAAATAGAAGTTTATTTATGCTGAAAGATATAAAGTATTTTAAAGAAAAAAAAAATGTTTTATGTAAATATTTTATTAGAGGAAAAATGAATCTTTTTATTCTAGTGAGTATATTGTATTTCTTAAAATGTATATTCTAAATTGTATTTTAGTTAGTGTTGATTAAAGAGCTTCTCATATATATATATATATATATATATATATATATATATATATATATATATATATATATATATATATATATATATTTCTGAATAACTTAATGCTTTTCCCTTTGTTATATTAGTTTAAAATTTTTGCATGTAAGTCTTTTCTTTAAAAATATATATATATATATATATATATATATATATATTGAAATATATTCACCCTTTTTAAACTACGATTATAAATTTATATAAATATAAATATAAATATATATATATATATTTATATTTATATATATACATATAAATATATATTTATATAAATATATATTTATATATATTATATTTTTTTTTTTTAAAGTAAATTAAAAAAAAATGAGAGATGTTTTCGGGTCCACGTGGACCCCACTTTGTGTACGGACAGTAAGGGCCGCGCGGCGCCCACTGTGTGCACACAAAGTGGAGCCGCTTCGGCTCCCACTGTGTGGACACACAGTGGACGGCCGCGGCCGCCACTGTGTGGCCACAAAGTGGGGAGCCGCTAGCGGCACCCACTGTGTGGACACACAGTGGTGCCGCAGCGCCCACTGTGCGCCCACACAGTGGCGCCACGGCCATACCCGCCTCCATTCTCCGTAACCTGCAAACAAAAAAAAAAAAAAGGGGCCGCCAAGGGGTTTCGGCCCAGCAAAAATTCTCTGTTAAAAAAATATAGGGGATAAACCCTAGCCCGGGTGGGGCTAGGGCAGATGGATTTTAAAAGAAAATAATATGATATTTAGATTTGAAAATGTATATATAAGAAATAGGAACCCTAGTTAGGGTTGGAGAAAATATGGATTAATATTTAGAAAGTTAATGTGCTTTTGAATTAGAATTAAAATATTTAAAATATATGTAATATATATATATATATATATATATATATGTATCTATATATATATATGGAAATATATATATATATATACATGTATATATATAAATTCTGGTCATAATTTTGGATTAAGTATTTAATTATAAATATATATATATGTATATATAAATATTTATATATATATATATTTATATAATCCTGGTTATAATTTTGGAGCAAATAATAAAGAGAAATTTAAAAATAGTTGATTAGACTATATAGTCATATTGGAGATTAAATTAATTTTTCTCTCTTACTTTTCTTTAAGGTGATTGATTTTAATAAACCTAAAGACTAGGTATATCATGGAGATAAAATTAAACCAGTTAATTTTTTCACAAATAATATTTAACAATCTATCGAAGCTTGGTTCATCTCAGAACTAGCTCGAATTTAATAATGGAAATTTCAATAACGCTTGTCGTGTGAGCGAACTTGTTAATTAAATTAGTATGTTTTTAAAAAAAATTTGTTCCGTTTTTGCCCTAAATTTTGGTCATCACAGTTTCAGACCGGTAAAAATTTGGGCCGACTTTAGGCTTTGGGAACATAAAATACATTTATAAGGGTCAAAATTTCATGATTGGGTTGATTTAGACCCACACTTGTTGTACCTTTATTGAAAAAGGGCAAGATTATATGATTGTTTGCTTGTCGTGTTTTCTTGTCAAAAGATTCAAAAAAATTGAAATAAATTATCCATCCAACAAATCTACCTCAACAAGTGAAACAAAGTATCATTTTGTATGACCATCACTCATATTTTGAGAAAAAGGAGTCTTCATCAAAAGACCAAATTGAAGAAGAGACAAATTGGTTCAAAGGCTTTTATCAGGAAAAGGAAATTTTTCTATATCAATAGACAATTCTTTCTCTCACATAGAGTATTCTGGCATCATATGCACTTGTACCTTCAGGGAAAATCCAACGAATTTGACAAAGATCCTTTGAGCAATAGAGATTTGACTCAGTATATAGCTTTTGATTATCGCAAGAACAAAGGGGGCAAGATCAATCCTTCTTTCTTTCCTCAAGTCTGTATCACATACAACGAAGCTCGAGAGGAACCACCAACCCCCATAAGAGAGGAAGAAGTAGAAACCCCCTTCATAATGGAAGAATTTTATTTAGACACATATTCTATCCATTTTCACATCCAAACATCACAAATTCACTCAACTCTCAATACAAAGATGCCTTTGATAGACTTATAAATCACTAAGAGGGGGGGTGAATCAGTGACACCAAAAACAATACTACTTTAAACACTGACCGGTAGATATACTTGACAAGTTTGTTAAACACTATGCATATAATCGAAAATGATATTAGTGCATCCACAATAAGTAAAACATCCACCATAACACAAGTGTTTATATATGGAAAACCCAAATGGGAAAAACCATGGTGAGATGAGACTCACAAGTTAACTATCTATAGTAATAGGTAACTGACTGGTTAAGGTCTACAAAAATGCTCTGCTAGGAATGAGTCTTGTTAAAGATCCCAAAGATCTGTTAGGAGCTATACCCTGTTAAAGGTAGTACCATGTTAGGAGTAACCTTGGTAGAGGATTTCTGAATCCAGATTAATGGATCACCTTGTTAAAGGATTTGTACAATGAAGCTTGTTAGAGCTTACTCAGTTAGGGGATTTGACTATTATAGTGATAAGAAAACATCAGGTGATGTGATCTAGAAGTAGCACAACTTGCAAGAATAGATCCTCTTCTACGCACTCAAAACTGCATTACCAACATCTTAACTCTTATCTTTGCATCAAATCATCTCATATCATATCTCATCATACATACAAAATAGTTCATCATAATGTCATTATATAGACATTTAGATTTCATGTCGGCTTTAGGAATTATATCATAATTTCCTAGGAGCAGTGTATCTGGACAATCAAACATAACTCATCACAAAATACCGCCAAAGTTTGTCAGTTAGGATAACTCATCATGACCGATGATAACTCATCACACAATCAACAAATACTAGTTGGAGTTAACCTCTATCAACATATAAACCGATTGTCCTCCATTGCTTCTTTAATAATCTCTGTTGGATCTCCAAGTTGGTGTCAAGACATTCATGTATATACCGGTTGATGACATGTATTCGTTTAACACCATCATAAGCAAAACTTCTAATACTGGTAGCAATATAATACAAATAAATTTAAAGTAACACTGGTAGATAAACATGTGTGTGTGTGTACATGTTCCATCAGTGACAATAGATGAAGTCATTCATTACAATCATCATCAAGACAACAATCTCCCCCTTTGGCATTGATGGCAACACTTAGAAAATTTTCAAACAAAATAGCTAAGTGTTCTTACAAAAAAAATGTACACAAGTATTTTTGTAGTCCTACTCCCCCTTAATAATACAGAATATTTTCACAACACATACATATATCTACTCCCCCTTTGACAACAATACCAAATTGAAAAAGTAAAATATATACATATATAGCAAAAATTTGCAGCAATAGTTTACATATACAAAACTTGAAAGTCTGATTTTAAGGACTGTTCATTGCAATTCTCAGGAAAATGTCACTAAAAATACACTTTAATTGAGAAAAGTCAATTTCCCATGTCTCCAACAAGGTTTCAGTGAGCTCGATTGTAGTCATGACCCATGTACATAATTCTCCCATTGAATCAAGTGTACACATCTCTGGAGTAGCCAAAATTGCCTTTGCATTTTTGTATGCTCTTTGTAACATGCCCACTTTTGGTCTGAGTAAATTATTCAAATCCTTCAAAGATCGGAGTCTTTTTGCCTGTTCACAATCATAGACATCTAGCTTGTTTTGCAAATCATCCACAGATTTGCCAAAAGATAAAATTGAATCCTATAGAGGTATGTAAGCATGACATATCCTTTCCAGATCTTATTTGGTTTCTATTCACCTTTGATTGATATCAGTATAAAAGAATGAAACATTGGATGTAAATGCAAGAATTTTCCCTCCTATTTCAATAGCTTTTCTTAACAAATACTTATTCAGTGATAGGGCAATTCTCCCTGTATCAATATGGTTCATGATTTGTTCTCCTCAATTCTTCCTGTAGCTCTTCTCTGCATAGGTCTGTGTTGCTTCCTCAAGGGACTTGAGTTGATCAGAGGCATCAACAACCAACTGGCCAAGCTTTCCAATAGGAGTTGACAAGTTCCCTGTAGCAGTTTCTGGTAGAAGGCTTGACAAAATATCAATTGCATTTTGAATGGTTTTGGCCTCCATTCTCTATTCTTTAAGCCTCTTCTTCTGAGCTCGAGATTGCATAACATTTGCAAACTCTAGCAATTCTGATGCACTCATGTTATCAACATTTATTGGCCCTTTGATGCAAAATGAGTCATCTTCATCATCATTTTGTTGTTTGATCAATGCCTTTTCTAGTTTAGTAGATGTCTCCTTATCAATATTCTCTTCCTCTTGTCCTTTCTCCTTCTCCTGTTCACCTATTTGATTAGCAACTTTTTCAGCAGGTTCCTCCTGAGTAGTCTGTGAAACCGGTGGGAGTTGGGGTTTCACTTGCTGATCATATACTAGTGTGGGTGGAATATCCACACTTGGTAGAGTTTTTCAGTATCTTCACTATATTAACCTATGAATTAGTGATTTCAGGTGGCTGCATATCTAGTACAATGATGTTTCTAGATATATCGATTGTATCCTGAATATCATCAATAAAAATTACCAGTTGGGAAGTAGTCTCATCCTTCTTCTTGATATGATAGACAATATCAATTTGCACTATTTCTTCCTCATCCATTTCTTGTAAGTCCACCGCATCTTGTTCATTGTTCTGTTGGGACTCTATTAGTTTACGCATATTCTGAATTTCCTTCGCTATCTGTTGTGTATCAACTTCAATAGGTTGCACCTTTCCACTGAGTAGTTTCAATCTCCTTGACTTAAAAGGAAATAGAGATTTGAGTTTTTCAAGCAATGCAATTAACTCATTTTTTGACATATCGGGAAAATATTGCAAAAACACATTCAATAATTATTTTTTCTTTCTTCACAGCTTCATCCCATTTATTCAAAAGAATAGTATATAAAGAATCAGAAACATATTTCTCAAGATCATGAGGTAATAGATTGTAATGACATAAATAATTGATTACCTATTGATCAATTTGTTCCTTCTTATCTTCATGAAATGAATCAAAATTTTCTTTAACATTATCAAATTTGTTCCTTCCCAATATCTTTACCATTCTCTCAAAATTAGACATAGGCTTGTAAGACAAAGCATTAATGGGAATAGATTCAACTGGTCTGGACTTCTTGTTAGTTGCCTTTACCTTCTTTGGTTTTGATGTGATCATTAACCTCTCTACTTGCTTAGATGATAAAGCCATTTCAAATAAACTAGATTCGAAGTAGGATTTAGAAAGAAATACCTCAATTTACACGTGCTGCCTTGGTTACCGGTTGATTTCTCAAATGCACACCCATTTAGCTTTTACTAATCTTCAAATTAGCTTCAATCACACAAATTATGACACAAATTTGACTAAAACTAGCTAGCAATTCTCTCTTCAATCTGCAAGTGCTCAATAATTCTCTCTCGAATGTATTTAAGGTAAAAATAACAAATTAAAACTCACTTTTATCATTTTTACCTACTGCATTAAATGCTCAACCACTAGGGTTACAAACCCTAATACACCGCTTAACGATGCATACAATATTAACAAGTGTAAAGCCAGTTGATGAACTTTTGAAAAACCATTTGACAAAAGATATCAATATTTCACACATAACAACTCAAAATTCAAACTCTCTTACCGCTCTTCATTCAAGGGGTCCAGAAATAGATTTACCACTATGCTCCCCTTAGCCCTATTGAAAGGCTCAATTCACTGGTACAAGATTCTCCACACTAGGTGAAGAATTGGATTCTTCTGCAGGTACATCATCACTCTTCTTTTTCTAGATTCAGTTCATCCCTTCTCTAGTTTCCTCAACATTTACCTTTTGCTTTCCTTTCTGATCATTAGAATGATTAACCGATTTGTTCTTTCTGGATCTACAAAATTTTGCCATGTGTCCCGGTTTATGACAATGATAGCAAGCCATTCCAGATGAGCTCCAAGGTCTTGCATTGCCTCTTCGAGTTCTCCTACAATTCATAACCACATGACCATAATTGTTACAAATGGTGCAAATGACATTGGTTTCCTTTTCCATCTCAAATGGACTAAACTGGTTGACATAGGGTCTCCAATTCATGTTACCCTAGTTATCACAAGTTCTCATACACTTTCCATTAGGTCTTAGATTCATATGAGGTAATGGATTATTTTCTCCATATCTGCATTCAACTGATCTATGTCCATACATATTACAAGTGAAATAATGACCTTGAAATCTCTTAGATACATACCTAGTATTTGTATTGTAACTTGTATTTCCACTAGGTTTTCTTCTACACACATTTGCAGCATGTCTAGGCTTATGACAAACAAAGAAAACAAGTTTAAAAATTTTCTTATCAGTAGGCTTATTAGCCTTAGGAGCAGATTTGTCCTTGTGAATGTTGTTCTTTGTACCGGAAGACTCTCTTTTCTCAGATGTGTTAAAACCTAGTCCAGAAGTATCACCTTTCATCCTTTGTGATTAGATCTTCTCATCCAGCATGGTAGAAATTTTGTTGAACTTTTCTATCTTTCCATTGGCTTCATTGAGTTCTCTGGTAAGATCTTCATTGTGTTTTGAAAGAGTCTCTTGCAGAGATAATGCCAATTCAAGATCTATTTGCAAGGCCTCTTTTTCTTCTTTCTCTGCATGCCAATACTCATGCAAAGTAGCATTCTCTCTTTTCATCTTGGCAATCTCATTATCTCTCTCTCTTTGCCAAGACCTTTAGCTACCCTCCTAGCTTCCAACTCTTGACTCATGCAGATATTTAGGGCTTCTCACTCTCTTTTTAGATTTAGATTTTCTCCATTCAGGTTTTCAACTTCTTCTGCTAATGCATCAATATTAGCTTCATCTGAAGAACTATTATCAGATATTTCTAATATTTGTTTAGTTGGTTCTCTCCTTTTGACTTGCGATGCTTTGAATCTAACCCTTAGGGTTTCAAGCTCATCCTTGGTAGCTTCAAGCACTTTATCCATTTCAAAGTAGCTCATATCCCCCATGGTGGATTTAGGGTTTCCTTCCAAGTGATTAAGCCTTAAAGAAGTTAGGCTCCGATACTGATTGATAGACTTATAAAGCACTAAGAGGGGGGGTGAATAAGTGACACCAAAAATAATACTACTTTAAACACTGACTGGTAGATATACTTGACAAGTTTGTTAAACACTATGCATATAATCCAAAATGATATTAGTGCATCCACCATAACACAAGTGTTTATACATGGAAAACCCAAATGGGAAAAACCACGGTGAGATGAGACTCACAAGTTAACTATCTACAGTAATAGGGAATTGACCAGTTAAGGTCTACAAAAATGCTCTGCTAGGAACGAATCCTGTTAAAGATCCCAAAGCTTTGTTAGGAGCTATACCCTGTTAAAGGTAGTAACTAGTTAGGAGTAACCTCGGTAGAGGATTTCTGAATCCAAACTAATGGATCACCTTGTTAAAGGATTGGTACAATGAAGCTTGTTAAAGATTACTAGGTTAGAGGATTTGACTATTGTAGCGATAAGAAAAAAATAGGTGGTGTGATCTAGAAGTAGCACAACTTGCTTGAATAGATCTTCTTTTGCACACTCAAAACTGCATTACCAACATATTCTATGACTTAACTCTTCTATCTTCACATCAAATCATCCCATATCATATCTCATCATACATGCAAAAAAGTTCATCATAATGTCATTATATAGACATTTAGATTTCATGTCGGCCTTAGGAATTATATCATAATTTCCTAGGTGCAGTGTATCTGGACAATCAAACATAACTCATCATAAAATACCACCAAAGTTTGTCGGTTAGGATAACTCATCACGACCATTGATAACTCATCACACAATCAATGAATACCGATTGGAACACCGATAACCTCTATCAATATATAAATTGATTGTCGTCCATTGCTTCTTTGATAATCTTTGTTGGATCTCCAAGTTGGTGTCAAGACATTCTTGTATATAACGGTTGATGAGATGTACCGGTTTGGCACCATCATAAGAAAAACTTCTAATATCGGTAGTAATATAATACAAATAAATTTAAAGTAACACTGGTAGACAAACATATGTGTATGTGTACATGTTCCATCAATGACAACAGATGAAGTCATTCATTACAATCATCATCAAGCCAACAGTCTTTTCGTTAGTCCTTTCAGATATTACTTAAAACAAGCCAACAAATCATTTTAAGGGTGTCTCTACATCTAGGATCAATCATCCTAAGAGGCATTTCTACACATCTATATAGGTTAAAACTAGTTTATGAGTGCATCCTCTCATTACTAGGTAGCTTCGATTGTAACACATCTCAAACATTGCTATACCTCATCGCATCAAATTGTTGAAAAACATAAAATTGATTCACAAAGAAATCTGTTGACATCCAACCTTCAGTATTAGAGATCTATCTTCCACCAAACATTTCACAAAAACTTGACTTCCATTAAAAATTTCATCACCACCTCATAGTCACTTTCACAAACATCAACTTTCAAAACCATGGCTCAAACAAGATCAATGATGAATCGACAACTAGAGATTGAAGAGGAGGATGAAAACATCGATGATTTGTGAAGTTCTGATACTAAATGTAAAGTACTGATGCCAATAGCTAACAAGATGAGAGGGGGGGGGTGAATCATACAAACTTAATCTTCCATAAAATCAACAGATTCAACCTCGGTAACATATGTTGCAGCAATATAACCAAAAACTGCTAAACATGCAAACTCATAAACACATAACCATCATAACACATATAACACCAAATTTAAAGTGGAAACCCAAATAGGGAAAAACCATTGTGGGATTTCAAACCCACTAAGAAATATACTCTTCTAGAGTATGCTCAGTTAAAAGCAAATCATATTAAAGATTACAAACACATTGCTAGATGTGACCCGGTTAAGGGATTTCCCTCAAATCTATTAGGATCTTCACTTTGTTAGAAGCAACCTTGTCAAAGGATTTAAAACACTCATTTAGAATGTTACCTTGCTAGAGGGTTTACAAATAAGACTGTTAAGTCCACTCGGTTAAGAGATTTTCTGTCACTTACAAAATAAACAACAGTAATAAATATATCTACAACTTCACATCTAAAATGCTAAAGCAGATTCTTATTTGCTCAAAAAAATCCTATCATAGGACTTATCTTGTCCCTCTGCTGGGCACCTTACTCTATTATTCAAATAGGTCTTCAAGCTTCTGTGCTCGGTAATCACTATGTACCATCCCTGTGCTTACACTTTCCCGCATGCATTGTTTATCAACAATTCCTTATTTATAAACAATTTGCTAACTATTGAATCTCCTTGATCACATTTCCCATGATCAATCTTAGCCATTAGATCTTCAATACTGACTAGGTTCAATGCATCCTTCGATCTGAAAATGTTTTACCTCATCTAGGGACTTACATTCCTTTCTTGGAACTTGCACAAGGTTATTGCGGTTCAACCTGCATTGTAGATCTTCCTCCCAATCTTCCATTGCCATAGATCCTTAACAAACTTCATTCATAGCATACCAATCATTTATACATCTCCAACTAGTCATTGTCCTTCATTAAATAATGCTTGTATTCATCCAATGCAATCTATCAAAACTCGGTTGCAACTCGGTAAATACTAAACTTTACTCAATAGACATTCCACCTTCATTAACCGATATCAATAACCATAGGGTTTACTGACTAGGTTCCTTAGGGTTTACCGACTAGGTTCTTTGCTCAGTAACATAGTATAGTATTAACCTTACAATCAACAACATATGTAGGATATAAAAACAATCTAAACATCATGATCTCATCATTGTCTCGGTAATAGTTGCCCATTGAATAGCTTATTCATCCTCCTTCTTATCACTCCTCCTCCTTATCACATTCTTTCTATGTCTTTTACCGACATCTTAATTCTCTTCAAATCAATCTTCTCAAGATATGGCAACATCATACTGAATTAGAAAATCAATTTCTTGACATCAATGACAAAATAATATTATAAAGATAGTTATCATCCTTTTTAAGTTATATCAAATAATCTTCAACAACCTTCTCAATATCCTTAATGAATATCAAAAATCTTTCTATTGAAAATGCCAACAATTCCCCCTTTGGCATTGATGGAAAAACCAACTTTTAAATGGTAATACCAACAAGATATTCAAATTGATTTGGATTCAGATTGTTGTTAGACTTCTCCTGTTATCTTTGAGCTGTTAAAATATCCTGAAGTCCTCTCTCTTTTGTATTCTTCTCCCCCTGTCATTAGTCTTCAGTTATCTTCTTCATTTATGATTTTACCATTTAGTCTTCTCCCCCTTTGACAACAATGCCAAAAAGTAAAAGAAGTAAATCATGGTTTCTTCCTTTGTGAAGTGATTTGCCTTATTGTGTATCATCTCAGTCTCGATCAAAGAACTTATCTCTATTTACTATTTCCTGCACACCTTTAGAAAACCTTCTAAAGTGCATAAATCAGTATCAGTCCACACATAATATTCTGTAGATTCATCGAATTGATTCTTTCATCGAACTCGGTCAGTGAGTAGAAGATAGGGGTAGGACCCCTAACTTTCTTCTGAGATACTCAAAAGTGTCCCTTGGCAGTGGCTTTGTGAAGATGTTTGCTAATTGCTCTTTTGAACTAATATATTCCTGCACAATCTTCTTCTCTTGAACTTCTTCTCTGAGATAATGATACTTTATAGATATATGCTTTGTCTTAGAGTGCATTACTAGATTCTTTGAAATTGTGAGGCCTCACCTCGACTCAGTTTGACATTCAGTGGATTTTATATTTTAGACTACTATGGATACTTTGTTTTGATGCATTTTGAGACTTAGAACTTATATGATTTCAAGATATTGGATAACATTGCTATGAATTGATGTTTTACTTACATGCTTTATGAGATAGAACACTACATGATTATTAGATAGAATGATATTGCAATGATAGATGTCGTTAATGAATTTGCAGGACTTTACTTTGAATATAGAACTATGATGTATGCTTAGTTTATGTGAATTGGGATGAAAATTGTTTATGTGAATTTGCTTGACAAAAGATGTATTCAATCTGTGCAGATGAAAATTGTATGCAAGTAATGATGTGCATTGTTGTATTATTGAATTATATTATATATGAATATTTGGGAGTACTAATGTGTAAATTGAGATGCGCAGGAAATTTACCATGTGACCATGGAAAATTACGGAGAATCAAACCTAGACTTATGTATGTTCGTAAAGCCAGGGTTTGTCTATTTGGAGAGGCAACACCCCGTTTGTGTTGTATTTTATTCGTATCAGTATATGCTGCATGTGTGTTATGTGTTATTTAAATTTATTGTGTAAAAAGCTCAAGAGACAATTTCATGTTTATTTTTGTAAAAGTATTTTATTAGTGTCACTTGACACATGTGTGGATTTAAATTTAAATATTTTATTTTGTCTCTTGATGGGAAAGTGTAAATTATAATTAATTTTAAATAAAATAATGTGTTGTTAAAAAGATATTTTGGGAATATAATAATTGGTGTGGTCAACTTATGTTTGACCCGAAAATAAACTTCAGAGGGGTTTAAAATGGGTTAAATGAACACCTAGGGGTAGTTTATTAGGGTTTCCTGAAGCCCATAAGGTATACCTAGGGGTTAGGGGTAATTTTAGGCAAGTTTCTACTTTATAATGATCTTTTTAACGCTTTAAAAATTGGCTTTTTTGAGTTGAGCGAAAATTGAAAATTGAAGTGAAATCAAATCAAGATTTTTCCCTCTTGGAAGGAAAGTCTTTTTGCATTTTTGCTTTCTTCCTTCTTTTTTGTTGATTTTTTTTTTAGAATCCTGTGAGAACTCAGAGAGTGAACTTCTTAAGGAAGATTTTTGGGAATAGCTGGTTAATCACCCACTCTCCATTTTTGGAGACAGAAGAAAAATTTGGAAAAAAAAATAATGTTATGGGATAAAGAAATTTATTAAGGAAAATAAAGAATTGTGGATTGGGCAGCTCTTCTTCAGATATCATTATTACCTTTGGGCAGATTAAGGTTGGTTTCATTTTTACTTTTAATGACTTGTTCTTGTTTATTTCTAATAGTTGTTGAATAAGAAAATCTGAATTCTTGAAAATGAATGTTTGAAAATCTTTTGGTTTTGTTTTATGAATGAATGTGTTTTGGGAGTTTTCTCAAGATCTCTTTCTCTTGGGTGAGAAGAGGATCTTGAGGGTGGTAGCAGTGACAGCCCTCGAGTGAGAGACTCTCTTTTGAGAACGATCACAAGGGATCTTTGTGTGACCCTTGCTGCATGGCCTGTTTGTGCAATGGGGGTCATAAGGAGGGTTATAAGGCTAGAATGCCTTTGGGGGGCATAAGGATTATGGGGTTGAGATTCTTGATATTTTATTGGTGCCATGAGGTGGCTTCTTGTTATTACATACTTGCAGATTCTCCTCAGGGTATTTGGTCCACTACCACCCTTTGAAAATGTTCACCACCAGAGTGTGGTGCTGTGAAAGCCAGGTTGGGAATGTGTCTGGAATGTTTGTATGTTTTGTGTCTCTTTGTGTTTGCCTGTTTGTTACCCGTCTAGGAATTGGTTCTCCGAGCTCGGGGGTGGCTACCAGTTAGCCTAGGCTAGGAGGTGAGCACTCCGTGGTCAGTTTTGTGTTTTTCTATTATGCAGGAAATTCAGAGGAAAGAGGATAGGATTCATGAAAGATATTCAGAAGATTGTATTTGAAGATATTTGAATTCAGTTGCAGATGTTGTTTTAAAGTTACTGTAAATAAATGCCTTATTCAAGAGAAAGGAGAAGCAAGTTGTAATTTGTAATTAGTAGACTTGAAGTCTTATTGTTGTGACTATTCAGAGAAAGCATTCTGTGAAATTGTAGAATATCTTTGAGATGTAAAGAAAAAAGCTTGTTATTTCTACTTCTAGTATATTAAAAAAAAATAGAAAGAGTTATTAGTGATGCATGCAAAGCTTCTGGTTTTATGAAAGAAATAAAAAAAGTCTGTTTTCATTTAGATTTTTACCTGTATTTTTAATTGAGTCAAATTAGAAGTTTATTTAAGCTGAAAGTTTTTAAGTGTTTTAGATGGAAAGAAAAGTTGTTTTATGTGAATAATCTATTTAAAAAATATTAATGGATTTCTTATTACGAAAAAAAGGAAACGTATAATGTATCTTTGTGAAATACTTTAAATTGTAATTTTTTTGTTAACATTGATTTAGAAGCTTGTTTTATAGATGCATTTAAATTTATATATATATATATATTTATATTTTTGATTTAACTTAAGGTTATCTTTTCCTTTATTATATTAGCTTAAAAATTTTGCATGTAAAAATTTTCTTTTAAAATATATATAAATTTTATTTGGAATTTAAATTTATCTTTTTATCTATGCATGTTAATTTATGTAAATACCACATATATATATATACATATATATAAATATATATATTTATATATTTATATATATATATTATTAAATGTTAATGTTTTAAAAAAAAATTTTAAAAAAAATAAGTTGGGGACCCCGCGGGCTCCACTGTGTGTATGCACAGTGGACGACCGCGTGGCGCCCACTGTGTGCACACACAGTGGAGCCGCTTGCGGCTCCCACTGTGTGGGCACACAGTGGACGGCCGCGGCCGCCACTATGTGGCCACACAGTGGTGCCGCCAGCGGCGCCCACTGTGTGGGCACATAGTGGTGCCGCGGCGCCACTGTGCGCACACACAGTGGTGCGCGCGGCCAGCCGCCACTTGAAACCCCCTCGACCTGCAAGCTTGGAATTCATGGCCGCTTGTTAGACCTTCGGCCCAGCATGAAACTCGCCTGTTAAAAAAAAAAAAGGGTTAAACCCTAGCCCGAAAAGGGCTAGGGCAATTTCAATACAAAAAAAAATAAATAAGTATAATATTTAGTTTGGTATATATTTATAAAGGAAATTAGAACCCTAATTAGGGTTGGGCAGCAATATGGTTGATAATTAGGAAATTATAATGGTAATTAAATTTAGAATTAAAATATCTGCCATTTAAGTAAAATATATATATATATATATATTTCCATATATATAAATGGGAATATATATATATATATATGTAAATTTAGGAATTGTTTTTTTGAGCACTTGTATAGTAATTAAATTTTAATATATAAATATATGCATATTCAAATATGAATATATGTATATATTTAAATAATCCTGATTTTAATTCGGGGTAAAATATAAAGAGAAAACTTTAAAAAAAAATGGAAAGGGCTATATAGTCATATTGGAGGACAAATTAAAATATCTCTCTTAATACTCTTAGTATGATTAATTAAATAAAACTTTTGACTAAGTATCTCTTGGAGGTAGAATTTGAACCAGTAGGTTTTTCCGCAATTAAAATATAACAGATTGTCGATGCTTCGTTCGTTTCAGAATGAGCTCGAATTTATTAATGAAATTTTCTTTAACGCTTGTCGCAAGAGTGTGCTTGTTAATTAAATTAGTATTTTTTTTTAAAAAAAATTGTTCTGTTTTTGCCCTAAATTTTGGGCATGACATTTTGGTATCAGAGCGAGGTTTCCACACTAGGAGCCTTACTCACTTACGTTTCGCCTTAGAATATTTTAAATTATTTTGTTAATGGAATTCTGAATTTAAATAAATTTAATTCTAAAAGAAATAAATTAATTGTTTTGTCTTATTTTCCTCTTAGGATGCCTCCGTTGACGCGACAAGCTCGCAAGCGCGGACGGGGTCCTAGACGTGAGCGCCTAGCTCGCGATGAGGAAGAGAGGGAGGCATCGGTTCCAGAGGAGAACCCAGGAGCACCTCCCAAACAGCTAAATGAACCTAACCGTGACCTTCTAGCAGCCATTCAGAATCTTATTGGCATTGTTCAGGAAAGGATTCCTGCAGAGAACCCTCCAGTTAGGAGTCATGACACTGGGAGTCATAGATCTGTTGATAGAGAACGGAGCAGGATCCCGGCTCCGATTCCTGTAGAGAGCCAGGGTGGTAATGAGCCAGAGTCAGTGCATATGCCAGGACCACCTCCTGCGGTGGAACCAGTTTATTTTGAGAGAGGTCGTCGAGATCCAGGGGATCTCATCAGAGAGGTCATGCGCCTCCAACCACCATCCTTCGGAGGTTCTACGGATGGAGTAGAGGCTGAGGCATGGCTTCTGAGTCTTGAGAGGTGCTTTGCGTTGCGTTCTTATGAGAGCAACTTGAAAGCACGTGTTGCAGTTCATCTTCTGAGAGGGACAGCCTCCACCTGGTGGAGACAGGAAGAGTACAAATGTGGATTAGTACCTGATACACTCACTTGGGAAATATTCACCGAGAGGTTCCGTGAGAGGTACCTATCAGAGCACTTCAGACAGCGTCGTATAGATGAATTTCATGATCTCCAACAAAAAGGCTTGTCAGTAACCCAGTATGAGAGTAAATTCTTTGAGTTCTTGCCATATGTAGATTATCTTAAGGATGAGAAACTTCTTGTAAACCGCTTCATCAGGGGATTGAACGCCGGGATAGCCGGGCCTGTTAGGATGTCCGCTCCAGAGAGCCTTCGGGTTGCTGTAGAGAAGGCACTGATTGCCGAGGAAATTCAGGTTAGACCACAGGACAATAGGGATCGGTATCAGAATCGAAATCCCGCACCGCAGACTTATGGATTCCAGAAACCACATTGGAAGGGGAACAACTGAAATTCTCAGGGGTTCTCCAAACCCCCTCCTCCACAACAGACACCACAGAACCAGAAACAGAAGCCTCCACAGTATCAGTAGGGCTCCAAGCCCAAGCAGTGGTAGACTCAGGGACAGAAACATGATCAGAGAGCACAGGGGCAGTACACACAGCCGGCGGGGACTCAGCAGTCCTCCAGGGGTGGGTATAGCGGATCCAGTAGGACAGGAGGTCAGGGATTTTCTAGGCCTCAGGGTGCCCAGTTCCAGGCACGGGGTGCTTGCTTTACTTGTGGAGCCATGGGGCACTTGGCGAGGGATTGCCCTCAGGGACAGGTAGCAGGGAGTCAGCGGATGGCCGCTTCAGAGCCGACAGTTGGTGATATGGGCAGGTCCCATAGAGTTTTCGCAGCGGTTGACAACCGCCAGGCCGATCATCAGGCCACGGTTATCGAATCTTCAGGTATAATCAGAGGTAACAATGTATCTATTTTGTTTGATTCAGGAGCTACTGACTCCTTTATATCTCCGTTGGTTGTGGAGCGTTGCGGGCTAGTGGCAACTAGGCAGGGTGTCAGTTGGGAAGTGGAATTAGCTTCAGGGGCTAGAGTGTCAGTGGAATCAGAGGTTAGGGCATGTCAGTTGCAGATTGGCAAGACCACCACTGTAGTAGACCTTAGAGTGACTCCACTTGGATCTTACGGAATCGTACTTGGCATGGATTGGCTTTATGCCCACAGAGCCAAGATGGATTGCCGCCTGAAAAAGATCGAGTGTGAGGATGATCATGGTTCGCCCATAGTTATCACCAGGATTCAGAGGCCCGTGTCTCTTCGTATGATCTTCGCAATGCAGCTCAAGCGGAGCATGCGGAAGGGATGTCAGCTTTTTGCTATCACTATCAGTGACAGAGGAGAAGAGGAGGAAAAGGAAACATCGCTCGATGACCATCCTATCCTTCAGGGATATTCAGATGTATTTCCTTCAGAGTTACCGGGAACGCCTCCCCGCAGAGAGATTGATTTTCATATAGACCTTGTACCAGGAGCCGAGCCAGTTTCTAGGGCACCTTATAGAATGACCACAAATGAGCTTAATGAACTTAAAATTCAGCTTGAGGAACTTCTTGAGAAGGGTCATATCCGTCCTAGCATATCCCCGTGGGGTGCACCAGTTATCTTCGTTAAGAAGAAGGATGGATCTCTCTGATTGTGTATGGATTATCGACAGCTAAATAAAGTAACCATTAAGAACCGATATCCTTTGCCTAGAATTGATGATTTATTTGACCAGCTTCAGGGTGCCAAAGTCTTTTCCAAAATAGATCTGAAGTCAGGATACCATCAATTGAGAATAGTGGAAAGTGATATCCACAAGACCGCATTTCGCACTAGATATGGTCACTATGAGTTTACCGTAGTCCCCTTTGGCCTTACGAATGCCCCAGCAGTTTTTATGAGTCTCATGAATGGGGTGTTCCGTACCTTTCTGGACCGTTTTGTTATTGTGTTCCTCGATGATATATTGATATATTCTCGGAATGAGAAGGAGCATGAGGAGCACCTGAAATAGGTATTGCAGTGTTTGCAAGATAACCAGTTGTTTGGTAGCCTATCGAAGTGTGCTTTCTTTCGATCTGAGGTCAAGTACCTTGGACACGTTATTTTCGGTGATGGGAGCTCAGTTGACCCATCAAAGATTAGGGCTATTATGGATTGGCTAGCGCCTACCAGTGTGACAGAGGTCAGGAGTTTCATGGGTTTAGCAGGATATTACCGACGTTTTGTCGAAGGTTTCTCCAGAGTCGCACACCCTATTACCTCTCTTCAGCGTAAAGGGAAGAAATTTGAGTGGACAGAGAAGTGCGAGAAGGCCTTTCAGGAACTCAAGAAGGCACTTACTAGCGCTCCTATCCTTGTTGTACCAGATCCTTCAGCTGATTTCATGGTTTGTACCGATGCTTCCTTAGAGGGTTTAGGGGCAGTTCTTATGCAAGGTGGTAGGGCCATAGCTTTCGAGTCTAGGAAACTTAAGACTCATGAACTTAATTATCCCACTCACGACCTTGAGCTCGCAGCAGTAGTGCATGCACTTGTGAGGTGGAGACACTTCCTTCTAGGACATCACTTTGAGTTGCATTCAGATCATCAGAGTCTTCAGTACATCTTCACTCAGCCGAACCTTAATGCACGTCAGAGGAGATGGATGGAGTTTTTTTGCAAATATGATTTTGACGTTCACTACATCAAGGGAAAGGAAAATGTAGTTGCAGATGCCTTGAGTAGGAGACGTCATGAGGTTTACACCATATCCATGGGCACAGACTTGAGGGACCGTATACTTCGGCACTTGTCAGAGGATGGATGGTATGCAGAGGTTTGTTAGGTGTTACGTTCTCAGGTCACTCTAGAAGGGAAATATGTGGATTATTCTTTGGAGTCCGATGGACTATTACGCCACAGAGGGCGCATTTATGTACCTTCCTCCGGAGGGTTGCGAGAGTTCATTGTCACGGAAGCTCATAGAGCTCCTTATGCAGCGCATCCCGGGGTTAAGAAGTTGCATGCTGACTTGAGGCAGTTGTATCATTGGCCGGGAATGCGGTAGCTCATTGCTGAGATAGTAGCTCGGTGTCTCAAGTGTCAGAGGGTAAAGGTGGAGCACAGCCATCCAGGTGGGTTGCTTCAGTCTCATGCTATACCAGAGTGGAAGTGGGATACTATATCCATGGATTTCATCATTGGTCTTCCTATGTCTTCTCGTCGCCATGATGCTATCTTGGTGACAGTTGACAAGCTGACCAAAGTAGCTCACTTTTCACCAGTCCGTACTACATTCACAGCTCCAGCAGTAGCACAGGTGTTCTTGCGAGACATTGTTAGGCTTCATGGCGTACCCTGCAAGATTATCTCTGATAGGGATTCTCTTTTTACTTCTACCTTTTGGAAGTCATTACAGGCAGCTATGGGCACTAAGCTCAATTTCAGTACAGCCTATCACCCGGAGACAAATGGTCAGACAGAGAGAGTCAATCAGGTGTTAGAGGATATGCTTCATATGTACGTCATGGATCATCAGACCCGGTGGGAGGAGTATCTTCCCTTACTGGAGTTTGCCTATAACAATGGGCATCACACTTCTTTGGGGATGCCACCCTACCAGGCATTATACGGCAGGCCTTGCAGGATGCCCTTGAGCTGGGATCGCATAGAGGATAGAGTTGCTATTGGTCCTGAGTTAGTTTGAGATATGGAGTAGCAGGTGGATTTGATTAGGCAGCGTCTCAGAGAGGCTCAGGATAGACAGAAGAAGTATGCCGATGCAAAGAGGATTGATCGTAGTTACTTGGTTGGAGACAGAGTTTTCTTGAGAGTGCGACCGCATAAGAGTCCGATCCATTACGGAAAAGGTTCTAAGCTCGGACCTCGCTTTGTAGGACCTTTTGAGATTCTGGAGAGGATAGGCCCAGTTGCCTACCGTTTAGCTTTGCCACCTAGCCTGTCACGCATCCACGATGTGTTTCATGTTTCAGTTTTGAGAAAATATATCTATGATGAGTCTCACATTTTAGATTGGGATGCCTTGCAGGTGGAGTCGGACGGGCAGCTAGCTTTGGAGCCCATTCGCATTTTGGCACGCCGGACATTGGCCCTTCGAGGTCGAGAGCTGGACCAGGTTAGGGTCCAGTGGGATTGTTATGATGAGGTTACGGATTCATGGGAGGACGCAGCACGTATGAGATCAGAGTACCCTCACCTCTTTGATGAACTCCAGGAGGAAGTTCATGCCTAGAGGGGGAGGATGTGAGGCCTCACCTCGACTCAGTTTGACATTCAGTGGATTTTATATTTTAGACTACTATGGATACTTTGTTTTGATGCATTTTGAGACTTAGAACTTATATGATTTCAAGATATTGGATAACATTGCTATGAATTGATGTTTTACTTACATGCTTTATGAGATAGAACACTACATGATTATTAGATAGAATGATATTGCAATGATAGATGTCGTTAATGAATTTGCAGGACTTTACTTTGAATATAGAACTATGATGTATGCTTAGTTTATGTGAATTGGGATGAAAATTGTTTATGTGAATTTGCTTGACAAAAGATGTATTCAATCTGTGCAGATGAAAATTGTATGCAAGTAATGATGTGCATTGTTGTATTATTGAATTATATTATATATGAATATTTGGGAGTACTAATGTGTAAATTGAGATGCGCAGGAAATTTACCATGTGACCATGGAAAATTACAGAGAATCAAACCTAGACTTATGTATGTTCGTAAAGCCAGGGTTTGTCTATTTGGAGAGGCAACACCCCGTTTGTGTTGTATTTTATTCGTATCAGTATATGCTGCATGTGTGTTATGTGTTATTTAAATTTATTGTGTAAAAACCTCAAGAGACAATTTCATGTTTATTTTTGTAAAAGTATTTTATTAGTGTCACTTGACACATGTGTGGATTTAAATTTAAATATTTTATTTTGTCTCTTGATGGGAAAGTGTAAATTATAATTAATTTTAAATAAAATAATGTGTTGTTAAAAAGATATTTTGGGAATATAATAATTGGTGTGGTCAACTTATGTTTGACCCGAAAATAAACTTCAGAGGGGTTTAAAATGGGTTAAATGAACACCTAGGGGTAGTTTATTAGGGTTTCCTGAAGCCCATAAGGTATACCTAGGGGTTAGGGGTAATTTTAGGCAAGTTTCTACTTTATAATGATCTTTTTAACGCTTTAAAAATTGGCTTTTTTGAGTTGAGCGAAAATTGAAAATTGAAGTGAAATCAAATCAAGATTTTTCCCTCTTGGAAGGAAAGTCTTTTTGCATTTTTGCTTTCTTCCTTCTTTTTTGTTGATTTTTTTTAGAATCCTATGAGAACTCAGAGAGTGAGCTTCTTAAGGAAGATTTTTGGGAATAGCTGGTTAATCACCCACTCTCCATTTTTGGAGACAGAAGAAAAATTTGGAAAAAAAAATAATGTTATGGGATAAAGAAATTTATTAAGGAAAATAAAAAATTGTGGATTGGGCAGCTCTTCTTCAGATATCATTATTACCTTTGGGCAGATTAAGGTTGGTTTCATTTTTACTTTTAATGACTTGTTCTTGTTTATTTCTAATAGTTGTTGAATAAGAAAATCTGAATTCTTGAAAATGAATGTTTGAAAATCTTTTGGTTTTGTTTTATGAATGAATGTGTTTTGGGAGTTTTCTCAAGATCTCTTTCTCTTGGGAGAGAAGAGGATCTTGAGGGTGGTAGCAGTGACAACCCTCAAGTGAGAGACTCTCTTTTGAGAGCGATCACAAGGGATCTTTGTGTGACCCTTGCTGCATGGCCTGTTTGTGCAATGGGGGTCATAAGGAGGGTTATAAGGCTAGAATGCATTTGGGGGCAATAAGGATTATGGGGTTGAGATTCTTGATATTTTATTGGTGCCATGAGGTGGCTTCTTGTTATTACATACTTGCAGATTCTCCTTAGGGTATTTGGTCCACTACCACCCTTTGAAAATGTTCACCACCAGAGTGTGGTGCTGTGAAAGCCAGGTTGGGAATGTGTCTGGAATGTTTGTATGTTTTGTGTCTCTTTGTGTTTGCCTGTTTGTTACCCGTCTAGGAATTGGTTCTCCAAGCTCGGGGGTGGCTACCAGTTAGCCTAGGCTGGGAGGTGAGCACTCCGTGGTCAGTTTTGTGTTTTTCTATTATGCAGGAAATTCAGAGGAAAGAGGATAGGATTCATGAAAGATATTCAGAAGATTGTATTTGAAGATATTTGAATTTAGTTGCAGATGTTGTTTTAAAGTTACTGTAAATAAATGCCTTATTCAAGAGAAAGGAG
Source organism: Cryptomeria japonica (assembly GCF_030272615.1). NCBI lineage: Eukaryota > Viridiplantae > Streptophyta > Pinopsida > Cupressales > Cupressaceae > Cryptomeria > Cryptomeria japonica. Next base: position 925,365,454 of record NC_081407.1, read on the forward strand.
AAGCAAGTTGTAATTTTTAATTAGTAGACTTGAAGTCTTATTGTTGTGACTATTCAGAGAAAGCATTCTGTGAAATTGTAGAATATCTTTGAGATGTAAAGAAAAAAGCTTGTTATTTCTACTTCTAGTATATTAAAAAAAAATAGAAAGAGTTATTAGTGATGCATGCAAAGCTTCTGGTTTTATGAAAGAAATAAAAAAAGTCCGTTTTCATTTAGATTTTTACCTGTATTTTTAATTGAGTCAAATTAGAAGTTTATTTAAGCTGAAAGTTTTTAAGTGTTTTAGATGGAAAGAAAAGTTGTTTTATGTGAATAATCTATTTAAAAAATATTAATGGATTTCTTATTACGAAAAAAAGGAAACGTATAATGTATCTTTGTGAAATACTTTAAATTGTAATTTTTTTGTTAACATTGATTTAGAAGCTTGTTTTATAGATGCATTTAAATTTATATATATATATATATATATATATTTATATTTTTGATTTAACTTAAGGTTATCTTTTCCTTTATTATATTAGCTTAAAAATTTTGCATGTAAAAATTCTCTTTTAAAATATATATAAATTTTATTTGGAATTTAAATTTATCTTTTTATCTATGCATGTTAATTTATGTAAATACCACATATATATATACATATATATAAATATATATATTTATATATTTATATATATATATATATATATATATATATATTATTAAATGTTAATGTTTTAAAAAAAAAAATTTTAAAAAATAAGTTGGGGACCCCGCGGGCTCCACTGTGTGTACGCACAGTGGACGACCGCGCGGCGCCCACTGTGTGCACACACAGTGGAGCCGCTTGCGGCTCCCACTATGTGGGCACACAATGGACGGCCGCGGCCGCCACTGTGTGGCCACACAGTGGTGCCGCCAGCGGCGCCCACTGTGTGGGCACACAGTGGTGCCGCAGCGCCACTGTGTGCACACACAGTGGTGCGCGCGGCCAGCCGCCACTTGAAACCCCCGCGACCTGCAAGCTTGGAATTCATGGCCGCTTGTTAGACCTTCGGCCCAGCATGAAACTCACCTGTTAAAAAAAAAAAAAGGATTAAACCCTAGCCCGAAAAGGGCTAGGGCAATTTCAATACAAAAAAAAATAAATAAGTATAATATTTAGTTTGGTATATATTTATAAAGGAAATTAGAACCCTAATTAGGGTTGGGCAGCAATATGGTTGATAATTAGGAAATTATAATGGTAATTAAATTTAGAATTAAAATATCTGCCATTTAAGTAAAATATATATATATATATATATTTCCATATATATAAATGGGAATATATATATATATATATGTAAATTTATGAATTGTTTTTTTGAGCACTTGTATAGTAATTAAATTTTAATATATAAATATATGCATATTCAAATATGAATATATGTATATATTTAAATAATCCTGATTTTAATTCGGGGTAAAATATAAAGAGAAAACTTTTTAAAAAAATTGAAAGGGCTATATAGTCATATTGGAGGACAAATTAAAATATCTCTCTTAATACTCTTAGTATGATTAATTAAATAAAAATTTTGACTAAGTATCTCTTGGAGGTAGAATTTGAACCAGTAGGTTTTTCCGCAATTAAAATATAACAGATTGTCGATGCTTCGTTCGTTTCAGAATAAGCTCGAATTTATTAATGAAATTTTCTTTAACACTTGTCGCAAGAGTGTGCTTGTTAATTAAATTAGTATTTTAAAAAAAAAAAAATTGTTCTGTTTTTGCCCTAAATTTTGGGCATGACAGAAATGTTAATGGCACTCATATTATCATAGAATATAGTTACTGGATCAGTAACTTTCTCATTTATACCTTCCAACAGTTGTTTGATCCATGCTATATTGGTACAATTTAATGCTACAGCAACATATTCAGCTTCTGATGTTGACTGTGAGATACATCCTTGTTTCTTACTAAGCCAACTCACTAGTCTTTCTCCTAAAAAGAAAGCTCCACCACTTGTGCTTTTCCTGTCATCTATGTTGCTTGCCCAATCAATATCAGTATAAACTTTTAAATCAAAAGTATTTCTCTTTTCATATACTAAGCCATAATCTGCAGTGCCTCTCAGGTATCTGAAAATTCTCTTGATTGTTGTCATATGGGTTTCCTTGGGATCTGCAAAAAATCTTGCAACAATACCTACTACATGTGCTATATTCGGTCTACTATGCACAACATATTGCAACTTCCCAATCATAGATCGGTAAAGTGTCTCATCAAAAGATGCAGATTCATCATTCTTTGATAGTTTACAATTAGTAATCATAGGAGTACTTACTGGTTTAGAATCTTCCATTCCAAATTTCTTCAAGATTTCCTTTATGTACTTGGATTGAGTAATGAAAATCTCATCTTTCATTTGCAGTATCTGTAGACCTATAAAATACTTTATCTCACCAATTAATGACATCTCAAATTCTTTTCTCATTTCATTTCCAAAGTTCTTGCATAAGGAGTCATTACCACAAAAAATAATATCATCAACAAATATCGCTGAGATCAGTATTCCATTGTTCTCATCATTCTTCATGTACATGTTGTTGTTTTCACTTGTCCTTATAAAACCAATCTTGATTAAGAGTGCAGTCTCTCATACCATGCTCTAGGTTCTTGTTTCAGACCATATAAAGCTTTTTCCAATTTGCATACCTGATCTTTACTCTTGTCTTCAACAAATCCTAGGGGTTGTTCAATGTAAACTACTTCTTCTAGTATACCATTCAAAAATGCAAATTTAACATCCATTTGATATACCTTGAAATTTTTGAAAGCAACATATGCTAACAATGTTCTTAATCCCTCAAGTCTAGCCACAGGTGCAAAAGTCTCACCATAATCTATTCCTTCTTCTTGAGAATAACCTTTGCAAACTAGTCTTGCTTTGTTGCGAATGACCTCACCTTTTTCATTTAGCTTGTTTTTGAAAATCCACTTTGTACCAATTACATTTTTGTCCTTTGATCTTAGGATAAGTGTCCATGTGTCATTCTTCTTGATTTGATCAATCTCTTCTATCATAACATTTACCCAATCTTCACTATTAAATGCCTCTTTTACTATTCTCAGTTCAAATTCAGATATCAGACATGTGTTCTGTCTCAGTTTGTTCCTTGTCATCACTGGATCATCCTTATCTCCTATAATCTGACTTGATGCATGATGTCTTCTGACATATTTGACTAATATAGGCTCGGTAGGTTTTGTATGATCTTCTTCATCACTCGGTAACTGGACATTATCTTCATTTTCTTCAGCAGCTTTCTCGGCAGGACTTCTCGGTTGAACATAAACAAATTCTTCATAATTTTCTGGTTCTTTGGAATTTCCTTCATCATTTCTTTCTGCAAATTCATCAATTTTCACATTTGCACTTTCTACTATTTTGTTAGATGATTTGATCAGACATTTAAATGCTTTACTTCTAGAAGAATAACCAAGAAATGTTCCTTCTTCACTTTTCTGATCAAACTTTCCATTTCTGTCATCTTTGTGAACATAGCATCTACTTAAAAAGATTTTAAAATAACTTACATTAGGTTTCTTCTCATACCAGATCTCATATGGTGTCTTCATAGTTCCTTTCTTCAGTTGAACTCAATTCAGGGTGTAAATTGTAGTGCCGATTGCTTCTCTCCAAAATGTTTGAGGTACCCTCTTTTCTATCATTAGGGTTCTAGCACAATCCACAATTGATCTGTTTCTTCTCTCGGCTATCCCATTTTGTTGAGGTGTTCTCGGTGTAGATACTTCTCTTTTTATACCATGATCATTATAGAATAAGTTAAATTCATCAGAGGTGAACTCTCCTCCTCTATCAGATCTAAGACATTTCAGTTGTCTTCTTGTTTCATTTTCAACTCTTGCCTTGTACCATTTAAACATTTGAAAAGCTTTTGATTTTTCTTTAAAAACATTACTGACATCATCCTTGAGTAATCATCCACAAATAATATGAAATATTTATCACCATAATAACTTTGAACTTTCATGGGACCACAAAGATCAATATGTACTAGATCTAAAATTCCTTTAGAAGTGTAGGACTTACTTGTAAAGCTTGATCTTGTCATCTTACCCATTTGGCATCCTCAGCACATAGCATTCTCAGGTTTTTCAAGACTCGGTAGACCTCTTACTCGATGCTTGTTACTTATTTTGATCAGATTATCAAAATTTACATGACAAAACTTTTTATGCCATAACCAGGTATCATCTATCTTAGCATAAAGACACTTGTTCTGAGTTGAGTCAAGATGAAATGTGTTATCTTTTGTTTGTGTCCCGGTAGCAGCTAACTTTCCATGCTTGTCATGAACTTTGACAATTCCTTTTTGAAATTCTATTCGGTATCCTGTATTATTTAGATGTGCTACACTCAACAAATTGTATTTCAATCCTTCAACCCAGTATACATCATCACATTTAGCATTGTCAAGAAGTGTTATAGATCCTTTACCTTTCACCGGACATGGTTCATCATTACCAAATCTTACATAGCCTCCATCATAGTCTTCTAATTTAACAAACTTGTGTTTATCACCTGTCATGTGATGTGAGCATCCAATGTCTATGATCCAAGAATCATTATTATTTATGTGAGATATTAGGGATTTTTTTTCATACCTTTATTCATCTGATCCATCTTTAATAGCCACATAAACAACTTCCTTAGTATTAGTTTTATCAGATTTATCATCGTTGGATTCCTCATCAGCTATTAGGCATGTCTTTCTGTCTCTTCTTCTGAAGTCTCGGTGTCCTCTATATTGGTTGTCTTTCTGCCTGTTATCTCGGTATTCTCTCTTTTCACTAGATTCTTTGTCAGGGTAGTTAGAAGCCATATGTCCTATTTTATCACAATTGAAACATTTTAAAGATAGCTTTCTTTTATACTTACCTTTTCCTCTCGGTAACCTTCTGGCTAATAATGCTTCAAACTCTTCTTGCTTCTTTATTTTCTCATATAGTTTGTGCACTTCTTCCATGTTCTTGTGAAATATTTCACTTGCTCCACTGTGATTCCCTTTAGAGTACTTACTCATTCTATCATTGTAATCATCAGATTCACCAATATTAAAAGAACTGAATGCAGATTCTACTTTATTTATCGAAGACCCACTGTTATCAAAATTACTTAACTCAAATGCATGTAGCTTACCAATAGTAGCATCCAGAGAAACTGGCATGTTAGGTACATACCTCAATTCATTGATTGCAGAGACTCGAATGGCATAAGCAGGTAGAAGGATTCTCAACAACTTACTTGTTATATCCTTTTCTTCAATAGTTTCTCTTGCTCCTTTAATTTGATTGATAGTCTCCTTTAACCTTGTACTGTATTGGGTTATGTTCTCACCTTCATTCATTCTCATGGATTCAAGTTGTCCTTTTAGACTATCTACTTTTTCTCTTTGAACATGTTGATCACCGCCATATACAAATATGAGCTTAGTCCACATTGCTTTTGCATCATTGCAGCCTTCTAGATCATTAAACTCTGAGTCAGTCAATGCTGATGTTACTTCAATCATAGCTTGAATGTGTTCTTGCTTTTCCTTTATCTCTTCCAAGGTTATTGGGTTGGTTCTTGGTGGTATGTAATCATTCTCCAAATAATATACAACATATTCTCCAATTCCTAATAAATGTAGCTTCATCCTTTTCTGCCATGTGGAGAAACTTGACTTGTTCAGCTTTGGTGTATCTCTTTTATACATCTTCGGATCTTTGCCTCAAGTACCTTTAAACTTTTCTTCCGGAGTCCAAAGCTTTGATACCAATTGTTAAGTTTTGATACTAAATGTAAAGTATTGATGCCAATAGCTAACAAGATGAGAGGGGGGGGGTGAATCATACAAACTTAATCTTCCATAAAATCAACAAATTCAACCTCGGTAACATATGCTTCAGCAATATAACCAAAAAATGCTAAACATGCAAACTCATAAACACATAATCATCATAACACATATAACACCAAATTTAACGTGGAAACCCAAATAGGGAAAAAACACGATGGGATTTCGGACCCACTAAGAAATATACTCTTTTAGAGTATGCTCGGTTAAAAGCAAATCTTGTTAAAGATTACAAACACATTGCTAGATGTGACCCAGTTAAGGGATTTCCCTCAGATCTGTTAGGATCTTCACTTTGTTAGAAGCAACCTTGTCAAAGGATTTCAAACACTCATTTAGAATGTTACCTTGCTAGAGGGTTTACAAATAAGATGGTTAAGTCCACTCAGTTAAGAGATTTTCTGTCACTTACAAAATAAACAACAGTAATAAATATATCTGCAACTTCACATCTAAAATGCTAAAGAAGATTCTTATTTGCTCAAAACAATCCTATCATAGGACTTATCTTATCCCTTTGCTGGGAACCTTACTCTGTTATTCAAACAGGTCTTCAAGCTTCTGTGCTTAGTAATCACTATGTAGCATCCCTGTGCTTACACTTGCCCACATGCATTGTTTATCAACAATTCCTTATTTATAAACAATTTGCTAACTGCTGAATCTCCTTGATCACATTTCCCTTGATCAATATTAGCCATCAAATCTTCAATCTTGACTAGGTTCAATACATCCTTCGATCTGAAAATGTTTTACCTCGTCTAGGGACTTGCATTCCTTTCCTAGAACTTGCACAAGGTTATTGTGGTTCAATCTGCGTTGTAGATCTTCTTGCCAATCTTCCATTGCCATAGATCCTTAACAAACTTCATGCACGACATACCAATCATTTATACATCTCCAGCTAGTCATTGTCCTTCATTAAATAATGCTTGTATTCATCCAATGTGATCTGTCAAAACTTGGTTGCAACTTGGTAAATACTAAACTTTACTCGGTAGACATTCCGGCTTCATTAACCAATATCAATAACCTTAGGGTTTACCAACTAGGTTCCTTAGGTTTTACCGACTATGTTCTTTTCTCGATAACATAGTATAGTATTAACCTTACAATCAACAACATATGTAGGATATCAAAACAATCTAAACATCATGATCTCATCATTGTCTAACTCGGTAATAGTTGCCCATTGAATATTTTACTCCTCCTCCTTCTTATCACATTCTTTCTGTGTCTTTTACCGACATCTTAATTCTCTTCAAATCAATCTTCTCAAGATATGGCAACATCATAGTGAATAAGAAAATCAATTTCTTGAAATCAATGACAAAATAATATTATAAAGATAGTTATCATCCTTTTTCAGTTATATCAAATAATCTTCAACAACCTTCTCAATATCCTTAATGAATATCAAGAATCTTTCTATTGAAAATGCCAACACGATTTTCATGAGGCCTTTAGAGGAGGAACTAATGATGAAGAACCCAAAACTCCAACTCTAGAAGATATAGAAAGATCACAACATAATCCCAAATTCAACACTCTTTGATGAAATTCTTAGAAACAATGACAATGCTCATTTCTTGAGACTTGCTCAAGAGGGTGCCAAACTTCCCTCCAATTTAGATATAACACAATTATGACAAACATCCAAGCAACATAGCCATCACGATGGTGGAGGAGGTAGAGACTACTTCCACTATGACCCTAATCATCAATGGAGTCCTCCACCTCCTCCTCATTCATAAATAGACATGTTGAGACAACAAATAGAAAATCTCGCTCAACAACTGAACAGTGGTGTGAAGACCAATTGATTCTCACTTAATGATATTTGTCCCTATCCATATGATAGGAACATGCTTAAGCCACCTTTTCTACGAGGGTTCAAAACACCCAAATTTGAAAAATATAGAGGCAAAGGAGATCCTAGGAATCATGTGCAAGAATCTCACTCCGCTTGCTTAGAGGTGGTCTATGAGGACACATATCTAATGCACCTCTTTCCTCAAAGTTTGGGAGGCACAACCACACAATAGTTTTCACGACTGCCAGGTGGTATTAGAACATTTGAAGAACTGGTCCAAAAATTCATCGCTCATTATGCACACAACATAGAACATGATGTCACCATGGTAGATTTGTGCAACACAAAACAAAACCAAGTGAGTTGTTCTCAACTTTCCTACAATGGTGGAGACATTTGTCTAGCAAACGCTCCCTTCATCTACTTAAGCAAGAATTAGTGGAAATATTCATTTCCAACTTAAATGATGAAATGGAATTTCATTTGGACATGAAGGGCACATAATCCTTTGAAGAAATGATAACTCAAGGACTCAAATGTGAAAGAGCCTTCATAAAAAAAGGACTTATCAAATTTTATAATAAAAATAAAGATGGTCCTCGTTCACACTATAATAGCGATAAACCAAAATTTTGGAACAAAAACAAGAACATTGTTAATGACAAGATAGTGGAAGAAAGAATAGTGAAAATTGCACAACCTGTGGCCAGGTTTGCAAGACAAAACCCCCTCCTAAAAACAACACCATCAATAACCCACAAAATCAAGGTCGCCATACACAACAAGAGAAACCAAAACAAAAGCAACAAAACTACAAGCCAAAACGCACATATACACCCTTAGGTGAACCTATTGAAACCATCTTATGCCAATTAATATCCTTCAATCTTGTGACCTTACCAAAAACATCCAATTATGAGCCTCAAGTCAAGCCTCCATGGTGGTGATCATGAACATTGTGAATTTCACCAAGGAAGAGGGCATAAAACAAGCAATTGCCATCGGCTAAAAGATCTTGTTCAGGATCTTATTGATAAAGGAGAAATTGAAATTGAGGGACATGACCCCAAAAAAATCCAATCATGATCACTTAATGTTCAAGAATCCACTTCCATCACATGATCAAAGGGGTCCTTCCACCTCAAGGAGAAACTCAGATACCACAACCAATTACACACAAGCTGCATACAATTATACTGTGAATCACCTTTATGATGCAGACTAACAAGTTGCAACTCTTACCATAAAAGATCCAAATCCTACATGCAACATTGTCATACGTCGTAGCAAGATTACTATTGGAGTGGAACCACAAGGAATGACACCCCTCCCTAAACAATATAATCTTGTAGAGAAATTGGATAAGACACCAACCCTCATCTCCACATTAAAGCATTTACGCTTATCCCCCTCACATAAAACAATCTTGGATCAAGCTCTCCAAGAAGCATCTGTCCCCGCCAACCTCAACACAGATCAGTTTCAAGCCATGGTTGGTATTCTAGAGTCATCACCATGTCTCACTTTTACTAAAAGTGACAACAAATCCTTCCAGCAACCCCATAATGCCTCCCTCCATATTGAAGGATTCGTAAAACAACATAGAATCAAGTGAGTCTTGATTGACAATGGAGTCAGCTTATGTTAGGATTAATGATAGTCCCAAAGATACTAAGAGGGGGGGTGAATCAATATCTAACCGGTTTAACAGAATATTTAACCTTATTAAGTATTTTGCATTCCAAAACAGTGTACCGGTAAATAACAATTAATGCAGTAAACAGGAACAATAAAGACAACATAGAAAGCACACCATAACACAAGATGTTTAATGAGGAAACCCAGTGTGGGAAAAAACTCGATGGGATTTATGATCCACAATATTCACTCACTGGCCAATGAAAAAATATTACTTACAATGAGGGGCTTGCACATGCAGGAAGGCCAAATACCTAGAGCTCACTACTCAATCCACAAAATAGAAGTCTCACTGACTTATAAAATGGATTATGAAAATTCAATACAATATAATGCTTCAAATCAGCATCAACTATGCCAGGTTCAATACCAGTTTAAGCTCATACTATAACCATAAACCCTATACAAAATCTATCCTATGCATTCACATATATCTTCCTTATTATTCCCTCATTCTTATCTCATCTCCCATTCCATCATCTATATTAAAATGATTTACAAGATCTCATACATATATGATGCTATTACAATATGTCATGTTGGCTTTACAAATGATAATTGCAATTAAATACAATAAACAAAAGTTTATTCATGTCGGCTAGGGTGTCAATATGCATTGTTGCCACTGCCGGTGAAGTGTCTGCTGGTGCCGGTGCCTGTCGGTGGTTTACCAGATGAATGTCAGGTGGTTACAAGAAGGTTTCCAGTAGGTTGCTAGTAGGTTGCCATCAATGACAACACCATCATTTCTCACTAGAGTTTAGAATGTCAACAATCTCCCCCTTTGGCATTGATGGCAACACTCATGAGAACAATCCAAAAGCTGTTTCCAAAAAGTGAAGTCCAAAAATTTACCAAAAATATGTGCTCCCCTGAGCAGATGATCTCTTTTGAATAGCCATTTTTCTCTGTCCACTACTCCCCCTTTGACATCAATGACAAAGGTTGTCAAAAATTGTCAAACAAGTGCAAAATTTCACCTTAAGGTTTGTAACCGGTTGGTTACAATCTGAAATATATCAGCCAAAACCAAGTTTAAACTCTGCATGAATTTGTTGCTATCATTCATGGTTGCCTCAGTTCGTTGGATCGTTTTGGTGAAATGATGCATATGTTCCTCCGGTGATCTTTCTCCTTGAATTAATGCCTTAGATATCTCATTTCTCAGAGAGATAAGGTTATCCAATTTAGGACTAAGTTTATACTTCAGCTCTCTGGCATTTGCCTTGCTCCTTTCTTTTTCCTTCTCAAATTTCTCCTACTTTTCCTCAAATCCTGCTATTTCTTTCTCAATAACTGATATAGGTTTGGATGAACCAATGATGTTATCAACTATATCATCAATTTCTTTTTGTACTTTGCTTATCTCTTTTTCAATGTCCTGAGTCAATAGATGTGGCTTGCATGTTTCTCTGTATAGTTCCTTATACTCCAAAATTGTTGTATTCAGTGCCGGTAAAAGTGTGTTAATATGTTCAGTGCACTTCTTTATTGTCTCCTCAAAGAATTTTTCCTTTTCTTTTTCTATTTTCTCTTTGAATGTATCCTCATTTACCTTATCAACTGTTATTACATTTCCAATAATAAATTTAGACAATGTGTCTAACTGACCTAAAGAATTCTTTACATTATCTATATTGCATTTTGGTGCAATCATCTTAAGAATAGGTATTATATCATCAGTTTCCTTGTAGGCCAATGCATTGCAATCAATTATCTTCTTAATTGAATCCAAAAGTAGCTCTGTCACATTAGTAGGTCTGAATTCGGATGTCTAACCAACTGCCTTTATTATTTCAGTGCTTCCAGTATTAGTAACCAATGTGCTTGTATCAACCTCTAGTGGATCAGTCTAAGTTTGTGTTTCAACTTGTGGTGGTTTGCATTTCTCAGTGATTACTGGTTTTACTATCTTAGTGTGTACATGTGCCTCTGTCGATTTCTCTATTGGTTTCTCTATGTTATCAGCTGCCGGTATCTCTGTCTATGTCGGTTTCTCAGTACCAACATCTACACTACCAGTATTCATTCCACTATCCAAAGGTTGCTTTGTATGCTCTGTTTTCTCTGTATGCATTTCAACCTCAACATTTTATGTCGATTGCTCAGCATTGTTTCCACTGCCAGCAATATCATTTTGTACCTTTGTGTTGTCCTTGTCCATAATAATGTTCACTTCCTGAGTATCAACATTCATGGTGAATAGGATTTCTGATTGAGGGTTAGTGTCATCATGTGTTATATCCATATTTTCAGTAGCCAGTGTATCATCAATATGTACCGGTGTAGTATCCAAGGGTGGTGGTAAGTTGTTAGTTATTTTGATGTTTGGTATTCCATTAACTTTACCTTTCCCTTTGTCCTTGTCCTTTTGATATACTTTAAATGTTTTCTTGGATTGGTTTAATTCTTCCTATTTTTCCTTTTCTACAAAAAAGATATCCCATTTGTCAATTGTTTCCTCTACAATTTCATTAACTCTACCAGCCATTAAGCTCACTTGTCAGTGACCACTAGCAAAAACTGATTTGTTAGCTTCACAAATTAATTCATCAATCTCCCCTTTCAAGTTAACTAGATGTACAGCTAGAAGTTTTTCAACCTTAAGTTTCTTGTCCAACTCCATTACTGCAATCCTCTTTGCATCTAACCTTCTATATAGATCATTTGGCAAGTCATCTACTACTTCAATTAGCACTTTCTTGTAAATGTCCAGATGTAGAATAATGTTGTTTTCAATACTTTCCTTTTCAGAATCAGTGAAAGTGTTATACAGCTTGCTCACATTAGTCAAGTTACCGTCATCAGTGATTTCATTCAGTAAGTTATCCAAAGGTGGTATAGCCTATTTTTGTTTCTTCTTGGGTGTTAACTTCTTTGCCAGTTATCTTACCGCTATTTGCTTCTTTCTCAGAGTTCTTGTTTTCTTGGGTGGAGGAGAGGGTACCGGTGAAGGTTTTCTCTTCCTATCAACTCTCTTAAATTTAGCAGATATTTCACTATCAGATGATGTGCCAACCGATGAGATATGTGCATCCGGTTGCAATCCTTCCAGTTCACTTTCCTTTATTCCAGTAAGGTTCATAACATTTTCTTTTATTTCCTTTACTTGTTTTGATGCACTCCTTATGTACTTTTCTCTTTTCTTTCTTTGTTTCATTGTTTGTACATCACTCTCAATTGTTTTTGGACTACTAAAAACTTTTTTTGTTGATTCTCTAGGTGATTCTAGCTTTAGCATAAGTCTCAATAATATTCACATCAGCCTCATACCCCATTTTAGTTACCCATATAGTTCTAGGAAGAACTTCTTCCATCCATATTTCATCTTTCTTAATCACAAAACAGATTTCCTTGTCATATTTATCTACTATACTCTGTGGTAGTCTCTCTCTTGTTTTCATTTTGGCTTGGAAAGCTTTGAAATATTCAGTTATATTGTTTTCCCTAGCAGTACCCATGTCGGTGAAGGCTTCTTGCAATTGTTTGCCTACCGGTATGTCATATCCAAAATCTTTATGTCCAATACCAGGAATTTGTTTTGAAAAATACAACATAAGGCATACCAAAAGATTACCAAAATGAAATGTCCCTTTCTTGTCTCCTTTTATCTTTTTCAAATTATCAACTAGTTCATCCTTCAGCCATTCACACACATCTATTTTTGCATTGTTATTTATCATATCGTAAGCACTTTTAATGCAAAGACTAGAAACTGAGTTAAGTCTGTTTGCATGTGTGGTCTTATAGCCTAAAATCATACTTATGAATCTCACATTGATATCCTTGATGTCATTTACTCTCGGAGATCTACTATCAGATGTTTCTCCTGTTAAGGTCATGACTATGTTGTTAGGTACCTTCTTTGTCTTGTCTTGTCTGCTATCGGTAGAGGGTAAACCTGTCACTACCCTAATTGCTTGTTGGGTGAATTTGTAGACTGAATCTAACCAAAGAAATTCTCCATGCCCCCTACTTAGGACAATTCTCACTACCTCCTTCGGAAATTCAAGGATGTTCAAGATTTCCACAAAACCTAAGGTTTCAATAATCTTGTGCTCGGGTTTGACATTTCCATTTTCATCACAAATTATAGTTTTAAAATTTTTTAACACTTCCACAGAACCTAATTCTTCAATATTACAGTGAATATAAATTCTACGGTCTTCAACATAAGCTACACCTTTAGGAATTTTTGAAAATGCACCTATGGAATCATATTGCTTAGCTATCTCAGGAATAATTTTGAAAACGAGCCTAGGGCATTTTACAATTTCCACAACAGTAGGGTTTGCAATAAATTCGGGAGCAGAAGAGGCAGCCATTTGAAAAATACCTTAAGCTTCCTGATAATGTTTGAATGTTTGAAAGAAATCGCTTCACTTTTTCACCTTGAATGCTTTCACTTAGATTTTCACGCTCTATGCTAGTTTGAATGCTCGGTGATTCAAAAATGAAGGAAAAGAGATTATTTATAATGAAATTTCATTCAATAACCGCAATAAATGCTCGTTGGTTAAGTGAAAACTTAACACATCTATCAGTAAAGAAGAAATATATCTTCTCACCATCAACTGAGGGTAATCTGCATGATATTCAACTTATTGTAATACCCCCAAAGGGTTACTTCTTAGTTGGATGAAGAATTTCCTGGCAGTGGAGTAATATTTTGTTCTACCAATGAAGGAATAGTCTCATCAACATTCTGATATGTCTTTCTATTCCATTGTTTTGAAAATTATTTCTTTACCTCATCAACCTTTTCTTTTCCTTTCAAACTGGGTCTTTTATTGTTTGTCAGTGAAGTCTTGCTTCTACAAAATTTTGCAATATGTCCAATTTTGTTACAAGAATAACAAGTCACATTATTCTTCTAAATAGCCTTTCCATATCCTATGCTGGTTTGTGTTCTGCATTGATTAGATAAGTGCCCAAATCTTCCACAAATATAACATCTCACATTCATTCTGCAGTTTTCTGAATTATGACCAACTTTGTTGCATTTGGAACATTGACCAGTGGGTGCATTAATTTTCTCTATGACCAAACTTGTTACAATTAAAGCATTTCCCATTAAATTTGTAAGCATTAGGTTGTCTTACCGGTTTACTGTGATCATGATTGTTTGCAGTACTGGAACTTTCTCCAATTTCAAATCCAAGTCCATTAGTATCTCCATTAGGTTTCTGGCTTTTCAACATATCATCAAGTTCTTCTGAACTTTTCTTGAATTTCTCTATGTGTTGATTTGCAGTAGCCAACTCATTTTCTAGAATTCCCATTTGCCTCATAAGTTCAATTTTATCATGTTGCATGTGAATCAGATTTCTCTTTAACATATCATTTTTATGATTGAGTCTTAGATTTTCATTACCAGCATCATTGAGTCTCCTAGTCAAGTCATCTTCATTCTTCTTCATGTCTTCAATGTCTTTATAAAATCTCATAGTCATATATTGCATTTCATTCCTCAAAGTCATGTTTTCTTGTCTCATCTTGTTCACGAGCTCATTAAGAGTTTCCTTTTCATCATTATCATTTTGCATCTTCTCATGAAGTTTTTTTCTCTTATTTCTAGAAATAGTAAGATTCTCTTGAAGTCCTTGAATGAATTCCTATGCAGTCCTTAGATCATCTTCAAGTTTGATATTCTTCAACTTCTCTGAATCATAGTCTACAAGAGCTCCTTCCAATTGCTTTCTTAAGTTCTCCATCTGTACTGATGTGAGAATCTTCCTCAAGTTGTTAGGCTTTTGAAAATAGAGGACCAGGCTCTGATACCAATTGTTAGGATTAATGATAGTCCCAAAGATACTGAGAGGGGGGGTGAATCAATATCTTACTGGTTTAATAGAATATTTAACCTTATTAAGTATTTTGGATTACAAAAATAGTGTATCGGTAAATAAGAATTAATGTAGTAAACAAGAACAATAAAGATAGCATAGAAAACACACCATAACACAAGATGTTTGAGGAGGAAACCCGGTATGGGAAAAACCTTGGTGGGATTTGTGACCCACAATATTCACTCACTGGCCAATGAATAAATATTACTTAAAATGAGGGGCCTGCACATGCAAGAAGGCCAACTACCTAGAGCTCACTGCTCAATCCACAAAATAGAAGTCTCACTGACTTACAAATTGGATTATGAAAATACAATACAATATACTACTTCAAAACAACATCAACTATGCTAGGTTCAATACTAGTTTAAGCTCATACTATAACCATAAACCTTATACAAAATTTATCCTATGCATTCGCATATATCTTCCTTATTATTCGCCCATTCCTATCTCATCTCACATTCCATCCTCTATATCAAAATTATTTACAAGATCTCATACATATATGAGTCTATTACAATATGCCATGTCGGCTTTACAAAAGATAATTACAATTAAATACAATAAACAAAAGTTTATTCATGTCGGCTTGGGTATCGGTATGCATTGTTTCCGTTGTCGGTGAAGTGTCTATTAGTGCTGGTACCTGCCGGTGGTTTACCAAATGATTGTCAAGTGGTTACCAGAAGGTTGCCAGTAGGTTTCTAGTAGGTTGCCATCAATGAAAACACCATCATTTCTCACTAGAGGGTAGAATGCCAACAACTTAAACATATGCACCTTGCAGTTGGTCACAACATTGGGTTATGCAATAGAGTCAATGAATGTCAGAAAAAAGATAACCATCAAAGCATATGATGATGCAGAATGTTCTTCCAGAGGAGCTATTATATTACCTATTAGGGTTGGGCCAGTGGTGAAACATATAGTTTGCCAAGTTCTAGACCTTCCTTTGCCATACAATCTCTTGTTAGGAAGACCTTGGATACATGCCATGCAAACCATTCTATCTACCTATCACCAATGTATCAAGTTTCCACATAATGGGGTAGAAATTACAATCCTCGGTGATGATAATCCATTTGCATATTGTAATAATATTCACCATCAACCAGAGATCATCGTACATAACAACAAAGAAGCTATCCCTTCCTCATCATATGTTAATCCAACCTCTCTTTCTAGCTTAACAACCCCTACACCAAAGCTAGAGAAATTGAAAATGAAAATGGCTGAGCAAGGTCCCGGTGAATATAAACTTAACCAACTCTTTTGTGTTGGGTAGTTACTCATATCCCCTAGAACTCATGGCAAACCCCAAGGTTTAATTCAAACACCGCTGGCCAAAAAAACTTTCACTTTGGCACAATTTACCCCTAGTAAAAGTCAAGAGGAGGAAACCATAGATGAAAACCTGGTAGAATGGATCTATACAGACCCTATTGACAAAGAAAGCCCAAAGGCTAAGCTCCCCACTTATAACTATGGAAAAGGATTCACTATAATGTAAACAATGGGGTATGATGGCCATAGTGCTTTGGGACCTTGCAAGCAAGGACGACAAGAACCCTTACCACCTGAGTTGAAACCAAAAGATAAAACTAGAGTAGGTTTTCAAAAATAATCTCTTTCTAAGCTTTGATTCAAAGGAAAACCCAACAAATCTGTGCATCAACCAATTACTCCAAGGATGCAATCCTTGACTATATCTGTAGCACCAGCAATCCCACCTCCAAAAGTACATAAGCTAGTAATTAATGCACTATTCAATTCATATGACATCCCAGCTTGGTATAGTAATCGGATGCTAGAGAGTAATTCTAAGACAGACTCACATGAGTGGGAATGGGATTCAGTGCATTTAAATACTTCAGATGAGGAATAAATTTTACCTCCACCACCTCGTAAGGATATCCCAGCTTATGGAGAAGCATGGATTAAAACATTCTGGGTTGTTGAGCTAGAAGAAACTTCCATAGGCCCTACGTCAAATCCTACGCCCGAATTTGGCAAGGAGAGTACTATAGATGAACTTCACGCCTCCATATTAACCCTCAATGATGCCTCCCATGAACTCAACTTAATTGATGAAGTAAATCCTATCATTCATCCTGAACTCATTGAATGGAACCGGCCAAATCCCCCATGCCTTGACCATTTCCAAAATGATGAGGCACTCATAGACTTTCTAGAATTATAGGATAACATACTAAGTGAGGATCATAAAGCTGGGTTTACCATTGAACTTAATAGCGCAACATACTTTGGGACAGATGCCAAACCTTTCAGCTGCAAAAATATTACAATAAAACATGGATCTTCTAGTGAAAACCACTCTGTGGCACTTTTGATCCCAAAAGAGTAAAAACAAAGAGTGTATATAAAGGTGAAAACCTCTCTGAGGCGCCTGAGGATGAAAGGTTTGACATCCTCCCCTTTAGTATGAATCAGGAGAGATCAACCATCCTAATAGAAGAAACAAAAGAATTCAATGTGGGGACCCCTGAGACTCCTCACACGATACATTTGGCATCTCTATTAACTCCTGAAGAATAGCCAAAATTTGTGGAATTCTTCCAGAAATGCCAAATCAACTTTGCATGGTCTTATGCAGACATGCCCAACTTAGATCTAGATTTGGTCATGTGTCACCTAACTATAGCAGAAGGAGGTAAACCTGTCAAATAAAAGATCAAAATGATGCACCCACAGATTTTCATTCTTGTCAAGGTTGAACTTAAAAAGCTCTTGGATGTTGGTTTCATCAGACCAAATGATTATGCTTAGTGGATCTCCAATATTGTATTTGTTGGTAAACCTAATGGGGGCATCTATATCTGTAAGGAGTTCAGAGATTTAAACAAGGCATGTCCTAAAGATGACTTTCCCTTACCAAACATAGACATGATTGTCGATCTAACAATGGGTCATGCAATTCTTTCTCTTATGGATGGATTTTCAGGATACAACCAGATTAAAATTTCTCCAGAGGATCAACACAAAACTACTTTCACATGTCCATGGGGAAAATACTATTAGAATGTGATGCCATTTGGTCTAAAGAATGCAGGGGCAACATATCAAAGAGACATGACTACCATCTTCCACGATATGATGCACACCATAATGGAAGATTATGTGGATGATTTAATAGCTAAATCATTAACAAGAGAGGGTCATCTTGTAGTACTAGATAAAATCTTCAATAGATTAGAACAATACCACATCTATCTCAATCCAAAGAAATGTGTCTTTGGAGTAACTTCTGTGAAACTCTTAGGATACATTGTCTCAAGTAAAGGCATTGAGGTAGATCTTATGAAAGTCAAGGAAATCATGGACATGCCACGTCCAAAGAATATCAGTCAATTGAGGACATTACAAGGGCAGCTACAATCCATTTGGCGATTCATTTATTTAAATGAGGAAAGGGATTAATTTAAACAAATATGCTTTATTCATTTAATTAATTGTTAGAGTATGGTTTAATGAATTAATTTAAATAAAATGAACACTTTATTTAATTAATAGAAGAAGAGGTTTAAGATGAACTAATTAAATATCAATTTAATTAATTGTTGACTGATGGTTAAATAATCAAATAAATATTAAATATTCATTTAAATAAGTGGATAGATTTATGTGTCTACATTTGCCCCTCTTTGAGATGGTGTGGTTTATCACGTTGTTTCAAAGAAAGAAAGATAGGTATGATAAATATGCCTCATAAATGTTTATTTAGTGGGTGGTATGCCCCCTCGAGAGATGGGCCAAAAAAATTCAAAAAATTGGGCGATCTCTCGAAAAAGAGAAAGAAGTCTTGATGGTACTCTCCTTCGATGTTTGGAACAAGATGAGATAATGAAAGCCTTGGAAGAGGTACATGAAGGAATTTGTGGGGCTCACTCAAGCAGTCCTTCACTAGCAAATAAAATCATGCAAGTCGGATACTATTGGCCCTGCATGGAAAAAGACTCCTACTACTTTGTCATAAAGTGCAAGAAGTGCCAAGTTCATGGAGATCTGATACATGCCCCAGCACAAGAATTACAACCTATCACAACACCATGGCCCTTTTGTCAATGGGGACTTGACCTTGTGGGTAAAATCCATCCATCTTCATCCAACAGTCATAAATTTATCATTACCACCACAGAATACTTCACCAAGTGGATCGAAGTTGTTCCACTCACCCAAGTCACTAGCAAGCAGATCACCTCATTTATCCTCAACTACATCATCTGTCGATATGGTGTACCCATGTCCATCATCATAGAGAACAAGGATCCTTTCAAGAATCAAGTTGTTAGTGAACTTTGTGAGAAGTTTCATAGCCAACATCGTTTTACCACCCCATATTACCCACAAGGCAATGGTCAAGTCGAAGCATCCAATAAGAATATATTGAGGATCCTCAAAAAGACAGTCAATGATGTTGGTCGTGATTGGCACATTCATTTGAATCCAACACTATGGGCATATCAAACTAGCATTCAAACCCCTACAAGCACAATCCCCTACTCACTAGTTTATGGAGCAAAAGTCATCTTTCCTATTGAGGTTGAAATACCATCTCTACGGGTCTCCTTGTAAAATCTAATAAATGATGAAGAATACCACATCTCACATCTTCAGAACTTGGAACTGCTTGATGAAAAGCTACAAGCTGTCTACAACCACCTAAAAGCCTATCAGTAGCGCATGAGCAAGATCTTCAATCATAGGGTCAAACCTCACACATTTGAAGTAGGAGATCTTGTTTTCAGAGAGAATCCTCACAATCAATCAAACAGAGAACACCAGGGAAAATTTGAATCCAATTGGCTGGGTCCATATGTCATCAGTGTCATCTTCGGGTTTGGGGAATATTAGTTAGCAACTTTAGAAGGAGAACCACTAGCAGATCCAATCAACAACATGCATCTAAAAAGGTTTCATACATAAGCTGTGTAGAGCTTCAGGCTCCTCCAATATCAAAAAATACCAAAAAACATTCAGAAAATAGTCTTGAACAAAATACAAAAAAAAACAAAAAAACAAGAAAATAGTAAAGAAAAATCATTCATCCAAATGGTGAAAACCACTCTAGTGGCACCTTGGGTAAGTACAGTGGTGAAAACTTAGAAAATAGGTGCCATTCGTAAAGGCTATGGCTCCATTGTCTTCTAGACTTATTGCAATCACATCCATTCACTCATCATTTATACCATGGCTTGTTATTGATCTGCAATCAGGGTTGTTACTTCATGTGTCTTGCATCACACTTTCATACCGACATCCAACTGGAGGAAAATATTCTTAAACCTACTAATGGAAGTGGATTCTCCATTACTTGTGATTCATTTAGTTGCTCATTCAAAACCATCCTGAAATAATACCAAAAGCATTCATAAAAACTTCAAAAAAATCCCAAAAAACATTTGCAAAATGTCCTAAAGATAATACCAAAAACATTGACAATATTAAAAAAAATCCAAAAACATGACAAAAATATCAAAAACATTGCAACATATATTATTCCTTGTACTTACACATCGCAAAAGACACAAAACAACATTTTGAGCTACTCAAATGATGACCACCTATCAAATCAACCAACCAATCAAAACATTTGCACACAACTATATTCACAAGGATGCATTCTTCCTCACAAACAAGACATGGTAACATTTTCTTTGACAAGAAAATTTAGTTTGGCTAATAAGCACTTGGTCCATTAGTTATTTATTTATATCAGGTTCCTACGCTACTCCAGGATATCCACAAGTGATTCGAGTAGTTGAGATGGTTCCTGATATCTTTTTCTTTGTTTGCTACCTGCGGATTGTTCCAATGAAGTTTTAGGGCATCTACTAATGGTGTCTACGTGGGAATTTCACTAATCTATGTAATCCTATGGAAAAATGCAGTCATGGATCACTATGGCTTACTGACTATAGCGTATACATCAATCATTTGTACATGAACCAGAATGGTGGGGAACTTTCCTTGTCTACAATGTTTGCTTACAGGTGAAATGCTCAACCGTGGTTTCGGATACCTTGGCCAAGATTGATAGTACCATTCTCAATGATGAAAATTAATCACTGTGAATTATCCATGGATTGCCATTTCATCTCATCTGTTTATATTGTATTTTGTTGCATTCCATCCATTCATAAATCCATATCACTGCATATCATTCATACATATTCATGACAATAGATACTCTATTTTGTTCCTCTTACATAGGAATGGGTCATAGATCCTCCATACCTTCTATCTCATATTGAATCCCTCCCCTCACCCTCCCTATCTAGGTCATCATCATAATTGCAAACCCTGCATTGTTTCCCATCCTAAGTCATCCTATAAGCAAAGAAAGTTACTCTGTCTACATAGGTACATAGACTCACGCACACCTAGACTATCAACATATACTTTTTGATCAAGTATCTTTAGGTCTCATCAAGTAATCAATTATGGCAATCCTAGACTACAATAGGAATTTACAGCAATTGCCTAGTCTCAATAGGTATGCTAAGTCCAGCAAATGCCACAAGCAACCTAAAATGCAAACACTATCAATTGATCAACCAATCAAACACAATCAACATAGAAAATTACATCAATTGTCTAAGTCTCAATGAGTATTTTTCTTCAGATACCTTGACTTCATCGGGCAATTACAGCAATTCTCTAAGTCACAATAGGTCATTTTTATTCACTTACTTAGACTTTGTCCTATCTCAATGAACAACTGACATCAACTATCATTCTTTGACTCAACCGGGGCAATTCAACTGATTGCACCAGATTGTCCAACCAATTTGATCAATTGTATAGTGTCAATCAAAAGCACAAACACTACATTTGCACCATGACCTCGTGTACTTTCAAGGCTTGTCATTTTTCCATCTTCCCTCTATTTTCTTACATTCTTTCACCACTATTTCTAATTTCTGCTATTCTACCTCCCCCCAACTTCTTTCTCTTTTTTGAGAGATAGCCCAATTTTTCAAAAAAATTCGGCCCATCTCTCGAGGGGGCATACCACCTACTAAATTAACATTTATGGGGCATATTTCTCATACCTATCTTTCTTTTTTTGAAATGATGCGATAAACCGCACTATCTTAAAGAGGGGCAAATATAGACACATAAATGTGTCCACTTAATTAAATGAATATTTAATATTTATTTGATTATTTAACCATCAGTCAATAGTTAATTAAAATGATATTTAATTAATTCATCTTAAACCTCTTCTTCTATTAATTAAATAAATTATTCAATTTATTTAAAATAATTCATTAAACCATACTCTAAACAATTAATTAAATGAATAAAAACATATTTGTTTAATTAACCCCCCCTTTCCTCATTTAAATATTTATTTAAATCTCTAAAAACCCTCCCACTTGTATTCTCCTACAAATGCAAGGTGCACCAATAAATAGATTTTATTTCTAAATAAAATCCTATTTTCTCTCACCCACCAAACCCACTTGCATCCTAAATCCCTTCTAGATTCTTTTAATCCATTCAAAATTATCCTAATCCCTCTCCCTAATTATTGTCACATTCCTAAGAAAAGAGAAGTCACTTCTCAAAGCCTCCAAAGTCTTTGAAAATCACTAAAGGCTTTTTATCCTTCAACAAGTTAACCCCTAAAGTCTTCTAAACCATTTATGGCTCTTACATAACCATTAATGGTTAAACTCAACTCACCCACATGGTTAGAGGCTTTCCCTCTAACTCAACCCTCATTTAACTCATAGGTCTCTTCAAGCATTCATTTCTTTGACCATGGTTATCCCCATTAGCTCTTGCACAAGAGTTTATCCATTGGATAAAGGCATTATTCATTGAATAAAAGATTTATTCACTAACTCAAGCCTAACCAAACCCTCCCAAGGTAACCTTCATATCATCTCAAGCATTTAATGCTTCTTCCCTCTCCTCTCGAGCCATCTCATGTTGACATTTATCATCATGGGATTGGGTTGAAATCCATCACATGGATCATAAACCCATCAATCCTAGCCCTTGTTAGGATTACTCAATCTTGACCATCCATTGCCCTATTTCCCCTATAAATAGAGCTCTTATTCTTCATTTTTAGGATCAGAAGTATTTGTGCATCAAACTTATAGTCATTTGAAAGAGAGAATTTAGAAGAATTTGCATTGTTATTATACTAATATCTACATAAACTAATTAGGTGCTTTCTCATAGTAAATCATTCACACTTACATAAGCATTTATTTTCATTTTCACAACCATCTTGAATCTTCATATGACATACATGAACAGTGCAAAAAGATGAGAGCTAAACTCATGTGGGACTTGGAGAGGAGAGGAACAAGGGAGGAACATCTATGAGCATTTTGGGGAGCATCTTGGGGGGTTTTCTTTCCCTTTTTCATTTATGTATGCTTCTTATTGTGTGCTTTATATCTCTCTTGATGTGCATGTTAAGGTTTTTATGTTCATTCATATTTGGTTTTGGTTGTGACTAATCTGCTAATGTTTGAACTGTGTATTTTGTGCCTTGTGCCCCTTTTGACGTGCATCAATAATGATGAGCAAGATTGGGAGGCAAACGATTTGCTAGACTAGCTTATTCATGCAACACCTGTTTGCATTTATGTGTTTGCTTTTATATAATTTGATTCCTCATGATGTGTTTCTTGGTGTGCCTTTTGTTTGTTAGCTTCTCTTTGGATGGTACTTAAGTCTCCATTGGCACAAGGATACAAAGATACCAATCTTGTTGTGACATTCTTCTATTTGTCGTTGTGTGTAGGGAAAAGTAAGTTCAAAAGAGAATGCAATAACGAATTAAAACATTCAAAATCATTAATCAAAGCAACATCATGATAGAACAAAAGAAGACTAAAAATAAATATAAAAGATGCAAACCAAATGTAGCAAAAATTAGTCTCCTTGATGCAATGATTTCCCCTTCAATATTGGATTGGATGTGTGCTCACTCAAGATCTCGATAGGATAATGGCACTCTAATGTAAAATGGGTAAGAAAGGTAAAAGTGGTTAAGGGTTGGATTTATAGGATTTGGATGAGATTGGATGAATGGTAAATATTTATTAATAAACATATATGGTTGAGGATTGATGAGAGGAATAAATAAATTAAAAATCCATTTTGGGTACTTGAGGGGACAAGCCCATGTGCTTGATGTGAAGGGAGTTGGCATTTACTTAATCAAGGATTAAATGTGTGCACATGCTTAGTGGAGTAGGTTAGGTAGAGATTAGGATTAGGATTAGGATGCAAGTGGGAAAGTTAGGAGAATGTAAGTGGATGAGGTAAATATGATTTTTGGGTTTAATTTAATTCAAAATTGGAGGAAAGGGGTGATGAAGATTTTAATTAAATAAACAAGGGTATTTACTTAATTAATGGATGAGGGTCTTAGAGGTAGTGTTGGATAGGTAAATTAATTAATCTTTGGTGGTAATGATAACTTGAGAATGAAGTTTTCTAGTGATATGCAGAAGGAATTTGAGATATCTATGATTGGTGAGATGAAATTTTTCTTAGGTTTGCAGATTGCACAGATAGGAAAAGGTATATTCATATCTCAAAATAAGTATGTGAAGGAATTGTTGAAGAAGTTTGGATTAGATGACTCCAAACCAGTTGGAACCCCTATGGTGATTGGTTATAAATTATCTAAGAATGATGAATCTCCTAAAGCTAATCAAAAAAAGTATATATCTATTGTTGGTGGACTGTTGTATCTTACTCAGACTAGGCCAAACATTATGCATGTTATGTGCATGGCTGCTAGATATCAAGTTGATCCAAAAGAGAGTCATGTCACTGTTGTGAAGAGGATATTCAGATAATTAAAGGGAACTATGGACTATGGATTATGGTATCTAAGGAATGATGATTTCAAGATTTGTGCCTATACTGATGTTGATTGGGCTAGTGATGTTGATGATCATAAGAGCACTACCGATGGAGCACTCTTTTTAGGTAAGAAGTTAGTTTCATGGGCTAGCAAGAAACAAGATGCAGTGTCCTTATCTACTACTAAAGTTGAGTATATTGTTGATGATATTAATTGCACATAGGTAGTTTGGATGAAGCAAGTGTTGAAGGATATTAGAGTTATTTATGATGATGGGTATGTGCAAGATCATGGTGTGCCAAAACAAGCCCTTAAGTGGCAATGAAATTTCAAAAAATCAGAGTTATGCAACTTGACATGAAAATTTGAATAAGTTGTGAACATTATTTTTAAAATATGTAAGAAGAGAATCTATAGAAAATTTGAATGTAGTTTCTATGCTACTAGTTGTTTTTTGAAAAAAAATCCTATTTGATGAAAATTTCAAATTTCAATGCAGTGGTACTAAAATTTCAGGAAAAAAATAAGTAGGCATATGTCTGACCACCCTAATCACAATCAAATCATAATATTTTTTTATAATATTTATAATATAAGTATTAGACTCATGTCTGGATGTGAAACATATTTTTTATAATTTTTTATAAAGTAAATAATTATTTATGAATTTTTTACTACAACTTTTTAGAAATTCAGAAACTCCTACGTCTGACCACCTTAAATTGGTCAAAACCTTATGAATTTTTTTTTAAAAAAATTTTTCCCTATAGTAGACAAAGCATAGGATGTGACGCATGTTTTAGATTCAAAAAATGTTATACTGTTTGAAAGTTATGAGTGTTTTTAAATTAGTCTATCAATTAGGACTTTTGTCAGTATTCAATTAAAAAATAAATAATAATTATTTATTAAAGTTGAAATAAGACAAGTCTTATATTGTTGGAAATCTGAAAACGTCCTTAAAAAACCCTTTTTCTTTTATCAATTTTGGCTATAAAAAAAGTCATCAGCCACTAGTGTAAAGTCTGGAAAATCAAGGAATACTGAAAAACACATTTTTTTAGTTAACTTTCTAGGCTTGTCACTTCCAAGCCAATCCCCAAGCATTCCTGAGCCAAATTTTCAAATTTAAAATTTGTACAACAAAAATTGGATATCGGTACAATCAGATATCCGATTTTAATAAGTAAATTCAATAACTAAATTTGCACATAATTAATCTATTGTTTATTAATATATTAATATATAATATATTAATATGGGGAGGGGGAGGGAGAGAGAGAGAGAGAGAGGGGGGGGGGGGGAAGGGAGGGAGAGAGATTAGAGGTGAGGGAGGGAGAGGGGGGAGGGGGAGAAGGGGAGAGGGGGGGAGAGGGGGGAAGGGAGAGAGAGAGAGAGATAGATTAGGGGATAGGGAGGGAGAGATATTAGGGGGGAGAGAGAGAGAGTGGGGGGAGAGAGAGAGAGAGAGAGAGAGGGAGGGAGAGGGGAGGGAGAGAGAGATTAGAGGAGAGAGAGAGAGGTGGAAAGGATCATATTGTGTCCTAAGGGGTCATATTGTTTCCTATGACCCATTAGGACACCATATGACCCCTTAGGTGTCATTTTTTGTAAGTATTATTGGCATTGCTTTTTATATTGTAATAATGGTTCATTGTGCCACCTTATGACACACTATGACCCCTTATGACACCATATGGTGTCGTTAGAGGTCATATGGTGTCCTAAGGGGTCATGGGATACCATATGACCCCTAAGGACAACATATGACCCCTTATGACACCATATTGGGTCATTATGAGTCTTATGGTGTTCTAAAGGGTCATATTGTGTCCTAAGACCCCTTAGGACATCATATGACCCCTTACGACACCAAATTGTGTTGTTATGGGTCATATTGTGTCATATGACCTCTTTAAGACACCATATGACCCCTTAGGACACAATATGACCCTTTATGACTCTATATGGTGTCATTATGGCTCATATGACCCCTTATGACACCATATGGTATCGTTAGGGATCCTATGGTGTCCTAAGGGGTCATATTGTCTCCTACGACCCCTTAGGACACCATATAACCCATTAAGACACCAAATTGTGTCATTATGGGTCATATTGTGTCATATGATCCCTTTAAGAAACCATATGACCCCTTAGGACATAATATGACCCTTTACAACTCTATATGGTGTCGTTATGGATCATATGACCCCTTATGAAACCATATGGTGTTGTTGGGGGTCATATGGTGTCCTAAGGGGTCATGGGACACCATATGACCCCTAAGGACAACATATGACACCATATTGAGTCGTTATGGGTCCTATGGTGTCCTAAGGGGTCATATTGTGTCCTTCAACCCCTTAGGACACCATATAACCCCTTAAGACACCAAATTGTGTTGTTATGGGTCATATTGTGTCTAAAGGGGTCATATTGTGTCATATGACCCCTTTAAGACACCATATGACCCCTTAAAACACAATATGACCCTTTAGGACTCTATATAGTGTCATTATGGGTTATATGACCCCTTATGACACCATATGGTGTTGTTAGGGGTCATATGGTGTCCTAAGGGGTCATAGCACACCATATGACCCCTAAGGACAACATATGACCCCTTATGACACCATATTAGGTTGTTATGGGTCCTATGGTGTCTTAAGGGGTGATATTGCATCCTACGACCCCTTAACACACCATATAACCCCTTAAGACACCCAATTGTGTCCTAAGGGGTCATATTATGTCATATGACCCCTTTAAGACACCATATGACCCCTTAGGATACAATATGACCCCTTACGACTATATGGTGTCTCATATGACCTCTTATGACACCATATGGTGTCGTTAGGAGTCATATGGTGTCCTAAGGGGTCATGGGATACCATATGACCCCTAAAGACAACATATAACCCCTTATGCCACCATATTGAGTTGTTATGGGTCCTATGGTGTCCTAAGTGGTCATATTGTATCCTACGACCCCTTAGGACACCGTATAACCCCTTAAGACACCAAATTATGTCATTATGGGTCGTATTGTGTCCTAAGGGGTCATATTGTGTCATATGACCCCTTTAAGACACCATATGACCCCTTAAGACACAATATGACCCTTTAGGACTCTATACGGTGTCGTTACGGGTCATATGACCCCTTATGACACCATATGGTGTCGTTAGGGGTCATATGGTGTCCTAAGGGGTCGTGTGACACCATATGACCCCTAAGGACAACATATGACACCTTCTGACACCATATTGGGTCATTATGGATCCTATGGTGTCCTAAGGGGCCATATTATGTCCTACAACCCCTTAGCATAGCATATAACCCCTTAAGACACCAAATTATGTTGTTATGGGTCATATTGTGTCCTAAGGGGTCATATTGTGTCATATGACCTCTTTAAGACACCATATAACCCCTTAGGACATAATATCACCCTTTACGACTCTATATAGTGTTGTTATGGATCATATGACCCCTTATGACTCTATATGGTGTCGTGAGGGGTCATATGGTGTCCTAAGGGGTCATCGAACACCATATTACCCCTAAGGACTACAAATGACCCCTTATGACACCATATTGGATCGTTATGGGTCCTATGGTGTCCTAAGGGGTCATATTGTGTCCTACGACCCCTTGGCACACCATATAACCCCTTAAGACACCAAATTGTGTCATTATGGGTCATATTATGTCCTAAGGGGTCATATTGTGTCATATGACCCCTTTAAGACACCATATGACCCCTTAAGACACAATAGGACCCTTTACGACTCTATGCGGTGTTGTTATGGGTCATATGACCCCTTATGACAACATAAAATATCGTTAGGGGTCATATGGTGTCCTAAGGGGTCATGGGACACCATATGACCCCTAAGGACAAGATATGACCCCTTATGACACCATGTGGTGTCATTAGGGGTTCTAGGTGTCCTAAGGGGTCATATTGTGTACTATGAGCCCTTAGGACACCATATAAACCCCTTAAGACACCAAATTGTATCGTCATGGGTCATATTATGTCTTAAGGGGTCATATTGTGTCATATGACCCCTTTAAGACACCATGTGACCCCTTAAGACACAATATGACTCTTTACGACTCTATATAGTGTCGTTATGGGCCATATGACCCCTTATGACACCATATGGTGTCGTTAGGTGTCATATGGTGTCCTAAGGGGTCATGGGACACCATATGACCCCTAAGGACAACATATGACCCCTTATGACACCATATTGGGTTGTTATGGGTCCTATGGTGTGCTAAGGGGTCATATTGTGTCCTACGACCCCTTAGGATACCATATAACCCCTTAAGACACCAAATTGTGTGGTTATCGGTCATATTGTGTCATACAATATGACCCCTTTAAGACACCATATGACCCCTTAGGACACAATATGAGCCTTTACGACTCTATATGGTGTTGTTATGGGTCATATGACCCCTTATGACACCATATAGTGTCGTTAGGGGTCATATGGTGTCCTAAGGGGTCATGGGACACCATATGACCCCTACAGACAACATAGGACCCCTTATAAAATCATATTGTGTTGTTATGGGTCATATTGTGTCATATTACCCCTTTAAGACACCATATGACCCCTTAGGATATGATATGACCCTTTACGACTCTATACGGTGTGGTTATGAGTCATATGATCCCTTATGACACCATATGGTTGTTGGAAAATGCACACTCCATTGAGAAATTGTAGGTGATTGAAGGTTTTGTCATTGATGGAAACCTCACAATCATATGATACTGGCAAGATAGGTTACCGGCACTGGCAACGACAAACTCTACACCGGCACTTAGGACACCGACAGTGAAAGGAAGGATACCAGCACCCTGGCCGACAAGAATTTTGTTTATAATGTATTTTGTAGATTAATTGTAAAATCATTATAAGTTGACATGGCGAGTTGTAATATGACTCATATATGTATCAGATCATTTTGTAATAGGTAATGTGTGTGATAGGATGCAAGATAAGAAGACCTACTATGCAAATTATAGGTTAAGGGTTTATGTATGTAGCAGAGCTTAAACTGGTACTGGATCTAGCATAGCATATGCTAATTTGAAGCGGTACAAGACATTGGATTAATATAATCCATTTTGTAAGTCGGTGTGACTTCTTTTTTAACTAAGCAGTGAGCTCTAGGCACTTGGCCTTCCTGCATGTGTAGGCCCCTATTGTAAGAGTAAAATTCCCTTATTGGCTAGTAAGTGAATATTGTGGGTCACAAATCCCACCGAGGTTTTTCCCACACTAAATTTCCTCGTTAAAATACTATGTTATGGTGTGCTTCTCATGTGGTTGTTACTATTCTTGTTTACTGCATTATTTCTTGTTTATCGATACACAGTTTTAATACGCTTTTCATGTTTTAAGTCAATTAAATTTATTAACCAATTAGATACTGATTCACCCCCCACCCCCCCCTCTTAGTATCTTTGGGAATCCTAATCTGAACAATTGGTATCAAAGCCTGGTCCTCTATTTTCAGAAGCCTAACAGCTTGAGGAAGATCTTGTCACCGGTAGAGATGGAAAACTTCAGAGAACAATTGAAAACAACTCTTTCAGACTATGATGCAGAAAAGGTGAAGAATATCAAACTTGAAGATGATCTAAAGGCTACTCAGGATATCATTCAAGCACTTCAAGAAAATATTACCATTGCAAGAAATAAGAGAAGAGAACTTTGTGTAAAGATGCAGAATAAGAATGATGAAAAGGAAACTCTTAATGATCTGGTAAACAAGCTAAGACAAGAGATCAGTACAACACAGAATGAGATGCAGGATATGACTATGAGATTTTGTAAAGAAATTGAAGATAGAAAGAAGAATGAAGAAGACTTGGTTAGAAGACTAAATGATGCTAGAAATGAAAACACAAGACTTAGTCATGAAAATGATATGTCGAAGATAGATCTAATGCACACACAGAATGACAAAACTGAACTCATAAGACATAAAGGAATCCTAGAAAGTGAACTGACTGCTGCAAATCATCACAAGGAGAAATTCAAGAAAAGTTCAGAAGAACTTGGTGACATGCTGAAGAATTAGAAACCTAATGGTGATACAAATGACCTTGGATTTGAAGTTGGTGAAAGCTCCAGTACTACAAA
Organism: Cryptomeria japonica; assembly: GCF_030272615.1. Taxonomy (NCBI): domain Eukaryota; kingdom Viridiplantae; phylum Streptophyta; class Pinopsida; order Cupressales; family Cupressaceae; genus Cryptomeria; species Cryptomeria japonica. The sequence continues at coordinate 925,396,751 of NC_081407.1, forward strand.
CAATCATGATCATAGAAAACCAGTAAGACAACCTACTGCTTACAAGTTTAATGGAAAATGTTTTAACTGCAACAAGTATGGTCATAGAGAAAATTAGTGTAGATCTAGAAATTATCAGAACACTAATACACCCACCGGTCAATGTTCTAAATGCAATAAAGTTGGTCATAATTCAGAAAATTGCAGAATGAATGTGAGATTTTATGTTTGTGGAAGATTTGGGCACTTATCTAATCAATGCAAAACACATACCAGCATAGGATATGGGAAAGCTATTCAGAAGAACAATGTAACTTGTTATGCTTGTAACAAGATTGGACTTATCTAATCAATGCAAAACACATACTAGTTTGAAAGGTAAAGAAAAAGTTGAAGAGGCAAAGCAAGAATTCTCAAAACAATGGATCAGAAAGTCAGATCAAAATGTTGATGTGATTACTCCTCCACCGACAGGACAAAGTAACACTCCACCGACATGAGACTCTTCATCTAACTGAAGAAAATTCTTTTGGGGGTTTAGCAACAAAATGAAAAACATGCTATTATTCCCTCGGTTGATGGTGAGAAGTTAAAATTACTTCTATACTAGTAGATGACTTAAGTTGTGACTTAACCGGCAATCATTAAATATGGTAGTTGGTGAAAATAACATTATAAAGCAAGTGTTTTGGGTCCTTTTTATTCACCGAGCATTCAAATATTTGAGAGCGCAAAAATTCCTGAGTGAAGGTACTCCAAGAAAAGAAGTGAAGTAATCCATCAAAGCATTCATCCTTAAGGCAGATTGAGGTATTTATAGCTATGGCATCTTCATCCACTCCTAAATTTATTGCAAACCCTATAGATGTTGAAGTTATTAAGTGACCTAAACCCATTTTTCAGCTAGTTCCTAAAATTGCTAAGAAAGATGATAGCATAGTTGCATTCTCTCAAATCCCTAAAGGAGTAGTATATGTTGAAGACCCTAGAATGTATATACATTGTCATATTGATGAACTAGGTGATGATGAAATTAAAAATATTTATGAGACTATAATTTGTGATGAATCTGGAAATGTCAAACCTGAACATAAGATAGTAGAAACCCTAGGTTTCACTGAAATACTTAGTATCCCAGATTTCACCAAGGATATCATAAGGATCGTGTTAAGCAGAGTACATGGTGAATTCTTTTGGTTAGACTCTATTCATAAAATCACAAAAGAAGTAGTGAAAGCTGTAATAGGGTTACCCTCCACCGGCAATAGACCTAACAAAACTAAGAAGGTATCAAATGATTTAGTGACAAACCTAACCAGTGCAACATTTGATAAGAGATCTCTAAGGGTAAACGATGTGAAGGATACAAATATCAAATTTATCAGTATGATCTTAGGTTATAAGGCCACACATGCAAATAGGTTAAACTCAGTTTCTAGCCTATGTATTAAGAGTGCCTATGATATGATAAATGACAATGCAAGAATAGACATATGTGAATGGCTCAAAGATGAGTTGATAGACAACTTGGGTAAGATCAAAGGAGACAAAAAGGGGACATTCATATTTGGAAACTTACTTGTTTGTCTGATGCTATACATAACCAAACAAGTACCCGACATTGGTGCTAGAGATTTTGGATTTGATATACCGGTAGGAAAGCAACTATCAGAACTATTAAACAATATGGGAGAGAACAGGAAGAAAAACATAAATGAGCATTTTCAAGCATTTAAGGCTCGAATGAAGAACATAGTAAGACTATCACAAGCTATTGTGGATAAGTATCAAAAGGAAATCTGTTTTGTGATAAAGAAAGATGAAATTTGGATGGAGGCAGTTATCCCTAGAACCATTTGGGTAACTGAAATGGGATATGAGACAGATGAAAACATCATAGAAACTTATGCAAAAGCCCTCCTTGAAGCTCCTAAGGAACCGGAAGAGAAAGTATGTGGTAGTGCAGAAACAATTGAGAGCACTATACAATCAAGGAAAAGAGTTAAGGTAGAAGCAACCATTAGAAAAGGAACCCAACAGGCAAAGGAAATCAAAGAAGATGTGCTAAAACAAACTGGTATAACTGAAAGTGAGTTGGAAGCACTTCAACCAGAAACTCACCTTTCACCGATTGGATCTTCTTCAAAAAGTGACATACCTATTGTATTCAAGAGAGTTGAGAGGAAAAGAAAACCTTCACCGGCACCTTCTCCTACACCAAAAAGGACAAGACAGAAGCAACAGGCAGTAAGGCCTCCGGCAAAGAAGATGACTCCTAAGAAGAAGGTGAAACAAACTATTTCCCCCATTGACAAACTTCTTAGTGAAATTATAGAGGATGGTAGGTTGAAGAACATCAATAAAATGTACAATACACTATCAACTGATGATAAGGAATGTATAGAGAATAGTGTAATTCTACACTTAGATATATACAAGAAATTTTTGATGCAAATTGTTGATGAAATCCCAAATGACTTGTATAGGAGATTAGAAGCTAGAAGATTATCTATTGTTGAACTAGACAAAAAGATTAAAATTGAAAAATTACTAGCAGTGCATCCAGTTAACTCACCTGATGAAATAGACAAATTAATCAGTGAGGCTAAATGGACAATATTCTCTACTACTCACCGGCATGTAGCATTAATGGCTGGAAAAGTAACTGAAGTATCTGAGGAAACAGCTGATGGATGGGATATTTTCTTTGTGGAGAAAGAAAAAGAGGAAGAATTACTCAGACCTAAAACTATCAGATTATATCAAAAGGACAGAGACAAGGGTAAAGACAAGGTAGGTGGACCACCAAGTTTAAAAATAACTGACAATATTCCCCCACCTCCTTCAGATACTCCACCGGTAGACACTACTGCAAATCAACCGACCACTGAGAGTATGGAGACTCCGGTAGAAGATACAAACCCCGAATCAGAAATTTTGTATACTATAAATGTAGATACTCAGGAAGTTAATGTCATTGTTGATAGAGAGACCACTGAGGATAAGGAGAAAGATGTGACCACTGAGTCACCGGCTACAAAGGTTGAGTTAAACATAGAAAAACCTACACAGACAAAGAAAGCGAAAGAGGATACCACTGAGAAACTGGTAGATATAACAAACAAACCATCTAAAGAATCAGCTAAGCAAAGTTTAGAGGCACAAACTGAGGAACTGGCAATTGAAAGCTCAGAGAAACCATCCGAGACACATTTGGAGAAACCCAAACCGGTATAGGTTGAAGCACAGGTACAGACATAGACAGTGTCACCCGACCAAACTGAAAAGCCTAAAACTTTGTTTGTGGAAATGAAAACTCAGACAGATCTACTAGAGGTTGAACCAAACAAGGAAATAACTACAACCGGTAGCATGGCTATTGTAAAAATTGTTGGACAAACATCTGGTACAACTATGACAGAATTCAGACCTACTAATGTAACAAAAGTCTTATTAGATTCAATAAAGAAGATCACAAAATGCAATGCACAAGCCTATAAGGCTATTGATGATACTATACCAATTCTTAAATTAATAGCACCAAAGTGCAGTGTTGAGAATAAAGATTCTTTAGGTCAACTAGACACATTGTCTAAGTTTATCACCGGCAACCTAATAACTATTGATCAAATAAATGAGGATACATTTAAGGAAAGAATGATAAAAGAAAAAGGGAAATTCTTTGAGGATATTGTAAATAAGAACAAGGAGAAAATGGATACTCTATTATCGGAACTTGGAGAAATAATTCTTGACTTCAAGAAACTGTACAGGGATACTTGCAAAACAAATGTCTTAACAGAGGATCTTGACAAGGAGATCAACAAAGCTCAAGAGAAGTTAAATAAAATTGCTGACAATTTGATTGGAACATCAGATTAATTTTTGGAATTAGAAAAGAAAATTACAGAGCAGGAAGAGAAAATCAAGAAATTGGAGAAAGACAAACAGGTAATAAAGGATAAGGCAAAGGACTTAAAATGTAGACTTAGTCCAAGACTAGAGTATCTTATTTCCTTAAGAAAAGAAATATCTGAGGCTCTGGTTCCTGAACTGAAGACACCGGAAGAGAAAATGCACATACTCACCGGTACAGTGTAAAGAACACAAGAGGCAATAAAAGACTACAAAACATTCAACAATGGCATAAATTTAGTTTTGACAAATATCTTTCAGATTGTAACCCACCAGTTACAAGAATCAAGGAAAGACTGCATTGGTAGCGAATGACAACCTTTTTCATTGATGTCAAAGGGGGAGTAGTAGGATGAGAAAAATGGTCAAAAGGAAGGGACTTCATCTGCTTAGGGGGAGCATACAGTTTTGGCAAGACAATTTTGGAAGACTATTTTTGGATATCATTTTGGACACTTTTTTTTCTCATGAGTGTTTCCATCAATGCCAAAGGGGGATATTGTTCGAAAATGCACACTCTAATGAGAAATTGTAGGTGATTGAAGGTTTTGTTATTGATGGCAACCTTGCAATCATATGATACCGGCAAGATAGGTTACCGGCATCGGAAATGACAAACTCTACGCCAGCACTTAGGACATTGGCAGTGAAAGGAAGGATACCGACACCCTGGTCGACAGGAATTTTGTTTATAATGTATTTTGTAAATTAATTATAAAATCATTATAAGCCAACATGGCGAGTTGTAATATGACTCATATATGTATGAGATCATTTTGTAATAGGTAATGTGTGTGATAGGATGCGAGATAAGCAGACCTACTATGCCAATTATAGGTTAAAGGTTTATGTATGTAGCAAAGCTTAAACTGGTACTAGATCTGGCATAGCAGATGCTAATTTGAAGCAGTACAAGACATTGGATTAATATAATCCATTTTGTAAGTCAATGTGACTTCTTTTGTAATTGAGCAGTGAGCTCTAGGCACTTGGCCTTTCTGCATGTGCAAGCCCCTATTGTAAGAGTAATATTCCCTTATTAGCCAGTAAGTGAATATTATGGGTCACAAATCCCATTGAGGTTTTTCCCACACCGGGTTTCCTCATTACAATATTGTGTTATGGTGTGCTTCTCATGTGGTTGTTACTATTCTTGTTTACTGCATTATTTCTTGTTTACCGACACACAGTTTTAATATGCTTTTCATGTTTTAAGTCAAGTAAATTTATTAACCAGTCAGATACTAATTCACCCCCCCTCTCAGTATCTTTGGGAATCCTAATCCTAACAATGGTATCGTTAGGGGTCATATGGTGTCCTAAGTAGTCATATTATGTCCTAGGACCCCTTAGGACACCATATTACCCATTAAGACACCAAATTATGTCATTATGGGTCATATTGTGTCATATGACCCCCTAATATATATATCTCTCTCTCCCTCTCTCTCTCCCTCTCCCATAATATTTCTCTCTCCCCCTTTTCCCTAATCTCTCCCCCCTTTCCCCTAATCTCTCTCTCTCTCTCTCTCTCTCTCTCTCTCTCTCTCTCTCTCCCAATCTCTCTCTCTCTATCCCTCTCTCGCAATCTCTCTCTCTCCCTCTCCCATAATCTTTCTCTCTCTCCCCTTTCCTCTAATCTCTCTCCCCCTCTCCCCTAATCTCTCTCTCCCTCTCCTCTAATCTCTCTCTCTCCCCAATCTCTCTCTCACCCCCAATCTCTCTCTCTCTCTCTCTCTCTCTCTCTCTCTCTCTCTCTCTCTCTCTCTCCCAATCTCTCTCTCTCTCCCATAATCTCTCTCTCTCTAAAATATGAGTATTGAAATCGCATATCAGATTTTATCAAATATAGAATTTCTGCCACTGTCATTAATGTGGCAACAGTAAAAAAAGGCGACAACGTGAAAAAATTTTGGGACCACAAATTTATACATTAAAATTGGATATCTGATTTTTGTAAATAAAAAAGAGCATTGTGGGCCATTTTGTGGATTCCAACTGCCCACATTCTTCACATTCTATTTTATGTCAACAATCATGGGTTTTCAGATAGATTGAGACAAATTTGTGCTTTTGAGAGATTCTTGAAGTCAAATCTTACATTGTCAATCATTTACAAGCATCTTTGTGGAGGTAAATGGGGAGTAGTAGTCGTCGGAAGTCAAAACACAAAAGAAAACTTTCAAATGACCAAATTGAAGTGTATAGAGAAAGAGATAGAGAAGGTCATAGGAGGAGAAGACAAGGTATGTTAAATATTGCTAATGTTACTTCAAGTGAAGAGGAAATTGAATTTGAAAATGTTGAACATGTTATTGAAAATGAAAATGTAGATTTTGAAAGTGAAAATTTTGAATATGTTGAAAATGTTGAAAGTGATAATGAAAATGCTCAACATGACGTGAGAATGGAAACTGAAAATTTGGGAGTTGACAATGAAGGTGTCCATAATTTTGTTGTAAATATGAAATTTTTTGACATTGGAGGTGAAAATGTTGGCATTTTTTATGATTATGTTGTAATTGTCATTGATGGTCACACACTTGCTATGAGATCACTTTTTGGATGTATGAATTACATTCAATCGGTAATTGATTCCAAACTGGTATCATATGTTAGTCTTTAGACTCTCGGTGTTTTGCAGAAAGTCTTTACCGATCTCAAGCAGTATGAAGACCCCAAGCGGTTCGAGGATCTCAAGTGGTACGAAGGAATGAAGCAGCACAACTCATATTTCCCAGTCTTCATTTTGTCAAACCGGCAACCGGTATTTTTCTTAAACTAGTATTTTGTTTGAACCGGTAATACTCTGTGATGAGTTACCAACCGGCATTTTGTGATGAGTTACCATCCACCGATTGTGTGGTGGTGCATTTGTGTCATGTTACCAAAAGTGTCCAGATGCATTGAACCTAGGAAATTATATTGTAATTCTATTGGACTGACATGAAATCAGATTCCTTTATAAGGACATCATGTCTAGGGTTTTAGAGAGTTGCTAGGGTTTAAGGTGGTTGATGAGTTTTTGTAAGTGTGATTATAGAAGAGAAGTTCAGGTCTATGAGAGAAGGTAGAGTGTGAATGTGTTGAAGACTGAAGTAATCGTGGAATGCATTAGGAATGAGTTATCAAGGATCTAACCAAGCAATATGTGCTATTTGCTAGATCACTCACTTGTTGATTACTCACATCTTCGACAAGTCTGAAGCCCTTAACCGGGTAGGCCCAAAAAGCCTTTTGTAAATCCTCTAACAAGGTGGTTCACATCTGTGGATCTAAAATCCTCTAGCAAGGTCTTTAATCGGACTTATCTCCTAATAGAGATTGAGATTCCTAATAGGATCTGTTCTGGTAAAGATATTGTATGACCTTAACCAGTCTGGTTCCTATTATGCAGATAGTTACTTGTGAGTTTCATCTCACCATGGTTTTTCCCATTTGGGTTTCCACATCAAAATCTCTTGTGTTATGGTGATTGTGCTTCTGTGGGTGAATGCATTATTTGCTATTTGGTTTGCATGTGTGCTAATCGGTTTGTTTGCTAAACTATTTTACTGGTTTACTACTAGATTGGTAAACTGTTTAAGTATAGTAATTTTTGGCATACTAATTCACCCCCCCTCTTAGTATTCATCAATTGGTATCAGAGCCAACCTTTCTATAAGTTTAACCACTTGGAAAGAGATATGGGGGAATACACTGTGAGGGAACTTACTCATTGGCTCACTCAGTCTGAGCAAGCCTATGATGAACTTATGGTCAAATATAAGGCCTCTTAGGCAAAAAGGAGCGAACATGCTGAAAAATTGATGGAGCTAACTGAAAATACTTCCTCTGATGAAGCGGACATGGAAGCCCTAATTCAAGAAGTAGAAAAGCTGAATGAATCCAATTCCAACCTAAGAAAGGAGTTGGAAGGACTGACTATCTGAATGTGTCAAGAGCTTGAGAACCAGAGGGAAGTTGAAGATCTTGTAAAAGATAGAGATCATGAGATCTCCAAGTTAAAACAAGAAATCAGTGCCCTAACCACTCAACTCCATCCGAGCAAAGTGGAAAAGGAAGACATGCAAGGAGAACTAAACATAGCCATCTTTGAGAATGCAAACTTGATGGAAACAAATACTGCTATTTCCAAAGAACTCTCTGAGTTAAAGGAAATACTTGCTAAGTTCAACAAGAGTACTGTTAAGCTAGAGCAAAAGCTTGAATCAGCCAAACTTGTCAAGAATACTAATGGACTTGGCTACTCTGGTCATGAGGAAGGTGAGACCTCTGGTGCAAATGCTAAAGCATCGAAGAAGCAACTGACATTCAAAGGTAAAGGTAAGCAAAAGTTCAAACCTGTTTTCTTTAACTGTCTTAAAGAAAGACATACTGCTAATGTGTGTAGGAGCAAAGCCTACAATAATTTTCCTTACTTTATAAACAATGTACCTAGATCCAATAAGTTCAATGGTAATTGTTATTGTTGGCATATGTACACTCCAATGAGACATTGTGTGTGATTGAAGGTTTTGTCATTGATGGCAACCTTGCAATCCTATGGCACCGGCAAGACATTATACCGGCAAAGCATTACACAGGCAACCTTGCAATCCTAGGGCACCAGCAAGACATTATACCGGCAAAGCATTACACAGGAAACCTTGCAATCCTATGGCACCGGAAAGACATTATACCGGCAAAGCATTACTCAAACAAAACAGTGCTTCGGCATCAACAAAATCAATCTACACCGGCACCAACATAGAAGATGTACACCGGCACAGAAGATGTACACCGACACAGAAGGAAATATGTATACCGGCACAAAGGCCGACAGGATTTTTGAATATGTAATATTTTGTTTATCATTGTAAGCCGACTTGGCAAATTGTAAAATGACTCTTGTATATAAAAGAGATCATTGTAGGCATTTGTAGGATATGGATAGAAAGCAATAAATAAATTATAAGGCAGACCTAATGTGCGAATTGTAGGTCAAGGGTATATGTAAAGAACAGAGCAAGAACTGGTACTAAATCTGGCATTGAAGATGCTATTGTAAAGCAGTACAAAATATCGGATTTGTGTAAATCCTCATTGTAAGTCAGTGTGACTTCTTATATTGGATTTGTGTAAATCCTCATTGTAAGTCAATGTGACTTCTTATTGAGTAGTGAGCTCTAGGGAGTTGGCCTTCCTGCATGTGCAGGCCCCTATTGTAAGTAATATTCTCTTATTGGCCAGTAAGTGAATATTGTGGGTCACAAATCCCACCGAGGTTTTTCCCACACTGGGTTTCCTCGTTAAACATCTTGTGTTATGGTGTTCTTTTCATGTGGATGCTTTTGATTATGTTATTTGCATTAATTCTCGCATACCGGTATACTGTTACTTTATATTCTGCATATTCAGTTTTAAGAAAATTTCATTACTGGTCAGATACTGATTCACCCCTCCCTCTCAGTATCCGTGGGAACCCTAACAATTGGTATCAGAGCCTGGTCCTCTATTTTCAGAAGCCTAACAACTTGAGGAAGATCTTGATACCGGTAAAGATGGAAAATCTGATGAAGCAACTTGAAGGAGCTCTTACTGACTATGATGCAGAAAAGTTAAAAAATATCAAATTAGAAGATGATTTAAAAGCAGCTCAGGACATTATTCAGGCACTTCAAGAAAATCTTACTGTTACAAGAAACAAGAGAAGAGAACTTTGTGAAAAATTGCAAAATGAAAATGATGAAAAGGAATCACTAAATGATATGATAAGCAAATTAAAACAAGAGATCATGACAACAAAAAATGAAATGTAGGATATGACTATGAGATTTTGCAAAGAGATTGAGGACAGAAAGAAGAATGAAGAAGAATTGACCAGAAGACTAAGTGATGCAGCAAATGAGAACACAAGACTTAGCTATGAAAATGATATGTTGAAGACAGATCTGATGCATACTCAAAATGACTCAAATGAACTAATGAGACAAAAAGAGATCTTGGAAAGGGAATTGGAAACTACAAATCAACACAAAGAAAAACTCAAGAAAAGCTTAGAAGAACTTGGTACCTTATTGAAGAATCAAAAATCCAAAGGTGACACTTCTGGAGTTGGATTTGAAGTTGGAGAAAGCTCCGGTACTGCAAACACCCAGGATCAAAGCAAACCAGTAAGACCCTCTAATACTTACAAATTCAATGGAAAATGCTTTAACTGTAATAAATATGGTCATAGGGAAAATGAATGTAGATCTAGGAATTATCAGAACATCAATCCTCCCACTGGTCAATGCGCCAAATGCAACAAAATTGGTCATAACTCTAAAAATTGCAAAATGAATGTAAGATGTTATGTTTGTGGAAGATTTGGTCATTTATCAAATAAATATAGAACACAAACCGGCATAGGTTATGGGAAAGCTATTCAGAAAAATAATGTAACTTGTTATGCATGTAACAAGATTGGTCATATTGCTAAATTCTGTAGAAGTAAAGGTACACCGGTAGATAACAAAAGTACTAGCTTGAAAGGTAAAGAAAAGGTTGAAGAGGTTAAGCAAGAATTTTCAAAGCAATGGATTAGAAAAGGTGATCTAAATATTGGGGTTACTCCTCCACTGGTAGAACCAACAAATGCTTCACCGACAGGACAATATGATGCTCCACCGGTAGGATGTTCTTCATCAAATTGAACAAAACTATCTTGAGGGTTTGGCAATTTAATGACACGTGCTATTATTCCTCGGTTAGAGAAAAGAAGTTGAAAATCCTTCATTACCGGCAAATAAAGTTGAGTTAATACATTGTTGGAAAAAAATTAATGTGGTAGGTAGCAGAAAAGACTTTATAAAATAAGGTTTTTGGCTCCATTTCATTTCACCATGAATTCAAACTTTCAGAGAGCATGAAGATTTTTGAGCTAAGGCATTCTGAGCAAAGAGGCAAAGAACTTCAGCAATCAATCCATCCAAAGGCAGAAAAAGGTATTTATCATTATGGCATCCTCCTCTGCACCTGAATTCATAGCAAACCCTACAGTAGTCGAGGTTATAAAATGACCTAGGCCCATGTTTCAGCTAGTTCCCAAGGTAGCTAAGAAAGATGACAACACAGGTGCTTTTTCTCAAATTCCAAAGGGTGTTGTTTATGCAGAAGACCCTAGAATGTATATTCATTGCAACATAGAGGAATTAGGTGATGAAGAAATAAAAAACATGTATAAATCTGTTATATGTGACAATGTCAGAAATGTGAAACCTGAACATAAAATTGTTGAAACCCTAGGATTCACTGAAATCCTCTGCATTCCTGAATTTCCCATGGAAGTGGTTAGGATAGTTCTTAGCAGGGTACATGGCTCATTCTTTTGGCTTGAATCAGTGCATAAAATTACAAAGGTAGCTATGAAAGTAGTAACAAGGTTACCTTCCACCGGTACCAGACCCGACAAAACCAAGAAGGTCTCCAATGACCTAGTAATGAAATTAACTGGTGCAACATCCGACAAAAGATCATTGAGGGTTAATGATGTGACTGATACAAATGTGAGATTCATTAGCATGATTCTAGGTTACAAAGAAACTCATGCAAATAGGCTTAACTCTGTTTCCAGTTTATGCATAAAGAGTTCTTATGACATGGTTAAGGACAATGTGAAAATTGATATCTATGAATGGTTAAAAGATGAGTTAATTGACAATTTGGCAAAAATCAAGAAGGATAAGAAAGGAGCCTTTAGATTTGGTAATTTACTTGTATGCTTAATGCTAAATATAACGAAACAGGCTCCCGGTATAGGCAACAAGGATTTTGGATTTGACATACCGGTAGGAAAACAATTGTCTGACTTATTCAACAACATGGGTGAAAACAAAGAAAAGAATATCAATGAGTACTTTCAAGCACTAAAAGTCAAAATGAATAAGAGGATCAGACTATCACAGGAAATTATCAACAAATACAAGGATGATATATGTTTTGTAATAAAAAAGGATGAGATCTAGATGGAAGCAGTCATCCCAAGAACAATCTGGGTTACAGAGATGGGGTATGAAACAGATGACCACATAGTCGAAACTTATGCCAAAGCACTTCTGGAAGCCCCAAATGAACCAAAGGAAGAAGTATTTGGTAGTGTTGAGACCATCGAAAGTAAAATTCAATCTAAAAAGAGAGTAAAGAAAGTTGAGGCAACTGTGAGGAAAGGAACCAGGCAAGCAAAAGCCATAAAAGATGATGTATTAAAGAAAACCGGCATAACAGAAGAAGAGTTGGCAGCCCAACAGCCTGAAACTCATCTATCACTGGTAGATACCTCCTCAAAAGGAGATATGCTAGCAACTTTCAAAAGAGTTGTTAGGAAAAGAGACCCCTCACCAGTATCCACTCCTTCACCTAGAAGGACAAGATAGAAGCAACAAGTTGTAAGGTCTCCAGTCAAGAAAGCCACACCTAAGAAAAAGCTGACCCCCAAAAAGAAGAAGAAGACAAACACTGACTTGGCCCCTTTTGACATATTACTGAATGAGATCACAGAGGAAGGAAAACTGAAAAACATAGGGAAAATCTATGACACCCTATTAGATGATGAGAAAGGACAAGTTGAGGAAAGTGTTATATTACACATGGACATGTATAAAAAGTTTTTGATGCAAGTCCTAAATGAAATTCCTAATGAATTATATAAAAGACTTGAGGCCAGAAGGCAAGGAATAGTTGAGTTGGATAAGAAAATTAAAATAGAAAAATTACTTGCAGTATACCCGGTCAACTCACCTAAGGAAATTGATGATTTGATAGCTCAAGCCAACCGGATGGTTTTTTCCACTGCACACCAGCAAATATCACTAATGGCAAGTAGAGTTACTAAAGTTTCAAATGAAATAGAAGATGGTTGGGATAGATTCTTGGTTGAAAAATAAAAACAAGAAGAATATATGAACCCCAAGCCCATTCTGGTATATCAAAAGGACAAAGGGAAAGGTAAAGTTGGTGGACTGCCAAGTATCAAGATTAGAGACAACTTACCCCCACCTCCTTTAAATACTCCACCAGTAAAAACAACAACTGCAGAAGATCAACCGGCAGCTAAGAGCATGGACACAGAGGATAATAATCCTAATCCTGAAGTCCTATATACTGTGATTGTTGATACTCAAAAAATCAACATAGTGGTGGATATGGATACCATAGATAAATCTGATAACAAAGAGCAACCGGCAACAGGAAACAAAGAGCAACTGGCAGCAGATTCAGAGAAAAAGATGGAATCTGGAACACAAACAGAGCAACCAACAGAGCTAAAGGCTCCAGAACAGATGCCACCGGTAAGAAATGATGCAGGAAAAACTGTGCTTAAAGAGATGGAGACACAAACAGACCTACCAGAGGTCAATACCAGCATGGTCACTTCCACCAGCACTCAGTTTATTGGGTCACCATCAAATGTAACAGAGGTATTGCTCAAATCTATCAAAAAAATAACTGATTATAGCTCACAAGCCTATAAAGCGATAGATGATTCAATTCCAGTTTTGAAATCAATAGCTCCCAATTGTAATATAGCCAACAAAGATTCTTTAGGATAGTTGGATAAACTTTGTAAATATATTTTTTGAAATTTTGAGAAAACAAAGGTAGAAACTATAAAGGAAAGTGTAGAAAAAGAGAAACAGAAATTCTTTAAGGAAGGAATAAAGAAGTGTAATAGGGAATTTGACACACTTCTACTGGAACTGTGCAATTTATTGAAAGAGTACAAACCTCTGTACAAAGACACCTATAAGATAAACTTTTTGACCATGGATGTAGACAAAAAGATGAGCAAGGTACAGGAAGAGATCAATAAACTTGCTGATAATTTTGTTAACTCACCTGATACATTATCAGTTTTTGAGGAAAAGATAACAAATTTTGAGGAAGAATTGCTCAAATTAGAAAGAGAAAAAGAGAAAATAATAAACAAGGCAAAATTTTTGAGATCTAAACTAAGTCCAAGATTAGACTATTTAGCATCCCTGCGTAAGGAAATCTCAAAGGCACAAACACAGGGTAGCAAAACACCGACAGAGCACTTGCAGCATCTCACCAGTACAGTATACAGAACTGAGATAGCAATAAAGGAGATCAAGAAGTTTATGGATGGTATGACTTAATTTTGGGAGATATTCTTCAGATAATAACTACCCAACTACAAGGTTGAGGTTATGAATTGGTACAACTACAAAATATACTAACCTTTGTCATTGATGCCAAAGGGGGAGTAGTAGATGAGAAAATTCAAAACACAGGGATCACATGCTCAGGGGGAGCTCTCACATTTTTGGTAGGATTTTTCGGTATACACATTTTTGGATATCTTTTTGAAATTTCTCATGAGTGTTGCCATCAATGTCAAAGGGGGAGATTGTTGGCATATGGACACTCCAATGAGACATTGTGTGTGATTGAAGGTTTTGTCATTGATGGCAACCTTGCAATCCTATGGCACTGGCAAGACATCATACTGGCAAAGCATTACACAGGCAACCTTGCAATCCTATGGCACCGGCAAGACATTATACCGGCAAAGCATTACTCAAACAAAACAGTGCTCGGGCATCAACAAAATCAATCTACACCGGCACCGGCATAGAAGATGTACACCAGCACAGAAGATGTACACTAGCACAGAAGAAAATATGTATACCAGCACAGAGGCCGACAGGATTTTTGAATATGTAATATTTTGTTTATCATTGTAAGCCGACTTGGCAAATTGTAAAATGACTCTTGTATATAAAAGAGATCATTGTAGGCATTTGTAGGATATGGATAGAAAGCAATAAATAAATTATAAGGCAGACCTAATGTGCGAATTGTAGGTCAAGGGTATATGTAAAGAATAGAGCAAGAACCGGTACTAAATCTGGCATTGAAGATGCTATTGTAAAGCAGTACAAAATATTGGATTTGTGTAAATCCTCATTGTAAGTCAGTGTGACTTCTTATTGAGCAGTGAGCTCTAGGCAGTTGGCCTTCCTGCATGTGCAGGCCCCTATTGTAAGTAATATTCTCTTATTGGTCAGTAAGTGAATATTGTGGGTCACAAATCCCACCAAGGTTTTTCCCATACCAGGTTTCCTCGTTAAACATCTTGTGTTATGGTGTTCTTTTCATGTGGATGCTTTTGATTCTGTTATTTGCATTAATTCTTGCATACCGGTATACTATTACTTTATATTCTGCATATTCAGTTTTAAGAAAATTTCATTACTGGTCAGATACTGATTCACCCCCCCCCTCTTAGTATCTGTGGGAACCCTAACAGTTATGCATGCAACAAGTTTGGGCATAGAGCATCTGAATGCAGGTCTATTATGAACAACACTAGAAGATATCCTTAGAGGACTCAAGGAGTTGGTTCGGAACCTTTTGTGAACCAAAATCCCAACCGATTTAATACCTTTAATCATCAGTCAAATAGCGGTGGCTATCAAGTGGCAACCGGATGGAGAGCAATCTGTGTGATTTGTCATTGTCATGGTCATACTACTGCAACATGCAGGAGGAAGAATGTTAACATGAATAATGGACCATGGAGAGCACCTGGAATGGTCTGCTATCATTGCAACAAACTGGGTCACATTGCTAGATTCTATAAAACAAGAAAGAACATATCGGATGACATACCGGTCACTCTGAAAGGAAAGATTGATATTAAAACTATTCAAGCGGATATGAACAAAACCTAGAAAAAGAAACCAGGAGTGTTGCAAGAAGAATCAGTTTCTGCACCTAGTGTGGAAATTTCAGAACCAACAAACTAAGCTACAAAAAGCTTAGGGGGAGCAAATGGTGAAATATGTCGAACCCCCGGTTGACACCGATAAAAGACCTTAACTGTTATGAGATACCTATCAATCGACAGAAGACCAAAAATGGTAAAAGGCAAATTAGGGTTTATGCCCTAATAGTGGAGCATTTATTATGGTAGGTGGAGAACCTATTTAAAAGGAATTTTTTAAATCATTTCTCACTTATCATTTTTTGAGTGAAGAATTTTTTTCAAGTTTAGAGTGAAGAAAAGAAATTTACACTGCGATTCAAAGAATTTATCAAAATCCTAAAGAAGAATCTAAGGCAATCATCTATTGGAGAAGTGTAGAATGCAAAGCAGTATTTCAGCAACCAAAGGAGTGTGTAGCAAAGTTCAAATTGCGAAGCCCTAAATTTTGATCTACTAAGGTATTTTTCAAAATTCTCTGTTTATCATGGATTCCGTATCACATGCTAGTTCTAGTGCACCTGTTGATTCTGTAGATTTCATCAAATAAAAGGCAAAATACAATGCCCTATCCCTAGTACCCACTGGTGTTATGGTAGAAGAAAGCATTTCCGATTACATAGACTATAAAATCAAAGACGTAGGCTCTCTTGTGATCCACTCCCAGTTAAGTTTGTTCTGTGAGAAGGATAAGAAGATTAAACCGGAATTCAGCATTCTAGAAAAGAAGAAACTTAACAATGCAATCTATTTTCTTGAAGAATTTTTAGATGATCACATTTGCATCATTCTGAGTAGAGTGCACGGTGATAAAATTTACTTAGAGAGGACTCATGACATCACACCGGAAGCGATTCATGTTGTCACCGGTTTCTGTAACATAGGGGAAGTGCCAGCCCTAAGGAAGGTCAGGAAGACTGAAATGTCCAAGCTCACCAATTTAGTGAGTGACTCACATGGAATGAACATCAACTCAATCAAGGATGATCTGGTCAAGTATGCCTGCATGGTGATAGGTTACCGAATGTTCTCTGCTAGCAAAATTAATTCTGTCTCTGCTGCAGCGGTAAATGTCGCTTACAGAATGATCAAGGAAGATGCATCGTTTGATCTGTGCACTTGTATGCAAAGACAAATTCTGTTGAATATTAATTTGATCAAATAGGACAATGCACTGGTTGGGTTGTTCTTTTACTTCCAAGGCTACTTTCTAGGAGTAGGTGACATTCAGTGGTCTACTGACCAATCAGTGACAAAATAAATCAAGGAGAGCCTACAAGCAGTTGGAACCAGCTATCCAGAAGTGCTGAAAAAATACTTTGATGAGTTCAGACACAAGATTAGCCAAAGGATAAGAATATCCGGTGCTATAGTCAAAAATTATGAGGAAGACATCTGCTTCACCATCAAAGTTGATTAGTGCATAATGGAGGCGGTTGAGCCTAGACAGGAAGAAGTGGAACCAATGGGATATGAGGTAATGAATGACATGTTAGATGGGTATGCCTCTACCCTAATTACCTCGCCCCTTGATCTAAAGGCAAAGAGAATTGGAACCTATCTAGAAAGGGTTACACCGGTTGTAGAACCCTCAGTAAAGAAAGGAAAGGCAGTGCCTTCAGCATTGGCACCGGTTACTGCAGCCAGTCCCAAAGTGACCAAGCAATCACCAGCTAAGAAGAAACTGGAAGCGGCACTTGCCAAAGTCTTTGAGAGGAAGCAGAAGACAAAAAGAAATACATCAAACTCAGAAGAAACTATGTCAGAAGAAATACCTAAGAAGACTAAGCAAACAAAGAAAAAGACAAAGAATGAACCGGCAACATCTGCACTGATAAATATTGATATTTCTTCTTACAAACCTTTGACACATTGTCAAAGAACTATAAAGAATATTAGGAGAAAATTGTTGAATGATTTAATTGATTGTTTTGATGACTTCAATGATGATGAAAAGGAAGAAGTTGAACAGGAAATCATTAAGTATTTATGTGTTAAAGACCGATCACCTTCAGAAATTAGATCTAAGACACCAGATTCTTTGTATAATTCTTTAGACAACAAATGACGCATTGCCATAGAGAAGGAACAGGAAATAAGGGAGAAAGTATTTGCCCAATACTTTCCTGACCTGTCCAATTCTGAGCTATTTGAAGTCATTAACCAAAACAAAGGACTCTTCTTCACTAGAAGGAGAAGACTCTGGTTATTAGAAAGGAGAATTGATGATGTTGAAAAAGATGCTCATCTTCATATGACGACTACTGTACATACTCATGAAGTGTACCAAGCCAACAAGAAGGCTGAGCAAGAACTGAAAATATCAAAACTAGATGAAGTATATGATAGTGAAGGGGAACCGGTCACTGAACAAATGGAACCCATTGACTTTGACGCCTTAGATGGTGAAAAAGTTACTCAAGGTACACCATCAGAAGGAACAGGATAGGAGAAGTAGGAAGAAGAAGAAAAGAAGCAACATGAAGTAGAAAAGAAGAAACAGGTAGATGAAGAGGATAAGAGAAAAGAGGAGGAAAAGAGGAAAGAGGAAGAGGATAAGAGAAAAGAGGAGAAAAAGAGGAAAGAGGAAGAGGATAAGAGAAAAGAGGAGAAAAAGAGGAAAGAGGAGAAAAGAGGAGAAAAAGAGGAAAGAGGAAGAGGATAAGAGAAAAGAGGAGGAAAAGAGGAAAGAGGAAGAGGATAAGAGAAAAGAAGAGGAGAAGAAGAGAAGAGAAGAAGAAAATAAGAAACAAGAGGAAGAAAAGAAGAAGAAGGAAGAGGAAAAGAAAGAAGAGGAGAAGTGGAAAGAGGAAGAGAAGAAACAGGAGGAGGAGAAGAGAAAGAATGAAGAGGAGAAGAAGAAGGATGAAGAAGAACTGAAGCAAAAAGATGAAGAGAAGAGACAAGAAGAAGAGAAAAGAAAGAAAGAATAAGAGGAGCAGAGGAAGGCTCAAGAAGATAAGAAAAAAGCCAAGGACAAGGAAGTAGTGGTAAAGAGAACACAGGTGGAGACCCCAATGGCAACTGGTAGTCAGGCTAAACTGGCTGAAATCACTAGTCCCATTGACCTCTAGTCTACAAATGAATCAGAGTTGTTGTAGAGCATTAAGGTTGCTCAAGAGTGCCTGGAAGTGATAAGGAGGAAAAAGGAGCAAGATGTGATCCATGCTGTGGTGGACACTCTTACTGGTTTGATACCCAGTAGGAACCTTCCCACTACTAATTCCTCATTTGCAGAATTGAAGCTCCTATGCACAGTTGTAGAAGACCAGGTGCAAATCCTGGAAGAGGTTGCAGAAGCAAATGCCAAGAAGGAACATCAAAAGGCTTTGGACACTGCCTTGGTGAGAAAGTTAACAGAGCTCTGGTCTAATCTTTAGAAGGCACAGAAGGACATTAGAGATGCAATGAATGAGGGAAATCTACTACTCAACAAGATTTGTCAACCTCATTTATTCAGTGATGATGTGCTCACTCAGAAGGACAAACTACAAACTGATATGCAGTCATTTATCAGCACCTTCAAGTTGCCATATGACTTCTTCTCCACATATGGACAAACTGCTCACCAGTTTCAACTTCAATCTGCAAGACTAGAGATAGAGATAAAAAACCAGACACGTAATTTGCAGGAACTTCAACTGGTCCTATTACCAAGACTAGAAATTCTCCAAAAATGCTACCTCAATATAGATGCCCTAACGGTTGCTCAAGAGATGAGTACCATGGATGCCATGGAGGAGCAGGTTTATCAGATGCAAATGGAGCATGAGGTTGCTACCTCATTGCTTGAACCATGGTCTTTATCCATGAAGACATTTATGCAGGACTTTAAATCAGTTTTTGACAAGTTTCACTCTTTATTGTCATAAACTCTTTAAATCAGTTATTAATGCTAAAGGAACAGGGGTTATTCAGCTATACTTTGTCATTGTTGGCAAAGGGGGAGAAGTATACTGGTATTTAAATTTTGATGCATACTATGTATACTTTCATGTTATTTCTGTTAAAGAGTAGTATACATTGTATTTTTTGTAAAAGGGATAGTGTATATGCTTAGGGGGAGTAATTTTGATTATGGCATATTTTTGTTGTAAAACACTTAGATGTCAAAATTTTCCTAAGTGTTGCCATCAATGCCAAAGGGGGAGATTTTTGGCATTTTTTATGATTATGTTGTAATTGTCATTGATAGTCACACACTTGCTATGACATTACTTTTTGGATGTATGAATTATATTCAACCGGTAATTGATTCCAAACGGGTATCATATGTTAGTCTTTAGACTCTCCGTGTTTTGCAGAAAGTGTTTCCCGATCTCAAGCAGTATGAAGACCCCAAGCGGTTTGAGGATCTCAAGCGGTAAGAAGGAACAAAGCGGCACAACTCATATTTCCTAGTCTTCATTTTATCGAACCGGCAACCGGTATTTTGCTTAAACCAGTATTTTGTTTGAACCAGTAATACTCTATGATGAGTTACCAACCGGCATTTTGTGATGAGTTACCATCCATCGATTGTTTGGCAGTGCCGACACCTTGGTGGTGCATTTGTGTCATGTTACCAAAAGTGTCGAGATGCATTGAACCTAGGAAATTGTATTGTAATCCTATTGGACCGACATGAAATCAGATTCCTTTATAAGGACATCATGTCTAGGGTTTTAGAGAGTTGCTAGGGTTTAAGGTGGTTGATGAGTTTTTGTAAGTGTGATTATAGAAGAGAAGTTCAAGTCTGTTGAGAAGGTAGAGTGTGAATGTGTTGAAGACTGAAGTAATGGTGGAATGCACTAGGAACGAGCTATCAAGGATCTAACCAAGCAATATGTGCTATTTGCTAGATCACTCACTTGTTGGTTACTCACATCTTCAACAAGTCTGAAGCCCTTAACCGGGTAGGCCCAAAAATCCTTTTGTAAATCCTCTAACAAGGTGGTTCACATCTGTGGATCTAAAATCCTCTAGCAAGGTAGTCTTTAATCGGACTTATCTCCTAATAGAGATTGAGATTCCTAACAGGATCTGTTCTGGTAAAGAACATTGTATGACCTTAACCGGTCTGGTTCCTATTCTGCAGATAGTTACTTGTGAGTTTCATTTCACCGTGGTTTTTCCCATTTGGGTTTCCACGTCAAAATCTCTTATTTTATGGTGATTGTGCTTCTATGGGTGAATGCATTATTTACTATTTGGTTTGCATGTGTGCTAACCAGTTTGTTTGCTAAACTATTTTACCAGTTTACTGCTAGATTAGTAAAGTGTTTAAGTACAATAATTTTTGGCATACTAATTCACCCCCCCTCTTAGTATTCATCAAATGTTAATTCAAGTGAAGAGGAAATTGAATTTGAAAATGTTGAACAAGTTATTGAAAATGAAAATGTAGATTTTGAAAGTGAAAATTTGGGAGTTGATAATGAAGGTGTCCATAATTTTGGTGTAAATATGAAATTTTTTGACATTGGAGGTGAAAATGTAGAAAATTTTGGCATAGGAGGTGAACATGTGGAAAATTTTGACATGGGAGGTGAAAATGTGGAAAACTTTGACATTGAAGGTATAATTGCTCAACCAAGTGAACAATATGTAACACCTAATTACTTTAGAAATGAAGAACCTCTCATGGATGAATGACAAATTCCAAATCCAAGACATTCAAGAACCCCAAAATGGTTACTTGAAATTGATGAGAACATTATTGTGAATCTTGAAGGCAAGAGGTCAACAAGAACCGTTTGATTGTGGGCTACATAAATTTTTGACCAAAATTTTGGCAACAAGACATTGACCGAGCAATGCCAATTTTTTTGTTCAATTGCTAAAGATGATAAAGATGAGACCATTTCTAAACAAATTGAAGATTCGTATGAACAAAATGGAAATAAATTATATTATTGCCAAAAATCTATTTGATGCTCTCAATTCTATTGGAAAGAATACCAAGGAAAGAGATAAGAGAGTCTCTTGAAGAGTGATTACAACATCCTTAGTAAGCCATCAATTGAGGAAGGCTCGACAAATGAGACAAACTTGTGTTGATTTGAACATAAACCATAAAACTTTGGATAGAGCACTTGCACGAAGACAAATACTTGACGATCCACTTCAACATGATACATGGGCTTTTGGTGGGAGACTTCCACATGTTGATAGAAAGTTGACTAACAATGTGAAGGAGGAGATTCAACAATGTTGGCACTCTAATTATAAAGTATCACCCAATGTAAAGAACCTTTTGAAATTAAGAATCAGCAACCAAGACCGCACACTGCATCCCAAACATTTCTTGGAATCAAGCCAAACAATGTTGTACAATTTTTTTGTGAAGTACATCCAACTTTGCAAATATCACAAAGGGCCTTTGAATCTTTGAAGCCATTTTATTGTGTACCTCTTAAGATTTGTAATACTTGTTGTTGCAAGTACCATGTGGATTTTTCAATGTACCATGAACTTTTATGCCATATTCATTCTACGATGCATACTAATGAGATTTTGTAGGAGTGTGGTGCAATGCTATTTCCAAGATCATCAATAGACTTGCAAAATCTATTTTTATGCCCTAGAGATGATGGTTGCTATTTCTATAGAAATGATTGTTTGAATGAGAAGTGCTCACAATGTGGTGAGTTGTCAAAGTTTGTTTCATGTTTTCATGAGTGTAGTGAACACGAGTTTGGAAAGAATTATGTTGAGAAAAAAAGATATGAGACAGTAATATATACTTTGAAGAGTGGAGGTGAAGGTTCTAGATGAGAATTAGTCTCAAGAGAAGTGAGTGTTGCTGATTCTATTTTGGATTTTAAGGAAAATATTTTCTATAATTATGCAAGGCACACCCATAGGTATCAGTGGTTGGATCAACAGTTCAGGATGTGCATGAACTCTTTCCCGATTAGCACTATTGTATCGGTGGTTGATTTTGCAAAGAACTATACATTGCAACCACATAATGAGGTACAGTCTCAGTACTACAATTCAATCTAGATTGCTATTTTTGTTCACATTACATATAGACATGCTCCTGATAGTACAGAAGAGGATAGGAAGATAATCAGGGAGTATCATTTTTATATGAGTGATGATAGATCACACTCCTCTGAGTATGTGAAACATTCTTTCAAGAATTTTTTTGAGTTCTTGCATGAGAAAGATATTGCAATTGATCGACATATCATATGGTCAGATAACTGTATGGGTCAATTAAAGAATGCCCATATGTTTTATTGGTTGAGTACAATGCATGTAGAGAGGCGTATACCTCATATTTGGTATTTTTTTTAGGCGGGGCATGGGAAGGGGGAGCATGATGGAGCTGGTGCATGTTTAAAGAGAGCTCTAGTTAAGGAGCAATTGAGGATTTCAAGTGCAAATTTATCTGATGCATGTTCTATTGTTGAAAGGTGTAGTTCAACATTGTCACATGGAGGTACTCTTGATTCAATAGTGATCAGATTCTTTTGGTTGGTTGAGGGCACAATCGGACACAGATTGGATTGTCAAACAATTAAAGATTCTTCAAAGATGCATTCATTTATTAGCTCAGATGCAAGTACATGGACCATTTGGACATGAGCGTTGGCTTTTTTTTGTCAAATTTGTGTTCGATGTGATTGGGATTAGTGTGAGTCAAGTGAGTGGGTTGATATGTGGGTTCCCCAATACCTAACTCCTTTATCTCAAATAATATCCTTCTCAAATAATGACATGGAAAGTTCACTTGAGTATGACCATCTATCAAATCTTGTACAACTAGGACATGTTTTTACAGTTGATGCACTGCAAGGGAATGAAGAGAGATCAGAATATTGGTTGGCACGATGTGTACAGGGAAAGCAGAAGCTATCACAACTAGTGATAGATGATGATGGGTTCACATATCCTACAGGTTTAGTTGTTGTTGTGGGCACTTGGTTGTGAACATACATGATTAGAAAGAATGGCATACCTGCATTTGAAGACTATGAGAGACACAAAACCATTCACATGTATTCACACCTTATTATAGCTACAAATTTCAAGTTGTTGAAGCATCAAGAAAAACCAAAGACCAAAGACCTATGGACAGTGACTACTATTGATCATGAAACAATACTGGATACTCTCAAGCAAAGAGATGGTCCCCTTTAGGCATACTTGAGTAGTAGGTCTTTAATGGTGCCTTATTTTTGTTATCATGAATTTAATTTCAAACAATGATCATTAAACCTTAATGTTCAAGTTTTTTACATGTATATTAAGGATGTGCTCAAAATGCGGGTCTATTAATGAACATTTTTTTTTGGCAACATGGTTTTTGCATGCACATAGAGGGTACACTCGATATAATTCAAAGGGACATGTTTTTGTTGTTACTACTTATCAAATTGCCATTAGTTTTATATCCAAAGTCATTCTATATATTCTAGTCGGTTAGCATTACTGAATCATGCAGTCGGTACACACAGAGAAGTTGATATGAACAGTCTAGTCGGTTACAGAAGAAAAACAGTCACAGAACGCAGTATACATCGAGTTGTCTACCGAGTGTTATTTCATGTCTACCAAGAAGTAAAGATAATACACCGAGTTGATATACACCAAGTGAAATGTGTTACCAGATTCATTGAACCTGGACACACATATGAAAACGCGTTACAAGATCGAGGCACATAGAACCATTATCACATTGGAAATTGCACATATAGATTTTGTATAATTTTGAGGTCATCTAACCAATGAAATATTTTGCATGGTTATTTATTCAAGAAATCATGTTTGTAAGATCGAAGCAATGAATCAGACCACCGACATAAGAAGTCTATTTATACAGCATGAATTTAGGGTTAGAGACATGTGTGAATTAGAGATATATGTGAATGAGAGAAATGTGTGTGCATATGTGTATGAAGAAAGACTTATGTGATAAATGAGAAATCACAAAGTATTATGACTATTACAGAGACACAAAGGTCACCGAGAAGGTTATTAGAGAACAGTCAAAGAACAAAGTAAATAGAAGGGTTTACTGAGTTACTTTATGAGTTACCGAGGTATGCTATAGGCAAGGTAATCTTATTCTGAGCACATAGAATCTGCTACAACATTTCAAATGTAAAGTTGCAGATATTTGTAAAATCTTATTGTAATATTTTGAAGTTGTAAGAGAAACCTTTAACAGGGTAAAAGACTCTAATCAAGTCTATAAATTGTAAATCCTCTAACCAGGTGTAGCATTTATACAGTGTTGTAAAATCCTTTAGCAAGGTAGATCTAACTGATCTTGTTACTCCTAATAGGGTAAGCTATCAGAAATAGCTAAATGTAGCTCTAATTGAGCACTCTTTATTATTTTAGTCGTGAAGATGTGGATGCCATCCCCACCGCAGTTTTTCTCTCTAACCAAGAGTTTCTGCGTAACCAAAATATATGTGTTATGGAGTGAATCATGTATGATTGTTACTTATTTGTTTTAGCTTTATGTTATGTTACAGCAGTTTTTGGTTTATGCATAACAGTAAAGATATTGTTGATAAAAGGATTTGAAGTACTGATTCACTCCTCCCCTCTCAGTACATTAGCTTTCCATATTGGGCCTAAAAATTTTGGTATCAGAGCTTGAATCTTGGAAAAGGGTTTAACTGCCTAAAGAGAAAGATCTTATCAATGGAAGGCTACAAATAATCTCGGAGGATTGTGTATCTGCAAGAAGAATTGGATCATGCTAATCAAGTGATTGCAGACATGCAAAGGCAAATGCAAAAATATTTGAAAGTGAGAAGAAGATTATCTGATGATTTGCAGGACTCTCAAGAGTTAGTGGAATAAATTGAAACATCATCTAAGAATAGTATGTCAGAAGAGACTGAAGAAATGATTGGACAATTGAAAGAAAAGAACAAAGCACTGGCTGATCAACTAAAAGCAATGAAAAGAGAACATGAACATTTCAGTACACAGATGACTGAAAATCTTGATGCATTGAGGACAACTAAGGACAAAGTAAGAGATCTAGAAAGAGAGAAACAACAACTTGAAGCTTTAGTATCTGACAAGGATGATGAAATCATAAGGTTGACTAGGATTCAAAAAAATATGACAGATCAACTAGGTTATGCACATCATGAAGCAAATCTGAAAGATGATGAGAATCAAGCATTGAAACTTGAAGTATCAAGGTTGAGCAATGAACTTGAAATAGAGAAGAAATCCAAGGAAACACTGAAGAAGAGTTATGAAGCATCAAAGATGTTGGATGAGAAACTGAACACAAGACGACCCTACAAAGAAGGAGGACTCGGTTACAAAGGAAAAGACTCTACAGAGAAGGGAATCTACACTACCGAGAGAGGAGAATCATCAAAGCAAGCTGGAATCAAGAAGAACATCAAAAGAAAGAAGCCTATTTGCTACTACTATGGAAATCAAGGTCATACTACCAACATGTGTCCAACATGTGTCAAATCAGAAAAGGTAAGCAACCGAATACCATTAAGACCAATGGTTATTGTTACAATTGCAATAAATATGGTCACACATCTAATCAATGTAGGACAAAGTCTGTTAACAATTATCAGAAGGAAAAATTCAAAGGGTTTTGTAAAAACTGCAACAGATATGGACATAGTACCGAGAAGTGTTGGTTTAAGCAAAAGAACCACATATGGTCTACACACCAAGCAAATACTAGAGGTTACCGAACTCACACAGATCCTTACCAACAATATTTTACAGTACCATGGGATTACAATACAAGGATATGGTGTGAATGTTGTGGAAGATATGGACATATAAGTGCCAACTGCTTTATAAGGTTTGGAATGAACAACCAAAGATCATGGAGAAATCCTGGTATGGCATGTTTCCATTGTCACAAAGTTGGACACTTGGCTAGAGATTGCAGAGATCAACCTAGAGAAGACACTGAAGAAATAAAAGAGAAATTAAAGATGATTTGGAGAAAGAAGGAAATTGTGTCAAATAAAGAAAGCACCTTACCTACTGAGTTAGGTGCTCCCACTCCAAATTAATCGGTAAAGGTATGAAGGGACTGCATTCTCACAAGGTTAAATCTTAAACAGTTCCCATTTTAGTATGTACTGAATTCAAAATCTACATAGTAAGATGTAGTAGTAAGTTTGAAATTCTATCAAGTCTTTTGGAGCACTTTATAGGAAATCTGTCAAGACGATGAATTCAGGAAGCTTGTCAAGTCAGTATATGAAGGAAATTTGGTTACTCAGTTAAAGCGCAAAAAGAGAAAGAAAGTTAAGAAGAACCCAGTGCATTTAATGTTTTGACCTAACTTGCACGGAGCCTGATAAGGTATTTTTGAGTACTTAAAGGTATTTTCACGATCATTTTCATTCACCAAGTTTTCGAGAAGCAAAGCAAAGCGAATCAAGGCGATCAAACCATCTTCAAAGAAAAATCTAAGGTATTTACATCGAATCTCATCACATTACTAAGCTGGTTTACCAAACTCATTAAGTTGTTATATCTTCTGAGTGTGAAGCATCTCCCATTTGTTAAGTTCTCAAAACCTAAGGTTCCTATGTCAATTTTTATCTGAAATCAAAATGGCACCTAAGATCCAAGACCCCATTGTTGTCAAGAATGTAGAGAAGCCCTCACTAAAATACTCTTTGACTCCCAAAATTGCATCTGAACCAGATGACAAAACTACCTTTTCACTCATCCCGGATCGAGTCTTGTTAGTCGAGGATGTGAGATTCTTCACAAAATGTCATGTTGAAGAACTCGGTCATGTTGAGATCAAAGATACATATGATGAATTGTGCATAGATGGTAAAATGGATAGCAAGTATGAGCATATCAAAATCAAGGGATTGACTAAAGCCCTAACCTATCCCCATGTGTTCAAACTCCAGTGGGTCAAGTTTGTACTAAGCCGAGTGCATGATGATTTCATGTGGCTACAAGAGCAACCGTTTAAGATCACTAAGGAAATCATTCATCTGATCACTGGTTATCCTATCTATGATCATGCCCAAGCACAGAAAATGATATCACAGAAGGAATTGATAAGTTTGACTGGAGTAGAATCTGATTGTAGAGGTCTGAAGTTGAACAATGTCACCGATCCTGAACTCAAATTTGCCATTAGAGTAATTGGTTACTATTTCTTCCAATCGGCAAGGGAAAATAGTGTACCCTGTGCAACAGTGGACTTAGCATACAAAATTGTTAAGAAAGGCATGAAAATTGACTTGTGTGAAGTATTGTTGAAGAACTTGTTTGAAAATCTAAACACAAACAGGAAGCCGAAGAAGAACAACTCGGCAAATACTCTAAATTTTGGTTCACTACTTGTATGTATGTTTTTCTACTTTGAGAAGTTTTTTCCAACAGTCGGTAAAGTTGTTTGGGAACTACACCAACCAATCACCCATCAGATCAATGACTTCATCAAGAAGTTAGGTGATAACTTTAATGATATAATGGATGATTACTTTAGCAAGTTCGAAGAGAAAATGCATAACAGGTACTAGATTCCACCACAGCTGGTAGAAAAATACAAAGATAAAATATGTTTTGAGGTCGACACCGATTATTGTTATATGAATACTATTGAATCGAGGACTCAATCTTTGCCACCAATGGGTTATGAGATTGATTTTGATATCACACAATAGCAAATTGATGCCTATCTATCATTTCCAAGGCATACTACCGAGCTGAGGTATGGAACCTATGAAGAGGTGAAGGAAAAAGTAAAAATGAGCATTGTAGTACCTAAGGCTACAAGAAAAGCTACAAAGATGATCAAGGCATTATCTAGGAAATTTGGAGAAGAGTCTTCCTCCACACCTGTCAAAGGAGTTTTAGCCATTGCCGAAGAGGAGACAGAAGCCCAAGAAGTAGCCATAACACTTAGCACCGAATTACCTGAGGGAAAAGTGTTGAAGAGAAAGAAACAAGACACTTCAATGGCCCTACTGACCCCTCCAACAAAGAGACCTAACACAAGGGCATCTGCTGCATCACCGAGTAAGAAACAAAAGACTGTTGTTGTTTCTAAGGTAACTAGAACTTACAAGAAATCTACTCGGAGACTCATTTTGCCAAAAGAGTCAAGTGATACCGAATTTGAAGATGCAAATAAATTTTAGATTGTGAAAAGCAAGAAGGTAGAGGTACATAGTGTAGAAATTTTTTGCAAAAATCTAAAGAAATATGGTGGATTTGGTGGATTCAGATTTGTCAAATATGAATCCAAATCTGCTGATGAAAAGAGGCAAATTGAAGAAGCTATCATTTGCACACTTCTAAAATTCTGAGTGGTCCCATTAAAAGTATGTAATTCTATTCCTAAGGAATTATATGCACATATTGAAACCAAATGGCAATATGCCCTAGACTCGGAGAAACAAATTAGAGAAAGAAGTCTGGTGCATCTCTTTCTTGATATGTCAGTTGATGAAATAAAAGAACATCTGACAAATAGCCAAACACAATTTACACTAAAACAAAAGGCCTTGAAATTGATGAATGGCCTGTATATAGAGGTGGAGAAGGAAACAAAAGAGAAATGGAAGGACATCTTTCGAAGAAAGAATGCTGGTGAACAATCTACAATGGAAATAGTCGATGTCAGTGACCAAGAGCCTGATGTCACCGAGCAAGACCCTGCTGACACCATTCAAATAGATGAAGATATCATGGATGTAGAGGCACCTGAACAAGAAATGATAGAAGGCAATGCTTATGAAAAACTTGTCTCCAGTGAATCTGTTTTGGAACAAGTTCAGCCTTACCCACCGATCAATCAACCTGCTACAACCGAAGCTCCTCAGGATACAGGTGAAGGCATCGAAGGTCAAAAGTCTACAGCAGAAGGTACTTCACAAGAACAAACCTCTCAAGCACCTTTTAGCATAGAAAATGTTACAGCTGAGATACCAAGCACCAAGACACCGAAGGACACTACCGAGGCTAAAGAAACTGACAAAAGTGTTGTCTCTACCGAGCAACCTACCGAGGGTCCTCAAGCCTCTCAAGCTATTGTAGTGGTTCACTCGGTGAAAGGTAAAGAAAAGAAGTTGAAAAAGAATAGTTTCAAAATTGATTTATCAAAACCGATAGTGTTGCCCAATGTAGACATCTCCAAATTGAAAGGGCAAGCACTCACTGAATTCAGTGAACTATGCAAAGCAAAGGCTGAACAGGAAAAGCAACTGGCCATACAAAAGAAGAATAAAGTACTTCAGAAGGTAAATACCTTACTATCAGATATGCTACCTTCAACTATAGTATCAACTGATGCAGCCATCCATATTTAATTGGATGAACTCCTAAATCAGATTGAGACATCTGGAGTAGATGCATCTGAATACTTGAGCAAACTGAAAGACAAGGAGCTAACTACTAAAATGATAGAGGAAGTACAGAAATCTATTGTTGTTGGCAAGGTAAAACTTGTCAAATTTATTGTTGAGTTGTCCCCTCACATTCTTTCATTATTTCAGAAACTCTGCACATTTTCTTTATTTCTTAAGGACATTCTGAATAAAACAGAAGCAATTGAGAAAGAGATCACCGATCTCTCAAATAAGTTGACCCCCAAGCCCAATTCAGTTCAAAATTTTTATACTAAGCTACAACAGCTCATGGCTCAACAATTGGAACTGAGGAATGAAGAACACAAGATCAAGATGGACATAATGACACTTCAAACATTATTCCTTCCTCATCTTTCATCCATTCAAGAACAGCTAAACTGAGCCACTTATCTCTCTACTACACAAGAGGGAAGCACTTTAGATGGCCTAATTTCATTATTGGCTGATATTAATGCACAAAATTCTTTAATGGACAGTGTAAAGGATGCATTTTCTGTCACTCTCACCGAAGCCAAGACAAAGTACAAATCCATTTTTGATTGGTTGCCACCTCCAAATGGTAACTAAATTTTGGTGTTTGTCAAAAAGGGGGAGTATATCAGAGTATATCAGAGTATATATCAGCAAGTGTGTATAGTATTCAAAGTATCAAACAACCGGAGTATAGTATACAGGGGGAGTATACCGAGCAGAATGAGCAAAATAAGCAGAGTATCCAAGAGTAGTGAACAGAGGAAAGAATAGTGATTACAGAGTATTGATCACCAAGCACACAAAATCAGAGTTTTGAATAGCATATTGATAAGGGGAGTATATTTGATTATACTATTTCATTGACTAATGTATATACTGTATGTTTAGTCAAATTTTGTAAAGTATACAGATTTTTGAGTAATGACTTTGAAAGTAGTTTTGTAAAACATCTCAACTAATGTCAAAAGGGGAGATTGTTACTACTTATCAAATTTCCATTAGTTTTATATCCAAAGTCATTCTATATATTCTAGTCGGTTAGCATTACTGAATCATGCAGTCGGTACACACAGAGAAGTCGGTATGAACAGTCTAGTTGGTTACAGAAGGAAAACAGTCATAGAACGCAGTATACACCGAGCTGTCTACCAAGTGTTATTTCATGTCTACCGAGCAATAAAGATAATACACCGAGTTGATATACACTGAGTGAAACGTGTTACCAAATTCATTGAACCTGGACACACATATGAAAATGTGTTACAAGATCGAGGCACATAGAACCGTTATCACATTGGAAATTGCACATATAGATTTTGTATAATTTTGAGGTCATCTAACCAATGAAATATTTTGCATGGTTATTTATTCAAGAAATCATGTTTGTAAGATCGAAGCAATGAATCAAACCACCGACATAAGAAGTCTATTTATACAGCATGAATTTAGGGTTAGAGACATGCATGAATTAGAGATATATGCGAATGAGAGAAATGTGTGTGCATATGTGTATGAAGAAAGACTTATGTTATACATGAGAAATCATAGAGTATTATGACTATTACAGAGACACAGAGGTCACCGAGAAGGTTATCAGAGAACAGTCAAAGAATAGAGTAAACAGAAGGGTTTACCGAGTTACTTTATGAGTTACCGAGGTATGCTATAGGCAAGGGAATCTTATTCTGAGCACATAGAGTCTGCTATAGCATTTCAGATGTAAAGTTGCAGATATTTTTAAAATATTATTGTAATATTTTGAATTTGTAAGAGAAACCTTTAACAGGGTAAAAGACTCTAATCAAGTCTATAAATTGTAAATCCTCTAACCAGGTGCAACATTTATATAGTGTTGTAAAATACTTTAGCAAGGTAGATCTAACTGATCTTGTTACTCCTAACAGGGTAAGCTATCAGAAATAGCTAAATGTAGCTCTAACCGAGCACTCTTTATTATTGCAGTAGTGAAGTTGTGGGTGCCATCCCCACCATAGTTTTTCTCTCTAACCAAGAGTTTCTACGTAACCAAAATATATGTGTTATGGAGTGAATCATGTATGATTGTTACTTATTTGTTTTAGCTTTATGTTATGTTATAGCAGTTTTTGGTTTATGCATAACAGTAAAGATATTGTTGATAAAAGGATTTGAAGTACTGATTCACCCCTCTCCTCTTAGTACATTAGCTTTCCATATTGGGCCTAACATTTGCAACACACCTTATTATCATGCATTTGATGAGCTTTAAAATTTTTGTTATTAGACAACACTATTTGACAATTTTTGATGATATAATTATCACAAAACCTTTATGCTCATGCAGGTCCTTTTGATGATATACAACACTACCGCATTGTGTTTTTTGCATCAACATGGTGGGTTCTTTTGATATAATTTGAAGGGATGTATTTTTATGGTATATAATCCCACCTTTTCATTTATTATCATGCATTTCAGTTGAAGTGATTATCATAAAGCCTTTGTGTTCATGCATGCATTTTATGTGTAGACTAACAATTCTTAAAAATACAGGGTCATGCTAGATCATTTGCCATTGACTAGTTTACTCTTGGTGATGGTACATATTCCTTTGTACATTAATGAGATTAAATTTTGTGCATAAACACTAAGTCAAGTGAATGTATTGCCATTTAGAAATGACAATATCTACCATTGTCTTCAACCATGCAGAGAAATGCAGTGAGAAGGGCTTTAATCAACATGTGTCTTTCTTCAAAGTTATGCTTGTAGACTTTGCAGAGAAACTACTAAGTTTCGTAATTATGCAATCTTGTATGTCTTAAAAATGTTTCAAATTATCTATTTATAATTTGAAAAAATAATTTGTATTAAGTGTTATAATTTGTTTCTTGTAGCATGATCATTCTGCATAAAAAGGTTGCTTATTTTGGTCTTCATTTATATGCAGGCATTGTTGTACATAAGATTTTCTCTTAGGACGTGAGGATGTCTGATGCAGATGAAGTGGGATGTTGTATTTTTATATGGATGTGAATTGATGTAACTTTGTTATGATGATATACAATGTCCATGAGCAAATTGGTTCAATTATATTGATGTTACACATTGTATATGTACATGAGTACATTGGTGTAGTTATATTGATAATGATGAAAAATCATGTTTGCATATTCATTCATGGATGTCACATGAAATTGTAATGGTAATTATGTGTATAAAATACATGGAAATATTGATGATCATTATGTGTCTATAGTGTAATTCTTGTTTATCTATATTGTTTCATTGAATGAGATTGGTGGTTTTTTTGCCAACTGAAAAAATGTTGCCCTAATAAAACCGTAGGGAAACTTGAAAAAATGAGATAGGATTTTGTGGGTACCCCTCTCATGGCCTCGTAGGTTCAAACAGATTGTTCATAGGTGCTACAGATTTCGAGTTAGGGCTCGTCAAAGTTTGATATTTTTTAGCACTTAAGGTACTCAAGGGATGATACCGGTAGGGTATGACCTCGAGCATTTGACTGAGTGGGGGGGGGGGGGGAATAGGAGCATGCATAGGGTGATAATTCCTAACTAAACATGTCAGAACCAACAGTTCATTATGACGATGAGTAGAATGATAAATTGGCCATGCGACAACATTCGATTGAATGAGATTGACGATTTTTTCACCAACTGAAAAAATGTTGCCCTAATAAAACCATAAGGAAACTTGAAAAACCGAGATAGGCTTTTGTAGGGACCCCTCTTATGGCCTCATAGGTTCAAATAGATCATTTTTAGGTGCCATGGATTCTGAGTTAGGGCCCATCAAAATTTGACATTTTTTAGCACTTAGGGTGCTCAAGGGACAACACCAATAGGGTATGACCCCGAGCGTTCAATAGAGTGGGGGTGAAAAAATAGGATCATGAATAGGGTAATAATGCCTAACTAGACATGTTGGAACTGTTGGTTCGTTATCAAGACGAGAAGAATGAGAAATTGGCCACGCGACAACATTCGATTGAATGAATGACAATTTTTTTGCAAACTGAAAAAATGTTGCCCTAATTAAACTATAGGGAAACTTGAAAAAAAGAGAGGATTTTTTAGGGACCCCTCTCGTGGCCCCATAGGTTCAAATGGATTTTTTGTAGGTGCCACAAATTCTGAGTTAGGGCCCATCAAAGTTTGACAATTTTTAGCACTTAGGGTGCTCAAGGGATGACGTCGGTAGGGTATGACCCCGAGCATTCAATAGAGTGGGGGTGGAAAACTAGGATCATGCATAGGGTAATAATGCCTAACTAGACATATCAGAATCATCAGTTTGTTATCATGAAGAGCAGAACAAGAAATTGGCCACACGACAACATTCGATTGAATGAGACTGACGATTTTTTTGCCAACTGAAAAAATGCTGCCCTAATAAAACCGTAGGGAAAATTGAAAAACCAGGATAGGATTTTGTAGGGACCCCTCTCATGGCCCCTTAGGTTCAAACAAATCATTCACAAGTGCCACAGATTCTGAGTTAGGGCCCGTCAAAGTTTGACAATTTTTAGTACTTAGGGTGCTCAAGGGATGACGCTGGTAGGGTATGACCATGAGCATTTAACAGAGTGGGGATGGAAAAATAGGAGCATGCATAGGTTAATAATGCCTAATTGGACATGTCAGAACTGACGGTTTGTTATCATGACGAGCAGAACGAGAAATTGGCCACGTGACAATATTCGATTGAATGAGACTGACGATTTTTTTGCCAACTGAAGAAATCTTGCCCTAACAAAACCATAGGGAAACTTGAAAAATAGAGATAGGATTTTGTAGGGACCCCTCTCATTGCCTCATAGGTTCAAATGGATCATTCGCAGGAGCCACGAATTCCAAGCTAGGGCCTGTCAAAGTTTGACAATTTTTAACACTTAGGGTGCTCAAGGGACGACGCCGGTAGGGTATGACCCTGAGCGTTCAATAGAGTGGGGGTGGAAAAATAGGAGCATGCATAGGGTAATAATGCTTAACTGGACATGTTGGAATTGATGTTTTGTTATCATGAGGAGCAAAATGAGAAATTGGCCACACGACAACATTCGATTGAATGAGACTGACGATTTTTCACCAACTGAAAAAATGTTGCCCTAATAAAACCGTAGGGAAAATTGAAAAACCGAGATAGAGTTTTGTAGGGACCCCTCTCATGGCCTTGTAGGTTCAAACGAATCATTTTTAGGTGCCACGGATTCCGAGTTAGGGCCCATCAAAGTTTGACAATTTTTAGCACTTAGGGTGCTCAAGGGACGACATCGGTAGGGTATAACCCTGAGCGTTCAACAGAGTGAGGGTGGAAAAATAGGAGCATGCATAGAGTAATAATTAATTGTATTGTTCATTAAATGAATGGTAATTTATTGTTCATTAAATTAATTGTATTGTTCATTATACAAACAACACTTACGATGAAATGAAATGAATTGTATTGTTCATTAAATAACCATTATTAACCATTGTTAATTATTGGATTGAAGATTAAATTTTTCCATGATAACACCTTGCACACATGAGCAACAATTTATATGATCAAATATCAACTTTTGTATATATGAAAATGTGAAATGATTACAAGTGTATGTCCATACACAAATATGGCATAAATAACAACTCAAACAAAATGTATGTCTATATAAGTGAATGTATGTCCATATACAAAATATACATGCCAACTAGACATGTAAGCATCCCAAAACTATCTATAACATCCTAATCTATTGATGGATCATCAAAATCGATCCTCTTCGCCACACTACTTGGCTCTGAAGGATCCTGTACAAGAAAAAACAAACCATGATTAAGATTAGCTATATTATATAACTCACATTCGAAAAGTTAACGTAAAAATGAACTATAATTGAACTATTCTTGTTTACCTCATATCCACATTTTCTCTTCGGCTTTGCAAGACTCTTGATGTATGTCTTCAGTAGAGGAGGTATGTTTTCAATATTTTTATACACAACCTACATATGTTCACAAACATGACATTGATACAAGTTAGCATATAATTGTCACTAATAATAATGAATTATATCTACTAAACATAAAATAAAATAAACACACATCTACTCGAGGCATCTCTTCTTCTTCATCATCTTTAGGTATAGTGGGTGTAGTCAACAAGGATGTGAAGCCAAGAATTCTTTGTACATATACACAACAAGTATATGAAACTATCAATTTATGTCTAGACGTGTATAATCATTATAAGTTATTTAAACTATTCATTCAATCATATCTGTATTCAATTACCTTTCCCTTGTCTCCAACTGCACTACCAGATCCTGAATCACATAGCCCCACACTCATGCTACTTGTGCCCTACAAGAGTAAAATAAGATATACATGAAAGTTACTACATAATCTAATTAATACCAATATAAATGATGGGCATGTATGTACAATAAAATACAAATGACTAGGTGCAATAATATATGTACCGTAAAGCTATCAAGGCCAAATGAAATGGCCGTCAAGGTGCCCTCCTAGATCTGTGTCAACTCCTCCTCTATCATGAACTATTAAATAGACAATGTAAATAAAAATTAGTACTTAATATTATCTAGATTATAAATATTTATTTAAAATATAGAATGAACTGTGAAAATACAAATATTACTGCTACATCATCAATGTATGATGAAGGTGCCTCCTCACCTCTAGCATGCGAGGACTCTCCAGGGTATCCTCCAGTTTGTGTCATAACATCTGGTGCATCATGCATCTCATGCACCTCATAATCTGCAGTGTGCGCAGGAGGATCAACAGGCTATCCGGCTGGACCCAAGCATACGTGCCCACACATGACACAACTATGGGACACACAAATGTGTGCAAGAAAGGAGGACATGTCAGCACCACCAGATGCACCGCTACCATCAAAAGTAGGCTGAGCTACTGCCCCAGCCTGCGAAACCAAAAGGCTACTCAAAGAGTGAAAAGCTGATATGGTCTGTGATACTGCCTCACAAATGATATCTAGATGTTGCACTAGAGGTGGGGGACATATGGGCCCTGCACTACTCTAACTGCCCCAGGTCTATTTTGGGGCATACCTAAACCCACACCCTAGAAAGGTTGGATGTCAAAGTAGTTCACATGTTTTCCTAAAACAAACTCAGCATACAATTTTTTGATGAAATAGAAGGGGACATCAAGATTGTTGTTGGGTGGTTTATTGAAAACCAACCACCAACAATCCCAAAAAAAAATCACAATACCATCATTTGTGCACCATTTAATAGAAATTTTTGTTTTTGGGGGTCTATGGGTTGACCATTGCGAGGATTCACAAACAATGCGGCGATAGCGGCTTTGGATTTCTCGAGATCCTTGATCTCCTTATAGGACAAGCCATCCACATATTGTTCCCTCATAGAATATCGCCACAAAAGAGTGACATTGTGCTGGTAAAGAAGAATCTCAGGATGAAACAACTTCCTGCTAGTTCAAGAGATGATGATAACAGTGATGGTCCAGTCAGCAAGATAGCTACAGTCAAGACAAGAACAAAGAGCAAAGCAAACCCTCAAGCACTATCCTCACCTCTTGTGATACAATCAAAAGGGAAAGGGCCCAAGATTAAATTTACAGTGAAAGGGTCCAAAAAGGGTGAATCATCATCCGCAGTACAGGAAGTAGTGACTAAAGAGCAAGAATAGCTGTCTGCCAAGGAAATTGAAGAAGGCAAAATTCCTCAACAAGAGGAAGAACAGGCTGAAGAAACATCATGCCTAGCTGAATTTGATGCCCCAATTACCTCACAAGTAATCATCCACTCTATTGACTCTGACTCTAACCAAGAGGATGAGGATTTTCAAGAAGATGGGGATCTAAGTATGGGTATGGCCCAATTGGAGGCCGCTAATTAGTTTTTCACAATAACCAGCTTCTCCAATCTAGATGATATCTCTTCATCTACTTTTGAATCCACAATGATGGATTTTAATGAAACCTTGGAAGAGGCACTTGTAGAACATGTTTCAGTAGACTTACCTGTCACTACCACCACCACCACAGAAATTCCACCATTGATAAGTGTTGAAGTTGCATTCACGACGCCTTCAACTCTCACATCTATAATTGAAGAGGTGTCAGTAGAAGCAAATGTTCCACTAAATACTTCAATATCGGTGCCATCAATAACACTCACAACTGCTTCGGGCTCCAGTCAACCTACTCCCAAAATGTCAACTCAAAATTAGCAAGGAGCTACTACTCCATCGGCCAATCTAGAACTACCCCCTTGGATGGAAGTAGTGGCCCCTAAGAGGAAAAAATAGGTGATCTCTCTAGATGAGTTTGACTTTGAGCTTTTGGTTCCTCCAAAGCCTAAGGGAACAAAGAAGTAAAAAATGGTATCTCAGGTGGTAGTAGACCTGACTTCTAAGAGAAAGTATGTTGAAGTTATGTTGCCATCATTAGACAAGGACAAAGGCAACACACGATCTAAAGATTATACCATGCAGGTCATAGAGCTCGGGGTGGAAACACATGAGAGTGTGAAATTCAATTCATAGACAACCTTTAATTCTTTGTTGAGAAGATTGGATCAGGAGAGGGATGAGAAAAATATCTTGAAGCAGAAGTGTGAACAACTGACCAACATTCTTCTAAATGTCACACAATCTTCTCAAGAGATTGAACCCATAGGATCCTCAATAGATACCGAAGCCCTCAAGAAGATTGAATAGGTGAGAGCTAAAGGCCAAGTGATGGATGAGTGGATTTCACGGCTAAGGTCAAAAGGCTCTCATCTTTTGATTTCAATAGTGGGACTATTGTCGGATTATGAAGTAATCCAGAGTCAGATGCAAGGACTCAAAACCTCTTTATCATAGGAAATTGAGGAAGTTGTGAAAAGTACTACCTTTTGGAGCAAAATGGAGGACTTCAAAATAGATGTCCTTGTTGAAAATAAGGTAATCCCTACAAGGGAGAAGTACATCCAGATCTTATCTTTATTGTCTCATAAGCAAGAGACAATGAGGTTAATGATTGTGGAACTGGATTGGGAGAAGAAAGAAGGTGATGATGAGGTTGATCTCATTTTTGCCAAAGTTGGTGATCTTCCTTGTTAGTTATATGATGGCGATCAAAATCTCGTCACTGCTGAAGTTGTCACGCAGGAATTCCTTTCCTTGATAAATCAATGCACAAGACAAGATTTCTCACTTGATACATTTGATAAGTTGTTAGAGATCCAGGTCAGTTTTGAAGTCCTCGCATCCATGCTGAACGATGTTAAAAAGAAACAGGTAAAGATTGAAGATGCAATTTCTTGCGTCCGAGTGATCACAAGTTCTATCCCGATGCCGAACAAAGCAGAGATGAAAGCCATCCTTGCTAAGTTCGAAGATTTCTAGAAATCCAATGACAAGGAGAATGAAGAATGAAGTGCCCCCTTTTGGCACCTTTTCTTTATGCAGTTACACCGATAGATGCTGACAATTTTTATGCAGCTGCACATTTTCTTTATGTTGTAGTTGTAGTAAAATGGGACTGTGCAATTGAATAAGTCAATTGTGCCTACCTTTTTCTCAACTTCTTTTCCTATATAAGGAGGACCTCATTTGTAAATATTAATCTTTTTCATGCTTAGCAAAACTCTACTGAATTTTTATCCCAATTAAGACTTTGGGCTTTTGTGGTGAAAATTCAATCAAACAAATAAAGAAAATAGTTTTGTTGATCACAAACTTTGTGTTGTATCAAGCAAATCGTTTATATAATTTAATGTTCCTATGTCCATTGAATATATATTATCTTTAATTCTTTGATCTTTAAGATATTGTTGCGTGGTTAGAGAGCTCTCAAATCTTGCAAATAGACTTTGTTCTCTTAGCATACTTGAGAAATATGCTGATAAATTAAGTAACTTGTGGTCAGCTTTGTATTGCTGCGATTATTTGTAGTTTAATGGATTAGAAATCTATACTTGAAAACTTTGGGCTTTAAGCTGAGTTTCTAATTGTTTAATTTGTAACAATTAGTGTGAATTAGTGTTACCTTAAAGGATACTTTGTGCTACTTAATAGTAACTCTTGGTGTAGTTTGTTAGATTAATAGTTCTTTTCTTTAAGTATCTAAAGAGGTAGAGAAATTGTAACTAGGTGAAGGGAGAATACATACACTCTGAAAAAAGAGAGTTATATACCCAACACCAACCCATGAATTTAATTTCTTATTAATTAGAGGAGAAATTTCATAGGGAACCTCCCCTTGATGAGAGGAGAGATTAATTTCTTGGCATAGCGTTAGTGTGAATTATATATTTTTTCATTAGTACGTTGGTGACAAAATATTCACCCAACAGTTTTTTGGCGACTCTGCTGGGGAGCGACATGCAACGAGTTTGTCTTTTGAGTTGTAGTACGCTTTCATTGTAATTTCCATATTGTTGTTTTTCTTCAAATCATAATCTGGTTGATCAAAGTTACACTCGTGGGCAACGATTAGCAGGAATTGTTGATCCTACTTTTGAAGTATTGCAGCAATTTAACTTTCCCTCTGTGACACCTCCATGAACGCTTTCTCCTTTGTAGCGGACATGAAGTTTTCCTCCATCTGCACGGCGATCTCTCGTACCAAGTGAGGCATCAAGTTTGCAAGTTTTAGTTGTTCCACTTATAAATGATTTTGTAATACCACCCTATAATCCATTAAGGATGGTCGTTGCTAGCCCTTGGGGCACTGCTTTTGGTCCTCTAAACTTGACCGCACATTTGCATGAACTTCCCAAAGGTACACAAAAAAATTTACCCAAATTTTTTTGGGATGGTTCTCAGCATCCGAACGAACACATTGCTGCCTTCTACATCGCATGTGGAGTCCTAAGTGTTGAGCACAAAGATGTTTCAGTGAGATTATTGATTGAGACTTTGCATGGAGCTGTTGCTAATTGGTTCTATAATCTTACTAATGCTTGTATCACAAATTGGGCAACTCTCAGAATGTTATTTGAGGTGAGATTCAAGTCTGCCAAAGATGATCATGCTTTATTGGCACAATTAACTCAGTTGAAGAAAGAGCCTCAGGAACCCATGCGTGAGTTTGTAGCAAAATTTGACAAGTTACATAATTGTATCCCAGTTGCTTCAAGACCCACTGCTTGAAACTTGAAATGCTTTTTCATCAACGCTCAATTGCTAGAGGTGAGTTTTCTTTTGCGAAGGAACAATCCTACAAATTTGGCCGCTTCTCAACAAATGGCTATATCAGTTGAATATGATCTTATCCTTGCGGGTAAGATAAGGAGAGATCCTAACAAGGTTAGGGGTAATCAAGTTGTAGATGCATCTTTCTCTTTGACTAGTTCTGCTGATCCCATGATACATAAGCTAGCAAATGAGTTGTTGGCACTTAAGAAGCAAATTTCCTCACAAGGAAATACTTCTTATCGAGATGTTTCAAGAAGGACTTATCCAAACAATGCTTCCAATTACACCATGCGTAATCAAAATAAATTGCCTCCTGCTCCAGAGAGGCTTACGTTGGAAGCACCACCCCAAAGTTCAGCTACAGGATATTATGAAGCTAAACAGAATGATCTTCCTCCTTTTGGTGAAGAAGATGCCAATTCGCATTAAGATGGTGATGCAGAGTTGGCTGGCGACTCTAATATCAGGTTTATGCAATATCAAGAAGATGACACCCTAGATATACATGATGGAGATGTCTTTGCAATATTCACCTATTCGCAAGCATAGGAAGCTCAGCCACCTGTCATTGCAAAGAGTGATGATTCTACTCAAATTAAGGACTCTTAATGTTTTCCAATTTCTATTGCAAAGCGTGGGACTCCTATACCAAATCCTGCAAAGGACAACACTATCTCAATGGACGACGCGAAGGATAAAAATGTAAGTGATTCTTCAACTGCTGTCAATTTTTTTGTACCTGTCAATTCTTCTACACATGCATCGAAGACTAGTGTACCAAATATTTTGAATTCTCAAAATGAGAATCCAAATCCATCTTTGGTGATGAATTCCTTTTAGTCATTTGATATTTTAGATCATGCAAAGAAAACCAAAATACAAATGTCTGAAGTTGAATTTTTGAGATCTAACCCAAATCAATTTGACCATTTGGTCAAATTTGTTAAAGAAAAAGATACTACCCCTAGTAATCTTCCAAAATCAAACTCTCTTCAAAACATCCTAGTAACTTCCCCTTCTCCTATCAAGAAGATAGAACCATTTTACATCTCTTTTTTAATAAATGGTTATAAATTTAGTAACTGTGTATTTGATTCTGGGGCATCTGATAATGTTATGCCATCAAAAGTTGCCAATGGCCTTGGTTTAACTTTGACCAAAACATTTGGAAGGTGTTTCTCTATGGATAACAAACAAGTTCCTTTGATTGGTCAAATCAAGGATGCACAGTTTGCCTTTCCTTCATTCCCAAAAATGAAAATCAAGATGACAGTACTGGTAGCCGATGTACCAGTCTCCTATAGGCTATTGTTGGGAATAAATTTCTGTAGAGATGTCGGAGGTGAGTTAAACATGGAAATGACTGAGGCTCATATCCCTGTTAAAGGAATTGTCCAAAGGTTACTTCCAGAAAAAGAATCAAAATATACCGTTGTCAAGTCTGGCGATCAATGGGCCTAGATTCTTTTTGAATCATTAGGCATGGGTAATTATTTCATGCATGTTGATGATGGTTTAATGGTGACTCTTGAGAGTGAAGGTGCCATTCCACTCAATGATTTCCTAGTTGATTGTGAAAGTAGTGTTATGGAATCAGAAGGATCTTCAACTTCACAACAAGAAATCCTCAATCTTGATACCATCAGCATTGGTAGTCTTGATGATGTTTGGACACTAGAGTTTGATGGTAGCTCTTCTTCTACTGGATCAGGAGCCAATATTGTTTTGGTTTCACCCGAGGGTAATTTTTTCCCTTTCTCCTTCAAATTGCAGTTTGATAACACAAATAAAACTATTGAGTATGAATCACTCCTTCTGGGAATGAATGTTGCTCAGAAGAAGGGAATTACAAACTTGCATGCTAAAGGAGATGCCAAGTTAATAGTCTATCAGGTTAGGAACATATATCAAACAAGGAGCAAAAGGTTGTGACACTATCGCAACCTTGTCTAGGATCTAATAGAAGCATTTGATGCTTTTGATATATCTGTGGTTTCTCGTGAATTCAATGACAGGGATGACTCATTAGCAATATTAGCAACTTCTTTGGTTCCTCACAAAGATTTTTTAGGATCAACTTATGTTGTTGAGTTAGTTTTCTGGCCAAGCGTACCTGACAACTCTGATCATTGGCAAGTATTCAATGATGATCATCATGTAATTAATTTTTTGCAAACCGCCGATAATTTTGATTATCTGTACTTTGAAGGTATTCACTGCCCTTCAAAGGATGCAATTGAAAGTATTGATGCAGAAATGGGAGAGAAATTTCTACAATTAAAAGGAAACAAGATCCCCAAGGGTCTAGTTTAGCTAGAAAAGATTTTTGACAAACATGATCATTATGTTAAAAAGCAACAAAGATCAGTTGCAGGCTCAATGGAATATGAACAAGTAAATATTGGGACTGAAGACAATCCAAAAATGATCAACATTGGAAAGTGTTGTTCACAAGGAGAAAGGCAGAAATTTGTTGCATTATTGCAGCAGTATGTTGACGTCTCGGCATACTCCTATGAAGATCTAAAGTCTTTTTGCCCCGAAGAGCTTCGCCATGACATTCCATTGAAACCAGGTATTACGCCTTTCCATCAGAAGCAAAGGCAATACAACCCAAAGATCTCCGATACTATCTTTGCTGAAGTACAAAAGATGTTGAAAGTAAAGATAATCTTCCCCATTCACCATTCTTCTTGGATAGCCAATATTGTACCTGTACATAAGAAGAATGGTGAGATTCGGATATGTGTTTATTTCCAAAACTTGAACCAGGAATCCTTGAAGGATAATTATCCTTTACCTATCATGGATCATGTTCTACAAGTTTTTACTGGAGCAGAGATGATGTCCATGTTGGACGGATTTTTGAGTTATAATCAGGTAGAAGTTGTGGAGCAAGATCAGCATAAGACCGCATTTACTACACCTTGGGGTACCTTTGCATATCGTAGGATACCTTTTAGATTAATAAATGTGGGAGCAACTTTCCAACGTGTAATGGGCTTGGCCTTCCAAAGTTTTCTTGGTAAGTTCATGGTGGTCTATTTGGATGATTTGACAGTTTATTCTAAGGAACATCAAGATCATTTCTTTCATCTGCAACGAGTCTTAGAGAAATGTCGTTAGCATGGAATTTCCCTCAATCCCAAGAAATCTATTTTTGGGGTCACTGAAGGTAAGTTGCTTGGGCATATTGTTTTGAAAGAAGGTATAAAAATTGATGCAGAAAGGGTAAAAGCTATTCGTGACCTTTCCTTACCAACAAGTAAGACTGTTGTTCATTCTTTCTTCGATAAAGTAAATTTCCTGTGAAGATTCATTCTGGACTTTGTTGAACAGACTCATCATATAGTCAATATGATGAAAGGTAATTCTCTCTTCAAGTGGACTCCTGAAGGAAAGAAAGTTTTCCATCAGATCAAGGAAGCCATGGGAAATTCTCCAGTCTTAGTATGCCCAGATTATACCAAAGATTTTATTATGTATAGCTATTCATCAAATCATACTTGTTCAACTATACTAATGCAGAGAAAA
The DNA here is from genome assembly GCF_030272615.1 of Cryptomeria japonica. NCBI lineage: Eukaryota > Viridiplantae > Streptophyta > Pinopsida > Cupressales > Cupressaceae > Cryptomeria > Cryptomeria japonica. Next base: position 925,441,425 of record NC_081407.1, read on the forward strand.
AATGAAGGTGAGGAATCACCCATTGCATTCATGAGTTATCCGCTAAAGGCTCACGAGTTGAAATACTCAGAAATGGAGAAGCATGCTTTTTCTGTAGTGAAAGAGGTAAAACATTTCAGGTTTTATATTTTGAATTCGCATGTCATTGCTCTTGTTCCTGATGTTGTTGTCAAGTCGATTCTGATGCAACAAGAGTTTGGAACTAAAAGGGGCAATTGGGTTGCCAAGATTCAAGAATATGATATGGAAATTAAGCCCACTAAGTTGGTTCATGGAAAAGGTCTATGTCAGTTGATAGCTGACAACAAATCAATTGATGAAGTGGTGCTTGAAAATGAAGGTATGAATCAAGATCTTCCTAATGTTCTATTTGTTAGCACTATTGATAAGTGGTATTCTAACCTAGCATATCTCTTAACATATGGAGATTTTCCTGCACACCTGTCAAGGAAAGAAAGGTGAACCTTGAAGCTTAAAGCGGTGAATTTTGTCCTATGGGACAATGGTTTGTACAAGAAGGGTCTGGACGACAATTTCCTGCATTGCGTAGACAAACAACAAGAAGTAAGATTACTTCAATCTTTTCATGATCTTGCTTGTGGTGGACATCTTTTTGCCCCTGTTATTGTAGCCTGCAGTTCAGACTTTACAATCTGAACTATAGGGAAAGACTACCTGCAGGTCGGACTTTAATGTCCAAAATGCAGGCTTAGACTACTAGCAAACACACATCAGACTTTAAAGTCTGATGTGTATAAAGCAAAAAGAAACATGTAGTTCGGACTTTAAAGTCCGAACTGCAGGTAAAATTCCAAACTTAAGAAAAATAAGACAACACTAAAAATGAAAAACAAGGAGCTAAACGAACTAACCGACAAAGTTGATTAAGCTCCCCCGGAGACCGTAAGGTACAAAACAGACCAATTTCGTAGGGTTGCCTCACGATTTTGGCTGCACTGAAATCGAGGACAACAACTGGCTCTAACTGGGGAACAAGTTGCACCACTTGAAGCTTGTAGAATCTAGAACTCTGAGTGCCTATACCCATTGGGCTATAGAGTTAGGTGATGAAAAGACTGAAAAGAAATGACTATACATATTTTACAAAAAGTACAACTTCCTTTACAACTCTCTCTATTGAGCAAAGAGCTTCAAATGTTCTCCACTATGAGGTAGAAAGAATGGGGTACCATCTGCATATGCAAGTATGTAGCTATGCTCGCCACATACTTCATGAATAGTGAAGCAACCTCTCCATAAGGAGTCAAACTTTCCATGCAAACCCTTTGGTTCCCTCCTCTTGTCCCATAGCAAGACTTGATCACCAACTAAGAACTCACGGGAAGTTGTTTTCTTATCAAACAATGCCTTCACTTGGCTTTGGTGTGCATCAATCCTATCTACCACTTTTTCTCTTGTTTCTTCTAGTTGAGAAAGAAACATAATCCGCTTATCCAGTGAATCTTGATATGTTTCATCTTCAATGGCCTTGGCGAGCTTAAATGCTGCAAGTTACACAGTGATTGGAATCTTGGCATTCAACCCATACAAAAGTTGAAAAGGTGATATACCAATTTCTCTTTTTGGAGTTATACGATTCACCCATAGCATATCATAAAGAGCTTTATGCCAAGTCCGTTGTCTTTCATCAACAAGCCTCCTCATAATAGTGACCAGATTCTTGTTGCTTGACTTGACCTGACTATTTCCTTGCAGATAATAGTCAGATGAGTGTGAAAGAATAATACCATGATCAAAGCAAAAGTCAACTATCTCATAAGATGAAAAACATGAAGTGTTATCAGCTACTATCTTATGAGGAATGCCAAACCTTGAAATGTTGTTTTCCTTTAAAAATTGACAAACCACTGCCGAGGTAGATTGCTTAGTCAGGATTGCCTCCACCCACTTGGTGAAGTAATCTGTCGCTATGAGGATGTATATGTGACCTTCACTAGATGTTGGATTGATAGGTCCAATGAAGTCCAATCCCCACTGTTGGAAAGGCTCTTCAATTACTACTGGTTTAAGAGGGAGTGCAGCTAATTTGGGCTTACCATGGCCGAAGATTGCATGTCGGACTTTAAAGTCTGACTTGCAAGGATTTTTAGCTTGCATGACGGACTTTAAAGTCTGACATGCGCTGCGAGTTGTCATTAATTTTGCATTTATTGTTAATTTAGGGTGTTAATATTTAAATCACTTTTTAGGTTTCTTTTCTTCATTATTGTTTGCGTTTTCTTTTTCCTCCGCATGCCCTCCACCGTTTTGCTTGTCATAACTCAGATCGAATCACTCCATTTTCAGATTATTTGATCATCATTGCTGAGAAGGTAGGTTTTCTTGTTTTCTTTTCAGGTTTCTTTATTTTCTTTGCTTTCTTTCTTTCCTTTTTGTTTCTCTCCGGGTTTTCTTTTGTGTCAAGAGGACAATCAGACTTCAAAACCTGAATGCCCTCCAAAGTCATCCTTCTCTAGCTGCATACCAGACTTTAAAATTTTGTGTGCAGCTAGATGGAAGGATCTCCGCATATCGGATTTTAAAGTCTGATTTGTCGGATCATAACCTTCACATATTAGACTTTAAAATCCGATATGCGGAGAGGAGTAGGTTTGATTGACATGCCGGGTTTTAAAACCTGACATGTCAACCGATTGTTTTCCCTTTGTCTACACATCAAACTTTAAAGTCCGATGTGCTGGTTTTTCCAATGGATTTACCCTCGCACATCGGACTTTAAAGTCTGATGTGCTAATTGATTTTCCCCGGAATGCACATCGGACTTTAAAGTGTGATGTGCTGATAACCTACCCCAAGTTTCCACATCGGACTTTAAAGTCCGATGTGCTAATCAACATTGTTTACCCTCACACATCGGACTTTAAAGTCCAATGTGTTGATCAAGGTGTTTGTCATTGTACTTCGAACTTTAAAGTCCGATGTGCAATTTTTGTTTTCAAAAGAGCATGTCGGACATTTTTCCCCGACCTGCTGTTTTTAGCAGTTTTACTCCCAAGCCTATTTTGAGTCTCGTTTGTCGATCCGTTTGAGAAAAAATAATTTTGATAATGATGAATAGCTAATCATCAGTGTTGAATGAAATCATCACGAATGTCAAAGCTCCCTCACAACAAACCCGAGTTTTCCTCAAGTCAGTTGGAATCTTCTCCAAGTAAAATATCATTAAGAAAGATGAAGTACAAGTACGACAAGTACTTGAATCTATACCCAGAGAGTTCAGTAGACTCAAATATCAAGGAGATCAGAGACACCAAAATTGGGCATGTAGATATACAAGAATTTATTGATCAAGTTAAGAAGGCTCCTACTCGCCTAACTAATCTGATCAACTCTGAGTTGCATAAATATGCATCTTTTCCAATTGCAGCTCATGATCCAGAATTTGTTCTTGCAGTAGCGGATCACTTTGATCCAAATACAAGATAGGTCAAAGATAAAGATCGGAATGTCATCATGACCCTAGATAATTTATTCTTTAATAGTGTCTTCAAAGGTTCCTCAGTTGAAGAGGTGACTGATATTACTCAAGAAAGTGCTCAAGAATACTATGAGAAGAATGAGGATAAATGCAAGAAGGTAATCAATATTGTTTTCCTCTCTGCCACAAGAAGTTCCCTAACCTCATGATGGCGTAAAGGCTTTCACAAGAGTGATTTCAATGAGGAGTACAATGACATGGTCACCATGTTATCAAGGGTAAGGGGGTTAAAAGACTCATTACTTTCAAAGCTAGATGTGCTACTATATGAAAATAATCAGGAAAGGAGCAGCAAGAATTGATTGGGGTGAATAGGTCAGTGATACCCTTTGTGCTCAGTTGAAGGAGGTCAAAGTAACACTGAAATTTTATATGACCTCATACCTAGTTTATACGGCTGCTTCAATGAGGCAATATCCAGGCTTATCTACTAAGGGTAATAGGAGGTTGGTACCCGTTTGGGAGTACTATGATCATCTTACTATCAAGAATCAAGGTAGTCATTACAAAAGAGTTAATGATGCCTTCTTCACTATATGGAAGTGCATTTTTGATAAAGGTCTACAGAAGCGAAGAATATCAGAGGCTTCTTACAATAGGGTATCTCATTTTGGGTGTGTATTCCTACAGTTTCCCACTTCACTTACATCCGAATAGGATGTTTCTCAGGTGAGCCCTTTATTATACCAAGGTTCCCTTCACACAACTAATTAATGTGCATGAAAAACAATCACAAGCACATAAGACTGGGCTAAAATTCTCAGAATCAATCAGCGAGTACTCAGTGCTACCCAATCCCAAGGCCAAAAATATGGAGGAAGAAATATAGTGGAATACCATGAGAAGATTCAAATCCCTAACCAATTTTGACTTTCATGGTATAAAGAACAAACTCAAAAGGAGTTATACTCATGTTTATAGGTTGGAGGATGTTTGGGCAGACTGTCAAAATGATGGGGATATAAGAAGGATGGATTTCAGCCACCTTACTCTGGAGCAAATTGAAAACTTGGATCTAGCTAAAATTCCAATGACCATGGAAGATACAGATGACGTAATAGACCCGGTCTATTATGAGAAGAAAATTTTTGACTCTCCGCTTCCTCCCGTACAATGGTCAAAGAAGGAGAGAAAATCAATCACTCAAAGGGTTGCTCCTATCCTAGTAAACACCAATGCATGGCTGGTAAAGAAGAATCTTAGGATGAAACAACTTCCCGCTAGTTTAGGAGATGATGATAACAGTGATGGTCTAGTTGGCAAGACAGCTACAGTCGAGACAAGAACAAAGAGTAGGGCAGACCCGCAAGCACTATCCTCAGCCCTTGTGATACAATCAAAAGGGAAAGGGCCCAAGATTAAATTTATAGTGAAAGGGTCCAAAAAGGGTGAATCATCATCCGCAGTACAAGAAGCAATGACTAAAGAGCCAGAATAGCCACCTGCCAAGGAAATTGAAGAAGGCAAAATTCCTCAACAAGAGGAAGAACAGGCTAAAGAAACATCACACCCAGCTGAAGTTGATGCCCCAATTACCTCACAAGTAATCGTCCACTCTATTGACTCTGACTCTGACCAAGAGGATGAAGATTTTCAAGAAGATGGGAATCTAAGTATGGGTATGGCGCAATCGGAGGCCGCTAATCATTTTTTCACAATAACCAACTTCTCCAATCTAGATGATATCCCTTCATCTACTTTTGAATCCACAATGATGGATTTTAATGAAACCTTGGAAGAAGCCCTTGCATAATAGGTTTCAGTAGACTTACCTGTCACTACCACCACCACCACAGAAATTCCACCATTGGTAAGTGCTGAAGTTGCATTCACGGCACCTTCAACTCTCCCATTTGTAACTAAAGAGGTGTCAGCAACAGCAAATGTTCCCCTAATACTTCAATATCGGTGCCATCAATAACACTCACAACTACTCTAGGCTCCAGTCAACCTGCTCCCGAAACGTCAACTCAAAATCAGCAAGGAGCTACTACTCCATCGGCCAATCCAGAAATACCCCCTTGGATGGAAGTAGTGGCCCCTAAGAGGAAAAAATAGGTGATCTCTCCAGATGAGTTTGACTTTGATCTTTTGGTTCCTCCAAAGCCTAAGGGAACAAAGAAGCCAAAAACGGTATCTCAAGTGGTAGTAGACCTGACTTGTAAGAGAAAGTATGTTGAAGTTATGTTGTCATCATCATGATAGTTCTGATACTTAATATAAGTATAGATCCAATAGCCAACAAGATGAGAGGGAGGGGGTGTGAATCATACAAACTTAATCATCCATAAAAACATCAGATTCAACCTGAGTAACATATACTTCAGTAATAAAACCAAAACTGTTAAACATGCAAACTCAAAAGCACATAAACATCATAAACCTCATAACACTAGATTTAACGTGGAAACCCAAATAGGGAAAAATCACTGTGGGATTTCGGACCCACTAAGAAATATACTCTTCAAGAGTATGCTCGGTTAAAAGCAAATCCTGTTAAAGATTACAAACACATTGCTAGATGTGACCCGGTTAAGGGATTTCCCTCAGATCTGTTAGGATCTTCACCTTGTTAGAAGTGACCTTGTTAAACGATTTCAAACACTCAATCAGAATGTCACCTTGCTAGAGGGTTTTACAAATAAGACTATTAAGTCCACTCGGTTAAGAGATTTTCTGTCACTTTCAAAAAATAACAGTAATAAAATCTATCTACAACTTCACATCTAAAATGCTAAAGCAGATTCCTATTTGTTCAATACAATCTAGACATAGAACTAATCTTGTCTATCTGTTGGGCTTATATACTCTGTTATTCAAATAGGTCTTCAAGCTTCTGTGCTCGGTAATCACTATGTAGCATCCCTGTGCATACACTTGCCCGCATACATTGTTTATCAACAGTTTCCTATTTATAAACAATTAGGTAACTGCTTAATCTCCTTGATCACATTTCCCATGATCAATCATAGCCATCATATCTTCGATCTTGTTCAGGTTCAATGCATCTTTCGATCTGAAAATGTTTTACCCCACCTTGGAACTTGCATATATGTCTTGGAACTTGTGCCAGGGTATTGCGGTTCAATCTAAGTTGTAGATCTTCATGCCGACTTTCCTTTGCCTTAGATTCATTAACAAACTCATCCATGGCTCACCAATCATTTAATCAGTTCCAGCTAATCAGCTTTCTTCATTAAATATCTCATGTAAACATTTAATGCATTCTGTTATAGCTTAGTTACAACTCGATAACAACTCAGTGAATACTAAACTTCACTCGGTAGACATTCTGCCTTCATTAACCGATAGCAATAACCTTCAGGTTTACCGACTAGGTTCCTTAGGGTTTATCGACTAGGTTCTTTGCTTGATAACATAGTATAGTATTAACCTTTACATTTTACAACATATGTATGATGTTAAAACAATCTAAAACATCATGATCTCATCATTGTCTGACTCGGTACTAGTTGCCCATTGAATACCTTATTCATCCCCTTATTCATCATATTCTTTCCTGTCTTTTACCGACATCTTTATAATCTTCAAATCATACTTCTCAAGATATGGCAACATCATACTGAATTAGAAAATTAATTTCTTGACATCAATGACAAAATAATAATATCAAGACAGTAAACATTCTTATTCAGTTATATCCATAATCATCAACAACCTTCTCAATATCCTTATGAAATGCCAACAATCTTTCATTGTCTGTTATAATGCTATATTGCCAACACATCAGACAAGGACAAAGGCAACACATGATCTGAAGATTATACCATGTAGGTCGTAGAGCTCGGGGTGGAAACACATGAGAGTGTGAAATTGGATTCACGAACAACCTTTAATTCTTTGTTGAGAAGATTGGATCAGGAGAGGGATGAGAAAAATATCTTGAAGTAGAAGTATGAACAATTGACCAATGTTCTTCTATATGTCACTCAATCTTCTCAAGAGATTGAACCCATAGAATCCTCAATAGATACTGAAGCCCTTAAGAAGATTGAACAGGTGGGAGCTAAAGGTTGAGTGATGGATGAGTGGATTTCATGGCTAAGGTTAGAAGGCTCTCATCTTCTAAGTTCAACAGTGGGACTATTGTCGAATTATGAAGTAATCCAGAGTCAGATGCAAGGACTCAAAACCTCTTTATCATAGGAAATTGAGGAAGCTGTGAATAGTACTACCTTTTGGAGCAAAATGGAGGACTTAAGGATAGATGTCCTTGTTGCAAATAAGGTAATCCCCACAAGGGAGAAGTACATCCAGATCTTGTCTTTATTGTCTCATAAGCAAGAGACAATGAGGTTAATGATTGTGGAATTGGATTGAGAGAAGAAAGAAGGTGATGATGAGGTTGATCTCATTTTTGCCAAAGTTGGTGATCTTCCTTGTTGTTTATATGATGGCGATCAAAATCTCGTCACTGCCAAAGTTGTCACGCAGGAATTCCTTTCCTTGATGGATCAATGCATGAGACAAGATTTCTCACTTGATACATTTGATAAGCTATTAGAGATCCAGGTCAGTTTTGAAGTCTTCGCATCCATGCTGAAGGATGTTAAAAAGAAACAGGTAAAGGTTGAAGATGCAATTTCCTGCATCCGAGTGATCAGAAGTTCTATCCTGATGCCAAACAAAGTAGAGATGAAAGCCATCCTTGCTAAGTTCAGAGATTTCCAGAAATCTAATGACAAGGAGAATGAAGAATGAAGTGCCCCCTTTTGGCACCTTTTCTTTATGTAGTTACATCGATAGATGCTGACAATTTTTATGCAGCTGCACGTTTTCTTTATGTTGTAGTTGTAGTAAAATGGGATTGTGCAGTTGATTAAGTCAATTGTGCCCACCTTTTTCTCAACTTCTTTTCCTATATAAGGAGGACCTCATTTGTAAATATTAATCTTTTTCATGCTTAGCAAAACTCTACTGAATTTTTATCCAAATTAAGACTTTGGGCTTTTGTGGTGAAAATTCAATCAAACAAATAAAGAAAATAGTTTTGTTGATCACAAACTTTGTGTTGTATCAAGCAAATCATTTATATAATTTAATGTTCCTATGTCCATTGAATATATATTATCTTTAATTCTTTGATCTTTAAGATATTGTTGCATGGTTAGAGAGCTCTCAAATCTTGCAAATAGACTTTGTGCTCTTAGCATACTAGAGAAATATGCTGATAAATTAAGTAACTTGTGGTAAGCTTTGTATTATTGCGGTTATTTGTAGTTTAATGAATTAGAAATCTATACTTGAAGACTTTGGGCTTTAAGCTGAGTTTCTAATTGTTTAATTTGTAACAATTAGTGTGAATTAGCGTTACCTTAAAGGAGATTCTATGCTGCTTAATAGTAACTCTTGGTGTAGTTTGTTAGATTAATAGTTCTTTTCTTTAAGTATATGAAGAGGTAGAGAAATTGTAACTAGTTGAAGGGAGAATACATAAACTCTGAAAAAGAGAGTTATATGCCCAACACGAACCCATGAATTTAATTTCTTATTAATTAGAGGAGAAATTTCATAGGGAACCTCCCCTTGATGAGAGGAGAGATTAATTTCTCAGCATAGCGTTGTGTGAATTATATATTTTGTCATTAGTACGTTGATGACAAAATATTCACCCAACGGGGTGGTTTATCGAAAACCATCCACCAACGATCCCAAAAGTTTTTCACAATACCATCATTTGTGCACCATTTAATAGAAATTTTTTTTTTGGGGTCTACAGGTTGACCAGTGCGGGGATTCACAAACAATGCGGCGATAGCGGCTTTGGATTTCTCAAGATCCTTGATCTCCTTATAGGACAAGCCATCCACATATTGTTCCCTCATAGAATATCACCACAAAAGAGCGACATTGTGCTCCTCAGTGATGATTTCTATACTCTTTATGATCGACATGAGGGGATCAAACATTGCCTTCAGGCGAGGGATCCTACGATAGACATCCGCAATCCCCCTCAATTGGTTCAAATGTTTTGCAATTAAATCCTGAATTGAGGAGGGGTTTGGCAAAGCAAGGTATTGTGCAGGAGGGTTTGGTTGTTGCGGTTGTGGTTGATCAATTTTTCCATTGTTATCCCCCATTTTTAACCTAATTGAATGTAAATAATTGATTTTAGTTAACAAATTTGAACAATTTTGTATCTGATTTAAAAAAACCTAGTTTTCATGAAAAAAACATATTTTGAATGAAAAAACAAATAAACATTAAAAAAAAACATAAATTTGAATGAAAATGATGAAAAACAATAAAAATCCTACCTTTTAATGGATTTTTTGCAAATTTGTGTCGAAAAATTGGATATCGAGTCCAACTGGATATCGGATTTTAAAAAATCGCGCAGCCTGTGGGTGAAAAATAACTCACGGGCTGTCACGGCCCACTTATATTGTCTCAAAAAATCGGATATCGGATTTTTATAGTTAAATTATTTTAAAATAACATTATATTATATAATACAATAATATATTATATATAATATTATTATATTATATAATACGTATTATATAATAATATAATAATATATTATGTATTATATATTATATAATATATAATATAATATAATAATATATTATATAATACATATTATATAATATATTATATTATATTATATTATATATTATATATTATATTATATAATGTAATATTATTATATTATATAATCTAATATTATATTATGTATTATGTATTATATAATATATAATATAATATAATAATATATTATATATTATATAATATATAATATATAATATATAATATATTATTATATTACATTATATATTATATCATTTATGTTTTAATTTAAAATTACCTATAAATATCGGATATCTGATTTTATCCGATATCTGATTTGCTTAGGTGTTTACCATGCCAAGGTGTACTGACACCCAGGCCAAGCAAAAAGTCAACACGAATTTTCATGTTTTTAGGCACGTGGAAAAGGCCATTTTTTTCACATCGCCACTTTTTGGCCCCCCATGATCTTGCACTAACCTTGATCCTATTGTTATATATAGTGATAATTCCAGTGCTATTAACATGTCAAAGAATCTGGCACACCATTCAAAGACTAAGCATGTGTCAATCAAATATCATTACTTGAGAGAGCAAGTCAATGAAGAGAAGGTGAAGATGGAGTATGTATCTACAAAGGAACAAATGGTTGATATTTTCACTAAACCTTTGTCCGCATATACATTTGTCTACTTGAGAGACAAATTAGGGGTATCTACCCCTCCTGATGAGAACTAGATGAATTAAGTTGCATCAATCTAGTGGATTTTAGAGCATTATCTTTTTATCCAGATTGGTGAGTTGGTGCTGCTCCTTTGGTGGAGTAGCTTGTTGATCTGGTTATGTATTTCTAGGTAGAGAGATTCATGTTTCTTTTTTGGGGAGAGAAAGATGATTAATTAAATAATAATAAATTATTTAATTAATAAAAAGTCAGAATAAAGTAATAATTGTATACACCTAAAAATGGTCTGAAGATAATTAATTAAATAAGCAATTATTTAATTAATCTCCCTCCCCAATTTAATTGAATTCCCTAAGCAATTTGATTAAATTTCCCCTTTCATCTACGTATTAATAAATCTAAGGATTTATTTAATAGGTTCATTTCATCCCCTTTGATTAATTAATTCAAATTAATTAATTTCCCCCATCAAATCATTTCTTCTAATCTTTAATTAAAACAAATCAAAGTCATGAGTTGTTAAGATTAATTATCCTTTTTCCCATTATTTGAATTTTTAAATTCAAATTCTCCTAACTTCTACCACTCCTAAACCTAATCATTCCTAAACTTAACCCATTCTACCTACCACCATGTCTCCTTTCATCCAACATCTTCTAGAACCTTGTGACACATTTCATTAAGTGTTCCCTTTCATCTAACCTCTTCTAGAAGTCTCTTGACACTTGTCACCATAGAGATGACAGATGTTCCCTTTAATCCAACCCCCTTTGTCAACCTCCTCCAATTTAACCATTGATATCTTCAGATCAATCTTGACCATTGATTCTTGCCACCTCACCCCTAGCCTTGGAAATCCTATAAATAGACCTCATTTTGGAGCTCAAAGGGGTCCCAATTTCATATCATTTTTCATATCATTTGCATTCAAGCATTGTTACTATAGGCATCTAGCTTCTAGTGTATCATTCTTAGCAATGTTATCATGCTCAATTTTAGTTTAATTACATCTTAATCTTAGTTCATTTTAAAGATCAATCATGAACTGATATAGCTTAATCATGCTATTCTTGCTAGATCATGCATTTTCTTCATTCAAATCCTCCATCTAAGTGTAGTCAAGTCACTGGAATTTGCATACTAAGATCTGAGAGCAAAATTCATACTCACATTTACTAGGAAGCAATAAGTCGATTAGCTATGGTTTTACATTTCATTGTTTCAATTTGCTAACCATTGCTTGTAATGATTTATTGAGTGCATTGTGTTTGCAGGTACAGGTACACTTCACAGAGCACGACATTTTGGCGCCCACCGTGGGGCCGGAATCATCACTTTTGGCATCTTAATCTTGAACAAACTTCATCTCTGTCTAGCTCTGGTTCAGATATTTGTACGAGTTGCCTTCTTAGATCGTACAAACTCCCTTTCATCCTAGGCTGACACCTCATCCTGACTCGTACTAGGTATAATTATGTGTCGTATGAGTCTATTTCTTGCAAATTCTTTACTCGTACTAGGTTGATCCTGTGTCGTACGAGCTTGTTTTGGATACTGTACAAAATCTAAAGTTATGTCTTACTAATTGGAAATTTGCATCGTACGAGTCTCTGGCACTATGATTTTTAATAGACAGTATTTTAGGGTTTTTCTGATTTTAAATCCAAAATTTTCTAATGCTAACCCTGTTCTGTTTATGAGATTTTTGTAGCCTAACTCTTTTCTACAGGACGCTTGTCAAAGATACGCTTGTCAAAGACAAATTCAAAACACAATCATGACTACTAATGGATCTATTTTGTAGGTTGCCTAAGGATTCAACAAAAACTTTGTGTATTCTTTAAGATTTTTAGGCACACTTGAATTTGGGCTTAAAGAAATGAACTATCATGTCTTATGTGTCTTTGATGATAGGCGAGTATTCTCTCACCTTTCTTAGGTGATCAGAAAGCTAGACTCATCTTTTGCTTTCATTAGTGCATCTCTTTAGCAGGCCTACCCTCCCGAGGAGTTATTAACTCTTAGCCCTTAAGGCTAGTGAGAGGGGAACGACCTAAGTGGGAATGAATAATGCCAAGTAATCCAACCCACTATAAAATAAATGTGTTTTTAATGAAAATCAAAGCAACGACAGTGCTTGGGAATGTCTCTCCTTCGTACCTTCGAGTATATCAAACCTTGGTTTTCAAGGTTGGGATACCTCTTAATTGAGTTTATACCCCGACGCGCCAAATGGATCCCTTACTAGTGCCAGCTAAAATAGAAGCTACCTGATTCACCTCCGAAAGGGTGATAATCTTTATGCAAGAGAGATATTAACTCTCCTGAGACACTTGCCATATCGTGCCCCCATTAGCGTAATACAACATTGAGAATCCATTACGTGAGACTCAGCGGTTGTATTCTGATTAGCTATTGGGTGTGTACCTAAGTCAGCAAGCAAAGGTTTTCATTCTCAGCCAACTTCCTTAGGGTTTAGCTTGATTGGAGTCATTTATCACATCATGTGTTTGTTGTGTATTCATCCCTAAATGAGAAAATTAGACACCTAAAAATTGGAAAACATCAGCAAAACATCATCAAAATCAGAAAAACAAACATTTTTTACCATTCTCTGCAACCTTTCATATGAGCTTTAATTCTCTGTAGCATGAGTCATAATCTCTGTCAGACGAGTTAACTTGCATAAAATCATTTTTCGTATTATCTGCTATCCTGTGTCGTACAAGTCATCTATTTTGTCATATGGTCTATAATCCCAAGTTGTACGAGTTGTTGATGTTTACATGAAAAACTCTATTTTGTTGTATGGCTCTATATCTTGTGTCATCCTAAGCTGAATCTTATGTTGTATGAAACTCTGCATCTGTTAGTCCAGAGCTGTGTCCTGCATGTCTGTTTCAGATTTATCATTTCTGCTTGATCAATTTGTAGTAAGCATAAACACCTATTATTTGTCAATCCGTGCTTAGATTGTCTACTTGGTTTGATTGGTCAAGTTATCATCCGTCAAAATCAAACTCCAGAAGATAAACACCCCAAGATTTTCAAAGTGCTCACCCCCAACAAGTTCAAGATCTAAACATCTCAAAGTGCATTATCACCCTCTTTGATAAACTAATCACTCAAACATAGTTTCTCATCAGGATCAATCATCCTTTATCACGAAACTGAAATATTTGGTCAAGATAACCTTCTCCCACATCATAAGATAGATCATTCCTACTGGACCTGGTTCTTATCAAATTATCACTATTGCACTCCTAAACCGAAGATCGAAAAACTTGCAAACTTTTAAACACTTGAATTCTCTTTTAGTGTCATATCACTCTATTGCCTTGAAATTGACTATTGATCACTTACCCAAAACAACCTTTTGGATAATCGAATCCTAAGCAAAATAACACACATGTATGCCCATGCTAACTAGAGCTTGGAAACGAAGGATCGCAGAAACATAAATTGAAACATTGGAAAGAATCAAAGAACATATAACCATGGAACACAGAGATGAAATACATGTTGAAGGAGAAATAATAGAACAAAACATCAGAGACATCAAGAAAGATCCTCAATTCGACAAATTTATGCAGAGATTGTTGGAGGAAGAAAAAGAAAAATACTTTCTGATGCTAGCCAAATCTGGTGCTACACTTCCCCAAGATTTTGATGTGAATAAATTGACACAAAATAAAAGTGACCCTCCCCCTAATAACGAACAATATGAGGACATTTTTGGTCTCTGTATGAATGACACATCAATTCCCAATACCACCGGGATCAATGAAGAAACCGGCATACCTAGAAGAGATGAAGTAGAAATCCTGAATAATATTCAATTCAAAGAGGATACAAGAAGAGCTACAGATGAAACAAGAAGAGATCCTAATCCTCCTAGAATGTAAAATCATGGTCATACAAGAACAAATCATGTTGATAGTCCTATCATGACTCTCACACAACAATTGGAAGAAATGTAAACACAAATCCAAGAGATGCAAAGAAGAAATGTTAGAAGATACTCACTTCAAGAAATTTGTCCTTATCCTTTCAACAGAAATCTAAATATGATACCATTTCCTATAGGTTTTGAAACTCCTAGATATGAAAAATATGATAGAAGCACTAACCCTCAAGATCATATACGAAAATTTTGCACAATGAGTATGGAGTTTGCACACGAAGATACCTACTTAATGAGACTATTTCCGAAAAGCTTAACTGGACTAGCTATGGAATGGTTCTCCAAACATACACCAAGAATCAGATCATTTTTAGAGTTGGTGGATAAGTTTGTTTCACAATACTCCTATAACATACAACATGAAGTAACCATGCTAGACCTATGTAACACTAAACAAAAAAGTGGAGAACCCTTCATGACATTCTTACAATGATGGAGATGCCTAGCATCGCGGTATCCTCTCACAGTGCCAAAGTATGAAAAAATGGACATATTCATTGACAACTTAAATGATCAAATTAGTTATTACTTAAAAATGCAAGGAAATCAAAGCTTTGGAAAAATGGTTGATAATGGAATTAGAATGGAAGAAGCCATGATAAAGAAGGGTGAGTTGAAAATATACAAAGAAGGAGTCCATCCTCCTAACAACAACAATAACAATAATCACAATGATAAGCCAAAGTTTTGGAATAGAAATCGAAATGTTGTCAATGATGGAATAGTAGATAACAACAATGTGAAACCAAAACAACCAATTTTCAATTTATCTACTCACTCGGCAGCAGCACAGCAAAACAACAATCACCAAAGAGCAACTATCAAAACTTTCTTTCGAAGAAAATTCACAAACATTGGTGAACCCCTTGGATCAGCACTAAAGACACTTCTCACAAACAAATTGACCACTTTACCAGAAGAAAGGAACTACGAACCTCAAATCAAACCGCATTGGTGGAATGATAATCAGTATTGTGATTTCCATCGAAACAAGGGACATCTCACAGATAATTGTCAAAAGTTGAAACATGTCATACAAGACTTAATTGATAATGGCATAATAACTGTAGATGGACATACAACAAATGAATCTCATACCGCCTTTAAAACTCTGCTTCCAAACTATGAGAAAGGTGAATCATCAACAAGAAACAATGGTAAGGGTAAAGCAAAGGTAAACTATGCTCATACATATGACAATGTGGTGAATGTGATTGTAGTTAAAGAAAAATAAAATCAAGAACATGCTCAGGCTATCACAAGAAGTAAAGCCAAAGTCATTTTGCCAGGTCCTACAACAAACACATCATCCATTATAGCAAAACAATACAATCTAGTGGAACAATTGCAGAAAACACCCACACAAATATCAATCTTGGAACTTTTAAAACTTTCACCTGCACACAAGGAAATTCTTGAACGAGCATTAGTAGATACCACAATATCCAAAGATCTTGATATTGATCAATTCCAAACCATGGTGGGACACCTCACAACCCCTCATTTCTTATCATTCACTGGCGAAGATGACATGTCCTCGCAACATCCTCACAATGCTCCTTTGCATATTGAAGTCCTTATTCACAAAACCCGAGTAAAGCATGTTCTAATAGATGGTAGA
The DNA here is from genome assembly GCF_030272615.1 of Cryptomeria japonica. Taxonomy (NCBI): domain Eukaryota; kingdom Viridiplantae; phylum Streptophyta; class Pinopsida; order Cupressales; family Cupressaceae; genus Cryptomeria; species Cryptomeria japonica. The sequence continues at coordinate 925,457,725 of NC_081407.1, forward strand.
GTTGTCCTAAATATTTGCTCATTAAGTCTTGTCTGTGCCTTAGGATATTCAGAAGATGTAGTTGATGTACGGAAAAGGATCACTATAAAATCCTATGATGAAGAAGAACGTTCCTCCAAGGGAATTATGATACTACCAATCAGAGTGGGACCTCTACAAAAAGACACAGCATGCCAAGTTCTAGACTTGGACCTATCATATAATGTGCTCCTAGGGAGACCATGGATACATGACTTGCAAGTTGTCCCATCAACCTATAATCAATGTGTCAAATTTCCCTACGAAGGACAAGAAATCACAATATCTACAGATGCAAATCCATTCCAATATTGCAGCAATCTAAAAATGGCTTAGGAAGTAATTGTTTCTCATAACAGGGAAGCAACATCTTCAAACACACAATCCAAGGAAAAATCATTCGCCTCTATTCTATCAAGTATGGAAAAACAAATGCAGCTAAGAGATTGAGGGAATGGAGAATACTCAATATCACAATTACCACTTTCTCTTAAGTCCTTCGGAAAACCATCAAGCTCTAAACAACAACCAATTGTGAAGCATCTTCCAATATTTGATGGAGCATTCATTAGTGTTGGAACCTTATCAGAGGAAACAGAAGACAAAGATGTATTACAATGGCTATACAAAGATGAAGAAGTTCAACAAAAGGTCAAAAATGTTAGAATACCTACAGAAAAATATGGAAAAGGATTCAACATTCTTTGAATGATGGGGTACATTGGGAAAGACCCTATAGGAAAAAGAAAAGAAGGTATCTCAGAACCTATTCAGCCTCATACTCAGCAGACTATAGACAAAACAGGCTTAGGGTATGAACAAGTCACTATACCGAAAGACACATCTTTTAGTCAACAACAAGAGGAATATGAAAACAAACAAGAACAACTGGCAATTGAAAGGGAAGAAAAATCAGTTAAGCAACAAGCACAAACAAACACAAAATGGCAAAAGAAACAAGCTTCAAATCAACAAGAGAAACAAACTAAAAACATCTCTCAAGCAACATTAAATCTCAATCAAAACAAGAAAGAAGCTAATATAAGTTCAGGAGAACTCATAGAAAAGTTGACAAAACTCAATCTTAGTCCTGAAGAAGTGGAATATGAAAGAAGGAAAAGTATAGCCAAAAAAGTGGAAGAAATGTTATATGACCAAATCTGTAGACTATAAGCTACAAGTGATACAGATTATAATGAATGGGAATGGGATTCTTATCACTCTGAAGAATCAGCTAAAGAAAATGGTTTTGAAGGAGATATAGAAGTCGATATAGTTCACACATATGCAAGACAAACATCAGGAATTGGTTCACTTGAATTAGAATCACATTTGGCTAACTTGGACTTAACTGAGGACAATCAAGAACTTCTTATGCGAGATCATTCTAACGAGAGTACCATTCTAGACATTGACACACATATTGAAAACTTTGATATCTCCATCATGACCCTTGAAACCCTTGAAACATCCCAACTTGAAGATCCCCCACCTTTAATCCACCCTGAGCTTATTGATTGGGAAAATGAAGGACATACTACCATTGATACCTTTCCAAATGACCATGCCATATCTGTATATCTTAACGCAATCGAACCTGTAACAACTCTCACCAGGAATGTCAACAACACATCTTCTAATCAAGTGGGTGCCAAATCTCCTAGTCTTAAAAGTAAAAATAAAGAAAAGAATATTAGGTCTAATGTTGAAAACCATTTATTGGCAACATTAGACCAGAAAAAAGTAAAAACAAAGGATGCATCTAACGATGAAAACCTCCTTGAGGCGTCAGAAGATGGGAGATTTGACACTTTACTTGAGCACTATCAAGAAATATCATCCATTTTGATCAAACCAACAGAGGTAGTTAACATTGGCACAACAGAGCAACCAAAGATTCTTCATCCAGCAACATCTTTATTAGAGGTAGAAATGCAACAATATGTGGAATTCTTCAAACGACGGTAAATCAATTTTGCCTGGTCCTATGCAGACATGCCAGGGTTAGATCTAGAGCTTATTATGCATCACTTGAATGTTAGCCCAGGAGCCAAACCAGTCAAATAGAAGTTAAGGAAAATGCATCCTCATATTGCTCTTTTAGTCAAGGCAGAACTAAAGAAATTACTGGATATCAGATTCATCAGACCTATAGCATATCCTCAATGGGTATCCAACATTGTTTTTGTTTCAAAACTAGATAAAAGCATCAGAATATGCACAGACTTCAGAGATCTTAATAACGCATGTCCAAAGGATGACTTTCCTTTGCCTAACATTGACATCGTTGTAGATTTAACTGCTGGACACTCCATGTTTTCTCTAATGGATGGTTTCTTTGGATACAATCAGATCAAAATAGCACTAAAAAATCAAGAAAAAAAAGCTTTCACATGCCCATGGGGTACTTTTTGCTGGAACGTCATGCCTTTTGGATTAAAGAACGCAAGTGCTACATATCAAAGAGCTATGACAACTATATTTCATGACATGATGCATACATTCATGGAAGACTATGTGGATGACATATTAGCTAAATCATACAACAGAGAAGAACATATAGAGATACTGGAAAAGATCTTTGATAGGTTAGAAAAATACAAGCTAAGGCTAAATCCTAAGAAATGTGCCTTCGGTGTTACTTTAGGAAAGCTATTGGGATACATTGTTTCAGCAAGAGGAATCAAAATAGATCCAGCTAAGGTTAAAGCAATCATGGAAATGGCATCTCCCAAGAATATCAGTCAACTAAGATCACTACAAGGAAGACTCCAGTCAATCAGAAGATTTGTGGCTCAATTAGCAGATAAATGTCAACCATTCACTCACCTATTGCACAAACATGTTAATTTCAAATGGGACCATCAATGTGAAGATGCATTCAACAAGACCAAGGCATATCTCATGCAACCACCTATTCTAATGTCACCAATTCTAGGAAAGCCATCATTACTCTATGCATCAACTACCGAAGCATCATTGGGAGTTTTGCTCGCACAAGAGGATAAGGAAGGGAAAGAATGATCCATTTACTACATCAGCATAACACTAGTGGGATACGAGGTTAACTATTCATCAACAGAAAAAGCATGCTTGGTAGTAGTTTTTGCTTCTCAAAAACTATGACACTATCTACTACCTCACTCCATCAAGTTGATAGCTAAAATCGATCCTCTGAAGTATTTACTCAGCAAAGCCACATTGACAGGACGACTAGCAAAATGGATCATGATTCTAAGCGAGTTTGATATCAAATATGTTGATAGAAAAGCTATCAAGGGACAAGTCATCACAGATCAACTAGTAGAAACACCACTTCAAGATGACCATCCTCTACAGATTGAGTTTCCTGACGCTGATATCTTAATAGTTACAACAAAAGCATGGAAACTATACTTTGATGGTTCATATACACAACATGGATCAGGAGTAGGAATTCTTTTCATCACACCGCAAGGTCATACAATCCTGAAAGCATACAAATTAAGCTTTCCGTGTACAAACAATATAGCAGAGTATGAAGCATTGGTAACAGGTATCAAAACGGTTATAGAATGGAACATTAAACAACTTCAAGTCTATGGAGACTCTCAGCTTGTCATTAATCAAATCAATGATGACTATCAAACCAAAGATGACAAACTCATGCCTCACAAAAAGATAGTTGATGATTTCAAGAAGTACTTTGTAGAAATAACTTTTGAACAGATTCCAAGAAATGACAACAAAGTAGCAGACGCCATGGCTACACTTGCTTCTCTCCTGCAGACATAGGAAAATCAACAACGTTATGAATTCCTGGTTGAAGAGTTGTTTCATCCCACCTATAATTGTCCTAATTCCCAAACCATCTGTCAACTTATTGGACATAATTCCTCTCACTATGGCCAAACTTACACATACCTAAAAGATAACATCTTACCTCCAGACTTATCGATGAACCAAAAGAGAAACTTTATTCACCAATCCTCTCATTTTACTCTCATCACGGATACCCTATTTAAATGAAGTCTAGACAGTACTCTCTTAAGCTGTCTTGAATAAGAAGAATTTGAGAAGGCTATACATGAAGTCCATAAAGGCATTTGTGGCACTCATTCTGTTGGCATTTTTTTATGATTATGATGTGATTGTCATTGATGGACACACACTTGCTATGAGATCACTTTTTGTATGTATGAGTTAAAGCTCAACTGATATTTGTTCCAACCAGTATGATGTATTATAGTCTTTAGACTATTGGTGTTTTGCAGAAAGTGTTTATTGATCTGAAGCGGTATGAAGACCCCAAGCAGTTTGAGGATCTCAAGCAATACGAAGGAACGAAGCGGCACAACTCATATTTCCCGGTCTTCATTTTTTGTCCAACCGGAAACCGACATTTTGCTTTAACCGGTATTTTGTATGAACTGGTAAACTCTATGATGAGTTACCAACCGGCATTTTGTGATGAGCTACCATCCATCGATTGTTTTGCGGTGCTAACACTCTGGCGATGCTTTTTGTGTCGTGTTACTAGATATGTCTAGATGCATTGAACCTAGGAAATTGTATTGTAATCCTATTGGACCGACATGAAATCAAATTCCTTTATAAGGACATCATGTCTAGGGTTTTAGGTTGTTGCTAAGGTTTTAGATGGGTGAAGAATTTTTTTAAGTGTGAACATAGAAGAGAATTTCAAGTCTATGAGAGAAAGTAGAGTGTGAATGCATTGACGACTGAAGTAATGCTGGAATACATTAGGAATGAGCTATCAAGGATCTAATCAAGCAATCTGTGCTATTTGCTAGATCACTCACTTGTTGATTACTCACATCTTCAACAAGTCTGAAGCCCTTAACCGGGTAAGCCCCAAAAGCCTTTTGTAAATCCTCTAACAAGGTGGTTCACATCTGTGGATCTAAAATCCTCTAGCAAGGTAGTCCTTAATTAGACTTATCTCCTAACAGAGATTGAGATTCCTAACAAGATCTGTTCTAGTAAAGAACATTGTATGACCTTAACCGGTCTGGTTCCTATTTTGCAGATAATTACTTGTGAGTTTCATCTCACAGTGGTTTTTCCCATTTGGGTTTCCACGTCAAAATATCTTTTGTTATGGTATTTGTTCTTCTGTGGGTGAATGCATTATTTGCTATTTGGTTTGCATGTGTGATAACCAGTTTGTTTGCTAAACTGTGTTACTAGTTTACTGCTAGACTAGTAAAGTGTTTAAGTATAGAGATTTTTGGCATACTACTTCACACCCCCCCCTCTTAGTATTCATCAATTGGTATCAGAGCCAACCTTTTTATAAGTTTAACCACTTGGAAAGAGATATGGGGGAATACATTATGAGGGAACTTACTCATCAGCTCATTTAGTTTGAAAGAAGCCTATGATGATCTTATGGTCAAATATAAGGCCACTCAGGCAAAAAGGAGAGAACATGCTGAAAAAATGATGGAGCTATCTGAAAATAGTTCCATGGAAGCCCTGATTCAAGAAGTAGAAAAGTTGAATGAATCTAATTCCAACCTAAGAAAGGAGTTGGAAGGACTGACTATTCGAATGTGCCAAGAGCTTGAGAACAAGAGGACAGCTGAAGATCTGGTAAAAGACAAAGATCATGAAATCTCCAAGCTGAAGCAAGAGATCAGTGCCCTAACTGCTCAACTCCAAGCGAGCAAAGTGGAAAAGGAAGACATGCAAGGAGAACTGAACATAGCCATCTCCGAGAATGCAAATTTGATGGAATCAAATGCTGCTATTTCCAAAGAACTCTCTGAGTCAAACGAAATACTTGCTAAGTTCAACAAGAGTACTGTTAAGCTAGAGAAAAAGCTTGAATTGGCCAAACCTATCAAGAATACTGATGGACTTGGTTACTCTGGCCATGAGGAAGGTGAGACCTCTGGTGCAAATGCTGAAGCATCGAAGAAACAACCGGCATTCAAAGGTAAAGGTAAGCAAAAGTTCAAACCTATTTTCTTTAACTGTCTTAAAAAGGACATACTGCTAATGTGTGTAGGAGCAAAGCCTACAATAATTTTCCTTACTTTATAAACAATGTACCTAGATCCAATAATTTCAATGGTAATTGTTATGCATGCAACAAGTTTGGGCATAGAGCATCTGAATGCAGGTCTGTTATGAACAACACTGGAAGATATCCTCAAAGGACTCAAGGAGTTGGTTCGAAACCTTTTGTGAACCGGAATCCCAACCGGTTTAATACCTTTAATCATCAGTCAAGAAGTGGTGGCTATCAAGCAGCAACCGGATGGAGAGAAAACTGTTTGATCTATCATTGTCATGGTCACACTACTGCAACATGTAGGAGGAAGAACGGTAGCATGAATAATGGACCTTGGAGCACCTGGAATGATCTGCTATCATTGCAACAAACCGGGTCACATTGCCAGATTCTGTAGAACAAGAAAGAACATATCAGATGACATATCGGTCACTCTGGAAGGAAAGACTGATATCGAAACTATTCAAGCGGATATGAACAAAACTTGGAAAAAGAAACTAGGAGTGTTGCAAGAAGAACCGGTTTCTACACCTAGTGTGGAACCCACGAAACCAACAAACTAAGCATCAAAAAAGCTTGGGGGGAGAAAACAGCGAAATACTTCGAACCCCCAGTTTACACTGGTAAAAGACCTTAACCAGTATGTGATACCTGTCAGTCGGCAGAAGACCAGAAATGGTAAAAGGCAAATTAGGGTTTATGCCCTAATATTGGAGCATTTATTATGGTACGTGGAGAACCTTTTTAAAAGGAATTTTCAAATCATTTCTCACTTATCATTTTTCGAGTGGAGAAGTTTTTCAAGTGTAGAGTGAAGGAACGCGATTTACACTGCGAATCAAAGAATTTATCAAATTCCCGAAGAAGAACCTGAAGCAAACATCTATTGGAGGAGTGTAGAATGCAAAGCGGTATCCCTGCAACTGAAGGAGTGTGTGGGGAACTTCAAACTATGAAGCCCTAAATTTTGATCAGCAAAGGTATTCTTCATAATTCTTCATTTATCATGGCTTCCGCATCTCATGATAGCTCTAGTGCAACTGTTGATTCTATGGATTTCATTCAACAAAAGTTGAAATACAATGCACTGTCTCAAGTACCTGCTGGTGTCATAGTAGAAGAAGTCATTTCCGATTAGATAGACTGCAAAATTGAAGACCTAGGGTCTCTTATAATCCATTCCTAGCTAAGCTTATTCTGCAGAAAGGTTAAGAAGATTAAACTGAAATTCAACATTCTGGAAAAGAAGAAACTTCAAAATGCAGTTTACTTTCTTGAAGAATTTTCGGATGATCACATTCGCATTATTCTAAGCAGGGTACACGGTGATAAGATGTACCTAGAGCGGACACATGGTATCACACTTGAAGCAATTCATGCCATCACCGATTCCTGTAATACAGGGGAAGTGCCAACCCTAAGGAAGGTCAGCAAGACTAAAATGTCCAAGCTCACCGGTTTAGTGAGCGACTCACATGGAATGACCGTCAACTCAATCAAGGACAATCTGGTCAAGTATACCTGCATGGTGATAGGTTACCGGACATTTTTTGCTAGCAGAATTAATTCTGTCTCTGCTGCAGCGGTAAATGTCGCTTATAAGATGATCAAGGAAGATGCATTGTTTGATCTGTGCAGTTGTATGAAAAGACAACTTATGTTAAATCTTAAGTCGATCAAACAAGACAATGCACTGAGATTTAAGTTTGGACAACTACTGGTTGGTTTGTTCTTTTACTTCCAAGGCTACTTTCTAGGAGTAGGTGACATTCAGTGGTCTGCCGACCAACCGGTGACAAAACAAATCAAGGAGAGCCTTCAAGCAGTTGGAACCGACTATCCGGAAGCACTGAACAAATACTTTGATGAGTTCAGACACAAGATGAGACAAAGGATAAGGATATCCAGTGACACAGTCAAAAAGTATGAGGAAGACATTTGCTTCACCATCAAAGTGGATGAATGCATAATGGAGGTTGTTGAGCCCAGACAGGAAGAAGTAGAACCTATGGGCTATGAAGTAATGAATGATATGTTGGATGGGTATGCTTCTACCCTAATCGCCTCACCTCTTGATCCTAAGGAAAAGAGAACCGACACCTATTTGGAAAGAGTTACACCGGTTGAAGAACCCTCAGAAAAGAAAGGAAAGGAAGTGCCTTTAGCATCGACACCGATTACTGCAGCCAGTCTCAAAGTGACCAAGAGGTGACCCGTTAAGAAGAAACCGAAAGCAGCACCTGCAAAAGTCTTTGAGAGGAAGCAGAAGAAAAAAAGCAATACACCTGACTCTTAAGAAACTGTGTCAGAAGAACCGCCTAAGAAGATGACTAGGCAAACCAAGAAAAAGACAAAGAATGAACCGGCATCATCTGCACTGATAAATATTGATATTTCTTCTTACAAACCTTTGACACATTGTCAAAGAACTATAAAGAATATTAGGAGAAAAGTGATGAATGATTGTTTTGATTGTTTTGATGAATTCAATGATGAAGAAAAGGAAGAAGTTGAACAGGAAATCATTAAATATTTGTGTGTTAATGACCAGTCGCCTTCAGAAATTAGATTTGAGACACCGGATTCTTTGTATAATTCTCTAGACAATAAATGGCACATTGTCATAGAAAAGGAACAGGAAATGAGGGAGGAAATATTTGCTCAACATTTTCCTGATGTATCAAATTTAGAACTTTTCGAAGTTATGAATAAATACAAAGGCCTCTTCTTCACGAGAAGAAGATGACTCCTGTTACTGGAAGGAAACGTTCAAGAAGTGATCAAAGATACACATACTCATGCTCAAGAAGCTCTTAAGATGCAACAAGTGGCTGAATCCAACAGAAAAGCTGAGCAAGAACAAGAAACTGGCAAACCGAATGAGGTGTATAACAGTGAAGAAGAACCGGTCATAGAGAAAATGGACCCCATTGATGTTGACACCTTAGATGGTGAAAATGTTACTCAGGGTACACCATCAGAAGGAACAAGACAGGAAAAGAAGGCAGAAGAAGAAAAGAAGAAATAGGCAGATGAAGAGGATAAGAGAAAAGAAGAGGAAAAGAAGAAAGAGGAAGAGGATAAGAGAAAGGAGGAGGAGAAGAAGAGAAGAGAAGAGGAAAACAAGAAACAACAAGAAGAGGAGAAGAAGAAGGAAGAGGAAAAGAAAGAAGAAGAGAAGCTAAAAGAGGAAGAGAAGAAATGGGAAGAGGAGAAGAGGAAGAAGGAGGAGGAGAAGAAGAAGGATGAAGAAGAGAAGAAGAGAAAAGATGAAGAGAAGAGACAAGAAGAAGAGAAAAGAAAGAAAGAAGAAGAGGAGCAGAGGAAGGCTAAAGAAGATAAGCAAAAGCCAAGGACAAGGAAGTAGCAGAAAAGAGCACACAGGTGGAGACTCCAATGGCAACCGGTAGTAAGGCCAAACCGGGTGACATTACTAGTCCTATTGAACTCTAGTCTGCAAATGAATCGGAGCTGCTGTAGAGCATTAAGCTTTCTCAAGAGCGATTGGATGCTCTATGAAGGAAAAAGGAGGAAGATGTTATCCAAGCTGCCATGGACACTCTTATTGGTTTGATACCCAGTATGAACCTTCCTAGTACCGATTCCTCACTTGCACAATTGAAGCTTCTATGTATATTTGTAGAAGACCAGGTGCAAAGCCTGGAAGAGGTCGCAGAAGCAAATGCCAAGAAGGCACATCAAAAGGCTCTGGACACTACCTTGGTGAGAAAATTAATAGAGCTCCGGTCTAATCTCCAGAAGGCACAGGAGGACATTAGAGATGCAATGAATAAGGGCAATCTTCTACTTACCAAGATTTGTCAGCCTCATTTATTCTGTGATGATGTGCTCACTCAGAAGGACAAACTACAATTAGATATGCAGTCATTTATTAGCACCTTCAAGATGCCCTATGACTCCTTCTCCACCTATGGACAAATTGTTCACTGACTTCAACTACAGTCTACAAGACTAGAGGCAGAGATAAGCAACCGGACACGAAATTTGTAGGAACTTCAACTAGTCATACTGCCAAGACTACAAATTCTCCAGAAATGCTATCTAAATCTTGATGCCCTAACGGTCACTCAAGAAATGAGCACAATAGATGCCATGGAAGAATAGGTTTCCCAGATGCAGACAGAGAAAGAAGTGGCTACATCCCTACTTGAGTCATGCTCCTTATCCATGAAGCAATTTTTGCAGGACTTTAAATCAGTTTTTGACAAATTTTACTCTTTATTGTCATAAACACTTATTATTTTAATTCTAATGAAACAAGGGTTACTCTGCAATATTTTTGTCATTGTTGGCAAAGGGGGAGAAGTATATAAATTTTGATACTTTGATGTATACTTTCATGTTATTTCTATTAAGGAGTAGTATACATTGCTTTTTCTACAAAAGGGATAGTGCATATGCTTAGGGGGAGTAATTTTGATTATGGCATATTTTTGTTGTAAAACACTAAGATGTCAAAATTTTCCTAAGTGTTGCCATCAATGCCAAAGAGGGAGATTGTTGGCATTTTTGATGATTATGTTGTGATTGTCATTGATGGACACACACTTGCTATGAGATCACTTTTTGTATGTATGAGTTAAAGCTCAACCGGTATTTGTTCCAACCGGTATGATGTATTAGAGTCTTTAGACTATCGGTGTTTTGCCGAAAGTGTTTACCAATTTGAAGCGGTATGAAGACTCCAAGCGGTTTGAGGATCTCAAGCAGTACGAAGGAACAAAGCGGCACAACTCATATTTCCCAGTCTTCATTTTTTGTCAAACCGGCAACCGGTATTTTTCTTTAACCGATATTCTGTATGAACCGGTAATACTCTGTGATGAGTTACCAACTGGCATCTTGTGATGAGCTACCATCCACCGATTATTTTGCGGTACTGACACTCTGGCAGTGCTTTTTGTGTCATATTACCAGATATGTCTAAATGCATTGAACCTAGGAAATTGTATTGTAATCCTATTGGACCGACATGAAATCAGATTCCTTTATAAGGACATCATGTCTAGGGTTTTAGGTTGTTGCTAAGGTTTTAGATGGGTGAAGAATTTTTGTAAGTGTGAACATAGAAGAGAAGTTCAGGTCTGTGAGAGAAAGTAGAGTGTGAATGTGTTGAAGACTGAAGTATTAGTGGAATGCATTAGGAATGAGCTATCAAGGATCTAATCAAGCAATCTATGCTATTTGCTAGATCACTCACTTGTTGATTACTCACATCTTCGACAAGTCTGAAGCCCTTAACCGGGTAGGCCCCAAAAGCCTTTTGTAAATCCTTTAACAAGGTGGTTCACATCTGTGGATTTAAAATCCTCTAGCAAGGTAGTCCTTAATCGGACTTATCTCCTAACAGAGATTGAGATTCCTAACAGGATCTGTTCTGGTAAAGAACATTGTATGACCTTAACTGGTCTGACCTTAACCGGTCTGGTTCCTATTCTGCAGATAGTTACTTGAGAGTTTCATCTCACCATGGTTTTTCCCATTTGGGTTTCCACGTCAAAATATCTTGTGTTATGGTGTTTGTGCTTCTATGTGTGAATGCATTATTTTCTATTTGGTTTGCATGTGTGCTAACCAGTTTGTTTGCTAAATTGTATTACCGATTTACTGCTAGACTAGTAAAGTGTTTAAGTACAGAGATTTTTGGCATACTAATTCACCCCTCCCCTCTTAGTATTCATCACATTCAAGTGGTCTTACCCTTTCAAAAACACTCATACGCTTGGGCTATTATTGGCCGACTATGGAACGAGATTCTTTTAAAATAGCAAGAACATGCAAACAATGTCAAATCCATAGGAATCTGATTCATGCACCAGCACAAGAACTTCATGCTTTAGTAACATCTTGGCCTTTTTTCCAATGGGGTCTTGATCTGGTAGGACAGATAAATCCTTCCTCATCTAATGGACACAAATTCATCTTGGTAGCTACTGAATATTTGACAAAATGGATTGAGGTGGTACCTCTCATAAACATCATAGGAAAACAAATTGATGCATTTATCTTGAACTATATTAGCTATCGCTATGGAATACGAATGACCATTATCACTGATAATGGGTGACCATTCAAGAATCAAGATGTACAAGAGCTATGTGAGAAGTTCAAAATCCAACATAGATTCTCCACACCATATTATCCACAGGGAAACGGGCAGGCAGAAGCATCTAACAAAACTATTTTGAAAATCCTCAAAAAGACAGTGAATGATGCTGGGAAAGATTGGCATATTCAACTAAACCCTGCTCTATGGGCCTACCGCACCAGTATCCACACACCGATAGGTGCCACACCTTTCTCTCTTGCATATGGATCAGAATCCATATTGCCAATCGAAGTAGAGATACCCTCTCTATGTGTATCACTAAAAGGTCTCATCCCAGATGAAGAACAAAGAGTATCTAGACTGCAAGAGTTAGAACTAATTCATGAACAAAGACAAAATGCCTTTGATCATTTAAAGGTATATCAGAAAAGAATGTGTCATAGCTATAATGACAAGGTTAAACCACGAATCTTTCAAGTGGGAGAACTAGTGCAAAAGGAAAATCCATGCAACTAGACAGATTGAGAAAAGAAAGGAAAGTTTGAACCAAACTCGTTAGGTCTAAAGAGGAAAAAATGGATTAGAAGGGAAAATGATCAAAACGTGATGAAATAAACATGAAAATGCTAAAGACATCAAGAGACCATTTTACCTTGCTATTTTACCTTCTCCTTCGAATTGAGCTTGATGAAGTGAAGGCGCCCCTTGATGATGCTCCACTTGATGTGCTCCTTTGATTGCTTGATGTGGAATGCTCTCCTTTGTACTCAATAAGGTAAGTGGATTATTGGATTGGATTTGAGTGATGGATATGAGGATTTGGATTAGAAGATTAGAGAAAGAAGAGGAGAAAAGGGCATCATAACAATGCATGAGAAGATTGATTTTTTGTGAGGAGGATTGGCTCCAACTTATAGATTGGAAAAGGCCAATGGAGGGCCAAGATTGATTTGATTATGAAGGGTTGAGATTGATTTTGGATAGAAGGCACGGATCAAGGGTGCCTTGGGAAAATAAACAGGAATATAAAATTCCTTTGGAAAAAGGGGGGAGAAATTTGAATTTCAAACTTGAGGAATTAAAAATTCCAAAATAAGGATGCATTGAGGGATTCAAAGAAATTTGAATTTCTTTGAGAGATTCAAAGTTTGATGTAACATGAGTGGGAATTAAAAATTGGAGAATAATGATATGCATGATTATGAGAGATTCAAGGAGGATTAATTAGGTTGAGTGGGATTAGGAAAAGTGATTTGTAGGAATCACATGACTAGGTTAATTAATTAGAATTAATTAACTAAGTGGGTTTTAGAGGAAATAATTATTGGAGGGGACTTTAGAAGAATAGGGGAAATTAATTTATTTGATAAATTAATTATTAGACTATAGTGACATGATTAATTAAATTAGATTTAATTAATTCTGAGAGGAATAAGGATAACATAGTTAAGTTAATTAATTGTGTTGATAGGCTTACATTAATTAAATATTAATTTTAGGTGTCTACAAGGTCCATTTGTGGTCACAACAGTATTTGGGTCAGGAGCATATCAGTTATCAACACAGGATGGAGATCAACTTGAGGAACCTATCAATAGCATGCATCTGAAGAAATTCTATGTCTGAAAAATTAGAAAAATAAAAAACAGTGAAAAATCAGAAAAAATAAAAAACAGTGAAAAAGTAGCAAATCCAAAAAAAAATCAAATATCAGAAAAAGTGTAATAAAAATAGATGGTGAAAACCTGACAAACAAGCGCTATCTGTCAGTTAGCTCTTCCATCTATTAGTTCATGCATTTTCTGCTTGCATTCATCTTCCATCAGCATTGATCATCATAAAGCATTTGTACATACACAGACATCCCAGGTGGCTTCTTGCCATGGTTTGGATCATTGGATATATCATAACAAATTTGTTTCTAGGCTTGGGGCAAAATCCTGCACCTAGCTGGGGGCAAAACTCTTAACCATTTTGAGCTTAATCAAACAAGTAGAATAAACAATTAGACAACTCTTATCAAGCAGAAACTAAAACACATCCAACATTGAACTTGAGATCAAACTATCAACTATCAAGCTATCACAAAGTCAATCTAAGCACATCACACACTTTTTAGTGGATAATATCTTTTGGATAATGATTGTAATATGATTTTTCAACTTTTCTATAATTGCTTTTCGCTATCATGATTTCTGAGTGACTCCAAGATGTCTTTGACTAGAGGAACAAGGAAGAAACATGATATTTTTCTTGTCTGCTATCTAAAAATTAATCATTAATATGTACAAATTTGTCTTGGGACATGATCATCAAAGTATCATTGAAGACATTTCCAATTTGTGTATTAAAATAATTAATACTACTTGTTTTACGCAAACAACACTCGGGTCATCTCGGTTCAATTATACTTCGATGCTTGTGCTAACTTGCTATATCAAAATCCAGGAAAGAAGTGCTCAGGTCATCATGGTTTAATTATACCATCGATGTTTGCACTCACTTCCCATATTTAAAAAGCTCAATGATGACAAAAATACAAACTAATCCAGTGACTGGTCCGGTCATAGTTTGCATTTCATTGCATTTTAGCTTGCATTTCATTGCATTTTAGCTTGCATTTCATTCCTGCATGGGATCCTACAAGATCCTTTTATCCAAGGCTTAATCTATCGCAGGAATCATCAAAGCATCAACACAAGTGTATACACAATCAAACTAATGACTCGTATCTCTCTCAGATATTGTCGACCCAGTGAAAAACCTTATGCTATTTCTCTCAATAGAATCAACAATCAGCATATCCAAATATTTATGCAACTTGATATCAACAAACTATTAGTTCTTTATCTAATCAATCTTATCAAATCAAATCAATCAATCAAACCTAATCAATTATGATCATGTCTTATACAGGATGTATCCTTCCTGAAACCAGACGATCTAATTTTGATTCATGTCTTATACAGGATGTATCCTTCCTGAAACCAGACGTTCTGATCATGTCTTATACAGGATGAATCCTTCCTGAAACCAGACGCTTTGATCATCGTTGTCTTATACAGGATGAATCCTTCCTGAAACCAAACTGAATCTAATCAATCGAGATTTTTCAATCTTATCAAACTAAGCAATCAATCTAATCAAAGAACTCACATTTTCATCAAACACAGTTGCAGAAATCAAATCAAATCTATCGGGATATCAATCTCGCAAAACTCCAAAGATCAATTATCTCAATTGATCTCCCGAGGAGGCATCATCGTACCAGAATTTAGCAATCAAGAGCTGGGGCATCCTATCAAATCAATACCATCATCAAAATGAGATTATTCTTTGAATCAACGTGTCATCACACCTCGCTTCAAAGAGGGGCAAAATGTATACACCTAAAAATGGTCTGAAGATAATTAATTAAATAAGTAATTATTTAAGTAATCTCCCTCCCCAATTTAATTGAATTCACTAAGCAATTTGATTAAATTTCCCCTTTCATATACTTATTAATAAATATAAGGATTTATTTAATAGGTTCATTTCATCCCCTTTGATTAATTAATTTCCCCCATCAAATCATTTCTTCTAATCTTTAATTAAAACAAATCAAATTCATGAGTTGTTGAGATTAATTAGCCTTTTCCCATTATTTGAATTTTTAAATTCAAATTCTCCTAACTTCTACCACTCCTAAACCTAATCATTCCTAAACTTAACCCATTCTACCTACCACCATGTCCCCTTTCATCCAACATCTTCTAGAACCTTGTGACAGTTGTCATTAAGTGTTCCCTTTCATCTAACCTCTTCTAGAAGTCTCTTGACACTTGTCACCATAGGGATGACAAATGTTCCCTTTAATCCAACCCCCTTTGTCAACCTCCTCCAATTTAACCATTGATATCTTCATATCAATATTGACCTTTGATTCTTGCCACCTCACCCCTAGCCTTGGAAATCCTATAAAGTGTTCCCTTTCATCTAACCTCTTCTGGAAGTCTCTTGAAACTTGTCACCATAGAGATTACAGATGTTCCCTTTAATCCAACCCCCTTTGTCAACCTCCTCCAATTTAACCATTAATATCTTCAGATCAATCTTGACCATTGATTCTTGCCACCTCACCCCTAGCCTTGGAAATCCTATAAATAGACCTCATTTTGGAGCTCAAAGATGTCATTAAGTGTTCTATTTCATCTAACCTCTTCTAGAAGTCTCTTGACACTTGTCACCATAGAGATGACAGATGTTCCCTTTAATCCAACCCCCTTTGTCAACCTCCTCTAATTTAACCATTGATATCTTTAGATCAATCTTGACCGTTGATTCTTGCCACCTCATCCCTCGCCTTGGAAATCCTATAAATAGACCTCATTTTGGAGCTCAAAGGGGTCCCAATTTCATATCATTTTTGCATATCATTTGATTCATATCATTTGCATTCAAGCATTGTTACTATAGGCATCTAGCTTCTAGTTTATCATTCTTAGAAATGTTATCATACTCAATTTAAGTTTAATTGCATCTTAAGCTTAGTTCATTTTCTATATCAATCATGAACTCATATAGCTTAATCATGCTATTCTTGCTAGATCATTCATTTTCTTCATTCAAATCCTCCATCTAAGTGTAGTCAAGTCACTGGAATTTGCATACTAAGATCTGAGAGCAAAATTCATACGCGCATTTACTAGGAGGCAATAAGTCAATTAGCTATGGTTTTACATTTCATTGTTTCAATTTGCTAACCATTGCTTGTAATGATTTATTGAGTGAATTGTGTTTGCATGTATAGGTACACTTCACAAAGAACGACAATAATGTTAATAAATTGATCAAACTTAAGTGACCAATTTTAGGTGTCTACAATTGTATACATGTTGTGTCATAACTATGTTTTTATTGTAACAATGCTTTTGTGTTTTCTTTTGGGGATGACACAAATTGTTGAGGTTTTTTGTCTCTCCCATGTTGACCCAAAAAGACTCTTTGTTTCTTCTTATGTGCCCTTCCTCCATTGTACTAATAATTCGATTGCATTTAGGGGATGAAGTCAATTCAAAAAATCATATCAATATACATTATTTATCTTGTGAACATACTGACCCCAAATCTATTATTCCCTTATATTCTCTTGCATGTTTTGTACATGAGTATCATCTTGACTTGCCTATGTTTAGGGGCATTTCACTATTACGACATCCTTGTCTTTGAACAATGATGCAATAGCCACCTTTTGTTGACTTGTAACATGTCGAAGATCAAAGAACTGCTCTAAATTTGGCAAAGCCAATTGGTTGGGTCCTTGCCATCAAAATTTATCCTATCTAACATGGGCATCGATAGCCTATGCATATGACTATTAAAGAGATAATCCTTCTTGATATTTGATTCAAACTCACAAAATTTATGTCTAATTTAAGAATTATATTCCACCTTATTAGGTGAATCTTCTTCCTTATAATTCAACTCTTGAACAATCATGTCCAACTTCCTTGAAAATTCATTCATGTTCTTCTACCTCTCTATTTTCACTTATAAAACTCCCTTGATCATGTCTTTCTTCAATGATGAAATTTCACCCCTATCCTTGTTGATGTATGTCCTCATAAGGTGTGATATCTTTTTGCCTCTTGTTGATGGTTCGACCATGATGGAAAAAATAATATTTTTTTTAATAAATCACAAAAATAAATTCAAAATACTTTGAAAAGTTTACTTTGACTTACAAGGATCTAGATCATCAATATTTATCATTCCATTTTTTATTCTTAGGATATATAATTATGATTAATTAATTTATCTAAAAATATTTTATTTCTTTACGATAGTAAATGAGACCTGATTCAAATTGAAAACTAAAATTAAGTAATTAAATGACTTTATTTTGGCGATGGCACAACCTGGAGATAATTTTGTTTTAGAATTCAAATGTAGAAATATATGTTGAAAAGTTTCAATTATAAACTAGTTTTAATAACTTCATAATTAAATTCATCATTTTGGAGGAGTTAAACAAACTCCCAAATTATATGTTTGTCATGATGAAATCAGCATACATGTCATTCTTGTTTAGTTTTAGGCCTTTTTTTTGTTAGGAATGTCTTAATGCAATTACTTATTAATAAGTGGCATACATTTGGGTTAGGTTTGGTTCATGATTTAAAATATCTTAATCTTTATTTACTTCCATTCACACTTATTTTCACACATTCATCATTTCATTCCTCATTACTATACTCTAATTTACACATGCTCCCTTAAGGGACAAATGATCTAATCCATATATAGGTTGTCTATGTGTAGGTGAATGTTATCTTCAAATCTTTGTTCCATGTTATAAAGATATCTGGGGGTTTCACCTAGGAGAACTTGGCCATAACTATCTATCAAATACTCGAAAGGTGTCCATAGAAACATAGTAATTACAAGCACATCAAATTTCTAAGATCAAGGGAAGTAAGATTTAATAGTTGGCATTTTTTCAATTCAAATCCTTACATTAGAGTTCAAGCTATTACTAGCAAGATTAAACTCATTGTGTTTGGTATTGAACCATAGGTGCTTTTTTTAACAAGAAAATCAACTTCTTAGATTATTATTGTATTCATGTTATCAATCTATTCAACTACTATAACCTTTGAGTAGGGAGCTAATCCAACTCCAAGAAATGGTGGGTTTTAAACACAACAATGATAGGTTTTAAACACAACAATGATAGGTTACACAATCAATTTTTAATCTTTCAATGACTTACCCATTATTTAATTAATCTAAATTTGTGAGGAAAAAATTACTCCTTTATTATATGAATGATTTAAAAAATATATGTAATTATGTTCAAATTGAACATTAAGTGACCTCAACTAAGTAATACAACTAATTTCTAGATATGACAAATCATTTATGCACATCATCGACATTACTTTGTCATCAATTCTAAATTATATTTAATTTCCAATATTTATTACAATTATCAAGAACTCCTATTAATCTATATGAATTAGACTTGCTGAATTTTTATTTTATTTTTAACAAGAGAATCAACCTTTTAGATTATTATTGTATTAAAGCTATAAGTCATTTAACTGCTATAATTCTTGAGTAGGGAGCTAATCCCACTCCAAAGAATATTAGATTTTAAACATAACCAACATTCAATCTTTCAATGACTTATCAATTGTTCAATAACCTCAACCAATTAGCCCAACTAATATCAAAGCATGGCAAACCATTTATGAACGTCACAAATATTAATTTATCATCGATTCTAAAGTTAAACCTATTTCCTCACATTGAATTTCCCAATATTTATTACAATTATCAGATTAGACTACAATGATTGTATTAATTCTACCAAGCTATTCAACCACTATAGTTCTTGAGTAGGGAGCTACCTTCACTCCAAATAATGTTAGGTTTTAAACACAACCAATACTAATCCTTGAAAGAGTGTGTAATAGTTTATTGCATAATTAAAACTAAATGATTTGTTGAAACTATAGAATGTAATAAAAAATACATCAATAGAAAATTGTTCCACCTCAAAAAAAAAAAAAGAAGAAGAAGAAAGAAGAAAGTGAGTGTCCATTAAAAAATCTGCTCCTATAATTACGTTCAAATTGCACAAGAAGTGCCCTCAAGCAATTAGCCTTAGACCAATAAATTAAACTAAAAAAAAAAAAGAAGACGACTCACATAACTAAGATTTGAAAAAAAAACATACAAAGTCACTTTAAAGAAAACCATAGTTATAAATTAAAATAAGGTGCAAGTCTGAAAACCACACAACCTAAAGATAAGAAAGAAACAAGAAAAAGTGGAAGACAATTTTAACATGGAGAGACTAAGACTGGCCTACAAGACAGGATGTAGTTGAAGAAAGGCCAAAATGGGCATACTCGCAAGTCAATTGCCTACCCTGCTGCCACGACATCTAAGAATTGGCCTTCACAAACAACGCGATCTCTTGAACGAGCAACTCGGTGTTCTCAGTCTCCGGTGTGAGAACATAAAAAGCGTGGTCTTCCTCCTCCAACACGAGCACCTTAACATCCTTGCCATACTTCTTCAAAACCTCGCAATAATCCCTCTCTCGATCCCTCCTAATATCACGCCCCCCGATGACAACCAACAGAGGAGGCAACGTTGCCCTCTCCAGCGATTCGCGCAACGCATCCGTGGCCAACGGATTGCATAAGGGATGGTCTCTGGTGGCCCCCACCGGCAACGACATCTCCCGAAACTTGTCACTATAGTTGGTCGCCTGGGGCGCCTCCGCCTCAGAAGCGGTGCGCTCCTCTCCAGCGAAGGAGGGCTGCACCATAACCAGACCACGGCAACAGGAGGGCTCCCGAAGGCCAACGTGGTGGACAACGTAGCCCCCCGCACTGTCCCCCACCAGAAAAATCCTCGACAAATCGGAGTGGCGGCTCAGCCAGGGGTCCTCTGTGCCGCCAGAGCGCAGCCAAGAGAGTGCGGAGGCGCAGTCATCGTAGGCGGCGGGGAGGCGGTGCTCGGGAGCCAGCCTGTAATTGACTGAGACCACCATCGCTCCCGCAGCCGTTGCTATGCGTATGCACAGCGCGTGATACGGTTTCCAAGATGCGCTTCCAATGCAGAAACCCCCGCCGTGGAAATAGACGCAAACGGGAAGGCTTTGGTGCTTGGCGGCGGCATCGAGAGGACAGTAGATGCGCACCCACAGGCCCAGATCGTTGTCCAATGTTATGTCTTTGGAGGCGACTCCTTTGTCCTCTGCTAACGAGGCTTCGGGAGATGGGGGGGCTGAGATGCCTGGGGGATCGTAGCGAGAAAAGGAACCATCGCTGAAAAATTTGAGGCCCGGCACTTCTAGGTCTTCTGCGACTACGGCATTGGCATTTGAGGCATCCATGGCGTGAATTTGCTTGGTTAGGTGAGTGGTGCCTGTGATGAAATATCAGTCCGGTGTTGAATTTGTAATGCTATTGAGTAGTAGTTGCACACACCTTTCGAATTTTTTTTTAAAATAGGTGGAGATGGCCCGTTAAAACAATTTTTTTTAATGTTAGTTGATGATCATTTTAAATTAATTTATAGAGGAATAAGGGCAAAGGTATCATGGGGGTTTTGGGATATATGAAAATATATCCCAAAGCTAATATTCCACACTAGAGACTACCTTCAAGTGTGGTTAGGATGTAAGGGATAAGTATATAATGGGTTAAATAGTAAATAGGTGATTATCAAGTAGAAATTTATATAGCTTTTGGGGATGGATATAAAGAGCTTAATGATTTAGTTTTTTTATGGAATTGGATTATATAAAATGATAGGAGCTTACTAGTTTCTACAGTAAGGAATGTTTCAAGGGGATCGATTATTGATGGTAAATATGGAAATGTGAAATAGTCCACACTAGGGACTACGCTCAAGTGGGGTTACGATGTAAGGGATAACTACATAATGGGTTAAATAGTAAATAGATGACTATTGAGTGAAAATTTATATAGCTTTTAGGGATGGATATAAAGAGATTAATGATGTTGATGGAAAAGGGTGATAAGAAGTAAGATGATTTTTTTTACAAGATTAATATTGGTGTAGAAGAAAGAAAGAAGATGATCCTTGCAAAAAGAGAAAAGAAATACGATAAAAAATAATAGGTTTTCAAGAGAGAGTACCCCACTACAATGAAGGAATTTGAGATTGAGGACTTAGAAACTAAGAAAACATAAGGATGGCTTTGAAAAATGCACCATAATATGAGTTGAATTTTAAGAAAGATAAATAGTGTACATAGGAAGAACTGCTTCATCATAGATTCCATCCATGAAAAATGGTCAAAACTTTGTTGTATATAAGATGTGAAAATAAGGAAGAAAAAGAGTTATCTATTTGGAAAAATGATAGAAAATAATCACATAGAATAATTTTACAATATGACGACTCTTCATAAGAGTAGTAGGAAATATAAAAGGAAATTAAAGAGATAGAAAAAACACAATAAAGGGTCATACAAAGTTGATTGATAATAGACAAAAAAAAAAAAGATAAAGGAAGTCTTAGATGGGAACCCATATTTTGATAAAATGTATATTTTTAGGATGACCTAATGTTGAGTTTATTTTTTTCTCTCCACTCTTTGAACTATAGCTTGGTTAACCCAATAGATAGTATGGTATAGGACTACTCTTCCCTTAAATGTAATGTATGGCTTCATCTAGGTAATATTCCATGTATCCTACTCTATAATGGTCACATCATTTACTAAAATATAATGTCACATGGTGACAAAGTGATTAGTTTGAGAAATAGGAATTGGGAATGAAATTTTCCATTAATGTCTCTTTCAACATTTATCCTCCACCATGTCTTCGCCCTATAGATTGTAGGGTCATAGTTTGTGGTAAGTGGCTATAAGAGCATGGAGTGGGAAAGAAAAAGGATGGAGTGACTTGTTTCATTATCAAGAACAAGATTAGTAAATGATAGTTGAGTTGAAAATAAACATGTAAAATCATTTTCCCATGTCCACGTGGATCTTTGCTATAAAATTAGGAAGATATTCAGAAATGTACACCATAGTCTGGTATACCATATATCCCTCCACCATAGAACCCTCAGGATGTGCTCTTTGTCAAACCAAAGTCTTCAAAAATTATAAGTGCCTCTCAACCATCCACATTGACCTAGTGTGTACAGGTCCACACAATTCAATCTCCTCAACTTGGTGTATGAGGTAGTGTTCTTGTGCATTGAAAAAAGCTGAAGGTAGACACTTTTGCATTTCACACATTAGATGATGAATTTTTCTCTTCCAATATTTTATATCTTCTTTATGGATTTCTTTACATGACAACCACCTACAAGATATTCAAGACACAAAAAAATATATTACATAACAAGTAAAACAAATTGCAAATATAATATCTATACAACGAACTGAACAAATATCACTACTTACCTCATGTATTTTCCAAGATCATATATGACTTGCTTGACATTATTGTTGAAGTCGTCTGGGAGAGAAAGAGGTAGAATGTAGTGCAACAATTATAAAATTATCTTTTCATTTTTTTCTAACAAAATACAATTAAAAGTACATGCATAGTATATAAATATATAGTAAAAACACAAGAACATGAATTACCTTAATGAAGGTATGTCAATCATGCATTTTCATCCTTGGCCCAAATTCACTTTTCTTTGATATGAGATTGTTTATGTTCACAACAAATCCTGTGGGAAATCGAATTTTTCATATGACTTCTTTTATAGCATTGCTTTGTTGGTCCATTAATAACCAAGGAAGCTCACTTATATTAATCTGGTCTCCATGGCTATTTGATTGAATAACATTTTTCATTGCATGATTAGAATCCTGAATGTCACTACAAATTTGGACAATTATTTCTTTGTCACGCCTTCGATCCAATATTTTTCATAATGGCTTTGTTATATTCTTTCCAATATGCATAGTATCAAACAAATGCACAATTTGTAACTGCTCGTAGTAGGGCAACCTACTAAATTGTCGGGGATAGCTTTTTAGTCCCTTAGGATGGTGGTCATTTATGCCTTGACGACCTTCACAATCATCAGTAAACAAAACACAATAGAAAAGATGTTTTATGACATAAACCATTAGATGGAATGACATTACCTTGACGAAATTAATTCTATTATATTCCAACTTCCTCATGTGAGGTGTTTCTCTTCGTGGATTTGATGTATTCTCTTCTTTCCCATTGAAAAGATGTTTTTCAATATTTCGATACTTATGATTTTTGTGGAGAAAGTGCATATACTCATCAAACACCTGCTTTCCTAAACTTTTTGAATGACGAGATTTCATCTTTGGACCACAATCTGGACATGCAAATTTTCCCTTTATTTGAAGACCTACAAGATAATGTATAATTGGATTAAATATGTTAATTTTTTTAATTATAATTATCATGCACAACTTGAACACTATAACATACCACAAAAATGTGTTATCCCTAGGGCATCGTGTATTGTCCATACAAGCATCATATGGAATTGAAATTGTCTTTGTCTTATTGGTCTAGAGATGTCATACATAGTGACACCATTCCATAACTCCAACAACTCGACGATAAGAGGCTCGATATATACATTCATATTTTTAACCTGGTACTTATCTAATCGAATGAACAAAAACATTACATAATTATTATGACCATTTTACTGCAATATTTATAATTAAATGTAGACGACTATATTGAAATGATAAAATACTTGGAACAATCATTGCCAACATTATGTGCCCCCTCTTTATTGACATCCATGGAGAAATGTTATTGTTGATAACAAAAATAGGCCACACTGAGTAAACAAATCTCAACTCTCCAAAAATGGATTGACACCATCCACTGCCAATGAAAGCCTAAGATTACGAGGTTCTTCTTTAAAGTGTGGCTACTTTTCCTCTATGTCCATAAATGTTGAACCATCCACAGACATTCGAATAATGTCATCTTGACTTCTATTGCGTGCATGGTAATCCATAAATTGTGCCAAGCTAGTGCTCTTGAATAATCGTTGCATATGTGGAATAATGGGAATATAGTGAAGAACCTTGCAAGGAACCCTTTTTGTTATTTGATCTATTCGATATCTACTGATATGACATTCAAGGCATTCAGTTCGAAATTCATTCGAAATTCATGTTTGTGATATATAATATGATCATTGGGACAAGCATCTATTGCTCGATACTCCATTCCAATATCTTTCACAATGGTAGATAATTCTTGGTATGAGCGAGATAGAATATTTGATGGTGGTAACAAAAACTCACCTATCAATCTACAACAAAAAAATAGAATTTGTTAATATAAAGAATATTAATGGTACAACATGATTCACCATTTATTATGACATATATGACATACCTTAACATGCGTGCGATTGTTATGTTGGATAAACCATTCATAACCTTCAATTTCACCAACAACAATACAACAGAGAGAAGAGTTGTTTGGGAGCCTTCATAAAGGGCCTCAGATGCCTTCTCAAGTAGAGGGAAATTGTGAACAACATCAAGGTCATCTTCATCATCATGATCAGCTGCACCAGTACTAAATGTGTCATGGATCAATGTATCTGTACCATCATCTTCAATTGCGTTTTGTGGCTCATGATTGCCATCTTCCATGGGATCATTATCTTCAACTTCGATATTCACACCTCCATGTTCCTCCACTTCGAAAACCATATTCTTCGAATTGTGTTGACCCATATATTGTGCTCCGGGGTGCTCGACCTATATAAAATTGATAAACATAAATAAACCATGATCATGATCTCATCATCAAGTGATTTCTTATGTATATAAATTGCTAAAATGATATAATGAAAAACTTACTAATGGATGATAATTATGTCCACCTTCAATGTGACCATGCAACTTACAATGTTTCTTAGCTATTTTGATTAGAAGTTTTTAACCCTTTACAAATTTTGCAGGGACAATAACATTTTCCATCACATTTTCTTTTCAAGTTAGACCACAATCTAGCAATTGTCTCCTTATTTTGTTGTTCGTTGATATTGTCTAACATGGTCTTTCTTCACAAGCAAAAAAATCGGGCTATAGAACTAGTTATATAGAAGTTGAAATTGTTGGTGTAAATAAATATTCATCATGAATATTATTACACTTTACTTAAGTTAACTTAGGATAATGCATCTCTTCATAGTTTGGATTTGAGACACTTAGAGAAGTGTGCACATAGGGATATAGCTTGTAGGAGAAATTCCACCTTTTGTGGTCTTATTTTGCTATCACACTCCACATTCAGTGGGTCATCCACCTCTTGTGGAATATTATATTATTTCTCCTACCTACCCCTAGTATTTCTTACCTACCCTTGTTTCTCATTGAGCCACATGTCATGATTGTGTACTCGTACATCCATATGGCCTTGCCTATATAAGCAGACCCGTATTCATTGTATTGGTTAATTTAGTTGATCATTTGCATATTGATGAGAATACAATTTTTTCTTGTCATTCTATTATCTCTCTTTATGCTTTTCATTGTGCCTTTGATCTTGGCAAAATCTCACATGGTATCAGAGCCATTAGGGTTTCATTGTATTGGTTGATCCAGTTGATCATTTGCATATTGATGAGAATACAGTTTGTTCTTGTCTATCTTGGCAAAATCTCACATGGTATCTTGGAAGACTTCTATTTTCGGATCTGAGGAACAATTCTTTTTGGAGGCATCTTAGAGCGTTTTTGACCTCACCATTGCGTCCGGGATGTTGTTTCCATAAAAATCGAGTATAAACTCGACCTATTTTGGCGAAAATCAAATTTTGGGTGTTGGAGGAATTCTTTGCCCAATTTGGGCGGTAAGGTACAAAATTTTCGGATCTAAAAAAAAAAAATTCTAAATTTTTTTTTTCAGTTTTGAAAAAGATTTATTTTGAAAAAAAAAAATTGTTCTTTTCGGAAAAAAAAAGAAAGGGGGTTTTTTATTATAAAAAATAAATAAATAAAAGAAAAAGTTGTTTGGGGATCCGTAGACCCCCCCCCCCCTCTCTGTCTTGTCATACTTTTTTGCAGGACTGTGCAGGAGACAGCAGCAACAAATCCGCCACCACCACCGTGCAACGGCCCCACCGTCACCGTCGTGCAGAGACCCCGCTCCGACAGCCCCTGCACTGCCTTCCGACAGAGACCGTGCAAACCTTGCACCGCCTTCTGGCAGCCCCTGCAGCTTCCCCGCTACCCTGATGCCTCCACTATTAGCGCCTCCTACTGCCTCAGCGACTCTCGCAAGTTGTTGCCGCTCCGGCTGCCATCGCTGGGCCTCGGCCCTTCGCCGCCGACACTCAAGTCGACCTCTCGCAGTCGCTGGCTGACTTCCGGTCGCCACCCACCAGACCACTGGTGACCATCGATAAGCCTGCCGACAACGCTATGTCAGCGCCAACCCACCTCCGTGTGCCACGCAGGCAGCCATGCCCACAGCCTGTCACCTCTGCTTGCCACGTCACCAACAGGTCCAGTCACTTGCCACGACAACAGAACTACCCAGTCAATGCCATCTGGAATTTTTTTGCACAGTCAACATTTTTTGCCCAGTCAGCATTTTTTGGAAATTTTTTAGACCCCTCTTCATTGAGCAGTTTGGATTTTTGAGTCAACTTTGGAGGCTCATAACTTACTCAATTTTGCTCCTTTTTGGGTGAAAGTTTTTTTGATTTGGGCTAATTTTTCATGCTATTCGTAGTGGTGTGGTTATTTTTTGATTTTGCTGCATAGCTTTTTCAGAATTTTTGGATTCTCTCAGCTATACCTTTCCAATCCTCAATTTTGCAACTTCAAAGGCTTCGTTTGAGCTCATACGACCTCCTTTTCAGGTGCCTTTTTTTTAAAGTGCATATTTTTTTGTCTAATTTCATAATATATGATCATTTTTTAGATATTTTGAGTGGAGATTATACTTTTAGATATTGGTCTTATTTGGCCTAATTGGTACTTGTAATTTGCTTGGATCTTAGTTTAGATCTCTTGCATCATTAGTTTGAGTCTCCTTTGGCCTTATTGAAGTAGTTGTAAAGTTGAAATCAGAAGTTCACTTTGCCATTTTTTGCAAGTGGCCCATTGTACACGCACTAAGTATAAAGTGCCAAATCATCATTTTTGAGGGGGTTCTTTGATTGACTGAATTTGGGGGGGTGTCTTGTGTGATCGTGCCTCTTTTTCCTCATTCTCTTTCATTTTTGTTGCAATGGGTCCTCATAAATTTCCACCTTTAACTCCACATAATTATGCATCATGGAAAATTAAAGTATGGAGCAAATTAATGGAAAAAGGTCTCACGCATTACATAGATGGAACAATAGCAACACCACCTGATCCTAAGGTTGATCCTAATGTTCAATTAGAATGGCTCACTAATAATTGCATGGCTCTTGGAACTTTGCGTAAGTATGTATCAGATGACCTCATTTTTCACATTGAGAAGTGTACAACAATCAAAGAGGCTTGGGATATGTTTCAGAAATTGTGTGGTCAAGTTGACCAAATCAGAGGTTACATTATTGACAATGAGCTCACCAAATTGGATCCCAAGAATTTTGATACAATCTAATATTATGTCACCAAAGCAAATGAGCTATGAGCAAAGCTTAAGGATTGTGGAATTGACAAAAATGATGCTCAGTTGATATTCAACTTGTTGGACAAGATTGCACCAGAATATGCAGTATTTGTGTCTAGCTTCCAAACTCATCATTTGACAGTGGGGAGTTCCTACATTATGCCTTCATTTGATGCTTTCACATAAATGTTAATATTGGAACAATCTAAGTTGTTGAACATGGGGGCTTCTCAAGTCTTCAAAGTCCAAGGCTTTGGTGGCTAATCAAGGGAGTCAAGGCAAAGATTCCAACAAGAAGAAGAAGCAATCTAAGTCAAAGCCACAATAGAACAAAGGACAATCATCCTCTCCATCACAAGGCATTTTTTCATCCTCTTCCAAGAAGGGGACTCCACCTAAGATGGACAAACCAACTTGTGCATATTGCAAGAAGTATGGTCATGATGAGCATCGATGCCACACCAAGCAAGTTGATGAGTTGACAAATCTTCTTAAGAAAAACAACATCAACTTGTCATCCGCCTACACAAAGAAGGATTCATCTCATTCCTCTTCCTCACAGTCTAAGGGAAAAGGGCAAGTATTTGTGGCTACAACAGGTTCTTCACATCAGTGGATACTTGACTTAGGTGCCTCTTATCACATGGGTTCTACAAAGGAGCAGTTTTCTTCATTGGAGCCATCTAAGGTACCTCACATTTACATAGGTGATGATACACAAGTAGAGGCTGAAGGGAAAGGTTCACTTGACATGGATGATGGAACATTTGAGAATGTTCTTTATGTTCCTAACTTGTCTACCAACCTTCTCTCTATCTACCAAATCACTCATTATGGGAATGGGAAAAAGGTTGAGTTTACACCTGATTTGGTTGTGGTAAAGGAACTTGATGATGATGCCTTGGTAGCAGTGGGACAAGTCAATGACAACTCAAGGCTTTATTCATTCTCTCACTTTGTGCCAATTTCTCCTTCTAGGGCCTTGCTTACTCATTCAAATTCAAAAAGTAAGCTATGGCATGAGCGGTTTGGTCACCTCAACTATCGCTATCTTCAGCGGCTCAGCACTAAAGACATGGTCATAGGTCTACCTTGAATCAGTTTTTCAGAGGGTGTATGTTCAGGTTGTTCCATGGGCAAGCATCCCAAGGAGAAGTTTGATAAGGGGAAAGCTTGGAGAGCTTTGGAAGTTCTTCAACTTGTTCACAGCGATGTAGCAGGTCCATTTACAACACCTTCATTTAGCAAGGCCCACTATGTCCTCACCTTCATTGATGACTACTCCCGCTTCACTTGGGTCTACTTTCTCATTCATAAGAGTGAAGTTTTTGACAGATTTCAGGATTTCAAGACTTGTGTGGAGAAGCAATCCGGAAAAGTTGTCAAGATTCTTCGTACAGATAATGGAAGGGAATATGTGAACAAAAGACTTGAGGATTTTTGTACATTTGAGGGGATTGATCTTCAACATTATGTTGCATACACTCCATAGCAGAACGGAGTTGTAGAGCGCAAGAATAGAACTCTCAAAGAAATGGATAGCTATATGATTCATGCACGTTCTCTTGATCCCACCTTTTGGGCAGAGGCTATCAGTTGTGCCACACACATCGAGAATCGGGTTCCTCACAAAGCTTTGCAAGGTATTACTCCTTTTGAGGCTTGGGCTGGTAGGAAACCGATTGTGAGACATTTCAGAGTCTTTAGGTGTCCAACATGGGCTCACATACCTCTGTAGAAATGCATGGCATTGGAACCTCAGAGTCGGCCTTGCATATTTGTTGGATATCCTGAGGGTGTTAAGGCATATAGATTGATGGATCCTGAGACACATGAGGTGTTTATTGAGAGGAGTGTTCACTTTGAGGAAAGCTCTCCTAGATTAGCCTCTCTACCTCCTCCACCTTCCTCCATTGTGGATAGTGATGCTAGTGATTCAGATGATGAGACTCCTTCAAATCCGACTCGCAGGGTTACACCTCCGTAGAGTCCACTTGCAGCTGAGGAGCCTCATTCTCCACCTCCACCTAGACCTCATTGAGCTTGAATGACACTTGAGTCAGCAAGTTCTCTTGTTGGGGATCCTTCAGATACACAGAGGACTAGATCACATCATTAGAACCTTCCACACATATTCATTGCTATCGCTTCCAATCCACAGACATTTCAGGAAGCATCAGGGGTTCTTGAGTGGGACCAAGCTATGGAGGAAGAGTATAGTTCCTTGATGAGGAACACCACATGGGATTTAGTCCATCTCCCTAAGGAGAGAAAGATGGTTCAATGTAAGTGGATCTATAAAACCAAGTTTGTAGCAGATGGTAGTGTGGATAAGTATAAGGCTTGGCTTGTTGCAAAAGGTTTCTCTCAGGTTCTAGGTGTTGACTATACAAAGACCTTTGCACCTATAGCCAAGATGAACTCCATTCGCTTGACACTAGCTTTTGTTGTCGCTCATGGTTGGGTTGTACATCAAATGCATGTGAAGAGCGTTTTTCTTCATGGGGATCTTGATGAGGAAATTTATATGGAGCAGCCACAGGGTTTCATCTTCCTTGGTTTGTAGACTAAGGAAATCTCTCTATGGCCTCAAGCAGGGCCCCAAGGCCTGGTACGCCAAGATGGATTCCTTTCTTCTCTCAGCACGGCTCACCAGGTGTCATTCTGATCCGAATGTCTACATTTTGCGACAGGATGACTCTCACTTGATACTTGTGCTCTATGTTGATGATTTGATCATTAGCAGGGTCAAATCTGCTTTGCATGATAGATTTTCTATGACTGACTTGGGTCTTTTGCACTACTATCTCAGGATAGAGATTTTATAGTCACCTTCGGGGATTACACTATCGCAGCCCAAGTATGCTCTTGATCTACTTGCACGCTTTCATATGGCTAATTGTAAGCCTACACCGACTCCCTTTCTTTTAGGATTCAAGCATGAGGCTCAATGTTCTTCTCCACCAACTGATGCCACATTGTATCATCATCTTGTGGGTAGTCTCATCTACTTGACTCATATTACACACCCTGATATTTCATTTGCAGTTGGAATGGTTTCCCGCTTCATTCAGGAACCACATGAGCTTCATTGGAAAGCCACCAAACGCATCCTTCATTATATCCAAAGTACACATCACTATGGGATTCACTATGCAGTAGGCACAGGACTTCGCTTGGTTGGTTACACAGACTCCAATTGGGCTGGCGATCTTGATGATCATAAGTCTACTTCAGGTTACAGTTCCCACCTTGGTTCGGGCCCCATTTGTTGGAAGAACAAGAAGCAACATGCTATTGCTCCTTCTTTGACTGAGGCTGAGTATCAAGGAGCTATTAACGCAATGACTGAGACCATTTGGCTTCAACAGATTCTCATAGAGTTTGGGTTTACCACTCCACGACTGATAGTTCTGCATTGTGACAATCAAAGTGCTATTTCAATCTTGAAGAACCTAGTCCAACATTAGTGGACCAAGCACATCGAGATCCATATGCACTATATCCGAGAGCTGATTCAGGAGAAGGTCATTGATTTGTAGTATTGTCCTACAACGGAGTAGGTTGCAAACATATTCACCAAACCTTTCGCCGAGAGTAAGTTCCAATAGTTGCGAGCTCTCTTGGGGGTGCGGGATGTCTCATTAGGGGGGGTCCATTGACTTCTCCTTCCTCTCTTATGGGGGGGACTTTTTCCTCTTTGAGGTTTTGTCCTTCTTCTTTGAGAGTCTTTTGTACATTCATCTCTCTTTTGGGGGGGAGTTTTTTACCACTGGGTTTTCTCCCTTTCTCTATTTGTGAGAGATTTCATTGCATAGTTTTGCTTGCATTTTCATATTGTACATGGGTACCTATCATGGCCTAGTAGCTGGGACCCATCTTGCATTGTTGACTTGAGTCTTCATTCCCCTAAGTTGTACTTAAGGGGGGGTGTTGGTGTAAATAAATATTCATCATGAATATTATTACACTTTACTTAAGTTAACTTAGGATAATGCATCTCTTCGTAGTTTGGATTTGAGACACTTAGGGAAGTGTGCACATAGGGATATAGCTTGTAGGATAAATTCCACCTTTTGTGGTCTTATTTTGCTGTTACACTCCACATTCGGTGGGTCATCCACCTCTTGTGGAATATTATATTATTTCTCCTACCTATTCCTAGTATTTCTTACCTACCCTTGTTTCTCAATGAGCCACATGTCATGATTGTGTGCCCGTACATCCATATGGCCTTGCCTATATAAGTAGGCCCATATTCATTGTATTGGTTAATCAAGTTGATCATTTGCATATTGATGAGAATGCAGTTTGTTCTTGTTATTCTACTGTCTCTCTTTATGCTTTTCATTGTGCCCTTGATCTTGGCAAAATCTCACAGAAATGTTAGTTATGAAATCACATTTCAGAATAATATACCAAATTAAATTACTTGAACATAGAAATTATGAAAATTGAACCAAAACCATTTAACTCTTCTTTTTCATCTCAAAACATATCTAATGGCTTTGTGGTTATTTAGAGAAGGATGCCCATTGAGAGTCATAGACCCAAGTTAGTCATAGACCCAAGTTATAGAGAGTCATAGACACAAGTTATTCTAAAAGGAAAGTAACTATCCATTCCCATGCTCATGCATACTTACATGACTAATGCTGCCCTTGTGTATCCTAAACATTGGAGAGGCCTTCTTTGACTTGCCTAATCAATGTGGTTGTTGTCCTAATATGAAACCCTCACCTCCCTCCACTAGCTTCCTTTCAACCTTACCCCTACCCCTATTCTATCCTAGCATCTCCCTTCCCCTCATACCTTATATCTCACACTCCCCTCCACAATACCTACCCCTTTACCCCTTTATTCCCCTAAAATCACATATTCTAACCCACATCCCATAAGTCTTACTTCCTTTATTTCCCTAAGCTTACCTCTACCACACACCTATTAACCTACCCTTTCCATCTTATCACCTACCCCCATCCTAGCCTACCCAT
Organism: Cryptomeria japonica; assembly: GCF_030272615.1. Taxonomy (NCBI): domain Eukaryota; kingdom Viridiplantae; phylum Streptophyta; class Pinopsida; order Cupressales; family Cupressaceae; genus Cryptomeria; species Cryptomeria japonica. Next base: position 925,490,949 of record NC_081407.1, read on the forward strand.
ATCCTATCCCTATCCTAACCTACCACCATATCCCCTTACCCTTTTTCCTTGCCCCTTATAACTCCCATTATAACCTACATCCCCTTTACCCTTTCATTACCCCCTTATACCTCCCACTCCACTTTATTCCCCAACATATCCCAACTCCAACCCCTTCTACTAGCCACATCCTAAACCTCTTCCCCCCCCACGTATCTCCTTCTTCAATCATTTATATCCCTTATGTGCCTAAAGAAGAATGGGATAAAAGAATGTGCACTGGAGTAGTAGAGACAGAGTGGAATTTTGTCATGAAATGCTCGGTATATGGTGACATTTGTGCCATTTACGAAGACATTTTGAAAATAAATAATTTAAACACGCTTTTTGAGGAAACAAAACTCAAAAAAATGATAAGTTTGCTAATTAAAATTCACTAAAGAAGAGAAGATCTTGAGAAGAGGCTACATGTTGTTTAAAGTCATAATGTCCTGATTTTATAGGGTGTGTGTTGTTTGTGGGTCCCATGGGCTGCTTTGGCCTCGTGGACATTATTAAAATCCATCATCATCTTCATTTCACGTTTCATTCAGGGTATCTTTGTGTTCATATCAACTTTTCTTCCTATTTAGGCTCCTTCATTGTGAAAATGAGTTTAACTACTAAAAAAAAAGCTGCATGTAAACCCTTATATGCCTACTGCACCACCAAAGAAGCCACAAAAATGGCAATAATTTGAACCACATGAAGAATCATGCATATGAAGGGCAGTCCCAAAGATTCAATGAGCAGTCAAAGAGCAAGTTAAGAAGAGTTTTCAACCAAGATCAAAGATTGAGGTAGGATTTCAATCCAAAGCCAACACCTTACATTGCAAAGGAAAAAGTATTTGCATTCAATTTAGATTGTTTATTGATAAATATATAATCATTATCAATTACTTAGGAGAGGTCTTAATTTGTGAATATTACATAAGGAGGGCCATAATAAGATGTTTGTAGAGATATGATGACAACCCCCAAGGGTTAATAGTCATAGAAACCACATAGATGTCAGCCATTAAGTAGAAGATAGTGAGTAGAACAATGGGAAGATGATAAAAAATAGACAAAGCAACAAATGTTATAATCCAAATAGAAGTTTTATAGCAGCCAAACATGGAGATTAAAAGCTCATGCCTAATGGATAGGTTTGAAGTGCTACAGACAACAAGGGTGGGAAGAAAAGTTTTAGAGATGAAGAAAACATATGCTTAGAGGGATTTCATTGGCACCAAGGAGTAGAGATTTGTCCTTGGCCTTGAATTCCTATGAATGCATGCAAACCATTGCCAATGATAAAAGACATAGGTTTGTATAAAGAACCAATAATGGAGAATATGATATTCTTAGGAACACAAGAATATAAGCATGAATCTCTGAGTAGTCACAATATCAAAAGACAGTCCAATGATAGATTTTGAGATCTCTTTTTGGCAAAGAAATTATCAAAGGGTGATAGTTGAGATTTAGGAGAAAGTGGAGCCAATCAAAAGAAGTTTAATGTAAATGAAAAACAAAGGTCATTAATACAAATCATAGCAAGTATGTCTAAGGATAACAAAGAAATTAACCACAAGCATATGGGAACAATGCCAAGTTGGTAGTTATGCAATCCAAGATAGTTCAAGGACAAAGGCATTGGAACTTGTTGAAGATTTTTTTGTCATCCAAATGGTATGAGGCAACAAGGTTTTATGACAAAAATATAACTATGTGAACAAAGAATCATGTCAAGACATAAAGAGGTAAGATGGTATCCTTACGATCAAAGTATGACAATTACCAATATTATGAAGAGAACTCACATGAATAGATCTAGTCACCTATGCAAACATTTTAGTCATCTTGTGACAGTCAAAGAGGGCAATAGTAATAAGTCTTCATGATGGAAGTCCATTAAAGGTGGTAGTCAACATAGTGAAAAAGCCTAATCATGTTTAGAGCAATAGGCAACCCTAAGAACAAGAAAAAATAGTCATGTGATAATGCATAGGACAACCTTAATGCCCAAGTATAGAGAGCATACAAGATGAATAATGATAGTCTGCTAGCAGGGATAAAGACAGGGGTAAGTTCAGTGTTAGGTACGTATAAGCATGAATTTCCTAAGTTAGCATTAGAGTATATATCAGCCAGTATGATATACATATTTAAATTCAAATTTGTGCATCATTGAATATAAATTAAGACGTTCTTAATCAAGTCAATGACAGTTAATATCATATTAAGTTAAGAAGGTAAATTTTATCTATTTATTCAAACAGAATTAAAATAACATAATGTTACTGCCAGACATAACATATAAATATATAATGTCTTCAACTAGGAAATGGAGAGCTCGCATGGAGGAGGAGTAAGCGGTAATGGAAGAATTCAAATTTTGAATTCTTGGCAAGGTGGGAATTTTGGTTCCAATGGAGGTAGTAGCCAGATCGATGGAGCTGGCCAGATGGGGGAGAAGGACAAGCCTCTGGATATTCTGTAGGCTAACAGTACTCTGTTAGAAAAGAATGCGGGTCCTGGAAACGCGGTTGGGGGGTCCAGCCCACGTGAAGCTGTTTTGGAGAATGGAAAAGAAATTAGAAAGTGGTCAACCCTCTTTGGAACTAGACCATCTGGGAAATCTTCCCTACCTCCTGTTAAGAATATATCGGACCCAACTGGTGGTAAGTTTTCCATCTCTATTCCTGACTTGGTTTTGGATCATAACATAAGTAGTATGTCGAACTCTCTAGTGGGTAAATTCATGGGACCACGCCCAAACATTGAGGTTGTTAGGGCTTATGTTAAACAGAAATGAGCTTTGAAAGGCAATGTTGAAATTTTGGCTCTACCCAAAGGCCTTCTCACCTTTGCCTTTTCTTGTGAAGAAGACAAAATAAGGATTCTCTGTGGTAGTCCTTGGTTGGTCTAAAAGATAGCTCTGGTCCTCCAAAAATGGCACCCAAATCTAAATATGTGTGAATCTCTTCTGGTGCAAGTCCCAGTTTGGGTTAAGCTCCCAGGTTTGCCTCTTGAATACTGGGCAACAAGTATTTTCTTGGGTATAGCAAGCTCTTTTGGTGATCTCCTCTCAATAGATCCGGTCACAACCTCAAGAAGGAGGCTCACTCATGCTAGATTCTGTGTAGGGGTTGCCATGATGCAGATATGCCTGAGCAGATAGATATTGTGTCTAAGTTGGGTACTTGGAAACAATAGATTGAATACAAATCCATCCCCTTTGCTTGTTTCCACTGTAAAAAAGAAGTTCATTGGGATAAACATTGCCCTCTAAATCCCAAAGGGGATAATAAGCAAGCCAAAATCGCAGTAGAGAGTAGAAAGGCTTTGGAGAAAAAGGTCTAGCAAGTCAAAAATACAGAATACAAGGAAACTGACCCAGCTGAGATCAACTATTTTGGACCCTTGGGGGAGAACAAGGACGTCGTCTCCTTAGCCTTTGTTTCTAAACATCATTCCCCCCAAGAATATTTAGGAAGGAAAGTATGGAAGCAAATAACCTCCTGGGAGGGCAGATCCCAAGAGAGGAAATAATAGAATAGAATGAATGTTCTAAAGAAACTACCCATATGGTTATTGTTGACACCTTGGCTAGTAAGGAAGCTTCCAATGAAGAGGATCAGAAGGACAAGGATATTAAGGAAGTGAAGCAATCTAAGGAAGGGGAGATTACTGGATCATAGGAAGAGAAGGCTGACTCTTCCCCTCTCACAAATAGTTCTGATTTTCAAGAGGCCCAGAACTGTGCTATCTTGGGTCTAAATCTTTTTTATTTAGATAATGCCTCTAAAATAGTTAATAACTCTTCACATGAATCCAGATCACCTATATGGGGTAATGAAGAGGATATTTCTAGAATCCTTAGTGATCCTGAAGTGGTTTTTGAGAAAGAAGCCAAGTGGAACATTCCAAAACACAGGAACAATAAAGGATCCACTCCCTTTGCTGCCCAAATAAGGAAGTCTAGTAGAATTGCTCAAGTTGATGTAGGGTATGTCTCCTCATCCCCAGGATGACCTTCAAACCACAAAGTCAAAGATAAGGAGGCTAGAAAGAACATAGCAGATGGGACTCAGAGGACTCTGAAGGAGTTAGGAATTGGTAAGTGATTATGAAGATTGTTTCTTGGAACATAAGGGAACTTAATAATCCCCACAAGCATGATATTATTAGGAATATGATTAGGGATAGTAAACCTGAAATTTTTCTTATTCAAGAAACTAATATGAGTAGAGAAAAGGTTGAAGCTTTGAATTTCTGTAAATCTGGTAGCATCTATGGTGGTAGCTCTGAAGGTGCCTCTGGAGGCATTGTAACAATATGGAATCTCAATAGTGTTAGAGGTCAAGTTCTTATTCAAGAGAGCAATTTTTCTTGCATTAAATTTGAGCATTTAAAGGATGACACCTCTTGGGTCCTCACAAACATCTATGCTCCCAATACCTTGAAAGCAAGAAGCAATTTTTGGAAAAAACTTATGGAAATAAGGGACAACTTCAAGAACCTCAGTTGGCTAGTCATGGGAGACTTCAATATCCCGTTGAAAGAGGAGGAAAAATTTGGTGGATGCCCTTCTCAGTTGGACAGTAGACTGGCCCTCATGGATTATATAAACACTCAGGCCCTTAATGATGTGGAGATGCAGGGTTTCAACTACACTTAGACTAATAGGAGGGATGGAAATAACCTTATTCAAGTTTGCCTTGACATGGCTCTTATATCTGATGATTGGTTCAAACATTATTTCTTCTCTTTGTCTGCTCACATTCATGTTGGGTCTGACCACTAACCTATAACTCTTATTTCTCACCCTATCAACAAGAGAAGACATTTTCCCTTTAGATTTGAAAAAATGTGGACTTTACATCATGATCTTACTCATAAAATTCAGGAATGGTGGAACATTCAAGTTGAGGGTACTGTCATGTATAGAGTTGTGAAGAAAGTTAAAAGCATAAAAGATAATATAAGGACTTGGAATAAATCTAGCTTTGGGAATATTTTCGAGGCCAAAGGAAAAATTCAGGAAGACCTCAACAAAATTCAGGTCCAAATCCAGAAGGATGGATTTTCTACTGTGACAATTGCAGAAGAAAATGAGATCATCAAAAGATACCATGACATCATTGCTAAAGCAGAAGCTTTTTGGAACCAGAGATCTAGATGTATTTGGCTGAAGGAAGGGGATAAGAACACCAGATTCTTCCATATGTTGACTATCAAACACAAAGCTACTAATAGGATCAAAAAACTGATGGTAGACAATGTGGAGCTGGTCAAGGAGGAGGAGATAAGAAATGAGGCAAAAAGTTTCTTCTCTGATCTTCTTTGTAGGGATCAAAGCTTGGATGATGATGTTCAAAATGCCTTCCTCCAAAACATTCCTTGCCTTATTGATGAGCATAAGAATAATTTTTTGACTTCCATCCCTTCGGACTTGGAGATCAAAAATGTTATCTTTTCTTTTAAGGGCAATAAAGCTCCTAGACTTGATGGCTTCCCTATGTTCTTCTTCCAAGAGTTCTAGGATATTGTTGGGAAAGATGTCTTCAATGGGGTTAAAGAATTTTTTGGGGCAAGAAAATTACTGAAAGAAATTAATGGCACCTTCATTGCTTTGATCCCCAAAATTCAAGGAGCTAACTCCATGGATAAGTTTAGGCCTATCAGTTTATGCAACTCTTTCTATAAGATTATTTCCAAGATCCTCACCTCCAGACTCTTGAATATCCTTCCCTCTTTGATTAGTCATCAGTAGAATGGTTTTGTGCCAGGAAGGAAAATTCTTGATTCCATCATTACTATCCATGAGAATATCCATTCCCTTGTTATGGCCAAGAAGCAGGGTTTTATTCTTAAGCTTGATCTCTCTAAGGCTTATGAGCAGGTGGATTGGTCTTTCCTCATGAAGGTTCTCTTGTCTTTTGGCTTCTCTAGCAGATGTGTGGACCTCTTCAAGGAGCTGATTTCCTCTGCCTCCTTTGTTGTTCTTTTTAACGGCTCCCCCTCCCCTTTCTTTAAAGCCTCCAGAGGTTTGAGGCAAGGGGATCCCATCTCCCCTATTCTCTTCATCATTATGGCTAAATTCTTTGGTAGGTACATGGAAAGCATGGTGACTAGAGGTATCTTTTAAGGTCTTCAACCCTCTTCTATTGATCACACCTGCTCCCACCAACAATTTGTGGATGACACCATCATTATGGGGGATTCAAGTATTTCAGAAGCCAGAATCCTGAAGGACACCCTGTGAAACTTTGCGTCTGCTTCTGGCCAGCTTATCAATTGGGTTAAAAGTGAAGTGTTTTTCATCAACACTCCTGAGAGAAGACAACATAGAATTAGAAAAATTTTGGAATGTTGGATTGCTGATCTCCTTGCTACCTACCTTGGCCTCCTCCTAGGCATCTCTCCCCCTTATTCCTTTTGGAGTTCTTTGGTGGATAAATTTCAGAGAAATCTTGCTGGTTGGAAAGGTTCTCTCTTAAGTTAGGCTAGCAAGTTACAACTTATTAAAGCATTCCTATTTATGCTCTTAGTCTCTTCAGAATCCCAGTTAAGTTTGCTGATGCTATTGAAAAAATCCAAAAAAAATTTCTTTGGTCTGGGGTTGAGGAAAAGAAGAGAATGACTTTAGTGGCTTGGGACAAGGTTTGTAGATTGAAAAGAAAGGGTGGTCTGGGTCTGAGGAGAATCAGGACTCTCAATGAAGCTCTTTTGTCTAAACAAATATGGAGATTGTTCCACTCTGACAGTGAGTGGTGTGAAATTTGGAGAAGTAAGTATCCTCTCCTGTCTTCATCTCTTTTCTCTTTCATCAATTCTGATTTAAGTATCAATGGATATCACATTTGGAACCATTCTTCTAAGTATAAAGACAACATCACCAAAGGGGTTAAATGGAGAGTTGGTAATGGTAGGAAAGTCATATTTTGGGAAGATCCCTGGTTGCTTGATAAGCCTTTTCTGGAAATCCCTGATTGGGCCCCTTTTGCTGCCCCTTGTAAAAGAGTTTTTGGTTCCTTGGTTGAGGGTTACTGGATAGGTGACAAATGGAAAAATATTGAAGGTATACACCCTGGCCTCATCAATCTCAAGAAACACTTGTTTTCTGCTTGGTTGAATAATGAAGAAGATATTCTTATTTGGAAATTTGAGCCCAAAGGCAACCTTACTGTTTCTTCCATGTATGGAGTGCTGACTCCAACCCCCTTAGAGAACCCCTTCTGGTTTAAAGCTTGGATTAAGGGTCTTATTTCAAAGGTTAATATCTTCTACTGGACTATTCTCCAAAACAAAATTTTGACACTAGACAACCTGAGGATTAGAGGTTTTAATCTCCCCAATAGGTGTTGTAGACACCTAAAATTAATATTTAATTAATTTAAGCCTATCAACATAATTAATTGACTTAATTGTATTATCCTCATTCCTCTCATAATCAATTAAATCTAATTTAAATAATCCTATCACTATTGTCCAATAAATAATTTATCAAATAAATTAATTATTCCCCTATTCTTCTAAAGTTCCCTCCAAATATTATTTCCTCTAAACCCACTCAGTTAATTAATTTTAATTAATGAACCTAGTCATGTGATTCCTACAAATCACTTTTCCCAATCCCATTAGCCTAATTAATCCTTCTAGAATCTCTCATAATCATGCTTATCATTATCCCTCAATTTTTTTAATTCCCACTCATGTCACATCAACATTGAGTCTCTCAAAGAAATTCAAATTTCTTTGAATCCCTCAATGCATCCTTATTTTGGAATTTTTAATTCCTCATGTTTGAAATTCAAATTTCTCCCCCCCTTTTTCCAAGGAATTTTGTATTCTGGTTTATTTTCCCAAGGCACCCTTGATCCATGCCTTCTATCTAAAATCAATCTCAACCCTTCATAATCAAATCAATCTTGACCCTCCATTGGCCTTCTCCAATCTATAAATTGGAGCCTATTCTCCTCACAAATCATCCACTTCTCATGCATTGTCATGTTGCTCTTTTCTCCTCTTTTTTCTCCATCCTTTAATTCAAATTCATCCAATAATCCATATCCAATCCATCAATCTATCTTGTTGAACACAAAGGAGAGGATTCCACATCCCAATCAATCAAAGGAGCACATCAAGTGGAGCATCATCAAGGGGTGCCTTCACTTAATCAAGCTCAATCCGAGGGAGATGATAGCTTGCAAGGTATAAAATGGTTTTGTTTGCATTTTGAATGTTTCTTGGATTTCTAACCATATAATCTCACCTTGCACAATTTTATCATCTTCAGGTGTGTTTTGTGTCATGAGGAGGAAGAGTCTGTGGACCAATTGGCTATTCATTGTTCTTTCACTATCTCTATTTGGGAAAGCTTTCTTCAGAATTTTTGTATGGAATGGGTGTTTCCTAACTCTATTCAAGATTTGTTCCATTCTTGGAGTTACCATTGGTCTAATCCCTCTTTGAGATCTTTGTGGAAGCTCTCTCTCCCTCACATCCTGTGGGGGATTTGGAAAGAAAGGAACAACCGCATCTTCAAGGATACTTCTCTCCCCCAGGTTGTTGTTTTTCAGAAAATTCAAAGGGCAATAGTGGAGAACCTCAAGATCATTGGAGAACCTTGCAAACCTATCAATTGCCTGGAAGCTCACATCCTCAACTCTTAGAACATGAAGAGTGTTGTTAGGATTTATTCTAAAAAAAGTAAGATACTTGAAGCTAAATGGTACTATCCCCCTCATGGATGGTTCAAAATCAACTTTAACGGTGCTGCTAAAGGCAATCCTGGACCAACGGGATGTGGTGCAATTCTTAGAGATGAAAATGACATTTGTAAGGAAATTGTTGTTGTTCCTATAGGTTGCCAAACTAACCACATGGCATAATCTATGGCTGCTCTCCAAGGCATCCTTATGGCTAAAAGGTGGAGTTGTCCCTACCTCTGGATCGAGGAGGACTCTAATAATATCATTAACTACCTTAAAGGAATTACTAAGCCCTCATGGACTATTAACAATATCATTAAGGCTTCTAGGGATCTCATTAAAAACTTTGATAAATGTTTTATCTCTCACATTTATCATGAAGCAAATGGCCTCGCTGACTGGGCAACTAACGTGGTGGTCACTCATGACAACATGATTACCTAGAAGGGTGAAGAGGATCTCCTCAATGATGCCAGATCGATCATTTTCACGGATCAACATAACTGTACCTCAAAGATTTTAAATGGATTATATAATGATTAATAACATGACTTGGAGGGAAATTATTAATTATTATTGTGTCAATACCAATAATAATAAGACGAATGCGACCTTCTCTCATGCTTTCTGGGTTTTTGGGGTCGCTTCGAGAAATTTCCTTCCTATAGTTATCTGCAACTCTTGATTTTCTGGTTTGAACTGTGAAATCATGGGAGGTAAAAGGCGTCACTATGAGCCCAGTAATTGTAAGGAATGGAAACAAAAGGAGGAAATATAGAGTATCTTGCAAAAGGGCAGGCTAACAAAGTATATGGAAAGACTCCATGGGAGGGATACTAAAATCACTAATTTTTTTAGCAAAAATTGGAGGAAGGGCACCTTGAAGATGGGAGATCAAACTATCTCCATTGATGAAGACCTCATTGCTTAGGTGACGGGTCTCCGAAGGGAGGGAAGTAATTTTTATAGTACAAAAAGCTTAGCAAGGAGGCCATCGAGCGATACCTTGAAACTACTAAGGAGAAGAGGCACCTCATTAAGCTTAGCAAGACCTACTACCCTCCCAAGGATTTTGCTAAGCCTTGGAGGGAGGTTTTGTTTGCAATTATGTGCTACATCACTTTGGATGGCAGATTTACCAAAGTTTATGGCTACCATTTTGTGCTGCTCAACCACTTTAGGTATGAAGACAAAGTTAACATACCCTATTTCTTGATTTGCTCAATGAATGCCACTATCAAAGCCCATAGAGAGAACCCTAAGGGAGACACTACTATGCACCAAGGTCTTATGGTTCTAATATATGATCATATTAAAGCTAATCAAATCCCCCACCTCAACTTTCTATCTCTGATTCTGAGGAGGAAGGATCAAACTCTAATTTTTCTGTGGGTGAGGATTCTAATGGTGATTCAAAAAGTGAGACTGAGGAGAATCTGGAGGACTCTGAGGTTTTTCAGTAAGAAAAGAAAACATGTGAGCATTAATTCATCCTCTTCTAAGGGAAAGAAAAAAAGAAAAGAGAAGGTCTTCCAGATTCACTCTTCCTCCTCCTCAGAGGTCTCTGAGGACTTTGAAAAGGATGACTCTCTGTCCCCTTGGAAGAAGAAACCTAAATATTCCTTTCAAAAAAGGAAACAGCAGAAAAGGCAGGGCAACCTGAGCTAGAGTCGGAGGACAAAGAGCAGAGTAAGGATTCTGATGCGGACCAAAAAGTTGAGGAGGAGATTACAGGGGATGGTTTCAACCAGAGTCTTGGTGGTGATTCCGAACACATTAGCAGTGCAGATGTCCCCAAAACTGATCAGGCCAAGGTTGGTGAAAAAATCCCCCCTTCAAACCCTCTGTTGAGGGTTTGAAGGGGTTTGTGGACACCCTCAATTGGTTCATAAACAATCACAAGAAAGTTGTGGAGGAAAATAAGAAACTGAGTCATAGGGTTCAAATTCTGGAGACAATCAACATTGGTGAAGGTAATTCCATGGCTGAGTATGTTGACGATTTGGGAAAGACTATTGCCAGAGCTGAAGAGATTAGGGACGCCTTCAAACCAAGGTTTGAGCAAGTGGAGAATGCCCTGGAGGAAATAAAAAACAATGATACTGCTAGGGACCAGAGAATGGTGGATATTGACAACAAACTCAAGAATATCGATACCTGTCTCAGAAGAATTGTTGAACAAAGTTATAACATTCTAAAGGTCTCGGCTGACAACACCAAAATCCTAATCAGTAAGTTGGAGAATGAGAAGGGATCCCTGGAGTAGGAACCTGACATGGAAGGCATGGGAGATGTGCAAGGACCAATAATGAGGACCAGAGGCAAGAAGAAGGAGGAAAAGACAAACAAGGAAATTGAAGACCTAAAAGTTGCTTCGGCAAATTATGACCCGTTGGTCATCAAGGCTATTGATCTTCTTAAGTCTCTGTAGGTGTTGTTAGCCGACTAGGTCTTTTTTCTGGTTTTTTATGCTTTGCTATTCCTAGTATTTTGTTGTTCATTCGATTTACTGGCCTTCTTGCCAGTCTTTTGTATGTTGACATTATGCTGGTCTAGTTGTTCTCTACTGATCTTTCTTTTGTTCTTTTTTTTAAAGGTTTCGGGTCCTTAAAACCTATTTTTCCAATTAATTTGAACATATAAATATATATAGCTGCACATAATCTCAAGAATAAATAATACAATCAGATTTAGGTTATGCAAATTATGGTAATACAACAAATTCTTATAAGGAATAACAAACTGATTATAATGAAATGACAATAAGTGGTTAATGTTGATACAAAGTAACACTAACAGGAAACTTTGATGACAATCTAATACACATCACTGTTGAACTTACCCCTGTCTCATATAACCCTATGTTGGCTAGGCCCCACCACAATTAGAAGATCCTAACTACTGTCCTAAACCTTGCATTGACTGTCACAATTTAATAGTAAGTTAAGTTAGTCCATTAGCAAGATTGGGAAAGAGTTTGGTATTGAGTTTGGTGCTGGTGGAAGGTTTAAGGAGGTACACTATCATCATAATTAATGTTAGAGCATGTTGTGTGAAGAAGAATGGCCATGAAAGGAGTGACTATCCTAAGTGCTTGAGACTGTCACAAAAAATGAGTGTTGCATCACTGAATCTTCCTTTGACCTTTGGGTGTTTGGGAGGGTAAAGATCCATGGTGGTATATGTTGAGTGGTTGGGAGGGTAAAGACCCACATATCAACTATCTACTTTGACATCCTATGATGGTGTCCACCTACCCTAAAACCATGTGGGTACTCTTTGTCTGATACTAACATATACATAACATGTGCTTCTCATATAACCCTATGTTGGCTAGGCCCCACAATAATTAGAAGATCCTAACTACTAAAAATACTAGATTCTCTCCTAAAAGGTTGTTGAGTAATAGAAGGCCTATCTTGATAGCCCTATAGTCTCTCATACCTAAAATATCCTTGTGTCGATGATGGTCACATGTGACTACCCTATTTCCCCTACTATGCTCTAGACCTTTGTCCCTAATATTGATACTATTGGGTTTTTCTTTGAAATCCTATAGTAAGTCTAAATTCTCCTTTGAAGGATGGGGAGGCCTATGGACACTTTAGTCCCTTGATCAAGGTTACAAACTTCTCTCATACCTCTTGTGTCCTCCCATGTACCTCCTTTTCCATAGCAACCCTAAAGTCATTTGGATTGGGCATTTGTAGGAAAACTGAAATTTTGGGCTTTCCACCCCTAATGAAATAATTGACAAGTAACTTGTCTTGAATATAGTCTAAAAACTACAAGAAATCCAAAAAATAACTCTCATGTTGAGCCACTACGAAACCTCATTATGTAAATTGTGAAACTCATCTATGCATCTCTATCAAAAATATTTTGAAATAGAACACACTTTGAAACACTCCAAAATGGTATCCCATTAGAGGGTTTCCAATGTGAGTTGGTGCATTTTATCCTCCCAGTACAACAAGGTGGAAGCAAGTCCTCTCAAAAATTGCATTGCAAATTATGCCTTTAGGTTGCCCACATATAGATGCAACCCAAAGCATAAGTCCAAGCTAACTAACCAAGACTTGGCCTCAACCCCATTTGTGGATCTTAAAAATGTAGAGGATTGGAGATGAAGCAACTCTTGAATATGATCCTTTGGCTCATGATATGTGCTTTCTATAGTATATACCTCTTATATTTATGCATGTTGAGGCTAGGTAATGTGTATTGATCAATCTTCTATCTCCTCTATGTGTATTTCCAAAATTCAAGGCAAACTCCTAATAAGCTCCCAAGATGCAAGTATATGCTCCTCTACTACAAGTGGATCCTCATGAGGTGTCTCTTTTGTGTGTGAAAACCTATCCTGTATCACACCTATCAAATTATATAAGGCTTGTAATATTTGAGGTCCATACTCGGGCTACTCATCTTGGTGAAAACTCTCAAAGTGATATGACTCTTCTTGTCCCTCATGTGAATGTGATCCTCTTGAAGCACCGCGGTATGGATGACCCTTCCTTCCATTTCCTACACCCTATTTTCTAACCCACACCTCATAACCTTTACCTCACTTCCTATCATTATTACCTTCCATATACCTTTTATACCCCCTCTCTTAACCTCCTTCACTTTCCTACATCCTATCCTAAACCTTAACCACCTTCCTATCATGGTACACTTATCCTCCCTTCCAAAACACTGACAAAAAATGGTACTCGATCACTACATAGTGGTCTCATGGTCCTGCAATAGGGAGTTTCTGTCATAGCCATATCTAACAGCATCCATACCCAAGGTAAGCTCCTCAGCTAGAGCCTACATTCAGGCCACTTCTAGGGAATGTTAGATAAAAGAGTGGCACAATATGTGGTTCTTCCCTATTTGATCACGCAGGTTTAGGTCATCCGACTCCTTAATTAGGGTCTGCCCTAAGAGGTTATGCCTATAAAGAGGATAATTGATCATTTCATTTGATCAACCATCCAATTCAATCTTATTTATCTCTTTTTCTACCAGACAATGAATATGAGCTAGGGAAAAAAAATTATGAGCAATAAAATTCATTATAAGAAGGATACAACTTGATCATCAACCAAGACAAATGCAACCTCCTATGTAAAATTCAAACAATTTCATCACTACATCAAGCAAATTCGACACATTGTCGCAAACATAATAATTTTTTCTTCAAGAAAACATCTTGTGAATGAATTGGTTGATTACCCTACCTTTTTTCTTCAACCAGATCTTGGTGGCACCCCAATCCAAAACTATTTCCCTCCTTGTAATGGCTAATTTTTTTGTGAATATGGCAGAGATCGACGGGACAAAGAGGTGGGATTAATGTTTATCAAATGACTTGGTATTTATTTATTTTTTTAAGTACGCGCACACTTTTTCTCAAAAAACACAAATGTCATTGCTAATTCTTTCTCTGTCAAAACCAAATGTTGAATTACAGTTGGAATTCCGATGAATGCGAGCATTTTTTCAATAAAAAATCAAATTTGGTCACAATATACCTTCTCCGTCAGAAACCTCCATCGGAATTTTAAGCCAAATATATTAGTGATAGCTTATTAACATGGAAGAGAGTGTAAAATATCCACAATGGTATAGAGAAGTAAATATACTTAAAACCATCAAAATACATCAAAACTGATCAAACACAAAACTGGAAAAAATTAGTAGACCTCAGATAAAGCCTCTGGTACAAAAATCAACTCGGGATAATACCTCAAAAATGACCAAAACTGAGAAAACACAAAACACAGACAGTTTAGCACTTTTATCCCATAGAACAATGCTTCTATCAAACAGAACAATGCTTTCATCTCATTGGACAACGCAAACATTTCTAGAATCATGCATACATCTTCTAAGACAGTGCATTCATTCTCAGATTCACGCTTATGCCTTCTGATAGAACGCTTATGCTTTGCAGAACTACGCAAACACAAAACAAAACAATGCTTTTACACATTTAAACATCACTTTTACAGAAACAGTGCATTTACATATTTCTTACAGAAAACTCAGAAATCTTGCGGGTAAAATACTAAAATCCACACTTAACCAAGGGCTCAAAAAATATATGAATAGAGACACCCCAAAACAAGGAATACATAGGTATAAACAAGGTAAATAAATTCAGACTATAACTCAAGATTCAATCAAAATTTCTTCATGGTAAAATACATATAGAACCGCTGCAAAACTCATAGAGAAACCAATGAAACCAACTCCAAACACTCACAAACTAAAAGACTCACAAAGGGGAAAAATATCCGTTCAACTCCAATACAAACAAAAGATTTATCAACCAAAGATTTTCACATAACCGAGAGATGGCATGCACAGGAAAAAAACCAAATATATTTCTCCAACAACTATAAGAAAACTCTTATAACATAAAGTTCCTTCCCCAAACATTAATCTCCAAAAAAAATTAAAACTATAGAATAACATAATATTTCATCCCAAGCCCAAAACACTTGCAAACACAATGCATACATAGAGAAACCATTAAAATCAAAATGCAAAAGTAAAGAACTCCAACCTGCAACATGAAGTAATGGAATGAAGATGAAGAAGAGCTCCCACAAAGCCAAACCAAAATCCAACCAAGCTCCAACCCAAACCAAGAGTAAAAGAAATCCAAAACCAAGGAAAAATGCTTGCTGGAAAAATTTCCAGAGAATAGCCAACCCGAAAACCATCACGGGAATGAAAATAAAAAGTAACAATAATCTAAAAACCCTAGCCTCAATCTCGTCCAATCAAACTATTATGTTTTGGAATATATTTTACCAACCCACCATATATTATAATTTATTCTCTCATTTTGAATTTAGCCAATGAGAGTAAAGGGTAGGTAAAGTAAATATAAAATATACTTATCCAGCTAAGTGGGAATGTTTTATTATTATTTAATTTAATGTTTTCATACACCCCACTTATGAAATAAAATTCAAACTATTAAATAAACATAAGATATAAATAAACAATCCAAATATGGATTAAAATTAAATAAACTGAAAGCTAATTAAATAAATTAAAGAACCAAATAAATATAAGATCAAATAAATACTAAACCATAGAAAATCAAATAAAAAATTTAATAATCAAATACCATTAAAGATTAAATTATAAATATAAAATAAATCTTAAACAATAATAAAACTTACCAAATCTTAAATAATCATAAAATCAATAAACGTTAATTATCAAATAATTAAATATTTAAAACTAATAAATTAAAATACATTAAAATAAACATTACTAAATATAAAACCACACATCAAGAGCCACATAATTACTCTAACATAATCAAGTAAATCAACCGACATAAACCGAACTCCCAATACCAAAAGTACCAAGCTTACTAACTGACATGGTGAATTATGCCAAGATGCTGACTACTCACGGTGAACAACTTAGACCTAGAGTATGTGAGGGGAACTCATCCCATCTCCAAACCACATAAGTCATTGGAACTAAAGACACGCTCAGACTTGTGAAGCCAGGTGGAGTCAATGTTTGGTACCTGCAAAGTCCTGCAACCACAAAATGAAAATACATATGCATATACATATATAGAACAAGAAAGTGATAGGGAATCATGATGACACATCTCGCTCGCAATGAGTGATGTGGAATGGTCTCTATCACGAAGATAGTCAAGCAATACTCAAACACATCTCATCAAATGTAATCATGAAGTAGGGTTAGTGTAATCGTAATCATCATCAAAACCATGATAAATCTAATATATCAATAATCCATCACATAGTGAGCATATAGTACATTTATCATCAAATCACATGATCAAACATGATAGTACCAACATCCATATAGATAATAAAAATAGCATATGTCCAATAGTGTCTAACATCCATAATAAGTCACTGAAGCACACGAGTAATCATCATCCAAATCATCAAATATAGTCTAGATAAGTCTATCAAGAATAATATAAAAGTCAACTCTAGTCAAAATAGGTCGATTCAAGGGTGGACACTACAAGGCCCCTCAATTGTAATTCACATACTTACTACAGAAGTATTATCTGACTGTGGGTAGGTTTCCCACCATGGTTTTTCCCTTTACCGGGTTTTCCACGTATAAATCTTGGTGTCTTGTGGATGGTATTTATTCTTTGATTATTGTTTATGCTTAATTGGTTTAACTATTATTCCGGTATTTGGTTTAAACATTCCGGTATTAATGTTTTGGGTTCTGGTATTAAAGTTTTAATTGATAAATGTTTTGGTAATCTGTGACAACTGATTCACCCCCCTCCCTCTTAGTTGTCTTTCGATTATTTGAACTATCTAACAATTGGTATCAGAGCTCTGTTCCTCTCTGCAGAAAGCTAAACCACTTGAGGAAGATCCTATGGTGACTAATAGTTCAAGTTCAGCCAATTCATCTGGAGCTATCTTTTAGAGAGATATTCCTACGCTTGATGGAACAAATGACACAGTATGAAAGATTCAGATGGAGACTCATCTGAGATGTCTTGGCAAGGAGATTTGGGAGATCACACAAAATGGTGTTATACATCATAATCTGGTATCTGGCAATCCTCATCCGACAAACTTGGATAAGGAGCTTGAGAATGATTGTAGAGCAAGAGAAACCCTCTTATGTGCACTTTCTAATCAACAAATAATGGGATTAACTAGCAAATCATCTGGAATGTATATATGAGATAAGTTGGAGACTCTTAATGAAGGTGACCCTACTGTGAAGATTGCTAAACTTGATGGTTACCGGTGAGATATGAAAACCTAAAGATGGAAGAAGATGAAAGGATTACTGCATTCATGGAAAGGGTAAATGAGATTGTTATGAGAATTCAATGTTGTGGTGGAACTCTGAGTGAAGATGAAATTGTTTCTAAAGTTCTGAGAACCCTACTGTATACACAAAAATTGGCTATGATATTTATTTAATATTTATTCTTCTATTATATATTTAATTTGAAAAGATTAATTTATTTAATTCATTTTGTGTCTTTCTATTAATTAATTTAATTGTAATTTTTTATTAATTAATTCATCTATCCTATTCCTCTAATTAATTAAATATCTCATATATAATTATTCTTTTGATCAATTAATTGAATATCTAAATATTTAATTGTTTCGTCCAATCATTCGAATATCTAATATTTAATGATTATTCTTCTATCCTATAGTCTCAAATATTAAATAATTTTGAATTATTTAATCTCCTTTCCAACTCATTCTTCTATCTCCACTTCATCTTTCCTTTGCCAACTCATCAATCATGTGGCTAAAGATATTAATATTTCTTAAATATTAATTCATCATTTATCTCCAACCTCCAAATTTAATGAAATATTGTGTACGTACACATATTTCTTAAATTTTCTTCTATATTCTCTCCAACACCCCTACATCTTAGGAAGGACTTGAGTCCACTTGTCCTCTCATGCCTAAATCTTCTCCAACCATCCCTAGATTCCCCCAGCCAGCAACCCAGTCAAGGTGAGATGAGTGACACTTGTCTTCTCCTCTCCCCTTTCTCTCAACCTTCACCTTTTCTCACAACCATCCAAATCTGCAAATCTAATCATAACCATTGATCCAGGCCACATCATCTTATCTTCTCAAAGTCTATAAAATCAGGAGTTTGAGTTGAGAAAGAGTTAGTCTTCAAGTTAGTCTTCAAGTGAGTTTTCAAGCTAATCATTTGTGAAAACTTATACATCTGTAAGTTTTAATCTTGAAGCAAATATCATAATCATTTAGCATAGTCATTTAGTATTGCATATCATAATATCAGTTAACTATCAGTTATCGGTCCATTCTTCATATGCCATCTTGAAAGCTATCAGTTCTTGTCTGAGAGCACACCATCTGCAACCAAGAACAGTGGAGTTAGGACACAGTGAGACATAAATCATGAAGGTAAAAATAGAATTTTTATTTTAATATCAATTTCATGTAGTTTCATTGGTTGAGTTTGGATTTCCTGTAGCATTTCCTTTGTATTTTGTGAAACTAACATGTTGCAGGTAGTATTCTAATGATGAAATTCAAGTTGACACATTTTGGCGCCCACCGTGGGGCTCAGAGCCTCACATATTCTTTCTAATATCATGTCTAATTCTCACAAAAAGCAAATTTTAACGCATTTGTAATATATACTCACACCTGTGTGAGTTCTGACAACACCTTTATTTGATAGGTTAGTGCTTTTGTCATTTAGGTTAGCACATTTGTCATTTAGGTTAGCGATTTTGTTTGTAAATCAATGCATTTAATCTTCTAAACAACACTTTTTTCCTTCAAGTTAGCGCATTTGTCAGTTTGGTTAACTCTTTTGTTAGAGAATTATCTCTTCTTAGTTCGTAGAGCAACACTTTTATATTTCAGGTTAGCGCTTTTGTCTTTTAGGTTAGCGCTTTAGAGGTGAAAGACAATGCATTTGTTAGGATAGTGCTTTTATTTGCAACTAACAAAATTTTCTTGCAGGTCCGAATGTCCAAGAACTTAAAATTTTCAATCTACTGACATGTATGTGCAGGATTGTTTTTAAAGCAAATTTCATGCATTTCCTCACCTAGTTAATTAAGAGTTCTATTTTGGAAAGTAACACATCATGTCATGCTTATTTAGCTTAACTAAGGGGATAAATTAACAACATGCAACTTGCATTTTGATTGACTTCTTTAAAATAGTTGCACATAGATTTTAGAAGGCTAAAATGAACTTGTGTTTTCTGTGTTTGATGAAGTAGTAGGTAAGTATGCTCTCACCATCATACGGTGATCAGAAAACTAGACCTACTTTCTTATATTTATAACCTTTAGAGGGCCTGCCTTCCCAGGCTGCCTTGAGGGGGCCAGTGAAAGGGGAACGACCCAAAGTGGAAATGAGCTAATACCGAGTCCTTCCAATCCACTCTAAATAAATCATGTTTGTAACAAAAGTCACTAGCAACAGGAGCTGATAAGTTCATACCAACACTATGTTTTCCCATAAACCCTATGGAGCACAACCTCTATAGGATGGGAACCTTCTGTATTTACAGAGCTGAAAGTGTCGCATGTATGGCCATATGACCAGGAGCCTTTACTAAGAACCACTTGTACTAGTTGCCAAAATCCTTCTAATTGTTGGTGAAGGAGGTCGGACCTTTGAAGTAGCTCACACACATATGGTTCTTAGTAGAGATATAAAGTTTTCCATGGGGTGTTTTCATGGAAACTAGTGCTTAGCTGCCCCAGAGAAGTGAGTTCTGAGGGTGGAGTCAGTGGGGTCAAACATCTAAATATCCACTTTGAATAGCGTAGCCTCAAGAGAAACTGTTAGATACTTGATCAGTCCCAAAGACACTGAGAGGGAGGGTGAATCAGTTTCTAACCGGTTTGAAAAAGATTTAAACTTGTTTGCAAATTTATATCCTAAATTAATATACTGGTAAACAATTAATAATGTAATAAAAAGAAATAATAGTATAACCATCAATGCACACCATAACACAAATATTTTTGGCGAGGAAACCCGGTAGGGGAAAAACCTTGGTGGGATTTGTGACCCACAATATTTACTCACTGGCCAATATGAATAAATATTACTTATATAATAGGGGCCTGCACATGCAGGAAGGCCAACAACCTAGAGCTCACTGGTCAATCACAAAAATGGAGTCACACTGACTACAAAATTGGATGATTATATCCAATGACAATGTACTGCTCAAAATAGCATCTACAATGCTGGATTCAGTATCGGTTTAAGCTTTGTCAGATACCTCTACCATAAAACTTGCTTCACTCTGCTCTTCTCTTATTCGCTCATAGATTAATTACATCATAATACATATATAGTTATTCGCTATCATATACCACATGCATCCATTACCTAATTACATATCCATACAAAATGACCTACAAGATCTCATACATATATGAGTCTTTACAATACATCATGTCAACTATACAATATAATTACAATACAAAACAATATAATTTCCATGTCGGCTAGGAGTGCCGGTAAGATCTTTTGTCAGTGTAGATTGGATGTCATTGTGAATAATCTTGTAGTACCCGCCGGTGTTGGTAGATGATGTTAGTTGTCAATGTAACCTGTGAACCATGTTACTAGTTGGTTGCCATCAATGACAACATCAACTATTCTCATCTGAGTGTATAATGCCAACGATCTCCCCCTTTGGCATTGATGGCAACACTCATGAGAAAAATCCAAAAACTGATATCCAAAAATGAAGTCCAAAACTGATCCAAAAATAAGAGTGCTCCCCCTGAGCAAATGATCCCTGTATATTTTTCTCCACACTACTACTCCCCCTTTGACATCAATGACAAAGGATGTCAAAAAGAATCAAAGAGTTCAAAATTTACCTCAAAGCCTGTAACCGGTTATGTACAATTTGAAAGATATTTGCTAAAATCAGATTAAGACTGCATAAATTTAGTGCTGTTAGAAATAATGGTTTTAGTCTGTTGGATCATCATGATCAGATAATGCATTTGTTGCTCCAGTGATCTTTCTCCTTGAATTGTTTCTTTAGATAGCTCAATCCATTGTGTTAGAAGGTTGTCCAATCTAGGACCAAGTTTGGTTTTCAGCTCCCGGGCCTTCATTCTTATTCTTTCTTTTTCCTTTTCTAATTTCTTAATCTTTTCTTCAAAAACTGTCATTTCTTGATCCAAAACTGAAGTAAGTTCCGAAGAACCTATCATGTCATTTGCTATGTTATCCATCTCCTTTTGTGTTTTCCTTATCTCCTCATTAATGTCCTCTGTTAGGTGGTGAGGCTTACATGCTTCCTTGTACAATTATTTGTATTCTATAATAGTGGAATTAAGTGCCGATAATAAAGAATCAATATGCTCACTACAATCCTTAATAGTCTTATCAGAGAATTCACCTTTCTCCTTGTTCACCCTTTCCTTAACAATCTCTTCATTAATTTTAGCCACAGCTAGAATATTTGAAGCAATGAATTTGGACAATGTGTCCAATTTACCTAAAGATCCATCAATATGATCAACTTTACATGCCAGTGCAATCATTTTCAAAATAGGTAAAGTATCATCAATGGCCTTAAATGCTAAGGTGTTGCAATCCGTGATTCTCTTTATGGAATCCAAAAGTACATCTGTCACATTAGTAGGTCTATAATCCATAGTGGAAGTGCTAGGAGGAGTGTGAGGTTTTGTAGTTGGTTTCTTCTCATCTCTGGATTCCTGCACATTAGCCTTAACCACTTCTGCTATCTTGCTTCCATCATTGACCTCTTCTTTATTCACTATTTCTTCCTTTTTCTCACTCTATTTTTCAACTTTGTTTTCATCCTTACTGTCATCCTTACTGACTTCCGGTTCAACTACACTCTGTTCTTGTCCTTTTTCTACTACTACTTCTGCTTGTGCTTCTACCGATTTCTCAATGTTAAGTTGAGTATCATTAGGGATGGTATCAAGTTTCTTAACTTCAGCTGGTATCTCAATGTTCTGCTAAGAGTCAATAGTGTTTCCCGGTGACTCAAAGACCTCAACATTTGTAGCTTCAACTCTCTTAACCTTTGCAGTCTCCTTATCCATGACAATGTTTGTAATGTCCCCATCAAAGTCACCATCACATTAAGCTTAGTTTTGTTTTAATAAAGTGAACTTCCTTAATATTATATCATTTCAGGCATGATATATTTTAATAGTTCCTTTAATAAAGATTAACATTAAATATTGGTTGCTTAACTATTATTTAATGATTTAATCTATGGAGTTGGTTCCTGTTTGTATCTTATAAATAAGCTTGGTGAATAAAGAATAAGGCAAATTTGAATTATGAAAAGAACTCAGTGAAGGTTGATGATCCACAGGATATCAATGGTAGGAAATTGAATTCCTTTCGCCAGTTTGTCCTAGCCTATTGGAATCGTAGTTTAATACTACAGAGATGTGATCTCTATACCACACCATCGTGAGGAAGGTTTTGGTTATTGGCAGAAGTCACGAGCAAGTCCCAGACGTAGGTCCAACGTCCAAGAAACACACCCAGAAGCTCTGCAAGATAGTCTTGATTACCATGTATAAGTGAAGGCTAGATGTCCATGTACAAGTGGAGGCTAGATGAGAATCTACCATTGCCGAGAACATATAGGAACTGCTCAACCATGCAAAGGAGCTTCAGGTTGAGAATATTGATGGGAATCCCACGTTCCAAACATCCCCTATTTGTCGTGAGGATAAGGGAACCGAGAAAGAGTCCCATGCTTCTAGCACTTCCTAACTGCTGTGACGAGAGGGAAAACTGAGGGAAGCGTCTCACGTGGCATTTCACATTTTCTGTGTGGTGGTAAACTTCATAACTCATGCGGTTGACTGAAGTTCCAACCATGGAACACATGATCATAGCATAATCAACATTTAACAGAGCCACGATGGGGATGGTTTATACTCCGAGTTCATGTTTTCTGAGTATCACACTACCAAGTGTGAGAAGATGTTGAGGATCCATAGAAGACACCATCGCAAATCTGACATTTCACAGATGGTGAACTTATAGGTGCACACAAGAAAGCCTATAAAAATGATGTGATTAGAGTATTTGTTCAAATGATGCAGTGATTAAATTTTGAATTAACATAGTGACTACATATTGAATATGAACAATGTCTGCACTAAGTTAGATGGTTAATTCTGAATCGCAAGACTTTATTATTAAAAGGAAATCACAAACAAACTATTGAAACCAGTACAAATCTAGAGAGGCACATTGTCAACATTCAACATTTGATAAGAATTTTATAGTTTACATATCTACCTATAATCAGTTCTAGACAAGTATTTTACAGTGGTATCAGAGCTCTTTGTCTCCTGCCAGCCTATAGGGTATTGAGACTTCATGAAAATTTACTGCACAATTGAGTATGCACCCAGGAAATTATAATTTCAGAAGTACTAGGGCCCGTCAAAACAGATTTCCAAACTCTTCTTTAGCGCAAAATAGTTTATCTATTCCTTTTGAAATTGATGATAGCCACACAGAAACAGACGAGGAAATTATCTTTGAAACCAACATGGGAGATCCGAATAACAATAGGGATTTATTGGCCGCATTGATCAGAAGTCAGCAAGATATGCAGGATAATGTTAACATAATGACCAACTTGATGACTCAGTTTATGGCTAATAATATTAATCAACACCAAAATAATAGAAGATAGAATAATCAACATCAAAATAATGGGGGAAACAATGGGGGTAGAGATGAATAGTCAGTTAATAATCAGCCAAAAAGAACAGGGATAGTAATACCATTTATGCCAACATTTACAGCTAGAAACCAACCACCTGAAAATGAACCTACAATAAGGGAAATTCAGGAAGAAATACATCAAGATTGGTTAGGTTCCGGTGAAGAATTCAGATCATCAATGACATTTAGAGAATATTTAGATGTCAGAATGAAACATACGCCAAGAGGACAACGAGGGAATAATAGTGAACTACAAAGAAAAATTGGAAAAATGTCCATTCCTTATTTTGATGGTTTAGGTAAGACAACTGCTTGGGCTTGGGTACAAAAGCTAGATACTTCCAATTAAATCCTATGATGGAAGAAGAAGCAATAAAATATGTTGTTTTACATCTTGACAGTGTAGCACATGAATGGTGGCATCATGGACAAATAACCTTGGGTCATAATTTGATAGGTACTTATGTTGAGTTCACTAAGAAACTTATTGATAGGTTTGATTCTAAAGATCCTGAATTACATCTTAAAGAATTGACTCATCTTAAGCAAACTGGAACTGTGGAACAATATATTTCTGAATTTGAAAAATTGGCTGTCTTAGTAACGAAAATTTCAGAAAGACACAAGATTGTGATATTTATAGATGGATTGTCTGATTCCCTCAAAGGGTGGGTTAAATCCTTAAATCCCCCTACTTTACAAATAGCTATCAAAAGAGCAAGAGAATTGGAACCATCCTCAAAAGGAAAAACTTTTAACAAAGGACCACCCCCTAAACCGGAAAAAGACAAACAACCTTTAAACAAAGATGATTTCCCTAAAAACCGGTTAGATAAAGAGGAAAGAGAAGAGCTCAGAAGAAAAAAACTATGTTTCAGTTGTAGGGAAGCATGGTAGCCTGGACACAGATGTTTAGGGAAGGGGAAAATTCATTATATTGAGGTTATGTCTAATAGTGAGGATGAAGAGAATGTTGATCCTAACATAGAGTGAACACCTCCGAATACTGCATCAGAAATAGGTACCAAACAAGGAGAAGGGGTAATAGCATCCATGACAGGAACCCCACATTATAATATTTTTAGAGTTACAGGAGTTTTGAATGGACAACGTGTAATTGTTATGCTTGATAGTGGTTCTACTCACAATTTTATAGATGCGGCACTTGTGGAAAAATGTAGTTTGCAGACTGAAAAACATGAGGGATTTGATGTTAGAGTAGCAGGTGGAACTAATTTGGCTAGCAATCATAAAGTTTCTAAATTGAATATTACTCTTGGCAATTACACTATTACTGATGATTTCTATGTGATTGATTTGGCTGACACTAATGTTGTCTTGGGCATATAGTGGATGGAAATATTAGATGAATATACACAGAGTTTTAAAAGAATGGATTTCTCTTTTAAAATTGATGATAAGAAGGTAGTCCTTCGAGGTATGCGCAACAGTGGCCCCAGGATCTTCAGTGCTAAAAGAATGGAGACTATTTTTAGACATGGAGATGTGGCATGGTCAGCACAATGTTTAATCTCCAACAAGCTAGCAGGTTTTGAATCTAAATCTTATCAAGATGATTTATTATCTATATTAGATTCACACTAGTTGGTTTTTAGTGATATTCCTCCAGGAGTCCCACCTGATAGAGGTTTTGAACATACTATTAAATTAGAAGAAGGTGCTAAACCAATGATTACTACTCCCTATAGACATCCTAAAACATTCAAGGATGAAATAGAAAAAGCAATTAAGGAATTATTGGATATGGGGCACATCAGACCTAGCTCTAGTCCTTTTGCATCCTCTATAGTGTTGGTTAAAAAGAAGGATGGAACTCTTCGAATGTGTATTGACTACAGAGCTCTTAACAAAAAAATGATCAAAAAAAGGTATCCAATTCCTCGAATTGATGAATTGTTAGATGAATTGCATGGTGCTATCTATTTTTCTAAAATTGATTTGAGATCAGGGTATCATCAAATTAAGTTAAGAGAACAAGATATTCATAAAACCACTTTTCATTGTCATTATGGTCATTATGAATTCTTGGTTATGCCGTTTGGTGTAACAAATGCTCCGGCAACATTTCAGTCATGTATGAATCATATTTTTAACAAGCAGTTAAGGAAATTTTTGCTGGTATTCTTTGACGATATACTGATTTATAGAAAAACTTGGGAAGATCATTTGAAACATATTGACGTAGTTCTCGGTATTATGGAATCCTAATCATTGTATGCAAAGGCATCTAAATGTGAATTTGGAATGACTAAAATTTTGTATTTAGGGCATATGATCAGTGCAACAGGGGTATAGGTTCATCAAGAGAAGATAAGAGCCATTTTGGAGTGGCCACCACCACAGAATCTTACAAAGTTAAGGGGATTCTTTGGCTTATGTAGTTATTACAGGAGGTTTGTCAAAGGTTTTTCACAGCTTGGAGCACCCTTAACAGATCTTACCAAAAAGGGGGCATTCAGATGGATTGAGGAAGCTCAATAGGTATTTGAGAAACTTAAAAAGGTAATGAGTTCTTGTCTAGTACTTGCTCTTCCAGATTTTAATCAACCTTTTGTGTTGGAATGTGATGCATCTGGTGACGGGATAGGGGTAGTTTTAATGCAAAACAAACATCCTATAGTTTATGAAAGCAGGAAACTTAATAGACTTGAGAAACTATATTCTATCTATGATAAAGAAATCTTGGCTATCATGCATGCATTGACAAAATTTAGACAATATTTGGTTGGTAACAGATTTGTGGTGAAAACTGACCATAACAGTCTGAGATATTTTTTGGGACAGAAAGATTTAAATGACAGGAAATAGAAGTGGATCAGTAAAATTCAAGCTTATGACTTTGAGATTGAATATGTGAAAGGTAAAAATAATGTTGTTGCCGATGCTTTATCTAGAAGGCCTGAAATCAATGCGTTGTCTGTCGTAACATCTGATTGGAAATCTTTATTGCTGGTTGAGTATTCAAAGGATTCTTTTGCATGTGATTTGCTAGATGGTAATATACATGATGATAAATATAAAGTTATTAATGATGTTATTTATTACAAAGACATGATTTATTTACCTTTAGGAACGAAGTTAAAAGAGAAAATTCTCCAATCTACGCATGATATTCCTTTAGTAGGGCATCCTGGATACTTCAAAACATATCATCAAGTAAGAGAAAGGTTCACTTGGAAAGGCTTAAAGAATGATGTTCTATGTTAAGTCAAAGAATACACCACCTGTCAGCAAAATAAAACAAAACAAACATATCTTGCTGGTTTATTACAGCCACTACCTATACCAAATAAAAAATGGGAAAGTATATCTATGGATTTCATCACAGGTTTACCAAAATCCCAAGGTAAAGATTGTATATTTGTTGTGGTTGATAGATTAACTAAATTTGCACACTTCTTTTCTACCACTACAGAACTTATAGCAGTTCAGATTGCAGAATTATTCTTCAGAGAGGTTTTCCGATTACATGGGTTACCAATGACTATAATCAGTGATAGAGATAGCAGATTTTTTAGCATATTTTGGGGGGAGCTTTTTCAGGTTGACAAGTACAGAGTTGAATCATAGTACCAATTAGCATCCGCAAACCGATGGGCTGACGGATATAGTGAACAAGTGGATTGAGGGTTATCTTCGTAACTATGTAGCCGATCATCAAAAAGCTTGGGTTCATTGGTTATATTTGGGAGAATATTGTTATAATACTACTTTTCATATGTCAATTGGTATGTCTCCTTTCAAAGCATTATATGGCTATGATGTATTCTCTTTTCTTGACCTTGCTTTTGAACAGAGCAATGTACCTAGGACTCGTGATTGGCTTCAAGAAAGCCAAGATATTTTGATAGCTCTTAAGGAGAATTTGCAATGTCCTCAGAATCAACAGAAAACCTATGTGGATAAAAAGTGAGTTGAACGCCATTTCGAAGTAGGAGATTTGGTATTTCTCAGATTGCAACCTTATCAGAAATCTTCTCTCAAACATAGTGGTTCTGAAAAATTGAAGCCTCAGTTTTACGACCCATATCAGGTAGTCCGAAAGGTTGGCGCAGTAGCTTATGAACTTGATTTTCCAGTGGATAGCAAGATACACAATGTATTTCATGTATCTTGTCTCAAAAAAGCTTTGGGTTAGTAGGTGTCAATTTCTGAAGATTTACCTCCCTTGAATGATGAAGGAAAGCTTGAAATGATTCCAAAAGTAATTCTGGACACACGAGATAGGCAATTGCGGAACATAACTATCAAGGAATATCTCATCAAATGGAAAAATCTGCCTCATGATGATGCCACCTGGGAAAATGCATGAGTTTTGGAGTTGCTTGAGGGCAAGCAACTCAAGATAGGGGAGACTGTAATGTCCCCATCAAAGTCACCATCATATTAAGCTTAGTTTGGTTTTAATAAAGTGAACTTCCTTAATATTATATCATTTCAGGCATGATATATTTTAATAGTTCCTTTAATAAAGATTAACATTAAATATTGGTTGTTGAACTATTATTTAATGATTTAATCTACGGAGTTGGTTCCTTATGAGATTTAATCTACATAGTTGGTTCCTATTTGTATCTTATAAATAAGCTTGGCGAATAAAGAATAAGGCAGATTTGAATTCAGTGAAGGTTGATGATCCACGGGATATCAATGGTAGGAAATTGAATTCCTTTCGCCAGTTTGTCCTGGCCTATTGGGATCGTAGTTTAATACTACAGAGACGTGATCTCTATACCACACCATCGCGAGGAAGGTTTTGTTTATTGGCAGAAGTCACGATCAAGTCCCACACGCAGGTCCAACGTCCAAGTAACACACCCAGAAGCTCTCTACAAGATAGTCTTGATTACCATGTATAAGTGAAGGCTAGACGTCCATGTACAAGTGGAGGCTAGATGAGAATCTACCGTTGCTGAGAATAGATAGGAACCGCTCAACCATGCAATGGAGCTTCAAGTTGAGAATATCGACGAGAATCCCACATTCTAGACATCCCCTATTTGTCATGAGGATAAGGGAGCCGAGAAAGAGTCCCACGCTTCTGTCACTTCCTAATTGCTGTGACGAGAGGGAAAACTGAGGGAAGCATCTCACATGGAATTTCACATTTTCCATGTGGTGGTAAACTTCATAATTGGTGCGGCCGACTGAAGTTCCAACCATGGAACACGTGATTATAGCATAATCAACGTTTGAAAGAGCCACGATGGGGATGGTTTATACTCCAAGTTCGTGTTTTTTGAGTATCACACTACCAAGTGTGAGAAGATGTTGAGGATCTAGAGAAGACACCATCACAAATCTGGCATTTCACAGATGGTGAACTTACAAGTGCACACAGGAAAGCCTATAAAAATGATGTGATTAGAGTATTTGTTCAAATGACGTAGTGATTAAATTTTGAATTAACATAGTGACTACATATTGAATATGAACAATGTCTGCACTAAGCTAGATGGTTAATTCTGAATCGCAAGACTTTAATATTAAAAGGAAATCACAAACAAACTATTGAAACTAGTACAAATCTGGAGAGGCACATTGTCAACATTCAGCATTTGATAAGAATTTTACAGTTTACATATCTATCTATAATCAGTTCTAGACAGGTATTTTACAATGTTAAATCTTGTGTGTCCACATTCATGGTAAAAAGAATTTCAGACTCCAAAATAGTTTCATCTTGTGTCATTTCCTCTTCCTTCTATTCAGTTTGACTATCAATTTGTGTCGGTGTGTCTGCAGTTATTGGTGGGGTGTCATGTGTCGATGGAGGAAGGTTATCCTTGACCATGATATTAGGTACACTACCAATTTTGCCTTTACCCTTATCTTTTTGATATACCTTGGTAAATGACTTGTCTATTTTCTATCTATCCTTCTCTTCTTTCTTCTCTCTTTACACAAAAAATATATCCCACTTATCTGTTGTCTCATCTCCAATTTCCTTGACTCTACCTGCCATAAGGCTAACCTACAGGTGACCACTCACAAAAACTATTCTATTTTCTTCTCATATTAAGTCATCAATTTCCTGTTTGGAATTAACAAGATGCACAACCAGTAGAGCCTCTACCTTTAATTTATTGTCTAGCTCCATTATAGACATTCTCTTAGCCTCTAACCTTAAGTATAAATCATTTGGCAGATCATTGATCAACTCTTCCAGTGTAAAAGTATCTGGTGCCTTAGGTTCTGGTTTCTTCTTTGGAGTCACTTTCTTCTTCAAACCACCAAGCTCTCTTACAGCCTGTTATTTCTTTCTCTGTGTCCTTGACTTCTTGGGAGATGGAGCAGGTGCCGGTGAGGGTTTTCTTTTCTTCTTGTCCTTTCTCTTGAATTCAGCTGCCCTGTCAATGTTAGAATAAGATGTAGTAGCCACAGGGGAAATGTGAGCTACCGGTTTCTGCTCTAATTGACTTTCTTTCACACTAGCAACAATACCGCCAAGATTCATCAATCCTTTTGTAACATGTTTTACCATCTTAGAATAATCTTTCATAAATTTATTTCTTTTCTTCCTCTGCTCCATCATAGCTACACCACTTTCAATAGTTTCAGCATTACCAAATATTTCCTCTATTGGTTCTGGTGGAGCATCTAGGAGTATTTTAGCATATGAGTCTAAGATGTAAGAATCCACCTCATATCCCATTTCAGTAATCCAGACAGTTCTAGGTCTAACTGCTTCCATCTAGATTTCATCTCTTTTCACTACAAAGCATATTTGTTTATCATACTTGTCCACAATGCTTTGGGGAATCCTTTCCCTTTGTCTCATATTATCTTGGAAATTCTTAAAGTAGTCCTTTACCAACTTATCACCATCAGATCCCATACCGGTGATTGCCTCTTTTATCCATTTTCCAACTAAAGTATCATAGGCAAATGTTGGCATTTTGATGATGTTTTGATTGTCATTGATGGACACACACTTCCCTTGGCTACCTTGCTCCTAAATACCCTTATCGAGCAATAGCTAGCTATGTAGGAAGCCCCTTCATGGGGTAGATAATATAATATAATATTATATATTATATGAATGAGTTATGACTCATCTGGTAATTGTTCCAATCGGTATTGTATATTATTGAATGTATAGTCTTTAGACTATTGGTATTTTGCAGAAGATGTTTACCGGTCACAGATTGATTGAAGAGCTCAAGTGGTATGGAGACCCCAAGCAGTTCGAGGATCTCAAGCGGTACGAAGGAACCAAGTGGTAGTTAACTTTTGATTGGAACACTATGATCTACCAGTCTTCATGTTTGACAAACTGGTAATCGGTATTTTGTGCTAACCAGTATTACTCTGTGATGAGTTATCATCCACCAACATTTTGGCAGTGATTTTGTGTCATGTTACCAAATGTGTCTAGATGCACTGAACCTAGGAACTTGTAGTCTAACCCTATTGGACCAACATGAAACCAGTTTCCTTTATAAGGACATCATGTCTAGGGTTTGCATGTATGAGAGATGTGTGATAGAAGAGGTTATGTGCGATCATTGTAGAGAAGATTAGGTTTGTGTGAAGAGATAGAGTGTGGAAATATTGAAGATTGAAGTAATGCTGAAATGCATTAACAATGAGCTATCAAGGATCTAATTAAGTAGACTGTGCTATTAGCTAGATCACTCACTTGTTGATTACTCACATCTTCAAAAAGTCTGAAACCCTTAACCGGGTAGGCCCAGCAAAGCCTTTGTAAATCCTCTAACAAGGTGGTTCACAATTGTGGATCTAAAATCCTCTAACAAGGTAGTCTTTAACAGGACTTATCTCCTAACAGAGATCTAGATTCCTAACAGATTCGATTCTGGTGAAGAACATTGTATGACCTTAACTGGTCTGGTTTCTATTTTGTAGATAGTTACTTGTGAGTTTCTGATCACCATGGTTTTTTCCCATTTGGGTTTCCATGTCAAATATCTTGTGTTATGGTGATTGTGTTCTTGTGGGTGAATGCTTTGTTTGCTATTTGGTTTGCATTTATCTTAACTAGTTTATTAGTGAATCTTCTGTACCGGTTATGTACTAAATTGTTTAAAAGTTTGTTTACAGTATTTTTTGGTATACTAATTCATCCCCCCTCTTAGTATTCATCAATTGGTATCAGAGCCAACCTTTCTATAAGTCTAACCACTTGGAAGGAGATATGGGGGAATACAGTTTGAGGGAGCTTACTCATCATCTCACTCAAACTGAGAGAGCCTATGATGAACTCAAAGTCAAGTATAATGCCTCTTTGGCCAAAAGAAGAGAGCATGTTGAGAAACTCATGGACCTTATTGAAAATAGCTCTTCTGATGAAGCAGACATGGATGCCCTAGTTGAAGAAGTTGAAAAATTGAATTAATCTAAAGCCAACCTGAGAAAGGAGTTGGAAGGACTGGCTATTAGAATGTGTCAAGAGCTTGAGAACAAAAGGAAAGCTAAAGAT
Organism: Cryptomeria japonica; assembly: GCF_030272615.1. Taxonomy (NCBI): domain Eukaryota; kingdom Viridiplantae; phylum Streptophyta; class Pinopsida; order Cupressales; family Cupressaceae; genus Cryptomeria; species Cryptomeria japonica. The sequence goes on from NC_081407.1 coordinate 925,523,395, forward strand.
CTGGTAAAGGACAAAGATCATGAGATCTCCAAGCTGAAGCAAGAAATCAGTGCCCTTACCGCTCACCTCCAAGAGAGTAAAGTGGAAAAAGAAGAAATGCAAGGTGAACTAAACATGGCCATTTCTGAGAATTTAACCTTGATGGAATCCAATGCTGCTATTTCCAAGGAGGTTATTGAGTCAAAGGAGATACTTGCCAAATTCAATAAGAGTACTGTTAAGCTAGAACAAAAGCTGAAATCAACAAAATCGGTAAAGAATACCACTGGACTTGGTTTCTCTAAATATGAGGAAGGTGAGACCTCTGGAACAAAAGGTGAAACATCAAAGAAGCAACCAACATCCAAGGATAAAGGTAAGCACAAATTTAAACCTGTTTGCTTTAATTGTCTCAAAGAAGGACATATTGCCAATGTGTGTAGAAGTAAGGCCTACAACAATTTTCTTTATTTTCTAAAGAATAAGCCTAGATCCAATAGATTCAATGGAAACTGTTATGCATGCAACAAGTTTGGGCATAGAGCATTTGAATGCAGGTCTGTTTTGCACAACATTGGGAGATATCCTCCAAGGACTCAAGGAGTTATCTCGAAACCTTCTGTGAATCGAAATCCCAACCGGTACAATACCTATGACCATTGGTCAGGTGGTTATCAAGCGACAACTGGTTGGAGAGCAACTTGTTTGGTCTATCATGGTAGTGGTCACACTGCTATAACATGCAGAAAGAAGAATAGAAGTATGAATAATGGACCATGGAGAACACTTGGAATGGTATGCTATCATTGCAAAAAACTGGGACACACTGCCAAAACTTGCTAACTGAGAAAGAACCTATCGGATAATATACCGATCACTCCAGAAGGGAAGATTGATGTTGAAACCATTCAAGCGGCAATGAATAAAACTTGGAAAAAGAAACCAAAAGAAGTGTCACGGGATGAACCGGTTTCTGCACCTAGTGTGGAAGTCCTTGAACGGACAAACTAAGCTTCAAAAACGCTTAGGGGAAATATATCGGTGAAATATTTTGAACCCCTAGTTTATATCTGTAAAAATCTTAACCGGTATTTGTTACCTGTCAGTCGACAGAAGACTTGAAGCGGTAAAAGGCAAAATTAGGGTTTAGGCCCTAATGGTGATGCATTTAATATGGTAGGTGAAAGTTTGTTTAAAAGGGATTTTTGTCATCATTATCTCTTATCAATTTTCAAGAGCAGAGCGACAAAGAGAGATTCGTCTAGCGATTCAAAGTGAATTCAAAATCTTGCAGTGGAATTCAGAGATCTTTTTCAATCTATCAGTGAAGAATGTCGTGCTCTGTGAATTGTACCTATAACTGCAAACACAATGCACTCAATAAATCATTATAAGCAATGGTTAGTAACTTGAAACAATGAAAGACAAAACCATAGCTAATTGACTTATTGCCTCCTAGTAAATGCAAGTATGAATTTTTCTCTCAGATCTTAGTATGCAAATTCCAGTGACTTGACTACACTTAGATGGAGGATTTGAATGTTGAAAATGCATGATCTAGCAAGAATAGCATGATTAAGTTATATGAATGATTGATCTAGCATGATTAAGCTAAGATTTAAGCTAAATTGAGCATGATAACATTGCTAAGAATGATAAACTATAAGCTAGATGCCTATAATAACAATGCAAATGATGAAATCAAATTGGGACCCATATTGCTCCAAAATGAGGTCTATTTATAGGATTTCCCAAGGCTAGGGGTGAGTTGGCATGAATCAACAGTTGAGATTGATCTGAAAATATCAATGGTTAAATTGGAGGAGGTTGGCAAAGGGAGTTGGATTAAAGGGAACATCTATCATCTCTATGGTGACAATTGTCAAGAGGCTTCTAGAAGAGGTAGGATGAAAGGGAACACTTAGTGACAAGTGTCACAAAGGTTCTAGAAGATGTTGGATGAAAGGGGACATGGTGGTAGGTAGAATGGGTTAGGTTTAGGAGTGGTAGAAGTTAGGAGAATTTGAATTTAGAAATTCAAATATTAGGAAAATGACTAATTAATCTCAACAACTCATAAATGATTTGTTTTAATTAATTAGGAGATTTAGAAGAAATGATTTTGCTTGGAGGGAATTAATTAATTTGAATTAATTAATTAAAGGGGTGAAATGAAATGAACCTATTTAATAACTCCTTAGATTTATTAATAAGTAGATGAAAAGGGAAATTTAATCAAATTGCTTAGTGAAATCAATTAAATTGGGGAGGAGAGATTAATTAAATAATTGCTTCTTTAATTAATTATCTTCAGACCATTTTTAGGTGTATACATTTTGCCCCTCTTTGAAGCGAGGTGTGATGGCGCATTGATTCAAAGAATAATCTCATTTTGATGATGATTTTGATTTGATAGGATGCCCCAACTCTTGATTGCTAAATTCTAGTATAATGATGCCCCCTCGAGAGATCAATTGAGATAATTGATCTTTGGATTTTTTGCGAGATTGATATCCCGATAGATTTGATTTGATTTCTGCAACTGTTGTTTGATGAAAGTGAGAGTTCTTTGATTAGCTTGATTGCCTAGATTGGTAAGATTGAAAAATCTTGATTGATTTGATTCAGTCTGGTTTCAGGAAGGATTCATCCTGTATAAGACATTGATGATCCTGTCTGGTTTCAGGAAGGATACATCCTGTATAAGACATGAGTCAGAATTAATTTGTCTGGTGTCAGGAAGGATTCATCCTATATAAGACATGGATGATCATAACGTCTAGTTTCAGGAAGGATTCATCCTGTATAAGACATTGATGATCACGTCTGGTTTCAGGAAGGATACATCCTGTATAAGACATGAGTTGATTAGGTTTGATTGATTGATTTCATTTGGTAAGATTGATTAGATAAAGAACTGACAGTTTGCTGATATCAGTTGTAGAAATTTTTGTATATGCTGATGTTGATGCATTTGAGGGAGATAGTATAAAATTTTTGCTGAGTTGACAATATCTAGAGAGATGAGTTATTTTGATTCCGTATACACTTTTGATGATACTTTGTTGATTCCTGTGATAGATTTGACCTTGGATAAAAGGAGCTTGGTTGGAATCCATGCAAGAATGAAATGCAAGATAAAATGCAAATGAAATGCAATGGAATGCAAAGCTATGACCGAACCAGTCACTAGATTATTTTTCATTTTTGTCATCATTGAGCTTTTGAAATGTGGGAAGTGAGTGCAAACATCGATGGTATAATTAAACCATGATGACCTAAGTACTTCTTTCCTGGATTTTGATATAGCAAGTTAACACAAGCATCGAGGTATAATTGAACCGAGATGACCTGAGTGTTGTTTGTGTAAAACAGGCAGTATTAATCATTTCAATACGCAAATCGGAAATCTGATGATCATGTCCCAAGACAAATTTGCGCATATTAATGATTAATTTTCAGACAATAGACAAGAAAAATATCATGTTTCTTCCTTGTTCCTCTAGTCAAAAACATCCTGGAGTCACTCAGAAATCATGCTAGCGAAAAGCAATATAGAAAATTTGAACAATCATGTTACAATCAATCATTATTCAAAAAGATATTATCCATTGAAAAGTGTGTGATGTGCTTAGATTGATTTTGTGATAGCTTGATAGCTGATAGTTTGATCTTGTGTTCAATGTTGGATGTGTCTCAGTTTTTGCTTGATAAGAGTTGTCTAATTGTTTGGTCTACTTGTTTGATTAAGCTCAAAATTGATCAAGAGTTTTGCCCCCAGCTAGGAGTAGGATTTTTGCCCCAAGCCTAGAAACAAATTCGTTATGATATATCCAATGATCCAAACCATGGAAAGAAGCCACCTGGGATGTTTGTGTATGTATAAAGGCTTTATGATGGTCATGTATAACACTGATGGAAAATGAATGCATGAACTAATAGATGGAAGAGCCAGCCGACAGATAGCGCCTGTTTGTCAGGTTTTCACCATCTGTTTTTATTGCACTTTTTTTGATATTTGATTTTTTTTTCTTTTTCTACTTTTTCACTTTTTATGATTTTTTTTTATTTTTCCCTGTTTTTGATTTTTTCTGATTTTTCACTGTTTTTGATTTTTTCTTTATTTTTCCCTGTTTTTGATTTTTCTGATTTTTCAGACATAGAACTTTTTCAGGTGCATGCTATTGATAGGTTCCTCGAGCTGATCTCCATCCTATGTTGATAGCTGATATGCTCCTAATCCAAATACTGTTGTGACCACAAACGGACCTAACCAGTTTGGTTCAAATTTTCCTTTCTTTTCTCGATCTTCCTGGTTGCGTGGATTTTCCTTTAGCACTAGTTCTCCAACTTGAAAGATTCTTGGGTTAACCTTATGATTATAGCTCTGACACATTCTTTGCTGATATACCTTTAGATGATCAAAGGCATTATGTCTGCATTCATGGATTAGTTCTAACTCTTGTAGTCTAGATACTCTTTGTTCTTCACCTAGGATGAGACCTTTTAGTGATACACGTAGAGAAGGTATCTCTACTTCGATTGGCAATATGGCTTCTGATCCATATACAAGAGAGAAAGGTGTGGCACTTGTCGGTGTGCAGATACTGGTGCGGTAAGCCCATAGAGCAGGGTTTAGTTGGATATGCCAATCTTTCCCAGCATCATTCACTGTCTTTTTAAGAATTTTTAGGATAGTTTTGTTAGATGCTTCTGCCTACCCATTTCCCTGTGGATAATATGGTGTGGAGAATCTATGCTGGATTTTGAACTTCTCACAGAGTTCTTGTGCATAATGATTCTTGAATGGTCGCCCATTATCAGTGATAATGGTCATTGGTGTTCCATAGCGACAGATGATGTAGTTCAAGATAAATGCCGCAATTTGTTTTCCTGTGATATTGATGAGAGGTACCGCTTCAATCCATTTTGTGAAATATTCAGTAGCTACAAGAATGAATTTGTGTCCATTAGATGAAGAAGGATTTATCTTTCCTACTAGATCAAGTCCCCATTGACAAAAAGGCCAAGATGTTGCCAAAGCATGTAGTTCTTGTGCTAGTGCATGGATCAAGTTCCCATGGATTTGACATTGTTTGCATGTTCTTGCTATCTTAATTAATTAGGAGATTTAGAAGAAATGATTTTGCATGGAGGGAATTAATTAATTTGAATTAATTAATTAAAGGGGTGAAATGAAATGAACCTATTTAATAACTCCTTAGATTTATTAATAAGTAGATGAAAAGGGAAATTTAATCAAATTGCTTAGTGAATTCAATTAAATTGGGGAGGAGAGATTAATTAAATAATTGCTTATTTAATTAATTATCTTGAGACCATTTTTAGGTGTATACAAAGAACACTAAAGCGGTAATCGAGCAATCAAAGTGGTGTATTGTGGGTGACATTTCCAAACCCTAAATTTTGGATTGTGAAGGTATTTCTTGAATTTCTTTATTATCATGGCTTCTACATCACACTCTAGTTCTAGTGCACCTATAGATTTAGATGAATTTCTTCAAAAGAAATAAAAATACAATGCCCTATCTAAAATACCCATCGGAGTTATTGTTGAAGGAGATGTTTCAGGGTATATTGACTATAAATTGGAAGACTTAGGATCCCTAGTGATTCATTCCCAACTAAGTTTGTTCTATGGGGATGATAAGAAGATCAAACTTGAGTATAGTGTCCTTGAGAAGATGAAACTGCACAATGCGGTATACTTTCTGGAAGAGTTCATAGAGGAACATATCCACATCATTCTGAACAAAGTACATGGTGATAAGATGTACCTCAAGCAGATGCATGACATCACACCGGAAGCAATTCATGCTATCACTGATTTCTGCAATTTTGGAGAGGTACTAGCTCTATGAAAGGTCACCAAAATGGAAATGACAAAGCTCACCGGTTCTGTGAGTGACCAACGGGCGATGACCGTCAACACCATCAAAGACGATCTAGTGAAATATGCTTGCATGGTAATTGGTTACTGGATATTCTATACCAGCATAATGAATTATGTCCCCACTACTGTGGTGAATGCCGCTTACAAAATGATCAAGGAAGACACTACATTTGACCTATGTACTTGTCTACAAAAGCAATTTCTATTGAACCTAAATTCCATCAAACAAGACAATTCTTTAAGGTTCAGGTTTGGACAACTTCTGGTCAGTTTATTCTTCTACTTTCAAGGTTATTTCCCTGGAGTAGGTGATGTGCAATGGTCTACTGACCTACCAGTTTCTAGTAAAATAAAGGAAAGTCTACAAGTAGTGGGAACTAGATATCCTAAGGTTCTTAAGAAATATTTAAATGAATTCAAGCGGAAAATGAACCAGAGAATGAGGATATCTGATGATATTGTGAGGGAATATAAAGATGACATCTGCTTCACAATAAAGGTGGATGGATGCATAATGGAAATGGTGGAACCGAGAAAGGAAGCAGTTGAACCTATGGGTTATGAAGTGGTGAATGACCTATTGATCGGGTATGCCTCTATCCTACTTGCCTCACCACTGGATGCTAAGAAAAAGAGAACCGATGCCTATTTGGAGAGGGTCACACTGATTGAAGAACCAAAATAGAAAAAGGAAAAAGCAGTGCCATCGATATCCGCACCGGTTACCTCTGCCAGTCTGAAAGTGACCAAGCGGTCACCAGCTAAGAAGAAACCTGAGGTTATTCCTACTTAAGTTTTTGAGAGGAAGCGGAAAACCAAAACCAACTCACCAGAGTCAGAGAACACTGAACCGGAAATTCAACCAAAGAAGACAAGGCAATCAAGCAAGAGGGTGAAATCTACTGATAATGTTTGTGCAACTTCTGCACTAGTAAATATAGATATTTCCTCTTATAAGCCAATGACACATTGTCAGAGGACTCTTAAGAATATTAAGAGGAAAGTGTTTGATGATTTAAAGGAGTATTTTGATTATTTTACTGATAGTGAGAAAGAAGAAGTAGAACAAGAAGTCATTAAATATTTATGTGTTAATGACCGATCACCATTTGAGATTAGGTCGGTTACAACAGATTCTTTGTATAATTATTTAGATAACAAATGGTGCATTGCCATTGAGAAAGAACAGGAGATCAGGGAGAAATTTTTTGCACAATACTTTCCTGATGCTTCTAATTCAGAATTATTTGAGATAATGGATAAGAAAAAAGGCCTCTTCTTCATGAGAAGGAGAAGACTCAGACTACTAGAAGGTAGAGCTTCTGAAGTGGAAAAGGACACACATTTACATGCTAAAGCTACTATTAGGTTACACCAAGTATTTGAAGCTAATAAGAAGGTTGAACAAGAACCTGACCTATCCTCACGAAAACCGGATGAGGCATTTGACAGTGAAGGAGAAAGAGTGACAGAGAAAATTAACACTATTGATGTTGATGCTTTAGATATTGAGGATGTCACTCCAGACACAAAGAAAGAGAAATAGGATAAAGAAAAAATAGAGAAAGAGAAATAGGACAAGGAAAAAGATGAAAAAGAAAAGCAGGACAAAGAACAAATGAAGAAAGAGCAAGAAGAAAAAGCAAGGCAGGAAGAAAATAAGAGGAAAGAGGAAGAGAAGAGGAAAGAAGAGGAGAAGAGGAAAGAAGAGGAGAAAAGGAAAGAAGAAGAGAAAAGGAAAGAAGAGGAGAAGAAGAAAGAAGAAGACAAGAGGAAGGAAGAAGAAAAGAAGAAGGAGGAAGAGAAGAAAAAGCAGGAAGAGGACAAGAAGAAAGAAGAAATGGAGAAGAAGAAAGAGGAGAAAAAGAAGAAAGAAGAGGAAAAGAAAAGAGCAATAGAGGAGAAGGAAGTAGAGAAGACCAAACAAGCGGAGACTCCTAAGGCAACTGATGGTCAAGCCAAATAGGTTGACACCACCAGTCCTACTGATCTTCAATCAGCAGATGAGTCTAAGCTGCTCCAAATCATCAAACTTGCACAAGAGAGGCTGGAAGCATTACGGAGGAAGAAGGAATAGGATGTCATTCAAACTGTGTTTGACACCCTTACCAATCTGATTCCCAATACTAACCTCCCCAGTACCGATTCCTCTCTATCCAAGCTTAAACTTATTTGTACCATAGTGGAGGACCAGATACAATGCTTGGAAGATGTTGCTGAAACTGCTGCAAAGAAGAACCATGAAAAGGCACTCAATGCTGCCTTATTCAAGAAAATGAATGAGCTCCAGAAACAACTACTGAAGCAACTGAAGGATATCAGTGTTGCTATGGATAAGGGAAAATTTCTTTTGAGTAAAATCTTCCAACCCCATCTATTTTGTGATGATGTGCTTAAACAAAAACATAAACTCCAATCGGAGTTACAGGCATATATAAGCAACTTCAAGATGCCATATGATTCATTCACTACATATGGGAAAATAATTCATCATTATCAGCTTCAGACTGCCAAGATGGAATCAGAAATCAGCAAACGGACTAGAGATTTGCAGGAGCTTCAACTGGTCTTATTGCCAAGACTGCAGATTCTTCAAAAATGTTTTCTCAATCTGGAAGCCATCACAGTAACTCAAGAGATGAGTACCATTGATGCAATGGAAGAACTGGTATTCCAGATGCAGACTGAAAGTGAGGTTTCTACCTCATTACTTGAGTCATGGACATTGGCCATGAAATTTTTTATGTAGGACTTTAAATCTGTTTTTGATAAATTTCATTCCTTATTGTCATGAACATTTACTCTATTTTTATATATAAGGAAACATGGGTTATTTTGTATTACTTTGTCATTGTTGGCAAAGGGGGAGTAGTATTTAAAATTTTGGTGAATGTTACCATTTTTTGTATACATTCATGTTACCATTTTGGGGAGTAGTGTTCATTGTAATATCTGCAAAAGGGATAATGTATATGCTTAGGGGGAGTAATTTTGATTATGGCAATTTTTGTTTTAAAAACACTTAGATGTCAAAATTTTCCTAAGTGTTGCCATCAATGCCAAAGGGGGAGATTGTTGACATTTTGATGATGTTTTGATTGTCATTGATGGACACACACTTTCTTTATGAATGAGTTATGACTCAACCAGTAATTGTTCCAATTGGTATTGTATATTATTGAATGTATAGTCTTTAGATTATCGGTATTTTGTAAAAGATGTTTACCGGTCATAGATTGACTGAAGAGCTCAAGCGGTATGGAGACCCCAAGAGGTTCGAGGATCTCAATTGGTACGAAGGAACCAAGTGGTAGTTAACTTTTGATCAGAACACTATGATCTACTAGTCTTCATTTTTGACAAACCAGTAATTGGTATTTTGTGCTAATCGGTATTACTCTGTGATGAGTTACCAACCGTTATTAATGTAATGTGTGATGAGTTATCATCCACTGACACTTTGATGGTGATTTTGCGTCGTGTTACCAAATGTGTCTAGATGCACTAAACCTAGGAACTTGTAGTCTAATCATATTGGACCGACATGAAATCAGTTTCCTTTATAAGGACATCATGTCTAGGGTTTGCATGTATGAGAGATGTGTGATAGAAGAGGTTATGTGAGATCATTGTAGAGAAGATTAGGTCTGTGTGAAGAGATAAAGTGTGGAGATATTGAAGGCTGAAGTAATGTTGAAATGCATTAACAATGAGCTATCAAGGATCTAATTAAGCAGACTGTGCTATTATCTAGATCACTCACTTGTTGATTACTCATATCTTTGACAAGTCTGAAACCCTTAACCGAGTAGGCCCAACAAAGCCTTTTTAAATCCTCTAACAAGGTAGTCTTTAATAGGACTTATCTCCTAACAGAGATCTAGATTCCTAACAAAATATGTTCTGGTGAAGAACATTGTATGACCTTAACTGGTATAGTTTCTATTCTGCAAATAGTTACTTGTGAGTTTCTGCTCACTGTGGTTTTTTCCCATTTGGGTTTCCACGTCAAATATCTTGTGTTATGGTGATTATGTTCTTGTGGGTGAATTCTTTGTTTGCTATTTGGTTTGCATTTATCTTAACCAGTTTACTAGTGAATCTTCTATACCGGTTATCTGCTAAACTATTTAAAAGTTTGTTTACAGTATTTTTTGGTATACTAATTCACCCCCCTCTTAGTATTCATCAGCAAAATCCTTTGTCCTATACCAGGGATCTCTTTTGAGAAGTACAGCATTAAACATTCTATCAGACTTCCAAATTTGACAGTTCCTTTCTTATCACCTTTGATCTTATGAAAATTCTCTAATAGTTCATCCTTTAACCATTCACTGTTGGCATTATAACAGACAATGGGAGATTGTTGGCATTTCAATAAGGATATTGAGAAGGTTGTTGATGATTATGGATATAACTGATTAAGGATGATTTACTATCTTAATATTATTATTTTGTCATTGATGTTTGATTTTCTAATTTAGTATGATGTTGCCATATCTTGAGAAGTATGATTTGATGAGTATAAAGATGTCGGTAAAAGACACAGAAAGAATATGATGAATAAGGGGATGAATAAGTTATTCAATGGGCAACTATTACCAAGTTAGACAATGATGAGATCATGATGTTTAGATTGTTTTGATATCATACATATGTTATTTATTGTAAGGTTAATACTATACTATGTTACCGAGCAAAGAACCTAGTCGGTAAACCCTAAGGAACCTAGTCAATAAACCCTAAGGTTATCGCTATCGGTTAATGAAGATAGAGTGTCTACCGAGTAAAGTTAGTATTTATCGAGTTGTAACTGAGCTGTAACAGAATGCATCAAATGGTTACATGCATTATTTAATGAAGGGAGCTGATGAGTTGGAACTGATTAAATGATTGGTATGTCATGCATGAAGTTTGTTAAAGAATCTATGGCAAAGGAAAATCGGCATGAATATCTACAACGCAAATTGAACCACAATACCCTAACACAAGTTCCAAGAAATGTATGCAAGTTCCAAGGCAGGGTAAAATGTTTTTCAGATTGAAGAATACATTGAACCTGGTCAAAGTTTGAAGATCTGATGGCTATGATTGATCATGGGAAATGTGATCAAGGAGATTAAGCGGTTGGAAATTGTTTATAAATAGGGAACTATTGATAAACAATGTATGTGGGTAAGTGTATGCACATGGATGCTACATAGTAATTACCGAGCATAGAAGCTTGAAGAACTATTTGTATAACAAAGTATAGAGCCCAGCAGATGGACAAGATTAGTTCTATGTCTAGATTATATTGAGCAAATAATTAAGAATCTGCTTTAGCATTTTAGATGTGAAGTTGCTGATAGATTTTTATTACTGTTATTTTGTGAAGTGACAGAAAATCTCTTAACCGAGTGGACTTAACAGTCTTATTTGTAAAACCCTCTAGCAAGGTGACATTCTGATTGAGTGTTTGAAATCCTTTAACAAGGTCACTTCTAATAAGGTGAAGATCCAAACAGATCTGAGGGAAATCCCTTAACTGGATCACATCTAGCAATGTGTTTGTAATCTTTAACATGATTTGCTTTTAACCGAGCATACTCTAGAAGAGTATATTTCTTAGTGGGTCCGAAATCTGACAGTGGTTTTTCTCTATTTGGGTTTCCACGTTAAATCTGGTGTTATAATTATTATGATGTTTATATTCTTTTGAGTTTGCATGTTTACTAGTTTTGGTTATATTACTGAAGTATATCTTACTGAGGTTGAATCTGATGTTTTTATGGAAGATTAATTTTGTATGATTCACCCCCCCTCTCATCTTATTAGCTTGGCATCTGTACTTATCTTTAAGTATCAGAACTATCAATTGGCATCAGAGCCTTGAACTCTGAAAGAAAAGTTTAAAGGTACTTGAGGCAAAGATCCAAAGATGTATAAGAGGGATGCACCGAAGCTAAACAAGTCAAGTTTCTCTACATGGCAGAAAAGGATGAAGATGCACCTATCAGGAGTTGGAGAATATGTTGTATATTATCTAGAGAATGATTTCATCACACCGAGCACCTATCCATTGACAATGGAAGAGATAAAGGCAAAGCAAGAACATATCCAAGCAATGATTGAAATAACATCTGCATTGACCAACTCAGAGTTTAATGATCTAGAAGGCTGCAATGATGCGAAGGCAATGTGGGACAAGCTCATATCTGTATATGGCAGTGATGAACATGTTCAAAGAGAAAAAGTGGACAGTCTAAGAGGGCAAATTGAATCTATGAGGATGAATGAAGGTGAGAACATAACTCAGTACAGTACAAGACTAAAGGAGATTATCAATCAAATCAAAGGAGCAGGTGGAACCATTGAAGAAAAGGATATAACAAGTAAGTTCTTAAGAACCCTTCTACCGGCTTATGCAATCTGAGTCTCTGCAATCAATGAATTGAGGTCTATACCTAATATGCCATTTTCTTTAGATGCTACTATTGGTAAGCTACACACATTTGAGCTAAGTAATTTTGATAATAGTGGGTCTTCGGTAAATAAAGTTGAATCTGCATTTAGTTATTTTCATCTTGATGAATCTAATAATTAAAATGAAATAAAGTATAAGTACTCTGAAGGAGATCACAGTGGAGAAAGTGAAAGATTTCATAAGAACATGGAGGGAGTACACAAACTATATGAGGAAATCAGAAAGCAAGAAGAGTTTGAAGCACTATTAGCCAGAAGGTTACCGAGAGGCAAAGATAAGTATAAAGGAAAACTACCTTTGAAATGTTTCAATTGTGATAAGATAGGACACATGGCTTCTAACTATCCTGACAAAGATTCTACTAAAAAGAGAGATTACTAAGATAATAGATAGAAAGACAATCATTACAGAGGACACCGAGACTTCAGAAGAAGAGATAGAAAGACATGCTTAATAGCTGATGAGGAATCCAATGGTGATAAATCAGATGAAACTAATACCGAGGAAGTAGTTTATGTGGCTATCAAAGATGGATCAGATGAAGAAAGGTATGAAGAAAAATCCCTAATATCTCACATAAATACTAATGATTCTTGGATCATAGATAGTGGATCCTCACATCACATGACTGGTGATAAACACAAGTTTGTTATGTTGGAAGATTATGATGGAGGCTATGTAAGATTTGGTAATGATGCACCATGTCCAGTAAAAGGTAAAGGATCTATAACACTTCTTGACAATGCAAGATGCAATGATGTTTATTGGGTTGAAGATTTGAAATACAATTTGTTGAGTGTAGCACAGCTAAACAATACATGATACAGAATAGATATTGAGAAAGGAATTGTCAAAGTTCATGACAAGAATGAAAAGTTAGCTACTACCGGGACACAAACAAAAGGTAACACATTTCACCTTGAGTCAACTTGGAATAAGTGTCTATATGCAAAGATAGATGATACCTGGTTATGGCATAAAAGGTTTTGTCATATAAAATTTGATAATCTGATCAAAATAAGCAAGAAGCACCGAGTAAGAGGTCTACCAAGTTTGGAAAAACCTGAGAATGCTATGTGCCGAGGATGCCAGATGGGTAAGATGACAAGATCAAGCTTTACAAGTAAGTCTTACACTTCTAAGGGAATTTTAGATCTTGTGCACACTGATCTTTGTGGTCCTATGAAAGTTCAAAGTTATTATGGTGATAAATTTTTCATATTATTTGTGGATGATTACTCAAGGATGATGTCAGTTATGTTTTTAAAAGAAAAATTAGAAGCTTTTCAAATGTTTAAATGGTACAAGGCAAGAGTTGAAAATGAAACAGGAAGACAACTGAAATATCTTAGATCAGATAGAGGAGGAGAGTTCACATCTGATGAGTTCAACTTATTCTACAATGATCATGGTATTAAAAGACAAGTCTCTACACCAAGAACTCCATAGAAAAATGGAATAGCTGAGAGAAGAAATAGATCTATTGTGGATTGTGCCAGAACCTTGATGACTGAAAAGAAAGTGCCACAAACATTTTGGAGAGAAGCAATAAGCACAACAGTTTACACCCTGAACTAAGTACAACTAAAGAAAGGTACTTTGAAGACACCATATGAAATCTAGTATGACAAGAAACCTAATGTAAGTTATTTCGAAATCTTTGGAAGTAGATGTTATGTACACAAAAATGATAGAAATGGCAAGTTTGATCAGAAAAGTGAAGAAGGAACATTTCTTGGTTATTCTTCTAGAAGCAAAGCATTTAAATGTCTGATCAAATCATCTAACAAAATAGTAGAAAATGCAAACGTGAAAATTGATGAATTTGCAGAAAGAAATGATGAAGGAAATTCTAAGGAACCAGAAGACTATGATGAATTTGTCTATGTTCAACCAACAAGCCTTACCGAGAAAACTGTTGAAGGAAATGAAGAGAATATCTAGTTACCGAATGATGAAGAAGATCATACAGAGCCTACCAAGCTTGTATTAGCCAAATATGTCATAAGACATCATGCACCAAGTCAGATTATAGGAGATAAGAATGATCCAGTGATGACAAGGAACAAACTGAGACATAACACATGTCTGATATCTAAATTTGAACTGAGAATAGTGAAAGAGGCATTTAACAGTGAAGATTGGATAAATGCTATGATAGAATAGATTGATCAAATCAAGAATAATGACACATGGACACTAATCCCAAGACCAAAGGACAAAAATGTAATCGGTACAAAGTGGATTTTCAAAAATAAGCTAAATGAAAAAGGAGAGGTCATTCGAAATAAATCAAGACTAGTTTGCAAAGGTTATGCTCAAGAAGAAGGAATTGATTATGGTGAAACTTTTGCGCCTATGGCTAGACTTGAAGGAGTAAGAATGTTGTCGGCATATGCTTCTTTCAAAAACTTCAAGGTATATCAAATGGATGTCAAATCTGTATTTTTGAATGCAATATTAGAAGAAGAAGTTTTTATTGAACAACCTGAAGGATTTGCTGAAGACAATAATAAAGATCAGGTATGTAAATTGAACAAAGCATTATATGGTTTGAAACAAGCACCTAGAGCATGGTATGAAAGATTGCACTCTTATTTGATTAAGATTGGTTTTATAAGGACAAGTGAGAACAACAATATGTACATGAAGAATGATGAAAATGGAATACTGATCTCAGCCATATTTGTTGATGATATTATATTTTGTGGAAATGACTCTTTATGCAAGAACTTTGGAAATGAAATGAGCAAAGAATTTGAGATGTCATTAATCAGTGAGATAAAGTATTTTATAGGTTTACAGATACTGCAAATGAAAAATGAGATTTTCATCACTCAATCCAAGTACATAAAGGAAATCTTGAAGAAATTTGGAATGGAGGATTCAAAACTAGTAAGTACTCTTATGACTACCAACTGTAAATTATCAAAGAATGATGAATCCACATCTGTTGATGAGACACTTTACCGATCCATGATTGGAAAGTTGCAATATGTTGTTCACAGTAGGCCAGATATAGCATATGCAGTAGGTATAATTGCATGATTCTCTGTAGATCCTAAGGAAACACACATGACAACAATCAAAAGAATTTTCAAATACTTGAAAGGCACTGAGGATTATGGCTTAGTATATCAGAAAGGAAATGACTTTGAATTAAAAGTTTATACTGATGCTGATTGGGCAGGCAACATTGATGACAGAAAAAGCACAAGTGGAGGAGCTTTCTTTTTAGGAGAAAGACTAGTAAGTTGGCTTAGCAAGAAACAAGGATGTGTTTCACAGTCAACAGTAGAAGCTGAATATGTTGCTACAGCACTAAATTGTACCAACATAGCATGGATCAAACAACTGTTGGATGGTATAAATGAGAAATTTACCGAGCTAGTAACTATATTCTGTGACAATACTAGTGCCATTAACATTTCAAATAATCTTTTTATGCACTCTAGGATGAAACACATCTCTATCAAATATCATTATCTTAGAGAAGAAGCTCAAGAGAAGAAAGTGGTGTTGGAGTATGTTAGCACAAAGGAACAAATAGAAAATATCTTCACCAAGCCACTACTGAGGGACACTTTTGAGTATCTCAGAAGTAAGTTAGGGGTCCTACCCCTATCTTCTATTCACTGACCGAGTTCGGTGAAAGCATCAATTCGATGACTCTATAGAATATCTTTTAGGAGTTGATGTTGATTTACACACTTTAGGAGGTTTTCTAAAGGTGTGGAGGAAACAATACAAGAAACAGGAATTGAAGACAAAATGCTCTGACTGAGACTAAGTTGATAAATCACAACAAGAAATCACTTCATACAAGAAGAAATTATGTTTTAGTTCTTTACTTTTGGGCATTGTTGTCAAAGGGGGAGAAGATTGGAGAAGACTGGAGAAGACTAAAGAAAAAAAAGACTAAGAAAAGAGAAGTATAATGTATGCGGGAGAAGATTGATGACAAGGGGAGAGCATTTCAGCATTTCAGAATATCACAACAATTTGAATCAATTAGGTCAAATCAATTGGTTTTGCCATCAATGCTAAAGGGGGAGATTGTTGGCATTATAACAAATAATGGGAGGTTGTTGGCATTTCAATAAGGATATTGAGAAGGTTGTTGATGATTATGGATATAACTGATTAAGGATGATTTACTGTCTTAATATTATTATTTTGTCATTGATGTCAAGATATTGATTTTCTAATTCAGTATGATGTTGCCATATCTTGAGAAGTATGATTTGATGAGTATAAAGATGTCGGTAAAAGACACAGAAAGAATATGATGAATAAGGGGATGAATAAGTTATTCAATGGGCAACTATTACCGAGTTAGACAATGATGAGATCATGATGTTTATATTGTTTTGATATCATAAATATGTTATTTATTGTAAGGTTAATACTATACTATGTTACCGAGCAAAGAACCTAGTCGGTAAACCCTAAGGAACCTAGTCGGTAAACCGTAAGGTTATCGCTATCGGTTAATGAAGACAGAGTGTCTATCGAGTAAAATTAGTATTTATCGAGTTGTAACTGAGCTATAAGAGAATGCATCAAATGGTTACATGCATTATTTAATGAAGGGAGATGATGAGCTAGAACTAATTAAATGATTGGTATGTCATCCATGAAGTTTGTTAAAGAATCTATGGCAAAGGAAAATCGGCATGAAGATCTACAACGCAGATTGAACCACAATACCCTAGCACAAGTTCCAAGAAATGTATGCAAGTTCCAAGGCAGGGTAAAATGTTTTTCAGATCGAAGAATACATTGAACTTGGTCAAAGTTTGAAGATCTGATGGCTATGATTGATCATGGGAAATGTGATCAAGGAGATTAAGCGTTTGGAAATTGTTTATAAATAGGGAACTGTTGATAAACAATGTATGTGGGTAAGTGTATGCACAGGGATGCTACATAGTAATTACCGAGCATAGAAGCTTGAAGAACTGTTTGTATAACAGAGTATAGAGCCCAGCAGATGGACAAGATTAGTTCTATATCTAGATTATATTGAGCAAATAATTAAGAATCTGCTTTAGCATTTTAGATGTGAAGTTGCTGATAGATTTTTATTACTGTTATTTTGTGAAGTGACAAAAAATCTCTTAATCGAGTGGACTTAACAGTCTTATTTGTAAAACCCTCTAGTAAGGTGACATTCTGATTGAGTGTTTGAAATCCTTTAACAAGGTCACTTCTAACAAGGTGAAGATCCGAATAGATCTAAGGGAAATCCCTTAACTGGGTCACATCTAGCAATGTGTTCGTAATCTTTAACAGGATTTGCTTTTAACCAAGCATACTCTAGAAGAGTATATTTCTTAGTGGGTTCGAAATCCCACAGTGGTTTTTCCCTATTTGGGTTTCCATGTTAAATCTGGTGTTATGAGTATTATGATGTTTATATGCTTTTGAGTTTGCATGTTTACCAGTTTTGGTTATATTACTGAAGTATATATTACCGAGGTTGAATCTGATGCTTTTATGGAAGATTAAGTATGTATGATTCACCCCCCCTCTCATCTTATCAGATTGGCATCTGTACTTATCTTTAAGTATCAGAACTATCATTCACAAATATCAATCTTTGTATTATTCAATATTATTTCATGTGCACTATGAATGCATGAACTAGATACATAATTCAACCTGTTTGTATGACCAACTTTATAGCCAATGACCATGCTAGAAAACTTAACATTTTTATCCTTTATATCATTGACCCTAAGTGATCTGTTGTCATATGTAGCTCCGGTTAAGCTCATAACCTCTTTGTTAGGGATTTTCTTCTTCTTGTTAGGTCTAGAACCAGTGGAGGGTAAACCAGTAACAACCCTTATAGCTTCCTTGGTAATCTTAAATACTGAGTCCAACCACATAAATTCATCGTGAACCCTGCTAAGGACATAGCAGATGGCTTCATCTAAGAATTTTGGCATATGGAGGATATCCATGAAACCTAAATCTTCAACTACCTTATGTTTTGGTTTCACTACCCCATTCTTGTCAGTGATTACATTCATGTACATGTTCATCAAATCTTCAGACCCTAAACTTTCTATGTAACAATGTATGTATGCCCTAGGGTCTTTAGCAAACGTGACTCCCTTCGAGATTCTAGAAAATGCACCAATAGAGTCATCCAGTTTTGCTATCTTAGGAATGATCTAGAAAATGGGTCTAGGTCATTTTATGTTCTCCACAATGGTAGGGTTTGCTATGAATTCAGGAACAGAAGATGAAGATTCCATTGCGAAAGATAAATAACTTTTAACTGATAAATCCTTGAATGTTCTGAAAAGACCTTTGCTCAATTTCACTCTCTTAGAATGCTTGGATGCTTGGTGAATTGAAATGAGAAGTTACCGAGCCTTTATAACCAAAAATTAACTTACAACCGCAATAAATGCTCGCCGATGAAGTGAAAATTCCACATATCTACTGGTAAAGAAGAAATATAACTTCTTACCTCCAATCGAGGGTAAATGCATGATCTTCAATTTTTTGCCTTACCCTTAAGGATTATTCCTTAGTTAGATGAAGAATCTCCTATCGGTGCAGGATTACCTTGTTTTGTCGGTGCAGTGTCAGTTTCATCACTTCTCTGATCTCTCTTCCTAATCCATTTTTTAGAAAATTCTTGCTTGGTTTCAGTCACCTTTTCTTTGCCTTTTTTATTGGATCCTTTATTGTTCGCTTGTACATTCTTTCTTATACAAAATTTTGTAATATGCCCAATCTTGTTACATGCATAACAAGTTACATTGTTTCTCTGAATAGCCTTTCCATAACCTTGACCGGTTTGAGTTCTGCATTGATTAGATAAATGTCCAAATCTACCACAAACATAGCATTTCACATTCATTCTACAATTGTATGAGTTATGACCATTTTTATTGCATTTGGAACATTGACTAGTGGGTAAGTTTGTATTCTGATTATTCCTAAATCTGTACTGATTTGCTCTATGACCAAATTTGTTGTAATTAAAATATTTCCCATTAAATTTATAAGCATTAGGTTGTCTTACCAGTTTGCTATGATCATGATTGTTTGTAGTCCCAGAACTTTCTCCATGTTCAAATCCAAGTCCAATTGTTTCTCCATCAGTTTTCTGACTTTTCAGCATATCATCAAGATTATCTGAACTTTTCTTGAATTTGTCTTTGTATTCATTTGCAGTGATCAACTCACTTTCCAAAGTGCTAACTTGTCTCAAAAGTTCTTCTTTGTCATGTTGCATGTGAATCAAATCAGTTTTAAGCATATCATTTTCATAACTAAGCCTTTGAGATTCATCTGATCTTTCATTAAGTCTTCTGGCCAAATCTTCTTCATTCCTCTTTCTATCTTCAATATCCTTGCATAGTCTCATGGTTAAATTTTGTATCTCATTCTTCTTGTTACTGTTCTCTTGTCTCAATTTTTCTACAATATCTCTAAGAGTTTCTTTTTCTTCATCATCTTGATTTTGCAATTGCACATGTAATTCTTTTCTCTTATTCTTTGATATAACCAGGTTATCTTGAAGTACTTTGATAGATTCCCGAGCAGTTCTAAGTTCATCTTCTAGTTTGATATTCTTCAATTTTTCTCCATCAAAATTTTCAAGAGCTCCTTCCAACTGTTGTCTCAAACTTTCCATCAGTACCAGTTTCAGAATCTTCCTCAAACTGTTAGGCTTCTGCAAATAGAGGACTAGGCTCTGATACCAATTGTTAGATACTTGATCAGTCCCAAAGACACTAAGAGGGGGGGTGAATCAGTGTCTAACCAATTTGCAAAATATTTAAACTTGTTTGCAACTTTATATCCTAAATTAATATACCGATAAACAAGTAATAATGCAATAAAGAGAAATAATAGTATAACCATCAATGCACACCATAACACAAATATTTTTGGCAAGGAAACACGGTAGGGGAAAAACCTTGGTGGGATTTGTGACCCACAATATTTACTCACTGACCAATATGAATAAATATTACTTATACAATAGGGGCCTGCATATGCAAGAAGGACCACAACCTAGAGCTCACCTCTCAATCACAGAAATGGAGTCACACTGACTACAAAATTGGATGATTAAATCCAATGACAATGTACTACTCAAAATAGCATCTGCAATGCTGGATTCAATATCGGTTTAAGATCTATCAGATACCTCTTCCATAAACCTTGCTTCACTCTAATTTGCTCTTATTTGCTCACAAAATAATTACATCATAATGCATATATATTTACTCTCTATCATATACCGCTTGCATTCATTACCTAATTACATATCCATACATACAAAATGACCTACAAGATCTCATACATATATGAGTCTTTACAATACATCATGTAGGCTATACAATATAATTACAATACAAAATAATATAATTTCCATGACGGCTAGGAGTGCCGGTAAGATCTTCTGTTAGTATAGATTGGATGTCGGTGTGAATAATCTTGTTGTGCCTACCAGTGCTGGTAGATGATGTTTGTTGCCGGTGTAACTTGTGAACCATGTTACCAGTTGGTTACCATCAATGACAACATCAACTATTCTCATCTGAGTGTATAATGCCAACAGAAACCCCATGTGAGATTCAACAATTATTGTCTCAGCCTGCCATAGGATTTGTACTTGCTTATGCATTTTTTTTCAAAAACATTGTGTCTTCTATGTCTATGACATGTTCAAAATGGTAAAAAATTGAAGAAAATCATCATCTAAAAATGAACAAAAATCAAACAACTTGCTGAAAGATTTAAGAAAAATATTGGTATTATGGATGTGTTGCATTAGTTTTGTCATTGATGTCAACACTTATCCTTCTGGAGATCTATATTATTGATTTGGCACTATGGTTATATTGGTTTACTATTGAACCGACACATTGTGTTCACTGGCAAGGTCAGTGACTTATGCACAGTCACTGATATATACTCGCCGACAAGTTATATGGTTCACCAGAACTGATGATGACTTGTTATCATCTGGAGATCACTTGATTATGTCAAAGACATGGTTTGGATACTTGGTTTTGGTGTTTTGGTTATTGGTCTAATCGGGTTGACATATATACTGTTACCGACAGATTGGTCTAGGTTATGGACCGATATGCATTATCTATTGCAGATCAGCATGACACATTATGGAGATGATTTATTGATTGGATATTGTTGTAAATATATTGAGCCGACATGTTGTATTGCATCAAGACTTATTTGTAATTTATTTAATTGTAATATTCTTAGTGAGCTGACCTATACATTTGGTCTTAGGTTTTTTATATATGTAAGATCTCATTTATGAGATAAATATATGATATGGTTATGGTATGGTATTGGAACATGGTATGTGTGAATATTGAAGATCATATGAGCAAACCATAGAGAAGATTCAAGGAAGGTTTGAAGGTTTTTATCAGAGCTTAATCAATACTGAATCTAGCATTTGAGATGCTATTTTGAGCAGTACATTATTCTAGGATTTAACCATCCTACTGTAGTCATTGCAACTCCCATTTGAGCAGTGTGCTCTAGGCGATTGGCCTTTCTGCATATGCAAACCCCATTTGTATACACATACTATCTGCAATAGTATCATCTGATCATGGATAAGGTTTCCCACCATGGTTTTTCCCCTTACAGGGTTTCCACATCAAAATATATGTGCTATGTGTTCTGGATGTTGTTTCTCTTTCTGTTTCATGCAGTAAGTTTCACCGGTATTGATATTAATTGCTAATCTATTAACCGACATTAAGTTTGGTTTACCAGTATTAAGTATTAAGTTGGATTAAGTTATAATTGGGTTGAAATTCATTGTCAACTGACTCACCCCCCCTCTCAGTTGTCCTTCCGGTTCCTAACAAAAAATCCTTGAAACATAATCAAAATAGCGCTTTCAAGCAACAAAATGGTGTTTTTATCCTATAAGTTAACACTCTTTACCACAAGAGTTAGCACAAAGGCTTTTTCACATCTAAAAAGCATATCAAAACACTTCTTGAGTAGATTTGTCTCTAAACTATCACACATTTTCAAACTAGCTCAATAATGGGGTCACTAATCTGACGAGCTATTTTTGAAAGGTTTCCATAAGCATAAACATTCAACAAGCTATTGATTCAAACATTTAAGTACAAAAATCAACATCATTGTCAAGCTTCTCATCAGGATATATCAAATCCTTTATCATGAAGCTTGATCAATTCATCTTGTGTTCATTATATTAGATATATCTTTCCTTTTTTGAATCTAGATCATATCAAAATCAGAATTGCACCAACTTTGGAATCAAACAAACTTGTAAACTATCAGATTCTTATATGAATTTTAAGTATCACCTTAAGAAAAGAAAACCCAGTTATAAAGCTACTTAGAAAAGAATAAGATTCTTGTATATCAATTGCAAGATCTTATTAAAACAGAGGACTTTCCTACACCATTTTTGTCACTATTTACGTGGTTGCGGGACAGTGTTTGACGGAGAAATTTTGCAAGGATGTGCTTTTCAATAAAGAGACACTTTATCACAATGAACAAACAATAGTGGTAAAATCAACAAAGCATATCTTCCTAAACCAATAATCACCTATTGACTTGTCCTTTGGAAAATTTAAAATTTTTGAAATAATCACATGCCAGTTTGGACTAGAGCTCAATATGAACAACTTAGAAAACAACAAAAACAAATGGAGGAAGAAGATAATCCAATGTTAAAAACTTTTGGGTATACCGTTGTTGACAAAGAAGTGGTCAATAACACCATTAGAGACCTTGAGCAAGATTTCAAATTTGATAGACTAATGGAAAAATTATTGGCAAAGCAAAAAGAGAAATATCTTTTGATGTTGGCAAAATCAAGAGCTAAATTGCCACAAGACTTTAACATGGAAAGCTTGAAACAAGATGCAGAGGAAAGTGACACCCAAAACACAGATGATCCAAATAATGAAGATGTAAACAAAGAAAGTCATGAAGAGATAATAAAAGAATGTGATGACACAAAAAGAGAGCGTAGTGATAAAAGAACTTACAAAGAAATAAGGAGAAACTATATGGATAATCCATTGTTAAACCTCACTCAACAAATGAAAACTCTACAATAACATATACAAGATATGCAAAATGGAACAAGATCCAAGAAGTATTCATTGGAAGATATCTGCCCATATACTTTCGATAAAAATTTAAATATGATACCATTTCCACAACATTGTGAGATCCCTAAATATGACAAATACGATGGAAAATCTGATCCTCAGGATCACATTAGGAAGTTTTGTACTATGAGTATGGAATTTGCACATGATGAAACTTACTTGATGCATCTTTTCCCTAGGAGTTTAAATGGACAATCAATGGAATGGTTTTCAAGATTACCATTTGGAATCAAATCTTTTGAAGAACTCGTGAATAGATTTATTTCACAATACTCCTTCAATGTAAGGAATGAGATAACAATGCTGGATTTATGCAATGTTAAACAAAAGAATGGTGAATCTTTTATGATCTTCTTGCAGTGATGGAAACAAATGTTTAATAGGTATTCAAGAGATGTACCTGATTAAGAAAAGATGGACATATTCATTGATAATCTTATCAGTGAAATAAGTTATCGACTAAAAATGCAATGTCCTCCCTCTTTTGCCAAGATGATTGAGAATGGTCTAAAAATTAAAAAACGCAATGGTAAAGAAAGGAGAGGTAAAACTTTACAATAATTATTACAATAATAACAACAACAATGGCAACAATGACAAACCCAAGTTCTGGTTAAAGAATAGGAATGTCATCAATGGAGGAAATGACAACAATAGTGCTATGAAACAACAACCAATCTTTAATCTATCAAGCAAATACCAAACAATAACAATCAAGAAAGCAATAAATCCAAGTCTTTCTTCTCCAATCCTCGTAGGAAATTCACAAACATTGGAGAACCATTGGTCAGCTTTAAAAACTCTTCTTGCAAACAAACTAATTGTTTTACCAAAAGAAAGAAGTTATGAACCACAAGTCAAGCCTAATTGGTGGAATGACAATCATTTTTGTAATTACCATCAGAATAAAGGATACCAAACAAATGATTGTTAGAGATTGAAACACCTTATCTAAGATCTAATTGATAATGAAATTATCAAAGTGGATAGCCATAAGACAAACCTAGCTTTCAAAACTCCACTTCCAAATTATGACAAAGTCGAACAATCCCAATTAAAAGATGACAAAGGAAAAGCCAAAGTAAACTACACTTATACATATGATGATGTGGTAAATGTCATCATTGTTAAAGATAACACATTTTCAGAGTGAATCACTATCATTATGAGAAGCAAAGCGAAGGTCACCTTTCCGGGTATAACAAAAGACTCAACACCCACTTCACAACAATACAATTTAGTAGAGCAATTACAAAGAATACCTGCTCAAATATCATTTTTGGAACTTCTCAAAGTTTCACCTATGCATAAGGAAATTTTGGAAAAAGATTTAGTAGAAACAACAGTTTCAAAAGACTTGGATGTGGATCAGTTCAAAAACATGGTGGGACACCTTATAGCCCCTCTTTGCTTATCATTTTCTAAAAATTACGATGAGTCCTTGCAACATCCTCACAATGCTACCTTACATGTTGAATTCACCATTAATAAAACTCGTGTCAAACACGTACTCATAGATGGTGGAGCAAGCTTAAACATTTGTGCATTAAGTTTAATAAAAGATTTGGGATATTCAGAAAATGCAGTAGATCTAAAGAAGAAAATAACTATTAAGGCTTATGATGAAGCAGAGCATTCTTCTAAAGGAATTGTGGTGTTACCAATTAAAATAGGACCTATGGAAAGGAATACATTATGTCAGGTTTTAGATTTGAACCTATCTTATAACATTCTTCTGGGAAGGTCATGGATTCACAACATGCAAGTAGTTCCTTCTACATATCATCAATGTGTAAAATTTCCTCATGAAGGACAAGAGGTCACTATAATTGCAGACTCTAGCCAATATTATAATAATCTAAAGCCAACACAAGATACAAGAGTTCCACATAATAGAGAATCAATATATCCTACCAAAGAGATTCAAGAAAAGTTATTGGAAACCTTTGAGAAAAATCTCAAATTAAATGATGAAGGAATGGGAAAATATTCTTTGCATAATTTTCCACTTTCACCTAAGTCATATGGAAAGCCTACAAATATCCAATCACAGACCTTGGAGAAATCAAAAGACATGTTTAACGGAGCATTTGTTAGAGCTAGAACAGTTGAAGAAGAAACTGAAGACAAGGACATTCTTGGTTGGTTGTACAAAGATGAAAATAAAACTATAGCAACAACTGCAAAAATCAATATTCCCATAGAACAATATGGCAATGGTTATAAGATCATGCAAAAAATGGGATATGAAGGAAAAGGACCAATTGGTAAGTGACATCAAGGTATTTCAAAACCTATTTGTCCTCACTCACAATCTAAAGAAGATAAATCAGGACTTGGATATCTAAAATCAAATCAAAAGCACCATAATTATCAACAGCCAAAGTGGAGAAAGAAATTAGTCTCTAAAGAAGAAAAATGGCAAGAAAATCTACATCAAGCAGTAGAAATAGTAAACAATAAGCAAAGACAAGAAGAACATGAGAAATAAGAATAGGATATTGCAATAAAAGGAAAAGAAGAATCTTGTCAACAAGTTCAAGAAATATGAGCAAATGCAAAATCTGAATAAGATATTCCAGAAATAGTGAAAATAGAGATGGCAGAAATCAGGGAACTTTTTGCACCATACAACATTCCTATATGGTATAGTGGTGTAGTCCTAGACAATGGTTCAGAGATAGATTCAAATGAATATGAATGGGGTCCAGATGTCTCATCTAGTATATCAAGTGAAGAAAAAAATGAAGAGAAAGCAGCTATCACAAAAGAAGACTTGTCTATTACAAAACAAAAGATGGAGTTAGAAAGAAGACAAGAAGAACTCAGAATCTAGAGAAAAGAGGCATATATAAGACAACAAAAGAAAGGGGATGAAAAAGACAAAGAAGTAACACCATGAGAAGTACAAACAAATATGGATCAAGAATCTAGAAATATCAGATTTCTATCAAATAAAGAGCAAGATGTACCAAGGTATGGTAGAACCATACAAGAAATAGGAGACAGTCAAGTAGGATTGACTATTAGTTCAGAAGAAGCTAAGTTTGAAAGAAGACAAAAGATAGCAAAAGAAATTTCTATATCATGTACACAAGTATGTCAACTTCAAAATGCAAATGAATTTATTGAAAATAATCAAGAAGGAACTTGTAGTACTAAATATGTGTGTGTTGATATAATCCATTCGTTTAAGGGACAAATGTCAAATGAAGAACCATTTGAGTGTGAACTACACAATACTAATATTGATTTTGTTAGAACTAATTGGAGAACACTTGGGAGAGACTATCCTCAAGATCATTCTATCTATGACATTACCTACTCTACGCCAAATTATGACCATCATGTCATGAACTTTGAAGCACCTAACAATGACAATGATTATGACTTACCCCTTTTTCATCCTGGACTAATTGATTGGGATAATCTAGAAAACCCTGAATTAGATGTCTTTTCCAATGATCATGACTTAGTTGTGTATCTTAATGTTGTCAAACCATAACACCTAAGATATCTTCCATTGTGGAATCAAGTAACATTTCTTATAGTCAAGAGAATGCCAAAGTTTCCAGTTGCAAAATTGAAATAAAACAAGGAAAGAGTCCTATTGTTGAAAACCATTTCATGGCAACACTAGATTAATCAAAAGGGAAAATAAAGGATTTATCTGATGGTGAAAACCTCTTTGAGGTGCCAGAAGATGGAAAGTTGGACATCCTCCCTGCATATTTTCAGGAGAGATCTGCTATTCTAATAGAAGCAACATAAGCAATAAACATTGGCACATCAAAGGATCCCAAGATACTTCATTATGTTGCCTCTTTATCAGATAAAGAGAGGAAACAATACATAGAATTATTTAGACAAAGACAAATAAATTTTACTTGGTCCTATGCAAACATACTAGGACTTAATCTAGATCTTATAATGCATCATCTCAATGTGGATTTAAAAGAAAAACCAGTTAAGCAAAAGTTAAGGAAGATGAATCCACACATCGCTCTTCTTGTAAAAGCGGAGCTAAAGAAACTATTAGATGTGGGTTTCATAAGACCTTTTGCCTATCCAGAATGGGTTTCAAGCATTGTGCCAGTTTCAAAGCTAGATAAAAGCATAAGAGTCTACACCGATTTCAGATATTTGAACAAAGTATGTCCCAAAGATGATTTTCCACTACCCAACATTGATATAATTATGGACTTATCAGCAGGGCATGAGATGTTTTCATTAATGGATGGCTTCTTAAGATACAATCAAATAAGAATCACCCCTAAAGATCAAGAAAAGACAATATTCACCTATGCATGGGGTACTTATTATTGGAATGTTATGCCAATTGGGCTTAATAATGCAGGAGCAACTTATCAAAGAGCTATGTCAACAATTTTCCATGATATGATGCATACATTTATGGAAGATTATGTAGATGATATACATGCAAAATATCATATAAGACAAGAATATTTGAACATCTTATGCAAGATCTTTGATAGGCTAGAAAGATATCAGTTGAGATTAAATCCAAATAAATGTGCATTTGGAGTAACCTCTAGAAAACTTCTTGGGTAGATTATATCAGCTCATGGAATTGAAGTAGATCCTAAAAAGGTCAAAGCCATCATGGAAATGGACTCACCCAAGAACATAAGTCAATTATGATCTTTACAAGGAAGATTGCAATCAATCAAAAGATTTGTCTATCAATTAGCAGATAGATGTCATCCATTCACTCATCTTTTACATAAGAATGTTCCATTCAAATGGGATCAGAAATGTGAAGAGGATTTTATACAAATCAAAGAATATCTCATGAATCCTCCAGTACTAGTATCACCAATAAAAGGGAAACCATTGTTTCTCTATATCTTAGTGACAAACGTATCATCAAACACTCTCCTAGCACACCATGATGAAGAAGAAAAAGATAGATGAGTGTATCACATCAGTAGAACACTTGTCGGATATGAACTAAATTATGCATCAATAGAGAAGACATATCTAGTAGTTATATTTGCAACTCATAAGCTACAACATTACATGCTGACTCATTTTGTGAAACTAATAGCAAAGATAGATCCACTAAAGTATTTGTTGAACAAGTCAATTTTGATAGGCAGACTAGCCAAATGGGTTATGATACTGAGTGAATTCGATATAGAATATATTGATTAAAAATCTATCAAAGGATAGGTCATTGTTGATCAATTAGCTGAAGCACCTTTATAAAATGACATACCATTGCACATTGAATTTCCTGATGCAGACATTCTGACAGTAAGTACAAAATTTTGGGAATTGTACTTTGATGGTTCTTATACACAATATGGATTAGGCGTAGGAATTTTATTCATCACACCTCAGGGACACACAATTCCAAAATCATATAGACTGCAGTTTCCATGCACAAACAATACTATAGAATATAAAGCATTGACTATTGGGCTCAAAATGGCTATTGAATGGAATATCAAGGAATTACATGTTTATGGTGATTCATAGCTTATCATCAACCAAATAAATGATGATTATCAAACTAAGGATGACAAGCCCATGCCCTACAAATAGCTGGTACAAGAGTTTAAAGAACACTTTGAAGAAATATTGTTCACTCAAATCCCAAGAAATGAGAACAAAGTAGGATATGGAATGGCTACAATAGCATCTCTCTTGCAGAATTAGGAGAATCAAGAGCATTACAAATTCCTCATGGAAGATATCTTAACCCCTACCATTCAAACCCGACATACCTACATGATTTTCTATATATCAGGAACCAGTTAATCCTTATACGGCAAAACCTATCAATACATAAAAGAGAATATCCTTCCTCCTGACCTATCCCGCAATCAAAGAAGAAATTTTATCCATCAGTCATCAAACTAAACTATTATTGCCGATACCTTATATAGGCGAGGTCTAGATAGTACTTTATTGAGATGTCTTGAACAAGAAGAATCTGAGAAAGTTCTTAACGAAGTTCACACAGGTATTTGTGGCACACACTCAAGTGGATTAACACTGGCTAAGGAAATTCTTCGTATGGGTTACTATTGGCCTACTATGGAGAGAGATTCATTCACATATGCCAAGAAATGTAGACAATGTTAGATCCATGGGAATCTCATTCACACACCAGCATTATAATTGTAACATATGGCTAGATCATAGCCATTTTCTCAATGGGGCCTTGATTTGGTAGGAAAGATGAATCCTTCATCCTCTAATGGACATATGTTCATTCTAACTGCTACTAAATATTTCACTAAATGGATTGAAGCAGTGCCTCTGACAAAAGTGACAAGAAAATAAATATCATCATTCATCTTGAATTATATAATCTGTCACTATGGAGTTCCTATGACCATTATCACTGACAATGGATGACCATTTAAGAATCAAGATGTGAAGGAACTATGTGAGTAGTTTCATATCCAACATAGGTTTTCTACTCCATATTATCCACAAGAAAATGGTCAAGCTAAGGCATCAAACAAAACTATCTTGAAAATATTGAAGAAAACATTCAATGAAGCTAGAAAAGACTAACACATTCAGCTAAATCATGCTCTTTGGGCATACGGAACCCACATCCACACACCAATGGGAGAAACTCCATATTGCTTAGTCTATGGATCAGAAGCCATATT
Organism: Cryptomeria japonica; assembly: GCF_030272615.1. Classification (NCBI taxonomy): domain Eukaryota; kingdom Viridiplantae; phylum Streptophyta; class Pinopsida; order Cupressales; family Cupressaceae; genus Cryptomeria; species Cryptomeria japonica. Next base: position 925,553,578 of record NC_081407.1, read on the forward strand.
ACCCATAGAAGTAGAGATACCTTCTCTACGGGTTTCCTTGAAAGGTCTTATACTAGAGGAAGAACAATGAGTCTCTAGACTCCAAGAACTTGAGTTGATCCAGGAACGTTGCCAAAATGCAATAGATCATTTGAAAGTATATCAACAAAGAATGGAAAGAAGTTATAATCACAAAGTCAAGCCATGCATTTTTTAGATTGGAGATATAGTTCTAAGGGAGAATCCAAGAAATCAACAAGACTGAGAAAAGAAGGGTAAATTTGAACCAAATTGGCTAGGACCTTTTGTCATAGTAGCAGCATATGGCTTAGGAGCATACAAGTTATCTACCCTTGAAGGTGATTGGTTTGATGAACCTATCAATTCTATTCATCTCAAGAAGTTCTATGCTTGAGATATAAAGTCCTGAAGAAATCAGTAAAAATCAGAAAAGCAAAAAAATAGAAAATCCCTAAAAAGCTTAAAACAACGAAAATCAGGAAAGAAAAAACAAATCAAAAAATGAAATAAGTTTAGATAGTGAAAACCTGGTAAACATGCACTATCTAAAAAGTGAGTTCCTCCATCTATGAGATCTCTTTGCACACCTATCCACTCCATCATATCACATCTATCACTTCCGAGCTCATCCATTTCATCTTTCACATCTATTGCTCTGAACCATTAGCAGAAAATATGCAGCTTACCAACAATTATCAATATTTGACATACTTATCATAGTCATTGTCTTAGATTTTATCAGAATCTATCAATCTACATTTGTATCCCGCCATGGTTTGGATCTTGATCAATTCATACATCCATAATAAAGTTTTGTTTAAGCTGGGGGAAAAATCCTAATTCCTTTTGCTAAAGTGATCTTTTGAATATTTGAAAATCCAAAACATTCAGAAACTTAGAAAAAACAAAAACACCTAGGGTTTTGAAATAGATAATGAGCAACAAAGCAAAGAAGATCAAGGCATCTTATAACAACTAAATCGTGAAACTCAGAAATTGAAGAATCAACCAGCAAGTAATAAAGGATTATCAAAGATCATTCATCAAGATGATTATATTAGTTAATGACCATGAGATCATGTGACTGACCTACAAGATTCAATTTTTATTTCTTGATTTTATTGCTAATCATGTACTCTATGCGACTCAAGAATGTGTATGATTAGAGAAGCTATGATGGGGCATGATTATTTTCTTTGATTGTTGTCTGTGGTTTATCTCTTATTAAGGTATGTACTTGTCTAAGGATATAATTGGTAAAAGATCAAGGAGAATGTTCCAAGTCATGCATGAAAGGGGATAATCCTTATCTGTTCTGCAAGAAATACTCAGGTCAACTTGATTTATTATATTAAGTTGCTTGTATTAACTTGCTATATCAAAATCCATGTAAGAAATACTCAGGTCATGTTGGATCATTATGTCAAGTTGCTTGTATTTTCTTACAGCATTTTAAAGATCAACGATGAAATCAAGCACTGCTACAATATAACATATGAAGAATGGCAGTATCATTTTTAGTTAGATTATTTTAGATTAGCTCATTATTCATCTTCATTATAAGCATTCAATGTTAGTTATAGTATAAGCATTTCATTTCATTCACAGATCAACGGTCATGAATAAAGATTGAGTATACTTGGACAAATAAAAAAAAGAATTTGCATTTGATCATTATAGGTGCATTCATTTTTAGAATCATTTTAATCATCATCCATTTCATTTAGTTGTATTTTAATCATTGCATAAGTTTGCATTCAATTAAGTGTAATTTATTAATCATGTAGTGTATCATCATTATTATTTGCATTATCATTAAAGTTCATTAAAGATCATTTAGTTGCATCTTTGCACTTAGATTCTCATCATTATATGCATAAAGATTAAAAAAAAATTAAACATTCATTTGCATTCCCATACAGATCATTGCATTTGCATCATTTCATCAACATATCATTTAAGTTATTTATCATTCTCATTTTGAATTTTTAAATCATCAAAAATTAAAAGCATTTATCATTGCATCATCATATAAAGCATGATCATAATGAAGAGAAAAGATCATAGCATCATCCATATAATCAATGCATATAGATCATCATCATATAGAGTAACATTCATAATAAAAGATCATCATCATTTAAAGTAACATGCATAATAAAAGATCATCATATAGAGTCCATGTCTGCATATAGATCATCATAAAACAATAAAAAATCCAAGTATACAATGAGATCAGATAAAAAATACAAGTGCCTCATCAATATAAATCAAGTCAAGGTTGTCCTGTACCACTACCGCCTGACTCTGTCCGTCTCTGTGGTTGTGGGTGAGAAGATCCTCTAGATGCTTGTCTTCCACAATCAACACTCCTCTGAGGAGGTCCCATGACTCCACAGATGTTAGTATGCATCCTCATAGTGGTATGATAGCTACCTTCTCTGTGAATTTTTGGGACTAAATCCTCATATAATCATCAGCAATGGGAAGTCTCCTTGCTAACCCGAACTAGTGCTCTAACAGTATTAGCTAAGAGTGTGCCCAATCCAACCTACTGAATGTGATCAAGTAGGCCCTGAGTATCTTGTTGTCTCCTAACAACCTCATCTCTCTCTATCATGAATGTCTATTCCTATGCTCTAAGATGATCTATCTGTGCTCTAAGACTATCCACGGTCTCCTTCTCTGGCACATCCTGCTGAGGCACATGACCCCCAACCCTCTCATCTCTACCTCCCTATCCACCTGCTGGAATCTCAGTCTGAGTAGTTCTCAGAACCTATCATCTAATGAGTGGAACATGATCCTCTGGATCCTCATCCTCTCCACCATGAGCTACAATAACCCTAGGGTATGGTTGAATCTAACCAAAATCAATGCCTCTCACACAACCCCCATCCATTCCAGTCATCCTGCCTCCTCCTATAGAGGGCAACCCTCTCGGTGATCTCATCCTTGCCTTGCCAATATCCCTACCAATCTATCCAACCTCTCTCCCACCCATAGGAAATGGTATCCCAATCCTTCCAATTGGTCTAAATGGTCCTCCACAGACTCTCAATCGACCTCCTCTCCGTCCGGGTCTCCTACCACTATGACCTCCATTTCCACCCAAATATCCATCCCCTCCAGTCTCCTAAGAAGATCTAAGCTCTTATCTCTATCTCCATCTTCTAATAATCGGATCATCTGAATCATCATCCTCATCTCCTAAGTTGGGAGGAGGATATGTTGGATCGATAATATGAGGAAATGGGTGTGCAAGTATGTATTGAGCATAATCTGCAGTAACCCCAGGATCTAGAATGTGCAATCTAATATCATAAGCCACCCTAGGAGTAGGCACAAACTCTACATGCACTATCTCAAATGAAAAAGAAGGTCCCCAATCTTGCCTATCTCTGTACTATCATGCATATATCATGACACCAGTAGGAATAGGCTGAATGATACCAAATTGTCTTAGAATGCAACTAATCAACTATCTCTCAACAATGTATGGAGTCTGACCAATGAGATATATACTCTGCATAATACATGGTAATGTTTGTGCATCATCCATCTATGGCTCACAATCGATATAAGGTCTCCAAATAAAACTATCTAGTGAATCAAGAACCCAACACCAATACTCCATCTTACCCAGCTTATGCTGAGTAAGGATACCTGCATATGAATAAACATATGGCTGCCTCTCACCACAAACTCTATAATCCCAATACTAGATCTGCAAAAGTGTGCATCCTGTTGACAGACTAGCACTCTCATAAAAAACAACCTGATGAATATCATGATACAAATGAGTGAGGATACAAACACCCCATGCATATCAAGTCTGATGCTACATCATGCTCTAAAGAATCTCACCCCACCCAATAGCAAAACCTTGAGATCTCCTGTCTAGACAGATGAATCCCCTAATCAAACCTGCAAGAATCACAGGGAGAGTCTTGTAATACATAATCATATCCTCCCATCAGATCTCTCCTCTCGAAATTCTCTCATCACCAAATATGGCTCTGCACACCCCTGTCCCTCCATGATCCTGAAAATCATACTGAACTAACTCACCGGTCACTGGGATGTGGAAAATCCTATAGATATCCTCAAGTGTCACACTAATCTCACCCTTGGGAAGGTGGAAAGTGTTATGCTCGCTATGCCATCTCTCGGCTAACACTATCAGCAATCCCATATTATGGGTAATATCAGGCATGTATAACAAGTGGCGTAATCCGCAGACATCTATATGTCTCACCTCTGCCTATGTAAGCTCTGGCACTATGTGTCACATCATCGATAATTTCTCCCAACACTAGAGAACATCAAGTTTCTCCTGTTTACTAAGAGAATTCAATCATCAATCATCTATCTATCAAATCAAAGAGATTGCTAATCTATCACATCAACAATTGGTAAATATTTTCAAATGAAGCAAATCAGGCTATCAAATCAATTTAAACCTATCGATTATGGTTTTCTATCAATCATTTAGTTCAATCAAACTCTACCATTCTCTTAATCAGAAACTAAATTAGTTTCTTAGAGCTAATCTATCTAATCAAATCAAATCAATCAATCATTTATCCTATCCATCACAATTGCGCATCAAAATGCCTAAATCTAATTAGCGACATGAACTTTACTATGAAAAACATCAAACACATTCATCTGAAACAAAAGTGTTAATCTTTTTAACAAAAGTGCTATTCTATTGAACACGGGTGCTGAAACACACATATGCGTGAACCTTTTTCACAAAAGCGCTAAACCTTCGAGCATATGCGTGAAACAATCAAAAGTGGTGTCCTAAACATCAAACGCACAAACACTAAAAGCAAAAGCATGGACAAAGCAAAAGCGCTAACATTCATCACAAATGCGCTAACAAAATGAGCATATGCACTAAAACTATCAGATGCGCTAACTTTACATGCAAAAGCGCTAACATATAAAACAAAAATGCTAACCACAATTGCAGAAAAAAATAAAAATAACCAAAAATGCACTAAACAAATATGAAAAATTGTAAGACAAGTTGCAAAAAGCTCGGGATAAGATACATATTGAATACCCATACTCAAGAGGTCACTGATATCGTCGAACGCGCTCAAATCGATGGTTCTCCAACGAGATCACCATTTTGCCAACTCACCAAGACAATTTCTTCACAAAGCTGACAAGGATGCAAATGAGCTTAAAATTAACTTCGGTTAATTTTATATTTACTATTCAGAAGGGTAATTAATGTTTTTCAATGGGGAAATTATATTTATTTTTCAAAAATAAATTTAATTGACGGACCTTTTCAATTATCGTGAGATCAATCGCTTATCCAAAATTTTCAACAAATTCACAATCAATCTCCCGAAGGGGCACACAATCAAGATTTTTATCTCCATCAGGCACACTATCGAGACTTGATTTAATCTTTGAAACAATGTTGTCTCGACATCATTTCAAAGAGGGGCAAAATGTATATGCACAAAAATTGGCTATGAGCAATTAAATAAATATTTTATATTTATTTAATATTTATTCTTCTATTAAATAGTTAATTTGAAAAGATTAATTTATTTAATTCATTTCGTGTCTTTCTATTAATTAATTTAATTGAAATATTTTATTAATTAATTCATCTATCCTATTCCTCTAATTAATTAAATATCTAATATTTAATTATTCTTCTGATCAATTAATTGAATATCTAAATATTTAATTAGTTCCTCCAATCATTCAAATATCTAATATTTAATGATTATTCTTCTATCCTATAGTCTCAAATATTAAATAATTCTTAATTATTTAATCTCTTTTCTAACTCATTCTCCTATCTCCACTTTATATTTCCTTTGCCAACTCATCAATCATGTGGCTAAAGATATTAATATTTCTTAAATATTAATTCATCATTTATCTCCAACCTCCAAATTTAATGAAATATTGTGTACGTACACATATTTCTTAAATTTTCTTCGATATTCTCTCCAACACCCCTACATCTTAGGAAGGACTTGAGTCCACTTGTCCTCTCATGCCTAAATCTTCTCAAACCATCCCTAGATTCCCTTAGTCAGCAATGCAGTCAAGGTGATATGAGTGGCACTTGTCTTCTCCTCTCCCCTTTCTCTCAACCTTCACCTTTTCTCACAACCATCCAAATCTACAGATCTGATCATGACCATTCATCCAGGCCACATCATCTTATCTTCTCAAAGTCTATAAAATCAAGAGTTTGAGTTGAGAAAGAGTTAGTCATCAAGTTAGTCTTCAAGTGAGTTTTCATGCTAATAATTTGTGAAAACTTATGCATCTGTGAGTTTTAATCTTGAAGAAAATAACATAATCATTTAGCATAATTATTTAGCATAGTCATTTAGCATTACATATCATAGTATCAGTTAACTATTAGTTATCAGTCCATTCTTCATATGTCATCTTGGAAGCTATCAATGCTTGTCTGAGAGCACACCATCTGCAACCAGGAATAGTGGAGTTAGGACACATTGAGACATAAATGATGAAGGTAAAAATAGTATTTTTATTTTAATATCAATTTCATGTAGTTTCATTGGTTGAGTTTGGATTTCCTGTAGCATTTCCTTTGTATTTTGTGAAACTAACAAGTTGTAAGTAGTATTCAGATGATAAAATTCAAGTCAACACACCTACCACTGGCTTACAAGATGAAGTCTACTATAATTAATAAATTGAGAACAATGGCTAATACTTCTGTCAATAGAGATACATTGGTTGGGAAATTATCTTCTTTTGAGCTTCAAGAATTTGGACCTTCTGGAGTTGTGAAAACTGAACCTGCTTTTCATGCATCTGCATTATCAACCAGTAAGAAAGATTAGAAAGCTTTATATGCAAAGGAATTGGATGATATGAAGAGAGAAGATGATGAGTTTGAGCAACTTGAAGCACTATTTTCTAGAAGAGTACCTAAAGGACCGATAGGAAGTAAGTATGAAGGAAAATAACCTTTTAAATGTTTTGCATGTAATAAGATTGGTCATTTTGCATCTAGATGTCCTTAAAGGATTTCAAGATTTTAAGAGAGAGTTAGAAGATCTTTTAATCCTAACCTTGCATATCAGAACAAGTATAAGAACAGGAAAAAATGAGATAAATCATGTCACATTGCAGATGAGGAAGGTATTACTGACTCTAATCATGAACCGACAAAAGATTTTGCTAATGGTTCCGGCAATGGAAAGGAATGGGTGTTCTTGGCTATCAAGGAAGATGTTCCAGCATTGGAAGAGAATGTGTTGTTCACCAAATCTGGTTAACCCAAGTACACCTGCAATTGATCTATGAGAAAGCCAATCTCAATCAATGAAAACACTCTAGGGCTTAGACAACATAACATAGGATCCTAATGATCCTCCTGCACTTCAGGTCCTGCTAGACCTAGGGGGGACACCCTTTTTGATGCATTAAATTAACTCATTTACTCACCATGATAGCATCAATGAAGCAGATAAACCATTCCACAAGCTCAACAAATTAGATAATACATACAGATTAGCTGGATCTTGTACAAATAATGGGTGAAACAGAGCTTTGGAAGGATAGAACACAAACCCCTAAACATAAAGGGAAATAGATTTTCTTTTAAAATATATATCTGAAACCATCCCCAAATCTGTCAAAGACCATTGCCTTGTTCATTGGGCAATAGAGTCACACATAGAACTACAAAATGTCAATCACAACTGCAAATTTGTTTTCCTTACAAAATATCCCTACATTAATACCTTGTACTAATGCATTACTCAATCCATTCACAAAATTATCAAATCTGGGACACATTCCATTGTTTATGACTGATTATCGAATTTAAACTCTTCATTGAAGAATGCCTACAAAAAATCATACAATCTCCTTGAGATGACAATTTATAAGCCTCCTTGAGGATTCAATTCATAACAATGAAATACATGCACATAGACAATATCGTGGGAAATTAACTCATTCCTGACACAAGCAAGACATGCAACTAGAAAACAATCTGTCATCCTGCAATGTAGCCTCTATACCCTGAATAGATCCATAGAACTTTACAAGTTTGGGTCAAGAAATTTAGAAAATGGAAGCCATGAAAACTAGAGCACTTCTCACAGAATTTTGGAACCCTTACAATGAGAAGAAAATTGGAATAAGAAGGAAGAGGGAAAAAATTAGGTTTCATCAGAACAAGCCAAGTGTCCCCTTTCTCCAACTAAATTTCACTTCCTTCATCTTTCCCATGGAAACTGCTCCCAAAACATCCAAAATTTGTTAAAACAAACTTCATAGCTGCATTTCTTATCTTGAGAGCTTTCCGACAATATATAATACCTACCATTTTGAGTAAAAATAGAGCCCTGGGTGAATTAATCATTTTGTGTGCACAATCATTTAAATTTTTTGATTTTTTATATAGTCTCAACTATATATTTAATCTGATTTTAACTTTGATTTTTGGCTCTGATTTTGGCCTGACGCCCTACCACATGGAAGTCTCTGATTCATCGATGGGATCCACTGGGTGCCATATTGGATGACACCTCATCCATCTGCCATATGTCTGCTTGCTTGTCGGCCACATTATCACCACATCACCACCACCTGGGATGGGACTTGCCTGCTGGACCGCCAACTGGACCTACCACCTAGATTTTGCCATTTTGCAATGGATAACCTTTGGGCATCTTTGGCCAATGAAATCACGCAAGCCGTTGGATCTCTTGAACCTGTCAGGTCTTTAATCATCGTTGAGCTTTTCGCCATTTCGTGGACCTTAACCGACGAGCATCTTCCTTTCACGAAGTCGCGCTGACCGCTGGATCTCCCGAAGCTGCATGGTCTTTAACTCCTCATTTTCGCTACATTTTCAGCCTGAGATTTTTGCCATTTTGCAGCCCTTAACCGGCGAGCATCTTTGGACTACGAAATTGCGTGCACCGTCAGATCGTCTTGAACTTGCTCACCGGTTAAGCCGCCCTTTGTCTGAAAAATTAGCCCGCCTCAGGATCTATGCCTATGTCGGGCCCACCTATCGCCACTCGTCAGCCTCCTCAGTCACCTCGAGAAGCATGCCCATGCATGTGGGGTCCACCTTGGGCGCCCTTAGCACCTTGCTTCAAAAGCCTTGAGGCTTTCACACTATGGTTATGTGGAGCTTTTGATATAAATATAAAAAAAGTTCATTTCCCAGCTAATGTGGGATAAATGACTTTGCCTGTAACTGCATTTTTGAAGCTTTCCACCTAGGTTTTAATGGCATTCTCCCTCACTTGCCTACTAAGTACATTTGCCTAAGGGCTTAGCTACCGCCAGACATCACGTGGAAGGAAATATGGCATTCAACCTGCCAGTTTGCAATTACTAATTTTCTGAAAACCCATTCCATCTTCAACGCCTTCTCCAAGTTTCAAATTCTCCAGAAATTCTTGATCTTTAGTGAAACTATGCATTTCAAATTGTTCCACTCCAAATCTTTTACCTTGATCTTGACCTTCCTTTCTAATGGACCTAATACCCACCTGCAAAAGCATGGTATATATCAGGATGAGCATCGAAATGAAGGATGTCCACAGGCTCTCCAAGGTACTCTATAACAGCTCAAACAAGAGGGTAGGATATTGAGTGATCACCACCCAAAACTAGTGGACGGAGAGGTCCCTCTTATATCATAAATTTTACAGAATCACTGATAGTTTTCATTAATCTTTCATCATCTATACCACAATCTCACATTTCTCGAACTCAGTTCTGCCTATCAATGTGCATCGCTTGGAAGCTGTCTGCAACCACATGAGGAATTTGCCCTTTGCCAATTGTTAAAAAGGTGCTTATGGCTTCACACCAGCCAATTGCATTCTCTCTTTTCTGGCAGCCATCTCAAAACACTCTCCCACGCTCCCACTCTAGTAGCTCATGACATTTGGAGGATGTTGGCAGAGTCGTGGAGTTGTTTGGTTTGAAACCTTTGCCACTTCAGGTGTCACGCAAGAGGAGGCTGCCAGACTACTCTTGCAGAATTTTAAAGTTTATCCAAATGCTCTCCTCATTCTCCACACTAAATTTTTTGATCCATGATATAGGAGAGCATTTCATGCTTGGTGCAAATCTAGTAATTTCGTTCACCCAATTTGAGAGAGTAATGAGGGGAGCAATCAGTAGAAAAAAGGACCACGCGTGGGAGGAGGGAGTTTGGCTTTTCACTAACCACTTGCACTACTCCATGTTTCAATAAGCTTTCATTCCAAAACATTTCTCCATTTTCCTTCAAACCTCTCCAATAAAGATTTTGCATACTTATATATATCTGTCCCTGGGAGATTGCATGCCATTGCATTCCTAAAAAACAACAAGTCTCACATCTTCACACATTTCACGAACACTATATGCAATTCATGAACCCACTACTCCAGAGTAAACTGCAATGAGAAGAGTTGTGACAAATCCAATTGCTCACGCTAAAAGAAGTCAAAGCATTTGAAGAATGATGTTGGTGATGTGAAGACCAAGGAATGAGAAGATGCATTGCCATGAAATAAGAATAGTTCACCACAAAATTTAATGCACAAGCATGAGCCAGGTCGGGCCCCAAAGTGGGTCTGACTAAAAAAGTTTTTGTTTCATGCAACTGACCTCTGAAATGCCTTAGACACCTTGAACGTACCTCTGGAATCGATCGGCATCGTTTTTGGATTATAAAATTGAATTTTACAACATTCAGGCACTTACACCACATTTTCGCATTTAATCGCGAAGACGTATTTTTCAAGCCGATCAAAACACCTTTTTGGACTTCACCATCTGACAGGCGTGTACTCTGATATACAAGGATGAACTCTATCAAGTGGTTTTTCAAGACGAATCCCGAGAAAAGAGATATTAATTGGCAAAAATGACCAATTGGCTTTGTCGACACTGCGGACCTGATGAAGTCAATGTTCTAGCAACACATGATGCCTTTCTCAAAAATATCAAATGACCTCAATAGACCCTCAAATTTGAAACATAGGTACCTTGAAGTACATATTAAATCTTTGGATTCTTAGTTTGACTAAAATTTTGACTGGGTGCAAATGTCGCACTCATGAAAATGGCTACATTAACTGATATAACATTGAAAGTACGGATCACTGAAAATGATGGCTCAATGAATCCTTTTGAAAACAGACTAAACGGATTGGCAGGAGCCTGAAACTGGAAACATAGCTTGTAATTTATACCAATAATAACCTGAAACAAACGTTCTGACATGACACTCACTGAGGCAACTTTTACACATGCAAAGCAGGGCTCTGACTAGCTATTGAAATAGGGGCTTGCCAAAACATACAAACTGCAAACGGATTGGTCTTGGAAAACTGAGAAAATGAATTCATGAAGACTTGAAATTTCGCACAGAGTCACACTTTTATGCATATAATTCAATCCATTTTTAAATTATTCATGACGATTAATAGGGCAAAAGATATAAACACCTAAAGTATGCTACTTAGTAAAATCTGCCTTTGTGCCTAAAATGCACTTTCAGCTCACCCCTCGAAATGGGTACCTGATAAACTTCTCCAAACTGAAATTTGAAAGTTGCACATCACTAAATAGGCCAAATGAAAGGTGTATGACACAATTCCCAAGCCTTACCCTTTGAAAATCAACTGGCTCCATTTTGCCCTCTCTCTAACTAGGCCATTCAAACTGACTCATTTGGAAATGCAAAGCAAAAATTTGATTTGGGCCTCAAAACTTGACTCAAATTTAATGAGTCCCAACAGTGGCTCTGACTGGGGATGGTTGATTGCAAGATCAACACAAGAATCCAGATATCTATGGTTAAGCAGACCACCCAAAAATGGATCACTCCTCTTCTCTTCTAAAAAATAGGGCATCCTTATTCTACCCAAACAATAGGGCACTTATTCAAAACCACACAACTGAAGCAAAGCGACTGTACAATATATACAAACATACTTACAACTGATCATAAGCTGCTCCACTTTCCTCAACATTTACCTCTGTCAAAAATATGTTTTTCATCTCTTGATATCATGATCCAAACAAAGGCACCTTCCAGTAATAACTGAGCATAATCATTATAATCAAACCTTACCATCATACTGCTGAAACAACTGGTGTGCATGCCCTTTGCCTGGTTTTGAACTTTATAACCACACACTAATTCAACAAAAGTAAAATCATGAGATAAACCACTACAAAGGCCTTCCCACAAGCTGCCATACCTTTGACTGTCCCACTCAACTCTATCATTTTCAAGGGCATCATCATGCTGAACTTCAAAAATAAAACATTTATTCTCAACATTGTAATTCTCATCAGCACATACCTTATTATCATTTAAATCAATAGAATGAGGGACACTACTAACCAACTGATGCAAATAAGGAACATAAATGTTACAATCCGGATGTGACACTTCACTATGTTGATCACACCCCATACTATCCTTGTTTATCAAACTCAACACATCCACATCCTCAATATCCCATTCATGGAAAAGAATGCATACCTCTGGCTGAAGCAAATCCTCAGCTAAGTTTTCTTCATTCAAACTTATATCCACCTGAAAAACTTTCATCTGTGGTCTGGAGTAATCATCACACAACCCATGCCCCTTAACTTCATCATGAAGTAATTTTTTACAACACATGCTACTTCTATTTGGAATTTCATCAGCATTATGGACTGGTTCATCATTTACAACATCTAGCTGATCATTTATTTTTTCATACAAAGGGTTAGAAACCAAATGAAAAATCCCTTTATGAACATTATGACACTGAAGTGGTTGGTCTGTATCTACATCAACATCGAATAAAACATTAGTAAAATTTCTAAAGATACCATCCACCCTATCATCATAATCATCTTCATCAGACAAAGAAGAAATTGAAACTAGGCTACAACAATCCTTAGTGTTCCATGTTTCACATCCATAAGATTTCATCCTATGACCATCATTCTGAAAATCAAGATAATCATACTTATCTTGCCACAAATGATCTTCTTTACCAATAGAACACTTGTCATCAGCCAAAGAACAAAGATGAATATTGCTACCATTTACTTCATTTGATGAGTTTTCAACATGTTCACTAAAATTTTCTGTCATAAAATCATCTATTAGATCAGCATGTTGTTCATCAAGTGTACAAGCTTTCAATTCACAATCCTTTTCTGAAGAATCCTCTTCACCATATTGCAGAAGGTCTTCATTAACAACTCAAAGGCTCTCCAACATTTGAACCTTCTTGTCCACAACTTCAAGAGCTTTCCTAAGTTTTGCAATCTTTTGAAATTGTATTACACTTTGTTGTTCCATGTGAGATTCCGTAAAAATTTGTCCATCCATGTGTGCTATATTTTCATTGCAATCATGTGTACCATTGATATTTTCTGAATTAACTTTGTGCATAACTTTCATATTGGAAAGATCATCAACATGATTATAAGAAGTGAAATCTGAAAAAAAAATTAACTTCATCTTCAACACAATTGGCATTATCAACGTTTAAGTGAGGATCAACTATTGTTTGCACCAAACAACTCTGATTTTCATCATATTGCACATTTTCACTTGCACAAACAACAACACTTGGTAATCCCTCTGTATTTGGTATTTCAACATCAAATACATCAGCAGTATTTAAAGACCAATGGTCATCACCATCATTATTTTCATTAGTATTATCCTCGAGAGATGCATGATTCACTTGGTAATTGGTAGCCACATAATCAGCATAACCAACATACAAATCAAATGGTACATATCCCTTGTATATATCTATCTTTGTATCAACATTTTCACAACACTTCCCATTGATCATTCCATCATTACTGTGAGAGACAACCGGTATTAACAGCAGAGGTTCTTGACTCTCATTCAAATTTGAATCACATGCATCAAAAAAACCTTTCAGAACTGCAGAGCTTGATGCACCTAGACAAGGAATGATTTGCTCAGCTTCACATGGTATTTCACCATTGAAGGTACTTTGGCATGAAACAATAGCAGACACGAATCTCTTCGAGATCCCATACTTCAAGTTATTTTCCATATCCCTACCTGTGTTAAAGGCTTCATACAGAGTCTTGGGATCTTTGTTTCTCAATAAGAAACTCATCTTCTCATCAAATGCACTCATATAAACATCCAGACATACTTTATCATCAAGTTTATACTTTTTGGAAATTTTAGACAAAGCTTGTGAAAATCTGATATTAAATGTTGGTACCAATTCATCTTCTCTGATTTGTATATAAGTTAATTCTTCCAGCAAATCACAATCACTCATCTTTTCATCAAATTGGTCTATGAAATATGAAACTAATTCTTCCCATGAGGAAATACAATCTGCCAGCAAAAAAGAGAACCAATCCCTTGCATCCTCTTTCAATGACTGGACGAATAACTTCATGCACACATCCTCTTGGCAAATTTCTTCCCATTGAATATGGACAAATATTTTCTAATTTCTGTGGGTATGGGATTTGGGTAACCCAGAATACCTTCAAAGTTTAGAGCAGCATAATACTTCATATTGAAACTCTTCCTATTACATGGTTGTGACATTTCACTAAGCATGGCCATATGTGGAAATAATTGGGGCTGAAAAAGTTCACTACACATTTCTTCCTACTCCCACAAATAATTATGCAACCTTTTGTAGAATAATGAAACTCTCAAGCACATATCATCATACTGATCTATTCATAACATTTCTTGACACAAATCTTTCCCAAATTTGCATACTATAACAGAAGAACATATACTCTGAATATTACAACAAAATAGATATGCAAATGGACTTTGAAATCCTCTCTTTCCCTCTTTACTAGTGTTGTTCACTAAATGGGAAAATTATTTTACTAATTCAAATTTTCAAAACAAATTGTTTTGCATTTGAAACCTCTAAAAAATACTTGGAGATTTGCAGTTGTAAACTCTTGTAGATCCGAAGATTAACTTCCACTTTTAGCACTATCTTTTACCTTAGAGTTGCTACCTCTTGCATAGAGGACATTTTGAACAGCAGGATACCATTCAACACATATTTAATTCTTTTTTTACTCCTTCAATCTCACTACAATAAACACTCTTCCAAGCTATTTAACACTGGTATGAACCACAAAGTCTCCACCCAATAAGGAATTGGGGAAAAGTTTGCATACAACTACAAGGACTTCTTACAACTCTCAACAATGAATTTACTATTACTCCTTTATAAAATCTGACATGAAATGACATATCATTCTACAGATCCAGAACAAGGAACATTCTCTATCATAAAATCAATTTCAAAACTCTGTGCATACATAATGGACAAACTGGCTAGATATGAAATTAGGCAATTCTTATTCAGCAATTCCCCAGCAGAGTTGCCATTTTTGTTGTTCACCAAATCTAGTTAACCCAAGTACACCTACAATTGATCTATGAGAAAGCCAATCTCAATCAATGAAAACACTCTCAGGCTTGGACAACATAACATAGGATCCTAATGATCCTCCTGCACTTCAAGTTCTACTAGACCTAGGGAGGGACACCCTATTTGATGCATGAAATCAACTCATTTACTCACCATGACAGCATCAATGAAGCAAATAAACCATTCCACAAGCTCAAAAAATTAGATAACACATACAGATTGGCTGGATCTTGTACAAATAATGGGTGAAACAGAGCTTTGGAAGGATAGAACACAAACCCCTAAACATAAAGGGAAATAGATTTTCTTTTAAAATATATATCTGAAACCATCCCCAAATCTATCAAAGACTAGTGCCTTGTTCATTGGGCAACAGAGTCACACACAGAACTACAAAATGTCAATCACAGCTGCAAATTTGTTTTCCTTACAAAATATCCCTCCATTAATACCTTATACCAATGCATTACTCAATTCATTCACAAAATTATCAGATCTAGGACACATTCCATTGTTTATGACTGATTATAGAATTTAAACTCTTCATTGAAGAATGCCTACAAACAATCATACAATCTCCTTGAGGATTCAATTCATAACAATGAAATACATGCACAGAGACAATATCATGGGAAATTTACTCATGCCTGACACAAGTAAGACCTGCAACTAGAAAATAATTTGTCATCCTGCAATGTAGCCTCTATACCCTGAACAAATCCATAGAAATTTACAAGTTTGGGTCAAGAAATTCAGAAAATGGAAGCCATGAAAACTGGAGCACTTCTCATGGAATTCTGGAACCCTTACAATGAGAAGAAGAACCCTTACAATGAGAATAAAATTGGAATAAGAAGGAAGAGGGAAAAAATTAGGTTTCATCAGAACAAGCCAAGTGTCCCCTTTCTCCAACTGAATTTCACTTCCTTCATCTTTCCCATGGAAACTGCTCCCAAAATATCCAAAATTTGTTGAAACAAACTTCATAACTACATTTCTTATCTCGAGAGCTTTCCGACAATATATAAAACCTACCATTTTGAGTAAAAATAGAGCCCTAAGCAAATTAATCATTTTGTGTGCACAATCATTTAAAATTTTTGATTTTTTATATAGTCTCAACTATATATTTAATCTGATTTTAACTTTGATTTTTGGCTCAGATTTTGGCCTAACGCCCTGCCACGTGGTGGTCTCTGATTCATTGATGGGATCCACTCGGTGCCATATTGGATGACACCTCATCAATCTGCCATGTGTCTGCTTGCTTGTCGGCCACATCATCACCATGTCATCGCCACTTGGGACGGGACCCGCTTGCTGGACCGCCAATTGGACCTGCCACCTAGATTTCGCAATGGCTAACCTTTGGGAATCTTCGGCCTGCGAAATCATACGAGCCATTGGATCTCTCAAACTTGCCAGGTCTTTAATCATCGCTGAGCTTTTTGCTATTTTGCGGACCTTAACTGGCAAGCATCTTCCTTTCGCGAAGTCGCGTCGACCACTGGATCTCCTGAAGCTGCATGGTCTTTAACTCCTCATTTTCGCTGCGTTTTCGGCCTGAGCTTTTCACCATTTCGCAGCCCTTAACCGGCGAGCATCTTTGGCCTGCGAAATCGCGCGCACTTTCGGATCGTCTTGAACTTGCTCACTGGTTAAGCCACCCTTTGTCTGCAAAATTTGCCTACCTCAGGATGCGTGCTTGTGTGGGGTCCACCTATCACCGCTCGTTGGCCTCCTTAGTCACCTTGGGAAGCATGCCCACATGCGTGGGGTCCACCTTGGGCACCCTTAGCACCTTGCGTCAAAACGCTTGAGGCTTTCACACTATGGTTATGTGGAGCTTTTGATATAAATATCAAAAAAGTTCATTTCCCAGCCAATGTGGGATAAATGACTTTGCCTGTAACTGCATTTTTGAAGCTTTCCTCCTGGGTTTTAATGGAATTCTCCCTCACTTTCCTACTAAGTGCATTTGCCTGAGGGATTAGTTGTTGTCAGACATCACGTGGAAGGAAATATGGCATTCAACCTCCCAATTTGCAATTACTAATTTTCTGAAAACCAATTCCATCTTCAACGCCTTCTCCAAGTTTCAAATTCTCCAAAAATTCTCGATCTTTAGTGAAACTATGCATTTCAAATTTTTCCACTCCAAATCTTTTACCTTGATCCTGACCTTCCTTTGAAATGGACCTAATACCCACCTACAAAAGCATGGTATATATCAGGATGAGCATCGAAATGAAGGATGTCCACAAGCTCTCCAAGGTACTCTATAACATCTCAAACAAGAGGGTAGGATATTGAGTGATCACCACCCAAAACTAGTGCACAGAATCACTGATAGTTTTCATTAATATTTCATCATCTATACCACAATCTCACATTTCTTGAACTCAGTTCTTCCTGTCAATGTGCATCGCTTGGAAGCTTTCTGCAACCACGTGAGGAATTTGCCCTTTGCCAATTGTTAAAAAGGTGCTTATGGCTTCACACCAACCAATTGCATTCTCTCTTTTCTAGCAGCCTTCTCAAAACACTCTCCCACACTCCCACTCTAGCATCTCATGGCATTTGGAGGATGTTGGCAGAGTCGTGGAGTTGTTTGGTTTAAAACCTTTGCCACTTCAGGTGTCATGCAGGAGGAGGCTGCTAGTCTGCTCTTGCAGAATTTTAAACTTTATCCAAATGCTCTCCTCATTCTCCACACTCAATTTTTTGATCCATGATATACTAGAGCATTTCATTCTTGGTGCAAATCTAGTAATTTCGTTCACCCAATTTGAGAGAGTAATGAGGGGAGAAATCACTAGAAAAGAGGACCACGCGTGGGAGGAGGGAGTTTGGCTTTTCACTAACCACTTGCACTACTCCATGTTTCAATAAGCTTTGGTTCCAAAACATTTCTCCAATTCCCTTCAAACCTCTCCAATAAAGATTTTGCATACTTATATATATCTGTCCCTAGGAGATTGCATGCCATTGCATTCCTAAAAAACAACAAGTCTCACATCTTCGCACATTTCACGAACACTATATGCAATTCATGAACCCACTACTCCGGAGTAAACTGCAATGAGAAGAGTTGTGACAAATCCAATTGCTCATGCTGAAAGAAGTCGAAGCATTTGAACAATGATGTTGGTGATGTGAATACCAAGGCATGGGAAGATGCATTGCCATGAAATAAGAACAGTTCACCACAAAATTTAATGCACAAGTATGAGCCAGGTCGGGCCCCAAAGTGGGTCCGACTAAATTTTTTTTTGTTTTCATGTAGCTAACCTCTAAAATGCCTTAGACAGCTTGAACGTACCTCTGGAATTGATTGACATTGTTTTCAGATCATAAAATTGAATTTTACAACTTTCAGGCACTTACACCACATTTTCGCATTTAATCGCGAAGACGTATTTTTCAAGCCGGTCAAAACACCTTTCTGGACTTCACCATTTGACAGGCGTGTACTCTGATATACAAGGATGAACTCTGTCAAGTGGTTTTTCAAGATGTATCCTGAGAAAAGAGATATTAATTGTTAAAAATGACTAACTGGCTTTGCTGACACTGCGGACCTGATGAAGTCAATGTTCTAGCAACACATGATGTCTTTCTCAAAAATATCAAATGACCTCTGTAGACCCTCAAATTTGAAACACAGGTACCTTGAAGTACATTTTAAATCTTTGGATTCTTAGTTTGACCAAAAGTCTGACTGGGTGCAGATGGCGCACTCATGAAAATGGCTACATTAAGTGATATAACACTGAAAGTACGGATCACTGAAAACGATGGCTCAATGAACCCTTTTGAAAACCGACTAAACGGATTGGTAGGAGCCTAAAACTGGAAACATAGCTTTTCATTTATAACAATAATAACCCAAAACAAACATTCTAACATGAAACTCACTAAGGCAACTTTTACACTCATGCAAAGCAGGGCTCCGACTAGCTGTCGAAACAGGGACTTGCCAAAACATACAAACTGCGACCGGATTGATCTTGGAAAACTGAGCAAATGAATTCATGAAGACTTGAAATTTTGTATGGAGGCACACTTTTATACATGAAATTCAATCCATTTTGAAATTCTTCATGAAAATTAATAGGGAAAAAGATATAAAAACCTAAATTAGGCTACTTAGTAAAAACTGCCTTTGTGCCTAAAATGCACTTTCAGCTCACCCCTCGAAATGGGTACCTGATAAACTTCTCCAAACTGAAATCTGAAAGTTGCAGATCACTAAATAGGCCAAATGAAAGGTGTAGGACACAATTCCCAAGCCTTTCCCTTTGAAAATCAACTGGCTCCATTTTTCCCTCTCTCTAACTAGGCCATTCAAATTGACTCATTTGGAAATGCAAAGCAAAAATTTGAATTGGGCCTCAAAACTTGACTCAAATTTAATGAGTCCAAACAGAATGTACCTGAAGAGAAGGCACTTGCTGCTAAAATTGAAGACAAAGATGAATGGGTAATTGATAGTGGATGTTCACATCATATGACTGGAGATAAATGGAAGTTTCTATCTTTTCAAGAATTTGATTGCAGACTGGTTATATTTGGAGATGACAAAGCATGTATGATGAAAGGAAAAGGAACTATATCATTGGATGGTAAGAAAAATACTAATAATTTTTATTTTGTTGAAGGTTTGGAGCATAATCTTTTGAGTGTAGGACAATTGGTGGATAAGGGATTTCAATTACAGTTCAAGGATGGAAAATGCAAAATCATTAACAGATCTGGTTTGGAGATTGCAACCGATACACAAACAAAAGGTAATATATTTTATTTGAATTCCATTGAGAAGACATGTTTGATTGCATAAATTGACGAGAGTTGGCTATGGAATAAGAGGCTATGTCATGTGAATTTTGATTACATTGTAAAGATCAGTTCAACTAAGGCAATTAGAGATAAACCTAAGATTGTGAAGCCCTATAATCTGGTATGTAAAGAATGTCAAGTGGGTAAATAGGTCAGAACTTTGTTTAGGAGTATACAAGATAAATCTAATGATGTTCTTGATCTTATTCATATTGATTTGTCTGGCCCTGCTAGAGTTAAAAGTTTTCAAGGTGATAATATTTCATGCTAACCATTGATAATTATTCTAGAATGATGTGGGTTACTCTTCTAAGAGAGAAATCTGAGGCTATCGAAAAGTTTAAAATATTTAAGGCTAAAGTGGAAACTGAGACATGATTGAAGATTAAATGTTGAGGTCAGATCGTGGTGGAGAATTCACATCCAGTGAGTTTAATAACTTTTGTGAGAAGCATGGTATAAGGAGACAATTTTTTGCTCCCTGGACACCTTAGCAAAATGGAGTTGTGGAAAGGAAGAACAAAACTATTTTGGATGTGGCTAGAACAATGATGATGGAATCTAGTCTACCTCATATCTACTGGAGAGAAGTAGTGAGCATAACGGTTTATACATTCAATAGAGTACATATCAAAGGAGAAACTTATAAGAGACCTTATGAATTATGGTTTGGCAATAAACCTATAGTTAAGTATTTCAGAATCTTTGGTAGTAAATGTTATATCAGGAGAGATGATATCATTGGCAAATTTGATCCTAGATGTGATGAAGGCAGATTTCTTGGTTATTCTAATGAAAGCAAAACATATAGATATTATAACAAGAGATTGTAGATAATTGTGGAGAGTGCTAATGTCAAGGTGGATGAGCTGAATAAAAGTCAAATTAGAGTTTATGAGAAGAAACTGACTGTGGAAATGATTGTATCTTAAACCGATAGCACCTTTGCCAGAACAAAGTGTTGAACCAGTTACTCCAATAGTATCAGAAAATTCATCAATAACTGAAGAACCGGGAAGAGGAATAGAGAGTTAGAAGACTCCTAGGTATGTGAGATTGAATCATTCAGAAGATCAGATCATTAGGGATGAGAACAATGGAGTGATGACAAGAAGAAGACTGGAAACTAATGAGGTATGTTTAATTTCTCAAGTTGAGCCGATATCAGTAATTGAAGCATGTCAAGATGAATGTTGGTTGAAAGCTATGGAAGAAAAATTAGATCAGATTGAGAAGAATAACACATGATCTTTAGTTCCCCGACCTAAAAATAAGAAAGTTATTGGAACTAAATGGGTTCTTAGGAATAAATTGAATGAGGATGGTCAAGTTGCAAGGAACAAGGCTATATTGGTTTGTAAAGGATATTCTCAGAAGGAAGGAATTTATTATGGAGAGACTTTTGCACCTGTAGCTAGGATTGAACTTGTAAGATTATTTCTTACCTATGCTGTCGATAAAAACTACAAGGTTTTGCTGGCATATACACACTCCAATGAGACATTGTAGGTGATTGAAGTTTTTGTCATTGATGGAAACCTTACAATCCTATGGCACCGACAAGGCATTACACTAGCACTAGCAAGATCAGACTCTACACCGGCACTCAGACCACCAATACCGGCAAAGAAAGGAAGCATACCGGCATAGAAGCCGACAGGATTTTTGTTATATTATATTTTGTTTATTATTGTAAAATCTTTGTAAGCTGACTTGGCATCATTGTAAAATGACTCTTATATAAGAGAGATCATTATAGAACATTTGTAAGTAAGTGAAAAGATGATATTTAGGCAAAATAAGGTAGACCTATTATGCGAATTATAGGTTAAGGGTTTATGTAAGAAGCAGAGCAGAAACCGGTACTGGATCTAGCATTATAGATGCTATTTTGAAGTAGTACAAGATATTGGATTTATATAATCCATCATTGTAAGTCAGTGAGACTTCCTTTGAGCAGTGAGCTCTAGGCAGTTGGCCTTCCTGCATGTGCAAGCCCCTCTTGCAGCAGTAATATTCTCTTATTGGCTAGTAAGTGAATATTGTGGGTCACAAATCCCACCGAGGTTTTTCCCACACCGGGTTTCCTTGTTAAATCATTGTGTTATGGTGTGTTTTTCATGTGGTTGCTTTTAATTATGTTTATTGTATTATTTCTTGCATACCGGTACACTGTTATAATATGTTCTACATGTTTCAAGTTAAGAAATTCAATTCACTGGTTAGATACTGATTCACCCCCCCCTCTCAATATCTGTGGGAATCCTAACAATTGGTATCAGAGCTTGGTCCTCTATTTTCAAAATCCTAATAGCTTGAGGAAGATCTTGACACCGGTAGATATGGAAAATCTGATGAAGCAACTAGAAGTAGCTCTTTCAGACTATGATGCAGAGAAATTGAAAAATATAAAACTAGAAGATGATCTAAAGGCAGCCCAAGATATCATTCAGGCACTTCAAGAAAATCTTACTATTTCAAGAAAGAAGAGAAGAGAACTTTGTGAAAAGATTCAAAATGAGAATGATGAAAAAGAAACTCTTAATGATATGATAAACAAGCTGAAACAAGAGAAAATGACAACGAAGAATGAGATGCAGGATATAACTATGAGATTTTGTAAAGAAATTGAAGATAGAAAGAAGAATGAAGAAGATTTGACCAGAAGACTAAGTGATGTTGCAAATGAAAACACAAGACTTAGCTATGAAAATGATTTGTTGAAAACAGATCTGATGCACACTCAGAATGACTCCAATGAACTGATTAGACAGAAAGAAGTTTTAGAAAGAGAACTAGCTATTGCAAATCAACATAAAGAAAAATTCAAGAAAAGCTCAAAGGAACTTGGTAACTTGTTGAAGAATCAAAAACCTAAAGGTGACACTTCTGGAATTGGCTTTGAAATTGGTGAAATCTTCGGTACTGCAAATACACAGGATCATAGCAAACTGGTAAGGCAACCTAATGCTTATAAATTCAATGGAAAATGCTTTAACTGTAATAAGTATGGTCATAGAGAAAATGAATGTAGATCTAGAAATTATCAGAATATCAACACACCCACCGATCAATGTTCAAAATGCAACAAAGTTGGTCACAACTCTGAAAATTGCAGAATGAATGTGAGATGTTATGTTTGTGGGAGATTTGGACACCTATCAAATCAATGCAGAACACAAACCGGCACAAGTTATGGGAAAGCTATTCAAAAGAATAATGTGACTTGTTATGCATGTAACAATATTGGGCATATTGCAAAATTCTGTAGAAGTAAAGGATCACCGGCAAACAACAAAAGTTCTAGCTTGAAAGGTAAAGAAAAAGTTGAAGAGGTTAAGTAAGAATTCTCAAAACAATGGATTAGAAATTCTGACCTAAATATTGTTGGGAATACTCCTCCACCAGTAGAACCAATCAACACTTCACTGATAGGACAGAGTGATGCTTCACCGGTAGGACAGAGTAATACTCCACCGGCAAGAAGCTCTTCATCAAATTGAAGAAAATTTTCTTGAGGGTTTGACAATCAATGAGACATATGCTATAATTCTCTCAGTTAATGGTGAGAAGTTGGAAATTACTTCTATATCGGCAGACAATGTTAAGTGGCTACTTAACCAGCATACATTAAATGTGGTAGATGGCAAATAAACAATATAAATTTGTGTTTTTGGCTCCATTTCACTTCACCGAGATTTCAAACATTCGAAGAGCACGAAATTTGCAAAGCTAAGGGATTTCGAGCAAAGAGGCAAAGCACTTCGGCAATCAATCCATCCAAAGGAAGAAAAAGGTATTTATCATCATGGCATCCTCCTCTGCACCTGAATTCATAGAAAATCCTACAGTAGTCGAGGTTATAAAATGCCCTAGGCCCGTATTTCAGCTAGTTCCCGAGGTAGCTAAGAAAGATGACAATGTAGGTGCTTTTTCCCAAATTCCAAAGGGAGTTGTTTTTGCAGAAGATCCCTGAATATATATTCATTGCAACATAGAGGAATTAGGAGATGAAGAAATTAAAAGCATGTATAAGACTGTTATATGTGACAATTCTGGTAATGTAAAACCTGAACATAATATTGTTGAAACCCTAGGATTCACTGAAATCCTTTGCATTCCTCAATTTTCCAAGGAGGTGATTAGGATAGTTTTAAGCAGGGTACATGGGTCATTCTTTTGGCTTGATTTAGTACACAAAATAGAAAAGGAAGCTGTGAAAGCAGTAACAACATTACCTTCCACCGGTAACAGACCAGACAAGACTAAGAAGGTCTCCAATGACCTAGTAATGAACTTAACTGGTGCAACATCAGACAGAAGGTCTCTAAGAGTTAATGATGTGACTGATATAAATGTGAGATTTGTTAGCATGATTTTAGGGTACAAAGCAACTCATGCAAACAGACTTAACTCAGTTTCCAGTTTATGCATTAAAAGTGCTTATGACATGGTTAAAGACAATGTGAAAATTGATGTATGTGAATGGTTAGAAGATGAGTTGATTGATAACTTAGGAAAAATCAAGAAGGATAAGAAAGGAACATTTAGATTTGGAAATCTACTTGTATGCTTGATGCTACACATAACTAAACAGGTTCCTGGTATTGGCCATAAGAACCTTGGATTTGATATACCGTTAGGAAAATAGTTAACAAACCTATTCAACAACATGGGTGAAAACAAATAAAAGAACATTCATGACTATTTTCAAGCACTAAAGTTTAGGATGAACAAAAGAATAAGACTATCACAGAAAATTGTCAACAAATACAAGGATGATATATGTTTTGTAATAAGAAAGGATGAGATCTAGATGGAAGTAGTCATCCCAAGAACAATTTGGGTAATAGAGATGGGTTATGAGACTGATGATCATATAATTGAAACTTATGCTAAAGCACTTATGGAAGCACCAAATGAACCAGAGGAAGAAGTATTTGGTAGTGTTGAGACCATAGAAAAACAAATTCAATCTAAGAAGAGAGTGAAAAAGGTTGAAGCAGTTGTGAGAAGAGGTTTTAGACAGGCTAAGGCTATTAAAGAAGATGTATTTAAACAAATCGGTATCACTGAGGATGAGTTAGGAACTCTACAGCCTGAGACTCACCTATCACCGGTAGCTACTTCTTCAGAGAGTGACATGCCTGCAACTTTCAAAATATTTGTAAGGACAAGGGATCCTTCACCGGCATCCACACCTTTGCCTAGAAGGACTAGACAAAAACAATAGGCAATGAGGTCTCCGGTTAGGAAGACAAAACCAAAGAAAAAGTTGACACCAAAGAAGAAGAAGACTAAACAAAACATGGCCCCTCTTGACAAATTGCTATATGAAATCATAGAGGAAGGGAAACTCAAAAACATAGGAAAGGTCTATGATACACTGACAATAGATGACAAAGAACAAGTTGAAAACAGTGTTATTTTACACATGGACATCTATAAGAATTTCTTAATGGAAGTAATAGATGATCTACCAAATGAATTGTTCAAAAGACTGGAAGAAAGAAGACAAGCTTTTGTAGAGCTTGATAAGAAAATCAAAATTGAAAAGTTACTTGATGTTTATCCAATAAACTCACCTAAGGAGATAGATGACTTAATTGCAGAAGCCAACCGATCAGTATTCTCTACTACACATCGACATATTGCATTAATGGTTGGAAGAGTGAATGAAGTAACAGAGGAAACAAAAAATGCATGGGACATATTTCTTGTTGAGAAAGAAAAATAGGAAGAGTATGGGAACCCCAAACCAATAAAGGTATACCAGAAGGAGAGAGATAAAGGAAAAGGAAAGGTTGGTGGACCTCCAAGCATCAAAGTAAAAGATAACTTATCCCCACCTCCTCAAATTACATCACCGGTAACAACTACTGAAGATCAACTGGCAGATGAGAGTATGGACATAGAGGATACAAATCCTAATCCTGAGGTACTATATACAGTTGATGTTGATACACAAAAGGTCAACATTTTGATAGATAAAGAAACAACCGGCAAGACAGATATGGCTAGTGAGCCACCGGCAACTGACAACATTGACAATACTGAAAGGAAAGTTTAAGTTGATAACACAGAGCAACAGGTAGAGACCAAAACAGAGCAACAAATAGAGAGACAAGTAGAGCAATAGGCTCCGAAATAGGAACAGGTTCACATGGAAACAGTGCCATCGGCAATAGGAGAAGATCAAAAACCATTGCTTAAAGAAATGGAAACACAGACTGACCTACCAGAGGTCACTACAAGCTTGGTTACTTCCTCCACTGATGAAATTCAGAATGTTGGTTCCTCCTCAACAGGTTACAAATCAACAAATGTAACTGAAGTACTTTTGGACTCCATCAAAAAGATAACAGATTGTAGTTCATAGGCTTATAAAGCTATAGATGACACAATCCCAATTTTGAAGGTGATAGCTCCTAACGGTAACATAGACAATAAGGATTCTTTAAGACAACTTGACACTTTGTGTAAATACATCACTGAGAACACAGTGACTGTTGAGAAAATAAAGGAAGAGACATTGAAGGATAAGGTAGAAACTAAAAAGCAAAAATTCTTTGAAGATCAGATAAAGAAGTGTACTAGGGAATTTGACACACTTCTACCTGAACTATGTAACTTATTAAAGGAATTTAAAACTCTGTACAAAGACACTTGCAAGACAAACTTTTTGACAGTAAACATAGATAAGAAAATGAGCAAGGTACAGGATGAAATCAATAAACTTGTAGAAAATTTTGTTAACTCACCTGATACATTATCAGTTTTTGAGAAAAGGATAACAAGTTTTAAGGAAGAATTACTTAAGTTAGAAAGAGAAAAGGAGAGAATAGTAAATAAGGCAAAGCATTTGAGACTAAGACTGAGTCCAAGATTGGACTATCTAGCATCATTACGAAAGGAAATATCTGAGGCATTAGTACAGGGACAGAGAACATCGATAGAGCATATGCAGCACCTCACCGGTATAGTTCAAAGAACAAAGACAACAATAAAGGATAGCAAGAAGTTTATGGAAAGTATAAACTTGATTTTGGCAAATATTTTTCAAATTGTAACCACCCAGTTACAAGGTTGAGTGAGACTACAACTCTACTAACATCTTGGCAACCTTTGTCATTGATGCCAAAGGGGGAGTAGTAGTATGAGAAAATAACTGGTAGAAGACTTATCTGCTCAGGGGGAGCTCTTATATTTTTGGAAACATTTTTGGATTACAAGTTTTGGATACACTTTTTAATTTTCTCATGAGTGTTGCCATCAATGCCAAAAGGGGAGATTGTTGGCATATACACTCCAATGAGACATTGTAGGTGATTGAAGGTTTTGTCATTGATGGAAACCTTACAATCCTATGGCACCGGCAAGGCATTACACCGGCACTAGCAAGATCAGACTCTACACCAGCACTCAGACCACCGGCACTGGTAGAGAAAGGAAGCATACCGACACAGAAGCCGATAGGATTTTTGTTATATTTTATTTTGTTTATTATTGTAAAATCTTTGTAAGCCAACTTGGCATCATTGTAAAATGACTCTTATATAAGAGAGATCATTATAGAACATTTGTAAGTAAGTGAAAACATGATATTTAGGCGAAATAAGGTAGACCTATTATGCAAATTATAGGTTAAGGGTTTATGTAAGAAGCTGAGCAGAAACCAGTACTAGATCTGGCATTATAGATGCTATTTTGAAGCAGTACAAGATACTGGATTTATTAATCGATCATTGTAAGTCAGTGAAACTTCCCATTGAGCAGTGAGCTCTAGGCAGTTGGCCTTCCTGCATGTGCAGGCCCCTCTTGTAGCAGTAATATTCTCTTATTGGCTAGTAAGTGAATATTGTGGGTCACAAATGGTACAGGAGAACCCTTCCAAACTCTTTCTCTTTCTTGTTTTGTTGGTGTTATGCTTCTTATGAAGCCATTGTACATAAAATAATGAGCCATGTGCTCATAGGTCCTAGTTAGGGTCCTAGTGGAGATCTAAGGGGTCATGAGTCAAGATTGTGATTTTCTTGAAAATGGAGGGTATGTGTGTCCTTGAAGTGTTTAGGGGTCCTTTATAACATGGTGGTTTCCTTAGGTTGGCCCAATGTGGGTCTAGGAGTCATAAAAAAGCAACATTGGGAAAGTTGCTCAAAAGTTGCAAAAGTTGCATGACAATTTTTAAAAGTTGTCAAGCAACTTTTCCACCATGATGTCAAGTTCTTTCGGTTAGCATGGAAAACCCTATTTTGGGGACATAGACTGAGGAAAAGGTAGTATAATTACTTGCAAACCCTAAATTCATGGGTTGGATGTCAGACATTGTACGACCCTAGCAGAAATATCAGACTGAGACTATAAAACTGTTACCAGTCAGTTTGAATGAAGGAAACAAGCAAGTTAATGGATTGAGATACGTCCAAAACTGTGTGGTTTTTATTTCATGGTGTAAATACTTTCATTTCAAGCAATTATTTTAGGTTTTTATTGCAGACTGAGCGTGTTTGTAAATAGTCTGTAAATTGTCTTCTTACTGTCCAGTTTTGCATAGGATTGTGTAAATGGCTACATAACTCCATTCCCCGTTGTGGAACCACCATGAAACCATGGGAAATGAGAGTGCAGACCATGTACCATACTAAGAAACAAGTAGGTCCCTTAAAAATGCAGGAAGGCCAAGCAAATGCCCATTCCTATGTGAGACTGGACAGTGCCCGGTTAGGAATGGCTGTTGGTGCAGAGGTCTTGGAGAGCAAGGTTGGATAGAGGAGAGTACATCCTTTGGAGGAGGTGTAGAGGGGTGTTAGAAGCATCATTGGTGTGAAGGAGGAGCCTCCACCAATCCAAACAAGGTGGCTAACACACAAAACCTTCACTGTAACCCAGGCAGACTACAAAACCCTCACAAAACCCTTAAAAACCCCAAAAATTCACCCTAGGCACTGTATGGCCACTTGGAGGCCCAAAACCTAGAAAATCCTTGATCCCTTGCCAATTGAATGGTAGTCCATTTTGGGAGTTAGGGTTTTTTGTGCATCGTTTGTGAGAGGGAGCCCTAGAAGACCGGTTAGGAGGCCTAATTGGTCCTAATCCTTGTAGCCCTGTTTTGTAAGAAAAAACACAAAACAGTGAAATCGATAGAAAGGATGAAGGTAGCAACTTCTCGGGGGCACATGGAGGGATGTAAAACATGGTTTTAGACCTGATTTAACCTTGCTAATACCTTGGAAAGTGTGGAATAAGCCTTACGCCTTATTAGCCATAGTAAGGGGTTTGAGTCTCATGAGTAGGTGAGACCTTAGCAGTAGCATAGCAACTCATTGGTGGGTGGATTGGGCAAGGTTAGGGGATTCCTCAAATATAGGGAGTCCTAGAGACCCTAGGGTGTGAGGAGAGCACTAGGTGATCCAAGGAAAGGATCCAGGAGCATAGACTAGGCTAGTCTATCCCAAACCCCATTCCATCAGATTAGTATCAGAGCCTGTTAAAGACTTGTTGGACTGTGTATGTCTCTATATACTGGTGAATCAGTAGGGGAGAGCAGAATGGTTACTAATGCAGAGTTGGCTAGAGAAGTAGAAGAGCAGAAGGAGAAGAATAGACTCCTTGAAGCAGCAATGAGTGAGATAAGGGATAAATTGCAGGAAGTGGTGGATCAGAGGACACATGAACCTTGGGATGAAGACACTAAGGGTAAAGGCAAGAGAACTATAGACATAGATGACATAATTCCTGAACCAGATCCCTTGTTCAATGAAGAACCTTTTCTGAAGGCTATTAAGGCTTTGAACACCAAAGCTTTTGAAGGATTGCCACATTTCAGTGGAAGAATGGACATAGACACTGTTATGGAATGGATTGAGGGCATGGAAAACCACTTTGAGTGTGAAGGAGTGACAGAGGCTCAAAAGGTTAAAGTTGCCAAATCAAGATTAAGGGGAGCAACTTTGACATGGTGGAAGTACCTGCAAGAAGAAAGGGTTAGCATGGGGAAGCTACCTATTGCAAATTGGAAGGCTATGGTGAGTAAGATTAAGGAGAACTACTTACCAGAGGATTATGAAGTCCAACTTCATAAGAAGAGACAAGGATTGAAGCAGAAAGATCTTGATGTAACCTCCTATATCAAAGAGTTCCAAAAAATTTGTCTTAGATCAAAGGTCCAAGAAGATGAATCTATTAAGGTGGCTAGGTATCTAAGCGGCCTAAAGTGGAACATTCAGGAGGAGATAAGCCTATGGACTCCTACTACTATTCAAAAATGCCATCAGCTTGTTGTCAAGGTAGAAGAGAGGAACAAAAGGAAAGGAGACTCCATTAACAGGGGTAGAGGCAGAGGTAGAGACCAAGTGAATCACCGAGGTGGTTACCAAAGCAAGACAAATGAGCCAAGAAACCAAGGAGAAGCCAAGCTGACTGAGCATGGTAGTGAAACCAATCTCAGAGGAGGACATTCTAGAGGAAGAGGTGTACAAGGTGGTCCAAATAGGGGTAGAGGTACCTACAGAGGTAACTCCTATTTTGCAACTATGAAGTGTTACAATTGTGGACAATTAGGGCACCCAGCATATAGATGCCCTAACAAGCCTACCTCATCAAACAATGGAAAGAGGGTTGCTTATGCACAAGAAGACTCTTCAAGCAGCAAGACACCAGATGTGGACTAGATTGAATCAGAAGTTGGTGAGAATATGATGTTTAATAGGATTTTGAGGAGTAACCCAAACATAAGAGAGCATTGTTTAGGGTGAGATGCAAAGTTCTTGGTAAAGTGTGCAAGGTGATAATTGATACAGGCTCAACTGACAACATCATCTTAGAAGAGGTAGTTAGGAAGTTGAAACTCACAAGAATACCCCACACCAATCCTTACAAAGTGACTTGGTTGAACAAAGGACAGAGTGTGCTAGTCAATGAGCAGACTTGGGTAGAGTTTTCTATTGGAGGATATAAGGATAAGATTCTTTGTGATGTGTTACCTATGGATGCATGTCACTTGTTGCTAGGAAGACCCTGGCAATTTGATAGGAAGGTGATTTATGATGGAGAGGAGAACTCCGTATCCTTTAAGAAGGACAGCAAGACCTTCAAGATTTAGTCTTTGATAGAAGATGAAGAGGGCACTTCAAAAACACCTAGTGTTTTAATGGCTACTAGTAAAGAGTTCCTAAATTTTCTACATGAGGAGGAGATAGTGTAGTGTGCCATCTTTGTGAAGCCAAGTGAGAAAGAAGACAAGTTGCAGGCAGAAGTACCCAAGGAGGTAAAGCAAATGTTGCAAGAGTATAAGGATATAGTGAGTGATGGAGCACCTGCAACACTCCCACCAAGAAGGTCTATAAGCCATCAAATAGACTTTGTTCCTAGTGCATCCTTA
This sequence comes from Cryptomeria japonica, assembly GCF_030272615.1. Taxonomy (NCBI): domain Eukaryota; kingdom Viridiplantae; phylum Streptophyta; class Pinopsida; order Cupressales; family Cupressaceae; genus Cryptomeria; species Cryptomeria japonica. The sequence continues at coordinate 925,585,252 of NC_081407.1, forward strand.
CCTAACAAGGCTGCATATAAGCTCACACCTGATTAGAATAAGGAGGTAGCAAGGCAAGTGCAGGAGTTGTTGGAACAAGGACTGATTAAGAAGAGCATCAGCCCATGTGCAGTCCCGGTAGTGTTAGCATCAAAAAAAAGGAGGTAAGTGGAGACTATGCACTGACTCAAGAGAAATCAATAGGATTACCATAAGGTATAGGTTTCCTATTCCTAGAATAGAGGATCTAATGGACTGTTTAGGAGGGGCTATGTATTTTACTAAGTTTGACCTTAAAAGTGGTTATCACCAGATAAGAATTAAGGAGGGTGATGAGTGGAAGACTACTTTTAAAACCACAAATGGATTGTATGAATGGCTTGTGATGCCATTTGGGCTTACTAATGCTCCAAGCACCTTCATGAGGTTGATGAATGAGGTGTTGAAGGATTTCACAGGCAGATTTGTGGTAGTGTACCTAGATGACATTCTCATCTATAGCAGAACCAAGGAAGAGCACCTTGAGCATTTGACGTTATTCTTAGAGAGGTTGCATGAGGAGAAATCATCCATCAACCTTGAGAAGTGTGAATTCTTGAAGCAAGAGCTGGTTTACCTAGGATTTGTGGTGTCTAAGGGAACCTTGAAGATGGATCCAAGCAAAGTGGAGGCAATCTTGAATTGGCTTGCACCTAAAACAGGGACTGGGGTAAGATGTTTCCATGGATTAGCTCAATTCTATAGGAAATTTGTGAGGAATTTCAGTGGTATATGTGCACCAGTCCTTGACACCATTAAAGGAGGTCTTAAAACTAAGTTTGAATGGATTGAGTAGGCAGACAAAGCATTTCAATTGTTAAAATAGGAAGTGGCCACAAAACCTATCCTTCTCCTACCTACATTTGATAAGCTATTCACCTTGGAGTGTGATGCAAGTGGAGTTGTAGTAGGTGGTGTATTGAGTCATGAGGGTAGACCTGTGGCATTTTTCAGTGAGAAGCTTAATGAAGCAAAGAAAAAGTACTCAGCTTATGACCTAGAGTTGTATGCATTAGTGCAGTCTCTAAAGAAATAGAGGCATTACCTACTTCCAAAAGAATTTGTAGTGTTCACAGAAAATCAGGCATTGAGTTACATAAACACTCAAGAGAAGCTAAGCAACAGGCATATGAAATGGATGGAATACCTCCAATCCTTCACCTTCACCATCAAGCATAAAAAGGGGCAGCTTAATAAGGTGGTAGATGCATTAAGCAGAAAGTTGTTGACAGTTCAAGAGTTACAGTTGCGGAGCATAGGATTAGAAGGTTTCAAATACCTCTATGAAGGAGATGACTTCTCAACAGCTTACAAGATTTGCAAAGAGTTTGAGAACCATTTCCATGGTGAGCATGCCGATTACAATCTCCAAAATGGTCTCTTGTTCAAGGGTAACCAGTTGTGTGTACCAAGAGGATCTATGAGGGAGAACCTCATCCAAGAGAAACATAATGGTAGTTTAAGTGGACAATTTGGAGTTAACAAAACCTTGGATTTAGTACAGAGGTACTACTTGTATGCGGGAAAAGTGGGTTGTTAGATTTTAAAATGTGAAAAATATGTAAAATACCAATCCACACACACACACAGGACTTCTTGATGCAAGCTATGGAGTAACGATGCGTTACTCAGCTTCCCAAGGAGGGTCCCATGGTTCTCTATCTCACAATGTCCCTCAAACCAATGTTTTGCTCTCAGATTACTGAGCAAAATGGTTTAGGGATGGCAAATATGAGAACGAGAGAGATTTTAACTGTTCTTAATATGAGATGTGTTATAAGCTAGATGAGATGCTAGAAATGCAACAAACTGAATGATAAGATGACGAGATTAGTATGAAGATTATCCTAGCATACTATATTTAATCTATGATGGAACTAAAATGATAAATAAACTACTTTAGCATGCATATTCATGATTAATTCTGATCTAAAAGAGGCTAAATGAAGAGCATATATAAAATGAAAGCTTGAAACAATTTGAGCATAAGTGTGATGCTTCAAATTTGAAAGAAAGATTGTTTAAAATGGAGGAATGAGAGCTCTATTTATAGCACAAACAGGGCAATGGATGGTCAGGATTGAAAGGTTTAATCAAGGGCCAGGTTTGAAAGTTGGGGATCCATGTGCACAATTGGCACCAATGACATGGTGACAAGTGTCAACATAGGATTGGGTTGAGAGAAGAGGTTGGAGGCATTAAAGGCCTGAGGAGACCTCATGGTTATCTAAAGGCTAAGGGTCAAGTCTAAATTAGGTTTACCCAATGAATTAAGATCTAATCCAAAGATAAACCTTTGTGCAAATGATTAAGAGATAATCATGGTCAAAGCATTAATGGCCTAATGAGACCCTTGGGTTGGGTAGAGGTTGAGTCAAAACAAATTTTTTAACCATGTGGGAGGGTTTGAAATAACCATTAATGGTTATTGGAGACTTTGGGGATTAAGTGGTTGAAGGTTGGAAGCCTTCAATGGTTTTCAAAGACTTTAAGGGTTTTGGTGGTTGAAGGTTGAAAACCTTCAATGGTTATCCAAGACTTTGGGCCATTTTGAGAAGTGACCTCCCTTTGCTTAGGGATGTGACAAAGTTTAGAGGAGGGTTAGGTTAATTAGAATCGATTAGAAGATTCTAGAAGGGATTAGGAAGGGGTTTGGGATTTTGCAAGTGGATGAGGGGATAATAGGTTTTAATTGAATTATTTGATTTTCATTCAATCTGGTTGCAATTTGGAGAAATTAAATAAATTAGATTTATTCAATTTAGGATAACTATTTAATTAAATTTGAATTTAATTAAAAGTGGCTAGGGGATTTAATTGAATAAAATGATTTATTCATTAAATAGTATAGTGAATTTTATTTAAATAAATTGAGTAATTTACTTAATAAAATAGAAGAATGTGGATAATTTAATTAAATTGGATTTAATCAAATAGAAAAATGAACATAAAATATTCATTTAGGAATATGGTCATTTTTATACGTCTACACTACTATTGGCCAAAGTTGCCAAGAGATGTGAAAAGATATGTAGAACAGTGTGGTGTATGCCAAAGAGCCAAAGGTGGATCAAGCAATGCCAGTTTGTATCAACCATTACCGGTCCCTAGCAAACCTTGGGAATGTCTAAGCATGGACTTTGTAGTAGGACTTCCCAAGACAAAAATAGGTATGGACAACATCTATGTGGTAGTAGATAGATTTTCCAAGATGAGTCATTTTATTCCATGTAAGACTACATATGATGCAAGCTATGTTGCACATCTCTTCTTGAAAGAGATTGTTAGGATTCATGGACTCCCTTTAAGTATTGTTTCAGACAGGGATAGAAAATTCATGGGTCATTTTTGGCAAACATTATGGAGGAGACTAGGAACTAACTTGTCATTTAGCTCAGCTTACCATCCACGAACAGATGGTCAGACAGAAGTCATCAATAGGGTATTGGGTAACTTGCTGAGGTGTTTAACTAAGGAGTATGGCCAAACGTGGGACCTAATCATTTCTCAAGCAGAGTATGCATATAATGACAGTGTGAATAGAACCACTGGTAGAAGTCCTTTTGAGGTTGTCTATGGCAGGCATCCAAGAGGAGTATGTGAGTTGAGAGACCTTGGTAGTTTGGAAATGAAGAGTGGGCAAGCAGAAGACTTCACTCAAACCATCAAGGAAGTTCAGGAGCAAGTCAAGCAAGCCATCCTTGAATCCACTCAAAAACTAAAAGCCAAAGTGGATGAGAAGAGGAGAGAAGTTCAGTTCAAGGTGGGTGACTATGTGATGGTCCATTTGAGTAAAGCTAGGATGCAAGGAGGTAAGCCTACCAAACTGCAGATGAGAAGGGTAGGACCTTGTAGAATCCTATCACAATATGTTAAGAATGCCTAAAAAGTTGACCTACCTTTAGATTTAGCTATATCACCAGTCTTTAATGTAGTTGACCTAATCATGTACAAGGGTGAGATAGCAGGGCAGACTGAGAACCAAGCCAAGGTACTGCAGGACCTTGATGTTAATGTCTTACCACAGGTGAAGAAGCCTAAAGTAGAGGAGATCTTGGAATCAAGGGTGAAGAAGTCAACTAGACACCAGGTCTACACGGAGCACTTAGTTAAATGGGTAGATCAACTAGTATCTAAAGCTACATGGGTGGAGGAGAGCAGGTTCAAGGCACTTGATATAGACCCAACTCTCATTCTTCTTCCATTTCTTAATTGTGTGCAGAGGGGAAGTATGGTGTAGGAGCACCCTTCCAAACTCTTTCTCTTTCTTGTTTTGTTGGTGTTATGCTTCGTATGAAGCCATTGTACATAAAATAATGAGCCATGTGCTCATAGGTCCTAGTGGAGATCTTAGGGGTCATGAGTCAAGATTGTGATTTTCTTGAAAATGGAGGGTATGTGTGTCCTTGAATTGTTTAGGGGTCCTTTATAACATGGTAGTGTCCTTAGGTTGGCCCAATGTGGGTCTAGGAGTCATAAAAAAGCAACATTGGGAAAGTTGCTCAAAAGTTGCATGACAACTTTTAAAAGTTGTCAAGCAACTTTTCCACCATGATGTCAAGTTCTTTAGGTTAGCATGGAAAAACCTAGTTTGGGCACACAAAATAAGGCAAAGGTATTATAAGTACTTGCAAACCCTAAATTCATGGGTTGGATGTCAAACATTGTACGGTCCTAGCAGAAATATCAGACTGAGACTATAAAACTGTTACCAGTTAGTTTGAATGAAGGAAACAAGCAAGTTAATGGATTGAGATACATCCAAAACTATGTGGTTTGTCTTTCATGGTGTAAATACTTTAATTTCAAGAAATTAGTTTAGGTTTTTATTGTAGACTGACTGTGTTTGTAAATAGTCTGTAAATTGTCTTCTTACTATCCAGTTTTGGACAGGATTGTGTAAATGGTTGCATAACTCCATTCCTCATTGTGGAACCACCATGAAACCATGGGGAATAAGATTGCAGACCATGTACCATACTGAGAAACAAGCAGGGCCCTTAAAAATGTAGGAAGGCCAAGCAAATGCACATTCCTAGGCGAGACTGGACAGTGCCCGGTTAGGAATGGTTGTTGGTGTAGAGATCTTGGAGAGCAAGGTTGGACAGAGGAGAGTACATCCTTTGGAGGAGGTTTAGAGGGGTGTTATAAGCATCATTGGTGTTAAGGAGGATCCTCCACCAATCCAAACAAGGTGGCTAACACACAAAACCTTCACTATGAACCAGACAGACCACAAAACCCTTAAAAACCCCAAAAATTCACCCTAGGCACTATACGGCCACTTGGAGGCCAAAAACCTATAAAATCCTTGAGCCCTTGCCAATTTAATGGAAGTCCATTTTGGGAGTTAGGGTTGTTTGTGCATCATTTGTGAGAGGGAGCCCTAGAAGACCGGTTAGGAGGCCTAATTGGTCCTAATCCTTGTAGCCCTGGTTTGTAAGCAAAAACACAAAACAGTGAAATCGGTAGAAAGGATGAATGTAGAAAATTCTTGGGGGCACATGGAGGGATGTAAAACATGGTTTGAGACCTGATTTAACCTTTCTAATACCTTGGAAAGTGTGGAATAAGCCTTAGCCCTTATTAGCCATAGTAAGGGGTTTGAGTCTCATGAGTAGGTGAGACCTTAGTAGCAGCATAGTAACTCATTGGTGGGTGGATTGGGCAAGGTCAAGGGATTCCTCAAGCATAGGGAGTCCTAGAGACCCTAGGGTGTGAGGAGAACACCAAGTGATCCAAGGAAAGGATCCAGGAGCATAGACTAGGCTAGTCTATCCCAAACCCCATTCCATCAACAAATCCCACCGAGGTTTTTCCCACACCGGGTTTCCTCATTAAATCATTGTGTTATGGTGTGTTTTTCATGTGGTTGCTTTTAATTTTGTTTATTGCATTATTTCTTGCATACCAGTACACTGTTATAATATGTTCTACATGTTTCAAGTTAAGAAATTCAAATCACCAGTTAGATACTGATTCACCCCCCCTCTCAGTATCTATGGGGATCCTAACAGGTTTATCAAATGGATGTTAAGTGTGCATTTTTGAATGGGGATCTTGATGAGGAAGTTTATATTGAGAAACCTGGTGGATTTTCACTTTCAGATGATACAAACATGGTTTGCAGGTTAAGGAAAGCTTTATATGGATTGAAACAGGAACCTAGAGCTTGTTATGCAAGGCTAGATAAATATCTTTTGAAGCTTGGTTTTATTAAGGGTAATGTTGATAGTAATTTATATGATAAGATCATTGATGATGATATACTGATTATTAAAGTATTTGTTGATGACATGATTTTTGGAGATGAAGATAAGTTACGCATGGAATTTTCTAAGAATATGGAGAAAGAATTTGAAATTTCTATGATTGGAGAAATAAAAAATTTCTTAGGTTTGTAGATTACTCAGACTGACAAAGGCATTTTCATCTGTCAAACTATGTATGCTAGGGAATTGTTGAAGAAATTTGGTTTGAGAGATTCTAAACCGGTAAGTACTCATATGGTTACAAGTGAGAAATTGACAAGGAAACATGTTTCTTCACTAGTAAATCCTACAAGATACAAATGTATGATTGAAGGTATGTTTTATTTGACTCAGACTAGGCCTGACATAATGAATGTTATTTGTATTGCATGTATATTTTAGAGGGATCCTAGAGAAAATCATGAGAGTGTGGTGAAAATGATTTTTAGATACTTACAAGGTACATCAAAATATGGTTTGTGGTACCCTAAGGATGGTGACTTTACTTTATGTGCATATACAAATATTGATTGGGTTGGAGACGTTGATGAATGGAAAAGTACTTTCGATGGAGCTTTCTTTCTTGGAAAGAAGTTGGTTTCATGTATCACCAAGAAATGGTCATGTACTTCTTTATCTACTATTGAAGCTGAGTATGTTGTTGTTGCTACTAATTGTACATAGGTTTTATGGATGAAATAAATGCTGAAGGATATCAAAGTGCATTGCACTGGACTAGTAGTTATTCACTGTGATAACTCTGCTGCTATTGACATATCAAATAATCTGGTATTTCATTCTAGGATAAAGCACATATCTATCAAGTATAACTTTTTGAAGGAGAAGGTGGAAGAAAATGAAGTCAGATTGGTTTATGTAAACACTAAAGAGTAGATTGTAGATATTTTCACTAAACCTTTGCCTAAAAAACCATTTGAGTACCTAAGAGACAAGTTAGGGGTTTCTACTCCTCTGGCAGAGAACTGATTGATGTTTTTTGGCATCAGTCCGATATGTATTATCAGAGAAATCATTCATTCTGGCACTGATGTGGGGATGCTACTACTCAGGGGGAGTAGTCAGCTTTGTGTTTTAGTGGGTTATGTTTTTTCTTTGATATTTATCTTAGATTTCTTGCATTGATGTCAAAGGGGGAGAGATATTGATGTGAAAAAAAAGGGAGTTGTATACATTAGGGGGAGTTTGGTTTTTGTTTCATAATTTCATTGCTATATCTTTATGTGGGAGATTGTTGGTTGTCTTTCATTGGGGAAGACTTGTTTGGAATTTATTGGTCCTTAGATGTTTTTCACAACTAGTGTTGCCAGCAATGCCAAAGGGGGAGATTGTTGGCCATTTGGAGGAATTGATTATATTTTGCATTGATGTCAACACTAGATATTTTGGATGCTTTACCAACACCCTTTTGGTCTCGGTAGGATGTATGATTTTTGGTTGGATTGGATCTGACATGATCTGGTATGTGTCGGTATGGTTTGGTTATGGAATTGGCTTATTCATGATACTCATGTTCATATTCAGTAAGGTGGTTTTGGTTTGGGGATCAGATGCTATCCTGTTTGCTTGGAAGCTTGGTTTATGGTTCGGGCAAGGGTTTTACCAACAGATCTTTGATGATATGCATAAGTGGTGTTGGTGTAGCTTCTGGTATGGATTTAGTATGCTGATGGTGATCATGTTTGAGACTTGGCAGATGGAGATCATTTCTTTAGTGTGTGGACCTATATTGGGTCCCAGTTGATCTAGGTTATGGACCGACTTAATGTAATGTTTGGATTGGACCTCTCAATGTGTTTCCAGGATTTCTTATGTGTTAGATATTGTTTGTTTGTTCTAAGGATGACATGTTTTTATTTTTTGGTGGTTGGCCTAATTATTTATGGTCGAGAGTTTGTATATATATGATGTAATATCTCATTGTATATCATAGGGATCAGGATATAGGAATGGGATATGGATATGTAATGTAGAAATAATATAATATAATTCAGGCAGAGGATTTGGTTGATCATTGGAGATGGAGTTGGGTTTTTGTAAGAGGATTTAGTCCTCTGGTACTAAGCTTAACTAGAACTATACTCAGGCATAGAAGATGCTATCTTTGCAGTTCATTCATTCTTCCAAATTGTAGTATGGATTTCTATGTAGTCAATGAGACTCCTTTTGTGATGAGCAGTGCGCTCTAGGTTGTTGGCCTTCATGCAAGTGCAGGCACCTCAATTATAATTCACATAATTACTGTAGAAGTCTTATCTGACTATGGGTACGCTTCCCACCATGGTTTTTCCCTTTACAGGGTTTTCCACGTATAAATATTGGTGTCATATGGATGGTATTTATTCTCTGATTATTATTTATGCTTAATTGGTTTAGCTGCTATTCTAATATTTGGTTTAAGAATTCTAGTATTAATGTTTTAGGTTCTGGTATTAAATTTTTAATTGTTGAATGTTATGGTAATCTGTGACAACTTATTCAACCCTGCCTCTCAGTTGTCTTCTGGCTATTTGAACTGTCCAACAAGTTAGGCATTGGTTCCACTATCTTTCTTTCCTCTATTAGATTTAGCTCTTCTACCATCTTTGCCCAGATTTTATCTTTTGAGGTATTCATCTTTATTATAATAGTCGAAGTATCCATAGCTATAGCCATATCCTCAGTCTGATTACAAACTAGTGCTAGTAAAAAATCACCTCCATTATTATCCTTTACATAGTAGATATTGCCATTACTTCGTATACCTTCTGCAACCAATCTTCTGAAGCTTCCCTTTCTAATTTCACATACAATCCCATGAAATATGACCTGATACCATTTTCTACATATTTGACTCGCACTTAATAGGTTATGTCTCAAACCTTTAACATTATAAACATCATCAATTTTGAGTTTACCAATAATAAAAATGGTTCCTTTTCCACAAATAGGTGCAACTTATTCTATTGCAAACTTAATTGATCCACCTTCATATTTCTCAAGGCTAAATAATTTGTCACTATTACCAGTCATATGGTTTGAACATCTGAAGTCAATGATCCATGCCTTTGGTTCTATTAGGATTCCCAAAGATACTAAGGGGGGAGGGGTGAATAAGTATCTAACCGGTTATATAATTTACTTGATTTAAAACATGTAAAACATATCAATACAGTATACCAATAAACCATAAATAATGCAACAAACAAAGATAACAACAACCACATGAAAAGCACACCATAACACAATAGTTTAACAAGGAAACCTAGTGTGGGAAAAACCTTGGTGGGATTTGTGACCCACAATATTCGCTTACTGGCCAATAAGTGAATATTACTCTTACAATAGGGGCCTGCACATGTAGGAAGGCCAAGTGCCTAGAGCTCACTGCTCAAATACAAAATAAGAAGTCACACTGACTTACAAAATGGATTATGCAAATCTAATGTCTTGTACTGCTTCAAATTAGCATCTGCTATGCCAGATCCAGTACCGATTTTAGCTCTGCTTCATACATAAACCCTTAACCTATAATTCGCATATTAGGTCTATCTTATTTCACCTATCATACTATTACAAAATGTTCTACAATGATCTCATACATATATGAGTCATATTATAACTCGCCATGCGGCTTACAATGATTTTACACTTAATTACAAAATACATTATAAACAAAATTCCTGTTGGCCAGGGTGTTGGTATCCTTCCTTTGTTTGTCGGTGTCCTGTGTGCTGGTATAGAGTCTGTTGCTGCCAGTGTCAGAATATTGTCTTGCCGGTATCATATGATTGCAAGGTTGCCATCAATGACAAAACCTTCAATCACCTACAATATCTCATTGGAGTGTGCATTTGCCAACAATCTCCCCCTTTGGCATTGATGGCAACACTCATGAGAAAAATCCAAAAAGTGTCATCCAAAAATGAGTGTGCCAGAATTGTCTTACCAAAAAAAATTGAGCTCCCCCTGAGTTGATGAGCCATTTGATGATCATTTTTCTCATAGCCTCTACTCCCCCTTTGACATCAATGACAAAGGTTGTCATTCACTATTAGTGGAGTCCTGCTTGGTTTCTTGTAACTGGTGGGTTAAAATCTGAAAAATATCTATCAAAATTGAAATGATGTCGTTGTTGAATGTTTTACTGTCTTTTATAGCCTCATGGGTTCTCTGCACTGTACTGGTGAATATGTGCATTTTCTATTCCAGTGTCTTTAGTCTGGGAACCAGAGCCTCAGATATTTCTTTTCTTAAAGAAATAAGATACTCTAATCTTGGACTAAGTCGGCATTTTAAGTTCTTTGCTTTGTCCTTTATTCTTTGTTTTTCATTTTCCAGTTTCCTGATTTTCTCTTCTTGCTTTGCAATTTTCTTTTCTAATTCCAAAAATGAATCTGATGTCCCAATCAGATTGTTAGCAATATTATTAATCTTATCCTATGTCTTTCTGATTTCTTTGTCAAGATCTTATGTTAATACATCCGTTTTGCATGTATCCCTGTATAGTTTCTTGAAGTCAAAAATGAATTCATTGAGTTTCAGTTAAAGAGTGTCCATCTCATCCTTGTTCTTCTTAACTATATCCTCAAAGAATTTTTCTTTTTCCTTAATCAGTCTCTCCTTAAATGTATCCTCATTTACTTTGTCCAGTGTTATTAGATTACCAGTTATAAACTTAGACAATGTGTCTAATTGGTTCAAAGAATCTTTGTTGTCTATGTTACACTTTGGAGCTATCATCTTCAAAATTGGTATGGTGTCATCAATAGCCTTATATGCTAGTACATTACAATCTATTATTTTCTTAATTGAATCTAGCAGTGCCTCTGTCACATTTGTTGGTCTGAATTCAGACATGGAGATTCTAGATGTCTATCCAACTGACTTTAGAATTTATAATCCGCTGGTGGTGATAATAGCATTGCTTTCCTCTTTTACTGGAGGATCGGTTTGTGTCTCCATTTCAGCTACCAAAGGTTTAGGTTTTTCAGTTGTAGCCGGTGGCACTGTCTCTGAATGTACTTGAGAATGAACCTGTTGTTCTTCCTATTTCTTTGTGCTCTCTATTGATGGTTTCTCTGATGGTGCCTCTGATGGTTTTTCAGTGGTATCCACTGTCGGTTTCTCTACTTGTGACTCTGTATTTTCTACCAGTTTCTCTATGCTTGCCGCTGAAATGTTTTCTGTTGGTTGCTCAATACCAGTGCTATCAATTTTTCTTGTATCCATTGTCTGTTTAGTTTGTTGCTCATTCCCAATTTCTATATCTCTAACTATATCTTCAACATTTGTCTCAGTTGTTGTGTCTTCTACTGGTGGCTCAGTTGCCATATCTCTTTTCTCACTTGTTTCCTTATCAACCACAATGTTGACTTCCCGTGTGTCAATATTCATTGTGTACAACACCTCAGAATTGAGAATTGTATCCTCATGTGGTGTGTCCATACTCTCTGTTGCCAATTGATTATCAGTAGTGTCTATCGGTGGAGTATCTAGAGGTGGTGGGGGTAAGTTGTCTGTTATCTTTATACTGGGAGGTCCACCAACCTTGCCTTTTCCTTTGTCCCTATCCTTTTGGTATACCTTGAAGGTTTTAGGTTTTTGATACTCTTCCTATTTTTCTTTTTCTACTAGGAATATATCCCATGCATTTGTTGTTTCCTCTATTATCTGATTCACTCTCTTTGCCATTAGTGCTACATGTCGATGAGCAGTTGAAAATACTAACCGGTTAGCCTCAAAGATCAATTGATCTATCTCATCAAGTGAGTTAACAAGATATACAACAAGTAATTTTTTAATCTTTATTTTCTTATCAAGCTCAACAATAGCTAATCTTCTAGCTTCTAGTCTGTTGTATAGATTTCTCGGTATTTCATCAACAACTTGCATAAAAAATTCTTTAAAATATCTAAGTGTAATGTCATGCTCTATGAAGTGTACCTGTACCTACAACCACAATGCACTCAATAAATCATTACAAGCAATGGTTAGTAAATTGAAACAATGAAAGACAAAACCATAGCTAATCGACTTATTGCCTCCTAGTAAATGCGAGTATGAAAAATGCTCTCAGATTTTGCTATGCAAATTCCAGTGACTTGACTACACTTAGATGGAGGATTTGAGTGCTGAAAATGCATGATCTAGCAAGAATAGCATGATTAAGCTATATGAGTTCATGATTCATCTAGAAAATGAACTAGAATGAAGTTGCAATTAAACTAAAATGAGCATGATAACACTGCTAAAACTGATAAACTAGAAGCTAGATGCCTATAATAACAATGCTTAAGCTACGAATGAGATGGGATCCATATTGCTCAAAATGAGCTCTATTTATAGGATTTTCCAAGGCTAGGGGTGATGTGGCAAGAATCAACGGTCAAGATTGATCTAAAGATATCAATGGTTAAATTGGAGGAGGTTGGCAAAGGGAGTTGGATTAAGGGGAACACTTAGTGACAAGTGTCACAAAGGTTCTAGAAGATGTTGGATGAAAGGGGACATGGTGGTAGGTAGAATGGGTTAGGTTTAGGAGTGGTAGAAGTTAGGAGAATTTGAATTTTTAAATTAAAATAATATGAAAAAGGATAATTAATCTCAACAACTCATGATTTTGATTTGTTTTAATTAATTAAGGGATTTTAGAAGAAATGAATTTGGATGGAGGGAATTAATTAATTTGAATTAATTAAAGGGGTGAAATGAACCTATTTAATAAATCCTTAGATTTATTAATAAGTAGATGAATGCGAGATTTAATCAAATTGCTTAGTGAATTTAATTAAATTGGGGAGGAGGATTAATTAAATAATTGATTATTTAATTAATTATCTTCAGACCATTTTTAGGTGTATACAATTTGCCCCTCTTTGAAGAGAGGTGTGATGATGCATTGATTCAAAGAATAATCTCATTTTGATGATGGTATTGATTTGATAGGATGCCCCAGCTCTTGATTGCTAAATTTTGGTATGATGATGCCCCCTCGGGAGATCAATTGAGATAATTGATCTTTGGAGTTTTGTGAGATTGATATCCCAATAGATTTGATTTGATTTCTACAACTGTGGTTTGATGAAAGTGTGAGGTCTTTGATTAGCTTGATTTCTTAGATTGATAAGATTGAAAAATCTTGATTGATTAAATTCAGTCTGGTTTCAGGAAGGATTCATCCTGTATAAGACAAGATCGGAACGTCTGGTTTCAGGAAGGATACATCTTGTCTCAGACATGAATCAGAATCAGATCATCTAGTTTCAGGAAGGATTCATCTTGTATAAGACATGATAGAATCGGTTAAGTTTGATTGATTGATTTGATTTGATAAGGTTGATAGATAAAGAACTGATAGTTTGTTGATATCAAGATGCAAAAATATTTAGATATGCTGATTTTTTATTCCGTTAAGAGAGATAGCATAAGATTTGGGCTAGGTCGATAATATCATGAGAGATATGAGTCATTCTGATTGCGTATACACTTGTGATGATACTTTGATGATTCATGTGATAGATTTAACCTTGGATAAAAGGAGATTTTAGGATCCCATGCAAGAATAAAATACAAGCTAAAATGCAAATGAAAATGCAATGGAATGCAAAGCTATGACCGGACCAATTACTGGATTATTGCTTATTGTCATCATTGAGCTTTTGAAATGTTGGAAGTGAGTGCAAACATCGATGGTATAATTAAACCATGATGACCTAAGCACTTCTTTCCTGGATTTTGATATAGCAAGTTAACACAAGCATCGAGGTATATTTGAACCAAGATGACCTGAGTGTTGTTTCAATAAAACAGGCAATATTAATCATTTCAATATGCAAATTGGAAATGTCTTCAATGATATTTTGATGATCAAGTCCCGAGACAAATTTGCACATATTAATGATTAATTTTCAGATAGCAGACAAGAAAAATATCATGTTTCTTCCTTGTTCCTCTAGTCAATGACATCCTGGAGTCACTCAAAAATCATGATAGCGAAAAGCAATATAGAAAAGTTGAACAATCATGTTACAATCATCATTCAAAAAGATATTATCCACTGAAAAGTGTGTGATGTCCTTAGATTGATTTCATGATAGCTTGATAGTTGATAGTTTGATCTTGTGTTCAACGTTGGATGTGTCTCAGTTTTTGCTTGATAAGAGTTGTCTAACTGTTTGGTCTACTTTTTTGATTAAGCTCAAAATGATCCAAAGTTTTGCCCCCAGCTAGGTGTAAGATTTTGCCCCGAGCCTAGAAACAAAGTCGTAATGATATATCCAATGATCCAAACCATGGTAAGAAGCCACATGGGATGTTTGTGTTTGTTCTAAGGGTTTATGATGGTCATGTATAGCACTGATGGAAGAATGAATGCATGAACTAATAAATGGAAGAGATAGCAGACAGATAGCGTCTGTTTGCTAGGTTTTCACCATCTGTTTTTATTGCACTTTTTCTGATATTTGATTTTTTTCTTTTTCTACTTTTTCACTTTTTTTTATTTTTTCTAATTTTTCACTTTTTATTTTTATTTTTCTGATTTTTCACTATTTTTTTTTTTTTAGACATAGAATTTCTTCAGGTGCATGCTATTGATAGGTTCCTCAAGTTGATCTTCATTTTGTGTTGATAACCGATATGCTCCTGACCCAAATACTGTTGTGACCACAAACGGACCTAACCAGTTTGGTTCAAATTTTCCTTTCTTTTCTCAATCTGCCTGGTTGCATGGATTTTCCTTTAGCACTAGTTATCCAACTTGAAATATTCTTGGTTTAACCTTATGATTATAGTTCCAGCACATTCTTTTCTAATATACCTTTAGATGATCAAAGGCATTGTGTTTGCGTTCATAGATCAGTTCTAACTCTTGTAGTCTAGATACTCTTTGTTCTTCATCTGGGATGAATCCTTTTAGTGATACACGTAGAGAAGGTATCTCTACTTTGATTGGCAATATGGCTTCTGATCCATATACAAGAGAGAAAGGTGTGGCACCTATCAGTGTGTAGGTACTGGTGTGGTAGACCCACAAAGTAGGGTTTAGTTCGATATGCCAATCTTTCCCAGCATTGTTCACTGTCTTTTTGAGGATTTTCAGAATAGTTTTGTTAGATGCTTTTGCCTGCCCATTTCCCTGTGGATAATATGGTGTGGAGAATCTATGCTAGATTTTGAACTTCTCACATAGCTCTTGTACATCTTGATTCTTGAATGGTCACCCATTATCAGTGATAATGGTCATTGGTATTCCATAGCGACAGATGATATAGTTCAAGATAAATACAACAATTTGTTTTCCTATGATATTGATGAGAGGTACAACTTCAATCCATTTTGTGAAATATTCAGTAGCTACCAGGATGAATTTGTGTCCATTAGATGAGGAAGGATTTATCTTTCCTACTAGATCAAGTCCCCACTAACAAAAAGGCCAATATGTTGCTAAAGCATGTAGTTCTTATGTTGGTGCATGGATCAAATTCCCATGGATTTGACATTGTTTGCATGTTCTTGCTATCTTAAAAGAATCTCGTTCCATAGTTAGCCAATAGTAGACCAAGCGTATGAGTTTTTTCGAAAGGGTAAGACCACTTGAATGAGTGCCACAAATGCCATTATGGACTTCATGTAAGGCCTTCTCAGATTCTTCTTGTTCAAGACATCTTAAGAGAGTACCATCTAGACCTCGTTTATACAGGGTATCCGCGATGAGAGTATAATGGGAGGATTAGCAGATAAAGTTTCTCTTTTGGTTTTTTGATAAGTCAGGAGGTAAGATATTATCTTTCAAGTATGTGTAAGTTTGGCCATAGCGGGAGGAATCATGTCCAATAAGTTGACAGATGGTTTGGGAATCAGGACAATTATAGGCGGGATGAAACAACTCTTCAACCAGGAATTCATAACACTGTTGATTTTCTTGTGTCTGCAATAGAGAAGCAAGTGTAGCCATGGCATCTGCTACTTTGTTATCATTTCTTGGAATATGTTCAAAAGTTATTTCTACAAAGTACTTCTTGATATCATCCACCATCTTTTTGTAAGGGACGAGTTTATCATCTTTAGTGTGATAGTCATCATTGATTTGATTAATGACAAGCTAAGAGTCTCCAAAGACTTGAAGTTGTTTAATATCCCATTCTATAGTCATTGTGATACCTATTACCAATGCTTCATACTCTGCTATATTGTTTGTACACAAAAATCTTAATTTGAATGCTTTCAGGATTGTATGCCCTTGTGGTGTGATGAAAATAATTCTTGCTCCTGATCCGTGTTGTGTATATGAACCATCAAAGTATAGCTGCCATGCTTTTGTTGTAACTGTTAAGATATCAGCATCAAGAAATTCAATCTGTAGAGGATGATTATCTTGAAGTGTACCTGAACCTACAACCACAATGCACTCAATAAATCATTACAAGCAATGGTTAGTAAATTGAAACAATGAAAGACAAAACCATAGCTAATCGACTTATTGCCTCCTAGTAAATGCGAGTATGAAAAATGCTCTCAGATTTTGCTATGCAATTTCAAGTGACTTGACTACACTTAGATGGAGGATTTGAGTGCTGAAAATGCATGATCTAGCAAGAATAGCATGATTAAGCTATATGAGTTCATGATTGATCTAGAAAATGAACTAGAATGAAGATGCAATTAACCTAAAATGAGCATGATAACATTGCTAAAACTGATAAACTAGAAGCTCAATTCCTATAATAACAATGCTTAAGCTACGAATGAGATGGGATCCATATTGCTCAAAATGAGGTCTATTTATAGGATTTTCTAAGGCTAGGGGTGATGTGGCAAGAATCAACGGTCAATATTGATCTGAAGATATCAATGGTTAAATTGGAGGAGGTTGGCAAAGGGAGTTGGCTTAAAGGGAACACTTAGTGACAAGTGTCACAAAGGTTCTAGAAGATGTTGGATGAAAGGGGACATGGTGGTAGGTAGAATGGGTTAGGTTTAGGAATGGTTAGGTTTAGGAGTAGTAGAAGTTAGGAGAATTTGAATTTAAAAATTAAAATAATATGAAAAAGGATAATTAATCTCAACAACTCATGATTTTGATTTGTTTTAATTAATTAAGGGATTTTAGAAGAAATGAATTTGGATGGAGGGAATTAATTAATTTGAATTAATTAAAGGGGTGAAATGAACCTATTTAATAAATTCTTAGATTTATTACTAAGTAGATGAATGAGAGATTTAATCAAATTGCTTAGTGAATTTAATTAAATTGGGGAGGAGGATTAATTAAATAATTTCTTATTTAATTAATTATCTTCAAACCATTTTTAGGTGTATACATGTAATATTACACTGTTCTCTACTTTCTCCTTGTCATCAGTGGATACTGTGTTATACAGTTTGCTAATATTCTTCAACTTGCCATCCTAAGTAATTTCATCCAGTAATTATCAATAGGAGCTATAGATTGTTTTGACTTCTTCTTAGGAGTCAACTTCTTTTTCTTTGGAGTTAATTTTCTTTGCTGGGAGCCTTACTGCCTATTACTTCTATCTTTTTGGTGTAGGAGAACGTTCCAGTGAAGGTTTTCTCTTCTTCTCAACTCTCTTGAATATTGCAGGCATATCACTTTCTGAGCAAGTTCCTATCAGTGAAAGGTGTGTTTCCAGTTGGATTGCTTCTAATTCACCTTCAGTTATACCAGTTTTCTTTAGCACATCTTCTTTAATAGCTTTTGCATGTCGAGTTCCTTTTCTAATGGTTGCCTCAACCTTTTTAACTCTTTTCTTTGATTGAATTTGACTTTCTATAGTTTTAGCATTGCCAAATACTTCTTCTTCAGGTTCCTTAGGAGCTTCTAGGAGGGCTTTTGCATAGGTTTCTATTATGTTGTCATCAGTCTAATACCCCATTTCAGTGACCCAGATGGTTCTAGGGACAATTGCCTCCATCCAAATTTCATCTTTCTTTATTACAAAATAGATTTCCTTTTGGTACTTATCTACAATAGCTTGTGATAACCTTACTCTTGTTTTCATTTGAGCTTTCAATGCCTGAAAATACTCATTTAAGTTCTTTTCCTTGTTCTCTCCCATGTTGTTCAGTAATACTGATAGTTGTTTTCCTACCAGTATATCATATCCAAAATCTTTGGTGCCAATACCAGGTACTTGTTTGGTTATATATAGCATCAGACAAACAAGTAGGTTTCCAAATCTGAATGTTCCTTTCTTGTCTTTCTTTATCTTTCCCAAATTATCAATCAGTTCATCTTTAAGCCATTCACATGTGTCTATCCTTGCATTATCATTTACCATATCATAGGCACTTTTAATGCATAGGCTATAAACTGAGTTTAACCTATTTGCATGTGTGGTCTTGTAACCTAAGATCATACTGATAAATTTGACATTGATATCCATTACATCATTTACCCTTAGAGACCTTTTGTCGAATGTTGCACCGATTAGGTTTATCACAATGTCATTTGAGACCTTCTTAGTTTTGTCAAGTCTGTTGCTGGTGGAGGGTAACCCTGTCACAACCTTTATTGCTTCTTTAGTAATTTTGTGAATAGAGTCCAACCAAAAGAATTTGACATGAACTTGCTTAGCACAATTCTTACGATATCCTTGAGAAAATCTGCGATACTAAAGATATTTGTAAAACCTAGGGTTTCTATTATCTTGTGTTCAGGTTTGACATTTCCTGATTCATCACAAATCACAGATTCATACATATTCTGAATTTCCTCATCACCTAGTTCATCAATATGACAGTGTATATATATTCTAGGGTCTTCAACATATACTACCCCTTTAGGTATTTGAGAGAATGCACCTAAACTGTCATCTTTCTTTGCAATTTCAGGAACTAGCTGGAATAAGGGTCTAGGGCGTTTAATAACTTCAACAATAGTAGGGTTTGCAATAAATTTAGGAGTATATGAGGATGCAATAGCTATAAATACCTTAATCTACCTTAAGGATGAAATATTTGATAGATTGCTTCTCTTCTTTCCTTGGAATGCCTTTGCTCAAGATTTTTGCGCTCTCAAAGATTTCAATGCTCGGTGAAATGAAAATGGAGCCAAAACACTTGTTTTATAATGTTATTTTCTTCACCTGCCACATTTAATGCTTGTTGGTTAAGTCACAACTTAACTTATTTGCTGGTAAAGAAGTAATCTCAACTTCTCACCATCAACCGAGGGAATAATAGCATTTTTTACATTCAGTTGCTAAACCCTCAAAAGGATTTTCCTTCAATTAGATGAAGATTCTCCTACCGGTGGAGTGTTACCCTATTCTGTCAGTGGAGGAGTATTCCCATCAACATTCACTTCTGATTTTCTGATCCATTATTTTGAGAATTCTTGTTTTACCTCTTCAACCTTTTCTTTACCTTTCAAACTAGGACCTTTGTTATTTTCCGGTGAGGACTTGCTTCTACAAAATTTAGCAATGTCTCCAATCTTGTTACAGGCATAACAAGTCACATTGTTTTTTTGAATTGCTTTCCCATATCCTATATTGGTGTGTGTTCTGCATTGATTAGATAAGTGTCCAAATCTTCCACAAACATAACATCTTACATTCATTCTGCAATTCTCTGAATTATGACCAATTTTGTTGCATTTAGAACATTGACCAGTGGGTGTATTGGTGTTCTGATAATTTCTATATCTACATTGATTTGCTCTATGACCATACTTGTTACAGTTAAAGCATTTGATATTAAATTTATAAGTAGTAGTTGTCTTACCGGTTTGCTATGATCATGTGTGTTTGCAGTACCAGAGCTTTCACTAGCTTCAAAGCCAAGGCCATTAGTGTCACCATTTGGTTTCTAATTCTTCAACATGTCACCAATTTCTTCTGAGATTTTCTTGAATTTCTCCTTGTGCTGATTTGTAGTATCCAATTCTCTTTCCAAGATTTTTTTCTATCTCATAACTTCATTTGAGTCATTTTGTGTGTGCATCAAATCTGTCTTCAACATATCATTTTCATTACTAAGTTTTGTATTTTCATTTGCAGCATCATTCAATCTTCTAGTTAGATCTTCTTCATTTTTCTTCCTATCTTCATTTTCTTTGCAAAATCTCATAGTCATATCCTGCATCTCATTCTGTGTTGTACTTATCTCTTGTCTTAGTTTGTTTACCAGATCATTAAGAGTTTCCTTTTCATCTCCCTCTTTCTGCATCTTCTCACAAAGTTCTCTTCTTTTATTCCTTGCTATAGTGTAATTTTATTGAAGTGCTTGAATGATATCCTGATCAGCTTTTAGATCATCTTCAAGTTTGATATTCTTCAATTTTTCTATATCATAGTCTGAAAGAGTTGTTTCCAATTGTTTCTTCAAGTTATCCATCTCTATCGGTTGCAAGATCTTCCTCAAGTTGTTAAGCTTTTGAAAATAGAGGACCAAGCTTTGATACCAATTGTTAGGATTGCCAAAGATACTGAGAGGGGGGGGGGTGAATCAGTATCTAACAGGTTATATAATTTACTTGATTTAAAACATGTAAAACATATCAATATAGTATATCGATAAACCATAAATAATGCAGCAAACAAAGATAACAACAACCACATGAAAAGCACACCATAACACAGTAGTTTAACGAGGAAACCCAGTGTGGGAAAAACCTTGATGGGATTTGTGACCCACAATATTCACTTACTGGCCAATAAGTGAATATTACTCTTACAATAGGGGCCTGCACATGTAGGAAGGCCAAGTGCCTAGAGCTCACTGCTCAAATATAAAATAAGAAGTCACACTGACTTACAAAATGGATTATAAAAATCCAATGTCTTGTACTACTTCAAATTAGCATCTGCTATGCCAGATCCAGTACCAATTTTAGCTCTACTTCATACATAAACCCTTAACCTATAATTCGCATATTAGGTCTGCCTTATTTTGCCTATCACACTATTACAAAATGTTCTACAATGATCTCATACATATATGAGTCATATTACAACTCACCATGTCAGCTTAAAATGATTTTACAATTAATTACAAAATACATTATAAACAAAATTCCTATCGGCCAGGGTGTCGATATCCTTCCTTTGTCTGTCGGTGTCCTATGTGCCGATATAGAGTCTGTCACTGCCGGTGCTGGTATATTGTCTTGCCAGTATCATACGATTGCAAGGTTGCCATCAATGACAAAACCTTCAATCACCTACAATATCTCATTGGAGTGTGCATTTGCCAATAGGTTCTACTTTAGCATTAAGAGCAATCTTTAGAAATTTATCTTCTAAGTTTTTAGACCATCCATTAATATTTTCTTCTATAGCCAGGAACAAATGTTCTTCATTTGAATAAATGCCATCTTCTTCTTTATATGAATAGGCCTTGATTGAACAAATACTCTTCTTCTTGTCTCTATCATCTCTTTTTATATACATGTTATTTCCTCTATAGTTCTCATTTCCTTTGTTATCATCATTAGGTGTTCCACTATAATCTTCTTTATACTTATATCTAGTTGAATCTCAAAGGTAGTAAGTGACTCGAGGAGCTAATTCACAATGTATTTATTCATTTCATGGATTTCCTCAATGGCATACTTCTTTGGCTTATAGCTTATGGGTAATGTTTCCATTATCTCCCTTACAACTTCACTCTCTTTTACTGATCCACCAACACTTATAAGAGCATTTACAATTTCATTCACTCAATGAATGTAGCCTTTAATATTTTCATCATTAGACATTCTTACATTCTCAAACTTCTACTTTATATTTGTAATATTGTCTTTCTTTGTCTTCTCATCTCCTTCAAATACTCTCTTCAACTTGTCCCAAATTTATTTAGCTTACTTAGCCCCTATGATTTTTCCGAACATTGTATCATTCAAGCAAGTTAAAAATGCAACAATAGCCTTTACATCACTCTCATATGTTTTGATTTCATCCTAAGTTGTAGGACCATGTCTTTGACCCTCCCCATGATATGTTGGGGCATTTGGAAAGAAAGGAATAATAGGATATTTAGGGAAGTTAAGTGTAATACTCAGGTGGTCTTTGAAAAAATATGCAAGGCTATAAAGGAGAACATCAACATTCCTCACAAGAATAATCAGGAATGGTCTATTACTGATATGAATGATATGGAAAAAGACATCCTTACCGAATGGAACCTAATGCATAAGGTCTACAGATCAGAAAATAAGAAGAAGAGAGATAACATTGTATGGCAGTTTCCTGAATATGACTGGATAAAGGTTAATTTTGATGGGGCGGCTAAAGGGAACCCTAGAAAGGCTGGTGGAGGAGGAGTTATTAGAAATGCTCAAGGAATTTGCATTTCTGCTTTTGCTTCTCCTTTTGGGACCCAAAATAACCATGTGGCTGAAGCTCTGGCAATGCTTAAGAGCCTCCAGCTAGCTCAGGAATTCAAATTCAAATAAATTTGGCTCGAAGGGGACTCTTCAAACATCATACAAGCCCTCAAAGGTACTAGTTCTATTTCCTAGAATATTACCAATTTAATTAAAAATGCTAAAGATATTCTAAATAACTATGTTAGCATTACTATAACTCATACCTTTAGAGAGGGCAATAAGGTTGCGGATATCCTAGCCAATGAAGGGGTCAATTTGGAGAAGGATGTCAAATACATTGGAGAAACTCACATCAAACGGGAGGTTAAAGAGCAATTATACTTTGATCGCATCAATGGGTCAAGTTAATCTCATGATTTATTTCTGGGAAACGAGTTCCAAGGATAGATTTTGGGGGTGGATTAACTGTCAGATTATGAGTGTTTCTTGGCATCATAACCAAGATCATATGTGTGTGAAAGATTATAGTAATAATAGCTGGGTTTGTGTGGACATAAGCAACAACTTCAAAACTATGAAAGAGTCTTTACATGGGGAATCCAGAAATAACAAGTTTTTCAGAGTTTTATCTGTGGATTGAGAACTGCAGCAGAGGGTATCTTTACTTGGAGATTAGAATGGGCGGTAACCTAAATAGGAACGAGCCTCCAGGTTGCAAGAATTGGAAGAGTGAAAGAAAGGTCTGGAGAAGGCTCCACAGACACGGCTTCACTGACTATATGGAGAAGCTTCACGGAAGTAGAAACTCTATGTCTTACGATTTCGCTAAAGGTGGAGTAACAACAGAGCCACCCTATTTGGGGAGATTTGGCAAATCGATGAAAACTTGATTGCAGAGGACATGGGACTCAAGATGGAGGGGACTAAATTCTATAGGGATCAGAAGTATGCCACTAAGGCTTTCAAAAATTTCTTGAAGACAGAGGATGAGAAGGGCAAGCTTGCGAAGAAGGACAACATCTCCTACTACACCCCCCAGCAGGTAAAGCCTTTCTGGCAAAAAGTTCTTAGGTCTTTAATGGAATATTTGACTATGGATGGCAGATTTACAAAAAATTATAACTATCATTTTGCTATCCTGAACCATTTCCATCATGGGGCTAAAATATCCTTGCCCTTCTATTTAGCATCCTCTCTAAATGAGAGCCTTTCTGACTATGCTAAAAAGCCTAATTCCTATCCTTTAGCTCACCAGGGACTCATTCTACTTATATATGAACATATTAAGGATAAGGCTAGGGCAACCAAGGATGATCCTTTGATCATTAACGCTCATATATCTAAGAAATGCAAAGACTCTGACTCAAATGGGGATCAGCCCAGCACCCCTACCCATAAAAAAAGGAAAGTTCAAACAAAGCATGAAGAAAAGGAGGTGCATTGTGATGAAGAAGAGGAAAAGGATAAGGACACTGATACTAAAATGGATCCAAACAAGGATGAGAACTATGGTGAAGGGGAGGAAGGGGGTAATTCTGAGAACACTCACTCTAACCCTAAGGGTTTGGAAAGTGAGAATGAGGCTTTGAATCCTAAGGAGTATGACAACCCTAATGCTGAGGAGACTGAACAGAGCAAGGACTCTGCAGATACCATCTTGGACACCACCCGCAACTGCACTCTTGAATTCTTCAATTTCCAGAAATGGGTTGTTGAAAACATCACCAGTATGCAGGGTAAGTAAAGGGAGCTAGAAGATAAGATCAATAAGCTAATTAAGATGTCTGACTCTGGGAAATAGAATAAGGATACGGAAAACAGTGAAGCGGAGGAGGAAATGGAGATGGAGGACTGGCTGGAGAAAGATCTGATAAAAGGTGACCTAAAACATTTGGAGGATGTTATTAGAACTATAAAAGAATAGGTGGAGGAGGACAAAGACAACGTCAACACCCGAATTGCCTGTAATGAGAAGGCATTGAAAAGCCTTATGAACCACAGCCTCTAGGTCCTTAAAGTTTCTTCCCAGAATATGAATGCGTTGGTGGATCATTTGGAAAAGAAAAATCAGGAGAAGAACCTAGTAATTATAGAAGATGCGCCAACTTCCAGCCCTACCTACGAGAACCCTAGGTGCAGAACTAGGTAGACTATTGCTGAGAAGGACACAAAAATGAAAGAGAGTCAGACTGGATAGGAAAACAATGACCTGAGGGAAGCAGCCAAGGTGATGATGCTCTTGGTACAGAATGCTGAGGAAACTATGAAGAGTTTTAAATTTTCTTGTAATGTTGGGCTTGGGGTCAATTTCTTGCTGGCCTCTTGCTGTCCTTTTCTCTGCTGCTAGTTTTTTTGCTGGTCTTTTGCAGCTGTCTTGTTTTGTTTCCGTCTTGAATATCTTTTGAATGTAATCGGGTTTTAGGTCCCTTAAAACCTATTTTTACTTAATCAAAAACATAGTAGCCAAATGATAATCCATCCTTTCTCTCCAATAAGAATAATTTGTATCTTGAAACTTCGAAGACTTGAATGTATAGTCGTGTGCCATCCCAAATCTTCCTCAAGTTGTTAAGCTTTAAAAGAGGAACCTTTCTCTGATACCAATTATTGAATACAACACAAAACTGAGAGGCGAGGGGTGAATCAATCTCGATCTTAAACACTTAAATATTAATCTTCAAACTTTAAACCACAAGCATATAATCATAGCATATATAAATCATGAAAGCATGAAGCACAACAAACACATGAACACCTGATTTATGTGAAAAACCCAAGCAAGGAAAAACCATGATGAGAATCAAACTCACAATATAAATGTAATTTATTACAATGTTACCTCCAGAACTCTCTACTCCTAAGAGTATTTACAGAGTTAATGTACACAACCTTAGGAAAAGATACTAATGATTTGCAAGGTTGAAACACTATTTTAAGGCAAGATACAAAAATCTAGCAAGAGACACGTTGTCTTTGGATAGAGAAATGAATCACTAAATCTAAATGAACAAAATCTCATGATAATGAAATTAACCATGAACCATTGTGTCAAGCAATCAATATCATGGCAAACTCTTTTGAATGCAAATATAATCTTTGAAAACTATCACACTAAGAATATCATCATCAAATCTCTTCACAACAGTCATTCACACATCTCCAATACCAGATCTTCTTGTAGATCTTACACACCTTCTACAAATAAATTCATACTCATTCCACACACTCACTCATACATACACACTCCTTTATATACAATATTAATCATCTAAACCCCTAACTAGGTCAACCATAGATAAAATAGACAATATTACATAAATTTAGCCACCAAACCAAAAAAAACCAATTTGGTTGACTCCAAGAGATAGAGAGGGCCCAAAAACATTATAATGCAACATTTCTAAATGATTACAATGAGCCACACATTATAATACATCTTCCAAGGTCGACATCAAATGAAACATGTAGATAAGCATTAATGCACCTTAACTAGTTGGCCAAAAAGCAAACCTCCAATGCAAATTACACAATGTAGATCTACACACGCCATGGTGAGACCCAAAACATTGAGAAAGCTCATCCTCCAAAGAAAACCTAGAGAAAAAGAGTAGGATCCAAGTAGGATACAACATAACAATCAATAGGAGACCAGAGTAATTGACAACCCTAAACTCAAAACCTCATAAATCCACTTGTTGATCAAGTTACCACCTAAAAATTGAACTGGAACACTACATAGACCACATGAAAAAATCCTCAAAACCATAGAACCTGAATCCACATATCTAAAATCCACCAACCATACTTCAAACTTGTTCTAATAGACAACCTTTTCATGAGAATCATGAATAACTAACTCTGCCAACTGAGCAATAGAGGACCTAAAAATCTAATAGTGTGATATACACAAAACATAAACATGATAATCAAAACCATGACACATAATATTCACATACCAAAGGAATACAATGCATTCTTCCACTAGGATATTAAAAACCCTTTCATGCATAGTATAACTTCCATTGCAACAACCTTACACATAAATACTCTTTCATGAACATTGAAACTTACACTACATCATTCTTCCACTAGGACATTAAAAAAATCTTTCCTGCATAAATATTGTTTCGTTCATATTGAAACTTTCATTACATCAACTTTACTTCAACATCTATGACAACACAAGATAGGATGACATCAATGACAACACAACACATGAACTCAAGTTTCTAACACAAAGTAATAACTCAATGTATGCATCTGATGGATCACTATACATTACTATTAGAATTGATAGAAAAATCACACATGGGGTTCTTATTGATCCAGTATGTATGGTTAATGTGGTTATACAAGATTTTTTTAGATGTATGAATCATATCAAAAAACATATTGTAAATTTGAAGTCTTAATTAAGGAGCATTATGGTTTCACATGTCCCACCAATGGTTCTATCACCCTTCATGTTAAAGCCACATATAAAACCTTAGATGTTCCTTCTACCATTATCCATACATTATATCAATTTCATGTGAAGTGGAATCATTCTTGTCTCACATCCATGAAGGAAATCCCCTGCATAGTACATAAGTTTTGAAGTTCCAATTTGAAAACTATATTTTATAGTGGGTTCCAGCCATTGTCAAGACATGGAAAATTTACACTTGACTACTTTTTGCCTCAACAAACTGAACCAATTCAACCTCATGAGGATACCTTTTTCCTTTAGTACCAAAATTTTAAATTCAAGAGAATAATGGAGTTATCCTTAAGTAGTTCCTCAAGACCCACTTTGACTACTACCTCTAAGGATCCTTCAACATATATGGATATCAAAGTAACTCTTCTTGCCCCATAGGTAATGAGTGAACCACATCATGGACTGATAACCCTCCCTCTTCCTAGAGTGTTTATTGTGTATTTTGCAACTCCACCTCCTCCATCCTATAAAGGACAATGAGACAAACACCTAATACCATATAGACCTCCTACTATCTCTCAACCTTCAGAATTTCATTCTATTCCTCCAATTCCTAGAGAAAAAGAAGAAAAGGAATTGATGTTGAGCAATAAACAACTTCCTTCTATAGAAGATTTAATCTATAACCAAACAAAACATAGTGTGAGAGAACGCCACTGAAGATGTCATGCTAAGGCTTATGAGATTCTTGCAAGAAGCTATTCTTCCCCTAAAAAGTTAGATTTTTATTTAGCCTCATCTCCTTAAACATATTTACCTTCACCCACTCCTAGAGATGATCCTTACTGTTAACACAAAACTTTCCACCCCTGGTAATCAAGCTTGACCACCAACCTTGGGAAACATTAAATCAACCTCTCAAGTGTGGGACCTTGCACTATTGTGAGGTTGAATCTCCTGATAGGCTGACTTCCTCTTCAATCTAACTATAGAGTGTTGGACCAACCCAACACTGATAAAGCTAATCTATGGTTTTATAGAGAAAAAGGAGAAAGAGAAGGGTTGCAGGAAAAAAGGGTAAAGGGTTTGCACCCAAACTGAACTGATGATCTCTCCTGCCTATAACTACATAGAGAATGAATAAGACTACCCAAGTATGCATAATTTCCTATCTTAACCAGCACCTAAAGTGCAGAGTGAAGGTTGGAATTTGTAAGATAGCAAAAGAAACTGATCCAGTTCAAAGATGATATCCACAAGGAATTAACACATTTGTCTATACTTAAGAAACAAATTAAAATGCACTCAAACAAAGAAGTAAAAGAAATACACAGATTGTTAGAATTGAAAGGAGGCAAAATAGGTGAATTATATTCATGAAAGGGTAAGGAAAAACTTTACAAGTGTAGAGAAACATAAGAATTATGCATGAGAAAAGAAGGGAGAAGATCCAAACGAAAGGTTACAAAATTGCATTTATAGTTCAGGAATATCTCAAATGGTTACATTGAGAAAACCCTAACCCTACCTGATTAGGTTTTAAAATATTAGAGAGGAGGAGAAGAGATCAGATCGATAGATCTGATGGCGTGTTGTGTCATCTCTGCAAGTTGGTCCTCTATCTCTAGAAACATGAAAATAATCATTGGTGAAGTAATCCATGTCAACAAGCATGGTTGAGCACACTTGCAGGGGTAAAGGTTTGTATTTAGCATTGAAGAGGGTAAGATGACATCTGAAAACAACCTGTAGGGTCACCTCTAAAGTAATGATGAGAAAATATGGTGGTTGGAGGGTGATCGGATCAGATATGAGGCACCGACATGAGCAGGAAGAATGTCTCGGTAGTTGGGTCGAGAGCACCCTGCCTACAAAAGTTCAAATGCCAATAGCCTCCATGAATTCAAATGCTAACCATTGATCTAAGAGATTCATGTGAAGATGAATACTTGATATCTCTCCATCTAGGCCTCCAGCAGGCCCAATTGATGATTAAAACATGGCCATTGGATCGGGCCTTTATGAAGATCTGACGGTCACAATTGGTGGACATGGCACCCTGGGTCCACATATCCTTGGTTGCATTGACCATTGATTGCACTATATTCTTACTCTGCAACATCTCCATGGGTCCCTTTTAACCTCACAGGATAAGAATTTTTCTTTGTTATCCTACGAAGCCACTTGTGTCTTTGTTTCGTCCTGCAAGATAAGAGTTTCTTTGATTTACTCTTGTTTCCTTATCTCGCGAGACCTTTGATGCCTTTTCTCAACCTTTTGGGATAAACCTTAAGGTCTTTGCTTGCTTTGTTCTTATCATGTGGGCCATTTGTGTCCTCGCATCCCATGGGATAAGGATGATTACTTCCTTGCCTTAAAAATTATTATCCCACGGCCTCTGCTTGCTGCATTCAAAAATCCTCTGACCGGTAAGAGGAAGGGGAAATCAACCCATTGACAACTAGGAGCCCCTCGAGCCGGTTGAACTTAAGTGAGTTGGCCGACTGACCCGGTCAACTCAAAAAAGAAATAGGGCCCACTTTGCACTTTTCTTTGTTACTTTACTTATCTCGCGTGGTCTCAAATGTCTTCATTTATCTCCAAGAGATAAGTGGTTCAAGCTTTACCCTTACGCTCTTATCCTATGGGACCTTATCCTACAAAATCAAAACCTTGCCAAACACTTAGCCTACTAGATCCCACCTAGGTGGTTAATAACATGACCCGATCAATAACATGACCTATTATTGACACATCATATAACCCTTATCTTATTTGACTTTGTAAAACTATGAAGAAGTATCTAACTCTACTAAGACCAATAAAATGGCATGTTATTGGTATTGACTAACATGAAATGTTAGCCACACTAAAATCCTGGATCTAAGCTCTACTAAGGTTGGCAAAAATATTGCCAACATTTTTGGTGACTTGGAGGGGATGGCAAGCCTGCTTGGCACATTGGTTAGTAGCCTTAGATGTCCATTGGGTGCAGATTCAAAACCTGAAGCAAAATATAAGTTTTGCCCTTGCAAAAGGTCAAAACGTTTGCATTCTGAAGAATAGCTTGTGTATGCCCACTTCTTGGAAAGAAAAAGCCCATAAATTACATATATATACAAGCTGAAGTTGCCTTAAGCA
This sequence comes from Cryptomeria japonica, assembly GCF_030272615.1. Lineage (NCBI taxonomy): Eukaryota > Viridiplantae > Streptophyta > Pinopsida > Cupressales > Cupressaceae > Cryptomeria > Cryptomeria japonica. The sequence continues at coordinate 925,615,373 of NC_081407.1, forward strand.
CATGCTTTAAGGTGAATGCCATTCACTGCAATGGGAAGGTCTTAACCACTCGGTCTAGCCAAATTGAAAGCATTAGCCTCCTTGCGACTTGTGATCACATAGGGACCACTCCATATTGCATCAAATTTTGAATATTTTGTAGGCTTTTCCTTGTCGGCACCCCATTTTAGGAAAAGGTCTCCAACCCTAAAAGTCCTTAAAGTGGCCTTCTTATCAAAACATCTCTTTACTTGCCCCTGATTGACATTTAAAGCCTTCTTGGCTTTCTCCCTAACCTCTTCAAGTTCTATATGTTCAACATACCTCACTAATAAGGCATCATTTTATAAGATCTCCAAATGATGTGCCAGGTCCAGGGATGGAAAATCAAGGGATAAGGGAAGCCTTGCTTCCCTTTTATACACCAGCATGAAAGATGAGTTTCTCAAATCTCTCTTGGGAGTGATCCTATCAACCCACATGGCTATTCCCAATTTGAGGTGCCATGACCTCTGATTGTCTTCAAGAGTCCTCTTGATGATTCTAATGAGATTTTTGTTGGAGGACTCAGCTAAGCCATTACCTTGGGGATAGTAATTCGGTGATGTTTTCAGAAACACATCATGTTGGACTGCCCATAGACTGAACTGAGATCCCACAAAGGCCTTGGAATTTTCTAATATGATGGTGGAAGGGGCACCAAAACTAGTTGCAATCCCCTCAAGGAATTGAACCACTGAATTATAAGTTGCATCCTTCAAAGCAACAACCTCTTTCGACCTTGTGAAATAGTTTGTGGAAGCCAAAATCCACTTATGGCCTACACTTGACATTGGGTTTATGGGGCCAATGAAATCAAGCCCCTATCATGCAGAGGGATGATCAATTGAAATGGGATGAAGGGGCAAGGTTGTTAATCTTTGTTTTCCTGCAAAAAGTGCACACTCCTTGTACCTCCTGACCCAATTATGAGAATCATCAAATAAAGAAGGCCAATAATAGTCTACTCTATTGATCTTCATAGTTATAATTCTTGTTGAGAAATGGCCACCAGAGGGCCCATTATGAAATTATTCTAACAACCTATTGGTCTAATTTCCCTACATACATCTCAGCAAGACACCATCCAGGCCTCTTTTGAATAATATGCCATCCACTAAGGCATAATGGATGGAACACAATCTAAGATGCCTTCTCTTGGTTCTATCAAAGTGAGAAGGATAACTATGATTCCTTAAGAAGACAAACATAACTTTGAAACAACTAGTTTGTGCATCTCTCTAGTTATCAACCGATTCTTCTTCCTACAGCAAGAGGGAGGTCTTTGACTCCTTCCCAAAAGATGAATTGAACTACTCAAAAAGTCCTATTCCTCTCACTAACCTAGTAATTTATATGTCAAGGTCATACTCCATGACCTTGGTGATCCACCCAACTCTCTTCTCACCTATATCCTTGTTGAGAAGAAAATCCTTAATGCTAGTATGTGGGACAAAGAGATGGATCTTGTTGCTTGAGAGCATGTGTCTAAACTTTTTTAGTGTTGTCACAATTATGATGACTTTTTTTTCCACATAGTTGTACCTGAGTTCATAGTCCTTTACGCCTTCACTGAAAAAGGCTATGGGTTACTCCAAATCATCTTGGTTTAATTGTGTTAGGACACCAAATATATTTGCATCTCCTCCCAATGTATAAAGGATTAAATCCTTCTCATAGTTAGGATTTACTAAGGTAGGAGTCTAAGCAATGGCCTTCTTGATATGATCAAATCCCTCCTTCCCTTCACTAGTCCATTTGAAGGGTAAGTCCTTCTTTAGCATTGTTGTGAGAGTTAACTAAATTTGCAAGGTTTGGGATAAACCTTCTAACAAAGTTGATTCTTCCAAGGAATATTTGAAGTCCTTTCTTGTGATGTGGAAGTGGAAGAGACACAATGGCTTCCACTCTCTCTGTCTCTATGGCCATACCATCTTTGGATACTGTATGTCTGAGTAAATTTCCCTGATTAGTGGAAAATACACACTTGTTGGGATTCAAGGACATGCCATATTCCCTGCACCTTTTGAATACTTGCTCAAGGTGAGAAAAATGATCTACTGCATGCTTGGAGTATACAATAATATCATCAAGATATACCAGCACAAATTCTGCTAATACTCCCTTAAAAGCCATATCCATGGCCCTTTGAAAAGTTGCACCTGCATTAGTTATTCCAAAAGGCATCTTACAATAGGCATAAGTACCCCATTTAGTAGTGAATGGAGTCTTACTAGTCGGATTCTTGGACTAAAATTTGGTTATACCCCGAGTATCCATCCAAGAATGAAAATATTTCAGAGCCACTAACTTTAGCTAAAATTTATTCCATGGAAGGGAGAGGGTAATGATCCTTAAGGGAGACTCTGTTGAGGTCCCTATAGTCTACATACAGTCTGATTTCCTCATTTTTCTTCCTAACTGGAACAAGATTGGCTACCCAAGAGGAATGCTTAATTGGAAAAATAATGTTAGATTTTATAAGCTTGGATAGCTCTCTCCTCATCAAAGGCTCAATTTTGTGATTTACAAGCCTTTTCTTTTGTCTAAATGGTTTAGCATTGGGATCTAACTCTATGGTATGCTAAACTAAACTAGGGTCAAACCCTTTTAGATCCTCATATGTAAAAGCAAAAATACCACTATACTCTTGACATAGATTTACAAAAATATTGTTGATCTGATTGGGAACATACCTTCACTAAATTGAAATATTTTCCTTCTGCCATGGCTATTAATTTGCAGTCTCCTTTCTTGGTGGCCAAGTTCATTGCTTTCCCTTTAATCTGATCATCATGGTTGAAGATCCCCTCAAAGGTGATCAGCCCCTTGGGAAGCCTATTAGAGCCAAGCTACATGATTTGATCTCCATACTGGTCCTGTAACATGCCCTACTTCTTATAGGAGAACTCTACTTCATCTTGCAGGAAGTTCACAATCTGCTGATCAAAATCAAAGACCTGCCAATTTACTTGGTTATCAGGTACTGTGGGTCTCACCACAAGTTTGACTTGTTATTCTTTCTCAGTTGCAACATGAGATGGAATGTCATGTTGGACACCAATTTCTGCTAATCGGTTAGCATGTTTATTTTGATTTCTAGGGACACTAGAAATATTGAAGGCTTCAAATCCCTTAATTAGGTCCCATGTTTTATGCTTGTAGGAATTGAGAAGGTTTTTCTTGGTGGTTCTCTAAGCTCTAATATGATATACAACCAACTCATTGTCTCCATGCACCTTTAAGGATTTGATCCCTCTCTTTTATGTTGTTTGGAGACCCAAAATTAGGGCTTCGTACTCAACTACATTGTTGGTGCAACTAAACTAAAGTCTAAAAGAAAAGTAATATTTCTCCCCCTTGGGGGAGGTCAGCAATACATCGGCCCTTGAACTATTCTTGTTCCTTGAACCATCAAAGAATATGTCCCATATCCCCTAGATATCACTGTCTTCCTTTGAAATTTTGGGAATGGGGGTCTCTTGCTCATTTATACAATATGTGCCCAGGCCGCTATTATTGACCTCATCGATGAGATGAAATTGAAATGATTTTTCCCACTCATCAAGTAGGCAATCATGAACCTCATCCAACTGAATTGCAGACTCTCTTACTAAAATTTATTCTTTCTCCCCAGGGAGAGTACAATTCATGTTGACGAGACTTGGGGTATAGGGTTCTATAAGATCATTGACAATAGGTTCAACCCTAATAGTTAATTTGGTACCATATCTTATCCTAAACAACATGCGAGACCAATCAGAAGATAGGTAGCCACCTATCTTGGTAGTGAAATCCCTAGATAGACAAATGGAAAAATAAGTAGGGAGGTCAATCACTAAGATGTCTTGCAACACACTACAACCCGGGCAGCCTTGCAAGGTTAGATTTAAATCTTTAATGACTCCCATAGTCTATGTTATCACTATTTTCAATCTTGGGTGATTTTGTTTCTTAATATGCTAAAAGTCTGCAAAAATTGGGCTTAGCACTATTTCTTGCCTCTGAGCTATGGGTTTGAAGGTTTAGGGTTTTTGAATTTTAACCTTTTCTATGTCTCGGAATCCCTATGTTCTTTTTTGAAGTTACTTTTTCCACTTAAGTGGAAGGGTTGGTCCATCGTGAAGGGGTCCCCCCTTTACGGCTTGCCTTAGGCGGGTCTCTGTTAAATTTATTATTTTTTGTGCCCTTTTCCTAAGTTTTGAGTTCTTTGTCAGGCCCCATAAAGACCATGCAAGTTCAAAGTTGATCTGATGGTGCGCGTGGATTCGCAACCGAAAGTAGCCCGAAGTTTACCTTTCACGAAATGACGAAAAGGTGGCGGGCCCAGGGAAAGTGGTCACAAAAGGGCTAATAGACAATCATCTCTTAGAGGATCTAACGGTTCACGTTGATTCACGAAGAAAAGTTGTCAAGGCTTTATGCCCCATGAAATGGCGAAAAGCTTGCAGGCCCCAGAAGTAAGCAAATCCTGTGGTTAAAGACCGACCAACTTGAAGTTGATCGAGTGGTCTACGTTGGTTTGCGAAGGGAAGATGTGTGAAGTTTACCTTTCGCGAAGTGGAAAAAAGGTAGTGGGCCCGACTTAAGGGTGACATGGAAAGTAAAGAAAGTGCATCTCAAAATAGATCTAACGGTCCACGTTGTTTCGTTGGGTGAAGTAGCATGAATTTTAATCTTCATGAAGCAGCAAAATGAGTTGGCAGTTACATGGCCGGTGAAGTGGCAATACAGTTGGACATTCAGCTAGTGCAAAAGGGTGACTCGTTAGCTGGAAATGTGGCTCCTAAGGATAGTGTAGGGCCCTCTTCGATTGAGCAGTGACGGTGTTGAAATTCCTGGTAAAATAGAACACTTGGCAGTTCAGATGTGGAGCCCGATGGAGTTCTTGAATAAATAACTAACTGACATGTAAGAATTATATATCGGCGCTTAATAAGGTAGGTGGATTTTGTGTAGAGGGCCCACTTCAAAGGGTTAAGGGTGTTAAATGTTGCACATCTTCAACAAGATCCAACGATGGGCGTTCTTTCGTAGCCCCAAGATGCAAGGTCTTTAAACTTCGTGAAGCAGCCAAACCATTAGCAGTAATAACTCCATACGGTTAGTGAAAAGAGAAGTGATCACCATTAAGAAGAAAAGAGCATGCAGGTTCAGTAAGATATGACGGATGGCGCTATTTCACATGAAAGAGATGCGCGAGGTTTAGCCTTCGCGAAGCAGCAAAAAGAAAGTGGGGCCCCGTTTTAAGCAGCTTCACCTAGGTAAGGTAAAAGACGTGCAGGTTTTTCAGGATCCAAAGGACGTTGTTGTTTTGCAATGAAAAGGTGAGAGGATTTTAACCTCTATGAAACATTGAAAGGTGAAACACTTAGAAAAATTTATGACTTGTTGGAGCCATTTTTTCAATTCAATTCTGAGTTGATTACCGAAGAATGCGGCTTTAATGTTACAATTCAATGCTCAATTGCCGTATTAAGCTTAACATCAATAGAACATTGGTATCATTTCAAAGAATTTTGTAGAGGAGCCGGTGCACAGAGCAAATTTCTTCAAGCAATTAGTAAGTTTTTGCATATTGTTTGATAGTTATACTCTGAATTGTTATCACTGTATGCTTGTTTTCTCAGAAGTTTGTCCAAATTTTAATTGATATAACTTCAATTTCAAGATGGCACCAAGAAGGGATTTTATAGGAAAAGTAAATTAACAAGACAAAGCTATCTGTGATGATTTTTTAGAACAATTAACAGTGTCCACAAATGTCGCAGCCAAAATTAAAGAATTGGTACCCAAAGCCCCCTGTCTAAGAATTGGAGACGGTTTGTATGACAAAGGCAAATGGTTGAGGGATCCACAGATAGGGATATCAGGTCTGGGACTTTTAAAAGTAGGATTTGGTAAGAGACATTCCCGTACCCCAATAAATAGTATATGCGAATTAGACGTGGGAAAGATCATAGTCCCTGGGGTTTTCATGGATGTAGATTTATTAACCTAAATTGCAAGTAATTATGACCTTGTTGCTAAATGTGTGAGAAATGTGAATGGGGGAGCCTTAATTGAGATCAATGATGATGAGTTTAGGAAAGTGTTTAAGCTCGGTGAGGTGTCAAATTACTTAGAGCCAATTAATTTTGATACACTTGCACAAGTTTACAATGTGCAAAGGGATCACCTCAAGAGTGGCCCTCTAAAGGTTTTTTTGTCAAAATAGGAGGACTAACTATTGTAGGCCCTAGTACCATGGAACCTCTCTCCTTGAATTTGTTTACTCTCAGGGCTAAAGGAATGTATTGGTCACTTTGTCAGATTTTTGGGGAAGATGCTGAAACAACCATGCCAACCCACTATATGCTAATGATAGCACAGATTCTGAACCCCTCTTTGGCAGTAACATTTGATTATGCACCTTATCTCACTGATGTAATCCATGCAGGACAAATAGGGATAAAAATGGTAAGATAGATAGACCTTTTGGATGGTACTCTCTTCTCATGCATATGTTTTTATTTAAAGGTATAGATTACTTCGCTAGTGAAATGGATCTAGTTAAGGAAAAGGATGGTGAAGAGATGCATGTACAATTGTGGAGCACCATTTTGTCCTAGGATAGAAAGGATGCCATCTACTTGAAGTTTGACAGATGCTTTGCATCTAGACTTAGGATTCTCTTGTGCCACCAAAACCCTAGGATCCCTAAGGCTCTCTTAGAATTCCTTAGGCCTAAAGAATTTGTTGAAGGTATCAAAATTATGCACAACTAGGGTGACATATACTTATACCCTGTCTCTACAGTTTTCAGGGTTTATGGTTTCAGAGGTACTCCATACTTACTCCCCTACCAAGTCCCATTGAAGATAGGAATTGGAGAGATCCTGAGGCAAATTGGAGGTGTTCAAGAGGTAGAGTTATCAAATAGGGGAAAAGGGACAATTTTCCCAACTGTCACTATAGCTCATCAATTTGTAATCACCAAACATTGTTGGAAACACTTTGATGACTTCTTTCAACCATATATGTTGTCTACTGCAGTATCAAGGTTTGCTGACCCTGAAGATTTTTTCAAAGACATGTTCAGAAAGAGAGGAATATGTAAAGGTAGGCCACACCAATTTCATTTCCTTAATGATCTGATTAGAAATGAGTTCAATTTGGATGAGCAGGAATTGAGGAAAGAAAAGTGGGCAGCATACAAAAGGGCTCTTGATATTATTCATCAATTTGATAGTAGTTATTACCCTCTGTCTAGTTTTAATCCCTTTGAGGAAAAGGTTAAATTCTTAATTATTTACTTTAAAGACCTGATGCAAACTCTGAAGGAAAATAGGAAAGCTATAATAAGAGATAATCTTGACAAGGCTAAGTTGGTTCTAGCTAAGCCTGCCTTTGCTAAGGCCATCCCTCTGGGTAATTATGTAATGCATAAGAGGCCAAAATAGTGTGTTAGTGCCAGTAACAGGTGAATCCTCTACTTTAAAAGGGAAGAGAGCAATAGAAGATGTCATTGACATCCAAGACTCCCCTAAGAGGTAAAGAGTAGGAAAAGAGGTGCAAACAAGTGAGCCTCTATACTCTCCATCCCAATCCCCTATCCATGTAGGAGATGAACAGGCAGTGGCCGAACAATTGTTGCAGTTAAGGAGTCTCAGGGAGATTGCCTTCACATATGAGGAAACACAAGAGGGGATGCCAGAAGGGCCACCGAGTGCAGAGATGAACTTAACTGTTGATGAGTTCAAAGGTAAAGAGCTAGACCTTACTGTCAAGCAAGCCAGTGAGGGGTTCCTAGCTAATAGTAATTTTGTCACAACAACGGCCTTCATGCAATTTGTCTGGAAGCAAAACATTGAGCAATTCAAGGCAAGGTGTGAAAAGAGAAAGAATCAGCAACCCCACAAAGATGTAACTTCAGTGGAGGAAGAAGTGAAGCAAGAAATGATGGCAGAATTTAAAGCCATCACTCTTGAAAAGTGGAGGGAAATGGTGTCAAAGGCCGGTGTTTTAATTCTCCCTGAATGGGATATAGCAGATGCCTTAGTACTTGAAGCAATCAGAAAAGAAACCCAGCCTATGGAAGGAGTGACATCCAGCAAGGATAATGCTACTTTGGTCATGTGGTCCTTAAAGAGGGATGAAAGTTGAAGAAGGAAGGACACCTCAAAATCCAGTTACCTAGGAGGCATTATAGTGAAGGGAGTCCAGGATACAGGGGTGGTGGAAGCTGCCAGCATGGTTCTAGAAACTGCAAAATTTAGTGTGGCAGTGGCTGAGAAAGAAGCTAAGGAGAGAGCTAATCTCCAAGTAAAACTAGAAACAATTCTAAAGGCTTATAATGAAGCCAAATGGGAGGTAGCCAATAGGGATAGCATCATTGCTAGATTAAAAAGTCAACTCGTAGGACAATACCAGAAGGGTGAGTCACCTACTCTAATGATTGCATCTTCTCCAGCAAGACCTCCACCCACCAGTCCCATCATTGAATTTCCCCCCTCTCCTATGTCTTCTAGTTTTCAACCAGCTAAGACCATTCAACATGAATTGGAAAAGTTAAAACAGGCTCAAGCCCTGTTTGCAAATAAATATGAAGAAAAGGTTAGAGGTACAATTTTAAAATTTGTTGATTCAATTAGAGCCTCTATTGTACACATTTATATGAAAAGAATTTTGAATATTTTGACTGATTTAAAAGAAGATGAGGCCACTTTGGAACCAATTCTGAATAAGTGGATGCCTAGGGGAGTGGAGTTGGAACTTATGTGTTCATCTCATGTAGAGGTAGAGGCCAATGCCAATATCAAATCCACTTGTGAGTTAATAAAAGAGATGACTAGATTATTAGAAGAAAGGGCAGGTGTGAAGAGAAAAGCCCACTTATATAGAAAAGAATATTCTTGTAGCTAGGAAATCGGAAATCATCAAAGTAAATATCAATAATAGCTCAATCACAAAAGCAGATTGCAATGATCAATCCTAACACACTCAATAGAGACATGAAAATGAAACATTCAAAACTAAAGACTATGCAAACCAAATGTAGATCTAAATGCTTCCTTCATGCGGCTCCATTGTCCTTCTTTCTTCTCCAAATAGCCTTTGTTTGTGGATCTCACCTTCAAGTACACACACATGAGATGAAAGCAAGTAGACAAGATATTGGCGCAAGAGTACTCAAAGTGTGATTGATTTGACAAAGTGATTAGAAATTCGATAATTTGATTATTAGATGGGGATCCGGGGTTCAAAATGTGATCAATTGGGGATCTTTGATTGAAAAAATTCATCCAATTTATAGATAAATTGGAGAAATGATCAAATTAGCATGATAATGATTCAAATGGAAATTCAAATAAAGAATAGCAAAATTATGACATGTGTATGACAAATTGCTATGCAAGGATTTATGACAATTTATGACAAATTGCTATGCAAGGATTTATGACAAGATTTTGAAATAGAAATAGACATTTAGGAATTTAGGAGGAATTAGAAAATTAGGTTAGAATTGATGACTTGGAAATTAGGAAATTGATGCAAATTAGGTAAATTAATTAATAATTTCTCATTCATTAATTAATTTACAAAAATAGGAGGAATTAATTAGCCAATTAAATAAACATTTAATTGTGACAAGAAGACTTAGGATAAATAAATAAATTATTTAACCTAAAGGGGAGAATGACAATCAAGATTAAATGAATAAATCATAAAACCTTAGAAGATGAATTAGAAATGCAAAGACGACAATTAGGTCTTGACAAAGGATAATTGATATCGATTCGATCATGATTTTGGATTGATAAATGATTCATACTGATAAGTGATTTGATTGATAAATGCACCAATTGATGAGGAACAATGACTAATTGATCCAAATTTATATGATTGAGAAGGACGACGATCGATGACAAATCGATCGCAAAATGACAATATTGACAAGTTGATAAGGATCGACCAAAATCATGACTGAAAATTGGTTATCGACAAGACCAAATTTGAGAGTGAGACAAATGAAGAATGAAGAAGAAGGACTCAATGCTTGCAAATGATAAAAACCAAGTGCGTGACATAGGAGAAATGTTAATGCGACACAAAAACCTAAAATGAGGCAATGCGCAAATGTTAAAGTATGATCCCACAAGCCTTGACCATTTTTAGGTGTCTACATTTTGCCCCTCTTTGAGACAATGCGATTCTAAGCATTGTTTCAAAGAACAATAATGAAAATGCCCCAAACAATGATAATGACATATGCATGCCCCCTCGAGGAATTGGCCGAAAACATGCAGAGAAGAGGCCAATTGATCGATAAAAATGATAGAAAATGATAGGAGCAAACAGACTGACAATCGGAGACCAAATGCACGAAGGACAAACAAAAGAAGACACAAAATACCATGACCAACATGAGATGGAGAGAGTGCACGTCCATCTATGCATTGACAAAGATCTATATATGAGGCAAAGAGAATGAAATTTGCTCATATGCACTAGCCCAAGAAGAGGATTTGTTGCTCTGGAAAAGAACACTTGCAGAGAGATGGTGAAAATTCCAATGGTAGATCACCTCAGAGAATGTGTACACATGTACAGACAACCGGACGATGCAGGAGCAGTGGTATGTATCTCAAAAACCCATGTTTTCAATTTTATGAATTTGACTTGCTTGCGGGACATTGCGGGGCCCATAGGGGATGCAAAAAGGGACTCCTGCGCTTGTGTAGCGTGAATCCTACTAGCATGTCTACTAGCAGGAGACAGACGAGGACATGGATTCCCTATTGGATGGGGAAGAGTGCTAGAGCAGATGGCGACAAAGGGTACGGTGTACGCATGGGGACCATGTGTACTAGCTATGTTGTATTTTCAGTTGTCATGTAACCTGCACCTGTGTCTCCCTACACAAGCGCAGAAGACCCTACACAAGTGTAGGATTCGCCCTACACAAGCGCAGGAGTCTCTTTCTGCATCCCCTATGGACCCCGCAATGTCCCGCAAGCAAGTCAAATTCATAAAATTGAAAACATGGGTTTTTGAGATACATACCGCTACTCCTACGTCGTCTAGTCGTCTGTACATGCATACACGTTCTTTGAGGTGATCTACCATTGGAATGTTCACCATCTCTCTGCAAGTGTCCTTTTCCAGAGCAACAAATTCTCCTCTTGGGCTAGTGCAAATGAGCAATTTTCACTCTCTTGGTCTCATTTATAGATCTTTGTCAGTGCATAGATGGACGTGCACCCTCTCCATCTCATGTTGGTCACGGTCTTTTGCATCTTTAATTGCTTGTCCTTCATGCATCCGATATATGATTGTCAATCCATTCGATCCTATCATTTTTATCAATCAATTGGCCTATTTTCTGCATGTTTCCGGCCAATTCCTCGAGGGGGCATGCATATGTCATTGTCATTGTCTGGGGCATTTTCATTATTGTTCTTTGAAACAACGCTTAAAATCACATTGTCTCAAAGAGGGGCAAAATGTAGACACCTAAAAATGGTCAACACTTGCGGGATCATACTTTAACATTTGTGCATTGCCTCATTTTAGGTTTTTGCGTCGCATTAACATTTCTCCTATGTCACGCACTTGGTTTTTATCATTTGCGAGCATCGAGTCTTTCTTCTACATTCTTCATTCATCTCACTCTCAAATTTGGTCTTGTCGACAACACTCTCTAGTCATGATTTTGATCGATCTTATCCTGTCGCATCAATGTGCGTGCTCATTTGTCATCATTTTGGACATCATCAATCCTAATTAGGGTTTTGTCCTCTTATCAATCTTGTCATCTGGTGATCGATTTGTCATCAATCCTTATCATTTTCAATCTTGTCATTTTAACGATCGATTTGTCATCGATAGTTGTCATGTTCGATCTTGTCATTTTGCGATCGATTTGTCATCGGTCGTGGTCATTTTCAATCTTGTCATCTTGCGATCTATTTTGTCATCGATCCTTGTTCTCTTGTCAATTTTGTCATTTTGCGATCAATTTGCCATTGATCATTGTCTGTCTCAATTATGTCAATTTGGATCAATTAGTCATTGTTCCTCGTCAATTGGCACATTTATCAATCAAATCATTTATCACATTGGTCCTTTGTTAATCAGAATCAAATCGATATCAATTATCTTTCATCAAGACCTAATTGTCATCTTTGCATTTCTAATTCATCTTCTAGGGTTTTATGATTTATTCATTTAATCCTATTTGTCATTTCTCTCTCTAGGTTAAATAAATCATTTATTTATCCTAGGTCTTCGAGTCACAATTAAATGTTTATTTAACTGGCTAATTATTCCTCTTTTTGTGAATTAATTAATAAATGACAAATTATTAATTAATTTACCTAATTTCACATCATTCCTAATTTCCTAATTTTCATTAATTCCTAATTTCTTAATTCCTCTTTTTCTAATTTTCTAATTTTCTAAATTCCTAATTTTCTCTCCTATTTTTCTCCTAACTTCATGGGAATGACATAGAAATTTGTCATAATTTGTCATAATTGACAATCAATCAATTTTTGAAATAGAAATTTGTCATAAATTGTCATAAATTATCAATCAATCAATTTTGCAAAGAAAGTGCATAATTTGTCGTAAATTTGTCATAATTGACATAATTGATTTGCAATTTCCATTTGAATCTCTTCATGCTAATTTGATCATTTCTCCAATTTGTCTATAAATTGGATGAATTTCTTCAATCTCAATCTAATAATCATATGATCTAATAATCACTTTGTCGAATCAATCACACTTTGGGTATTCTTGTGCCAATGTCAATCTTGCTTTCACATTAGGTTTATGCACTTGAAGGTGAGATCCACAAACAAAGGCTATTTGGAGAAGAAAGAAGGACAATGGAGCCGCATGAAGGAGACATGTGAATCTGCATCTGGTTTTCTTAGTTTTTAATTTTGAATGTTTTGCTTTTCATGTCTCTATTGAGTGTGTTAGGATTGATCATTGCAATCTGCTTTTGTGATTGAGCTATTATTAATATTACTTGCTTTGATGATTTCCGATTTCCTAGCTACATTAATTCTTCTCCAAATGACTCTCTCTAGCAGGTACATCTCAATCACTCTCTGGCGATTCACTTGTTGCCCAATCAAGTACCTCTCCTGTCTACAATACGGTAGCTCATCACTATCATCTGACCATCCAGGGCAATCACGATATGGCCTCCATGTGAACTCTCTCAGTCTGTCTAGCTTGTGTCGCCAATATAATATGGTCGGTGTGGTACTACCTGTCTCTCTATAATCGGTCACCTTGATCTTCATTGTCAAAAGTTGAAAGTGTTGATAGGACGATCATGCTGTCTGGTTTCAGGGAATGTGGTACCCCGTCTAAGACAAGACACAGTCTGGTTTTGAGTATACCACACCCTGTATAAGACCCATGATATTAGTGACAAGGACAAATGATATTGATGGTAACGTTCGACTGATATGACAATTTTGATCAGTTTGAATGTCTGGTTTGATGGAAAAATTTTATCTATTTATGCGTGATTTTATTAAAGCACAATGCATGATTGCGTGTCATTGGATGTATACTCAATGATCTGTCAATGCACAAAAGGGATATTTTTTGTTTTTGCTTTTCAAGATTTTACAATTTTTTTGTGTTCATTTTTTTCAGGACTTTATATGATTTTTTAAGGGATTTTTTTCAGGACATTTTTCAATTTTTTATGAGATTTTTTCAGGACATTTTTCAATTTTTTTGGATTATTTCAAGACATTATTTGATTTTTTTTTTGAATTATTTCAGGACATTTTTCAATTTTTTTTGAATTATTTCAGGACATTTTTCAATTTTTTTTGAATTATTTCAAGACATTTTTCAATTTTTTTGGACTATTTCAGGACATTTTTCAATTTTTTTGAATTATTTCAGGACATTTTTCAATTTTTTTTATTTTGAATTATTTTAGGACATTTTTCAATTTTTTTGAATTATTTCAGGACATTTTTCAATTTTTTTTTATTTTGCCCCCAATGTCTAGCAAGGCAAGGAATGTGACAGGTGAATAAATAGGCTTTCTGAAATGTTGGTGGATAGAGGGAAGACAAAGGCCTTTTATTATGGAGACAATACGGATGCAATTTTCAAGGGCTATGACATGATGGGACAAGAGACAGGATATGACAATGTAAAGCAATGATACGGCATGAGGGACATGTCAAGAGGTTTTTGAAACCATGTTTAAATTTTGCATCCTTATGTCAGATCAAGATCAAGGAATGAAAAAGAGTGTATGGATAGTGATAAGATATGGATAGGGTAAGCAAGACCAAGAATGGATAAGGGACATGGACTGAAGGTCGAGAGAGGCTAAGGGATAATGGCAGAAAGTTGCAATAAGCTAGGGAATATGGATGAAAGGTTATAATAAGAAAATGGATAAATGACCAAAAGCTATGATGGACTAAAAGCTACAAACAAGATGCATGATGCTCATGAATATCCTCAGCCTTGTCAAGATCAAAGGTGGAAAGACGATATGTACATGAAGGACAATAGGATAATGGAGGGTAATGACAGGGGTTCGATAGGATAATGAAGGGCAATAGGATATGAAGGAGTATGACATGGGTTCGATAGGATAATGGAACAATGAAGGACAAAAGGATATGATCAAGATCCTTTTTTTCCTCCATCTCCTTGTCTTAATGCTCCATATACACTCCAAGATCTCATTTCTTGTGATGATCCCATTATTTCTCCCATTCCATCTCTTGAAGAGCTTGTCATTGAACCATGTCCACTACACAATCCTAACCCCCCTCATGATCCTAATCCCCCTCATGATTCTAACGTGTCAGTGCAAGATGTTCATGAACCCTCGACATGCACAATGGGTTCTTCCACTTTAGTGCAATCCGATCCACTTCAAGATCTCATTATTTCTCTCATATCATATCCACCTCATAATGGACTCGCATCTTCTTCCCAAAGAAAAGGGTATCCTACAAGTAAAGATATTCATAAAGGAAAAGGAGTAGACCTTCATGAGAAAGAACCCCTTCATGTCAAAGAAGATCTTAAGGGTCATGTCTACACAACTCACTCTCAAGACATTGGTATCCCTCCATCAAAATCAAAACATACACCTTCCCCATCATACTTTCCATCCATCTTAGGTCCCTATATCCCTTTGTCCTCTATGAAAGGTCAACAAAGGCACACATCCTTGAGTAAATTTCATCAATCCAAAAGAAGTCCACGTCATTCATATCCATCCATGCATTCCTTTCCCCCTCCAAGCAATTTGAATGCCAAGTATAAAAGTCATAAGTCTAGAAATCCACATGTATTCAAGGATCAACATGTCCAATATAATCAACATGTCAAAACAAAGAACAATATGATCTATAAAGAAAAAGAAATATCCAAAAGGCCACAAAGGCCCACTGAGCAAAATAAAGCAAGGTCAAAATATATATGGGTTCCTAAATCCCTTGTGCAAGCAATGCACTCCAAGGAACCACAAAAGCATGAAAAATCAAAAACCATGTGGATCCCTAAGAAGCTCCTTGAAGCCTAAAGAAACATCCAACTTGGCATCCAAAGCTGCTATTCCTCCATCCAACCCTCTCAAATTTGTTCCTCCATCACCTTCTTCATCCATTTTGGGTCCTTATGTCCACAAATCCCTAGCTATTCCTTCATCAAAATCTCCATATCCAAAACCCACTCTTCCTCCATCAGTCCATCACCCCTCAGGTGTGTGCCAATGTTGATCTTGCCTTCATTTCCATCAACTGAAGCCCAATTCTTCCAATACCCTATCCATTATCCAATGCATATTTTTCATCCTTCCATCCCTTTGATCCCATCCTTTGCATAAATCCTTGCCTTAGTTTCATCTCATTTTCCATGTTCTTATCGTACCAACGTCTTTGAGCATACTTTTAAAGGTCATGGTCCATTTTTTTCAAGGCTACTATCCAAACAAAAAGATGTTTGAGTCCTTCTTCCATCTCCTATCAGGTGTCCATCTTCTATTGAAAAATTCAAAATCCAAAAAAAAAATATACAAAAAAAAAAAGTGAGAAAAAGAAAAAGAAAAGAAAAACGTAAAGCAAAAATAATTTGTCCACTGGTGAAAACCTGGCAAACAGGCACCTTGGGCAAGTACCATGATGAAAACCTGGCAAACAGGTGTCATGCATAATGTATGAACTTCTTGCACACCACACTTGGGGGCAGATTTCCTCCTTCATATCCTTTTGTCCTTCATTGTTCCATTATCCTATCAAACCCCTGTCATTACCCTTCATATCCTATTGTCCCTCATGTCCAATTTCCCTTTCCACCTTCAATCTTGACAAGGCTGAGGATCTTCATGAGCATCATGTATCTTGTTTGCAGCTTTCAGTCTATCATATCTTTTGGTCTTTATCCATTTGCTTATTACAAACTTTCATCCATATTCCTTAGCTTATTGCAACTTTATGCCACTATCCCTTAGCCAATCCCGACCTTCAGTCCATGTCCCTTATCCATTCTTGGTCTTGCTTATCCTATCCATATCTTATCACTATCCATACACTCTTTTTCATTCCTTGATCTTGATCTGACATAAGGACGCAAAATTTAAACATAGTTGCAAAAACCTCTTGACATGTCCCTCATGCCATGTTCCTGCTTTACATTGTCATATCCAGTCTCTTGTCCCATCACGCAATAGCCCTTGAAAATTGCATCCATATTGTCTCCATGATAAAAGGCCTTTGTCTTCCCTCTATCCACCATCATTTCAGCAAGCCTATTTATTCACCTGTCATATTCCTTGCCTTGCTAGACATTGGGGGCAAAATCAAAAAAATTGAAAAATGTCCTGAAATAATTCAAAAAAAACATTCATAAAAAAATTGAAAAATGTCCTGAAATAATTCAAAAAAATCAAAAAATGTCTTGAAAAAATCCCTAAAAAATCAAATAATGTCCTAAAAAAAATCAAGAAAAAAATCGAATAATGTCCTGAAATAATCCCTAAAAAGTCAAATAAAGTCTTGAAAAAAAAAAAAAAATTAAAAACATTAAAATCCAAAAACAAGCATTTTGCAATAAATGATCCCTTTTGTGAAAAAGACAAATCACTGAGCATACATCCAATGACACGCAATCATGCATTATGCTTTAATAAAATCACGCATAAACAGATAAACTTTTTCCATCAAACCAGACATTCAAACTGATCAAAATTGTCATATCAATCGAACGTTACCATCAATATCATTTGTCCTTGTCTCTACTATCATGGGTCTTATACAGGGTGTGGTATACTCAAAACTAGACTATGCCTTGTCTTAGATGGGGTACCGCATGTCCTAAAACTAGACAACATGACTATCCTATCAACACTTTCAACTTTTGACAATGAAGATCAAGATGTTTGTTTGACTTGTTGGGATCTGTGCATCTTATCTTTTTATTGATTTATCTTTGATCATGTTCCTATGTTGCTTGATGATGTCACTGAGTGATTTAGAGTGACCGGGATGGTTCATGGTCTCTTTCTTTTTTTTGTTGTGATTGTTGTTTGTCTGTGATGTGTCTGTCTTTTGCAAAAAGGTTTGCATTTCAGCTCTGGCCTTCAATGCCATGATGCTCTGCATCCACTTTGCTACATTAAATAAATGTTCTTACCTACTTCTGTGCATTGGTGAAAGCAAGTTTTTCTTCATCTCTAACTGTCCTCTGTCTAATTTCTTCTTACTAACATTTCTTTCATCAGTCTTGGCGAGCCGTTTGATCCTATCATTTTCTATCATTCTTATCGATCAATTGGCCTCTTCTCTGCATGTTTCCAGCCAATTCCTCGGGGGGCATGCATATGTCATTGTCATTGTCTGGGGCATTTTCATTACTGTTCTTTGAAACAACGCTTAAAATCGCATTGTCTTAAAGAGGGGCAAAATGTAGACACCTAAAAATGGTCAATGCTTGCGGGATCATACTTTAACATTTGTGCATTGCCTCATTTTAGGTTTTTGCATCGCATTAACATTTCTCCTATGTCACGCACTTGGTTTTTATCTTTTGCAAGCATCGAGTCTTTCTTCTACATTCTTCATTCATCTCACTCTCAAATTTGGTCTTGTCGACAACACTCTCCAGTCATGATTTTGATCAATCTTATCCTGTCGCATCAATGTGCGTGCTCATTTGTCATCATTTTGGACATCGTCAATCCTAATTAGGGTTTTGTCCTCTTATCAATCTTGTCATCTGGTGATCGATTTGTCATCAATCCTTATCATTTTCAATCTTGTCATTTTAACGATCGATTTGTCATCGATAGTTGTCATGTTCGATCTTGTCATTTTGCGATCGATTTGTCATCGGTCGTGGTCATTTTCAATCTTGTCATCTTGCGATCTATTTTGTCATCAATCCTTGTTCTCTTGTCAATTTTGTCATTTTGCGATCAATTTGCCATCGATCATTGTCTGTCTCAATTATGTCAATTTGGATCAATTAGTCATTGTTCCTCGTCAATTGGCACATTTATCAATCAAATCATTTATCACATTGGTCCTTTGTTAATCAGAATCAAATCGATATCAATTATCTTTCATCAAGACCTAATTGTCATCTTTGCATTTCTAATTCATCTTCTAGGGTTTTATGATTTATTCATTTAATCCTATTTGTCATTTCTCTCTCTAGGTTAAATAAATCATTTATTTATCCTAGGTCTTCGAGTCACAATTAAATGTTTATTTAACTGGCTAATTATTCCTCTTTTTGTGAATTAATTAATAAATGACAAATTATTAATTAATTTACCTAATTTCACATCATTCCTAATTTCCTAATTTTCATTAATTCCTAATTTCTTAATTCCTCTTTTTCTAATTTTCTAATTTTCTAAATTCCTAATTTTCTCTCCTATTTTTCTCCTAACTTCATGGGAATGACATAGAAATTTGTCATAATTTGTCATAATTGACAATCAATCAATTTTTGACATAGAAATTTGTCATAAATTGTCATAAATTATCAATCAATCAATTTTGCATAGAAAGTGCAAATTTGTCATAACTTGTCATATTGATTTGCAATTTCCATTTGAATTGAATCATGCTAATTTGATCATTTCTCCAATTCGTCTATAAATTGGATGAATTTATTCAATCAAATCCCTAATTAGATTATCGAATTTCTAATCACTTTGTCAAATCAATCACACTTCGAGTACTCTTGCGCCAATATCTTGTCTACTTGCTTTCATCTCATGTGTGTGCACTTGAAGGTGAGATCCACAACAAAGGCTATTTGGAGAAGAAAGAAGGACAATGGAGCCGCATGAAGGAAGCATTTAGATCTACATTTGGTTTGCATAGTCTTTAGTTTTGAATGTTTAATTTTCATGTCTCTATTGAGTGTGTTAGGATTGATCATTGCAATCTACTTTTGTGATTGAGCTATTATTGATATTTTCTTTGATGATTTCCAATTTCCTAGCTACATTAATTGGTGAACCCGACGTGATCTAATAATCACTTTATCGAATCAATCATGCTTTGAGTATTCTTGTGCCAATATCTTGTCTACTTGCTTTCATCTCATGTGTGTGCACTTGAAGGTGAGATCCACAAACAAAGGCTATTTGGAGAAGAAAGAAGGACAATGGAGCCGCATGAAGGAGACATTCGAATCTGCATGTGGTTTGCTTAGTTTTTAGTTTTGAATGTTTTGCTTTTCATGTCTCTATTGAGTGTGTTAGGATTGATCATTGCAATCTGCTTTTGTGATTGAGCTATTATTAATATTACTTGCTTTGATGATTTCCAATTTCTACTAGCAGGAGACAGACGAGCATATGGATTCCCTATTGGATGGGGAAAAGTGATAGAGCAGATGGCGACAGAGGGTATGGTGTACGCATGGGGACCATGTGTACTGGCTATGTTGTATTTTCAGTTGCATCAGATAGCATATCAGGGAGTGCAGACATTGAGTTGTGGAGTCACATTGCTACAGGTATGGGCATTTGAGCACATAGCCATATGTCGACCAATTATAGAGAGACAGGTAGTACCACACCAACCATATGTGTACTGCTATGGGGGAGCACTGAGACAGGGTCCTTTTGGATACATATTATATTGGCGACATGAGCTAGACAGACTGAGAGAGTTCACATGGAGGCCATATCGTGATTGCCCAGGATGGTCAGATGACAGTGAGGAGTTATCGTATTGCAGACAGGAGAGGTACCTGATTGGGTGACCAGTGAATCACCAGAGAGTGATTGAGTTGTACCTGCCAAAGAGAGTCAGATGACAGTTTGGAGAGAGGCAGGATGTACCTAGGAGGACTGCACACTTTGCCCGATCTCACAGAGAGACAAGTCAGTGGGGGACTATGATTCAGCCACACATAGCATATGAAGACTTCTCATAGCTATAGCAGAGATAGTGGGATTGGAGATCAGATGTGGTGGACGTCGGGACGACAGAGGAGTATGAGAGATGGTTTGCACGACTACGGCCAGTGCCATTGACAGATCCGGATATTCCAATACCTAGGTGACAGGAGGGAGATGATGAGGGCAGGGATGAGGATGATGGGGATGATGAGTACAGAGATGAGGATGATGGAGATGATGAGGACGGAGATGAGGATGATGGGGATGATGAGGATGATCCAGATTCAGGTGAGCAGGAGGCATTGCAGGATATACCCATAGAGCCGGAGATAGCTAGGATAGAGGAGATGGAGATGTGCAGGGCTACCATAGTGAGTCAGCATGATCATATTGCAACATTAGAGAGAGAGAATGAGTAGTTCAGAGCAGAGATAGCCAGACTCATAGCGGCTCAAGATGCAGCAATAGCTCAGGCATAGCGAGAGGAACAAAGAGTCACTGAGTACATTGGGTCGATTCGGGATGCCAGTGCATGCGAGATGGCACAGATGTTGGTAGAGACCAGAGAGGAGATACACCATTGGAGGACACTATATGAGAGTGCAGTTCCATTAGAGTAGAGAGCAGCTTCATATCGGGCATGATCGAGGACAGAGAGCAGGGCACGCTCTCGGAGGTCATTGAGCAGCATGGGGGTGAGTGGACCTATGAGACTACCATAGCCAAGACCAGGAGGGATATCATCTGTGAGACATGGTAGGGATGAGGAGGACAAAGGGAGCACCCAGTGATAGAGTCACATGCTCTGTATGACAAACAGTGGATGTTTATGTAGTTTGACATTTTGTAGTCAGCCTGCGGGCCATACTTAGGACAGACAGTCCAATTTTGTACTCCGATATTATGATGATATATGATATGATATGCATCAATATGATGGGATCCAATGTGTTATGACTGATGTTATTTTCTATGTATGGATGACTTATGCACTATTTGTGTACCATTATGGAACATGTATGGATGTTATTTTTTTTTTATATGTTTTTGGTGCATTTCTAATATGGAATGAATAAAATGCTTGATGTGATGCTTATGTACTAACCAATGAATGCAGGATGCAGCATGTGTGTGTGGGGAAATTAGAGCACTAGACTGAACTGACTATCTGAACTGACGGAAGAAATGTTAGTAAGAAGAAATGAGACAAAGAACAGTTAGAGATGAAGAAAAACTTGCTTTCAATAATGCACTTTGTAGGTGAGAACCTTTATTTTAATGTAGCAAAATGGATGCGTAGCATCATGGCATTGAAGGCCAGAGCTGAAATGCAACCCTTTTTGCAAAAGACAGACACATCACAGACAAACAACAATCACAAAAGAAAAGAAAGGAACCATGAACCATCCCGGTCACTCTAAATCACTCAATGACATCATCGAGCAACATAGGGACATGATCAAAGCCGAAGATAAATCAGTAAAAAGATAAGATGCACAAATTCCAACAAATCAAACAAACACCTTGATCTTCATTGTCAAAAGTTGAAAGTGTTGATAGGACAATCATGCTATCTAGTTTCAGGGAATGTGGTACCCCATCTAAGACAGGACATGGTCTGGTTTCGAGTACACCACACCCTGTATAAGACCCATGATAGTAGAGACAAGGACAAATGATTTTGAGGTTGATTGATATGACAATGTTGATCAGTTTGAATGTCTAGTTTGATTGAAAAAGTTCATCTGTTAATGCGTGATTTCATTAAATCACAATGTTGGATTGCGTGTCATTGGATGTATACTCAGCGATCTGTCTATGCACAAAGGGATCATTTATGGCAAAATGGTGTTTTTGGATTTTAATTTTTTTGAAAATTTTTTGTTCATTTTTTTCAGGACTTTATATGACTTTTTAGGGATTTTTTTCAAGACATTTTTCAATTTTTTAAAAATTATTTCAGGACATTTTTCAATTTTTATGATTTATTTCAGGACATTTTTCAATTTTTTTGAATTATTTCAGGATCATTTTGGATGCAAAAGTTCCAGTGATTGATCATGACAAGGGGAACGCACCCAATGCGCATCGGAAAGACATTCATAGACTGGGACCAAAACATATGTACAAGAAACCAGAGTATGCAAGACAATGATACCGATAACAAGCCTGGAATAGAACATTGGGTCAAGACGAAGATAGACATGATAAACCGGCCAAGAAAAAGAATAGCTAGAGGTCATGATAGATGACGAAGCAATTATCTCATTACTCATGGCGCCTGATTGCCAGGTTTTCACCATGGTACTTGCCCGAAGCGCCTGTTTGCCAGGTTTTCACTAGAGGGCGAATCATTTTCCTTTACTTTTTCCCTTTTGCTCTTTTTTGCTGTTTTCATTTTTTTGCTTTTTCCATTTTTTTGTATTTTTTGCTTTTTCCATTTTTTTGTATTTTTTCAGGATCATATTTGAAGAAGTGCTGATAGAAAATTATGCCCAATACTTGCGAAGGTGCATGCTATTTACAGGATCAGACAGAGGTTCACCTTCTGGTGTGGCAAGCTGATATGCCCCTGAGCCATATGCTGCAGTTACTACGAAAGGCCCAACCCAATTAGGTTCAAACTTGCCTTTGATGATGTCAGTAGACTGTGCATTCTTAGGGTTTGCCTTTAAAACCAGATCTCCCACTTCGAAGTGTCGCCCTTTGACCTTCTTATTATAAGAGCGACGGAGATGGTTTTGATATGCTTGCAAATGTGTTACAGCTGTTTGACGTTTCTCATCTAACATCTCAAGCTGGTGCAACTGAGAGACTCTATGTGTCTCATCATCAATCAGGTGTTGCAATATACACACAAGGAAGGAATCTCCACTTCCAAAGGTAAAATGGCTTCCGCACCATACACCAAGGAATAAGGGGTTGCGCCAGTAGGTGTGCGGATAGAAGTGCGATAGGCCCATAGTGCTAGATTCAACTGAACATGCCAATCTCGACCAGCGTCATTGACAACCTTTTTCAGGATCTTGATAATGGTTTTATTTGATGCTTTAGCTTGACCATTCTCCTGTGGATAGTATGGACTGGAGAAACGGTGTTGGATATGAAACTTTTCACAGAGTTCCTTGACATCTTTATTCTTGAAGGGGCAACCATTATCAGTGACTATGGAAAGAGGAACCCCATACCGGCATATGATATAATTCAATAGGAATTTTAAAATTTGCACACCAGTGATATAGGTCATGGGGATAGCCTCGATCCATTTTGTAAAATACTCTGTGGCTGTAATGATAAACTTGTGTCCATTTGCAGATGTCGGGTGAATCTTTCCAATAAGATCCAATCCCCATTGAGAAAACGGCCATGGAGATATGACAGAATGAAGCTCTTGGGTTGGTGCATGAATGTAGTTTCCATGGATCTGGCATTTGTAACACTTCTTAACAAAATCATGAACATCTTTTTCCAGAGTGGGCCAATAATACCCAGCATGAATCAACTTTTTGGCTAAGCTCAGACCATTGAAATGGCCTCCACATATACCATCGTGAACCTCGTGTAAAGTCATTTGTGCTTCATCAGAATCCAAACACCTGAGGAGGGTATGGTCAAAAGAATGATGGTAAAGGGTGTTGGCGATGATGACATATTTGGCTGTCTATCGGATAAAGGCTCGGCGTTGGTTACCGAAAAGGTTGGGTGGTAAGGTTTGGGATTTCAAATATTGATATACGTTATTGTACCACGGGGAGTTGGGACCAACAAGAACGCACATCACATCCGCTGTCAGAATGTCAAAAGAAGGAACCAGCAATTGTTCGACTAAAAATTCACATTTGTCCATATTGTGGGGCATATTCAACATGGAAGCAATTGTAGCCATCACATCTGCCGACTTGTTTTGCATTCTTGGAACTTGACTGAAATGGATGGTCGTAAATTTTGTCTTGAAGAAATCTACCATATGCTTATAAGGAATAAGCTTTTCATCTTTTGTTTCGTAGTTATCATTCACTTGTCGGATGACTAATTGAGAATCTCCATAGACTTGCAAATGCGTGATGTTCCAGTGGACTGCTACTCAGAGTCCTATAACCAGTGCTTCATACTCTGCAATGTTATTGGTACAATAAAAAGTTATCCTGTAGGACTTGGGAATAGCATCACCTTGAGGGGTGACAAACAAGATGCCGGCTCCGGACGTGAACTTGGTATGGGATCCATCAAAGTATAACTTCCATTCATTAGAAGATGTAAGAGCAAATACTGATTCATCTGGAAAATCTGTCAACATGGGATGATCATCATAAATAGGAGCCTCTGCAAGTTGATCTACTATGACTTGTCCTTTTATTGCCTTTCACTCCATATACTCAATGTCAAATTCACTGAGAATCATGACCCACTTTGCTAGGCGACCTATCAAAGCTGCTCGGCTAAGCAAGTATTTTAAGGGATCAATTTTTGTAACCAACAATGTTTGGTTGCTTAACATATAATGTTGAAGCTTTTGTGTTGCAAATACCACTGCTAAGCATGCCCTTTCAATAGTTGAATAATTTAGCTCATAACCTACTAGTGTCCAGCTAATATAATAAATAGCTCACTCTTTGCCGTTCTCATCTTGTTGGGCTAAGAGAACTCCTAATGTCATTTTAGTTGCAGAAATATATAATAAAAATGGCTTTCCTTCTATAGGAGGCATTAGGATATGCGGCGACAACAAATATTCTTTGAGAGCTTGAAAGGCTGATTGACATTGCTCAGTCCATTTAAAAGTGACACCTTTATGCAGTAGATGCTGGAATGGATGACATTTGTCAGCTAACTAAGCTATGAAGCGATGGATTGACTGGAGCTTTCCTTGCAGACTACGTAATTGACGGAGATTAGAAGGAGGAGGCATATCCATTATTGCTTTAACCTTGGTAGGGTCGACCTCAATGCCTCTGTGAGAAACAATGTACCCTAGTAACTTGCTAGTTGTGACACCAAAGACACACTTCTTTGGATTGAGTCTGAGCTTGTAGGTCTCCATTCGGTCAAAGATTGGGCCGAGGATGGCTAAATGACCATCTCTTGTGATAGATTTGCATAACAAGTCATCAACATAGTCCTCCATCAAAGTATGCATGAAATCATGAAAAATTGTCGTCATTGCTCTTTGATATGTTGCGCCTGCATTTTTAAGACCAAAGGGCATCACATTCCAACAATAGGTACCCCAAGCATAGGTGAATGTTGTCTTATGTTGATCTTTAGGAGCAATGCGAATTTGGTTATAGCCGGAGAAACCATCCATCAATGAAAGCATCTCATATCCAACAGTCATGTCCACTATGATGTCGATATTTGGCAATGGAAAATCATCCTTAGGGCATGCTTTATTGAGATCTCTAAAATCTGTACAGATTCTGATGCCCCTAGTTACTTTTCTAACTGGTACTAAATTTGAAATCTAGTCTGCATAATCGATGGGTCTGATAAAACCCACATCCAATAATTTCTTCAGTTCTACCTTGACCAAAAGAGCCACCTGGGGATGCATCTTTCTAAGTTTCTGTTTGACAAGCTTGGCATCTACTTTTAATGGCAAGTGATGAAGGACTAGTTCTGGATCAAGGCCAGGCATATCTGCATAGGACCATGCAAAACTGATCTTCTTCCCAAGAAAGAAATTGACAAAGTCTATCTTTTCCTGTTTTGATAGAGAAGCAGCAAAATGAATGACCTTGGGGTTGTCAGGTGTACCCAAATTGATTTCCTTGGTCATTTCCACAAGCAATGTTGATTTATCCTAACTTGATAGGGGTATGTCCACTCTTCCACCTTTGGGTGCCTCAGAGAGGTTTTCACCCGCAAGTACATCTTTTAATTTTACTTTTGTATGATCAGAGAGTACCTTACGGTTTTCACTTAAAGATCTATTCTTTTGATTTTTTACTGTTTCTTTTCTTTTGTCATTTTGATGACTGGAAGATGGAGTTGACTCCCCAAAATATGCTGTGGAATCCAAATCAATAGCAAATCCTACCTTATGATCACCTTGCGGTATGCTTTCCCTTAGTCCAAGGAATTCTGCAATTGCTTCATCATTTTGAAAATAGTCCAATGTGAGTGGTTCTTGTTGGTCATGTTGGATAAGTTGGGGATAGATGAGGGGCATGTCATCATCAATTGTAAGGAGAGAAAGGGCTGATATGGTAAAGATGTAAACATCTGTGGTGTCACTATCCAAACTGCTTGTATCTGATTCAGAGCTTGGATCCCAGAATGACTCTATCCAAGCACGAGGACATGTTTTAGGAAGAGGATTTATTTCATGTTTGTCTTCCATAGGCAAATTATCAAGGTCAAGGAAAATATTGTCGAGGGCATAGGAGCTAGAAAAAAAAGAACTCCACTCCCATTCATTGGAATTAGTTTTGGGTCGGGTATCCTCAGGTGTTATTTCATCATCAGAGTCATGCCCTTTTCTACACGTGGGCACTTTGGAAGATGAGGGTCCAATTTGCAATGGTACAAAACCTAACCCTAAAGTCGGAGGTCGCATCTTGGGTATAACAAGTTCTAGCCTTCCATTGTTGTTCAGGCCTAAGCCATTGTAGCTGTCATATCCTTTCTTTTGCAACATAGTAAATCCTTTGCCATATCGTTCCACTGGCAACCTGACAAGTGGGGTCTCAGTTGGATCTTTGTAAAGCCAATCTATGGCATCATCATCTAAAGTTTCTTTATCAAGTTCACCCCATCTTGTAAATGTAGTGGGAGGCTGATATTGAATAACGACCTTAGGTTCCTTTTGCAATAAATGTGGTTTGCCATATGATTTTGGAGATATTGGTAAATTCCCAATGAGGAATGTTTGATCCATTGAATATTCTCCACATCCTTGGTCCTGTATCTTCAATTTTCCTTTGACAGCATCTAACAATTCATTAGGATCCACATAGCTATGTGATTTGGCCTCTCTATTGACTGGGACCTGCTGCTGAGGGGTATCCTTTAGAGTAGCACAAAATTGAAATGGATTAGGATCTCCTGGAATTGTTATCTCAGTTCCATTGTAAGGATATTTTAAACATTGATGATAAGTGGATGGAATTGCTTTCATTGCATGGATCCATGGACGACCAAGAATCATATTGTAAGGGAGATCAAGGTACAAGACCTGCAAGAAAGTGTTTTCTGTCACTGGACCAACTCTGATAGGTAATGTAATTATCCCTTTGGATGGGCACTTAGCATCAACATATGCTTTTATTGTTATTCTTCTGGAAGCATCAATGTCATTTTATGTATATCCAAGGCGAATGACCACTCTCAAGGTGCAAATATTAAGACCCGCTCCACCATCTATCAAGACTCGTCTGATTTTGCAATTATGGACAAAGACTTCTAGGTGAAAAGGGTCATTATGAGGGAGCTTATCAGGTGAGATATCATTGTCAGAAAATGCGACATTTTGGGAAACAGCTAGATGTCCAATCCAGGCTTGAAACTGGTCAACATCAATGTCTGTCGGGATAGTAGACTCAATTAAAGCTTTATCCAGGACTGCATGATGCATGGGAGACATTTTCAATAACTCAAGGATTGATATTTGTGTAGGTGTCTTTCCTAGATGATCCAAGAGATTATACTGGCTTGCAGGAGTTAGTTTGGAAGGAGCTGCAGGAGCTCCTTTTAGGAATATTTTAGATCGACGAGTGGTGACCGTGCAAGAGGGATCTTGTCCCTTTATTCCTAGGGTGGAAACATACTCATTTGACATGCAAAAATAATTGATGACATTGTTATAACCAGTATTTGCATAATTTGTTGTTTGGGTAGAGTTTGAAGAAGACACTTTACCCTTGTCATGATCAAGCAAAGGAGTTTTGAAAATAGTATGATTAGTGTTAGAGGTCGCATGGGGTGGATCTACCTCAATTACTCCTTGCTCTAACAAATCTTGAATCATATGTTTCAATTGAAAACATGATGCGGTTTTATGTCCTTTGGACCGATGATACTCATAGTATGCATTATCATTCCACCAATGCGGTTTTACCACTGGTTCTGCCTTGATATCTGGTAGCTTAATAAATTTTGCTTGTATTAATTGCTTCATTACTGACTTAATAGGCTCTCCCAATGGTGTAAATTGTCGATGAGGCCCATCCCTTGATCAGAAAGGTTTGTGCTGCTAGTTTTGTTGTTGGCCTTGTTGTTGATTATATTGTTGAGTATGCTGTTGTTGAGTAACATTGCTCATTGGTGCTTGATTTTGTTCCATAGTTGACATATTAGGAACACTAAATTTTTTGATCGTGAATGGGGGTTGATTTGTATTCACCGCTCTTGTATCAACAACTCCATCATTCGTGACATTCTTGTTCTTATACCAAAATCTATTTATGTCCCCTGAATTGTTCGTGTTGTCACTGTCTTTGTTAAGCTTAATGATTCCTTTAGCTACAAGAGCAGTTTCAATATTCATCCCTTTCTTAATGAGTTTCTCAATAGTACTGGGACTTTTTAATTTCAGTTCATACATCATTTCTGGGACCAAATTTTGGATAAACAAATTCACTTGTTGTTCTTCAGGAATATCTAGGGAAGAACGACTATACAAGCTTCACCATCATTGCAAGAAAGTCACTAACGGCTTGCCTTGCTTTTGCTTGGTGCTGCATAAATCTGACATGGTCACGTCGCTGTCGATGTTGAATGCAAAATGAGATATAAACTTTTGAGCCAATTCAGACCAAGTCTTTATATTTCTTGGCAGATGCGAATACCAATCCATGGCTTGTCCCGTGAGACTTCGTGCAAATAATCGCATTAAATATGTCTCCTCATAACTCACTTCAGTACATGCCGTGAAAAATGCGCGAATGTGATCTTTTGGATTGCCATTCCCTTTATATTTCTCAAAATTAGGTGCCTCAAAATGTTTAGGGAATGGAGGCATGTGTAAGCTTTTGTCAAATGGATTAGGAAATAAATCCTGATCTGTATACAACTTCTTTGTTCCTTTAGTTTCTAATGCATCAACTTGTCGTTGCAATTTCTCAAGTTGTTGCGCAATTGTATCAGATTTTGGAGGTCCATCATTAATCTCAGTGGATACTCTTTGTTGATACATTGTATTTTCGATCGGTTGTTGATGCTCTGAAATGGTCATTTTTGGTGTCTCCAACATATAATGTTCTTGGTACATCTCTTGTTGTTGTGGTTGTGCCATGCCTTGATATCAACCTTGTTGTTGTGCTTCTTGTAGCCTAGGTTGATATTGCAATTGAGTATGTTGTTGATATTGCATAGGCGCCAATTGTGGTTGTGAAGTATGATAGCTTGTTTGCCTTGGCACATATTGAGGCACATGTTGTTGTTGATGCAGATGAATCAGAATTTGTTGACTTTGTGCCAATTGTTGTCGCGGTGTATATCCCATCATTTGCAAAAAACTTTGTTTAGGTGGTTTTTGTCATTTCTCCTTAAGACAGGGTATAGCACTTGCATTAACTTGCTGTGTTGTTTGTCCAATCCATTGTGATGGTTGCAAGTTTGCATTAACTTGTAATGGTGCCGAAGGCGCTGCAATTTGTTGTTGAATGTGATATTGTTGTTGTTGTACATTGCTTGTTTGCACATTCGATTGCACTTTTTGTGTATTACTCAATTGTTGTTGGTGCAAACCACTATCCGTAGTTCTTTATGTCGCCATTATCGAAGGATCTGTCGCAATAGTGTTTGGCAAATATATTGAGCTTAACGGGATATATGAACTTTGTTGCATCGTGGAATTGTTTTGGACATTGGTGATATCAGGCATTCCAGTCATGAAACTTTCTTGCATTTTAGATTTTGATCCAATTTTATGCATATAAGGAACTACTTCTTGTTGAGGGATAGTTGTCAATATTTGCGTGGTCTTTATTTGATCTTGTGTTATAGGTGTTGTGTTGAATAATGGATTATTTATTGTCTCAAATGGTGACTTTTGAGGAATAGTCACTGTCAATGCCTTTGAAGCATGTTTACTCATCAAGGTAGGTTGAGTTGCTTGTTGCGCATTTTCTTCATTTGGATGTGGAGAAGAACTTAACAACTCACTGCCTTGTTGTTTTTGCATATTGATTTGCTCACTTGAAGAGGTCACATTACTCATCATGTTAAGATACTTTTTTGGAAACATCTTAAAGACCTTGTTCAAGAACTTATCCATCTTTTTTGTCAACTTTGGATCTTGAAGGAACATGTCAACATCATCAGAAGCATTGGAATCTGATGAAGAATCTGGTTGGACATTTGGATTCGTTTCTTGGTGAATGCCTTGATTTGAACCAAATCCTTGTGAGAGGGTTTGTTCTTCATACAATGTTTGTATTTCATGTTGCAAGTTTGGTTGATTCCAATCGAAAGGTGCATTTCCTCTTGGAGTTGGTGGAACACTCCCATGTCTTGGTTTCATAGGTACAAACACTAGTTCATATAATGGAGGTGGTCCAAGTTGAACCATTCCATATGGTGGTAATGATGTGTTTGATGAACCTTCAATTTGCACTATTTGTCTAGTTTGAAACTGTGAATTTGATATGTTGTCAATGGGTTGATACATTGGTTCACCCATCTTTTTATATTTTGATCTTGTTTCAACAGGCATGTCACTTATGAAAATGCAATATTTTTGGAATTTTTCAAGGATAATGTATGATATGCAACTAAATGCAAACTAAATGAATGACAATGCAATCTATGGAAAGAATGCAACCTATGTTTTTGGTTGTTTTGAAGATTTTGACAAACTTTTTGGAATGCAAATCTAAGAAAGAGACCCTTAGGAAACTGAAACGATGTCTAGACCTCAAAGGACAAAAGGACCAAGTGACAAAAGGACAAAATGACAATGTCTCCCCTATATGCTTGGATACTAAGCTAGGTTTGACCAAATGACAATAATGACAAAAGAGAAAAGGTTTGATAAGGTCTAGACTTCTTAACAATGACTTAGGGTTTATCAAAGATTTGGATTACTCAAGTATGACAAAACCTAGCTTTGGCACTATATGCTAAGGGACAATTACTATGCAAGTGACCATAATATGATATGATAATGACCTAAGCTTAATGAAGAGACTTAGGGTATGCAAATATGAATGTATGACAATGGTATGACTTTAATGCAAGAAGACACATGCAAATGGATGACCCTTATTGATATGCAAAGGAGTATGACCTAGGTGAAACCTAACCTTGGTAATTGACAATGACTTTGCAAAATGCAAACCTAGGATGAACCTAAATCTAAGTGACATGAATGTTGAGACAATATTTTGAAAAATATTTGACAACCATGTTTGAAGATGTTTTGAAGTTTGTTGGATGAAATGCTCTTGTGTTTGACCTTGTTTTGAATCAATTTGCCTCATTTTTGAAATGAGATGCAATTCAACTTTTGACAAGCAAAGAATACAAGATATTTCAACTTAGACTCAAGACAATCATGCTCATTCCCACATTTCTTATGGTAGGCAAGGACATTAGGTACTTGAGAGGTAGACTTGTTATGGGATTCAAGGAGAATACATAGATGCTTGACCCCACGGGCTCCCCTCCATGGCACTCACTTCTCAAGGTAGCCAAGCATCAGTCCCCATGGAAATATCCCCATGGCAAACTTAGTATCTCTTCCAAGTATCCGAACTTGTCCTTCTCAAGCAACTAGAAGGGTTTTTGGCCTCTAAAAACAAGGTGTTTAGTAAGGATTTTTGTTAAGCATTACTCCTTGATGTCACGCAAGCATGATTGAGACATTAAGCCCATCAAGATACCAAACAAATGTAGTCATGCAAGCATGATTTAGACCATGAGGTCCTACTTAGATGTTGATATGAGAAAGAGTTCAAGGGTCATCACTTCCCAAGTAACTACAATTCCCACATAACCCTTCCTTCAAAGCTTTCGCCCATCAGGTATTTGTTTATAGTGAGTTAGAATGCCAAGGTATTCTAGCCATACTCACTTTGGGTCATTCCCTTCACACGATTATCACTTGCTTGCAAAAGCAAATGGTCGGGAAGGCAGGACCTCTAAAGGTGACAAACAATCAAAGACATGAGCATGGTATTGAAGATCTGGATTTCTGATCACCCTAAAAAGGATGAGAGCATACTCTCCTACTCCAATGTCAAAATTGACAATCAAATCAAGCATAGATTCATTCCATCCTATTTAGAAATCACTAGGTGCCTAAATATTAATTGCAAACACAAAGTTTAGTTGTATGTCCAAGGCAACCTGCAAAACCACCAAGTCAGAAGTTTGATATGTTTAGTCTTTGACTATTGAACCTGCATAAAACATGTTAGTACTTTCATTTGTTTTCTTTGTCATGCATATGCCAAGGTTCTGCATAGAGAATTAGTACCAACAAAACCAAAAAAGCAGAAACAAAATGCAAAAGAAAACAATTTGCAAGTGAAAAACACTATCTTTTACCTCTGTTTCTGGACTTTACACAGGCGCAGAAGTCTTGACATAGGCGCAGAAGTCATGACACAAGTGCAGA
This sequence comes from Cryptomeria japonica, assembly GCF_030272615.1. NCBI lineage: Eukaryota > Viridiplantae > Streptophyta > Pinopsida > Cupressales > Cupressaceae > Cryptomeria > Cryptomeria japonica. The sequence continues at coordinate 925,648,357 of NC_081407.1, forward strand.
TTATCTTTGAAATAGGCACAGAATGCATAACACAGGCACAGAATGCTTGAAACAGGCACAGAAGTTCCCAGAAAGTCTTGCACTACCCTGTTTCTTGGGTTTTTGACCTGCAAATCAACTCAAAAGCACTCAAAAACACAATTAAGGGGTTAGATGGTTAGTGTTCACGTCGGGTTCACCAATTAATGTAGCTAGGAAATCGGAAATCATCAAAGCAAATATCAATAATAGCTCAATCACAAAAGCAGATTGCAATGATCAATCCTAACACACTCAATAGAGACATGAAATGAAACATTCAAAACTAAAGACTATGCAAACCAAATGTAGATCTAAATGCTTCCTTCATGCGGCTCCATTGTCCTTCTTTCTTCTCCAAATAGCCTTTGTTTGTGGATCTCACCTTCAAGTGCACACACATGAGATGAAAGAAAGTAGACAAGATATTGGCGCAAGAGTACTCGAAGTGTGATTGATTTGACAAAGTGATTAGAAATTCAATAATCTGATTATTAGATGGGGATCCGGGGTTCAAAATGCGATCAATTGGGGATCTTTGATTGAAGAAATTCATCCAATTTATAGATAAATTGGAGAAATGATCAAATTAGCATGATAATGATTTGAATGGAAATTCAAATCAAGAATAACAAAATTATGACATGTGTATGACAAATTGCTATGCAAGGATTTATGACAAGATTTTGAAATAGAAATAGACATTTAGGAATTTAGGAGAAATTAGAAAATTAGGTTAGAAATGATGACTTGGAAATTAGTAAATTGATGCAAATTAGGTAAATTAATTAATAATTTCTCATTCATTAATTAATTTACAAAAATAGGAGGAATTAATTAGCCAATTAAATAAACATTTAATTGTGACAAGAAGACTTAGGATAAATAAATAAACTATTTAACCTAAAGGGGAGAATGACAACCAAGATTAAATGAATAAATCATAAAACCTTAGAAGATGAATTAGAAATGCAAAGACGACAATTAGGTCTTGACAAAGGATAATTGATATCGATTCGATCATGATTTTGGATTGATAAATGATTCATACTGATAAGTGATTTGATTGATAAATGTACCAATTGATGAGGAACAATGATTAATTGATCCAAATTGATATGATTGAGAAGGATGACGATCGATGACAAATCAATCACAAAATGACAATATTGACAAGTTGATAAGGATCGACCAAAATCATGACTGAAAATTGGTTATCAACAAGACCAAATTTGAGAGTGAGACAAATGAAGAATGAAGAAGAAGGACTCGATGCTCGCAAATGATAAAAACCAAGTGCGTGACATAGGAGAAATGTTAATGCGATGCAAAAACCTAAAATGAGGCAATGCGCAAATGTTAAAGTATGATCCCGCAAGCGTTGACCATTTTTAGTTGTCTACAATTCTGATCATAAGTATGAACTGTTTCCCGAGGGTTTTGTTGCTCCAAGTCAGCTGGAAGAGGAGAAGGTATGGTTGGAAGAGTTGGACTATAACTTGTCTCAGAGGGTAAATGAGGTCATTAATACAAATGACACATCTTTATTTATTAAGACAATTGAGGAGATTGAGAAAGTAAAGTCACATTATGGTTTTCTAGAGACAAAGGTTAGGCAGTTGAGAATCACTTGGAAAAGGCTAAAAGGGATGAAAAATAAGATTGTTAGCTTCTCTTGGCCAAGTGATGACATGTTCCAAGAATGGAAAAACAAATATGTGGTACAAGAAGAAGAAGTTCAGGACTGTTAGAAGATGCTGCAGTGGAGAAACAAACTGAAAAGGCCACTGGGATTGAAAGTGACTTGTAGCTTCTTTTTGAAAGAAATTGTGGTTGTAACAAACTAAACTTAGGAAAGTCTGAGGCTTGTTTGTATCATTGTTGTTATAAATGGATACCAGGACTTATAGAAAAGGGCATCACATGAATTTGTAAAGGAACTCTACTAAAATATATCTAGGGTTTTCTAGTTATTTGAAATTTGCCTTGAGTCATGTAAAATTTTCAAAATGAATATGAATATACAGATCAAAGTTTTAGGCCTAATTTTTAGTTGTCTTCTGGTCTGCATTCATTAGTTTGCTAGTTTCATTTGGATAATTTAGGGTTATTCGATTGAGCATGGATTGCAAGGCAATCCTATAGATACATTTTCTGGCTTTTCTCTTCAGGAGAGGACTTAAATATGCATGAAATATCTCTATCAGTAGATTACTTGTTTGCAGCTTTGAATTTGATGAATGATGTTTAGTTTAATAGGAAATAACTCTTATATATGTCAGGCATGTATAGGGTTAATAAAAGCCGAAGTGATGAAATGTATGGGAATGTTTAATTTTGGAACTCTTTCTTGATTTAGGTGACTTTGTAGCCTGGATAAGGCACTGATATCAGTTATGGAATTCTTTCTATCTTTCTTGGGATCAAATACTGAAAATGAGCATAAGTTTTATTTAATGTTTCAGTTCCATTGAGGTGATGAAGTCCATAGATTTTTATCATTGGTTTACTGTGGATTTCAGTTTAAAAGTGTGAAAGTATTCATAAAAGGTATACCCACATGAGCTTAGGATAAGCTCAAAGTGTAGGAGGTTTTGTTGAAACCTTGTTATATGTTATTCTGGAATTCTATTTTCTTAGTGTCCTCTTCATATGCAAAAAGAGTTGTTAAATTTCTTATAGGAAGGATAGAAGGGAATTAGAATTTGAGAACAACAAAAGTGGTGACTCTGCTGGGGAGAGTTATAGTGTGAATCTATGATACAGATTGGTGCTTGTATTAGCTTCAAATTTTGTTCAAAATTATGTGTTTGGCCTTCCTAGCTAGCCGTGCTATCCCTCGTCTTTGATTATTTCTTTGAAAATATTTGTGTTATCAAATCCCATGTGAGTGATCTGTCAAATATTTTTTTCTTATTTTTCCCATAGTTTTGGGTGGTGACTCTGACCTAAAATAACCACTATTCTTGAATAAGCATAACTTTCTTAAGCAGAACAAGCATAATGTAGAGAGGGAAGAATACCAGATCATTTATGAAGAAAAATCCTCAAGAGATACTATAGGAAGGATTTCCTGAGCAGGCGCGAAGGGGCCAGAAAAGATCAGTTGCACATGAGCCATCTAGTGCTAACTGGATACAGAAAGGCATTCATACAGGTAAGTCATCTAATAGACCCATCTATCCAAATTCAAATTCTTCATCCCGTGAGTCAGAGCAAGACATTGGGTTTTCATTCTAGTTTGTTTGGTAATAATGAGGATATCCAAGTCTCCAATCAGAGAATCTCTAATGTTAGTCTATCTAGGAAGGACAGAAATAGTTCTAATGTTAGGATGGACCCCATACCAAGAACTGTAGATGGGATCTGATAGATATTGATAAAGTTAATGTATCAGATTCTGAAGAGATATTCCCTGATGAGGACAAGGTATCCCAAGAAATTGAGGTTCTCAATAGAAGAGTTCATCATTTGATTTCCCTAAGAGCATAGAAAGAAGTAAATAAAGAAAAGGAAGTGAAAGCTAAATTGATTGAGAGGGATAGGCTTCTAAGATAGATTGTTGATCTTGTGTTATTCACTCAAGAAAGACCTAAGAGTGAGGATGAAGGTCTGGTCATTAGAGAGAATCTGACTGTTAAAATCAACCCCGCACACAAGTTTGTTGTACAACCAAGTAGGGAGGTCTTAAGTGATCCACAACCTGCTAGAAATAATGTTGACAAAGGAAAACAAAAGTGTGTTGAAGATGGGTCTGGGTCTAAGACTATAGCAGAAATCTCTTCTATGTTGTCTGCACATGAGAAAGAGATAGATAGGATGAGGAAAGAGAAGGAAGACCCACAAAGGGAATTGGAAAAGGCTGAATTAGAAGTAGCCAACCAAGAGGTCAAAAAAAAAAATTATTTAAAAGCCCCACCCATAATTTTTCCTTCAACTGACACAAATAAACCTTTACCTCAACATGCTTCAATCCCTCCAGTCAAAATCTAATCAACCCTGCCTATTAGCATTGTTCCTGCTAATCAAGTCCCCATTACAAATCAAAGTAGCCAAGCTCCTCCAATTCATAGCCCTAATGTGAGAATGAACATGGGTAATAACCCTACCGACAACCAATTCTAGAGAAGACCCATTAACCTAGAACTATATAGGCAACTCTTCTTTGATGGAATTCCAGGGTACCCTAGCCATGTTCCTACTGAATTGAGAGATAGACTTCACAAGTTTGCTAGTAATAATGCTATAAGTGTAGAAGAACATTTAAAATATTTTGGTGACATGATAAATGATTATGAGATTGTAGATGAAGATATCATCATGAAACTATTTGTATAGTCCTTAGTGGATGATGCAAGGGATTGGTATAGAGGTCTGCCTATGAATAGCATCGATTCTTGGGAAGAGTTCAAGAATTACTTCCAAGAACAATATGGTGATAAAATAAATGTGATCTTTATGCTAAATGAGTTCAATAACATTAGGAAGTCTGATAATGAAATTGTTATAGATTTCAATGCTAGATTTCAGAAAGCAATGCATAGGCTTTACCAAGTGATGATATTAGATGATAATATGTGTTTGAACACTTATTATAATGCTTTTGATTCAAAAATGGCTTACATATTGAGAGATAAAAACCCACACAGTCTGAGAGATGCTTTTAGAATTGCCATAAATGTGGAAAGTAATAGGAAAGCATCTGGAAAGGTAGGAAGGAGGATCGATGGAAGGTTGTGGCAAGAATCAAAATAGCAGCCTAATAAGTTGCCAAGGAAGATGACAAAATAGAAAAGTTGATGACTGCCATGAAAGATCTTACTGCCAAGGTAAGTAAAAATTATAAGCCTCATTACAATTGACAAGATAGACCTCCTAGATTGCATGACATGCCTTACAACACTACTTGGAAGGATGGCAAACCTCAAAATGATAAGCCAAAAAACACTCAAAGCCAAGATACCCCAGATCCTTTGAAAGGAGGAAATGTTCATAATATGGAAAATACCCCTTGGTGCATGGCTTGTGATGGACCACATTCTCCTCATCACTGTGTTGTAGCTCAAGCCCTTGAAGAATCCATGAGAAAAGTGGGTGAGTCTAATATTAACATGTTTGAAACTATTATTGAAATTGATGATGAGTCTTCACAAAGTGAATCTAGTGAGTGTGATGTGCTAAATAATAATAAATGTTACCAAGGATAGTTGACACTTGATTGGCACCCTACTTTGAATGTAGTAACCATTGAAGATGAAGAAGTTCATCTCCGAAGACCTAGTGATGAAGAGGTAAGAAATCTTACTAAGGCTACCATAACCAAATCCAAGCATAATTGCAACTTGAGAAGTAGTAAAAAGGATGGAGATCAGGGTGAACCTAGCTCAATGTTCATAAAATAAGTATCTCAGAATAAGACAACAAGTAATGGCACCTTGCCTCGAGATGGTCAGGAAAAGAGTGACAAATTTAAAGATGTAGACAAGAGTGTGGATAATAATGCTAAAGGTGATGCCGGAGCATCCAGGAGGGCAAATGAACAAAGGAGGACACCAAGGACTAAGGAGAGTGATATGACATCACTAGAGGTCAATTGGAATGTTTTGAAGCCTATAATGGCCTATTGTAATGTTGAATTCAATAAATTATGTAAAAATCCTAAAGGTCCTGATAAAGGCCTAAGGACCAAAATGCAATGTAATAGGATGATGGAGTCTAGATAGGTTGGATAGGAGTTTATTGTGATTTAATGATCTTATTATGTCAAAATAAGTTGAATGGGATAGGTTTTAGTTGATTAAAAGTATTAGAAATAAAGTTGAAAATTCAAATTTTGAATTTCAACAACTAGTTCCAGTTTTGGTGGGAAATAAGTTTTAGAGTTGTTTTGACATTTTAATCACTTGGATTAGTTGGAGATTGGTTGGAGTTGGTTGGGGAAGGTCTTATAAAGTCTCTAAAGTAATTTTTGTGTGGTTGGATGATGCTGGTACGGACTTGTACGGACTATCTCAGAAAATTAATTAAAAAACTCTTTATTTGCTATCAAATCCTTGTTTTTTCATGCTTTCTTTGCATTGAAAGGCTAAGGGATCATCATTGCTGTACATTGGGGGTTTATTGGTTATTCCTTTGATGTATTGAGTGCATTTTTGAAGTCTTGAAAGTATCATATTTTTATTTATTGCTGACTGTCCCAGAAAAGACAGTGATTTTTTCACTAATTTGTGAATTTTCAAGCATGTAAGGATCCATCCTATGAATGTACAGGTCTGATTCTCATAGGATGGATGCCAAATAACATGTACAATAGTTTAATAACCCATGATTGATAGGAAGGAGTGAAGAGTGCAGGTGTACACCATGAAAGTTGCATGAAAGTTGAAGAAAAGTGGCTGGAAATGAGTGAAAATGAAGGCTAGAGTGTAGCAGCAGAGAATCTAATTGAACAAGGGGGGTATTTTATGCATTTAAGTGTCTAGACACACCATTTTAAAGGTGTTTGAACTTTGGTTGAGCCTTGGAAGTGATTGGAAGTGATATTTCTAGAAAGCCCTAGGGAAAAGGGTGATTTAGTGAGGTTTTTTGGTGTTTGGGTATCTAGGAGTGCAACCAAGACCTAAGACCTGAAAAATCCTTGGTTTGGGAACATAATAAGAGACTTTAAAAAAGGGTTTAATCTGGTGTTAAGTTTTGTTGGTACTTCCTTTGTAAAGTGGGTGGTTTTTAAGGCTAAAAAGGGGCACATTTGAGGACAGCAAAGGGTCCGTCCAAAACAACCTATATTTATTTTCTGATATGTTTTGTAACATCCAAATGGGTGTCTAAATATGTAATTTTTTTGTCAAGTGTTTTGGGATGATTTGGAGAAAAGTTGAAAATACTCGATTTGGAGGCTACAAGGAATAGAGCCTAGAAGAGCAAGTTTGGTTTATGAGTTTGAGTCTGAGTTTGGGGGTGTGTAGAACCTTGTCTTATGGTTTTTGGGATGTGTTAAGACCAATAGAGGTGTTGGAACAAACCATTTTGATGTTATCCTTGGTTGGGTGTGTTGAGTTGAGTTTGGTTTTGAATCACCTAGCATGTAGAGGATCCTTTGATGTGTCTCCTTGAGTTGATTTAATCCTTAGGGAGAGTTCCAGAGTTGATCTCTCTACATCAAGTGGTATCAGAGCATCAGTAAAAGATCTGGTGAAGGTTTGGTAAGGGTAGTTATGGTACCTAAGAATCAATTGGCAAGAGAACTAGAAGAATTGAAGGAAATCCTAGAAAGGGAAAGAAGGGAAAGAAGGGAACAAGATGCAGCAAGAGAAGAAAGACAATGATGAAGAAGAAGTGAATGAGGTAGCAGACCAAGAGCAGCCAACAAATGACATAGATGACCCTGAAGAAAGAAGGTTGGTTAGATTGTTGAAGGCAGTACAAGGTAGTGGAGGTAAGAGTCATATTGATTTGCCTATCTATCAGGGGAAGATGGATAGTGAAGAGGTGTTGGGATGGCTTGATGCCTTGGATAACTATTTTGAGTTTGAAGAAATGGAAGAGGAGAAGAAAGTGAAATTTGCAAAGACAAAGTTGAGAGGTACAGCATTGACATGGTGGACTAGTTTTCAAAATGATAGGATGGCAAGAGGATTAACAAAAGTGTCTACATGGTCAAGGATGAGAAGTTTGATGAAGGAGCAGTTCCTACCTTCTGATTATACCATTCATGTGAAGAGGATGAGGCAAAATCTGAAGCAAAAAGAAATGGATGTAATGGCTTATACTGAGCAATTTCACAAGCTTAGTATTAGAGGAGGATATGAGGAAGAAGAGGAGAAAATAGCCAGGTATATAAATGGCTTGAGATACAACTTACAAGATGAGATTGGTCTACAAGTACCTAGAACCTTGGGTGAATGCTATCAGTTGGCCATTAGGGCTGAGGAGAAGTTGAAGAGAAAACAGGAAAGATCAAGTAATGGTGGAAGAGGAGGCATTTCTAATAGAGGAAGAGGTAATAGAGATCAAGGGCAAGGCAACAATGAGAAAGGCAAAGAAAGTTTTTCAGAACCAAGAGGAGGATACAACCCTAGAGGTGGTAGATTTGGAGGAGGAAGAGGAAGTGGAATCTTTACAGGTAAGTGTTTTCATTGCAATGAGATTGGGCACCAATCATTCAGATGCCCTAAGTGGAATGAATCAGAACAAGGCAGAGATAGAAGAGTGTATATGGTACAAGAAGATGAGAAGAAAGAAGAATCAAAGAGAGTAGACCCAGTTCTTGAAGGTGACTTCTTGATGGTAAGGCAAGGTGAGAAACTTCAGCAAGAACCAAAGGTAACAATCTTTAGAACTACTTGTTTATGCAAAGGAAAGATATGTAAGGTAATCATTGATTCAGGATCACATAGTAATCTTGTGTCTCTTGATATGATAACCAAGTTAGGAATTGTACCATTTGACCATCCTAATCCCTACAAGGCCACTTGGGTCACCCAACAACAGCATGTAGAGGTTAGTTTGAAGGCTTATGTGAATTTTTCTATTGGTCCATATCAAGATAAGGTATTATGTGATGTGGTTCCTATGACTTGTGCACATTTGATATTAGGAAGACCTTGGCAACATAGTAGAAGAACAATACATGATGGTTTTGATAACACATATTTGGTTCATAAAGATGGTCAGAAATATAAGTTGAATCCTTTACCTTTGGGGGTCTTGAAAGAGCATCCTATAATATATTTTGGGGAGCATTTACCAATGATAAGGCAGGTTGAAAAACAAGAAGATACTGGTTGGAAGGAAGATGTTAATTTGCAGCAGACTATGAGAAAAAACAGTCCTCTTCATGATGATTTATGGGATTTATCTTTTGTACAAGTTGGTTCAGTAAAATGTCCTATTGTTGAGCAAGGATATGTGGGTGTGAAAGAGAAGTTGCAGGTACAGCAAGTGGATCAGAGAAGAGCAGATGTACAGACTAGTTATGAGCAGCCATGTCCTAGACAAGGACACACCAAAGCATGTTTTGTTTCTAATCCATTTTGTGATGTGAGTACAGGTTGGAAAGGAAGGAAGCAGGTCACATTTGGGGACTATCTGATCCCTACTCAAAGGAGGATAGCAAAAAGAAATCAGACTGATCATTGGAGCAATTCTTGGGACAAGAATTTTCTTATTGGTGGGGAGTATGATGCCGGAGCATCCAGGAGGGCAAATGAACAAAGGAGGACACCAAGGACTAAGGAGAGTGATATGACATCACTAGAGGTCAATTGGAATGTTTTGAAGCCTATAATGGCCTATTGTAATGTTGAATTCAATAAATTATGTAAAAATCCTAAAGGTCCTGATAAAGGCCTAAGGACCAAAATGCAATGTAATAGGATGATGGAGTCTAGATAGGTTGGATAGGAGTTTATTGTGATTTAATGATCTTATTATGTCAAAATAAGTTGAATGGGATAGGTTTTAGTTGATTAAAAGTATTAGAAATAAAGTTGAAAATTTAAATTTTGAATTTCAACAACTAGTTCCAGTTTTGGTGGGAAATAAGTTTTAGAGTTGTTTTGACATTTTAATCACTTGGATTAGTTGGAGATTGGTTGGAGTTGGTTGGGGAAGGTCTTATAAAGTCTCTAAAGTAATTTTTGTGTGGTTGGATGATTCTGGTACGGACTTGTACGGACTATCTCAGAAAATTAATTAAAAAACTCTTTATTTGCTATCAAATCCTTGTTTTTTCATGCTTTCTTTGCATTGAAAGGCTAAGGGATCATCATTGCTGTACATTGGGGGTTTATTGGTTATTCCTTTGATGTATTGAGTGCATTTTTGAAGTCTTTAAAGTATCATATTTTTATTTATTGCTGACTGTCCCAGAAAAGACAGTGATTTTTTCACTAATTTGTGAATTTCCAAGCATGTAAGGATCCATCCTATGAATGTACAAGTCTGATTCTTATAGGATGGATGCCAAATAACATGTACAATATTTTACTAACCCATGATTGACAGGAAGGAGTGAAGAGTGCAGGTGTACACCATGAAAGTTGCATGAAAGTTGAAGAAAAGTGGCTGGAAATGAGTGAAAATGAAGGCTAGAGTGTAGCAGCAGAGAATCTAATTGAACAAGGGGGGTATTTTATGCATTGAAGTGTCTATACACACCATTTTAAAGGTTTTTGAACTTTGTTTGAGCCTTGGAAGTGATTGGAAGTGATATTTCTAGAAAGCCCTAGGGAAAAGGGTGATTTAGTGAGGTTTTTTGGTGTTTGGGTATCTAGGAGTGCAACCAAGACCTAAGACCTGAAAAATACTTGGTTTGGGAACATAATAAGAGACTGTAAAAAAGGTTTTAATGTGGTGTTAAGTTTTGTTGGTACTTCCTTTGTAAAGTGGGTGGTTTTTAAGGCTAAAAAGGGGCACATTTGAGGACAGCAAAGGGTCCGTCCAAAACAACCTATATTTATTTTCTGATATGTTTTGTAACATCCAAATGGGTGTCTAAATATGTAATTTTTTTGTCAATTGTTTTGGGATGATTTGGAGAAAAGTTGAAAATACCCGATTTGGAGGCTACAAGGAATAGAGCCTAGAAGAGCAAGTTTGGTTTATGAGTTTGAGTCTGAGTTTGGGGGTGTTTAGAACCTTGTCTTATGGTTTTTGGGATGTGTTAAGACCAATAGAGGTGTTGGAACAAACCATTTTGATGTTATCCTTGGTTGGGTGTGTTGAGTTGAGTTTGGTTTTGAATCACCTAGCATGTAGAGGATCCTTTGATGTGTCTCCTTGAGTTGATTTAATCCTTAGGGAGAGTTCCAGAGTTGATCTCTCTGCATCAAAAGGTGATATACAAGGGATTTCTACAAGGAAGAAGGCAAGTCAGCCTAAGGTCGAGAAAGCTAAAATTAATACTGAGTTAATTAATAATTCCATTTTTGATATGACTCAGGCTCTGACCCAGATGAAGGTTACAATCCCATTGGTAGAATTATTGAAAATAAAAGAACATAGAGAAGCTGCTCTATCTTTGCTTTCTAAAATATCTAATAGTAGTACAACTTTGCCTTCAGGTATAATGAAGGATGAAAAGGATCTTGAGATATGAACCCCAGAGGTATATGTTGGAACAACTATTACACAAGAGCCTTCACAGGTTGATCCTTTCTATGTAACTTTGTTAGTGAATAACCGGTTAATTAAGAACTGTATGATAGATTCCAGTGCAGCTGCAAATGTGATCCCATACAGTGTCATGAAAGAATTGGGACTATCAGTAAGTACAGTGTATGGGAAGTGTTATGCTATGGATAACAAAGAGGTACCATGTGTTGCCCCCTTTTTATTTTTCATTTATAGCCTATCAAAAAAAAAAAGGGGTAATTATTTTCTAGGACTTAAGTCTTCATTAAACGAGTTTCATACTCATGTGTCGAACCTTTTATAAAGTTCACAATTCGAGTTCAAGAGAAATGCGTTCCATAAAGTTCTAAGTTGTCATTAGCATAGTCATTGAACTTGAACTTTGAACCTTTTCAGTTCAAGGTTCAAGGTTCAATCGGTCTTTTGTCTTGTGTTTTGCAGTTGTCTTTTTAGTACTAGTCTTGTGGTCGCTTTGAACTTGAACCATTGAACTTTTCTTTCGAAATGGTTCAAGGTTCAAGGTTCATTCTCGTGTTTTTGAATGTTCCTTTTGTCTCTTTCTACTTGTTCGCAAATGTGACTTGTTGTCGTTGAACTTTGAACCAATGAACTTCTTTTAAAATGAGTTCAAGGTTCAAAGCGGTGTTTTCAAGTCAACCTGATGGTGTCTTGGAAGAAAAGGCGGTGCAATCAAAATAGAATTTTCCTTGGTTTTCGTGTTTTAAAATTGTAATTATGGAAACAATCATGAGAAGGCATGTATAATATGTGGAGTTGATTTCTAATTAATAAGCATGTCAGAATTATATCAAATCACAAGTGACTTTCCACGGATGAATGAGCTGAGCCGAAGCGTGTGTTGGTTCATTAAAGTCTTTTCTATCTTTAAATATGGGGTGTCTCAGGTAAGGTAATTATTATTGCCATTGGCGAAGAGTGGAGACGTAGAAGGTAATTTAGCTCAGTTCTTATGAGGGTTTCACAGTTTGATGTTGAAGACAAGTGAGTTCAATTGCTTATTTTCCCCTGCTCTGTTTATTTTTGAAAATTGGAAAGTGTAATTCTTTGCTTCGGAGTTGAATGCGGTCTGATCGACGCAATTTAAAGCAAAAATGAGACCAACTCTGCCTAAATTGGGTCAAACATCATGCTTGGTTAGTACCCTTCCAGAGTTAGATGATACAGCCTTCATTCAGGATGAGTTAGATAGCTTTTTAGAGAGGGCCAAGAACCCGACAGCTAATTCCATGATGGAAAAGATAGTTCACAGTGGTCTTGTTGAGGCCGCTGCATTCCCAATTGCTACTCCTTGCCTAGAATTAGTATATGCATGCATGAACCGATATGATGCTAGTAATAGGTGTATTAGAGCCAATAATGGAGACATGCTAGTGCGGATTGACAGAGAAACTATAATGGTTGCAATTGGAATTCCTCACAAAGAGCCGTATGAAGATTGGTCCATAGGAACCTCATACGCATTTTTCTTTGAGAAGAGAAGTGTTTATCAGAGCGTCATAGCTAGGAACTGGCTCCTTAAAATACAAAAGGGAGGTTCTAGGTTGCCCAAACCCTTAACAACAGAGCATTTCATCACAGAAGTTAGGGATATCATGATCCTTTTGAACAGGCTTAAGGGGAATTCACATGCCTTCTATTGGGAGGACTAGATATATTTTTACATTTAGGTATTATTAGCTAATGAAAAATACCTAGACTGGGCACAAGTAATTGCTGAGAGATTGCATGAAGGGTTGAGTAATTTTGTTGGAACAGCTAATTTTCACATGACTTCATACTTGTTCTATATTTTAGCTTGTATCAGAGAATGACTAGGGTTACACCAAGAACCTTGGGTTGATGGAATGAAGGTCTACGAGTGCTATCCACATTTGCAAATACAAAGATACACAGAAAATTTATTGAGATGGAATGATGTCTTTTCGGGAAGATTAACTTTTGAACTACAAGGAAATTTGAATAATAGGATGTCACCTAAGGCATTAAAGTTGGTCACCACATATGGGAGTTGTTTTATTTAATTTCCTAGATTTACTTATATCAGAATTCGAGGCTTTGAAGATGAACCTTTCAGATTACCCAGATATGCTCTCGACAGTTATGTACTTTTAGAAGTTAGCAGACAGCTAGCTCATGTGGATAAGAGATTTGGGATGAAAAGTGAATCTGAAGCAATTTTCCCAGTTGAACTCAGACATTATAGTTGCCAAACTGTTTCTGATGCATTGAACTTAGAATTGGAACTCAAGAAGATGAATTTGCCGCCATATGTTGCTCGGCAGGGGTTCGATAGCAAAGAATATGCAGTGAAGCACCTGAATGTTGATGTGAACTTTTCACATATACCCCAATTAGAAGACTATTGGAAGGATTGATGTGATGAATTTGAAGTTCGGAGAAGATTATGGTTGAGGTTCACGTTATAGCAAATCATTACTTTGAAATTGCCCATGAACATTGCAAGAATACAAGAAGCAGAAGATGAAGATGTATTGGACCCAGAGTTCAATAAAAGAGTTCATGTGCAACCTATTCCTGAAATTGATTGGGATAGGAAAGAAGAAGAAAATATTCAGTCAAGAACCTTTAATGTAATAAGGAGAATGGAGAAATGGTTAAGAGATTATAGGCCTAGAATAAAATTTACTGTCAGCTCAGTCGAGAAATCAGTTGAGCAATCTCATGCTGCTGTACCAATTTCTTCTTCTAACATTCTTGTTGATATTGAAGGTGTCACTGGTACTCAAAGTGAAAAGGTTCAAACCAGAAGACTTAAAGAACCACTATTTGGCCCCTCAATAGTTCGAGTCACCCGTTCCAAAAGTAAAAGGAAAGGTGCAGACATCACAAGAAAAGAAACCATCATAGTTCTTGATACTAAGGAGGCGCAAGTGATTATGGGCGAACCAGAAATAGACATTCCTGCAGCTCAAGATGCAGGTAAAGAAAAGGAGCAGCCTGGGGAAAGCCCCAATCAAGTAACTACTTTGGCTACCATGGATTCATCTGAATGTCAGATGCCACCAGCTAAAATATCCTCAAACGTTTCAAGGTGGTTAGGAGCATCAATAAGTAAGAAACACAATGTAGTCCCTATCAGCGTACCCATGGAAGATATGGTGAGCAAATGCCTTGGAAAAACACCTAAGTCTAAAAAGCTAAAAGCAGAAGCTATGCTAGAGGTGGATGACAATACAGGGCACTGGGTAGCTGAAGTGGCTAGGCCTATTTCAGACAAAGTTCCAGAAAATGCAACGGAGCAAGATTTTGTTGTTGAAAAGCTTGATTTAGGAACTGCTTCAAGGGTTGCTGATGCAAAACACCTAGAGTCCTCTGCTAAACGAATGTTATCCAGAACATGGAAGGATGAGAAAGACAAACGGGAGTTGAAATAGACCATGAAGTAGATGGTGGAGTATATTAATGCCATTCATCACCCCAGCCCACAGCCCCTGTCACAGGTTCCTCAGAATTTTGACCCTAAATCTCCCATGAACCAGAATTTGTTGGATAAGGTTCAGAGAAATCATTTGCTGGCAGAAACCTTTGAAGAGTGGCTTGAGTTCATAATTCAACAGGGAACAGAGTATATTGTCAATCTAGTTAGGGTATATGAGGATGTTGTGACCGTAACTCAGGAGCTTGAAACAGAAGTGTCGGCATGGGAAAAGGAAAGGAAAAAATGGGCTGCAGTACTGGTTCAAATGAGAGATGTACAGAAGTATGGTGTCATGAACTTCCTTACAGAAAAAGTAGTAAATGATTTGGATGACAAGGTACTGCATGTGGCCAAGGAAAACATTGAATGGAGAAATTCAATCATAAAACAAGGTCATGAAGAGTCCATTAAGTTGCTAAAAGAATTGAAAGAACTCATTGCTGTGATGCAGAAAGACTTGAAGTGCATCAATGTACAACTTCTGAAGGATGACAGGCAGACCATTGAACAAGTAGTAGATATGGTGCAGAATTTCAAAGGGAAAATAAATTCTGTTAAAGAATCAAAATCTTTCACCCGAGATGACTTCACCAGAGTAGCTCGCATTGAATCCATGTTGGTTGTCTGTTCGGATCACTTAGAGGTGCATAAAACTAAAGTCACGCAAGTGGGT
The DNA here is from genome assembly GCF_030272615.1 of Cryptomeria japonica. NCBI lineage: Eukaryota > Viridiplantae > Streptophyta > Pinopsida > Cupressales > Cupressaceae > Cryptomeria > Cryptomeria japonica. Next base: position 925,663,641 of record NC_081407.1, read on the forward strand.
ATGGATAAAGAAGTTTGGAAGAAATGCATCCTGCACATTGGGCTCACACATTATCAAGTAGTTCATAACTTCTCCGCGGCTCATATGGAGTGGCGAAATATATGTGGCACCACGCACACTTCAGAGACAATTTAGGTCATTTTCTGTTCTTTTAGTTATGGCTCTATTTACGGCTTGTAGCCATTTAGTTAATTTCAGTTATAGACGGTTGTCTCTTGAATTTCAAATTTGCATTTTATTTAAAAAAAGACAATTAAGCCTAGCGGCTATATATATTTGTAAGGATGTTTTTGCACGATATAGAATTTTTTTTGGTGTAAAATTTGGAAGACTAGACTAATCTCACTTGTAATTTCAGTGGAATACCCATCTTTGAGTGGAATGAAATATATGATACAACTTGAGAAACCTGTGTGTTTTGAATGCGTAAAATTTCTTTTGGAATGATTATGTGTTCGTGTATCAGTTTCTTTTCTCTGATTTTTCATTTGAAGTCTGCAAATCAATTTGGTAAATGAAACTAGTTGTAAGCTTTTGAATTTTCTGATTCCCCTTGTCCTGTGAGACATGAGTGAGTGTCAATCAGTGTTCAAACATTCTTTTATCATCCTGAGAGTTAATTTCCATTTGAGATCAAATGTCTTATTATGAATTTCATTATCCATCATTAAGCATTCATATTGTGTTGACTAGTGAATGTTGAAGCCTTTTGTTTACTTTCTGGTTAAAAGTGAATCACATATTTAAAAAAAAAAAATTATTCAAAATTCATTGAATATTATATAGGGAGTTGTACCTTAATGCAGAGGGTAAAAACAATAATTATTTACCCAACTGTTGGTTATCATTGGTTTTCTATTTGGGCAATAGGAGTATTTATTTGTAAATTTTGAGAAAATCCAATCCGTTAACCAACACCATGAAAGATGTGGAAGTGAAGATAGCAGCATTTCTTGAAGAAATATATAAGATGGATGTCATAGTAACCGATACAAAACCTCATTATGGCATTCTATTATCTAGATAATGGGCTGCAGCAGTGGGGGGAAATGTTCAATTAGATCTTTCATATGCTACAATCCCAATAAATGGAAGCTAGGTTAAGTTGTATAGAGAACCACATGCCCCTAGTGTAATTGAGAAGATAGACCCAAATATGTTAAACTATATGATTGATGTGGATCTTGACAATTTTAGAATACAACCAATTTTACCTGAGTTAAAAAATACTGATTCTATTGTGACTGAATTGGAATCTCAGCAGCATGGTTTATGGCACATGTATTTTGATGGAGCTTTCTCTAAAGAAGGATCTAGAGTAGGAGTTCTTTTTGTGTCCCCATCAGGTATAACTTTCAAATATTCTTTTCTGGTAACTTTTAGTGTACAAATAACACTGTTGAATATGAAGCCTTGTTATTGGGGCTTGAAGTTGCAAAGAAGCATAGGATTTAGTTGTTAAGAGTATTAGGAGATTCAAAGATGGTTGTTTCTCAGGTTAGATCTAAGTATGCATCTAAAAATGATCATTTGAAAAGATATAAGCATGCAGTTTGGGATGTGATCGAGCATTTTTGTGCATTTTCTATTTACTGGATAGAAAGATCAAAGAATATCATGGCTGATTTCTTAGCTAGTGTTGCCTTAAAAAATGATGAAGTAACACTAACCGGTGTGTCTACAGTTGAGATAAAGGCTAGGCCTACTATTCCTGATAACATATATAATTGGAACGTATTTGCGGATGATGAAGATATTCTTAAATTCATACAATGCATTGATGACTATGATGGACAGAAAATTGATTGCAATGCATTAGTAGAAGTGGTTCAAAATAGAGAAGTAGTGTTTGGTAATGACATGGTCCAGTTGGAAACTAATGTGATCCCCAAAGGATTAGTGGAATTGGAAGGTATGTTCAGTCACAGTGACAATCATTTGCATCAGCAATCAACTACCAAATTAGAAGAATTGGAGGGAGTGAACTTAGGGATAGAATCATCCCCTAAGTTGGTCTACATTGGAAAGAAATTGTCTCCTCACATTAAAGCTAACCTTATTAATTTATTGAAAAGGTATAAACATGTTTTTTCCTGGTCTTATGAGGACTTGAAGACATATAGGCAAGATCTTTTTCAACATGAAGTCCCTTTGCATCCAGATACTAAGCCTTTTAGGCAGAAGCAAAGGCCTATCAACCCCCCGTTTGGAAACTAAAATGCAATAAGAGTTGACTAAATTGAGGGAAGGGGGGATCATCAAGCTTATAAGACATTCATCTTGGGTGTCTAACTTAGTCCCAGTTAGAAAAAAGAATGGGGATATAAGGCTCTGTGTTGATTTCAGGAATTTGAATGTTGCTTCTTTGAAGGACAACTATTCTTCCCCTAATATGGAGGCAATGTTGTAGAGAGTAACTGGTTGTGACCTATTGTCTATGATGGATGGCTTTTTAGGATACAATCAGGTATTAGTGAAGGAGTTTGAACAGTTCAAGACTTCTTTCACTACCCCTTGGGGGACCTATGTGTATGTAAGGATGCCATTCGGTTTTAAAAATGTTGGAGCTACTTTCCAGAGAGCAATGGATGTAGCCTTCAAGGAATTCATCAACATTATCATGGCTGTGTAGAAAGATGATTTAACATGTTTCTCCAAAAGGGCAGATGATCACTGCGGGCACTTGGAAAAGGTTTTCAATAAAGCTCTGGAGTTTGGTGTCTCTTTAAATCCAAAAAAGTGTCATTTTGCTATCACTGAGGGAAAGCTGCTTGGGCATATTATTTCCAAGGAAGGGGTTATGATAGACCTTAAGAGGATTGAGGCCATAAATAATGTCCCTACGCCAAAGAGTGTCAAAGGTATCTAGTCTTTCTTGGGCAAAGTAAATTTTGTTAGAAGGTTCATTACCAACTTTGCTGAAATAGTCAAGCCTATTGTTAGGTTTCTTAAGAAAGATACAAAGTTTTATTGGGATGAAGAAGCTTCAAAGGCTTTTGGTCGAATTAAAAGGGCTATTTAGGAGGAACCAATGTTGAAGTCCCCTGATTATAGTAAGCCTTTTTCATTGTTTTCTTTCTCTTCTTATCATATAGTGGCTACAGTTCTTCTTCAAAAGGATAATGAAGGATATGAACGCCCTATAGCTTTTTATAGTAAATCTCTACAAGCTGCATAACTAAAATATGAAATCATGGAGAAGCAAGCATATGCTTTGGTTAAAGCTGTAAAAGCATTTAGGCCCTATCTTGTGAATGCACAAATAATTGCTTATGTCCCACATGTAGCTGTCAAGGACATCTTATCTCAGTCTGAGGTCACTAATAAAAGGTGCAGATGGATAAGAAGAATTCAAGAGTTTGATCTAGAGATTAAAATTACTAAATTAGTAAGAGGGTTAGGTCTTGATAAGATAATGGCTGAGTCAAAGCTTCTTGATGTTGAGGTGAATAATGTTGAAATTTAGAATACCCTAGTCACAAGTATTGGGACACAGCCTTGGTACTCAGAGATAGTACATTTTTTAAGGGATGCAATATGTTCAGAGGGAATGACTCCAAACCAGAGAAGAGCATTGAAGCTGAAGTCTCAAAACTATGTCCTTATTTAGGGTGACCTATACTAGCAAAATAGAGATGGGGCATTGTTGATGTGCTTAGACAAATCCCAAGCTAAAAGGATGTTAACTAAAATGCATAATGGGGTATGTGGAGGTCGCTACTCTGCTAAGACCACAGTTGGTAAGATAGTCCGAGTTGGATACTATTGGCCTACTTTGTTCAAAGATACCCATGAACATGTTCGGAGATGTGACCCATGCCAAAAATTCTCTTCCAAATTGAAGTATGAGGGAGATTTGCCCCTTAACCCAGTTATAGTGGAAGCCCCTTTTGTCCAATGGGGCATTGATTTTATTGCAGAAATAGTTGACAAATCAGGAAGAGGTCATAGGTGGATCATAGTTTGTATATAATTAGGTTTGTTTCTATTAGTTGCTTTTGGGCTTGTTTTTTGGTCTGTTCTCCAGAGTTTTCTATATTCTTGTGTTGATCTTGCAATCAAGCGTCCCCAATCAGAGCCGTTGTTATCACTGTTTTGAACCTTGGGTGATTTTGTTCCTTAATCTGCTAAAAGTCTACAAAAATTGGGCTTAGCACTATTTCTTGCCTCTGAGCTATGGGTTTGAAGGTTTAGGGTTTTTGAATTTTAACCTTTTCTATGTCTTGGAATCCCTATGTTCTATTTCGAAGTTACTTTTTCCACTTAAGTGGAAGGGCCGGTCCATCATGAAGGGGTCCCCCATTTATGACTTGCCTTAGGTGGGTCTTTGTTAAATTTATTATTTTTTGTGCCCTTTTCCTATGTTTTCAGTTCTTTGTCAGGCCCCATAAAGACCATGCAAGTTCAAAGTTGATCTGATGGTGTGCGTGGATTCACAGCCAAAAGTAGCCCGAAGTTTACCTTTCATGAAATGGTGAAAAGGTGGCGGGCCCAAGGAAAGTGGTCACAAAAGGGCTAACACATGATCATCTCTTAGAGGATCTAATGGTTTGCATTGATTCGCGAAGAAAAGCTGTCGAGGCTTTATGCTTCGCAAAATGGCGAAAAGCTAGCGGGCCCCAGAAGTAAGCAGATCATGTGGTTAAAGATCAATCAAATTGAAGTTGATTGGGCAGTCTGTGTTGGTTCGCAAAGGGAAGATGTGTGAAGTTTACCTTTCGCAAAGTGGTGAAAAGGTAGTGGGCCCAACTTAAGGGTGACATGGAAAGTAAAGAAGGTGCATCTCAAAATAGATCTGACAGTCCGTGTTGTTTTGCTGGGCGAAGTAGAATGAAGTTTATTCTTTGCGAAGCAGCAAAATGAGTTGGTGGTTACATGGCCGGTGATGTGGCAATACAGTTGGACGTTCAACTAGTGCAAAAGGGTGACTCATTAGCTGGACACTTGGCTCCTAAGGATAGTGTAGGGCCCTATTCGATTGAGCAGCGATGGTATTGAAATTCATGGTAAAATAGAACATGTGGTAGTCCAGACATGGAGCCCGATGGAGTTCCTGAACAAATAAATGACTGACACATAAGAATTATCTATCGGCACTTAATAAGGCAGGTGGATTCCATGCGGAGGGCCCACTTCAAAGGGTTAAGGGTGTTAAAGGTTGCACATCTTCAACAAGATCCAACGATGGGTGTTGTTTCACAGCCCGAAGATGCAAGGTCTTTAAACTTCATGAAGCAATGAAAACCATTAGTGGTAATAACTCCATACGATTAGTGAAAAGACAAGCGGTCACTGTTAAGAAGTAAAGAGCATGCAGGTTCAACAAGATCTAACAGGAGGCGCTATTTCACATGAAAGATATCCGCGAGGTTTCGCCTTCGCGAAGTAGTGAAAAGAAAGCGGGCCCCCATTTTTAGCAGCTTGACCCAGGTAAGGTAAAAGACATACAGGTTTTCCAAGATCCAAAGGACGTCGTTGTTTCACAATGAAGAGGTACGAGGATTTTAACCTCCGCGAAACAATGAAAGGTGAAATAGTTAGAAAAATTTATAATCCGTTCGAGCCATTTTTTGAATTCAATTCTAAGTTGATTGTTGAAGCATGCGGCTTTAATGTTACAATTCAATGCTCAGTTGCCGTATTAAGCTTAACATCAACAGAACAATGGTATCATTTTGAAGAATTTTGTAGAGGAGCCGGTGCACAGAGGGAATCTCTTCAAGCAATTAGTAAGTTTTTGCATATTGTTTGACACTTATAATCTAAATTGGTATCACTATATGCTTGTTTTCTCAGAAGTTTGTCCAAATTTTAATTGATATAACTACACTTTCAAGATGGCACCAAGAAGGTATTTTACAAGAAAAGTAAATTACCAGGACAGAGCTACCTGTGATGATTTTTTAGAACAATTAACAATGTCCACAAATACCGTAGCCAAAATTAAAGAATCGGTACCCAAAGACCCCTGCCTAAGAATTGGAGATGGTTTGTATGACAAAGGCAACTAGTTGAGGGATCCACAGATAGGGATATCAGGTCTGGGACTTTTCAAAGTAGGATTTGGTCAGAGACATTCCCCTACCCCAATGAATAGTATATGGGAATTAGACGTGGGAAAGTTGATAGTCCTTGGGGTTTTTATGCATGTAGATTTATTAACCTAAATTGCAAATAATTATGACCCTATTACTAAATGTGTGAGAAATTTGAAAGGGGGAACCTTAATTGAGATCAATGATGATGAGTTTAGGAAAGTCTTTAAGCTCAGCAAGGTGTCAAATTACTTAGAGACAATAAATTTTGATACACTTGCACAAGTTTACAATGTGCAAAGGGATCACCTCAGGAGTGGCCCTCTAAAGGATTTTTTTGTCAAAATAGGAGGGCTAATTGTTGTAGGCCCTAGTACCATGGAACCTTTCTCCCTGAATTTGTTTACTCTTAGGGCTAAAGGAATGTATTGGTCACTCTGTCAAATTTTTGGGGAAGATGCTGAAACAACCATGCCAACCCACTATATGTTAATGATAGCATAGATTCTTAACCCCTCTCTGGCAGTAACATTTGATTATGCACCTTATCTCACTAATGCAATCCATGTAGGACTAATAGGGATAAAAATGGTAAGGTAGATAGACCTTTTGGATGGTAATCTCTTCTCATGCATATGTTTTTATTTATAGGTGTTGATTACTTCGCTAATGAAATGGATCTAGTTAAGGATAAGGATGGTGAAGAGATGCCTGTACAATTGTGGAGAACCATTTTGTCCTGGGATAGAAAGGATGCCATCTACTTGAAGTTTGATAGATTCTTTGCATCTAGACTTAGGATTATCTTGTTCCAACAAAACCCTAGGATCCCTAAGGCTCTCTTAGAATTCCTTAGGCCTAAAGAATTTGTTGAAGGTATCAAGATTATGCACAACTGGGGTGACATATACTTATACCCTGTCTCCATAGTTTTCAAAGTTTATGGTTTCAGAGGTACTCGATACTTACTCCCCTACCAAGTCTCATTAAAGATAGGAATTGCAGAGATCCTGAGGCAAATTGGAGGTGTTCAAGAGGCAGAGTTATCAAATAGGTGAAAAGGGACAATTTTCCCAATTGTCACTATGGCTCATCAATTTTTAATCATGAAAGGTGGTTGGAAACACTTTGATGACTTCTTTCAACCATATATGTTGTCTACTGCAGTATCAAGGTTTGCTGACCCTGGAGATTTTTTCAATGACATGTTCAGGAACAAAGCAATATGTAAAGGTAACCACCAATTTCATTTCCGTGAGAATCTGATTAGAAATGAGTTCAATTTGGATGAGCAAGAATTGAGGAAAGAAAAGTGGGTGTCATACAAAAGGGCTCATGATTTTATTCATCAATTTGATAGTAGTTATGACCCTTTGTCTAGTTTTAATCCCTTTGAGGAAAAGGTTAAATTTTTAATTCTTTACTTTGAAGACCTGATGAAAACTCTAAAGGAAAAGAGGGAAGCTATAATAAGAGATAATCCTGACAAGGCTAAGTTCATTCTAACTAAGTTTTCCTTTGCTAAGGCCATCCCTCTAGGTAATTATGTAATGCATAAGAGGCCATAATATAGTGTGTTAGTGCCAGTAATAGGTGAATCCTCTACTTCAAAAGGGAAGAGAGCAATAGAAGATCTCACTGACATCCAAGACTCCCCTAAGAGGCACAGAGTGGGAAAAGAGGTGCAAACAGGTGAGCCTCTATACTCTCCATTCCAATCCCCTATCCATATAGGAGATGAACAGGCAATGGCCGAACAATTGTTGTAGTTAGGGAGTCTCGAGGAGTTTGCCTATACATTTGAGGAAACACAAGAGGGGATGCCAGAAGAGCCACCGAGTGCAGAGATGAACTTAACTGCTGATGAGTTCAAAGGTAAAGAGCTAGACCTTGTTGTCAAGCAAGCCAATGAGGAGTTCCTAGTTGATAGTAATTTTTTCACAATAGGGGCCTTCATGCAATTTGTCTGGAAGCAAAACATTGAACAATTCAAGGCAAGGTGTGAAAAGAGAAAGAATGAGAAACCCCACAAAGATGCAACTTTAGCGGAGGAAGAAGTGAAACAAGAAATGATGGTAGAATTTAAAGTCATCACTCCTGAAAAGGGGAGGGAAATGGTGTCAAAGGCTGGTGTTTTAATTCTCCTTGAATGGGATATAGCAGATGCCTTAGTACTTGAAGTAGTCAGAAAACAAACCAAGCCTATGGAAGGAGTGACATTCAGCAAGGATAATGTTGCTTTGGTCATGTGGTCCTTAAAGAGGGATGAAAGTAGAAGAAGGAAGGACACCTTAGAATCTAGTTACCTAGGAAGTATGATAGTGAAGAGAGTCCAGGATACAGGGGTGGTGGAAGCTGCCAGCACAATTCTAGAAACTACAAAATTTAGTGTGGTAGTGGCTGAGAAAGAAGCTAAGGAGAGAGTTGATCTCCAAGTAAAACTAGAAACAATTCTAAAGGCTTATAATAAAGCCAAAGGGGAGGTAGCCAATAGGGATAGAATCGTTGCTAGATTACAAAGTCAACTAGCAAGACAATACCAGAAGGGTGATTCCTCTACTCTAATGATTGCATCTTCTCCAACAAGACCTCCACCACCAGTCCCATCATTGATATTCTCTCCTCTCCTATGTCTTCTAGTTTTCAACCAGCTGAGACCATTCAAAATGAATTGGAAAAGTTAAAACATGCTCAAGCTTTACTTTCTTATTTAGTTAGAGCCTCTGTTGTACACATTTATATGAAAAGAATTATGAATATTTTGACTAATTTAAAAGAAGATGAGGCCACTTTGGAGCCAATTCCGAATAAGTGGATGCCTAGGGGAGTGGAGTTGGAACTTATGTGTTCATCTCATGCAGAGGCAGAGGCTAATGCCAATATCAAATCCACTTGTGAATTAATAAAAGAGATGAATATATTATTAGAAGAAAGGGCAGGTGTGACGAGAAAAGCCCACATATATAGAAAAGAATATTCTAATCACAAGTATGAACTGTTTCCCGGGGGTTTTGTTGGTCCAAGTCAGCTAAAAGAGGAGAAGGTATGGCTGGAAGAGTTGGACTATAACTTGTCTCAGATGATAAATGAGGTCATTAATACAGATGATAGGTCTTTATTTATTAAGACAATTGAGGAGATTGAGAAATTAAAGTCACATTATGGTTTTCTAGAGACAGAGGTTGGGCAGTTGAGAATCACTTGGAAAAGGCTAAAAGGGATGAAAAATAAGATTGTTAGCTTCTCTTGGCCAAGTGACGACATGTTCCAAGAATGGAAAAATAAATATGTGGTACAAGAAGAAGAAGTTCAGGAACTGTTAGAAGATGTTGTATTGGAGCAACAAACTAAAAAGGCCGCTAGGATATATAGTGACTTGTAGCTTCTTTTGGAAAGAAATTGTGGTTGTAACAAACTATACTTAGGAATGTCTGAGGCTTGTTTGCATCCTATTGTTATAAATGGATATAAGGACTTATAGAAAAGGGAATCACAAGAATTTGTAAAGAAACTCTTCTAAAATATATCTAGGGTTTTCTGGTTATTTGAAATTTGCCTCAAGTTATGTAAAAATTTTAAAATAAATATGAATATACATATCAATGTCTCAGGCCTAAATTTTAGTTGTCTTCTAGTGTGCATTCATTAGTTTGTTGGTTTCATTTGGATAATTTAGGGTTATTTGATTGAGCATGGATTGCAAGGCAATCCTATAAATATATTTTCTGGATTTTCTCTTTAGGAGAGGAATTAAATATGCATGAAATATCTTTGTTAGTAGATTACTTGTTTGCAGCTTTGAATTTGATGAATGGTGTTTAGTTTAACAGGAAAGAACTCTTATATATGTCAGGCATATATAGGGTTAATAAAAGCCAAAGTGATGAAATGTATGGGAATGTTTAATTTTGGAAATCTTGCTTGATTTAGGTGACTCTGTAGCCTAGATAAGGCACTAATATCGGTTATGGAGTTCTTTCTATCTTTCTTGGGATCAAATATTGAAAATGAGCATAAGTTTTCTTTAATGGTTCAGTTCCATTGAGGTGATGAAGTCCATAGGTTTTTAGCATCGGTTTACTATGGATTTCAATTTAAAAGTGTGAAAGTATTCACAAAAGGTATACCCACCTGAGCTTAGGATAAGCTCAAAGTGTAGGAGGTTTTGTTGAAACCTTGTTATATGTTATTCTGGAATTCTATTTTCTTAGTGTCCTCTTCATATGCAAACAGAGTTGTTAAATTTCTTATAGGAAGGATAAAAGGGAATTAGAATTTGAGAACAATAGTTTGAACTGATGTGCCATCAATTTGAGCCACTCCTCTTATTATAGGTTCATACTTGATACATAGGCGATCAACTATCCCCTTTGGCATAACTGAACTACTAGCCTCGCTATCTATCGTGCAATTATGAACAAGCTTATCTCCTATTATTAATGATAGATAAAAAGGGGAGGCTTACTAATTTTATTTGAACTCTCTACCTCCAGAGGTTGCACCAAGCTTGTGGAAGTTGAAGAACTGTAATTTTGACTGGTACCTTCTACAACATCCATCCCCTTCAATGCCTCCTGAAGTAAGTCTCTTTGAGATGGGATAGCAAGAGAATCCCATATAGATACATTGAGGTTGGCCCTCTTCATCTGTTCAATATTATTAAAGGGCATGGGTGCCTTAGCAAGGACATTTGTAACAACAAGGTCTAGTTTTGATATCATAGGAACCTTAGGTATCTCTCTCTCCTTGACATTTTATGTCAAGTCTTGCTCTTTGTTTAGAGAAATCGCCTTACCAAATGACTTTAGTATTGAAGATTGCGGGGCAGGTTGTGAAGCTTGAGTTATGGATGGATTTTGAGCTGCTACTGCAAAATTATCACTAGGATCTATGGCCCTCCATTTTGATCTTGTGTTGTCGGCCACACTATCCCCACTTGTCTGATTCATTCCATAAAAATAAGCCTCTTGCCAATTCATAAAAGTTGTATCTCCCTATTTATGACTGATACAATCAACAAATTGTTGCTGCCCTGATGTTGTTGGCTCCTCTTGTGCTACTAAGGCCTGAGAAAACTCACCATTTTGACATGAGGCTTGATTATGGAGCTAATTGCATGGAACACACCAATCTTGTTCTTGAGCAAGATTGTTCTGAACTGGCACTATACCCTTTGAGGAGCTTGCATATGTGGGATTCAAATTGTTCAAGAGCCTAGCATTATTCCATTGGTTCTGCCCTTGAAAATTTGAACTATGTTGTTGATAATTCTGGTTTTGGGGATGATAAGGCCCATTGTTAGCTTGTGGTAACTGTCTCTTGATTAAGACCAATTCATTTTCATGTCCATGTAGTTGCTGCTATAATAGACTGATCATCTTCTGCATCGATGTCTCAAGAGAGGCCTGTAGTTCCTTAATTTCAAAAGATAAGGAAGAGGGGGAAGGTGTATGCAAATGGCTTATGGAAACTATTGTCATTATTTTGAGTATTGGTAGTTTTTCCTTTCAATCCATTAAATTTTTAGGTTTTTCAGAGTTATATTCATTCTAAGGGTTGAAATTTTGAGGGTTCAGGTTTTTGCAATTTGAAATTTTCATTATGCAAGACTTTCACTTATGTTTCCTTGTTACCTTTTTCTACTTAAGTGGAAGGGTCGGTTCGTCATTAGGAAGGGGGGACCTTTTTAGTCTTGGCCTAGGCGGGTTATAATATTTTATTGATTTATCACCTTTTCCCTAAGTTTTATTTCCTTTTTATTTGTCTGTCGAGTTTTGTAATGCGCGTGCAAGTTCCTGTTGATCCGATGGTTATTGTTGTGTCGTAAAGGGAAGGTACATGAAGGTTACCTTTCATGAAAGAGCGACAAAGAACAAGTAGAAAAGGCAGAATAAAGATCGAGCATCTTGAGGATGATCGGACGACTATCGTTGATTCGCTATGCGAAGGTGCACGAAAGTTACCCTTCGCGAACCAGTGATCGACGAGCTGGCTATCAAGTGGCAGATGAAGGGGCTATTATGTGGCGGTTATGTGGCAGGCTAGGTGGCAAGATAGCTGGATGTGCAAATGAAGCAGAGGATGATTTGTCAATAGGACGCGTGGCTCCAATGGATTTTCAATTGCTCCGTTCAATAAAGCAACAATGTTGATGGAATTCCTGGTTCGGTGAGACACGTGGCGGTTAGAAGGTGGAGCCCGACAGTTTTCTTGGGCAAATAAGTGACAGACACATGGAGACATCTAGTGGAAGTTTGCAGGCCAGTGGATTTACATAAGGGGCCCACTTTGAAGGCTAAGGTAGTTAATGACCGAGAAAGTTCGATGATGATCAACGGTTGTCGCGATGTCACAAAGGGAAATAGCACAATGGTTACCCTTCGCGAACCAATGACAAACCACTAGCGGTGGCAATTAAAGTTAGTCATAAAGGCAAACAGTTGTGGTGGAGAATAAAGATCGAGTAGTTAGTTATTGATCTGATGGATGTCGTTGTGTCACAAATGGAAGTAGCATGAAGGTTACCCTTTGCGAACCACTGACAAAGTGGTGGGACCCATTCTAAAGAGGATGACTCAGGTAAGGTAAAGGATGTGCAATTTTTACATGATCTCATGACTGTCGCTAAACCACTATAAGGAAAAGCTCGCCTGTTAAGCATCACGAACCAGCGACAAAAGGCAAAGCACTTAGAGAAATTTTGCTGTCCGTTGGAGCCAAATTTTTGAATTCGATTTATGAATTAATTGTCGAAGCATGTGGCTTAATTGACTCTAATCAATACTCAATTGTTGTAATAATCCTTACATGAGTTGAAACTTTTTTGCATGCATTTAAGGAATCTTGCAGAGGAACCAGTGCACAGGGAAAAATTTCTCAAGCAACAAGTAAGTTTCTTGCAATTGTTTTACAGTTTGCTTGGTGTTACTGGGTGTTTGAATTTCTAGAGAGTCTATTTGAAATTCTATTGAAATAAATATAATTTTGAGATGGCACTGCGAAGAGAATTCAGAGGGAAGGTTGATTACTAGGAGAGAGCCATTTGTGATGATTTTATAGAGCAATTAACTCGATCCACTAATAGTGCAGCAAAAATAAAGGAATTGGTGCCTAAATCTCCCTGCCTAAGAATTGGCAATGGTCTATATGATAAAGGGAACTGGTTGAGAGATGCCCAAATAGGAATGGTAACTTTGGGACTCTTCAAAGTGGGGTTTGGCCAGCAAAATTCCCCTGCTCCAATTAATAGCATATGGGAGCTAGATATTGGGAAGCTTATAGTCCCTGAGGTTTTCATGGATGTGGACTTGTTAACCCGAATTGCAAATAATTATAACCCTAATACTAGGACTGTAAGGAATGTAAATGGTGGGTCTTTAATAGAAATAAATGATGATGAGTTAAGGAGAGTTTTTTGACTTAGTGAGGTATGAAATTATCTAGAGCCTATCAATTTTGAAATGTTGGTGAATGTATATGAGGCACAGAGAGATCACCTCAAAAATGGCCCCTTGAAAGAATTCTTTGCCAAAATAGGAGGACTGATAGTAGTAGTCTCGAGCACCACAGAACCTTTCTCCTTAAACTTCTTTACTTTGAGGACTAAGGGAATGTACTGGTCATTATGTCAGATTCTTAGGGAAGATACGGAAACTACCAGGCCAACCCACTATATGCTCATGATAGCACAGATTTTAAACCCATATCTAGTAGTGACTTTTGATTTTGCACCTTATCTCACTCATGCCATTCATGAGGGCTTGATAGGGATAAAGAATGCTAAGGTGGATAGACCTTTTGGATGGTATTCTCTCCTCGTGCACATGTTTTTATTCAAAGGTGCTGAATATTTTGCTAATGAAATGGACCTGCTCAAGGAAAAGGAAGGAGAGGAGATGCATGTTCAGTTATGAAGCACAATTTTATCTTGGGATAGAGGGGATGCAAGTTAATTAAAGTTTGATAGATGTTTTGCATCTAGGATCAAAATCCTTTTGTGCCCACAAAACCCTAGGATTTCTAAAGCTCTCCTTGAATTCCTTAGGCCTAAAGAATTTGCTGAAGATATAAAAATTTTACACAACTGGGGTGATATATATTTGTACATAGTCTCCATTGTGTTTACAGTTTACGGTTTCAAAAGAACTCCATATCTACTCCCCTATCAAGTCCCTTTGAAGATAGGAATTGTTCAGGTCTTGAGACAAATCGGAGGCCTGCAGGAAGCAAAATTGACAAATAAGGGGAAGGGAACAATTTTCCCAACTGTTACCCTAGCACATCAATTTGTAATCACTAAGGGTGGTTGGAGACATTTTGATGATTTCTTTCACCCATATAGGTTATCTACTATAGTGGTGAGGTTTGTTGATCCAAAGGATTTCTTTAACAGTATGTTTAAGAAGAGTGCCAAATGTGCAGGTAGGGTCCACCAATTTCACTTCCCTAAGGATTTAATAAGGAATTAGTTCAATTTAGATGAGCAAGAAATAAGGAAGTAAAAATGGATAGCCTTCAAGAAACCCTTGGATTTCATTCACAATTTTGATAGCAGTTATGATCCCCTGGTTAGCTTTCATCCTTTTGAAGAAAAGATCAAGTTTTTGGTAGTGTATTTTGAGAATTTCATGCAAACTTTGAAGGAGAAGAAGGAGGTTGTGATGAAAGCTAATCCTGAAAAGGCTAAACTGGTTTTAGCCAAGCCTTCCTATGCCAAGGTGATTCCCCCAAGTGAATATGTAATGCATAAAAAGTCAAAATATAGTGTACTAATACCGATAAGAGATGAGCCTTCTACTTCAAAAGGAAAAAGGGCACTAGAAGATGTGGTTGAGATCCAAGATTCCCCTAAAAGGCAAAGGGTAGGGAAAGAAGTGTAGAAAAGTGAGCTTTTGTATTCTCCTTCATAATCCCCAATACATGTAGGAGATGAGCATGTAGTAGCAGAGCAACTGTTGCAATTAGGAAGTCTTGGGGAAATTGCTTACACATATGAAGAGTTGCAAGAAGGAATGCCAGAAGAACCAGCAAGTGCCCAAATGCACTTGACTGTAGAGGAATTTATAGGTAAAGAACTGGACCCTATCATTAACCAGGCCAGTGAGGAATTTCTAGCAGATGATAATTTTGTCAAAACAGGATCCTTTTTGTAGTTTGTTTGGAGGAAAAATATAGAACAATTCAAGGCAAGATGTGAGAAGAGGAAAAATGAATGTCCTCAAAAAGAAACATTTGTGGTTGAGGCAGATGTAAAGCAAAAAATTTTGATAGAATTTGAGACCATTACCCCAGAGCAAGGAAGGACATTGATTGCAAAAGCTGGAGTTTTGATTCTCCCTGAATGGGACATAGCAGATGCATTAACTCTTGAAGCAGTCGGGAAGGAAACAAAGCCCCTAGAGGGAGTGACATATAGTAATGATCATGTTGCCTTAGTCATGTAGTCATTAAGAAGGGAGGAGAGCAAAAATATTAAAGACTCCTCAGAGTCCAGCTATTCTGGAGGCATGCTTGTGAGGAGGGTGAAGGACACAGGGGTGGTGGAGACTGCTAGTACAACTTTGGAATCCACAAAATTTAGTATGGTTGTAGCTGAGAAAGAGACCAAGTAAAAGGATGATCTCTAGGTAAAGTTGGAGTTAATCCTAAAAGCCTATAATGAAGCTAAAATTGAAATAGCTCAAAAGGATAGTACAATTGCAAAATTGAAGAATCAAATAGTAGGCAAAAATCAAAAAGATGAATCTTCTACCTTGATGATTGCCTCCTCTCCAGCCAAACCTCCATCTACTATTCCAATCATTGAGTTTCTTCCTTCCCCTATGACTCCCAGTTTCCAATCTATTGAGACTATCCTAGATGAAATGGAAAAATTGGAATAGGCTCAGGCCATTTTTGCAAGTAAATATGAGGAGAAGATCAAGGGCACAATTTTGAAGCTTGCTAACAGAGTCGAGGCTTCTATTGTGTATATATATATATGAAAAGAGTTTTGAGCATGTTGACTGCTTTGAAGGAGGACAAGGCTATTCTGGAGCCAATTTTGAATAAATGGATGGCTAGGGAGGTTGATTTAGAACTCATGTGTTTATCCCAAGAAGATGCTGATGCTACTGTTAAATTCACCTACGAATTAGTGAAAGGTATGGCCAGGTTGGTAGAAGAAAGAGCCGGACTAGAACAGAGAGAAAACCTATATAGAAAAGAATATGCTAACCAGAAGTTTGAACTTTTCCTGGGAGATTTTGTTAGCACCAACAAGTTAAAAGATAAAGAAGTATGGTTTGGCGAGTTAGGCCACAAAATTATCTCAATGGATAAATGATGTCATCAATTCAAATGATACATCTTTATTCATTCAAACAATTGAGGAAATTGAAAAGATAAAGTCACATTATGGTTTTTTGGAAACCGAAGTTAAGCAGTTAAAGAATACATAGAAAAGACTAAATAAGTTGAAAAAGAAAATTGTTAGCTTTTCCTGGCCTAATGATGACACTTTTAAAGAATGGGAAACCAAGTATGTGATGAAAGAAGAAAAAGCACAAAAGGAATCAACTAATACTTAGATAGTTGATGATCCTGAAGCAATTGAAAGTAGTTAGTTGTTGCAACAGGTTTATTCGGGGGTTAGTGGTTTTAAAGAATCAAAGACACGAGGCATCAATTTTGTAACGTATTGAGAAAGTCAATTGGCTTGTTTCCAGCAAGCTACTTTGGTTGTTAGATTTCTCTTTCTCAAATCTTTGAGCAATGTAAAATTTTGGATGGAAATGGTGGTTAGGATTAAAATATTGTTTTCTAGGGAAGTCTGAAGCTTATTGCATCCATATCTTTATAAATGGATACTAGGACTACTTAGAAGGGGATCACAAGAATTTGAAAAGAAACTCTGGCAAAAAATATATTGAGGGTTTTCTGGTATTTTTTGGAAAATCACTCTGAGTTATGTAAAAATTTAATGAAGGATATTAATATACAGATCAAAACATGTTGAGCCCTGACTCATGTTGTCTTCTTGCATGTGTGATTGATGTACTAGTTTGATTAGATAATCTAGGATTGTTTAATCGAATGAGTTGCAAGGAAATTTACGGAAATGTTTTAGGTTTTTCTCTAAAAAGGAAAAATTATATATACCTAAAATCTTCTCGTTGGTAATCAGTAATTCTACTTAAATTTGATGGCTGGGTCTAGCATAAGGTGAAAGTTTATCAATGTCAGGCATATATAGATTTAGTGAAAATTGATATAATGATGTGTATGTGAGTTTCCTATTGAGAATTGTTACCTAATTCTAGGTGACTCTGAAGCCCGGATAAGGCACTGATATAGTTTGTTGAGTTTTATATCCTTCTTGGAGATCAAAACTGAAAATGAACATGAGTTTTTATTTTACGTTCAATAATGTTAAGGTAATAAGGTTTGTATAATGTTGACATTGGTTTCCTATGAATCTTCTATCATAATTTTGAAAAGCATTCACAAAAGGTGCACCCGCCTAAGCTTAGTATAAGCTTGAAGTATAGAAGGTTTTTGTATAAAACTGGTTAAATTTTGTCTTAGAATTCTATTTTCTTATTGTTCTATCCATATGCGATAGAGGCTTAAAATTCTTACAGAGAAGATAAGGAAATCAGAACTCAAGAACAACAAAAATGGCGACTCTGCTGGGGAGAGTCATGGTGTAAAATCTATACTATAGATCAATTCTTGTATTGCCCAAAAGTTTGTTTAGATCTATGTATACTTGGCCCTCATAAAAGGTTGTTCTATCCCCGTGTTTTATCAATCTTCTCTTTAAAGATATTTTCCCTGTCCCGTTGTCTCCTATCAATGATTTGTCGAGCTTAATAATTTCTTATTTTCCCTTTTTGGGTGGCGACTTTGTTAAACAACAACTAGTGTTCTAAAAAAAGGAGAGGCATAAGTCATTTTAAGGAACCCATATAATGCAGAGAGGGAAAAACATGAGGTCTTACATGAGGAGGAATCCTCAAGAGAGATTGAAAGAGGGATTGCCTGAACAGGCCCGAAAAGGTCAAAGGAGAACAACTACACATGAACCTCCTAATGCTGCATGGATACAAAAGAGAAATCACATGGGTAAGTCTTCTGAAAGACCCATATATGCAAATTCCAATTCTTCTTCCTGTGAATCTGAGCAAGATATCTTGGGTTTTCATACTGGTTTATTTGGCAATAATGAAGATGCCCAAATCTTACACCAAAGAATCTCTCATGTCAATATTTCTAGAAAGGATAGGAGTAGTTCCAATGTTAGGATGGCTTCTATACCTCAGACTATAGATTGATGTTCTTAATAGAAGAGTTCTTAATAGAAGTAAATGAAGTGTTCCAAGAGATTGAGGTTCTTAATAGAAGAGTTCATCAGCTGATCTCTTTAAGAACACAAAAAGAAATAAATAAAGAAAATGAGATCAAGGATAAATTGATTGAGAGAGATATATTGTTGAGGCAAATTGTAGATCTTGAACTATTTTCCCAAGAAAAACCAAAGAGTGATTAAGAAGGCTCGGTTATCAAAGAAAATCTGACTGTTAACACCAATCCAACACATAAAATTATTGTGCAAGCTAGTAGAGAGGGTCATAGTGACCCACAACCCACCATAAATACTACTAAAAAGGGGAAAAAGAAGGTCATGGTGACTGGATCTGGGTCTAAAACTGTAGAAGAGATATCTCATAGATTATCTACACATGAAATAGAAATAGAAAGAATGAGAAGAGAAAGGGAAGATTTGCAAAAGGAATTGGAGAGAGCTAAATTAGAAACAACCAGTAAAGAAGTTAAAAGAAAAATTGATTACCTAAAGGCTCCTCCCATAATCTTTCCTTCAACAGATCCAAATAAGCCACCACCTCAGTATGTCTCACATTCTGCAGTCAAAATTCAGTCAACCTTACCTGTAAATATTGTTCTAATTCAGAATCAACATGCCCCTAATAGTCAAAGCAATTTTGCTCCTTTTCGTGATATTGTCCCTGTAAATCAAGTTCCTATTACCAATCAAAATAACCAAGTCCCTCTAACTTATGGTCCTAATATGAGAATGAACATGGGTAATAACCCAACTGGTAACTAGTTCCAAAGAAGACCCATTAATCTGGAGTTGTATAGACAACTTTTCTTTGATGGAATCCCGGGATACCCAAACCATGTTCCTATTGAACTGAGGGACAGGCTTTAGAAATTTGCTGGCAACAATGCCATAAGTCGGAGGAGCACTTAAAGTCTTTTGGTGACATGATAAATGATTATGGGATTGCCAACGAAGATGTCATCATGAAATTGTTTGTGCAATCTCTGGTGGATGATGGAAGGTATTGGTATAGAGGCTTACCTATAAATAGCATTGGTTCTTGGGAAGAGTTTAAAAATTGCTTCCAAGAGCAACATGGTGATAAAACAAATGTGAGCTTTATTCTCAATGAATTCAACAATATTAAGAAGTCTGATAATAAGGTCATCACAGATTTCAATGCAAGGTTTCAAAAGGCAATGCACAGGCTTTTTCAAATAATGAGATTAGATGATAATGTGTGTTTAACTACTTACTATAATTCTTTTGACCCCAAATGGCTTACATCCTCAGAGGTAAAGACCCACGTAGTTTGAGAGATGCTTTTATAATTGCTATAAATGTAGAAAGTAATAGGAAAGTGTCACGAACCCTATTTTTTCGTAATTATTTAATTAGGAAAATAATGTTTATTTTTCAAATGAAATTGAAATGAAATGAAAATAGAACTGTTAATGAAATAAGAAAGGATATCGAATGTACTGATATGATTTATATACAATTGAATGATCACTAATAATTTTTATTGTAAATTGGGATCGTCATTGCTAATGAGCGATTGAGTGCAAAGTGAATGCAGGAACAGGTGAGCAATGATGAAGACAAGAACATGGTTCAGGTAGAGCTATCTTAGCTCTTGTATTTCATTAGGATAGATAGAATCTCTCACACACCACATTAGGATTTATATTTTCATCTTGAAAGATGGATGATTTAAATGACGTTATTTGAGTGTTTGTTCAAATTGAAATGATAAATTTAGTATGAGTAGTAGATTGATTTAAATAATTATACATGTGCATTTGATTGCATGATGTGAGTGGCGATTGAATTGAATTTAAGTTGCATGAGTAATGGTGAAATATTATGCTTTATTGTTAAAAGAGATGAAAAGTATAAACGATTCAAAAATGAATATTGACCCTAGGTTTTATGTTCTTTTTAGATATGTATAAATGTATGAAAATTGTACTTATGAGTTTACTTTTGTAAATTGAATAATAGTATAATATATATATATATATGAAATTTATTCAATCATATACATATATCAATATCCAATTATAGTGAAATATGATTACTTCATGAATTTTGTTTATATCTACGTAATCATTTGAGATTAAAATAAAAATTTATACGTATTAGATCATGTTATGGTAAATGTGTATGTAATTATTGAGTATGTAAAAATTTATGTAACAAATTTATGAAATTAAGTCATTTAATGAATAACCAAAATATATATTTACATATATATTTAATTATAGAAAATGGTTATTCAAGAATTTATTAAACAAAGTTTAATTTTTAATATATATATTAAAGAAAGGTCATTAAATATATATTAAAAATATAATAAAAATGAAAATGAAAATAAAACAAATTAAATAAAGTGGTGGCGGGTTAGTTGTTTAAAAAAATATTAATAATAAATAACAAGGGTGGTCGATAGTAATATCGACCACCCCCCTTAATTAAAGGGAGGGGTCGGTATTACCACCGACCACCCCTCCTCCCATTTAAATAAAAGCTTCACCACGTTGCAAGAAACCCCTCCCAAATACTAAGACCTACTCCATGTTGCAACAAACACTGACTATGTATAAAGTGACACCAAGATGTAGGATAAATGCAAGGCATGCATAGTATAGAAGTCGACTTGGCAAAAAGGGACTTAGAAAATAGTTTGTAGATTTTAAAGAATATTAACACCAACCACTCCTTGTTATAAAGCATAAACCACGTTGCAAATCCAATATGGTAGTAGGCAGATTTTAAGGTAGTTGCATGTATTAAGGTAGGCATAGTTTAGAGGAAGTAGAAAACACCACTGACTACCACTCCCCATATTTAAAGGAATTAAACAAGTAGACTAGCATCCCACGATTGTAGTGAACCGCAAGTTAAGAGAATGAAGATTTTTATCAAACACTTGATGTTCATATTGAACATGATCTGTAGATTAATGAGAAGTGATTAGACGTGGAGTAATCAACATGAGGTGGGTGATTAATAGCAAGATTCTCAATGATTAAAATGATATTTGTAGTTCATGGATGACATGCAAGCATTCCATCATGAGTTTTAATCCTTTTGAAACTAAAATGAAATTCTGACTAACAGATGTGGCATCATGACTGATTATAACAGTGAATGAAAACCAAAAGAATAGGAGAAAACATAGCACAATATTAGTATAAATAGCAACATAAGCTCGATAAAAACACAAGAGGATGGGAAGTTAAGCAAGATAGAGGAGAACGTAGAAGAGTGACAAAGAGATAAGAGAGAATAGAATAATGGAGATTTTGATGTGCTTACGACTGAGTCATAAAAGATCGACCATGATCATCTCAGATTTAGAGTTGAATTTCAGAGTAAAGTTTAGAAATAAAAGAGATAGAAAAGAAGGATAGGGAGGATGGATTTAGTAGAAGAATCGACAGATGGAAAGCGACAAAGAGTTTATGAACCATCTTGAAAGAGAGTAAGAAAATGTGAAGAGGGAAGCAAGTTCATCACCTCAAGCCAGTAACAAGAGCATAAGGAGGTAGGATCTACCTTAATTCTTTGGTCATTATGCAAGGATAGTGAGTGAGTCATGAAGTTATATAATTTTTATTAGAATGAAGTTTGATTGAGTCAAGCCATGATTAGAACAAAATTGTTTGAACTCGCTTTTGAATAGTCTTATAGAGAAATGTATTATGAGGTATATATGATAAAATAACTAAGAACATGCATGGAAGATGTTAAAGAGTAGTAGGAATTGCATTATAGGTTGCTTAACATATTCTCTAAAGGATGATCTAGTTTTAGACCTATGCAATATACTAATGGAAGAGTTAGAGTCGAAAAAGGAATTATTGTTAATTGTGCAAAAATTACGTTCATGTAAATAAAGATACAATAGTGAAATAATTTCTTAAAGTTTGTTGATGAACTTAGTAAAACTCTCATAAATGAGATTATCCAATCCTCTAGAAATTAAGTAAGAGGATAGAGAGAGAAACTTTGATATTGAACCACAAAGAAGATGAAATAATAGGATAACAACTTATAAATAATGAAGTTATTTTGATATCACAAGGAAAGACTTAGACTTTCAAATTTTGCAAGAAAAATAAAGATGGTTATCGAGTGTCTCATTTGAAAAGCCTTATAGATAGGTGTTTTATGAACTTTTATCATATTAGATTGTCGTTATGGTAAATTAGTGAAGTCGGTGTGTTAAGTTTTAAATAATGAAAAGTCACATATTAGTATTAAACTAAATATGATGTTTTGAGAAAAGAGGTAAATGAACCATGACACTTGGAAAGATAGAGAGAGAGTTTAGACGAGATAAACTTAGAATTCTAAACCATAAGAATGGAATGCATGTAATGAAAAAGCAGGTTTTGAAGGGGCCCCAAAACCCTTTACAAGCAAGACTTAAACAGCAAAGCCATGAGAAACGGAGAGGAACAGAACCAAAAAAAGAAAAAACCAGTGGAAAATCGAAGAAAGAATGTGTACTCATTTTATTCAATTTATATGTAAGGTACATACATGTGTTACACCTTCTTAATATTTTTAATCTTGTCTTTAAAATTGCTTGAAAGATAGAAGGAAAAGAATGTTTTCTTTTAAATGTATATTTGATTATCCAGAAAATATTGTTTCCTGTCAGATAGGATTGATTGTAATAAAAGATTTACTCTATCAATTTCTATTCAAACGAAAGATTGTCTTCTTAGCATAGTATTTTATCTTGCAAGAAATAGGAAGCTAGAATTCAAAGGTGAAAGATTGTCTTCTGTATGAATTTATTCTAGATTATGTGAACAAAGCTAGATAGGCTTGTGTTTGTGGAAAGTTACCTTCTAGGATGGGTGCCGAATGTGGATTATAGAGAGAATAGTTGCTTTTCCAACTATCTATTTTTGTTGTGCATGGCATTATACTCGGCCGAGTAATTATTGGAATTATCCATAGAAATAGACGGAATTCTTTTATTTTATCCTCTCTACCACATCCTTGAATGATAATGAATGCTTGTTTCTTAATAGAAGTAGAACATTGAAAATACATTTATCATCTAAGCACGCACCAGATTCCATCTTGCTTTTTGAATTCTTTTGCTAAGCAATTCGTGAAGGGTCGGGTATTCTTGATTGACCAAGAATTCTAGGGAAGCGTAAGCTTCAAGGTTGGGTGGAAAATGCGCCTGAATCTTGTTCTCATCTTCATGCTAAAGATTGCATTGGCGACAATTTGGGTTCCAGATCAACGGACACATCTTACCCTTTACTTTGTATTATTTTGTTATTGAACTTACGACAACTTGAAATGCGTAAGTATTGTATGATCGAAATACTACTTTTATCGATTTATTAGATAAAGAATATTTATCTTTTATAGAAATTTCATGTTTAATACGATCTAAATGGAATGATCAAATGAAGCTATGGATGGAAAAAAATGGATGAAATAGATTTATTAACTGATTTATGAGTTTATTTAAGAATAAAGAGTATTTCGGCTATTATTTGAAGTTAGCTTGACTTACGTCTTTACAAAAAGCATCAAGCAAGGTGGGAAGGAGGACTAACGGTAGACTGTGGTAAGAGTCAAAGCCATAACCAAATAAAGTTCCTAAGGAAGAGGATAAAATTGAGAAGCTTATGACTGCCATGAAAGATCTTACTGCCAAGGTGAGTAAAAATGACAAACCTCATTACAATTGGCAAGACAGGCCTCCTAGGTTACATGACATGTCGTATAACACCACTTGGAAGGATGGTAAACTTGTGCAAGGTAAGCCAAAAAACATACATAATCAAGATACCCCTAATCCTTTAAAGGGAGGAAATGTACATAACATGGAAAATACTCCTTGGTGCATGGCATGTGATGGCCCGCATTCCCCCTATCAATGTGTTGTGGCCCAAGCTCTGAATGAATCCATGAGAAATGAGGGTGAACTTGATGTCAATATGTTTGAGACTATTATTGAAAGTGATGATGAGTCTTCACAAAGTGAAGCAAGTGGGTATGATGCACTGAGTTACAATGGAAGCTATCATGGGTAGCTAATGATTGACTGGCATCCACTTTAAATGTGGTAACAATTGAGGATGAAGAATTTCATCTCAGAAGGCCAAGTGAGGAAGAAGTAAAAAATATCACTAAAGCTGCTATAGCTAAAGGTAAGCATAACTACAATCTGAGAAGTAACAAAAGGGATGGAGATCAAGGTGAGCTTGGTTCTATGTTCATGAAAGAAGTTTCTCAGAAAAATATGGAAAGCAGTAATAATCTTCCCCAAGATGGCCATGCAAAAAGCGACCAATCCAAAGATTTGGGAAAAAATGCTGAGAAAAGTGCTACTGGCAATTCATGAGGGACTGTTGCAGCTAAAAAGGCAAGTCAGCCAAAAACAGAAAAGATTAAAATCCATACCAAGTCAATTGTTAGTTCAGCATTTGATATGACAGGCTTTGACCCAAATGAAAGTTACAGTGTCATTGGTGGAACTACTAAAAATAAAGGAGCACAAAAAAGTAACTCTTTCTTTATTTTCTAGTATATCAGACAACAATGCATCTTTATTTAAAAGTACTAAGAATGATAAGAAAGATCAAGAGCAACAAATCCCAGAAATTTATGTGGGAACTACAATTACTCAAGAACCCTCTCAAGTTGATCCTTTTTATGTAACTTTGTTGGTAAACAATAGGCTAATAAAAAATTGCATGATTGATTCAGGAGTTGTTGCAAATGTGATGCCATATGGTGTCATGAAGGAATTGGGACTATCAGTAAGTACTATGTATGGGAAATGCTATGCCATGGACAATAGAGAAGTACCTATGGTAGGTACAATGAAGGATGTAGAGGTAAAAATAGCAGCATTCCCTAAAGCCACTTACAAGATGGATGCCATAGTGACTGACACTAAACCTCATTATGGTATGTTGTTATCCAGACAATGGGATGCAGCAGTTGGGGGAAATGTTCAATTAGATATTTCATATGCAACCATCCCAATGAATGGAAATCAAGTTAAGTTGTACAGGGAACCACATGCCCCAAGGGTTATTGAGAAAGTAGTTCCTAACAAGCTCAATTGCATTATTGATGTAGACCTAGATATTTTCAGAATGGAACCCATTTAGCCTCAACTAAAAAATACTGATCCCATTGTTAATGAATTGAAATCTCAACAGGAAGGCTTGTGGTGCATGTATTTTGATGGAGCTTTCTCTAAAGAAGGGTCGGGAGCAGGGGTATTGTTTGTTTCCCTGCCAGGTATTACTTTCAAATACTCTTTTCTACTGTCTTTTCAGTGCACAAATAACACAGCTGAATATGAGGCCTTATTATTGGGGATACAGATTGCTAAGAAGCATGGAATTCAGTTATTAAGAGTCTTTGGGGATTCAAAATTAGTAGTATCCTAGATTAGGTCTAGATATGCATCCAAAAATGATTAGTTGAAAAGATATAAACATGTTGTCTGGGATGTAATTGAGCATTTTAATGCATTTTCTATTGATTGGATTGAAAGATCAAAGAACATCATGGCAAATTTCTTGGCCAATGTTGCATTAAAAAATGAAGATGTGACATTAACTGGAGTATCAATAGTTGAAGTTAAAGCTAGACCTACTATTCTGGATAATGTGTATATTTGGCAAGTATTTGCAGATGATGATGATATACTTAGATTTATACAATTCATTTATGATTATGATGGACAGAAAATTGATTGTAATGCATTGGTAGAAGTGGTGGATGACAGAGAAACAGTATTCGGAAATGACATGGTTCAATTAGAAACTAATGAAATACCCAGAGGATTGGTAGAACTGGAGGGTATGTTTAGTCATAGTGATAGTCATTTGCACCAAGAGTCAACCACTAAATTGGAAGAATTGGAGGAGGTGAATTTAGGGACAGAATCACTCCCTAAGTTGGTATATATTGGGAAGATCCTACCTCCCCATGTAAGGACCAGCCTCATTAATTTATTAAGAAGGTACAAACATGTTTTTTTCTTGGCCCTATGAGGACCTAAAGGCATATAGACAAGACTTATTTCAACATGAAATTCCTCTGCATCTAGATGCTAAGCCTTTTCAACAGAAGAAAAGACCTATCAACCCCCTTTTGGAGACTAAGATGTAACAAGAACTAATCAAGTTGAGAGAAGGGGGAATTATCAAACCTATAAGACATTCTTCATGGGTGTCCAATTTAGTCCCTGTCAGAAAAAAGAATGGGGACATAAGGCTTTGTGTTGATTTTATCAATTTGAATGTTGTCTCTCTAAAAGACAATTATTCTTCCCCCAATATGGAGCTTGTGTTGCAAAGAGTAACTGACTATGATTTGTTGTCCATGATGGATGGGTTCTCAGGATATAATCAGGTATTAGTAAAAGAGCCTGAGAAATTTAAGACTTCTTTTACTACCCCTTGGGGGACATATGTTTATGTGAGAATGTCGTTTGGCCTGAAGAATGATGGTGCAATGTTTCAAAGGGCTATGGATGTAGCTTTTAAAGAATTTATCAATATTATAATGGTTGTTTATCAAGATGATTTAACATGTTTCTCCAAGAAAGAGGATGATCACTGTGGTCATTTGGAAAAGATTTTTAGCAAGGCTCTGGAGTTTGGTGTGTCCTTGAACCCAAAGAAATGTCATTTTGCAATCACTCAAGGGAAGTTACTAGGGAACATCATCTCCAAGGAAGGGGTTAGAATAGACCCTGAAAGGATTGAAGCTATAAATAATGTACCTGAGCCAAAAACTATCGAAGGAATTCAGTCTTTTTTGGGCAAGGTAAATTTTGTCAAAAGATTTATAGCTAACTTTTCTGAAATTGTTAAGCCTATTGTCAAATTACTTATAAAGGATGCAAAGTTTTCTTGGGATGAAGAAGCTGCACAAGCTTTTGACAAAGTTAAGAAGGCCATTCAGGAGGCACCAGTGTTGAAATCCCCTGATTACAGTAAGCCCTTCTCATTATTTTATTTTGCTTCTTATCACATGGTAGCAACAGTTTGGCTTCAAAAAGATGGTGAGGGATATGAACATCCAATTGCTTTTTATAGCAAATCTTTACAGGCTACTGAGTTAAAGTATGAAATCATAGAGAAGCAAGAATATGCTCTAGTCAAGGTTGTAAAATCATTTAGGCCATATCTTGTAAATCCAAAAATAGTTGCTTATGTCCCACATGTGGCTATTAAGGACATTTTATCTCAGTCCGAGGTTACTGGCAAATGATGCAGGTGGATAACTCGAAAATAGGAGTTTGACTTAGAAATCAAGATCACCAAACTAGTAAGAGAACTAGGCCTTGCTAAGTTGATGGCTGAATCAAGTCTAATTGATGTTGATGTCAATAATGTTGAAATTAAGGAGGTCTTGGTTACTAGTATTGAAAAATAGCCTTGGTACTCAGAAGTAGTGCATTTTCTGTGAGATGCAACTTATCTAGAAGGAATAACTCAAAATTAGAAAAGGATGTTGAAATTGAAGTCTCAAAAGTACGTCCTTATTCAAGGGGATTTATATTGGCGAAACAAAGATGGGGTATTGCTGATGTGCCTAGATGATTTCCAAGCTTGAGGGATGCTAACAAAAATGCACAATGGAGTATGTGGAGCTCATTACTTGGCCAAAACCACAGCTAGTAAAAGTCAAGGCAGGATACTATTGGCCCACTTTGTTTAAAGATGCCCATGAGCATGTTCAGAAGTGTGATCCGTGCCAAAAAATTTCATCTAAGTTAAAGTATGAAGGAGATTTACCCCTTAACCCTATTACAGTGGAAGTCCCTTTTGTCCAGTGGGGCATTGATTTTATTGGGGAGATAGTAGAAAAGTTTGGTAGAGGTCACAAGTGCATCATGGTGGCTACCGATTACTTCACTAAATAGATTGAGGCCATACCTACTAAAAGGGCAACTAGTAAAGTTGTCATTGAATTTTTTATGGATAATGTGATAACACAGTTTGCTATGCCTGTGAAACTGATAATGGGTAATGCTATGAGCTTTGGATCAGAGGAATTCATCGAATTTTGTCTAGCCATGGAATTATCATGTCATATTCTTCACCATATCATCCACAAGGCAATGGCCAAGTAGAATCCAACAATAAAAGCCTTCTGAATATTATCAAGAAAATTCTTGAGCAAAATAAAATTTCTTGGGATCAGAAACTCAAGTTGGCCTTATGGGCAGACAAGATTACTGTGAAGAAAGCAATCGGTGTATCACCATTTGAATTGGTTTATGGAACACAGAATAGGGTACCAGTTAATAATCTTCTCCCTGTGTACAAATTCCTACAAGCTAAGGAGTTGGAATTATAAGGACCCATGGAAGACAGAATGGTTCAGATGGTGGAAATGGAAGAAATCAGAACCATGGCTCATAAAAGAAACTTGAAGATCCAATTATAGTCCAAGTATCTTTTCGAAAAGAGAACCACATCAATGAAATTTCAAATTGGTGACATGGTTCTTCAATGGAATGCAAGAGGAAAAGATAAGGGTAAGCATAAGAAATTTGAATCACTATGGATAGGCCCTTTTATTGTCTATGATATCAATGGAAAGGATTCATACTTCTTG
This sequence comes from Cryptomeria japonica, assembly GCF_030272615.1. NCBI lineage: Eukaryota > Viridiplantae > Streptophyta > Pinopsida > Cupressales > Cupressaceae > Cryptomeria > Cryptomeria japonica. The sequence continues at coordinate 925,692,633 of NC_081407.1, forward strand.
CAAGGAATGAATGGTGAAGTATAGGAATTTCTAGTGCATGGACAATTCTTGAAGTATTACTTCTCCTGATTCGTGCATAGTAGGTTGTAGGTTGTACATATTAGGTTTGCTTCTATTGTTTTTGGGCTTGTTTCTTCTTGGTCTACTTTCCAAAGTTTTTCTATGTTCTCGTGTTGGTCTTGCATCCAACCATCCCCAATCAGAGCCACTGTTGTCAATATTTTGAGTATTAGGAGTTTTTCCTTTCAATACATAAAAAAATTTCAGGTTTACAGAGTTATATTCATTCTAAGGGTTGAAGTTCTGAGGGTTCAGGGTTTTGCAATTTCAAATTTTCATTATGCAAGCCTTTCGCTTATGTTTCCTTGTTACCTTTTTCCACTTAAATGGAAGGGTCGGTTTGTCATTAGGAAGGGGGCCTTTTTAGTCTTGGCCTAGGCAGGTTATAACATTTTATTGATTTATCACATATTTCCTAAGTTTTATTTCCCTTTTATTTGTTTGTCAGGTTTCGTAATGCTCGTGAAAGCTCCTATTGATCTGATGGTTATCATTGTGTCACAAAGGGAAGATGCATGAAGGTTACCTTTCATGAAACAACAACAAAGCATGTGCAGAAAAGGAAGAATAAAGATTGAGCATCTTGAGGATGATCAGACGACTGTCGTTGATTCGCTATGAGAAGGTGCATGAAAGTTACCCTTCACGAACCAGCGACTAATGAGCTGGCTATCTGGTGGAAGATGAAGGGGCTATTATGTGGTGGTTATGTGGTAGGCTAGGTGGCAAGATAGCTGGATGTGTGAATGAAGCAGAAAGTGATTTTTCAATAGGATGCATGGCTCCAATGGATTTTCAATTGGTCTATTCTATGAAGCAACAGTGTTGAAGGAATTCTTTGTTCGGTGAGACATGTGGCGGTTAGAAGGTGGAGCCTGATAGTTTTCTTAGGCAAATAAGTGATAGACACATGGAGACATCTGGCAAAATTTTGTAGGTGAGTGGATTTACATAAGGGGCCCACTTTCAAGGCTAAGGTAGTTAATAACCAGGAAAGTTCGATGATGATCGATGGTTGTCGCTATGTCGCAAAGGGAAATAGCATGAAGGTTACCTTTTGCAAACCAGCAACAAACCACTAGTAGTGGTGGTTAAAGTCAGTCGTAAAGGCAAACAATTATGGTAAAGAATAAAGATCATGCAGTTAGTTATTGATCTGACGGATGTCATTGTGTCGCAAAGGGAAGTAGCACGAAGGTTACCCTTTGCGAACCAGCGACAAAGTGGTGGGACCCGTTCTAAAGAGGATGACTCAGGTAAGGTAAAGGATGTGCAAGTTTTAGATAATCTCATGGTTGTCATTGAACCGCTATGAGGAGAATCTCAACTGTTAAGCATCACGAACCAACGACAAAAGGCAAAACACTTAGAGAAATTTTTCTCTCCATTGGAGCCAAATTTTTGAATTTGATTTATAAATTAATCGCCGAAGCACGTGGCTTAATTGACTCTAATCAATGCTCAGTTTTCGTAATAATCCTTACATGAGTTGAAGCTTTTCTGCATGAATTCAAGGAATCTTGTAGAGGAACCAGTGCACAGGGCAAAATTTCTCAGGCAACAAGTAAGTTTCTTGTAATTGTTTTACGATTATAGTTTCCTTGGTGTTACTGAGTGTTTGAATTTCCAGAGCGTCTATTTGAAATTCTATTGAAATAAATGTAATTCTAAGATGACACCATGAAGAGAATTTAGAGGCAAGGTTGATTACCAGGAGATGATGATTTTCTAGAGAAATTAACTCAGTCCACTAATAGTGCAATGAAAATAAAGGAATTGGTGCCTAAATCTCCCTGCCTGAGAATTGGCAATGGTCTATATGATAAAGGGAACTGGTTGGGAGATTCCCAGATAGGAATGGTAGGCTTGGGACTCTTCAAAGTGGGGTTCGGCCAATGAAATTCCCCTACTCCAATTAATAGCATATGGGAGCTAGATGTTGGGAAGCTTATAGTCCCTGGGGTTTTCATGGATGTGGATGTGGACTGTAAGGAATGTAAATGGTGTGTCTTTAATAGAAATAAATGATGATGAGTTCAGGAGAGTTTTCTGACTTAGTGAGGTGTCAAATTATCTAGAGCCTATCAATTTTGAAATGCTGGCAAAGGTCTATGAGGCACAGAGAGATCAGCTCATAAATGGCCCCTTGAAAGAATTCTTTGCCAAAATAGGAGGACTGAAAGTAGTAGGCCTGAGCACCATGGAACCTTTCTCCTTAAACTTCTTTACTTTGAGGGCTAAGGGAATGTACTAGTCCTTATGTTAGATTCCTTGGGAAGATGCGGAAACTACCATGCCAACCCAGTATATGCTCATGATAGCACAGATTTTGAACCCATCTCTAGTAGTGACTTTTGATTTTACACCTTATCTCACTCATGCCATTCATGAGGGCTTGATAGGGATAAATAATGCTAAGGTGGATAGACCTTTTGGATGGTATTCTCTCCTCATGCACATGTTTTTATTCAAAGGTGCTGAATATTTTGCTAATGAAATGGACTTGCACAAGGAAAAGGATGGAGAGGAGATGCCTATTCAGTTATGGAGCACAATTTTGTCTTGGGATAGAGAGGATGCAAGTTAATTAAAGTTTGATAGATGTTTTCAATCTAGGCTCAGAATCCTTTCGTGCCCACAAAACCCTTGGATTCCTAAAGCTCTCCTTGAATTCCTTAGGCCTAAAGAATTTGTTGAAGATATCAAAATTGTACACAACAAGGGTGATATATATTTGTACCTGGTCTCCACTGTGTTTAGAGTTTACGGTTTGAGAGGAACTCCATATCTTCTCCCCTATCAAGTCCCTTTGAAGATAGGAATTGCTGAGGTCTTGAGACAAATCGGAGGTCTGCAGGAAGCAAAATTGACAAATAAGGGGAAGGGAACAATTTTCCCAACTGTTACCCTGGCACATCAGTTTGTAATCACTAAGGGTGGTTGGACACATTTTGTGATTTCTTTCACCCATATAGGTTATCTACTGCAGTGGTGAGGTTTGTTGATCCAGAGGATTTCTTTAAAAGTATGTTTAAGAAGAGGGCTAGATGTGCAGGTAGGGTCCACCAATTTCACTTCCTTGAGGATTTAATAATGAATGAGTTCAATTTAGATGAGCAAGAAATAAGGAAGGAAAAATGGATAGCCTTCAAGAAAACCTTGGATTTCATTTACCATTTTGATAGCAGTTATGATCCCTTGGTTAGCTTTCATCATTTTGAAGAAAATATCAAGTTTTTGGTAGTTTATTTTGAGGATTTAATGCAAAATTTGAAGGAGAAGAAGGAGGTTGTGATGAAAGCTAATCCTAAAAAGGCTAATTTGGTTTTAGCCAAGCCTGCCTATGCCAAGGTGAATCCCCCAGGTGAATATGTAATGCATAAAAGGTCAAAATATAGTGTACTAATACCGATAAGAGTTGAGCCTTCTTCTTAAAAAGGAAAAAGGGCACTAGAAGATGTGGTTGAGATCCAAGATTCCCCTAAAAGGCAGAGGGTAGGGAAAGAAGTGCAGACAAGTGAGCTTTTGTATTCTCCTTCCCAATCCCCAATACATGTAGGAGATGAGTATGCAGTAGCAGAGCAACTGTTGCAATTAGGAAGTCTTGGGGAAATTGCTTACACATATGAAGAGTTGCAAGAAGGAATGTTAGAAGAACCAGCAAGTGCCCAAACGGACTTGACTGTAGAGGAATTTATAGGTAAAGAATTGGACCTTGTCATTAAGTAGGCTAGTGAGGAATTTTGGGCAGATGATAATTTTATCAAAACAGGATCCTTTTTGCAGTTTGTTTGGAGGAAAAATATACAAAAATTCAAGGCAAGATGTGAGAAGAGGAAAAATGAATGTCCTCAAAAAGATATGTATGTGGTTGAGGTAGATGTAAAGCAGGAAATGCTGACATAATTTGAGACCATTACCCTAGAGCAAGGAAGGAAGATGATTGCACAAGCTGGAGTTTTCATTCTCCCTGAATGGGACATAGCAGATGCATTAATTCTTGAAATAGTCAGGAAGGAAACAAAGCCCCTGGAGGGAGAGACCTATAGTAATGATCATGCTTCCTTAGTCATGTGGTCATTAAGAAGGGAGGAGAGAAAAAAGAGGAAAGACCCCTCAGAGTCCAACTATTCTGGAGGCATGATTGTGAAGAGGGTGAAGGACACAAGGGCGGTGGAGGCTACTAGTACAACTTTTTAATCTGCAAAATTCAGTATGGTTGTATCTGAGAAAGAGGCCAAGGAAAAGGCTGATCTCTAGGTAAAGTTGGAGTTAATCCTAAAAGCCTATAATGAAGCTAAAATTGAAATAGCTCAAAAGGATAGTACAATTGTAAAATTGAAGAATCAAATAGCAAGGCAATATTAGAAAGGTGAATCTTATACCTTGATGATTGCCTCCTCTCTAGCCAAACCTCCATCTACTATTCCAATCATTGAGTTTCCCCCTTCCCCTATGACTCCTGATTTCCAATCTACTGAGACTATCCGGGATGAAATGGAAAAATTGAAGCAGGGTTAGGTCATTTTTGCAAGTAAATATGAGGAGAAGATCAGGGGCACAATTTTGAAGTTTGCTAACATAGTCGGGGGTTCTATTATGTATATATATATGAAAAGAGTTTTGAGCATGTTGACTGCTTTGAAGGAAGACAAGGCTAATCTGGAACCAATTTTGAATAAATGGATGGCTAGGGAAGTTGATTTAGAACTCATGTGCTTATCCCAAGAAGATGTTGATGCTACTGCTAAATCCACCTATGAATTAGTGAAAGGTATGTCTGGGTTGGTAGAAGAAAGAGCTATCCTAGAACAGAGAGCAAACCTATATAGAAAAGAATATGCTAACTAGAAGTTTGAACTTTTCTTGGGAGGTTTTGTTAGCGCTAGCAAGCTAAAAGATAAAGAAGTATGGCTTGGCGAGTTAGGCCACAAATTATCTCAATGGATAAATGATGTCATTAATTCAGATGATACATCTTTATTCATTCAAACAATTGAGGAAATTGAAAAGATAAAGTCACATTATGGTTTTTTGGGAATTGAAGTTAACCAGTTAAAGAAAACATGGAAAAGAGTAAATAAGTTGAAAAAGAAAACTGTTATCTTTTTTCTGGCCTAATGATGACACTTTTAAAGAATGGGAAACCAAGTATGTGATGAAAGGAGCAGAAGAAAAAAAGGAATCAACTGATACTCAGATAGTTGGTGATCTCGGAGCAATTGAAAGCAGTTAGTTGTTGCGACAGGTTTATTCAGGGGTTAGTGGTTTTAAAGAATCAAAGACACGAGGCATCAATTTTGTAACATATTGAGAAAGTCGGTTGGCTTGTTTCCAGATGGCTACTTTGGTTGTTAGATTTCTCTTTCTCAAATCTTTGAGCAATGTAAAATTTTGGAGGGAAATAGTGGTTAGGATTAAAATATTTTTTTCTAGGGAAGTCTGAAGCTTGTTGCATCCATATCTTTATAAATGGATACCAGGACTACTTAGAAGGGGATCACAAGAATTTGAAAAGAAACTCTAGAAAAAAATATATTGAGGGTTTTCTGGTATTTTTGGAAAATCACTCTGAGTTATGTAAAAATTTAATGAAGGATATTAATATACAGATTAGAACATGTTGAGCCCTGACTCATGTTGTCTTCTTGCATGTGTTATTGATGTAGTAGTTTGATTAGATAATCTAGGATTGTTTAATCGAATGAGTTGCAAGGCAATTTATGGAAATGTTTTATGTTTTTCTCTAAAAAGGGGAAATTAGATATACCTAAAATCTTCTCATTGGTAATCTGTAATTCTGCTTGAATTTGATGGCTGGGTCTAGCATAAGGTGAAAGTTTATCAATGTCAGGCATATATAGATTTAGTGAAAATTGATATAATGATGTGTATGTGAGTTTCCTATTGAGAATTCTTACCTAATTCTAGGTGACTCTGAAGCCTGGATAATGCACTGATATAGTTTGTTGAGTTTTATAGCCTTCTTGGAGATCAAAACTGAAAATGAACATGAGTTTTTATTTTATTTTTAGTAATGTTAAGGTAGTAAGGTTTGTAGAATGTTGACACTAGTTTCTTGTGAATTTTCTATCATAATTTTGAAAAGCATTCACAAAAGGTGCACCTGCCTAAGCTTAGTATAAGCTTGAAGTGTAGAAGGTTTTTATATAAACCTTGTTAAATGTTTTTTTAGACTTACATTTTCTTGTTGTTCTCTCCATATGTGATAGAGGCTTAAAATTCTTATCGAGAAGATAAGGAAATCAGAAATAGAGAACAATAGAATCCACTGGAGTAGGAGCTAAAATAGCCTGTTGAGTAAGAGCCTCTAGAAATAAGGGCATTGGAGGCCTAGGAGACAACTTTCCTACCTATATTAAGTAATTTTATGCCCTTATATAATTTTCATAAGCTAATGGGAGATTATCTCCTGCCATAGATTGAATCATTGCAGCTATGTCACTACTCAAAGCCCTAAGAAAATATAAGAAAGCATGGTTTTATGAAGGCTTTACTATGATGGGATTCTATCCCATGTCTTTTGGAATCTATAGTTAAAATCACCTATGAAGTCATGGGGTGCTCTTTTTATTGTAGTTAGTTTCTCCATTAGTGATAGATGGTCACTTTTGTCCTCAAAATGCTTGCACAATTTCTCCCCTAACTCATCCTAATTGTGAATAGAGGTAGGAGGTAGTCCTATGTACCATTGAAGGGCCTTTCCCTTGAATGAGGAAACAAGAAGCCTCATTGGAATATTATCCCCAGTGACATCAAATACCATGCAAATGCTTTCCATATCATGTATATGCTCCTTTGGGGAGGTAGATGTCTCTCAAGTGAAAAATGGTATAGCCTTCAAGGCTGCTACTCGAATGTCATTCTTTTGGGCTAGGACTAAGGGACTGCCACCATTGAAGGTGACAAAGGTATGTGCCCTTGGGATTGTCATATGAAAGAAGGGCCTGTTGATGTGGATAGAAGGGCATCTAGGCCGTGTTAATGTTGTAATAGGAGGGGTAGACTAAGACCTAGGGGATGTAGATGGATTTGCTTGAGTTCCCCTAACTAGTGACAAGGAAAGCCTACCTCTTCTACTCCTGTAATTTGAATAAGGAAGCTAGATAAATTGAAAAATACCTCTAGATGATGATCTGACGTGTCTCCTTGGCATAAAGCTACAACTGGCATCACCAAGAGTCTAAATTTCTCCTTAAGAGAGTCGCCATGTGCTTGATTGATTGCCTCCAAAGGCTGAATTGCTCAAGAAAAGCACTGAATCCTCAACAAAAATATTGAAATTGCATCCAACTGGGTGTTCCAAAAACTATTAACATAAAATTTTGCACCCTTGGTGATCTGGCTTGACCACCAACCTTGTGAAACATTGAATCAACCTCTCAAGTGTGGTACCCCTGATGTGAGGTTGAATCTCCAGAGAAGGCCGACTTCCTCTTCAATTTGACTATAGAGTGTTGGACTAACCCAACACTAATAAAACTAATCTATGGTTTGATATGGAAAAGGGAGAAAGAGAAGAGTTACAGGAAAGAAGGGAAAAGGGTTTACACTTAGACTGAAATGATGATCTCTCGTGCCTATAATTGCACAAAGAATGAATAAGACTACCCAAGTATGCACAATTTCCTATCTTAACTAGCCCCTAAAGTGTAGAATGAAGGTTGGAATTCATAAGATAGAAGGAGGAACTGATCCAGTTCACAAATGATATCCACAAGGAATCAACACAGTCATCTATACTCAGGAAACAAATTAAAATAGACTCAGACAAAGAGGTAAAAGAAATGCATAGATTGTCAGAGCTAAAAGGAGGAAAAATAAGTGAATTATATTCATGTAAGGGAAAGATAGAACTTTACAAGTGCAGAGAAACATAAGAATTCTACATGAGAAAAGAAGGGAGAAGATCTGAATCAAAGGTTACAAAATTGCCTTTATAGTTCAGTAATAACTTAGATGGTTACATTGGGAAAACCCTAACCCAACTTGGGTTAGATTACAAAATATCAGAGAGGAGGAGAAGAGATTAGATTGATAGATCTGATGGCGTGTTGTGTCAACTCTGCAAGTTGGCCCTCTGTCTTTAGAACCGTGAAAACAACCCTCAGTAAAGTAATCCCTGTCAACAAGCATGGCTGAGAACACTTGTAGGGACAAAGGTATCTATTAAGCATTGAATAGGGAAAGATGGCATCTAAAAAATGACCTATAGTGTCACCTCTAAAGTAGTGACAAGCAAATCTTGTTGTTAAAGGGCGATCAGATCAGATATGAGGCACCGACTTGAGCAAGAAGAACGTCTTGATAGTCAAGTCGACAACAACCCACCTGCAAAATTTCAAATGCCAATGACCTCCTTGAAATTAAAATGTTGACCATTGATCTAAGAGATCATGTGAAGATGGACACACGAGATCTCTCCATCTAGGCCTCCAACAGGCCCAATTGATGATTAAAACATGGTCGTCGGATTGGGCCTTTATGAATATTCAATGACCACAATTGGTCGATGTGGCACCTCGGGTCCACATATCCTTGGATGTGTTGACCACTAACTGTACTGTATTCTTACCCCACATCATCTCCATGGGTCCCTTTTAACCTCACTGGATAAGAATTTTTCTTTGATTCTTCCTTGCTTTGTTATCCATGGGGCCACTTGTGTCTTTGTTTCCTCCCGTGGGATAAGAGTTTCTTTGATTTACTCTTGTTTCCTTATCCTGCGGGACCTTTTATGCCTTTTCTCAACCTCACAGGATAAGCCTTAAGGTCTTTGCTTGCTTTGTTCTTATCCTACGTGCCATTTGTGTCCTCGAATTTACCCCGCGAGATAAGGTGGAATACTTCCTCGCCTTTGAACATTCTTATCCCACGGCTTCTGCTTGCTACATTTGAAAATCCTGCAACTAGTAATAGGAAGGGGAAATTGGCCCACTGACAACCAGGAGCCCCTCTAGTCAGTTGAACCTAAGTGAGTTGGCCAACTGACCCGGTCGACTCAAAAATGATTTGGGGCCCGCGTTGCACTTTTCTTTGTTACTTTGCTTATCTTGCGCGGGCTCAACTATGTTCGTTTATGTCTGCAAGATAAGTTGTCCAAGCTTTATCCTTGTGCTCTTATCTTGCGAGATCAAAACCTTTCCAAACACTTAGCCAATGGGATCCCGCCTCAGTGGTCAATAACACGACCCATTAAATAACATAGCCTGCTATTGACACATCATATAATCCTCGTGTTATATGAATTTGCAAAACTATGAAGAAGTATCTAACTCTGCTGAGATAGATAACATGACATGTTATTGGTATTGACTAACATGAAATGTTAGCCACATTGAAATCCTGGATCTAAGCTCTGCTAAGGTTGGCACAAAATTTCCCAACACTTACCTTACCCAGCCTAGTTGAAATATGAAGTTACCAAATTCAAGGAATTCTCCTCCTCCTCCTCCTATTAAAAAACCTATAATAATAAATTTGGATGATGATTTAAATAATGTGGTTGAAACTATTGAAATTAATTCTAAGTTATCCTTGATGTTTTCTAGAGCATTGACTCTAGCTACTAGTGACACACATAGTGATCCACTATTAGAAAATGGTCCATGTTTAGAACTAGATATAGCTCCTTATATTTTACTATTCATAGATCAATTATCATATTTCTCACCATCTCTTTATAATGACGAGCAATATTGGGAGGCAAATGATTTGATAAAATATCTTGTTTGTGAAGTATCTCTTTGTCTTTATGTGTTTGCTCATATTGTTAGGATAATCGGTGGACAACTGAGAGGGGGGGTGAATCAGTTGTCAAAAAAAATTAAGCACACAAAACCTTTTATCAAAATGCATAAACCAAATACCAAAATAGTAGATATAACAATTAAGCATAAACATAAATGTGAGAACAATTACCAACCATCCATAACACACAACATCAAGATTTGTACGTGGAAAACTTGGTAAAGGGAAAAACCATAGTGGAAAGCCTACCCACAGTTAGATAATACTTCTTGTAGAACGTATGTGATTACAATAAGAGGGGCCTACATATGTAGGAAGGCCAACATCCTAGAGTGCACTTCTCATCACAAAAGGAGCCTCACTAACTACAAAGAAATCCAAACTACAATCTGAAAAGATGAATGAACTGCAAGAGTAGCATCTCCTATGCCTGAGTATAGTTCCAATTAAGCTCAATACCGGAGGTCTTAAAACTCTTTCACAAACCCAATTCTATCACCTATGATCGACCAAAACCTCTGCATATGATTGCACCTTTATTCGCACGCAGATAATCCTATATCCCACATACCATGATCTACAAAGAGATCTTACATTATATTTATACCAACTTGGCACCTAAACAATTAGATCGGCCACCTAAAATATAATATGATAGATCCATTAAATAATCCCACAAACCAATGATAAACCAAGTCAGCTTCAAACTGAAACAACATAAACCAAACAATAAATCCAATCAGTGATGCATCAGAAGCATCAATCAACACGTTACATAAACTGGTTTATAACCTAACAAAATAACACCAGACCCAAAATAGGTCACCATAAGCCAAATGAAACACCGCGATCAACTAGAACATGAACATGATAACCATCAACATCCTGATAACCTTATAGAAGCTATAGCAACACCACTTATTGGATTCACCAAAAGATCTTCATCAAAGAGTTGTTGGTAAAACCTTTACCGGTAACCTAAAGGCTTACTAGAACATATAATAGCATCGAGATCATAAAATCCCAAACTAGATGAATGTGATACACATCAGGAACACATGAATAACCAATCCAAACCAATTCCAACAGTCGGACCAAAGAAAAATCTCCAGATCAACATGATAATCCATCCACTCTATCGGAAGCTGGTAGACAATGAACAAATAGTGTTGACACCAATGACAAAGATCAATGCAACACATAATCAATTCCTCCAAACTGCCAACAATCTCCCCCTTTGGCATTGATGAAAATAATAGATGTGAAAAACATATAAGTGCCAAGAAGTGCCAAACAAGTCTCCCCCAATGGAAGACATCCAACAATATCCCCAAAATAATATGACAATGAAGTTCTAAACCAACAGACCAAACTCCCCTTGTGAATGATATCCCTGTTAAGCTTTGTTTTTCACATAAATATCTCTCCTCCTTTGACATCAATTCTAGAAATCTGACATAAACATTAAAGAAAAGTCATAAAACCTCTAAACCACATAACTGACTACTCCCCCTGAGTAGTAGCACCACCGCATCAATCCATAAATGAATAATAGCACTAATAAATGCATACCGAACTAATGCCAGTCAACATCACTCAAGTCTCTATCAAAGGGGAAGAAACTCCCAATCTATCTCTAAAGTACTCAAATGATTCCTTAGGAAAAGGTTTAGTGAAGATATCTGCAATCTTCTCTTTAGTGTTCACATAAACCAGTCTGACTTCATTTGCTTCCACCTTCTCCTTCAAAAAATTATACTTGATAGAAATGTGCTTATTCTTAGAATGAAATACTGGATTCTTTGATATTAGTGAATAACTACCGGTTCATTACATCCACCCTTATATGCTTCAACATTTGCTTCATCCATAGAACTTGTGTATAGTTACTAGCAACAGAAACATACTCAACTTCAGCAGTAGATAAAAAATTACATGACTATTTCTTGTTGATCCATGAAACAAGTTTCTTTCCAAGAAAGAAAGCTCCATCAGATGTGATCTTTCGGTCATCAACATCTCCAACCCAATCAATATCTGTATATGCACATAGTGTAAAGCCATCATTTTTCAGATACCATAAACTATACTCAGTTGTTCCTTGCAAATACTTGAAAAATCCTTTTCACCACACTCTCATGATTCTCTCTAGGATCACTTTGTTATCTAGATACAATAAAAATTGCATTCATTATATCCGGTCTAGTTTTTGAGTTAGATATAATGAACCTCCAATCATAGATCTATACATTGTAGGATTTATCGGAGTTGATGCATCATTTTTTGTCAATTTGTCACTTGTAACCATAAGTGTAACAACCGGTTTAGAATTTTCCATACCAAATTTCTTCAACAACTCTCTAGCATACTTAGTTTGACAAATGAAAATACCTTTATCATTCAGAGTAATCTACAAACATATGAAAAAATTCATCTCCCTAATCATAGACATCTCAAATTCAATCTTCATATTTTCAGAGAATTCCATACATAAGTTATCCTCACCTCCAAATATGATATCATCAACAAAAACTTCAACAATCAATATGTCATCATCAGTAATCTTATAATATAAATTACTATCAGCATTACCTTTAGTGAAACCAAGCTTCAAAAGATATTTGTCCAATCTAGCATACCAAGCTCTAGGGGCTTGTTTCAATCCATATAAATCTTTCCTTAACTTCCAAACCATTTTTTTGTCATCTGAAAGTGAAAATCCATCAGGTTGCTTAATGTAAAATTCCTCTTCAAGATCTCCATTCAAAAATGCACACTTAACATCCATCTGATAAACCTTATATTTCTTATGGGCAGCATAAGCAAGAAATAATCTCACAGCTTCAATCCTAGCTACTAGAGCAAAAGTCTTATCATAATCAATTTCTTTCTTCTGACAATATCCTTTACATACCAATCTAGCGTTATTCCTCACAACTTGTCCATCCTCATTCAATTTATTCCTAAAAACCCATTCAGTTCCAATAACATTCTTATTTTTAGGTCGGGGAACTAAAGTCCATGTGTTCATTTCAATCTGATCTAATCCTTTTTCTATAGATTTCATCCAAAATTCATCTTTACAAGCTTCAATAACTGATTCTGGTTTGACTTGAGAAATTGAACATACCTTATCAGTTGCCAACCTTCTTCTTGTCATTACTCCTTTGTTCTTGTCTCCAATGATCTAATATTCTAAATTATTTAACTTTACATACCTAGGAGTCTTCTGACTTTTTGTTCCTCTGCTGCAATCTTCAGTTACTGTTGAACTTTCTGATACTGTCGAGGTAACTGGTTCAACATTATATTCCAGTACAGGTGCTACCGGTTCTCTCTCATAAGTTCTGATTTGACCTTTGTACAACTCATCCACCTTGACATTAGCACTTTCCACAATTCTCTGCAGTCTTTTGTTATAACATCTATATACTTTGTTTTCATTAGAATAACCAAGAAATATCCCTTCATCACATCTAGGATCAAACGTTCCAATGGAATCATCTCTTTTAATATAGCATTTATTGCCAAAGATTCTAAAATATTTAACTGTATGTGTATAACCAAACCATAACTCATAAGGTGTCTTACCGGTGTCTCCTTTTATATGAACTCTATTAAATGTGTATACCACCATGCTCACAACTTCTCTCCAATATATATGAGGAAAATTAGCTTTCATCATCATAGTTCTGGCCACATCCAAGATAGTTGTGTTCTTTCTTTCCACAACACCAGTTTGCTGAGGTGTCTGAGGAGCAAACAACTATCTCCTTATCCCATGCTTCTCACAATAACTGTTAAACTCACCGGATATGAACTTAAGAATTTAATCTTCAACCCTGTCTCTATCTAAACTTTAGCTTTAAAGATCTTAAACTTTTCAAAAGCTTCAGATTTCTCCCTTAGAAAAGTAACCCACATCATTCTAGAATAGTCATCAATGACTGGCATGAAATATCTATCACCCTGAAAACTCTTTATTCTAGCAAAACCACATAAATCAGTATGAATAAGATCAGGAAAATCATTAGATTTGTCTTGTGTACTCTTAAAAGAAGTTCAGACTTTCTTTCCCATCTGACTTTCCTTACATACTAGATTATAGGGCTTCACAATCTTAGGTATATCTCTAACAACCTTAGTTAAACTGATCTTTACAATGCAATCAAAATTCACATGACACAACCTCTTATGCCATAACCAACTCTCATCAATTTGTGCAATCAAACATGTCTTCTCACTGGAGTTCAAATGAAAGATGTTACCTTTAGTCTATGTACCAGTTGCAATCTCCAAACCATATCTATTAATGATTTTTTATTTTCCATCCTTGAACTGTAATTGAAAACCCTTATCCACCAATTGTCCCATACTCAAAATATTATGCCTTAAACCTTCAACACAATAAAAATTACTAGTGTTATGTATAGGAGTTGAGAAAATACAACACCACAGGAGCCTGAAGATCTTCTGCAAGCCGAATAACCTGTTACAAGGAGAAGCAATGAAGCAAAATCTGAAGAACATACAAAACACAGAGAATATGCTCAAAAAGAGAGAGCTCAATATTCACAAAAATATGTAATGTGATTCTTACAATGAAAAGAAAGAACTCAACCTTTAATAGGTCAAGAAACCCTAAAAAGGGAAAACCTAGGTTTGCACATAATAATTAATTAAAACAATTAATTATATGCACCTAAAGTTAGCTTAAGTGTAATAGAGATAAAGGGAACTTAAATAATTAAACAAAGAATGTTTAATTAATCAAGTAAATACCCGAATACTCTAACACCCCCCCTTAAGCTAGACTTAGGGAGAAGCTAAAACCTAGAACAACTACTGAAAGCATGAAAGATGGGTCCCGGCAACAAGGCCTGATCAGGTACCCAAATACAATGAAATCTCTATGAACTGGAGAAATAGAGAAAACCACGTGGGAACAAAACTCTACTCCAAAAAGAGATGGAAAAAATATCACTGAAGCATGAAGACCCTGCAAACTCTATCGAAGAATAACTGCTGATCTGAAGAACATCCACTGAACTAGAACATGACCAGGTAGAGAAGACTGTAATCTGCATGAGTGCCCTCAAATGACACTACTCGAATCAGGAGGCAAATAAGGCAAAACAACTGAAATCGAAGATACAGATGGCATGAGAAACCAAAGCCTGAAGAGCTGATCAATCGAACCATGGAAGCATTAGAACCAACAGGATAAACCTCCCCATAATGCAGAAGTGGGAGAGGGACAGGAACACTGAAAAGGACAGCCAAAAACAACTGCATGATGAAGAACCAAGAACATCAAAGGTGCTGAGACACATCATCATGAGGTGAATGTCGTGGAAGGAACACTCACTTGACAAAGGAAGATGGCAAACAAAGGCAAACATCAACCCCCTCATGGCACTTGATCAACAGTGCATGTACAACTAGACACAAGATATGCAAGATTCCAAGTAAACAATGCATGATGGCACTTTATCTCAATGCGTTTGCATAATTACAAGCTACAATGATAAGAAGACTAGAAATAGAAACGAGAATGAAAACAGAGACACCCTACTCAGAAAAGAGATCCCAGGACCTGAAACAACCACGATATCCACCAGAGTGCTTAAAAGAAAAAAACTGAATAAAATATGCATGGACCAGAATCTGGAAAAAAAAATCATATTTCTGGAAAGTACACAGAACATGCTTTCCGAAAATATAAAGTTTTCAAAAAACGGAGGTCGGATGCTCATTCTACGTCTCCCGGAGTGCAAAAAAGAGACCTCAATTTGACTGTAAAAAAACACAGTCAAACAGCAAAATGGGAATAAATTACCAACACCATGAGGTTGGCCTCGAAACCAGATTTCCGATGCCTATTCGTTCTCAAAAAAATGACTCCGTTTACCCATTCTAGGGCCCTGGAAGTGCAAAAAAGAAGCCTGACTTTGACTGGTAAAAAACACAGTCAAACAGCAGATCCAGGAAAAAAATATACCCCCACGAGGTCCGGCTCGGAATCTCCTTTCCAACGCCTATTCGTTCACCAAAATCCGACTCTGGAGGCACGATCTAGGCCCAAAAAACCAACCCCCTCTCAAAAAGACTAGAGAGGAGGGGCTGGTGGTGCTCTGGGCGGAGGTGGCGCTCGGGCCGAGTGGAGGTGGCGCTCAGGGCGGGCGGAGGTGTTGCAAAAGCGGAGCAGTGCTCGAGCTGGGCAGAGGTGGCGCGGCCCGGTGGAAGCGGCGCTGCTCGGGCGGTGGTGGCTTGCCGGCGGGGCGGGAGCGGCGATCGGAGCGCCGGGAGCGACGCCGGAGAGACACGCCAACGGGAGAGCACGGAGTCGGAGCCGGAGGAAAGTCGCCGGAGCCGAAGCGGGGCGGGAGCCGGAGGAAATGCAGCGGCCGGCAGGGACTGGAGACGGAGCCGGCGGCGGCCGGAGGCCGGAGGCCGGACTGACAGGTCTGCTTGTCAGTCCGGTACCCTACGGTACCCCCAAACCCCAAAAAAAAACTTTCCCAAAAAATTTTTTCTCCCTTTTTTTTTTTCACCTTTTTTTTTTTTTAAAAAACAAATTTCGGCCTGCATGCCGTAAAAAGGCAAATTTTTATTTTTTGAAATTTTTTTTTCTCGATCTGCGTGCCAGGGCCGTACGGCCTAGATCTGAGAAAAAAATTGCTCCCAGAGGCTCAGGAACCAAAATAGGTCGAATTTTATATGACCATAGGGGTTTTCAGGCCTTCTGAGCACGATGGTGTGGTCCGTTTAGGCCCAAAGTACTCAGAAAAAAATCTCAAACCCTAGGTACACAAAAAAAA
The DNA here is from genome assembly GCF_030272615.1 of Cryptomeria japonica. Lineage (NCBI taxonomy): Eukaryota > Viridiplantae > Streptophyta > Pinopsida > Cupressales > Cupressaceae > Cryptomeria > Cryptomeria japonica. The sequence goes on from NC_081407.1 coordinate 925,709,285, forward strand.
TTCCTGAAACCCCAGATCTGCTTCCAAAGCCAAAAATCTCAAAACAAGAACAGGTAGCTGTAGATCTACGCTCTGATACCATATAGGAGTTGAGAAAATACAACACCACAGGAGCCTGAAGATCTTCTGCAAGCCGAATAACCTGTTACAAGGAGAAGCAATGAAGCAAAATCTGAAGAACATACAAAACACAGAGAATATGCTCAAAAAGAGAGAGCTCAATATTCACAAAAATATGTAATGTGATTCTTACAATGAAAAGAAAGAACTCAACCTTTAATAGGTCAAGAAACCCTAAAAAGGGAAAACCTAGGTTTGCACATAATAATTAATTAAAACAATTAATTATATGCACCTAAAGTTAGCTTAAGTGTAATAGAGATAAAGGGAACTTAAATAATTAAACAAAGAATGTTTAATTAATCAAGTAAATACCCGAATACTCTAACATTATGCTTACCATCCAATGATATAGTTCCTCTTCCTCTGATCATACATGCTTTGTCATCTCCAAATCTAACCAGTCCACCATCAAATTATTGCAAAGATAAAAACTTCCTTTTATCTCCAGTCATATGATGTGATCATCCACTGTCTATCACTCATTCATCCTTGTCTTCAATTTTAGTAGCAAGGGCCTTTTCCTCATTTTTAACAATATGTGCCAGAGCATCTTCCTTGATAGCCAAATATACCCATTCCTTTCCACTGTTGGATCCACTAGTTGAATCTTGTGCCGGTTGATCATCAAAATTAGTCACACCTTCCTCTTCCGTATATTAACATGATTTGTCTTTGTTTCTCTTTTACTTATGCTTGTTCTAATAATCATGGTTATACCTAAAAGATCTTCTAGCTTTCTCTTCAAATCTTGAATTCCTTTTAGGACATCTAGATTCAAAATGACCTATCTTATTACATGCAAAACATTTAAAAGGTGATTTTCCTTCATATTTAATTCTTGACGGACCTTTAGGTACTCTTCTAGAAAATAGGGCTTCAAGTTGCTCAAACTCATCATCTTCTTTCTTCATTTCCTCTAGTTTCATTGCATAAAAGGCTTTCCAATCACTCTTGCTAGTTGATGATGCAGATGTGTGAAAAGTAGATTCGGTCTTTGCATCTCCTTGAGGACCAGATTCTTGAAGCTCAAAAGAAGATAATTTTCCAAGCAAAGTATCCTCGTTAACAGAAGTGTTAGCCATTGTTCTCAGCTCATTAATTGCAGTAGCCTTCATCTTGTAAGTCAGTGGAAAAGCTCTCAATACTTTAGAAATTGGTACAGGAGCACCTCATGACTAAGATAATAAGAGCAATAAAGGCTAAAGGACACACATGAGAATGTGACCTTTCAATCTATGTAATAGGGTAGTCTTGTTTGTTTGATGTTTGATTTGTTTGTAATAAACCCCACCTTGTTACCCAATGACATGGATTTGGCAAATTGATAAGCCACCATAGGCATATGGACCTAGGGGTATTTGGTTGAGTATTTTTCTAGGTGTTTATGTGTTGGAGATGTCTTAGGAAGGCTTAGGACATGTTGAAGCACCTCTAGGTAGTCAGATTTAACATATGTTAAAAGTTGCTCAAACTTGACAACTTTTAATGACAACTTTTGGTTGTAAATAAAAACTTCCTTCTAACGGTCACCTCAATTAAAAAGGTGGTTGATAACCATTGAGGAAGGTATAAAATTTCATTCCCAATTATCATTGGGAGGAGACAATGACTTTGTAAACCTTTGGCATCATTGAAGTAACATATTTCTGAGAATTTCCTGCAATCCCGTTATCCTACATGGTGTACCGTACTGTACGATTATTTTTGAATTAGGAAACCAGTGGGATGTGTTAGATTGGCCAATAAAATTTTAGATGCATCAATTCTAAGCTCCTAATTCACCAAGACAACGAAGAAATCAGCAAATTTCTGGAAGTGTTCTAGATTTGACAGTTTTGTCTAGGGTTTTGCAAAGAAATGGCCTTACCTTGTTGTTCCTTCATTGGTGGTTCATGGCTATGGAGGGGATGAAAGTATGGCCAATTTATTTTAGGATTTTAAAGGCCTTTTGTAGGTTAGGACCAGTTGTAGGTGAGGGTTTGATGCATTAAGGTGGGCAACCCCATGTGGCCACCGACAAGTGTAAGCAAACAGGTCTCACATCAAGGGTTAAAGGGTCTAATCATGGCTTAAGACTTATGAATTGGTGTATTTTAAATGGCTTAAGAGTATTCCTTGAGTTTTTTTGGTGAGTTAAGGTTTGTGTCTACACACTCCTTTGTAAAATAGGGCTAATTGGGCTATACCAGTCTCCTAACCAAAGTAGGGTTTGGATTTTTGTGTTCCCTACCGGTAAGAAATCTTAGGATATGTTTAGTAACTCCCAAAAGGGTATCCAAATCTAAGATTTTTTGTCTGGACTTTTGGAGAAATAAAGAGTTAAGTGTGGAAAACCGGTCTGGCAGGGCTACTAGGTTTTGTAGGCCTTGTTGCAGCAGTTACTTAAACTGGTAGAGGGAACCTGAATTCAATGATTGAAGGAGGTCTCCTTGACCTAGGGGACTCCAAATCAAACCTTAAATATCCATTGTTTCATTGGAGAAGGGACCAAACCATTGTTGACCATAGGGACCTTGTATCGGTCAATGAAAGAGATCTTATACCAGTAGTCTTTTGTTTGGAAGAAAGGGATGTGAGACTTGTCAAATGGATATTCCTTAACCCCTGAGAGTGTTGTGTGATTGATAGGGTCCTTGGTGTGTTCTTAGATTAGGGGAACCTATCCTATATCAGTACCAAGACCTCTGCATCAATTTTAGTATCAGAGTGTAGGAGGAATCCTTTTGGGAAGAAGAATAGTACATGTCAACAGAATAATTAGAGGAAGAAGCTAGAAGAATGCCTCCGAAGATGAAAATTTGGAACTTTCCAAGATGGTGCAAGAGAACAGAGACGAAAATGATCAGCTTAGAAGATTGATTGAGAACTTCGAAGGCAGGCTAGAGAGAAGACCTGATGGCTTGGAGGAAGTGGGAGAAGAAGAGGAGAACCCGCAAAGGTAGGAAGAAGAGGAAGTTCCTGTAAAGCATAGGTACCTGGTTAATGCCTTGAAGTCTATGGAGAGGAGAACCATGGACCAGAAATCAAACATTCCTCTTTTTAGTGGGAAGATGGATGTTAATGGAGTGATGGACTGGATAGAGTCCTTAAACAACTTCTTTGAATGTGAAGACATTGCTAACAACCAAAAGATGAAGATTGTCAAGTCAAAAATGCAGGGAGCAGCCCTGACATGGTGGAATTTTGTGTGAGGAGAAAGAGTGAAAGAGGGAAGAGGAATGATCACCTCTTGGAAGAAAATGATTACAAATATCAAGGGAGTATATGTACCAAAGGACTATGAAGTCCAATTACACAAGAGAAGGCAAAATATTAGACAAAAAGAGATGGATGTGTGTACCTATATTGAAGAATTTCAGAAATTGAGTATAACGTCTAAGAAGGTTGAAGATGAAAGTGAAAGAGTGGCAAGGTATCTAAACGGCCTAAAGTGGAACATACAAGAAGATTTGACCCTCTTGTGCCCTAACACTATTCATAGATGCTATCAATTAGCATTAAAAGTAGAGGAGAAGCTCAAAAGAAGACAAGAGTAGAGTAGTAGAGGAAGGGGTAAGAAACACAGAGGAAGAAGCAACTTCAAAGGAAGAGGATCAAATTTTGAATTCCAAGGAGAGAGCAGTCAAGACTCCTCAAGAAATGATAGTAGCAACAAAGGCAACTTTAGAGGTAGAAGGCCAAATTTTAGAGGAAGATTGTTAGGAAGAGGAGTAAGACCAATAAAATGTTTTTATAACTGCAACCAAGAGGGACACATTGCCAGCAGATGCCCGAAGAAGATGGGTTCTAATTCCCAAGGAGAAAGGAGAGTCAATCTAACCCAAGAATAAGATTACCAAGGCAGTAGTAAACCTGATTCATATGGTTATCCAGAGAGTAGAGAGGGACTAATGTTGAGAAGAACCCTCTTAAAGGTATCAACACCTATGGAGCCACCTTAGGGGAAGTCTATCTTCCACACCACTTGCCAATCAGGAGGAAAGGTATGTAAAGTTCTGGTTGACTCAGGGTCTACTGAGAATTTTGTGTCAATATAAATGGTAGAGAAGTTGAAATTGAGGAGGATACCCCATCCATACCCCTATAAGGTGTCTTGTCTCACAAAAGGGCAACACACTCTTGTAGAAGAGCAGTCATGGATAGAATTCTAGATAGGAGCTTATAAAGATAAGATTTTGTTTGATGTTGTTAACATGGATGCTTGCCACCTCTTGTTTGGAATACCATGGAAGTATGACCTCAAAGCACACCATGATGGCTTTAGGAATACCTATTTCATCACAAATAATGGCAATGTCATAGAACTATTTCCCCTGACTGAAAACAATGAAGAGTAGAAAGAATCTAAGTCCAAAGTGATGATGATGGAAGGCAAACCATTCCTCAAGGAGATAAAGATGGAAAAAGGAATATGCTTTGCATTGCTTCCAATACCAACCTCAAAGGGGAAGCATGTTGTAGATGATAGGGTAGAAGGAAAGGACAAGGATCTCAGTCCGGAAGTGAAGGAGATCATTGGCAGATACCAAGCAATAGTTGCAGATGGAGTGCTGCCAATGAGAGAGACCAGTCATTGTATTGACTTGATCCTAGGGGCTACATTGCCTAACAAGGCTGCATAGAAACTCAAACCATAGAAAAATGAGGAGATATCAAGGTAGATTCAAGAGTTTCTAGACTCTGATCTGATTGGAAAGAGTCTTAGCCCATGTGCAGTACCGATAGTTTTGTGGTGCAAGAGCACCTAGTGAAGCTCATGGAGCACTTCATCAAATTTTAGTTTGAAATGGCCTATGTTGGTCTCAATTGAATAATGTAATTTTTGTATGTCCAAAGGGTGTGTTTAGTGTTTTTAAGTGTCCTTTGTGTCCTAGTTTTGTTGTTTGTTGAGTTTTTGGTCTATATTTGTCATTTTATGTTTTGTAAGCCTAGAATGGGCAAAATATGGAAAAATTGTCAAAATGCCTTATAAATCCTTGTTATGAATTGAAATATGTTTTTGTGGTTATAGTAAACCATTTCACATGGTGGAGTTAAGTCTATTTAGCTCACAAGTCAAAAATGCTCATTGTACTAAAAATTGTCAAAGTTGTCAAGCAACATTTTGACAATTTTTGGAAAATTTGTAAAAATAAGGCAAAAGGTGGTTATTGATCCATAATTGGGCATGATTTTGGTGGTGAGTGTCTATTTAAATCCTCACACAACTTTTCATCAAGTTGGAATTCTAAGAAAAGAATATTTCAATACAAAAACTCAAGATTTTGTCATTTTTCTTACACTTTTTTGCTCCAAATGGTATAGCAGTCTATACTTCCTGAGAATTTGTTTGTACTATTTTCATTTGGGAATTGTGCCATGTTCTGTTAAAGCTTTCTCACCTAGGTTTGTGTGCTGGTATGGATTTTTAGTATTGTAGCAAAATTATTTTGTTTTTGCCCTGTTCTCAGTTGAGTAAGGGTTTGGCTTCAATAATGGAAGCAACTTGATTTTCTTTAGCTCTTTCTCCATGGCCTCTAAGAGTCATTTTTTTTTACATATCCTTCTTGTACATACAAGTTTGTGTTTATTGTCAATGGAAAAGAAAGTGGTTTTTGTTGCTAACTAGGCGAGCTCCCATAGCCCGGCTAGTGAACTTTCATGGTGAAAACAAAGTTGCTCTACAAACCCACACCAAGTGAACCTTATTTTGGTTTTCCAAGGTGGAATTATTTTTTATCAGAGCTTGTAAGCCATATGGAAGAATGTTCCAATGAATAATTAGTTGAGAAATGCATTTTGAGTAGCCAAAGTATTGAAATACAATGGTTTTTTAGCACTTTTCCTCTTGAAACTTGGTTGCACATCAAGTGTTTGTCTTTATGCTTGTAGGGAGGGAAGTTGGAAGGATTCATAATTATGGTACAAACCTTATCAAAAGATTTTGTGTTCTGAAGAAAAGTTTGGAATGGTGATAAGGTGTTTGAAGACTTAAAACCCTTGAAAACTCTTATTTTTAGGCATATTTATAGGACAGTAGTTGTATGGTCCTGTTAGACCTCCTCATAGCACAAACTTGAATTATCTCCATAAAGGGTATCCATAAATGCAAAGTTTTTATGAGGCGTTTTGGAAGTTTGTGGAGTTATAAGCATTTTAGCAAATTTGGAGGGCTAATTGGGGCTCTTTTCTTGTAGCCCTGTTTTGAGGTTTCCCTCAAATCGGGTAAGACAAATTGAAAGACCATCAAACCAAGTTGAATTAAGCCTAAGAGGATGTTATACAATGTCTTGAACCTCCTGCAACTCTTGGTGAGTGATCTTAGTGTTTGGAGCTAAGAAGCTAAGTTTCATTTTTGTGAGACTTGAGAGCAAGTTTGAGTGAAAACAAGAACTGACATGGTAGGAAGATCTCAGGGTTGATATGAAGATTAGAGAAGGAAAGAAATCAAAGAAATAGTACCTAAACAAGTGACAAAACCTTCAACAATTACCTTTGAGGGAACTTGCAAGCCAAATTGATTGCAAACACACAAATTGAGCCAATTCTTGAGTATCTCCCTATCATAGTGGTATCAGAGCAAGAAGTAAGTCTTGGGTAGAAGTGAGTAATTTCAAGATGGTGACCAATGCTAAGTTAGCCAAGAAGGTAGAAGACCAAGAAGAGGAAAATAGAGCACTAAGGGAGAGATTAGAGTAGCTAGAGATAAAACTAGTTTCAGTAGAGGTCAGGATTGGAGAAGTGAGTGATAAGGTGGACGATAAGGGTAAATTGGTAGCAATAGAAGATGAGATCCCTATACCTGACCCTGTTCTTGAACAAGAACCTTTCTTGAAGGCTTTGAAAGTATTGAGTGGGAAAACCTTAGAAGGTGTATCACTTTTTAGTGGCAAGATGGATCCAGATTCAGTCATGGAATGGATTTAAGGCCTAGAGAATCACTTTGAATGTGATGGGGTGATAGAGGCCCAAAAGGTGAAGGTAGCTCAATCTAGGTTGAGAGGGGTTGGCTTGACATGGTGGAAGTTCATTCAAGCTGAGAGATAAAAATAGGGGAAACAACCTATAGCAACTTGGAAAGGAATGGTGTCTAAGGTCAAGGAAACCTACATACCAGATGATTATGAAATCCAACTACATAAGAAGAGGAAAAATTTGAGGCAAAGGGAGTTCGATGTGAGCAACTATATAGAGGATTTTCAAAGACTATGTTTGAGGTCAAATTTTGTAGAAGATGAGAACAAAAAAGTTGCAAGATATCTCAATGGCTTGAGATGGAATATACAAGAAGAGTTGAGTTTGTTGTGTCCCAATACAGTGCAGAAGTGCTACCAACTAGAACTCAAAGTGGAAGAGAAAAGTAGGAAGAAGCAAGAAAAAAGAAATAGAGGCATAAGTAGGGGAAGAGATGGTAGAGGCCATAGAGGCAATTTTGGTGGAAGAGGAGCTAATCAAAGGTCCCAAGGAGAGTCCAAACTTATAGAGAAAAGTGGGGATTCTAATAGCAAGAGCAGCTATAGAGGAAGGGGATCTAGCAATCCAGGAAGAGGTAGATCTAGTTGACCAAGAAGAGGGTCCTACTTCTCCACCATGAAGTGTTACAATTTACAAAATTTGGGTCATCCCACCTATAGATGCCCTGAGAAATTTTCTTCATCTCAAGGAGGTGAAAGAAGAGTGACATATGTGCAAGAAGATGTAGCAAGCAGTAAGACAGAAGAAGTGAGTTTAGCTTCAGAAGATGGGAAAAGTTTAATGATGAGAAGAGTCTTGATCAAGGATCCAAACAAAGAGGAACCAACTCAAAGAAGATCTTTATTTAGAATCAAGTGCAAGATCAGGGTAAGGTTTACAAAGTGGTGATAGATTCAGGGTCTATAGACAATATTGTGTCAAAGGAAGTAACAAATAAACTTAAATTGGAGAGAGTTCCACATAGTAGTCTGTATAAGGTCACTTGGCTCAACAAGGAGCAGCATGTGATGGGGAATGAACAATCTTAGGTTGAGTTCACAGTAGGGGGTTATAAGGATAAAATCCTGTGTGATATAGTCCCAATGGATGCTTGCCACCTACTTCTGGGTAAGCCATGGCAATTTGATAGAAAAGCCATTCATAATGGTGAGAAGAACTCTTATTCTTTTCAAAAAGATGGAGTCACATATAAAATTCAGTCCTTAAATGATGAAGGAGAGGGAAGCAAGTCCAAAAAACCAAATGCCTTGCTGGTGAGCGAAAAAGAGTTCATAAACACTCTTGAAGAGGGTGAAGAAGTGGGATTTGCTCTCATAGTGAAACCAAACGAAGAAAAGAAAGAAAAGAAGGTTCAAATACCTCATGAAGTGCAGCAAACACTAGAAAACTTTAAAGAAATCATAAGTGATGGAGCACCAACAACCCTACCACCTACTAGAGCCATAAGCCATCAAATTGACTTTATTCCTAGAGCCTCATTACACAACAAAGCAACCTATAAGATGATCCCAGAATAGAATAAAGAAGTGGCTAGACAAATACAAGAGTTGTTAGATCAAGGTTTGATAAGGAAGTGCATAAGTCCTTGTGTCATACCTACAGTGTTAGCACCAAAGAAAGGAGGAACATGGAGGCTATACATAGATTCAAGAGCCATTAACATAATCATTATCAGATATAGATTCCCTATCCCAATGATTAAAGATTTGATGGATTTCTTGGGAGGTGCAAAGTTTTTCACAAAGATTGATCTCAAGAGTGGTTACCACCAGATCAGGATAAAGGAAGGTGATGAGTGGAAAACAACCTTCAAAACTAATGAAAGACTTTATGAGTGGCTTGTTATGCCATTTGGTCTCACTAATGATCCTAGTACATTCATGAGACTCATGAATGAAGTGATTAAATATTTTATTTGTAAATTTGTTGTTGTATACTTAGATGATATCTTGATTTTTAGTAGAATGAAAGATGAACATCTAAAGCATCTTAAATTTGTATTACAACAATTGTATGATGAGCAACTAACAATAAACTTGGAGAAGTGTGAATTTATGAAGCAGGAACTAGTCTATCTTGGTTTTGTAGTTTCAGGTGGAGACATGAAAATAGACACATCAAAGGTGGAAGCCATCACCAATTGTCCAAGACCAAAAATAGCAAGTGAAGTGTGAAGCTTTCATGGTTTGGCATAGTTCTATAGGAAATTTATAAAGGGATTTAGTGAGATTTGTGCACCTATGCTAGATACTATTAAAGGTGGAGTCAATACAAATTTTTAGTGGACCAAAGAAGCTAAAAAGGGGTTTGAACTCTTGAAACAAAAGGTAGCTACACAACTAGTACTCATTCTTCCTAGTTTTGATAAGTTGTTCACTATTGAATGTGATGCAAGTAACATAGTAGCTAGTGCTATTTTGAGTCAAGATAATAGACCAGTAGATTTCTTTAGTGAAAAGCTCAATATGCAAAAAAGAAGTATTCATCCTATGATATTGAATTGTATTCTCTTGTCCAAGCTCTTCAAAAATGGAGGCATTATTTTCTGCCCAAAAAATTTGTTGTTTACACAGATAATCAAGCTCTTAGTTTTTTGAATTCACAAGATAAGTTGAGTCATAGACATGTTAAATGGGTTGAGTACTTGCAATCATATACATTTTCCATTAAGAATAAAAAGGGATAATGTAATAAAGTAGCAAATGCTTTGAGTAGAAGGCTACTAATACTACAAGAAGTGCAGATTCAGAGTATTGGAGTTGATTGCTTCAAGGATTTGTATCCAAATGATGAAGATTTTACAGCCATTTACAAGGTTTTTCAAGAATTTCAAAACCATTTTCATAGTGAATATGTTGACTTTACCTTGCAAAATGGTTTGTTGTTTAAAGGTGGATAGTTGTGTGTTCCCAAAGGCTCAATGAGAGAAAACATGATCCAAGAGAAGCACATTGGGTGTTTGAGTGGTCATTTTGGTCTAAACAAGACATTGGAACTTGTGCAACGTTTCTACTATTGGCCAAGAATGCAAAGGGATATCAGGAGGTATGTTGAGCAATGTATGGTTTGCCAAAAGGAAAAAGGCACATCTACCAATGCTAGTATTTATCAGCCATTACCCATTCCTACAAGACCATGGGAATGTGTGTATGGATTTTGTGGTTGGTTTGCCCAAAACAAAGCTTGGTTTTGATAGCATTTTTGTTGTTGTTGATAGATTCAGTAAAATGGCACATTTTGTTCCTTGCAAAACTACTCATGATGCTAGTCACATTGCACATTTGTTTTTCAAAGAGGTTATTTGAATCCATGGTTTGCCTATTAGTATTGTTTCAGATAGAGATGTCAAATTCCTTAGACATTTTTGGAAAACTCTTTGGAAAAGATTGGGTATTAACTTGTCTTTGCCTATCATCCCCAAACTGATGGCCAAACAAAGGTGGTAAATAGGATACTTGGTAACCTCTTAAGGTGTTTGACAAAAGAGTATGGACAGAGTTGGGATCAGATTCTTCACCAAGCAAAGTTTGCCTACAATGACAATGTCAACAGGTCTACTGGTAAGAGTCCTTTTGAGATAGTGTATGGTATGCACCCAAGGGGTGTTATGGAGTTGAGAAACCTTGGTAATGTGCAGAAAAGAAGTGGTCAAGCTTATGATGTAGCTTAGTTTATGAAGGAGGTTCATGATCAAGTAAAGCAAGCTCTCCAAGATGCCTCACAAAAGGTCAAAGCTAGAGTGGGTGCAACAAGGAAAGATGTACAATTTTCAGTTGGTGACTTTGTGATGGTGCACATGAATAAGTCTAGACTTCAAAAAGGAATTCCCAAAAAACTCCAAATGAGGAGGATAGGTCCTTGTAAGTTTTTGGCTAAGTATGGCTCTAATGCTTATAAGATTGATTTGCCTAATGATGTTGCATTGTCTCCTATCTTCACTATTGCAGATTTGGTTCCATACAAAGGGAAGCTTCCCAAGGAGGATGAGAGAGTTTTAGAAGTTCACCAGTCACTTTCATACCTGCCTCTTCCTTATACACCCATGCCTCAAGCTGAAAAAGTTTTGGATTCTAGGATTCTCAAAAAGACTCGGCACCAAGTCTATATGGAGAATTTGATCAAGTGGAGGAACAAACCAGACTCTGAGGCTACTTGGGTACCTGAATCAAACTTTCTTTAGGCTATAATTGATCCCTCATTTTTTCCAAATTGAGTCACTTGACTTCTTTGTCTTTGGGGGAGTATGGTGCAGGAGCACCTAGTGAAGCTCATGGAGCACTTCATCAAATTTTGGTTTGAAATGGCCTATGTTGGTCTCAATTTAATAATGGAATTTTTGTATGTCCAAAGGGTGTTTTTAATGTTTTTAAGTGTCCTTTGTGTCTTAGTTTTGTTGTTTGTTGAGTTTTTGGTCTATTTTTGTCATTTTATGCTTTGTAAGCCTGGAATGGGTAAAATGTGGGAAAATGGTCAAACACCTTATAAATCCTTGTTAGGAATTTAAATATGTTCATTTGGTTATACTAAACCATTTCACATGGTGGATTTAAGTCTATTTGTCTCACAAGTCAAAAATGCTCATTGTACTAAAAATTGTCAAAGTTGTCAAGCAACATTTTGACAATTTTTGGAAAATTTGTAAAAATAAGGCAAAAGGTGGTTATTGGTCCATACCTGGGAATTATTTGGGTGGGGAGTGTCTATTTAAATCCTCACACAACTTCTTATCAGGTTGGCATTCGAAGAAAAGAATATTTCAATACAAAAACTCAAGATTTTGTCATTTTTCTTACACGTTTTTGCTCCAAATGGTATAGCAGTCTGTACTTCTTGAGAATTTGGCTATATTGTTTTCATTTGGGAAGTTGTGCCATGTTGTGTTAAATTTTTCTCACCTAGGTTTGTGTGCTGATGTGTAATTTTAGCATTGTAGCAAAATTATTTTGTTTTTGCCCTGTTCTCGGTTGAGTAAGGGTTTCGCTTCAGTAATGGAAGCAACTTGATTTTATTTGGCTCTTTCTCCATGGCCTTTGAGAGTAAAATTTCTATACACATCCTTCTTGTACATACAAGTTTTTTTTTATTGGCAATGGCAAAGAAAGTGGTTTTTGCTGCTAACTAGGCGAGTTTCCATAGCCCGGCTAGTGAACTTTCATGGTGAAAACAAAGTTGATCTACAAACCCACACCAAGTGAACCTTATTTTGGTTTTCCAATGTGGAATGAAGTTTTATCAAAGCTTTTAATCCATATGGAAGAGTGTTCTGATGAATAATTAGTAGAGAAATGCATTTTGAGCAGCCAAAGTATTGAAATACAATGGTTTTTTAGCACTTTTCCTCTTGAAACTTGGTTGCACATCAAGTTTTTATCTTTATGATTATAAGGAAGGGAGTTGGAAGGATTCATAATGATGGTATAGACCTTCTCAAAAGATTTGGTGGTCTGAAGAAGAGTTTGGAATGGTGATAAGGTGTTTGAAGACTTAAAACCCTTGAAACCCCTTGTTTTTAGGCACATTTATAGGACAATAGTTGTATGGTCTTTCCAGACCTCCTCATAGCACAAATTTGAAAGATCTCTATAAAGTGTATTCATAAATGCAAAGTTTTCATGAGGTGTTTTGGAATTTTGTGGAGTTATAAGCATTTTAGCAGTTTTGGAGGGCTAATTGGGGCTCTTTTCTTGTAGCCCTATTTTGAGCTTTTCCTCAAATTGAGTAAGAAGACAAATTGAAAGACCATCAAACCAAGTTTAATTAAGCCTAAGAGGATGTTATACAATATCATAAATCTCCTTCAACTCTTGGTGAGTGATCTTAGTGTTTGGAGCTAAGAAGCTAAGTTTCATTTTTGTGAGACTTGAGAGAAAGTTTGAGTGAAAACAAGAACTAATATGGTAGGAAGATCTCAGGGTTGATATGAAGCTTAGAGAAGGAAAGAAATCAAAGAAAAAATACCTAAACAAGTGACAAAATCTTCAATAATTATCTTTGAGGAACTTGCAAGCCAAATTGATTGCAAACACACAATTTGAGCCAATTCTTGAGTATCTCCCTATCATTTTGGCACCCAAAAAGGATGGAACATGGAGGCTTTGTACTGACTCAAGAGATATCAACAAGATCACCATAAGGTATATATTTCCAATGCCTAGGATAGAGGATTTTCTTGATTGTTTGGGGGGTGCAAAATATTTTTCTAAAATTGATTTAAAGAGTGGATACCACCAAATTAGAATTAGGCCTGGTGATGAGTGGAAAACAACCTTCAAAACAAATGAAGGGTTGTATGAATGCTAAATTATGCCATTTGGGTTGTCTAACACCCCAAGTACATTCATGAGACTCATGAATGAAATTTTGAAAGAATTCACAGGGAAGTTTGTAATAGTGTATTTGGATGACATCCTAGTATTTAGCAAGACAAAGGAAGAACACTTGAGGCATCTAGACATGGTTTTGAAAAGGTTGAGTGAAGAGGAATTTATGATCAATATGGAGAAGTGTTTTTTCATGCAGGAAGAGCTCATCTACCTAGGATTTGTGATCTCCAAAGGTCACTTGAAGATGGATCAGGATAAGGTAAATGCAATTCTTTCTTGGCCTACTCCTAAGACTATTGGTGAAGTTAGAAGTTTCCATGGATTAGCCATATTTTATAGAAAGTTCATAAGAGGTTTCAGTCAGATATGTACTCCAATGTTGGAAACCATAAAAGGTGGTCAAAAGTGCAAGTTTTCTTGGACAAAGGAGGTAGATGAGGCATTTGAAACTCTCAAGAAAAAGGTAGCTCAACAACCGGTACTTGTTTTACCTGATTTTAACAAAGTGTTTTAGATTGAATGTGATGCTAGTCATATGGCCATAGGAGCAGTCATAAGCCAAGAGGGCAGACCTATAGCATGCTTTAGTGAAAAACTCAATGAGGCAAAGAGAAAATATTCTTCTTATGACCTAGAAATGTATGCACTAGTTCATGCATTGAAAAAATGGAGACAGTATCTACTACCAAAGGAATTTGTGGTATACAATGACAACCAAGCCTTGAGTTTCATTAATAGCCAAGAAAAGTTAAGCCATAGGCATATGAAGTGGGTAGAATCCCTACAAGCCTATACCTTTTCCATAAAACACAAGAAAGGAGTAGCCAACAAAGTGGCTGATGCACTGAGTAGGAGAGTGCTAACCATATCTGAAATCCAATTCAAAAGCATTGGGATTGATGCAATGAAAGACATGTATGCTACATTTGAGGACTTTAAGGAGATTTACAAGGCATGTACTAAATTTGGTGAAAGGTATCATGTGGAGTTTTCTTATTTTCTGATCCAAGATGAACTTCTTTTCAAAGGTGGGCAATTGTGCATACCAAAATGCTCAATGAGGACTAACATATTCAAGGAAAAGCATAGTGGAGCTATGGCAAGTCATTTTGGTTTGGAGAAGACACTTGAATTGGTAAGAAGGCACTACTTTTGGCCCAATTTGTAGGTTGATGTAAGAAAGTTTGTAGACACATGCACCATTTGCCAAAAGGCAAAAGGAAGAAGTACCAATGTTGTGTTAGGAATCGGGAAGGACAACTGAGAGGGGGGTGAATTAGTTGTCAATAAGTTATAACCCAAAACCAATTATTCCAACTTGAAACTCAGTGTTGGTAAAACAGAGTAACAGTTATATTAATATCGGTACAACATAATGCATGAAACAGAAAGCAAAACACATCCACAACACATGACACAGAGATTTTGACGTGGAAACCCTATAAGGGGAAAACCGATGGTAGAAAACCTTACCCACAATCAGATGATACTACTACAGATAGTAAGTGTATACAATAATGGGGTTTGCACATGCAGAAAGGCCAACTGCCTAGAGCTCACTGCTCAATCACAAAATAGGAGTCACACCAACTACAACTGGATGGTTAAATCCAATAACAATGTACTACTTCAGTATAGCATCTACAATGTTGGATTCAGTACCGGTTTAAACTCTGACCATGAGTGCCAAACACCTTCATAACCTTTCCTTCAACCTTCAAATAATATCTGCGTGATTCGCACAAGGATATGCTCTTCACAATGATCTTCAATATTCACACACACTCATAATGATCTTCAAATAAGATCTTACAATTATTTATACAAAACCTAAGACCTCATGATTAGGTCGGCTCCCTAAAGATATTATATTTACAAAATAAGTCTTCATGCAATACAATATGTTAGCCTCAATACATTTACATATTATCCAATCAATAAACCATTTCCAAAATGTCTTGTGTTGATATGGAACATGATATCTTGTACCGATCCATAACCTAGACCTATATGTTGGTTAAGGCAAATATGTGAACCTGATTCATCCAATAATCAAAACATCAAATGAAAACATCCAATCCATGTCTTTGACATAACCAAATGATCTTCAGATGATAACAAGTCATCATCAACTTCTTGAGCTTCCGGTGAAACATATACCGGTGACTGTGCATAAGCCAATATCCATGTCAGGACCACAATGTTTCAGTTCAACAACAAACCAATATAACCAGAGTGCCAAATCAACAATATACCGGTGACTGTGCATAAGCCAATATCCATGCCGATGAACACAATGTGTCGGTTCAACAATATACCAATATAACCATAGTGCCAAATCAACAATCTAGACCTCCAAGAAGATAAGTGTTCACATCAATGACAAAGCCAATAAAACACATGATGAAGTCATCCATACTACTAACAATCTCCCCCTTTGGCATTGATGGCAACACTAGATGGAAAAACATCTAATTGCCAGAAATAGAATGCCAAAAACCAACAATCTCCCTATTGGCATTCTACACTCTTATGAGAATAGTTGATGTTGTCATTGATGGCAACCATCTAGAAAACTTCACTGGCAGTGGCAACAATGCATACTGGCACCCCATCCGATAGGGAATAAACTTTTGTTTTTTGTATTTTAATGTAATTATATTTTGTAAAGCCGACATGGTACATTGTAATAGACTCATATATGTATGATATCTTGTAAGTCATTTTGTAATGAAGGATGGAATGAATGAATGAGAGAGTAAGAAAATAAGGAAAAGGAAGGATGTTATATGTGAATGCATAAGGAAAATTTTGTATAAGGTTTTGGTTGTAAAATGAGCTTAAACCGGTACTGAACCTGGCATAGTTGATGCTGATTTAAAGCAGTACATTGTATTGGATTTCATAATCCACTTTTGTAGTCAGTGTGACTCTTATTGAGCAGTGAGCTCTAGGCAGTTGGCCTTCCGGCATGTGCAGGCCCCTCATTGTAAGTAATATTTATTCATTGGCCAGTGAGTGAATATTGTGGGTAACAAATCCCATCGAGTTTTTTTCCACACCGGGTTTCCTCGTTAAATATCTTGTCTTATGGTGTGTTCTCTATGTTGTCTCTATTATTCTTATTTGCTGCATTAATTCTTATTTACCGGTACACTGTTTTGGGGTGCAAAGTTCTTAATAAGGTTAAATATTCTGCTAACCAGTTAGATACTGATTCACGCCCCCCTCTCAGTATCTTTGGGACTGTCATTAATCCTAACACTCTCAAAGTAGATCAATCAAAGTTCTATACCAAAAACAGGAACAATATAACCAAAACCAAAATATATCTCTCCCCAATCTTCAAAGTACAATTTTTTTCCATAGACATCTCTCCCCCTTTGACATCAAATGCCAAAGTAGTCAAGAATCAAAATCAGAACATAACATACAACCAACTACTCCCCCTGGGTAGTAGCTTTCCTTCATCAAAGTTGGAAAATGATTTTTCTATTAGTCCCTGATGGTTTGATGCCAATCTTCATCATTCAAGTCTCTGTCGGTGGGGAAATGACCCCAAGCTTCTCTCTGAGATATTCAAATGTTTCCTTAGGCAAAGGCTTTTTAAAGATATCTGCAATTTTCTCTTTAGTATTCACATAAACCAATCTCACTTCATTTGCTTCAACATTTTCTTTCAAAAAATTATACTTAATAGAAACATGCTTTGTTTTAGAGTGAAATACCAGATTCTTTGATATATCTATTGCTACTGAATTATCACAGTAAATAATTACCGGTTCTTTACATTTTACCTTGATATCCTTCAACATTTGCTTGATCCATAATACCTAAGTGCAATTAGTTGCTACTACAACATAATTTTCTTTTGTTGTAGATAATGATGTACAAGTCTACTTCTTGTTGATCCATGAAATTAATCTTCTGCCAAGGGCTCCACTAGTGGTACTCTTTCTGTCATCCACATCTCCTACCCAATTTGCATCTGTATATGCACATAACTCAAAATTTTCATCCTTAGGATACCATAAACCAAGATTTGATATGCCTTGTAGGTATCAAAAAATCCTTTTTACTACAGTTTCATGATTTTCTTTAGAATTGCTTTGGAATCTTGAAATAATACACAGTGCATTCATTATATCAGGTCTGATTTGTGTCAAATATAGTAATCCTCCAATCATAGATTTTTACCTTGTCGGATTTATAGGAGTTGACTCATCCTTTGATGTCAATTTATCAGTTGTAGTCATAGGAGTGCTTACCGGTTTGGAGTTTTCCATACCAAATTTCTTCAAAAGTTCCTTCAATTATTTTGTTTGACATATGAATATACCTTTATCTATTTGAGAAATCTTCAAACCTAGAAAAATTTTTCTCTCCAATCATAGACCTTTCAAATTCTTCATGTATCTTGTTAGCAAAGTCTTTGCATAGCTCTTCATCACCTCCAAAAATGATATCATCCACAAATACTTCAATGACCAAAATGTCATCATTGGTAATTTTGTAATACAAATTATTGTCTGCATTACCTTTAGTATAACCAAGCATTAAAAGATATTATCCAATATAGCTTACCAAGCTCTAGGAGCTTGCTTCAATCCATATAAAGTTTTCCTTAACCTACAAACCATATCCTTATCATCTGTTAACGAAAATCCATCAAGTTGTTCAATGTAAACTTATTCTTCAAGATCTCCATTCAAAAATGCACATTTTACATCCATCTAATAAACCTTATGGTTCTTGTGAGCTGCAAATGAAAGAAATGGTCTTACTGCTTCAATTCTGGCTACTGGTGCAAAAGTTTCATTATAATCAATTCCTTCTTTCTGAGAATAACATTTACAAACTAATCTTGCTTTGTTTCTGATTACTTCACCATCTTCATTAAGTTTATTTCTAAATACCCATTTAGTTCCAATTACATTTTTGTCTTTAGGTCAGGGAACTAATGTCCAAATATCATTCTTTTCAATTTGTTCTAATTCATCTTCCATTGCTTTTATCCAATGTTTATCTTGACATGCTTCAACAACCGATGCTGGTTCAACTTGGGAAATTAAACATACCTCTTCATTTGCCAATCTTCATCTTGTCATAACACCTTGATTTTTATTTCCAATTATCTTATTTTCTGAATGATTCAATCTTACATACCTGGGTTTATTCTGATTTACATTTACATGATGTTGTTCTTCAATCACAGTTGAGTTCTCTGATGATGCCGGTGTGATTGGTTCTTCATTCTATGCCAGTTCATTTATAATCATTTCTACTGCCAGTTCAAAACCTATAAATCTTGAATCTCCTCTAAAATGTTCATCTATTTTCACATTAGTACTTTCAATGATTTTCTGCAGTCTTTTATTATAACATCTATATGCCTTGTTTCTAGTTGAGTAACCAAGAAATATTCCTTAATCACTTCTAGGATCAAATTTTTCAATATACTCATCTCTCCTAATATATCATTTGCTTCCAAATATTCTAAAGTATTTAAGAGTAGGATTATGACCAAATCATAGTTCATAAGGGGTCTTACCAGTGTGAACTTTGTTGAAAGTATAAATCAATGTATTCACTACTTCTCTCTAGTACACATGAGGTAGATTTTCTTCCATCATCATGGTTCTTTCTGCATCCAGTATAGATTTGTTCTTCCTTTCCACAACTCCATTTTGTTGAGGTGTCCAGGGTGCTAATAGTTGTCTTTTGATTCCATTCTCCTCACAGAATGCATTAAATTTTTTAGATGTAAATTCTCCTCCTTGATCAGATCTCAAGCATTTGATTTTCTTGTCGTTTTCATTCTCTACCATTACCTTGTATATTTTGAATCTTCCAAAATCTTCTGATTTCTCCCTGAGAAAAGTAACCTAATACATTCTATAATAATCATCAATTATTAGCATAAAGTATCTATAACCCTGAAGACTCCTTGTTCTTGCTGGACCACATAAATCAATATGAATTAAATTAAGAATATTATTGGATTTCTCATAAATGCTCTTAAATGTTGTTCTAACTTGCTTTCCCATTTGACATTCCTTACATACCAGATTATGAGGTTTCACAATCTTAGGTAAATCCCTTACTGCCTTACTTGAACTAATCTTTACAATACAATCAAAATTCACATGATAAATTCTTTTATGCCATAACCAACTTTCATCGAACTGAGAAATTAAACATGTCTTATCATTGGTATTCAAATGAAAGATATTACCTTTATTCTGATTACCAGTTGCAATTTCCAATCTAGTTTTGTTCATGATTTTGCATTTTCCATTCTTGAATTGTAATTGAAATCCTTTTTCCACTAACTGACCAACACTTAAAAGATTATGCTTTAAACCTTCAACATAATAAACATTGTTAGTATTGTGCTTACCATCCAAAGATATAGTACCTCTTCCTTTGATTAAACAAGCTTTGTCATCTCCAAATCTTACTATACCTCCATGAATTTCCCGAAATGATAAGAATTTTCTTTTATCACCAGTCATATGATGCGAGCAACCACTATGAATGATCCATTCATCATTTTTTTCAATTTTTGCTGCTAATGCCTGCTCTATTGGTTTGACAATAGGTGTTAGTTGATCTTCTTTTATTGCAATAAATTCCCATCCACTGTCTATTGGATCTTCATCAAAGTCATCTGTAACACCTTCATCTGCATAGTAACATGACTTATCTCTATTTTTCTTAAATTTGTATCTTTGATATTCAGGGTTAGGTTTATATGTTATCTTTGCCTCCTCTCTTAGTCTTGAATGTCTATCAGGACACCTAGACACCATATGACCAACTTTATTGCAATTAAAATATTTGAAAGGTGCTTTACCTTCATACTTACTTCTTGTTGGACCTTAGGCATCTTCCTTGCAAATAGTGCTTCAAGTTCTTCAAGTTCTTCATTTTCTCTTCTGATATCTTCAAGTTATTTTGCATAAAGTGCTTTCAAATCAGATTTGTCAGATGATGATGATGATGATGCTTTGAAGGCTATATCAGTTTTGACTATAGCAACAGGACCAAATTCTTCAAGCTCAAATGCTGAAAGTTTTCCAACCAAAGTATCTCTAGAAACTGATGTATTAGGCATTGTTCTCAACTCATTAATAGTTGTCACTTTTATTTTGTAAGCTGATGGAAAATCTCTTAAAACTTTAGAAACAATTTCATCTTCACTTAAAGATCCTCCACAACATTGTATTCCTAAAACAATTTCATTAACTCTTTCCATAAATGCAGAAATTCTTTCATCTTCTTCCATTTTTGAATTTTCATACCTGACCTGGTAACATTCCAATTTTGCAATTTTAACAGTGGAATCTCCTTCATTTAATGTTTCTGGTTTATCCCAAATAGCTTTTGTAGTAGATCTGTTTGATAATCCCATGATTTTTTGATCTGATAATGCACTTAGAAGTGCTTCTCTTGCTTTGCAATCATTCTCCAAGTCTTCAGCCAATGTCGGTGGATGAGGATTATTTAGAGTAAGACCAACATAGCCATTCTTTGTAACATCCCATATATCTCTTCCAATGTAGTTCAAATGTGTTGCCATTCTGATCTTCCATATACCATGGTTAGTTCCATCAAGTTTGGGACTGTCCTTCCTGAAGATATTTGCTACCATAGGATCTCTTCAAGTTGTTAGGCTTCTGCAAAAAGAGGACTAAGCTCTAATACCAATTGTTAATAATCGAGAAGGACAACTAAGAGGGGGGTGAATCAGTTATCAATAAATTATAACCCAAAATTAATTATTCTAACTTGAAACTCGGTGATGGTCAAACAAATTAACAATTATATTAATACCGGTACAACATAATGCATGAAACAAAAAGAAAAACACATCCACAACACATGACACAGAGATTTTGATGTGGAAACCCTGTAACAGGAAAAACTACAGTGGGAAACCTTACCCACAATTAGATGATACTACTACAGATAGTAAGTGTATACAATATTGGGGTCTGCACATGCAGAAAGGCCAACCACCTAGAGCTCACTGCTCAATCACAAAATAGGAGTCACATTGACTACAATTGGATGGTTAAATCCAATAACAATGTACTGCTTTAGTATAGCATCTACAATGATGGATTCAATACCAGTTTAAGCTCTGACCATGAGTGCAAAATACCTTCATAACCTTTCCTTCAACCTTTAGATAATATATGCTTGATTCACACAAGGATCTACTCTTCACAATGATCTTCAATATTCTCACACACTCATAATGATCTTCAAATAAGATCTTACAATTATTTATACAAAACCTAAGACCTCATGATTAGGTCAGCTTTCTAAAGATATTACATTTACAAAATAAGTCTTGATGCAATACAATATGTCGGCCTTAATATATTTACACATTATCCAATCAATAAACCATTTCCAAAATGTGTCATGCTGATCTGAAACATGGTATCTTGTACTGGTCCATAACCTAGACCTATCTGCCAATTAAGGCAAATATGTGAACCCAATTAGTCCAATTATCAAAACACCAAATGTAAACATCCAATCCATGTCTTCGACATAACCAAATGCTCTCTAGATGATAAAAAGTCATTATCAACTTCCTGAGTTGTCGGTGAAACATATACAGGTGACTTGCATAAGCCAATATCCATGTCCGGACTACAATGTGTCGGTTTAACAACAAACCAATATAACCAGAGTGCCAAATAAACAATGTAGACCTCCAGAAGGATAAGTGTTGACATCAATGACAAAACCAATGCAACACATGATGAAGTCATCCATAATACCAACATGATAGTCTCTATCAACCCTTACCCATTCCCTCAAGACTGTGGGAGATTGTGTCAATATACTTTGTAATGGGTTTACCTAGGACCCAAAAGGGGTTTGATAGTGCATTTGTGATAGTGGATAGGTTTAGTAAAATAGCGCATTTCTTTCCATGTAAGTCCATGAGTGATGCATCTTATATAGTAGATTTGTTTTTTAGAGAAGTAGCAAGGATTCATGGACTTCCATTGAACGTAGTGTCTGACCGGGCTGTCAAATTTGTTGGCCATTTTTGGTGAACTCTATGGAGGAAACTTGGCACCAATATATCCTCATTAGCCTATCATCTGTTGGTATTGTGTTGTCATTGATGTCAACCGGTATGGGATGACCACCGATATTAGAGATGTATGTGCAACACTGCTATGAAGGAGTACAAGATGTGATATCTTGGATATCACCTTGTGCTGCAGAACACTAGTAATGGTAAGGAAAGTATATCAAATGGAAAATGATGTGTTGACAAATGGGAAGGTGGTTGAGTGGTTGTTTGTGATGAAGAGGCATAATGTTAACTGAATCACATCAACACTGGAAGAGAAGAATGAACCGGTATGCTGAGAGGTTACAGAATGATAGGACTCCCATCGGATGAAGATGCACTCATCATGAGAAGCAATGAATGATAATGAATATGCTCACTTTAGATAACATATTCCTATTTGAAGAGATGTTGTACAAACAGGGAAGTCACATGAGTATATGGCAGAAAGCAGATGGTGTTACTCCACCAAGTAAGTGGAGCTTATCTCCTATTATGCATTAAGTGCATTATAGTTTGGAGAGATAAGTGTGAAGAGGTAAAGGAAAGCACTTGAAGGATCACACTGGATCTACGAGTGAATTGAGGGAATTCCTTTAGGTTCACAAGATCAGGGTTATGCAATAGACCAAAAGTAGAAAGACCTGATTGATGATGGAGTCTTGTGAAGGTTGATTACATGGTGTTATCAAGAGTGGTAACCAATATGTAAGTCCACCAGTTATATAAGAAAGGTGTAGATCAAGAAGACTTTCCACTTGTGGGAATGAGCATATTTTGGATTTACCTATCTGGATACCAGTTTGAGAGTTCCATCGATAGTTAAAGATAAGGGTAGATATGATGAGGTAACCGGTACAGTAACTAAGACCGGTTGGGTTAGAAAACTGGAAGAGAAGAGGAACCGGTAGGGTGATTGATCGATGATCCTATCTAGACTGACTGAAAAAGTCAAGTTAGTAGATGGTTGATATGGAATCCACATGGTATCAAGGTGGAAAGCTCACAGAGGTTGGTGAAGTGTTGTGTGGAGTTAGGTATCCCGACAGGTGTGCACTGAAAGTGGATCCTATGATTTGTGGATTGGGTCAGAAGTGTGTGGCTCAAGGAAGAATGAGCAATAGAGAAGAATCAGTGAGTTGTTGGCACCTGAATCAAAACAAAAAGATCAGACTGTTACGCGACCTTGAGAAGGAAATAGTATAGGTATTAATGGTGACTGACCAAGATGTATGCCGACAGATTGTTTGCAGGTTGCTAAAGATGGAAGGTGTGTTCCGAAAGGCACGTTGATAGCGGACTTGTGTAGTCGGATGTCAAGAAGATCAGATCAAGAAAGATCTGATTGGATTTGGTTTGCCTCAAGGATGGTGAGGAAACCCTAACCATCTAGATTTTGAAATGGTTTTTGGCGAGAAGTCTAGACTATAAGTATGAAGGCCAAAGAGATTATTTGTTGCTACTGGATAAAAGATCATTGTGCTACTATGAAGTGGGATACTTCTGCAAGTAAGAGAAAATTAGCCAAGTGCTCAATGAGTATCTGATAGAAGTGAGTGAGAGAGAGGGAGAACCTGGTTGAAGTATTCAACCAAGAACTAGTAGTGTTCAAACCAGTCGAGCAGAAGTGAAGGAGGTTGTAGAGAAGGTCGACAGAGTGTTAGTACCGGTAAAGGGTAGAGCGGTAAGGAGGAGATTCAGTGAGAGGAGGAAAAAAGAGAGATGAACTGGTAAGGCTTACTAGTAGAGAAATAGGAGGTGAAGAGCAGCAAGAGAAGTGAGTCGGCATAGAAGAGAAAGTATCTCATCGACAGAGTAAGATATATGACAAGGTTGCAAGATTCACTTGTAACAAGACAAATACTTTTGTAATTAAAGATATCTTTATGTTCACTGAGTTGTAGATTGGTTCCCTAAAGTTAGGGGTTGTAGCTGCTTGTGTTGGTTCCCTAAAGTCAGGGGTTGGTGCTCCTTGGGCTGGTGCCCTAAACTTTGTAACAGTGTTTTCATTGTGAGGCTGGATTGGACTGGTAGACTCCTACAACATTGCTCACCGAGGCTTTTCCCATCTTGGGTTTTCCTCGTATATGCTAGTATTATGTGATGTCCCTTGTGTGATTGCATTTGTGTTGATCTTCCCACTAACCGGTAAGTCTGCATTGAGTTAATTCTATCAACTGGTATGCTCACATAGGATTGCAAAAGGGAAAGAGAAATGAGAACCACTGATTCACCCCCTCCCCCTCTCAGTGGTGCATTGTGTCTAACAATTGGTATCAGAGCCTAGGTTCCCTATTAGAAGAGTGTTCTCCAACTTGGGTAGATTTTGGCCTAAGGACACAATGGTTTGTTTAGTGTCAATCCCCACTCCAGTGTTTGATGGATCAAACTATTCTATTTGGAGTTGCCAAATGGAAGTCTTCCTATCCTCCCTAGGGTTTGATGTCTAGATGGTAGTTGTTAATGGTCTCCCAAGCAATATCAGTCCTCCCACCAGTCTTGAAGAAGTAAGAAGATGCAAGTGCAATGATGAAGCCATGAAGGCTATTTTTTGTGGACTCACTGGTGATGTTCCTGCTCAAGTAGACAAGTGTAAATCAGCAAAAAGTTTGTGGGACAGACTAAAGAAACTCTATCGAAATGAACCCTTCACCACTGAATCAGCTTGTGAAAATGAGAAGAACAATGCAGCAGATACATGTGTAGATGACAGAGGTAGTTTAGAGTGTTGCAGTAGCATTGGTGATGTAGAGACTCATCTCTTCATGGCCCATGAGATAGACATTGAGGATCACACCTCAAAAAGGGGTAGTGCAAAAAGATCATGCCAGTATGATGTGTTTGACATCGACATAGAAGAGGAAGAAGACAAGGTAGATAGATCTAGATGGCAAGATCTATTTAGAAATGATGATGAAGAAGAAGAAGATGCAGAAGTAGATATTGAGTGTGAACTGGTAAGTGCTCTAGAAGAAATTCAAAATGTTAGAAATGATTTTATAAACTACAAAAGATCAGTTCATGAGGATTGCAGCCAGTTGAGAACCTGCCTTGAAGTATCAAACCAAAAGGTTGACTTATTGACCACTCAACTAGAAGAGACAAAAAGACTGACTAATGATTTGAAATCAGTCTTGGACTCCAAGGGAAGTGAAATGGAAAATTTGATAAATGAATACAAGTTGTTTAAGAATGTTGCATTTGTTGAGTGAAACTGGTTGATCAGATGCCCTGAAGAATCTAAGAAATGTATCTCAGAATTAAAGAATCAACAAAAGGACACCAAGGAATGCAGGTGCAAAGATCCAAAGGCTGAGCTAGAGACAAAGGATAAAGAGCATCAGCAAATAATAGTTGTGTAGACACCTAAAAATGGTCAAATGCTTGCGAAGTCATACTTTAACATTTGCGCATTGCCTCATTTTAGGTTTTTGCGTCGCATTAACATTTCTCCTATGTCACGCACTTGGTCTTTATCATTTGCGAACATCGAGTCATTCTTCTACATTCTTCAATCATCTCGTCCTCAAATTTGGTCTTGTCAACAACATTATCCAATCATGATTTTGATCGAACTTATCTTGTTGCATCAATGTGCATGCTAATTTGTCATCATTTTGGACATCATCAATCCTAATTAGGGTTTTTTCCTCCTGTCAATCTTGCGATCAATTTGTCATCAATCATTGCTCTCTTATCAATCTTATCATCAATCTTATCATTTTGGACATCGTCAATCCTAATTAGGGTTTTGTCCTCTTTTCAATCTTATCATCTGGCGATCAGTTTATCAATCTTGTCGTTTTACGATTGATTTGTCATCGATCGTTGTCATGTTCGATCTTGTCATTTGCGATCGATTTATCATCGATCATGGTCATTTTCAATCCTGTCGTTTTGCAATATATTCTGTCATCGATCGTTGTCCTCTCATCAATTTTGTCATTTTGCGACCGATTTGTCATCGATTGTTGTCTGTCTCAATTATGTCAATTTGGATCAATTTGTCATTGTTCCTCGTCAATTGGCGCATTTTATCAATCAAATCATTTATCACATTGGTCATTTATCAGTCCAAAATCAAATCAAATAGAGTCAATTATCTTTCAAGACCTAATTCGTCTTCCAAGGTTTCGTGATTTCATCATTTAACCTTGTGTGTCATTTTCTTCCTTTAGGATTAAATAATTTATTTATTTATCCTAAGTCTTCTTGTCACAATTAAATCTTCATTTAATTGGCTAATTATTCCTCTTTGTGAATTGATTAATAAATGAAAAATTATTAATTAATTCACTAATTTCTAATTTTCATCAATTTCCTAATTTCTAATTTCTTAATTCCTCTTTTTCTAAATTTTCTAATTTCTTAATTCTTAATTTCAATTTCCTCCTATTTCTCTCCTAAATTTATAGAAATGACATAGAAATTTGTCATAGAATTTGTCATAAATTGTCATAAATTCTTGACATAGAAATTTGTCATAAAATTTGTCATAAATTGTCATAAATTCTTGACATAGAAATTTGTCATGAATTGTCATAAGCCTTGCATAGCAATTTGTCATAGATATGTCATAATTTTGCTATTCTTGATTTGAATTTCCATTTGAATTGCATCATGCTAATCTTGTCATTTATCCAATTCTTCTATAAATTGGATGAATTTCTTCAATCTTGAATCCGAATCCTTAATCAAACTATCGAACTTACGCTTCTAGTACTCTTGAGCTTTTCATCAATCTTGCTTTCAATTGTATGTGCACTTGTAGGTGAGATCCACAAATCCATTGAAGAGGAAAGAACAACAATGGAGCCGCATGGAAGGAGCATTCAATTCTGCATTTGGTTTGCATAATCTTTCATTTTGAATGCTTTGTTTTCATATCTCTATTGAGTGTGCTTAGGATTAGGTTCATTTGCAATGAGTGCTCTCATGATTGAGTTATCATGTCTTGTGTTTTGATTGATCTACTTATCTTGTGATGATTCCTAATTTCTACGCTACAAGTTGAAATGGAACTCCTTAGAAAAGAACTTGAAAAATGTCAAGATTAGCTCAAGCTGAGGATGAAGAATAGTATTGCATGAAGAAATGATACAGATCTAAAAGGAAAAGGAAAGATAAGGGAAGACAGTGTTAGGTCCCAAAGACAACTGAGAGTGTGGGGGGGGGTGAATCAATTGTCTAATAAATTCAAACCAAAAACCAATTAACCAACTTAATGCTTAATACCGGTAAACAAGTTTAGTATGTTGGTAGATAGTGTTATCAGTAAATTGCTATACAGGTAAAGATTAATGCATGAAACATAAACATAAAGTCATCCACAACACATAACACCAATATTTGTACGTGGAAACCCTGTAAGGGGAAAAACCATGGTGGGAAACCTTACCCACAATCAGATGATACTACTGCAGATAGTAAGTGTACATAAATGGGGTCTATACATGCAGAAAGGCCAACAGCCTAGAGCTCACTGCTCAATCAAAAAATGGGAGTCACACTGACTACAGTTGAATGGCTAAATCCAATAAGAATGTACTGCACAAAATAGCATCTTCATATGCTGGATTCAGTACTGGTGTAATGTTGATATGCATCTACAAAAACCTAACTTCACCTTCAAATGTTGTCTTCATGTATATCTCTGCTTGATCTTGCATATACCTTCAATCAATTCTTTTTTGTATTCCACACTTGATCTTACATATATACCATACCCTAAGACCAATTTTAGTAGGTCGGCTCTACAAGATATTACAATAAAATTATTTTACATACAATATCATATCCGATGCAATAACTGATTGAACATGTCAGCTTAATGAATTTACAACAATAATAAATCATCTCCTTAGTGTGCCATGCTGATCTGGAAAAGATAAACATGTCGGTGTAACCCTAGATAACCTGGACCTATTTGTCAGTAAAAGCAAATATGCAAATATGAATATACCAATGATTAATTCTTCAAAACAAAGTGTCCACATGATGTCTTTGACATTACCAAGTGTCTTCCATATCATTCCAGATATCGGTGAACATTATATCCTACCGGTGAACCATATACCAGAAACTGTTGCACAGTTTACTTGCTTGCCGGTGAATGTTGCTAGATCTCCAAAGTGCTAGTTTTCAGTAGGTGTTGACATCAATGAAAAAACTATACCAAAATACCAACAATCTCCCCCTTTGGCATTGATGGAAACACAAGATAGAAAAACCATCAAAGTGCCAAAACAGAAATGCCAAATACCAAAAACCAATCAATCTCTCTTAAACAACAATTTCTCCCCTTGGGAGCAACATGTGTTTATCCAAAGATTTATTTTCAATACCAATCTCTCCTCAAAAGATAATGTGTTTTTCCATAGATATCTCTCCCCCTTTGACATCAAATGCCAAAGCTACAACATACCAATTGTTACATACAAAATACCAACCAATTTTACTATACTAACTACTCCCCTTGAGAAGGAGCTTCCTCATCAAAGACCGGAATAAAAGATTTGTCTTTTAATTCTATCGGTTGATGACAATCATCAACTGTCTAAGTCTCTACCGGTGGTGGTATGACTCCAAGCTGATCTCTTAGATATTCAAAGGTCTCCTTAGGCAGAGGTTTTGTGAAAATATCTGCAAGTTGTTCTTTAGTATTCACATAAACCAGTTTTATCTCCTTTTCTTCAACTTTTTCCCTTAGAAAATTCAGTTTGATAGAAACATGTTTTGTTTTAGAATGTAATACCGGATTCTTAGATATATCAATTGTTGCAATGTTATCACAATATATAGTAATAGGTTCCTTGCATTTTACCTTAATGTCTTTCAACATTTGCTTAAGCCATAATACCTGTGTACAGTTAGTTGCTACTGCAACATATTTTGATTCTGTTGTTGATAAAGATGTACAACTTTGTTTCTTACTCAACCAAGAAACTAATCTCTTTCCAAGAAAGAATGATCCTCCAGTGCTGCTTTTTCTATCATCCACATCCCCTACCCAATTTGCATCTGTGTATGCACATAGGTCAAAATTTTCATCTTTAGGATACCATAATCCAAGATTTGTTGTGCCTTGTAAATACCGGAAAATACTTTTTACTGTTGATTCATGATTTTCTCTAGGATTGCTCTGAAATCTAGAAACAATACATACTGCATTCATAATATCAGGCCTGGTTTGTGTTAAATACAGTAAACCTCCTATCATAGATTTGTATCTAGTTAGATTAACAGGTGTAGATTCATCCCTTTGAGATAATTTGTCATTTGTATTCATAGGTGTTCTTACCGATTTAGAGTTCTTCATCCCAAATTTCTTTAGTAATTCTTTTAAGTACTTAGATTGACTCAAAAATATACCTTTATCAATCTGAGAAATCTGCAAACCTAAAAAGAATTTTATTTCTCCAATCATAGAAATTTCAAATTCTTGCTGCATTTTAAGAGAAAATTCTTTACATAATCCATCTTCTCCTCCAAAGATTATATCACCAACAAATACTTCAATAATCAAGATGTCATCATTAGTTATTTTGTAATATAAATTGCTATCTGCATTTCCTTTAGTAAAACCAATCTTCAAAAGATATTCATCCAACCTTGCATACCAAGCTCTTGGGGCTTGTTTCAATCCATACAAAGCTTTTCTTAACCTGCAAACCATATCATTGTCATCTGTCAAAGAAAATCCATTAGGTTGTTCAATATATACTTCTTCTTCAAGATCTCCATTCAAAAATGCACATTTAATATCCATTTGATAAACTTTGTAGTCCTTGTGAGCTGCAAAAGCCAAGAGTAATCTAACTACCTCAATTCTAGCTACCAGTGCAAAGGTTTCATTGTAATCAACTCCTTCTTTCTGAAAATATCCCTTACACACTAGTCTTGCTTTATTTCTAACAACCTTACCATCTTCATTAAGTTTGTTTCTAAATACCCATTTGGTTCCAATTACATTTTTATCTTTAGGCCGGGGAACTAATGTCCAAGTATTATTTTTCTCAATTTATCCTAATTCTTCTTCCATAGCTTTAATCCAAAATTTATCTTCACATGCCTCATTGATAGATGATGGTTCAATTTGAGAAATAAGACATACCTCTTCATTTGCCAATCTTCCTCTTGTCATAACTCCTTTAAATTTGTTTCCAATTATCTGATCTTTAGAATGATTCAATCTTACATACCAGGGTGTCTTAGTTTGTTGTTGTTCTTCAATTATTATGGAATCCTCTGATGATACCAGAGTAACTGGATCTTCATTCTACACCAGTGGATTCAATATAGGTTCATTTGTCACAATTTTTGTTGCCGGTTCAGAGTCTATATACCTTGAAGTTCCTCTGAATTGTTCATCAATCTTTACATTTGTACTCTCAACAATTTTCTGCAATATTTTATTAAAACATCTATATGCCTTGCTCTTAGATGAATAACCAAGAAATATTCCTTCATCACTTCTAGGATCAAATTTGCCAATATACTCATCTCTTCTAATATAACATTTACTTCCAAAAATTCTGAAATACTTAAGAGTAGGAGTATTACCAAACCATAGTTCATGAGAGGTCTTACGGGTTTCACCTTTGATGTGAACTTTGTTGAATGTATAGACAGCAGTGCTAACTGCCTCTCTCCAATACACGTGGTAGATTTGCCTCTGATAACATACTTCTTGCTACATCTAAGATAGTTTTGTTTTTCCTTTCAACAATTCCATTCTGTTGTAGTGTCTGAGGTGCTGATAACTGTCTTTTGATTCCATTCACTTCACAGAATGTATTAAAGTCCTTAGATGTGAATTCTCCTCCTTGATCTGATCTTAAACATTTGATTTTCTTACCGGTTTCATTTTCAACCATTGTTTTGAATAGTTTGAACTTTCCAAGTGCTTCTGATTTCTCTCTGAGAAAAATAACCCAACACATTCTAGAATAATCATCAATAATTAGCATGAAATATCTATCACATTGTAAGCTTCTAGTTCTAGCTGGACCACATATATCAGTGTGAATTAAATCAAGAGAATTATTGGATTTTTCTGGAATACTTTTGAAACTAGCTCTAACTTGTTTTCCAAATTGACATTCCTTACAAATTGTATTCTGAGGTTTCACAATTTTAGGTAGATCTCTAACTGCCTTAGAAGTACTGATCTTTACCATGCAATCAAAGTTTACATGACATAGTCTCTTATGCCATAACCAACTTTCATCTATATGTGCAATTAAGCATGCCTTTTCACTTTTATTCAAATGAAAGACATTGCCTCTAGTTTGATTACCGGTTGCAATTTCCAAACCAGTTCTATTCATGATTTTGGATTTTCCATTTTTAAATTGTAACTGAAATCCCTTCTCAACTAATTGACCAACACTTAAAAGATTATGCTTTAATCCTTCAACATAGTAGACATTATCAATGTTATGCTTACCATCAAGAGATATTGAACCCTTACCTTTGATTGAATAGGCTTTGTCATCTCCAAATCTTACTAAACCTCCATTGTATTCTTGAAAGTTTAAGAATTTACCTTTGTCTCCAGTCATATGATGTGAACATCCTGAGTCAATGATCCATTCATCCTTTGCTTCAACTTTAGCTGCTAGGGCTCGTTCTATTGGTTGAGCAGTAGGTGCTAGTTGATCTTCTATTATAGCAACAAAAACCCATTCATTGTCTGTTGGATCCTCATCAGAATCATCAATCACACCTTCATCAGCAATGTAACAAGATTTGTCTTTGTTCTTCTTAAATTTGTATCTCTGATATTCAAGATTAAGTTTGTATGTTCTTCTAGCTTCTTCTCTTAGTCTAGCATGTCTATCAGGGCATCTCGAAGCCATATGACCAATTTTATTGCAGTTAAAACATTTAAAGGGTGCTTTACCTTCATACTTACTTCCAATTGGACCTTTCAGCATTTTCCTTGCAAATAGTGCTCCAAGTTCTTCAAGTTCTTCATTCTCCTTTCTGGATTCTTCAAGTTCTCTTGCATAAAAGGCTCTCCAATTTGATTTGTCAAATGATGGAGCAGATGATGTTGATTCTTTAAAGGCCAAATCTATCTTTATAGTAGCAACAGGACCAAATTCCTCAATTTCAAAGGCTGAAAGTTTTCCAATCAATGTATCCCTAGTTACTGATGTATTAGGCATTGTTCTCAACTCATTTATAGTAGTAACCTTCATTTTATATGCCGGTGGCAAACCTCTTAAGATTTTTGAAACAATTTCATCCTCACTCAAGGTTCCTCCACAACATTTAATACCCAAAACAATTTCATTTACTCTTTCCATAAAAGCAGAAATCCTTTCATCTTCTTCCATTTTCAGATGTTCATACCTGACTCGGAAGCTTTCAAGTTTTGCAATTTTGACTGTGGAATCTCCTTCATTCAATGTTTTCGAGTGATCCCAAATAGCTTTAGCAGTAGACCTATCTAATAACCCCATGATTTGTTGATCTGATAATGTGCTCAATAGTGCTTCTCTTGCTTTGCAGTCATTCTCTTCATCTTTAGCTAAGGTAGTTGGAGCAGTCTGACTAGCTACAGCAACAGTATAACCATTCTTAGTAACTTCCCAGATATCTTTACCAATGCAATTCAGATGTGTCTCCATTCTGATCATCCATATCCCATAGTTGGTTCCATCAAGTTTAGGACTGTCCTTCCTGAAATAATTGGTAGACATTGGATCTCCTCAAGTTGTTAAACTTCTGCAAAAGAGGAATACGCTCTGATACCAATTGTTAGGTCTCGGAGACAACTGAGAGGGGGGGGTGAATCAGTTGTCTAATAAATTCAAACCAAAAACCAATTAACCAACTTAATGCTTAATACCGGTAAACTAGTTTAGTGTGCTGGTAGATAGTGTTATCAGTAAATTGCTATACCGGTAAAGATTAATCCATGAAACATAAACATAAAGTCATCCACAACACATAACACCAATATTTGTACGTGGAAACCTTGTAAGGGGAAAAACCATGGTGGGAAACCTTACCCACAATCAGATGATACTACTGCAGATAGTAAGTGTACATAAATGGAGTCTGCACATGCAAAAAGGCCAACAGCCTAGAGCTCACTGCTCAATCCAAAAATGGGAGTCACACTGACTACAGTTGGATGGTTAAATCCAATAAGAATTTACTGCACAAAATAGCATCTTCATATGCTAGATTCAGTATCGGTGTAATGTTGATATGCTTCTACAAAAACCTAACTTCACCTTCAAATGATGTCTTCGTGTATATCTTTGTTTGATCTCGCATATACCTTCACTCAATTCTTTTTTGCATTCCACACTTGATCTTACAAATAAGATCTTACACATATACCATACCCTAAGACCAATTTTAGTAGGTCGGCTCTACAAGATATTACAATAAAATCATTTTACATACAATATCATATCCGATGCAATAACCGATTGAACATGTCGGCTTAATGCAATTACAACAATAATAAATCATCTCCATAGCATGCCATGCTGATCTAGAAAAGATAAACCTGTTAGTGTAACCCTAGATAACCTGGACCTATTTGCCGGTAAAAGCAAATATGCAAAGATGAATATACCAATGATTAATTCTTCAAAACAAAGTGTCCACATGATGTCTTAGACATTACCAAGTGCCTTCCATATCATTCCAGATACTGGTGAACATTATATCCTGTCGGTGAACCATATACCAGTAACTGTTGCACAATTTACTTGCTTGCCAGTGAATGTTGTTGGATCTCCAAAGTGCTAGTTTTTCAGTAGGTGTTGACATCAATGACAAAACCATACCAAAATACCAACAGATAGTGTTACCGGTAGTATGAATAGGAGAAGACTTCCTACCGATAGAACACATAGACATGTTGCTGTCATCAAGTCAAGACAAGCATGGCAGAAGAAGAGAATAAATGAAAGATCTGTAGAGAATGGACAACCTCGGATACATTCCCAGAAAAAGAAAAATGCAGATGCCAATCTGGTAAGAACACCTCATGTTTGGCAAAATAAATTTGTAAGTAATAATCCTCCTCTCTTCGGTTATTGTTTTGGATGAAAGGTTACGGCCATAGGGTAGAAGAATGTAAAATGAGGCCTAAGAATAGACAATGTGTTCTTCCTAGGCATAATAAATCAGATGGCTATAGATTGTATGCATATGAGCATAATTCATATATGGGAAGAAGAATGCATACCCCCTCTTTGGGTATTGCTAATGTTGTATGTCATAACTGCAATAGATCTGGGCATAGAAGTTATGACTGCAGGAGATGGAAAATACAGAGGTGTTGCAGGATGACCGGCAGGTGATTAGTATTCACTGACACATCAAAAATTGGTATCAATCTTTCTAGAAATTGAGTTTAAATTGCATCAAACATGCATGCTCAATTAGTGTCAATTGATGGTTAAGTTCCCCATCTCAAGTGCTGTGACTAGAGAAGATGTAACAACTGGTGACAAGATAACAAGTGGTATCAAAGGAAGTGTTACATCCAATGAAGACAAAGGGGGAGAAAGTATTCAGTCAGTGTCGATAAAGACAGGGAGGTATGACATCCCGATAGTGCCCTTTGCCATTGTTGTCAAAGGGGGAGAAGGATTTTTTAGTATGTCGGATACTACATGTGTTGACATCAATGCCAAAGTGGGAGATTGTTGGCATTGTGTTGTCATTGATGTCAACCCGTATTGGATGATCACCAATAGTAGAGATGTATGTGCAACACTACTATGAAGGAGTATAGGATGTGATATCTTTGTTATCACCTTGTGCTACAGAACACTGGTAATGGTAAGGAAAGTATGTCAACTAGAAAATGATATGTTGATAAATGGGCAAGGTGGTTGAGTGGTTGTTTGTGATGAAGAGGCATAATGTTAACTGAATCACATCAACACTAGAAGAGAAGAATGAACCAGTACACTGAGAGGTTACAAAATGACATGACTCCCATCAGATGAAGATGCACTTATCATGAGAAGCAATGAATGATAATGAATGTGCTCACTTCATATCACATATGCCTATTTGAAGAGATGTTGTACAAACAAGGAAGTCACATGAGTATATGGCAGAAAGAAGATGGTGTTACTCCACCAAGTAAGTGGAGCTTATCTCCTATTATGCATTGAGTGCATTATAGTTTGGAGAGATAAGTGTGAAGAGGTAAAGGAAAGCACTTGAAGGATCACACCGGATCTACCAGTGAATTGAGGGAATACCTTTAGGTGCATGAGATCAAGGTTATGCACTAGATCAAAAGTAGAAAGACCTGATTGACGATGGAATCTTGTGAAGGTTGATGACATGGTGTTATCAAGAGTGGTAACTGATATGTAATTCCACTGGTTATATAAGCAAGGTGCAGATCAAGAAGACTTCCCACTTGTGGGAATGAGCATATTTTGGATTTACCTATATGGAGACTGGTTTGAGAGTTCCATCGATAGTTAAAGATAAGGGTAGATATGATGAGGTAACCGGTACAGTAACTAAGACCAGTTGAGTTAGAAAACCGGAAGAGAAGAGCAACCAGTAGGGTGATTGATCGATGATCCTATATGGATCGACTGAAAAAGTCAAGTTAATAGATGGTTGATGTGGATTCCACATGGGATCAAGGTGGAAAGCTCGCAGAGGTTGGTGAAGTGCCATGTGGAGTTAGGTATCTCGATAGGTCTGCACTAAAAGTGGATCTCGTGATTTGTGGATTGGGTCATAAGCGTGTGGCTCAAGGAAGAATGAACAATAGAGAAGAATCATGGAGTTGTTGGCACCTGAATCAAAGCAAAAATATCAGACTGTTAGAATAACTTGAGAAGAAAACAGTAGAGGCATTAATGGTGATTGACCAAGATGTACGTCGATAGATTGTTTGTAGGTTGCTGAAGATGGAAGGCGTTTTCTGGAAGACACGTTGATAGCGGACTTGTGTAGTTGGATTTCAAGAATATCAGATTGAGCAAGATCTGATTGGATTTGGTTTGCCTCGAGGATGGCTAGGAAACCCTAACCATCCAAATTTTGAATTGGTTTTTGGCGGGAACTCTGGACTATAAGTATGAAGTCCAAATTGATTGTTTGGTGTTGTTGGATAAAAGATCATTGTGCTACTGCGAAGTGGGATACTTCTACAAGTAAGAGCAAATCAGCCAAGTTCTCAATGAGAATCTAAGAGAAGTGAGTGAGAGGGAGGGAGAACCTGGTTGAAGTATTCAACTGGCTAGAGAGAAGAACCCATAGTGTTCATACTGATCGAGTAGAAGTGAAGGAGGCAGTAGAGAAGGTAGACAGAGAATTGGTAGAGTGTGTGAGGCCCTACCCCAACCCATCCTAGCTTTTCAGTGATTTTCATGTTGGAACTATTATGGATGCTTTATTTTTATGCATTATGGATATAGAACTTTATATGATCCCATAAATTTGATAACATTGATATATGGATGCTTGATTTCTATGCTTTGTGGATATAGAATTTTATATGATCCTAGAATAGGGTAACATTGAGATGATGTATGTCATTATTTGATTTGTAGGACTTTATTATGATGCTAGAAATATGTTTGCATATCTTATGAATGGATTAAATTATAAGGGTTATGATGAATTGCTTATGTGAATTGCTTTGATATGTGGCAAATTGTATTGTATAATGTCAATTATATGCAGAGTGATTGAATTGTATTCTTGATTACATGGATATTGGAAAGTATTAATGTTTCAATTGAGATGCGCATGAAATTATCCATGTGAGCATGGAAATATTATGGAGAATCAAGCCTAGGCCTATGTATGTTCGTAAAACCAGGGGTTGTCTATTTGGAGAGACAACACCCCATATGTATTGTATTTTATTCGTAAACGTAAAATGTTTGCATGAGTGTAAATTGTATTTATTAAATTGTTTAAATCATTCAAGGGATAATTGCCATGTGTGTATTTGTGATGTGGACTTATTTTGTAGTGTCACTTGACACCTATGTTGTATGTTGTGTTGGCAATTGTCATGTCACCTTTTTGGAGAGATTCATTTTTTGTTTAATTGTTATATTTCCTTATTATCCTTGAAGGAACCAAGAAATCTAGGATAGTGAGCCACAAGGAGGGTCAACTCAGAGTTGACCCGTAGGTTAACTTTAGGTGGACTTTCTAAGGGTTAAATCAACTCCTAGAGTCAGTTTTAGAGCATTTTTATTAGGCCTCATGGGGTACCTATGGGTGAAGGCCAAATTTGGCCATGTGTCCTTCCCCTAGGGCTTGTTTAACCACCCAAAAAAGTGGTTTTCCCAAGATAGACGAATTCCATCTATAGGAGTGTCATCCTTGGTTAGATAACCTTCTTCATAGGTGTAATTCCTTTTCCCCATTTCATTCCTCTTCTTTAGGTGCCTTGGTTAGGGAGTGTGTAAGACCTAGGGAAGACCAACCAATGGGAG
The DNA here is from genome assembly GCF_030272615.1 of Cryptomeria japonica. Classification (NCBI taxonomy): domain Eukaryota; kingdom Viridiplantae; phylum Streptophyta; class Pinopsida; order Cupressales; family Cupressaceae; genus Cryptomeria; species Cryptomeria japonica. The sequence continues at coordinate 925,747,249 of NC_081407.1, forward strand.
TCCCTCACTCTATCCAAGAGGTTGGAAGGAGTGAGAGAAGCCTTCTTAGGCTAGAGATTGAAGTTTAGTAAGCTAATCACCTACTTTCCATCTTTGGAGATTTTGGACAATTTTTGAAGGAAAACTAGTTTGAGAATAGGAAAATTTGGCTAAGTGTTGCAGAAAGTCTTGTGGATTGGGTTGCTCTTCTCCAAGCTTCCCTAGAAAACCCCTTGGCAGATTCAAGGTTGGTGTTTTCTTACTTGTATATTTGAAATCTGTATGTAGGATGCTTGAATCTATATTTTGTTTCCTTCCTGGCATTGTATTTGTGAAAGATTTATGTGATTCTTTTTCTATTTCTATTTATGCATTTTGTTGTGTTTGGGAGTATCCAAGACTATCTTACTCTTGGGAGGGGAAAATGGCCTTGGGGGTGGAAGGAGTTTGATAGCCTTATAGTGAGAGGCTCTCATCATGAGAGTTATCTCAAGGGTTTGTCCATGTGACCCTTGCTGCATAGTTTTGTTTATGCATTCGGGGGTCATAAGGGGAGCAAATATGGCATGTTTGCCTTCAGGGGTCATAAGGATATGGGGGTTAAGATGAGTTTCATTGTGTTTCTTGGATGTCATGAGTTGGTTGTGAGTTACTATCTAGCAGATCTCCTCTAGGGTACTTGGTCCACTTCCACCCTAGTAAAATATCACATTTTATGATGAAGTTTCAGCTTGGGAAGGGAATGTGTTTGTTATGTTTTTTTCCCTTTGCTTGATTGTGTTTGCTTGAGTGTAACCCGTCTAGGACTTGGTTCTCCAAGCTCGGGGGTGGCTTCTAGTAAGCCTAGGCTGGGAGGTGAGCATCCTATGGTCACAGCATTATGTTTTATATGCAGGTTGCTTAGAAAGAGGAAAGAAAACTAGGAGTAGCAGATTTTGATTTGTAGTAGATTTTACTTAGTTGCAGAAAGAAAGATATAAAGATGTATTTATTGTAATTATTTTGAAAGATAGGAATGTGTTGTTTAGTTAAGTCCTCATCTATTAGGGATGAGAGACTAATTGTGTATTTTTCCTCTATTGTAAAAAGTAAAATATGACAACTTGAGTTCATACCATTCTGTACGTTAGGAAATCGGAAATCATCACAAACAAGATAAAAACTAATCATTAGCTCAATCACGAAAACTCATTGCAACGATCTATCCTAAACACATTCAATAGAGACATGAAAATTGAAACATCCAAAAGTAAATACTATGCAAACCAGAGGTAAATCCAAATGCTTCCTTCATGCGGCTCCATTGTTCTTCTTTCCTCTTCAAATAGTTTGGTTGTGGATCTCACCTACAAGTGCACATACATGATTGAAAGCAAGTAGATAAGAAAATTGCTCAAAAGTACTTGAAGCGTGATTGATTAGAAATTCAATAATCTGATTAGGGGTTTGATTGAAGAAATTCATCCAATTTATAGAAAATTTGGAGAGATGACAAGATTAGCATGAAATTGATTCGAATAGAAATTCAAATCAAGAATAGCAAAATTATGAAAATTTATGACAAATTGCTATGCAAAGATTTATGACAATTTATGACAAATTTCTATGCAAGGATTGATTGATTGTCAATTATGACAAATTATGACAAATTATGACAAATTTCTATGCAAGGATTGATTGATTGTCAATTATGACAAATTATGACAAATTTCTATGTCATTTCCATGAATTTAGGAGAGAAATAGGAGGAAATTGAAATTAGGAATTAGAAAAATAGAAAATTAGAAAATGAGGAATTTAAGAAATTAGGAAATTAGAAATTAGGTAAATTAATTAATAATTTATCATTTATTAATTAATTCACAAAGAGGAATAATTAGCCAATTAAATGAACATTTAATTGTGACAAGAAAACTTAGGATAAATAAATAATTTATTAATCCTAAAGGGAGAAATGACAAACAAGGTTAAATGATTAAATCACGAAACCTTAGAAGATGAATTAGGCCTTGATAAAAGATAATTGACTCGATCATGATTCTGATTAACAAAGGACCAATGTGATAAATGATTTAATTGATAAATGCGCCAATTGACGAGTAACAATGACTAATTGATCCAAATTGACAAAGAGACCAAATTGATATGCGCCAATTGACATGATTGAAGAGGACAAGGATCGATGACAAATCGATCGCAAAATTGACGAGATTGACAAGAGGACAAGGATTGATGATGAATCATGACTGAAAATTGCTATCGACAAGACCTAATTCAAAAGCGAGAAAAATGAGGAATGCAGAAGAAGGACTCGATGCTCGCAAATGATAAAGACCAAGTGCGTAACATAGGAGAAATGTTAATGCGATGCAATAACCTAAAATAAGGCAATGTGCCAATGTTAAAATACGACTCCGTAAGCGTTGACCATTTTTAGGTGTCTACACATTCAAATAAGAAAAGCATTTTTTATTAGAATTTTGTAATAAATTATGTTTATGTTCATTTTATTTAATTTTGTCTTAAACTGAAATCTATTGCTATTTATCTCTGCAATTTTTATAAAGAGATGAAAGATGCAAAAAAAAAAAAGTGCAATGTGTATTTAAGTATTTCTTGCAATATTTACATGCTGATTATTTACTGTCATTTTATTTTACTTAGGAAAAAAAAATAAGACCTATTTTTAGTCTTTAGCTTGCTGTTAGTATAACTATCAAAGAAAAATATATATATTGTTGTTTTAAAAAAAAAAAAAAAAAGAACTGCATGCTAATGTATAAATTCATTAAAAATAAAATAAAGATTGCTAACCCTATGAGTTTGGATATGCATCTATATATATATATAAACAAATTAGGGGGCATCAGGTCGAACCACTGTGTGTTAACACAGTGGACGGCTCACGGGATGAGCCACTATGTTTGCACATAGTGGACGGCCCGCGGCCACCACTATGCTTACACATAGTGGATGGCATCGGCCACCACTATGTGTAAACACAGTGGACGACACTGGCCCCCACTGTGGGTGCACACAATGGATGGCACCGCCCGCCACTGCGTGTAAACACAGTGGTGAGTGGGGGGGGGGGAGCCCGCACTGTGCAATCCCAACCTTCCCTTTGGCCTCCACCCTCCCTTTCGGCCTCCGCCTTTCCATGGCCACCGCCTTGCCCTAGTTTGGCCCTGCATAACACACATCACACACACACCTAGAAAAAAAATAAACCCTAACCTAGTTATGGGTTAGGGTAAAGGAAATACATTAAGTTTAAGATTTTTAGTTAGGTAAAATATGCAACCCTAATCCAAATCCGGATTAGGGTTTGCATACAAATAAAAGACAAAAAAAAATTAGGGTTAACTTATAATATATATAGTAAAAAAAAAAAAGAGGAATTATTAAGTTGATTTTAAATAGAATATGGGAGAAGAAAATTACTCAACCCTAGTTAGGGTTTGAGATTTAAATAAATTAAAATAAGAGGGGGAAATACTTTCCAAATTTTGAACATAATTCCTCCCACATAATCTTGGCCATATGTGTTAATAATTTAAACTCCTTATCCGATTTGGGAGAAGATAAATTTTAATATAGTTATTTTATATAATTTAAAATGGAGAATTAATGTTATATGGATACATTAATTGCATAGTTGATTTAATTTATTCAACTAGGAAAACTATATAGTTATTTGATATATTTGATTAAATATGGACGCTAAGTTATATTTTAAATTAGGAAAAATTTATAATTGAAAATTACTAATTATTTTCATGAATTTTTAGCCTTTGAGGCCAATGTTGGCCAGATTAATTATATTGTCAAATTTAAAGGTTTAGGGGAGATTAAAATTGACTATAGCATAAAATTGGATTTATTTGGCAAATGACATTGTGGAATTTGAACCCCTATCGGTTAAATTTAAATAATGAATTTGCATGCGTTCAATTAATTAATCTAAATTTAAGATAGCATTATCATTGTTTGGTCGGGAATGATTTAAATGCATTGGAGATATCTAATTATCCCTCGATTTTAATTAGCGGCAACTTAATTAAGATAATTAAATTAACTAACTAAATTGCGACAACCCTCTTGGGATTAATTAACCTCCATTAATTAATGTCTCTTATTGAGTTGGTTAACTAAACCAACCTTAGAAAACAATTATATTTACATCCTAGTTAAGACAAGACTTATTTGATTCCACTTTAAATGTAGATTATTTTTAGAGTTTAAGTGTTTCAAAAAAAAAATTGTTCCATTTTTAGCCCAAAAGTTTGGGCACGGCATTTTGGTATCAGAGCAATGTTTCCAACACTAGGAACCTTTCTCCATTACGTTTCACTTTAATTATTTAATTTATTAAAATTTTCCCCAAAAATTATTTATTTATTTTATTTTATTTTATTTTCTCATAAGGATGCCTCCGACTATGCGAAAAGCTCGCAAGCGCGGAAGGGGTGCTAAGCATGCGCGTATGGCATGTGAAGATGTTGTCAAGGAGGAATCGGTTCCGGAAGGGAACCCAGAGGCCCCTCCCAAACTACTGGTTGCCCCAAACTAAGACATATTATTAGCACTTCATAACCTGATTGGGATAGTGCAGGATAGGCTTCCAGCAGTAGACCGTCATGCAGAAAATCAGAACTTAGGGAATCTTAGATCAACAAATAGGGAACGGAGTAGGAGTCCACCTCCTAATTCCTTAGAGGGCCAGGCTGAGCACAAGCCTGAGTCCATTCATCTACCCGGACCACCTCCAATAGCCGCACCTATTTATATTGAGAGGACACGTCGAGAACCAGGGGATCTGATTAGAGAGGTTTTGTGCCTCTAGCCATGATCTTTTGGGGGATCTACCGGTGGGCTAGAAGTGGAGGCTTTGCTTTTAAGCCTAGATCGATGCTTCGCATTGCGTTCTTATAAAAGCAATCTGAAGGCACGAGTTGCAGCCCACCTTCTGAGATCGATGACCTCCACATGGTGGAAACAAGAGGAATTCAAGTGTGGTCTAACTGCAGACACCCTCACATGGAAAATCTTCACAGAGAGGTTCAGGGAGAGGTACCTATCAAAGAACTTTAGGTAGCATAAGATAGATGATTTCCACAACCTCTAGTAGAAAGTTCTCTCAGTGACCCAGTACGAGAGCAAGTTCATTGAGCTCCTACCTTATGTAGACTACCTGAAGGACGAGAAGCTTCTCATCAACTGATTTATCAGGGGACTTAATGTCGGGATAGTAGGACTAGTGAGGATGGCCACTCCAGGGAGCCTTCGGGTTGCCATGGAGAAGGCCTTGATAGCCGAGGAGATTCAGGTCAGGCCACAGGACACGAGGGATCAGTTTTAGAATTGAAACCCGACACCCCAGTCTTTCAGGTTTCAGAAACCCCACTGGAAAGGCAACCATAGAAATGCATCAGGATCTTATAAACCCCCTCCTACATAACAGTCACAGCAGAGTCAGAGGTAGAGGCCCCCTCAGGGACAGCAGGTCTTTAAGCCCAAGCAGTGGTAGTCACAGGGTCCTAGATGCGACCAGAGAGCACAGGGTACATACACACCTCCAGCATGGACTCAATAGTCCTCCAGAGGTGGGTACAGTGGTTCGAGTAGGATAGGTGGGCAGCCTTACTCTAGGCCTCAGGGTGCACAGTTTTAGGCATGCAGTGCTTGTTTCACATGTGGAGCCATGGGGTACATGGTGAGAGAGTGTCTATAGGGTCATATGGAAGGTAATCAGAGGATGGCAGCATCAAAGCCTACAGTTGGAGATATGGGCAAGTCCCATAGAGTCTTCGCAGTGGTTGAAAACCACCAAGAAGAGCACCAGGCCATAGTCATTGAGGCTGCAGGTATGATTAAAGGTATCGGTATTTCTATATTATTTGACTCAGGAGCGACTGACTCCTTTATATCTCCATTGGTTGTGGAGCATTATGAGCTAGTGGCAGCTAGGCAAGGTGTCAGCTAGGAAGTGGAGTTAGCTTTAGGGGCTAGAGTGTCAATGGATTCAGAGGTTAGGGGATGTCCTCTCTAAATTAGTAATACCACCACCGTAGTAGACCTTAGAGTTAGGCCACTCAGATCTTATGGCATCATACTTGGCATGGATTGGCTTTACACCCACAGAGCCACGATGGATTTTTTCCTGAAGAAGATCAAGTGCAAGGATTATCATGGTGCTCCCATAGTAATCACTAGGATTCAGAGGTCCGTGTCACTTCGTATGATTTCCGCTATGCAGCTTAAGCGGAGCATGCGAAAGGGATGCCAGTTGTTTTCTATCACCATCCGTGATAGAGAGGAAGAAACTAAGAAGGAGCCTTCCATAGATGATCATCCCATCCTTGGGGCATTTGCAAATGTGTTCCCAGCCGAGCTACCTAGTATGCCACCTAGCAGAGAGATTGACTTCCACATAGATCTTGTACCAGGAGTCGAGCCAATTTCTAGAGCACCTTATAGGATGACCACACATGAGCTTAATGAGCTCAAGATGCAGCTAGAGGAACTCTTAGAGAAGGGTCACATTCATCCTAGCGTCTCTCCTTGGGGTGCACTAGTCATCTTCATGAAGAAGCAGGATGGGTCCCTTCGGTTATGCATGGATTACAGGCAGCTGAACAAAGTAACCATCAAGAACCATTATCCCTTGTCTAGGATTGATGATTTGTTTGATCAGCTTCAGGGTGCTAAAGTGTTCTCCAAAATAGATTTGAAGTCAGGGTATCATCAGTTAAGGATTGTGGAGAGTGGTATCCACAAGACCGCGTTTCATACCAAATATGGCCACTATGAGTTCATTGTGGTCTCATTCGGTCTTAAGAATGCTCTAGTTGTATTCATGAATCTCATGAATGGGGTATTCCACACCTTCCTCGACCGATTTGTGATTGTGTTCCTCGATGACATATTGATATATTCTCGAAATGAGAAGGAGAATGAGGAGCATTCGAGGTAGGTTTTGCAGTGTTTGAGGGACAACAAGTTGTTCGGCAATTTTTCAAAGTGTGCTTTCTTTAGATCAGAGGTAAAGTACCTTGGGCATGTTATATCCGATGATGGGATCTTAGTTGACCCATCAAAGATCAAAGCTATTATGGATTGGCCAGTGCCAACCAATGTGACAGAGGTTAGGAGATTCATGGATTTAGCAGGATACTACAAATGCTTTGTTGAGGGATTTTCCAGAGTTGCACACCCCATCACTTCCCTCCAGCGAAAGGGAAAGAAATTCGAGTGGATAGAGAAGTGTGAGAGGGCTTTCCAGGATCTGAAAAGGGCACTCACTAGTGCACCTATTCTTATTATTCTAAACCCCACAACCAATTTCATGGTATGCACAAATGCTTCCTTGGATGGATTAGGAGCAGTCCTTATGCAAGAGGGTAGAGTTATAGTGTACAAGTCTAGGAAACTTAAGACTCACGAGCTTAACTACCCTATGCACGACCTAGAGCTTGTAGCAGTAGTACATGCACTTGTGAGGTGGAGACACTTCCTTTTGGGTCATCACTTCAAGCTTCATTCAGACCATCAGAGTTTGTAGTACATCTTCACCCAACCTAATCTTAATGCTCGTCAGAGGAGATGGATGGAGTTCCTTTGCGAGTATGATTTTGATGTCCACTACATCAAAGGGAAGGAGAACATAGTCACGGATGCCTTGAGTAGGAGACGAAATGAGGTATACTCCATATCTATGAGCACATATTTGAGAGACCATATATTGCAGCGGTTGCCAGAGGATAGATGGTATCTAGAGGTTTGTGAGAGGATTCGATCTCAGGAGACCCTGGAGGGGAAGTATGTGGATTACTAATTAGAGTTTGATGGACTATTATGCCATAGAGGGCGCATCTATGTACCTTCTCCCAAAGGATTGCAAGAGTTCATTGTCATGGAGGCTCATAGAGCTCCTTATGCAGTGCATCCTGAGGTTAAGAAGATGCATTCAGACTTGAGGCAATTATATCATTGGCCAAGAATGTGGCAGCTTATCGCTAAGTTAGTAGCCTAATACCTTGAGTGTTAGAGAGTCAAGGCGGAGCACCGCCATTCTGATGGGTTACTCCAGTCTCATGCTATACTAGAGTGGAAGTGGGATACTATATCCATGGATTTCATCATTGGTCTTCCCATTTCATCTCATCACCATGATGCTATCTTGGTGACAGTCAACAAGTTGGCCAAAGTAACCCACTTCTCACCAGTCTGGACTAAATTCACAGCACTAGCAGTGGCACAGGTGTTCTTGTGAGACATTATCAGGCTTCATGGTGTTCCACACAAGATTATTTCTGATAGGGATTCCCTCTTCACTTCTTCCTTTTGGAAGGCATTACAGGCAGCAGTGGGCACCAAGCTCAATTTCAACACAGCCTATCATCCGAAAACAGATGGATAGACAAAGTGGGTTAACTAGGTGTTAGAGGATATGCTCTGCATGTACGTCATGGATCATTAGACCAGATGGGAGGAGTTCCTTCATTTAGTAGAGTTTGCCTATAATAATGGGCATCACACTTCTTTGGGGATACCACCTTTTTAGGCTTTGTACGGCAAACCTTGTAGGACACCTTTGAGTTGGGACCGTATTGAGGATAGAGTGGCCATAGGCCCTGAGATGGTTTTTGATATGGAGCAATAGGTAATTTTGATTAGACAATGCCTTAGAGAAGCACAGGACAGGCAGAAGAAGTATGCAGATCCAAAGAGGATAGACTGGAGTTACATGGTTAGGGACAGAGTTTTTCTGAGAGTACGGCCGCATAAGAGTCCAATCCATTATGGAAAGGGTTCTAAGCTCGCACCTTGCTTTGTTGGACCTTTTGAGATCCTTGAGAGGATAGGACCAATTGCTTATCTCCCAACATTGCCACCTAGCTTGTCACGCATCCACAATGTGTTTCATGTATCAGTTTTGAGGAAGTATATCTATGATGAGTCTCATATTTTAGATTGGGATGCCTTGCAGGTGGAGTCGGACGGGCAGCTAGCTTTGGAGCCCATTTGCATTTTGGCTCACTAGACGTTGGCCCCTCGAGGTTGAGATCTGGACTAGGTTAGGGTTCAATGGGATTGCTATGATGAGGTTATAGCTTCATGGGAGGATGCAGCACATATGAGATCTTAGTACCCTCATCTTTTTTATGAACTCTAGGAGGACATTCATGCTTAGAGGGGGAGGGTGTGAGGCCCTACCCCAACCCATCCTAGCTTTTAAGTGATTTTCATGTTGGAACTATTATGGATGCTTTATTTTTATGCATTATGGATATAGAACTTTATATGATCCCACGAATTTGATAACATTGATATATGGACGCTTCATTTCTATGCTTTGTGGATATAGAATTTTATATGATCCTAGAATAGGGTAACATTGAGATGATGTATGTCATTATTTGATTTGCAGGACTTTATTATTCTAGAAATATATTTGCATATCTTATGAATGGATTAAATTATGAGGGTTATGATGAATTGCTTTGATATGTGGCAAATTGTATTGTATAATGTTAATTCTGTGCAAAGTGATTGAATTGTATTCTTGATTACGTGTTTAATATTATATGAGGATATTGGAAAGTACTAATGTTTAAATTGAGATGCCCAAGAAATTATCCATGTGAGCATGTAAATATTATGGAGAATCAAGCCTAGGCCTATGTATGTTCGTAAAACCAGGGGTTGTCTATTTGGAGAGACAACACCTCGTATGTATTGTATTTTATTCGTAAACGTAAAATGTTTGCATGAGTGTAAATTGTATTTATTAAATTGTTTAAATCATTCAAGGGACAATTGCAATGTGTGTATTTATGATATGGAATTATTTTGTAGTGTCACTTGACACCTAAGTTGTATGTTGTGTTGGCAATTGTCATGTCACCTTTTTGGAGAGATTCATTTTTGTTTAATTGTTATATTTCCTTATTATCCTTGAAGGAACCAAGAAATCTAGGATAGTGAGCCACAAGGAGGGTCAACTCAGAGTTGACCCGTAGGTGGACTTTAGGTGGACTTTCTAAGGGTTAAATCAACTCCTAGAGTCAGTTTTAGAGCATTTTTATTAGGCCTCATGGGGTACCTATGGGTGAAGGCCAAATTTTGCCATGTGTCCTTCCCCTAAGGCTTGTTTAACCCCCCAAAAGAATGGTTTTCCCAAGATGGACGAATTCCATCTATAGCAGTGTCATCCTTGGTTAGATAACCTTCTTGATAGGTGTAATTCTTTTTCCCCATTTCATTCCTTTTCTTGAGGTGCCTTGGTTAGGGAGTGTGTAAGACCTAGGGAAGACCAACCAATGGGAATACCTCACTCTATCCAAGAGGTTGGAAGGAGTGAGAGAAGCATTCTTAGGCTAGAGATTGAAGCTTAGTGAGCTAATCACCCACTCTCCATCTTTGGAGATTTTAGACAATTTTTGAAGGAAAACTAGTTTGAGAATAGGAAAATTTGGCTAAGTGTTGCAGAAAGTCTTGTGGATTGGGCTGCTCTTCGCCAAGCTTCCCTAGAAAACCCCTTGGCAGATTCAAGGTTGGTGTTTTCTTACTTGTTTATTTGAAATCTTAATGTAGGATGCTTGAATCTATATGTTGTTTCCTTCCTTGCATTGTATTTGTGAAAGCTTTATGTGATTCCTTTTCCATTTCTATTTATGCATTTTATTGTGGTTGGGAGTATCCAAGACAATCTTACCCTTGGGAGGGAAAAATGGTCTTGGGGGTGGAAGGAGTTTGACAGCCTTAGAGTGAGAGGCTCTCATCATAAGAGTGATCTGAAAGGTTTGTCCATGTGACCCTTGCTGCATAGTTTTGTTTATGCATTCGGGGGTCATAAGGGGAGCAAATATGGCATGTTTGTCTTTGGGGGTCAAAAGGATATGGGGGTTAAGATGAGTTTTGTTGTGTTTCTTGAATGCCATGAGTTGGCTATGAGTTACTATCTAGCAAGTCTCCTCTAGGGTACTTGGTCCACTTCCACCCTAGTAAAATATCACATTTTGTGATGAAGTTTCAGCTTGGGAAGGGAATGTGTTTGTTATGTTTTTTCCCCTTTGCTTGATTGTGTTTGCTTGAGTGTAACCCGTCTAGGACTTGGTTCTCCAAGCTCGGGGGTGGCTTCTAGTAAGCCTAGGCTGGGAGGTGAGCATCCCATGGTCACAACATTATGTTTTATATGCAGGTTGCTTGGAAAGAGGAAAGAAAGCTAGGAGTAGCAGATTTTGATTTGTAGCAGATTTTACTTAGTTACAGATTTTACTTAGTTGCAGAAAGAAAGATATAAAGATGTATTTATTGTAATTATTTTGAAAGATAGGAATGTGTTGTTTACTTAAGTCCTCATCTATTAGGGATGAGAGACTAATTGGGTATATGACAACTTGAGTTCATACCATTCAAATAAGAAAGGCATTTTTTATTAGAATTTTTTAATAAGTTATGTTGTTGTTCATTTTATTTAATTTTGTCTTAAACTGAAATCTATTGCTATTTATCTCTGCAATTTTTGTAAAGAAATGAAAGATGCAAAAAAAAAGAAGTGCAATGCGTATTTAAGTATTTCCTGCAATATTTACATGTTGATTGTTTAATGTCATTTTATTTTACTTAGGAAAAATAAGACCTATTTTTAGTCTTTAGCTTGCTATTAGTATAATTGTCAAAGAAAAATATATATATTGCTGTTTTAAAAAAAAAAAAAAAAGAACTGCATGCTAATGTATAAATTCATTCCAAAAAAAATAAAGATTCCTGACCCTATGAGTTTGGATATGCATCCATAGATATATATATATATATATATATATATATATATATATATATACTTAAAGAAAAAAAAAGGGAGAAAATAAACAAATTAGGGGGCATTGGGCTGAACCACTATGCATTAACACAGTGGATGGCTCACAGACTGAGCCACTGTGTTTGCACACAGTGGACGGCCCATGGTCGCCACTGTGTTTACACACAGTGGACGGCCCACGGTCGCCACTGTGTTTACACACAATGGATGGCCCACGGTCGTCACTATGCTTACACATAGTGGACGACACCAGCCACCACTGTGGGTGCACACAGTGGACAGCACCACCCACCACTACGTGTAAACACATAGTGGATGGACCATGGTCGCCACTATGCTTACACACAGTGGATGGCCCATGGTCGCCACTGTGCTTACACATAGTGGACAACACCGGTCACCACTGTGGGTGCACACAGTGGACGGCACCACCCGCCACTGCGTGTAAACACAGTGGTGACCGAGGGGGGAGCCTACACTATGCAATCCCAACCTTCCCTTCGGCTTTCACCCTCCCTTTTGACCTCCGCCTTTCCATGGTTGCCGCCTTGCCCTAGTTCAGCCCTGCATAACACACATCACACACACACCTACAAAAAAAAAACCCTAACCCAGTTTCAGGTTAGGGTAAAGGAAATACATTAAGTTTAAGATTTTTAGTTGGGTAGAATATGCAACCCTAATCCAAATCCAGATTAGGGTTTGCATACAAATAAAAGACAAAAAAAAACATTAGGGTTAACTTATAATATAAAAAAAAAGAGAGGAATTATTAAGTTGATTTTAAATAGAATATGGGAGAAGAAAATTACTCATCCCTAGTTAGGGTTTGAGATTTAAATAAATTAAAATAAGAAGAGGGGGAAATACTTTAAAAATTTTGAAAATAATTCCCCCCACATAATCTTGGCCATATGTGTTAATAATTTAAAACTCCTTATCCGATTTGGGAGAAGATAAATTTAATATAGTTAGTTTATATAATTTAAAATGGAGAATTAATGTTATACGGATATATTAATCGCACAGTTGATTTAATTTATTCAACTAGGGAAACTATATAGTTATTTGATATATTCGATTAAATATGGACGTTAAGTTATATTTTAAATTAGGAAAAATTTATAATTGAAAATTATAATTATTTTTACAAATTTTTAGCCTTTGAGGCCAATGTTGGCCAGATTAATTATATCGTCAAATTTAAAGGTTTAGGGGAGATTAAAATTGACTATAGCATAAAATTGGATTCATTTGGCAAATGACATTGTGGAATTTGAACCCTTATCGGTTAGATTTAAATAATGAATTTGCGTGTGTTCAATTAATTAATTTTAAATTTAAGATAGCATTATCATTGTTTCAGGAATGATTTAAATGCATTGGAGATATCTAATTATCCCTCGATTTTAATTAGCGGCAAATTAATTAAGATAATTAAATTAACTAACTAAATTGTGACAACCCTCTTGGGATTAATTAACCTCTATTAATTAATGTCGCTTATTGAGTTGGTTAACTAAAACAATCTTAGAAAACAATTCTATTTACATCCTAGTTAAGACAAGACTTATTTGATTCCACTTTAAATGTAGATTATTTTGAGAGTTTAAGTGTTTCAAAAAAAAATTATTCCATTTTTATCCCAAAAGTTTGGGCACGACAGAGTGTTAGTACCGGTAAAGCGCAGAGCGGTAAGGAGGAGATTCAGTGAGAACAGGGCAAAAGAGAGATGAACCGGTAAGGCTTACCAGCAGAGAAGGAGCAGGTGAAGAGCAGCAAGAGAAGTGAGTCGGTGTAGAAGAGAAAGTATCTCATCGATAGAGTAAGATATATGACAAGGTTGCAAGATTCACTTGTAACAAGACAAATAATTTTGTAATTAAAGATATCTTTGTGTTCACTGAGTTGTAGATCAGTGCAGGGGTTGGTGCTCCTTGGGTTGGTGCCCTAAAGTCAGGGGTTGGTGCTCCTTGGGTTGGTGCCCTAAACTTTGTAAGAGTGTTTTCACTGTGAGGCTAGATTGGAGCAGTAGACTACAACAACATTGCTCACCGAGGTTTTTCGCATCGTGGGTTTTCCTCGTATATTCTAGTGTTATGTGATGTCCCTTGTGTGATTGCATTTGTGTTGATCTTCCCACTAACCGGTAAGTCTACATTGAGTTAATTCTATCAACTGATATGCTCACATAGGACTACAAAATGGAAAGAGAATTAAGAATCACTAATTCACCCCCTCCCCCTCTCAGTGGTGCATTGTGTCTAACATCATCCACAAATGGATGGGTAGACAGAAGTAGTAAACCAGACATTAGGTAATTTATTGAGATGTCTTACAAGGTAGCATGGTGAAAAGTGGGATTCAATCTTACCTCAGGCTGAGTTTGCCTACAATGACACTGTAAACACAAGCACAGGGAAGTCACCATTTCAGATTGTGTATGGGTTACATCCAAGAGGGGTATTGGAGTTGAGAAAACTACCCCATACGGATCCCATAAGTGCAGATGGTGAGAGATTTTCTGAAGCCATAAAAGAAATTCATGAGCAAGTCAAAATACAAATTCAAAAGTCATCAAAAAAATACAAAGAACATGCAGATCAGAAAAGGAGAGAAGTATAGTTTCAAGTTGGAGATTTGGTTTGGGCAAATTTGAAGAAGGAAGGTTACCCAAGGACAAACACACTAATCTCATGCAAAGGAAAGTAGGACCATGTCAAATCTTGAAGAAGTTTGGCACCAATGCTTATGAAATTAAATTACCATGAGACATTGGCATATCTCCTATTTTTAATGTTTGTGATCTAACTTATTTTAAAGGTGACTCTAATGCAGGTAACTCACAGTAGGTCCTACAAGAAGTAGCAGATATAGATTTTCCCAAACATGAGCCACCTAAACTTGAAAAAGTGTTGGACACCAGGATTGTAAAGAAGACCAGGAACAATGAGTACAAACAATACTTAGTCAAATAGAAACAAAAACCATACTCTTAAGCCATTTGGCTGGATTAATATCAAATCAAGAAGCATGGCACTACATCACATGACCTCATCTCAAGTGGACTTGAGATTCATTCACCCCGGGAGTATGGTGCAAGAGCGCCTCATGACTAAGATAATAAGATAGATAAAGCCTAAAGGACACACATGAGAATGTGACCATTCAATCTATGTAATAGGGTAGTCTTGTTTGTTTGATGTTTGATTTGTTTGTAATAAACCCCACCTTCTTACCCAATGACATGGATCTGACAAATTGATAAGCCACCATGGGCATACATCTCCCCCTTTGGCATTGATGGCAACACTAGATGTAAAAAATATCTAAGTACCAAGAAATGCCAAACAAGTCTCCCCTTGTGGAAGACAACCAATCAATCTCCTGTATATAGCTCTTAATATCAATAACTCTTCCCCTGTGAATAATATCTCTATAAAGTTATGAATTTATTTTTCATATCACTATCTCTCCCCCTTTGACATCAATGCCATAAATCTGACAAAAATATCAAAGCAAGAATATAAGCCTCTGAATCTCAAAGATGACTACTCCCCCTGAGAAGTAGCACCACTCATCAATGCCGAAATGAATAGTATCTCTGATAATGCATGTCGGATTGATGCCAAACCACATCAATCAAGTCTCTACCGGAGGGGCAGAAACCCCTAACCTATCTCTCAAATACTCAAATGATTCCTTAGACAATGGTTTAGTGAATATATCTGCAATCTTCTCTTTAGTGTTCACATAAACCAATTTGACTTCCTTTTCTTCCACCTTGTCCTCTAGAAAGTTATATTTTATTGATATGTGCTTAGTCTTCGAGTGAAATAACGGATTCTTAGACATGTCAATAGCTACAGAGTTATCACAGTAGATAACTACCAATTCACTACAATTTACCTTGATATCCTTCAACATTTTCTTCATCCACAAGACTTGAGTGCAAATAGTTGTTGTTGCAACATATTCAGCTTCTGCAGTAGATAAAGAAATGCATGACTATTTTTTCCTGATCCATGAAACCAATTTCTTTCCAAGAAAGAAATCTCCACCAGAAGTGCTCTTCCTGTCATCAATATCTACTACCCAATCTGAATTTGTATATGCACATAAAGTGAAGTCGTCATCTCTAGAATACCATAAGTCATATTTTGTTGTTCCTTGCAAATACCGGAATATCCTCTTTACTGCACATTCATGATTTTCTTTAGGATTACTTTGATATCTTGAAACAATACTTACTGAATTCATAATATCCGATCTAGTCTGAGTTAGATATAACAGATCACCAATCATAAACTTATACCTTGTTGAATTTACTGGTGCAGGTGTATGTTTGATAGATAATTTCTCACTTATCACCATAGGAGTGCTTACCGGCTTGGAATTATCCATACCAAACTTCTTCAACAACTCCTTCAGATACTTAGTTTGATAGATAAAAATGCCTTTGTCAGTTTGAGTAATCTACAAACCTAAGAAAAATATCCTCTCACCAATCATAGACATTTCAAATTCATTCTTCATGTTATTAGATAATTCCATGCACAATTTTTCTTCTCCTCCAAAAATGATATCAACAAAAAATACTTCAATAATCAGAATATCATCATTAGTGATCTTATAATATAAATTAATGTCAACACTATGTTTATTAAAACCAAGCTTCAAAAGATATTTATCCAACCTTGCATACCAAGCTCTAGGAGCTTGTTTCAATCCATATAAATATTTCATTAACCTGCAAACCATATCTTTATCATATGTCAGTGAAAATCCATCAGGCTGCTTAATGTATACCTCTTCCTCAAGTTCACCATTCAAGAATGTACATTTAACATCCATTTGATAGACCTTATAGTTTTTATATGCTGCATAGGCAAGAAATAGTCTAACAACTTCAATTCTAGCTACAGGTGCAAATGTCTCACCATAATCAATTCCTTCCATTTGAGAATATCCTTTACAAACTAATATAGCCTTGTTTCTTATAGCTTGACCATCCTCATTTAGGTTGTTCCTAAAAACCCATTTAGTTCCAATAGCATTCTTATTTTTAGGTCGGGGAACTAAAGTCCAAGTCTCATTCTTCTCTATCTGATCAAATTCATCTTACATAGCCTTTAACCAATGTTTATCTTTACAAGTTTCAATAACATATGTTGGTTCAATTTGAGAAATAAGACATACCTCTTCATTTTCCAATCTTCTTCTTCTCATAACTCCCTTGTTCCTATCTCCAATATTTGATCTTCAGAATGATTTAACCTTACATACCTTGGTGTCTTCTAAACTTCAGGTTCACTGTTCTGATCATTAGTCACAGTTAAATTTTTTTATTGTGTCAGTGTAACTATCTCAGTGTCTTGTACCGACTGAGACATTTTCAGTTCAGTTATGATCATTTCCACTACTGTTTCCCTATCATGTGATATATATTGATTTTTTTATTGTTCATCCACTTTCACATTTGCACTCTCCACAATTTTCTGCAATGTTTTGTTATAACATCTATATGATTTTCTTTGAATTGAATATGCAAGAAATATCCCTTCATCACATCTAGGATCAAACTTCCCAATTGAATAATCCCTTTTGATATAACATTTACTTCCAAAAATTCTAAAATATTTAACAGTAAGTGTATGTCCAAACCATATTTCATAAGGGGTCTTATCAGTTTCACCTTTAATGTGAACTTTGTTGAATGTGTAGATTGTTGTACTCACTACTTCTCTCCAATAGATGTGAGGCAATTTGGCTTCCATCATCATAGTTCTTGTTGCATCCAAAATGGTTCTATTCTTTCTTTCCACTACTCCATTCTGTTGAGGAGTCCGAGGTGCAGATAATTGTCTCCTAAATCCATTTGTCTCACAATAGCTTTTAAGTTCATGAGAAGTGAACTCACCGCCTTGATCTGATCTTAGACATTTGATTTTCAATCCAGTTTCTATTTCTAACTTTTCTTTAGAGATCTTGAATTTCTCAAAGGCTTCAAACTTCTCCCTACAAAAATTCACCCACATCATTCTAGAATAGTCATCAATTATCAACATGAAATACTTATCACCTTGAAAGATTCTAGTCCTTGCTGGACCACATAAGTCAGTGTGAATCTGATGAATACTAAGAGGGGGGGTGAATTAGTATGCCAAAAATCTCTGCTCTTAAACACTTTGCAAGACTAATAGTAAATCA
Source organism: Cryptomeria japonica (assembly GCF_030272615.1). Lineage (NCBI taxonomy): Eukaryota > Viridiplantae > Streptophyta > Pinopsida > Cupressales > Cupressaceae > Cryptomeria > Cryptomeria japonica. The sequence continues at coordinate 925,765,265 of NC_081407.1, forward strand.
GTAAAATAGTTTAGCAGACAAATGGGTTAACACACATGCAAACCAAATAGCTAATAATGCATTCACCCACAGAAGCAAAAAAACCATAACACAAGAGATTTTGACATGGAAACCCAAATGGGAAAAACCACAGTGAGATGGAACTCACAAGTAACTATCTATAGAATAGGAACCAGACCGGTTAAGGTCAAACCGGTGAAGGTCTTACAATGTTCTTTACCAGAATAGATCTTGTTAGGAATCTCAATCTTTGTTAGGAGATAAGTCCGATTAAAGACTACCTTGCTAGAGGATTTTAGATCCACAAATGTGAACCACCTTGTTAGAGGATTTACAAAAGGCTTTTGGGCCTACCTGGTTAAGGGCTACAGACTTGTCAAAGATGTGAGTAATCAACAAGTGTTTGATCTAGCTAATAGCACAGAATGCTCAGTTAGATCCTTGATAGCTCATTCCTAATGCACTCCAGCATTACTTCAGTTTTCTACACATTCATATTCTCTCCAACTCCTCAACCACCTTAAACCCTAGCAACAACATAAACTTTTTCTACAACCACATCAACAACCTAAAACCCTAGACATGATGTCCTTATAAAGGAATCTTATCTCATGTCAGTCCAATAGGATTACATAACAATTTCCTAGGTTCAATGAACCTGGACATACTTGGTACCATGACACAAAAAGCCCCATTTAGGTGTCGGCACTGTCAAACAATCGGTGGATGGTAACTCATCACAAAATGTTAGTTGGTAACTCATCACAGAGTATTACCGGTTCATATAAAATGTCAGTTGTCGGTTTGACAAAAATGAAGACTGGTAAAAATTGTGTTATGCCGCTTTAATCCCTCGTACCGCTTGGGATCCATGAACCGCTTGGGGTCAACATGCCACTTCAGACCGGGAAACACATTTTGCAAAACACCAATAGTCTAAAGACTATAATACAACATACCGGTTGGAACAAATACCGGTTGTGCTCTAACTCATACATATAAAGGAGATCTCAATGAAAGTGTGTGTCCATCAATGACAATCACAACATAAACATCAAAAATGCCAACAGAATCAAATCAAGCACATCATTATATTTATCATGTATGCTCTTAAAAAAAGTTCTAACTTGCTTTCCCAATTGACATTCCTTACATGCCAGATTATGAGGCTTTATAATCTTAGGTATATCTCTAACTGCCTTTGTTGAACTGATCTTTACAATACAATCAAAATTAACATGACACAATCTCTTATGCCATAACCAACTCTCATCAATATGAGAAATCAAACATGTCTTATTACCATTGCTCAAGTGAAAGATATTACCACTAGTCTGAGTATCGATTGCAATCTCCAAACCAGTTTTGTTAATGATTTTGAATTTTCTATCTTTAAACTGAAGTTGGAAACCCTTGTTCGCCAATTGACCAACACTTGTGTAGCATCATAAATTGTACGCACTTGCTAGGGTGGTACAATTTCACACCTAGTTTAGCACCCGCCTTGGCGCATTTTGCATCTTGCATTGTATTTCCCCTTTAGCACTTAATTAATCAAATTAATTAGGTCTAAGGTTCTATTTTATCATCTCCCACATCATAAAGTTGGGCCCTTTCATTAAAGTGTGCCCTTTTTGTTTTATTCCTCCTATACATCACTTAATCAAAACCCCTAATTAAGTCCTATTTCAAACTTGGGGGCTTGGTTTCGGGGTCAAAACATCTCGAAATCCCCTGTAACTTCGGGATTCTCTCTAAAATCATCATATCTGACGGCCCTGAAAATTTGGTGAAAAGTTGTCGGGACCATGGCGCCCGTGCACATGGTCTCGGACATTTTTCCCAAAATTTTGGGAGCATGATCCAATCATAAAATAAAGTTTAACCCCAAGAAATTGGCGGGATATTCAATCTCTAGGTCGGCCAAAATATGAATTTACGACCTAGGGTTTCATATATAAGAGCTTTCTTTCTTCATTAGAAAGGATGCGAAAATTTTGGCTTTCAAGGACCTTCTAGGCAGCAAAAGAGCAGATCTTTGAAGACTTCAACAACATCCAACATCTTTCTATCAAGCATTTATCAATTTCATTCATTCATTTAGGGCTTGGAAGACATTGAAGAACAATAGGAGATTACCGACTGAAGATTGGCTTGTACTCCTCCCTTGAGGGTTGGGTATGATTTCATGTTGTTTTCATGTCTTTGCATAAGCTTCAATATATCCTTTATTCATGCTTTAGATCACTTTGCATCTTGATTTAGAGCATTTACATTATCATTTACAAGCAATTAGGGTTTACTTTCTAGGTTGCTCTAGTTTGCTTTCTTGCATTTTAGGACCTTGCACACACACTAGGTCTGCACACACAATACATTTTACAATACAACTTGGCTATTCGTGGAGGTGGAAATCACCGAAGCGGGGGTTTGACTAAGGCAAAACCCTATATAGCCGCCCAAACACCTTTTCAGATATAAGTGCAGGTTTCGGGACTCGGACGACGCCGCAAGTTACAGATCCGGAAGAAGCAGACTAAGACCGACCTGCCCACCAAATTTTAGAGCAAAAGACCAGGACAGGGGCGTGGGGTGCCCTGGTCCTGCCAGGACAGGGGTGCTGGGTGCCCTGGTCCCTGGGACAGGGGCGCTGGGCGCCCTGGTCCTCCTGACAGATAGCATTTTCAGCATTTTTTGACAGCTTTTCCAGAGTGCAAAAATAGCAGTTTTTGGAGCAGTTTCAGGGGCAGAATCAGGACAGTGGCGCCCGCGCCCCCGTCCCGAACATTTTCAGTCAGATTTTAACTCTGGGTACGCATTTACATTCTTGTCTTATCCTTGTGTTTACAGCTTTCCATCATTTAAGTTCAATTCTGTAATCTTGTTATTAGTTCATACTTGCACTTTGGGGTTAGGGATTGAACTTGCATCATTTCATCTTTCAATTACAACAAAGGAATAGAAATCCTAATAGGTAGCCCATGGCTCTCTCTTCCACAAGAAGAAGTATCCAATTGTGTGATACCTCTAGGCTCTTTCGTATTCCACAAGTGTGTGGTTGAAAGTGAGATTAGGGCATGTTTGCTTAGTGTCACTTTTTCTCCCACACATTTTGGTGAACCCGACGTGAACTCCAATCTTCTCTAATTCTGATTTGTGTTTTCAAATTTGAGTGTTTATGCTATTTCAAATTCAAATTTGTATTTACAAGTCTCAATTTCTTGCAAGATTCAAAAATTTAGAGGAAATTTTTGCTAAAACCCTAATTTTTCAATTCAAAGTTGAACTTGTGGATAGCTTAATTTGGATCAATAAGTTTAAATCTGATTTAGGAACTCATTTGAATCATAAATTTCATTTTCTAAATCTACATTCTAAGTGCTTGCATTGGTTAAAATTAAACATTTCCTTCTATTTTCCATGTGTTATCATTTGAAAGAGGAAAATTGTTGTCATGATGCATTCATTCCATAGATGTGATAATGGGTTAGCTTCCCTTGTTTCAATTTTTCCTTCTTCTAAAGAACCTCCCCCCATCTATAACAACATTTTAGTGCCTAAAAGAGTTTCTACCAATCCCTTTGAGACTCTCCCATGCTCTAAGGATGAAGTCTTTAAGAGTGATCTTGATAATTCTCCTAAAATGTGCCCTTCCTATTTAGCTATCCTAGAGGAAGAGAATGATATCATAAACACCTTTCTTAATGTTACTTTACCTTCCCTACATGATGCCTCTCTAAGTGAAAAGGTATTGATGGACATTGAATTATTTTCTCCTAAATTTTGTCCTTCCAATGGGGGCATGTTAGTGCAACAAGAGGTTATGAACACTTCTTTCAAAGATCTCCTTCCTAAGCATGAATCTTTGGAGAAATATGTTCATGTTCCTCCTAAAAAACACTCCCTTCATGAGGATCCTTTTATGCAAGAAGATGACATTATCCCTACATTTCCTAGTGATGGCATTTCCTTTTCCAACAAAATTCCCACTAGAGATGATGAATTAATGATAAATGCTTACCCTTCTCCTAAAGTTTGTCTTACCCATAAGCATCCCTTAGAGAAAGAAGATGAAATAATAAGCAATTTCCTTAATTCTCTTTCCCCTAAAGATCATATTGAACATATTTTGAGGAAAGAGGATGAGTTTAACACATCTATTGATGCTCTCCCTTCTAAGGATGAGGAATTAATAAACAATGTTATCTCCTCTCCCGAAATTGACAATACTTCAAACATTCCTTTCAACCACTTCACTATTTGGGATGAACCATTAGAAGAATGTGTAGATTATTCTCTCCCCCTTGATAATTTCTCACCTTCCTTGAATCTCAATTATTCTCCCTCTAAAAATAAAGCATCTCCCTCTCCTCAACTTGGTTCTACTCATAAGGATACCTTAGTTCAAAGCAAGATGGTTAACATCTCTTTCAAAGATCTCCCTCTCAAAAGTGATACTTTAGAGAGTAATGTTGATCCTTCTCCTACAAAGTTTATTCCCCATGTAGATCCTTTGATGATAGAGGATGATATGACCTTTCCTAGTATTACTCTCCCTACTAGAACATCAATGCCTATTCCTTGTCTCTCTCCTAAAATTGATTTAATCCATGACAAGATTTTAGTGCAAGAGAAGACTATCAATAATTCTTCCAACACTTTTGTTCATTCCTCTAAACCATCCTCAATCAATTTGATACATGTGAATGAGACACCTAACAAACCTCTCTTCACTGTCCAAGGTGCTTGTCCTTCTCAAAATTCTCAACCTTTAAATAAGCCTATCTTAGTGGTTCAAGGTGGTTATGCTAATGATTCTTTTTGTACTCCTAAGAAACCTATTATTATTGTGCAAGGAGGTTACTCTACTAAGAGCCCTTATGAGTATGCTAAGCAATTGACTAGAGAGAGTTATCATGCGGTTACCCATACTTATAATACTAGAAACAATAGGCAACCTAATCCTCCTCCAGTTATCCCAACTTCACTTCCTCCTTCCCAACCTATTCTTCCTCAAGCTCCTCATATTTCACAAGTTCTTGGTAAGGAATATGATCTCATAGAACAACTTAAAGCTACCCCTGCTAAGATATCCCTTTGGGATTTGATCCAAACTTCTTCCGCTCATCGTGGAATGTTACAAGATGCCTTGAAAGATTTGAATGTTCCTCCACCGAATACATCTAGTAATATAGCATCTTTAGTTAACTCTGTGATGAATCCTAAAGCTCAAATTGTGTTTACCCAAGATGAGTTGCCTACTAGTGAAATTCAACAACAATATGATCCCTTGATGATTGTGGTTATCATAAATGACACGGCTATAAGACGAACACTAGTAGATAATGGCTCTGGCCTTAATGTATGTAGCATTAATCTATTGCATAAGATGAATGTGGATACATCCCTTATTGAGCCTGACTCTCATCCCATTCGAGGCTTTGATAATGTGGCTAAGTCTTCATTAGGTATTATCACCTTACCCATCACAGTGGGACCTGTTACTTTGCCTACTCCTATCCATGTTATGTCGGGAAATCTAACATACAACTTGTTATTAGGGAGACCTTGGATTCACAGTATGCAAGCTGTCCCCTCTACATTGCATAGACAAGTTAAATTTATTTATAACAATAAGACATATACCTTGATAGGTGATACTAAACTTCAGGCTTGTTTGCAAACATCTACTTCCAAAGGGAGTTCTTCTAAGCCTCCCTCCTCTAGTGATGACTCGTTAAACAAGATACCTATGGATGAATCGTCACCCTCTAATAATCAAAATTCTTTGGATGAGTCTGAAGCTCTTGAAGAAGATCCTTCTCGACTTGAATCTACACATGAAAAAGCTTTTGACCCTGAGAAGGTTCTCGCAGAAGACGATTGGGGATCCCTCGATTTTAATCCCACCTTTGTAGGTGAGTATAGGGTTCCTCCTAGAGATCTTAAAGGTAAAAAGAAGGAAGAAACTAAAAATCAATCAATCTTACCTGAACCTATGAGCAATAATTTTGTGGCCGCTTCTCAAACTTCTTCTCCTCACACCTCTAATTATGAAGAGTTTGATTCTTTGTCTTATGAAAAACCACCTTCTCTTCCTGAAATGGCTGATCGTTATGGTCGTGGTTTTCGCATTTTTGCTAAGCATGGGTATCATGGAAATGGTTGTGGCGCTCATGAACAAGGGATAAAAGTTCCTCTAGAGACTAATTTTCACAATTATGCCTTTGGACTCGGCTACAATCCCTGCAAACACACTAAAGCATCTAAAAGACCATCTCTCAATGTGAATGCTATATTTAGTAGTGATGATGATCTCACTTCAACTAAATCATCTTCTACTTCTATCAACTCTCATTCCCCTCATAAGGAAATCTTGGCGATGAACAAATCTCTTTATGACTCCCCTCAAATTTCTAAATCCACTTATGAATCTTTATCTCCTATTCATCACAAAGTCCTTTCCTCCAGGGATAAGGCTCTAATAAATTACACTCATTCCTCTTCTAAGATTTCATGTGACTTTTCTTCTTCAATTTTTATCATTTTACACATGTTTTTGATCTCACTTATAGTTGAGCATTTAGCATGTCATATTCAAATACCTCATTCAATCTATCATGTCTTTAAATAACATTAATGGCTATTATGTTGCTCATCATTATGTGACATTGGTAGGTCATTTACTGGGGGCTCATTGTCATTCATGATGGTACAATTTCAAGTGCAATCATATTTTTTGAAGCAACATAATAGCCTAATTTTCTTGTTCCTATGGGGACAAGATTGATTTCATACATCTCTTCTTTTGCTTATGTCCAAATCTCTCCCTAGAAGATTGTGTGAGTCCTTCTCATTGTCCTTATCCTTGGGAGGCAATGATCTTTCCTTATTTTTATCTAAGGATCCACTTTTTCCTATTTCGTGGATGGTGTGGACTTTATTATTTGATGTTATTCCTTGTATGCATTTGTTGTTGTTTGTTAAAGGATTCTCTCTTACAAGAGGTGTAAGTCCTTGACTACAACCTCTTTTGCACTTGGTAAAATACATCTATAATGAATTCACTCTCCCGATTGGGTTAAAAAGAGCGTCATCCTTCATTAAGAATCACTTTCACCTCGCAAAAGAAGGAAGTATTGCATTCTTATTCTCTTCTTTGTCTTATTCTAGAAGATGTTATATTTGTCTAAGACAATTCCTCTTAGGGATAGGTGTCTTTTGTACAAAGATCTCTTCTCCTCTAAGGATCTCCTTTAACACATACTACAAGATATCCATTTTTCAACTATCTTATCCTTGCTTAAAGAGTGTAAAACTCTCTTGCTTGGATCTATGACATTGTTGCATTTTTTGGGGTATCTTCTTTTGTGATGAAGGTAGGTATCCTTGTTCTACTTTGCTTATGACATAAACATTACACTTTTTGAGCAATGGGTCATTCTCAGAACCAGAGCACAGACTCTTAGAGCGAGATGTCACGTTTTTTTACTATACATATACAGGTTGTAGCATACTCGGGCATAGACTCCTATGAGGTGCTTCTAACCTCCCTTACATGGATCACCTAGACAGACTCTAGGGGCTAGTTTTCCATGTCCTTTTCCCATGGATCACCTAGACAAGATCTAGGGGTGAGAAGTCCATGTTTTCTCTCTCATTATTCTTCTCATGGATCACCAATGTGTGTATTCATGCTTTTTTCCTTTCTTTTCTTCTCTTTGCATTTTGTTTCCATTTACATCCTTCATCTTGTGTTAGAGAACTCTCAAATCCTCACACTCTTTGTTGTGTTGGAATTGAGATTTAGTCCTCTTTCTTACCAAATGATTCTCCATTAGTTTTTGATCTCATATCGAATCCTCTTGTGAGCATTTGTCATCACTATTCTTTAACAATTCGAAGTGGTAAACATGATACCCTGTTTCAACTCACTAAAATTAGCAAGCCGAAACAGGGGGGGGCATATAGCTACCCTCGAATTTTCATCACCTTCCTTAGTAAGCATTAAGTGATTTTGTGATCTAACGTGTGTTTTGTAGGGTGCGGTTCCTAACTGTGTACTGCAGATACCGCTGGGGGCTTCGTTTGACAGACTTATGGATATATCCTTTTTCAAATAATGTTTACTTTTCTGTACTTTAGCTTGCATATGCACGTAGTGTTCATATGACCGCTAAAGTGGGGGCTAAATGTAGCGTCGTAAATTGTACGCACTTGCTAGGGTGGTACAATTTCACACCTAGTTTAGCACCCGCCTTGGCGCATTTTGCATCTTGCATTGCATTTCCCCTTTAGCACTTAATTAATCAAATTAATTAGGTCTAAGGTTCTATTTTATCATCTCCCACATCATAAAGTTGGGCCCTTTCATTAAAGTGTGCCCTTTTCGTTTTATTCCTCCTATACATCACTTAATCAAAAACCCTAATTAAGTCCTATTTCGAACTTGGGGGCTTGGTTTCAGGGTCAAAACATCTCGAAATCACCTGTAACTTCGGGATTCTCTCTAAAATCATCATATCTGACGGCCCTGAAAATTTGGTGAAAAGTTGTCGGGACCATGGCGCCCGTGCACATGGTCTCGGACATTTTTCCCAAAATTTTGGGAGCATGATCCAATCATAAAATAAAGTTTAACCCCAAGAAATTGGCGGGATATTCAATCTCTAGGTCGGCCAAAATATGAATTTACGACCTAGGGTTTCATATATAAGAGCTTTCTTTCTTCATTAGAAAGGATGCGAAAATTTTGGCTTTCAAGGACCTTCTAGGCAGCAAAAGAGCAGATCTTTGAAGACTTCAACAACATCCAACATCTTTCTATCAAGCATTTATCAATTTCATTCATTCATTTAGGGCTTGGAAGACATTGAAGAACAATAGGAGATTACCGACTGAAGATTGGCTTGTACTCCTCCCTTGAGGGTTGGGTATGATTTCATGTTGTTTTCATGTCTTTGCATAAGCTTCAATATATCCTTTATTCATGCTTTAGATCACTTTGCATCTTGATTTAGAGCATTAACATTATCATTTACAAGCAATTAGGGTTTACTTTCTAGGTTGCTCTAGTTTGCTTTCTTGCATTTTAGGACCTTGCACACACACTAGGTCTGCACACACAATACATTTTACAATACAACTTGGCTATTCGTGGAGGTGGAAATCACCGAAGCGGGGGTTTGAATAAGGCAAAACCCTATATAGCCGCCCAAACACCTTTTCAGATATAAGTGCAGGTTTCGGGACTCGGACGACGCCGCAAGTTACAGATCCGGAAGAAGCAGACTGAGACCGACCTGCCCACCAAATTTCAGAGCAAAAGACCAGGACAGGGGCGTGGGGTGCCCTGGTCCTGCCAGGACAGGGGCGCTGGGCGCCCTAGTCCCTGGGACAGGGGCGCTGGGCACCCTGGTCCTCCTGACAGACAGCATTTTCAGCATTTTTTGACAGCTTTTCAAGAGTGCAAAAATAGCAGTTTTCGGAGCAGTTTCAGGGGCAGAATGAGGACAGTGGCGCCCGCGCCCCCGTCCCGAACATTTTCAGTCAGATTTTAACTCTGGGTACACATTTACATTCTTGTCTTATCCTTGTGTTTACAGCTTTCCATCATTTAAGTTCAATTCTATAATCTTGTTATTAGTTCATACTTGCACTTTGGGGTTAGGGATTGAACTTGCATCATTTCATCTTTCAATTACAACAAAGGAATAGAAATCCTAATAGGTAGCCCGTGGCTCTCTCTTCCACAAGAAGAAGTAGCCAATTGTGTGATACCTCTAGGCTCTTTCGTATTCCACAAGTTAGTGGTTGAAAGTGAGATTAGGGCATGTTTGCTTAGTGTCACTTTTTCTCCCACACAACTTGAAAGATTATGCTTTAAACCTTCTACATAATAGACATTATCAGTATTATGCTTGCCATCTAGAGAAATAATACCTCTACCTTTGATCATACATGCTTTGTTATCTCCAAATCTAACTTGACCGCCATTATATTCTTACAGGGACAAAAGATTTCTTTTATCTCGAGTCATATGATGTGAGCATCCACTATCAATTACCCATTCATCCTTGTCTTCAACTTTTGCTGCCAGGGCCTTTTCTTTATTCTTGATAGCTGGTTTTGGTTCATCTTCCTTTAAAGAATAGGATACACATTCCTTTCCATTGTTGGATCCACTAGCAAAGTCTGATGTCAGTTCATCCTCAGAGTCATCACTTACTCCTTCCTCATCCGCTATGTAGCATTGTTTACTTTTCTTGAATGTATATATGTTCTGATTAGGCTTAAATGATTTCTTAACTCTCTCTTCAAATATTGCATTCCTTTTAGGACATCTAGATGCAAAATGACCAGTCTTATTACATGTAAAACATTTAAAAGGTTCTTTTCCTTCATACTTACTTCCTGTCGGTCCTTTAGGCACTCTTCTAGCAAATAAGGCTTCAAGTTGCTCAAATTCTTCATCCTCTTTCCTCATGTCTTCCAATTCTTTTGCATATAAGGCTTTCCAATCACTTTTACCAGTAGATGATGATGCATGAAAAGAAGGTTCACACTTTAAAACTCCAAATTTTTCAAGCTCAAAAGCAAATAATTTCCCAATCAGAATGTCTCTGTCAACTGAAGTGTTTGCCATTGTTCTCAGTTCATTAATTGCAGTTGCCTTCATCCTGTAAGCTGATGGAAGGGCTCTCAAGACTTTAGAAACTATTTCATCTTCACTTAGAGATCCTTTACAACATTGAATTCCCATGACAATCTCATTTACTCTTTCCATAAATGTAGCAATTCTTTCATTATATTCCATCTTCAAGTTCTCATACCTTACCTGGTAACCATCAAGTTTAGCGATTTTGATAATAGGATCACCTTCATTCAAAGTTTTAAATTTATCGCACATAACCTTTGCCGATGATTTATCAATTAATCTCATGATTTGTTGATCAGTAAGTGCACACAAGAGGGCTTCTCTAGCTCTGCAATCATTTTTAATATTCTTGTTCAAGTATGCAGGAGCAGGATTGCCAGATGTCAGATCATAAGGTGTATATCCTTTCTTAGTGATCTCCCAAATATCATTGCCAAGACATCTAAGATGAGTCTACATTCAGATTTTCCATATCCCATAATTTGTTCCATCAAGCTTAGGTATTTCTCTTCTGAAAATAGTTGCCGATGGATTTGAAGTATTAGCTGCCATAGGATCTACCTCAAGCAGTTAAGCTTCTGCAAAAGAGGACCAAAGCTCTAATACCAATTGTTAGGATAACTAGTGAACAACTGAGAGGGGGATAGTGAATCAATTGTTAACAAATTATATTAATCAAACCACTTTATAACCTTTAACCAGAGCACATAAACATTGAATACTGAAATAGCAGAAATGGATACCAGTAAGCGATAAAACTTAAGAATGAAACAATAATTAACACACTGCAACCATACCACATAACACCATGATTTGTACATGGAAAACTCAGTAAAGGGAAAAACCATGGTGGGAAGCCTACCCACAATTTGATGATACATCTACAGAAAGTTTGTGATATAATGAGGGGCCTACACTTGTAGGAAGGCACACTGCCTAGAGCATACTGCTCATTACAAAAGAGTCTCACTGACTACAGAGAGGTTATAACCACCTCAAGATAATTGGACACCAATCCAGAAGAATAAACTACCAGAGATAGCATCTACCATGCCTAATTACAGTCCAGGTTAAGCTCAATACCAGAGGCCTTTGACCTCTTTCTTAAACCCAATTCGATCACCTATGATCAACCAAATCTCCTTCACATATGATATTACATTCCATGAGCACAATACATGATCTAAAATGAGATCTTACATCAATTTATACAAACCCTAAGACCTAAACCAATTAGGTTGGCCACCTAAAAGATATTACAATAAGATCATTACATACATCCATATTACAATTATATGCTATGTCGACTCTAGACCAAAACAACAATAACCAATCTATAAAACATCTCGGTAACGTGTAGAGAACACGTTAACATGATACCAGTCCATAACCTAGATAGGTACTAGACCTAATCTGGGTCCACCATGCTAAAGTGATGTCACGATCAGTTGAGCCATCATCAGGGATCACCTTATGCATCCTAAATTCCATCTAGAAGCCGCACCAACACCACTTAGCATTATGTCAAGGTTTCTCAGTGAAAGCTCTGTCGGTTAAACCTTAAACCCTTACCGGTAAAACAAGATCTTCTACCGGTAACCAAAACTTGTCTATCAGTAACCAACCAAAATAGCTAGTGTTGACATCAATGACAAAATGTCAATGCAATACATAATAAATTCATCCATATTTCAAACAAGATCAACTATAGAGGGAGAGGGATGAGGCAGTTAGGAGAGCTCAAATGACTATGGATGCGTACAATCAGTTATTTGGGTCAGTGATAGAAGCACGAAGCCAGGCAGATAGATATTTTGCTTCTACATAGGAGGCTATTTACTATAGGAAGGCTCATGAGAGAGTCATTCTTGAGGGTCAAAGGGAGACTAGTTTTAGTGCTTTCATGGGGAGAAGATCGATTCATTCTACCTCTCGACAGACTAGCAGTGGAGGGGTGATGGGTCCACCGAGGGTGTTGCAAGAAAGACTGGAGTTAGGCGAGATGCACCTACTAATAGAGGCAGCATAGGTTGAGAGATTTGATATTGATGTTGTATCATAGATATGATGTATTTGTACATATTTCTATTAGATATATGATATGCATTCTTGATGAGCTATTTGATGATGAACTTCATGGTCTAATGTTTCTTTGTTTTTGTTTTTTTGTTTTTTTATGCCATTATGATGATGATTGCAATGTGAATGTGATATCATGCAGTGATGTGATGTACCTTTATTTTGCGATGTATAATGGTTGATGAAATTTGTATTATAATGCAATGGACTAAAATTATGAAGTGATATATATATATATATATGAAAATGTAATGTGATGATGTTTATTGTTTTGTTGTGTCAAAATAGGTGTTGAAAATCATTAATTTGGATGAATTGTTAGTAGTTAGATGTAGAATAGATATAAAATGATAAATCAATTGAATCAACTTTTGTTTATTCCATAAATAGATATGATAGAAATGATTTGATAAAATTTTGATGAGAAAGTCTTGATTGCTTTTTTCGTAGTGCAATACATTATCATCATTGAGCCTTATTATTTAATAATGGAGCTTATTACACCAAGGTATGAGGAACCAAGATGTATAGATATTTCATTGCAAAGAAACAAACATGTAGCAGACAAGGAATGAACCCTCCATTATGAGAATTATGCTAGGGGTCGAGGTATGTGTGGCATTCACAAGCTGGATGCTCCTATCACAGACACCCACTAGAGAAATTGCCCCAGAAATTCATTGGTTTAAACCACAAGCAACAAACAAAGAAAAGGACCATGCCCATCATAGCTCCTCTAGTCACTTTTTGGACATCCTTGAGTAGCTAAAATAAATGATCTTCACTAATTTGATAAAAAGAGTCAACCAAAATAGCCAAAACTCACCAATTGGACTAACTGTGTCTTTGCTTTGATATGTTTGATGCATTTTTGATAATGTCTGGTTTCAGAAGTTTTGGACCCCATTTAAGACTAACCTGTCTGGTTTTGAGTGTACCGATTCTATTTAAGACAAGATGGTGATCACATTGATAGTTTGATAGTGATTCGATAGACTAGACAATTGATCAGCTTGATTGCAGATGTTTTGACAAGATAGTTGTATCCTTTGTTTAATTTTGTGCAAAGTGTTTGTTGGATATCTGCTACGGTGTTCAATTCTTGTGAGACAATTTGTTACAAGTTTTTAATTTTTTTGTATTTTTAGTTTGTTTTTGAAGACCTTTTCGATATTTAGGTTTTTAGGGGCATTTTCTCAATGTTTTTGTGTTTGTTTTTTTTAGGATTGATATCTTAATGTTTTTGTTGTGATTTTGATATTTGAATGTTTTGAATTTGATTTTTTTAGGACTTTATCTGATGTTTAGAAATTTTCAGGACTTTATCTAATTTTTAGAATTTTTTTGAGGACTTTATCTGATTTTTAGGGATTTTTTTAGGACTTTATCTAATCTTTAGGGATTTTTTTAGTTATGCCCCCGGGTATGAAACCCTATATGATGATATGCAACATGTATGTGGAGAAAATGAATTTTGACATGAGGTACTAATGTAATATGCAAGATGGAGATGTATTTCCTATTTGAACAAGGATAATTGTGTATTTCTTTCATTCTGAAATGCACCAATTGGATTAAAGGTGTGAAACGTTTCAGAGATATGTGTTCAATCCATTCTCAAAAGATCTAGACCATTCATCCTAACACACTATGTAACCAAGATTTATGAATGGAGGCACATAAAACTTCTTCATTAATTCTTGAAACTCTAATCTTCTTTTGCCCATGTGTGTGTATTTGGATTCATTCTAACTCTTATAATAATCAAAGACCCTTGGAATCCTATGTGACTAGCTACGTGAGTTATTCTGACTTCAAAACCATCCTGGATAGAGCCTCACTGCAAGCAATCTTTTAGGGCTCCAACAAGGATATGCACCATAATCTCTCAAATATTGCTTTATTTCTAGCAAGCATCCATAGCTATGATGGAGTTATTCGCATGTTCCCATAGTCAAGATTTTTGTTGTCGCACTTGCATGCATGATATTTTAGTAATATATCATTTTTTTATTGTTTTTTTTCATTTTTTTTGCCTTGACTTGTAAGTAATGAATCCTACTTGGGTATGACAATTATAGTAGCGTTGAAGCAGAATATTGGATTTTTCACTAGCCACATGACCAACTAGGTGTCTGTAATGACTTAGAGCTTTTGATTAGTGTGTCCGATATAGCAATTGATAAATTTTGGGTAATAAGACTTGATAGTGAAACCTCTACCCAACCAAGGATAAAGCCTAAGCACAAGGTGACATTGAAGATGAATGACTAAAGGCCTTAAAGACATCATGGACAAGTATCTAGGAAATGAGACAACCTTTGTTTCTTTTAGTGCAAATAGGTGAATGACTTAGACAATATCCTTGACTTATTGATGCAACTATATGAGAAAAGAATAATGATATGCAATTATATGTTGTGCAATGGTGATATGCAAGCAACTATGATGTACATTGAAATGACAATATGCAATGTAGTAAAGAAATATGCAAATATAGTACTAAAATTTGAAATGAGCCCACCCTTAGATGTAATATCTTTTTAGGTGCATGTTGTTATTGAGTTGGTATGAAATTTGTGTAGATAATTCATTGGTCTTTGTTTGAAGAGTTGGATGAAATTTTCTTATCAAGTTGCCATTAGTTTTATGTTCAAAGTTATTCTATATACTCTAGTCAGTTATCTCTACCGAAATATTCAGTTGGTATGCACAGTCTAGTCGGTTATAGAAGAAAGTATTCTCAAGAGCCCAGTATGCACCGAGCTATCTACCGAGTATCATTCCATGTCTACCGGGCAGCAAAGATGACACACCGAGTGAAACGTGTTACCAGATTCATTGAACCTGGACATACATATGGAAACATGTTACAAGATCAAGGAACATAGAAATGTTATCACATTGGAAATTGCACTTAAAGATTGTGTATGATTATGTATGATTGCAATGAATGGATCACCGACATAAGAGATCTATTTATACAACATGGATTAAGATCACATATATACATGTAGCATGATAGAAAGGAAGATATAGAAATATATGAAGCAAGACATGTGAAAGCACTAAGTGTTATGACTGTTAAAGAGACACAGAGATCACCAAGAAGGATTTCAGAGAACAGTCAAAGAACAGAGTAAACAAAAGGGTTTACCAAGTTACTTTATGGGTTACCGAGGTATGCTATAGGCAAGGTAATCTTATCTGAGCACATAGAATCTACTATAACATTTTAGATGTAAAGTTGCAAATAGTTGTAAAGATTTTATTGAAAATTTTGAAGTTGTAAGAGAAACCTTTAACAGGGTAAAAGACTCTAATCAAGTCTATGAATTGTAAAGCCTCTAACCAGGTGCAGCACTTAGATTAAGTGTTGTAAAATCCTTTAGCAAGGTAGATCTAACCGATCTTGATACTCCTAATAGGGTAAGCTATCAGAAATAGCTAAACATGTAGCTCTAACCGAGCAACCTTTATTATTGCAGTAGTGAAGTTGTGGGTGCCATCCCCACTGTAGTTTTTCTCTCTAACCAAGAGTTTTTGCATAACCAAAATATATGTGTTATGGAGTGAATCATGTATGATTGTTATTTATTTGTTTTAGCATTATATTATGTTACTGCACTATTTAGTTTACGCTTAACAGTAAAGATATTGTTAAGAAAAGGATTTGAAGTACTGATTCACCCCTCCCCTCTCAGTATATTAGCTTTCCATATTGGGCCTAACAATTGGTATCAGAGCTTCAATCTTGGAAAAGGGTTTAACTGCCTAAAGAGAAAGATCTTATCAATGGAAGGCTATAAACAATCTCAAAGGATTGTGTATCTGCAAGAAGAGTTGGATCATGCTAATCAAGTGATTGCAGACATGCAAAGGCAAATGCAAAAATCTCTGAAAGTGAGAAGAAGATTATCTGATGATTTGCAGGACTCTCAAGAGTTAGTGGAACAATTGAGACATCATCTAAGAATAGTATATCTGAAGAGACTGAAGAAATGATTGGAGTATTGAAAGAAAAGAACAAAGCACTGGCTGATCAACTAAAAGCAATGAAAAGAGAACATGAACATTACAGCACACAGATGACTAAAAATCTTGATGCATTGAGGACAACCGAGGATAAAGTAAGAGATCTAGAAAGAGAGAAACAACAACTTGAAGCCTTAGTATCTGATAAGAATGATGAAATCACAAGGTTGACTAGAATTCAACAAAACCTATCTGATCAACTAGGTTATGCACATCATGAAGCAAATCTGAAAGATGATGAGAATCAAGCATTGAAACTTGAAGTATCAAGGTTGACCAATGAACTTGAAACAGAGAAGAAATCCAAAGAAACACTGAAGAAGAGTTATAAAGCATCAAAGATGTTGGATGAGCAACTGAATACAAGATGACCCAACAAAGATGCAGGACTCGGTTGCAAAGGAAAAGACTCTACCGAGAAGGGAATTCATACTATCGAGAGAGGAGAATCGTCAAAGCAAGCTAGAATCAAGAAGAACATCAAAAGAAAGAAGCCTATTTGCAACTACTGTGGAAATCAAGGTCACACTACCAACATATGCCAAATCAGAAAAGGTAAGCAACCAAATGTCACTAAGTCCAATGGTTATTGTTAAAATTGCAATAAATATGGTCACGCATCTAATCAATGTAGGACAAAGTCTGTTAACAATTATCAAAAGGCAAAATTCAAAGGGTTTTGTAAAAACTGCAATAGATATGGATATAGTACCGAGAAATGTTGGTTTAAGCAAAAGAACTATATGTGGTCTACACACCGAACAAATACTGGAAGCTACCGAACTCACAGAGATCTTAACCGACAATATGTCACAGTACCATGGGATTACAATACAAGGATATAGTGTGAATGTTGTGGAAGATATGGACATATAAGTGCCAACTACTTTATAAGGTTTGGGATGAACAACCAAAGATCATGGAGAAATCCTGGTATGGAATGTGATGCCCTGCAAAATGGACAAGGTTAGTCTAAGAGAAACAACACAAAACACACAAGAAACCGTTAGTGTTATTCAATCAAAAACTAATCTAAACAGGCATATCAAGAGAGACACTAAAATCATGCTAATATATCTAACTAATGAAATAAAGATAATGAAGCATCTCCAAATGCCTTTTAGCATGCTCTTAATTCCTTCTCCCTTGTTTCTCTCCTCTCCAAGTTCCAAAATAGTGTAGCTCTCAGTAGCTTTTTGCACTATGCATGCTTATGGAGGATTGAGATTGAAGTATTTGCTCTAAATATGCATAAAAAGTTAATACTATACTATTGATATTAAAATGATTGATTTTATCCAAAATGACAAGATATTAATTAATTATGCTAAAATGCTCTCTTAAAATGTCTATAGCTCCAATGCATACAAGTTTTCAGGATCTGGATTATGAAGAAATGGGCTCTATTTATAGGGAAAATGGAGCAATGGATGGTTGAGATTGAGTAATCTCAACAAGGGTCAGGATTGAATGATTTCAAATCCATGTGAGGGCTTTCAACCCAATCCCAGGATGACAAGTGTCAATGTGAGATAGGTTGAGAGGGGAGGGAATAAGCATTAAATGTTTGATATGACCTTGGGAGTTAAAGTCAAGGTTAGTTGAATGAATAAACTCTTTATTCAAATAATAAAGCTTTTATCCAATGGATAAATTCTTGTGCAAATGTGAAATGGATGAATATGGTCAAAACAATAAATGTTTGGGGGGACAAGTTTGAAATAACCATAAATGGTTATGTAAGAGCCATTAGTGGTCTTGGAAGACTTTGGGGGTTAATTTGTTGAACACACAAAGCACTAAATGTTTTTCAAAGACTTTGGAGTCTTTGAGAAGTGACTCCATTTTGCTTAGGAATGTGACAATAATTAGGAGATGGATTAGGCTAATTAGGAAGGGGTTAGAAGAATCTAGAAGGGGATTAGATTTTGCAAGTAGATTTGGTGGGTGAGGGAAAATAGGATTTTATTAAAATAAAAATTCATTTATTTCAATAAATGTGTGCAAGTTGCATTTGTAGGAAAATGCAAGTGGGGTGGGGATAATGATTTAAATAAATGTTTTATTTAATTTATTTAAAAGAGGAAAAGGAGATTTTATTTATTTAATTGATTGGAATTTGATTTAATGAATTAATTAAAATAAATTGAATAATTTATTTAATTAATAGAAGAATGTTTGGAGATGAATTAATTGAATATTAATTTATTTAATTGATGGTTAGTGGATTTTTAATCAAATAAATAGTGTTTATTTATTTAATTAAGCTGGACAGATTCGTGTGACTACATTTGCCCCTCTTTGAGACGGTGTGGTTTATCGCGTCGTTTCAAAGAAAGAAAAACTAGTGTGAAGAAATGCCCCATATAATGTAAATTTAATGGGTGGTATGCCCCCTTGAGAGATGGGCCGAAAAATTTTGAAAAATCGGGTGATCTCTCGAAAAAGAATGAAAATTGGCAAGGTGGTAGAAGAGAAGGAGTTAGCCTTACGGGTGAAAAATAGAAAAAATTGGGGGGTAAAATGGAGAAATGGGGGGCTCGAGAAGTTCACGGGGACCATGGCGGTGAGCGAGGGGAAGTTACGGTGACAGCGAAGGGTATAAATGGGGTGAAAGGGATGAAAACAGGATCATTTGTGACCGTGACCAGCGTAAAACCAGAGCTCTGATAGTGACATTTGAAGGAGCGAGTAGCAGTTAGGATGTCGATACTGATTGTAGAACACAAATTTGAGCGAGTCTGACGGTTCCAGCACCCAGACGACTACGGACCAGCGGTACGCAAATTTGAATTTTTAATTTTTATGCATTTTTGATACGTTTTTAGCTGAGTCCAAGTCAAGTCGGAGCAAGAGCGCTGGAACTACGGTTTTGGCGCTTTTGCTCCATGAACTAGCGCTACTGTGTCGCAATGGCGCTATTGCCCCATTGTTTGAGTGCTTTTGTTTTGTTGTAGCACTATTGTATGCAAGTTTAAGCGTTGTTGATGAATAAGCACTATTTAGGGCATGTTTGAGCGCTATTGATCTTTATTAGCGCTAATGTGTGGTTGTTTGACCGTATTTGTAGTTTGAGCACTATGGGATAGCTGATTGAGCACTTTTGTTAGGGTTGTAGCGCTATTGTTGGGAAACTAGCGCTTTTGATGGTAAAATAGCATTTTTACTTTAGGATAAAGAGATGCCGCAGTTTGAATGAAGAAAATCTCCCGATGCCAATGATTGATGGATGGCGAGGTGAAGTGGGAGTTGTTTTGAACCATAGCAGCCTGATGAAACTTAGGTCATTAGGATAAATGCTCGTTGAAGTCTAGGTGGCCATGATTGCTTACCTGTTGAGACCCGAAGATACTTGATCAAAGTATCTGTTGATAGTCTAGGTTTAAACTTAAGAAAGTTTGAAAACAAAACAACTAATGGTAATTGATGAATGTCCATGTGCAGGAGGAGTTGGGCGTGTTGCAGTTAAGTGAGCGGCATACTGCGACACAGGGGTTGCGGGATCAATTGACAGAGGCGGGGATTGATTGCATTTTCGTGACTGGACTATATGAGGTGATGCACATGCCTGTGATTCGTATGAATCACGGATTGATCACAGCATTAGCAGAGCAGTGGCACAGCGAGACGTGCACCTTCCATCTGGCACAGGGGGAGATGACAGTGACCCTAGAGGATGTGTGGTGCATCCTACGGATTCCGATTTAGGGGGAGCTAGTCACATATGACAGATCCTGGGGGACTCTTGCAGTGCAGAGGATTTTTGATGAAGACGTTTTCATTGATGATGGCTCCTCTTCTAGCAGTTTTGTCCGGCATTGTGAGGGGATTACTGTGTCCTGATAGGTGCTCACATGGTTTGGTTGTGGGGTGGGGACAGGTGATAGAGATGATGATGATGACCGAGGGGACCCGATTTGCGTGGGGGTCATGCGTGCTGGCGCATCTATATCAGGAGCTCCATGAGGTTGTGTACCGGGAGAGAGGTTCCTTAGCAATGGGCATGACACTACTGCATATTTGAGCCTAGGAGCATCTACCAGTGACTCGACCAGTGAGTCTAAGATTCTGCACAGTGGATCAGTCGTACATGTTCATGTATAGCGGCATGATGAGTCAGCCCCACCTGCGGAAGTTAGAGTGGTGGCGGCAGGCATTAGATGATCTGGATGCAGTTATATGGCAGCCATACTTGGAGTGTGAGCCATGGGATGATGATGCAGAGGCACTGCCTTACGTTTTTATGACTCGATTCCTCATTGGGAGGACCTCACACCATGTGGAGAGACAGGTGCTCGAGAGAGTGCTGAGATAGTTTGGATGGCAGCAGGGACTGCCTAGTGGATCAAGAGAGGTACGCATGGGGGCCAGTGCTACCATATGATCAGGCACTGGCAGAGTTCTGAACACTACAGGCGAGACCATGGGACATACGATCGAGGGTCGTGGATGCAGGTGTTATAGATGAGTACACACAGTACCGGGCAACGCACCCGATCTTACGAATATCTAATCCAGCAGAGTCGATCCCGGATTTTGAGGATGAGAGGGGACAGAGACAGAGGAGGGTAGGAGGTCGAGGACTGAGGGCAGGTGGAGGAGGTGGAGGAGGAGGAGGGTTGGGGATGCGGAGTCAGTGGAGAGGGAGAGGTGGACTGCCTCTACAGATATCATAGGGACCATTGATATAGGGAGGAGTTTAGCTGAGTGGGAGGGGGATGGAGAGGGAGATCCCGATGGACAGAGGGGAGGGGACGACTGGAGAGGGTGGTGCAGGGGAGGCAGCGATGGATACCAGGGAGGGAGCCACTGGAGATCTGCGAGATCATATGATAGTACGTTTGTAGACTCGGATAGAGGATTTGGAGGCGGAGGTGGCAGCTAGGGATGTGCAGCTATTTGCACGGGAGTCAAAGCTAGCGGTGGTGCTGTGGGAGAGGGATAGTGCAGTGGAGAGATTGCAGAGCTGCAGGGTGCGGGTTGGAGTAGGAGAACAGGGGCCTACGGGGGAGGTGATGAGGGAGATGCGACGAGCACGGGAAAAGATAGACTACTGGCAGGGTTTATATGAGCAGGTGGTGCCAGTTAGTCAACGAGCTCTTAGCTATTCGCAGATGCGGCAGGCTAAATCAGAGCGATCACAGAGGGTGCAGAGCAGTGGGGGTGTGATGGGTCCGCTACGGAGGGAGAGATCAGGGGATGCAGGAGGGAGTGGTGGTTCGATGAGGCCTCCACGAAGAGATGGATCAGGTGGTGCAGGCACCAGTGGTCGAGCAGGTGGCGATGGTGGTTGTGGTACAGCATCTGGCCAGAGTGGCATTTGAGAGAGCATTTTTGCATATATGTACTCTAATATATGAGATGATATATATGAGGAGATCCCATATTTTGATGATATGCAGTTGATATGTATGGATGTTTATGCAGGATGATGAGCTATTGCTTAGATGGATATGTGTATATGTATGCATTTGATGAGATGTTTCTTATATGCATGTTTTTATGATGATTTATGATGTAGGATACTGACATATGAATGCAGGTATAGATATGTATGATTTGTTTTGATTGATGTAATGCTTTATGTATGTAATGCCATGATGATGTTGTATTCTTATGATGATTTATGAACAAGATTTTGGTGTTTCCTATTTTGATATAATGATGAGATAATGATATGCAATGATGTTAAGGCAATGTTTGAATGAATGATGTTATGTATGGATATGTATCTAGATGTTTTTAGATGAATGTAATATGGATAAACAAAATGTAAAGTACAAATGTTTATATGATAATGTTTAAATGAATGCATATGTATAATGGATATAAAATGTTATGAACCAATGTTTTGTAAACAAATGGATTTATGATTCTAAATGCTTAAATATGATTTAAGTACAAATGATAATGTGATGATACTATAACTAATATTTTAATAACTGCACCTTAATGCAATTAAAAAGAGGATAATGAATGCAATGTGAATGAATCTTAAAATGAGCATAATAAGATACTTAGTTAATGGATGAATGAATGCACTTTTTCACTAAATGAATGCATGCAATATTAACTGAGAAAAAGGATAATAAAATGAGGATGGATAATTGATACTAAAGGAATGCATAGTAAATGGCTTAATATAATCAAAGACAATTTAATCCCACGAATGAATCTAATTATTTATGATTGATGAAATGATGCAAATGTTTAATGAAAACTAATGTCAAAAATGAACTATATGCAATGTTAAGTTAAAAATGACATGAGTGTACTTAATGCAAGATGCAACTAAATGCGATGATGAGATGACCATGAGGAATGCAAGGTTTTTGAGACTTTGCATGATGCATTGATGATGTATCAGAGTACTCGGTCATGATTGTATCCAAGACCAGCTTAATTTTCACATTTGCATATAAATCCTATATATGAATGAGTGAATGGATGGGCGATATGCAACGGAATGCAATATATAATCAGATGAGATGAAATGACGATCCATAGTGCTCTATTTTCATCATTGAGCTTTAAAATGTTGGAAGGGAGTACAAGCATCTTGACATAATAATTCAAGATGACCTGAGTATTTCTTACATGGATTTTATATAGCAAGTTAATACAAATGACTTGATATAAGGGTCAAGTCGACCAGAGTATTGCTTGCGGAATAGACAAGGATTATCTTCATTCATGCGTGACTTGGATCATCCTCCTTGATCTTTGGCTGATCATATCCTGAAACAAGTGCATACCGTAATAAGAGATAAAACCTTTATCCAAATTTGGATGAGGAGGAACCAAAGAATGAGCATTGTACCTGCAAACAAACAGTATAAACATAAAGAATAAAGAATAAGGATCCTTGGTAATGGTTCATGCCCATATGGTCGAGGTATACACTGTAGTCAGCAAGTTGTAATGATCCATGACTGCATTTGGCATAAGATCACGTAGCTTGGTGAACTTCCCACGTAGACACCATTAGTACATGCCCCAGAACTTCATCGGAAATAATGCGCAAACGATACAAAACAATGCTGAAAGATCCTGATTCAGATAAATGAATGATTGTACTCACAAATCAACCAAGTATTTGATAGCTTAACTTAATTTTCTTGTCAAAGAAAACGTCACTTTTGTCTTGGTTTTGGAAAGGAAGGATGCATCCTTATTGAAGACAGTTTTTGAGTGTTGATGTTGATTGTGTGGTTTGATTGATAAATGGTCATCGTGTGAGTATTTTGTCAATGTTTGTTTTGGTATCTGCATGGATGAGTATGTACAAGGTGTTGCCATGTTTTTGTGTGATTTTTTATGTTTTCTGATGTTCTTGGATTTTGTATTGTTTTTGAATGTTTTTGGTATTTTGTGAGACATTTTCCAATGTTTATTGGTATTTTGTGAGTGTTTGGAATGAAGAATTTAATGAATCATAAGACAATGTAGAATCCACTTCCATCAATAGGTTAAGGGAATTGCCCCCAGTTTAGACATGACTATGAAAAAGAGGGATGCAAGACGCATGGAGTACTTTCTTAAATGCAGATGAATAACAAGCCATGGTTTTGGACGGATGGATGTATGTATGAAGTAGATATGATCGCAACAAGTCTGAAAGAAAATGGAGCCATAGCCTTTACGAGTGGCACCTGTTTGCCAGGTTTTCACCATCGTACTTACCCAAGGTGCCACCGGAGTGGTTGTTCACCATTTGGATGCATGATTTTTCTTTACTTTTTTTAATGTTTTTGTATTTCTTCAGGACATTTTTCTGAATGTTTTTGGTATTTTTTGGTATGCAGGGGAGCCTGATGCTCTATATAGCTTAGGTATAAAACCATTTGAGGTGCATGCTATTGATTGGATCTGCAAGCGGTTCTCCTTCTGATGTAGCCAACTGATATGCCCCGGACCCGAATACAGCAGTGACAAAATATGGGCCCAGCCAGTTTGATTCAAACTTGCCCTGATGTTCTCTGTTTGGTTGGTTGTGAGGATTCTCTCAAAGAACAAGATCACCTACCTCAAATGTATGAGGTCTAACTCGGTGATTGTAGCTTCTGCTCATGTGCTGCTGATAGGCTTTGAGATGATTGTATGCAACTTGTCACTTCTCATCAAGTAATTCTAAGTCCTGAAGATGAGATACTCTATATGCTTCATCATCGATGAGATTGTGCAAGGAAACCCATAATGATGGTATCTCAACCTCAATAGGCAAGATAGCTTCTGCACCATAGACCAACGAATAAGGAGTTGCTCCTGTAGGGGTTCGAATGCTAGTTCGATATGCCCATAGCGCTGGATTTAGTTGAACATGCCAATCACGGCTGGCATCATTGACTGTCTTCTTTAGGATCCTCAATATGTTTTTATTGGATGCTTCAGCCTGACCATTGCCTTGTGGGTAGTAGGGAGTGGAAAAGCGGTGTTGGATATGAAATTTCTCACAAAGTTCACGGACATCCTGATTTTTGAAAGGAAGGCCGTTATCTGTGATGATGGACATGGGTACACCATACCGGCAGATGATGTAGTTGAGGATGAATGAGGCGATCTGCTTGCCGGTGACTTGGGTAAGTGGAACAGCTTCGATCCACTTTGTGAAATATTCAGTGGCGGCAATAATGAGTTTGTGGTCGTTGGATGAAGATGGATGGATTTTACCCACAAGGTCAAGACCCCATTGACAAAAAGGCCATGGTGTTGTGATTGGTTGTAATTCCTATGCTAGTGCATGTATCAGGTCACCATGAACTTGACATTTCTTGCATTTTCTAACAAAGTAGTAGGAATCCTTTTCCATGGATGGCCAATAGTATCCATTGCGCAGGAGTTTCTTGGCTAGTGATGGACCACTTGAGTGAGTTCCGCAAATTCCCTCATGGACTTCTTCCAAGGCCTTTGTTATCTCACCTTGTTCTAGACATCGAAGGAGAGTACCATCAAGACCGTGTCGGTATAGGGTGTCAGCAATAATGGTATATCGAGCAGTTTGGCGAATAAAGGTTTTACATTGGTTATTCGATTGGTTGGGAGGAAGGGTGTGATCACGGAGATAGGTGTAGAATTCACCGTACCATGGGGATTCAGGATCGACAAGGCGACATATCATTTCAGATTCAGGGATATAAGCGAGAATCCAAAGCTATTCTACCAAGAACTCGTAGCGTGTTCAATTATGTGGAAGATCTAGGAGAGATGCGATGGTAGCCATAGTGTCAGCAGCTCAATTCTGATCTCTTGGTATCTGCTCAAAAGTGATAGTAGTAAATGATGTCTTTAGAGTGTCCACCATTTGCTTATATGGCATGAGTTTATCAGCCTTGGTCTAATATTCATCAGTTGCTTGTTGAATGACCAGTTGTGAGTCACCATATACTTGTAGTTTTTGTAATTTCCATTGTACGGCTAACCTGAGTCCCGTGATCAAGGCCTCATACTCTGCTATATTGTTAGTGCATGGAAATGTGAGTCTGTAAGACTTCAGGATGCTATCACCTTGAGGTGTGATAAACAAAATGCCTGCCCCCAAGCCATGCCTAGTGTATGAACCATCAAAGTAGAGTTTCCATGGTTGTGTTGTTGTGATCATGAATATCTCTTCATCTGGAAAATTGGAAATGAGAGGATGATCGCCTATGAGGGGTGCATCGGCCAACTGATCTGCAATAACTTGACCTTTGATAGCTTTACGGTCCACGTACTCGATGTCAAATTCACTTAGAATCATCACCCATTTGGCCAAGCGGCCTGTCAATGGTGCTTTGCTGAGTAAATACTTGAGTGGATCAATCTTTACAATGAGTTGTACCTTGTGTGTTAACAGATAGTGCCTCAGTTTAGTGGCTGCCAAGATTACTGCTAAGCAAGCTCGCTCAATAGGCATGTAATTGAGTTCATAGCCCATCAGTGTGCGAGAGATGTAGTATATAGCACACTCTTTTCCTTCTACATTATGTTGTGCCAGTAGTACACCCAATGTTGTACTTGTTGCTGAGATATAGAGTAACAATGGTCTACTTGGATCTGGTGGATTCATGAGATAGTCTTTAAGCGTCTGAAATGCTTGCTGGCATCTAGCATCCCACTGAAAGCATATGTTTTTGTGTAGCATATGTGTAAATGGGTGACACTTATCAGCCAATTGTGCAATGAATCTTCGGATGGATTGAAGCCATCCTTGTAATGTCCTTAGCTGACTGATATTCTTTGGTGGTGGCATATCCATGATTGCTTTTACCTTTGCTGGGTCAACCTCAATACCTTTTCTTGAGACAATGTATCCTAGAAGCTTTCCAGAGGTTACTCCAAAGACACATTTCTTTGGGTTGAGTCGAACATGGTATTGTTCTAGTCTATCAAAGATTTTATCTAAGACGTGGAGATGCCCTTCTCTGGTGAGGGATTTTGCTAGTAAGTCATCCACATAATCTTCCATCATAGTATGCATCATGTCATGGAAGATGGTGGTCATTTCTCTTTGATAGGTTGCTCCTACATTCTTGAGACCGAAAGGCATTACATTCCAACAATATGTGCCCCATGGACATGTGAAGGCTTCCTTATGTTGATCTTCTGGTGCGATCTTTATCTGATTGTATCCTAAAAAGCCATCCATGAGTGAAAGCATGGCATGTCCTGTTGTCAGATCTACTATGATATCGATATTTGGAAGGGGGAAGTCATCCTTAGGACATACCCTGTTTAAATCTCTGAAGTCAGTACAAATGCGGATGCCCCCTTTTGGCTTGCCGATAGGCACAATGTTGGAGATCCATTCTGCATAATCAATTGGTCTAATGAAACCAACATCTAGGAGTTTCTTGAGTTCTATTTTGACTAGCACTACAATCTGAGGATGCATCTTACGAAGCTTCTGCTTGACAGTTTTGGCTCCTTTTGCTACGGTAAGATGATGCATGACTAAATCAGGATCAAGCCCAGGTATGTCTACATATGACCATGCAAAGTTGATCTGACGCTTCTGGAAGAACTCTATAAACTTTGGTTGTTCCTCTGGAGTGAGAAGAGATGCCAGATGTATGAGATGAGGATTTTCAAGAGTCCCCACATTGTATTCTTTTGTTTCCTCAATGAGAATCGTGGATCATTCCTGTTGTGCATTAGCAGGGAGAATGTCAAACCCTTCATCCTCAGGCACCTCAGAGAGGTTTTCACCATTAGATACGCTCTTTCCTTTTACTTTTGTTGGATCAAACAGTGCCACAGTGTGGTTTTCACTGGAAGATCCATGTTTTATTGTTATATTTTTGCAGCTGAAAGGTTTGGCATCCGCCCCGAAGTATGTTGCGCTATTAAGTTCAATGGCGAATCCAGCTTTGTGATCCCAGCTTGGTAGGTTATCCCTTAATTCCAAAAAGTCAATGATGGCCTCATCATTTTGGAAAAAGTCAAGGCATGGGGAATTTGGTTGGTTCCATTTGATGAGTTCAGGGTGGATAATGGACATTACTTCATTGATTAGGTTAAGTGTGTTAGATGTATCAGTGAGGGTTAAGACGTTATGGTGAAGGTCGTTGATGATACTCTCCCTGTCAGAATCAGGCATAGGATGAGACATAGGGTTTGTGGAAGATGTTTCCAGTTCAGGAACCCAAGTGGTCTTTATCTGTGCTTCTCCGTAAACAGAGATGTCTTTGCATGGTGGAGGCAGTGATGTGTCTTCCTCATCTAAAGTGTAAAGCTGTACAGAATCAAATTCCCACTCATGTGAGTCAGTCTCTGAGTCACTTTCCAACATCCGATTACTATACCATATTGGGATGTCTTTTGAGTTAAATACTATAGGTGTGATTGGTTGATGTACCTTTATAGTGATCGGTGTTGCGGGAAGATTGATGGGGATAAAAGAATATGGTACCGGGAGTATCGGTAATATTGACTCAATTGCTTCTGTGGGAACTGCTGGTGCTATAGATGCTGCTACGGGTTTTGATACAGTTGCTACTGCTAATGGTGCTGCTGATGGGATTACGGGTTTGTTTGGTGGGATGAGTGGCATTAGTGATGGTTGTGTTGGGGTTTTGAGCCTCAGTGGGGCAGTTGGGATGGTGCTTGATGTTGCTTTGATAATGAAAGGTGTCCTTTTTTCCATACGCTGACATAATGGTTTGTTGGGTTTTCCTTTGAATTTAAGTTTAGGAAATATCTCTTTTTCAAAGCCTAGGCCTATATTACCTTTAAGCTTTAATTCTGGTAGTAGAGGTTCATGTCGTCCTTGTTTGCAATATCCCAAAGCACTCTGACCATCATACCCCATTCTTTGCATAATGAGGAGACCTTTGCCATATTGATTTGTAGGAAGCTTAACTTGTGGTATATCAGTGGTGATGGGATCTTTATAGATCCATTCTGCTAAGTCCTCATCTTGGTTTTCTTCTTCTTGACTCTTTCCAAGGATGAAAGGCATCAAAGCACATGCTGGCATGATTAGTGGTTGTTGGAGTAACTGCTATGGTTTACCATGTGTTCTAGGAGAAGTGGGCATTTGTCCCACGCAAAAGAGTTGACTCGAGTTGTATTCTCCAGGACCTTCCTCTGTTATTTTCATCTTAAGTTTTTCTTGCTTTGGTATAGTGGTGTTCGAACTGGCAAGAGAGGCGGGACTTATATATGATGTGGAGGAAATGGCTTCTCTATTATTAGGAATGGTAATCTCTGGTTGATGGCTGATATTATGGCAATACGCAAAGGGATTTGCATCACCCAGGATTGTGATCTCTACACCGTTATGTGGGAACTTGATACATTGATGGTAGGTAGATGGAACGGCTTTCATGGCATGTATCCAAGGTCTTCCTAACAATAGATTGTATGGCAGAGGAAGGTCCAGAACCTGATAGATGATGTTTTTTACCACAGGGCCCACTCGGATTGGTAGTACCATAGCTCCTTTGGATGAACGCTCTGCATCGTCATAGGTTTTGATTGTGATCTTCTTACAGGGATCCACGGATTCAATGGCATATCCCAATGCTGTGACCAACTGTAGTGTACAAATATTTAAGCCTGCTCCATTATCGATCAAGACTCACTTGATCCTGTGCTGGTTGATAAAGCTTTCAATGTGTAGCGAAGCGTTATGAGGTTGCTGGAAGGAAGAGTTGTCACTTTCGGAAAAAGTGAGACAAGGTGATGACTTTAGACTTCCAACCATGGCTTGAAATTGATCTGTATTCAGGTTTGTAGGGACTGACGCCTCTTGGAGAGCTTGATCCAAGATTGTTTTATGAGATGGTGATAGGTGCAATAGCTCTAAAATGGATATAAGTGCGGGCATTTTGTCTAATTATTCCACAAGATTGTACTGCTTTGGTATGGAGGTGGTGCCTTGTGGAGCTGCCTTTATGGTAACCTTGCATCTATGTGTAACAACATTGCAATTGGAGTTGGGATTTTTGATGGTTATAGTTGCAACTTGTTCACTCACATCATATAAGTGATTTACAGTATAATTATATGTAGCCTATGTATAATCTGTGGTATCAGTGCCTCACCTAGAAGTGGAAGGACCCCTTTGATCTTGTGATGGAAGTGGATTTTTAAACATCAGATGATCATTATTTGTTGTTTTTGGGTCATGTTCTTCGATTTCAATTTCACCTTGGTCAATAAGATCCTAAATAAGATCTTTTAATCGGTGACATTTACTTGTCTTGTGTCCTCTCCCTTGGTGGAAATCACAGTGTTCAGTATCTCTCCACCATGCGGGTTTGACTTGAGGTTCATAATTTGATGTTCTGGGTAAGGTGACCAGATTCTGAGAAATCAACTGACGTAACATAGTTTCGATCGGTTCCCCTAAGGGAGTGTATGTTCTCTTGGGTTTTTGTTGACGCTATCTAGGTTCATCTTGAGATGTAATGCGACTTTGATTTAAAGGAAAATTTGTGTTATTCTGAGGTGGAGGATTTTGTCCTGCAAACCGAACCATAGGTTGTGCACTTTTGATAGTCTTGGCATCCACAACCCCATCGTTGACGATATTCTTGTTTTTGTTCTAGAAGCTTGGTTTATCACTATTGAAGCGTGGGCAAGGACCATCCTTTGGTTCATTATAGATTTTGATAAGTCCTTTCTTGATGAGGGCCCGCTCACATTTCAAACCCTTGGTGATCATGTCATTAAAAGAGTTTGTGTCTCTGACATCCAAGTGAAATTCCATTTCTTCGTTTAAGTTGGAAATGAATATTTCCACTAGTTCTCGTTCAGGTAACTGAAGAGAACATCTGCTAGACATTTGATGCCATCGTTGCAGGAATACTGAGAATAGTTCACCTGGTTTTTGTTTAGTGTTGCACAGATCAGCCATGGTGATCTCGTGTTCAATGTTATGAGAGTAATGAGCTAGGAACTTCTAGATGAGTTCCTCAAATGTTCTAATGCCACCTGGTAGTCGGGAAAACCATGATGTGGTTGTTCCTCCCAAGCTTTGGGGAAAAAGGCGCATTAGGTATGTGTCTTCATATGCCACTTCGAGACAAGCAGAATGAAATTCTCTGACATGATCACGAGGATCTCCCTTTCCTCTATATTTTTCGAATTTGGGTGTTTCAAATCCTCGTGGAAAGGGTGGCATATAAAGATTCCTATCAAAGGGATAGGGACAGATGTCATTGAGTGAGAATTGATTAGTCTTGACACCACTATGAAGTTGTTGGGCGAGATTCTCGACTTGTTGCCACAACATCTCCATTTCATTTGGAGGAGGAGGTGGTGGGTTACCTCAAGGAATGTTATATCTAATGGGATCTCTACCTCTTTCCTCCTCATGGCGACTTTGTCTTTCTGATGCTTGTCTTAATTGGGCAAGATCAAAGTCAGAGGGGAGTTTTGCTCTTTCTTGAGCGAGCTTTAAAAAGTGAGCATCCGCATTGCTCCTGAGTATTTCATCAAAAAGTCTGTTAAAGAGAGGGTTATGCTGGGCCCTTTCTATTGTTGCAGGAGTAGGAGTACTTGGGTTTTCGTCATTTGCATTTCCTCCAAGTGCTTCTTGAAATTCATTGAGATTTTCCTCTTCTTCTTCTTCCATTTCTATTTTTCATTGCCTTGATTGTGATCAGGTTTGGGCCATTTTGTTTACAAACTTTTATTGAAGTTGTGTGAAAATGATGATGAGTTTTTGATGAAATGAGAGATTGATGGTTGGTGAATGGTGTTGCATGTAGATCTCTAGCACTTTTAAGGTAGATGTAATCAAAATTCCTTCTTTGAATTGCTTGCTTGTTTGATCAGTTTGGATGTGATAAGGTGTAGAGAAATCTGAGATGTGTTACAGATTGAACTACCTAGAAATGAGAGGATTCACTCATAAACTAGTTTTAACCTGCGTAGATGTGTCTCTTAGGATGAGCTTATCCTAGATGTAGAAACAATCTAAAAAGTGATGTGAAGTGTTTGATTCAAGCAATATCTAAAAGAGAACTTGGGACAAGAACCTTTTAATGTTTTGAGAGTCGGGATGGATTGATGATGAAGTGATGATGTATGAGTAAGATAATGGATGAAATGTTTTCAACTTCAATAAAAACTTTGTGTCACAAATGGGACAAACTCTACCTCTTCTCTTTCAGGTGTTGATGGTATTTCTCGAGCTGTGTTGTATGTGATACAGACGTTTGGGAAAAAGTTGGGATTAATCTTACCTCCTTGGTTTTTGTGATAACTCAGAGCTCTATATTGCATTAAAGCTCTGCGGTTCAATGATTTTGAATCAAATTCATTTGTTGTGCCTTGAAGGTAGAGGCGCATGTGACGCAGAAAAACTCTATGGGAGACAAAGATTTGTCTATTTAAATAGAAGAATTTCCTCCTTTTGATCAAAGTCTTTGAGCTTAATGGTCTTCTTTCCAAGTTGATATTCTGATGACGCTTCTTCTTTCGCAAGATGTGAAGAATGGTCATAAAATTTGACTCTTCGTTGTTTGTACTTTGTTTTTGATATGTTTGGTTGTTTTTGAAAAATGTTTGGTTGGATGAATACTTTTGTTTTTCTTTTGGGAAGTGATTTTCTAATTTTATGTTTCTTTGACAAGAAAACAAAGCAAGCACACAAACACAAGAATGTTGCCTAAAAGGCACAAATGAGTATGGGTCTAGATCAACCCAATCCTTGGACTTGTATATGACCCTTCCTTTAGATGTATTTTAAGGTGTATTTCCAAAGCCTGAAGTCAGCTCAATTTGCACTTGGTCTTTAAAATGAACACACTTCAAACACTTTTTATCGCTAAGGTCAAATGGCCAATTGTGATAAATTTAGCCCACATCTTGATATTTCTTCGACTTTGGTGCTACATACCTTATGAATCCCATCGTGGCAGGTAAGGATGTGATATACTAAGTCTTGCACGAGCATAAAAAATAGATGATCCCTATGATGGGGGAGTCACCACTTTTATCAAGCCACAAGTGACTTTTCAAAAAGCTATGTTTCTACTCAGGGAAATATGTATGGTGAGTATCTTGGGAGCAAAACCATCTATGCTCTTGCACTAAATTATATAGCAAATATCCTCAATCAATAGAATGGGTGGGCTACTACTTAAAGGTGTTTAGTCATGTTCAATGTTTTTGGACATAAGTTCATTCTGCAGTGACTCACTTAAGAGCCTTGTAACTAGTGGTGGGGCCCATTTGTCCTTTCGGCCAGTTACACTGTAGGAACAGCTATACCCAAGGCTACAGCTTTCGCTCTCACCTGATTTCTATAGCCGCTCGAAGGATTTACCGTGCGAGGTTGTTCCCAAGAGTGATGTGTCTCTTGGTAGGCCTCTCTTAAAAAGATAAAAATTTTGAGTGCTACTAACACTTTTCTCTTGCACCTAGGACCACGAGAGTCAAGGGAGAGGATAGTGTGTGTTAGAAGTAGGACCCTTGACCAACTCTTTTGCACAAGTGTGCCAAACACGAAAAACACTTGTTCTTTTTAATCCACCATTGCAATGTGATCTAACTATTTTAGAGATGTTGCTCCAACAATCATTATGTTCTTTTTAACTTTAAAGACAATATGTTGTAATCTAGAAATGGGAAGTCCTGGTCAACTTAACAAAAAGCACGTTTTGCTTGAAGTAAACTTGTTTTTGAGCTTGAAGGAAAAATGGCTTGTTCTTTTTAGATTGTCCAAGACAAAGTGTTGATTTGTAAATTTCTTTAAGTTGATGCAAGAAAATAAATTTTGTTTTGTTGATTTTAAGCACCAAAACAAATTTTGTTTCCTAACTTGCAAAAATAAAATTGTTTTGTTCAGTTTTTAATGCACCAAAAGACGAGTGACCCTAACTAGAAAGAAATGAAATTTTGTTTGTTCAAGTTTTAAAAGCACCAAAAGACAAGTTTGTGATGATTTTTTTTTTTTTTTTTTTTTTTTTTTATTAATTTTTTTATGGTGAGTTTTAAACCTGCACAAACAACAAATTGTTAGTAAAATCTATGTCCAAGGGGGGCTTCCACAAGCCTAAAATTTTTCATTTTTTTTTTTCTAAAAGTTACAAGGTGATTTTTACGACATTCTGTTACAATAGCGTTAGTCTCTGTTTGAACAGAAGCACTATTTAACGCAAAAGTGCTGAAAGAAGGGGAAAGACAGAGAGGCAAAAGCGCTGAAAAGGGGTTAATAATGCCAAAACAACGTCAAAAGCGCTAAAACTGTTCCAAAAGCGCTGAACTTGAGACAATAGCGCTATTGTAAGAATAATAGCACTAAAAGCATAAGTGTCGATAGTGCTAGAACGAGTTCAATAGCGCCAAAGCGCAACCTGTGTGACACTTTCAACATTCAGACATGTTAGTGGTTAAAAAAAATGATATTTTTGGTGCTTGGATTCACTTCAGGTTCACCAAATGATGCCCTGCAAAATGGACAAGGTTAGTCTAAGAGAAATAACACAAAACACACAAGAAACCGTTAGTGTTATTCAATCAAAAACTAATCTAAACAGGCATATCAAGAGAGACACTAAAATCATGTTAATATATCTAACTAATGAAATAAAGATAATGAAGCATCTCCAAACGCCTCTTAGCATGCTCTTAATTCTTTCTCCCTTGTTCCTCTCCTCTCCAAGTTCCAAAATAGTGTAGCTCTCAGTAGCTTTTTGCACTATGGATGCATATGGAGGATTGAGATTGAAGTATTTGCTCTAAATATGCATAAAAAGCTAATACTATACTATTGATATTAAAATGATTGATTTTATCCAAAATGACAAGATATTAGTTAATTATGCTAAAATGCTCTCTTAAAATGTCTATAGCTTCAATGCATACAAGTTTTCAGGATCTGGATTATGAAGAAATGGGCTCTATTTATAGGAAAAATGGAGCAATGGATGGTTGAGATTGAGTAATCTCAACAAGGGTCAGGATTGAATGATTTCAAATCCATGTGAGGGCTTTCAACCCAATCCCAGGATGACAAGTGTCAATGTGAGATAGGTTGAGAGGGGAGGGAATAAGCATTAAATGCTTGATATGACTTTGGGAGTTAAAGTCAAGGTTAGTTGAATGAATAAACTCTTTATTCAAAGAATAAAGCTTTTATCCAATGGATAAATTCTTGTGCAAATGTGAAATGGATGAATATGGTCAAAACAATAAATGTTTGGGGGGACAAGTTTGAAATAACCATAAATGGTTATGTAAGAGCCATTAGTGGTCTTGGAAGACTTTGGGGGTTAATTTGTTGAACACACAAAGCATTAAATGCTTTTCAAAGACTTTGGAGTCTTTGAGAAGTGACTCCATTTTGCTTAGGAATGTGACAATAATTAGGAGATGGATTAGGCTAATTAGGAAGGGGCTAGAAGAATCTAGAAGGGGATTAGATTTTGCAAGTAGATTTGGTGGGTGAGGGAAAATAGGATTTTATTAAAATAAAAATTCATTTATTTCAATAAATGTGTGCAAGTTGCATTTGTAGGAAAATGCAAATGGGGTGGGGATAATGATTTAAATAAATGATTTATTTAATTTATTTAAAAGAGGAAAAGGGGATTTTATTAAATAAATAGATTTTATTTATTTAATTGATTGGAATTTGATTTAATGAATTAATTAAAATAAATTGAATAATTTATTTAATTAATAAAAGAATGTTTGGAGATGAATTAATTGAATATTAATTTAATTAATTGATGGCTAGTGGATTTTTAATCAAATAAATAGTGTTTATTTATTTAATTAAGCTGGACAGATTTGTGTGACTACAGAATGTTTTCATTGTCACAAAGTAGGACACTTGGCTAGAGATTGCAAAGATCAACCTAGAAAAGACACTGAGGAAATAAAAGAAAAATTAAAGATGATTTAGAAAAAGAAGGAAATTGTGTCAAATGAAGAAATCACCTTACCTACCGAGTTAGGTGCTCCTATTCCAAATTAATCGGTAAAGGTAGGAAGGGACCGCATTCTCTCAAGGTTAAATCTTAACAGTTCCTATTTTATTATGTACTTAATTCAAAATCTGCATAGTCAAGATGTAGTAGTAAGTTTGAAATTCTATCAAATTCTTTTGGAGCACTATACAGGAAACCTGTCAAGTCGGTAAATGAAGGAAGTTTGGTTACTCGATTAATGCGCAAAAAAAAGGAAAGAAATTTTAGTGGAACTGAGTGCATTTAATGTTTTTGACCTAGCCTACACAGAGCCCAATAAGGTATACTATGTACTTAAAACATTTACGCGGTCATTTTTTACTTACCAAGTTTTTGACAGAGCAAAGCAAAGAGAATCTAAGGCGATCAACCTCCTACAAAGAAAAATTCAAGGTATTTACATTAATCTCAACGCATTGTTAAGTTGGTTTACCGATCTTATCAAGTTATTATTATCTGCTAAGTGTAAAGCGTCACTCATTTGAAAATCCTCAAACCCTAAGGATCTTTTGTTAGTTTTTATCTGAAATCTACAAACTGCACCTAAGATCCAAGATCCCATCATTGTTAAGAATGTTGAAAAGCCCTCACTAAAATACTCTTTAAATCCCAAAGTTGCATCTGAACTGGATGACAAAACCGCATTTTCACTCATCCCAAATAGAGTGTTCTTAGTCAAGGATGTGAGATTCTTCACCAAATGTCATGTTGAAGAACTCGGTCACATTGAAATCAAAGACACCTATGATGAATTGTGCACCGATGGAAAATTGGATAGCAAGTATGAGCACATTAAGATCAAGGGATTAACTGAAGCCCTAATCTATCGCCATGTGTTCAAACCCCAATGGGTCAAGTTTGTTCTGAGCAGAGTTCATGATGACTTCATATGGTTAGAAGAGCAACCATTTAAGATTACCAAGGAAATCTTTCATCTGATTACCGGTTACCCTATTTATGATCATGCCTGAGCTCAAAAGATGATATCACAGAATGAATTGATCAGTTTAACCAGAGTGGAATCAGATTGCAGAGGACTGAAATTGAACAATGTCACTGATGCAGAACTAAAATTTACCATTAGAGTAATAGGTTACTGTTTCTTCCAATCAGCAAGGGAAAATAGTGTACCCTGTGCAGCAATAGACCTAGCATACAAAATTGTGAAAAAGAGAATGAAAATTGATCTCTGTGAGGTGTTGTTGAAAAACCTGTTTGAGAATCTGAACACCATCAGGAAGCCAAAGAAGAACAACTCAGCTAATACACTAAAGTTTGGATCACTACTTGTATGCATGTTTTTCTATTTTGAAAAATTATTTCCATCAGTTGGTAAAGTTGTTTGGGAACTACACCGACCAATCACCTATCAAATCAATGACTTCATCAAGAAGCTAGGTGATAATTTTAATGATATTATGGATGATTACTTCAGTAAGTTTCAAGAGAAAATGCATAACAGGTACCGGATTCCACCCAAGCTAGTGGAGAAATACAAAGATGACATATGTTTTGAAGTAGACACTGATTACTGTTATGTGAATGTTGTGGAACCAAGAACTCAATCTTTGTCACCTATGGGTTACAAGATTGATTTTGACATCACACAACAGCAAATTGATGCATTTCTTACATTACCAAGGCATGCTACCGAGCTGAGGTATGGAACCTATGAAGAAGTGAAGGAAAAAGCAAAAATGAGCATTGTAGTACCCAAAGCTACAAGAAAGGCAACAAAGATGATAAAGGCATTATCAAAAAAATTTAGAGAAGATTCTTCCTCCACACCTGTCAAAGGCACTATAGCCATTACCGAAGAGGAATATGAAGCCCAAGATGCAGCTATAACACTGAGCACCAAATTGCCTAAGGGAAAAGTGTTGAAAAGAAAGAAACAGGATTCATCAAAGGCCTCATCGACTCCTCCAGCAAAGTGACCTAACACTAGAGCATCTGCAGCTTCACCGAGTAAGAAAACAAAGAGTGTTATTGTTCCCAAGGTAACAAAAACTTACAAGAAATCTACTTAGAGACTCATTTTGGCAAAAGAATCTAGTGACACCGAATCTGAGGATGCAAGCAAATTTCAGATTGTCAAGAGCAAGAAGGTAAATGTACATAGTGTTGAAAATTTTTGTACTAATCTGAAGGAATATGGTGGATTTGGAGGATTTAGATATGTTAAGTATGAATCCAGAAATGATGATGAAAAGAGACAAATAGAAGAAGCTGTCATCTGCACACTTCTAAAATTTCGATTGGTCCCATTAGAAGTCTCTAATTCTCTTCCAAAAGAATTATATGTGTAGACATATAAAAATGACCATATTCCTAAATGAATATTTTATGTTCATTTGATTAAATCCAATTTAATTAAATTATCCACATTCTTCTATTTAATTAAGTAAATTACTCAATTTATTTAAATTAAATTCATTATACCATTTAATGAATAAATCATTTTATTCAATTAAATCCCCCTATCCACTTTTAATTAAATTCAAATTTAATTAAATAGTTATCCCAAATTGAATAAATCAAATTTATTTAATTACAACCAAATTGAATGAATTAAATTATTTCAATTAAATCCTATTATCCCTCCATCCACTTGCAAAATCCCAAACCCCTTTCTAATCCCTTCTAGAATCTTCTAATCACTTCTAATTAACCTAACCCCTCCTCTAAACTTTGTCACATCCCTAAGCAAAGGGGAAGTCACTTCTCAAATGGCTCAAAGTCTTTGATAACCATTAAAGGCTTTCAACCTTCAACCACTAAATGGCTCAAAGTCTTTGATAACCATTGAAGGCTTTCAACCTTCAACTACTTAATCCCCAAAGTCTCCAATAACCATTAATGGTTAACTCAAACCCTCCTACATGGTTAAAACATTTGTTTTGACTCAACCTCTACCCAACCCAAAGGTCTCATCAGGCCATTAATGCTTTGACCATGATTATCTCTTAATCATTTGCACAAAGGTTTATCCTTAGATTAACTCTTAATCCAGTGGGTAAGCCTAACTTAGACTTGACCCTTAGCCTTTAGATAACCATGAGGTCTTCTCAGGCCTTTAATGCCTCCAACCTCTTCTCTCAACCCAATCCTATGTTGACACTTGTCACCATTTCATTGGTGCCAATTATGCACATGGATCTCCAAACTTTCAAACTCAACCCTTGATTAAACCATTCAATCCTGACCATCCATTGCCCTGTTTGTGCTATAAATAGAGCTCTCATTCCTCCATTTTAAACAATCATCTTTCAAATTTGTAGCATTACACTTATGCTCAAATTCTTTCAAACTTTCTCATTTCATATATGCTCCTCATTTAGCCTCTTTTAATTCAGGAATTAGACTAATATGCATGTTTAGAATAATTTCTTTATCATTTTAGCTCAATCATAGACTAAATATATCATGTTAGGATAGTACTCATACTAATCTTATC
This sequence comes from Cryptomeria japonica, assembly GCF_030272615.1. Classification (NCBI taxonomy): domain Eukaryota; kingdom Viridiplantae; phylum Streptophyta; class Pinopsida; order Cupressales; family Cupressaceae; genus Cryptomeria; species Cryptomeria japonica. The sequence continues at coordinate 925,804,896 of NC_081407.1, forward strand.
ATCTTATCATTTAGTTTATTGCATTTTAGAATCATACCTAGCCTATAACGCATCTCATACTAAAATCTATCAGAGCATCCCTCGTTCTCACATTTGCCATCTCTGAACCATTTTGCTCAGTGATCTGAGAGCAAAACATTGGTTTGAGGGACATTGTGAGATAGAGAACCATGGGACCCTCCTTGGGAAGATGAGTAGTACGTTATTACTCCATAGCTTGCACCAAGAAGTCTTGTGTGTGTGTGTGGACTAGTATTCTGGAACATTTTCACATATTAAATTCTATCAGCCCACTTTTCCCACATACAATATGCACATATTGATAACAGGTGGCAATATGCCCTTGACTCAGAGAAATAGATCAGAGAAAGAAGTCTGGTACATCTCTTTCCTGACATGTCGGTAGCTGAAATAAAAGAACATCTGACAACCTACCACACAAAGCTCCTCATCAAACAAAAAGCCTTGAAACTGATGAATGGTCTATATATTGAAGTGGAAAATGAGACAAAAGAAAAGTGGCAAGAAATATTTAGAAACAAGGATGTCGGTGAGCAAGCTAAAGTTGAAATAGTTGATGTCACCGAGCAAGATCCTGATGTTACCGAGCAAGACCCTGTTGACACCATTCAAATAGATGAAGATATCATGGATACAGAGGCACCTAAATAGGAAATGATAGAAGGCAATGCATATGCAAAACTCGTATCCAATGAATCAGTCTTGGAACAAGTTTAGCCTTATCCACCGGTCAATCAACCTATCTCAACCAAAACCCCTCAGGATATTGATCAAGGCACTGAAGGTCACAAGTCTATAGTAGGAGAAGGTACTACTCAAGAACAAACTTCTCAAGCACCTCCTAGCACTGAAAATGTTGCAACTGAGACACCAAAGGACACTACAGAGGCTAAAGAAAATGACCAAAGTGTTGCCTCTACTGAGCAACCTACCGAGGGTCATCAAGCCTCACAAGCCATTGTCTTAGTTCAATTAGTGAAAGGTAAAGAAAAGAAGATGAAAAAGCATAGTTTCAAAGTAGATTTGTCAAAACCAATAGTGTTGCCCAATGTTGATATATCCAAATTAAAGGGGCAAGCACTCATTGATTTCGGTGAAATATGCAAAGCAAAGGCCAAACAAGAGAAGCAAATGGCTATTCAAAAGAAAAATAAAGTACTTTAGAAGGTGAAAGCACTCTTAACAGATATGCTACCTGAAGCTACAATAACCAAAGATGCAGCCATCCACATTCAACTGGATGAACTCCTAACCAAGATAGAGACATCTGGAGTAGATGCATCCGAATATTTGAGCAAGCTAAAAGACAAGGAGCTCATTGCAAAAATGAGAGAAGAGGTACAGAAAGCTATAGCTATTGGCAAAGTCAAACTTGTCAAATTTATTGTTGAGTTGACCCCTCAACTCAAGCACATTCATTATTTATTTCAAAAACTCTATACATTTTCTTTATTCATTAAAGACATCAAAAATAAAACAGAAGCAATTGAGAAAGAGATCACCGATCTCTCAAATAAGTTGACCACAGAGCCCAATTCAGTTCAGAATTTCTATACAAAGTTACACCAGCTCATGGCTTAGCAATTGGACCTAAGAAATGATGAACACAAGATCAGGATGGACATAATGACACTTCAGACATTATTCCTTCCTCATCTTTCATCTGTCCAAGAACAGATCAACCGAGCCACATACTTATCTACTACACAATAGGGAAGCACTTTAGATGGCTTAATATCATTATTGGCTGATATTCAAGCACAGAATTCTTTAATGGACAATGTAAAGGATTCCCTCTCTGTCGCTCTCACCGAAGCACGGACAAAGTACAAATCCATTTTTGACCAGTTGCCACCACCGAATGGTAACTAAATTTTGATGTTTGTCAAAAAGGGGGAGTGATATAGTATTCAAAGCATCAAAGTATAGTATCAAACAAAAGGAGTGTAGTATACAGGGGGAGTATACCGAGCAGAGTGAGCAGAGTATCCAAGAGCAGTGAAACAAGTAGTGAACAGAACAGTAAGCAAAGAACAAGTGCAGCACATTGATCATTGATCACCGAGCATACAAAATCAGAGTTTTGTATAGTATATTGATAAGGGGAGTATATCTGGTTATACTATTTTATTGACTAATATATATACTGTCAGTTTAGTCAAATTTTGCATGTATATAGATTATTGAGTTATAACTTTGAAAGTAGTTTTTGTCAAACATCTCAACTAATGTCAAAAGGGGAGATTGTTACTACTTATCAAGTTTCCATTAGTTTTATGTTCAAAGTTATTCTAAATACTCTAGTCGGTCATCTCTACTGAAATATTTAGTTGATATGCATAGTCTAGTCGGTTATAGAAGAAAGTATTCTCAAGAGCCCAGTATGCATCGAGTTGTCTACCGAGTATCATTCCATGTCTACCGAGCAGCAAAGATGACACACCGAGTTGATATACACCGAGTGAAACATGTTACCAAATTCATTGAACCTAGACATACATATGGAAACATGTTACAAGATCAAGGAACATAGAACCGTTATCACATTCAAAATTGCACTTAAAGATTGTGTATGATTGTGTATGATTGTGTATGATTGCAATGAATGGATCACCGACATAAGAGATCTATTTATACAACATGGATTAAGATCACACATATACATGTAGCATGACATAAAGGAAGATATAGAAATATATGAAGCAAGACATGTGAAAGCACTAAGTGTTATGACTGTTATAGAGACATAGAGGTCACCAAGAAGGATTTCAGAGAACAGTCAAAGAACAAAGTCAACAGAAGGGTTTACCGAGTTACTTTATGGGTTACCGAGGTATGCTATAGGCAAGGTAATCTTATATGAGCACATAGAATCTGCTATAACATTTCAGATGTAAAGTTGCAGATAGTTGTAAAGATTTTATTGAAAATTTTGAAGTTGTAAGAGAAACCTTTAACAGGGTAAAAGACTCTAATCAAGTCTATAAATTGTAAAGCCTCTAACCAGGTGTAGCATTTAGATTAAGTGTTGTAAAATCCTTTAGCAAGGTAGATCTAACAGATCTTGATACTCCTAATGATCTTGATACTCCTAATAGGGTAAGCTATCAGAAGTAGCTAAACATGTAGCTCTAACCGAGCAACCTTTATTATTGTAGTAGTGAAGTTGTGGGTGTCATCCCCACCACAGTTTTTCTCTCTAACCAAGAGTTTCTGCGTAACCAAAATATATGTGTTATGGAGTGAATCATGTATGATTGTTATTTATTTGTTTTAGCATTATATTATGTTACTGCACTATTCAGTTTATGCTTAACAGTAAAGATATTGTCAAGAAAAGGATTTGAAGTACTAATTCACCCATCCCCTCTCAGTACATTAGCTTTCCATATTGGGCCTAACAAATTCATTGGTCTTTGTTTGAAGAGTTGGATGAAATTTTCTTTTTCAATAGGATAGTCAGCTAGGAGTCTTTCATGTACAGCATCTGCTATAGCCTCCTTATTTTCAAACCAATCCAACTATGGTAGACTTTCTTGCCCCCGATCAAATGTGGGTTTATGAGGCAAATAGATTTTGGTTTTGAAGTTGTGACATGAATGGGTGCTATACTTGAAGAGTATGATGAAGCCAACCAGGTGTTGATCTCATTAGTTGGTGTTATGTTTGTTTATGTCACTACATTGGTATTTGATGATGGTGCACATACCATTGTTGATAAATTATTCTCTGCAGTATGATCTAGATTGGTGATCTTATTGATGAGGGGTTCATGAACAACTTGTATAAAGACATTGAGATCATGAGGGAGACTAGGAGATATGGTAGATTCATTTGGTGAGATGGAATCTTGTGAGAGACATGGAGGATTATGACATGGAAATGATGGGATGGAGGGATCTTGACAAGAATATGGAGAAATAATGAGATCTTGTTTAGGACATGAAGGTGAAGAGATACTTTGATCTTGACTTGGAAAGAGATTATTAGGAATGATGGAAGGGATGTCCTAATCTTTCTTAGGAGGTGGATGTTGGATGGAACTTGAAAGAACATCTTTCTCTTGAAAAAAAAGGGTGTTATTATGAGTGGAATAGAAAAGAATGAGGGGTTCATCATAAGATTCTTGATAGGTGGAGTCTTCATCAAAAATTGGGTAGGATGAAAGGGTTTGTTCTTGGTCTTGATTTATTTCATGACTGATTTCTTCTGATTTTGGATTGTCCTCCTGACATGGGAAAGGAGTTTGGATATTCATGGGAGATTCTTGGAAGGTTTCAACATTTTGACTTGATGAGAAAGGATTTTGAATGAGACTCTCTGGATCACGACTTGGATTAGATTGGATTTGTGCTATAGATAGCCCTTGGGAGATTGTGTTATTGGATAGAGATGGCATAGATTGGTCTTGTGTGACTTCAGGGGATAATGAAATGGTGGATAGATATGGTTGATTTGGAATTTGGTTGAAAGGGATTTGGTTTGGGTTCAAAGAGTTTTGGTTTTGGGTGAAAGAGGTTTTATTTTGGTTGAATGAATTTTGATTTGCACTTTGGTTGAAAGGGGTTTGATATTTATTGAAAGAGGTTTGAATATTGGGTTGGTGTGAATTTTGATTTGGACTATGATTGAATGGGGTTTGATTTTGGTTGAAAGAGGTACTTTGAATGTTGGGTTGATATGATTGGTAAGATAGATATGTTGGGTTGAAAGAAGGTTGGCATGACTCTAATGTTGGTTAAACTGAGGTGGGAATGATTTTGTTGAAGAATGAAGGTTGGCATGATTTAATGGTCTCACAAGAAGAAGAAGGTTGGCCTAATAATGATTCCCTCATGGTTATCACATCTCTCATCATATTTTATAACCAGCCCCTATGGTTGCTAGGACTAGTCATGCATCTCATTTGTTGTTGCAAAGTATTGATTTGTTGAGCTAAGATTTCTATGGATGGTGATGGAATAGGAATGGAAGGGATGAATTGTTCACCTTCCCTACGAAATGCATAACTCCAGTTCATGATGTTTGCTTGATTGGTTTGGGCCTAGGATCACAACATGTAAGATGTTTTCTCCATTTCTTGAATGTTTGATTTTGATTTTGATGTTGATGTTGACACTTGATCTTGTTGTAGGTGTTTTGATCTTGTTGATGTTGAAACTTGACTTTGTTGAGGGTTTTGATCTTGTTGATGTTGAAACTAGACTTTGTTGAGGGATTTGATCTTGTTGATGTTGAAACTTGACTTTGTTGAGGGATTTGATCTTGTTGACATTGATGTTGCAAAGACACAGTAGCAAGCAAAGAAATCAATCTAAACTAAACAAAGAGAGCACTTGTTTAAAGGACTTTTTCAAATCCTCATGAATGTTGAGATCTTTTTCAAGACCCCATTTATTTTTTGATAGTATTTTGGCAATTCGATAGGACATCAAGAAAACTCTCCTAATGGTCAAAAGGTCACAAGTATTATCACAGCCCACAGCTTGATACTCCGTCAGCTCAAACAGTCCTGTCACACCCTAGGGTGCACCCATTTTTTTGCCTTTTTTCTAGAAATTAGACCCAAAAGGATCGCTCCTCAATTGGCCCATTATCCTTGGAGATATATGGTGAGTGTCTTGGGGGCAAATTCTTCCCCACCCTTGCATTGTGATAAAACAAGTGTCTAGTTACTAACTCAATTGGGCTTCTAATTTCTATGGTGTTTAGATAGGGTTCTGTTCAAGTGGTCACAATCAGCAATGTTTTACACTCTGTTGAGGGAGATCTCCCATTCTGTAGAGGCTACGCTCTATAGATTTTAACATACTCTATAGGCACTGAGGGAGGCATAATGCCATTGTGATAACATGCAACACTCATCGCATATGATTTTCATCACATATGCATTTATTTATAGTGGCTTGGATTACTTGTCTTTAGTCATTGCCACTTAGGTCATTCCCCTCTTACTGGCCTTAATGGCGCCCTAAGGGCAACTCAGGAGGGCAGGCCTTCTAAAGGATTTCATTGCAAAAAATAAATGAAAGCATGAAAGAAGAGAGTCTGGATTTTTTATCACCCATTGAAGGGGAGAGCATAATACCTATCCCTTTGAAGACACAAAAAACAAGGGTTCTTTTTAACCTTTTATCACAATGACTCTCTGATCTATTTGGAGATGTTGCTCCAAAAAATCATGGGGTTCAATTTTAACTTTCATCGCAATTGTGAAATAAAAGACAAGTTTGTTTGTGGTTTATTTTATTAGCACCAAATTGAAGTGTTTCTAAGCTACCCCTACAGAAAAATTATGTTAGTAAGCACATGGAGGGCTATCCAGCCTAATTTTACAATTACAAAGCTCTGTCTTTTTATAGACAGAAAGAAAGTCTGATAAAAACTAGAAGTGAACTAGGACAATAAGAGAAAAATTTAATCTAACTATTGCAACTTACGTACAGAGAAAATATGAATTGATGTCAGATCAACTGGGAATTGATATATCATCAATTGTGAATTATTGTTTAAGCAATTGCAATGTCATAACTGATCAATTGTGAATTGATATAAGATCAATTGCTCATTAGTAAAAATATTTTATTTTATTTTTTTGAATTTTTAAGAAACAACAGAAAAAGACAGAAGATAGAAGAATTATTCTGCAATGATATCATCCCACACCAATCGAGCCATCACATCAATCTCATCATAAAAGTTGTACTTGGCTAAGAAATGATGGATATTTTTTTGATATTGAGCAATCTCCTCTTTTTCTTTGATTTCACGAAGCTCCCTTTCTGCCTTTAAGAGCCTTTGATACATCCTTTGTTGTCTCCTAGGTTGTTTTTCCTTCCTTGCACCTAAAATTTTGAAAGTCACTTTTCTTGCCATTGGATTAGATACATTTTCTATGCAAAAATTGAAATTTCCAGAATTTGATGAAATTTTTGGGTTAGGTGCGCAAGACCAAATAATCACAATGACATAAGATAAATTAATTTTGCAAATTCCTAAGGCAATTGCAAACTGTTTTTGCAATTGTGGTGCAGGGACTGATCAATTATGGTATAATACGCTATCAATTGTGGTGTGATATTTACAAATGTGAATTTCTGCATGAATAATTGTGGTATCAGGATCTCCTTTTGAGTACGGACTTGCAAAATTAAATTAAACAAACAATTAAAGTTAGCATGCTTTCACGTCGGGTTCACCAAATGTACTTAGAGGTAAATTAAGTGTAAATTGCATAATAAGATATCAAATAGTGAATCATGACTCTAATCTAATCAATATTACTCCTAAATGACAATAGAATAATGCAACCTCAATTAAATTGAAAGAATGATCTATTTAAAACCCTTCAATTGAAATAGCAAGGCTTCCATTGCTCTTCTCCATTGTTGATGATGTAGGTGGCTCTCAAGTATTGCACTTGATTTTCTGCATAAGATGGACAACAATTTTGAAGACTATGATTTTGTGATTCTGTGATTCTGGATTCTAGCTTGAATCGAGAAAATGATGTTGAATTTATAGATTTTCAACACAAAGGGGGTGAGAAATAGAACTCAAGTGTTGATTGATAGATAATTGAAATTGATTGATCAGTGAACTAGTCATGATTGATTTGTTAACTCATTTGATTGATCTATTAGCAGGATTGATTGGAGAGTGAACTCAATAGATTGGCTAGTAAACTCAATAGACTAGCTAGTTAACTGAATTGATGGATTAGTCATAAAAAGCTGATTTTGAGTTAAAAAGGATGATTGATGAGTTAACTGAGTTAACTGATTAGACAACTGATTTGATCAATTAGTTTTGATTTTAGCATGTGTTGTAGGAATTTGAAATTGAATTTTATTTTCATTTTCAATTAGGATTTGAATTTGGTCATTCAAATGCTAAAATGCACATGAAATTAACTAAAATTTAGATTTGGTGAAATGTGAATTTGATGATTTGGAATTAGATGAAATTAATTGAAATTCGAATTTGGGGGAAAATGAAATGAAATTATATGGAATTAATTGGAATTAGAATTTGGGGATTTGGAGGAATTTAATTAATTAATTTAAATAATTTAAATGAAACTAATTAAACTTAGGAGATTGAATTAATTAAATAATAAAGATTATTTAACTAAGGAAAATGTCACAATTAATTAAATAATTGATATTTAATTAATAATTGAGATATGGTTAATTAATTAAATGATAGAAATGATAGAAATTCGATAATTAGGAGTGTTGAAGGATGATGATTAGAAGAAATAGTTAGTTTAATCAAATAATTAAAGAATTACTTAATTAAATAGACGAATAATTAGTGTAGAATTAATGAGACATTTTTAGGTGTCTACAATTAGTACACATCAATGTACTATGAAGAAGAGGGAGAGAATCATCACACCAAACAATGCCATTGAAAGTGTTTGTCGAATAGAGGACTAGGAAACTCCTAATCATCTTAGCGAGACAAGGACTTCCTATATTGGTGGCACAAATATCATAGTTGCTTCAACACCACTTTACATTTTACTAGAGAACTTGCTTGAAAGAGTACAAATGAAGACATTTGTTGAGAAGGATTACTTGTTTCCTTTGCCTTCTAGTTTAACAGGAATTTCAATTGGGCTCAAGAATTTTCCACATTGGCCTAGCTAATCCAAAGTATTCAATATGTAGTAAAGTAGAGACCTTCAAGCATGCATACGATATTAGAAATAGATATATGAATTTTTCTCTCATTTTCATCTTATTTTTCTTAATGAACTACTCTATTTAGACATACATATCTATAATTTAATTATATAAAAAAATATTTAATTTCAACAATTATGATTCCACATCAAACAAATTTAAAATTCTATTATTTTTAATTTTAATACTATTGAATATCAATACCTTTTGTCTATCAAATGATCCATACTTAAGGAAAGAAACTTGCTCTATCGTGCAACATAACTTCAATATTTTTGGACTCCTATTTAAAAAAATATCTAATTCTATGTAAACTTCTACACTCTATCACAACTTCTAGTCAAACCATCCTTTCTAATCTTATATTAATTTATGCCCATTACACATGTCCATTTTAAACACAAAAATATTCATTGTTGAATGGTAGGAAGGCATTTAAAAACAAAAACAAAAAAATTCATTGTTTATTTACTATTATATTATGTTTTTTTGTGGGTGGAAAATAGCATTTTTTTATAACTAATTTGTGCTCCATATATGTCCAAAAATACTTTAAACTAAGTGATGGGCATTGCTTCTATTAAAAATTGTTATGAAGCCCTTTAATATTAAAGGGAAATAATACACCATAAATAGTTTTAAATTTACAATATTAATAGTTTTAGATTTACAATATTAATTTAGATCTACATTCTAATGGTGTGGTTTAAAGCATTTTTAATTCAATCATCATCATTTAGGGTTTTTCTCTAATACATTTAAGTGGGACTCTAGCTTGAATATTAGACACTTTATCTCATAGAAATATTAGACACACTTAAGATTCACGAGTTACACACACTTTATTCCAATTTCAATATCAACTATTTGTACAAGTGGAAATCATGAAAACAAGGGGTTGACTAAGGCAAACCCCTATATAGCCACCACCCTACCATTTTATATCTTGCAGGTGCAGCCATAGGCACCCAACAGAAACAAGAAGCCCATAGCAATATCAGGAGACTATTTCAGGTCTGTTCTTAGAGTTTGGACATAATTTTCTAGGACCAGGGCTCTTGGGGTGTCCTTATCCTCAATGTTTTTCACTAGATTTCACAGGTGAATCCCAAACAGCTTCAAGTTACAGATTTTTAGATAACGACTCATACTCAGAAGACCAGGGGATTGTGAGCATCTCAAACCTATAGATTCAACTTCAAATGGTAGTCACAGGTGTACAATCAGATTTCCCATCCATTTCTATGCTTGTTACAATATTCAATGTGTTTATCATTCAATTATAGTAGCATAAGTGTTCATTTACTTCATACTTTAGTCATAGTTTTACATTACCTCAACCTATTTCCATACTTCGTTCACTTTCTAAAGTACCAAATGAATAGAAATGTAGTGCCCCTCCATGATTATACTCTATGATGGTTATGATAGATGTTGATGGAATCTTCTCATGTCTTGATACTTCTTGTTTCATTCTTTTCTCTTTCTTATTTTGAGATACTTCTACATATTAGTGGATATAGTGTGGTGTTTATGATGGTGATTCTAGATTTAGGGCTACTAGATGATGTTAGGGTTTACTATTTGATCTACTTGGTGATAATGAATTCTTAGATTATATGGTTTATGTTTACTAATTATGATGTTATTTCTTATGGTAGCCCTAATTCTGATAGTCTTATTAGATATGGATGATGGTCTTATTAATGTTGCTAGGATATGTTGTTGTCATTGATGTCAACATATTCCTGTGTTTTGGTGCTCGAGTGATTACAAAGAATTGATCTCATTGGTTTATCTGATTGGGATACTGAATCAACTAGAGATACTTCATTGTTTATTGGTTTCAGTGATTTGGAAGTTTACTTGATCATATCATTTGATTTGGATTAAGGTTTGGTTTTTTCTGATCAGTGGTTGGCAGAGTTTGGTATTTGATCCGTTGTGCTCCAGTATGATCATCTTTCATTGCGGATTTGGGAGAATGTTTGGGATGTTCATGTGCATCTTCATTTCAGATGGTTTGTAATTTGGTGCTAAGTTATCTTTCTAGTTCGAATTGTTGTTGTTAAGTGTTCTTGACTATTAGCATATTGATCGATGAAAATTTAATTAAGTGATGTTGGTGCAGCTATTGTGGATGGTTCTAACGTGCTTGTTGGCATTTCTTGATCATGTGATATTTGTTTTGGTGGTCTGCATTAATCATTGTGCATAGTATTGAGGCTCTTTTATGTCCAGTGATATTCTTCGTGTTATGCAGTATTTTCAGTGGTGTAGCGTGTTATGCAATATTAATGCAAGGGCAGTGACTATTAAAACAACGATAAAATAGTGTGCAAACAAATAACAATCATTCATAAAGAGGTGCAAGTCAATGAGAAGCAATTAAAGGTAATGATTTATTTATTCTATAAAAGACAGCAATCAAGTAAAAGTAATTATCATCAAGGCAAAAGGTCGCCTCACTTAAAAGACACATATCTTATGAAAAGGGATGACCTTCAAAGACTACCACACCTTTTGATAAAGGTATATATAGAGGTTTATGTAGTGTGGTGTGGGTGTGTAGTGAAGCTATGAAAATATATAGGGAGTGAATGTGTGTTGTATGGTGTGAAGTGAGAGTGATATGTGAAGTGTATAAATATTGCAGACATAAATGAAGATATAAGAGTGTAGATTTAATAAAAGGATTTTTAAAAGATGAGTAATATATGTTCATCGTATATATATACAATGAGGTGTTGAGAAAAATGAATAATCAGTTTTAAAAGAGTAGATAAATGAATTTAATTTATGCAGATTTAAATTGAAAATGTGCCAACTTGATAGGTGAAGTTTTAAAGGAAACATCAAGCAGATTTATGGAAATGTTTATGGTAGACTTGTGATCAAGACTTTAGCAGATTTAAGAAAGAAAATATACAGATTAAAATGATTATATTGTCCATCATCTGTTGAAGAAGCAACATATTGAAGGTGGAAACATCTTTTAGAAGTTGGTGCTTCCTAAAAGAGAGATTGGTGTCTCTCTAAGTTGGTTCTTAGCAGTGGGGGTTGGTGCCTCTAGTGGGTTGGTGCTAACAAATTCAGAAGTGGGAGTTGGTGTTTTGAGTGGGTTGGTGCTCCCAAACAAACTTAGGGGTTGGTGCCTACAAACATTGTAAAAGAATATATTCATACATAAGCATTTATTGTTGTGATTTTTTCTATTAGGGTTTCCACTCAAATTTTGTGTTCTTTGGTGTCCTTATTTGCTAAAGCTTGCATATGTATTGATTAAGTTTCAAAAAAGAATTATTCTTTTTTAATCAAGTTCTAAAAGAATAAAATTTCTAAATATATTTGAATGCTCTTCACCCTTAATCTTGGTACTTGTATCATATTGAAACATGCCCTTGTCTTGGAAACATGAGGCGCATATGGGTACAACACCACTTTACATTTGACTAGACAACTTGATCAACCGCAACACGCAACACCACTTTACATTTGATATGGGTACAACACCACTTTACATTTGACTAGACAACTTGTCTGAAAGAGTACAAATGAAGACATTTGTTGAGAAGGATTAATTGTTTCCTTTGCCTTCTAGTTTATCGAGAATTTCAATTGAGCTCAAGCTATTTCCACATTGGCCTAGCTAATCCAAAGTATTCAATATGTACTAAAGTAGAGACCTTCAAGCATGCCTAAGATATTAGAAATAGATATATGAATTTTTCTCTCATTTTCATCTTATTTTTCTTAATGAACTACTCTATTTAGACATGCATATGTATAATTTAATTATATAAAAAAATATTTAATTTCATCAATTATGATTCCACATCAAACAAATTTAAAATTCTATTATTTTTAATTATAATGCTATTGAATATCAATACCTTTTGTCTATCAAATGATCCATACTTAAGGAAAGAAACTTGCTCTAACGTGCAACATAACTTCAATATTTTTGGACTCCTATTTAAAAAAAATCTAATTCTATGTAAACTTCTACACTCTATCACAACTTCTAGTCAAACCATCCTTTCTAATCTTATATTAATTTATGCCCATTTTAAACACAAAAATATGCATTGTTGAATGGTAGGAAGGCATTTAAAAACAAAAAAAATCTTGTGGGTGGAAAATAGCGTTTGTTTATAACTAATTTGTGCTCCAAAAATACTTTAACTAAGTGATGGGCATTGCTTCTATTAAAAATTGTTATGAAGCTAAATTACAAATTGAGCCCTTTAATATTAAAGGGGAATAATACACCCTCCAAAAGGTGAAAAGGAATAAAATCTTTATTAATGATTAATTTAGGCATATAAATTAAGTTTGATTAATTAATTTAAGTTAATTGATATTGGAATTAAATATAAGTTAAAATAAAAATAATATGGTTAGAATATTATATAATGTAAGTTTTAATTGATAATACATATATTTGTAAATTGAAATATAGAATTAGATTATAAGAATGAAATAATTAAAATATGAGAAGATGAGAGTATTATTTAGAATCACAATATTGATTTTGTCTAGTTGTATAAATCAATTTATTGTCTAGAATAAAATTATATATTTGATGCTTGTAACAAATTTCCACCTATTGATAGATGAAGTAAGGAAAAAAATGGTGCTGCTAAGGTCATTATGATGGGTTTAAGTTCAAGACTTCATTTCACTTTATTCAAAATCTCTAAGAGTGAGTTAATAGAAAGAGAGATAAGGAGAGAGACAATGGATATCGTTATAGGATGACAATGAATACCATTAAGTCAATTGCTAAATATGATAATTTGTAGATTTATGACAATGACTAACTGTATTAGGGAGTGTAAATAATATTCTTGAACAATGGATATTTTTTAATTGATTATTGAAATATTATGTTAATTTATAATAGAGTTTTTTATGTACTTAAAAATATCCTATAAATATTTTTGAATGTTTTATCATAGAATATGTTGTTAGTGCGATGTGATCTTCAAATGACTAGAAATTTTAAATACATAGCTTGAGATGCATAAGTTCAAATTTTTAGTTCCCGCACTCTTTGATAAAGGTTATATTCTAACATTTTTTGCCATGGAATGTAAGAATTATAGTTTTAAAAGTGAGGGATGCAATCATGCTATAAATCTTGTCCCCCAAGTAACAATTGCTAGTGCAATAATATCCAAGGTGAGTAGATTAGTGGAGAATAAAAAAATAAACATAATTATTGTTATGGAGATGTGCTTTGTTGTCATTGATGTCAAACAATGTGGCCTAGATAAGTTCTGGTCCGAACATCAGCAGAGTTAAGCTATAGTGTTGGAGTATTTGCAGTTATGTTTTTGGACCGGAGGTTGCTATGATTGGTTCTATGGTTTGATTGTGTTGGAAATTGATATCAGTTTGACGGTGAGGAGTGTTGGAAGCTTTATCTTTATAAGATTAGATCATTGGGGATAAGAACAATGGAGTAATGACAAGAAGAAGACTGACAACTAATGAGGTCTGTTTAATTTCTCAAGTTGAGCCAGTATCAATAATTGAGGCATGTAAAGATGAATATTGGTTGAAAGCTATGGAAGAAGAATTAGATCAGATTTTAAAAAATAACACATGGACTTTGGTTCCCTGACCTAAAAATAAGAATGTTATTGGAACTAAATGGGATTTTAGGAATAAATTGAATGAGGATGGTCAAGTTTTAAGGAATAAGGATAGATTGGTTTGTAAAGGATATTCTCAAAAGGAAGGAATTGATTATGGAGAGACTTTTGCACCTGTAGCTAGAATTGAAGCTATAAGATTATTTCTTGCCTATGTTGCCCACAAAAACTACAAGGTTTATCAAATGGATGTTAAGTGTGCATTTTTTAATGGGGAACTTGATGAGGAAGTTTGTATTGAGCAACCTGATGGTTTTTCACTATCAGATGATACAAACATGGTTTGCAGGTTAAGGAAAGCTTTATATGGATTGAAACAAGCACCTAGAGCTTGGTATGCAAGGTTGGATAAATATCTTTTGAAGCTTGGTTTTACCAAGGGTAATGCTGACAGTAATTTATATTATAAGATCAATGATGATGATATACTAATTATTGAAGTATTTGTTGATAAAAATATTTTTGGAGGTGAAGATAAGTTACGCATGAAATTTAATAAGAATATGGAGAAAGAATTTGAAATGTCTATGATTGGGGAGATGAAATTTTTCTTAGGTTTGCAGATTACTCAAACTGATAAAGGTATTTTCATCTGTCAAACTACGTATGCTAGAGAGTTATTAAAGAAATTTGGTTTGTAAATTGAGAAGAAAAGATGCTTTTGCACCTGTAAATCCTACAAGATACAAATCTATGATTGGAGGTATACTTTATTTGACTCAAACTAGGCCTGACATAATGAATGTTGTTTGTATTGTAACAAGATTTCAGAGTGATCCTAGAGAAAATCATGTGTGCGATGAAGAGGATTTTTTAGGTATTTGTAGGGAACAATTGAATATGGTTTATGGTACCCTAAAAATGATGACTTTACATTATGTGTATATAGAGATGCAAATTGGGTTGGAGATGTTGATGACTGGAAGATCACATCCAGTGGAGCTTTCTTTCTTGGAAAGAAACTTGTTTCATGGATCAGAAAGAAGCAGTCATGTACATCTTTATCTACTACTAAAGTTTAGTATGTTGTTGTTGCTACTAACTGTACACAAGTTATATGGATGAAGAAAATGTTGAAGGATATAAAGGTGGATTGTAATGAACCAGTAGTTATTCACTATGATAACTCTGTTGCTATTGATATATCAAAGAATTTGGTATTTCATTCTAAGACAAAGCACATATCTATAAAGTATAACTTTTTGAAGGAAAAAGTGGAAGCAAATGAAGTTAGTTTGGTTTATGTGAGCACTAAAGAGCATATTGCAGATACCTTCACTAAACCTTTGCCCAAGGAATCATTTGAGTACTTTAGAGACAGTTTGGGAGTTTATGCCCCTCTGGTAGAGACTTGATTGATGTTGTTTGGCATCAGTCCGATATGCATTATCAGATATACTACTCATTCTGGATTTATTTGGGGATACTACTACTCAGGGGGAGTAGTTAGCCTTGTGATTCAGTGGTTTATATTTTTTCTTTGATATTTTTGTCAGATCTTTGGCATTGATGTCAAAGGGGGAGAGATATTTGTGAAAAATAGAGCTTACAGAGCTTTACTGAGATATCATTCATAGGGGGAATTTTGTCTTTGGTTCAGAACTTCACTATCATATTATCTTGGAGAGTCTGTTGGATGTCTTCCATTGGGGGAGACTTGTTTGGCATTTCTTGGCACTTGGATGTTTTTCACATCTAGTATTGTCATCAATGCCAAAGGGGGAGATTGTTGGCAATTTGGTGGAATTGATTATGTGTTGCATTGATGTTTTGTCATTGATGTCAACACTAGCTATTTTGGTTGCTTTATCGGTATCCTTTTGATCCCAGTAGGTTGTTTGGTTTCTGGTTGAATTAGATCATGATGATTCGATATGATTTGGTATGTTTGGCTTATGGAATTGGCTTACTCATGATACTCTAATTCATGCTCAACCATTTGGTTTTGATTTGGTGATAGGATGCTTTCCTATATGTTGGCAAGCTTGGTTGGTTGGTGTTGGTGTAGCTTCTAGTGAAGTTTCAGGATGTTGATGGTAATTTTGTTTGAGGCTTGGCTAATTGGGATCATTACTTTAGCATGTGTGGACCTAAATTGGGTCCCAATATATCTAGGTTATGGTCCGGCTTAATGTAACGTGTGGATTGGTCCTCTTGATGTGTTTCCGAGATGTCTTATGTGTTGGATATTATTTGTTTGGTCTAAGGCCGACAAGTTCTATAATTATGTAATTGGTTTATTGTCTGGTGGCTGACCTAATTGTTTATGATCAAGGGTTTGGATATATAAATGTAAGATCTCATTGTAGATCATATATGGGTTATGGGTTTATGAGATTGATTGTACGAATAATGTAATAATCATTCAGGAAGAGGATTTGGTCGATCATTGGAGATAGAATTGGGTTTATGTAAGAGGATTTAGTCCTCTAGTATTGAGCTTAACTGGAACTATACTCAGGCATAGGAGATGCTATCATTGCAATTCATTCATTCTTCCAGATTGTTGTCTAGATTTTTATGTAGTTAGTGAGGCTCCTTTTGTGATGAGTAGTGTGCTCTAGGTTGTTGGCCTTCCTGCAAGTGTAGGCCCCTCAATTGTAATCGCATACTTACTGCAAAAGTATTTTCTGACTGTGGGTAGGCTTCCCACTGTGGTTTTTCCCTTTACTGGGTTTTCCACGTATAAATTTTGGTGTCATGTGGATGGTATTTGTATATGGTGAAAATGGATAACAATAATAATGATATTGAAAGGCTAAATGAATTCAACCACAAAACCCTAGCCTAACAATCAACAAAGATCCACCATAACATATGAAGATTACCTAAGACAATGCAAATCACATGAAATCACAAAGATTATACCATCACATGTCCAATAGGGTTTTGATCTCCATTCTTCCTATCTCCATTGATCTTGCTTGATATATTTGCTCTCAGGTTTTATATGCACAAGAGCTCAACAAAGAACGGAATGTGGTTGCAAGTAGGATCGTAGTGTAGTCAATTGATCAAGTAGTTAGCTCATTAGGGTTTGATAATGAAGGAAGCATCTCCTTATATAGAAGACACTATATGAAATGGAGGGATAAGATTGAGAGGTGTAAAAGGAGGTCGGCTATGATTAGAGGGTAGGTAAAAGAAATAATAAAATAATGAAAGGGGTAGGTAGTGTATGAATTAAGAGATGAATGACATGTGTCATGGGTAGAAAAGGCTAATTAATTAATTAAATAAATAAAGATTTATTTAATTAATAGAAGAAGTGGGATCAATTAAATAAATAAGATATTTATTTAATTTAGTAAAATGATAATTTAAATAAATAAATGTATTTATTTAAATGAGAAATAAGGCTAGAAGAGGATAAATGAATTAATTAAATAAATAAAGATTTATTTAATTAATAGAAGAATTAAGCTTAGATAATTAAATAAATAAAATATTTATTTAATTAGACTGGACAATTTTAGGTGTCTACAGTATTTATTCTGTGATTATTATATCACTTGCATTCATTCTTTAGATCTCTTTACATCTCGATTTGGAGCATTTACATTATCATTTACAAGCAATTAGGGTTTACTTTCTAGGTTGCTCTAGTTTGCTTACTTGCATTTTAGGATCTTGCACACACACAAGGTCTGCACACACACTACTTTTACAATACAACTTGGCTATTCGTGGAGGTGGAAATCACCAAAGTGGGGGTTTGACTAAGGCAAAACCCTATATAGCCGCCCAAAACACCTTTTCAGATATAAGTGCAGATTTCGGGATTCAAACGACGCCGCAAGTTGCAGATCCGAAAGAAGCAGACGGAGACTGAACCATACACCAAGTTTCAGAGCAGAAGACCAGGACAGGGGCGTGGGGCACCCTGGTCCTACCAGGACAGGGGCGCTAGATGCCCTGGTCCCTGGGACAGGGGCGCTGGGCGCCCTGGTCCTCCTGACAGACAGCAATTTTTAGCATTTCCGACAGTTTTCCAGGTTGCAAAGTAGCAGTTTCAGGTGCAGTTTCAGGAACAGAATCAGGACAGTGGCGCCCGCGCCCCCGTCCTGAACATTTTCACTCAGATTTTAACTCTGGGTACACATCTGCATTCTTGTCTTGTCCTTGTGTTTGCAGCTTTCCATTGTTTAACTTCAATTCTGCAATCTTGTTATCAGTTCATACTTGCATTTTGGGGTTAGGAATTGAACTTGCATAATTTTACCTTTCAATTACAACAAAGGAATAGAAATCCTAATAGGTAGCCCATGGCTCTCTCTTTCACCAAAAAGAAGTAGCCAATTGTGTGATACCTCTAGGCTCTTTCGTATTCCATAATGTGTGTCAAAAGGTAGGATTAGGACATGTTAGCCTAGTCTCGCTTTTTCCCCTACACATTTTGGTGAACCCGATGTGAATCCTTATTATTTCTTTCTCTTGCATTGCATTTGTTACATCTAGATCTAGATTTAGCGTGTTTCATTTAAGTCCATTTTCAAAAAAAAAAAAAAGAGTGTGTTTCTTTGTTTCTTTGCATTGTGTGTCTAAGTTTTATGCAACTTTTATTTCAAAATGTCGGATTTTTATTTGCAAGATGTTCATATTTATGATGATGTATGCAATTATGCCGATTATGAGTATAGCCAAGATGAATTAGATGAAGCTTTAAATGAGTTTTTGAAACCTAAAGATGTCAAACCTTCATTTTACCAAAAACTCATAAACCTTGTTACTATGCCATTTCGTTGTGATGAGAAAGATAAGTTGAATGATTCCTCTCAAGGGTACATTCCTATCAAATCTTCCACTAAATCTAGTAACATGGTTGTTTTCAATTATCCCCTCTATGAAGAGATGTCTCCTTTTGAATAAAAAGATAAACCTTTTAATAGATATGATCATGCTTTGTTGGATGATGCTCTTGATGACTTTGTGGCTTTATCGAAATCTCTAAACAAGAACAAAACTTCTAAATTAGTTAACATGATAAACCTGAATGAGCATAATAAGCCTCTCTTTGAAGTCCAAGGTGCTTGTCCTTCTCCCACCTTTCAAGTTCCTAAATCACCTCTCCTTATTGTCCAAGGGGGGTATGATTCCTTTCTTACTCCGAATAAACCTATCATCACTGTGCAAGGAAGAAAACCTATAAGTCCTTATAGTTATGCCAAGCAATTAACTAGAGAGAGTTATCATGCGGTTGCCCATACTTATCATACTAGAAATAATAGGCAGCCTAATCCTCCTCCTGTTACTCCAGTTTCTCTTCCTAATCCTCAACCAATTCTTCTGCAAGCTCCACGTATTTCATAAGTTCTTAGTAAGGAATATGATCTCATAGAACAACTTAAAGCTACCCCTACTAAGATATCCCTTTGGGATTTGATTCAAACTTCTTCTGCTCATCACGGAATGTTACAAGATGCCTTGAAAGATTTGAATGTTCCTCCACCATCTAGTAATATAGTGTCTTTGGTTAACTCTGTAATGAATCCTAAAGCTCATATTGTGTTTACTCAAGATGAGTTACCTACTAGTGAAATTCAACATCAATATGATCCTTTGATGATTGTGGTTATCATAAATGATACTGCTATAAGATGAACACTAGTAGATAATGGCTCTGGTCTTAATGTCTGTAGCATTAATCTCTTGCATAAGATGAATGTGGATACATCCCTAATTGAGCCTGACTCTCATCCTATTCGAGGCTTTGATAATGTGGCTAAGACTTCATTAGGTATTATCACCTTACCCATCACAGTGGGGCCTGTTACTTTGCCTACTCCTATCCATGTTATGTCGGGAAATCTAACATACAACTTGCTATTAGGGAGACCTTGGATTCATAGTATGCAAGTTGTCCCCTCTACATTGCATAGACAAGTTAAATTTATTTATAACAATAAGACATATACCTTGATAGGTGATACTAATTTCCAAGCTTGTTTACAAACATCTACTTCCAAAGGGGGTTCTTCTAAGCCTTCCTCGTCTAGTGATGACTCTTTAAAAAAGATACCTATCGATGAATCCTCGCTCTCTGATGATCAAAATTATTTGGATGAGTCTGGAGCTCTTGAAGAAGATTCTTCTCGACTTGAATCTACACATAAGAAGGATTTTGATCCTGAGAAGGTTCTCGCAGAAGATGATTGGGGATCTCTTGATTTTAATCCCACCTTTGTAGGTGAATATAAGGTTCCTTCTAGAGAGCTTAAAGTTGAAAAGAAGGAAGAAGCTAAAAATCAATCAATCTTACCTGAACCTATGAGCAATAATTTTGTGGCCGCTTCTCAAACTTCTTCTCCTCACACTTCTAATTCTAAAGAGTTTGATTCTTTGTCTTATGAAAAACCACCTTCTCTTTCTGAAATGGCTGATCGTTATGGTCGTGGTTTTCATATTCTAGCTAAGCATGGGTATCATGGAAATGGTTGTGGCGCTCACGAACAAGGGATAAAGGTTCCTCTAGAGAATAATCTTTATGATTATGCCTTTGGACTTGGTTATAATCCCTGCAAACGCACTAAAGCTTCTAAGAGACCATGTATTAGTGTTAATGTTATTTCTACATCTCTACCAATGCGACACCCTGAGTATATTGATGGGGATCCTTCGTGTGCCTGTGCTTTGGATGTCTTTCCTACCGATGATGCTTTAGCTGAGTTTTTAGGAGCATATGATACTCTTCCTCGTTATCATCACAATAGGGGATTCCCTTATTGTTTGAACACTGAAGCCTATTTTGGAAAAGAGACTGATAACGATGAGATTGTGAAAGAATTTCCTCAGTTAAAGGATACTCCTCAACAAAGTAATCTTCTTATAAGCGACACCATTGATGTTAAGATGGATTCTAGCAATGAAGAAAAAGTTATTAAAATTGGAAAATGTCTGGACGAAGAAGAACAAAAACAATATGAAGATTTATTGCGTGAATTCCCTGAGATCTTTGCTTGGACATATTCTGACATGCCTGGTATAGATTCTAAGATTGACACTCATAATATTGTCTTAGTTCCTGATGCTAAGCCTGTGAAACAAAAAATTCAAAAGATGAATCCTAAGGTAGCTTTTCTCATTAAGGCTGAGATTGAAAAATTATTGGAGGCTGGATTTATCCGCCCTATTGATTATTCCCCATGGATTTCAAATATTGTCGTTGTGGCTAAATCAGATAATAAAATAAGAATGTGTACTGACTTTCGAGATTTAAATAAAACTTCTTTGAAAGATGATTTTCCCCTCCCAAACATTGACATGATAGTTGATTCTACAGCAGGACATGCTTTGTTATCCTTCATGGATGGTTTTTCAGGATACAATCAAATTTTCATTAATCCTCAAGATCAATTCAAAACTGCTTTCACCACTCCTTGGGGTGCGTTTTGCTGGGTAATGATGCCTTTCGGACTTAAAAACGCCGGTGCAACTTATCAACGAGCGATGACCCTTATCTTTCATGATTACATGCATAAGATTTTAGAAGATTATGTTGATGATATTTTAGCCAAATCCATTCTCCGCATAGATCATATTAAGATCCTTCATCAAATCTTTGAAAGGATTCGTAAATATCACATGCGCTTGAATCCCCGAAAATGTGTCTTTGGTGTGGATAGTGGAAAACTATTAGGATTCATAGTTTCGCATCGTGGGATTGAGGTCGACACTAAGAAAATAGATGCTATTGTCAACATGCCACCTCCTAGAAATGTGTCTCAACTCAAAAGCTTACAAGGAAAGATTCAAGCTATTCGTAGGTTTGTATCTCAACTTGCGGATCGTACTTTTCCTTTTACTCAACTTCTCAAAAAGAATATCACTTTTCAATGGAACGAAGATTGTCAGCAAGCATTTGAAGATTTAAAAGTGTATTTGGCTAGTCCTCCTATCCTTCAACCTGCCGAACCTTCTAAACCCTTTCTTCTTTATATAGCTGCTTCCTCTCATGCTCTCGCAGCATTATTGGCACAACATGATAAAGATGGTAAGGAGTGTCCAGTTTATTATATAAATCGTACCTTACTCGATTATGAGACCCGATATTCTGTGATAGAAAGACAATGCTTGGCCTTGGTGTTTGCGACTCAGAAATTGAGACATTATCTTTTAAATTCAGAAGTCCACGTCATGGTAAAGTTTGATCCTTTGAAGCATCTTTTCTCTAAAACTGATTTATCAGGACGCCTAGCTAAGTGGGTTATGATGTTAACTGAATTTGACCTTAAATTTGTTTCACAAAGAGCAATTAAAGGGCAAGTGTTGACCGATCACTTAGTTGAGGCCCCTTCACCTTTCTCCTTCCCTAACCTTGAGTCTTTTCCCGATGACTTCATTCTCTGTACAGAGAAAGATGAAACTTGGGAGTTATACTTTGATGGCTCTAAGTGTCGTACGAGATCGGGGGCAAGTGTTGTTCTGATTTCTCCTACAAAGAAGTCCATTCCCTTATCTTATCGTCTCAATTTCCTATGTACCAATAACATTGCTGAGTATGAGGCTCTTATAGCAGGAATAAAGGTAGCCTTGGCTTTGAATGTAAAACACATACATATTTTTGGAGATTCTCAACTGATTATAAGACAAGTAACAGGACTGTATCAAGCAAAACAAGACAAATTATCACAATATAAAGACCTTGCTATCTCTTTGTTACAAAAATTTGATTCTTACACCATGGAACCTGTTCCTCGAAAAGATAATCGACATGCGGACGCAATGGCATGTGTGGCTTCTCTGGTATCTTTAGAGGACCCTGTGGTTGATCTTAAATTTGTTATTCACAACCTTATTTCTCCAGCTATTATAGATGATTCTATCCTAGTGACATATTGTGACTTTATAGACTCAGATGAATGGTATTCGCATATCGTAAGATACTTGACTGATGGTACCTTTCCTGATTCCGCCAATAGGAACACTAGGGCTAGAATCCGCAAGCTATCTGCTAGATATATCATTCTTTCTAATGTTCTTTACCGAAGGGGTTATAACGGTATTCTCCTTCGCTATCTTAACAAATCGGAAATCCCTATTGCTCTTGAAGAGGCGCATTCAGGTGCCTGTGGGGGGCATTTTGGAGGCAAATCCTTGGTTCAAAGGTTGCTCCGTATGGGATATTATTGGCAAACTATGCAGCAGGATTCTTTTTCATTTGTTAAGAAATGTCATCAATGTCAACAACACAATAATTTGATTCATGCTCCTGCCCAAGAACTTCGTTCTCATGTAGCTTCTTGGCCTTTCTCTGCATGGGGGTTGGATCTCATCGGTAAAATCTCTCCTCCTTCATCTCAAGGACATACTTTCATTATAACCACAACAGATTACTTTACAAAGTGGGTAGAAGCTATTCCCCTTCGCTCTACTACTGCTGAAGTGATTTGTCGATTTCTTCTAGAAAACATTATTTCTCGATTCGGGATACCTTCCACTATAATCTCTGATAATGGGACATCATTTAAGAACAAGGACGTGAAGAAATTCCTTGAGAAGTATCATATCAAACATTGATTTTCTACACCATACTATCCTCAATCAAATGGCCAAGCCGAATCATCCAATAAGATAATTGAACAAATTCTTCGCAAAACCGTGAATAAGCATGGTAAGGATTGGAGTACTCAGCTAATCTATGCTCTTTGGGCCTACCGAACGAGTGTGAGAATTGCTATAGGAACCCCCCCTTATAATCTTGTTTATGGTGCTGATGCTATTATGCCCTTAGAATTAGAGATTCCATCACTTAGAGTTTCTCTCAAAGGTATAGTAGATGATGACTCTTATAGAGAACAAAGACTTCAACAGCTTGAGATGCTTGATGAACAACATATAAATGCTCTTGAGCATATTCAAGTGTATCACAAAACTCTACAACGAAGCTATAATGATAAGGTTATTCAACGTTCCTTCTCAGTGGGTGACTTAGTTCTCTATGAGAATCAGCGCAATGTGAATGCCTTACCTGAAGAAAAGCGAAAATTTAGTCCTAATTGGCTTGGACCGTATATTGTTATTGAAGATTATGGATCAGGTGCTTATAAAATAGCGGGTGTAGATGGTACGCCTCTTAAAGAACCTATAAATGCTATGCACTTGTGTAGATACTATGCTTAATTCCTCATTTCCTATCTTTTATTTCATGTATCTTCTTTGCACTTCTTCAGAATTGGATAATATGTTAGCATATCTTTGTTAGAGAAAATAGAATTAAATGATGTTTTGTTTAATCTATATTGCTTCGTTCTTGACAAGCGTGTTTCTTTATTCTATGACTTGTCTTGAATTCATTTATGTAAATTGCAAAAGATTTACATTTTCATTATGCTGGCATATTATACAATGTCTTTATGTGTTAAGTAGAGTTGTATCATGTTACTTATATGATTCTTAGGCTTAACACATATTTCTTCTCTATCATCAATGTAGTACTTGATTAAATATTTTATTTTTATTAAGTCACACATGTATCAATTTAATCATGGAGCATTGAGAAATCAATCACATGAAAATTAAATTCAGAACATACATGTACATCTACCAAATGTATTAACTTTAATCAAAATACACATTGTTTTAGGCATTAAAGATAACACATTTGAGACAAAGAAGCATGTATATATATATATGTGTGTGTGTGGATCAATATACAAAGGTAGGTCACTATGCATCCAAAATGTGACCTACCCTACATCATAAGATAATCTCCTATCCCTAGGGCTGGTGGCTGGAGAGTGACGACTAGATGCTCCCTCCTGATCCGGTCGTACAGGTGGACCCATAGGTGTATAGCGTGATATAGACCGTGAATGGCTCTGTGAGGAACTCCTACGATCCCTATCCATAAGGATCACGTGATACGAGGTAGCCTCGGCCTGAGCTGCTGCTAGATCACGTTGTGCCCGCTGAAGGTTCTCTGATAGGACTCTCTCTCTCCCTCCATATCTCCACCTGTACTCGAAATGGGAAAAACAAGTCATCATGCCGACCCGCGTTCCCTTGAGGCCTATAGGCAACCTGTGAGGAACTAGGGATCTGTGCCATCATGGAGATATTTGTCACTGCTTGCTGGATCAAGGAACGCCACTCCTGCACATTAGCTGTAGCAGTAGAACAGATTTTGTATTAATATCATTTTATATCATCAAAACATTAATCAAGCAATGTAAACCTACTATACCTAGATCTCCCTCATGCCAGTAGGGATCATGATATGGTTACATCTGTGACTGGAAACTACTAGGCTCCCCACACTCAAATGATCAGTGCACGATGGGTACAGGTCTCCGTATCGCCTTGTGTTCCCCCTTTTGGGGAATAAGAGGAGGATCCAAGGCTATGGCATCATCTCCTGAATGGTGGGGAGCTGCATCTGACTCCTCATCATCATCTCTATCCTCCTCCTCCTCGTCATCCTTGTCCTCATCCGCATCCTCATTCTCCTCATCATCATCTCTATCTGTGTCATCATCCTCTCCTTCCTCCTCCTCCTCGGCACTAGGCTGATCTCCTATGGGTGGATCAGGATCTCCTGCCTCCACATGACCCTCTCCCTCCTCTGGCTTCTCCAATCTGGATCCCTGATCCTCATCTCGGTCTCCATGTCTCCATGGACCTGGATGGCCTATCGGGTGATCTGGTGGAAAGATAGGCCCCGGGTATGTCCTCACAAACCATAAGAGATACCTGCGTTGTGCTCCAGGATCTGCGGCATAATCAGTGACCACATCCTGATCGGATCCCTCTATATCTATGATCTCGATATCATCTATCGTAGGTCTCGCTACTACTCTGGGTCTGGGAAGGACTCATGAGTGTCGAGTGTAGATGGGTACATCGGCTAGAACACACTACTCTAGCCCAAATTGCCTCCGTACTCAGTCAAAATAGAATGGGACTATGATATGTGGATATCGTCCTCTCAGTAGGCGGTTCCTCTGTAAGCATGCTAGTTGTCTCTCCATCCCATCCCATCTGTGCATCTGCAGATATGGTCTCCATATAGTCACCTCAACTGTCAATCTATCAAATGTCACTCTCCAATACAGTAGATCCCCAAATCTCCACTCGCTGGTAAGTGGATAAGCAAATACCCTAGGTCGCTCGCTAGCCACACTCATCGGATAGCCGACAGGCCTGGTGCATGTAAAGTGTTCGAATATCCACACCTACAAAAGTGTGCATGTCATCAAGCTGCAACCCTGTCCAAAGACATACTCCTCGAGGTCGTGATAGAGATGTGCAAGCATACTCTGACCCCAGGCGTATACTCTCCTATGTCTCTCCATAGCCCTGATGCACCATGTGAGACCCCCATGCATGTGTGTACCTCGCCCATTAGGGCAGACGGCTAGTGCAATGATGGCTATCATAAGACGTCTCATGAGGGGCACCTCTCCTGTAGGATGTAAGAGCCAGCTGACCATGATGCGACCTCTCGTCTCACTCGGCATGACTCTCCCTATGCAGTATACCTGCTCCCTCTGATGATCCTCTGCTGACTGATCAGTTGCATATGTCATGGTAGCTCCTCTGATCGGTAGGCGAAGTATGCGGTACACATCCTCAAGTGTCACTGTCATCTCCCCTACTGGAAGCTGGAATGTACATGTGTCAGGATCCCATCGCTCCATGAGTGCCATCAGCATCGCAGGATGAAATCGAATGGCCAGCATAAGAATCATACACCACAAACCTTCTATTTATAATGTGTCTCTCTCTGCCTGAGTCAGCCGAGGAATCTGATCTCACAAACTGTGAAGAATCTGCCCCGTCGTATGCTCTCTCATGTATGGGAGACCCTGCAATACAGAAAACATCAGTGTAATCAGTAATCAATCATCACAATCATTTATGCCAAAAGCAAAAACTGTCGAACATCGAAAGCTCACCCTCGCCAAGTCCTGATTAGGACCATGGTGCCCTGAGAAGACCATG
Organism: Cryptomeria japonica; assembly: GCF_030272615.1. Taxonomy (NCBI): domain Eukaryota; kingdom Viridiplantae; phylum Streptophyta; class Pinopsida; order Cupressales; family Cupressaceae; genus Cryptomeria; species Cryptomeria japonica. Next base: position 925,832,206 of record NC_081407.1, read on the forward strand.
GCGCCTTGAGGGGACCATGGTGCCCTGAGAGGACCATGGCGCCCTTCAGGGACCATGGTGCCCCATAGGGATCATGGCGCCCTGAAAGGACCATGGTGCCCTTCAGGGACCATGGTGCCCTGGGTGGGACCTAGGGTTAGATTCCAGGGCCCACATTCGATCACAGAAAATTAGAGTCAACGGAAATGCAGAAAGTCAAAGTCAAAGTTTAGTCAACTCACCTCGTCCAGTGGCTCGTCGTCGATCACAGCCTGTCGCATGATCTCAATCCTCGTGGGATGCTCCGGTCATCATGAAGGCATGATGATGGCTATGTGGGCTCCGTTACAATGAACAATACTCAGAAATCAACAAAGTGACAAATGCAATAGTCACTTTCAAGGTATATACTTTCATTTCTTTACCTTTACTTTCAAAACCCTAATTTTTCTATATCACTCATTTCATCATAACTTGAGTTTGGGAGATGCGATTTTCAAATCATTTGTTGCATAGGAATCATATTTTCATTCCCTTACTCCCTTGATGTTCCAAAATGTGCTCTGATGAAGCCTTTGTAGTGAACATCTCTCATCAATAATCGCTCACACAATTTGTTGTAAGTAAACATGCTACCCTGTTTCACCTCCCTAATAAGCAAGCCGAAACAGGGGGGGCATATAGCTACTCGCAAATTTCATCACTTTCCTTAGTAAGCATTAGGTGATTTTGTGATCTAACATGTGTTTTGTAGGGTGCGGTTCCTAACTATGTACTACAGATACTGCTGGGGGCTTCGTTCGATAGACTTATGGATATATCCTTTTTCAAATAATGTTTACTTTCTTGTACTTTAGCTTGCATATGCACGTAGTACTCATATGACTGCTAAAGTGGGGGCTAAATGTAGCGTCATAAATTGTACGCACTTGCTAAAGCAGTACAATTTCACACCTAGTTTAGCACCCGCCTTGGCGCAGTTTGCATTTTGCATTGCATTTCTCCTTTAGCACTTAATTAATCAAATTAATTAGGTCTAAGGTCCTATTTCATTGTCCTCCACATCATAAAGTTGGGCCCTTTCATTAAAATGTGCCCCTTTCATTTTATTCCTCCAATACATCATTTAATCAAAAACCCTAATTAGGCCCTATTTTGAACTTGGGGGCTTGATTTCGGGGGTCAAAACATCTCGAAATCACCTGTAACTTTGGGATTCTCTCTAAAATCATCATATCCGACGGCCCTAAAAATTTGGTGAAAAGTTGCCGGGACCATGGCGCCCGGAGTGCACACGGTCCCGGACATTTTTCCCGAAATTTTAGGAGCGCGATCCAACCATAAAATAAAGCTTAACCCCAAGAAATTGGCGGGATATTCAATCTCTAGGTCGGCCAAAAGTTGGAATTAAGACCTAGGGTTTCATATATAAGAGCTCTCTTTCTTCATTTGAGAGGATCTGAATTTTGGTTTTCAGGACCTTCTATGCAGCAAAAGAGCAGATCTTTGAAGACTTCAACAACATTCAACATCCATCTATCAAGCATCTATCAATTTCATTCATCCATTTAGGGCTTTGAAGGCATTGCAAAGCAATAAGGGATCACTGACTGAAGATTGGCTTGTACCCCTCCCTTGGGGTTGGGTATGATTTCATGTTGTTTTCATGTCTTTGCATAAGTCTCATTATATCACTTGCATTCATGCTTTAGATCTCTTTACATCTCGATTTGGAGCATTTACATTATCATTTACAAGCAATTAGGGTTTACTTTCTAGGTTGCTCTAGTTTGCTTACTTGCATTTTAGGATCTTGCACACACACTACTTTTACAATACAACTTGGCTATTGGTGGAGGTGGAAATCACCAAAGTGGGGGTTTGACTAAGGCAAAACCCTATATAGCCACCCAAAACACCTTTTCAGATATAAGTGCAGATTTCGGGATTCAGACGACGCCGCAAGTTGCAGATCCGAAAGAAGCAGATGGAGACTGAACCATACACCAAGTTTCAGAGCAGAAGACCAGGACAGGGGCATGGGGCGCCCTGGTCCTGCCAGGACAGGGGCGCTAGGCGCCCTGGTCCTCCTGACAGACAGCAATTTTTAGCATTTTCGACAGTTTTCCAGGTTGCAAAGTAGCAGTTTCAGGTGCAGTTTCAGGAATAGAATCAAGACAGTGGTGCCCGCGCCCCCATCTCGAACATTTTCACTCAGATTTTAACTCCGGGTATGCATCTGCATTCTTGTCTTGTCCTTGTGTTTGTAGCTTTCCATTGTTTAACTTCAATTCTGCAATCTTGTTATCAGTTCATACTTGCATTTTGGGGTTAGGAATTGAACTTGCATAATTTTACCTTTCAATTACAACAAAGGAATAGAAATCCTAATAGGTAGCCCATGGCTCTCTCTTTCACCAAAAAGAAGTAGCCAATTTTTTGATACCTCTAGGCTCTTTCGTATTCCATAATGTGTGTCAAAAGGTAGGATTAGGACATGTTAGCCTAGTCTCGCTTTTTCCCCTACACACTATTATGACAAGGGACATGTTGGTTGGTAAGCTTGTTGCTTTTGAGTTGAGCGAGTTTGGAGAATCACATGGAAAATCTAAGACTGCATTCAGAGCCTTTGTATTCGGGAAGCAGAAGTATGATCCGAGAGAAACTTCCTATTGGGTTTCTAAATATGAAAGAGAAAAGAGAGAGATGGAAGAGAAAGAAAGAGAATTGGATGATCTTGAAGCCCTTATTGCTAGAATATTGCCTAAGGGAGATGGTAAGTAGGATGGAAAGTTGCCTTTCAAATGTTTCATTTGTAATAAGATAGGACATTTTTCTTCTAGGTGTCTTGAAAGAATGTCTAGGTTGTTGGCATATGCACACTCCAATGAGACATTGTATGTGATTGAAGGTTTTGTCATTGATGGCAACCTTACAATCCTATGGCACCAGCAAGGCATTACACCGGCAAGGCATTACATTAATAAGATAGTTCACTAGCATCAACAAATCACACTCTACACCGGCACTCAGTCCATCGGCACTGGCATAGAGAAAGGAAGCATACCGGTATAGAGGCCAACAAGATTTTTGTTATATTATATTTTGTGTATTATTGTAAAAACTTTGTAAGCTGACTTGGCAAGTTGTAAGTGTTGGCATTACAATAAGAAAGATTGTTGATATTCAATAAGGATATTGAGAAGGTTGTTGAAGATTATTAATATAACTGAAGAAGGATGATAACTATCTTTATAATATTATTTTGTCATTGATGTCAAGAAATTGATTATCTGATTTAGTATGATGTTGCCATATCTTGAGAAGATTGATTAGAAGAGAATTAAGATGTCGGTAAAAGACATAGAAAAATTGTGATGAATAAAGGGAGGAATAAGTTATTCAATGGGCAACTATTACCGAGTTAGACAATGATGAGATCATGATGTTTAGATTGTTTTGATATCCTACATATGTTGTTGATTGTAAGGTTAATACTATACTATGAAACCGAGCAAAGAACCTAGTCGGTAAACCCCAAGGTTATCAATATCGGTTAATGAAGGCGAAATTTCTACCGAGTAAAGTTTAGTATTTACCGAGTTGCAACCGAGTTATGACAGTGTGCATGGGATGGATAAAAGCATTATTTAATGAAGGACAATGATTAGCTGGAAATGTATAAATGATTGGTATGTTGTGTATGAAGTTTGTTAAGGATCTATGGCGAAGGAAAATCGGCAGAAAGATCTACAACGCAAATTGAACCGCAATAACCTTATGCAAGTTCCAAGAAGGGAATACAAGTCCCGAGGTAAGGTAAAATGTTTTCAGATCAAAAGGATACATTGAACCTAGTCAAGTTTGAAGATCTGATGGATAAGATTGATCATGGGAAATGTGATCAAGGAGATTCAGCGGTTAGCAAAATGTTTATAAATAAGGAACTGTTGATAAATAATGTATGCAGGCAAGTGTATGCACAGGGATGCTACATAGTGATTGCCGAGCACAGAAGCTTGAAGACCTGTTTGAATGACAGAGTAGAGAGCCCAGCAAAGGGACAAGATAAGTCCTATGACAAGATTGTTTTGAGCAAATAAGAATTTGCTTTAGCATTTTAGATGTGAAGTTGCAGATAGATTTTATTACTGTTATTTTGTAAGTGACAGAAAATCTCTTAACCGAGTGAACTTAACAGTCTTATATGTAAACCCTCTAGCAAGGTAACATTCTAAATGAGTGTTTAAAATCCTTTAACAAGGTCACTTCTAACAAAGTGAAGATCCTAACAGATCTGAAGGAAATCCCTTAACCGGGTCACGTCTAGCAATGTGTTTGTAATTTTTAACAAGATTTGCTTTTAACCAAGCATACTCTAGAAGAGTATATTTCTTAGTGGGTCCAAAATCCCATAGTGGTTTTTCCCTATTTGGTTTTCCATGTTAAATCTAGTTTTATGAGTGTTGTTATGATTATGTGTTCTTAAGTTTGCATGTTTAACAGTTTTTGGTTAAGTTGTTGAAGTATAAGTTACTGAGGTTGAATCTGTTGATTTATGGAAGTTTAAGTTTGTATGATTCACCCCCCCCCCCCTTCTCATCTTATTAGCTATTGGCATCTATACTTTACATCAAGTATCAGAACTAACAGTAAGATGACTCTTATATATAAGAGAGATCATTGTAGACATTTTGTAAGTAATGGAAGTGAAGAAAAAGAAGATATTAGGTAGACCTATTATGCGAAATATAGCTTAAAGGTTTTATGTAAAGAATAGAGTAGAAACCAGTACTGGATCAGGCATTATAGATGCTATTGTAAACCAGTACAAGATATTGGATTTGTATAATCCACATTGTAAGTCAGTGAGACTTCCCATTGAGCAGTGAGCTCTAGGCAATTGGCCTTCCTGCATGTGCATGCCCCCTTTTGTAAGTAATATTCTCTTATTGGCTAGTAAGTGGATATTGTGGGTCACAAATCCCACTGAGGTTTTTCCCACACCAGGTTTCCTCATTAAATCCTTGTGTCATGGTGTGCTTTTCATGTGGATGTTTTTAATTCTATTTATTACATTATTTCTTGCATACCGGTACATTGTTATAATATGTTCTGCATGTTTTAAATTAAGAAATTCTAATTACCAGTTAAATACTGATTCACCCCCCGCCCCCCTCTCAGTATCTGTGGGATTCCTAACAATTGGTATCAAAGCTTGGTCCTCTATTTTCAGAAGCCTAACAGCTTGAGGAAGATCTTGACATCGGTAAAGATGGAAAATTTGATGAACCAACTTGAAGCAACTCTCTCAGACTATGATATAGAAAAATTGAAAAATATCAAACTAGAAGATGATCTAAAAGCAGCTCAGGATATCATTCAAGCACTTCAAGAGAATATTACTATTGCAAGAAACAAGAGAAGAGAACTTTGTGAAAAAATGCAAAATGAGAATGATAAAAAGGAATCACTTAATGATATGTTAAGTAAGTTGAAACTAGAGAACATAACTACAAAGAATGAGATGCAGGATATGACTATGAGATTTGGTAAAGAGATTGAAGATAGGAAGAAGAATGAAGAAGAATTGACCAGAAGACTAACTGATGCAGCAAATGAGAACACAAGACTTAGCTATGAAAATGATTTATTAAAGACAGATCTGATGCACACTTAGAATGACTCCAATGAATTAATGAGACAGAAAGAAGTCTTAGAAAGAGAACTAGAAACTACAAATCAACATAAAGAAAAATTCAAGAAAAGCTAAGAGGAACTTGGTAACTTGCTGAAGAATCAAAAACCTAAAGGTGACACTTATGGAATTGGCTTTGAAATTGGTGAAAGCTTCGGTACTGCAAACACACAGGATCACAGCAAACCGGTAAGGCAACCTAATGCTTATAAATTCAATGGAAAATGCTTTAACTGTAATAAGTATGGTCATAGAGCAAATGAATGTAGATCTAGAAATTATCATAATATCAACACACCCACCGGTCAATGTTCAAAATGCAACAAAGTTGGTCACAATTCTAAAAATTGCAGAATGAATGTGAGATGTTATGTTTGTGGAAGATTTGGACATTTATCTAATAAATGCAGAACACAAACTGGCACAGGTTATGGGAAAGCTATTTAGAAGAATAATGTGACTTTTTATGCATGTAACAAGATTGGGTATATTGCAAAATTCTGTAGAAGTAAAGGATCACCGACAAACAACAAAAGTTCTAGCTTGAAAGGTAAAGAAAAAGTTGAAGAGGTTAAGCAAGAATTCTCAAAACAATGGATTAGAAAAGCTTATCTAATTGTTGGGAATACTCCTCCACCGGTAGAACCAATCAATGCTTCACCGACAGGACAGAGTGATGCTTCACCGACAAGAAAGAGTGATGCTCCACCGGCAGGAAGTTCTTCATCAAATTGAAGAAAGTTTCCTTGAGGGTTTGGCAATCTAATGACACATGTTCTATTATTCCCTCGGTTAGAGATGAGAAGTTGGAAATTACTTCATTACCGGTAGACAATGTTAAGTGAATACTTAATCGGCATGCATTAAATGTGGTAGATGGCAAATAAACACTATAAATTTTTGGTTTTGGCTCCATTTCATTTCACTGTGATTTCAAACATTCATAGAGTGTGAAATTTGTAGAGTAAGGAATTTCAAGCAAAGAGGTGAAGCACTTCAAGCAATCAATCCATCCAAGATAGAAAAAGGTATTTATCATCATGGCATCCACCTCTCTACTTGAAAATATAGCAAACCCTACTGTAGTCGAGGTCATAAAATTCCCTAGGCTCGTATTTCAACTAGTTCCCAAAGTAGCAAGGAAAGATGACAATATAGGTGCTTTCTCACAAATACTAAAAGGAGTTGTTTATGCTAAAGACCCCAGAATTTACATTCACTATAACATAGAGGAATTGGGAGATGAAGAGATCAAAACTATGTATAAAACTATCATATGTGATAATTCTGGAAATGTGAAATCGGAACATAAAATCATTGAAACCCTAGGATTTACTGAAATCCTCTGCATTCCTAAATTTCCCAAGGATGTGATTAGGATAGTCTTAAGCAGGGTACATGGTGAATTTTTTTGGTTAGACGCAATTCACAAAATCACTAAGGAAGCTGTGAAAGCTGTCACAGGGTTACCGACCACCGGTAAAAGGCCAGATAAAACCAAGAAGGTCTCAAATGACCTAGTTACTAAGCTAACTGGTGCTACATCTGATAAAAGGTCCTTAAGAGTCAATGATGTAACCGACACCAATGTAAGGTTTATCAGCATGATATTAGGGTATAAGGAAACTCATGCAAATAGACTCAATTCAGTTTCAAGTTTATGCATTAAGAGTGCTTATGACATGATCACAGATAATGTAAAGATTGATATATGTGAGTGGTTGAAGGATGAGTTAATTGACAACCTAGGCAAGATTAAGAAGGATAAGAAAGGAACTTTTAGGTTTGGAAATATGCTAGTATGTTTGATGCTACATATAACCAAACAAGTTCCTGGTATAGGCTACAAAGAACTTGGATTTGATATACTAGTAGGTAAACAGCTAACAAAACTATTCAACAATATGGGAGAAGATAAGGAAAACAATATCCATGATTACTTTCAAGCACTTAAGACCAAAATGAAGAAGAGAATCAGATTATCACAAAAGATTGTTGACAAATATAAGGATGAAATATGTTTTGTAATCAAAAAGGATGAAATCTGGATGGAAGCAGTCATCCCAAGAACAATCTGGGTAACAGAGATGGGCTATGAGACTTATGGTAAAGCACTTCTGGAAGCACCAAATGAACCAAAGGAAGAAGTATTTGGTAGTGCTCAGACTATAGAAAAACAAATACAATCTAAGAAGAGAGTGAAAAAGGTTGAGGTAGTTGTGAGAAGAGGCTCTAGATAGGCAAAGGATATTAAAGAAGATGTGTTAAAGCAAACCGGTATCACTGAGGATGAGCTAGGAACTCTACAACCTGAGACTCATCTATCACCGGTAGGCACTTCTTTAGAAAGTGACATGCCTGCAACTTTCAAAAGAGTTGTAAGGAAAAGAGATCCCTCACCGACAACCACACCCTCACCTAGGAGGACAAGACAGAAACAACAAGCAGTGAGATCTTCGGTTAAGAAGACTACACCAAAGAAGAAACTGACACCCAAGAAGAAGAAGAGAACAAAATAAAACCTAGCTCCTCTTGACATACTATTGAATGAAATTACAGAGGAAGGGAAACTGAAGAATATAGAGAAATTGTATGACACTCTGACTGCAGATGAAAAAGAACAAGTAGAAAACAGTGTTATATTGCATATGGACATGTATAAGAAATTTTTGATGGATGTTGTAGATGAAGTACCAGATGAACTGTTCAAAAGACTGGAAGCAAGGAGACCAGCAGTAATAGAACTCGATAAGAAAATCAAGATAGAAAAGCTACTTGTTTTGTACCCAGTGAACTCACCTAAAGAAATTGATGATAGAAAAGTTACTTGTTTTGTACCCAGTGAACTCACCTAAAGAAATTGATGAAGCAAGGAGACCAGCAGTAATAGAACTCGATAAGAAAATCAAGATAGAAAAGCTACTTGTTTTGTACCCAGTGAACTCACCTAACAAAATTGCTAAAGCCAACCGGTCAGTATTCTCTACTGCACACCGGCACATTGCATTAATGGTTGGAAGAGTCAATGAGGTGACTAAAGAAATAGAAAATGGATGGGATATATTCCTAGTTGAAAAAGAAAAATAGGAAGAATACAGGAACCCCAAACCAATAAAGGTATATCAAAAAGAAAGAGACAAAGGAAAACGAAAGGTTGGTGGACCTCCGAGTATCAAAGTAAAAGACAACTTACCCCCACCTCCTTTTACATCACCGGTAACAACAACTACAGAAGATCAACCGATAGTTGAAAGTATGGATGTAGAGGATGTCAATCCTAATCCTGAAGTCTTATACACAGTAGATGTTGATACACAAAAGATCAACATTGTGGTAGACAAAGATACAACTGGTAAGACTGAAATGGCTAGTGAGCCACCGGTAGCTGAGCAAACTGATAAAACACAAGAGAAACTGACAAATGACAAAGAACAACAGACTGAGACAGTGCAACAAGAAGAGCAACAGCAACAGGAACAAGCTTCGGAATAGAAACAGGAACAGGTTCATGAGGAAACACACAAACCATTACTTAAAGAAATGCAAACACAAATAGACCTACCAAAGGTCACAACAAGCTTGGTTACTTCCTCCACCGGTAGAATTCAGAATGTTGGTTCCTCCTCAGCAGGCCACAAATCAACAAATGTAACTGAAGTACTTTTGGATTCAATCAAAAGGATAACAGATTGTAGTTCACAGGCTTATAAAGCTATAGATGACACAATCCCAATTTTGAAGGTAATTGCTCCTAACTATAATATAAACAATAAAGATTCTTTAGGACAACTTGATACTTCGTGTAAATACATCACTGAGAACATTGAGAAAATAAAGGAAGAGACATTGAAGGACAAGGTAGAAATTGAAAAGAAAAAATTCTTTGAAGATCAAATAAAAAAGTGTACTAGGGAATTTGACACACTTCTACCAGAATTGTGCAACTTATTAAAGGAATACAAAACTCTGTACAAAGACACCTGCAAGACAAACTTTTTGATAGTAGACATACATAAGAAAATAAGCAAGGTATAGGATGAAATCAATAAACTTGCTGATAATTTTGTTAACTCACTTGATACATTATCAATTTTTGAGCAAAGGATAACAAATTTTGAGGAAGAGTTACTTAAATTAGAAAGAGAAAAGGAGAGAATAGTGAATAAGGCAAAGCATTTGAGATTAAAACTAAGTCCAAGATTGGACTATCTAGCATCATTGTGGAAGAAATATCTGAGGCACTGATACAAGGACAGAAAACACTGGCAGAGCATATGCAGCACCTCACCGATACAGTTAAAAGAACAGAGACAGCAATAAGAGATAGTAAAAAGTTTATGGAGAGTATAAACTTGATTTTGGTGGATCTATTTCAAATTGTAACTACCCAGTTACAAGGTTGAAACTACAAACTCTACTGACATCTTGACAACCTTTATCATTGATGCCAAAGGGGGAGTAGTGGTATGAGAAAATCCAATATCACAAGAATCTTATGCTCAGGGGGAGCACACATTTTTGGTAACATTTTTGACTTCACATTTTTTGATACACTTTTGAAATTTCTCATGAGTGTTGCCATCAATGCCAAAGGGGGAGATTGTTGGCATATGCACACTCCAATGAGATATTGTATGTGATTGAAGGTTTTGTCATTGATGGCAACCTTACAATCCTATGGCATCAGCAAGGCATTACACCGGCAAGGCATTACACCGACAAGATAGTTCACTGGCATCAATAGATCACACTCTACACCGGCACTCAGACCACCGACACCGGCACAACGAAAGGAATCATACCGACACAAAGGCCGACAGGATTTTTGTTATATTATATTTTGTGTATTATTGTAAAAACTTTGTAAGCCGACTTGGCAAGTTGTAAGATGACTCTTATATATAAGAGAGATCATTGTAGACATTTTGTAGGTAATGGAAATGAAGAAAAAGAAGATATTAGGCAGACCTATTATGCAAAATATAGGTTAAAGGTTTTATGTAAAGAACAGAGCAGAAATCGGTACTGGATCAGACATTATAGATGCTATTGTAAAGTAGTACAAGATATTGGATTTGTATAATCCACATTGTAAGTCAGTGAGACTTCCCATTGAGCAGTGAGCTCTAGGCAATTGGCCTTCCTGCATGTACAGGCCCCCTTTGGTAAGTAATATTCTCTTATTGGCCAGTAAGTGGATATTGTCGGTCACAAATCCCACTGAGGTTTTTCCCACATCGGGTTTCTTCATTAAATCCTTGTGTCATGGTGTGCTTTTCATGTGGATGTTTTTAATTCTATTTATTACATTATTTCTTGCATACCGGTACACTGTTATAATATGTTCTGGATGTTTTAAATTGAGAAATTCTAATTACCAGTTATCTACTAATTCACCCCCCCCTCTTAGTATCTATGGGAATCCTAACATAGGTATGATAAGCATGAAAATTTTGAAAGGCATGATAGATCTGATAAGCATGATAGATATGAGAAGCATGACAAGTATGATAAGACTAACTGATAGTTCAAATATCAGAAGAAATATTATTATGCTCGTGATAAAGATGTGGTAGATGAAGAGTCTGAGAATGGGAATTTAGAAGATTAGTTTGTATTTATTGCTATCAAGGAAGATGATCTGGTACCAGTAAATTCTACAAGCTGCATTGTTGAGGAGAAAGCTTTGGTTGCTAAGATTGAAGAGAAAGATGAATGGGTAATTAGTAGCGGTTGTTCACATCATATGTGGTGCAGGGGCACTTATCAAATCTTGTTAAATTTGTTTCCAAGATGTTGGAATCATGTTCTTAGATTTTTCATAAGGCCAAAAGGCCATTGAGTGTGTGCCCAAATGATTGTAAGGGCCCTAAGAGTCTTAGTTTGGCCAATGTTGGCATGTGAACTCTTAAGGGTGCCAAGTAGAGCACTTGCTAGGATAAGTTGTTTTTGGGTTAATATAGGTTGGTTGGTGCTATTTTGGAGTTGTTAAGGTCATATGAGTCACTTAGAAGTGACCAAGCTATTGGAATCACTATTGTCGTTACACCAAAAGCTCCAACTATCAGTGAATGGGTGTGCGACCAGAGTTAAGGAACCATGAGAGGTGAGAGAAAACCATGTCACGAATCCACAAGAGGCACTGACCCACCAAACAACCAACAATCCCCCCCTCAATGACTACTGAGGATTCCAAGGGCAAATCCAGGGATTCGAACGTGTGACCTAACGCTCTAATACCATTTGTTGAAATCACTGTTGTCATTACACCAAAAGCTCAAACTATCAGTGAATGGGTGTGTGGCCAGATTTAAGAAACCTTGGGAGGTGGGAGAAAGCCATGTCACGAATCCAAGGAGGCGCTAACCCACCGAATGACCAACACAAGCTTGGGGTTGAGAAAAGTTTCTCACTAAGGCAAAAAATTGCAAAAGTTGCAAAAGTTTCTCATATCAACTTTGCAACATTTTCATACACCAATGGCTAGTTGGTTGCCACAATCAGTTGTGAGCATGTGTAACTACTCCAAGGCCAATATTGTAAGGCAAGAAAGTGCAGAAATTCATTTCCCTAATGTCAATTTGCAGGGGAGAAATGAACTAGTGTATACAAATTTTCAACATTTACAGAATATGGCACAAGCATGAGCATACACAAATAAACAACATAGAGATATAACACACAAAGTTAATGTGGGAAAACCCTTTCAAGAGAAAAACCCACCACCAATAGATAATTGACTTTATTAACAGTATGTCAAAAACAATACAATAAAGTCCAGTCTGCAGACTTCCTTTACTTTGTCATACAATCGTTCCAGATTGAAACATTCAACATTTGGATCAAACTACTTCATGGATTGCATAGTAGCTATTATTATTCATAACTTTACATTCAATTCACATTTGGCTTCAAATACCAAACTGGTTGATGGTTCATCTGAGCAACTGCACCAATGGCTTGGAGTCTAACCGTTTGCCTACGTCAGTTTGCATTCATGGAAAATCAATTATCCCACATGCAGCAAGGATTCAGGTCGGTTCGTATTCAAATACACTGGTAGTTGCATCCTTAGTTTCTGAGAGTTAACCTTTTTGGATCTCGGTCCGATCTCGCTCTCGCAGTCAGTCTCCGCTCCATCGACCATTAGTATAGCTTTCAAATAGTAAAGTCGATCGCTCGATGATACCCGATCGCCGAAGGTGACTCCATCGGATCATCAGTAAGGCATGTAAGATGTTATCCTGATCTTTGATAGACAAGAGTAGACCTCATCGAGACATCGGCACCAACCCTGTGCAGTTTTCCCGACATGCAATGTTATGTCGATAACCCAAGGTGGTCTCATCGGGACATCGGCACACGCTCAAAACTGCTATCCCAATAAGCGAAGTGCTCTGAGACAAATAGAGCAGGCTCATTCGGACTTCAGCATAACTGAGAGCGGTCTCATCGGCTCATCGGATCAAGCACTATGAGGTTACTCAGATCTCCGATAACAAAGAGCAGTCTCATCGGCTCATCAGATCAAGCCCAAAAATGCTATCCCGATAAGCGAAGCACTTCGAGACAAAACAAGACAGACTTATCGGGACTTCAGCGTAGCCTTCAACATATTAACCTGATAGACAATATCGACCTGATCGCCTAAGGTGACTTCATTGAGTATCGGCTTAACTCCAGACTGGAACCCCCGATAGCTGATGTCAACTCGGACCACCAAAGACAGCTCCATTGAATCATCGGCACAAGTCTGATGCAGTCTTCCCGAAAACCCAAAGTTATCCTGATGACTGAAGTCAACTTCATCGGGTCATCAGGATAACATCAAACCTACTTCTCTGAGCTCCGATGGAAGAGGATACATTGGCAAGAGTCATGCTGATAGAGCTCACAGATTTTCTTCATATTGTTTCATCGGTAAGAGTTAACCCGATCAGTAAGAACAATGGTCAAGTGAATTAGAGGCACATTTAAAATAAGTATAAGGCTTGGAAAGACCGATGAGAATTGATTGTTGAAGATTTGAAGCAAATAGACCAGTTTGGTTTCTCCATTTTGGTGTTTTTTCAAGTTATTACCTGTTCTTAGCAAGATTGTATGACCTATACAGATTGAAAATCCCTAGAAAGGGACATGGAATACTAGACTAGTGTATTAAATTCTTTTTTTTTTGGTTTGAAGTAATGTAGTTTGTAAATTATCTTCATTTTGCTGCAGGCAGGTTCAAAAGTCCTAAAAACCAAGATTTTGAGAGCTCAATGGCTCCAACCTAACATTCCATGGTGGATACCCACTCTGAAACCTTGTGGAATGTTAGGTTTCTATGTATTCTATGTTTTCTTTTTGGTTTTGAGATAGGGGAAGCTAAACCACAAACTTGCCACCATACCCTAGGCTTGGCACGTTGAGTTGGCAAGCATTAGGTAACATGGGTAACAAGCCCTAATTGGGTGAATCTGGTGGATGGAGGTGAAGTATCATTGGATTGGAAATACTTATTGAAGTAAATTCCTAGAACCAATATCATTTCAAAGAGGCAATAGGACTAGTGAAGGTGTTTAAGCAAATACCTACATTTTAGGCCTAAGAAGGGGCAATTAGGCCTAGTTAGCCCTATAAGGGTTAGACATGTTAATGATAGAACCCACCTCCAGTTTTGAGATATTGTTTGTAACTCAAAAAAGGGTATCTATAATTCCAAACATTTGATAGGGTTGTTAAGGAATATTTTCAGATAATTGCAGAATACCTCACTGACAGGGCTACTAGAATTAGGTCTCTTATTAGGCCTAAAAGTGCAGTTTGCTTGTGAAACTTGGAATCTGTAAATACCAAAGATTTTGAGGAAGGAGTAGGGTTGGGAACCAATAAAAAATCATCCACCCTTCTGTGTTTAATGTGGGGAATGAAAATCCTGTGGTAGAGGGGTTGAACTCTCAGGTTGAGTGTGAAAGGGAGTTAGTAAACAAGGTCTCCTAAGCAAGAGTATGAAGCTCACAAAATGAAAAAGTGCTTATCCTAGCCTAAGGACCTTGGGAAGGTCAAACATGTTAATTCCTCCAAACCCTTGGAGGGTGTGAAGGTTTATAACCATTGAATGGTTCTAGTGTAGCTTTGAGGAGATACCTAGACAAGGTAGCCACAAGTAGGTGAGAGTCAATTCCCTCTACATCAGATTCGTATCAAAGCCAATTGATTGAACAAAGTGGTGTATGTCAGACCCAAAGGTAGAGTCAGAAGCTAGCAGTATGCCACCAAAGGCAATTATCCAAGAGGCTATCAAGAAGTTGGTCCAACGTATGCTTATTGAAGTCCGGGTGCAAGAAACCAAGAAAGGCAAGGGAAAAATCACTAAATGGGGTGATGAAATTGATGATGAAGGATTTAGACAAAGATCAACAGATCTTCTTGGATTCTCTTAAGTCACTCAACAAAGACAACATAAAAGGTTTACCTATCTACAATGGAAGCCTAAATGGAGAAGACTTATTGGATTGGATAGAAGCTGTAAAGCGGAAAAATCGAACCCTAGTCGTTCTCCCCTCCCCAACTCCAAGGAGAGAGAAGGGAGAGTCACTAGGGTTGATGGTTTTCACTTAGGGGAGACTTTACATTCAAAAGAGGGGTTGAAACCCACAAGATCCAATCCCACGCAATGCAAGATTGGATTCTAAATGAGTTTCAAGGGTTGTGACATCAAGGATACCCTCTTTTGTAAAGAATGTAGATAGAAAGATTAAACTAGGAATGCATGTAAAGTAAGAAAGATTCACTTATAAATAGATATAGGGATATGGGATGAAGCTGCGGACCTGGAATTAGTAGTAAAATGTCGAGACGGTGCTGTTCTACAATTTTGAGCGAAAGTTGACGGGACGATGGTGCCCGGCGTGCACACGGTCCTCCGAAAAATCCGCGAAACGAAGGGGGATCTGTTCGTCTCTGCACAAGGATTCCAGATCTTCAATTACAACTGCGTACCTGCAACCTACACACAGAAAAGAGAGGATGATTGGGGGGTTAGGGATGAGGGGTTTGCCTTTAGGTCAAACCCCGGTTTTGGAATTAACCAAGAAATGAGAATGCTGTAAATGTAAATGTTTGTAATGTAAACAAGTACTGATACCTTGTTGTAAGAATGTTTGTATTCTTACATGTGAAGGTGTAATGTATGTAGTATGTTGTATGTTGTATGTGATCTCCTCTTCAATGGTTGAATCCTTGTCTTGAATGCAACACTTAGCCTTGAATGGAGATTTAGAATGCTCAATTGCTTGAAAGAACGCTTGAATGCTTGAATGCTTGAATGTTTGAATATCGTTTCCACCTTTTTTCCACATATGTCCTCCTCTCTTTCTAGGAGAGGAAAATTAGTTTATATACTTGTCATTTAGGGTTGAAAGACTGATTTTCTTGACCTTAGGCCGACCAGGAAATATTATTTTCCAATTTGCAAACATAAAGACCCGAAGCCCCATAAGAGACCGGGCCCAAAATAGGCCCAGGGACCAGGGCGCTGGGTGCCATGGTCCTGGGGGACCAGGGCGCTAGGCGCCCTCATCCAGAAGGACCAGGGTGCTAGGCGCCATGGTCCCACCTCCAGGGACAGCAGGGTGCAAGGAGGATCAGGCCAGGGTGCTGAAAAATGCAGTTTTTGGTGTCATAAGCAAGTTTCGGGGTCTCCATTCAGGTTCTGTGTTGCATCGCCATCGTGAAGACCCAAATGCGGTCGAAATTGCAAGTGTCGCAATTTTAGGATGCTACATTTAGCCCCCACTTTAGCGGGAGTATAAGCGTACGCTCATACTTCCGGTAAAGTACAAGGAAACAACATTGAAAAACTTTCATCACGTCAAGGAGGCAAGATACACCAAGCCCCCAGTGGACTAAGGATCTTATGACTTCGATTGACAAAGTAAAAGGGAAAATCACAAGGGAGAACCATGACTGTCAGTAGTAAGGTTCCCTCACTATGAGTCATGCAAGAAAGATATCAAAAATTTTCAAGGCAAAGCTAAATTTGTCAAGAAATTTTCAAGTATCTTGAAAAGATATGAACGGGATGTAGGCCCCCCTATGTTAAAGCGATCGCACATGCCTCACCGGGGGTGATTGCTTTAAGGTAGTGATACATATAAGAAATGAGAAAGGAGCACATTATCACAAGGATTTAACCCCCAAGTGTGAGATAAGCCCAAGGATAATAGACACAAAACACAAAGAACAAGGTGACTTTGCTTTCCTCGGGGTCAGTATGTTGTATGATAATTCATGTATATCATATGTATGTATGCATAATTGTTCTTCATTCCCCAATCAAGGAAGGTCACCTAGAAGAAGGGAACACATGTGTCTTTTGAGTCAACATGAGAGAGACCAAAAGAGATCTCAATGTTTTGCATCGTCCTCAAGTAGACAACACTAAGGACAACAAATAGAAGAATGAGAATAACACATAGAAGAAGTCACAAAAGAGAGGAGGAGAGAGTCTGCTATGCTAATGAACTAGTCTAGCACGTCATCTACCCCCCGATCTTGCTGATCAATATTTCGGGAAGGTAGGAAACACGCTAGAGGAGGAACATCCAACATAGCAGATGGAGCTATCACAAGATCCAAACAAGGGCTATGTTCATATCCCAAGCCACGGTGTTCTTATCTAGGAGCTAGGATAAGTGCTTTAGAAAATTTGTTAGATAGATGGTTATTAACATCAACATATTCATATTCACTATCAGAATGAACAGGAGTAACATTTTCATCATGAATAACATTTTCATCTATATCATCATCAAGATTTAAAAAAATAGGATCTTTAACTCGCACAGGATCAAGGCCATCATGCATCTTATGTTTAGGAGATTTCGGCTCAATTGTCGGCTGAGGAAAAAATGGAATAATACTAGCTAAAGGCGTTTTTGGGGATTGCAAAGTTTGAAAAGTAGCTGCCTGAGCTCTAAGACGACGCTTTCATTGGCGTTCACGTGCAGAATGATTCCGTCTAGTCTTAGTAGGAAGTTGAGAAGATTGAGGAGGAGGAATGTTCTCATCCTTATCACTTGGGTGTTTAGGTTGTGGTCTCTTAGGTTGAACAATAGGAGAAGAGGAAGGTCTCTTCTCTCCATAAGAGGAAGGAGGAGGAACTGCTCCATATAAGGGAGGAATACTCGGTTTAGGAAGGAGACCAAGTCCATCATGACGAGGAGGGATAGGTCTACTTTTAGGAAGTTTATTAGATATAGACATAGTCACATCCATAGGGATGGGTTGGGAATCTTCTTGAGGAAAGACATTAGTTTTATCTTTCAAAGGAAGAACTTCCTTCTCAAGAACGATAGGAATATCAAGTTTGGGTGTTCTAGGTTCACTTAGAGATAGGATCATATCTTTTTTCCACTTTTGATAAGATTTGAAAAGATGATCACTTCGCGGAGGAAGAGATTGGAATTGTTTAGGCCAAAAGTAATCAATAGGAATTCTAGAAGTTCTTTCAGCTAGTTTAAAGAGACTATGATTGATAGTAACAACTTCACCATTATGGGGAAATTTCAAACACTTGTGAATAGGAGAAGCAATAGCTTTCATGGAAGATAGCCAAGGATAGCCTAGCTTCACACGAAATTGTTCGGATGATGGAATAATAGCAAAGTCCACATCAAGGGATTTGCTATGGACCTCAATAGGTAATGTAATAGAACCAATTGCAGGAGAAGAAAATGCATCAAATAGTTTCACAACCACATTTTTTTCATCATAGATCACTTGATTTAATTGCAAAGTAAAAATAAATTCTTCAGTAATGATATTAACCATACAAGAAGGATCAATAATCACTCCACGACAACGTGTATTCTTGACTTTTGCAACTATATATAAAGGACCATCAGGTGCCCTGATAGTTTCACTGGAATCAAAGGTGATGGAAGGTTCTTTAGGGATTTTCTGCTGCTCTACAAAGTTAATCACATTCGGAGCCATAGACACAAGATCATCAAGTGAGACAGAGGAATCAGTAGTATCAATCACATTAGAGGTATGAGAAGGTAATGGATCAGTAAAAATCTGAAGATTTTGGTTAGGAGGAGCTACAGATGTATTGCCTTTATCATTCACTCCAGAAACAGAGATAGTATTATTATCAATCAAATCTTGAATTTTACCCTTTAAAGAAAAACATTTTTCAGTATCATGCCCAGGATGACGATGAAATTGACAAAAAGATTTGTTATCAAAATAGGGTGAATTAATCTTTGTAGGGTCTATTTGCCTTATAGGAGGAAGAGTAAGCACATTTTGTTCCAATAACTTATTCATAATACTGTGCAATGATTCTTTCAAAGGAGTAAACTTTCTTTCTTTCTTGAAAAACTTAGAAATAGGAGGCACACCTGATGCTGCATTCACATTGTTGTTGATGATGTTTTCATTGAATTTAATGGACTCTTTGTTCGGTTTAAACATCCCAAATGGTTGTTGACTACTATCACCCTTATCACTCGGAGCCATAGGATTTGCTTGTTCCATTTGACTCACAGTCAGTTGATAATTGTGAAGAGTTGCACACAACTGTTGGAAAGAAGTAAACTCAGAAAACAGGAGTTTTTCTCTAATATCTTTTTGTAAATTAGAAATAAAGATTCTTTGAATATCATTGTCAGGCACTGGAAAAGAAATTTGAGCATACAAATGCTTATATCTACCAATGAAATCAGTCACTTTTTCTTGAACACCTTGTTTACAATGCATTAAATCAATCAAAGTAACTTTAGGACTTATATTGTTTTGGAATTGTTGAATAAAAGCATTTGCAAGTTGTTCGAAAGAAGTAATAGAATAGGAAGGCAACGAGCAATACCATTGTAGGGCTTTATCTCTTAATGTTCTAGTAAACAGTTTTGCAAGAAACCTTTAGTCATAAGCAAAATCAGTACATATTGTTTGAAAGGTCTTAACATGTGTTAGAGGATCACCCTTACCATTATAAAGCTCCAAATGCAGAATTTCAACATGTTTAGGGGGGATAGCTCGAACAATGTCAAGAGAAAGTGGGTTCGCAATATCAAATGTGGGCACACTAAACTTAGATTGATTCATAGAGGCAATTTGTTGTTGTAACGAAGAGACAGTTTGTGCAAGATTGTTAATGGTCGCTTCAGTCGAAGAGTTCATATTAGACGTGTTAGATTGTGATGGAGGTGTTATGTTATTGAAAGAAGGTAGAGAGTAAGGTGGTGGGACACTATGATAGTTAGTCATAGGAGATGATTGGAAAGGAGGAGCACTACAAGGAGAAATGGAAGGGTTAAATGAATTGCCCCCTTGCGTCATTTTCATTTGTGGAGATATAATAGGAACACTCATTGAAGGAATGAATGAAGAAGTTGGATTGAATGAAGGAAGAGGGTTGATTGAAGAAGAGGGATTGCCCCCATGATTAGTGATCATAGGAGGAATGTCTTGTATTGAAGTAGTCATTATGTTTGATGTAAAAGTAGGTATACTAGCAATAGGAGTTGTCAAAGGAATAGAATGATTAACTTGAGTAGGAGGTTGTGTATAACCTAAGGTTTCAGCACAACTCTTCATAGGCATCACATTCGAATCCACAATGTGTGCAATACCATGCAAAATATCAATTCCATTCTTATCACTTTGAACCATACGTTTTAGACCCTCAATTAAAGGAAGAGCTTGACTATCAGGGTATTCTTGAGACATCCATTGTCGAAAATCATCAAATTGGTTATCCAATTTTGAAAGTTGTTCTACAGAAACCTCATAGAGAGCTTCTTCATCATTAAGAGGATTAGAGGAATTACCCATGTCCTCATTAAAAAGGCCATTCAAATTAGGTTCCATCTCCTCAGTAATTAAACCTTGGAAGGACTTAATTCTAAGGCTTCGTCTAACGGGAATAGTGTAAGTAGGGCTTATTGTTGTAAAACTCATGCACTAAAGAGAGAGAGAAGATTTTGAATTTTAGAGGTAGCAAATTTCAATAAAATCAGCCAATCTCCTAGATTTAAGTTGTTAAATGCAATCAGGACAATCTCCCGAAATTTCAGAAAAAATGTCCGGGACCGTGGCGAACGGAGTGCACACGGTCCTCGCAACTTTTTTCGAAATTTTCAGGGATGAAAGTTATGATGATTTTAAAGCTAATCTGAAAAAATTGAGTGATTTTATGATCTATAGATAGGCCAAATTAAAGTTGGAATCTCAAAATTTGAACCCTACCAAGATTGTTGAAAAATGTAAAATTTGAATCTTGAAAAAGAGGGGGAAACTGAAATTTTGAATTTTATGATTTTAGAGGGAATACTAAAAGCAATGCAAGCTTTGAAATTTAAAAGTTGACTCGATTTCATGCAAAATTCGAATTTTGAAAATGGAAATCAAGGTTGTTGCAATTAAACATTTAATTTCAAAAGTCACAAATTGTAAAGATTTGAATAAAACACTGAAATTTTGAATGAATGCTAACACACTTTTCAGATTTAGGACTGTAAGAAACACAATTTTGACACAAATTTCAATTTCAACAATTTTTGAATGATTAGAAGCCTCAATCCTTGCAATCGCTAGACCAACTTTGACTTTAATTTTGAAGGTGTTAAAATTGATAAAATCAACCAAAATTCTGGATTTTAGCAGAAAAATACAGTAAGATCTAGCTCTCAAAATTTCGAAAAAAATGTCGGGGACGATGGCGCTCGGGGTGCACACGGTCCTCGCAACTTTTTTCCAAATTTTCAGGGATGAAAGATATTGTGATTTTATTGCAGAATCCAAAGTTACAGCCGATTTGGAGGTGTTTTGATTAATGAAATTATCAGTCAAAGGTCTTAAAAATTAGGGTTTTGACATTTAACCACTTAATTTTTAGAATTAAAGCACAAATATGAATTGACAATTTGCAACAGAAGGGTAGATCTGAAAGTAGCATTAACAATTAAACATTCCACAAGTTTAATTACATAAAAAGAAAATTTTAGGGTTTTTATGCAATTAGCCTCTAAAATTTGCAAAATATCAAACATGGAAATGTAATTAAGGAAACAAAAATTTTAGATCTGTAGCGTCCTAAAATTGCGACACTTGCAATTTCGACTGCATTTCGGTCTTCACGATGGCGACGCAACATGCAACCTGAATGGAGACCCCGAAACTTGCTCACGACACCAAAAACTGCATTTTTCAAGTACCCTGGCCTGAACCTCCTTGCACCCTGATGTCCCGGGAGGTGGGACCAGAGCGCCCAGCGCCCTGGTCCCTCAGGACCAGGGCGCCCAGTGCCCTGGTCCCTGGGTCCTATTTTGGGCCCGGTCTCCTAAGGGGTCTCGGGTCTTTTTGTTTGCAATTTGGAAATTAACTTTCCTGGTCGGCCTAAGGTCGGGAAAATCAGTCTATCAGCCCTAATTGACAAGTATATAAACTACATTTTTCTCTCTCATTTGGTATGATGAAGAGGAGATGTGTACAAAGCGTGGAAACTATACTCAAGCATTCAAGCATTCCTTTAAGCAATTGATCATTTCAAGTCTCCATTCAAGGCTAAGTGTTGCATTCAAGACAAGGATTCAACCATTGAAGAGGAGATCACATACTACTACAACATACAACATCTAAACCTTCGCACATAAGGATACAAACATCCTTAGAACAAGGTATTAGTACTTGTTTTACAGTCATTTACATTTACAGCTCTTGCTCATTTCTTGGTTAATTCCAAAACTGGGGTTTGACCTAAAGGCAAACCCCTAATCCCTAACCCCCCAATCGTCTTCGCTTTTCTGTGTGTAGGTTGCAAGTACGCGGCTGAAATTGAAGATCTGGAATCCTTGTGCAGAGACGAACAGATCCCCCTTCGTTTCGCGGATTTTTCGGAGGACCGTGGCGTCGGGCGCCATCGTCCCGACAACTTTTGCTCAAATTTGCAGGATAGCGCCGTATCGACATTTTACTGCTAATTCCAGGTCCGCGGCTTCATACTGTATTCCTATCTCAGTTTATAAGCGAATCTTTGTCACTTTCTATGCATTCCTAGCTTAATTCTCCTATGCACATTCTTTACAAAAGAGGGTAGCCTTGCTGTCTTAACCCTTGAAACTCATTTAGCATCCAATCTTGCATTGCGTGGGATTGGATCTTGTGGGTTTCAACCCCTCTTTTGAATGTAAAGTCTCCCAAGTGAAAACCATCGAATCCTAGTGAACCTCCCTTCTCTCTCCTTGGAGTTGGAAGAGGGGAGAGCAACTAGGGTTCGATCGCGATTTTTCCGCTTTACATTTTGGTGAACCCGACGTGAACATCCTTTCTGATTTTTCATGCTTAGATCTGAAAAAATTGATTACATTTCCATGTTTGATCTTTTGGCAAAATTTTAGAGGTAATTGCATAAAAACCCTAAAATTTCTTTTTAGTAATTAAACTTGTGAAATATTTAATTGTTGATGCTTGTTTCAGATCTGTCCTTCTATTACAAATTATCAATTCATATCTATGCTTTAATTTTGAAAATTAAGTGGTTAAGTGTCAAAACCCTAATTTTTAAAACCCTCTTGATTCAACCTTTGTCCGACAATTTCACTGATCAAAACAGCTGTAACTTTGGATTCCGCAATAAAATCACAATATCTTTCATCCCTGAAAATTTGGAAAAAAGTTGCGAGGACCGTGGCGCCGAGCGCCATCATCCCCGACATTTTTTCCAAAATTTCGGGAGCGAGATCTTACTGTATTTTTCTGCTAAAATCCAGAATTTTGGCTGATTTTATCAATTTTAACACCTTCAAAATTACAGTCAAAGTTGGTCTTGTGATTGCTTGGATTAAGGCTTTTAAACATTCAAAAATCATTGAAACTGAAATTTTGTGTCAAAATTGTGTTCTTACTGTCCTAAATCTGAAAAGTGCATTAACATCCATTAAAAATTTCAGTGCTTTATTCAAATTCTTGCATTTTGTGACTTTTGAAATTAAGTGCTTAATTACAACAACTTTGATTTCCGCTTTCAAAATTGAATTTTGCGTGAAATTGAGTCAATTTTTGAATTTCAAAATTTGCATTGCTTTTGACATTCCCTCTAAAATCATAAAATTCAAAATTTCAGTTTCCCTCTCTTTTTCAAAATTCAAATTTTGCATTTTTCGACAATCTTGGTAGGGTTCAATTTTGAGATTGCAACTTTAATTTGGCCTACCTACAGATCGTAAAATCACTCAATTTTTTCAGATTAGCTTTAAAATCATCATACCTTTCATCCCTGCAAATTTCGAAAAAAGTTGCAAGGACCGTGTTGCACTCCGAGCGCCACAGTCCCGGACATTTTTTCCGAAATTTCGAGAGACTGTTGTGATTGCATTTAACAGCTTAAATCCAGAAGATTGGCTGATTTTACTGAAAATTGCTACCTCTAAAATCAAAATTTTCTCTCCTTCTCTAGTGCATGAGTTTTACAACAATAAGCCCTACTTACACTATTCCCGTTAGACGAAGCCGTAGAATTAAGTCTTTCCGAGATTTAATCACCAAGGAGATGGAACCTAATTTGAATAGCCTTTTTAACGGGGACATGGGTAAATCCTCTAATCCTCCTAATGATGAAGAAGCTCTCCATGAGGTTTCTGAAGAACAACTTTCGAAATTGGATAACCAATTTGACAATTTTCGACAATGGATGTCTCAAGAATACCCTGATAGTCAAGCTCTTCCTTTAATTGAGGGTCTAAAATGTATGCTTCAAAGTGATAAGAATGGAATTGATATTTTGCGTGGTATTTCACACATTGTGGATTCGAATGTGATGCCTATGAAGAGTTGTGCCAGAACTTTAGGTTATACACAACCTCCTACACAAGTCAATCATTCTATTCCTTTGATGACTTCTATTGCTAGCATACCTACCTTTACATCAAACATAATGGCTACTTCTACACAAGACATTCCCCCTGTGATCACTAGTCATGGGGGCAATCCTTCCCCTTCATTCAATCCGACTTCTTCATTCATTCCTTCAATGAGTGTTCCTATTACATCTCCGCAAATGAACATGACGCAAGGGGGCAATTCGTTTAACCATTCCATTCCTCCTTGTAGTGTTCCTCCTGTCCAATCATCTCCTATGACTAATTATCATAGGGTCCCACCACCTTACTCTTTACCTTCTTTCAATAACATAACACCTCCATCTCAATCTAACACATCTAATATGAACCCTTCGACTGAAGCGACCATTAACAATCTTACACAAACTGTCTCTTCTTTACAGCAACAAATTGCCTCTATGAATCAATCTAAGTTTAGTGTGCCCACATTTGATGTTGTGAGCCCACTTTCTCTTGACATTGTTCGAGCTATCCCTCCTAAACATGTCGAAATCCCGCATTTGGAGCTTTATAATGGTAAAGGAGATCCTCTAACACATGTTAAGACTTTTCAAACAATATGTACTGATTTTGCTTATGACCAAAGGTTGCTTGCAAAACTATTCACGAGAACATTAAGAGACAAAGCCCTACAATGGTATTTCTCGTTGCCTTCCTACTCTATTACTTCTTTCGAACAACTTGCAAATGCTTTCATTCAACAATTTCAAAACAATATAAGCCCTAAAGTTACTTTGATTGATTTAATGCATTGTAAACAAGGTGTTAAAGAAAAAGTGACTGATTTCATTGGTAGATATAAGCATTTGTATGCTCAAATTTCTTTTCCAGTGCCTGACAATGATATTCAAAGAATCTTTATTTCTAATTTACAAAAAGATATTCAAGACAAACTTCTGTTTTCTGAGTTTACTTCTTTCCAACAGTTGTGTGCAACTCTTCACAATTATCAACTGACTGTGAGTCAAATGGAACAATCACATCCTATGGCTCCGAGTGATAAGGGTGATAGCAGTCAACAACCATTTGGGAAGTTTAAACCAAACAGAGGTTCCATCAAATTCAATGAAAACATCATCAACAACAATGTGAATGCGGCATCAGGTGTGCCTCCTATTTCTAATTTTTTCAAGAAAGAAAGAAAGTATACTCCTTTGAATGAATCATTGCATAGTATTATGAATAAGTTATTGGAACAAAATGTGCTTACTCTTCCTCCTATAAGGCAAGTTGATCCTGCAAAGATTACTTCACCTTATTTTGATAACAAAGCCTTTTGTCAATTTCATCGTCAGCCTGGGCATGATACTAAAAAATGTTTTTCTTTAAAGGGTAAAATTCAAGATTTGATTGATAATAATACTATCTCTGTTTCTAGAGTGAATGATAAAGGCAATACATCTGTAGCTCCTCCTAATCAAAATCTTTAGATTTTCACTGATCCATTACCTTCTCATACCTCTAATGTGATTGAGACTAATGATTCCTCTCTTTCATCTGATGGTCTTGTGTCTATGACTCCAAATGTGATTAACTTTGTAGAGCAGCAAGAAAACCCTAAAGAACCTTCCATCACATTTGATTCCAGTGAAACTATTAGGGCACCTGATGGTCCTTTATACATAGTTGCAAAAGTCAAGAATACACCTTGCCGTGGAGTGCTTATTGATCCTTCGTGCATGGTTAATGTTATTACTGAAGAATTTCTTTTTACTTTGCAATTGAATCAAGTGATTTATGACAAAACAGATGTGATTGTGAAACTATTTGATGCATTTTCTTCTCCTGCAATTGGTTCTATTACACTGCCTATTGAGGTCTATAACAAATCCCTTGATGTGAACTTTGCTATTATTCCATCTTCCGAACAATTTCATGTGAAGCTTGGCTATCCTTGGCTATCTTCCATGAAAGCTATTGCTTCTCCTATTCATAAGTGTTTGAAATTTCCCCATAATGGTGAAGTTGTTACTGTCAATCATAGCCTCTTTAAACCAGCTGAAAGAACCTCTAGTGTTCCTCTTGATTACTTTTGGCCTAAACAATTCCAATCCCTTCCTCCACGAAGTGATCATCTTTTCAAATCTTATCAAAAGTGGAAAACAGATATGATCCTATCTTTAAGTGAACCTAGAACACCTAAACTTGACATTCCTATCATTCTTGAGAAGGAAGTTCTTCCTTTGAAAGATAAAACTAATGTCTTTCCTCAAGAAGATTCCCAACCCATCCCTATGGATGTGACTATGTCTATGTCTAATAAACTTCCTAAAAGTAGACCTATACCTCCTCGTCATGATGGACTTGGTCTCCTTCCTAAACCAAATATTCCTCCCTTATATGGAGCAGTTCCTCCTCCTTCCTTTTATAGAGAGAAGAGACCTTCTTCTTCTCCTATTATTCAACCTAAGAGACCACAACCTAAACACCCAAGTGATAAGGATGAGAACATTCCTCCTCCTCAATCTTCTCAACTTCCTACTAAGACTAGACGAAATCATTCTGCACATGAACGCCAACGAAAGCGTCGTCTTAGAGCTCAAACTTTGAAATCTCCAAAAACACCTTCAACAAGCAATATTCCATTTTCTCCTCAGCCGAGAATTGAACCAAAATCTCCTAAATATAAGATGCATGATGGTCTTGATCCTGTGCGAGTTAAAGATCCTATTTTTATAAATCTTGATGATAATATAGATGAAAATGTCACTCCTTTTGCTTCTGATAGTGAATATGAACTTGTTGATATTGATAACCATTTATCTACTGAATTTTCTAAATCACTTATCCTAGCTCCTAGACAAAAACAACGTGGCTCGGAACATGAACATAGCCCTTGTTTGGATCTTGTGATAGCTCCATCTGCTGTGTTGGATGTTCCTCCTCTAGCGTGTTCCCTACCTTCCCGAAACATTGATCAGCAAGATCGGGGGGTAGATGACATGCTAGACTAGTTACATTAGCATAACAGATTCTCTCCCCCTCTCTTGTGTTACTTCTTCTATATGTTATTCTCATTCTTCTATTTGTTGTCCTTAGTGTTGTCTACTTGAGGACGATGCAAAGCATTGAGATCTCTCGATCTCTCTCATGTTGACTCAAAAGACACATGTGTTCCCTTCTTCTAGGTGACCTTCCTTGATTGGGGAATGAAGAACAATTATGCATACATACATATGATATACATGAATTATCATACAGCATACTGACCCTGAGGAAAGTGAAGTCACCTTGTGCTTTGTGTTTTGTGTCTATTATCCTTGGGCTTATCTCACACTTGGGGGCTAAATCCTTGCGATAACGTGCTCCTTTCCTTTCTCATTCTTATGTGTATCACTACGTTAAAACAATCACCCCCGGTGAGGCGTGTGCGATCGCTTTAACGTAGGGGGCATACATCCCGTTCATATCTTTTCAAGATACTTGAAAATTTCTTGGCAAATTTAACCTTGCCTTGAAAATTTTTGATATCTTTCTTGCATGACTCATAGTGAGGGAACCTTACTACTGACAGTCATGGTTCTCCCTCGTGATCTTCCCTTTTACTTTGTCAATCGAAGTCGTAAGATCCTTAGTCCACTGGGGGCTTGGTGTATCTTGCCTCCTTGACGTGGTGAAAGTCTTTCAATGTTGTTTCCTTGTACTTTACCGGAAGTATGAGCATACATACTCCCGCTAAAGTGGGGGCTAAATGTAGCGTCCTAAAATTGTGACACTTGCAAATTCGACTGCATTTCGGTCTTCACGATGGCGACACAACACGCAACCTGAATGGAGACCCCGAAACTTGCTCACGACACCAAAAACTGCATTTTTCAAGTACCCTGGCTTGAACCTCCTTGCACCCTGATGTCTCGGGAGGTGGGACCAGAGCGCCCAGCGCCCTGGTCCCTCAAGACCAAGGCGCCCAGCGCCCTGGTCCCTCAAGACCAAGGCGCCCAGCGCCCTGGTCCCCAGGACCATGGTGCCCAGCGCCCTAGTCCCTGGGTCCTATTTTGGGCCCGGTCTCCTAAGGGATCTCGGGTCTTTTTGTTTGCAATTTGGAAATTAACTTTCCTGGTCGGCCTAAGGTCGGGAAAATCAGTCTATCAGCCCTAATTGACAAGTATATAAACTACATTTTTCTCTCTCATTTGGTATGATGAAGAGGAGATGTGTACAAAGCGTGGAAACTATACTCAAGCATTCAAGCATTCAAGCATTCCTTTAAGCAATTGATCATTTCAAGTCTCCATTCAAGGCTAAGTGTTGCATTCAAGACAAGGATTCATCCATTGAAGAGGAGATCACATACTACTACAACATACAACATCTAAACCTTCGCACATAAGGATACAAACATCCTTAGAACAAGGTATTAGTACTTGTTTTACAGTCATTTACATTTACAGCTCTTGCTCATTTCTTGGTTAATTCCAAAACCAGGGTTTGACCTAAAGGCAAACCCCTAATCCCTAACCCCCCAATCGTCTTCGCTTTTCTGTGTGTAGGTTGCAGGTACGCGGCTGAAATTGAAGATCTGGAATCCTTGTGCAGAGACGAACAGATCCCCCTTCGTTTCGCGGATTTTTCGGAGGACCGTGGCGCCGGGCGCCATCGTCGTGACAACTTTTGCTCAAATTTGCAGGATAGCATTGTATCAACATTTTACTGCTAATTCCAGGTCCGCAGCTTCATACTGTATTCCTATCTCAGTTTATAAGCGAATCTTTGTCACTTTCTATGCATTCCTAGCTTAATTCTCCTATGCACATTCTTTACAAAAGAGGGTAGCCTTGTTGTCTTAACCCTTGAAACTCATTTAGCATCCAATCTTGCATTGCGTGGGATTGGATCTTGTGGGTTTCAACCCCTCTTTTGAATGTAAAGTCTCCCAAGTGAAAACCATCGAATCCTAGCGAACCTCCCTTCTCTCTCCTTGGAGTTGGAAGAGGGGAGAGCAACTAGGGTTCGATCGCGATTTTTCCGCTTTACAAGATCTAACCATGAATAATCAGAATGAGGATGTTCACGTCAGGTTCACCAAAATGTAAAGCGGAAAAATCGAACCCTAGTCGTTCTCCCCTCCCCAACTCCAAGGAGAGAGAAGGGAGAGTCACTAGGGTTGATGGTTTTCACTTAGGGGAGACTTTACATTCAAAAGAGGCGTTGAAACCCACAAGATCCAATCCCATGCAATGCAAGATTGGATTCTAAATGAGTTTCAAGGGTTGTGACATCAAGGATACCCTCTTTTGTAAAGAATGTAGATAGAAAGATTAAGCTAGGAATGCATGTAAAGTAGGAAAGATTCGCTTATAAACAGAGATAGGGATATGGGATGAAGCTGCGGACCTAGAATTAGCAGTAAAATGTCGAGACGGTGCTGTTCTGCAATTTTGAGTGAAAGTTGACGGGACGATGGCGCCCGGCGTGCACACGGTCCTCCGAAAAATCCGCGAAACGAAGGGGGATCTGTTCGTCTCTGCACAAGGATTCCAAATCTTCAATTACAATCGCGTACCTGCAACCTACACACAGAAAAGAGAGGACGATTGGGGGGTTAGGGATGAGGGGTTTGCCTTTAGGTCAAACCCCAATTTTGGAATTAACCAAGAAATGAGAATGCTGTAAATGTAAATGTTTGTAATGTAAACAAGTACTGATACCTTGTTGTAAGAATGTTTGTATTCTTACATGCGAAGGTGTAATGTATGTAGTATGTTGTATGTTGTATGTGATCTCCTCTTCAATGGTTGAATCCTTGTCTTGAATGCAACACTTAGCCTTGAATGGAGATTTAGAATGCTCAATTGCTTGAAAGAATGCTTGAATGCTTGAATGCTTGAATGTTTGAATATCGTTTCTGCCTTTTTTCCACATATGTCCTCCTCTCTTTCTAGGAGAGGAAAATTAGTTTATATACTTGTCAATTAGGGTTGAAAGACTGATTTTCCCGACCTTAGGCCAACTAGGAAATATTATTTTCCAATTTGCAAACATAAAGACCCGAAGCCCCATAAGAGACCGGGCCCAAAATAGGGCCAGGGACCAGGGCGCTGGGCGCCCTAGTCCAAAAGGACCAGGGCGCTAGGCGCCATGGTCCCACCTCCAGGGACAGCAGGGTGCAAGGAGGATTAGGCTAGGGTGCTGAAAAATGCAGTTTTTGGTGTCATAAGCAAGTTTCGGGGTCTCCATTCAGGTTTCGTGTTGCATCGCCATCGTGAAGACCCAAATGCGGTCGAAATTGCAAGTGTCGCAATTTTAGGATGCTACAGAAGCCTTGAACAATCATTTTGAATACAAGGAAGTTGCAGAAGTAAAGAGGGTCAATTTGGCCAAGATAAGATTGAAGGGAGAAGCCCTAGTGTGGTGGAACATGATGCAAGAGGAAAGATAACAAACTAGGAGGAAGAAGATCATCTCTTGGGAGAGAATGAAGATTAGGATCAAAACTCAATTCCTATCTATAAAGTATGGGGTACAAAAGCACAAGAAGTTGTAGAATTTGAAACAAAGAGAAATGGATGTGAGTACCTATACAGAGGAGTTCAACAAGATTACCTTAAGAGCTAGGAAGCAAGAGGAAGAAGTGGATAAGGTTGTAAGGCACTTAAATGGCCTTAGAAAAATATTCAAGATGAGATGAACATGATAGAACCTGACACAATCTATAAATGCTTTTAGTTAGCCCTAAGAGCAGAGGATAAGATCAAAAGAAAAGGTGAACATAAATAAAAGGGCATAGGTGACAGAGGTTTCAGAGGAAGAGGTACCTTTGGAAGAGGCTATAACCCCGTCAAGAATGAAGAAGGAAATCAATTAGAGAATGGTGGTGATAATCTTAGCAAAGGAGGACATTTTAGAGGAAACTCTAGAGGGAGAAATAGCTCTAGAGGTAGATTTGGAAATTCAAGAAGAGGAACCATAGTCTTCAGTGGAAAATGCTACCATTGTCACCAAGTGGGGCATACCATGATCCAGTGTCCTGAAAAGAATTCAAGCTCTCACATGGGAGAAAGGAGAACTCAGTTGGTGCAAGAAGAAGATTGTCAAAGTGTTACCTCACCAATCAACAAGGTTGGACTAGTCCTAGATGGAGAAAATATGATGCTAAGAAGGACCTTGTTGAAAGTACCACAATCCAAAGAACCTACACAAACGAAAACACTTTTCAAGACCACTTGCAGATCTCATGGTAAGATTTGTAAAGTTATAGAGGATTCAAGGTCTACTAAGAACTATTAGGATTAATGATAGTCCCAAAGATACTGAGAGGGGGGGGGTGAATCAGTATCTAACCAGTTAACAGAATATTTAACCTTATTAGGTATTTTGCATTCCAAAATAGTGTACTGGTAATCAAGAATTAATGTAGTAAATAGGAACAGTAAAGACAACATGGAAAACACACCATAACACAAGATGTTTAATGAGGAAACCCGATGTGGGAAAAACCTCAATAGGATTTGTGACTCACAATATTCACTCACTGGCCAAGGAATGGATATTACTTACAAGAGGGGCCTGCACATGCAAGAAGGCCAACTGCCTAGAGCTCACTGCTCAATCTACAAAATGGAAGTCTCACTGACTTACAAAATGGATTATGAAAATCCAATATAATGTACTACTACAATTCAGCATCTTCTATGCCAGGTTTAGTACCGGTTTAAGCTCATACTATAACCATAAACCTTATACAAAATTTGCCTTAATATTTGCTCATTACTTCTACCATCATGTGTCCATCATTACAAAATGATTTACAAGATCTCATACATATATGAGTCTATTACAATATGCCATGTCGGATTTACAAAAAGATATTCACAATTAAATACAATAAACAAAAGTTTATTCCTGTCGGCTAGGGTGTCGGTATACATTCTTGCCACTGCCGATGAAATGTTTGTTGGTGCCGGTGTCTGCCGGTGATTTACCAGAAAAATGCCACAAGGTTTCCTGTAGGTTTCTGGTAGGTTGCCATCAATGACAGCACCATCATTTCTAACTAGAGTGTAGAATGCCAACAATCTCCCCCTTTGGCATTGATGGCAACACTCATGAGAAAAATCCAAAAATTTGTTTCCAAAAAAGAAGTCCAAAAAGTTACCAAAAATGTGTGCTCCCCCTGAGCAGATGATCTCCTCTGATTAGCCATTTTTCTCTATCTACTACTCCCCCTTTGACATCAATGACAAAGGTTGTCAAAAATTGTCAAATGAGTGCAAAATATCACTTTGAAGTTTGTAACTAGTTGGTTACAATCTGAAATATGTTAGCCAAAACCAAGTTTAAACTCTGTATGAATTTGTTGTTGTCCTTCATGGTTGCCTCAGTTCTTTGGATTGTACCAATGAGATGATGCATATGCTCCTCCTATGAATTTTTCCCTTGAATTAATGCCTCAAAGATCTCTTTCCTCAGAGAGATAAGGTTGTCTAATTTAGGACTGAGTTTGTGCTTAAGCTCACTGGCTTTTGCCTTGATCCTTTCTTTCTCTTTCTCTAATTTCTCCATCTTCTCCTCAAATCCTACTATCTCCTGCTCAATAACTGATATAGGTTCAGATGAACCAATGATATTATCAGCTTTATCATCTATCTCCTTTTGTATTGTGCTTATTTTCTTTTCAATATCTCGTGTTAACAGATGTGGCTTACATGTGTCCCTGTACAGTTCTTTGTACTCCAAAGTTGTTTTATTCAATGTCGGTAAAAGTGTGTTAATGTGTTTCGTGCACTTCTTTATTGTTTCCTCAAAGAATTTTTCTTTTTCCTTTTCCATTTTCTCTTTGAATGTTTCCTCATTTATTTGATCAACTGTTAAAATATTTCCAGAAATGAATTTAGGCAATGTGTCTAACTGTCCTAAAGAATCCTTTACTTGATCTAAATTACATTTTGGTGCAATCATCTTAAGAATAGGAATAGTGGCATCATTTTCCTTATAGGCCAATGCATTACAATCCATTATCTTCTTTATTGAGTCCAGAAGTACTTCAGTCACATTTGTAGGTCTAAATTCGCTCAGTGAAGTACCAGATGTTTGACCAACTACCTTTACTATCTCAGTGCTTGCAATACTAGCAACCAATTTGCTTGAATCAACTTCTGGTGGATCAGTCTGAGTTTGTATTTCAACTAGCAATGGTTTAGGCTTCTCAGTGATTATTAGTTTTGCTACCTCAACATGTATCTATGTATCTACCAGTTTCTCTATTGGTTTCTCTGTATTATTTGTTGCTGGTATCTCTGTGTTATCCACTGTCAGTATCTTTGTCTCTGTCGGTTTTATTATGCCAGCATCTACATTACCAGTATTTATTGCACTATCCAAAGGTTTCTCTGTATGTACTGTTCGCTTTGTTTGTATTCCAACCTCAATATTTTATGTCGGTTGCTCAATGTTTTCAGTGTTATCAATATTATTTTTCACCTCAGAGCTATCCTTGTCCACTACTATGTTCACTTCTCGAGTATCAATGTTCATGGTAAATAAAATTTTTGACTCAGGGTTAGTATCCTCATGTGGTGTGTCAACATTTTCAGTAGTCGGTATGTCCTTAGTATGTACCGATGGAGTAACTAAAGGTGGTGGTAGGTTGTTACTTACTTTTATGTTGGGTAATCCACCAACTTTACCTTTTCCTTTATCTCTGTCCTTTTGATAAACCTTAAAAGTTTTCTTAGGTTTGTTCAGCTCTTCCTATTTTTCCTTCTCTACAAAAAATATGTCCCACTTGTTTGTTGTTTCCTCTACAATTTCATTGACTCTACCAGCCATTAGGCTTACATGTCGCTGTCCACTTGCAAAAACTAATCTATTAGGTTCGCTAATTAGTTCATCAATTTCCTCTACAGAGTTAACCGAATGTACTGCTAGAAGTTTTTCAATCTTTAGTTTCTTATCTAGCTCCATAACTGCAATTATCTTTGCATCTAACCTCCTGTACAATTCATTTGGCAAATCATCTACAACTTCTATTAATACTTTCTTGTATATGTCAAGATGTAGAATTATGCTATTCTCAATACTTTCCTTTTCTGCATTAGTGAATGTATTATACAGTTTGCTAACATTTGATAGATTGTCATCATCAGTGATTTCACTCAATAAGTTATCCAGAGGTGGTATAACTTGTTTTTGTTTCTTCTTTGGTGTCAACTTCTTTTCCGATGGTCTCACTGCCTGTTGCTTCTGCCTTGGTGTCCTTGTTTTCTTGGGTGGAGGAGAGGGTACCGGTGAAGGTTTTCTCTTCCTATCAACTCTTTTAAACTCAGCAGGTATCTCACTGTCAGATGATTTACCAATCAGTGAGATGTGTGCCTCTGGTTGTAATCCTTCAAGGTCACTTTCCTTTATTCCAGTTAGGTTCATGAAATTTTCTTTTATTTCCTTAACTTGCTTTGTTGCACTCCTTATGTATTTTTCTCTTTTCTTCCTCTGTTTCAATATTTGTACATCACTTTCTATTGTTTCTCCATTTTCAAAAACATTTTCTTCTGGTTCTCTAGGTGCCTCTAATAAGGCCTTAGCATAAGTTTCAATGATATTTACATCTACCTCATACCCCATTTCAGTTATCCATACAGTTCTAGGAAGAACTGCCTCCATCCAGATTTCATCCTTTTTTATTACAAAACATATTTCCTTGTTGTACTTATCCACTATACTCTGTGGTAGTCTCACTCTGGTTTTCATTTTTGCTTTGAAGGTTTTGATGTACTCTGTTATATTGTTTTCCTTGTCAGTGCCCATACCGATGAAGATTTCTAGCAATTGTTTGCCTACTGCTATATCATATCCAAAATCTTTCTTTCCAATACTGAGAACTTCTTTTGTGAAATATAGCATAAGACATACCAAAAGATTGCCAAAACGAAATGTTCCTTTCTTATCACCTTTTATCTTTTTCAGATTATCTATCAGTTCATATTTTAGCCACTCACATACATCTATTTTTGCATCATTATTCACCATACCATAAGCACTTTTAATGCAAAGACTGGAAACTAAATTAAGTCGGTTTGCATGTGTGGTCTTATAACCTAGGATCATGCTTATGAATCTGACATTTTCATCTTTGACATCATTTACTCTCAGGGATCTTCTATCATATGTTGCTCTTGTTAATGTCATGATAGTGTTATTTGTTGGTATTTTGGATATGTTGATATGGTTTTGTCATTTATGTCAACACCTGTCATCACTTGTAAACACCTATCATCACTTGTCAACACTTATCAGCACTTGGAGATCTTTGGTTATGTTCACCGGCAAGTCAGAGACTTATGCACAGTCATCAGTATTTGGTTCACCAACAGGTTATATTGTTCACCGACACTTGGAATGACTTGGAGACTACTTGGTTATGTCGAAAACATTATTCGATCACTTGGTTTTGGTGATTTGGTTATTTGTTTATTCGGGTTTTCATATTTGTTGTTACCGGCAAATAGGTCTAGGATATGCACTGGTAGGCATATCTATTCCAGATCAGCACGACACATTATGGAGATGATCTATTATTATTGTAAATGCATTGAGCTGACATCATGCATTGGATATTGATTTATTTGTAATTGATTTTATTGTAATATCTTTTAGTGAGCCGACCTATTCAAATTGGTCTTAAGTTACGGTATAAATGTAAGATCTCATTTGTGAGATTAAAATGTGAATGCAAAAAGGATTGCAATAAGGTATATGCAAAAATAAGCAGAGCTATACATGTAGACATCATTTGAAGGTTGAAGGAAGGATTTTGTGAAGGTAATCAGAACTAAACCGGTACTAAATCCAACATATGAAGATGTTATTTTGTGCAGTACATTATCATTGGATCTAACCATCCAATTGTAGTCAGTGTGACTCTCATTTTGTGATTGAGCAGTGAGCTCTAGGCAGCTAGCCTTTCTGCATGTGCAGAATCCATATTGTACATACATACTATCTGCAATAGTATCATTTGATTGTGGGTAAGGCTTCCCATTGTGTTCCCCTTACAGGGTTTCCACATACAAATATTTGTGTTATGTATTGTGGATGTTATTGTCTTTCTGTTTCATGCATTAAGCTTTACCGGTACTGCAATTAACTGTTAAGACTGTCTACCGGCATAAAGTTTGGTTTACCGGTATTAAGCATTAAGTTTTGGTTAAGTTAATTTTGATTGAATTTATTGGACAACTGATTCACTCCCCCCTCTCAATTGTCTCTGGGACCTAACAATTGGTATCAGATCCTAGTCCTCTTTTTGCAGAAGTTTAACAGCTTGAGGAGATCCAATGTCTTCTAACTATTTCAGGAAGAACAGTCTAAAACTTGATGGAACTAACTATGGCATATGGAAGATCAGGATGGAGACACATTTGAATTGCATTGGAAAGGACATATGGGATGTTACAAAGAATGGCTATACTGCTCCTACTCAAGGTCAACCTAATCCACCGAACTTGGCTAAATATGAGGAAAATGATTGCAAAGCAAGAGAAGCACTTTTGAGCGCATTGTCAGATCAGAAAGTCATAGGATTGTCAGATAGATCTACTACTAAAGCTATTTGGGACAAACTAGAAACATTGAATGAAGGAGATTCCACAGTCAAAATTGCAAAACTTGAATGCTTTTGGGTCAGGTATGAAAGTCTAAAAATGGAAGAAGAAGAAAGAATTTCTGCTTTTATGGAAAGAGTAAATGAAATTGTTTTGGGTATACAATGTTGTGGAGGAACCTTAAGTGAAGATGAGATTGTTTCTAAAGTTTTAAGAGCTTTGCCACCGACATATAAAATTAAAATTACTACTATAAATTAATTAAGAACAATGCCTAATGCATCAATATCTAGAGACACTTTGGTTGGAAAACTTTCAGCTTTTGAGCTTGAGGAATTTGGTCGTGTTACTACTATCAAGATAGATCTAGCTTTCAAGGCATCATCATCAACTGAAGCATCATCATCATTTGATAAATCTGATTGGAAAGCCTTCTATGCAAGAGAACTTGAAGAAAGCAGGAGAGAAAATGAAGAACTTGAAGCACTATTTGCAACGAAAATGCCTAAAGGTCCAATTGGAAGTAAGTATGAAGGTAAAGCACCCTTTAAATGTTTTAATTGTAATAAGATTGGTCATATGGCTTCTAGATGTCCTGATAGACATGCAAGATTAAGAGAAGAAGCTAAAAGAACATATAAGCCTAACCCTGACTATCAAAAATACAAGTTTAGGAAGAATAGAGACAAATCTTGTTATTATGTTGATGAAGGAGTTACTATTGATTCTGATAAGGATCCGACAGCCAATGGATGGGCTTTTGTTGCTATAACAGAAGATCAACCGGCACCTACTATTCAACCGATAGAGCAGGCCCTGTCAGCTAAAGTTGAAGATAAGGATTATTGATTCAGGATGTTCACATCATATGACTGGTGATAAGAGTAAATTCTTAACCTTTCAGGATTACAATGGAGGTCTAGTAAGATTTGGAGATGATAAAGCTTGTTTGATCAAATGAAAAGGCACTATATCTTTTGATGGTAAACACAATACTGACAATGTTTACTATGTTGAAGGTTTAAATCATAATCTTTTGAGCATTGGTCAATTAGTTGAGAAAGGATTTCAGTTACAATTCAAGAATGGTAAATGTAAAATCTTAAACAGAACTGGTTTGGAAATTGCAACCGGTAATCAGACTAGAGGTAATATCTTTCATTTGAACAACAATGAGAAAGCATGTTTGATTGCACATATTGATGAAAGTTGGTTATGGCATGAGAGAATTTTTCATGTAAATTTTGATTGCATTGTGAAAATCAGTACTACTAAGGCAGTTAGAGATTTACCTAAGATTGTTAAACCTCACAATCTGGTATGTAAGGAATGTCAATTTGGAAAGCAAGTTAGACAAACTTTCAAGAGTATTCTGAAGAAGTCTAACAATGTTCTTGATTTAATTCATACTGATTTATATGGTCCAGCAAGAACTAGAAGTATACAAGGAGATAAGTATTTTATGCTAATCATTGATGACAATTCTAGAATGTGTTGGGTTACTTTTCTCAGGGAGAAATCTGAAGCATTTGGGAAATTCAAACAATTCAAGGTGATGGTAGAAAATGAAACTGACAAGAAAATCAAATGTTTAAGACCAGATCAAGGAGGTGAATTCACATCTAAATAATTTAATACATTATCTGAAATGAATGGGATCAGTAGACAGTTATCAACACCCCAGACACCCCAGCAGAATGGAGTTGTGGAAAGGAAAAATAGAACTATCTTGGATGCAGCCAAAAGTATGATATCTGAAGCAAATCTACCTCATATATACTGGGGAGAAGTGGTCAATACAATAATTTATACATTCAACAGAGTTCACATCAGAGGTGAAACTGGTAAGACCCCACATGAACTATGGTTTGGTAATACTCCTACTCTTAAATATTTTAGAATATTTGGAAGTAAATGCTATATTAGAAGAGATGAGTATATTGGCAAATTTGATCCTATAAGTGATGAAGGAATATTTATTGGTTATTCATCTAAGAGCAAGGCATATAGATGTTTTAACAAGAGATTGCAGAAAATTGTTGAGAGTGCAAATGTAAAGATTGATGAACAGTTTAGAGGAAATTCAAGGTACACAGACTTTGAATCGGCAATAGAAATAATCACAAATGAACCTACTATGAATACACTGATATAGAATGGTGATCCAATGACATCGGCATCATCTGGAGATTCAACAATCACTGAAGAACAACAACAAGTAAAAACACCCCGGTATGTAAGACTGAATCATTCTGAAGATCAGATTATTGGAAACAAATTTCAAGGAGTTATGACTAGAGGAAGATTGGCAAATGAAGAGGTATGTCTTATTTCTCAAATTGAACCTACATCAATTAATGGGGCATATGAAGATAAATATTGGATTAAAGATATGAAAGATGAATTGGAACAAATTGAAAGGAATAACACTTGGTCATTAGTTCCCCAGCCTAAAGACAAAAATGTAATTGGAACTAAATGGGTTTTCAGAAATAAACTTAATGAAGATGGTATGGTAATCAGAAATAAGGCAAGATTAGTGTGTAAGGGATATTCACAGAAAGAAGGAATTTATTATAATGAAACCTTTGCACCGGTAGCTAGAATTGAGGCAGTCAGACTTTTATTGGCTTTTGCAGCACACGAGAACTACAAAGTATATCAAATGGATGTTAAATGTGCATTTCTAAATGAAGATCTTGAAGAAGAAGTTTATATTGAACAACCTGGTGGATTTTCTTTGACAGATAAC
Source organism: Cryptomeria japonica (assembly GCF_030272615.1). NCBI lineage: Eukaryota > Viridiplantae > Streptophyta > Pinopsida > Cupressales > Cupressaceae > Cryptomeria > Cryptomeria japonica. The sequence goes on from NC_081407.1 coordinate 925,872,064, forward strand.
AAAGACATGGTTTACAGGTTAAGGAAAGCTTTATATGGATTGAAACAAGCTCCTAGAGCTTGGTATGCTAGATTGGACAAATATCTTTTGAAGCTTGGTTACACTAAAGGTAATGCTGACAACAATCTATACTAAAAAGTAACTAATGATGACATCTTATTTATTGAAGTTTTCATTGATGATATAATCTTTGGAGGAGAAGATGGTTTGTGTAAAGACTTTTCTAACAAAATGCAACAAGAATTTGAAATGTCTATGATTGGAGAGATAAAATTCTTTTTAGAATTGCAGATTTCACACACTGATATATTCCTATGTCAATCTAAGTACTTGAAGGAATTACTAAATAAATTCGGCATGGAAAATTGTAAACTGGTAAGCACACCTATGACTACAACTAATAAATTATCTTTGAAGGATGAATCTACACCTGTTAATCTGACTAGATACAAGTCTAAGATAGGAAGTTTATTGTATTTGAGACAAACAAGACCTGATATTATGAATGTAGTATGTATTGTTTCAAGACTATAGAGTAATCCTAAAGAAAATCATGAATCAGCAGTGAAAAGGATTTTCCGATACCTACAAAGCACTACAAATCTTGGTTTATGGTATCCTAGAGATGAAAATTTTGACTTATGTGCATACACAGATGCTAATTGGGCAGGAGATGTCGATGATAGAAAAAGCACCACCGGCGGAGCATTTTTTCTTGGCAGCAAACTAATTTCATGGTTGAGCAAGAAATAGAGTTGTACAAGTCTATCAACAACAGAATCAGAATATGTTGTAGCAGAAACTAATTGTACATAGGTATTATGGATCAAGCAAATGTTGAAGGACATAAAGGTAAAATGCAAGGAACCTATAACTATTTACTGTGATAATATGGCAACAATTGATATATCAAAGAACCCAGTATTTCACTCTAAGACTAAACATGTTTCTATCAAATTCAATTTTCTAAAGGAGAATGTTGAAGCAAAAGAAGTGAAATTGGTTTATGTGAATACTAAAGAGCAAATTGCAAATATTTTTACAAAGCCTTTGCCTAAGGAAACATTTGAGTATCTCGGAGAGCAACTTGGAGTCCTACCCCCACTGGTAGAGACTTAGACAGTTGATGTTTGTCATCAACCGACATAATTAACAGAGAAATCTTTTATTTCGGCTTTGATGAGGAGAGCTACTTCTCAGGGGGAGTAATTGGTATTTTGTATTTGGTTTTGTATTACTTTGGCATTTGATATCAAAGGGGGAGAGATTGATATGGAAAAACACATTATCTTTTTCTTTTGGGGATAGATTATTCCTAGGGGGAGAAATATTATGTATTTTGATTTCTGGTTAATGATCTCTTTGGGAGATTGTTGGTTTTTGGTTTTTGGCATTTCTGTTTTGGCATTTTGATGGTTTTTCCATCTTGTGTTGCCATCAATGCCAAAGGGGGAGATTGTTGGTATTTTGGATATGTTGATATGGTTTTTTCATTGATGTCAACACCTATCATCACTTCTCAACACTTATCAACACTTGGAGATCTCTGGTTATGTTCACCGGCAAGTCAAACACTTATGCACAGTCACCGATATTTGGTTCACCGGCAGATTATATTGTTCACCGGCACTTGGAATGACTTGGAGACTACTTGGTTATGTCGAAGACATTATTCAATCACTTGGTTTTGGTGATTTGGTTATTTTTGTATTCAGGTTTTCATATTTGTCGTTACCGGCAAATAGGTCCAGGATATGCACCGGTAGGCATATCTATTCCAAATCAGCACGACATGTTATGGAGATGATCTATTATTATTGTAAATGCATTGAGCCCACATCATTCATCGGATATTGATTTATTTGTAATTGATTTTATTGTAATATCTTTTAGTGAGCTGACCTATTCAAATTGGTCTTAGGTTATGGTATAAATGTAAGATCTCATTTGTGAGATTAAAATGTGAATGCGAAAAGGATTGCAATAAGGTATATGCAAAAATAAGCAGAGCTATACACACAGACATCATTTGAACATTGAAGGAAGGATTTTGTGAAGGCAATCAGAACTAAACCGGTACTAAATCTAGCATATGAAGATGCTATTTTGTGCAGTACATTATCATTAGATCTAGCCATCCAATTGTAGTCAGTGTGACTCTCATTTTGTGATTGAACAGTGAGCTCTAGGTAGTTGGCCTTTCTGCATGTTGAGAATCCATATTGTACACACATACTATCTGCAATAGTATCATTTGATTGTGGGTAAGGCTTCCCACTGTGGTTTTTCTCCTTACAGGGTTTCGACATACAAATATTTGTGTTATGTATTGTGGATGTTATTGTCTTTTTGTTTCATGCATTAATCTTTACCGGTACTGCAATTAACTGTTAAGATTGTCTACTGGCATAAAGTTTGGTTTACCGGTATTAAGCATTAAGTTTTGGTAAAGTTAATTTTGGTTGAATTTATTGGATTGGACAACTAATTCACCCCCCCCCACTCTCTCAGTTGTCTCTGGGACCTATTATTAGGAACCTTCTTAGTCTTATCTGGCTTTCTACCGATGGAGGGTAAACCTATCACTGCCCTAATTGCTTCTTTGGTGATTTTGCAAACTGAATCTAGCCAAAGAAATTCTCCATGAACTCTTCTAAGGACAATTCTTACTACCTCCTTAGGAAAATCAGGGCTATCCAAGATTTCCACAAAACCTAAAGTTTCAATTACCTTGTGCTCGGGTTTTACATTTCCATTTTCATCACAGATAACAGTTTTAAACATTTTCCATATTTCCTCAGAACCTAATTCCTCAATATTGCAATGAATATAGATTCTAGGGTCTTCAGCATAAGCAACACCTTTTCAAATTTTAGAAAAAGCGCCAATAGAATCATCTTGCTTAGCTAGTTCCGGGATAATCATAAAAATGGGCCTAGGGAGTTTCACAACTTCCACAACAGTAGGGTTTGCAATAAATTCTGGAGCAGGGGAGGAAGCCATTGAAAAATACCTAAAGTTATCTGATACTGGTTGAGTGCTTGAAAGGAATCGCTTCACTTCTTCGCCTTGGATGTCTTCACTCGAATTTCACTCTCTCTGAAAGTTTGAATGCTTTGTGAATTGAAAAAGAGAGAAAACTGATTATTTATAATGTATTTTCTTCCAACAACCGCATTAAATGCTTGTCGGTTAAGTGAAACTTAACACATCTGCTGGTAAAGAAGAAATCTATCTTCTCACCATCTACCGAGGGTAATTTGCATGATATTCAATTTGTTGCAATACCCCCAAAGGGTTACTTCTCAGTTGGATGAAGAATCTCCTGTCGGTGGAGTAATACTTTATTCTACCGGTGAAGGAATAGTCTCATCAACATTCTGATCTGTCTTTCTAATCCATTGTCCTGAAAAATTATTGCTTTACCTCATCAAGCTTTTCTTTGCCTTTCAAACTGGGTCCTTTATTGTTTGCCAGTGAAGTCTTGCTTCTACAAAATTTTGCAATATGTCCAATCTTGTTACAAGCATAACAAGTCACATTATTCTTCTGAATAGCCTTTCCATATCCTATGTCAGATTGTGTTCTGCATTGATTAGATAAGTGCCCAAATCTTCCACAAACATAACATCTTACATTCATTCTACAGTTTTCTAAATTGTGACCAATTTTGTTGCATTTGGAACATTGATTGGTGGGTGCATTAATGTTCTGATTGTTTCTAGATCTACATTAATTTGCTCTATGACCAAACTTGTTATAGTTAAAGCATTTCGCATTAAATTTGTAAGCATTAGGTTGTCTTATTAGTTTACTGTGATCATGATTGTTTGCAATACCTAAACTTTCTCCAACTTCAAATCCAAGTCCATTAGTATCTCCATTAGGTTTCTGAATTTTCAGCATATCATCAAGTTCTTCTGAACTTTTTTTGAATTTCTCTTTATGTTGATTTGCAGTAGCCAACTCATTTTCCAGAATTCCATTTTGTCTCATAAGTTCAATTTTATTATGTTCCATGTGAATCAAATTTGTCTTCAACATATCATTTTCATGACTGAGTCTTAGATTTTCATTTCCAGCATCATTAAGTCTCCTAGTCAAGTCATCTTCATTCTTCTTTCTATCTTCAATGTCTTTACAAAATCTCATAGTCATGTCTTGCATTTCATTCCTCAAAGTCATGTTTTCTTTCCTCATCTTGTTTACAAGATCATTAAGAGTTTCCTTTTCATCATCATCACTCTGCATCTTCTCATGAAGTTCTTTTCTCTTATTTATAGCAATAGTGAGATTTTCCTGAAGTCCTTGAATGAATTCATGTGCAGTTCTCAGATCATCTTCAAGTTTGATATTCTTCAACTTCTCTGAATCATATTCCACAAGAGCTCCTTCTAATTGCTTTCTTAAGTTCTCCATCTATACCGGTGTTAGAATCTTCCTCAAGTTGTTAGACTTTTGAAAATAGAGGACTAGGCTCTGATACCAACTGTTAGAATTAATGATAGTCCCAAAGATACTGAGAGGGGGGGGGTGTGAATCAGTATCTAACCGGTTAACAGAATATTTAACCTTATTAAGTATTTTGCATTCTAAAACAGTGTACCGGTAAACAAGAATTAATGCAGTAAATAGGAATAGTAAAGACAACATAGAAAACACACCATAACACAAGATTTTTAATGAGGAAACCCAGTGTGGGAAAAACCTCGGTGGGATTTGTGACCTATAATATTCACTCACTGGCCAATGAATGTATATAACTTACAAGAGGGGCCTGCACATGCAGGAAGGCCAACTTCCTAGAGCTCACTGCTCAATCTACAAAATGGAAGTCTCACTGACTTACAAAATGGATTATGAAAATCCAATATAATGTACTGCTACAATTCAACATCTGCTATGCCATGTTCAATACCGGTTTAAGCTCATACTATAACCATAAACCCTATACAAAATTTGTCTTAATATTCGCTCATCACTTCTACCATCATGTGTCCATCATTACAAAATGATTTACAAGATCTCATACATATATGAGTCTATTACAATATGCCATATCGGCTTTACAAAAAGATATTTACAATAAAATACAATAAACAAAAGTTTGTTCCTATCGACTAGGGTGTCGGTATACATTCTTGTCGGTGCCAGTGAAGTGTCTGTCGATGTCGATGTTTGTCGATGATTTACCAGATGAATGCCTGTAGGTTGCCTGTAGGTTGCCGATAGGTTGCCATCAATTACAACACCATCATTTCACACTAGAGTGTAGAATTCCAACAAGAACATTGTAGTAGATGAAATTGTAGACAAACTAAAACTAAAAAGGTTACCACATACCACGCCCTATAAGGTGTCTTGGTTGAGTAAGGGTCAACATGTGCTTGTAGATGAGAAAACTTGGGTGGATTTTGAAATAGGAGATTACAAGGATAGTGTTCTATGTGATATATTACCCATGGATGCATGTCACCTACTATTGGGATACTCTTTGCAGTTTGATGTGAAAGCCATACATGATGGGGAGAAGAATGCCTATGTTATCACCAAGGAGGGTAGAAAGTTTCAAATGGATCCCTTGATTGATCGGGGTGAAGAAATACATGTTGGATCAAGTATTATGTTTCTTAGTGGAAAATAATTCTTGAAGTTGTTGAAGCATGAAGAGAACCAAGGATGTTCTCTCATAGTGAAACCCAGAGAAGAGACAAAAGTTGAAACCAAACTGGTGATACCTCAAGAGGTGCAGACCTTGCTAGACTGGTACAAAGACATAGTTTTCAATGAGATATCGGATGCCTTAACCCCTATGAGAGATGTTAACCATCAGATAGACCTTATACCTGGTTCAACTTTGCCAAATAAGGCTTCTTACAAAATAACACCTACTCAAAATGAGGAAATAACCAAGCAAGTGCAGGAATTACTAGATAAAGGGTTGATAAAGAAGAGTTTAAGTCCATGTGTAGTGCCTACTATTTTGGCACCTAAGAAAGATGGAAAGTGGAGGATGTGCACTGATTCAAGGGCCATAAACAAAATCACAATTAGATACTGGCTCCCAATGCCAAGGATTGAGGATCTAATGGACTACCTAGGTGGAGCTTGCTACTTTTCTAAGGTGGATTTGAAATCAGGTTATCATCAAATTAGGATCGAACGTGGTGATGAATGGAAGACAACCTTTAAGACAAATGAAGGGCTATATGAATGGTTGGTGATGCCCTTTGGGCTCACAAATGCACCAAGAACCTTCATGATACTCATGAATGAAGTTCTTGTAGAGTTTATTGATAAGTTTGTCATTGTTTACCTTCATGACATTTTTATTTTTAGCAGGTCAAAGGAGGAGCATATCAAACACCCGAATCAAGTTTTGAGGAAGCTACATCAAGAAAATTTGATGATCAACTTGGATAAATGTGATTTTTTCAAAAATGAATTGGTTAATCTTAGTTTTGTAGTTTCTCAAGTTTGTTTCAAAATGGATTCATCAAAAGTGGAAGCAATAGTGAATTGGCCTACTCCTAAGTCAGTAGGAGATGTAATAAGTTTCCATGGTTTGGCTTCTTTCTATAGGAAGTTCATTAGAGGTTTTAGCTATGTGTGTGCACCTATCTTGAACACTATCAAAGGTGGGATAAAATGTCAGTTTAAGTGGACTAGTGTAGCAGACAAGGGGTTTGAGTTGTTAAAACAAAAGGTAGTAGAACTCCCTTACCTTAGGCTCCCTGATCTCAATCACCTCTTCACTGTGGAGTGTGATGCTAGCAAGTTGGCTATAGGGGCCATTTTGAGTCAAGAAGGTCACCCGATTGCATTTTTCTCTAAGAAGCTCAATGAAGAAAAACAAAAGTATTCTACATATGATCTAGAGTTGTATGCCATGGTGCAAGCACTCAAGAAGTGGCGACATTATCTATTACCTAAAGAGTTCATAGTCTACACTGATAATCATGCACTTAATTTTTTGAATGGGAAGGAGAAATTGAACCAAAGACATCTCAAGTGGGTTGAGTATTTGCAGGCCTATACCTTTTCCATCAAGCACAAGAAAGGAGTCACCAATAAGGTAGCAGATGCCTTAAGTACAAGGGTTCTGACCATTAAAGAAGTGCAGCTACAAAGTGTGGGGTTAAGTGACCTCAAAGATCTCTACCAAGGTGAAAAATATTTTGGTGAAGCATATGATGTTTTCACAAAGTTTGCTAATGCTTGTCATGTTGCCTATTTTGATTTTATGTTGCAAGAAGGCTTATTGTTTAAAGGATACCTACTTTGCATACCACAGTGCTCACTAAGAGACAATATCATCAAGGAGAAGCATCAAGCAAGCCTAAGTGGACATTTTGGTCTTGACAAGACCTTAGAGCAGGTTGGAAGGTTCTATCATTGGCCTAAACTATAGTTAGATGTTAGAAAATTTGTAAAGAAATCTATTGTTTTCCAAAGGCCTAAGGGTACCTCCATAAATGTAGGGTTATATCAAGCTCTTTCCATACCAAAAAGGCCATGGGAGTGTGTGAGTATGGACTTTGTCCTTGGTTTACCTAGAACTCCAAGAGGATATGACAGTGTCTATGTCATAGTGGATAGATTCAGCAAGATGACATACTTTGTGCCTTGAAAATGCACTAATGATGTCTCCTACATAGCAGGGTTGTTCTTCAAAGAGATTGTGAGGATCCATGGTTTTCCACTTAGCATTGTGAGTGATAGAGACACAAAATTTGTGAGACACTTTTTGGTGAACCTTGTGGAAGAAACTTGGTATCAACCTTTCTTTTTCATCTGCATACCATCCACAATCTGATGGTCAAACTGAATTAGTTAATAGGTCCTTAGGTAATTTACTGAGATATCTCACCAAACATCATGGTCAAGCTTGGGATCAAGTATTGGGAGAAGTCGAGTATGCCTACAATGACTCTATCAATAGGAGCATAGGTCGGAGTCCATTTGAGATTGTATATGGATGACATCCAAGAGGTATCTTAGAACTTAGAGATCTCAGTTCCATGGACCATAGGAGTGCCCAAGGTGAAAACTTTGTAGAGAATATGAAGGAGATACATGAACAAGTCAAGAAAACACTAGAGAAAAACAATGAGAAATACAAGATACAAGCAAACAAAACAAGGAGAGAAGTACACTACAAGGTAGGTGATCTAGTTATGGCGTATCTGAGAAAGGAGAGACTCCCTAAGGGGTAGCCTAGCAAACTATGCATGAAGAAGATTGGACCTCTTAAGGTTGTGCATAAATATGGAAACAATGCCTATGAGGTGGAACTACCACCAAACTTGGGTATATCACCAGTCTTTAATGTATGTGATTTGTATCAGTATAAAGTAACTCATTCAGCTACAAACCAAGAAGAGCCTATTTCTACTGAAGATGTAGATTGGATACAATACCTACCTCCTAGCCAACCGATGACATTGGATTGCATTCTAGATTCCAAGATAATCAAAAAGAGTGGGAAAGGAGTCTATAAAGACTACTTGGTTAAATGGACAGGTATACCTGAATCTAAAGCTACATGGATGTCAAAAGTAGATATACTGAAGCATGGAACCATTGTTCAAGCCCTATCCACTCAAGGGAATTGAGTCTTTCCTACCTTAGGAGTATGGTGTAGGGGCACTTAGCAAATCTTGTTAACTTTGTTTCCAAGATGTTGGATTCATGTTCTTAGCTTTTTCATAAGGCCAAGAGGCCATTGAGTGTGTGCCCAAATGATTGCAATGGCCTTAAGAGTTTTAGTTTGGCCAATGTTGGAATGTGAGCTCTTAAGGGTGCCAAGTAGAACACTTGCTAGGATAAGTTGTTTTTGGGTTAATATAGGTTGGTTGGTGCTATTTTGGAGTTGTTAAGATCATATGAGTCACTTGGAAGTGACCAAGATTGGTTTTGAGCAAAGTTTCTCACCAAGGCAAAAAGTTGCAAAAGTTGCTCATAGCAACTTTGCAACATTTTCATACACCAATGACTAGTTGGTTGCCACAATTGGTTGTGATCATGTGTAACTACTCCAAGGTCATTATAAGGCTTGGAAAGATCGATGAGAATCAGTTGTTGAATATTTGAAACAAATAGACCAGTTTGGTTTCTCCATTTTGGTATTTTTCCAAGTTATTACCTGTTTGTGGCAAGCTTGTATGACCTATACGAATTGAAAATACCCAAACAGGGACATGGAATGCTAGATTGGTGTCTTAACTTCATTTTTTTTGGTTTTAAGTCTTGAAGTGTTGTAGTTTGTAAATTATCTTCATTTTGTTGCAAGCAGGTTCAAAAGTCCTAAAAACCAAGGTTTTGAGAGCTCAATGGCTCCAACCTAACATTCCATGGTGGATACCCATTATGAAACCTTGTGGAATGTAAGGTTTCTATGTATTCTATGTTTTTTTAATGGTTTTGAGACAGGGGAAGATAAACCACATATTTGCCACCATACCCTAGGCTTGGCACATTGAGTTGGCAAGCATTAGGTAACGTGGGTAACAGGCCCTAATTGGGTGAATCCAGTGGATGGAGGTGAAGTATGGCTGGATTGGAAATCCTTATGGAAGTACAGATCTAGAACCAGCATCATTTCACATAGGAAATAGGACTGGTGAAGGTGTTTAAGCAAATCCCTACTTTTTAGGGCTAGTTAGCCCTATAAGGGTTAGACATGTTAACGATAGAACCCACCTCTAGTTTTGAGATATTGTATTTAACTCTAAAAAGGGTGTCTGGAATGCCAAATATTCTATAGGGTTGTTAAGGAATATAGTTAGATAATCACATAATACCTCGCTGACAAGGCTACTAGAATTAGGTCTCCTATTAGGCCTAAAAGTGCAGTTTGCTTGTGAAACTTGGAATTAGTAAACACCAAAGCTTTTGAGGAAGGAGTAGGGTTGGGAACCCATACAAAATCATCCACCCTTATGTGTGTAATGTGGGGAATGAAGATCCTGTGGTAGAGGGGTTGAATTCTCAGGTTGAGTGTGAAAGGACCCTACGAAGGTTAGAGAGGGTAAGACTACAGACCCTTGGAGGGTGTGAAGGTGTAGAACTATTTGATAGTTCTAGCATATATTTGAGGAGATACCTAGACAAGTTAGCCACAAGTAGGTGAGAGTCAATTCCCTCTACATCAATATGATATGTGATAAAGAAAATTTATAAATATGGAGAGGTAAGATGGTGGTATAGTAAGATTTGGAGATGATAAAGCTTGTGTGATATGTGGTAAAAGTTCAATTTATTTTGATGGTAAGCATAATACTGATGATGTTGTATATGTTGAAGGTTCAAAGCATAATCTTTTGAGTGTTGGATAGACAGTTGACAAGGGATTTGATTTGCAATTCAAGAATGGTAAATGCAAGATTCTAAATGCCTCTGATATAGAAATTACATCAGGGACTAAGACTAAAGGTAATATATTTCATTTGAATACTAGTGAGAAAATTTGGTTGTGGCATAGAAGGATGTGTCATGTTAATTTTGACTACATGATAAGGATAAGCTCTACTCAAGCTGTTAGAGATTTGCCTAAAATTGTGAAGCCATCTAATGTGGTATGTAAAGAATGTCAGTTGGGAAAGCTAACTAGAAATACATTCAAGAGTAAGTTGTATTCATCTAATGGATTGTTAGATCTTGTACATACTGACTTGTGTGGTCCTATAAGAGTGAGAAGCATGCAGCGTGATAGCTATTTCATGTTGTTGATTGATGATTATTCTAGAATGATGTGGGTTAACTTTCTAAGGGAGAAATTAGATGCATTAGAAAAATTCAAGATATTCAAAGCTAAGGTGGAGATTGAGACTGGGTTGAAGCTAAAGTGGCTAAGATCTGACAGAGGAGGAGAATTGACATCTAGTGAGTTTGATTCATTCTATGAGAGTAATGGAATTAGAAGATAGTTATCTACTCCAAGAACCCCTCAGCAGAATGGAGTTGTTGAAAGAAGAACATAACCATTTTGGATGTTGTTAGGACTATGTTGATTGAAGAAAGTGTTGCACAAACCTTTTGGAGAGAATTTGTTAGCATTGTTGTTTACAAATTCAATCAGATGCATATAAAAGCTGATTTGGGTAAGACTTCTTATGAGTTATGGTTTGGTCATGTTCCTACAGTTAGAAATGTCAGAATTTTTGGAAGCAAATGTTATATCAAGAGAGATAAGGATATAGGAAACTTTGATGCAAGATTTGATGAAGGAATCTGTAGGTCCCGGAGACAACTAAGAGGGGGGGGGTGAATCAGTTGTCTAATAAATTCAAACCAAAAACTTATTAACCAACTTAATGCTTAATACCGGTAAGACAGTTAAGTATGTCGGTAAACAGTGTTAACAGAAAATTGCAGTACCGGTAAGAATTAATGCATGAAACATAAGCACAAAGTCATCCACTACACATGACACCAATATTTGTACATGGAAACCCTGTAAGGGGAAAAACCATGGTGGGAAACCTTACCCACAATCAGATGATACTACTGCAGATAGTAAGTGTACAAAGAGGGGTTTGCACATGCAGAAAGGCCAACGGCCTAGAGCTCACTGCTCAATCAAAAATGGGACTCACACTGACTACAGTTGGATGGTTAAATCCAATGAGAATGTACTGCACAAAATAGCATCTTCATATGTTGGATTCAGTACTGGTGTAATGCTGATATGCTTCTACAAAAACCTAACTTCACCTTCAAATGATGTCTTCATGTATATCTCTGCTTGATCTTGCATATATCCTTCCTTAAATCTTTTTCACATTCCACACTTGATCTTACAAATAAGATCTTACATTTATACCATACCCTAAGACCAATTTTAGTAGGTCAGCTCTACAAGATATTACAATAAAAACATTTTACAAATAATACAATATCCGATGCAATAACCAATTGAACATGTCGACTTAATGCATTTATAACAATAATAAATCATCTCCATAGCGTGCCATGCTGATCTGGAAAAGATAATCCTGCCAGTGTAACCCTAGATAACCTGGACCTATTTGTCGGTAAAAGCAAATATGCAAATAAGAATATACCAATGATTATTACTTCAAAGTAAAGTGTCCACATGATGTCTTCGACATTACCAAGTGTCTTCTATGTCATTTCAGGTACCGGTGAGCACTATATCCTGCCGGTTGACTATATACCGGTAACTGTTTGCACAGTTTACTGTTTGTCGGTGAATGTTGTTGGATCTCCAAGGTAGGTGTATTTAGTAGGTGTTGACATCAATGACAAAACCATACCAAAATACCAACAGAATCTTCTTGGGTTATTCTACTAAGAGCAAAGCCTATCAGTATTACAATAAGAGACTGAGAAAGATAATGGAGAGTCCAAATGTGAAGGTTTATGAATGTCATTGAAAGCATATCAGAGTATGTGGATATGAGTTTGATGATCAAGATGTTATTTTAAAGCCTGTGCAGACTGAGATCTTAAAGCATAATGCACTAGTAGAGATAGTTAATCTAGATATTGTTGTTACTAGTGATGAAGTACAAGGACTAGAGAATCAGAACAATCAGAAGACTCTGAGGTATGTGAAATTGAATCATTCAGAAAATTGGATTATTGGTGATAAAAATAAAGGTGTGATGACCAAGAGAAGGATTGTTGCTGAAGAGATATGTTTGATTTCAAATATTGAACCTAAAGATGTTGCAAAAGCATTTAAAGATGAGAATTGGATAAAATCTATGGAAGAAGAGTTGAATTAGATTAGAAGAATAACAAATAGGATCTTGTTCTGATACCTAAAGATAAGAATGTGATTGGCACTAAATGGGTGTTGTAGAATAAACTAAATGAAGTTGGTGAAATGGTTAGAAACAAAGCAAGACTGGTATGTAAAGGGTGTTCACGGATTAAAGGAATTGATTATGAGGAGACTTTTTCTCAGGTAGCTATAATTGAAGTTGTTAGATTACTGCTTGCATATGTTGCATACAAGAATCTCAAGGTATATCAGATGGATGTTAAGTCAGCCTTTTTTAATGGTGATTTGGAAGAGGAAGTCTACATTGAGCAACCATATGGGTTTTCATTATCAGATGAGGGAGACATGCTATGAAAATCGAAGAAAGCAATGTATGGACTTAAGAAAGCCCCTAGAGCTTGGTATGCTAGATTGGACATGTATTTGATGAAGTTGGGATTCTATAAAGGTACCATTGATACTAATTTATACTTTAAGGTTGATAATGATAGCAATTTGATTGTTGAAGTTTTTGTTGATGACATTATTTTAGGAGGAGATGATGATTTGAGTATGAAGTTTGAAAATGATATGCAAACAGATTTTGAGATGTCTATGATTGGTGAGATGAAATTCTTCTTAGGATTGCAGATTACACAAATTGACAAAGGCATTTTCATTTCTCAATCTAAGTATGTGAAGTAATTGTTGAATTTTTTTGGGTTAGATGATTCTAAACCTGTTGGAACTCCTATGGTGACTGAATGCAAGTTGTCTAAGCATGATGAATCTCAAAAAGTTAATCAGACTTTGTATAGATCTATGGTTGGTGGACTGTTATACTTGACTCAGACTAGGCCAGATATTATGCATATTGTTTGTCTTTGTGCTAGATTTCAAGATGATCCTAAAGAGAGTCAGGTTACGGTTGTGAAGAGGATTTTTAAATACTTGAAGGGGATAGTTGACTATGGTTTATGGTATCCAAAGAATGAATTCATGTTATGTACTTATACTAATATTGATGACTGAAAGAGAACTACCAATGAAGTTTTCTTTATAGGAAATAAGTTGGTTTCATGGTCCAGTAAGAAACAAGATGCTATATCTCTTTCTACTGTAGAAGCTGAATACATTGTTGTTGCCAGCAACTTAATCAAGTAGTTTGGATGAAGCAGATGTTGAAGGATATTAGATTTGTATATGATAAGCCTAATGTTATATACTATGATAATTCAAGTGCTATTAATATTTATGAGAATTCAGTACTGCATTCTAAAATAAATCATATATCAATTAAGTACCATTTCTTGAGTGAGAAAGTCAGTGATGAAGAAGTCAAACTGAAGTATGTAACTACAAAGGATTAAATTACAAATATTTTTACTAAGCCTTTTCATGCATATACATTTCTATACTTGAGAGATAGGTTAGGGGTCTCTGCCCCTCCTGATGAGAACTAGATGCATTGAGTTACATCAATCTGGTGGACTGCATGGTCTTATATTCTTATCTGGATTGATGAGTTGGTGATGCTACTCATCAGGAGTAGTTAGTGTGCGGTTCAGTGTATTAGTTCCTAAAATAATAGTCCCCGAGTCCTAGGGGAATTTACACTAACTCATCGACATACCCGGGGAAGGATTTGGCCAACAAACGAGATTCAGTCACAAGGACTGAGATCTCCTCCACTTTTGGCTCTGCGAGACAACTTTTTGTTGGCCTGATGTTGATGTTTTGGTGTAAAGAGTTGATTGGTGACTTGTTTTATATTTTCATTGATAGCAACTTTTTTTTTATAGTCACATAAGTCTTGTAAAACAAATGGTAAAGAATAACTAGTAGAGAAGACAGTAACAGTGAACTGACAAATAGGTCTTCAACCGGTTAACAGGAATAGAGTTGCATTCAAGCAACTGGTATAGGCGATTGATGAAGAGTTGGATGATGTGGTTTTACAGGAGTGGTAGAGATAGGTATTTGGTGTTATATTCATGACCACATTAGTAGATTCAACATGATGATTGAGATTTGATGTATAGATTAGGCTATCTGGAAGAACACTTCATCGGTAGTGATAAAGTCATTAAGATTGGTAAACCAGTACAATTTTTTTAATTTTTGGTTTGTTATGTCGATGGCTGACATAAGTTCAGCATATAATATAAGTTTGTCTAGATTCTTTGAACCTAGGAAATTGTTTCAAGGTTATGACCCTGTAGATGGAGGAAATGGGAAACTAAATCATGGATTTAGCTTCTTCCAACATCCAACAATGAAGTACCTGCAAAACACACACATTCAAAGCCAAAATAAACAAAGAAACACACATGCATTAACAAGAATTTGCCTCCATTGCTCTCCTATCAACCAAGGTCTTGTATTTTTAAGATTTTGCTCTCAGAGCATTGTGCACAAGAGGCTATGGTGAATGGAGATAATTTTAAAATAAAGATGTGTGATTGATCAAGAACATGAAATGCAAGAATGCATGAAAGATCTCAAAAGATACAAGAAATGAATTTTGAATGTAAAAGTTGTGGATGAGTGCTCAAATTGCAAAGATGGTGAAGAATGCAAACTGACATAAGTTCGACACATAAAGATGGGATCCTCAAATAAGAGAGGGGGCTTTGTTTAAATAGATTTTGTTCGGGCAAGTTCATGTTGTGGGATGAATATGGGATAATACAAGATGAGTGGTATAGGGAAGATGAGTGGTAAATGGTAAATGGTAAGTGGGAAATGGTAAGTGGTAGGAGGGGATATTTAAGGATTTTATTAAATAAATAGAGAAATATATATAAGGTGAATGCATGAAGGTGTATAAATGAATATGATAAATGTTTTATTTAATAGATTTAATGGATAAATGATGAGATATTAATAATAATATAATAAAAGATAGAAATTATGAATAATGAATTATGGAGAAATAATAATGTAATAATAATGACTCGCCCGATGTTCGAAGAAATTTGAAATTAAATGAGGACAAATTAATGAAAATTTATATGTGTCTATAGATCCGACTAAGTTGATGTCTATAAAAATGTGATGAGTTATGAGATAAGTAGACGTGAGACCATTAGCGAAGGATGCGATTTTGATTATGCAGTGATTAGTGAAGCTTTGTATTGAAGTGTTGTTGAAGTTTTTGAAGGAATTGAAGCGGATGTTATCAGACACAGAAGTGTTATATGAAGATCATTAAATTGTTGTTATCCTAACAGTTGCAACAATCAAATCCCTTAATCGGCTAGGTCCTGATAGGCCTTAATCTATAAATCCCCTAACAGGGTAGCTCAACATCTGAGTTTAAATCTTCTTGCAAGGTTTCTCCTAACAAGGCTCATCATAGAAAATCCCTTCATTGGGTGACTCCTAATAGGGTATATTTGTTGGAAATGTGCCTCTAATTCACTTGACATTTGTCCATACTGATCGGGTTAACTCTTGTTGATGAAACAGTGTGAAGGAAATCTGTGAGCTCTATCGACATGACTCTTGCCGATGTATCCTCTTCCATCAGAGCTCGGAGGAGCAGGTTTGACGTTATTCCTGTGACCCAACGAAGTCAACTTCGGTCATTAGGATAACTTCATCTTTCAGGAAGAATGCATCAAAGTTATGCCAATGACCTGAGGGAGCTATCTTAGGTGGTTCGGGTTGTCATCGGCTATCAGAGGTTCCGAAATGGAGTTAAGCCGATACCTGATGAAGTTGCCTTAGGCGACCAGGTTGATATCGGCAATCGAGTCGACGTGATGAAGGCTATGCCAAAGTCCCAATGAGTCCGCTCTGTTTTGTCTCAGAGTGCTTCACTTATCAGGATAGTAATTTTGGGCATAAGTTGATGACCCGATGAGACCACTTTAGGTTATCGGGATAACAATGCAGATCGTGGTAACCTCACAGTGTTGGTTCCGATGAGCCGATTAGGTCCGCTCTTGGTTATCAGAGATTGGGGTAACACTTCCTGTTCTTTGTCGATGACCCAATGGAATCAATTTCGGCGATCGGGTATCATCAAGCGATCAACTCTACCAGTTGAAAGCTATCCCAATGGCTGATGGAGTGAGACTAACTGCGGATGTGAGTTCAAACCGAGATCCAAAAAGGTGAACACTCAGACACTAAGGATGAGACTGTCGGTGTATATAAATACGAACTGACCCGACTCCCTACTACATGTAGGATAATGGGTTTTCCATGAATGTAGACTAACATAGGCAGACGGTTAGACTTCAAGTCGTTGCTGCAGTGGCTCAGATAAATGGTCGACCATTTTGGTATTTGAAGCCAAACGTGAACTGAATATATGGTTACTACTTGGAAAATCTATTGAGTAATATGGAACCGTAGTTTGATCTGAGTGTTGTTTTCTTTCATCTGGAACAATTGTTCGACAGAGTGAAGGAAGCCTGCAAACTGGACTTTATTGTATTTGACATACTGTTAATAAAGTTATTTTCTGTTGGTGGTGGGTTTTTCTCCCGAAAGGGTTTTCCCAAGTTAACTTTGTGTGGTCTATCTCCCTGTTGTTTAATTGTGTATGCTCATGCTTGTGCCATATTCTTTAAATGTTGAAAATTTGTAAACACTAGTCTGTTTTCCCCTGCAAGTTGACATTAGGGAAGCAAATTTCCACACTTGCTTTCCTTACAAGTGGTATCGGAGCTTGGCCTGTTTTGTTATCCTTGTTGGGAAGGGTTGGTTTTTTGTGTCAATTATGTTTCAGTGGGAGTTTTACAGAGTGTCTACTTGTTTGTTTTACAGGTTAAAATGGTGAGCACCTCAGGGCGCATAGACATGGAGAAATTTAATGGTTCCAGTTTCGAACTATGGAAACTCAATATGGAAGACTTGTTGGTTGATAGAGATCTTTGAGTTGTTGTGACTGCAACTGCTATGCCTACAGGAATGAAGCAAGAAGGTTGGGATTTAGCCGACCGGAAGGCAAGGGGTCTAATTGGGCCATGTATTGCTGATTTTGTTATGTTAAACATCCATGAGGAGAAGACTGCACATCTTCTCTAGAATAAGTTGGGAGATATTTATCAAGGCAAATCCTTGGTGAATAAAATTTTCTTGAGGAAAAAGTTGTACTCTTTGAAGATGGATGCAGGAACACCATTGGCAGACCACTTAAATGCATTCAACATGGTTCTTGCATAGTTAACTTTTGTTGGTGTCCATCCAAGAAGAAGAACGTTGCATGTTGTTGTTCTGTTCATTTCCAGACTCTTGGGAACACTTAGTGATGGCTATCGATAGTACTAAGTTCAAGATGGATATTGTGGTATATACTCTTTTGTCAGAAGAAATGAGAAAGAAGTCTTTTGAGACGAAAAAAGATGCACTCTTTGTTCAAGGCAGACCGAAGGACAAAGAAAAGAAGTCCAAGTCTCAAGAGAGATTTAAATCTCCAGGAAATAAGTCAAAGGTGAAGTGTTGGAACTGTGGGCAGAAAGGGAATATCCGAAAGGATTGCAAGGAGGAGAAGAAGAAGAACAAGTAATCTGACACTGAATCTTCTCAGAGTGATGAAGATGTATTTGTAGCAGCCCTGGCAGTACCTACCTCAGATGACACCTGGTTAGTAGATTTTGGTACATCTTTTCACATGACCTCCCACAGGGAGTGGTTCTTGAAATATGAAGCATATGATGGTGGAAAGCTATATTTGGCTAGTGATTATACGTTGGAGATTGTAGGGAGGTAGAATTAAAATTCAATTCCCAAACGATAGAGTGAAGGGGATCAATGGAGTTCTTCATATATCAGGTCTGGCAAGAAACCTTCTCTCTGTAAGTAAACTTAATGATGTTGAAGTACAAGTTACATTTGTATCTAGTGGTTGCAAGATGACTAGGGGTTCCATTGTATTGGCAAAGGGTGATCGCATTGGTACATTGTATAAGTTAAATGCTGAACCTATATGTTGTAATATAACTTCTGAAAAGTCTATTAAGACAATTGTAATGATGCATAATGCTAATTCATTGGAAGCTAAACTTCCTGTTGAGAAAATAATGCTCTGGCATAATAGGTTAGGCCACATAGGTGAAAAAGGTTTAAAAGCCTTGAAGAATAAGAATTTGGTTGAAGGTCTGGATGATTGCAGTTTTGAGTTTGATTTCTGTGAACACTGCATATATGCAAAACATAATCGTGTTCAGTTTTATTCGAGTTCTCATAAATCTTCTGACATTCTGGATTATGTTCACTCTGATGTGTTTGTTCTAGTGGACATTCCTTCTCTATCTAAGTCTAATTACTATGTATCTTTTGTAGATGATTATTCAAGAAGGGCATTTGTGTATTTTCTTAAAAGTAAATTAGAAGTGTTCAGTCAGTTTAAGGAATTTAAGAATGTTGTTAAAAATTAGACTGGGAGAAGGATTAAATGTTTAAGAACATACAATGGTGGTGAATACTGTAGTGCAGATTTCGACAAGTACTGTGTTGATCATGAAATTAAGAGCCATAAGACTGTACCTTACAGTCCACAACAAAATGGAGTTGTTGAAAGGTTGAATCGGTCTCTAATGGAGAAAGCAAGAAGCGTGTTGAGTGGAGCTGGGCTGGAGCAAACATTCAGGGCTGAAGCAGTTACTACAGCGTGTTACCTGTTGAATAATTCTCCTACTTCAGCATTGGTTGACAAAACACCTATGTGTGATGCCCTACCCCAAGCTGACATAGCATTTATGTTATTTTCATGTTGGACCTATTTTGGATACTATATTTTGATGCATTGTGGACCCAAATTTTATATTATCTCATGTTGTGGATAACATTGATATGATTATGTCATTTACTTTGATTTGCAGCACTTCATTTTTATACTAGAGAGTATGGATGTATGCTCTATAGCTGATTTAATTCCATGATTATGATGATGATGCCATTTAGTAGATTATTTATGTGGATGTTATCAGATAATTGGATACTTGATTTTTATAATTGAAATTGTATGCAATGTCTGAATTGTATTCTTTTTTTATAATATTATATGTGATTTTTGGAATTACTAACGTGCAAGTGAGATGTGCAGGAAAATTATTCCATGTGACCATGGAAACTATTCGGAGTATCAAGAATAGACCTATGTGCGATTGTGAAACCAAGGGTTGTCTATTTGGAGACAAAACATCTTGTTTGTAAATGTGTTTTAATTTATAAATGTTATGCTTGGATGTATGTTTAATTTGGAAATTGTTTAATTTGTAAATTCCAAAAAGAAGGGGCATTTGCCATGTGTATTTTAGTGATGTGTATTTCTATTTATGGTGTCACTTGACACGAGTGTTGTAAGATGAGTTCTCAATGACATGTCCCTTTTCGGAGGAAATTTGTTTTACTAATGCATATTATTTTTCAGTTATCCTAGAATGGTCCCAAGAAAGTCTTGGATAGGGAACCATTAGAAAGGTCAACTTAGGGTTGACCGGTAGGTAAACTTTGGGTGGACTTCTAGGGGGTTAAACTAACTCCTAGGGTCAAGTTAGGGGCATTTTTAGTGGGCCATATGATGTACCTATGGATGAAGGTCAAATTTAGCCATGTGTCCACTCCCTGGGGCCTGTTTAGCCTCCCCAAAAATTGAGTTTCCCAAGTTGGCCGAATTTCATCTTTAGAAGAGCCTTCCTAGGTTAGATAACCCTCCTCATGAGTGGCATTGCTCTTGTTGGTATTTTGGTATGGTTTTGTCATTGATGTCAACACCTACTGAAAACAAACACTTTGGAGATCCAACAACATTCACTGGCAAGTAAGTAACTATTGCACAGTTACTGGTATATGGTTCACCGGCAGGATATAATGTTCACCGGTACCTGGAATAATATGGAAGACACTTGATAATGTCGAAGACATTGTGTGGACATTTTTTTTTGAAGAATTGATCATTGGTATATTCATATTTGCATATATGCTTTTACCGACAAATAGGTCTAGGGTTATCTAGGGTTACACCGGCAGGTTTATCTTTTCCAGATCAGCATGGCACGCTATGGAGATGATTTATTATTGATGTAAATGCATTAAGCCGACATGTTTAATCAGTTATTGCATCGAATATTATATTGTATGTAAAATGTTTATTGTAATATCTTGTAGAGCCAACCTACTAAAATTGGTCTTAGGTTATAGTATAAATGTAAGATCTTATTTGTAAGATCAAGTGTGGAATGCGAAAAAAGAATTGAGTAAAGGTATATGCGAGATTAAGCAGAGCTATACACGAAGACATCATTTGAAGGTGAAACTAGGTTTTTGTATAAGCATATCAACATTACACTGGTACTGAATCCAGCATATGAAGATGTTATTTTGTGCAGTACATTCTTATTGGATTTAACCATCCAACTGTAGTCAGTGTGACTCCCATTTTGTAATTGAGCAGTGAGCTCTAGGTTGTTGGCCTTTCTGCATGTGCAGACCCCATTTATGTACACTTACTATCTGCAGTAGTATCATCTGATTGTGGGTAAGGTTTCCCATTGTGGTTTTTCCCCTTACAGGGTTTCCACGTACAAATATTGGTGTTATATGTTGTGGATGACTTTATGTTTATGTTTCATGCATTAATCTTTACCGGTATAGCAATTTACTATTAACACTGTCTACCGGCATACTTAACTAGTTTACCAGTATTAAATATCAAGTTGGTTAATTGGTTTTTGGTTTGAATTTATTTGACAACTGATTCACCCCCCCCCTCTCAGTTGTCTCTAGGACCTAACAGCTCTTCCCCATTTTTTTTTACCTTTTTTGAGGTATCTTGGCTAGAGAGTTTGTAAGGTATTGGGAAGGCCAACCAATGAAGATCCTTCACTCTTCCCAAGTGGGTTGGAAAGAGTGAGGAGTGTCTTCATAGGGAATAGTTTGGGAGGGAGAAGTTTGATCACCCACTCTCCATTTTTAGAGATTTTTTAGTAATTTTTGGCAAGTTTTTGGTAGACGATTTTGGCTAAGTCTTGAAGGAGGAAGATAGGGGATTTGGGCAGCTCTTGTCCAAAGGATTCATCACCCTTTTATTGGCAGTTTTGAGGTTGTTTATTTTCTAATTCTTGTATGTTTTTGTGTTGTTGAAAGTTTATGTTATAAGATGATTTCAATGTTGGTTTTTTTGTGTGTGGAAGTTGAAGTTCTTCCCTATGAGTTTTCCTTCTTTTTATTATTGTGTTTCCTTGAGTTTTGTTTTTGGGAGTTTACAAGGCTAAACTCACCTTAGGGAGGGTAGAGTAGCCTTGGGGTGAAGGGTTGTTTGACAACCTATGAGTGAGAGGCTCTCTTTGGAAGAGAGTGATTCTCAAGGGATTTTGTGACCCTTGTTGCATAGTGATTTGTTTATGCAATGGAGGTCATAAGGGGAGTTTTGTTGGCTTGTATGCATTGGGGGACATAAGAGATTATAGGGAGAAGTTTGGAACTTGTGTATGTGTTTATTTGTAGCCTTGTTATGGCATTATGTTCTCTACTTGCAGAAATCTCCTCGAGGTATTTAGTCCACTTTCAGCCCACTTGAAAAGTCACATAAGTGACATTGTTTAATTCTTGGGTTGGGAGTGTCTTTTATTGTTATGAGTTTTCTACTTGTATTTGTTTGAATGTGTGTTTCTCGTCTAGCCTTGATTCTCCTAGCTCGGGGGTGGCTTCTAGTAAGCCTAGGTTGGGAGGTGAGCCTCCATGGTCACAACCTTCAAGTTTTATTGCAGGTTTTTTCTTGGGAAAAATTTGGAGGAAAAAGTTTGAGTTGAACCTATTCTTATTCTTTGTATTAAGAATATATATGTATTTGGGAAGCCCTCATTTAGTAGAAATGAGAGACTAGGTTTTGTATCTACCTATTTGTAAAAGAATTTCTTATTGTATTTTAGTAGCAACAAAGAAAATAAAAAGAATTTTCTCACTGTATTTAGTTGCAGAAAAGTAAATGAACTATTGGAATAGATTTTTCCATGTAAAAAAAAAAAAAAGTATTTTAAATTTGAAGTATTATTATATTTTTGCAAAAAAAAGAAAAGGGTATTACATTTGTTGAATATTTCTGTGTTGATTTAGTTGCTGGAAAAAGATTGGGAAATGATATTATATTCTGTTTTAATTATTTAAGGCAGAAAGAAATGAAACATATTTAAATATGTAATGCAGTTATTAGTAAAGAAAGGAAATATTGCTTATGTCTATAGTTCAGATACAAAGGAAAAATAGATAGATATTTTAAGAACTAGTATTGATAATGCATTGTATCTTGTTGTTATTGTTTGATTGGATTTTTTTTTTTAAATGGTTGCTACAGTAAATAAAATCTTTACTCTTATTTTCTTTTTAATTTGAAAAACATGTATAGTAGAAAGATTTTTGTTGCAGCTTTAAATAAATAAATTTATGCTAATCTTTCTATTTTGTAAATGCTTGTTAAGTAGGAAATAAATGAATAGACATTTTTGAATAAATAAACAAACATTTTAGAGTTAGTATAAATCTTTTTCACATCTTGCTGCTATTGACAAAAAAAATATAGATTTATTAAAATATGAGAACCCTGGAATTAGAGGAAATGCTAATTTATTTTAGTATTATGAGTTTTCCATATTAAAATCCTAATAATAGTTTGCAAAAAAAAAAAATTGCTCATGTACACACACACACACCACAGTGGATGACACAGGCCGCCATTGTGGTTAACCACAGTGGACGACACGGCCCGCCACTGTGGGTGCGGCACAAAGTTGCCACTGTGGGTAACCACAGTGGATGACTCACAACCACCACTGTGGTCATCCACAGTGAGCGACACCGGCCGCCAATATGTGGGATTAATTAACTCCTAATATTGACTAGGGTGAAATTGATTTTTAATATAGTCTTTAGTATCAAGGTTTAATTAAAATTGAGGATTAATTTTTATATAGCTATATTATTCGCATAATTGATTAAATTTTATTAACAAATGTTATTAATAAGAATTTTATATAGTTAGTTTTCATATTTAAATAAATCTGGATGTTTGGGTTAAAATTCCTTTGGGGGATTTTATTAATGAAATTTATAATGTAAAATTTTAGCTTATGAGGTCGTTATTGGCCGAATATTTTATAGTTGAAATTTTAAATGTCTAAGGGGACTTAATATTCGACTTTATTATAAAATGAATTTATTTGGTAAATATTATAATTGAATTAGCTAACTTTATTAGTTATATTTAAAAGTGTAATCGCGTACATTCAATTAATTATTTAAATATGAATTATCATTATTTTATTTAGCCTTGAATATTTTAAATATTATTGAGATACTAAATATCTCTCAATTCTTTATTGGAGAATTTTAATTAGGGGAAATTAATTAATTTAGTTTAATTAATTAATTAAGTTGTGACAACCCCTTTTGGGGAATAATTAGTCTTCTCTAATTATTATCGCCATATTGATTTAGTTAATTAAATCAACTTTAGTAAACCATTCTTTAATCTTGAGTTAACCCTTAGTTAAGACAAAACTTATCTATGACATTTTTAAATGTAGATTATTTAATGTATTTATGTTGTTTAAAAAAAAATTGTTGTTCCGTTTTTTGCCCAAAAGTTTGGGCATGACATTTTGGTATTAGAGCAAGGTTTCCAACACTAGGAACCTTTTTCCATTACGTTTTGCTTTTAATATTATTTTCTTTAAGAATTATTATTAATTTTATTTATTTACTTTATTTTATTTTATTGATCATTAAGGATGTCGTCAGTTACGCGACAAGCTCATAAGTGTGGTATGGGTCCTAGACGTGCTCACATGGCATGCGAGGATGTTGTATAGGATGAGCCGGATCCAAAAGGGGATCAAGAAGCTCCTCCCAAACAACTGATTGACCCCAATAGAGACATTTTGGTTGCACTTCAGAACCTGATTGGCATAGTTCAGGATAGACTCCCAGCAGTAGATCGTTAGGTAGAACACCAAAGTTTTGGGAGTCATAGATCCGTAGCTAGAGAGCGGAGTAGGAGTCCACCTCCTAACCATACAAAGGCCCAGGCTAAGCATGAGCCTGAGTTAGTCCATCTACTTGAGGTACCTCTAGTAGCGGCACCAATTATTTTTTAGAGAGCACCCCATGATCCCAGGGATCAGATTAGAGAGATTCTACGCCTTCAGCCACCATCCTTTATAGGATCTACTGATGGGGTAGAGGCTGAGGCTTGGCTTTTGATTCTAGACAGGTGTTTTGGATTGCATCCCTATGAGAGCAATCTGAAGGCACGGATTGCCATTCATCTTCTGAGAGGGACGACTTCCACATGGTGGAGGCAAGAGGAGTACAAGAATGATTTATCTGGGGACACTATTACTTGGGACATCTTTACAGAGAGATTCAAAGATAGGTACCTGTCAGAGCACTATAGGTAGCGCAGGATAGATGAGATCCATGACCTTCAGCAGAAGGGTCTCTCTGTATCCCAGTATGAGAGCATGTTTTTTGAGCTCTTACCCTATGTAGACTACCTAAAAGATGATAAGTTACTCATCAACCGGTTCATCAATGGATTGAATGTCAGGATAGCAGGACCTGTTAGGATGGTAGCTCTAGGGAGCCTTCGAGTTGCCATGGGGAAGGCCTTGATATCAGAGGAGATTCAGGGTAGATCCCAAGACACGCAGGATCGACATCAGAACCAAAACCCTATACTGCAATCTTTTGGGTTTTAGAAACCCCACTAGAAGGGTAACCACAGGAATTCATGGAGGTCCTATAAACCCCCTCCTCCACAACAATCATAGTAGAATCAGAGGAAAAATCCTCCACATGGTCAACAAGGCTTTAAGCCCAAGCAGTGACACTCATAGGGCCCTAGGCGTGACCAGCAATCACAGGGTCCTTACACACCTCCAGCACGGACTCAGCAGTCCTCTAGGGGTGGTTTTAGTGGCTTGAGAAGGACAGGAGGACAAGGATACTCTAGGCCACAAGGAGCTCAGTTCCAGACACTTGGTGCTTGCTTCACTTGTGGGGCCATGGGGCACATGGCGAGAAAGTGTCCACAAGGTCAAAAGGTAGGCAATCAGAGGATGACAGGTTTGCAGCCTATAGTTGGGGACATGGGTAAGTCCCATAGAGTCTTCGCAGCGGTTGACAACCGCCAGGCAGAGCATCAGGCCACAGTCATAGAGGTCGCAGGTATGATCAGAGGTAGCAGTGTTTCTATCTTGTTTGATTTAGAAGCTATTGACTCTTTTATATCTCCATTAGTAGTGGAGCATTGTGGGCTAGTGGCATCTAGGCAAGGTGTTAGTTGGGATATGGAGTTGGCTTCAGGAGCTAGAGTGTCTGTTGAGTCAGTGGTTAGGGGTTGTTAACTTCAAATTGGGAGTATGATAACCTTAGTAGACCTTCGAGTCACACCTCTAGAATTTTATGGCATTGTTCTTGGCATGGATTGGCTATATGCCCACAGAGCCAAGATGGATTGTCGCCAGAAGAAGATAAAGTGTGTGGACGATCAGGGTACCTTCATAGTTATTTCGGGGATTCAGAGGTCCATGTCACTTCGTATGATTTCCGCTATGCAGCTTAAGTGGAGCATGCGAAAGGGATGTCAATTGTTTGCTATCACCATCAGTGATAGAGAGGAAGATAATGAGAAGGAGCCTTCCCTAGATGATCATCCCATCCTTGAGAAATTTGTAGATGTGTTTCCTTTCGAGCTACCTAGTATGCCACCTAGTAGAGAGATTGATTTTCACATAAATCTTGTACCAGGAGCTGAGCCAGTTTTGAGAGCACCATATAGGATGACCACAAATGAGCTCAATGAGCTCAAGATGTAGCTTGAGCAACTCTTAGAGAAGGGTCACATACATCCTAGCGTCTCCCCTTGGAGCACACCAGTCATCTTCATGAAGAAGAAGGATAGATCCCTTTGATTATGTATGGATTATAGGCAGTTGAACAAAGTGACCATCAAGAACTGATATCCCTTGCCTAGGATCGAAGACTTATTTGATCAGCTTCAGGGTGCCAAAGTGTTTTCCAAGATAGATCTGAAGTCAGGGTACCATCAGTTGAGGATTGTGGAGAGCGATATCCACAAGACCACTTTTCGTACCAGGTATGGCTACTATGAGTTCACTGTGGTCCCATTCGGTCTTACAAATGCTCTGGCTATATTCATGAGTCTCATGAATGGGGTATTCCACACTTTCCTTGACCATTTTGTGATTGTGTTCCTCGACGACATATTGATATATTCTTAGAATGAGAAGGAGCATGAGGAGCACTTGAGACAGGTATTGCAGTACTTGAGAGACAATCAGTTGTATGGAATTCTGTCGAAGTGTGCATTCTTTAGATCAGAGGTCAGATATCTAGGACATGTTATATCTAGTGATGAGATCTTAGTTGACCCATCAAAGATTAGAGCTATTATGGATTGGCCAGTGCCAACTAGTGTGACAGAGGTCAAGAGTTTCATGGGTCTAGTAGGGTACTACATATGCTTCGTTGAGGGGTTCTCTAGGGTTGCACATCCTATTACATCCCTTTAGCGAAAGGGAAAGAAATTCAAGTGGACAGAAAGGTGTGAGAGGGCCTTCCAGGATCTAAAAAAGGGCACTCACTAGTGCACCTATTCTTATTGTGCCAGACCCCTTAGCTGATTTCATGGTATGCACAGATGTTTCCTTGGATGGATTAGGAGCAATCCTTATGCAGGAGGGTTGAGTTATAGCATGAGTCTAGGAAACTTAAGACTCACGAGATTAACTACCCTACGCATGACCTTGAGCTTGTAGCAGTAGTGCATGCACTTGTGAGGTGGAGACACTTCCTTTTGGGTCATCGTTTTGAGCTACATTCAGACCATCAGAGCTTGCAATACATATTCACCCAACCTAATCTTAATGCTCGTCAGAGGAGATGGATGGAGTTTTTATGTGAGTGTGATTTTTATGTTCACTACAACAAGGGGAAAGAGAATGTAGTTGCAGATGCCTTGAGTAGGAGATGTCATGAGATATGCTCCATGACAATGGATATAGATTTGATAGGTCGTATATTGCACCAGCTGCCAGAGGATGAGTGGTATCTAGAGGTATCTCAGGTAGTGTGATCTTAGGAGACCCTGGAAGGGAGATATGCAGACTATTCATTAGAGTCTAATGGACTACTACGCCATAGAGGGTGCATCTATGTACCTTCTTCTAGAGGATTGTGTGATTTCATTGTGTTGGAGGCTCATAGAGATCCTTACACAGCGCATCCCAGAGTTAAGAAGATGCATACATATTTGAGACAGTTATATCATTGGCCAGGTATGGGGTAGTTCATTGTTGTACTAGTAGCTCGATGCCTTGAGTGCCAGAGAGTCAAGGCGGAGCACTGCCATCCAGGTGGGTTGCTCCAGTCTCATGCGATACCAGAGTGGAAGTGGGATACTATATCGATGGACTTTGTCATTGGTCTTCCTATGTCAGCACATCATCATGATGCCATCATGGTGAAATTTGACAAGTTGACCAAGGTGGCCCACTTCTCACTAGTCCGAACTACCTTCACAACACTAGTAGTGGCACAGGTATTCTTGCGGGATATTGTTAGACTTCATGGTGATCCATGCAAGATTATCTCAGACAGAGATTACCTCTTCACTTCTTCCTTTTGGAAGGTGTTACAGGCAGCAATGGGTGCCAAACTCAACTTCAGTACAGCCTATCATCTGGAATGGATGGACAAACAAAGAGGGTAAAATAGGTGTGAGAAGACCCACTCTGCATGTACGTCATGGATCATCAAACTAGATGGAAGAGTACCTTCCTTTAGTAGAGTTTGCCTATAATAATGGGCATCACACTTCTTTGGGGATGCCACCTTTTTAGGCTTTGTACGACAGACCTTGCAGGACACCTTTGAGTTGGGACCGCATTGAGGATAGAGTAGCCATAGGTCCTGAGATGATTCGTGATATGGAGCAGTAGGTGATTTTTATTAGACAACACCTTAGAGAGGCATAGGATAGGCAAAAGAAGTATGTAGATGTGAAGAGGATAGACCGTAGCTTCATATGTAGATGTGAAGAGGATAGACCGTAGCTTCATGGTTGGGGACAGAGTTTTCTTGAGAGTGTGACCGCATAAGAGTCCAATTCATTATGGAAAGGGTTCTAAGCTCGCACCTTGCTTTGTCGGACCATTTGAGATCCTTGAGAGGATAGGACTAGTTGCTTATCATCTAGCTTTGCCACCTAGCCTGTCATGCATCCATGATGTGTTTCATGTATCATTTTTGAGGAAGTAGATTTATGATGAGTCTCATATTCTAGATTGGGATGCCTTGCAGGTGGAGTCGGATGGGCAGCTAGCTTTGGAGCCCATCTGCATTTTGGCTCACTGGATGTTGTCTCTTCGAGGTCAAGAGATGGACTAGGTTAGGGTCTAGTGGGATTATTGTGACAAGGTTACGACATCATGGGAGGACGCATTGCATATGAGATCTCAGTACCCCCATGTTTTTTATGAACTCCAGGAGGAAGTTCATGCCTAGAGGGGGAGGGTGTGAGGCCCCACCCCGAGCCGACATAGCATTTCTGTTATTTTCATGTTGGACCTATTTTGGATACTATATTTTGATGCATTGTGGACCCGAATTTTATATGATATCATGTTTTGGATAACATTGATATGATCATTTCATTTACTTTGATTTGCAGTACTTCATTTTTATACTAGAGATTATGGATGTATGCTCTATAGGTGATTTAATTCCATGATTATGATGATGATGCCATTTAGTAGATTATTTATGTGGATGTTTTTTATTAAGGAAAATCAGGTTTTATGGGACCCGAAACACGCTTACATAACGAGAAGATAAGCATAAAAGAAACTAGAGAGAACTGGACATAGAAAGAAAAGCTGCAAAAGAACAGCAGAGAAAACAATAGCTAAGGAAAAGAACAGCAAAAAGCTAGCGAGAGACTGGCTACCTAAGACCAGATTACATGTCAGATGAAAATATTTATAGACTCTTTCGCATTCTTAACCAACATCTGATGGGTGTCTTTAGTCTTCATCTCTAGTTCACAAGTAGTTTGCCTTGTTCTACATCTGGAGGAGTGAGGAGAAGAACTGGTGGCCAACACATCATCAATGATCACCATCTCTTTGTTCTTCTCCAGACAAGCAACCAGAGCATTCATGTTTTGAGATGACACCTTTAAAACCTCAAGGCTATGCTCCATAAATTTCTTCAAGGCCTTCTCAGTTTTTGTAATCCGATTGATAATAATTTCATTATCAACCTCTCCCTTTTCTTTGATGATTCTGACCACATCTTCAAGGTGCTTCAAATCTTCCTTAATCATATCTTTTTCCAGCCAATCTTGAATTTCTTCTTCATCCTCTGCCTCACTGGTATCCACTACCACATCCTCTTTACCTTTAGTATTGGTATCCTTAATCAATTTCTCAATTTTATAATCCAAATCTCTTTGTTTATTCTGAATACTAGAGATGTTTTCAATCACCCATTTCTGGAAATTGAACATTTCCAGAGTACTATTTATGGCAGCGTTCAAAATGGAATCTGTGTCCTCCACCTCCATAATTGAAGTAGAGCCCATAGACCTAGGGTTTCCATCCTTTGTAGTGTACTGAGTTTCATTCCTGCTATCTAAGACATAAGGGTTATTCTTTGCTTTTGGCTCTTCAACATACTCTTTTCCCTGCACCTTCTCTTCCTCTCCCTCAGCCTCTTTCTTCTGCTCACTCTTCCCCTCATCATCAACCTCCTTCCCTTGTTCCTCCTCTGAACCAGCATTCACTTTTGTGTCTTCTTTAGCTTCATCATCGACCCTCAATTTATTATGCAGAGGAGGATTAGATGAGTCTTCATCAGACCTAGAGCCATCATGACCCTCAAAAATGTGGGAATTTTCCACCAAAGGATCTTCCCTATTATCCCTAGCTTTACCCTTCAAATGCTCATAAATTAACAATATAAGGCCTTTGTGAGCAATGGGATAGGATTTAGGTTTTTTGGCATGTTCAGCCAGGCTATCATTAAGGGAAGAAGCTAAATAGAAAGGAAATGAAATCTTCGAGCCATGGAAAAAATGGTTTAGGATGACAAAATGGTAATTGTAAACCTTCGAAAACCTACCATCAACCATTAGGTATTCCATTAAGACTCTTAACATTTTCTACCAAAAATATTTTACCTAATGAGGGAGGTAGTAGGACACATTGTCCTTCTTAGCAAGTTGAGCCCTCTCTTCATCTTTTTTAGGGAAATTCTTGGTAGCTTCCACCGACAACTTGTGGTCTCTGTAAAATTTGGTACCTTCCTTCTGTAATCCTGTAACCTCCGCCACCAAATCTTCATCCAGCTTCCATGTTTGTCCGAACAGAGTGACTTTATTATTGTTCCATCCCTTGGTGAAACCATGAGACATCAAATTTTTACTCCCGTGTAATTTTTCCATGTAATCAGTGAAACCATATCTGTGCAACCTTTGCCATATTTTCCATTCTCTTTTCCAGTTATCACAACTGGAAGGCTCATTGCGATTAAGATTACCCCCCATAATGCAATGGATATTCAGGTCGAAATCCTCAACAAATCACGAGACACTCAATGGTTGAAGAAACAAGATAACTGGAATTAAGCTTAGACTTTGGATCAAGATGCTGGAATCAAAAAACAGGATTATTTAATGGTTCTTCAAATAGTCTTTTAAAACATTCAAAATGAACCAGCACTTAATATGATTAGGCCCGTCACACCGATTATCATAATAACAATTCCTTAAACAGGTAATCAACTGACACTTCACATCACTCCAATATCTGTCTTTGAGATCCGAACCCAGAAAAATAATAATAAAATTAACTTGTACCATGGAATCTATCAAATAATAATTGCTCACGGACTCCCTTCTTACAAGAAACTTCTCCGATATATTTAGTGTCCTCTAAATAAACCCCCTCATTAGCTAATAAATTAGCTACCCTGTTACCTCCCCTTAGGGTATGGGAAATAAACACACTATCATAGGCATTGAATAAATTTTTAGCACTCTCAATGATATTGTAAATATTCCAAGACGGGGAACTAGTACCTTTAATAGCCTGAAAAATATTGAAGAGTGGCTTGAAGAAGCTGAAGCTTACCAACCTGAGATAGCATAGATCCTTTCCAACCTACCAATTTCTTGTTGAGTTTGTCAATTAATGAGTTCCAAAAAGAGTTTGGAGGGACCAAACCAAGAGGGAGACCCAAATAAGTAGAGGGGAGCAACTCCACCTTACATCCAATAATGTTAGCAATCCTCTGCTGCCTCAATATTGGGGTATTTATGAAGTAAATAGCAGATTTCTCCTAATTAACTTGCTATCCAGTAGCCAAGGAATAAGAACTAAGAGCATCTTTGAAAGCAATAGCCTCACCAATAGAAGAATATCCCATCAAAATTGTATCATCAACAAACTGTTGGTGAGTACATGAAACATTAGCAGAGAGGGTTGCAACCCTTTGATGGTTTCATTCACTTTCAACTTTTGAATCGGTCTACTCATACTTTCCACCAATATAGTGAAAATAATAGGAGAGATAGGGTCTCCTTGCCTGAGTCCCCTGGAAGGTTTAAAAAATCTAGACGGAGATCCATTTATAAGAATAGAGAAATTTGGAGTAGATATCAATTCTCTAGTAACTTTAATTACCTTCTCATCAAATCCAAAGGCCTCCATAACCCTGAAAAGAACCTGCCATTCCACTCTATCATAAGCTTTTGCCAGATCCAATTTTATCAAGAATCCATCTTTGTTTGTAGCATTAAGAGAGTGGATATTCTCATGCATAAGAATAATAGAATCCAAAATCTGCCTACATGGGACAAATCCTTTTTGCTCCTCAGAGGTAACAAAGGGGAGAACAACCAACAGTCTGGAAGTCAAAGTCATTTTGAAATGATCTTGTAAAAGGAATTACAAAGACTTATTGGCCTAAAATTTCCCATAGAGTCAGCTCCAGCCACCTTAGGAATTAGAGCAATAAAAGTAGAATTGATTTCCTTAAGAATTCTTATGGAACCAAATAATTCTTTGACAACATTGACCGTGTCTTTCCCAACAATATGCCAATATTCCTGAAAGAAAAACATGGGAAATCCATCTAGGCCTGGAGCCTTATCCCCTTAAAAGGAAAAAAACAACTTTTTTAATTTCATCAGATGTAGGGTTAGCAGATAATATCTTATTCTGGTGAGGTTCAATAATCTTAGGAATATTATCAACCAGGTCTTGTTGCTTAATAGTGTTCAATATCCTTACTACCAGTAAGGAGGTTAGAGAAAAACCTAACAACTTCATCACCAATGTCATCATCTTTGAGAAGGATTTTGTCATCAACAATTAATCTAGAGATTCTGCTAGCAGCTTTATGCTTCATAGATGTCATGTGAAAGAATTTAGTATTTCTATCACCGGCTTCCAACCACATAGCCCTAGATCTCTGCCTCTAGTAGATTTCTTCCCTAGATATAGTGTTGTGTAGTTTGGCTAGAATCTCATCTTCCTTAGCCTTGGGAAACATATTATAATCATCTTTCTTAATAGAGTTTTGAATCTGTTCTAATTCCTCCTTCAGCTTCCTTTTGGATTCAAAAATATCTCCAAAAACCTTCTTATTCTAGATCTTAATGTTATCTTTGGTATTTCTTAATTTTTTAGCAACTTTGAACATGGCAGAACCATCCACATTAATATTCCACCATTTGGCAATGGAATTTTCCAAGGAAGGGTGCGAAATCCACATTTTTTCAAACCGGAAAGGAAAACATTGATTGCTCTTAACAGACTTAGCAACAAAAGAAATGGGATAATGATCTGATCCTATTCTGTTAATAACAGACAAATAACATCTATACATAAGGACCCAATCAGGAGTGATAAGGGATCTATCAAGCCTGACCTGAATAAGATCTCCTCCATCCCTTTGATTAGACCAAGTGTAGGAAACTCCAGTAAGATCAACATCAATCAGGGCAATCGCATTGATAAAGTCCATAAGCTCAATCTTTCTATCCAGTTGAGCTTGGGTTCCTCCATATTTGTCACTTTCTTACAACGGGGTGTTGAAATCCCACATCAACAACCACCTATCCTAACAAAAAAAATCCGTTTTCTACTGAATTTTGTCCCAAAATTTACTCCTACCAGCTTTAGAATTTGGGGCATAAATGTTGGTAACCACCCAGTTTTGTCCTTCACCAATACATTTAACTCTCATAGAAATAATGTTACCATCTTCATCAATCAGATCTCCATCAATAGTTTTCTTATTGCAAAATATAGCCACCCCACTTGACGCCCCATTCAAACTACTACCACAAACACCTCCCTGTTTGAAGAATTTTAATTTTTCAACTTTTTCCTTACCCATTTTAGTTTCCTGAACCAGGATGATGTCCGGCTTATGATCTCTGATAAAATTCCTTAATACATCATGTTTGTGGAGACCATTTAGGCCTTGAATGTTCCAGTAAATTACCTTCAATTGGAAACCTGAGAGCAGGATTCCTGGATAGTTCGCTGCCTTCCATCATCTATGTTCTATTTACACTCCTGGTCCCTATACCACTTCATAGTTTTACGTCCCTGTGGGGATTTGGAAAGACCAATATCCGTGTTAGATCTGGTTTTAGTTTTAACCCCATTAGAACAACCTATCTTCTTATTTTTCTTTTTTCCCACTCCTATTATCTCTTCATCTTCTTCATATTTATATGCAGATTGCTTATTATTCCATGGTTCTCCTTGATAGTTTTGATACTTAATGTTAAGTACAGATCCCAAGCTAATAAGATGAGAGGGGGGGGTGAATCATACAAACTTAATCTTCCATAAAAACAACAGATTCAACCTCGGTAACATATACTTTAGCAATATAACCAAAATTGCTAAACACGTAAACTCATAAGCATATAAACATCATAACACTCGTAACACCAAATTTAACGGGGAAATCCAAATAGGGAAAAACCACTGTGGGATTTCGGACCCCCTAAGAAATATACTCTTCTAGAATATGCTCAGTTAAAAGCAAATCCTGTTAAAGATTACAAACACATTGCTAGATGTGACCCGGTTAAGGGATTTCCCTCGGATCTGTTAGGGTCTTCACCTTGTTAGAACTGACCTTGTTAAAGGATTTCAAACACTCAATCAGAATATCACCTTGCTAGAGGGTTTTACAAATAAGACTGTTAAGTCCACTCGGTTAAGAGATTTTCTGTCACTTTAAAAAATAACAGTAATAAAAATCTATCTGCAACTTCACATCTAAAATGCTAAAGCAGATTCTTATTTGCTCAATACAATCTAGTCATAGGACTTATCTTGTCTATCTGTTGGGTTCTATACTCTGTTATTAAAACAGGTCTTCAAGCTTCTGTGCTTGGTAATCACTATGTAGCATCCCTGTGCATACACTTGCCCACATACATTGTTTATCAACAGTTCCTTATTTATAAACAATTTACCAACCGCTTAATCTCCTTGATCACATATCCCATGATCAATCATAGCCATCAGATCTTCAAACTTGACCAGGTTCAATATATCCTTCGATCTGAAAACCTTTTACCCCACCTTGGAACTTGCATACATTTCTTGGAACTTGTGCTAGGGTATTGTGGTTCAATCTGAGCTGTAGATCTTCCTGCCGATTTTCCTTTGCCATAGATCCTTAACAACCTTTATACATGTTGTAACAATCATTTAATCATAACCAGCTCATCAGCTTCCTTCCTTAAATAATGTTTTTATTCATTCAATTCATTCTATTATTACTCGGTTGCAACTCGGTAAATACTAAACTTCACTTGGTAGACATTCTGCCTTCATTAACCGATAGCGATAACCTTAGGGTTTAACAACTAGGTTCCTTAGGGTTTACCGACTAGGTTCTTTGCTCGATAACATAGTATAGTATTAACCTTACAATCAACAACATATGTAGGATATCAAAACAATCTAAACATCATGATCTCATCATTGTCTAACTCGGTAATAGTTGCCCATTGAATAACTTATTCCTCCCCTTATTCATCACATTCTTTCTGTGTCTTTTACCGACATCTTTATACTCACCAAATCATACTTCTTAAGATATGGCAACATCATACTGAATTAGAAAATCAATTTCTTGACATCAATGACAAAATAATAATATTAAGACAGTAAACATCCTTAATTAGTTATATCCATAATCATCAACAACCTTCTCAATATCCTTATTGAAATGCCAACATTCTCTTATTGTAATTGGAATGCCAACAATCTCCCCCTGTCTCTTATAATGCCAACAATTTCCCCCTTTGGCATTGATGGCAAAACCAATTGATATGGCCTAATTGATTCAGATTGTTGTGAGATTCTGAAATGCTCTCCCCCTGTCATCAGTCTTCTCCCCCATACATTGGTCTTCTCCCCTTTTCTTCAGTCTTCTCCCCCTTTGACAACAATGCCAAAAAGTAAAGAACTAAAACATAATTTCTTCCTATATGAAGTGATTTCCTTGTTGTTATGTGTCAACTTAGTCTCGGTCAGAGCATTATGTCTTCAATTCCTGTTCCCTGTTATTGTTTCCTACACACCTTTAGAAAACCTTCTAAAGTGTGTAAATCAGCATCAACTCCTAAAAGATATTTTGTAAAGTCATCGAATTGATGCTTTCACCGAACTCAGTCAGTGAATGGAAGATAGGGGTAGGACCCCTAACTTACTTCTGAGATACTCAAAAGTGTCCCTTGGTAGTGGCTTGGTGAAGATATCTGCTATTTGTTCCTTTGTGCTAACATACTCCAACACCACTTTCTTCTCTTGAACTTCTTCTCTAAGATAATGATACTTGATAGAGATGTGCTTTGTCTTAGAGTGCATAACAAGATTATTTGAAATGTTAATGGCACTAGTATTGTCACAGAATATAGTT
This sequence comes from Cryptomeria japonica, assembly GCF_030272615.1. Taxonomy (NCBI): domain Eukaryota; kingdom Viridiplantae; phylum Streptophyta; class Pinopsida; order Cupressales; family Cupressaceae; genus Cryptomeria; species Cryptomeria japonica. The sequence continues at coordinate 925,908,785 of NC_081407.1, forward strand.
ACTGGCTCGGTAACTTTCTCATTTATACCATCCAACAGTTGTTTGATCCATGCTATATTGGTACAATTCAATGTTGTAGCAACGTATTCAGCTTCTATTGTTGACTATGAAACACATCCTTGTTTCTTGCTAAGCCAACTCACTAGTCTTTCTCCTAAAAAAAAAGCTCCTCCACTTGTGTTTTTTTTGTCATCAATGTTGCCTGCCCAATCAGCATCAGTATAAACTTTTAAATAAAAAACATTTCCTTTCTGATATACTAAGCCATAATCTTCAGTGCCTTTCAGGTATCTGAAAATTCTCTTGATTGTTGTCATGTGTGTTTCCTTGGGATCTACAGAAAATCTTGCAACTATACCTACTGCATGTGTTATATCTGGCCTACTGTGAACAACATATTGTAGCTTTCCAATCATGGATCGGTAAAGTGTCTCATCAATAGATGCAAATTCATCATTCTTTGATAACTTACAGTTGGTAGTCATAGGAGTACTTACTGGTTTTGAATCTTCCATTCCAAATTTCTTCAAGATTTCCTTTATGTACTTGGATTGAGTAATGAAAATCTCATCTTTCATTTGCAGTATCTGTAAACCTATAAAGTACTTTATCTCACCGATTAATGACATCTCAAATTCTTTGCTCATTTCATTTCCAAAGTTCTTGCATAAAGAGTCATTTCCACAAAAGATAATATCATCAACAAATATGGCTGAGATCAGTATTCCATTTTCATCGTTCTTCATGTATATTTGTTGTTTTCACTCGTTCTTATAAAACCAATCTTGATTAAATAAGAATGCAATCTTTCATACCATGCTCTAGGTGCTTGTTTCAGACCATATAAAGATTTGTTCAATTTACATACCTGATCTTTATTCTTGTCTTCAACAAATCCTTCACATTGTTCAATAAAAACTACTTCTTCTAATATACCATTCAGAAATGCAAATTTGACATCCATTTGATATACCTTGAAATTCTTGTAAGCAACATATGCCAACAATGTTCTTACTCCTTCAAGTCTTGCCACAAGTGCAAAAGTCTCACCATAATCAATTCCCTCTTATTGGGCATAACCTTTGCAAACTAATCTTGTTTTATTTCGAATGACCTCACATTTTTCATTCAGCTTGTTTCTGAAAATCCACTTTGTATTGATTATATTTTTGTCCTTCGGTCGGTCTTGGGACCAGTGTCCACGTGTCATTCTTCTTGATTTGATCAATCTCTTCTGTCATAGCATTTATCCAATCTTCACTGTTAAATGCCTCTTTCACTATCCTCGATTCAAATTCAGATATCAAACATGTGTTTTGTCTCAGTTTGTTCCTTGTCATCACTGGATCATCCTTATCTCCTATAATCTAACTTGATGCATGATGTCTTCTAACATACTTGGCTAATACAGGCTCAGTAGGCTCTGTATGATCTTCTTCATCACTTGGTAACTGGATATTCTCTTCATTTTCTTCAATAGTTCTCTTGGTAAGACTTGTCGGTTGAACATAGACAAATTCATCATAATCTTCCGGTTCCTTGGAATTTCCTTCATCATTTCTCTCTGTAAATTCATCAATTTGCACATTTGCACTTTTTACTATTTTGTTAGATGATTTGATCAGACATTTAAATGCTTTACTTCTAGAAGAATAACCTAGAAATGTTCCTTCTTCACTTTTCTGATCAAACTTATCATTTCTATCATCTTTGTGAACATAGCATCTACTTCCAAAGATTTTAAAATAACTTACATTAGGTTTCTTGTCATACCAAATCTCATATGGTGTCTTCAAAGTTCCTTTCTTCAGTTGTACTTGGTTCAGGGTGTAAACTGATGTGCTTATTGCTTCTGTCCAAAATGTTTGTGACACTTTCTTTTCAATCATCAGGGTCCTGGCACAATCCACAATAGATCTGTTTCTTCTCTCAGCAATTCCATTTTGTTGTGGAGTTCTCAGTGCAGAGACTTGTCTTTTTATACCACGATCATTGCAGAATAAGTTGAACTCATCAGATGTGAACTCTCCTCCTCTATCAGATCTAAGACATTTCAGTTGTCTTCCTGTTTCATTTTCAACTCTTGCCTTGTACCATTTAAACATTTGAAAAACTTCTTATTTTTCTTTTAAAAACATAACTAACATCATCCTTGAGTAATCATCCACAAATAATATGAAATATTTATCACCATAATAACTTTGAACTTTCATAGGACCACAAAGATCAATGTGGACAAGATCTAAAATTCCCTTAGAAGTGTAGGAATTAATTGTAAAGCTTGATCTTGTCATTTTACCCATCTGGCATTCTCAGCACATAGCATTCTCAAGTTTTTCAAGACTCAGTAGACCTCTTACTCGGTGCTTCTTGCTTATTTTGATCAGATTATCAAAATTTACATGACAAAACCTTGTATGCCATAACCAGGTATCATCTATATTTGCATACAGGCACTTGTTCCGAGTTGAGTCAAGGTGAAATGTGTTACCTTTTGTTTGTGTCCTGGTAGCAGGTAACTTTCTATGCTTATCATGAACTTTGACAATTCCTTTCTGAAATTCTATTTGGTAACCATTATTGTTTAGTTGTGCTACACTCAACAAATTGAATTTCAAACCTTCAACCCAATAAACATCATTGCATTTTGCATTGTCAAGAAGTGTTATGGATCCTTTACCTTTTACCGGACATGGTGCTTCATTACCAAATCTTACATAGCCTCCATAGTAATCTTCTAATATAACAAACTTGTGTTTATCACCTGTCATGTGATGTGAGCATCCACTATCTATGATCCAAGAATCATTAGTATTTATATGAGATATTAAAGCTTTTTCTTCATACCTTTCTTCATCTGATCCATCTTTGATAGCCACATAAACTACTTCCTCTGTATCAATTTCATCTGATTCGTCATCATTGGATTCCTCATCAGCTATTAAGCATGACTTTCAATCTCTTCTTCTGAAGTCTCGGTGTCCTCTGTAATGATTATCTTTCTGTCTGTCATCTCGGTAATCTCTCTTTTTATTAGAATCTTTGTTAGGACAATTAGAAGCCATATGTCCTATCTTATCACAATTGAAACATTTCAAAGGTAGTTTTCCTTTATACTTACCTTTGCCTCTCGGTAACCTTCTGGCTAATAGTGCTTCAAACTCTTCTTGCTTTCTGATTTCCTCATAGAATTTGTGTACTTTTTCCATGTTCTTGCAAAATCTCTCACTTGCTCCATTGTTATCCCCTTCAGTGTACTTACTCATTCTATCATTGTAATCATCAGATTCACCAATATGAAAAGAACTAAATGCAGATTCAACTTTATTTACCGAAGACCCACTGTTATCAAAGTTACTTAACTCAAATGCATGTAGCTTACCAATAGTAGCATCTAAAGAAACTGGCATATTGGGTATAGACCTCAATTCATTGATTGTAGAGACTTGGATTGCATAAGCTGGTAGAAGGGTTCTTAACAACTTACTTGTTATATCCTTTTCTTCAATAGTTCCACCTACTCCTTTGATTTGATTGACAATCTCCTTTAGTCATGTACTATACTGGGTTATGTTCTCACCTTCATTCATCCTCATAGATTCAAGTTGTCCTCTTAGACTATCCACTTTTGTTCTTTGAACATGTTCATCTCCACCATACACAGATATGAGCTTGTCCCACATTGCCTTTGCATCATTGCAGCCTTCTAGATCATTAAACTCTGAGTCGATCAATGCAGATGTTATTTCAATCATTGCTTGAATATGTTCTTGCTTTGCCTTTATCTCTTCCATTGTCAATGGATAGGTGCTCGGTGTGATGAAATCATTCTCTAGATAATATACAACATATTCTCCAACTCCTGATAGGTGCAGCTTCATCCTTTTCTGCCATGTAGAGAAACTTGACTTGTTCAGCTTCGGTGCATCCCTCTTGTACATATTTGGATCTTTTCCTGAAGTACCTTTAAACTTTTTCTTCCAGAATCCAAAGCTCTAATACCAATTGATAGTTCTGATACTTAATGTTAAGTATAGATGCCAAGCTAATAAGATGAGAGGGGGGGTGAATCATACAAACTTAATCTTCCATAAAAACAACAGATTCAACCTCGGTAACATATACTTCAACAATATAACCAAAACTGCTAAACATGCAAACTCATAAGCATATAAACATCATAACACTCATAACACCAGATTTAACGTGGAAACCCAAATAGGGAAAAACCATTGTGGGATTTCGGACCCACTAAGAAATATACTCTTCTAGAGTATGCTCGGTTAAAAGAAAATCCTGTTAAAGATTACAAACACATTGCTAGATGTGACCTAGTTAAGGGATTTCCCTCAAATCTGTTAGGATCTTCACCTTGTTAGAACTGACCTTGTTAAAGGATTTCAAACACTCAATCAGAATATCACCTTGCTAGAGGGTTTTACAAATAAGACTGTTAAGTCCACTTGGTTAAGAGATTTTTTATCACTTTACAAAATAACAGTAATAAAAATCTATTTGCAACTTCACATCTAAAATGCTAAAGCAGATTCTTATTTGCTCAATACAATCTAGTCATAGGACTTATCTTGTTCATCTGTTGGGCTCTATACTCTATTATTAAAACAGGTCTTCAAGCTTCTGTGCTCGGTAATCACTATGTAGCATCCCTGTGCATACACTTGCCCGCATACATTGTTTATCAACAGTTCCTTATTTATAAACAATTTGCCAACCGCTTAATCTCCTTGATCACATATCCCATGATCAATCATAGCCATCAGATCTTCAAACTTGACCAGGTTCAATGTATCCTTCGATCTGAAAACGTTTTACCCCACCTTGGAACTTGCATACATTTCTTGGAACTTGTGCTAGGGTATTGCGGTTCAATCTGAGTTGTAGATCTTCCTACCGATTTTTCTTTGCCATAGATCCTTAACAACCTTTATACACGTTGTAACAATCATTTAATCATAACCAGCTCATCAGCTTCCTTCATTAAATAATGCTTTTATTCATCCAATTCATTCTGTTATTACTCGGTTGCAACTTGGTAAATACTAAACTTCACTCGGTAGACATTTTGCCTTCCTTAACCGATAGCGATAACCTTAGGGTTTACCGACTAGGTTCCTTAGGGTTTACTGACTAGGTTCTTTGCTCGGTAACATAGTATAGTATTAACCTTACAATCAACAACATATGTAGGATATCAAAACAATCTAAACATCATGATCTCATCATTGTCTAACTCGGTAATAGTTGCCCATTGAATAACTTATTCCTCCCCTTATTAATCACATTCTTTTTGTGTCTTTTACCAACATCTTTATACTCACCAAATCATACTTCTTAAGATATGGCAACATCATACTGAATTAGAAAATCAATTTCTTGACATCAATGACAAAATAATAATATTAAGACAGTAAACATCCTTAATCAGTTATATCCATAATCATCAACAACCTTCTGAATATCCTTATTGAAATTCCAACAATCTCTTATTGTAATTGAAATGCCAACAATCTCCCTTTGTCTATTATAATGCCAACACTCCTATTATTTGAGAAGAGGTGGGCGATTTAGTACCAACACTCTGAAATAGAGAATTAAGGTAAACATGAGGCGATCCAAACTTGGTCTTTTTTTCAACAATAACTTCTTGACCCTCAAAGTCTTTAGGGCAAACTTTATTACTTTTCATTTTTGTTTCTTGTAGAGCCTCATGTTGTGATTCATTTATGTCACCAATCTCACCCTCTTCAAGAATTTCTTCTATGCTTACATTCTCTTCCTCCTAAATCTGTAATACTTCAAATCCATTGACTGTTTTGATCTCAAATCCTTTATCTTTATTCTGTCTATCTTCCTTCTGAATAGAATCCTTGGAAGGACTAGCTTTCGTATCATCTTTTATTAAATCTTTTGGGTTACTAGGAAGTCCACTTCCTCCTTCCTCTTTACCCTCCTCATTTTTGTTAATCTTCTCTTTCCAGATATGTTTAACATGATTGTTATGCTTCTGAACATTCTTGGGGTTACTTGGGCAAGCATTTGCCCAATGTCCAGCTTTCTTACAAGAGAAACACACAAAGGGGAGGGACTCAAACTCTATGGCTTGATCCCACTTCCCCAGTTTGGAATTTATATCAATAGAGCTAGGTAGGTTTGTATTCTGTGAAATATTGACACATATTCTCGCATACACCAGCCTCTTTCACGTTGTTGTCATAGAATCTATAGCCACAAGCTCCCCGAATGAATTATCAATACCTAAGAAAACATCCTCCAACCATAATTCAAGTGGCAAACCAGCCAACCACACCCAGACTGGGGCATATTCAAAAAATGAGTCATTTAGCTCCATATTTGGAGAATATTTCCTTAAGGATAATGAAGATTTCCCAAGCATCCATGGTCCTCCACTCAGGGCCATTTCAAAATATTCCCCACAAGAGAAGGAAAAGACAAAGAAACCCCTTGACAGGGCTGAAACATCAACATGTCCTTTCAGCCTCCATTTTCTCTTAACAAAAGACCTAACGACCTCAATATTAGGTCTGGGTCCAACAAATTTTTCCACTAGAAAAAAAGCCATTAAAGAGATACTATGGTCTATTACCATGTTTGGTACTACAATAGCCAGTCTGCCTATTTTTCTATTAGAAATATCTTCCACAGAGGGAAAGGACAATTTACCAGTGGGTTTGTTTACAAATAGACTATTCCAAGGTTTGAGAGCCTTCATCTTTGTCCTCTTTTCCAAATCGGCATTCAAGATCTCGAGACCCAACTTTGGAGAATCTTCATTATTTTGAGGAGGGTCCCAATGTCGTGGGTCCCCATCCTTTCGACCATCCTCATCATCCACCGTAGATCCCAAAGAGTCAAGTTGTCCTTGAGCTGCAGAGGAATCAGAACCAGAAGAACCAGCTATGCTGTTCCCTCCATTCACAGAATTCAAATTTCCTTCCAGCTGCACTATTCCCTCCATTTTAAATTTTTTTTTTACGTGGATGTTATCAAATAATTGGATACTTGATTTTTAATAATTGAAATTGTATGCAATGTCTGAATTGTATTCCTTTTTGATAATATTATATGTGATTTTTGGAATTACTAATGTGCAAGAAAATTATTCCATGTGACCATGGAAAGTATTCGGAGAATCAAGCCTAGACCTATGTGCAATTGTGAAACTAAGGATTGTCCATTTGGAGATACAACACCTTGTTTGTAAATGTGTTTTAATTTATAAATTTTAGTCTTGGATGTATGTTTAATTTGGAAATTGTTTAATTTGTAAATTCTAAAAAGAAGGGGCATTTGCCATGTGTATTTTAGTGATGTGTAATTCTTTTTGTGGTGTCACTTGACACGTGTGTTGTAAGATGAGTTGGCAATGAAATGTTCTTTTTTGGAGGAAATTTGTATTACCAATGCATATTATTTTTCAATTATCCTAAAATGGTCCCAAGAAAGTCTTGGATAGGGAAACATTAGAAAAGTCAATTAAGGGTCGACTCGTAGGTAAACTTTGGGTGGACTTCTAGGGAGTTAAACTAACTCCTAGGGTCAAGTTAGGGGCATTTTTAGTGGGCCATATGATGTATCTATGGATGAAGGCCAAATTTAGCCATGTGTCCACTCCCTAGGGCCTGTTTAGACTCCCCAAAAATTGAGTTTCTTAAGTTGGCCGAATTTCATCTTTAGAAGAGTCTTCCTACATTAGATAACCCTCCTCATGAGTGGCATTGCTCTTCCCCATTCATTTTACCTTTTTTGAGATGTCTTGGCTAGAGAGTCTATAAGGTATTGGGAAGACCAACCAATAAAGATTCTTCACCCTTCCCAAGTGGGTTGGAAAGAGTGAGGAGTGTCTTCATAAGGAATAGTTTGGGAGGGAGAAGTTTGATCACCCACTCTCCATTTTTGGAGATTTTTTAGTAATTTTTGGCAAATTTTTGGTAGAGGATTTTGGCTAAGTCTTGAAGGAGGAAGATAGGAGATTTGGGCAACTCTTCTCCAAAGGATTCATCACCCTTTTGTTGGCAGATTTGAGGTTAGTTATTTTCTAATTCTTGTATGTTTTTGTGTTGTTGAAAGTTTATGTTATAAGATTATTTCAATGTTGGTTTCTTTGTGTGTGGGAAGATTGTTGAAGTTATTCCCTATGAGTTTTCCTTCTTTTTGTTATTGTGTTTCCTTGAGTTTTATTTTTGGGAGTTTACAAGGCCAAACTCACTCTAGGGAGGGCAGAGTTGCCTTGGGTTGAAGGGTTGTTTGACAACCTATAAGTGAAAGGCTCTCTTTGGAAGAGATTGATTCTCAAGGGATTGTGTGACCCTTGCTGCATAGTGATTTGTTTATGTAATGTGAGTCATAAGTTGAGTTTTGTTGGCTTGTATGCTTTGAGGGACATAAGGGATTATAGGGACAAGTTTGGAACTTATGGATGTGTTTATTTGCAATCTTGTTATGGCATTATATTTTCTACTTGCAGAAATCTCTTCGAGGTATTTAGTCCACCTTCACCCCACTTGAAAAGCCACATAAGTGACATTGTTTAATCCTTGGGTTGGGAGTGTCTTTTGTTGTTATGAGTTTTCTTCTTGTATGTGTTTGAATGTGTGTTTCCCATCTAGCCTTGATTCTCCTAGCTCAAGGGTGGCTTCTAGTAAGCCTAGGTTGGGAGGTGAGCTTTCATGGTCACAACCTTCAAGTTTTATTGCAGGTTTTTGTTTGGTAAAAGATTGGAGGAAAGAGCTTGAGTTGAACCTATTCTTATTCTTTGTATTAAGAAAACATATGTATTTGGGAAGCCCTCATCTAGTAGAAATGAGAGGGTAGGTTTTGTATCTACCTATTTGTAAAAGAATTTCTTATTGTATTTTAGTAGCAGCAAAGAAAAGAAAAATAATTTTCTCATTGTATTTAGTTGCAGAAAAGTAAATGAACTATTGGAATAGATTTTTCCATGTAAAAAAAAAAAGATGTATTTTAAATTTGGAGTATTATTATATTTTTGCAAAAAAAAGAAAAGGGAATTAGATTTGTTGAATATTTATGTGTTGATTTAGTTGCTCGAAAAATATTGGGAAATGATATTATATTCTGTTTTAATTATTTAATGTAGAAAGAAATGAAATATATTCAAATATGTAATTGAATTATTAGTAAAGAAAAGAAATATTGCTTATGTCTATAGTTCAGATACAAATGAAAAATAGATAGATATTTTAAGAATTAGTATTGATAATGCATTGTATCTTGTTGTTATTGTTTGATTGGATTTTAAAAAAATAAAATGGTTGCAGCAGCAAATAAAATCTTTATTGTTATTTTCTTTTTAATCTGAAAAACATACATAGTAGAAAGATTTATTTTGCAGCTGTAAATAAATAAATTTATGCTAATCTTTCTATTTTGTAAATGCTTGTTAAGTAGGAAATAAATGAATAGACATTTTCGAATAAATAAACATTAATTTTAGAGTTAGTAAAAATTTATTTCACATCTTGTTGCTATTGATAAAAACAAATTTAGTAAAATATGAGAAACCTAGAATTAGAGGAAATGCTAATTTATTTTAGTATTCTGAGTTTTCCATATTAAAATCCTAATAATAGTTTGCAAAAAAAAATATGCTCATGTACAATATGTATATGTATATGTATATGTATATACATACATACATACATACATACATACATACATATATATATAGTCACATAAATCTGTCCATTTTAATTAAATGAATATTTCGTATTTATTTGATTAAAAATCCACTAACCATCAATTAATTAAATTAATATTTAATTAATTCATCCCCAAACATTCTTCTATTAATTAAATAAATTATTCAATTTATTTTAATTAATTCATTAAATCAAATTCCATTCAATTAAATAAATAAAATCTATTTATTTAATTAAATCCCCCTATTCCTCTTTTAAATAAATTAAATAAAACATTTATTTAAATCATTATCCTCACCCCACTTGCATTTACCTACAAATGCAACTTGCACACATTTTGAAATAAATGAATTTTTATTTTAAATAAAATCTTATTTTCCCTCACCCACCAAATCCACTTGCAAAATCTAATCCCCTTCTAGATTCTTCTAACCCCTTCTCTAAACTTTGTCACATTCCTAAGCAAAGGGAAGTCACTTCTCAAAATCCTCAAAGTCTTGGATAACCATTAAAGGTTTTCAACCTTCAACCACTTAAATCCTCAAAGTCTTTGATAGCCATTAAAGGCTTCCAACTTTCAACCACTTAATCCACAAAGTCTCCAATAACCATTAATGGTTAACTCAAACCCTCCCACATGGTTAAAACATTTGTTTTGACTCAACCTCTACCCAACCCAAAGGTCTCATCAAGCCTTTAATGCTTTGACCATGATTATCTCTTAATCATTTGCACAAAGGTTTATCCTTGCATTAACTCCTAATCCAGTGGGTAATCCTAATTTAGACTTGACCCTTAGCCTTTAGATAACCATGAGGTCTTCTCAGGCCTTTAATGCCTCCAACCTCTTCTCTCAACCCAATCTTGTGTTGACACTTGTCACTATTTTATTGGCGCCAATTGTGCACATGGATCCCCAACTTTCATGCTTGACCCTTGATTAAACCTTTCAATCCTGGCCATCCATTGCTCCATTTTTCCTATAAATAGAGCCCATTTCTTCATAATCCAGATCCTGAAAACTTGTATGCATTTAGGCTATAGACATTTTTAGAGAGCATTTAGCATAAGCAATCTAACATCTTATCATTTTGGTTAAAATATATCATTTTAGCATCAATAGCATAGTATTTAGCTTTTCATTTCATATTTGAAGCTTAATATTAAATCTCAATCCTCCATAAGCATCCATAGTGCAAAAAGCTGCTGAGAGCTACACTATTTTGGAACTTGGAGAGGAGAGGAACAAGGGAGAAGGAGCTAAGGTCATGCTAAGAGGCAGTTGGAGATGCATCATAATCTTTGTTTCGTTCATTAGATACATTAGCATGCTTTTAGTGTCTCTCTTGGTATGCCTTTTTAGATTAGTTTTTGATTAACTAACACTAATATTTTGTGTGTTTTGTATTCTTTGATCATAGACTAATCTTGTGCCACTTTGCAGGGCATCATTTGGTGAACCTGACGTGAATCGAACACGCAACTTTCTGATCTTTTTTTTTGTTAACTAACATGTTTGATTGTTGAAAGTGCCACACAGGTCGCGCTTCGGCGCTATTGAACACGTTTCAACGCTACCGACAATTCTTCTTTTAGTGCTATTGTTTTTACAATAGCGCTACTGTAAAAGTTTCGGCGCTGTTGAAATCTTTTTAGCGCTTTTGTTGTTATTCTAGCGCTATTGGAAACATTCTAGCGCTTCTGACTTTCTGTAACTTCTGTTCTTTCAGCGCTACTGTTTAAATTAGCGCTTTTGTTCAACGCAGACTAGCGCTATTGTATAAATTAGCGCTTCTGTAAAAACACAAACTAGTGCTATTGCGACAGAGTGTTGTCCAAGTTGCCTTGTAACCGAAAAATTGAGTATCTTAGGCTTGTGGAAGCCCCCCTTGAACACCGATTTTTACTAATTTGTTTTTTGATACAGGTTAACAACTCACCATAAAAATCACAAATTTGTTATTTAGTGCTTAAAAAGAACTTAAAACTACAAAACAAAAACAAAAAAAAGTTTCATTGTTTTCTACTTAGGACTCATCTTTATTTTTGGTGTTTAAAATCAACCAAACAAAGTTCTTTTCTTGCATCAAATCTAAAAAATCACAAGCCACACTTCAAATTTTGGTGCAGTTAAAAACCTACAAACCACTTTTTTTTTTGCAAAAAACGATTTTTTTTTTTTTCACTTTAAAACAAACGTGTTTTCCATTAAGTTGACCAGGATTTTCAAATTCTAGATTACAAAACAAATTTCTTTTTTAAGTTAAAAAGAACACCATGGCTGTTGGAGCAACATCTCCAAATAGTTAGATCACATTTGCAATGATGGATTAAAAAGAACAAGTGCATTTGGTGTTTGGCAAGCTTGTGCACAAAGGTCAGTCGGGTGGTCCTACTTCTAACACACACTATCCTCTCCTTTGGCTCTCGTGGTCCTAGGTGCAAGAGAAAAGTGTTAGTAACACTCACATTTTATCTTTTTGAGAGAGGCCTGCCAAGGGATCGATACTCTTGGGAACGACCTCGAGCATTTAGGCTATAGACATTTTTAGAGAGCATTTAGCATAAGCAATCTAACATCTTATCATTTTGGTTAAAATATATCATTTTAGCATCAATAGCATAGTATTTAGCTTTTCATTTCATATTTGAAACTTAATATTAAATCTCAATCCTCCATAAGCTTCCATAGTGCAAAAAGCTGCTGAGAGCTACACTATTTTGGAACTTGGAGAGGAGAGGAACAAGGGAGAAGGAGCTAAGGCCATGCTAAGAGGCAGTTGGAGATGCCTCATAATCTTTGTTTCATTCATTAGATACATTAGCATGCTTTTAGTGTCTCTCTTGGTATGCTTTTTTAGATTAGTTTTTGATTGACTAACACTAATATTTTGTGTGTTTTGTATTCTTTGATCATAGACTAATCTTGTGCCACTTTGCAGGGCATCATTTGGTGAACCTGACGTGAATCGAACACGCAACCTTCTGATCTTTTTTTTTGTTAACTAACATGTTTGATTGTTGAAAGTGCCACACAGGTCGCGCTTCGGCGCTATTGAATACGTTTCAGCACTACCGACAATTTTTCTTTTAGCGCTATTGTTTTTACAATAGCGCTATTGTAAAAGTTTCGGCGTTGTTGAAATCTTTTTAGCGCTTTTGTTGTTATTCTAGCGCTATTGGAAACATTCTAGCGCTTCTGCCTTTCTGTAACTTCTATTCTTTCAGTGCTACTGTTTAAATTAGCACTTCTGTTCAACGCAGACTAGCGCTATTGTATAAATTAGCGCTTCTGTAAAAACACAGACTAGCGCTATTGCGACATAGTGTTGTCCAAGTTGTCTTGTAACCGAAAAATTGAGTATCTTAGGCTTGTGGAAGCCCCCCTTGAACACCGATTTTTACTAATTTGTTTTTTGATACAGGTTAACAACTCACCATAAAAATCACAAATTTGTCATTTAGTGCCTAAAAAGAACATAAAACTACAAAACAAAAACCAAAAAAAGTTTCATTGTTTTCTAGTTAGGACTCATCTTTATTTTTGGTGTTTAAAATCAACCAAACAAAGTTCTTTTCTTGCATCAAACCTAAAAAATCACAAGCCACACTTCAAATTTTGGTGCATTTAAAAACTTACAAACCACTTTTTTTTTTGCAAAAAATGATTTTTTTTTTTTTTTTTACTTCAAAGCAAACGTGTTTTCCATTAAGTTGACCAGGATTTTCGAATTCTAGATTACAAAACACATTTCTTTTTTAAGTTAAAAAGAACACCATGGCTGTTGGAGCAACATCTCCAAATAGTTAGATCACATTTGCAATGATGGATTAAAAAGAACAAGTGAATTTGGTGTTTGGCACGCTTGTGCACAAAGGTCAGTCGGGTGGTTCTACTTCTAACACACACTATCCTCTCCCTTGGCTCTCGTGGTCCTAGGTGCAAGAGAAAAGTGTTAGTAACACTCACATTTTATCTTTTTAAGAGAGGCCTGCCAAGGGATCGATACTCTTGGGAACGACCTCGAGCATTTAGGCTATAGACAATTTTAGAGAGCATTTAGCATAAGCAATCTAACATCTTATCATTTTGGTTAAAATATATCATTTTAGCATCAATAGCATAGTATTTAGCTTTTCATTTCATATTTGAAACTTAATATTAAATCTCAATCCTCGATAAGCTTCCATAGTGCAAAAAGCTGCTGAGAGCTACACTATTTTGGAACTTGGAGAGGAGAGGAACAAGGGAGAAGGAGCTAAGGTCATGCTAAGAGGCAGTTGGAGATGCCTCATAATCTTTGTTTTGTTCATTAGATACATTAGCATGCTTTTAGTGTCACTTTTGGTATGTTTTTTTAGATTAGTTTTTGATTGACTAACACTAATATTTTGTGTGTTTTGTATTCTTTGATCATAGACTAATCTTGTACCACTTTGCAGGGCATCATTTGGTGAACCTGACGTGAATCGAACACGCAACCTTCTGATCTTTTTTTTTGTTAACTAACATGTTTGATTGTTGAAAGTGCCACACAGGTCGCGCTTCGACGCTATTGAATACGTTTCAGCACTTCCGACAATTTTTCTTTTAGCGCTATTGTTTTTACAATAGCGCTATTGTAAAAGTTTCGGCGCTGTTGAAATCTTTTTAGCACTTTTGTTGTTATTCTAGCGCTATTGGAAACATTCTAGCGCTTCTGTTTTTCTGTAACCTCTGTTCTTTCAGCGCTAATGTTTAAATTAGCGTTTCTGTTCAACGCAGACTAGCGCTATTGTATAAATTAGCGCTTCTGTAAAAACAAAGACTAGCGCTATTGCGACATAGTGTTGTCCAAATTGCCTTGTAACCGAAAAATTGAGTATCTTAGGCTTGTGGAAGCCCCCCTTGAACACCGATTTTTACTAATTTGTTTTTTGATACAGGTTAACAACTCACCATAAAAATCACAAATTTGTCATTTAGTGCTTAAAAAGAACTTAAAACTACAAAACAAAAACAAAAAAAAGTTTCATTGTTTTCTAGTTATGACTCATCTTTATTTTTGGTGTCTAAAATCAACCAAACAAAGTTTTTTTCTTGCATCAAATCTAAAAAATCACAAGCCACACTTCAAATTTTGGTGCAGTTAAAAACCTACAAACCACTTTTTTTTTTGCAAAAAACGATATTTTTTTTTTTTTTTACTTCAAAGCAAACGTGTTTTCCATTAAGTTGACTAGGATTTTCGAATTCTAGATTACAAAACACATTTCTTTTTGAAGTTAAAAAGAACACTATGGCTGTTAGAGCAACATCTCCAAATAGTTAGATCACATTTGCAATGATGGATTAAAAAGAACAAGTGAATTTGGTGTTTGGCACGCTTGTGCACAAAGGTCAGTCGGGTGGTCCTACTTCTAACACACACTATCCTCTCCCTTGGCTCTCGTGGTCTTAGGTGCAAGAGAAAAGTGTTAGTAACACTCACATTTTATCTTTTTGAGAGAGGCCTGCCAAGGGATCGATACTCTTGGGAATGACATCGAGCATTTAGGCTATAGACATTTTTAGAGAGCATTTAGCATAAGCAATCTAACATCTTATCATTTTGGTTAAAATATATCATTTTAGCATCAATAGCATAGTATTTAGCTTTTCATTTCATATTTGAAACTTAATATTAAATCTCAATCCTCCATAAGCATCCATAGTGCAAAAAGCTGCTGAGAGCTACACTATTTTGGAACTTGGAGAGGAGAGGAATAAGGGAGAAGGAGCTAAGGGCATGCTAAAAGGCAGTTGGAGATGCCTCATAATCTTTGTTTCGTTCATTAGATACATTAGCATGCTTTTAGTGTCTCTTTTGGTTTGCCTTTTTAGATTAGTTTTTAATTGACTAACACTAATGTTTTGTGTGTTTTGTATTCTTTGATCATAGACTAATCTTGTGCCACTTTGCAGGGAATCATTTGGTAAACCCGACGTGAATCGAACACGCAACCTTCTGATCTTTTTTTTTGTTAACTAACATGTTTGATTGTTGAAAGTGCCACACAGGTCGCGCTTCGGCGCTATTGAACACGTTTCAGCGCTACCGACAATTTTTCTTTTAGCGCTATTGTTTTTACAATAACGGTATTGTAAAAGTTTCGGCGCTGTTGAAATCTTTTTAGCGCTTTTGTTGTTATTCTAGCGCTATTGGAAACATTCTAGCGCTTATGCCTTTCTGTAACTTCTGTTCTTTCAGTGCTACTGTTTAAATTAGCGCTTCTGTTCAACACAGACTAGCGCTATTGTATAAATTAGCGCTTCTGTAAAAACACAGACTAGCGCTATTGTATAAATTAGCGCTTCTGTAAAAACACAGACTAGCGCTATTGCGACATAGTGTTGTCCAAGTTGCCTTGTAACCGAAAAATTGAGTATCTTAGGCTTGTGGAAGCCCGCCTTGAACACCGATTTTTACTAATTTATTTTTTGATACAGGTTAACAACTCACCATAAAAATCACAAATTTGTCATTTAGTGCTTAAAAAAAACTTAAAACTACAAAACCAAAACCAAAAAAAGTTTCATTGTTTTCTAGTTAGGACTCATCTTTATTTTTGGTGTTTAAAATCAACCAAACAAAGTTCTTTTCTTGCATCAAATCTAAAAAATCACAAGCCACACTTCAAATTTTGGTGCAGTTAAAAACCTACAAACCACTTTTTTTTTTGCAAAAAACGATTTTTTTTTTTTTTTACTTCAAAGCAAACGTGTTTTCCATTAAGTTGACCAGGATTTTCGAATTCTAGATTACAAAACACATTTCTTTTTTAAGTTAAAAAGAACACCATGGCTGTTGGAGCAACATCTCCAAATAGTTAGATCACATTTGCAATGATGGATTAAAAAGAACAAGTGAATTTGGTGTTTGGCACGCTTGTGCACAAAGGTCAGTCGGGTGGTTCTACTTCTAACACACACTATCCTCTCCCTTGGCTCTCGTGGTCCTAGGTGCAAGAGAAAAGTGTTAGTAGCACTCACATTTTATCTTTTTGAGAGAGGCCTGCCAAGGGATCGATACTCTTGGGAACGACCTCGAGCATTTAGGCTATAGACAATTTTAGAGAGCATTTAACATAAGCAATCTAACATCTTATCATTTTGGTTAAAATATATCATTTTAGCATCAATAGCATAGTATTTAGCTTTTCATTTCATATTTGAAACTTAATATTAAATCTCAATCCTCTATAAGCTTCCATAGTGCAAAAAGCTGCTGAGAACTACACTATTTTGGAACTTGGAGAGGAGAGGAACAAGGGAGAAGGAGCTAAGGTCATGTTAAGAGGCAGTTGGAGATGCCTCATAATCTTTGTTTCGTTCATTAGATACATTAGCATGCTTTTAGTGTATCTCTTGGTATGCTTTTTTAGATTAGTTTTTGATTGACTAACACTAATATTTTGTGTGTTTTGTATTCTTTGATCATAGACTAATCTTGTGCCACTTTGCAGGGCATCATTTGGTGAACCTGACGTGAATCGAACACGCAACCTTCTGATCTTTTTTTTTGTTAACTAACATGTTTGATTGTTGAAAGTGCCACACAGGTCGCGCTTCGACGCTATTGAATACGTTTCAGCACTACCGACAATTTTTCTTTTAGCGCTATTGTTTTTACAATAGCGCTATTGTAAAAGTTTCGGCGCTGTTGAAATCTTTTTAGCGCTTTTGTTGTTATTCTAGCGCTATTGGAAACATTCTAGCGCTTCTGTTTTTCTGTAACCTCTGTTCTTTCAGCGCTACTGTTTAAATTAGCGTTTCTGTTCAACGCAGACTAGCGCTATTGTATAAATTAGTGTTTCTGTAAAAACACAGACTAGCGCTATTGCGACATAGTGTTGTCCAAGTTGCCTTGTAACCGAAAAATTGAGTATCTTAGGCTTGTGGAAGCCCCCCTTGAACACCGATTTTTACTAATTTGTTTTTTGATACAGGTTAACAACTCACCATAAAAATCACAAATTTGTCATTTAGTGCTTAAAAAGAACTTAAAACTACAAAACAAAAACAAAAAAAAGTTTCATTGTTTTCTTGTTATGACTCATCTTTATTTTTGGTGTCTAAAATCAACCAAACAAAGTTTTTTTCTTGCATCAAATCTAAAAAATCACAAGCCACACTTCAAATTTTGGTGCAGTTAAAAACCTACAAACCACTTTTTTTTTTGCAAAAAACGATATTTTTTTTTTTTTTACTTCAAAGCAAACGTGTTTTCCATTAAGTTGACTAGGATTTTCGAATTCTAGATTACAAAACACATTTCTTTTTGAAGTTAAAAAGAACACTATGGCTGTTAGAGCAACATCTCCAAATAGTTAGATCACATTTGCAACGATGGATTAAAAAGAACAAGTGAATTTGGTGTTTGGCACGCTTGTGCACAAAGGTCAGTCGGGTGGTCCTACTTCTAACACACACTATCCTCTCCCTTGGCTCTCGTGGTCTTAGGTGCAAGAGAAAAGTGTTAGTAACACTCACATTTTATCTTTTTGAGAGAGGCCTGCCAAGGGATCGATACTTTTGGGAACGACATCGAGCATTTAGGCTATAGACATTTTTAGAGAGCATTTAGCATAAGCAATCTAACATCTTATCATTTTGGTTAAAATATATCATTTTAGCATCAATAGCATAGTATTTAGCTTTTCATTTCATATTTGAAGCTTAATATTAAATCTCAATCCTCCATAAACATCCATAGTGCAAAAAGCTGCTGAGAGCTACACTATTTTGGAATTTGGAGAGGAGAGGAATAAGGGAGAAGGAGCTAAGGGCATGCTAAAAGGCAGTTGGAGATGCCTCATAATCTTTGTTTCGTTCATTAGATACATTAGCATGCTTTTAGTGTCTCTTTTGGTTTCCCTTTTTAGATTAGTTTTTAATTGACTAACACTAATGTTTTGTGTGTTTTGTATTCTTTGATCATAGACTAATCTTGTGCTACTTTGCAGGGAATCATTTGGTAAACCCGACGTGAATCGAACACGCAACCTTCTGATCTTTTTTTTTGTTAACTAACATGTTTGATTGTTGAACGTGCCACACAAGTCGCGCTTCGGCGCTATTGAACACGTTTCAGCGCTACCGACAATTTTTCTTTTAGCGCTATTGTTTTTACAATAACGGTATTGTAAAAGTTTCGGCGCTGTTGAAATCTTTTTAGCGCTTTTGTTGTTATTCTAGCGCTATTGGAAACATTCTAGCGCTTCTGCCTTTCTGTAACTTCTGTTCTTTCAGCGCTACTGTTTAAATTAGCGCTTCTGTTCAACACAGACTAGCGCTATTGTATAAATTAGCGCTTCTGTAAAAACACAGACTAGCGCTATTGTATAAATTAGCGCTTCTGTAAAAACACAGACTAGCGCTATTGCGACATAGTGTTGTCCAAGTTGCCTTGTAACCGAAAAATTGAGTATCTTAGGCTTGTGGAAGCCCGCCTTGAACACCGATTTTTACTAATTTGTTTTTTGATACAGGTTAACAACTCACCATAAAAATCACAAATTTGTCATTTAGTGCTTAAAAAGAACTTAAAACTATAAAACCAAAACAAAAAAAAATTTCATTGTTTTCTAGTTAGGACTCATCTTTATTTTTGGTGTTTAAAATCAACCAAACAAAGTTCTTTTCTTGCATCAAATCTAAAAAATCACAAGCCACACTTCAAATTTTGGTGCAGTTAAAAACCTACAAACCACTTTTTTTTTGGCAAAAAACGATTTTATTTTTTTTTTACTTCAAAGCAAACGTGTTTTCCATTAAGTTGACCAGGATTTTCGAATTCTAGATTACAAAACACATTTCTTTTTTAAGTTAAAAAGAACACCATGGCTGTTGGAGCAACATCTCCAAATAGTTAGATCACATTTGCAATGATGGATTAAAAAGAACAAGTGAATTTGGTGTTTGGCACGCTTGTGCACAAAGGTCAGTCGGGTGGTTCTACTTCTAACACACACTATCCTCTCCCTTGGCTCTCGTGGTCCTAGGTGCAAGAGAAAAGTGTTAGTAGCACTCACATTTTATCTTTTTGAGAGAGGCTTGCCAAGGGATCGATACTCTTAGGAACGACCTCGAGCATTTAGGCTATAGACAATTTTAGAGAGCATTTAGCATAAGCAATCTAACATCTTATCATTTTGGTTAAAATATATCATTTTAGCATCAATAGCATAGTATTTAGCTTTTCATTTCATATTTGAAACTTAATATTAAATCTCAATCCTCCATAAGCTTCCATAGTGCAAAAAGCTGCTGAGAGCTACACTATTTTGGAACTTGGAGAGGAGAGGAACAAGGGAGAAGGAGCTAAGGTCATGCTAAGAGGCAGTTGGAGATGTCTCATAATCTTTGTTTCGTTCATTAGATACATTAGCATGCTTTTAGTGTCTCTCTTGGTATGCTTTTTTAGATTAGTTTTTGATTGACTAACACTAATATTTTGTGTGTTTTGTATTCTTTGATCATAGACTAATCTTGTGCCACTTTGCAGGGCATCATTTGGTGAACCTGACGTGAATCGAACACGCAACCTTCTGATCTTTTTTTTTGTTAACTAACATGTTTGATTGTTGAAAGTGCCACACAGGTCACGCTTTGACGCTATTGAATACGTTTCAGCACTACCGACAATTTTCTTTTTAGCGCTATTGTTTTTACAATAGCGCTATTGTAAAAGTTTCGGCGCTGTTGAAATCTTTTTAGCGCTTTTGTTGTTATTCTAGCGCTATTGGAAACATTCTAGCGCTTCTGTCTTTCTGTAACCTCTGTTCTTTCAGCGCTACTGTTTAAATTAGCGTTTCTGTTCAATGCAGACTAGCGCTATTGTATAAATTAGCGCTTCTGTAAAAACACAGACTAGCGCTATTGCGACATAGTGTTGTCCAAGTTGCCTTGTAACCGAAAAATTGAGTATCTTAGGCTTGTGGAAGCCCCCCTTGAACACCGATTTTTACTAATTTGTTTTTTGATACAGGTTAACAACTCACCATAAAAATCACAAATTTGTCATTTAGTGCTTAAAAAGAACTTAAAACTACAAAACAAAAACAAAAAAAAGTTTCATTGTTTTCTAGTTATGACTCATCTTTATTTTTGGTGTCTAAAATCAACCAAACAAAGTTTTTTTCTTGCATCAAATCTAAAAAATCACAAGCCACACTTCAAATTTTGGTGCAGTTAAAAACCTACAAACCACTTTTTTTTTTGCAAAAAACGATATATTTTTTTTTTTACTTCAAAGCAAACGTGTTTTCCATTAAGTTGACCAGGATTTTCGAATTCTAGATTACAAAACACATTTCTTTTTGAAGTTAAAAAGAACACTATGGCTGTTAGAGCAACATCTCCAAATAGTTAGATCACATTTGCAATGATGGATTAAAAAGAACAAGTGAATTTAGTGTTTGGCACGCTTGTGCACAAAGGTCAGTCGGGTGGTCTTACTTCTAACACACACTATCCTCTCCCTTGGCTTTCGTGGTCCTAGGTGCAAGAGAAAAGTGTTAGTAACACTCACATTTTATCTTTTTGAGAGAGGTCTGCCAAGGGATCGATACTCTTGGGAACGACATCGAGCATTTAGGCTATAGACATTTTTAGAGAGCATTTAGCATAAGCAATCTAACATCTTATCATTTTGGTTAAAATATATCATTTTAGCATCAATAGCATAGTATTTAGCTTTTCATTTCATATTTGAAGCTTAATATTAAATCTCAATCCTCCATAAGCATCCATAGTGCAAAAAGCTGCTGAAAGCTACACTATTTTGGAACTTAGAGAGGAGAGGAATAAGGGAGAAGGAGCTAAGGGCATGCTAAAAGGCAGTTGGAGATGCCTCATAATCTTTGTTTCGTTCATTAGATACATTAGCATGCTTTTAGTGTCTCTCTTGGTTTGCCTTTTTAGATTAGTTTTTGATTTACTAACACTAATGTTTTGTGTGTTTTGTATTCTTTGATCATAGACTAATCTTGTGCCACTTTGCAGGGCATCATTTGGTGAACCCGACGTGAATCGAACACGCAACCTTCTGATCTTTTTTTTTGTTAACTAACATGTTTGATTGTTGAAAGTGCCACACAGGTCGCGCTTCGGCGCTATTGAACATGTTTCAACGCTACCGATAATTTTTCTTTTAGCGCTATTGTTTTACAATAGCGCTATTGTAAAAGTTTCGACGTTGTTGAAATCTTTTTAGTGTTTTTGTTGTTATTCTAGCGCTATTGGAAACATTCTAGCGCTTCTCCCTTTCTGTAACTTCTGTTCTTTCAGCGCTACTATTTAAATTAGCGCTTCTGTTCAACGCAGACTAGCGCTATTGTATAAATTAGCGCTTCTGTAAAAACACAGGCTAGTGCTATTGCGACATAGTGTTGTCCAAGTTGCCTTGTAACCGAAAAATTAAGTATCTTAGGCTTGTGGAAGCCCCCCTTGAACACCGATTTTTACTAATTTGTTTTTTGATACAGGTTAACAACTCACCATAAAAATCACAAATTTGTCATTTAGTGCTTAAAAAGAACTTAAAACTACAAAATAAAAAAATAAAAAAAAGTTTCATTGTTTTCTAGTTAGGACTCATCTTTATTTTTGGTGTTTAAAATCAACCAAACAAAGTTCTTTTCTTGCATCAAATCTAAAAAATCACAAGCCACACTTCAAATTTTGGTGCAGTTAAAAACCTACAAACCACTTTTTTTTGGCAAAAAATGTTTTGTTTTGTTTTTTTACTTCAAAGCAAACGTGTTTTCCATTAAGTTGACTAGGATTTTCGAATTCTAGATTACAAAACACATTTCTTTTTGAAGTTAAAAAGAACACCATGGCTGTTGGAGCAACATCTCCAAATAGTTAGATCACATTTGCAATGATGGATTAAAAAGAACAAGTGAATTTGGTGTTTGGCACGCTTGTGCACAAAGGTCAGTCGGGTGGTCCTACTTCTAACACACACTATCCTCTCCCTTGGCTTTCGTGGTCCTAGGTGCAAGAGAAAAGTGTTAGTAACACTCAAATTTTATCTTTTTAAGAGAGGCCTACCAAGGGATTGATACTCTTGGGAACGACCTCGAGCGGTAAATCCTTCGAACCGCTATAGAAATCAGGTGAGAGCGAAAGCTATAGCCTTGGGTATAGCTGTTCCTACAATGTAACTGGCCAAAAGGACAAATGGGCCCCACCACCAGTTACAAGGCTCTTAAGTGAGTCACTGCAGAATGAACTTATGTCCAAAAACATCAAACAGGACTAAACACCTTTAAGTAGTAGCCCACCTATTCTATTGATTGAGGATATTTGAGATATAATTTAGTGCAAGAGCATAGATGGTTTTGCTCCCAAGATACTCACCATACATATTTCCTTGAGTAGAAACATAGCTTTTTGAAAAGTCACTTGTGGCTTGATAAAAGTGGTGACTCCCCCATCATAGGGATCATCTATTTGTTATGCTCGTGCAAGACTTAGTATATCACATCCTTACCTGCCACGGCGGGATTCATAAGGTATGTAGTACCAAAGTCGAAGAAATATCAAGATGTGGGCTAAATTTATCACAACTGACCATTTGATCTTAGGGATAAAAAGTGTTTGAAGTGTGTTCGTTTTACAGACCTAATGCAAATTGAGCCGACTTCAAGCTTTGGAAATACACCTTAAAATAAATCTAAAGGAAGGGTCAAAAACAAGTCCAAGGATTGGGTTGATCTAGACCCATACTCATTTGTGCCTTTGAGGCTACAATTTTGTGTTTGTGTGCTTGTTTTGTTTTCTTGTCAAAGAAAAATCAGAAAATCAATCCCCAAAACAAAGTATTCATCCAACATCTGTCAACACAACCAAAAATACCAAAAACAAAGTGCAAACAACACAGAGTCACAACTTTTATGACCATTCTTCACATCTTGCGAAAGAAGAAGTGTCATCAGAATATCAAAAGAAGACCATTGAGCTCAAAGGCTTTGATCAAAAGGAGGAAATTCTTCTATATAAATAGACAAATCTTTGTCTCACATAGAGTTTTTCTACATCGCATGCGTCTATACCTTCAAGGTAAAACAAATGAATTTGATTTAGAATCATTGAACCACAGAGCTTTTATGCAATATAGAGCTCTGAGTTATCACAAAAATCAAGGAGGAAAGATTAATCCCCACTTCTTCCCAAACATCTGCATCACCTACAACACAGCTCGAGAAGTACCACCAACGCTTGAAGGGGAAGAAGAAGAGTTTGTCCCATTTGTGATACAAAGTTTTTATTGAAAGTTGAAAAACAAAAACATCCATCATCTTATTCATACATCATCACTTCATCATCAATCCATCCCAAAAACTCTCAAAACATTAAGAGGTTCTTGTCCCAAGATTCTCTTTTAGATATTGCTTGAAATCAAACACATCACATCACTTTTTAGATTGTTTCTACATCTAGGATAAGCTCATCCTAAGAGACACATCTACGCAGGTTAAAACTAGTTCATGAGTGAATCCTCTCATTGCTAGGTAGTCAGAATCTGTAACACATCTCAGATTTCTCTACACCTTATCACATCCAAACTTATCAAACAAACAAGCAATTCAAAGAAGGAATTTCGGTTACATCTACCTTAAAGTGCTAGAGATCCCCATACAACACAAATCACCAACCATCAATCTTTCATTTCATCACCAACTCATCATCATCTTCAATCAACTTCAACACAAACTTGCAAACAAAATGGCTCAAACCCGATCACAGTTGAGACAATGAGAAATAGAAAGAGAAGAAGAAGAAGAGGAAAATCTCAATGAATTTCAAGAAGCACTTGGAGGAAATGCAGATGACGAAAACCTAAGTACTCCCACTCCTGCAACAATAGAAAGGGCTCAGCATAACCCTCTCTTTAACAGACTTTTTGACGAAATACTCAGGAGCAATGCGGATGCTCACTTCTTAAGACTTTCTCAGGAAGGAGCCAAACTCCCCTCAGACTTTGATCTTGCCCAATTAAGACAAGCATCAGAAAGACAAAGTCGCCATGAGGAGGAAAGGCGTAGAGATCCCATCAGATATAACATTCCTCGAGGTAACCCACCACCTCCTCCTCCAAATGAAATGGAGATGTTGCTGCAACAAGTCGAGAATCTCGCCCAACAACTTCATAATGATGTTAAGACCAATCAATTCTCACTTAACGACATCTGTCCCTATCAGTTTGATAGGAATCTTTATATGCCACCCTTTCCACACGGGTTCGAAACACCAAAATTCGAAAAATATAGAGGAAAGGGAGATCCCCGTGATCATGTCCGAGAATTTCATTCCGCTTGTCTTGAAGTGGCATATGAAGACACATACCTAATGCGCCTTTTTCCCCAAAGCTTGGGAGGAACAACCACATCATGGTTTTCCCGATTACCAGGTGGCATTAGAACATTTGAGGAACTCATCCAGAAGTTCCTATCTCATTACTCTTATAACATTGAACGCGACATCGCCATGGCTGATCTATGCAATACCAAACAAAAACCAGGTGAACAATTCTCAGTATTCCTGCAACGATGGCGCCAAATGTCTAGCAGACGTTCTCTTCAGTTACCTGAACGAGAACTAGTGGAAATTTTCATTTCCAACTTAAACGAAGAAATGGAATTTCACCTGGATGTCAAAGACACAGACTCTTTTAATGATATGATCACCAAGGGTTTAAAATGTGAATGAGCACTCATCAAGAAAGGACTCATCAAAATCTTTAATGAACCAAAAGATGGTTCTCGCCCGCGCTTCAATAGTGATAAACCGAACTTCTGGAACAAGAATAAGAATATCGTCAACGATGGGGTTGTGGATGCTCGAACTATTCAAAATGCACAACCTGTGGTTCGGTTTGCAGGACAAAACCCTCCACCTCAGAATAACACAAATGTTCCTTCCAATCAAGGTCGCATCACGTCTCATGATGAACCAAGACCTCGTCAGCAAAAACAAAAACGAACATACACTCCCTTAGGGGAACCCATTGAAACAGTGTTGCGACAACTCCTCTCTCAGAATTTGGTCACTCTACCTAAACTATCCAACTACAAGCCTCAGGTCAAACCAGCATGGTGGAGAGATACTGAACACTGTGAATTCCATCAAGAAGAGGACACAAGACAAGCAATTGTCACCGATTGAAAGACCTCATTCAGGATCTTATTGATCGAGGAGAAATTGAAATTGAAGGACATGACCCAAAAACAACCAATAATGATCATCTGATGTTCAAAAATCCACTTCCATCACAAGATCAAGAGGATCCTTCCACTTCCAGACGAGGCAATGATACCACTAATTATACGCAGGCTGCGTATAACTACACTGTAAATCACCTGTATGATGCCAATGAACAAGTTGCAACTATAACCTTCAAAAATCCCACCTCAAATTGCAATGTTGTTACACGTCGTGGCAAGGTCACCGTCAAGGCAGCTCCACAGGGCACCACCTCCGTCCCAAAGCAGTACAGTCTTGTGAAACAATTAGACAAAACCCCTACACTTATATCCATTCTAAAACTATTGCGCCTATCGCCATCTCATAAAACAATCTTGGATCAAGCACTCCAAGAAGCGTCAGTCCCCGCAAATTTGAATACGGACCAATTTCAAGCCATGGTTGGAAATCTAAAGTCATCACCTTGTCTCACTTTTTCCGAAAGTGACAACTCTTCTTTCCAACAACCTCATAATGCTTCGCTACACATTGAAGGCTTTATCAACCAACACAGGATCAAGTGAGTCTTGATCGATAATGGAGGAGGCCTAAACATTTGCACACTACAGTTGGTCACAGCATTGGGATATGCAATAGAATCAGTGGATCCTCGCAAGAAGATCACCATCAATGCCTATGATGATGCAGAGCGTTCATCCAAAGGAGCTGTGGTACTACCAATCCGAGTCGGTCCTGTGGTAAAGCACATAATTTGTCAGGTTCTGGACCTTCCTCTGCCATATAATCTATTATTAGGGAGACCTTGGATACATGGCATGCAAGCTGTTCCATCTACCTACCATCAATGTATCAAGTTCCCACATAACGGCACAGAGATCACAATCCTGGGCGATGCAAATCCCTTTGCATATTGCCATAATATCAACCATCAACCAGAAATTACTGTTCCTAATAATAGGGAAGCCATTTCCTCCACATCATATATAAGTCCCGCCTCTCTTGCCAGTTCTAACACCCCTATACCCAAGCAAGAAAATCTAAAGATGAAAGTAGCAAAGGAAGGTCCTGGGGAATACAACCTGAGTCAACTCTTTTGTGTGGGACAAATGCCCACTTCTCCTAGAACACATGGTAAACCACAGCAGTTACTCCAGCAACCACTAAACATACCAGCATGTGCTTTGACACCTTTCGTTCTTGGAAAGAGTCAAGAGGAAGAAACACAAGATGAGGACCTGGCGGAATGGATCTATAAAGATCCCATCACCACTGACATACCGCGAGTTACACTTCCTACGGGTCAGTATGGCAAAGTTCTCCTCATTATGCAACAAATGGGGTATGATGGTCAGAGTGCTTTGGGATATTGCAAACAAGGGCGACATGAACCTCTACTGCCAGAATTCAAGCCCAAAGGTAATACAGGCCTTGGCTTTGAAAAAGAAATCCTTCCTAAACTCAGATTCAAAGGAAAACCTAGCAAACCATTTTGCCCACCTACTGCAAAGAGGACACCTTTCTTAATCAAAGCACCATCAAGCACTATCCCCACTGCCCTATCGAGGCTCACAACTCCACCATCACCAATGTCACTCATCCCATCAAACGAACTCGTAATTCCATCAGCGGCACCATTAGCAGCAGCAACTGTATCAAAACCCGCAGCAACATCTATGGCATTAGTAGTTCCAGCAGAAGTCACTGAGTCAACACTGTCGATACTTCCAGTAACAAATCCTTTCATCCCTATCAAACTTCCTGCCACATCGATTACTACAAAGATACATAAACCAATCACACCTGTCGTGTTTAACTCTAAAGACATCCCAGTATGGTATAGCAATCGGATGCTAGAAAGTGATTTAGAGACCGACTCACATGAGTGGGAATTTGATTCAGTACAACTTAATACTTCAGATGAGGAAGACACATCACCACCTCCACCACGCAAAGACATCCCTGTTTACGGAGAAGCACAGATAAAGATCACTTGGGTTCTTGAGCTGGAAACATCTTCCACAGACCCTACGTCTCATCCTACGCCTGATTCTGACAGGGAAAGTACCATCAACGACCTTCACCACACTGTCTTAACCCTCACTGATACATCTAATGCACTTAACCTAATCGATGAAGTAATGCCCATTATCCACCCTGAACTCATTGAATGGAACCAACCAAATCCCCCATGTCTTGACCTCTTCCAGAACGATGAGGCTATCATTGACTTTTTGGAATTAAGGGATAACCTACCAAGCGGGGATCACAAAGCTGGATTCGCCATAGAACTAAATAGCGCAGCATACTTTGGGGCGGATGCCAAACCTTTCAGCTGCAAAAATATAACAATAAAACATGGATCTTCCAGTGAAAACCACACTGTGGCACTGTTTGATCCGACAAAAGTAAAAAGAAAGAGTGTATCCAATGGTGAAAACCTCTCTGAGGTGCCTGAGGATGAAGGGTTTGACATTCTCCCTGATAGTACACAACAGGAACGATCAACGATTCTCATCGAGGAAACCAAAGAATACAATGTGGGGACTCCTGAAAATCCTCATCTCATACATCTGGCATCTCTTCTCACTCCAGAGGAACAACCTAAATTTATAGAGTTCTTCCAGAAGCGTCAGATCAACTTTGCATGGTCATATGCAGACATGCCTGGGCTTGATCCCGATTTAGTCATGCATCACCTCACCGTAGCAGAAGGAGCCAAACCTGTCAAGCAGAAGCTTCGTAAGATGCATCCTCAGATTGTAGTGCTAGTCAAAATAGAACTCAAGAAACTCCTAGATGTTGGTTTCATTAGACCAATTGATTATCCAGAATGGATCTCCAATATTGTGCCTGTCGGCAAACCAAAAGGGGGCATCCGCATTTGTACTGACTTCAGAGATCTGAATAAGGCCTGTCCTAAGGATGACTTCCCCCTTCCAAATATCGACATCATAGTAGATCTGACAGCAGGACATGCCATGCTTTCACTCATGGATGGCTTTTCAGAATACAATCAAATAAAGATCACACCAGAGGACCAACATAAGACAACCTTCACATGTCCATGGGGCACATATTGTTGGAATGTAATGCCTTTCAGCCTCAAGAATGCAGGAGCAACCTATCAAAGAGCAATGACCACCATCTTCCATGACATGATGCATACCATGATGGAAGATTATGTGGATGACTTACTAGCAAAATCACTCACTAGAGAAGGTCATTTGGACATATTAGGGAGAATCTTTGATAGACTGGAACAATACCATGTTCGACTCAACCCAAAGAAATGTGTCTTTGGAGTAACCTCCGGGAAACTTCTAGGATACATTGTCTCAAGCAAAGGCATTGAGGTCGATCCAGCAAAGGTTAAGGCAATCATGGACATGCCACCTCCAAAGAATATCAGTCAGCTAAGGACACTACAAGGACGGCTTCAATCCATCCAAAGATTCATTGCACAATTGGCCGATAAGTGTCACCCATTTACACATCTGTTACATAAGAACATCCGCTTTCAGTGGGATGCCCGATGCCAACAAGCATTTCAGACGCTTAAAGACTATCTCATGAATCCACCATTGCTAATGCCACCAGATCCCAGTAGACCGTTGTTACTCTATATCTCAGCAACTAGTACAGCATTGGGTGTACTACTGGCACAACATAATGCAGAAGGAAAAGAGTGTGTTGTTTACTACATCTCTCGCACACTGGTGGGCTATGAACTCAATTACACACCTATTGAGCGAGCTTGCCTAGCAGTAATCTTAGCAGCCACTAAACTGAGGCACTATCTGTTAACACACAAGGTACAACTCATTGCAAAGATTGATCCACTCAAGTATTTACTCAACAATGTAGCATTGACAGGTCGCTTGGCCAAATGGGTGATGATTCTAAGTGAATTTGACATTGAGTATGTGGACTGTAAAGCTATCAAAGGTCAGGTTATTGCAGATCAGTTGGCTAATGCACCTCTCATAGGTGATCATCCTATCATTTCCAATTTTTCAGATGAAGAGATATTCATGATCACAACAGCACAACCATGAAAACTATATTTTGATGGTTCATACACTAGGCACGGCTCGGGGGCAGGCATTTTGTTTATCACACCCCAAGGTGACAGTATCCCGAAGTCTTACAGGCTCGCATTTCCATGCACAAACAACATAGCAGAGTATGAGGCCTTGATCACAGGACTCAGGCTAGCCGTACAATGGAAATTACAAGAACTACAAGTATATGGTGACTCGCAACTGGTCATTCGACAAGCAACAGATGAATATCAGACAAAGGATAATAAACTCATGCCATATAAGCAAATGGTGGACACTCTAAAGACATCATTTACTACTATCACTTTTGAGCAGATACCAAGAGAGCTGCTGACGCCATGGCTACCATCGCATCTCTACTAGATCTTCCACAAAATTCAACACGCTACGAGTTCTTAGTAGAACAGCTTTGGATCCCCGCTTATGATATCCCTAAATCTGAGATGATATGTCACCTTGTCGGTTCTGAATCCCCATGGTACGGTGAGTTCTACACCTATCTTCGCGATCATACCCTTCCTCCCAACCAATCGAATAACCAACGAAAAACCTTCATTCGCCAAACTGCTCGATATACCATTATTGCCGAAACCCTATACCGACGCGGTCTTGATGGTACTCTCCTTCGATGTCTGGAACAAGATGAGATAACAAAGGCTTTGGAAGAGGTACATGAAGGAATTTGCGGGACTCACTCAAGTGGTCCATCACTAGCCAAGAAACTCCTGCGCAATGGATACTATTGGCCATCTATGGAAAAAGACTCCTACTACTTTGTCAGGAAGTGCAAGAAATGCCAAGTTCATGGCGACCTGATACATGCACCAGCTCAGGAACTGCAACCAATCACGACACCATGGCCTTTTTGTCAATGGGGCCTTGACCTTGTGGGTAAGATTCATCCATCTTCATCCAATGGCCATAAATTCATTATTACCGCCACCGAATATTTCGCAAAGTGGATCGAAGTTGTTCCACTTACCCAAGTCACCGGCAAGAAGATCGCCTCATTCATCCTCAACTACATCATCTGCCGGTATGGTGTGCCCATGTCCATCATCACAGATAACGGTCTTCCTTTCAAAAATCAGGATGTCCGTGAACTTTGTGAGAAATTTCATATCCAACACCGCTTTTCCACCCCCTATTACCCACAAGGCAATGGTCAGGCCGAAGCATCAAATAAAAACATATTAAGAATCCTCAAGAAGACAGTCAATGATGTCGGTCGTGATTGGCATGTTCAACTAAATCCAGCACTATGGGCATATCGAACTAGCATTCGAACCCCTACAGGTGCAACTCCTTATTCGTTGGTCTATGGTGCAGAAGCTATCTTGCCTATTGAGGTTGAGATACCATCATTACGGGTTTCCTTGCACAATCTCATTGATGATGAAGCTTACAGAGTCTCACGTCTTCAGGACTTAGAGTTACTCGATGAGAAGTGACAAGCTGCATACAACCATCTTAATGCCTATCAGCAGCGCATGAGCAGAAGCTACAATCACCGAGTTAGACCTCGTACATTTGAGGTAGGTGATCTTGTTCTTCGAGAGAATCCTCGCAACCAACCAAACAGAGAACATCAGGGCAAGTTTGAATCAAACTGGCTGGGCCCATATGTTGTCACTGCTGTGTTCGGGTCCGGGGCATATCAATTGGCTACATCAGAAGGAGAACCGCCTGCAGATCCAATCAACAGCATGCACCTCAAATGGTTTTATACCTAAGCTGTACAGAGCATCAGGCTCCCCTACATACCAGAAAATACCAAAAACATTCAAAAAAATGTCCTGAAGAAAATACAAAAACATTAAAAAAAGTAAAGAAAAATCCTGCATCCAAACGGTGAACAACCACTCCGGTGGCACCTTGGGTAAGTACGATGGTGAAAACCTGGCAAACAGGCATCACTCGTAAAGGCTCTGACTCCATTGTCTTTCAGACTTGTTGTGATCACATCTCCTTCATACATACATCCATCCATCCGAAAAACCATGGCTTGTTATTTCTCTGCAATTATGATAAATACTTCATGCATCTTGCGTCCCGCTTTTTCATACGTCATGTCTAAAACTGGGGGCAATGCCTTTAAACTATTGATGGAAGTGGATTCTACATTGTCTTATGATTCATTAAGCTCTTCATTCAAGCAATCATCAAAATACCAAAAACATTGGAAAATGTCTCAACAAAATCCAAAAACATTCAAAAATGTCTCACAAAATCCAAAAACATTCAAAAAATGTCTCACAAAATACCAAAAACATTCAAAAATGTCTCACAAAATCCAAAAACATCAGAAAACATCAAAAATCACACAAAAACATGGCAACACCTTGTACATACCCATCCGTGCAGATGCAAAACAAACATTGACAAAATACTCACACAATGACCACTTATCAATCAACCACACAATCCACATCAACAATCAAACTGTCTTCAACAAGGATGCATCCTTCCTTACCAAAAACAAAGACACAAATGACATTTTCTTTGACAAGAAAATTATGTTAAGCTATCAAAAACTTGGTTGATTTGTGAGTACAATCATTTGTTTATCTGTATCGGGATCTTTTCAGCATTGTTTTGTATCGTTTACACATTACTTCCGATGAAGTTTTGGGGCATGTACTAATGGTGTCTACGTGGGAAGTTCACTAAGTTACGTGATCATAGGCAAAAATGCAGTCCTAGATCACTATGGCTTGCTGACTACAGCGTATACCTCGACCATATGGGCATGAACCATTACCAAGGATCCATATTCTTTATTCTTTATGTATATACTGTTTGTTTGCAGGTACAATGCTCTTCCTTTGGTTCCTCCTACCTCATCCAAACTGGATAAAGGTGTTATCTCTTAGTACGGTATGCACTTGTCTCAGGATATGACCAGCCTAAGATCAAGGAGGACGATCCAAGTCATGCATGAAAGGAGATAATCCTTGTCTGTTTCGCAAGCAATACTCTGGTCGACTTGATCCCTTATATCAAGTCGTTTGTATTAACTTGCTACATAAAATCCATGAAAGAAATACTCAGGTCATCTTGAATCATTATGTCAAGATGCTTGTATTCTCTTCCAACATTTTAAAGCTCAATGATGAAAATAGAGCACTATGGATCGTCATTTCA
Source organism: Cryptomeria japonica (assembly GCF_030272615.1). Classification (NCBI taxonomy): domain Eukaryota; kingdom Viridiplantae; phylum Streptophyta; class Pinopsida; order Cupressales; family Cupressaceae; genus Cryptomeria; species Cryptomeria japonica. The sequence continues at coordinate 925,941,925 of NC_081407.1, forward strand.
TCTCATCTATTTATATATTGCATTTCATTGCATATCACCCATCTGTTCACTTATTCATATGTAGGTTTATATGCAAAAATGAGAAAATTAAGCTGGTCTTGGATACAATCACGATCGAAGTACTCTGATACATCACCAATGCATCATGCAAAGTCTTACAAACCTTGCATTCCTCATGATCATATCATCCTAACATTTAGTTGCATTTTGCATTAAAAATTTATGTCATTTTTTTAACTTTGCATATAGTTCATTTTCTTGCCATTTAATTTCATTAATCATTTTGTAGCATTGCATCAATCATAAACAATTAGATTCATTCATGGGATTCAATTGTCTTTGATTGTTTTAAATCATTTAATAAGGCATTCATATAGTGTCGATTATCCATCATCATTTTTATTATACTTTATCATTTGTTATTGTATACATTCATCCATTCATTCAGTAAAAAGGTGCATTCGTTCATCCATTCCCTAAGTATCTTATTATGCTTATTTTTTCAGGATCCATTCGCATGGCATTCATTATATTCCTTTTAATTGCATTACGGTGCAGTTATTAGAATCCCATTATCATTTATACTTAAATCATATTTAAAGCATTTAGAATCATAAAATCCATTTGTTTATAAAACATTGGTTCTTAACATATTATATCCATTATGCATATGCATTCATTTAACACATTATCATACAAACCTTTGTACTTTGCATTTTGTTTATCCATATTGCATTCATTTGACAAACATCTAGATGCATATTCATACATAACATCATTCATTCAACCATTACATTAACATCATCACATAAATTATCATTGCATAAGAAAACAACAAAATCTTGTTCATAAATCATCATAAGCATACATCATCCTCATGACATTACATACATACAGCATTGCATCAACAAAATCAAAACCATACATCTATAAACCTGCATTCATATGTCAGTATCCAACATCATCATCATGCATATACATCCATACATAATCAAATGCATATCATCAAAATATGGGATCTCCTCATATATATCATCTCATATATCAGAGTACAATGACGTCTACAAAATCGGCTACCAAAAGCCATCCAAGATACAGTCCATAAATAAACAATGATACAATATATATGCAAAATGCTCTCTCAAATGCCACTCTGGCCAGATGTTGTACCACCACCACCACCTCTACCTGCTCCAACACTGGTGCCTGCACCACCTGATCCATCTCTCCGTGGAGGCCTCATCGAACCCCCACTCCCTCCTGCATCCCCTGATCTCTCCTGCCGTAGAGGACCCATCACACCCCCATTACTCTGTACCCTCTGCGATCGCTCTGATCTGGCTTGCCGCATCTGCGAATAACTGAGAGCACGCTGGCTAACTGGTACAACCTGCTCATATAAGCCCCGCCAGTACTCTATCTCCGCCTGCGCTCGCCGCATCTCCCTCATCACCTCCCCTGTAGGACCCTGTGCTCCTACTCCAATCCGAACCCTCTCCTGCAGCTCAGCCAATCTCTCCACCGCAGTATCTCTCTCCCGCAGCACTATCGTCAGCTCTGACTCACATGCAAATAGCTACACATCCCTAGCTGCTACCTCCTCCTCTAATCTCTCTATCCGGGTCTGCAAATAAACTATCATATGATCCCGCAGATCTCCAGTAGCTCCCTCTCCCGTGTCCATCGCTGCCTCACCTGTATCACCCTCTCCCAAAGGTCCCTCCCCTGCACCACCCTCTCCAACAATACCCTCTCCTCTATCCATCGAGATCTCTCTCTCCATCCCCCTCCCACTCAGCTGCACTCCTCCCTGCATCAAAGGTCCCTGTGATATCTATAGTGGTAGTCTACCTCTCCCTCTCCGCTCCCTCGGCATCCCCAACCCACATCCTCCTCCCCCACCTCCTCCTCCGCCACCTCCATCTCCTCCTCCTCCTCCTCGACCTCCTCCTCTCCGTCCTCATCCCCGTCCCCTCTCATCCTCAAAAGCTGGGATCGGCTCTGCCGGGTCTAATATCTGTCGGATCGGGTGTGCCGCTCGGTACTGTGTATACTCCGTTGTCACCCCTGCATCAACGACCCTCGGTCGTAGATCCCATGGCCTCGCCTGCAGTGTCCAAAACTCTGCCAGTGCCTGATCATACGGTAGCACTGGACCCCATGCATACCTCTCCCGAATCACCCGTGCATACTCTCTAGATCCACTAGGCAGTCCCTGCTACCGTCCAAACTGCCTCATCACTCGTCCAGGCACCTGTCTCTCCACATGATAGGAGGTCCTCCCAATGAGGAATCGGGTCATGAACACATATGGTAGTGCCTCTGCATCATCCTCCCATGGCTCACACTCCAAGTATGGCCGCCATATCACTGCATCCAAGTCATCCAATGCCCGCCGCCACCACTCTAACTTCCCCAAGTGGGGCTGACTCATCATACCACTGTACATAAACATGTATAGCTGGTCCACAGCTCGGAATCTGAGACTCACTGGTCGAGTCACTGGTAGGTGCTCCCATGCCCACACATGTAGCAGCGTCATGCCCACTGCTAAAGAACCCCTCCCTTGGTACACTACCTCGTGGAGCTCCTAATACATGTGCGCCAGCACGCACGACCCCCATGTAAATCGGGTCCCCTCGGTCATCATCATCTCTATCACCTGTCCCCATCCCACTGCCAATCCATGTGACCGCCTGTCTGGACACAACAGTCCTCCCACAATCCCTGACAACACTGCTGGAAGGGGCTCATATAGTGTCGCTATATCCTCCCATGCGATCGAGCCATCGTCTATATATACATCCTCATCAAAAATCCTCTGACATGAAAGCGTCCCCCAGGATCTGTCATATGTGACTAGCTCCCCTCGAATCGGAATCCAAAGGATGCGTCACACGTTCTCCAAAGTCACAGTCATCTCTCCCTATGCCAAATGAAAGGTGCACGTCTCACTATGCCACCGCTCTGCCAATGCTGTAATCAAACCGTGATTCATACGAATCACGGGCATGTGCATCACCTCGTACAAACCAGTAGCAGCAATGTAGTCTATCTCAGTCTGAGTCAATCGGTCTCGCAACCCCTGTGTCGCAGGATGACGCTCACGTAACTGCAACACGCGCAGATCCTCCTGCACATAGACATTCATCAATCACTATCAGTTGTTTTATTTTCAAACTTTCTTAAAGTTTAAACCTAGACTATCATCAGATACTCTGATCAAGTATCTTCGGGTCTCAATAGGTAAGCAATCATGGCCACTAGACTTCAACAGACATTTATCCTAACAAATGACCTAAGTCTCATCGGGCTGCTATGGTTCAAAACAACTCCCACTTCATCTCGCCATCCATCAATCATTGGCATCGGAAGATTTTCTTCATTCAAACTGGAGCATCTCTTTATCTTAAGGCAAAAGCGTTATTTTACCTACAAAAGCGCTAGTTTTACACAATAGCGCTACTACACTAGCAAAAGCGCTTAAAAAGCTATACAAAAGCGCTACAACTCCAAACACGCTAAACCAGCTATACAACAGCGTTCTTTCATATCAATAGCGCTCAATTCACCCTCCAATAGCGCTACTTGGTCAATAGCGCTAAAACATGCATACAGTAGCGCTAATAAAACCAAAAACGCTCAAACAAAAGAACAATAGCGCTATTGCGGCACAATAGCGCTAGTTTATGGAGCAAAAGCGTCAAAACCAGAGTTTCAACGCTCTTGCTCCGACTTGACTTGGACTCAGCTAAAAACCTATCAAAAATGCATGAAAATTGAATTTTCGACTTTGCGTACCGCTGGTCCGTAGTCCTCTGGGCGCTGGAACCGTCGGACTCGCTCGAATTTGTGCTCGGTGATCAGAATCGGCATCGTAGCTACTCCTTGCTCCTCTAAATGTCACTATCAGAGCTCTCGTTTTCAACTGGTCGCGGTCACAAATGATCTTGTTTTCACCCCTTTCACCCCATTTATACCCTTCGTGGTCACCGTAATTTCACCCCGCTCATCGTCGTGGTCCCCGTGAACTTCCCGATCCCCCCATTTCTCCATGTTTCTCCCGTTTTCTTCTATTTTTCACCCGTATGCCTAACTTCTTCTCTTCTACCACCCTGCCAATTTTCGTTCTTTTTCGAGAGAACGCCCGATTTTTCGAAATTTTTCGGCCCATCTCTCGAGGGGCCATACCACCCATTAAATTTACATTTTATAGGGCATTTCTTCACACCTATTTTTTCTTTCTTTGAAACGACGCGATAAACCGCACCGTCTCAAAGAGGGGCAAATGTAGTCACATAAATCTGTCCATTTTAATTAAATGAATATTTCGTATTTATTTGATTAAAAATCCACTAACCATCAATTAATTAAATTAATATTTAATTAATTCATCCCCAAACATTCTTCTATTAATTAAATAAATTATTCAATTTATTTTAATTAATTCATTAAATCAAATTCCATTCAATTAAATAAATAAAATCTATTTATTTAATTAAATCTCCATATTCCTCTTTTAAATAAATTAAATAAAACATTTATTTAAATCATTATCCCCACCCCACTTGCATTTACCTACAAATGCAACTTGCACACATTTTGAAATAAATGAATTTTTATTTTAAATAAAATCCTATTTTCCCTCACCCACCAAATCCACTTGCAAAATCTAATCCCCTTCTAGATTCTTCTAACCCCTTCTCTAAACTTTGTCACATTCCTAAGCAAAGGGAAGTCACTTCTCAAAATCCTCAAAGTCTTGGATAACCATTAAAGGTTTTCAACCTTCAACCACTTAAATCCTCAAAGTTTTTGATAGCCATTAAAGACTTCCAACTTTCAACCACTTAATCCACAAAGTCTCCAATAACCATTAATGGTTAACTCAAACCCTCCCACATGGTTAAAACATTTGTTTTGACTCAACCTCTACCCAACCCAAGGGTCTCATCAAGCCTTTAATGCTTTGACCATGATTATCTCTTAATCATTTGCACAAAGGTTTATCCTTGGATTAACTCCTAATCCAGTGGGTAATCCTAATTTAGACTTGACCCTTAGCCTTTAGATAACCATGAGGTCTTCTCAGGCCTTTAATGCCTCCAACCTTTTTTCTCAACCCAATCCTGTGTTGACACTTGTCACTATTTTATTGGTGCCAATTGTGCACATGGATCCCCAACTTTCAAGCTTGACCCTTGATTAAACCTTTCAATCCTGGCCATCCATTGCTCCATTTTTCCTATAAATAGAGCCCATTTCTTCATAATCCAGATCCTGAAAACTTGTATGCATTTAGGCTATAGACATTTTTAGAGAGCATTTAGCATAAGCAATCTAACATCTTATCATTTTGGTTAAAATATATCATTTTAGCATCAATAGTGTAGTATTTAGCTTTTCATTTCATATTTGAAGCTTAATATTAAATCTCAATCCTCCATAAGCATCCATAGTGCAAAAAGCTGCTGAGAGCTACACTATTTTGGAACTTGGAGAGGAGAGGAATAAGGGAGAAGGAGCTAAGGCCATGCTAAGAGGCTATTGGAGATGCCTCATAATCTTTATTTCGTTCATTAGATACATTAGCATGCTTTTAGTGTCTCTCTTGGTATGCCTTTTTAGATTAGTTTTTGATTGACTAACACTAATGTTTTGTGTGTTTTGTATTCTTTGATCATAGACTAATCTTGTGCCACTTTGCAGGGCATCAATATATATATATATATATATATATATGTCACAGATATTTTGGAATATGAAGCTATGCATGCCTGCAAATATATTTATAGATTATATTTGTCACATAAATTTTCTTATTTATACTGAAGCTATGCATGCCTGCACAGTCATATATATATATATAAAGAAAACAATGTATGTTTTGGCCTAGCCGAGCCACTTTGGTAAATCACAGTGGGCGGGTGTCGCCACTATGGGTAACCACAGTGGATGACATAGGGCCGCCACTGTGCGTAACCACAGTGGACAGCTCACGGCCACCACTGTGGGCATCCACAATGAGCGGCACCGGCCGCCATTGTGGGCGTTCGTAGTGGTGCCCAAGAGTCATCCCTTCTCCCTCCTCGCCACCATGAAACCTGCAACACAAACAAACACACACACACACACGCGCCTAAGGCAACAACAAAAAATATAACAATATGATATGATAAAATAAGCAACCCTAACCCAATTTCGGGTTAGGGTTAGCATTTAAAAAAAAGAAAAAAAGAAAAAGGTGTTAAGATAAGCAACCCTATCTCATTTTCGGGTTAGGGTTAGCATTTGGAAAGAATAAAAAGAATAGGTTAAGTTATAAGAATAGATCAACCCTAGTTAGGGTTTGTAATTAAATAATATTAAAATGAAATGAGGGGGAATTCGTTAGAAAATTTGAAAAATAATTTTCCCCCCATTTAACTATAGTCAATATGTGGGTTTAATTAACTCCTAATATTGACTAGGGTGAAATTGATTTTTAATATAGTCTTTATTATCAAGGTTTAATTAAAATTGGGGATTAATTTTTATATAGCTATATTATTCGCATAATTGATTAAATTTTATTAACAAAGGTTATTAATGAGAATTTTATATAGTTAGTTTTCATATTTAAATAAATATGGATGTTTGGGTTAAAATTCCTTTGGGAGATTTTATTAATGAAATTTATTAAATGTATAATGTAAAATTTTAGTCTATGAGGTCGTTATTGGTCGAATATTTAACAGTTGAAATTTAAATGTCTAAGGGGACTTAATATTCAACTTTATTATAAAATGAATTTATTTGGTAAATTTTATAATTGAATTAGCTAACTTTATTAGTTATATTTAAAAGTGTAATCACGTACGTTCAATTAATTATTTAAATATGAATTATCATTATTTTATTTAGCCTTGAGTATTTTAAATACTATTGAGATACTAAATATCTCTCAATTCTTTATTGGAGAATTTTAATTAGGGGAAATTAATTAATTTAGTTAAATTAATTAATTAAGTTGTGACGACCCCTTTTACAGAATAATTAGTCTTCTCTAATTATTGTTGCCATATTGATTTAGTTAATTAAATCAACTTTAGTAAACCATTCTTTAATCTCGAGTTAACCCTTAGTTAAGACAAAACTTGTCTATCCATTTTTAAATGTAGATTATTTAATGTATTTATGTTGTTAAAAAAAAAATTGTTGTTTCGTTGTTTGCCTAAAAGTTTGGGCATGACACTATGGAAGCATGGTCTGGTAAGAAACCATCTTTAAGGCACCTTCGTGTTTTTGGTGCAGAGGCATATGCTCATGTGCCTGATGTGAATAGGTCTAAGTTGGATAACAAAGTGATGAAATGTATTTTCATTGGCTATGGAGTTGGTGTGAAAGGATACAAACTTTGGAATGTAGTGACTGGTAAGGTTATGTACAATAGAAGTGTGATTTTTCATTACCTGAAGCCTATGTCACTAGATCATAAAATAGAAAATAAAGGAGAAGTTGAGGTTGAAATTCCTCCACCCAAAGAAGAATCTCCAAAGATACCTGAAGATGAGGAGAGTTCGAGCAGTTCAAGTAGTTTTGAAGAAGAACATGATGATGAGCCTCCTGTGGAACCTCAAGAAGCCTCAACATTAGGGTTGAGAAGATCTACTCGAGAGAGGCGGCAACCTAATAGGTATACACCTAATAAGTACAATCACTCTATGTTGAATGTTAATTGTGCTTATGCTTTACTTGCAGATACTAATGAGCCTATGACTGTCAAAGAAGCAATTGAAATGCCTTATTCAGATTCCTGGTTGGAAGCCATGAATGATGAAATGTCATCATTGGATAAAAATGGAACTTGGAATTTGGTGCCATTGCCTAAAGGTAGAAAGCCTGTAGGCTGCAAGAAGGTGTTCAAAAAGAAGTATGGTCCATATGGCAGCAATGACAAGTACAAAGCAAGACTGGTTGCAAAGGGGTATTCACAAAAAGAAGGTATTGACTATGGGGAAATCTTCTCTCTTGTAGCTAAGTTGACATCTATCAGATTTCTCGTCACTTGCAACAACATATGATTGGGAGATTGATAAGATAGATGTGAAAACAACATTTCTTCATGGTGATCTTGAAGAAGAAATTTATATGTCCCAGCCTGAGCATTTTGCGGAAAAAGGTAAAGAACATCTGGTATGCAAACTCAAGAAGTCTTTGTATGGTTTGAAACAATCTCCCAGAATGTGGTATCAGCAGTATGATACATTTGTTTTGTCCTTGGGATTTGTGAGATCAAAAGATGATCATTATGTTTACTAGAAAACTAATGGTGATAGGACTCTTATCATAGCTTTGTATGTAGATGACATGTTGTTCATAGGAAACACAAAAGGTATGATCTCATATTTAAAATCTCAACTTTCTATGAAATTTGAAATGAAGGACTTAGGACCAACAAATTACATTCTGGGAATGGAGATCAAAAGGGATAGATCTAAGAGGAAACTTTGGCTTAGCCAGAGAAAGTATATAACCAATGTTCTTGACAGGTTTCATATGTCCGACTGTAAACCATAGGTTGTTCCCATCTTGCAGGGGACTAAGTTGTCTGTGCTTGACAGTCTAAAATCTCCAAAAGAGATCGAAGACATGAAAAATGTACCTGATGCAATTTCTATAGGCAGTCTGATTTATGCTATGGTATGTATAAGACTAGACATTGCCCAACTAGTGGGAGTACTTAGCAGGTTTATGTCGAATCCAGGAAAGCCGCACTGGGATGCTATAAAGAGAGTGTTTAGATATCCGAAGGGTACTTCAGACTTTGCATTATGTTATCATGGTAATCTAGAGAATTCAAAGAGAACTCTCAGCATTTGTGATTATACGGATTCTGATTGGGCTATACTTTGCTCGTTTTCTATCATCTCCTCATCCTATATAACTTCCACCCAAAAACCTTATGGCAATGGCAGGCCCAGATCTAAGACAAGATCTTTACCTTGGAAGAACTCCTTATTTGCTATAACATTATCCATCACATCATAAGCCTCTTCCACTATATGTTCCTCCAAATGTCCTATTACTTCTACTCCCAAATCCTACACAATTTGAGTTGGATTTTTGTCATTTTCCTCCAACCCAAGTGTCTCTTCCATCATTTGTTGGTTTTCCAAACCTTTTGCATCTATACCTAACTCAATTTGAGTTGGTGTTTTACCAATTGCCTCAGTCCCAAGTGACTCTAACAACACCTGCTAATTCTCCATCGTGGGATTTCCTTGATCCCGTAGAGCTTTACCTTGCATATTAGTTTCCAAACTATTCTCTCCCTGTGGCATACTGGGGCACTCATTATCTCTCCCCTGGCATGATTTCTCCAACACACCCACCACAGTCGTTGAAGGACATTGTGCTTGGATGCATTCCTCCTTATGTCCCATGTTTCAGGTTAATTATAGCCTCCTCTTTTTAGTGGAGCCTTTCTCTTTATCGCTTGAGAATATTGTGCCCTTATTGATCGTCCATTCATTCAAACAATTCCCATCCTCAACTTGCACTTTCCCTGGTGCGACCAGAGCTAATTGATGTTTATTGTCACGTGATGGGACTGGGTTATGGTTTTCCCGAGCACTCTCCAATTCTTGAGCTTTCGAGCAACTTGGTGCAAGATGCTTGCACAAGAGACATCTTCCCCCTATCTGTTCCTTATCCACCTTCATCCTTTGGATCCATTTCCCATTCTCTATTATGATTTCTAGATCATCCACATCTCCACTAGTTGTCGACATCTCCATGAGCAATCTAGGCTTAAAGCCCGCTCTTTCATTGATGGAATTCTCCTCGACACCCATGAATGTGCCCAGGGCATCCCCCATCGCATCTAGGGCTTCAAAATTCCAATAGTCAACTGGAAGCCCATTTAATGTGATCCATACAGGTTTTGTGGAAAAACTGAGCCCATTGGGTTAAAGTTTGGTACCCACTCTATTTTAAGAAATGCATGTCCTTCAAAAAAGGGAGGTTCCCCACCTAATATTTCTTCCTTCAAGCCTAAATCAATGCATTCAATGAAGAAAAACCCAATTAGGTAGAGGTTTCACACTTACTTAGGTTTCAAACTACATCATCCGCCCTTCCTTGATTTTGTCTATTTGATCTCGTTCCCCACATCATTTCGAGAATAGCGCTATGTCTTTAAGGTGCTCCATAATTGGTGATAGCACTTTTGAGGATATCACCATGGCTCTACTTTTCTTCTTCTGCACATATCCCTGATTTGTTTTGTTCGTAGATACCTCTTTATACCAAAACCACCCATTCCCATTTTGCTTTGGTTGCTAGAACTTTTGCTGTTTTTTCTGCCAAGTGTGATTTGATCCTTGATTCATGCCCGATCTTCCTCCGTTCAAAGGGATTACATTCACCCTTGTTGCGAAGTAGGAGAGTTAGAGGATACATTATCCCATTTGTCTACATTGATTCTTCTTTGACCTGACGCCCGTGTTTCCTGTGTTTGCATATCCTCTCTCCAATTTGCAAGGCGATTTCTAGTATCTTTGAGAAAATTCACATCTCAACGGAATTTTGCTTCCCTAATCCACATCTTTTTTTCCTATTTAAATCCATTAGTGTTAAACACTTCTTGTTATAACTATTTTTTATAAGTATAAAATATAAATTAAAACTATAACAGACAAATTAATTTTTTCTTAAAATTTTGAATTTAAAATATTATAAATCAATTTCTGTTACATAAAGAAATACATATTCGATTGGTAATGCTTTTTAAAATGCTACACTAAATACAAATCCATTCCTCAAACATAAATAATCGTCACATACTTTTACAAGTTTATAATAAAAAATTAAAAAGCTTAGGAAGAAAAAACCTAGTGCCTTCCAAAACTGCACAGGCCGCTTTTTTAAGGCTGGGAATGAACTGCGGAGGTTGGATTTCGAAGAAACGTAAGAAATATTCTTTATTTTCCCGTTTAATTCATTTGAACGTAAGAAAAAAGATATATCCTTAAATGCAAGATTTGCTTATTTTTAGATATTCATAAGGAGACATCTTCATTCATTTACAACGCTCTTCTCCGGCCTCTTTAGTTGCCGCCTCCTTTTACAGTATTTTTCAGCTGCCTCCTCCTACAATTTGTTTAGACATTCTTTATTACACTTACCTGAACTGGTATGTATGATTAATCAGCTCTCCCTTCAATCTCATCTCTATCATCAGTATTTGAACATGTGAATAAATATTTTCAGCAATTCTTCAATTTGAGGCGCAATTTGCACCATGAGTCAGAAAGTATTATTCAGATCTTTAAATATTTTTGCTTCAGTTTTTGAAATGGGAGGGCATTGTTTCTGCTCGAAGGGTAAAATTTGAGTAGAATTCGATTAGTTTGATAGGGTTTAGTTGGTTTGGTTTGAGTGTTTGTTTTTGTATTTTTTGATGTTGGGGTTAAATTTGAAAGGATGTTGAAATGAGACGCACAATTTCAGCTCTGAGGTCTTGTAAAATTTAAGCTGAACTGGATTTAATATAGTGGGGTATTGTTTGGTTCATTTTGATTGTTTATTTGTTGTGAATTTGATTTTGCATTCTGTATTCTTATTTTGTTTGATTTTGAGGTTAAGTTACGAAGGATGTTGAACGGAGATGATTGGTCGCGCGTTAGGTTAAATGATGTAAGCCTTGCACAAATGGGATGGACAAAGAGATTTTGTAATAAAGATTTGATGGAGGAAGATGAGCTAGTTCCCACGCGTTTTAATACAAACCCCAGCTCTCCCTGCTTGGTTATCTCCCCTGACAAGCTCTCTGCACAGTACAGTGGCGAGGGAAAGCATGGTCATGATGTTGGTGCAGCGCAGGCTGATTGCCCTGCCCCTGTTAAGAGACTTCTTTATTACTTTGAGATTACTGTTAAAGACAGGGGACAGCAAGGCTATGTTTCCATTGGCTTTACGGATCGACAATTCAAGGCTGGCAGACATCCCGGGTGAGCCGATTGCTGTCCTTTCTTTTTTCATTTTAACTGCTATTAGCAAAACAACTGTTAATCTCTACAGATGGTATGTAACCTGCTTGGATTACATATTACATTAAATTTCCCACATACCGGATGATTTGATTGCAAGTCTTTCTTTTTTCCTTTTTTGAAATTTGGATCACTCTTTTAATTTCGGGAAAGGGTATGGAATTGCTTACATTACATTACATGTTCCACATATGGATTTAAACCTTGGTAGCACTAATGAAGAAAAATGCTCTCATTACATGCCATTTCATCACGGACTATTTATGTTTTTACGTGATGACTGTAGTAATTCAGTGTTTTTTTTACTATGGTTAACAAGCATTGTGGTGGTTCAAGAGATGCTCAATGCACTTTTGAATTTTAAAATCTTCTAATCACAGGGACGCTACAGTATAAGGATGAGAATCCTGCTGCCGTCACACTATACTGACATAATCTGGTGAGTATATTTATATATAATACAGTGGCTCTACTATTCATTCTCTCCTTTGCCATGGTTTGAAATGCTGTCCATGTCTCCATATCCACAGCTTACATTCCAGGTGACTACGGAGCTACATTTATTTATTCTTTCTTTCTTCTCCATTGTGAAGAAAGGTAGAAGTTAGATTCTGTGGCAACTCAGAGGTTTTTGTTATAATTTTCAAGCTCTCTTGTTTGTGAAATGCTCTAAGCACTTCTCAGTTTATTAAATCATAGTCACAAGGAAATTACAAAATAGGGACAAGAACTCATTTCAGTTCCTGTGTTTATATGTGATGCATCGGTATCCTTATGCTGTATATTTTTGTGGCCACATTGTGAAGAAAGATAGAAATCATATGGACATGCACAAGCGAAGAAAACAAGTTAATGGGAAAATTTTTAGCCCACAAAGCTTTAGTGTTAGCTGGAGGTACTTACCACCAAGAAAGATTGGGTTTAAATCTCTGCAACTTCATGGTCACAATTTTGTGAAAGATAATGTGGTCATTGTGTAGTGTGGGTTTGGAGGTAAGCATTCACTTTAGTGTTTGAAAGAGGTTTGAGTAGATAGAAAGAAAGCAATTTTATTAATGACCACAATTCCCAAATCAACTCAATGAAACTTGAAACTGTAGCAAGTTACAATAGCCAATCAGAAGTGCAGAAGACTCTAGGGATTAATGATAAAACATCAATAGATTCAAGTAGGAAAGGATATAAATTCTTTCATCATCCATGATGTTCAAAATAAGTCAATGGACACAATAATACCACATACTACATTAACTAATCAGGGGTGTGGGAAAATAAGTAGCTTGAACTAAATCTAGCAAGCAATAGAGCCTGAAAGAGAGGGATGAATTTAAATGGGTAAACCCTTGTTAAGTTAGAATATACAAAAGCCATAGGATTCATACATGTGCTAGGTGGAAGTGTATGTAAAGTGACTATTAAAGTGAAAAAGGGTCCATGCGGTAAATGCTGAAGCCTGAGACAAAGTAAAGCTGAAGGATTTAAGCAATTAAGTCTATTTTTAGAATTTAGGTAACTTATCTAAATCATTTTCTTGTTTTTTGTCGAACATGTAAACCTAGACCACGGAGACATACACAATAGTAATATATTAGACATATTTTCTTTTTGTTGTTGTCAGTGATTTCATAGCTAATTCAGTTCAATTGTATATTTCTCTTCAATGGTGGTTGTTTGTAGAAATTGGCATCCATTCCCCTTCTTGCCGGTTTAAGTATATGTTTGGATGTGTTTTGCATATCTAGGCGGTAACCATCTTCATTCATGTAAACATTGAAAATACAAAGAAACACATTCCACAATATAGTCATGTCAATTGTATCAAAGGTGAACCAGCAGGCCTTTCAATATCTGAGATTTTCTGTATATTCAACAATGCCTAATGGTTGCACTTTCCCATATCTGAAATTTTTTTACAAACTCAAATTCACATTGAAAATTAAGAACTTTCTTATCGTTGACAAAATCTGAAAATAGTCATTGGCCATGAGAAGCTGAGGACAAGAACTGTTGGGATTAGTTACCTAAATTTCTTAATTTTCTTATTATGATTGCTTCAAGTGGCTTGGGTGATGGCCACTTCCACTTCTTTCAATGATTGGATGTTTTGTAGGCAAGACATATTCTTATAGTTGTATTTATCTTATTCTGTTGATAGCTTGAGTAATTATTGAGGGATCGGAAATTATTTAAACAAGGAATAGTTTATAGTCTGGGAAGTTTTTAAGAATCTGTTTTAAAAGGTAGTACATGAGAGTAGTTTGTCTATGCCAAGTACAGAAACCAGAGTGCCCTGGAGAAATTAGTTCAGAGCTGTCATCCGCACCATCATAGGAAGTTTTTTAATAAACGTGCTCTCCAAAATAGATTTTGAAAATACCATAAAGATGCATGTAGTTTCTGTTCAGTTTTTTGGTGTTTCTATGTTGTTCAATACTGCAGATCTCTTTAGAAATTTTCAGTTTTTAGTCACAAAAGAAGTAAAAACAGCTTTTTAGATGCCAGTTAAGATTAAAAAGTTTCAAATTAATTACCAGCATCTGCACTAGTGATGTTTGCTTTAGCATATGCTTTTACTGTTCAAAGTAGTATTAACTTTAAAAAGTGCTTGTCGGAAGTTATTATCTATGTGTGCAGTTCCATTTTAGCTTTTATAAATGTGTGTTTTTTTCAAATTTATTTATTGGGGTTCTATATAACAGCGTCCCAGCCTAATGACATGTTGTGACCTTTCCCACACATCGCCCCATTGCAAGTGGGGACCCTCTCCTTTTCCTGCTTTCTAGGGTTTTTGTTAGTGCCCGTGGCCTTCCGCTTCAGTTCTGCTCGGTCTTGTCAGTTTGGAATGGTTTGAGTCTAAAAGATTGAAAGTCAGTTTTTGCAAGCCAAGTGATAATAGAGTCCAAATACCGTCAAAGTGCCTAGAAAGGCCAAAGGACGAAGAACGCAATTGATTTGAACGAATTTGAACAACTTTCTATTTTTAGAAAGTTTGCTTTTTTTGCTTTTTCCTATTTTTTAAGAAGTTTCGTTTTTGGCATTTTTGGTCCAATCCCCGGTATGGCTATTTTTAGAAAGTTTTCCCTATTTTTTAGGGATGCCTACTTTTTGCTTTTTCGGAGTGGGGACCTAGGGTTTGCACTGATACCACTGACCAGCTTTGATCGCGATCAAGAATTTCCAAGTTTTGACCTAAAAAGCTAAGTTCCTACATTTTAGGGGTCAGGATGCTTCAGATTGTTTGCCTGAGTATGGATTTCAAATTTCAATTTAATCTGGTTAAAAATTAAAGAAATTGTGAAATTTTGAAGTCTTCCAAATATTTTCTAAGTGTGGCTAATAATTGATGGTGAGTGTTATGGCAGGTGATGAAAAGTTTGCCTTGTGAAGAGAGTCCTTGGAGGTAGACTAAAAGTCCGCCCTACATGGAGAAGCCTAGAAGTCCGCCCTCTTGAGGTCTTTCAAAAGTCCGCCATGCATGGTGATCTTCGAAAAGTCTGCCATACTCAAACATGCAAGAGGTGGTCTTCCAAAACTCCACCCTTGGAGATGCCTTCAAAGTCTGCCTTGTTAGTCATTCAAAAGTCCACCATGCTTGAAGAAGAGTCATGAAAGTCCGCCCTCTTGTTGAAACATAAAACTCCGCCCAAGCATAATGATGGAGGTAGAAGAAAACTTCGCCCTACTTGGAGAAGCCTAAAACTCTGCCCAAGCATGATGAGGTGTCTTCAAAGTCCGCCCTCCATGAAGTGTCCAAGCCTTCAAAACTCTGCCCCCTATGGATAGATTCTAAAAGTCCGCCCTACTTGGAGAAGCCTAAAACTCCGCCCAAGCATGATGAGGAGGTGTCTTCAAAGTCTGCCCTCCTGATGAAGAGTCTCCAAAGTCCGCCCAAGGTCACTAGGAAGTTCGCCTTGGTGATCACCCAAAAGTCTGCCCTAGGGGTAGTCATGAAAGTCTGCCCTTGGAGGTAGTCATCCAAAACTCTGCCCAAGCATCAAGTTGGAAGCTCAAAAGTCCGCCCTAGTCTTGGAGGAAGAAGAAAAGTCCTCCATCCTTGGTGAAGCAAAAGTCCGCCCTCCAAGCAACAAGAAGGTGCTTCAAAAGTCCGCCCAAGTCAAAGATTAAACCAATACTTGCTAAAGAATTGAGAATAAGGAATATTCTCTGGTGATGTCATCCAAATCTTCATGGAATTTGAACTGATTCCCAAATTAGAAAGTTTTTAGAAAGAGATATTTGAAGATCAAGTTCGAATATGAGCTGGAAAATCCAAATAGAAACTTGAGTTTGTGAGAGATTCGAACCATGAATCAAAATTAGAAAGAGGATACTTGCAGATTGAGGCAATTTTGGACTGAGTTCCAAATTAGAAACTTTTTGGAAGATGCCAATCTACGAGTCTAGTTCGAATATGAAGTGGAAAAACAAATTAGAAAGTTGTGAAGTGAAGAAGTCGAACTTAAAGAAGATGACATTGCAACTGAAATATAAAATGGAAACTTTCTTTGTGGATACAATGGACTGAGGATGAATTAGAAACATGAATTGGAAAAGATCTGCATGTTTCTAATTGCAGATTTGAACTTCATTACAAATACATTCTTTACTTCTTCATTCTCACACAAAAGTTCGAACTTTTTGAGTAAGCTAAGGAAAACATTGAGAATTATTTTGCAGATTGAAGGTCATTTGGAAGAAAATTTTGTAGATTGGAAGTGTTGCAAGGTTATCTCTTGCAGGTTGGGCGAACTTTTTGAGGAATTTTGATTTATCAACTTCATTCTTGTCAAGTATCTGCAGATTTTTGGAGTTGAACTAGCTGGTAGAAGGCAGATTCGTCAATTTTTTTGAGTTTTCTTGAAATTCCTTCTATTTTCTAGCCTTATTCTCATTCATTCGAAGGCGAAGTTGGTTTTAAAATGCAGATTTATTATATTTTCTGAGTTTTCCAGATTCGTTGGAGGTGATTTTTATGGATTTGTCCAAATTTTCAGTAAGAAGGATCATTTTTAGATTAAATGGGATGAGGGTTGTCAAAGTTATAAAATCTGGTTTTGGATTGCAATCATAAATATGAAAATGAAGTAAAAGCTCCAAACACTTGGCCATTCACAACCTCGATTTTCTTTAATCTAAGTTCTAATTTCCAACTTAAGCTTCATGTTTATTTGTAGATTCCAGGCACAATGAAGTTCCAAGTAGACAAGGATGCTCCTCCTGAATCGAGAATGACCTCAAAATGGAAGAATATCAGCGATACTAACCTCGGGCATATCAATCTGAGGGAGTTCAAGAAGCGGATGTTCGGCTTAGATAACCTTGTGCCTACTATGACCGCGTGAAAGATGATGAAGAGTGGTATCGTGCATGCTGCTGGCTTTCTCCCTACCGTGCAATGCACAGAGTTGGTAGCTGAGTGCGCTAGGCACTACAACCCTGTTCGTAGGGATATTGCCGCACTAGATGGAAGAGTCCTGGCAAACATCAGCGATGAGGCCATAAGGGAAGCGTTCAGAATTCCAGAATATCATAATGCTGTGTACGTAACCAAGGATGAAGCTGATCGCATGTATCAGGATCATTTGGAGGAGTACGACGCCATCGTCAATCATTCCTGGCTGAACAAGCCAAGGAAGGGTGCCTCCAAACTATAGAGGAAGAGCTTGATGAGGGCGTATTTCAAAGAGGATATTGGAGATATGATTGTCTTGTTGAACAGGATAATGGGTAATCCTCAAGGCGCTCCATTTGAGCCTTGGATGTATTATTTCATAAATGAAATAATGAGCGGAGTCAAGATGATAGACTGGGCTCGAATGATAAGTGATAACTTGGACAACCAGCTAAAGAATCTAGAGGCGGATAGGACCTTTTACATGAGCTCATACTTGTTCCATTCCCTGGCTAGAACTTACAGATACAGAGGCCTCACCTGTAGAGGGGAAGTGGGAAACAAAGAAAATTAGTTTCCTGTCTATGATTGTTATCCCCAGCTTCACATGGAAGAAAAGTTCCATTTCAAGAGGGTAAATGATACATTTTTGATGCACATCACACGGACACTGCAAGGTGGATTGCATCAGAGACTCTCTCAAGAGTCTATGGACTTCATAAGCAGATTTAGATATTGGTATATTCAATACCCGAAGTTCGCCTACATCAGAATTCAGGGGTTTTCCGGATCTCCCTATAAGCTCCCAGCCCACCCTACCAACTGAGTTGTGCTACTAGAAGTTGTGAGGCAACTAGAGGGCTATATGATGGTTCAAAGAGATAAGCAGAAGAAGGCAGGAACCTCCTCTCTCACGATTGGAAATGGACTAGAGACATGCTCGTCATCACAAGCCGTTGCCATTGCAGAGAAAGAGCTAACTTGGTACCCTTTCTACCAGTACAAAGCAAGAAAGAATTTTGATCCATTCCATAAGATGAAAAGGGTCGTAGGGATGACATTTGAGTACAAAGCTGATTTGGAAGATTATTGGGCTAACACAACCAATAGTTTCGAAATCAGGGTAAGATTTTGGTCAAGGATTCCCTTGACCATGGTGAGAGCAACAAAAGTATTCAGAGTTGCTGATCAAGTAGAAGACAGTCTTGAGCTTCTGCAGCCGGGCTTTGAGAAGATGAGGAATGAGCCACTGGCCTTGGTCGATTGGTCAGAAGGAGAGAAGTCAGATCTGGCAGACCTCATGAGGTCAGTGGTTGAATACTCCAAGTGGTGGACATCTGAGAAGACGAAACAATTGAAGTCTAAGGGTGTGGCCTTGACTTATGATTTAATGGGAGTAGATGACTCTCTGTCCTCCAACCCTTGTATCTTTGCAGGCAATGCTCAGAATCTAGAGAGTGTTGGGTCCCGAAAAAGGAAGGAATTAGTTGGAAGCTCTGGAAAGGCCAGGGGAAAGAAAGTTGTTGGGGAGAGACGTGAGTCCAACGAAGGTCATTCCATTCTGAGTGCCGCATCTGCTGTGCTTGACCAAAATGCAGTTGAAGAGCAAGAGATGGACACATATATGGTAAATAATGAAGTGAGAGTGCCTTCTCCTTCGATCGAGGAAATAATGAGAGAAGCTGTCCAAAGCCCGGACAGGGAACAATTTTTAAATGCAGCCACAAAAGTTGAAGAGCCTGAGCCCCCAATAGTTTTCCTTGATGGCATAGTTGTTGGACCAGGAGGGACAGATGATGGATTTGATCAAAATACTGTGGAGCAATCAACCATTCCTGATTGGTTGAGGGAAAGGATAAAGGCCAAGGTCCCTAAGGAAACCCATTCTGAAGAGAATACAACAACATTTCTAGCAAAGGTGAACGGACCAGTCATAGCTAAGCCACCTAAGCCAGCCAAAAAATTCTCTTTGATTTAGAGGGATAGTGCAGGGTTTAGGACAGTTCAAATAGCTGTGCCAAAGGAAGGAAAAACTCGGGACAATATTGCTCCGGAGGATTATAAGATTACTACTATAGAGTTGGGTAAGTCTGCTCAGGACCAAGAAGTCCAGTACTTTGACGACTCTTGCAACGCCCTCAAGGCAAGGCTGGCCCAGGAGAAGGAGAAAAGAAAGAAGGTTGAGGAAGAGAATCAACAGTGGAGAAAATATGTTCTCCATCTAACTGAGCCACTCAACCATGAGATACCAGTCGCCCCTTCACAGCCTCTTCAGCAAGAGTCAATGAAAGATTACGAGGACATGAAGAGCACATTCACGTAGGCTAAGGAATGGATTTCAGATGCTTCGACATGTGCTGACATACTTGTAGAAAATTTAGTATCAGCACATGAGTTGGCCTCTTCATTGGTCAGCCGAATTCAGGACTTAGTTGCAAATTGGGAAGATGTTGAAGAAATTCAAGATGAAATACTTCCGCAATTGAAGGTTATCCGAGGTCTGTCAAAACGAAGCTTGGTAGATGCAGGTTTCATACAGGCTGGGGATATATATGACTTTAACACTTGGTATTATGCTTTGGTCACTAGGATTGAAGTCCTGAAGAAATCTGAAACTAAGTGTTTTGAGACAGAGGAAAGTGTCAGAGAAATTTTGGGTAAGGTGTTTCGTGTAGCATCAGAGATTTGGAAGAAAGAGGGTATACGAGAAAAACACTTATAGACAGAGAACCTGAGAGCCAAGATTTAGTCGAGCTTCTTCAAAGACTTGGGGATGATTGATAAGGGCGATCTCTCAAGGATTGCAAGTTTTCTTCTCATTGATGAGAACTTTCTTGCCCATGCAGTTGAGTGGGAAGGCATCCTCACTACGTGTACGGATGATGTGGACATCATCGACTTCCAGATTAGTAACCTGCCAAGTGTCACTATGGAAGAGGTTAGTCTCATTGTGTCCAGATACATTTGAATTTGAAAAAGGGGAAACTGGACACTTACCTCAGTGACAATAGTAGCTGTGCCACTTGTCATGTTCTCATTCTTTCAAACTGATAGAGTCTTGGGAAACCCTAATTAGGGTTTGTAACTTTCAATCTGGGCCCTTGATCACTGTTTGATCTTGACCGTTCATTTATTTTCTCCTCTCATTTGGAGAGTGTGTGGTTTTTGATGTACTGTTGCGTAAAGGTAATTTTCAAATAATATATTGCATGTGCGCTTTCTCTTAAGGCTTTGTAATATTTGTTGTTTGAATGATTAGCATGGTTTCAATTTCCTCAACACATTAGTTAAAGTTAATTTAGATTTGCTTTCATGTTAGAATTAAATGAAGCACTTGATAAGTGCTAAGTGACGGTGTATCTCTGCTCATACTTTTGGTGAATGGATGATTTCCATTTCACTGTGCAAAGTTAGTCTAAGCCTATCCTCTGTGCATGCCAACATTTCGATCATAAGCACAACCCGCTGAAGATTGCACCCGCTTTGTGTAGTTGTCCTTAGTGTGGTGAAGCAAAGTGTGGTTTCCTGAGAACACCCATTTAATACTGTCTCCGAAATTCGTAGGATTAGATCAGCTTCCTGAAACGCTATCCTTTTTCCCTTTTGAAAGTCTAAATCCCGTAAAATCTAAAAAAAAGAAGAAAGAACCCAAAATTGATAAATCTATCCAAGTCGAGAAGCTTGAAAGACACTTGTTAACGTAAGTCCCCCTTGAGATTTTCAGCAAACACTACCTGAGTAGCTATCCCACTAAAGTCGCTTGTTCACACATATAGACCTTGGAATCAACAGTGATTTTTCAGGAGAGGATAGAATACCTTTGGGTATCTTATTCTAATGTTTGGTAGATGATAAAACAAACACCAACACGACAGAAAGACCTTACAAATGCCACAATAAAGCATTGCCATAACAAAAGCAGAACCATAATATGCTATACTAATTAACAGGAAAAACTACCACACTATCTAAAACCTCCTGCAAAACCAGACCCACTACCATATATGCAAATTGGCATCCCAAAAATTGGCCTAGAAGGAGACAACACAACATACAAGTAAGACACAACGACATAAATACATATAGTAACACTAAATAGTAAATAACATATCAACCAAGAAACAAGAAAGGGACAGCCAGGGTGGTCAACAGGCCATTTTCAGAAAGTGGCTTGTGAAGCCACTAAACAGTTTTAAGGTACCACGATGAAACCCATTCACCATGTGTCTCATAGCTTTCCTCATATCTTAGTAGAATTCCTCCAAGATTTTATTTAATTGGAGCCCTTGCATTTGTTCCTGTGGTTGCATTAAGGAAGCTTGCGATACTGCACTCAAGGGCAGCTTCCATTTCTTAACTGCCACATACCTCAATTTGCTAGAGAAGAGAACATCACCCTGTGCATCTTATTCCTCAACCTTGACCAATAGCTCTATAATATTTGCCGTGAAACCATCATTCACAACTTTAGAGAGATTTTCCTTAAATTCCACAAGAATCATAGCACATGACGAGAATCACTCCATATCAGCCAGTCCCTCCTTGTCTAGAATAGCCTTTACCAACTGCAAATTGGTCATCTCCTCTTAGTGGAATATTCTTTTAACTTCTCATTATAAAACGGAAGCCTACATAGGCAGCATTTTTTAATAGTTCCATTGTGTTCCTAGCTGTCTACCTACATTTATTTATTTCCATCCACCGTTTACAACTGCTCCAATTATTTCTCTATCCTTTGCAGTTGTTCTAGTTGCTTTCTAATAAATTGACATCTACTCTTTACAGCTATTACAGTTGACCAACCAACTTTTCAGTTATTTCTTTCTCTGTTATAACTGTTTCATCTGTAAACTACTATATATATAGCTACCGGTACAGCTGTATTACTTTTATTCAATTTTTTTAAACCTACTTCCACATGTGTTATAATTAACTTTCTAACTACATGGTGTATGCCCTGATCATATTATTTATTGGAACTGCTGTATGCCTCTTGACATTTGGAAGATAGCAGACAACAAAGAGACCGAGTTTTTTCAATGCTCCTTAGATCTCTTTGCATTGACTTTGTTAATGAAGGCAAGAAGTTTTAGTAAAAGGTGTGTTAGCAGCCTTTCAATCCCAATGTATTTCACTTGCATTCAACAACTTTTGAATGGGTCCATGGATGCCTAGGAGGTGATTGGGTGAATTATTTATTATTATTATGACAATGGTAGTTACAAAGTTTTGAATGCATTCATAGCACTTTCTAGGCACCAAGGGAGAGATTGGAGCATCCTAATGTTAAATTTGAACCAGAATAAATAGATAGAAGAAAACTAAGATTATGAACAACACAAACACAAGAACTTATCCTCTGAAAACCCTCCACTTGAGGGTGAAAAACCCAGCCCACTCAAAAATGAACTTTATTATATCTCTGATAATGAATACAACTGTTGATAGTTTCAGATTACTATCAATCTCAATAAGATAAGATTGATTTCCTACAAATCAATTATGACAATGAAATCAAAAGATGCATCTCGAATACATTCTATAAACCTTCATAAGTCTGAAAAATCTGAACATAGAAAACATATAATATTAATGAACTGATAGGCTTCATACACACTATTCTCCACTTGCTACGAGCCAGCAAAATATCTATCAATCTGCCGAAGAAGAAGAAGACCACGAAAATAGAAGAGCGATATACATAAAGAATCTCAAGGCAAGTGAAGAGGCTCCACGATGGAAGGGGAAGAGTCACTGACAGCCACACAAGTGAAGAGGCTCCACGATGGAAGGGGAAGAGTCATCGACAGCCACAAAGACATCTCACCGACAGCAGTCAAAGCGATGCAAGATAGAAAACAGTAACTGAAGCCACAAATTAAATAAGAGACATTGGAGAGGAGAATAGATATCATTTTAGATCTCTATTGCAGCTATAACTTCAACACTTAATACTGTTGAATAACAAGGTGAACAAAGCTTGCAATATGAATTTAAAACAAAGTGTTTGTAAATCTGAATCCAAAGATTAACCCTTAAAGACTGTAATTGTAGAATCAAAGAAAGAAAGAGAGAACCATAACATAGTTAACACTAGATATACGTGGAAAAAACCCTAAGGGAAAAAACTCTACCACAGAAAGAAATGCAAGTATATTACCAATCCAATGGAAGATTACAAAAACAATACACTTCTTCTCTGGAAAACTCTGTAGAATTTGGCAGCACCCTTTTATCTGCACAGCTGAACAAAACTTGATACAAACTACTAGCTCTAATTTATAGAAACTCTTGGGAGTGAATACCATTGTGGTATCACAATACAACAGGCAGCAAAAGCACCTGGAAAAATCCCATGCCCACCTCCTTGGAATCATGCATGTAGCCCAAAATAGCCACTTACAGATGCTTTGACAACTGTCATACAAACTACTAGCTCTAATTTATAGAAACTCTTGGGAGTGAATACCATTGTGGTATCACAATACAACAGGCAGCAAAAGCACCTGGAAAAATCCCATGCCCACCTCCTTGGAATCATGCATGTAGCCCAAAATAGCCACTTACAGATGCTTTGACAACTGTCATAAGGCATCTCAGCAAATTGGACGATTATAGCAGCCTTTTGCCATAAATGCACTCATAGTGACTCATGATAACCTATGACATCTGTCATAGCTGTCATACATGCACTTACAACCCCTTACATGTGTAGTGTACAACAACCCAAAAATTGGAAATTCCAAATGGGACATGTAGTTTTTTTTTCTTTTTCTAAAGTCCAAATGGTAACAATAACTTAGTCCTTACATGAGCTCTTTCATCACTGTTGGTTAAACGGTTTCACCTCTTATGGGCAAATCACAAATAACATTAGGGAAATAAATAATTAAAGGATTTACAAGGTTGATGGCACCTAAATCCTAACATTCTCCCACTTGACATCATACATTGTAAATCACGTCAACATAAAATTAAGTACAGTGATCAAGGCTTATGGCCTTCCTACACCAAAAGAACTTATTTGTAATTATTGGCTTAGTCAGAGAATCTACTACTTTATCCTAAGTATCAACTTTTTCAATTAAGACTCGTCCACTCTCAACCATTTCTTGCACAAAGTGATACGGAACATCAACATGCTTAATACAAGCAATATACATAGGATTTTTGGCTAAACATGTGGCACTCTGATTGTCACATCTGATCCTAATAATTCTGCAGCCAAAACCAATACCATTTCTAAGTCTTTGTAACCAAAGTGCCTCCTTAGAGGCATGTGTAGCAGCTATATACTATGCTTCAATGGTGGACAATGCAACTGTAGGCTGTCTTTTACTCCTCCAATTCATTGTTCCTCCACACAAAGCAAACACATAGCCACTAGTGGACCTTCGACCATCCAAGTCACTAGCCCAATCTGCATCAACAAAACCTTGTATGCCCAATGACTTATCTACATCATCAGTAACATGATAAAGCAAGCAGTAATCAGAAGTACCTCGCAGTAATCAGAAGTACCTCGCAAGTACCTAAACACCCCATTAACAAAAGTCCTATGCTCTCTACTTGGGTTAGACATAAACCGGCTTAGAACTCCCATTGCTTGGGCCATATATGGTCTAGTATAAACCATTGCATACATTAAACTAGTAACAACATTAGCATAACGGGCATTAGACATCTCAATATCATCTTCAGAATTAGGACACATGTCTAAACTCAACTTAGTAAAATGGAATATTTACTGGTTTACAATCCTACATTTTAAACTTGTGCAAATGGTATCAACATACTTATTTTGACTTAACCAAAGCTTTTTGTGAACCCGGTCCTTGCTGATCTCCATCCGAAGAATATATCTAGCAATCCCCAAGTCCTTCATATCAAACATGGTAGAAAGATGAGTCTAATCATTGCCTTGCTGTTACCAATAAACATGTCATCAACATACAAGACAATAATCAGTATTTGATCATCAATAACCTTAATATGAACGCAGAGATCCTCTTCGCTTCTAACATAACCCAACTTTGATGCAAAAGCATCAAACTTTTGGTACCGCATATTGGGTGATTGTTTCATATCATACAATGATTGTTTTAACTTGCAAACCACATGTTCTTTTCCTTTCACAACAAAAACGTCAGGTTGTTACATATAAATCTCTTTGTCAAAATCCCCATGCAAGAAAGCAGTTTTGACTTCCTAACATCCTATCCCTACACCTTTCCTTACCCACTTCTTTCCTCTCACCTTCACCCCCACTTCCTACCATTATTCCATCCTGAATACCTCCCACCTTCCATTTCCTACATCCTCCAACCCACATCTCATACCCTTCCATCAACCCCCCTTACCCCTTGCTTCCCTTTAGCCTACCCCTTTCACTATCCACCGCCAACTCCTTTACTACCTGTTGTGACCATTTCACACATCGCCCCATTAAAATGGGGACCCCCTCTTTTTTGCTCGTTTTGCTCGTTCTTCTCTCTGTTTGTCAGTTGTCTGGACTAAGGTCAAGCCTTAGGGTTTTCGTTACTGTGATTTCAGGCCAGAGTCCAGTCCACCTTGAGAGCTTTTGAGCTTCCTCCCGTAGGATGCAATTTTGGAAATAAAGTGAATTCGCCAAAGGCTAAGCAAGTTGGTCTAGTTTCAGTCGAAATTTTGATGCAAAGTCCAAATTTGTCTAAGTGTTAATGGTGAGATTTTGATTTTTGTCCGATTGAGTGATTTTGACCAAATTTTGAAAATTTTGATAATTGATCCCGGACATTGGAAATGACTTGTTTTTGCCTTGTGAAGTGATTGAAGTCCTGAAATCTTGATATTTTGACCTGTGGAAGCAAAATCGCTCCTGTCCCTCACTGAAGGACCGGAGCTTGTTTTTCAAAATTTTACTGTCTTTGCAGGATCAAGACGAATTTCGGATTGGAAGAGATAAAGGGAGGCATGTTCTTCCCGTTGAATATAATTTGAAGAAATTCGCAAACATGGAAATGTGCCAGGAGCAAAAATCGCTCCTGTCCCTCACTGAAGGACCGAAGCTTAAAACCTAAAATTACCTTGTCCTTGCGAGATCTCAACAATTTCGCGATTTGAGGAGGACCAAGGGGGTACATTTCATCAGTTGAATATAACTTGGAGGTGCAATCATGAGGAAAATTTGACCTAGAGGCAAAATCGCTCCTGTCCTTCAGTCAAGGACCAGGGCGAACTTTAATGGTAGCTCCCGTCCCTCTCCCAGGGATCAGAGCGAATTTCCTTATAAGGCAAAATGTGGGCGAGGATCAAGTAAGTTTTGAGTTTGAGGCAAGTAAAGGTGGCGTAACGGACCCATTGAAGATAATTTGAAGATTGCAAAATGCCAGGTGAACTCCATATTGTCCTAGGCGCTCTTGTCCCTCAGCCAGGGACCAGAGCGATTTCTTACTAAGGAGAATTTCTCACTAAGTTCAAGCGAATTTCATGCCAAGGATGAATGAAAGGATGCACAACGAGTCCATTGAAGACAAATTTGGGAGTTAGCAAAACACAATTGAGCTTGTAAATGAAAGTTCGCTCCTGTCCCTCAGCCAGGGACCAGGGCGAAATGTTAGTTATGTTGCCTTTCTTTCAAGTTTAAGGTCACTCCAAGTCAGGATACAAGGAAGCAATGATGTTTGAGGTGTCTCGACGAAGAATGAAGTTGCAAAGACCGCCAAAGATGAAGGATTTATACTATATGTCCAAATTCGCTCCTGTCCCTCAGTCAGGGACCAGAGCGAAATCTCTATAAAGGCTTAAGTTTTGGATATTAATCACATTTCATACGTTCAAGAAGGATCAAAGGACCTTATTTTTCATTGTGAAGGCGATGGCGAGTTGATAGGAACAAGAACGAGCCCAAGACACAAAGGATCGCTCCTGTCCTTCAGGCAAGGACCAGGGCGATTTCCATTAAATCACTCTTTTTTCTTCAAAAATCGCATCAAAGCAAGATTATACAAGGTTGAAAATATCATTTGGAAGATGATGAACGAGAAGTTAAGGTTAAGAAATGACGAGTTTTGGCTAGAACGCAGAGTTCGCTCCTGTCCCTCACCAAGGGACCAGGGCGAAAATCATTCAAACATCAAAGTGCCTTGTTAAGGACGAATAAAGTAAGCGTGGAATGGAAGGATGACGTTGTTGCTTGCCTCATGATGAAGATTGGTGATTGAAGAGACAAAGGTCAAGGAGAAAATGAAAGTTCGCTCCTGTCCCTCACCAAGGGACCAAGGCGATAATGATCACAAGGGGCATTCGTCTACGAAATCAAGTCAATCAAGCACAAGATTCTTGTCGAAGATGTCAGTCTCAACGTGAAGAAGGTGATTTTGAACGTAAAAGGCGAGGGATTCAAGACTAAAGTGCTAATTCGCTCCTGTCCCTCTCCCAGGGACCAAAGCGATGTAGTTTGTACCCTTACCTCTCCCAAATTTTGGCGCTAATACTTCTTTTGAATTTTATTAAATGCTAAAAAATCGATAAATTTGAATATTCAATTAATAGCATTTAAAAAATAGTGCATGAGCATTTATTAATTATTTATTGCCTTTAAAAAAAAAAATCGAATTAATTAAAAACGAAGGCATTAAATGAATTAATTATTATTTTAAATAAAAATTGGGGTGCTTGGATTTTATTTGTTTTATTTTACAAAGTCGGCCCTTAATTTTATTTAAAATTTGTTTTTTTTAATTGCTTTATTTACAAAGTCGGCCTATGGGGATTGATGAGGTAAGCGCCTATAAAGGGGAGAGGGGATATTGCATTTCAAATCATCATTTTATCATCTTTTCATGTGCGATTTTGGAGGATAAAGGAGAAGTGCGAATTTCATAAAGGAGAAGTGCTAAACATCATCAAGGGGAGTGCGAGTTTGGTTGGAGTTGAGCGAACTTGCCAAGATCACGTCAAAGACCCCCCAAAGGTGGCGAAGTTGCTAAGGGGAACATTCGTTTGAAGGGAATCACGTTGAAATCTTCCAAACATCGATTTTTGCCTAGGCGAATCTCTTTATTTTGCATTTTAGATTTAGATCTCAAGTAAGGTATGCCGATGTAATCCTTTGTTTTAATTTTGAATTTTGATCGTCATAGCTTTAAATTTTGAATTTTGAAATTTTTGAATTTCAGTAGCTCAATCGTATTTAGGAAATGATAACTCAATGACTTATCATGAAGTTTCCTAAAATTAATCTCTAATATCTAGTTATACATTGCAAAATTTAGTTTCTTATTATGAAATGTGGTGTAGGTGTTACAATGGCGACCCCGAAGGCGGGAGCATCCACCAGTCGTCCAGCTCTCATGAAGGAAGATCAAAAGAACGAGGAACTAGAGACCAAGATCGTGTCTAAGTGGAGCAACATTGGAGATACCAACTTGGGCAACTTCAGCACGAAGAAGTTTCAAGAGGTCCCTTACATTGGCAAGCCATCACCTGTCGCCAGGAGGATAATTGAAAGTGGCATCATTAAGGCAGCCGGCTTCCCTCCAGCAGTACAGTGCCATGAGTTGATGATCGAATGTGCTCGTCATTATGATCCACAGTCCAAAACGATCGTATCCAATGAGGGAAACACTTTAGCTTATCTTTCAGAGGAGGCTATAAGTGAAGCTTTTCACTTACCAGAACATAAAGATATGATTTACAAAAGCATAGAAGGAGCCAGGTCTATGTACAAAGATGACCCAGATGCTTGCCTAAGCATCATCAACAAGAATTGGCTACTTAAGAGTCGTCCTCGCCTGAGCAAGATACCGAACACACCACATAGGATCGATTTCCAGGAGGAATACAGAGATTTGATTACAATGCTCAACCGAGTCACAGGAGCTCCTCAAGCCTTTTACTTTGAGAAGTGGATGTTCTACTTCATCCAGGTGATAGTTCAGGGTAAAGGAACAATTCATTGGGCTAGGATGATTAGCCATTACTTGGACGTACAGTTAAGGAGATTGAAGGCTACCAAATCCTTCCACATGAGTTCATACGTCATATATGCCTTGATCAGGAGCTTTGAGTACGCAGGACCACCCCACAGAGGAGTGATTGGAAGAGGACCTGGTGAGGTTAGAGTTTGTGATTCCTATGTTCACTTGCATCATCCGCCAGGAAGCAACTACAAGTTAGTTAATGATACCTTCACGATGAACATCACAAGGACGTTGCAAGGTGGGATTCACAATAGATTATCTCAGGACGCACAAGAACTAGTAAAGAGGTACGGTGCTTGGTTTATCCAATTTCCGAAATTTACTTATATCAGAGTCCATGGATGTCCTTCACCTCCATACATGTTGCCGAGATATCCGACAGACAGAATAGTGTTACTTGAGGTAACAAGACAGTTGGCAGCTTATGCAAAGGCATTCAGACACAGACATGGAAATGGAGTTCCTGTACCTATCATCTTAGGCAATTCAGTTGAGGTATGTCCTAATGCTTTAGCCATGGATGACACAGAGAAGGAGTTAGCTTTGTATTCATTTTCATTCTTTGCTTTGAGAGAGAGCTTTGATCCACATGGATATATAGAGGAGACAGTCGGTAGGAAATTTAAGCATGAGTTTCAGATAGAAGATTTTATGATGAATCTATTAGATGATCTTGAAGTGAAAAGAAAGATGCATTCTAGATTGCCTTTGGATTTCATCAGGAAATGCAAGATTTACAGAGTGGCCGACCAAGCTCAGGACAGTGGCAGACATCTCCAATCATCCTATGATCGAGATAGCAAAACAATGAGGTTAGATTGGAATGAGCCCGAGGTTGTGGATCTAGATGCTTTGATGGCTCCAGTCTTGTCTTGTACTCGCAGATGGGTTGATGTGCAGCATCAGAAGTTGAGAGAGCAAGGCATAGCTATGACTTTCAACTTGGAGGAAAGACCAGCTGAGGGTGGAGCCAGTGTAAGCGAGGGCAATCCTAATCCCAGAAATACAAATGAGGGCAACCTTCGAAGTGCAAGTGAAGGCAATCTCCATCCAAGAGGCTCAAAGAGGAAAGAAAGACCTGAGAAGAGAGAATCTTCCAAGAAGAAGCAAGAGGCCAACCGAGATCGTTCATCCGACACATCTTCTCGACAAGAGAAGAGGACACTTGAAGTAGAGGAGTCTATGGAGTCAATGGTACAAAATGATAAAGAAGGACAGGCACCAGGTGGATCTCTTCAAGACAATGAGTTGCATGAAGATAGGGAAGATAATGAAGTAACATCTCCTCCCAGAGAAGAAGAATTGCTCAAGGAAATACAGGTTAAAGAGACAAGATCCGCCATCCCAGATTGGTTGAAGGAAAGATTAACGAAGGTAATTGTGATCGAGGACGAAGACAATGTAATTGATTTGGAGAGCCTTGTCGGACATTCCCAGGAAGTGACAGAGAAGAGGAAGGCTACCAAGATGTCCAAGATGATTAGAGATGAGACTAGATCCAGAAAGTTGCAGATAGCTACACCGGCAGCGGACAAGTATGAAGGTGAGATCCTAGCAGAGGAATATGATATAGAGACATTTGAGCTAGGTCCATCCACAGCCGAACAGACAATGGATGATGCCACCGATTCATTTGAGGCATTGAAA
Source organism: Cryptomeria japonica (assembly GCF_030272615.1). Classification (NCBI taxonomy): domain Eukaryota; kingdom Viridiplantae; phylum Streptophyta; class Pinopsida; order Cupressales; family Cupressaceae; genus Cryptomeria; species Cryptomeria japonica. The sequence continues at coordinate 925,972,959 of NC_081407.1, forward strand.
GACAAGCTTAGGGAAGAAATGGAGAAGAATAGGAAGCTTGAGAGAGAAGTTGGTGCATGGAGAACATATTTCGGCCATCTCAATCAGCCTTTGGGACGTCAGGATCCAGCAAGATCACCCGTACAGGCACTTCCCCTTCAATCAATTAGTGAGGCAGAGAGATTCAGGAGTTTGGTCCAGCATATGAGCACTTGGATGGACAAATCCCACACAGTTGCCGTAGAATTTGCAACAAGGATGATGAAGACTATTCATAGGGCTATCCAGGTTCTTGAGACCATCCACAACTTGATGATAACAGTATCTGCTTTTGCTCATACCAAAGAGGTTATCATTCCTGTCTTGCAAGTAATCAGACAAACATCGAGGAAGGTCTTAGCGCAGGAAAAGATCATGGATGGAGGACCTCACAGTTTACTTCAGTGGTCAACCTTACTCCAGATGAAGGAAGTTCTCTTCGAGGACATCAGTACTAGATGTAGCCATGTTGAGGAGGTTATCCACCCAATCCAGGACAGAGTATTTGAGGTACTACGTACCATTCTTGGCAGGAGGATCGAGATTGAGACAGATGTGGATTTGCAGGAATTGGAGGATAGAATCAAGGTTATCTTTTGCAAGGATGCAAATGTTATCACAGATGAGCAACGAGACCAGATGTTTGCTACCATGCTGCTAATTGAAAAGACTAAGGAACTTGAACCTGAATGGGACACTGCTCTTCTCCAGGCATTTGATCAGGTCATCCACTTGGAAGAAAGAATGAAGAATCTTCCCGAGATTCCCATTGCTGAGATCGAAGGAATCGTGTCTAGATTCATTGCATATGCTAAAAAGGAGCATTGGAAAGGGAATAAGATTCTAGATGAGAGGTTATTATAGATGACATGGCACCTTAATTGTCATTGGTTTATGTCTCCTAGATTTTCGTGCCAAATTTAATAATTGGCTATGCATTTAATGTTGTGCAATAAAAGGGGAACTTTTGTAATAAAACCCTAATTAGGGTTTAGGTGTCATAATCTTGACCGTTGATCTGCTTTTTGATCTGGACCGTTCATTGTAATTGAGGATGCTATTTATACCCTCATTTCTTTCATTTTTGTAACTAGAAAATTAGAAGATTAGATTATTGATGTATTAGAGAGAGATTAAAGTTTAGAAGCAATTTACTTTTGTAGCTAAATTGAGCTTTGAGAAAGGAATTCAAACAATTGTTGTACATGATGGCTTTGAGATCAATAAAGTATTGAAGTTATGGTATTTTGTTGCAACTCTCTTGGTTATCTTCATGGTGGTTCAATTTTCTTGAATCATTCTCAATCAAAGTAGTGTGTTAATTCGAAGGACAAAGTGTTGGACCTGACCTTTGGTAGGATTCGCTTTCCAAACCACTAGCTTCTTGCTGATTGTAGGAACGCCTTGTGTGGTCTACTGGAGATATTTGAATCGCTTAAACTTTCAATCGTTGTTGTATCTTGGATATGTACCTTCGTGGTAGTGTCCTTGATCTTTGATGTATTGAAAAATCATTTGTTACCTTAGAAGATCGCATCAATTTCAATTGAGTTGTTAATTTATGGCAATATTGAAGTTGGTAGAATCTCACCAAGTCTCGTCCACATTAAGTCAATCTTAGGGTTAGACTAGATTAGACCTCTTGCAAACCCTATCCTTTTGATATTTTTTGAAAAGCTTGTTTAGTTTAGAAAAATCTTCGGCGACGTAAGGCCCCTTGATGACACAACAATCACAACGACCACTGGTGCTTATCCACACGTAGAGACCCTACTAAAAAGAACATTGGAGTCATCCTAACTGATCCTTCTTGCGATATCTTCAGCAGTTAGCGACTTTATTCAAGAGAGGATAAGATGCCTTTGGGTATTTTATTCTGTGTATGATTGTGTACAAAATACACGTCAACACTACCTCCTACCCCCGATCCTATCTTATCCTACCCTCTCTTCCACTCTCTTCCTTTCCCACGACATCCTTTACCCCTTATAACCTCCATCTCCCGACACCTTCCTTATCACCTTCAGCTTTCATCCTTACCTTATCCCTTGCTCCCTTTATGAAACCACCGCGTCACCTATCCTATCACGCATCCCTACGTTCTACTTCCTACCTTACCCCCAACGGCATTCCTTGCCATATCTCCCTTCATCCCTTCTTCTCATGACACCCTTTCCTCCTCATTGCTTTTGACTTTCCCCCCACTACCGTAGCATGTTGGGCCCCACCAAAACTTTATGATGGAGATAAAAAAGATTTCTAAGGCATTAACGATGCGATTTCAAACACCGACACCGGTATTTTCTTTGACCAATCAGAACACAGGCTGAGGGTTATTTCCCTTGATTGCTTCTAAGGCATGAATAAGGGGATAGTGCGATTTCCTTTGGCCATTTTAAAGCATGAACTAAGCCTGGTTACTTCCTTTGACTACCGAAAGGCACAACTTGAAGGTTTGAATGATTTCCTTTGCCTAGCCAAAAGCGTGACATAAGAAATGAATCCTTCCTTAAGCTAAGGAAATCAGCGATCAAAGCAAGGAAAATTATTTCCTTAGGCTAAGGAAATGAATGATCAAGCATAAGAATTACTTCCTTAGGCTAAGGAAATCAGCAACAAGGCTAAGACAATTCCTTCCTTAAGCTAAGACAATTTCTTCCTTAGGCTAAGGAAATGTGCAGCAAAGACGTGGAAGGATTTCCTTTGCCAATGGAAATGTGCGAACTAAGGATAGGAAGTGTGATCTTGCATTTGAGATAAAGGGAGAGGCATTTAAGCATTTGCTAGAACACTTCCAAGAGGCTATGGAATACCAAGCCAATCAGCAAGCGATGAATCACTTCCTTCCATTTCACCCACTTCCACTTCCACTTCCTGACTCAGACCTGAAACCTATCAAGTCAGGCATAAAAAGTGAGAAATCAGACATAAATCAGGCCCGAGACATAAAACCATAGTTAAAATCAGATGTTTCCATGATCAGAAAATTCATTTCCAGATTTAGAGAACGTAGTAGGAAGCTTGATTAACCACTTTATACAATGTTTTGATTCAAGTTATGCTTGTTTCCAGGTTTGCTGCAAGGAGGATGAACATGCAAAGGAACATGATGAGGATCAGCTCCAAGTGGAAGGAACATTGGCTCACATACAACATCAAGATTTCACCTCATAAGCAAAGACAAGAGCCCTAGGAAGCCATTGCAGCACTTCAAGTTTTAGGCTCATATAAGGCAGCTGATGGGATCATCATAACGAACTTAAAGCAAGATCACACAAGAAGAAGAAAGATCAAGCGACATCAAGGCAAAGAGTGGTGATCAACGTCAAGCACTCAAGGAAGGACTTTTTCACAATCTTGAATTTCCTTCAAAAATCCAAGAATCATCGCCAGCATAGCCAGATGAGAGCTCCAAAATGCAAGTGATCAAGATGGGAGATAGTTTCAGAAGAGTTAATCAAAGTTAGAAGATGATGCAATTTGGGAATATATCTCACCATCGTCTCATACATTGATCGAGCTTGATAATGTTGAGTATCAAGAGATATGCCTCATTTATAATTGCAACTTGTGATGAGTTACAAAGATCATACAAGTTGAGGTGGCGCCTAGTCTTCGCCTATCCAATCACATCATTTCAAGCTAAGGCGTCCAGATTCAATGTACCTAACTCATCTGCAAGGAGATAACTACCACATGGGCACAAAGTTCGATGCACCTACTGTCGTCATCTATTGGTCAAATTTTTAAAGGACATGTGTCCCATAAGATGTAATTATATCATTGGTCAAGCATTAAATGTTTTGTTATGGGTGTAAAAACCCTAATTAGGGTTTCTATCTTTCAATCTTGGCCATTGATTGTGAATCAATCTGAGCCATTCAATTGTAATAAGAGCACTATATAAGGCTCCACTCTTTCATTTGTAAAGAGATAAAAAATAGTTAGTAGTGGATCAATAGCAAGCAAATAGCTAGAGTAGAGTGGGAAGAGAAGACAAAGATTGTTGCCAAGACATTGTTGTAAGAAGCATGTAAACTTTATTGAAGATATGGTGAAATTTATATGTTGATTCAGCAATTTGTGTGGTCTCTACTTCTCGTTTAATTTTCATGTTATTTAGATGAATGGAAGAACTTTGTGTATGATCAATGGTGAAATTCGTATATCCATACTACTAATACCTTGTCGATGGTAAAGTGCCTTGGATAGTCAACTGGATCCATCTTAGCTAAGCTTAACTTCAATTGCTACTTCTTCATTGATATGCATCAACTTGATGGTATCTGTGCTTGTAGTGGTGATTTGAAAATCATAAAGCTATCCTTAGAAGATTGCGCTAACCTTGTGGAAATGTTTGTTGCATGTTGAAGCAATACTTAGTTGGGTTTCACCAGAGATTGTCCATTGCTCTTGCATTCCTAGGATTAGATCAGCTTCCTAAACTCTTATCCTTTTTTCCTTTTTTTTCAATCAAGTGAAATTCCAAGTTCCAACAACATTCAAGCATTCAACGTAAGTCCACCTTGTGATTCCAACAAGATCACATCAAACAACTGAGTCTATCCAAGAGCACGTCAAGACGTGACATTCGAGAACCTTGGAGTCATCCCATTTGATCACACAACGTAGCATATAGGAGTCTTTGTCCAAGAGAAGATAGAATACTTAGTATTTTATTCTATGTTGCATAGTGCGTAAAAACACCATCAATAGTAACAATGACTTTGTCTCTACATGAGCTCTTTCACCACCGTTGGTTAAACGGTTTCGCCTCTTATGGATAAATTACAAGTAACATTAAGGGAACAAATAGTTATAGGATTTACAAGGTTGATGGCACCGAAATCTTAACAAATATTTGGGTGAGTCCCTCATGTATGTTTTCATTTGGAGTGCCATATTTGGTATTCATAGAGCATCAAATATTTGGTCATGGGGGGTGTTGGACTTTTGTTAGATCAATGGTTTTCATGGGTGTTGGTTTTAAGAAACTATTTATGGTTTTCCCTCTCCAATTCTCCGTAAATTGGAAGCTTTGGATAGTTGTATCAATGGTATTTTGTAGGTTGAGCACTGTTATGCTGCTAGAATGTTGTTAGTTTGATGAGTAGGAGATGATGTATCAATGTACAACTGTTATTGTGATTAATAAAATTTATGCTCTCTTTGGTGATGAAGTCTTTTCCCGAAAGGGTTTATGTAAGTACATTTGGTGTTATTTGTTGGATTTTATGAGCTTGCTGATTTTATTGCTAATATTGTTGATTACATGTTTCTCCTTACATAATTAAATGGTGAATCACTTGATACTTTAATCAGCATTTTCAATTTGTCACTATTTCCTTAAGTTTTCATTGTTTGTTCAGGAAGAAGAGAAAAATGTGCAATTGCCACTTCCAACCGGTTTTTCTTACCTTGGGGCTTCTAGGATTAAAAAAGTTTTGTTTCATGTGGGTTGTTTGCTTCTCATGAAGTTGTTAATGCATATCAACGTGATGTATGCATTCCAATGCACATTTCCTAACAATGCTAGACTCATGCTTGGCACAAACTTGGTAGGTGACTTTGGACTCAAAAGATGGACTCAACAATTTGAAGAAAGATGATATAGATATAATTTTTTAGGAACTACATGTTTTTCTATTGACTTTTTTCTAAATCAGCTTGAAATACATTGAAAACTAATCAATAACAAACTACTTTGGTCACATACGTAAGTACACATAGAAGAAATGAGTACAAAAGTGTACTTGAGTTGAAAGAAACTAGATTGTTAAATATGGAAATAATCTCAAGTGTTTATGGTGTACAAGACTAATGGTAGAGAGGAGCTTGTATTACTTAGACTTGCATCAGCAAGCTCAACATCACTAACTCTATGGTAGGCCACATGCTCATCTTAGAGAGGTTGATAGAAGAGTATCTCGGGGTTTGTGTAATTAGCATTACCCAAAATGATTAATTATGTTTTCAGGATTGGTTTGTGTGGTTGTTTTATTTGCTGTTATGTGTTTAGTCCCTTGGTGGGGAAATCATGCTATTTTCCTATTTTAATTTAATTTATTTCAATATATTTTCTGCCTCCTTTTGGAGTATCCCACATGGTGTGAATCTTGTAAATCCCACTCATGGCATGTTGCAAGGTGTGCGCTCTTGGTCTCCTTGTGCTGTGCTGTGCAGTGCAGCGCTGGGGTTTGTGACATGGATTAACTGCCTCCGGTGGATTCATTAAATCTCACGATTGCATCGGGCATTAATAGGTTCATATTTTGGTGCAATGGCAATTGTGTCTCCAATTAGTGGTATCAGAGCTTGGGTCACGGGTTCAAATCCCTTGCTTGCCATGGGGGGATTGTTGCAAGGTGTGCGTCATTGGTCTCCTTGTGTTGTGCAGCGTAGTGCTCAGGTTTGTGACATGGCTTAACTGCTTCCTGTGGATTCATTAAATCTCATGATTGTATCGGGCATTAATAGGTCAATCTTTTGGTGCAACGACAATCGTGTTTCTAACATGGCATGTATGGATGGGTTCATATTCGCTCATGTCATCAGTTTCAAGTTTCAAGGAGTTAGTTATGACAATCTATGAGGAATTGTTAGAGCATCTAGGACAACATCTTCAAGGAGTAGATACATATGATAGCTTGTGACAATCTATGATAGATTGCATAAACATCTATGATGTGTCATAGGTGGTGGTTAATCTGGGAAAACATCTTGAACCATGGGTTGCCCATCTTTTCTGTCTCTTATGGATCTTGGTGCTACCTAAGGGAATAGAGGAGTGACACATGCCAAAATCAGAACCTTGTAGACTTGGATGCCATTTTGGAGGAAAGGATACAAAGCCAAGTTTGGGAAAGGGAGGGGGTTTAGCTTTTAGATTGCTTCTTGCATGATGGAGGTGGGAAAGGATATGGAAGACTCCATTTTTGGGAGCATAAGGATTGAGATAGTGTGTAGTGAGGTTGCTAGTTGTAGCTATTGTGCTTGTTTTTTCATTGTCATGTAATAGCTGTTTCTATTTTGAGACTTGGGTGTGTTGTAAGTTTTGAGGACTCTGATTTTATGTTTTGTAAAGGCTTTATGTCAAAATCTCCATTTGAAATCTGATATTAAACAGCTTCTAAGAAGATAAATAAAATCAGTCTTATTTTCTATGTTATGGTGTCACTGTTGGATCCCAAATCATATCAAAGGTGTTTGTTATGGTTTCTGGTTTTGTACTGGTAAATTAATGTCATATCAGAAGTTAACAATCTGATTTTTTACAGAATCCGAGTGTCTTTGAAATTGCACAAAAATCTGTTTCAAAATTAGTTGCTGGGACATAGTGTGAGCAGTTTATTATAGCAAAATTCTCCATAATGTTGGTGTATTGGGCTACCTTTTGCTGCTGGTATTGTGAGCACTTGCTGCAAAGGACAGGTTGCCACCCAGCTGGCTCCCTGTCCTTGTTTGCATCATAGGTCCTCCACGATGCTGCAACCATTGTAGCAGTACTTAGGATCAAGATTGATTAGGCAAATCAAAAGTATAATTATAATTCAGATACCCTGGTTTTAATTGGGAAAAGCTCGATAAATTAAGAAGTCGTGAAAATTTCATAAAAATGGGGGAAAAGTCCTTTTTATTATTTCAAACTAAATAAAGGGGAAGAATGTTGCTTTTCCATCTAGTGCCACCTATTGTTATTTTTATATATATATTTTTTTAAAGTCATAGTCAAGGTTTGGAGATAGCAAGACCTAGTGAGGTTAGGGGATAGTGCCCCTTGTGATGTTTGGAAGTAGCATCCTTGGCATGTTCATGTTGCAATATAGGGTAGGGTTGAGGGGTGGAGTCCTTGCCACAAAGCCCAAATTAAGGTCTTCAAAGCCACAAGGACCTTCATGATACATTCCATTCAGGTTTTTAACTAAATGAGAATGAAATAGATATTCGTTGAAGAATGAGTACTCTCATTTATTGTGTGAATCAATCAAAAGTTTGGTTGCTTCGGTAAACTCCATAGTTATTGGGCCCTTAAAGAAGCAAACCTATTGTTGTAAGGAGTAGGAGCAGCTTAAGGATGGTGATGACATGGTCTTGTTGTCTTGGGTATGCTTTGGGTACATCCCAAATGTATCGATAGGTTACTTGGGATGGTGGGGTTGTGCCCTAGCTGAATCCTGCAACATTTATTAAAAATCAAAACTAAAAATGATAAAATAGGCGGAGATCATGATTTCATCACGTGCTCTTGCAGCTGCTTCATTTAACATGGGCATTTGAAAGAGAGCCGTTGTAAGCAATTTGTTTGTACTCACCACTTGTGGTGGAGGTCATGTCTATATGCCATGGGATGCATAGAAAGTTGAAATAAGTGGAAGAGGATTTTGTTTTTATTTTACACATCCCTTGGACTTGTCTAATTCAATAGGCAATGCTCCTCCATGGTTTTACGATTACCTTTGTGCCTCAATGGGTCTCTATTTTTTTCTTTATTTCAATTTTCTCTCAATGGTGGACACTAGACTATTCTTTTGTTTTTACTAATCTAAGCTATGAAGTTTTTATCAATAGTTTTTTATATTTAATATTAATTTATTAAATATATTTTTAATTTATTATTTTAAAAATGAACAAACCTAAATATAAATTGACTATAAATATATATACATGTGAATTTGGACGTCAGGATCTACTTCCTTTGATAAAAAATGCAAACTTGGAAAAAAAGCCATTGTTGCCATTGCAAAATTGGCAAAAAAACAACTTATAAATCTATAACATCCTGCATCAAAAAGAAAACTAGTGTTTGATACTAATTATGAGCTCACTTTGCAGCTCTCCTTGCAGGCTTGGAGCTATCATCCAAGAAATGATTACGACCTCTTGTTGGAAAATTGCTTAGTAGTTTGGAAATGGCTTTTATAGTGTCCATCTTATTTTGCCGTGCCATTGAGAGGAATCTCCTACTATGCTAAGTAGGGAACTAAAGGTACCCAATGAGTTTGCCATGAACCCCTCTTTGGTAGTGTTGGTGTCTGTTTTATCATCTACCAAACATTAGGATAGGTTACCCAAAGGTATTCTATCCTCTCCTGAAAAATCACTACTGATTCCAAGGTCTATATGTGTGAACAAGAGACTTTAGTGGAATAGCTTCTTGGGCAGTGTATGCTGAAATTTTCAAGGGGGACTTACGTTTGACAAGTATTCTTGAACTGCTGGACTTAGATGGATTTAGCAATTTTTAGGCTCTTCTTTTTTTTTTTGGGGATTTTCTGGGATTTAGACTTTCAAAAGAAAGGGAAAAAGAGATAGGGTTCAGGAAGGCTAATCTAATCCTACGAATTCTGGAGACGGTATCAACTGGGTGCTTTCAAGAAACCAAACCTTGCTTCGCCACACTAGGGACAACTACACAAGGCCGGTGCAATCTTCAATGGGTTGTGCTTATGATCGAGATGTTGGGATGCACAGGGGATGGGCTCAGACTAACTTTGCACGGTAGAATGGAAATCATCCATTTACCAAAAGTATGAGCGGAAATACACCATCAATTGATACTTATCAAATCCTTCATTCAAATTAACAACAATGAAAGCAAATCTAAATTATTTCTAACTAAGTGTTGAGGCAATTGAAACCATGCAAATCATTCAAATAATAGAGATTACAAAGCAACGCACATGCTTATATTATCTGGAAATGACCTTAAGCAACAATACATCAAAAACCTCACACTTTTCAAATGAGAGGAGGCAACCTGATATAGTTTCTCAAAAATAAATGAATGGCCGAGATCAGACAGTGATCAAGGGCCAAGATTGAAAGTCCTAAACCCTAATTAGGGTTTCCCGAAATACTATCAGTTCAAGCAAATGAAAGAGTGACAAGTGGCGCAGCTGCTAATTTTACTGAGGTGAGTGGCCACTTTCCTCTTTCAGAGATTCAACGTATTTGGACACCACGAGCTTGACCTCCTCCATGGTGACACTTGGCAAACCGCCAATCTGGAAGTCGATGAGATCCACATCGTCGGTGCATGTGGCAAGGATGCCTTCCCACTCCACTGCTTGGGTGAGGAAGTTGTCATCGATGGAGAGGAAGTTTGCAATCTTTGAAAGATCGCCTTTGTTAATCATCCCTGAATCTCGGAAGAAGCTTGCCTGAATCCTGGCTCTCAGGTTCACTGCTTGTAAATGCTTCTCCCTTAGGCTTTCCTTTTGCCAGATCTTTGATGCCACACGGAATACCTTGCCCAGGATCTCTCTAACCCTTGCCTCTGTCTCAAAACACTTGGTCTCGGATCTCTTCAGAACCTCAATCCGAGTGACCAGAGCATAGTACCACGTGCCGAAGTCGTACCTGTCTCCTGTCTGTATGATGCCTGCATCCACTAAGCTCTTCTTTGACATGCCTCGGATAACCTTTAGGTGAGGGAGTATTTCATTCTAAATTTCATCCACTTCTTCCCAATTGGATGCTAGATCCTGGATACGATCAATCAACAAAGAAGTTGCCTCATGTGCTGATACTAAGTTTTCTACCAGGGTGTCAGCACGTATCACAGCGTCTGAAATCCACTCCTTTTCTTGAGTGTATGATCCCTTCATATCATCATAGTTCTTCATTGATCCCTGCTGAAGAGGCTGTGGTGGAGTAGCCGAGACTTCATGGTTGAGCGGGCTGGTAAGATGGAGAACATACTTCTTCCACTGCTGGTTCTCTTCTTCCACTTTCTTCCTCTTTTCTTTTTCATGAGCCAGCCTCGTCTTTAGAACGTTGCAAGAGTCATCAAAATATTGGATCTCCTGGTCCTGGGTAGGCTTACCCATCTCTATGGTGGTAATCTTGTAGTCATCTACGGTGACATTGTCCCTAGTCTTCCCTTCTTTGGGCACTGCTATTTGGACTGTCCTGAATCCGGCACTGTCTCTTTGAATCAAGGAAAACTTCCTGGCTGGTTTGGGCCGTTTAGCTATAGCGGGTTCATTCACCTTCTCCAGGAATGCTGTGGTAATCTCCTCGGTTGAGTGGGCATCCTTGGGAACCTTGGCCTTTATCCTTGCTCTCAGCCAATCAGGAATGGTTGATTGTTCTACGGTGTTCCGATCAAACTCATCGTCTGCTTCTCCTGGGTTCGCTGGTATGCCATCCAAGAAGATTGTAGGGGCTTCAATCTGCCCCTTGTTTGGAGTTCGGAAGACCTTCTCCACCACTTCCTCAATTGGCTGGGAAAGCACTCTTACTTCATCATCAATCATATAGATGTTCATCTCTTGCTCCCCAATTGTACTTTGATCAGGCGCAATGGAAGCAACACTTAGGATGGAGTGACTTTCGTTGGATTCTCTTCTCTCACCTATATCCCTTTTCCCTGTGACCTTTGTGGAGCTTCCACCCAACTCCTTTCTCTTTTGAGATCCAACACTTTCTGGATTCCGAGCATCATCGGCGGAGGTACAAGGATGGATGGACAGAGTATCATCTACTCCCATTAATTCATAAGTTGGAACCACACCTTTGGCCTTCAATTGTTTTGTTGAGTACTCAACCACCGACCTCATGAGGTCTGCTAGATCTGATTTTTCTCCCTCTGTCCAATCTATCAAGACTAAAGGTTCATTCTTCATCTTTTCAAAACCCGGCTGCTGAAGTTCTAGGCTTTGTTCCACCTGATCGGCAACTTTGAACACTTCCATTGCTCTCACCATACTTAAAGGAATTCTTGACCAGAACCTCTTCCGGATCTCGAAACTATCGGCTGCATTAGCCCAGTATTCTTCCAGCTCCAGTCTGTGCTCAAACGTTGTCCCTTCGATCTTCTTTATCCTATGGAATGGATCGAAATCTTTTCTTGCCTTGTATTGGTAGAAGGGATACCAGGCCAGTTCTTTCTCAGCGGTAGCTGCAACCTATGATGATGGACATGTTTCCAGCCCATTACCAATTGTAAGTGAGGATGTCCCTGCCTTCTTCTGCTTATCCCTTTGAATCACTATATACTCCTCCAATTATCTCACAACCTCGAGCAACACCACTCGGTTGGTAGGGTAAGCTGGATGCTTGTATGGGGGCCCAGAGAATCCCTGAATTTGGAGGTAAGTGAACTTTGGATATTGGATGTACCAACACCCGAACTGACCGATGAAGTCCATAGACTCTTGAGAGTGCCTCTGGTGCAGGCCACCTTGAAGGGTCCGGGTAATGTGCATCAGGAAGGCATCATTCACCCTTTTGAAATGGAACTTCTCCTCCATATGGAGCTGGGGATAGCAATCATATACCGGAAATTGGTTCTCCTTGTTCCCAACTTCTCCTCTACAAGTGAGACCTTTGTACTTGTAGGTCGTGGCTAAAGAATAGAACAAGTAAGAACTCATGAAGAAAGTCCTATTCGCCTCTAGATTCCTTAGCTGGCTGTCTAGGTTGTCGCTGATCATACGGGCCGAGTCTATGATTTTTACTCCATTGATTATTTCGTTAATGAAATAATACATCCAGGGTTCGAATGGAGCTCCCTGAGGATTTCCTATTATTCTATTGAGCAAGACAATCATCTCCCCAATGCCCTCCTTGAAGTATGCTCGCACTAGGCTCTTTCTCTGGAGTTTGGAGGCGCCCTTCCTTGGCTTGTCTAGCCAAGAATGATTAACTATGGCATCATATTCTTCCAGGTGATCGTGGTACAGACTGTCAGCTTCGTCCTTGATCATATATACTGTGTTGTGGTACTCAGGGATCCTGAAGGCTTCTCTGATGGCTTCATCGCTGACATTCGCCAACACTCTTCCATCAGGTGCAACAATATCCTTACTAATGGGGTTGTAGTGTTTGGCACATTCAACTACTAGTTCATTGCACTGCATGGTGGGGAGGAAGCCGACAGCGTGCACGATACCACTCTTCATCATTTTTCGCGCAATGGTGGTAGGCACAAGGTTGTCCAGACCAAACATTCGCTTCTTAAACTCCCTCAGGTTGATGTGTCCGAGGTTGGTGTCGCTGATGTTCTTCCACTTGGAAGTCATCCTCGACTTTGGAGGAGCATCTTTATCTACCTGGAACTTCATGGTGCTTAAGACTTGCAGATGAATGATGAAAACTTTAAGTTAGAAAATTTCTGCAAAATTTCGAAAAAAAATAACGCGGCCGCAAAATGGCCAAGTGTTGGAAAATTTTTCATTTTTCACTCTCATACTTAGCCACAAAAATTCAATTTTCACCTCCAGACCCTCAGCCTTGAGGTCGGTTGAAGTCACCATCAAGTGTTAAAACTTTCAAAAAAAATTCATACTTAGACGAAAAAAATGATTTTCTTTCTCCAAAATTTTTGAAAAAATCATTTATTAAATTTTGGAAAATATTCAGAAAATTCACAATTTTAATTTCACCTCTGACTTGGATAGGAGTAAGGCTAGACTTTTCTCCAAAATATTGAGAAAATTCAGAAAAGATGTCTTTCTCCAAAAATCTGTAAGCCTTCTTCCAAAAATATTATCCCACTTCCAGCAATATCTAGAATTTCCTCTAGATGATCTTCAAACTGACATACTTTACTAAGCTCTCCTTAGTAATTTTGAACTTCTTGGTGTAATAATGATTTTGATAATGAAGTATTTGTAGACAAGGCTTAAGCAAAACCCCTAAAATCATCCAACTCATACTTCTAATTCTAAAAAAAAAAAAAAACTTTCCATTTTGATTTAAGTTTGAAGATATTCATCAATCCTCCAATATTTTCTTTCAAAAAAAACTTTCCATTTTGAATTAATATCTCAATAATTTTTTAATATTCCCTCAATATTCTCAAAAAAACTTTCCATTTTGGATTTATTTTGAGGATTTATTTTTATTTAGATATTTCTTCATTTTGGATTTAATTTTGAAATCTCTGTGGATTTTGTGACATCATGTTGACTTTGTTTGACCTTCCATGTGTAGGTTGATTTTTTCGAATTTTATGTCCATCTTCTTCAAATTTTGGCGGACTTTGGATACCTCTCCAAGGTATGGCGAACTTCAGACTTGGCTCTTCTATGGCTTTCTTACTCTGGGCGGACTTTGGTGGCCTCTCCCCTTGTGAAGATTTTGGGCGGACTTTGAACACATCTCCAGTATGGCCTAGGGCGGAGTTTAGACATTCATCCCACATGACTTCTCTAGCCCATGGTGGACTTTAGACTTCTCTCCCACCTTGGGCGGACTTTGGTGACCTCTCCTCAGGACCCTCCTAGCCTATGGTGGACTTTGGAGGTTGCTCCCAACACTTGGCAATCTTGGGCGGACTTTGTTGTTAGCTCCCACATGACTATGGCGGACTTTGGTATCTTCTCCATCTTGGGTGGACTTCTAGCGCTTCTCCTCATTGGGCAGACTTTGGAGGGTGCTCCCACATGCTTGGGCGGACTTTGGTCACTCCTCCTCCTTAGCCTCCAACCTTGGCGGACTTTAAACTTGGCACCTCCTACCTTGCTCTCTTACTTTGGCGGACTTGGTAGAGGGCTCCATCATGACCTGCATTGTTGATGTCATTTGGCTAAGGCATGGGGCGGACTTTGAAGGTCCCTCTTCATGACTCTCCTAAGGCATGACGAACTTTGGCCTTAGCTCCCACATGACCTCTCTAGCCCTTGGGCGGACTTTAGGCATCCCTCCTCTTGCTTGGGCGGACTTTGGTGGTGCCTCCTACATGATTGGGCGGACTTTGTAAGGCTCCCCTCATAGCTCTCTTCAAGGCAAAATTTTGGTCAAGGCATGGGGCGGACTTTGAAGGTCCCCTCTCATGACTCTCCCGAGGCATCCTTTACCTTGGCGGACTTTGGTGTTGACTCCTCCATGGCCTCTCTAGGTGGGGCGGACTTTGGAGTAGGCACCTTCAAGGCCTCCATCATCCTGGCGGACTTTGGCTATGACACCCATGGCCTCCAAACTCATGGCGGACTTTGGGCTTAGCACCCATGTGACCCCCCAAACTTTGGCGGACTTGGGAGAGTGCTCCTCCTTGGGTGGACTTTAGGCAAGGCTCCTCTCGCTTGACTTGGCATCTTGGGCGGACTTCTAGTGCTTCTCCTCATTGGGCGAACTTTGATTACTCCTCCTTAGCCTCCCAACCTTGGGCAGACTTTGGAGAGTGCTCCCACATAGCCTCCAAATGCATGGCGGACTTTGGTCAGTGGTACAAGTGTAAACCCTAGGTTCCCATTCCGAAAAAGCAAAAAGCAGACATCCCTAAAAAATAGGGAAAACTTTCTAAAAATAGCCATACCGGGAATCAGGCTAAAAAGGCCAAAAATGAAACTTCCTAAAAAATAGGAAAAAGCAAAAAAAGCAAACTTTCTAAAAATAGAAAGTTGTCCAAATTCGTCCAAATCAATTGCGATCTTTGTCCTTTGGTCTCTCTAAGCACTCTGGGGGTGTTCATACTTCGGAATCACATAACTTGCAAAAAACTAACTTTCAATCGTTAGGGCCTGAAATGCTCTGAACTGGACAAGGCTTGGTGAAACTGCAGCAAAAGGTCACAGGACGCTAACAAAACCCTAGAAAGCAGGAAAATCAGAGGGTCCCCAGTAGCAATGGGGCGATGTGTGAAAAAGGTCACAACAGGTAGTCCTTATGAGCTTTGCAATTTTTGCTGAATAGACAATCTCCCCCATGGGGAAGATTTTGATTGCATCTGTTGAACCATCTTGAAAATCATACTCTTCAATGGTGGCACTTTTTAAGTTTGAAAGATAGTCCTCATGGACATAACACTGTCCTACCACCTCAACCAAACTAAGATCTTGCACAAAATCGATTATATTGGAGAGGAAGATTGGTGCAACTTCATTGTTTAGTCTACCCCAGGTTAAAGTCCAATAACAATTCTTTGCCAATCACTTTCTTGATGGCGATTTCAACAAGAGGCAAGGCAATAATGAAGACCTCTTGCAGTCTCTCAAGCTCAAAACAGGTCAGATTCTCTCTTATTCCAATTTACTTGGCACCGAATGGCTCCATAGATTCATTTCCTTGTGTTGTGTTCCCAATCACACATGGATAGACTATTGCAAAGAGGTGTAAAACGCTTGAGACATGCCCCATCTTTGACATTCACAAGAGCCAAAGAAAGACTATTCCTTTATTTGTTTTGGGAGAAAGAAATTGAAATCTCTAGACCATCTATTCTTGGCTCAATTGTCAAGTTTGGTGGCCATGTTTCAAATCCCTGTTATCTTGACTGTCCTCTAGTCTTTCTTTCATATATCAAGCATTGCTGTTAAACTAGTCCAAACTTATTACTTTCATTGGAACATGGCTTTTCAAATTCTTGTGCCTTCCTAGGGTCATACTATTTTTTGGAGGAAGATGGGGCCTCGATTAGAAACTAGTCGGGTTCCCAACAACCTTTCCTCTTGATGCTGATCTTCCTCTGCTAGGCATATTCTTTCAAAACAAACCTATAACAATTCAAGCTCTAATTGTTATTTTTGTTTATTCTTCAGCTTCTTGAATGGGATCCAATACATTGTTCAAAACATTAGAACAATTAATCTCCTCAGTGATAACCAATTGTTCATTATTGGAGGTTGCACTATTGGTGAGGAAGTTTGCCGCTCAATTCGCTTCTCTAAAGTAATAGCGACATTCAAACATCATGCAGGAGTCCAAAATTGCCCATGCCTCCGTTAATACGTTTACCAATTTAGATTTTGTGTCCCTTTTTTTTGGACAATATTTATAATGATCATTGAGTTTCCCTTGATACTTATATGAGTGATGTTTTGCTACTTAGCTAAGGAGAGCCCCATTACCAATTCTTGGGCTTCAACTTCATTGCTTGTTTCCCAATCCATCTTCAAAGAGGTTGCCCTGACTAGTGAACCCTGTGAGTCTTGGAACATGCATGTTGGCCCCGATGGTCCTAGGTTTCCCCTAGAAGCCCCATCAAAGTTTTGAGTTTGAGATTCCCATAGGTTACCACTTAATATGGATTCTATCTTTTACCTTGACTTTAACATCCACAACCCTATGAACGGGATACATATTTATAGTTATTAATTCTTAATATATTTATGTTTATATATATATATATATGTATGTATTTATATTAAAAATATTATGTGGTTGTGTCCAGCTGTACTGAACTTGGTTGGGGGGGGGGGAATCGTTGTACCAGCGTATCTGATCCTTAAACCTATACCCAAACGAGAAATTTTGCTAGTTTCAGTCCAATTGCTTCACCACTGTCAGCATTTCCAAGTGGACTATCTAAGAGATGGGTTCTTGTGGAGCACTATTCATGAAAGAGGGTTTATGTAGGTTGAGCCCATGTTAACTCATATATATATATATTAAAAATATTATGTGGTTGTACTGAACTTGGGGGTGGGGGAAATCACTGTACCAGCGTATCTGATCCTTAAACCTGTACCCAAATGAGAAATTTTACTAGTTTTAGTCCAATTGCTTCACCATTGTCAATATTAGAATAATGTAATGTTTTTTTAAGGGTCATCTTAGTTAGTTTAGATTCTTTCTAAATTCGTCTTCAGTTAATGATTGTTTCTTTAAGAAATATCGCCTTTGTAAATCTATTTAAGAAGCCTTTGTCTCCTTTGTTCGCTGGTTTTCTAGTGGCTCCTGTCTGTGTTGTCTTTGTTTTGAAAATCGTGACCTCTTTGCATTGATTCTGACTGCTTTTTTCGAAGACCGCGTGCAAAGGTTTTTGCCACGTTTTTTTTTCTCCTAGTTCTTGTTTGTGACCCAGCGTGTTTGGCTCGACCTCTGTATCGGTTCGTGTTCGAGGGCACTTCGTTTTTTTGTTCTTTGCAAAGTTTGAAGGCAACTGCGACGGGAGTTCGTTTTCTTTGATCCTTCCGTCCCATGTTTTTCTTCTTACTTTTGATCCGCGATTTATTGCACAACCCACGGTCTGGGTGTCTCTACGACTTCTGTGGCAAGGACCTCCATTTGCTTTTGCACAGTTTGTCTATAAATTGTGACTGTCAATCTCGGCTAAGTCTTGGTGCGGTTGGAGTTTCCTACGAGCTAGGGTTTGTAGATCAATTTTGGGTTTTAATAATTTTGTCCTTAAAAATTATGTTTGGGTTTTAATAATTTTGTCCTTAAAAATTATATTTGGGTTTTGATAATTTTCTTAAAATTTCTGGGAGGGTTTTATAATTTTTGTCCCTTATTAAAAAAAAAAATTATTATGGGTTTTGCATGATTTTTTTACACAAAAATCGATTTGTATAAGGGTTTTACTGTTTTTTCCTTTAAAATAAGGTTTTGTATGCTGATTTGTGTCTTAGATTTTGTGCTAGCTACTTGCTGATGTTTCAGTGTCTAGGTTTTGTGCGATTTTCTCCTTAAAAATTGTTTATGGGTTTTGATCGATTTTTCTCCTCAAAAATTGTGTCTGGTTTTGCTCAATTTTCTCCTCAAAAATCATGGTTTCTTGCAGTTGTTCTAGATTGCACCTAGAAGTGCAACAATTTGTACAAGGGTTTGCCGATTTTTCTTCAAAATCATTTTCAGTTTGAGAAGTTGTTCTCGGTGTCTCTAGCTTCAGGGAGGGACAATTTTTGTTTTCCCGACATCAAGTTGGAAGGTTTCTGGTTATCTTGATCATTAACATTCTGCAGCTCCAAGGAGGGTCTCAGCAGCAGCAAAGTGTTCTGAAGAGAAGGGACAACCTTCTTTGCGTTTGTGATTAAAAGACTTGCAGATTGTCTTTTGTAGGGTAGTTAGAACGATGACCATTAAGGGAGGGTCTTGAATGGTTATCTTAGTTAGTTTAGATTTTTTCTAAATTCGTCTTCACTTAACAATTGTTTCTTTAAGAAACATTGTCTTTGTAAATCTATTTAAGGAGCCTTCGTCTCCTTTGTTTAATACAATCGATTATTTGAGCAGTCAGCATCTCTAAGTGGACTGTCTAAGAGATGGGTTCGTGTGGATCACTATTCATGAATGAGGGTTCACGTAGGTTGAGCTCATGTAAACTCAGATGATTTCCAAAAGATGATATCACATGATGGTGCAGGGCGTACATGCCAAATTCATAAATAGTTACGTGACCTATGCATCACCATCCTACAATAGCATTCTGCTCTCGGTGATGAATTGTTGCTTTCGTGATTCAATCACAAGAATGCACTTCTTATTGTCTATGTTTGCTTTGCCTTTGATTAAGAATGGTGCTCTTTTTGTAAGATGGAATAATGGAGTAAAAAAAAATGAGGGGGTGGTTGTGTGAAAGTAGATACAAAAGCAACAAATAATTGATCACTCAAGGCCAGAATGGACTGGGCTGAGTTAGCAGTTTAAGATATAATAGTGGCAGTGATGGTGCTACTTGCTTGCACATATACCACCTGCAAAGCTGAAGTGAGTGGTGTATGATGGAGGGATTTGCATTAATCGTGATTGAAGCGGCCTTTGTGAAAGGAGGCAACGTATTGAATTGCTATGTTTGGCAGAACCGTTGGGCAAGATAAATTGAGTCTAAGATGATGGTAGATCTATAGAATATGTTTGGAATTGTGGTCCTATTTTGTAATGTATTTGTTGTCTGAACTGAGTGCCCTGCCATATTTATTGATTGTGGCTTGTTGGTTGTTGCACATGGATGTATTCTTTCCAGTGATGCTAGGGTTGTCGAACTGACCATTTGAGGCTCAATAGAGTAGGCAAGAGTGGAAAAGTTTGGATTGAAACTTGCTCTTAGCTGTGATTGAGAGGAGAGAACTGCTTTAGAGGTGGTTTTGTGGAAGTCTGCCGCTTACTTGTCGGACTTGCACAATGGTTTTCTTGTTTTGTCCTGGAGGTTTGTAAGAATGAGATTCACAGGATGTGGGTATTTTGAAATTTTATATATTGAATGCATCTTTCTTTCTTGATGTCATCTTTTGGTTGGACTTGATTCGTGATGCATTCTTATCCAAATCTGTGCGTTGGTCAAATGTTTTGTTCTTTCCTTAATATCAATTTGCAGCTACTCACTTCAATTCGAAACTGCATGTTAGCCCATGACTGAGTTTTTTCCTTGACTTCTGTAGATTGGATTACTTGTCATATTATTTAACATCTGATGCTGAGGGTGTTTGATGGTGGCTTTCATAACCAGGCATCCTTATCAAGTTATATAGTCAGCTTGAACATGATAACTTTATTGATTGTGCAGAAATTAAATTTTATTTTTTTACAAATTGATTTGTTTGCAGTTTGTGGTGAGGAATCTCAATGCAACCTTTTGGCAAACACAAATGAGCATGGAGATTTGCAGAAGGGCCTATTGTTGTGTGGATTGCATTTATAGAGTAGTCTTTGCTTAGGTGGAATTTGTGATGCCAGTCAAAATCAATAAACTCATGAACTTTTCATAGCTCTTTTGGCACTTGTAAGTTTCTTTAGTCAAAGTCAATAAACTCATTAACTGCAAGGATCAAAGCTTTACCTTTCCTGAAGGCATCCATGATCAAAGCGTGTGGGGATACTGTGTCCACATACAATGACAAGTAGACTTTTTAACACAGTTGTCACTATGGGAGTTTGCAGTGGATCAGAGCAACAGTATATTGGCGTGGAAAATGTGCCTTACCTCTTTTTTGGTTGCATTAAATGTTTTGCTAAGGTTCTAAGCAAGGAGGGTGCTTTAGTGGATGTCCTTGTTGCTGAAAACCGTCTTATAAGCAGGAAGAGAAAGGAATCAAAGCTATTAATTGGGATGATACATGTGGAGATTTTGGCTGCCAACTTGGCAATGGATGGACAAAAGGCACAGATTGTACAAATACGCTGCTAGTTATGCATGAGTCAGAACAAGTCAGACAAACTGGTGTGATTTAACACGATCTCCTGCTAATGTGGTCACTGATAGTGGAGCTTAGCATTGACATTCTGTCTTCAATAGCTCCAAATTGTTATTCACATGCTTATGTGTGGTAATATTCACATGCTTATGTGTTGCGAATCTTTAAGAAATATCCAATCTCCTTACTTTAGCTATTATTCCTTTATATTGCAATTGTGCACAGCTTGCTTGATGAAACATGGAACTTGAAAGGTATAATTGCTTCCTGATCATTTACCAGTTGAATGGCTGTGAAGTATGTACCCACCTCGAAAGAACTGCTAACTTCCTAAAATACCTGTATATGATTAAGTGTGAATTTTTGCAGTATGTGCCTCCAAATTTGAGGAATGTTTGCAAGACAACCTGTGTTGTTTTTTGACTTTCTGTTTGCATTCATTGACAACTCACATTCAAGCACATTGGAAAAAGATGATGTCTGCCATAATCCATGCATTGTAATTCTTTTTTAAGTTTACTTTGTAGTTTCGTGTCCTAACTGCAATATGTTTAAAATCTGTTTCAAGGGTACTGTGTAAATGTTGCTCTCCTGGTAGTTGAGGAGATGCTCATCTTTAAATGGGTGAGGTGGAGTTTTGCATGCAAGTTTTCTTCACTTAGTATAAATAATCTGGTGCTAGTTCTGTATGCAAAAAAATACTGATTATCTTCATCAAACACAATCTTAGCATCAAGAAAATCATCTTTGTGTAAACGAAATCCTCTGTGTAGTTTGAAAGATGTCAATCTATCATTGGGTAAGGTGAATTTTTGAACACAAGCATTCTTCATGTAGTATGAATAACCTGGCGTTTGTTCGGTATGCCAAAAAGTATTCGTTACCTTCATCAAATAAAACATTAGCATCAAGAAAGCCATCTTTGTGTTTCATTTGCTCTCCAGATTCATTGTATTTGTTTTTTAAAGTGGGATGATACTAATGTAATCAGTTATAGCTTTGGGGATCTTACTTTTCTTGTAGTATAATTTATCCACTAATAAAAAATTCGGTTTGCAGTGTCACTATCATTTCTTCCTATTATTGAGTAAGTTTGATAACTGTCTTCCTGGTGCTGATAGTTATTGAAATTTTGGAAGTTCATTACTGTGTGCGAGTTTTATCTACTTTCTAACTTTTACTGTGTGCGGTTTATCTACTTTCTAACTTTTACTTTGTGCGGTTTTTCTCAGCTTCATAGAAACAGTAACTCTTTAATTGTTCAAATTGAAAAGTTTAAAATTAGGAAGCACAGCTTCCAAATAATTGAAACTCTTAATTTTGAAAATGCCCAAACCAAAATGTTGAATTTAAAAGGTCCTGCTTATGAGAGAAAATAGTAATACCGTGCTTCTAACTGGAATTGAAAATATATATCTGTTAGATGAGCACGTCCACTTCCGTGGAATGAAATTTGAATCCCAAATCATGCATGACCTACACTTTCTCTTATGAATCTTGTCTCCTAGCATAAGAAGTGTTTTTTAGTTTTGCTTTGATTTTTCCCTTGGTCTATTCTTCTGTGTAATAATTCCCTCAAAAAATATTTTCTCTCTCTAAATCCTACCAATTTGCAGTTTTGACAATTATTCACAAGAATTTAATCTATCACAACTTGATTTATGATATCCCATGATAACTAAATTTGTGTTAAAGCACACGATTAGTTACTTCATTAAGTTTTTTGTGACTGATATCCCTTCTCAACTGTAGGCATACTTTGAGAACAATTAACAAAATTTAGGCTAACAAGCATACTGTGTTATTAACTCTGTCAATAACACTAGAATTCTGTCCTTGCTAACCGAACAATACCAGACACCAGAAAAACCATTTACAATAAACCCACATATTCTAACCTTTACCTCTTTGAAGTGGGGACATTAATGTCACTATAGACAGCCAATTTGAGACATTAATGTTTCTGTCCTTTTCTTTGTGCCTTTTACAGTGGGATTTAACTATGCCATATGAACAAACCAAAATAAAATTATAAATCCACTCTTGTCTCTGCCATGCAGGCCACCAAAAATAAACTTAACGAGGCCTGTTAACAATAATTCCAAGTTTTTATTTAAATCTCCATCCAAGTTATAATTCAAGGTTAGGAATCAAAATAATGTTCTTAGAAGTTTGAAGTCATCACCTTAGTCATTGCAACAAGGCTCAAAATTCTTACAATTCAAAGAGCTATATA
Source organism: Cryptomeria japonica (assembly GCF_030272615.1). Taxonomy (NCBI): domain Eukaryota; kingdom Viridiplantae; phylum Streptophyta; class Pinopsida; order Cupressales; family Cupressaceae; genus Cryptomeria; species Cryptomeria japonica. The sequence continues at coordinate 925,996,011 of NC_081407.1, forward strand.
CATATAATTGATATTAATTACCTTATAATAGCCTGCATTCACTGGAATTGAAAAAAAATGATTACACCACACTTGTGATTAAAGATCCTGAAAATTCTCTTATAGTTAGAAGAGGAGTCTACCACAATGACTCACAACATGACAATGTCTGTGACAGTGCTGTATGGTATATATATATATAAATAAGTGACAACATACAACAATTCAGAATGACTTATTTGAGAATCCACACATCATAACAATCAGAGATGCTGATAACATATCAAGTTTTGTTGTTTCCATGAATCGCTTTTGTATGCCTAATCTGATCCTCCACCAATCCCTTCCTACTTTACTTGAACACACCACATGACATTAGCAGTACCAGTTTTTATGAAATAAAACAAAAAATAAGTACTTAAATAACTGCATCTACATCACATCATGCCATTAAATCTATATACCATTTCCACTTTTTCAATTTTAACAAAATGTCTGAAAATACTTTTTTAACCCAAATAGTCTGTAATCATATTTCATTGAGCAGAGAAAATGAAGTTATTACAGTAATCCAAACGTGCAGATACATCAGAAACAAAACTTGTATAACAGTAGAAGCTGAATTAGCTCAACAGTCCAAAAATGAAAATCCAGAAAGAGGGATATTACATTCCATTTTATGCCAAATCATTTTTTTGTTGAGCTGTCTAGTCTGTAGTGGTTCATTTGCTATCATTTTTCTTCAATTATGCATATACAGTTTATAACATTCTTTTCATGATTAAACTTGCAGGTGGGAGCAAAATTCCTTTGGGTATCATGGAGATGATGGCTTGGTTTATCGTGGACAAGGAAAGGGTGAACAATTTGGTTTTCCCACTTTTACAACTGGAGATACAGTTGGCGCTGGCATAAATTATGCTGCACAAGAAATTTTTTTTACGTATTACACTTTTTCTCTACTACCATCTTGCTAGTTTGATTTTTTGTTGCACCAAAGGGTTTCTAAGCTATGATTCTCAGCTATTGAATAACTCTGCAGTCTTGCAAGTTTGTCTAAGTACATTTAGTCCTTTTCACAAGGAATCTAATGCGATAAGATATGCATCTTTTTGTTTTTGAATGGTGGATATCCAGACACAATGGAAAATTCCTTGGATCAGTCCCTAAGGATGTAATTGTGCCCTTGTTTCCTACCATTGGTCTTCATAGCTTGAATGAAAAGTAAGTCTTTCCTGCACTAACATTTATTAATTTTCATACGCTATTGTTTTGAATCGAAAGCCTTTTTAGAGTTGCTAGGCCTCCCTAAAAAGTTTATAGAACTTGAATTTTTAGAATTTGTAATTTTGAAAATTTGTTTCTGTTGTTTTTGCGGTAATGTTATCTTATACAGAGAAGGATAAACTTTTTTTCTCAAAGAGTAGTGGAGGGAAATATTTGCAAGAGAAAATAAAAATCTTTGGGGTAAATAGGTGAGAGTCAAAATATATGAGTAATAAATATGTAATTTGAAGTAGTCTTTTGTAAACCCACACGATTGATCTCATAGAGCAATATTGAACCTCTGTAAGAATTTAAATTTACCCTTGTAATTCAGCATGTGTTGGCAATGTGTGAATCCTTATAGTGAAGTTCAATTCCTAGAATGCTACACATATGGTGCTTAAATTGCAACTATGTCAAGAAATAGGAGTATGTCTGGTATACTTGAGTTGGGTGTGAATCAGGCATTGTTGTAAGTCAGCTATACCTTTTCATCAATTAGAAGATATTAGCATTATTAAAATGTTATTATAATTGTTAGTGCTTATGTTGTTCTTTGTACATGTGTTTAATGTTTATGCCCAAACAAAATTACATGTTTTATTAAGACATGATTCTTTTCTTATGTTGTCATAGAATTGACTGTGATTCTGTTTGATTCTATAACGAATAATTACACTGTTACTGCTTTAGTTTGTCTTTTGTAAGGCAACATTAAGTGTAGTGTGTGAGGATAAGCCTGTCGTCAAATTACGAGGGGAAGCTCCTTGAGATCTAAAGTAAACCTAAACACTAAGCGAAACTGACTCTAGACACCAAACCATAGACGAGGTACTTATATCAACTGTATACAATATCTTCTTAGGGTTTCGCATTAATGAAATGACCACCTGCCTATGTTTTTGCCTCATATACAAGCAACAGATTGATAACAGTTGTGTCTTGCAAGTGAGATTTTCAGATGTTACAAATGAAAGAAAGAAAAATATTGAAACACACAAATACTACCTCACCTTTCTTTGTTGCATGAAAACATACCTTTTGTTAAAGTTGATAGTGCCAGTCACACTATTATTGTCCGCTTTTGCCACTTAACACATCTCTTTTTGTTAATAGGATCTCATTCAACTCATTACTGCTGTTAAAGATGGATGCAGCTGTTGAAGAGGTCTGCTGCTGATCAGTAGATGTTCGTGCGAAATGATGACAAGGAAAACATGCATATATAGGATTTTTAACTATTGTAAACTAACCAAGTCAGGTCTAATCAGCCTTTGAAACACTAGGTCAGCCATAATTTGTAAAAAAATGTTTTTCTTTTGAAAAATTGGTAGGGATGCAACAACTGACTTTGTTTGGGGGCCATGTGACATACTGGGCTATAGGAGAATCTCATAATGTTTGGTTTAAAGCATCTGTTGAAGTCACAAAAAGGATTCATAGGAGCAAGAACAATCTGCACCATAAACAAAATATTCCAGACCAAAGAAAAGCAATGAAAATTATATGCCAATAATGGTGCAATTCATATAAGATGAATAACGCACAAGGGAACCCTGTATATATAGGCAAAGGTGAGACATAATACAATATAGGATTATGACAAGTGTCATAATCTCGACTTGAGATGCAAAAAGTAATTGCCTTAAGTAAACTTAACTAGGTGTGAAAAGGATGTAAAAGGAAACTGGTTAGATAATCTATCACATTCATGCCAACACCCCCTTTAACTATAACTTAGGGAGGAAAAATAAAATAGTTAAAGACTTAAAGATAGTTCTCAACAAGAAGGCCTGAGGAGGTACCCATTAACAAAAGATTTTTCACAAATGGAGAAGAGGAGAAAACTTGTAATAGAAAACTCCTTCCCAAAATAGAGAAAAATGAAAAGAAGCATGTACAAGTGAAGGAAGGAGGACTGAAGATGATCCCCCCAAGGACAACTTCCGCTACTCGCAGCATATAATGCAAGTGAAGATAACAAGGCCATGCCAAAGGTTTAGTAAAGATGTTCACAAGATGCTCCTTTGTAGGCAAATACTCTGATTTGAGAAGATCATCTTGGATGAGTTGCCGAATGAACTGCATGTGGATCTTAATATGCTTAGTTTGCTGATGCCCCATTGGGTTGCATGAAATGTGTGTGGAATTTTGATTCACACCAAAGAGATGTGGGGGTATTGGGAGGAAAGCCAAGGTTTGTCACCAACTCGTGAAGCCGAAAACTTAGGGTTTATACCAGACACACCAGCAACTATAATTGTTAAAATTGATTCAGATTCATCATCTAAAATGATATTTCAGTATTTAAGGGTTTGATCAAGCATTTCCATCTATTTGTTTTCAATTTTAATCTGCAGTATAGGGTTTATTATTATACCAGATACACCAGCAATTATAAATGTTAATATTTGATTCGGATTCATCATCTGAAATGTTATTTCAGTATTTGAGGGTTTGATCAAGCATTTCCAGCTATTTGTTTTCAAATTTCAATTTGCTGTTCCAGTTTATTTTGGTTGTCAAAAATCAGGAAATACAAAAAAAATCAGAAAAAAAATTAAAATACAAAAAGGGAACATCTCACAACAATGAAGTTATTACTGATATTCTCCCATATAATTGTTTTTTTTTCTGGATGTTGATAGTTAATTCTATTATAAGTTGATCAATAGGTATTATAAACCTATTATATGAGTTGATCAGTACTTAATGGCTATTTTTTGGATGTTGATGGTTAATACGGACTTGCATTGTCCCGAATCATTAATAAATGGTTTGTGAATGTGTATTCCTAATATTTGTTTTTTATTTTATCTATAGGGTGGAAGTGAACTTTGGACAAAGATCATTTGTTTACGATATTGAGGTTTATTTCTTTCTTCACCTTAAGTTTGTTAAGAATGATGAAGTTTTAAGTAGAAGCATTTTATTCTTCCCAGATATTCATGATTATGTAAATTTAGTGGAGATTTGATCTGAAAATGGTCATGAATCATGTGACAATTGGGGTTGGTTGCTTTTTTGTATGTTGATGATGGTTTGATAATTATGCACAAAATATTTCTTTTTGATTTCTTGAAATCTGACTGCATTTTCAATAAATGTGAGGGAAATGGATGAAGCCTGATCTGTTCTTGTGGAGCTTACTAGTTTATTGATTTCTTATAATTGCAATAAATGAACTTGAAGTTTGATGCAGTCATGAAAACAAATATAAACATGTTTCACTTTAATTTCTTGTAATGTTCGTTCTCTGATGTTGTGATACCAAACATTTCCTGTTTTAGTAACTTCCCACTGATTTCCTCTTACACCTCTACTCAGTTGTAGAATTTGGCAACTTGGTCATGCTATTTTCGTGTCACAACTTATGTATAATAAAGCACTTGTAGAAAAGTTTAGAATGAGAGAATGCATTGCAACATCTACAGCTATAGAAGTTGGGATTGAACTTGCAACTTATGTGGATTTGCTGCTAGTTTAAAATCCCTGTATTGCCAATTAGTGTGTAGTTGGATTTATCTTTCCACCACTCAACTGGATGTATGTTATGGAATGAGGTATCTTACCACCACTCAACTGGGTGTGTGTTGTGTAATTGAACTGGATGCAGGAAATGATACTAAGCACATGATAAATAAGACACACAGAAATGAGAGACAAACACGAGGAATTACTCTGCAGAAACTCATGGACACTAACAACATATCAAAACATCTTAAAACTTTTAAATGCTGTACAAAATATTATTGCTTGCTTGCTTCTCACAACACGCTGGACTGTCGTCCTTCGTCACTTTCTACATCAATACTCACATAGATCATTCTTTGTAATCTTCTCTTCCTTTCTCTACCTTCTACATACTGATAGATGTTCCTGTTACTTTTTTACTAAGGGATGAGCAAATGAGTTGAACATGAGATACCAAATGCCAAGGAACTGAGATTGCAGTTACTTTTCAAGCAGAAAGACCACATTCATCAAGGGTGAAACTGCCACTTGTAGGTAAAATTGTCATGAGACATGTGAAATAGTAATGAAACCTCTGAAATCACTATTGATACAAAGTTACACAAGCACGACCCTGCTGTATCTAGTAGTTTTGTTGTTGAAAAAATTGTTCCTTGATTCTTGATGCTACATTAAAGTGTATTAATGTTCATCAACTTTGTGTTTTGTTTCTGCTTTGTTCTTGTATTTGATACTGCATTTTTGGGTTGTCCAATTTTGCTTTCTAAGATAAAAAATGTTTTATGGACCATGTATATGTATAAATACACATATCTCTTGTAATGTGCACATTTTTTCCATTTTTGTTTATAAATGAAAAAATTTAGTTTTTATAATTGATTACTTTCATTTCATATTTGTTTTGCATTTCTGAGCAAGGAAATAGATTGGGCCATTTGGGTTATTACTTCTATGCTATGTTCTTGGAGGACATGTCCCTAGCATTTGGAATTGTGGGACGCATGGATGCCTTGGAAATGCCCGCCAGCCTTTCTCTATCATTTTTTTTGGCCTTGATGTCCCAAAAACATCTTCGAAACATGGGGATTTTGCTGGGAGGGCTGGCCATTGTCAAGATGGAAGGGATGTGAATGATGTGCCTTGACCGTCCCCTTGCAATTACACTAAATATAAAAAACGGCCCAAAATGCATTAAAAATTATTCTATTGTTCTTTTGTGGGCCCCGTTGATGTGTTTTTTGCACAATTGAACACAGAATAAAATACCTAGGTATCTTATCCTCTCTTGAATAAAGTCTCTCAAATGCTGTGCTTTGCGATCAAATGAGAGAACTCCAAGGTTTCTACTGTTCTTGACTCATGGATAAGCTCAATGGTTGATGTGATTGCTGGTAATCCAAGGGAACTTACGTTGAATACTTGAATGCTGAACGTTTGGATGTTGCTGGAACTTAGATTATAACTATTTGTTTGGAAAATAAAAGAGCAAAAGAAATGGGTTTAGGAAGACTACACTCCTAAGAATGCAAGAGACAGTGAATAATCTTTGGTGAAACTCCACTAAGCTTTGCTTGGACATGCACAACAACAATTCCACAAAGCTTAGTGCAATCTTCTAAGGAAATTAGATGATTTTCTAATCATTAACAAGCATAGACACCATTAATTGAATGCATATCAATGATTGAATAACAATTGAACTTAAGCTCATTCAAGTATTCTAGTTTACCACACAAGGCAAATTTGCAATCAACAAACTGCTAATGGTATGGATTAGGAGTTTCACCATGAATCATGCACAACGTTCTATCATTCAACTAATCAACATGAAAGCAAATGAGAAGTAGAAACCATGTAGCTTGTTGAAATAACACATTTCACCATATCTTTAATGAAAGAGTATATCCATTTACAGGCCTTAGCAACAATTTCTTATTCTCCTAATCTATTCTAATTGCTTGCTATCTAACATCTATCAACTATTCACTATTGTTGAACTATTAACTATTTCTAGACTATTAACTTGCTATTACTCTACTCTTATTTTTCTGCTATTCACAGTCAATGGCCGAGATTACAAGATGAAAACCCTAATTAGGGTTTGTTACAACAAACTCCTTGTGGCCAATGAGAAAATTACATTTAGGTTCAATATCGAATGTGAACCAATGAAATATGAGGGTAGGTAGCTCAAAGTTTGTGCCTCCATGGGTGAGTCAGGTGCATTGCATCTGGACATGGTGATGTGGAACTTCTTCATTGGTGAAGTGGTGACTAGGATGCCGCTTCAATCTGCACTTGTAGACTTGATATAGATTATCATGAAGGAATGTTGAGCAATATCTCTTGATATTCAACATCCCAAACTTCAGCTACGATGATGATGAAGGCACATTCCCAAATTATATCATGTTGTTCAAACCGTTCTTCTAACTTTGATTAGCTATTCTGGAACAATCACCTGATGTAATGGCAATGATTCCTAGATTTCTGGAGGAAATTCAAGATATTTGTAAAATTCCTTCCCTATCATGAGTACTTGATGAATATTGGAGTGTTCATCATGTGGGGTAATCTGCTTCTTTGCCTTGTATAATGTTGTGAGATCTTCCCTTTTGAGCAGCTTCCTTGTATATTTGTAGCTGTGGGATATTCTTCCTCACATCAAACCTGAAAAACGAATACATTTTAAATCAAAAGATGATCATAATATTTAACACTTCGTAATTCTCAAATCTGAAATTAGACTTTAGGTCTGAAAATGTGGATTGTTTCAGATCTGGAAAATGAACTTATAATGAAAGCTACAGGTATGAAGTTAATGGTGAAATCTAGTTAAGTTTGAATGTATATTTTCTTCACCAATGTATTCTCCCAGTTTTGTACTCAATTTTCCCCAATCTGCACCTGTCAAATCTCATTTTCTGATTGCTGATAACATTCAATGAATGCTGGTAATTGCCTCAAAAAACCGAGAAATAATCTCCTCTTGTTTGGTAAATTTGTTCCTCAATTTCTATTTCCGGTCTGAGTTCGTCTAAGATGGATAAAAATTTGCTTCCACTCATCTGGAAATCATTCTTATGTGCCCATGAGACCATCTTCTAAGAATGCTTCTGATTTGATTTTCTTTGAAAGCTACCTTCAATCTGCTGTAGTTCGCTCTGATTTCTTCTTTCAATCAATTGGTGAAATTTTTCTCATAAATAGGCATCTGTGTTTGATTGACAAAGTTCCTTCACATAGCCGACTTTGAAAATATTTCAAATTTATTCTGAATTTTAATTACCCCTTAAAAAGGTTGGCCCATTCTCATGGTTGTTTGACATGATCACAAAGAAGAATTTTGGTCTTTTCAAGTGCAAAGGAATAAGGATCGGACTTTCCAATGGCCAAAGGAAGCAAGATCGGGCTTTTTGATGTGCAAAGGAAGTAGAATTGGGCTTTTTGATGGGCAAAGGAAGTAGGTTCGGGGTTTACAAGGAGCAAAGGAAATGAGTTCGGGGTTTACAAGGAGCAAAGGAAATGAGTCATCTTTGGTGTTGCTGATTTGGACAGTCCAAAGAAGTGCTGATGTCAGTGGTTGAAATTCCTTAGAAGCTTTAATTTGCATCTATTATTTAATTGGCGGGACCCAAGCAAGGCTCCATTTTAGAGTTTGTGGGGCCCAAGATGTGTGGCAAGGTAGTGGAGGGAGATGTGAGGTGTTGTGGGGAAGGGAAAAGTGGTAATGAAATGTGCCACGTGAGAAAGGGAAGTGGAGGCTGCTTGGGGAAAGGGAGACATAAGGGATATGGATGTGGGGAAAGAGTGTTGCGGTGAAGGGAAGGGAAGTTGGGAGGTATAAGGGGAAGATATGAAGGAGTTAGGATATATGGGGAGTAAAGTGGAACGAGAGGTATAAGGGGTAATGGAAGGAGTTAGGATAGGATAGGGGATGGAAATGGAAAGGGTAAGGTAGGGAGAGGGTAGGCTAAGGGGAGTAGAGGTAGGAGGATAGAAAGGTAGACGGTAGAAAGGGATGCTAAGGGAAGTAGAGGGGTAAAGGGTGTGAGATGGAGGGTAGAGGATGTAGGTGTAGGCAAAGGTAGTGTTGTGACCATTTCACACATTGCCCCCATCAAAATGGGGACCCCCTCTTCTTTTTGCTCAAGTCCAAGTCTCTTAGTCTAATATCTCCCTCTCGCAGGTGAAATGAGTGAGTTTGTAGTGTTTATATATCATGAGAAGTCTAGTCCATCATGAGTTCAACCGAAGAGTATAGTGACTACTAGATAGGGAAACTTCAAGATATTTCACTCTTGTTGCCTCAAGTCGAAGGAGAAATCATATTCAAGATGAGTTTTGAGCAGTGTTCCACGGAAACACGTTTCCTCCCTCCAAGCCCAAGTCCCCCCATCCCCGAAACCCGTCCCCAAAACTTTTTCCCTTTGTCCCCCCGTCCCCAAAGACCGTCCCCGCGTCCCCCTTTCTCCCCGTCCCCAACGGCTGTGGAACACTGGTTTTGAGGTCTTATAGTATATGGAGGCATAGATTGAGGTATTCAACCCAAAGTGCGTTATCAAGCTACTTCAAGTGCTCAAGGTTGAGGGCGAAAAACTTCAAGTGCTCCTCTTGAGGAGCAAAATTCACTTCAAATGCCCTTAGTTGAAGAGTGAAATTGTTCCTAGAACGCTCTATGAGCCTAGTTTCAACAAGTTTGAATGAATAGAATGAAGGAGAGTGAGCGAGCAAACACTAAATATCAAGTTTCAGTCTACTTCAAGTGCATCAATGTGGAGCGAACTTAATGTGCCTGTGATGTGGAGTGAACTTAATGTGCCTGTCTCTTTGAGCGAAATTCTTCCGAAGACCTCATGTTGAGCATGGTGTGACACATTAAGTAAAGTAATTGAGTGAAAGTGAGCAAAGGAGAGTTAGAGTTTTGATTTGAAACTCACTTCAGGTAAATGACCTCAAGAGCGATCTTCATGTGCATCACTTTTGGAGCAAATTTGACTTAGAGGCCTTGTTTGAGTGCAAATTAGAGCGTTTGAGTTATCATGAGTGAAAATGGTGAACATGATTTTGATTTGAAGATCACTTCAAGTGCTCCTTTTCGGAGCGACTTTCATTAGGCCTTCTATGAGGTGAGCTTGGCATGTTTTCATGAATGAATGAATAAAAAACCTAAGATTTGAGTCAATGAAGCAATAAAAATGATTGAGATCGAGTTCAATTTTGACTTGAAAATTCACTTCAAGTGCATGCAAGTTGGAGCAAACTCCAAGTGCATACAAGTTGGAGCGAACTTCAAGTGCATGTGTTTAGGAGCGAACTTCAAGAGCATGGATCATGGATCGAATTTGCCTTATTTGCCCAAAGAAGATGTGACATTGTTTGCCTTGAGCCGATTTGATGCTTAGCAAGAGTGATTTTGAGTTAAAATGATGATGAAGGGCGAGATTTTGGAGCGAACTTCATGTGCACCCATCTTGGAGCGAACTTCATCTGCACCCAAATTGGAGCGAACTTCAAGTGCATGAGTTCTGGAGCGAACTTCAGGTGCACATCATTTAGAGCGAACTTCATGTGCATGGGTTTAAGAGCGAACTCCATGTGCACACCATTGGGAGCGAACTTCAAGTGTATAGGTTTAGGAGCAAACTTCATGTGATCCTTGTTGAAAGCGAAATCCTTTATGTTTGAATGCACTTTCACGCCTATCAAAGACTAATCAAACACATTTGGTGCCAAAATGCAACATTCGAATTTGAATGAAAATGTGTTTAATTGTTGAAGTCGGCCAGCATTGAAAGTTAATAACAAATTTTTCTTTTTGCTAAACCAAGTCAGCCTTCACCTCAAAAGACACAACTTTTGCCCTAAGTGCCTATACGGAGGTATTAGAATCATTCATTCAAACATCAAATCAAAACAAATTCCTCTCTCTTGAGCGAATTTCATCAGCAATTAGCGAATTTCATCAGCAAGCAGGAATTTCATCAGCAAGCAGCGAATTTCATCATCAGCAAGAGCGAATTTTAGCATTGAGATTGCAGATTCAAGGGCGAACTTCATCATTGAACAACAGATTTCATCAGCAAGAATTGAATTTCATCTGCAAGAAGGAATATCACCAGCAGATTTGTCCTAAGGAACAACGAATTCATCTCAGATTCAAGGGCGAACTTCATCATTGAACAACAGATTTCATCAGCAAGAATTGAATTTCATCTGCAAGAAGGAATATCACCAGCAGATTTGTCCTAAGGAACAACGAATTCATCTCTACAAGGGCGAATTTATTCACTCACACTCAGCAACAGCAGGTTCTTCAATCACATCATTTGATCACTAGCACTCTTATCAGGTTGAATCATCAAAAAACAGGGGTAAGTGCATCATATTGATTGATAAAAGATCAGGCACAGGTCTGATTGGAATCAAATATTGATCTTTTTAGTAAATTAGACCTCATTTATTCATTTAGAAAGTGCAGATAGCTTTAAAAATCAGTCTTGTTTAGCATATATTCTAAGATTGATTTAGATCAATATTGTAGGTTATTTACTATCATTCTCATTAGCAAATAGGCTTAACCACACTAATATCTTGCATATCTTTCACCATTCTTCTAATTTACTCATCTCTTATAGGTGAAGGATGGTGGCACCTAAGCCTAGTGGAACTATGAACCGTCAAGCACTCATCAAGGAAGACTCGAGGAGTGGTGCATTAGAAACCAAGATCACGTCTCATTGGAGCAGAATAGGAGACACCAATCTCGGGAAATTCAACACTAAGAACCCGTTGTACACAAGTGAGCCTACTGTTACAACGAAGAAGATGATCAATAGCGGGATTATAAATGCAGCTGGTTTCCCCCCTGCGGTGCAATGTTATGAGTTAATTGTCGAATGTGCCAAACATTATGATTCCCCCTCAAGAAGAATAGTGGCGAAGGATGGAAAGAGTACTTGCATATCTCTCGGAGATAGCCATTAGTGAAGCCTTTCATCTACCTGAGCCTAAGGACACGATCTACGTGAGTGTGGAAGGAGCTAAGTCAGCCCATGACGATGATCCAAAAGCTTGTTCAAGGATCATAGACAAGTTTTGGTTATTGAAGAGTAGAGGTGGTAAGAGTAGAATGCCCGATAGATTACATAGAGTGGACTTCAAAGATGAATTCAGAGACATCATCACCCTACTTCATCGTGTGTTTGGTGCACCTGAGGCTTCATATTTCAAGGACTGGATGTTTTACTTCATAGAGACAGTCACCCATGGCAAGAACGAATCAATTGGGCGAGGCTCATCAACAACAGTATCGATGTGCAGCTAAGAAGATTGATCCGCACTAAGACATTCTACATAAGCTCCTATGTTATATACTCTCTTGCAAGGAATGACAAGTATCTTGGATTGATGTATAGGGGCATAGTCGAAAGAGGACCAGGAGAAATAAAAGTGCATGAGTGTTATACACAACTTCATCATCCGACTAAACAACACTATAGAAGAGTGAATGATGCATTCACTATGCACATCACAAGGTCGCTTCAAGGCGCACTTCATCATAGACTCTCCAAAAGCACAAGCATTGGTTCAACAGTATGGTGCATGGTTCATCCAATTCCCAAAGTTCACCTATATCAGAATTCAAGGATGTGCTTCTCCTCCCTACATGTTGCCTGTAATGTCCCCACTTTAGCAGTTGACCAAGTGTGTGTGCATTAGCCTTGTTCTACATGGTCCCGAGGGCTAACGAAGGGTTTAAGGGGATCCTGGAGTGTTTTGGCCTAGTCATTTCCAGTTTGGGCCAAGACGAAGTTGATTTACTTAGTTTCAGGCATACTTACTATTTTTAGTAAGTCAGCAGGACATAGTGGAGGCCAGTTTTGGTGTTTGGATTTGATACTCCTCGGTGAGAGCTTTCCGACGAGCTATCACTCGCATTATTCGGAGTCCGATTGCTAATACATTTTAATGCCTGAAGTTTTATTAAAGTAACATTTAATTTAATTGTAAAATATTAAAGTGTTACTCTAATATTTATTTTATGGGGATCTGTACCCAAGGGAGACGTAAGTGAATATTTTAATATATGTTTTATATTGCTCATCTTTTATCCCACATTGCCCATGAGAGTTGAGTGGACCCTTGGAAAAAGAATAAAAGAAAGCATTTGTGGCTTCATTAGATATGTTGAATATGAGAAGATTGGTATGTGTGAGTTGCAGATCCGTTCTTGGCATTAGAGGACGTCTATCCTCTCTTGTGACATTCTAGACGTCATTCCCCTGGGGTTTGGCCTTTGGAATCCATTGCTATCAGCTTCATTATCAGGCAGATTGGGTGCATTTCCAGCTACAGGCAGATTTAATGTTTGTTCATATCTTCTTCCCTACTTGTCTGATGCTTATGCCATTTTGAGGAGATGATTTTATGAAGATATTGGACCTGCTGAAGACAAATTAATATTGCTGCTACACTATTCACGTGGGTACTATTCATGCAGTTACTATTCACGTGGGTACTATTCACGCGGTTACTATTCATGTCACTGTAGCAGCAAGATTGAAAATGATTGCTGGAGTATTATGTCAATAATGCTGGAATAATTAGTGAGTTGATAATCTGCCATGTATTTGATTTTATTAAAATCTGAAAATAACATCTTATCAGTAGTAGTTAAATTTTCAGTTTGCATATTATTGTAGTTTCATTCTTGTCCATATTTTGTGATTTCAATTCCATGTAAAACAAACCAACATTTCATTTATGGAGCCATAAGGGAATTTAAAACATTAAACGGAGAAATAAGGAGTTGGATGCAAACTGTTTGATAAAATTTCTAGCAGCAATTGGTATGGTTTTTTGGGCATTCCGGGGTGCCCATTACAGTGGTATCAGAGCTATAAGTCCTGCCATCCTATGGAGGTCTTACAGAGACTTTGGAATAGTCGGATAGAGGGAAAAGTGTTTGACGAAATATCAAAACATTAAAATCAGAAATTAATGAATTAAAAAACATGCTAAGCATGTATGTTTAAGCATGCAACAGGGGCCTTATAACTTCCGCCATACCAAAGCAAGACAAAACAGAAATTTGAACTCATAGAGCGAGCAGTCTAGTTCATCCGTGCAGGTGGACATAGAATCCAGTCATACAGACATAGAGGAGATATTCTTTGGTCAGGACAACAATATGGGTGACCGAGATGATAGGAATACCAGTCCAGATCAGGGGGAGGTAATGTTTAAATAGTTACTGGGTACGTTAGAGCAAGGGCAGCGTATGTAGCAGGAGTAGAATAGGGGAATGGACATGATGTTGCAGCTTATGGCTAGACAAATGGGTGTCAATATTAATCCAGGTGATGCCAACAATGGAAACGATAACAATAGGGGCAATGATAATAATGGAGGCTGAGGCAACAACAATGGCCCTGAGAATAACATTAATGGTAATAATGGACATGGCAACAATGGGAATGAGGCGGATAACTTTAGACACGTTGCACGCCTAGCTCGAACAGCGAGCTTGAGATCTCTTCTACCCACCTTCCCACCTAGGGATCCGATTCAACAAGTGAACGAACCGCAGATTACTGAGTTATAGGGTTAGTTCAGGAGGGACTGGGAGGCCAGTGGACCCGAGTTTTAGGCAGATATTTCCCTCAGAGATTATATGGACTTGAGGATGAGACATATGCCTAGAGCAGAAGGGAGGAATTAGAATTTTGAGCTGAGAAAGAAAGTTGGAAAACTTTCCTTGCCTTATTATGATGCTTCAGGGAAGATGACCGCACGAGCTTGGGTGCAGAAGGTAGATACATACTTGTAGCTTAATCCTGTGTTTTAGGAGGAGGCTATCAAGTATGCGGCTATGCATTTTGACGACATTGCGCATGAATGGTGGCATCATGGCATGGTGACTTTGGGGGCATAATCAGATTACATCCTATGAGGAATTCACAGAAAGATTGATTGAGAGATTTGACACTAGGGATCTTGAGTTACATTTCAAGGAGCTAGCACAGTTAAAACAGTCAGGTTTTGTGGATGCTTACATCGCCGAGTTTCAGCGTTTGTTTGTACTTGTTACTGATATCTCTCCTAGGAGATTGGTGGTGTTATTTTGTGATGGGCTTGCTGATCCATTACGTGGTTGGGTGAAGGGACATGATCCACTCACCTTAGCAGAAGCAACTAAAAAGGCACGAGATTTAGCCCCTTCGGTATACAAAGGAAAATACCATTCAACAGATTCTTCCTACCGCAAGGACAAAGACAAAAAACCATTTCAGAAAGAGTATAACAAACCCAAAGAAGGATCAAAAGGACTAGACAGTGAAACCTTGAATGAACTTCGAAAGAAGAAACTGTGCTTCCAGTGTAGAGAGCCTTGGGACTTATCTCATAAATGCCCTCTCAAGGCTAAGGCAAATCAAATGGAGTATTTTTCAGCAGAGGAGTCAGAGTCAGAGGGGGAGGATCGACACTCCGATTCAGATGAGGGTAACACGATAGAGGAGAGCAGCATTCCTAAGAATGATAGATCGTTGGCACGCTTGACAGGGGCCCAAAAGGCAATCACATTTAAGGTCAGGGGTACTATCCAGGGGCAGAAAGTGATATCTCTCATTGACACTGGGGCTACACATAACTTCATAGATGCGCAGTTGGTAGCCAGGAGAGGGTTACAGACCGAGGAGCATGATGGGTTTAGAGTCATGGTGGCTAACGGTGACAAATTATTGTGCACTCGGAAGATATCTAAACTTCGCATTAGGTTTGGAGATGGCTATGAGTTGGAGGATGAGTTCTATGTGGTGGACATGGGACATTATGATGTCATCCTCGACATGACATGGATGGCTTCGCTAGTTGAGTTCACACTCAACCTAGCGAAATTGGAGATGAGATTCCAGCATGAGGGCAGAACTGTGATACTTAGAGGACTTTCGGACGGAGGCTGCAAAGTAGTGTCCTTGAGGAGAATGCAGAGATTTTTTCGTCATGATGACATAGAGTGGGCGATAGAGTGCTACATTATGCCAGCTTCATCAGAGCCACAGGTAAAGAGTCATCCACCAGATATCCAAAAGATACTTGACAGACACGCTAAAGTATTTGGCGATATTCCTCATGGGGTTCCTCCTAACAGGGGGATGGAGCATGTTATTGAGCTCGAGGAGGGAGCCAAACCAGTTATGATTACCCCTTATCGTCATCCTAAGAAACACAAGGATGAGATAGAAAAGGCAATTAAGGAGTTGTTGGAGATGGGGCACATTAGGCCTAGCAAAAGCCCATTTGCTTCAACAGTAGTACTGGTGAAGAAGAAGGATGGGACGATGCGCATGTGCATCGATTACAGGGCACTGAATAAGAAAACAATTAAAAACAGGTATCCCATTCCTAGGATTGATGAGCTGATTGATGAGTTGCATGGGGCATTGTTGTGACCTTTTCACACATCGCCCCATCGCAAATGGGGACCCCCTCTTTTTGCTTGTTTTTCGCTCGTTTTCGCTTTCGTTTTTAGGGTTTTGTTAGTTAGTTGGTCGTCTGGATTTAGGGCCAAGCCTTAGGGTTTTAAATTCTGCCTTTTCAAGCCAAAATCCAGTCGTTTTTGAGAGCTTTTGAGCTTCCTTTTCTAGGATGCAAATTTTGAATGCAATGAATTCGCCAAAATGGTCTAATTTTCAATTGGAATGTTCATGCAGAGCTTGAATTTGTCTAAGTGTTGACCGTCAATGTGAATTTTTGTCCGATTGAATATTTTGACCAAATTTTGACTTTTTTGAATTTTGATCCTGGGCATTGGAATTGGTTTGTTTTCGCCTCGTGAAGTGTTAAAATGTGAAAAATCATGTTATTTTGGCCTGTAGGAGCAAAATCGCTCCTGTCCCTCAGTGAAGGACGGGAGCTCATTTTCAAATGTCTCATCATCCCCGCAGAGTCCAGACAAATTTCAAGTTGGAAGTGATGGAGAACGGCGATATCTTTCCATTGAATATAAATTGAAGATTTTTATAAGCACAGAAATGCCTCCAGGAGGAAAATCGCTCCTGTCCCTCAGTGAAGGACCGGAGCTTCAATTCAAATTTCGCCTTGTCCTTGCAAGATTTTGAAAACTTAATGATTTGAGGACGTCCAAGGGAAGATGCTTTGCCAAATGAATATAATTCGATGTGCAAAAACGAAGGAGAATGACCTATATTGACCAAATCGCTCCTGTCCCTCTCCAAGGGACCAGGGCGAGGTACCTTGTAGCTCTCGTCCCTCTCCCAGGGACCAGAGCGATTTCCTTCATTATGCAAAATCCAGACAAGGGTCAAGGCAAGTTTACGTTCAAAAACAAGGGAAAACATGAGATGAACGCATTGAATATAAATTGAAGATTTTTGGGACGTCCATAACAGTGTTAAATGCCTAGTTCGCTTCTGTCCCTCAGGAAGGGACCAGAGCGATTTTTGATATAATTGCTTTTCTTGCAAGGTTACAGACAATGTCAAGGCATGAACGAATAGAGTGAAGAAGGACGAGTCCGTTGAATATAAACTTGGAACCTGGCAAAGTGAGATAGTGGCCACAAAGGGAGGATCGCTCCTGTCCCTCTCTAAGGGACCAGGGCGATACAATGATGATGATACTTCCTACGCAAGTTCAAGGTCGTTCCTCCAAAGTTCAAGGTCGACACAAGTCAAGACAAGGTGGCGAGGGACGTTTCAGGGCATTTTCAATCGAACGCAAGCATCAAGGTCGTCGCATTGAAGGGATTTGCACTTTAAGACCCAGGATCGCTCCTGTCCCTCAGGAAGGGACCAGAGCGATATTTCCATTAAGGCATCGATTTTAAAAGACAAGCAAGTGTTAAGCTACCAAGAGGATCGAATGGACGTCATTACACGCATTGAAGATAATTGCAAGTTGATAAAAACAAGAACAAGCTCGCAATGATGAATTTCGCTCCTGTCCCTCAGGAAGGGACCAGAGCGATATTGAGTGTATTGATCAATTCATGCAAAATCACGTTGAGTCAAAGTTTTTTCAAGGTCACACGAGGTTCAAGACATCTTTTTAAGGTGATATTCAAGGGTTTTTAACGTCCAAATGTTATTAATCAAGCTAAGGAGTCTATATCGCTCTTGTCCTTTGGACAAGGACCAAGGCGATTATTGCAAAAACACTCATACTCCTTCAAAGGCAAGTCAAGGCGAGGATGGACGAGGTAAAAAGACATTATTTCGAAGACGATAAACGATGAACCATGGTCAAATGTTACCAACTTGAGCTCAAAACGGAGAAAAGACATGGATCGCTCCTGTCCCTCTCCAAGGGACAAGGGCGATGTTAGGCAAAACACATGATATTCTTTGAAAATCACGTTAAGACAAGGACGCACAAGGTTTTAAATGGCATTTGGAAGATGATACAAGGAAAGGATCGTATCAAAATGGAGAATTTCAAGCAAAAACCTTAGGATCGCTCCTGTCCCTCTCCAAGGGACCAGGGCGATAATGGTCATGAGATGCACTTGTTCGCGCATGCAAGGCGATCAATTTCGAAGGACCATCAAAATGATCGATTTTCAACGTGGAGATGAAGGAGTTGAACGTGAAAAATGCAAAATCAAGACCAAAAACATGGATCGCTCCTGTCCCTCTCCAAGGGACCAGAGCGATGAGGTACGTCCCTTTATTTTCATATTTTGGCGCCAAATTAAACAATTCAAAATTTCCTTAAATGCTAAATCGATTTAAAATTTGAAAATCTTATTTATTTAGCATTTAATATGACGTTATCTTTTATTAATTATTTTTTGCCTTTATTAAAAATCGAAATTCTCATTTAAAAAACGCAAGGCATTAATAATTAATTATTTAATTAATATAAAAATCGATTTGAGCGCTCAATTAGGCAAGTCGGCCTTGTTATTTTATTGCAAATCATTTAAAAAATGGTTTTATTTTATCAAGTCGGCCTAAGGGGTGAAGGATGAGCGCGCTATATATAAGGGGTGAGAGATTTCATTTTTCACATAATCATTTTTACCTTTCTTCATGCGAATCAAGAAGAGGCGAATATAGTGCGAAGTGTGTTCAAAGGTGGTGCGATTTCAAACCAAAGGTGGCGCTAGTATCATCTTGGGTGGAGTGCGAATTGCGTTGAAGACCAAAGGTGGTGCGAGTTTTATTCATCCAAAGGTGGCGCTTAGTTATCAAAAGGTGGTGCGAATTTGAAGACCACACCAAAGGCGAACTTGGGGATCCATCTAAGACCACGTCGAAGGTGCGAAACTTGGAGATTTGTTTGTGCGAACTTGAAGATCCATTTGAGACCACGTCAAAGGCGATAATTGAAGATCACGTTCTCTCCAGAGGTGGCGAAGTCAATTTTGAGGAGATCATATTGAAGATTACTTTATACCTCAATTTTGCCTAGGCAAATTTTGTTTTTGCATTCTAGAGTTAGCTCTCTATCGAGGTATGGCGATTTAATTATTATTGCTTTATTCATTCATCGTCATATTTCAAATTTTGAAATTTTGAATTTTTGAATCTCTTGGCTCAATCGTTGTTTTTTTAGGAAATGATAACTCTAGGGACTTATCATGAGGTTTCCTAAAAACTTTTCTCTCTTATTTACGTTATTTATTGCAAAATCTATTTCTTATAATGAAATGTTGTATAGGTATGGCGACCCCGAAGGCGGGAGCATCCACCAGTCGTTCAGCTCTCATGAAAGAAGATCAGAAGACCGAAGAAGTGGAGACCAAGATCGTGTCTAAATGGAGCAACATTGGAGATACCAACTTGGGGAACTTTAGCACGAAGAAGTTTCGAGAGGTCCCTTACATTGGCAAGCCATCACCTGTCGCCCGGAGAATAATAGAAAGTGGCATCATTAAGGCGGCCGGTTTTCCTCCAGCTATTCAGTGCCACGAGTTGATGATCGAGTGTGCCCGTCATTACAATCCACAGTCCAGGACAATTGTGTCCAACGAAGGAAACACTTTGGCGTACCTTTCAGAGGAAGCCATAAGCGAAGCCTTCCATCTTCCAGAGCATAGGGACATGATATACAAGAGCATTGAAGGAGCCAGATCAGTGTACGATGATGATCCAGATGCTTGCCTAAGCATAATCAACAAGAACTGGCTACTTAAGAGTCGTCCCCGTCTGAGCAAAGTACCGAACACACCACACAGGATTGATTTCCAAGAGGAGTACAGAGATTTGATTACCATGCTCAACAGAGTTACAGGAGCACCTCATGCCTTCTATTTTGAGAAATGGATGTTTTACTTCATCCAGGTGATTGTTCAAGGAAAGGGTACAATACATTGGGCTAGGATAATTAGCCATTGCTTAGACGTACAGTTGAGAAGACTCAGGGCTACTAAGTCCTTCCACATGAGTTCATACGTCATCTATGCCTTAATCAGGAGCGTTGAGTACGCAGGACTACCTCACAGAGGAGTGATTGGAAGAGGACCCGGCGAGGTCAGAGCTTGTGAATCCTATACCTACTTGCATCATCCACCAGGGAAGAACTACAAGTTAGTCAATGATACTTTCACGATGAACATCACAAGGACGTTGCAAGGAGGGATTCACAACAGATTATCTCAGGATGCCCAGGAGTTCATCAAGAGGTACGGTGCTTGGTTCATTCAGTTTCCCAAGCTCACTTACATTAGAGTGCATGGATGTCCTTTACCTCCATACATGTTGCCGAGGTACCCGACAGACAGAATTGTGTTACTTGAAGTAACAAGGCAGTTGGTAGCATATGTGAAGGCATTCAGACACAGACATCAGAATGGAGTTCAGGTACCTATTATTTTGGGTAATTCAGTTGAGGTATGTCCCAATGTCTCAGCCATGGATGACGCAGAGAAGGAGTTAGCCTTGTATCCTTTTTCATCTTTTGCTTGGAGGAATAGTTTTGATCCACATGGACATTTAGAGGAGACGGTCGGTAGAAGATATAGACATGAGCACCAGATTGAAGATTTTATGATGAATCTCCTAGATGATCTCGAAGTGAAACGAAGGATACATTCTAGATTGCCTTTGGATTTCATCAGGAAATGTAAGATTTACAGAGTGGCCGACCAAGCTCAGGACAACGGCAGGCACGTCCAATCTTCATACGATAGAGAAAGCAAAACAATAAGTTTGAATTGGAATGAGCCCGAGGCCGTGGATTTAGATGATTTGATGGCACCAGTCTTGTCTTGTACTCGCAGATGGGTAGACGTTCAGCATCAGAAGTTGAGAGAACAAGGCATAGCTATGTCTTTTACTTTGGAAGAAAAACCAGCTGAAGGTGGAGCCAGTGTTAGTGAAGGCAATCCTAATCCTAGGAATTCAGGTGAAGGTAACCTTCGATGTGCCAGTGAGGGCAATCTCCATTCAAGAGGTTCGAAGAGAAAGGAAAGATCAGAAAAGAAAGAGTCTTCCAAGAAAAAGCAAGGTGCCAACAAAGATCAAACACCAGGTACTTCTTCCAGACCAGAGGATAGAACAGTTCGAGTGGAAGAGTCCATGGAATCGATGGTACAGAATGACAGACAGGAGGAAGGACAGGCACAGCATGTTTCATCCGATGGATCTCTCCAAGACTATGATTTAGAAGAGGATAACGAAGTAACATCTCCTCCCAGACAAGAAGAAATAGTACATAAAGAAATTCAAGTTCAAGAGACAAGATCGAATATCCCAGATTGGTTGAAGGAAAGATTAACCAAGGTGATCGTAATTGAGGACAAGGACAGTGCAATTGATTTAGAGAGCCTTGTGGGACGTTCACATATGACAACAGAGAAGAAGAAGGCTACAAAGATGTCCAAGATGATTCGAGATGAGACTGGATCTAGAAAACTGCAGATAGCTACACCAGTAGCAGACAAATATGAGGGTGAAATCCTAGCAGAAGACTATCATATACAGACTATTGAGTTAGGACCGTCCACAGCAGAGCAGACTTTCGATGATGCCACCGACACATTTGAGGCATTGAAGGACAAGCTTAGAGAAGAAGTAGAAAAGAATAGAAAGCTTGAGAAAGAGGTCGGTGCATGGAGGACATATTTCAGTCATATCAATGAACCTTTGGGACGTCAGGATCCAGTTAGATCACCAGTGCAGGCATTGCCCCTTCAATCGATCAATGAAGCAGAAAGATTCAGGAACCTGGTCCAGCGTACATGTAGTTGGATGGATAGATCTCATACAATGGCCATAGAGTTTGTTACAAGGATGTCGAAGATCACCCATCAGGCTATCCAAGTTCTTGAGATAATCCACAGATTGATGGCAACAGTAGCTGCATTTGCCCATACCAAGGACGTTGTCATCCCTGTCTTGAAAGTTATAAGACACACATCCAGAAGAATTTTAGCGCAGGAGAGGATCTTAGAAGGTGATTCTCACAGTTTGTTTCAGTGGTCAACCTTACTCCATATAAAGAGTGTTCTCTTCGAGGACATCAGTGTTAGATGTGGTCAAGTTGAGGAGGTGATCAATCCGATCCAGGACAGAGTATTTGAGGTACTTCGTACCATTCTTGGCAGAAGGATCGAGGTCAAGACAGATGTGGATTTACAAGAATTTGAGGATAGAATCAAGATCATCTTTCGCAAGGACGCAGATGTTACAGATGAGCAGTATGATCAGATGTATGCCACCATGCTCCTGATTGATAGAACAAAGGAACTTGAACCTACTTGGGACACGGCTCTTCTAGATGCATTTGATCAGGTTATCCACTTAGAAGAGAGTATCAAGAATCTTCCCGAGATTCCAAACACAGAAATCGAAGGAATCGTGACAAAATTCATTGCATATGCTAAGAAAGAGAATTGGAAAGGGAATAAGATTCTAGATGAAAGGTTGTTACAGATGACATGACATCTTATTTCTCATGGGTTGATACCTCCTAGATTTTTGTGCCAAATTTAATATTTGGCTATGTATTTAATGTTGTTCAGTAAAAAGGAGGTCATTTGTAACAAACCCTAATTAGGGTTTAGGTGTCATGATCTTGTCCATTGATTTATTTTCAATCTGGACCTTTCATTGTAACTGGGGATGCTATTTATACCCCCATTTTTCATTTCATTTGGTAATAGGGAATAGTGTAAGAGATAATAGTTGATAGAAGAGAGATTAGAGTTAGAAGCAATTTTTATTTTGTAGCAAGATTGAGTCTTGAAGAGAGAAATTCAAGCAATTGTTGTATATGATGACTTGGAAATCAATAAAATATTGAAGTTATGGTGTTTTGTTGCAAATTTCTTAAGTTATCTTCATGGTTGTTGGATGTACTTGAATCACGCTCAATCAAAGTAGTTTGTTAATTTGAAAGGCTAAGTGTGAGATTTGATATTTGGTGGGATTCGCAATCCAAACCACTAGCTTCTTGCTGATTGTAGGAACGCCTTGCGTGGTCGACTGGAAAACACTTTGAGTCCTTAACCTTCAAGCATTTTCGTATCTAGGATATGTACCTTCATAGTAGTGTCCTTGGTCTGTGATGCATTGAACACCATTATTACCTTAGAAGATCGCACTAATTTCAATTGAGTTGTTATCTTATGGCAAAATTGAAGTTGGTTGAGTCTTGCCAAATCTCATTCATGCTAAGTCGTTCATAGGGTTAGGCTAGATTAGACTTCCTTAAAACCCTATCCTTTTGCTATTTTTGAAAGTTCCTTTTTAGATTAGTAAAATCTTTGAGCCTTTGGAATCCGTAAGACGGCTTGGAGGAAACAGCAAATCACATCATACCACTAAAAAAGCTTGTCCACACGTGGAGACCCCACTAAAAGAACCTTGGAGTCCATCTAACTGATCCTTTTTGCAGATCTTAAACAGTTAGAGACTATTTTCTCAAGAGAGGATAAGATGCCTGTCGGTATTTTATTCTGTGTATGATTGTGTATGAAATACACGTCAACAGGCATGCTTCTTCACCAAAATTGATTTGCGATCCGGATACCATCAGATCAGGATGAGGGCAGAGGACATTGAGAAAACAGCCTTTCGATGTCACTATGGCCACATTGAGTTTATGGTTATGCCTTTTGGACTAACCAATGCACCCACTACATTTCAGAGTTGTATGAACCAGGTATTCAGGGAGCAGTTGAGGAGATTTGTCTTGATCTTCTTTGATGACATCTGGGTCTTCAGTAAGACCTGGGAGGAATATTCACAGCATTTGGAGGAGGTATTATCTATCCTAGAGAGAGAGTCTTTGTATGCCAAGGAGTCTAAGTGTGAGTTTGGTATGACAGAATTACTATAACTTGGACATATTATTAGTGCAGATGGAGTTCGAGTAGACCCTGAAAAGATTAGAGCTATAGTTGATTGGCCTACTCCTACGAACCTCACACAGCTTAAGGGATTCTTTGGTCTTTGCGGATTTTACAGAAGGTTTGTTAAGGGTTTTTCACAGACGGCCGCGCCTTTGACAGATCTCCCCAAGAAGGGGGGCTTCGTGTGGACAGGGGCAGCACATAGGTGTTTTGAGCATTTCAAGCAGGTAATGTCTTCATGTCCAGTTCTAGCTCTACTAGATTTCACGAAGCCTTTTGAGCTTCATTGTGATGCATCGGGTGATGGGATTGGAGTAGTATTGATGCAGGAGAAGCATCCCATTGCATTCGAGAGTAGGAAGCTCCGGGGAGTTGAGAGGAGTTATTCTGTCTATGACCGGGAGATGTTGGCCATAATGCATGCATTGGCCAAATTCCGATCATATTTGGTAGGTGGGCATTTTGTGATCAAAACTGATCACAACAGTATTAAATACTTCATGAACCAGCGCGATCTTAAGGACCGGCAACAGAAATGGGTTACTAAATTGCAGGCTTATGACTTTGACATAGAGTTTGTCAAAGGTAAGAAAAACGTGGTGGCTGATGCCTTATCTCGGAGACCTCACTTATGTGCTCTGGCAGAGATTTCAGGAGATTGGAGAGATCGGATTATAGCAGAGTATGTCGGAGATGCTTGGGCTTCTGGATTGATTTCAGGTACTATACAGGATGATCGCTATGAGGTGATAGATGGATTGATCAGAGTTCAGGATAGGGTTTATTTGATTCTGTCATCACATTTGAGAGAGGTGATACTGAAGGCATTTCATGATGCACCCACAGCTGGGCATCCGGGGATCTTCAAGACCTACAGGCAGATCCGAGAGCGGTTCTCATGGAGAGGGCTCAAGGATGATGTTCAGAGGTCTGTCAAGGAGTGTGCGGTTTGTCAACAGAATAAGGGAGAGCACACATTTCCTGTAGGTTTATTACAGCCCTTGCCCATTCCTGATAGGAAATGGGAAAGTATTTCGATGGACTTCATCACTGGTTTACCACGAGTGCAGGGAAGGGATTGCATCTATGTGGTGGTGGACCGCTTGACGAAGTTCGCTCACTTCTTTGCTATTCCGTCCATTTACACAGCAGCACAGGTGGCAGATCTTTTCTTTAAAGAGATATTCAGGTTACATTGGTTGCCCAGATTCATTGTCAGTGATCGGGATAGTAAGTTTATGAGTGTTTTTTGGCAGGAGTTGTTTAGGTTGTGTGGTACAGATCTTACACCTAGCACTAGCTATCATCCGCAAACAGATGGGCAAACAGAGATTGTGAATAAATGGGTGGAGGGATATTTGAGGAACTATATAACTGCACAACAAAAGGCTTGGGTCAGATGGTTGCATATGGGAGAGTATTGTTATAACACCACTTATCATATGTCCATCAGGATGACTCCTTTCATGGCACTCTATGGTTATGACTCACCTAGCTTCATGGATTTAGTTTTGGGGGACAGCAGAGTGCCCAAAGCCAAAAACTTATTGCAGGATAGTTAGGACATCCTAAAAGTGCTCAAGGAGAATATACAGCAGGCCCAGAATCAACAGAAATTGTACGCTGATCAGCACCGAATAGAGCGCAGTTTCGAGGTAGGGGATATGGTTTACTTGAGGCTACAACCATATAGACAGTCATCGCTCCAAAAGAGCAGAGTTGAAAAGTTGAAGCCTAGATTTTATGGTCCCTACAGGGTGATTCGCAGAGTGGGCGAAGTCCCCTATGAGCTTGAGCTTCCAGAGGGCAGTCGGATGCACAATGTGTTTCATGTGTCTAGGCTTAAGAAAGCCATTGGTCAGAGTGTAGTGCCTTCTGCAGATTTACCCCCTTTGGATGAGGAGGGGAAGCTTGTGTTAGTACCCGAGGCTATTCTGGACACCAGAGAGAGGAAGCTTAGAAACAAGATAGTGAAGGAGTATTTGGTTAGATGAAGAGACCTGCCGGAGGAGGATTCTACATGGGAGAGTGAGCAGGATATTCAACAGGCTGGACTGAGATTGCTTGAGGACAAGCAATTTCAAGGGGGGCGGACTGTAATGCCCCCACTTTAGCAGCTGACCAAGTGTGTGTGCGTTAGCCTTGTTCTACATGGTCCCGAGGGCTAACGAAGGGTTTAAGGGGATCCTGGAGTGTTTTGGCCTAGTCATTTCCAGTTTGGGCCAAAACGAAGTTGATTTGCTCAGTTTCAGGCATACTTACTATTTTTAGTAAGTCAGCAGGACATAGTGGAGGCCAGTTTTGGTGTTTGGATTTGATACTCCTTGGTGAGAGCTTTCCGACGAGCTATCACTCGCATTATTCGGAGTCCGATTGCTAATACATTTTAATGCGTGAAGTTTTATTAAAGTAACATTTAATTTAATTGTAAAATATTAAAGTGTTACTCTAATATTTATTTTATGGGGATCTGTACCCAAGGGAGACATAAGTGAATATTTTAATATATGTTTTATATTGCTCATGTTTTATCCCACATTGCCCATGAGAGTTGAGTGGACCCTTGGAAAAAGAATAAAAGAAAGCGTTTGTGGCTTCATTAGATATGTTGAATATGAGAAGAATTGGTATGTGTGAGGTGCAGATCCATTCTTGGCATTAGAGGACGTCTATCCTTTCTTGTGACATTCTAGACGTCATTCCCTTGGGGTTTGGCCTTTGGAATCCATTGCTATCAGCTTCATTATCAGGCAGATTGGGTGCATTTCCAGCTACAGGCAGATTTAATGTTTGTTCATATCTTCTTCCCTACTTGTCCGATGCTTATGCCATTTTGAGGAGATGATTTTATGAAGATATTGGACCTGCTGAAGACAAATTAATATTGCTGCGACACTATTCACACGGTTACTATTCACGTGGGTACTATTCACGCGGTTACTATTCACGCGGGTACTATTCATGTCACTGTAGCAGCAAGATTGAAAATGATTGCTGGAGTATTATGTCAATAATGCTGGAATAATTAGTGAGTTGATAATCTGCCATGTATTTGATTTTATTAAAATTTGAAAATAACATCTTATCAGTAGTAGTTAAATTTTCAGTTTGCATATTATTGTAGTTTCATTCTTGTTCATATTCTGTGATTTCAATTCCATGTAAAACAAACCAACATTTCATTTCCGGAGCCATAACGGAATTTAAAACATTAAACGGAGAAATAAGGAGTTGGATGCAAACTGTTTGATAAAATTCCTAGCAGCAATTGGTATGGTTTTTTGGGCATTCCGGGGTGTCCATTACATTGCCACGCTACCCGACAGACATATAGGCACAAGCATGAAACCAATATCTCTTTTCCTATTTCACTTGAAGATTCTATTGAAGCGTGTCCTCCTCTTCAAGCAACAGAGAACGCCGAAGGAGAGTTAGCCCTCTATAAACTCAAGCCATTCACTCCTAGAGATCACTTTGATCCATATGACAATGTAAAAACAATTTTGGGAAAAAAGGTCCTACGGGTATGCTTCTAAATTCTCTAATTCATTGTTTCAATTGATTAAATTCATGTATTTTTTCATTATGGTTGCAAATTAAAGAAACCCTCTTCTGCAACTTCTATCTATTTCTGTGATGAACCCTTGCTGGTTCAACTCTTCAACTGCTATAATTTGTAGATCTTCTTTGTAATTTTTAATTATTAAGATGGTCTTTCAGAAATAGACAAAAGTTCCAGAAGAAGGTTTCTTTAATTTGCAACCCTATTGAAAAAATACATGAATTTAATCAACTGAAACAATGAATTAGAGAATTTAGAAGCATGCCCGTAGGTTATTGAAAAGAAAGAATAAATCAGCAACTTACAAAGTTCTAATTTTTATTCTGAAACAATTCAGATCTGCTCTTATTTAATACTAAGACACCCAAATAGTGGAAGATGGTGCCAATAAATGAGCAAGTTGTATGTTTGGGAAAGAAGCCTCCAAACCACATAAGAATTAACAACAAAATAGTAAATAGGGAAACCTCCAACAAATCTGCCTTGGAAGAAGCCAAATCTGTCCCAATTCAATTCAATTTGACTTCTGAATGAAGCCAACCAAGCTGCAACAATTCGATCGATCTTTCACAATCTCAAAGCTACTGAATTCTGAAGAATTCATGCTTTCCAAAATAGGTCCAAACCCTAGCTGCCATAGCCAAGTGCTCAGAAGAAAATGTCAAATGCTCATTATCAAAGAATGAGGTTTAATTTCCATCTTGGCTGCCTAAATACCCAAAAGGTGCGATTTTTGGCAATTAAGGATTTAAAAATTATAACTTGCTTTTAGGGTTTCCAACTTAACCCTAAAAGCAACGCCTAGCTTAGGAGCAGTGATAACTTTAAGAAACCCCCCCTCAAAAAATTGTATAAAATCTTGGCGAATATTTAATTTTTTTTTAAAATAATAATAATGTTTTTTGGCGAATCTTTTTTTTTTATAAAAAAAAATTAATTTTATTGGCGAATTTATTTATATCAATTTTTTTTGGTAGAAAAAATTGGCGAATCTTGGAAAATAATCATTGTATGCATTAATTACTATTGCATTTTCTTTCCTTTGAAAATAATCTTTTGTAAAAGAGTAAAGGCATGAAGGTTGAAATCATTAATGAGTTTAAGGGTTGGTTTCTACCATTAACTTAAAATAATCTAATAGCCCTCTTTCTGTTTTGTGAGATAAAATTTACAAACAATTTGTAATACACATGGGGCAAAAAATTGCTTTTAGACCATTGTTTTTCATTGAATCAACAATTTAAAAGCAATTTCAAACCCCACGAGCATTACAACTTGTAGGTACATTTTACCTCATGGAATACCATGAAGGTCATTAGATTATATTTAAAATCAATGGTGGAAACAAGAGATTGTTGATATAATCTTAAAGTAACCAATAATTATGATATATTATTGGTGAATTAGTTTGGATTTCTACAATAAATTATAAAATGTTGGCGAATCTGATCCAATCATGTATCAAATATTGTGGCGAATCTTTAACTTTAAAAAATTAATAAAATAAATTCTTTGGCGAATTAAATCACATTAAATAAAAATTTGTAAAAATGTGGCGATTTGGGTCACCTTAAAAGTTGAAATTATTAGCCCAATTTGATTCCCAAATTTCAAAAAATAGCCAATTGGCAGATATTAGCCACTAAAGTTTTCACTGCTTAGGAGATAATAAATTTTTATTTAAAAAAAATTTAAGTGATGCACTTTATGATTTTATATTAATATTTCATTAAAATATTAATTGCCTGTGGAACCACTTAAAAAATTCATATCTCTCTCATTATTGCTCTGAAACTGAATCTGTCAGAAGCTAGGGCCACAGTTCGCCATGCCAATGAAAATAGGACCATGTCTATTTTTAGCAATTTTCCCCTAAAAAATAGGAAATCCTCAAAGTGTCAGAAACTGATGAAACGAAGACCAGAACTGAACTCAACACTGAACTAGAACAAATAGACAGACCACTCCTCAAGATACTGCATTACTGACCCCTTTATCCATACATTGCTAGCCTACATGGGTCCAAAAATAGGCTAACTCCTCAAACCCAAGTCCCTGACTAGGATGGGGACATTACAGATTAAGCCACATTTGGTGATTTTGTTGGATGGTGCCATGATTGGGGAGCTGCAACTTTGTTTGTGAGGCTGTTTGCTTCACATTTTTGGCGATTTTGGTGATTGTCTTAGGCTCCATTGTTGCTGGAAGGCTGCAAATACACTCATGAGTTGGACTGCATGGCTGGGCGCAATTGTGGACTGAAGTGTGCATTTTCAGATTTAACTTTTCACTCCCGACCATCACAAACTTACGCAATTTCATTGGGAAGCCATTTTGGAGTGGTTTGGAGACACTTTTTTAGAGTTCGCCATTGTTGTTGGAGGTTTGAAGCTTCATTTTCAGACTTGTCTTCATACTTGGATCTTCATTTCCAACCCTCCATACTTGGGCGATCTTGTTAGGAGGTCATTTTTAGAGTAATTTGGGGCCATTTTCTAAGTGTGTCATCTTTGGTATAAGTCTGAAACTCCATTCTCAGACTTGTCCTAAGACTTGTTTATTTTTACCAGCCATTTATTCTTGCCTAGATTTGGCCATTTTAACATTGGGAAGGTAAAACTCATCAAATATGAACATTCTACATGGCTGCAACCTCGTCAAGTGACTGATTTATGAATGTTGCAGCTTGTCTTCAGACTTTGGGCAGCCATTGTTGACCTTGGAAAGGTGTATTCAAACTTTGAAATTTGAAAATCAGACTTATCTACACTTCTTTCCAAGTATTTCCAGTCTTGTGGTATACTTCTGGACCCCATTTTTGACATTTTTCTAAGTATACCAGGTTGTCTTCAGACTGAAACTTCATTTCTAGCCACATAGTTGCACCCAGATGTGACCATTTCGGAGTTTTGAGGGGCAAAATAATTGAAATGCAAGCATGTGACATGGCTGTGACCACTTCCAGCCATTGATATTCATCATTTTTCAGTGCATTTTCAGACTTTTGGAGGAGTATCTTCAGACTTTTTGGAGCCATTTTCAGACTTTTAGAGAGTGTATTCAGACTTGAGAATAAGAAAACCAGACTTCAATACACCATTTTCTGAGTATTTTCAGACATTTGGAGGGCGTATTCAGACTTTGTCCTCAGAAAACCAGACTTCGTTATAACTTTGGCATCTGAAATTTGTCATTTTCTGAGTGTTTTCAGACCTCCAAACTGAGAATTCAGACCTGGGACGTGTTGGGGCAGCCAAGGTCATCCATTTTCAGACTTTCAAAGAGTGTTTTTCAGACCTAAAAATCAGAAAAATCAGACTTTAATTCACCATTTTTCAGAATGCATTCAGACTTGGGAATACAATTTTGGGCTCCAAATACCTGATTTTTTGAGTTTACAGTGGTGTCTTCAGACTTATTTATTGCAATCAGACTCATCCTGAGTCTGAAAGTCAGGTTTTTTTGAGGAGAATTTTCCAGATTTCAATCTAGACCTTCACATTTTCAGAATTGGTGTTTCAATTTTCTAATCGGAACCTAAGAGTACCTATCACATGTTGGGACAAATGTTGGGAACAAAGTCCTTATGAGGTTCAAATTTCCACTCCATTGAATGGTGTTCGAATCAAATAAAATTTCAACGACGATGAGTCAAGATGAGGGTTGGATTTCCACTTGAGGGCAAAATTACAAAGGAAGGGATAAATCAATTCAAATGAAGATCAATAACAAATTTATCCAGATAGGCATCAAATTTCCCACCAAGGTTGAAATAAAGTTTGTCATACTGGTGTTTGATTCAATGTTTATTTGTTTTGCAGGACTATTACAAGGAAGGTAAGCACGATGATCAACACTTCAAGGTAACAAATGCAGATAAGGAAGATCAACACTTCAAAGATTGGATGAGGATTTCGGGACAAAGATTCCAGAAGGCGAAGATGGAGATTAGATCAATCATGAAGAAGACTTCACCTTGATGATGAACAAATGAAGGAAAGCAAGTTCAAGACATGAGCACGAAGGATCTCACATCAAAAAATCAGGAACAACATCAAGAATTTTCGGTATCAAAGAGCGGCAAGGAAGAAAATATTTCAAGATTCCAAGATTGGGAAAATTGTCCAAACATAAGGAGGGAACAGTTCTTGGAATTCCCTAACATAAGAATGAAATGCAAAGTATCACAAGGGTTTCCAAATGTTATGAAGAATGTGTTTGCCCTCTCGGGTGAATAACTTAAAGTACACAGATAAAGCACGTAATGCAGAATAATAATGCCATAGATATCAGATAAAATATAAGAGATGTTATTCCATTCATAAGTGTCCGTCACAAGTTACATTCGAAAGTATATAAAGATATTGAGGGGTGCGAGTGGCAACTGTCGCACCACAACTACCACCCCGTGGTTGCCAACTAACCAAGACAATTGCAACTTAATTAACTAGTTTTATTTTCATGTACAATATTGCCGCCAACAGAATGTTCAAGGCAAATTGATTAAGTCTATGAGGCAAGATGAGGTGGCATTCTAGTCACCATTCATTCAATCAAGGTGTGGAGACACATGGCACTACATAAAATATTATTTATCTTACTTACCCTCTTTTCTCATTGTCCAATGTAATGGTGGTTGTAACAAACCCTAATTAGGGTTTTATCTTGTAATCTTGGTGGTTGATCTTGAATCAATTTGAGCCATTCATTTCTTTTGAGGCTCTATATAAACCCCATTGCCTCTCATTTGTAAGGGAGAGATTTTTGAGAATTGTTAGTATATGTTGCAGATTTGAATACAAATCATTGTTCGACTTGATGGTGGTTCTCATTGTCTCCAAGTTAGATTAGAAATTTAGATTAGAATTTGCTTTCAAGTATTGTTAGAATGAATGAAGGAATTTGTTGAATGTGTTTTTATGGAATCCATTTAGACTATATCACTAGCCTCTTGCTGATTGTAAGTGTGCCTTGCGTGGTCAACTGGAATTTTATGCAAACTTAACTTCAATTGTTATATGTCCATTGCTATGCATTAACTTGAATGGTATCAATGTTTGATGGTAATGATTTGAACATCTTTGAAATATACCTTAGATGATTGCACCAAGCTTGTGTCAAATTGTTAGACTTGATGGTGAGACCTTACCTAGTAGGATTCCAGTGAATCATTCACCCTTTTCTTGCATTCTAGGCTTTAGAATAGAATTCCTAAACCCTATTCCCTTTTGTCCCTTTTTTAAAATCTTTGTTAAATTATATCAAGAGCTTCATTGCAAAATCTTAAGTCATCGGCATACCTATTCCAAATCCAATCCATGAAAGATTTCCATATTGAACAATTACGTAAGTCCCCGAGTGAAAACAACATTATCACATCATGCCATTGAGTTACCCACATGTCAAGAACTGACTGTAGAAACCTTGGAATCATCATATGAACTTCTAATGATCTTATCATATAAGGTGATTTTGTTCAAGAGGGTAAAATACTTTGGTATTTTATTCTGTGTTCGTATGTGCGTGAAATACACATCAACAGGAGGTAGATGGTGGATAGGAAGGTATGTGGGTAAAGGAAATGGGGTGGAATGGAAGGGAGTGAGGGGAAGTAGAAATGGTGGGAGATGTAAGGGAAGAAAAGAAGGAAGGTAGGTAGGTGAAGGGAAGGGTAAGATGAATGGAAAGAAATGGAAGGAGATGGGAGTGAGTGAGGGAAAATGGAAATGAAAGGGGAGGTGGAGGATAGGAGAACGTGGTGAAGGTGAGGGTGAGGAATATAAATGGGAGTGAATGGGTTTGGGTACCCATTGGTAGTGCTGGGAGAAGTGGAAGTGATTATGCCTTGGCCGGGCAAAGGAAGTCATTTAAAATCGCCATCTCTAGCTTGTTCCCATCTAATTTGATGTTTGGTTTCAATCTTTATATCAATCATCCATGTCAAATGAGCAAAGTAAAAGTTGTATTTGTGGTGAGGCACAAGAAATGTTCAAGATTCTTGCTCCATTCGCTCAAGCTCATCAATTTATCTTCAAAGCAACTCCTTGTATCCAAATCAAACCTCTTAGACGTGAAAATGTATTCTAGGCCATGTTAGTGATTGTAAAGATCAAAGTTATTGCTTAGCAAAGGAAGCAATTCGTGATCCATGAAGAGCAAAGGCAATTTTAAACCTCCCAAGTGCCATTGAAAGTCATTTCGGACTTTTTAGGTAGCAATGGAAGTCAGTTTGGGGTTTTGAGGAGGCAAAGGAAGTCAATTCGAGGTTTTGAGGAGGCAAAGGAAATTTTCTTATACTTAGCCAAATTTTTGCCCATGTGACTTGCCTTTCAATGAAAGTGCAATCATACCTCTTGGATGGCAAAGGAAAATTTTCTCTACTTAGTGGAATTTTCATCGAAGAGATTTACCTTTCAATCCTCCTTGCCTATCTTGCTCAAATTGACACAATTTGACACCTCCTTGCCATCCAAAGGTGATGATCAATTGAAGGAATTGTCTCATATTGGCCCTTGAGAAACTGCACCTCTTCGATGCAAGCTAATAGCCAAGACTACCACTACCAAAAGTTAAGCTAAAACAACTAACCTAGAGAGCAAAAAAAAGGGGGTCCCCATTTGCAATGGGGCGATGTGTGAAAACGTCACAACAGTCCCCCACACCATCATCAGCCTTAAATGAAAGATTATGGTTTACAAAACAAATTTCCAAGCTCCTTTATGGTGTATGATAGGTGTGTGTTGTTAGAGTTGAATTTGCAAGATCTGAAAGCAGTTTTAAAAAACCCACATCAATTGATAAAATAGAAGGGTTTCTAAACTGAAGTCAGGAAAACCAATACCTAGCATTGCAAGCTCCATTTGTACCTCTCAAGATGGTGTTTGAGTCACATGTTGGTGGTTTTTTATCATGGAAACCAAGTTTTTTGTTGTTTTTTCATTCGCAAAATTGCAAGTTTGCAACATACAATGGTAAAGATTTCAGTCTTATTTAGACAGCCTTATTTCCTAAGTTACTGGTACGTCTAGGTTTTCCCCCAAATTTGGATATGATTCGTCTTGGATTTGGATTTGGATACGATTCGTCTTGGATTTGGATTCGGATACGATTCGTCTTGGATTCGTCTAGGTTGACTTTCACGGAAGAAAAATGGGTTGTTTAAACCCTAAAACAAAAACATAAGATGTATTTACGATTTCTCTTCAGCGATGGCATGAGCAGACAGAAAACGCATTTCGGATTTGTCTTCAGCAACGCTTGTCTTCATTTGTCTTCGGCTCACGACAACGGTTCACGGCTCACGACAACGCTCAGGCAACAACTCACGACAATGCTCAGGCGACGGCAGTAGTTTCTTCATTTGTTCGAGTTGAACAAAAATGTTTTAGACAAATGTAGTTTGAACGAATGGTAATAACCATGACGGAATCCATGGATGCTGTCGCAAACCTTCATCATTAATAATGGAATATATAAAATAGATTTTTTAAAAGTATTATACATTATCTTAATATATTGTCCCATAACCTATATATTAGTAGTTATATAATTAGATTACAAATTTAAAATAATATAAATTTTATAAGATATATTTAATATTAATTTATAATTAATATGTTTAATTTTTAATAATGAAATATATAAAATAGTTTATTTTAAAATTATTATACATTATATTAGTATATTGTTCTTAAAACTATATCTTTTTTTTTTTTTTTTTTTTGATTGGTAATAGGCCGAAGCCGTGGTATTTTGAATTATTATTATTATTATTATTATGTTTGATTAGATTGACCCTAGACCTTCCCCATTTTTATGGAAGGCCAAGAGTCACAACTTATTATTCATTTTAGATGTCCTTATTGGGAGTTGAACTTGGGTCTCCACAGTGAGAACCCAATGTTTTAACCAGTTAAGCTCAACCCCTTGGACATTCTTAAAACTATATCTTAATAGTTATATAATAAAATTATAAGTTTAAAATAATATTAAATTTATTAAGTATATATTTAATATTAATATATATTAAATATATGTAATTTTTAATATATATAAATATTTTTTAAATTTAGAATTAATATATTTAAATTTTAATATACATATTTATGATTTTTATATGTTTTTTATACCAACGTACCCAGCTCCCTCAAATTTTTTTTTGCCGTACCGTACCCACGTACCCGATTCCGATTCGGTAACTTCAATCTCAATACGATGTCAGGAACTTTAGGAACTTTTTGTTACTTGTGGCAACCACTAAAATCTTGACACAAGGGAGATAGGCTCATTGATTGCAGAAGTTCTTTGCAAGCTCAGAGTTAGCAGCATATTTTTTATGTTTTTGTCATTTTGTAGTTGAACTTGCAGTATTTGGGCATTTTCTTGTAAATGTTATGTATTAAGGATAAATATTGTATATGATGAAATGCCTTATCAACGTTATCATACGAATTTTTGAAAATTTCCTATGTTTTCAAAATTTCCCTATGTTTCAATAGCTGTCCACTGTCACCCCCTAAATTGGCCTTCAAAAAATCTGTCCTCAAAATCTATTACCCCATTCCCATCCCAGAAACTTCGTGGAACATATCTTCTATGCCTTATCTTGTCATTTTCTCTTTAGCATGTTGCAGCATTTCTATATCTATATATTTGTGTAAATTTTTATGTATTTGGGTCTAGATAGCTTTTTTGTTAGTATTAAAATGCATGAAATTGAGAAGAACTGTCTATAGTTTGTCTTGGAACTCTGATTGTTTTAAAGAGGCCTTTAGGTTGCAAATGGCAATTGTTTGATGTGTTCTTTGCAATTTTTAAAACGTTTTTTTGCAGCAATTGGTCCAAGAGGAAAGAGACAAGCTCCAATCTACAATAGAAAATGTATCTTTGCCCCTTAGTATTAGTCACAGGTATGGTTTTGCAGTATATTTTGTATTTCATTTTTTTGAAGTAAGAATTTGTACATGTTAGAATAATGTTTCAACATGAAGAATTTGGAATATTGCATGCAATACTATTTGAGTCATTGCTCCTAAATTAGTTTTAATGATTGCATACGTTTGTTGATTGCTTTGCCTCACTTTGCTTGTGTTCTTTTCTTCCTTTATCTAAGGGAAAATGTAAGGCATTTTGTTTAAATTACTCACTTGAGAACCTTTTACTACATCTATTAGCAAATATTTCTTTCTTATTAGATGCTTATTGAAAGTATGTTGTTTTTGAATTTTTTTGACTCTTTTGTTGAAGTGTTGTTGGTTGGGCAAGTTGGGATGTTTTCGGCAAACTTGCTGTTGGCATTTCTATGCCACCCTTATGCCCATTATTGATAATTTATCCGAGACAACCAAAATGGGCATGAACCCTCGGCAAATGGCTAAGTCCAAGCCCTTAAGCTAAAATCCTAAACCCTATATCCTCATGCCTTAGTCTTTTCGGCCTGCATTTCTAATTTCCTGTTGACCTGCTCGACCAGTCACATCCACTTAAGTTTACCAGCTAGAGGCCCCTTTTCATCGTTGGTGATCGTCCCTCCTTGTATGCTTACTAGCTCCCACTTTTGGCCTTGATATCGTTCTTACTCCGTGCCCTTGCGCTGGTTAGTTCCACTAACTATTTTCCGTGCGGGGCCGCAGGGTAGGCATTATCAATAACCATTTTATGTTCCCCCGTGCTCCTGTGGGGGTGATGACAAAAAACAGGGTTGGATCGTGAGGATGCTGGGTAGGAAAGGAAGCAAGTCAAATGGACCCTGTGCCCCCGCGGGCCATGGGGTGGGTCCCAGCTCGACGTCGCAGGGATATGGTGATTGCCGACAAGGAGGTTGAAAATGAATGCTCATCAATCCCAACTACTCTCTACCCCTATCAAACGTTCCAAGACGACACCATTATTAAAATCTAGGCTCTTCAAACATCAAACATGACCTTCCATGCCCATTTATGGTCCGTAGAGGACTCTCTGTCCCGTTAAAGAACATTCAAATGCCATACCTACAAACAGGCTGCCTTGATTTTATGGATTTTTCAGGTTCCATCGACTGCAGAGACATCCTTCTCAGTCTTTCTCAGCTTCTAGACTATCCGATCTTGGATATGGTTTGTTCCTTCTCATCGATTCTGCAACCCAACCATAGTTTGATTAGGGTTTTGTATTCAATGCTCAATCAGAGTTCTTCCCTCAATTCTCTTATAGAAATTCATGTTTTTCTATAATTGTAACTTCTGCCTTGCCTTATATCAATAAAATTCCTTGTTTTACCTCCTAGTGCAAATATTCTGTGTAAAGCATCTTACCTTCTTATTTGCATGCATTTTTTTCCGTTTCCAGATTGTATGTTGAGTTAAGGTTGCTCATAAATGTTGCGTTGTGAATATTCTTCTTTCCTTTGAGCATTTTATTGAGTCCTAACCTTCATACAGGCTTTAGGAGACTGATTAAGGTAGGAAGTTGTGTATGTCTTGGGGAGTTCTCATTGGTGTATTGTGCAGTCATAGGTAGGGGAAGACACATTCTAATCTTGGTGCATCACCTCCCTTTATTCTTTGCATTCTTTCTTCCCTTTGCAAGTCATTATAATAGGATTAGAGATAGAAGCTAAAGTGTTGGGTTGGTTCAACACTGCACCCTGATCAGAGAGGAAGCCAACCTTCTCTGGAGATTCAACCTCACAAGGGTTGTCTGAGTTAATAGCTCAGACAAGGGTGCAATTTTTTTTTACAATAGTTTCTGGCACGCTTGGTGGGACAGACTTTTAAGTTATTTTATCAGCCTACCGGTATTAGACAAAGAACTACAACTCTCATGCTAAGGATTCGATGTTGTTCTTAGCATCTTAGCCTTCAAGAGGCTTGTTGTGATGTTTTCACACATCATCCCATTGCAAATGGGGACCCCCACTTTTCACTTTGCTTAGTGTTTTGCTTAGTAGTTTCTTGGTTGTTAACCCTTACTTATGAGTGGAGGATGGTTCTGTTAGCCCAAGATAGGTATTTAAGGTCAGGTCGCTAGGATGCCAAAGTTGCTAAGATTGTCAAGAGGCAAGAGAGTTGTCAGTTTGCAAGCAAAAGGTCTTAGGGCTTGGAGTGGCATAGGTTAGATTGAGAAAATTTTCACCAAAGCTGGTCACAGTGATAAACTAATGGTGAAGTTTCATAGCATTGGTCACATTGGGGTTTTGAGACGAAAATTTGGCTAAGGCAAGATTTTGCTTAAGATGTGGTACTGGTATGAGCTTGCTGTCAAGGAGGTAATTGTGCAAATGAACCATCAAATGCCAATCCAACAAGAAGAAGGTTTAATTCAAACAAAGATAAGACATGCTTCCATTAGGTTTGATCATGCAAATGAGAGCAAAGGCCGATTTGCCTAGGAACAATATAATGATCAATATTTGATCAATCAAATCTGCATGAGCGAATAGGCACCTAAGGGCGATTTGTCAATATAAAAAAAGTATAGATGACCGCTTTTAGCAAGATGGAGATTATGCAAACCAAGGGTTTAAGGTTGCCATCATTATGTGATTCAAGAAGAAAATCCCGATTAGGTAAGAAGGACTAATGCAAACCAAATGTGTAAAGCCACCCAATCAGGGTTTTCATAGTTCAAACAAAAGGTTCAAAACCGATTTCATAATGTTGACAAAGACCAAGTTGCCGCATGGCAAGCTTTGCAAATGAACATGAAATTGCCGCCTAGCTAGCATTAGTGCAAATGAACCTACATGTGTCCCCCAGTTTATGCAAATGAAGCCCCAAGGGCCGATTGGCAGAAAGAAGTTTTGTTCAAACAAAATAAGATAGGCTTTGGTCAGGTTTGATCATGCAAATGAGCTAAAAAAGGCCGATTTGCCTTGGTGCAATGAGGCAATAAAAAATGTTCAAACAAATCATGTTATGCAAATAAAGCCAAGTAGGCTTATTCACCTAGGATTGATGAGGCAACCAAAATCACCAAACTTGCTAATGCAAATGAAGACCATAATGCCGATATTGCAAATGAAACCCTTGAGACCGATTTGTCAATGCAATTGAAAGATCAAACACCATCCAAGGTAAGAAAGATTGATGTAAACAAAGGGGTTAAGGTCGATTAGGTTGAGCAAACAAGGCACAAAATGCTGCTAGCATGTAGTAATACAAATGAAGAAGAAAATGCCACCCAAACTTGTTGAGTTGTGCAAACACATGATGCAATACCACCTAGGTTGTCATCTTGTGCAATTCAATACGAAAAGTCATCAAAATCATGGTGCAAATGAGCACTAAATAGCTGATTGGTCAATGCAAAAGAAACGTTAGACATCGATCTAAGGAAAACCTCTTGTGCAAATGGACTACAAAATACCGACTAAAACCACATTGTGCAAATGAAGGCGAAAGGGCCGAAATTTGTGTTGAGCAAATGAGACACAAAACACCGCCTAGTCTTGATGAAGTAGGGCAATCAAAATCTGATCAAGCCAACTTCGATTTACAAATGAAGAGCAAAACACCGATTTATCTTGGTATTATAAGGCAATCAACAATTGATCAAATAAGTTTGCTGATGCAAATGAGCAATAGAAGACTGATTTACTTATGCAAATGGAGGATTCAATACCGATTTGAAGGTTGCAAAAGAAGAGATAAATGCTGCCAAGGGTCTTGTTGACGTGTTTTTAATGACCGTGTCTAACACAGAATAAAGTCACCAACGGTCACCTTATCCTCTCTTGACCAAGATTAGTCTGTATGCTAGGATTGCTTAAAGTTCAAACAGCTAATCCCAAGGTTCCTTCAGTGCGTGGACGTGACTCAGATGTTTGATGGGTTTGCTGATAACCCAAGGGGGCCTTACGTGTGTTCAATTGGAGAAGACTCATGCAAGCTCAAAGATTTCTGCACGGATGATTTGCAATGAAAGCTCTAATTTTGGATCTTTTGGATTTTTCGAATTATGCGGAAAGTAAATAAGAGTAGGGTAGAGAAGACTATGCTAAAGCTAATCTAATCCTAAGAATAGGAGATGGGATCACTTATGCAAAATCAAACCACGCTTCGTTTTGCCAGCAGAGCACAACTACACGAAGGCGGTGCAATCTTCAAAGGGTGCGTGGAGGTTTTTCAGATCATCAATATGGACCATCGGATCGAACAATCTCTATTGTTGATCAAAGTTAAGCGTATACACATCAAAAGGCTCAGGCTAACTTTGCATGGTATACAACAATCAGCTGCACACCAAAAGTATGAGCTCAGATTCAGCAACAAGTACTCCTATCAGATCCAGTTCTTCTAGCAACATGTAAGCAAATCTAATCTAATTGAAGAGAGCAAGACCATGTAGATTGCCAAAGTAGAACAAGAATACACCTTCAAAATTGAACAATGCATTAAGTTGGCTACTTCACAATCCTGATGCAACAATCTCAGATAATAATCTCTCCTCCTTTACAAATGAGGGGGGTCACCCCTTTATATAGGCCTCAGGCCATGCAAACCCTAATTAGGGTTTCACCTTAGAAGATTCCGCACTCAAGGTGCAACAAGGTGGGAATCGGTAATAAATAACCCATTATGCCCATGTACAATTAATTCAAAGAGCCTAAAATAGCGCCCACTAGCACGTTAAATGTGCCCCATGATGTTGATTATGCCCAGAATATAGCAAACACCCATGCAAGGAATAAATGCCCATCATTCTCCATATGATGATGACATGCACGGAGAATAAAACGATAAATGAGGAGGCTGCATGCAAGAAGATTCCTCATCCGACGACAACATGCATTGACTGGACCCACACCTAGTCAAAATACCTCCAGCAGTAAATACGCCACCACTATTCAACCAAAAGATTCTCGTCCAAAAATGGACCATTATCCTGTTCATTTATGGCGTATGCAATGAATCTCACGGCGACTGCTTCCAGCTCTCCGATGGAGACACTTGGCACATTTTCAATGTCAAACTCCATCAAGGCAATTTCTTCCTCGCTCTTGGAAAAGAAGCTCTCCCACTCCGTCATGACTTCTTGTGTCTTCTTCATTATACCGGAGAATGAAGAAACATTTGCAAAATGTTCTTTAGGGAATGAACCTACGAAGAAGAAATCGTGCAACTGAGATTTCAGGGAGTTCACTCTTATTCCTTCGTCATTGAGTTTCTTCGCAAACAATGCTTCTATTGCACTAATGATTTCCTCCTGTACCCCTCTGATGGACTCCTTCAAGGTAAAAGAGTCAACGCTGAATTTGTCAGAGGTGTTCTTTCTTGAGCAGATGGCGTAGAACCATTGGGGAAAGTCATAAGCTTCATTTTCTTGAATCACTTTCTCGTCCACCAGAATTTGCCTTGGAGTCTTCGTCAAAGCCCTGAGTCGCGGAATGGTTAAGTCCTGGTAAATGTGCACATCCTCCCATAATCCTTCTGCTGTCTCTAGTTTGTTCAGGAGGGTCACGAATTTTGAGTGAAGCAGAGCTAGGTCTTCAATGAATTTTCCTGCTTCGGTATGAACATTCTCTACCCATTCCCGAGAATTTTGCGCCATTGCTCTAATAAGCTCTGCATCATCAACCACTTCCTTGGGAAGGGAGGAAGGAGGAGTGAATGAAGGACTTGCCTTCCTGAGGGGTCTTTTGAAACTCCTGACGTATTCGCATAGGACTCTATTTTCTTCCCTCAGCCACTTACATTTCGCCTTTGATTTCAGCAATTTCTCCTTCATGGCTAAGGAAGATTCTTCAAAGTCTCCCATTACTTGACTTGTGGAAGCATGGCCAAGATCAATCTGTTTGATGACGTAATCCTCTTGCTTGATCTCACTTCTATCTTTATCCATTGCATGCTCAACAATATGCAAGGTCCGAGATCTAGATTCTTCCCTGACCACCTTGGAAAATTTTCGGGGAGCCTTTCTTTCCACTGGCTGATCCATCCTCTTCAATAATTCTTCCAACTCTTGAGCAAGATTGGTTTCCCTTTTTGATTCCTTTTTCATCCTTCCTACCAGCCAATCTGGATCGGGGATGGAATGACCATGATCCTCTACGTGCTCCTGTTCCTGCGACTCTTCCTCCATTTCACCAAGGATAGCTTCCACGAAGCTATCCTGGCGAGCCTCTTCCTGATGAGGGGGACTTTCTTGCCTTTGACTTCTTGGCTGATGGTGTCCCTGTGAAGCGTTGATGCTGAGTATATCTGGTGCCGGAATGCTCTCTGGAAGTGGACCTGTGGTATGTGGAAACATCT
Organism: Cryptomeria japonica; assembly: GCF_030272615.1. NCBI lineage: Eukaryota > Viridiplantae > Streptophyta > Pinopsida > Cupressales > Cupressaceae > Cryptomeria > Cryptomeria japonica. The sequence goes on from NC_081407.1 coordinate 926,038,846, forward strand.
CTACCTCCTGCACACTCGAGGAACTGCTTGGTGAGTAATCTCTTTCCGTCCTTGCTTTCTTTTGTGGAGGCTCTTCCTGCTAGACTTCTTGTTGAACCTCCCGTGGGATTTCCTGTTGGATATCCTTATTCTTTGCTGTCCTTGGTCTCTTTTGGGCATTTTTTCTTTTATCCATCCGAACTTCCTTTCCTGCCTGACCCTTCGAAGAGCCTTTGGTTGCCTCGCTGTGGGAATCTAGACTTCCCATTAGCTGATATGTTAGATGAACATTCCCTTCCGCCAATTGCCTTATCTGCCTGTCAATGCAGTGCTTGGTGAATTTCAGCACCGGTTTAGCAAAGATACCCAAATCATCCATCTCGGGCTCTGACCAATCTGGCAACTGAATAGGCTGATCCTTTATTTTCTCGAATTTAGGTTGTATCAAATCTGCATCTTCCTTCACCTGATCTGGCACCTGATATATTTCACTTATCCTGATGGTGTCGAGGGGCAATTTGGAATGCATTCTCTTCCGGACCTCAAGGTCATCCTCGACACCTGCCCAATAATCTTCTAAGTGAAACTTGTGTATGAATTTGACGCCAACCACCTTTCTAATTTGGCAGTAAGGATCATATTGGGCCCTAGATGTATAAAATGGCAGACGATAGAAAGCCAATTCCCTTGCTGCACTCTCAGTGACTTCGAAGCCTGGGCATATTTCCATGAAGTCACCCAGGACAACTGGAAATTCAATTGATTGCTTCTTCTTCTTCTGCAGCTGATCATAGGCAGTTAATTGTCTCATGAGCTCTAGCAATACAAGCTTGTTTGATGGATATCTAGGCAACTTGTATGAATGGAATGAGAATCCTTGCGTCCTGATGTAGGTGAATTTAGGAAATTGTAAGAATGTAGCTCCATTTTTCTGGACCAAGGCACTTGCTTGCGGTGACACCCTCATGTGCAACTTCTTTTGCATAAGCCGTGTGTTAATGTGTCTTTTGTACACGACAAACATAGAATAAAATACCTAAAGGTACCTAATCCTCTCTTGAACAAAGTTTCCGGACTGCTGAAGATTTCGCCGAAGGATCAATCGAGGCAACTCCAAGGTTCTTGTATGTAGGTTCTCTACGTGTGGATAAGCTTCTCGTGGTATGATGTGAATTTGATGGAATCACAAGGGGACTTAAGTTTGACTGCTTGAACGTCTGATTTGCTTTGGATATTGCTGGAACGTGGGATTTTACTGGCCGTTGATTTTGAAAATAAAAGAAAAAGGAGAAAGGTTGAAATGGGATCTATTTCTAATACCAAGAATGTAAGAGCAATGAATGACCTTTGACGAAATTCTAACTAAGTCTTGCTTTGACATCCCAGGACCATCTCCACAAGGTTAGTGTGATCTTCTGAGGAAAGCTTTATGATGTTCAGATCACCGCTACAGGCAGGACACCATCAAGCTGATGCATATCAATGAAGAAGCGACAATTGAAGTTAAGCTTAAGTTGAATGATTCCAGTTGACTACACAAGGCAAGTCTGCAATCAACAAACTGCTAGTAGTATGGATATACAAATTTCACCATCGATCATACACATTTCTTCCACTCATCTAATAACATGAAATCAAATTTGAGAAGTAGAGAGACCATGCAAATTGTTGAATCGACCCATAGAATTCACCATTTCTTCAATGAAGTTTACAAGTTCTTTACAGCAACATCTTGGCAACAATCTTTGCCTTCTCTTTCTATTCTACTCTAACTATTTCCTACTCTCTGACTATTCACTACTATCTATTCTCTATTAACCAACAACTATTAACCTTTACAAATGAGGAGCCAAGGCTTTATATAGGGAAACCCTTTACAAATAGACGACTTTGATTGATTTAGAATCAATGGCTAGGATTACAAGATAGAAACCCTAATTAGGGTTTGTTACAACAAACTTCCTTAGCCAATTAGAAAATTACATTCCAAGGGTGAGGACCAATAGGAAGCAGGGGTAGGTGCCTCGAAGTTTGTGCCGCCTTCGGTGAATTAGGTACATTGAATCTGGACATGCTGAGGTGGACCAATCCGACTAGAGGAGTGATGACTGGGATGTCACCTTGTCTGACACTTGTAACTTGGTTGATGTTCAATTTGATTATGCTGAGAAGCTAACTTTAATTAACTCTTCTGAAACTATCTGCTTCTTCAACGGACCCTTGCTTTGACCTCCTTTGTCTTTGATGTGTTGGATGGATGGTGTACCTTTCCTTGAAATGTTGGCATCGCCTTTCTTTGTCATCTTGTGGTTCCTTAGTGTGGCGAAGTGAAGGTAGTTGGGAATTCCTTGAACACCATGAATCTTCCCTTTTGCCTGTGGAACGTCCTTGACGATGATGGACTGGAATTGGTCGTCCTTGCCCTGGCCTGGTTTTCTCCATCTGCAAAATAAACCAAAAGGTGATTAAGTACATATGACATGTTCATTTCAACAAAGCATTTTCCACCTTAAATCATCAACAAGAAGACTTCAAAATAAAGTTCGTTCAAAATCCTTCCCAGGGACAGGCCCTATAAGAATTTTGCCCTGGACCTTTTGGAAGGGTCAGGAGCAATTTTTGCATCCCTGGCCAATTTAGACCTCATTTCAACATTATCTCACAACTAGCTCTTCCCCTGGCCCAAACAAGGTGAATAATAGGAGTTTCAAAAGATTTCGCCCTGGACCCTCTAGAAGGGTCAGGAGCGAAATTTAAGTCTTAGCTCAAAATCTTTACCTCTTGGACCCAAAACTTACTCAAATGCATGATTGTGGCAATCTCCAAGTCCAATCCTCCTTGACCACCATCTTGGCTTAGCTCAAACTTGAAGGAAAAAAGGACATTTTGTGAATTTCGCCTTGGACCCTTTGGAAGGGCCAGGAGCGAAATTCAAGTCTTATGCTTGATTCTTCATCTCCTTCACTTCACTTCATCTTGCAAGGCAAAGTAACATCATTTCAACCTCAACCATGCCTTAAGACTCAAAGTCCTGACTTGACACAAGGAGGAAATAGGTAGTTTGAAGAATTTAACTCAAAACTTGCATTTTTGGTGATCAAAAATCATTAAAAGGCAATCCAAAGGGCTTCTCTCACCTAGATCTAGGCCTGACCTAGCACAAAATTTGAAGGATAAGATAGATTTTAGGGTTTTCGCTCTGGACCCTTTGGAAGGGTCAAGAGCGAAAATCTTGTTTTGAGCTTATTTCCTCATTCTTTCAACTCCAATCCACTTCCAAGACCAAGGACACATCGCCTCACTCCTATCTACGCCATAAAAACCAAAAACTTAACTTGTCTAGCAAAGAAGATAGGTGATCCTAGGATTTTTGCTCTGGACCCTCTGGAAGGGTTAGGAGCGAAATCCTTGGTTTGGGCTAATTTCCATCATTTTGATAATCACTAGCAAGTCAAGGTCACACCTAAGGACACTCCCAATCCTAATTCACCTTGAACCACCCTAGGTTTGGCATAAAATTGAGGAAAAAAGTGGTTTTGGGGAATTTCGCTCTGGGCCCTTTGGAAGGGTCAGGAGCGAGGCTTGATATTTCATTTCTTGAACTCCAATCTACATTGCCAAGCAAAAATACATCACTCCACTTCCATATACGCAATAGGAACTAAAGTCTTGACCTCATCCAAGGAGAAAATAGGTGCTTTGAAGAATTTCGCTCTGGACCCTTTGGAAGGGTCGGGAGCGAAATTCATGATTTGAGCTTACTCCTCCATCTTTCAACCTCAATCAACTTCAAAAGGGCAAGAACACCTCTCCTCACACTCATCCAAGCTATAAAAACTCAAAGTTTGACTTGACCTGTAGGGAAAATAGGTGATTTTAGAAATAAGTGACATTTCCTTATATCTTTCTTCTTTCTTATGCTTTAAGTTATATTCCATATATACTGTCAGGATGTTTGAGAGTGGTTTCGGACCTCCAGGAGTTATAATGCAAAATCTAGTTTTTGGAGGATTCTTCAGTTTTCCAGACTTAGTCAAATTTCAGGATCAAGAAGACATTCCAAACTTAGCCAAATTTCAGGGTATTTGAAGATCAGGATCACATTCCAGACTTCATCACTCACCAATTTGACCTAACACAGACCTTCAAGGATGATACTCACCAAGCAAGACACAATTAGCAACAAGAGCAAAACCAGGCCCTAAGGAAGACTCTCAAAGAAACCCTAATTCTGGGGCCCCGTGGACTTACCTTGGCTCAAGCAGAGCCTGCCATCCTAGTGATCCTCCTGGCGACACTCAAAATGCAAAGGTTAACAAACAAAACCCTAAAAAACTAGAAAAACAAACCCCAGAAAGCAAAAAGTATGGATTCCCATTTATAATGGGGCGATGTGTGAATACGTCACAACAACACCGTGTCAAGTACATGGTGAAGGTGTTATTTGCCAACTTGTAAGAAGTGACATTGTGAAGATGTAGCTGGGGATAACAATCATGTACTTTTAATTGAGTTGGTCCGCAACCCATGATTCCTCTTGCTAGCAGCCCATCGAATCCTCCTCTTCGCACAAGCATATAGAACAGGTAGGAGCTCATGAAAAAGGACTGGGACCTTTTTACTTTTAAGTTCTTCAATTGCTCGTGCAAGTAGTGACTGATCAATCTGGCCTACTCGATTAGCCCATTTGAATTCATGATCTCACCTATATAGAAGAACATCCAGGTCTCGAAGTTCACAGAATGTGAATACCCCATTACTCTGCTTAACATTTTTATTAGGTCCACATACTCTTGCTTGAACTCGAAGATGGTGATAGTTTTTGGCATCTTGGAAGTGTGCACTCTGGGCTTCAGGAACCACTTTTTATTAATCAAATCAGCACACTTGGCAGGACCCGCTTCATATACTCCCTGAGCTTCGCTGCTGGTCCCGTACGACATGGAATAGTGCGAAGGAATTCCGAAAGCCTCACCAATTGACTCCGGAGTCAATGTTGCCAACAGCTTGCCATCAGGTGTTGAGATTGTCATTCGCTCCAAATTATAATGTGTTGCACATTCCTGGACCCATAGTTGAAAATCTCGGACTCGCCTCGGACTCGGCAAGCCAAAAATTTGGACTTGGACTTGGACTCGGACTCGTGAAAGACTCGTGAAAGACTCGGCAAAAAAAAAAAGCCGTAGTTTTACAAAAAAAAACATAAAGAAATTAATGCATTTAGAGAACATAAGTGCCATAATTGAAACATTACACATACATGTCATATGATCTACAAACACGCAATATTTTAAATTTCATTATTCATGGCAGCATATTCAAGTTTTGCAGCATATTCAAGTTTCAAGTTTCAACTCTAAAATGTATAATACTATAATGGCAGCATAAGTATATAAATGTTCACAAAATTACATATAATGATATGTCCAAGTCCAACTCCAAATGTGGAAAACAACAATGTGAATGAACAAACCAAAGAGAAGACTACATCTTCCTCTTTGTATTTTTCCTAATATAGCTCAATTTTTCAGGCCTTGAGCAAGAAGTAGTAGTAGTGGGTGTTGTGGTATCTAAATGGTGAGATGATTCTTCTTCAAAGTCAAAGTCCACATCATCGTCCTCATCTTCATCCTCCATTTCATCCAATCTTGCTCCTTCTAAATCTTGTGCTGCTCCTCTCTCTATTTCTGCAATTTCTTCTTCTGTAAGGAGGACATCGTCACCATCATTTTGTTCATTCATGGTCCAATCACCATATGGATCAATTTCATCCAAGTCAATGGCCTCATGTGAAACACCCTCCACCTGTCTAACTTGAAGGCGAAGGTTGTACTGAACAAATACTAGATCATTGAGCCGCTTTTGTGACAATCTATTTCTCTTCTGTGTGTGAATGCTCTCAAATACACTCCAATTTCGCTCACACCTAGAAGCACTGCATGGCTGAGACAAAACACGGATAACTAGCTTTTGAAGATTAGGCGTGCCAGCACCATAATTCTCCCACCATAAATCTACAAAAAACATTTAGAAATATTAGAATTGAGAAAAAAATGTAACAATCAAGTTTGTAGGTTTTTTCTTGCACTATTGAACTAAGTTACTAAATTTTTTACCTGGTTGTTGTTTTCCTCTCCTATCAATTGCTAGTTGTGATGAGAAGAGTCTCCCCTCTGCACTTTTGTAGATCTTGAACGATGAACATTTCCAAATTCAGAAATAGATAGTCAAAGTGTCAAACTCAAATTCAATAATGAACATTTCCGAATTCATAAATAAAGATAGAGCAATTGCAAATGTCAAATCTCACCTCCAACTCATCAAGAACCTTGTCTCTCAACTCAGGATCAGGTGTCATCTTATCAATGCATGTAATAACACCTGCCATGACCTCGTCGTCAGCCCTAAATGAATCAGAGAAGTAGAATTTCGGGTTCAAAAAGTAGGCGAAGGCATGTATCGGTTGGTGGAGTTGGTTTGTCCACCTACGATCAATGATGCGCCAAAGGATTTCACATTTTCTTTTATTTCAACGATAGTAATGTGAAATGGCCTCTTTGGCCCTATCCATGGCCTCATAAATGAAACCCATTGGCATGCCCTCTCCATCCATCATACGAAGAACCCTTACCAAAGGTTCTGTCACCTAAAAAAATGAAAACAAATTTTAAATTAGTACAAAATCAAGCCCTAAAAAATAAAATCAGCAAATAGACAAGATTGTATAAACTTTACTTTTGTGTTTGTTACTTACCGCAATCAACTCCTCTCCACTTTTATTGAACCCTTCATAAAAAACAATGCTCACAATCTTGTCTGCTTCAGGTCTTTTGGAGTATGCAGACCCCAACCAAGCATTTGACACAAACATCTGCTTAAGATGAGGAATGACACTAAGAATGCTCTGCAAAGTGATGAAGTGGCTAGCAAATCGTGTCACTCCAAGTTGCACAAGGTCCTTGCCATTTGTGTGTTTTCTCATCAAAGCAAGCACCCAAGTATGGTTGTAGATGAATTTGGTGACACTTCTTGCATCTTCAACCACCTTCTTCACCCATCCAATCTTCCCAATGTCCTCTAGCACCAAGTCCAAGCAATGTGCAGCACAAGGACTCCATGTAATCGAAGGATGCCTCTCCATAAGCATTCTACCTGCAGATACATATGCAGCTGCGTTGTTCGTGATAATTTGGACAACATTCTCAACTCCAACTTCCTGAACCACACCATCCAACAGATTACACAAAGTCTCTGCGTTTTTTATTTCATTTGAGGCATCAACAGACTTTATGAATACCATTGCACCATTTGAAGCCACCAAGAAGTTGAGAAGAGTCGTATTCCGTCCATCTGTCCATCCATCAGATAAAATGCTGCATCCTTTTCTCTTCCAATACCTTTTCTGATCATCAACCACACCTTGTGTATTTTGCACAGCTTTCTCTAGCAATGGCCCACTGAAGTCATGACCTGTTGGGGCCTTAAACCCCTTACCCGCAACTGTTACTGCATTAACAAAACCTTCCCAATACGCATTGTTTGCTGCATTGAAAGATAGATTATTGTAAAAACAAAAGTTTGAAGCCTCTATCCGTGCTTGTTCATGCTTCTCTTTATTCCATCCTGTACCTTCAAGTGAAGGTTGTGCTCCTGGAACATTGCGTGGTACAAAAAAATTAGGGGCTGATCTAACAGGAGTGCCACTAGCCTCACCCTCATTGTCACCAAAAGATGAAAGTGATTGACGACCCCGAGTGTGACCAATGGCACCCGAAGTGGACAATGTGGGATTCATTGTAGCTGCCATGGCTTCCCTTGTTTTTTGCCTTTCTTCCTTATGCATATCGTTCTCAGCAAGAATGGCCTTCATCTCTCTAATAATTTCAGGCGTTGATTTGGGGCATGCCTCCACACCATGCCTAGGTATTTGTGCAAGGTGGTATTTTAATCTATTGATTCCACCAGTCATCCATTTTGTACATTCGGTGCAAGTGACCTCCCCCTTTTTGCTTCTTGCAATCCCATATTTCCATGCTTTATCTCTTTGTCTTCCTGACCTTGGGGTTGCCCTTGGAGTTGAACTTGCCATTGCTGATTTAACATGAAAAAAAAAAATCAGCAAGGTTTTATGGAAAATCAACAAAAAAAATAACAATGAATCATTAGGGAAAAATAGCATTCAAAAACATGAAAAAAAAATGAGGAAATAACTTAGGAAAGAAAAGAGAAAAAAATTTGGCAGCATATCCCCTTGTTTTTCAAGATTTTTTTGAGTTTCAAAACAATGAAATGATTCAAATGAAAAAAAATGAAAGAGAAAAAATCCTTACCTAGATCTCTCTTGCTGATTTTTTCTTCCCTCTACTCCTTCAAACCCTACAAACCTGCTAAAACCAAACAAAAATAAAAATGAAGTGAAAAATTAAAAAAAAACTCAGTTTTAACCCTTTACGGGCGTCTTTTCTGGGCCTGCGAGTCCCTACGAAAGACTTGCGAGTCTTTGCGAAAGACTCGCAAGTCTTTCGCAGGGACTTGCCGACTTGCGGCTCCCAAGGACTCGCGAGTCCGTGGCGAGTCCGCGAGTTTTAAAACTATGCTTGGACCTAATCCGGGCATTGAATAGTAGGAGGAAAGCTAGCTGCCGCAAAAATTCCGCTTCTGACAATTTTGATAGCTGTTGGTGATGGACCGTGCCTTGCTGTCCCGAACATTCTGATCTTGAATGCAGCCAAATTGAATGTGCCTAAATTAGTATCGCTGATTTCTTCCCATCTTGAATTCAGTCGGGAATGGGGAAGGAAACCTTTCATTTCCGCCTTGATCAACACCTGCCTAGAGAGAGTAGCTGCCTTGTTTGATTCTGCCATCCTGGAGGCACCTTGAAAGTGATGAAAACAGAGACTAAGTATGACCACTCTTCACTTCTCCACTTTTTCTTTCTTGAATCTTGCACGTGAGAAATGAAAAGCCTTTCCAAACTTATATAGAATTCTTCAAAACGTCTTGCTAAGTTAGGAGGCATTAAATTAGTAATTGCATTCATGACGCGTCATACTTTCCTCAATAACCAAGCCATGCAGAAGCAATTTCCCATGCGAATGAGTTTGAATTTAGAAATTTCCTTAAATGCTCCAAGTCATGCGTCATACTTGGAAGATTCTCTTCGCCAACTTGTTGATTTTCATTCTTTTTGATTTTGGAGGGAATTTGAAGGATTTTCTCAAGATTTGCTTGATTTCATTCTAACTTGTCGTCTCCTGCTTTTGAAGGAATTTCCATGTCTCTTTTCAACATCCCTATATTTTAGGGATCCTCCTAAAATTTAGGAGTTAGGTACATTGGATGGAGAATTTCACCCCGATTCCGAATCTATAAAATTTTCCACACTCCATCGAGATTCGGTGTCTAAAAATAGCAAATTCAAAATTCGCCTGAGGAAAATTTTGCTTTTTATTCCTCCTTGACCTCTCGGATTCCATGCCTTAGGCAAAATTTCAACTTTTTAGCTTGGGCGTTGAATTCTTTGTGTCTTAGAATTTTTCATTTTCCACTTCTTCCATGGAATGTTTATTTTGGTGCTACATCACTTCCTTGGGCGGAATTTTGGCTATGTGAAGGATTCTTGCAACTTTTTGTGAATCCTTGAGACTCTCCATTTAGCGCCCAAGTCCATAGTTGGGTGGATTTTCACCATTGTGGAGGATTCATGAAATTTATCTATTTCTCCTTGCCTCCTCCATTCTGGCGCCCTCCACAAGGTTGGGGCGGAATTCTGCACAGGGGAAGGATTCTTTACTTTTTCCACCTCTCCTTGCCTTAGTGGATTTGGCGCTCTACCCCATTCCTGGGCGGATTTTCACCTGGGTTGAGGATTCGTAGACTGTGGCGGGAATTCCATGATGCATCAACTTTGGCGATTGTCTATGTCCTGGGGCGGAATTTTGCATAGGTCATGGAATTCATTGATTTATGAATTGTCCATGGGAATCCTGCTTTGGCGCCTTCCTCCTTGTTAGGGCGCAATTTCCAACAAGGCAAGGAATTTCAACATTTTCATGTTATCCATGCATCCCCCACTTTGGCGCCTTCCATCAAGCTAGGGCGCAATTTTGACTATGTGAAGGAATTCACAACTTTTTTTGTGAATCCTTGAGACCCTCTTTTAGCGCCCAAGTCCACAGTTGGGCGGAATTTTGACTATGTGGAGTATTCATGAATTTTTTAAACATTTCCTGACCTACCTCATCTAGCGCCCAATCATTTCCTTGGGCGGAATTCTCATTCTGGCATGGATTTTTTCATCATTCAATCTCCCAAACTTAAAATATTTTGACCTCCTTGTGATTTTGAAGTGTTTTCCTGAACCTTGGTGAATTTCCGAGCTTTCCATTTTAGGCATGGGCTTCTAGCACTTAACCAATTTTGGCCTTCTCTATCTGCTGTTTGACTTTTCGGAATTAGAAATGTCTGCAAACGTCTGGTCTTTGTCGCCTTGTTTGATTGACACTGCCAGTACTAATTTTCCAAAAATAGAAACCTTCAAAGTGTCAGCGTTAGACCCCTAGACAGGGTGCATAAATGACTTACTATAAATAGAAAATTACTAAAAATAGAAATTACCAAAAATAGTAAGTTTGATTTTTGACAAAATGATGACATTCCGGGACTCGGAAAAATCCCTAAAAAATAGGAACTTTCTAAAAATAAAAAGTTGCTCCGTTTTGACACAAATTTTAGTGGGAGGTTCCTGTTGACGTGTATTTTGTACACCATCATACACAGAATAAAATACCTAAAGGCATCTTATCCTCTCTTGAGAAAATAGTCTCTAACTGCTGAAGATCTGCAAAAAGGATCAGTTAGATGGACTCCAAGGTTCTTTTAGTGGGGTCTCCACGTGTGGACAAGCTTTTTAGTGGTATAATGTGATTTGCTGTTTCCTTCAAGGCGTCTTACGGATTCAAAAGCTCGAAGATTTTACTAATCTAAAAGGAACTTTTCAAAAAAATGGAAAAAGGACAGGGTTTAAGGAAGTCTAATCTAGCCTAACCCTATGAATGACTTAGCATGAATGAGATTTGGCAAGACTCAACCAACTTCAATTTTGCCATAAGATAACAACTCAATTGAAATTAGTGCGATCTTCTAAGGTAATAATGGTGTTCAATGCATCAAAGACCAAGGACACTACTACGAAGGTACATATCCTAGATACGAAAATGCTTGAAGGTTAAGGACTCAAAGTGTTTTCCAGTCGACCACGCAAGGCGTTCCTACAATCAGCAAGAAGCTAGTGGTTTGGATTGCGAATCCTACCAAATATCAAATCTCACACTTAGTCTTTCAAATTAACAAACTACTTCGATTGAGCGTGATTCAAGTACATCCAACAACCATGAAGATAACTTAAGAAATTTGCAACAAAACACCATAACTTCAATATTTTATTGATTTCCAAGTCATCATATACAACAATTGCTTGAATTTCTCTCTTCAAGACTCAATCTTGCTACAAAACAAAATTGCTTCTAACTCTACTCTCTCTATTACATCAACTATTATCTGACTATTCGACTATTAACTATTACAAATGAAATGGAAAATGGGGGTATAAATAGCATCCCCAGTTACAATGAAAGGTCCAGATTGAAAGTAAATCAATGGACAAGATCATGACACCTAAACCCTAATTAGGGTTTGTTACAAATGACCTCCTTTTTACTGAACAATATTAAATACATAGCCAAATATTAAATTTGGCACAAAAATCTAGGAGGTATTAACCAATGAGAAATAAGATGTCATGTCATCTGTAACAACCTTTCATCTAGAATCTTATTCCCTTTCCAATTCTCTTTCTTAGCATATGCAATGAATTTTGTCACGATTCCTTCGATTTCTGTGCTTGGAATCTCGAGAAGATTCTTGATACTCTCTTCTAAGTGGATAACCTGATCAAATGCATCTAGAAGAGCTGTGTCCCAAGTAGGTTCAAGTTCCTTTGTTCTATCAATCAGGAGCATGGTGGCATACATCTGATCATACTGCTCATCTGTAACATCTGCGTCCTTGCGAAAGATGATCTTGATTCTATCCTCAAATTCTTGTAAATCCACATCTGTCTCGACCTCGATCCTTCTGCCAAGAATGGTACGAAGTACCTCAAATACTCTGTCCTGGATCGGATTGATCACCTCCTCAACTTGACCACATCTAACACTGATGTCCTCAAAGAGAACACTCTTTATATGGAGTAAGGTTGACCACTGAAACAAACTGTGAGAATCACCTTCTAAGATCCTCTCTTGTGCTAAAATTCTTCTGGATGTGTGTCTTATAACTTTCAAGACAGGGATGACAACGTCCTTGGTATGGGCAAACGCAGCTACTGTTGCCATCAATCTGTGAATAATCTCAAGAACTTGGATAGCCTGATGGGTGATCTTCGACATCCTTGTAACAAACTCTATGGCCACCGTGTGAGATCTATCCATCCAACCACATGTACGCTGGACCAGGTTCCTGAATCTTTCTGCTTCATTGATTGATTGAAGGGGCAATGCCTGCAATGGTGATCTAAGTGGATCCTGACGTCCCAAAGGTTCATTGATGTGACTGAAATATGTCCTCCATGCACCGACCTCTCTCTCAAGCTTTCTATTCTTTTCCACTTCTTCTCTAAGCTTGTCCTTCAATGCCTCAAATGTGTCGGTGACATCATCTAAAGTCTGCTCTGCTGTGGAAGGTCCTAACTCAATAGTCTGTATATGATAGTCCTCTGCTAGGATCTCACCCTCATATTTGTCTGCTGCCGGTGTAGCTATCTGCAGTTTTCTAGATCCAGTCTCATCTCGAATCATCTTGGACATCTTTGTAGCCTTCTTCTTCTCTGCTGTCATATGTGAACGTCCTACGAGGCTCTCTAAATCAATTGCACTGTCCTCGTCCTCAATTACGATCACCTTAGTTAATCTTTCCTTCAACCAATCTGGGATATTTGATCTTGTCTCTTGAACTTGAATCTCTTTATGTACTATTTCTTCTTGTCTGGGAGGAGATGTTACTTCATTATCATTATCTAAATCATAGTCTTGGAGAGATCCATCGGATGAAACATGCTGTGCCTGTCCTTCCTCCTGTCTGTCATTCTGTACCATCGATTCCATGGATTCTTCCACTCGAACTGTTCTATCCTCTGGCCTGGAAGAAGTACCTGGTGTTTGATCTTTGTTGGCATCTTGCTTTTTCTTGGAAGGCTCTTTCTTTTCTGATCTTTCCTTTCTCTTCGAACCTCTCGAATGGAGATTGCCCTCACTGGCACATCGAAGGTTACCTTCACCTGAATTCCTAGGATTAGGATTGCCTTCACTAACACTGGCTCCACCTTCGGCTGGCTTTTCTTCCAAAGTAAAAGACATAGCTATGCCTTGTTCTCTCAACTTCTGATGTTGAACGTCTACCCATCTGCGAGTACAAGACAAGACTGGTGCCATCAAATCATCTAAATCCACGGCCTCGGGCTCATTCCAATTCAAACTTATTGTTTTGCTTTCTCTATCATATGAAGATTGGATGTGCCTGCCGTTGTCCTGAGCTTGGTCGGCTACTCTGTAAATCTTACATTTCCTAATGAAATCCAAAGGCAATCTAGAATGTATCTTTCGTTTCACTTCGAGATCATCTAGGAGATTCATCATAAAATCTTCAATCTGGTACTCATGTCTAAATCTTCTACCGACCGTCTCCTCTAAATGTCCATGTGGATCAAAACTATTCCTCCAAGCAAAAGATGAAAAAGGATACAAGGCTAACTCCTTCTCTGCGTCATCCATGGCTAAGACATTGGGACATACCTCAACTGAATTACCCAAAATAATAGGTACCTGAACTCCATTCTGATGTCTGTGTCTGAATGCCTTCACATATGCTGCCAACTGCCTTGTTACTTCAAGTAACACAATTCTGTCTGTCGGGTACCTCGGCAACATGTATGGAGGTAAAGGACATCCATGCACTCTAATGTAAGTGAACTTGGGAAACTGAATGAACCAAGCACCGTACCTCTTGATTAACTCCTGGGCATCCTGAGATAATCTGTTGTGAATCCCTCCTTGCGACGTCCTTGTGATGTTCATCGTGAAAGTATCATTGATTAACTTGTAGTTCTTCCCTGGTGGATGATGCAAGTAGGTATAGGATTCACAAACTCTGACCTCGCCGGGTCCTCTTCCAATCACTCCTCTGTGAGGTAGTCCTGCGTACTCAACGCTCCTGATTAAGGCATAGATGACGTATGAACTCATGTGGAAGGACTTAGTAGCCCTGAGTCTTCTCAACTGTACGTCCAAGCAATGGCTAATTATCCTAGCCCAATGTATTGTACCCTTTCCTTGAACAATCACCTGGATGAAGTAAAACATCCATTTCTCAAAATAGAAGGCATGAGGTGCTCCTGTAACTCTGTTGAGCATGGTAATCAAATCTCTGTACTCCTCCTGGAAATCAATCCTGTGTGGTGTGTTCGGTACTTTGCTCAGACGGGGACGACTCTTGAGTAGCCAGTTCTTGTTGATTACGCTTAGGCAAGCATCTGGATCATCATCGTACACTGATCTGGCTCCTTCAATGCTCTTGTATATCATGTTCCTATGCTCTGGAAGATGGAAGGCTTCACTTATGGCTTCCTCTGAAAGGTACGCCAAAGTGTTTCCCTCATTGGACACAATTGTCCTGGACTGTGGATTGTAATGACGGGCACACTCGATCATCAACTCGTGGCACTGAATGGCTGGAGGAAAACCGGCCGCCTTAATGATGCCACTCTCTATTATTCTCCGGGCGACAGGTGATGGCTTGCCGATGTAAGGGACCTCTCGGAACTTCTTCGTGCTAAAGTTCCCCAAGTTTGTATCTCCAATGTTGCTCCACTTGGACACGATCTTGGTCTCCACTTCTTCGGTCTTCTGATCTTCTTTCATGAGAGCCGAGCGACTGGTGGATGCTCCCGCCTTTGGGGTCGCCATACCTACACAACATTTCATTATAAGAAATAGATTTTGCAATAAATAACGTAAATAAGAGAGATAAATTTTAGGAAACCTCAGGATAAGTCTCTAGAGTTATCATTTCCTAAAATACAACGATTGAGCCAAGAGATTGAAAATTCAAAATTTCAAAATTTGAAATATGACGATGAATGAATAAAACAATAATAATTAAATCGCCATACCTCGATAGAGAGCTAACTCTAGAATGCAAAAACAAAATTTGCCTAGGCAAAATTGAGGTATAAAGTAATCTTCAATATGATCTCCTCAAAATTGACTTCGCCACCTCTGGAGAGAAAGTGATCTTCAATTATCGCCTTGGACGTGGTCTCAAATGGATCTTCAAGTTCGCATAAACAAATCTCCAAGTCCTTAGCAAATTCGCCTCAATGTATCCTCAAGTTCGCACCACCTTTGGTCTTCAACGCAATTCGCACTCTATACTTGATGATATACTTCGCATCACTTTTTGGTTTGGATAAAGCGCCACCCTTTGGATCGAAGCGCCACCTTTGGTTTGAAATCGCACCACCTTTGATAGCTAAGCGCGCCAATCTTTGGATGAATGAAACTCGCACCACCTTTGAAGTGTCTACGCCACCTTGGATAATATTCGCACTATATTCGCCTCTTTCAATTCGCATGAAGGAAGGTAAAATAATGATGTAGAAAATGATAATTCCACTCCCCTTATATAGCGCGTTCATCCTTCCCCCCTTAGGCCGACTTGATAAAATAAAACCATTTTTAAATGATTTGCAATGAAATAAGAAGGCCGACCCCCTTAAATGAGCGCTTGAAATTGATTTTTTTATTAATTAAATAATTAATTATTAATGCCTTGCGTTTTTTAATTTGCAAATTTCAATTTTAATAAAGGCAAAATAATTAATAAATGTTTAACGCCACATTAAATGCTAGTTTAAATGGATTTTCAATTTTATCGAACTTAGCATTTTAAGGAAAATTTGAAATGTTTATTTGGCGCCAAAATTATGAAAATGAAAGGGACGTACCTCATCGCCCTGGTCCCTTGGAGAGGGACAGGAGCGATTCACCATCTTTGGCATGATTCTTGCGTTTTCAACGTTCAACTTCTTCATTTCCACGTCCCAAATCGATCATCTGGTGGCCCTTCGAATTTGAATTTCTTTCTTGTGCGAGCAAGTGCATCTTATGACCATTATCGCCCTGGTCCCTTGGAGAGGGACAGGAGCGATCCTAAGTTTTTTGCTTGAAATTCTCCATTTTGATACGATCCTCTCCTTGTATCATCTTCCAAATGCCATTTAAAACCCTGTGCGTCCTTGTCTTAACGTGATTTTCAAAGAATATCATGTGTTTTGCCTAACATCGCCCTTGTCCCTTGGAGAGGGACAGGAGCGATCTCCATGTCTTCATGTTCACCTTGTATCTTTGACCTTCGAACTTCCATTGTGAGGCGAATAATATCATCGCTTGTCCATTCCACGCACGTCCCACTCACTTTTGCAAGGTACCTTCGATGTTATAAGGATCATCGCCCTTGTCCCTTGGAGAGGGACAGGAGCGATCCATTATTTCTCCTTGATCTTGGCGACTTTTAAACTTCGATCTCCTTTGCAATGTCCTTCAAACGTCGTCCTTCGCACTTCCTAACCTCGCTTCGCTTTGATCTTTGTAGGAACGTGAGTGTTTTTGATAGAATCGCCTTGGTCCTTGTCCAAAGGACAGGAGCGATATGGGGCTTTTACACTATTTGGCGATGTTTAGACGTTCAAACCCTTGCAAATTATCTTCAAACGATGCCATGGACCTTGCATAACCTTGTGAATTTTTTAACTTAGCACGCACTTGGAACAAAACGAGGAATCCAAAGCGAATCGCCCTGGTCCCTTGGAGAGGGACAGGAGCGATCTAGTCTCCATGCTCAAAATGATGATCATTTCACGTTCAAAACTCTTGTTTATCATCTTGTTGTCATACCATGGACCCTCCAGAACATTGCAACATATTGTCCTTACGTAAATTTTGCTCAAAATGATCAATACATCTAACATCGCCCTGGTCCCTTGGAGAGGGACAGGAGCGAAGTTCATCATTGCGAGCTTGTTCTTGTTTTTACCAACTTGCAATTATCTTCATTGCGTGAAATGACGTCCTTTCGATCCTCTTGGTAGCTTAACACTTGCTTGTCTTTTGAAATCGATGCTTTAATGGAAATATCGCTCTGGTCCCTTGGAGAGGGACAGGAGCGATATGGGTCTTAGAGTGCACATTCCTTCCATGTGATGACTTTTACAACCTTGCGCTTGATGGAAATGCCCAAAAATGTCTTCGCCACCCTTCGTCTTGACTTGGATCGGTTTAAACATGAACAAGAAGCAGTACAATCATTGTATCGCCCTGGTCCCTTGGAGAGGGACAGGAGCGAACTTGCTCTTGTGGCCTTTATTTCACTTTGTCACCTTCCAAATTTATATTCAATGGATTTGTCATGCTCCACTCCATTCCTCCATGCCCTGACATCATCTGCAACCTTGCAAGAAAAGCAATTATATCAAAAATCGCTCTGGTCCCTTCCTGAGGGACAGGAGCGAACTAGGCATTTAACACTGGTATGGACGTCCCAAAAATCTTCAATTTATATTCAATGTGTTCATCTCATGTTCTCCTTTGTTTTTGAACGTAAACTTGCCTTGACCTTTGTCTGGATTTTGCAAAATGAAGGAAATCGCTCTGGTCCCTGGGAGAGGGACGAGAGCTACAAGGTACCTCGCCCTGGTCCCTTGGAGAGGGACAGGAGCGATTTAGTCAATATAGGTCATTCTCCTTCGTTTCTGCATATCAAATTATATTCATTTGGCAAAGCATCCTCCCTTGGACGTCCTCAAATCATTAAGCTCTCGAAATCTTGCAAGGACAAGACGAAATTTGAATCGTAGCTCCGGTCCTTCACTGAGGGACAGGAGCGATTTTCCTCCTGGAGGCATTTCTGTGCTCATGAAAATCTTCAATTTATATTCAATGGAAAGATCTTGTCATTCTCCATCACTTCAAACGTAAAATTTGTCTGGACTCTGCAAGGATGATGAGATATTTGAAATTGAGCTCCCGTCCTTCACTGAGGGACAGGAGCGATTTTGCTCCTACAGGCCAAAATAACAAGATTTTTCACATTTAAACACTTCACGAGGCGAAAACAAATCAATTCCAACGCCCAGGATCAAAATTCAGAAAGGTCAAAATTTGGTCAAAATATTCAATCAGACAAAAAATTCACATTGACGGTCAACACTTAGACAAATTTAAGCTCTGCATGAACATTCTAATTGAAAATTAGACCATTTTGGCGAATTTATTTCATTCAAAATTTGCATTCTAGAAAAGAAGCTCAAAAGCTCTCAAAAATGACTGGATTTTGGCTTGAAAAGACAAAATTTAAAACCCTAAGGCTTGGCCCTAAATCCAGACAACTAACCAACTAACAAAACCCTAAAAACGAAAGCGAAAACGAGCGAAAAACAAGCAAAAAGAGGGGGTCCCCATTTGCGATGGGGCGATGTGTGGGCGATGTGTGAAATGGTCACAACAGTTCCTTGAAGGGCCTTGATTCTAGTTGTATGTTGAGTTTTCCCCAAACCCTAACAGAAACCCCTATAATCTAGGACAAAAGGCATAAACCCTAAAAAGGGGACAAAACAGGCCCTAGACTTCATAGAACTCGCTCGACAGAGAAGCAGATCAACTGTAACTAACCCTCGAATATTCGCAAAGCGAGGAGATTGACGAGATTGCCACCAAAACACACAAAAAACCAAGACCAAACGACCGAAAGGGCCTAAAAGCTAGGGGGTCCCTATCTGGGATGGGGTGATGTGTGATTAGGTCACAACAGGTCTAATGCCAAGGAAAGTTAGAATGCCAACTCGAGTATGTAAATCAAACCCCAAATGCCGACATCTCCAAGATGTTTTCAAGCAAGCAATAGTGTTAGGTGGGCTATCATCATGTGTAATGTAAAGCACCCAGGAAGAAAGGGAATTAAAATGTTTTATTTGAAAAGTAAAGTCGGCTCGTGGATGAAAAGAGGCATCCCTCTATTTATCCACGCCTATAAGAAGGGAGTTTCAAGTTCATTTTCAACATCATTCATCAAGCAAATTAGCAATTCTGATCAAGAGCAGAGCGAAGTACTTTCAGGGCAGCGACTTTGTGACATTTTTTTGAACAAATCCTGATCAGACTTAAGGCACAGCGAAATACATCAAAGATCAGCGATTTTGACAACAAATTTTGATCACTTCATTGATCAAAATACACTTTAAAGGAAGGCAATTTTGATTAAGAGGGTTTTTGATCCTAGTTTGAAAGGTTTTCAGTCCAACTTGAAGGCAGCCTGGGCAGATTGAGGTAAATTTCCACATATTTGTAGCAACCTCGACAGCAAGTTTGGTCAAGATCAGACCTCAATTAGACCTGAAACACCACATAATCCAATCTGAAAATCGAGATCAAAGCATATAGAAATGAAAGGTAAGTAAAACTAGTATGTATTTTATGTATTTGACACCCTTCTTGTTCGCTTTGCAGGTGACTAAGAAAGAAATCACAAACATAGGTCTGATGTGAAGAGGATCAACATGAAAGATGTTCGAGAAAAAAATATTGTAAAGGGATCAAAGAGGCTTCAAGCAATGCAAAATGGAATGAGATGAAGTTAGAGCTCAAGGTCAAGTATATCATGATCAAGGGAAGATCAACCAAGGGCATCACATAGTCTACCTCAAATGTGATCAAGGAAGTAGATAGTTTTAGAAGAGTTAATCAAAGTTTGCATAACCATAATGTTGCTTCCATCACCACATTGAGCAAGCCTGATATGTTGAGTATCGAGAGATATTGCTCGAGGCATCAACACTTACTTTTGAGATGAGGTATCAAGTCTACCGAGCAAACCAAGGTGGCATCCTTGTCATCACCAACCAATCAAGAAGCTCCACATCTGAATGTCCAGATGCAATGCATCTGACTCATCTATGGAGGCGTAAATTTCAGCATACCTAACCTTAAATTCTATTGGTTCACATTCAGTATTGAACCTAAATGTAATTTTCTCATCGGCCAAAGGTAGTTGTTGTAACAAACCCTAATTAGGGTTTGCACCTTGTAATCTTGGCCCTTGATTGTAAATCAATCTGAGCCGTTCATTGTAATGAGACCTTTATAAAAGGCTCAAATCTCTCATTTTGTAAAGGTTAAGACAACAAGAGTAGAGAAATAGATAATAGTTGATAGATAGCAATCAATAGTTAGCAATTAGAATAGAAGTTAGACTAGGAGAAGGCAAAGATTGTTGCCAAGACTTTGTTGTAAAGAGCATATGATTTCATTAAAGCTATGGTGAGTTTAATGCGTTATTTCAACAAGTTTCATGGTCTCTACTTCTTGATTCGTTTTCATGTTGTTTAGATGAATGAAAGAACTTTGTGCATGATCAATGGTGAAATTCATATGTCCATACCAATAGCAATTTGTTGACTGTAAGTTTGCCTTGTGTGGTCAACTTGAATCCTTAAATGAGCTTAACTTCAATTGCTACTTGCCTCATTAATATGCACCGTCTTGATGGTGTCTATGCTGTTAGTGGTGATTTGACAATACTTTTGCTCTCCTTAGAAGATCTCACTAGCTTTGTGGAGTAGTTCTTTGATGGCAAAGCAGAGCTTAGTTGAATTTCACTCAATTGGTCATTGTCTCTTGCATTCTTAAGACTAGATTAGACTCCTTAAACCCTATCTCTTTTGCCTTTTTTTTAATGAATTTAATTTCCAAGTTCTAGCAACATCCAAATGTTCAACATTCAAGTATTCAACATAAGTCCCCTTGGATTACCAGCAATCACATCAACCAATTGAGCTATCCACATGTCATGACTTGACAATAGAAACCTTGGAGTCATCTTGGCTGATCACATCATTTAGCATTCGAGGAGATTTTGATCAAGAGAGGACATAATACATTTGGCATTTTATTTTGTGTTTGAAGTGGATAAAAAACACATCGACAAGGCTCACCTTCAAGCACTTGGCAACTCTGCTTTGCTCTCACATCTTGGTTCCACACCAGACCTGCTGTTTGCAATCACTACACCTCTTAGGTCTCATTCTACTCCACCAATTAGACCATCATAGTTTAGGGTCCAACCACTCATTTGAATAGACCATTATTTCCTATGGTGCTCCCTAGAAATCAGATTTTGCCACCTTGAATGGGGGTTGTCCTCCTGTTTTAGCTCAAAAACATGATATGCCTATAGTTGCATTAAAGAGTATACCTGATTTCATTGATGAAACCTCCATTACCCCAATAGAACATATTCAAGAGGTTGCAAATATTTGCACTGTCCATGATATCATAGAGGATGATTTTGCCATCAGGGTTTTGGCCTCATCACTTGAAGGGTAAGCCTTGATGGAAATGTTGTCATTGATGTCAAAGGAATTTGTTTGTTATCATATTGGAGATTGATACTGTTAGGATAACCGGTGAACAACTGAGAGGGGGAGGGGGTGTGAATCAATTGTTAACAAATTATATGAATTAAAGCACTTAAAACCTTATACCGAAATAACTAATAAAGTATTAAAGCATAATTGAAAACCAGATAATCAATACCATGCAACCATAACACATAACACCATGATTTGTATGTGGAAAACTCGGTAAAGGGAAAAACCACGGTGGGAAACCCTACCCATAGTCAGATGATACTTCTGCAGCAAGTATATGATTACAATAGGGGCAAGCACATGCAGGAAGGCACACTGCCTAGAGCTCATTGCTCATCGCTCATCACAATGGAGTCTCACTGACTAAAGAGATGTCGACCACCTCAAAATATTTGGACAACAATCCAGAGAAAAGAACTGCCGGTGATAGCATCAAACATGCCAGATTACAGTTCCGGTTAAGCTCAATACCGGAGGTCTAAAACCTCTTACATAAACCCAACTTGATCACCTATGATCGACCAAATCCTCTGCACAAATGATTATTACTTTATTCGCTCCTTGCCCATTCATACATCCATACATGATCTACAATGAGATCTTACATACATTTATACCAACCTGGGACCTAACCAATTAGGTTGGCCACCCAAATGATAATTCAATAGATCTATTACATAATCCTAAAATAAAATCATAAAGAATGTCGGCCTAAGGCCAAACAAACATCATCCAGTCAATAAAACATCCCGGAAGCGCATCGGAGGATCCACCAACACGTTACATGAAAATTGGTCCATAACCTAGATAGCACCCGACTTAAATTAGATCCACACATGCCAAAGCAATGACACCAATCAGTCGAGGCACGAACAAAACCACCATGAGCATCCTGAATCCCTTCTAGAAGCTGCACCAACACCACTTATGCAATTCATCAAATATCTTCAATAAAGCTCTGCCGGTGAAACCCTTACCGGACCTACAAAGCCACCTTACTAGAACATGAGATAGCATCCGATCATCAAGTCAATACCAACTGACTGAAACATACTTCAGAAGCATATGAACCATCTATACAAACTTATACCATCATCCAGATCATACCGGTGACAATCAACTGATAATCTTCCCAATCCAATCCTTTTGCCGGAAGCCGGTAAACAATCATAACAGCTAGTGTTGACATCAATAACAAAACATCAATGCAACACATAATCAATTCCAGCATATTGCCAACAGATACATATTGATGATGCTTATAAAACAGTATACTTTACAGTACCATATTGGATGATACTTTACAGTACATTATCTCAGTCTGATTATATAGTGATTACAGTCCCAGTCTGATTACAATGAATATTCACAATGCCGATCATGGTGTATGCATGGCAACAGAAAAATGCAGACAATCCTTTATATATATATATATAGACAGTAATATATATACAGGTATACAGTGACCAAGTGATATAGATGCACACAGTTGTTTATACATACAGAATATGTATGCAGTGTTAAGCATTCTTGATTGATAGAGATCAGCTCTTTGGCAGCGACTTGTGACAGCATCTTCAAGAACAGCAAAGGCATTTAATTAATATGATTGGTCTGCCCAACTAATATAAAGACATACATAATAAAGAACAATGACTCATATGCCAATGGTTGAAGCAATATTAAGAAGACTTTATTATATGTCATGTTACATCCCTAAGAAAAGCAACGACTTAATGAAAGAGATTGATGGTGCAAAACACGTGGCCTTGACTGTTGACCAAAAGAAAACATTTTTGTCAATAGTATTATATGGATTCTTGCCACCTGAGACATATACAGGCAGCGATATAAGTGGTTGGAATAGAAATCGAGGTTTTTGTGATTGTGTTTTAAAGTAGAGTATCCTTCATTACTAAGAATACATAGACAAGGTTTGAAACAGCCCGATCACGAAGATAGCAAATAGAGGAGTCAATAGTAATGGCAAATAACTATATACTGTGAATCATAGATTCTAGTCTGAAGTCGATGACTTAATCAACAAAACACAAGTGGTCAATACTTGAGTAGAAGCCCCTGCAAGTCATCGATGCAGTGATCATACAGAAAGCCCGATACTTGAATAAAACAGCAATCAAACATTGATGATGATATTGTAAGTCAGTGCTGGAGACTAATAAGAGAGAGAGGAATGTGCCAATTAAAGGCTATAATAAGGAGACTTCCAACTTCCAACTGCCAATGTCAGCATACAGAGGGATTACATCTACAGCAATCCATATTAAAGAATAAAGGAACGACTATGATAATGAACAGCGACTAGTCTAAGAATGTCGAATTCATAATAAAAGCCGACTTGTTCATCATACAGAAGACAGCGATGAAGATAGATAGCCAACGATTCTGGTAATATAAGGCAGCGAATACATTAAGAAGATTTCATAATGAGCAGAATCCTTTGAAGATCAACCATGTATGTGCAGCGACTTCATATTCTATGGGTGTGGCACGTTCTTAGTGACACGAGAAAGAAATATTATTAATATTATTATGGGTCGATTCTGTATGTCTATTGAAGACAATGGATGAACTTAAGAAGGCGGTAATCAGATATTTACATAACATCAGCAATCAGTATGATCGACTAAAGACTTACAACCAGTGTTCCACGGAAACGTGTCTCCCCCCTCCAGGCCCAAGTCTCCCCGTCCCCGAAACTTTTTCCCTTTGCCCCCCTGTCCCTGAAGCCCGTCCCCCCGTCTCCCCGTCCCCAACGACCGTGGAACAATGCTTACAACCAACGTCAATATGATTACAGCGACTAAAGTATAATGGTGAACAATTTACATACATTTGATCATTCTAATGAAGATAAAAATAAATGAAAATAATGTCGACTCCTTATGGTTGATATGATCTTGGTTGTGGAGAAGAATATAAGAGGTTGTGAAAAGAATGAAATGAATACACAAATAAGTGCGATTATATTCAAGATTAATAATTGATATAAACACTTGTTTAAGGTAAAACTTTCATGAAAGACAAGATGTCTCATCTAAGAGACATGTATGATACAGGTGTTAAGAAAAGTTAGTGAAAGAGAAGACAGCGACTCTATTGGAATGATGAAAGGTGATTAAAGTTACGATTTCTATAATGTAATTTGTTTATTAAAAACTACATGCTAAAAGTCACGTATTTTTCTAGGAGACACAATCCTTGTAAAGAGACATGTGAAAGATATAAAGCGTAAGTGATAGAAATATAGAGTTGTGTGTGGTGCATGGCATGAAAAAATAATATATTTAAGAAGTGTAGAGTGGAATACAATGCTGAAATAATAAGTCAGTAAAAGAGTAATTTTCAGGTGTATGTGGTTAGTGTGAGTGAAGAATGTAATATGTGTGAGTTGTGTGCAATAAGGAGTGTGAGTGAAATAAAAGAATGAGTGATAAGTAATAAAGAAATATATAATTCAGATATATATGCTGACAGAAAAGAGGAGTATACACAGATATTAAAGAG
This sequence comes from Cryptomeria japonica, assembly GCF_030272615.1. Classification (NCBI taxonomy): domain Eukaryota; kingdom Viridiplantae; phylum Streptophyta; class Pinopsida; order Cupressales; family Cupressaceae; genus Cryptomeria; species Cryptomeria japonica. The sequence continues at coordinate 926,063,891 of NC_081407.1, forward strand.
GTATTTAATTTTATACAGATATAAAGGAAGATATTATACAGATACGGAGAAGGATATGATGCAGATTTAAGGAAGAATTTATAGCAGATGTAAGAAAGACTTTACAGCAGATTTGTGAAGAAGAATTGAGACAGTTGTATATGCAGATTTGTGAAGAAGAGTATATGCATGTGTGGAAGGAATATATGCAGATTTGAGAAGATCAAATTGTCTATCATCCCTTCTTATAGCAAGATTGTCAAGGTGGAAAATCAGATTTCTGTGAAGTGGGTTGGTGCTCATAGATTCTGAATTGGGAGTTGGTGCTTCCAGTGGGTAGGGGCTCACAAAACCTGAATTGTGAGTTGGTGCTCACAAACTTCAGAAGTGGGAGTTGGTGCTCACAAATTTCAGAAGTGGGAGTTGGTGCTTCGAGTGGGTTGATGCTCACAAACAGTGTTAGGGGTTGGTGCATACAAATATTTTAAAAGAAGAAATATATAAAAGCATTGATTTATCATGGTTTTCTCCCGTAAGGGTTTCCACGTATATATCTTGTGTTCTATTTTGTTCATAATAGTTATATTACATGTGAATGTTGATCAGCAATGAATATGTTTCCCCCCCCCCCCCCCCCCAACAAGTCTAACCGTGTGCTCTTCAAGCCTTACAATGGTATAGAGGATTCCCACATTAGTCTATTCATAACTGGGATGAATTAGGAGAGAAATTATGTAAACATTTTGAGGATAAAAGTGACCATTTATCACTTGTAGAGTAGTTGACTACCATCAAAAGATCACCTCATGAATTTATGAGAGATTTTAATTTTAGATTTCAAAAGACATGGGATAGAATCTTTGCTCTAGTGAAGCCATCTCCCAACCATGTTTTTTGTATTATTTAGGGGCTCTTAACAGTGATATAGCTGGCATGATACAATCAATGGGTGGGATGACCCTACCAGATGCATATGATGTAGCCATAAGGGCAGAAAATTGTTTGATATAGGCTGGGAAAATAGCCCAAAGGCCTCTAATGCCTCTATTCCCAGAGATTCCTACTCCACAACCTCTTTTGGCCCCCATGTTAGTTGCATCTACAAGTCAACTGTCCACATCTCTATCATCTTTAAATGAAATTCATGAGCTCAAGGCTATGATACAAAACCTCAACAATGAGTTGGTGACAATAAAAGGCAACAAACTCTAAATAGCAGACCATATCAAGGTACAAATGAGAATTATCAGCAGAATAGGCCACTGTTTCAAGGGCAAAATCAATGGAACTACACAAAGCCCTTGAATAGTGTAAGCCTTGCAGCTGCAAATAACTCTAAGGCACTTATTCCAGTGCAAAATTATCTTGCTCAAGAGCAAGATTGGTGTTGTTCTTGCAATCAGCCCAGTAAAAGATTTGAAATTGACCTTGCATGCTTGTCCTAGTTGCATTGTCCTGCAAGACATATTGGTAATAGACCTCCTTGCCTTCTTTGCCATTTGTTTGTCTAGAGACTTCACAACTAAAATAGGTGGGTACTTATCCTTAAATTGGTCCCACATGCTATTTAGGACAAGATATGGTACCAAAGTGACCATAAAAGCAGAGCCTATTGCCAATGATCATATAGAGCCAGGCATTCCTAGTCTTACAAATACAAACTGCACTTTACATAACGAAGATGAAGAATGTATAGTCCTTGAGCCTGCTACTCTCTTAGATGAGGTTTGAATTGTTTATCAGATGAATTCAACAAGTGAAGTTCAAGAAACCAGACTTGGCACCTACTGCATTCATGAGGAGGATTTTCCTATTCCTAATCTCACCAAAATACAAGAAGAACGAAAGGAATCATGGAGCATGTTTTTTGATGGTCCAGGAAACAAGAATGGTGTAGGTGTTGGTGTAATGTTAGTTTCTCCTAAGAAGGAGAAATATTATTTTTCATTTAGGCTCCTTTTTAGCTGCACTAACAACGTAGTTGAGTATGAAACCTTGATTCAAGGTCTCCAATTAGCACAAAGGAGAAAGATCGAAGCTTTATAGGTCTTTTGAGATAGTGAGCTGGTTGGTAATCATAGCAGAGCTCAGAGTACAACAAAGAAAAGTCTACTCAAATCATACAAACATAGAGTATGGGGCTTAATTGAATGATTTGAGGCCTTAAATATTCAAAGTGTTCCTAGGTTTTAGAACAAGAATGCTGATAGGCTAGCAGCAGTTGGTGCACAATACGACATACCAATGCACATAGTAGACAAAGAGGAACAACATATCAGGCTTGTTGTGAGCCCTGCTGTCCCAAACAATCAAACAAATTGGCTAGTATTTGAGTCAGGTCAGGAAATTGTCAATTTTTTACAAAATGAAGCAGATTTTTCTCCTAAAAATAAGTCTATGTTGCAAGATCAATATGGAGATCAGATCATGCTGCTCAATTCCAACAAGTTGCTTAAAGGTTTAGTAACCTTGGAGGGCATCTTCAATTCGGATGATCAAGTAAAGAACAAAGTTATGAAACTAGCTGCAAAGAGGGGTGATTATAAGCTAGTCAACGTTGCTGATGGTAGAACACTCAACTTGGGAAAGGTATTTTCCACAACTGAACAAGAGACCTTTGTCAATCTTTGTCAAGAACATGATGATGTAATTGCCTGGACTTATGAAGATTTAAAGGATTTGACCCTAGTTTGGCCCAACATACCATAGAGTTAGATCCTAATGCAAAACCTGTTAGACAAAAACAAAGGCCTATAAATCCCAAGATAGATTCTTTAAGGAGAAAGGAGTTAACTAAGCTTATATAGGCTAATATCATAATTTCCCATTAAGCATTCCTTATGGGTGGCCAATCTTGTTCCTATTTGAAAGAAAAATGGGGAAATCAGCTTATGTGAAGACTTTAGGGACCTCATTAGGGCCTCCCTCAAGGATCATTATCCCCTTCTGTCCATGGAACAAATTCTATCAAAAGTTAGTGGCTTTGAAAGATTTTCATTCTTGGATGGGTATTCAAGTTATAATCAGATTTTAGTCCAAGAATCAAACCAATATAAAACTGCATTCACTACTAAATGGGGCACTTATACCTATTGTAAGATGCCATTTTGGCTAACTAATGTAGCTGCTACATTTCAAAGAGGGATGGATATGGCTTTTAGAGGTGTATTAGCAAAATTTGTGCTAATATACCTTGATGGTGTAACTGTTTATTCAAAGCATGTAGTTGATCATTTTGATCATCTAGAACAAGTGTTCATATTGTTGAGACATGGACCAGCTAGGACTCGAACCTAGGACCTTCCATACCCTGTTGGAGTGCTATACCACTGAGTTATTGGCCCCTCTTGGACCAGTCCATTGTTGGTCCGGGTGTGGCTTATTTCCAACACCAACACCCCCCTTAAGCCACACCTCTCGTGTGCTTGGGGCTCCTAGCCTGGAGCTGGCTTTGATACCATGTTGAGACATGGATGAGCTAGGACTCGAACCTAGGACCTTCCATACACTGCTGGAGTGCTCTAACACTGAGCTACTGGTCCCTCTCGGACCAGTCCATCGTCGGTCTAGGTGTGGCTTATTTCCAACACCAACACATATAATGCAAAGAATATGGTGTGTCCTTGAACCCCTAGTAAATGAATAAGATAACTGCTCCAATTAATTCTACTGCTAATTGCATACACGTAGGTCCTTAGCTTATTTTAAATGAAGAATTCTGGTGTTTGCCAACCAAAACTGGGAAACTGACCAAAATGGGCGTACAAGTCTGGAATAAAATTTCTCCAAGCCAGAAAGTAGATGAATCAACTTGTCAGAGCTAGGCATTGAGGAATGTGTCACCAAATTGCAAATAAGGGAGGCGTTTCAGCCTCAGTAAAAAATGCCCTATTTGGGACCCCACGTGCTAGACTGAAATGGTACGTCCAACAAGAAGACTTGTGCGACTGGTTATTGAATTGATAAAATGCTGCTAATGAGGCTTCTAACCTGAATTGCCTCCTTATTCAATTTTTGCAAATAACTGTCACAATTAACCTCTGGTGAAGCACATAAAGACTTTTGAATGAAGCCCTCCCAGTTTGCAATAATTCAGCTGATCTTTCATAGCCTCAGAATCACAGATCCATGAAGAATGAACGTTCTTCAATAGAAAACCATATGAAAGCCTTGTCTCAGAAAATCCAAAGAGCAAAATCAAGCAATGTCAAATAATCAATAATAGAGTTTGAGTTGCTTTCAATTTCCTTATAACCCCCAAATGGCACGATTTTCAATTAGTATGCCCAAAAGCATTTTAAATATATTAAAATGTATTTAATTAACTTTGCATAGTTCAATAGTCAACTTGGGCGCCCAAAATCATTCAAGTGAATTTCTAAAAATCACTATATAATATTATGTGGCTTTTAATTTAATAAAGTCACTTTATGACTTTATAATAACCATATAAGTTAATTAAATAACTTAACCACTAGAATATTAATATCTCCTTCATTATACACTCTTTTGACGTGCCGTCTGAAGTTGGAGTCAATACTGAATAATCCCCATGTGTCTAGGTGCCTTGACTAAAAATAACACAACTGCCAGATTGACTTACTATAAATAGTAAGTCCCTCAACTAAGCCGTCACACTAACTGCTAAGGCCTTGGAATTGAACCCAAGACTAAACTGAAGAAGTGGAACTGCCACTGAGACTCTCTATCCGGAATGTTGGCCTACGAGAGTCCAAAATAATAGGCTAACCCATCAGTCACTGAAACTGACTAGAGTGGGGATATCACAAAGCTATTCTTTCTCTTCCACTCCCTAGTCACAAGAAAGGATTGTAGAGTTAACTTGTTAGGGTCAATTTTGTGAAAAAGGTTTATTCCAACCTTGCTGCTATGGTAAAACTCCTCACAGCCATGTTAAAGAGGACCAAGGAAGGAAAGACTAGTTGTGAAGAGATCAAGCAAGCAATTGCTCAAGCTCCTACTCTTGTTCAAGCCCAATTATGAAAATAATTTTATCCTCTATACCCTAGGAGGAGAGTCAAGCATCTCAGTTGTCTTGACATAGTTGAATGAAGATAATTTAGAGCAGCCCATTGCTTTCTTTAGTGAAGAATTAAAAGATTATGAGCTTAATTATAGCTATGTAGAGAAACAAGACCTCATTGTTACAAGGGGATTGAAAAAGTTTAGACACATGTTGTCTAATTATAAAATCCAGCTATTAGTTCCACATGCTAGTGTAAAGGATTTCCTTTTGAACAAGGATATCAGGGAGAAGAGGGTTGGATGGATAAGAAAAGGTCATGAATATGACATCAACATCAAGATCACCAAGCTTGTAAGAGACAAGGGCTTATGTATAACAATTTGTTTCATCATTTGAGACACCTTCAGAGGCTGCCCTTGTGTTACAAGAAGAACAAGTAGACAACAATGATAGTCAAACTAGTTGGGTTAATGACATGACTGTCTTCTTGAGAGAGGGTAGATATCCTCAAGGTCTAAATAGGACCAAAAGAAGACATTTCAGGTTGTAGTCCATTCCTTTCTTCTTTGGTGGATGGCATACTTTTTCAGGAAAGACTCTAATGGAGTCTTACTAGGATGCATAGATAAAGATCAAGTCAGCAGGCTGCTAGAAGAGTTTCATGATGTACACTCAGGCGGCCACTTCTCTTCAAGGACCACAACCAATAAGATAATGAGGACATGCTATTATTGGCTAACCTTATTTAATGATTCACACAGATAGGTGAGGAATTGTAAGAAATGTGCCTTCTTTTCAGGCAAACAAAGATTAGTAGCCCTTCCCCTCCATCCTAGTCAAGCAGACCAGCCTTTTGCACAATGGGGTTTGATTTCATTGGTCCAATCAATCCACCTTCTAGTGCTGGTCATAGATGGATTTTGGCAGCCACAAATTATTTTACAAGGTGGACAAAGGCAATAGCATTAAAGGATGCCATAGAGACTTCAATGGTAGAGTTCCTTGATGGAATTGTAACAAGATTTGGCACTCCTTCCACCATCATATTAACAATGCCAAGACATTTGTTGGAGCGCAAATCAGTTCATGGGTAGTTAAGTATGCTATATACCTGAAGACATCATCAAATTATTACCCCCAAGGTAATGGTCTAGCCTAGTCCTCCAACAAGAACCTCATTAGGATAATCAAAAGGACAATTGAAGACAATCAAAATTCTTGGCATGCTAAGGGGCATTTAACATGGCACCTGTTATCTCATTGTTAGTATTAGTTAGTATTAAATTGTGCTCTGTGTGTGTGTGTTTGTGTGGGTGTGTGTGTGGATCCACATGCATGTGTATGAAAGTTTTTTTATGAATGCTATATACAGCCATATCAACATTAGGGGTTCTTGTGGTTCTTGAAAAATAGCCAACACTATATCCATGTGCATGGAACTTTGATAAATACTAGTATGCACACACTGAAGTGTGCTATCCAATTCCCTCAAATAACATGCATTCATTCTCCAACAGTTTTTCAGTGCCTTGGAAAAAAGAGGGGCCAATATTTTATCTTTTTGTGACAATTAATCAAAAGTACAATTTTAGAATTTACAAATTTTGCATGTAAAATATACTTAATTATTTTTGTGATATTGGCAAATGTAATGGCCCTTTTTAAATGTCCTAGTTACCATAGGGAAGCTAGAATAAGGTGACTCGATAGGGTGTCCAAGAGATCCTCTACCCTAGGCTGAAGAGCGGATATACCATCCCTCTTGGCCTCATGTGGCTTGTGCTGCCCATATGAGGTGGTGTACCTAGTGAGGTGTCCTATACCTGTTCTCCCTTCATCTTGCCATCCATCTCTCACTTCCTATGATTAGACTTCTTGGTGTATTAACTCACCATGATAGAGGGATGAGGCGTATTCACAATAGGGTGCCCCTGAAGCCTATCTCTTCAAAGCCCAAAGGCCATACCCCCTCGGCCTCATGGGACCATTTGGTCACCACCATGAGGTGGCGTGCCTAGAAGAGTACCCCATCGCCATTCCTCTTTTTGTAATCCCTCATTTCCCCTACCATGGCTGACTTAATAATAAATCTGTACATTTAAAGAATCCAATATTACACATGTATTCTATTACTATATATTCATATATTAATCAGTCATAAATCACAACATATTATTAATCATCAATGAGTAGATATAAATAACATTCATCATGCTATGCATAAAGAACTCATACCAAACCACAAGTATGTTTGTACTATTGTATAGTAATTATTAATATTCAATCTGATCTGATTGATCTTGATTGACTTCCTTTTTTGATGCTTTCTTGATTGTTGGCCATGTTCTTCTGAATACCCCTACATCCGGGGTGGAGGGCGTTGTGACCTTTTTCACACATCGCCCCATTGGAAATGGGGACCCTCCTTGCTTTTGTTTTTTAGGGTTTTGTTAGAGTCTCACACCCTCTCGACACCAATTTTGTCAGTTTTGAAAGGTTCGAGTTTTGGAAGTCATAAGTCAGTTTGTGCAAGCCATGGTCAGAACAGAGTCTAGACGTCGTCAATGTGCCTAGAAAGTCCGAAGAACAGAGATTGCAATTGATTTGGGTTAATTTGGACAACTTTCTATTTTTGGAAAGTTTTGCTTTTTTGCTTTTTCCTATTTTTTAGCAAGTTTTGTTTTTGGCACTTTAAGCACAATCCCTAAAATGGCTATTTTTAGAAAGTTTTTCCTATTTTTTAGTGATGCTTGCTTTTTCTAATTTTGGAAAGGGATCTAGGGTTTGCATTGTTGGCTCTAAGTTACATTGAAAATGATCAAGAATTCCAGCCAAAATTCAAATGTTCTCCTAAAAAGCTAAATTCCTAGATTTTAGGGATCCACAGGAATTCAGTGGATAAATGGAGTGTGAATTTCAAATTTCAAGAAGATCCGAGTTAAAATGCATAAGTTATGGAGATTTCAAATCTAGTTATCATAGGGATCAACTCTCTCCAAGTTCGCCCAGCAAGGATGTTCACATGGTCAAGAGTCTCTTGAAGGCCGCCCTCATGATGTATGTAGATGGAGAAGAAGCTCCCCAAGTCCGCCTTGACTTGGACAAAGGAAGCAATGAACTCCGCCAATGGAGAAGGTGCATGAAGTCAAGGAAAGTCTGCCCCAAGGTGAAAGGAGATGGTGAGTAGTGCAAAGAGACGATAAAGTCCACCCAACATCATATAGGATGGGGCATGAACCAAGCAAAGTCCGCCCAAGCTATAAGAAGAATGGCATGCTGGGAGGGGCATACACTCAACAAAGTCCGCCCAAAGACATCAACTTTGGTGCCTAAGTAAACAAAGTCCGCCCAATCTGCAAGGTGATGGGTCAAGAACTCCTCCAAGTCCGCCCTCATGGTGTGTACTAAGGATATCAAGTATTTCCAAGTCCGCCTTGACTTGGTCACATGAAGAGCAAAGCCTGACCTTGATTGGATAAGAAGCAAGTGAATGGTGCACAACTCTCACCAAGTCCGCCATGTAAGAGGTGCAAAGGTGTGATCGGGTCCGCCTAGAGGTGAACAACTCATATAGTCCTCCTAAAAGTTGAAGAAGTAACAAGTAAGAGGTGCACAACTTTTGTCAAGCCCGCCCACATATGGAATACAATCTATGAAGTCCGCCCTGCCTTGGTGTTGTGACGTTTTCACACATCGCCCCATTGCAAATGGGGACCCATGTTTTTTTGTTCGTTTTGCTCGTTTTCGCTTTGCTTTTTCTAGGGTTTTGTTAGTTTGTTAGTTGTCTGGATTTAGGGTCAAGCCTTAGGGATCTAATTACCGTCTTTTTGGGCCAAAATCCAGTCGGTTTTGGAGCTTTTTGATTTTCCTTTTCTAGAATGCAAATTTTGAATGCAATGAATTCGCCAGAATGGTCTAATTTTCAATTGGAATGTTGATGCAGAGCTTAAATTTGTCTAAGTGTTGAAGATGAAATGTGAATTTTTGTCCAATTGAATATTTTTGACCAAATTTTGACATTTTTTGATTTTTGATCCTAGGCATTTCAAATGATTTGTTTTCGCCTTGTGAAGTGTTAAAATGTGTAAAATCATGTTATTTTGGCTTGTAGGAGCAAAATCGCTCCTGTCCCTTAGTGAAGGACGGGAGCTCGTTTTCAAATATTTTACTATTCCTGCAGGGTCAAGATGAATTACGGATTGGAAGTGATGGAGAAAGGCGAGATCTTTCCATTGAATATAAATTGAAGATTTTCATGAGCACAGAAATGCCTCCAGTGGAAAAATCGCTCCTGTCCCTCAGTGAAGGACCGGAGCTACAAATCCAATTTTGCTTTGTCCTTGCAGGATTTTAACGTCTTGACGATGTGAAAGGGTCCAAAGAGGTACATTTTATCAAATGAATATAACTTGAATGTCGCCCGGGGATCATATAGGGTAGCAAGTCCGGCTTGAGTGAGGTCCTGATCCTGAAATTTGGCTAAGTCCGGAATGTCCTGATCCTGAAATTTGACTAAGTCTGAAAACTGAAAAAACCTCCAAAAACTAGATTTTGCAATATAACTCCTGGAGGTCTGAAACCACTCTCAAACATCCTGAAAGTATATATGGAATATAACTTAAAGTATAAGAAAGAAGAAACATAGAAGGAAATGTCACTTATACTTAAATGTTATATTCCATTAAAATTATCCTGATAAAGAGTGCGAAAAGTCAAATTTCGCTCGTGTCCTTCTCCAAGGGACCAGAGCGAAAATGCTTAGTTGAGCCATTCCTGACCTTGTTTGGACGAATCGAGACATCATAGGCATGGTGAAGGACGAAATGAGCATGATAGAGCATCCAGACTTGATCAAAAACAATGAAATGATGAAGTTTTTGCCTAGAGGGTCAAATTCGCTCCTGTCCCTCACTGAAGGACCAGAGCGAAATTCTTCATAAGGTACGTCCTGAACAAAGACCAAGCAAATTTTATGTTCGAAGGCAAGAAAGGAGGTCAATCGAACTCGTTGAAGACAAATTGAAGATTATCAAACGTCAACAAAGGACCAAAATGCTTAAGTTCGCTCCTGTCCCTCAGGAAGGGACCAGAGCGATTTTTGTTGTAGATGATTTTCTCGCCAAATTTCAACCGATCTCAAGGCATGAATGAATGGAAGGACGCATTACGAACCCGTTGAATATAAATTTGGAAGCTAGCAAAGTGAAATGAAGACCACAAGAGCAAAATCGCTCCTGTCCCTCTCCAAGGGACCAGGGCGATACAATAAGTATGTTGCCTTTTCTTCAAGTTCGAAACCACTCCAAGGCGAAGAACAAGGTGGCAAGGACGTCTCAAGGCATTTCCATCAAGCAACAAGTTACAAAGGTCGTCACATTGAAAGATTTGCACTAAGACTCCCAGTTCGCTCCTGTCCCTCAAGAAGGGACCAGAGCGAAATTTACATAAAGGCATGAATTTTGAAAGTTTATCACGCATCAAGTGATTGAGGAGGATCAAGGGACCACGTTTTACCCAATGAAGACAATGGCAAGTTGAAAAAGGCAATGACAAGCTCAAAATCATGAAGTTCGCTCCTGTCCCTCAGGAAGGGACCAGAGCGATGTTGAATATATTGGCTAATTCATGCAAAAATCACGTTGAGTCAATGTTTTGCAAGGTCATACAAGGTATAAGGTGTCTTTTGAAGATGATAGGCAAGAGTTTTGAACGTAAAAGTGTTATCAAATGAGCCAAGGAACTCATATCGCTCCTGTCCTTTGGACAAGGACCAAGGCGATTTTCATCAAAACACTCATGTCCCGTCAAAACCAAGACAAGGCAAAGATGGGCATGGTCAAGGACGTCATTTGGAAGGCAATGAACGAGGAGTTAAAATAAAAAACGATGAATTTCAAGCTAGACCACATGGATCGCTCCTGTCCCTCTCCAAGGGACTAGGGCGATATTCTTCTAAACACCAAAACGCCTCGTTGAATTCAAGTAAAATGAAAGTGGAATGGAGGAATAACATTGTTTGTCCCTCACAATGAAAATTGGAGTTCGAAGATGTAAGATCAAGGAGATAGCATGAAGATCGCTCCTGTCCCTCTCCAAGGGACCAGGGCGATATCACCATAAAAGGACATTCAATCGCAAGGATAAGTCAATCAAGTTCGAAGATCCCAAGGAAAATGGCAAATTCAACGTAGAAATGAAGACCTTGGACGTAAAAAAATGCAAGAATTATGATCAAATTGATGGATCGCTCCTGTCCCCCAGTCAGGGACCAGGGCGATGAGGTACGTATCTTCTCACTTTTTTATTTTGGCGCTTAAAACACATTTTTTTAATTTATTTAAATGCTAACAAAATCGATATTTTATTAAAAATAGCATTTAAATATTGCGCTTAATGTTAATTAATTATTTTGCCTTGTAAAAATCGAATTTGTCAATTTAAATGATAAAGGCATTTAATTAATTATTTATTAATTAATAAAAATCAAGAGGAGCGCTTAGATAGGGAGGTCGACCTTTATTATTTAATTAAAAATCGTTTAAAATTGCTTTATTTCACAAAAGTCGGCCTTAGGGTGAATGATGAGCGGCGCTTATATAAGGGAGGTGAAAGATTTTTATTTTCACATTATCATTTTTATCATCTCAAGTGCGATTTAAGGAAGACAAAGGGAGAAGTGCGAAGTTGTGTTCAAGGAGGTGCGAATTTATATCCAAAGGAAGGCGTTAGTACTATCCAAGGAAGTGCGAACTTGTCCAAGGCATTGGAGATCATGTCCAAGACTTGAAGGGTGGCGAAGTTGATAAGAGGAACGTTCTTTTGAAGATCACATCAAGACTATCTATACGTCAATTTTGCCTAGGCAAATTTTTCTCATTTGCATTCTAGAGTTAGCTCTCTCCTGAGGTATGGCGATATTGGTTTTATTGCCTTGATTTTGAATTGTTCATCGTCATTTCCTTAATTTTGAATTTTGAAATTTTGTTTTGCCTTAGCTCAATCTTTTTTAGGAAATGATTAATAAAGGACTTATCATTAAGTTTCCTAAAATTTGCTCTCTAATTTATGTTATGTATTGCAAAATCATGGTACTAATTTTGAAATGTTGTGTAGGCATCAAATGGAGGTCTCTTCAAGGAAAATCAAGCCGGATCAAGGACGGTCTTCGCCAGGACGATCAAGCCAGGACATGGACGACCTTCTTTGGACTAACATCATCAAGGGCAATCCAGCGTTCCAAGGCGAGGTACATCATCTTCCTGCACATCAAGGACGCAAGGAGTTAGAACAAGGGCTCGTTGAAGAAGCAAAATAGATCCAGAGGAATTAATTAAAGCAAGTTTCTCAACAATATCAAGATGAATATCTACCAAGTTACAAGTGTTAGATGAGGTGGCGTCCTAGTCATCATTTCTCCAGTCAGTGTGTTCCACCTCAGCATGACCAGATTCAATGTACTTAACTCATGGAAGGTGGCACAAACTCCGATGTACCTACCCTGGCTATCCATTGGTCAATTTTTCTAAAAGGGACATGTGTCCAAGCAATACAATTTTATCATTGGTCAAACATTAAATGTTATGTAATGGTTGTAACAAACCCTAATTAGGGTTTTTCGTTGTTGAATCTTGGCCATTGATCTTGAATTGATCTAAGCCATCAAATTGTATTGTGGGCACTATATAAGCCCAGACATTTCATTTGTAAAAGAATTAGAGTTAGAAAAATTAGCAATAATTAGAGAGAGAGTTGTAAATAGTTGAAAGTAGTTAGTAGATAGAGAGTAGAATAGGAGGACAAGGCAAGAAATTGTTGCCATTGATTGTAAACAAACTCCATTTTCATTGAAGTAATGGTGAAATATGTCGTTTTTCTTGCAATTTGCATGGTTTCTTGTTGAGTCTTCAATCTTAGATGGTAGATGATTAGATGAATGGAGGAAATGCGATTGATTAATGATGGAATTCGTACATCCATACTACTAGCAGTTTGTTGATTGCAGACTTGCCTTGCGTAGTCAACTGGAATCGTTCAGCCTAAGCTCAATTTCGATTTGTCGCCTCTTCATTGATATGCATCAACTTGGATGGTATCTATGCCTGCGGTGATGATTTGAACATCATAAAGCTTCCCATAGAAGATCGCACTAGTCTTGTGTAGATGTTCCATTGATGTCAAAACAAGATCTAGTTAGAGTTTCATCAAAAATCAATCATTGCTCCTACATTCTTAGTATTAGGATTAGATCCTCTCTTCGCCCTTATCCTTTTTCCATTTTTTTAATCTAAGTTAGTAAGAGCCTGTGTCCAGCAAAGCAGATCGGAAGTTCAATGTAAGTCCCCTTGTGATTCCAGCAAATCACATCATACCACGGCGAGCTTATCCACACGTAGAGACCCTACATCAAAGAACCTTGGAGTCTACCTAACTGATCCTTTATGCGAATCTTCAGCAGTTAGAGACTATTTTCTCAAGAGAGGATAAGATACCTATTGGTATTTTATTCTGTGTATGATTGTGTACAAAATACACGTCAACACTTGGAAAATTTGATCAGCAAGCAAGGAAAATATTTTACCAACTCCACCATGGTGAAGGAAAGAAAATCTGCCTAAGTTCGAACTATAAGGGAAAGAAGAAAGTTTTAGAAAGTTTCAAAATTTGGAAGAAGAAAGAAAGATGGAGTTCGATTCATGAACTCAAACTGAAAATAGAAACTTTCTCAAGGAACTAAACTCAAACTAGAAACAAAATCAGAACTTTCCCAAGTGACTGAGTTCAACTGAAATCAAAATAGAAATTTTCTTGAGAGACTAAACTCAACAAAGAAACAAGACATATCTAGGTTCGATGAATGGAAGAAAATTAGAAACAAATGTAGTTCAATTTGGGAAGGATGGATCGTGTTTCTAAATGCAGAAATTGAACTCTTTGTGAGTTTGTACTTAATGTATTGTTCATTCATTTCATTCATTGTGAAAGTTCGAACTTGGAAGAGCAAGACATGAGGAGGAGAAGATTTTAAGAGTTTTTGTACAGATTTCTAGAGGATTTCGAAGGTTTTGAAGGGCATTTCAAAAGGCATTTCAAGTGCAGATTCAAAATTTTCTGAGATAAGCAGCACTTTCTTACTTCTCTCCTGTTTATATTCTGAAGGTAACAGGGTGTTGACGTGTATTTTGTACACAATCATACACAGAATAAAATACCGACAGGCATCTTATCCTCTCTTGAGAAAATAGTCTCTAACTGCTGAAGATCTGCAAAAAAGGATTAGTTAGATGGACTCCAAGGTTCTTTTAGTGGGGTCTCCACGTGTGGACAAGCTTTTTAGTGGTATGATGTGATTTGCTGTTTCCTTCAAGGCTTCTTACGGATTCAATGGTTCGAAGATTTCACTAATCTAAAAAGAACTTTCAAAAAATGGGAAAAGGGACAGGGTTTAAGTAAATCTAATCTAGCCTAACCCTAGGAATGACTTAGCATGAATGAGATTTGGCAAGACTCAACCAATTTCAATTTTGCCATAAGACAACAACTCAACCGAAATTAGTGCGATCTTCTAAGGTAATAATGGTGTTCAATGCATCAAAGACCAAGGACACTACTACGAAGGTACATATCCTAGATGCGAAAATGCTTGAAGGTCAAGGACTCAAAACGTTTTCCAGTCGACCACGCAAGGCGTTCCTACAATCAGCAAGAAGCTAGTGGTTTGGATTGCGAATCCTACCAAATATCAAATCTCACACTTAGCCTTTCAAATTAACAAACTACTTTGATTGAGCGTGATTCAAGTACATCCAACAACCATGAAGATAACTTAAGAAATTTGCAACAAAACACCATAACTTCAATATTTTATTGATTTCCAAGTATCATATACAACAATTGCTTGAACTCCTCTCTTCAAGACTCAATCTTGCTACAAAATAAAAATTGCTTACAATTCTAATCTCTCTATTTCACTCTTAACTCTATTCTCTATTAACTGATTATTACAAATGAAATGAAAAATGGGGGTATAAATAGCATCCCCAATTACAATGAAAGGTCTAGATTGAAAGCAAATCAACGGACAAGATCATGACACCTAAACCCTAATTAGGGTTTGTTACAAATGACCTCCTTTTTACTGAACAATATTAAATACATAGCCAAATATTAAATTTGGCACAAAAATCTAGGAGGTATCAACCAATGAGAAATAAGATGTCATGTCATCTGTAACAACCTTTCATCTAGAATCTTATTCCCTTTCCAATTTTCCTTCTTAGCATATGCAATGAATTTTGTCACGATTCCTTCGATTTCTGTGATTGGAATCTCGGGAAGATTCTTGATACTCTCTTCTAAGTGGATAACCTGATCAAATGCATCTAGAAGAGCTGCGTCCCAAGTAGGTTCAAGTTCCTTTGTTCTATCAATCAGGAGCATGGTGGCATACATCTGATCATACTGCTCATCTGTAACATCTGCGTCCTTGCGAAAGATGATCGTGATTCTATCCTCAAACTCTTGTAAATCCACATCTGTCTCGACCTCGATCCTTCTGCCAAGAATGGTACGAAGTACCTCAAATACTCTGTCCTGGATCGGATTGATCACCTCCTCAACTTGACCACATCTAACACTGATGTCCTCAAAGAGAACACTCTTTATATGGAGTAAGGTTGACCACTGAAACAAACTGTGAGAATCACCTTCCAAGATCCTCTCTTGTGCTAAAATTCTTCTGGATGTGTGTCTTATAACTTTCAAGACAGGAATGACAACGTCCTTGGTATGGGCAAATGCAGCTACTGTTGCCATCAATCTGTGGATTATCTCAAGGACTTGGATAGCCTGATGGGTGATCTTCGACATCCTTGTAACAAACTCAATGGCCACCGTGTGAGATCTATCCATCCAACCACATGTACGCTGGACCAGGTTCCTGAATCTTTCTGCCTCATTGATTGATTGAAGGGGCAATGCCTGCAATGGTGATCTAACTGGATCCTGACGTCCCAAAGGTTCATTGATGTGACTGAAATACGTCCTCCATGCACCGACCTCTCTCTCAAGCTTTCTATTCTTTTCTACTTCTTCTCTAAACTTATCCTTCAGTGCCTCAAATGTGTCGGTGGCATCATCTAGAGTCTGCTCTGCTGTGGATGGTCCTAACTCAATAGTCTGTATATGATAGTCCTCTGCTAGGATCTCACCCTCATATTTGTCTGCCGCCGGTGTAGCTATCTGCAGTTTTCTAGATCCAGTCTCATCTCGAATCATCTTGGACATCTTTGTAGCCTTCTTCTTCTCTGTTGTCATATGTGAGCGTCCAACAAGGCTCTCTAGATCGATTGCACTGTCCTCGTCCTCAATTACGATCACCTTAGTCAATCTTTCCTTCAACCAATCTGGGATATTTGATCTTGTCTCTTGAACTTGAATTTCTTTGTGTACTACTTCTTCTTGTCTGGGAGGAGATGTTACTTCATTATCATTATCTAAATCATAGTCTTGGAGAGATCCATCGGATGAAACATGCTGTGCCTGTTCTTCCTCCTGTCTGTCATTCTGTACCATCGATTCCATGGATTCTTCCACTCGAACTGTTCTATCTTCTGGCCTGGAAGAAGTACCTGGTGTTTGGTCTTTGTTAGCACCTTGCTTTTTCTTGGAAGGCTCTTTCTTTTCTGATCTTTCCTTTCTCTTTGAACCTCTCGGATGGAGATTGCCCTCACTGGCACATCGAAGGTTACCTTCACCTGAATTCCTAGGATTGGGATTGCCTTCACTCACACTTGCTCCACCTTCGGCTGGTTTTTCTTCCAAAGTAAAAGACATGGCTATGCCTTGTTCTCTCAACTTCTGATGTTGAATGTCTACCCATCTGCGAGTACAAGACAAGACTGGTGCCATCAAATCATCTAAATCCACGGCTTCGGGCTCATTCCAATTCAAACTTATTGTTTTGCTCTCCCTATCATATGAAGATTGGATGTGCCTGCCGTTGTCCTGAGCTTGGTCGGCTACTCTGTAAATCTTACATTTCCTGATGAAATCCAAAGGCAATCTAGAATGTATCTTGCGTTTCACTTCAAGATCATTTAGGAGATTCATCATAAAATCTTCAATTTGGTACTCATGTCTAAATCTTCTACCGACTGTCTCCTCTAAATGTCCATGAGGATCAAAACTATTCCTCCAAGCAAAAGATGAAAAAGGATACAAGGCTAACTCCCTCTCTGCGTCATCCATGGCTGAGACATTGGGACATACCTCAACTGAATTACCCAAAATAATAGGTACCTGAACTCCATTCTGATGTCTGTGTCTGAATGCCTTCACATATGCTGCCAACTGCCTTGTTACTTCAAGTAACACAATTCTGTCTGTCGGGTATCTCGGCAACATGTATGGGGGTAAAGGACATCCATACACTCTAATGTAAGTGAACTTGGGAAATTGAATGAACCAAGCACCGTACCTCTTGATTAACTCCTGGGCATCCTGAGATAATCTGTTGTGAATCCCTCCTTGCAACGTCCTGGTGATGTTCATCGTGAAAGTATCATTGATTAACTTGTAGTTCTTCCCTGGTGGATGATGCAAGTAGGTATAGGATTCACAAACTCTGACCTCGCCGGGTCCTCTTCCAATCACTCCTCTGTGAGGTAGTCCTGCGTACTCAACGCTCCTGATTAAGGCATAGATGACGTATGAACTCATGTGGAAGGACTTAGTAGCCCTGAGTCTTCTCAACTGTACGTCTAAGCAATGGCTAATTATCCTAGCCCAATGTATGGTACCCTTTCCTTGAACAATCACCTGGATGAAGTAAAACATCCATTTCTCAAAATAGAAGGCATGAGGTGCCCCTGTAACTCTGTTGAGCATGGTGATCAAATCTCTGTACTCCTCTTGAAAATCAATCCTGTGTGGTGTGTTCGGTACTTTGCTCAGACGGGGACGACTCTTAAGTAGCCAGTTCTTGTTGATTATGCTTAGGCAAGCATCTGGATCATCATCGTACACTGATGTGGCTCCTTCAATGCTCTTGTATATCATGTCCCTGTGCTCTGGAAGATGGAAGGCTTCACTTATGGCTTCCTCTGAAAGGTACGCCAAAGTGTTTCCCTCATTGGACACAATTGTCCTGGACTGTGGATTGTAATGACGGGCACACTCGATCATCAACTCGTGGCACTGAATGGCTGGAGGAAAACCGGCCGCCTTAATGATGCCACTCTCTATTATTCTCCGGGCGACAGGTGATGGCTTGCCGATGTAAGGGACCTCTCGGAACTTCTTCGTGCTAAAGTTCCCCAAGTTGGTATCTCCAATGTTGGTCCACTTGGACACGATCTTGGTCTCCACTTCTTCAGTCTTCTGATCTTCTTTCATGAGAGCCGAGCGACTGGTGGATGCTCCCGCCTTTGGGGTCGCCATACCTACACAACATTTCATTGTAAGAAATAGATTTTGCAATAAATAACGCAAATAAGAGAGATAAATTTTAGGAAACCTCATGATAAGTCTCTAGAGTTATCATTTCCTAAAATACAACGATTGAGCTAGGAGAAATTCAAGGATCAAAATTTCAAAATTTGAAATATGACGATGAATGAATAAAACAATAACAATTAAATCGCCATACCTCGATAGAGAGCTAACTCTAGAATGCAAAAACAAAATTTGCCTAGGCAAAATTTGAGGTATGAGATAATCTTCAATATGATCTCCTCAAAATTGACTTCGCCACCTCTGGATAGAACGTGATCTCCAATTATCGCCTTGGACGTGGTCTCAAATGGGTCTTCAAGTTCGCACAAATAAATCTCCAAGTCTTTAGCAAATTCGCCTTAAGCGTGGTCTTCAAATTCGCACCACCCTTTGATTGCTTACGCCACCTTGGATGGAATTCGCACCTCTTCAAACACACTTCGCACTGCACACAAGATGATACTAGCGCCACCTTTGGATGAATGAAACTCGCGCCACCTTGGATAATATTCGCACTATCTTTGAACACACTTAACACTTTTCTTCGTCTTCCTTAATTCGCATGTAGAGAGGTAAAATAATGATGTGAAAATAATAGTTTTCACCCCCCTATATATAGCGCTCTCATCGATTTATCCCTTAGGCCGACTTGATAAGATATAACAATTTCAAACGATTTTTAAATGATTTGCAATGACATAACAAGGCCGACTTCCATATATGAGCGCTCCAATTCGATTTTTATTAAGTAATTAATTAACTATTAATGCCTTGCGTTTTTTAATTGCAAATTTCGATTTTTAAATAAGGCAAAAATAATTAATAAATGTTAACGCCGTATTAAATGCCAATAAAAAATGGATTTTCAATTTTTTAAATTGATTTAGCATTTAAAGTAAATTCGAATTGTTTAATTTGGCGCCAAAAAATATGTAAATAGAGGGACGTACCTCATCGCTCTGGTCCCTTGGAGAGGGACAGGAGCGATTCACCATCTTTGGCATGATTCTTGCGTTTTCAACGTTCAACTCCTTCATTTCCACGTCCCAAATCGATCATCTGGTGGTCCTTCGAATTTGAATCTCTTTCTTGTGCGAGCAAGTGCATCTTATGACCATCATCGCCCTGGTCCCTTGGAGAGGGACAGGAGCGATCCTAAGGTTTTTGCTTGAAATTCTCCATTTTGGTACGATCCTTTCCTTGTGTCATCTTCCAGATGCCATTTAAAACCTTGTGCGTCCTTGTCTTAATGTGATTTTCAAAGAATATCATATGTTTGGCCTAACATCGCCCTTGTCCCTTGGAGAGGGACAGGAGCGATCTTCATGTCTTGATGTTCATCTTGTATCTTTGACCTTCGTACCTCCATTGTAAGGCGAATAATATCATTGCTTGTGTCCTTTGCGCACGTCCCACTCGCTTTTGCAAGGTACCTTCGATGTTATAAGGATCATCGCCCTTGTCCCTTGGAGAGGGACAGGAGCGATCCACATTTTTTCCTTGATCTTGACGACTTTTAAACTTCGATCTCCTTTGCAATGTCCTTCAAAACGTCGTCCCTTGCCTTGTTTGTCCTCGCCTTGCCTCGTTTTGAAGGAACATGAGTGCCTTTGATGAGATCGCCTTGGTCCTTGTCCAAAGGACAGGAGCGATGTGAGCTCTATGTTCATTTTGGTGTTTATTTTACGTTTGCAATCTTCGTGTATCATCTTCCTATCATACCATGGATCCTCCAAGACGTTGCGAAACCTTGACCTTACGTAAATCTCGCATGAATTGGCCAATATATCCAATATCGCCCTGGTCCCTTCCTGAGGGACAGGAGCGAAGTTCATCATAATATGCTTGTCCTTGTTTGTACCAATTCGCAATTATCTTCATTGTGTGGAATGATGTCCTTTCGACCCTCTTGGTAACTTGAAACTTGTTTGCCTTTTGAAATTTACGCCATTATGTAGATATCGCTCTGGTCCCTTCCTGAGGGACAGGAGCGATCTAGGTTTTTAGAGTGCAAATCCTTCCATGTGATGACCTTTGCAACGTTGCGCTTGATGGAAATGCCTTGAAATGTCCTCGCCACCCTTCGTCCTGACTTGGATCGGCCTTGAACCTTGGAGGGACGACCTTGAACTTTGGAGGGACGCATCATCACCATTGTATCGCCCTGGTCCCTTGGAGAGGGACAGGAGCGAACTATCCCTTGTGGCTTTCATCTCACTTTGCCATGCTCTAAGTTTATATTCAACGGATTCGTCCTTCTTTACTCGATCCGTCCATGCCTTGACATTGTTTGTAATTTTGCAAAAAAGGCAATTATATCAAAAATCGCTCTGGTCCCTTCCTGAGGGACAGGAGCGAACTAGGCATTTAACAGTGGTATGGACGTCCCAAAAATCTTCAATTTATATTCAATGTGCTCATCTCATGTTCTCCTTCGTTTTTGAACGTAAACTTGCCTCGACCCTTGTCTGGATTTTGCAAAATGAAGGAAATCGCTCTGGTCCCTGGGAGAGGGACGAGAGCTACAAGGTACCTCGCCCTGGTCCCTTGGAGGGGGACAGGAGCGATTTAGTCAATATAGGTCATTTTCCTTCGTTTTTGCATCTCAAATTATATTCATTTGGCAAAGTATCTTCCTTCGGACGTCCTCAAATCATTAAGTTCTCAAAATCTTGCGAGGACAAGGCGAAATTTGAATTGTAGCTCCGGTCCTTCACTGAGGGACAGGGGCGATTTTCCTCCTGGAGGCATTTTTGTGCTCATGAAAATCTTCAATTTATATTCAAATGAAAGATCTTGTCGTTCTCTATCATTTCAAACGTAAAATTTGTCTGGACTCTGCAAGGATGATGAGATATTTGAAATTGAGCTCCCGTCCTTCACTGAGGGACAGGAGCGATTTTGCTCCTACAGGCCAAAATAACAAGATTTTTCACATTTTAACACTTCACAAGGCGAAAACAAATCAATTCCAATGCCCAGGATCAAAATTCAAAAAAGTCAAAATTTGGCCAAAATATTCAATCAGACAAAAATTCACATTGACGGTCAACACTTAGACAAGTTTAAGCTCTGCATGAACATTCCAATTGAAAATTAGACCATTTTGGCGAAATCATTGCATTCAAAATTTGCATTCTAGAAAAGAAGCTCAAAAGCTCTCAAAAATGACTGGATTTTGGCTTGAAAAGGCAAAATTTAAAACCCTAAGGCTTAGCCCTAAATCCAGACGACCAACTAACTGACAAAACCCTAAAAACAAAAGCGAAAACGAGCGAAAAACAAGCAAAATGAGGGGGTCCCCATTTGGTATGGGGCGATGTGTGAAATGGTCACAACACAGGGGCATTCTAGTTTGTTTCCTTACCTTTTGATGAAGATTCAAGGCATATTTGGTGATTTTCAATCTACTTTTCAAGCTTTTGGAGGAGATTTTCAGGACTTAGTCTGATTTTCACATATTTTCCAGAATTTGAATCTGATTTCAACTTTGATTCACAGATTTTTGGAGATTGAGTTTTTCATTTCCAGGTTTCTTAAGGGTCAATTTCAATTCCAAATTCTTAAATCAGATCAAGTTCTTTGAGTGAATTGGAAAATCAGAGCACACTCTGCCATCATATACCTTCAAAATTCACGTTCAAAATGAGGATTCTAACTTATTCCCTTTAATTTTTGCAGGTCATAGATGACAGCTGAAGGCGGGATCATCGCAGAAAACACAAACGAAGTTTCAATCCAAATTTAGAATTGAAGAGAGGACCACGAGCAAGGTTTGTCCGAGTATAAAGATGGCCAAAATTTGGCTAAGCATGGGAAAAACTATTTCATGGAAAGAAATTCCAAATTCCTCCATTATGGCGAAGGCATAGAGGAATTCTTCTCCAAATTCAAGGCACTTGAGAGAATCTCAAAGCATCAAGAAAGAAAAAGTTCTCAGACTTGGTGAAAATATAGAAAAGAATTTCAGACTTCTTGGGGAATTTCATCTACAACACCAGACCTATGGAAGCAATTAGGACAACTTCTTGAAGGATTTCATCTCCTGAAGAATTAAAGACAAGCTCCCAATCAGAATCAAATGGTGACAAGAAGAATCAAATTTCCATACTTCGACGATTTCTTTGCACAAATTGGAGAATTCGGGAGGATATCCAACACGCTGAGGTGGCGCCTCGTCATCTTCCATCCAATCAGATTGTTCTAAGTGAGCATGTCTAGATTCAATGAACTCGATTTATCCACAGAAGCTTCTAGAGGGCACACTTCACAATGCAATAACCTTCTATTTTTATTGTTGGTTCATATTTAGCAAGAAGGATAAGTGTCCCCAAATGTAATTTTCTCATTGGTTGAGGGGTAGTTATTGTAACAAACCCTAATTAGGGTTTTGATCTTTCAATTCGGGCCCTTGATCACTATTCGATCTCGGCCATTCTAATTTTCTATGTGCTTATATAAGGTTTCCTTCTCTCATTTGGAAAGTGTCAAGTTTTTGAAACGTTCTTGTGAGAAAGTTATTTTGGATAATATATTGCTTGTGTGCTTTTGAGGCCTTGTAATCTCTATTATCAGAATGATTGGTGTCAAGTTTTTGAAACATTCTTGTGAGAAAGTTATTTTGGATAATATATTGCTTGTGTGCTTTTGAGGCCTTGTAATCTCTATTATCTGAATGATTGGCAAGGTTTTCAATTTCTTCAACACAATAGATTAGATTTTATTTCATGTATGTTAGATGAATGCAAGATTTGATAAGTATTGGTTTGTGGTGAATCTCCGCTCATACTTTTGATGAACATATGATTTTTGTTCATTGTGTAAAGTTAGTGTGAGCTTTCCTTTGTGTATGCTTAACTTCCGATCATAAGCACATCCTAGAAGATTGCATTTGCTTTGTGTAGTTGTCCTAAGTGAGGCGAAGCAAAGTGTGGTTATCGAGTTCACCTAGTCAATATCGTCTCTTGAATTCCTAGGAATAGATTAGAATTTCTAAACACTTGTCTCCTTTTCAGTTTTTCATGATCCAAGTCCCAAATGACAAAGCTTCATTGTCTGAATTGAACGAGCCAAGCGTAAGTCCCTTTGTGTATTACCAGCATATCACAACGCCCATTGAGCTTATCCACACGTCAATACCTGACAAAAGAAACCTTGGAATCGATATAAGATCTTCTAACAATCTTAGCATAAGCGGTTATTTTTCAAGAGATGATAAATCATCTCTGAGTACTTTATTCTAATGTTTGGTATATGATAAAATGTACACCAACAGAGGGTTGTGACCTTCCCTCAAGTTGTGACCGCTGAATGGGCAGTGCCCCTTCCTATCAAATCGCATGACTTTTCATGTCTCTTCGCTTCTCCAATATTTTATTGTTTTCTTAACTAATCATCCTGTTTTAGAGGAGACCACTATTGCTAAGTGGGGAAGAGGGTTGATCAAACAGTGAGTCTCATTGTCTTTGACCTACAATATTCTGACTGTTGTCAACAGGCGATTGTTCTTATGATCCATGAAATTGTGAAGTCTTACTTTGTAAGACAATTTCATCTTGTGATCTGCTGAGTCATTTAATGTTTTGATCGGGTCACGACAGCAAAGGATTTCTTGTGCCATTATGGGCTGTCACAGATAACATAGTTAAGTAAAGTCTCTTTAGTGTTGTAGAGATTTATTTTATTTTATTTTTACTAGTTCAAAATATATTTCTTAGAGGTATTGCTTTGGAAACTTCTGTCCAGACTTTCTTCGGCAATCTTCCCTTTGTAAACATTGTTGATGATTTTTCCCAGGACATAGTGAAATCTTGAAAGATCCAACAAAATATGATTGCCAATTCATCTAGCTTGTTATTTGCCAAATAAACTACCTTATCCTTACATCTCTCTTTGTATATATTTTATTTATTTGAGCATAAGCCTTTGTCAACTAAATTACTAGCCAAGGTGTAGGATGCTTTGATTTTCTCTGGTCCATATTGCCATATTGTTTACTTAACAATGAAATAGAGAGATTATCAAGTAAAAGTACATATAACGGAAATGCTGTTCATGGGTACTTAAAATATAAGTATAATTTCTTTCTCACATACCCTTAAATCAGTTGGTGGTATTCGGATGGATAAAAATGAGGTTGATTCCATTAGGTTTCTTTCTGGAAATGGTTTGTAAAGTTCTTGGGATTTGTTTTGTGATATTTTTATGACCTTTGAGAGATGCTTCCTTTTGGCATTGCATGTTACTTTCTATTGTGGTTATATACATATCGTTGTTTTAGAGCATGCGTTGAATAATTTGTCAGTGGTTATTGCTATTCTATTGATGAGAGCTGCTAAATAGTAAATATGTTGTGTTTGTTGTGTGCATATGGACTCCATTACCAATACAGACTGAAGTACGTGGGTTTTAGGTTCGATCCTACTATATGGGGTTTGTTTGAGATAATCTTTAAGTAATGTCATTGCCATTCTTTCCTTGAATGAGTAGAAGTGTTACCCATTTTGTGTCAATGCGTGTTTTTTTAAGGAAGAATTACAGTTGAAAATACTACACAATAGAAGGAAAAGAACAAGAAAACATGCTCATAATAACTTTCACCATGTTCTCTGATATCCTGATATGACATTTTCTTTAGATATGCTCAGAAACACTTGTGTGATTTTGGGTTTGGTTGGGGATTGGATATTAGGGTTTCCTTTCTTCATATGGGTACTTGTAGGCTTCTTACGATTAACTAGACAGATACAAGTGGATTTGTCTGAATAAATCAAAACATTTTATAAGTTCTTGTATCATTTTCTCCTTCCAAGCACCTCATGATGATTTAAGGTTTTTTGATTAGATAGTAGAATTGTTAGTGTACTATGATGTAGATTTTAAATTGACAGTAAATGAGTAATTTAAGTTAGTTTCAGGCCTATGGCTTTTTAAACCTTAGTTTTGAATAATACGTAATTGAATTTTAGCTTATTAATGGAAAATGCCATTTGACTTCCACATGTATTCATCTGCTTTCTATGCTGGCAGAATTGTTCGGTCTTATTTGATGCATTATGGATATCAAGACACACTTAAATGCTTTGATACAGCAAGTGGAAACACGTTTCCTCCAGTAATATTTTCGCCCCAAGAATTGAATAACGAGTCTTTAAATGAAGAGATCTATGCATTAGAACAACGCAAGTTATTACGAAAGGTATACATATGTGTCAATGTTCTTTTCATTTGGCTTATCATAAAGTTCATTTGCATGGGATGGATAGTATTTATTTGATATATTGAATGCAAACTATTTGTCATGAAAAAAATACATTGAGTATGCTTTAGAGGTTAGAACACTGGGATAACTTTGTGGTATAAGTAGATTTATAAGGCTTCCATTATTCATAAAAATAACCAAAAGGCTTCTAGAGAGACCTGTGATATAAATTAATGAAATCTCTTACGTTTCAGATCACCCTATGGATACTTGTTTTGATTCTGATTATGAATTACGTAGGTTGAGTTTCAGTTATTTGTATTATATTTCCAGAAGCTTTTTTATTATCATGGTCTTAACAGGGATATTCTCAATAACAAATCAAGATGAAGTTTTAGTTGTTTTTCATTTATATGTATTTGTCCATATTATTACGAGTCTCTTTGAGTTTTATTAATTTTAATTTTCTCCTGCTTAAAGTTATTTTCTATGGCTTCGAGAGATCTGTCCTTGAATTCAATAAATAAATAAGCTTACTGATCATCTTTTTACTTTGAATGTTATGATTATTCCATTTGTTCATGTTCATGCCTTTTGATTATTATTGCTTTACTTTAGAGTAATTGGCAGTACAATATGCACGTGAGAAATCTATGGTGATTGTTCTTTGTCTTACTTCTGTTAAATGTTTTTGCAATGCAATAAAATGTTTTTTTGCCACTTTAACCTGGTTTATTGTCTTTGGCTGATCTAAAGCTTATTCGGAGTGGTGATATTGATTCTGCCTTTAGTAAGCTCCGGGAATGGTATCCAAGACTCTTACAGGTGAAATAATTTATTCACACATTTGAAGTAGTTTTATATCTTACTCTAAACAATGTCCATTTCTTGGTGTATTTTTTATTTTGTTATTGTCTCTCTGTTTTATCTAGTTGCACATGAATTGGACTGTTTGTGCACAAGCATTTTGTTTGTGGACTTAGTTTTGTTGTTTAACTTTTGTGATATTTTCTTTTGTATATTTATGTTGAAATTTCAATCATGCCTACAAATTTTCCAATTATAAGAGATCAGTGCATTATAGTATCTTGGGAAAAATTCCTCTATGGTGTTGCGAGGAGTTAGAATAATCAACAGTAGATATTTTTGTACAAAATCCTCTTTTTGCCATTGTAGCATCTTCATTTGGAGAGTTCTTCCATTTGATCAAATACTCAGTGGTTGCCCTTCATTGCAAACACTTCGTGTGTGTTTGAAGAATTTCCCTAGGATCCAAAATTATTTTGCCCTCCTTATTAAGATCTGATAACTCAATTTATGTTTGCAACTCTTTGTTTGATAACCTTCTTCAAACATGAAATGTAGAAGATTGAATATATTTTTGTTGACATAGGTAACTTCAATTTATATTTTACATAGTCAATCCTCTGCAACACCTTATTATGATCATAATGCATGGGTGCAAGCATTTCTTCTATTGTTTTAGTGACATTTGCTTATATGGTTGTTATTACAAAAAGATCCAATCTGCTTCAGAAGTCGTTTCATTGTGGTGTTGATCAACTTGTTTCATATGATTTTGTGCCAAGTACATGAGACTAGCAAGTACCTCTTGTTGATGTTGGATGTGTTCTTGTATTTTTTGAAGTTTGAAACTTTGGGGTTGTAATAAGGAAGAAGTGATTGATGGTGGTTGTTACCCATATGGTGCCAAAAATGGAGACATTTTAGATGAAGTATGCAAAGCAGTGTTATACCACCATTCTGCTAGTTGTGGCAATTGCACCTATCTCTCTAGTTTATCTATACCAAAACATCAGACATCATACTACAAGCATTTGTTGACCACCTCAATTTTTTGATTAGATTGTGGATGATATGATGAGCTATAGGCAAGTTGAATGCCAAAACATGAAAATTAGTCCAAAAATTACTTATAAATATAGGATCAGAATCACATACTATGAATTTTGTAGTCCCATGTAGTTTGTAAATAGTATTTATGAAGCCTATTCTATAGTTCTTGATACAAATAGGTGTGACAAAGCACAAAAAGTGCATTTTTGCTGAGACAATTTAGGCAAACTTGTGATAAAATCCATGGATATTGCCTCCCATCTCTGGCTCAAAATAGATAAAGGTTGCAAAAGACCTAGAGTTTTAATTGTTTCACCTTTATTGTGTTGGTGTAGAGTCAGAAATTGCATACCTCTTTGCAATTTTACCTACACTTTTGTAGCCACTTTAGTGTCCATTCCCCTAGCATTTGAGTAGGTTCATTTCAGTCCTTGCATCAACCTTTTCCCTCTCAAGATGCTTAGAGGCCTTTTTTCAGCAGCTACCTTCTTGCGTTATATTTGCCTTGTTTCTCTTGCCACACATTGTTTTTGAGCATGATTTGTCTAGACACTAGCGCACCTTGCTATCGTTCTACAACATTTTAATGTTCAAGGTTCATTTTTGAGTGTTTCGCCACTTGTCACTTACCTAGGTCAGTGGAAACGACTCAGAATCTTCCGAAATGGCTCGACAACCCTTTCTTTCCCTCCTCTTCTCACTTCTACCTCTATTATTTTCATTCCTCACACTCTTGCTTGGTTCCATTTGGCAATTTCTTGCATTCTTTTGTCTCTCTCTCTCCAGCTTTAACAACTTCCAACAACGTGCTACAACAGTCTATGCAACTCTCTTGGCTTCCTCTAGCCTTCCTGGTAATATATCTCGTGTCTTTGAACATCTTGGGATTTATCACATCCCTTATCTATTTAATCATTTATCTATGTATTTGTCTTTGATCTATCTATCTATCGGGCCATTATGGAGGTGGAGGAGACACCAAAATGGGGATTTGACTAATGCAAATCACCAAACATCCCCAAACATTTTTCCCCTTTTGTGTGTGTGCAGGTTTATTGAAGATATTCAAGCACATGGAGGTTTGCTTGTTTCTCTTTATCATTGATCTCTTTCATTTATATCATTTACATCGTTGTTATATAGTATCCGTTAGTATATTTCCGATTTTGGGTTTTGCAAGTCAGTTGGGGCTACTAAAATAATGTAATGTTTCTTCAATGGTCATCTTAGTTAGTTTCTAATTTTGGCTTTTGTTTATCTTTGTTTCGCTTAGAAACATCATAATGCAATTGCCTATATATTGTAAACTTCATTTTCTTTATTAAATATTCAATTAGGATTACATGGTATTAGAGCGGGTTGATGGGATTCTTTAAGGTTTGGCAAATTTTTCGGGGCCTCTACATAGAATTGTTGTGAGGTATTCACACATCGCCCCATCGCAAATGGGGAACCCCACTTTTTCTGCTTTTTAGGATAGTGTTAGAGTCCTTAGCTGCTAGCCTTTGCATCGAAGAAGATAGAAGGTTACTTCATGTGCTCACTTAGGAGAGCGAACTTCATCTTCAAGCCCAAGGGAGCTTTTTGATTTCCTCTAGTGTTGTTGGTCTCAAAGTTTTTTGATTTTTTTCGACAAAAAAAATCATTGGATGGTTTGCTTGGTTTTTTCCTCAAAAATCGTGAAGTTTTTCATGGGTGATCTAATTGTCATATCAAAGGTTTGGTGATTTTTTCCACAAAAATTGTGGTTTCTTGCAATCAGTTTTTGGGTTGTAGTTCTCATTTGCAAAAGTTTTTGGTGATTTTTTGAACAAAATCATGGTTGTTTTTCTGAAGCAGTTCTGGTGATTTTCTCCTCAAAATAGTGGTTTCAGTTTGAGAAGTTCTTCTTGATATCTTTGGCTACAAAGAGGGACAATTTTGTTTCCTAGCATCAAGTTGGAAGGATTTTGTTATCTTATTCATTTCCAGAAGTTTTGCACCATTAGGGAGGGTCTCAACAACAAACTCATGTCGTAGAAGTTCTGAAGAGAAGGGGGCAGCCTTCTATGCATTAGTGACCAAAAAACCTGCATATTGTCTTCTGTAGGGCAGTTAGAATGATGATCATTAAGAGAGGGTATTAAAATAATGTAATGTTTCTTTAATGGTCATCTTAGTTAGTTTAGTTAATTTCTAATTCTTGCTTCTATTTATGTTTGTTTCGTGTAGAGACATTGTAATGCAAATGCCTATATATTGTAAACTCCGTTTTCATTATTAAATATACAATTATCATTATAGGGGCACACAATTGAGTTTTTGTTTTCTCTCTGCGTCTTTTTGTTCGTGGTCTTGTTGTGAACTTTTTCACACATTACCCCATTGCAAATGGGGGCCCTCTCTTTTCCTGCTTTCTAGGGTTTTTGTTAGTGCCTCGTGGCCTTCCACTTCAGTTTTGTCAAGCCTTGCTCAATTTTGAACAATTCGAGTCCCAGAGATTGAAAGTTAGTTTTTGCAAACCAAGCGATTCTAGAGTCAAGACAGCGTCAAAGTGCCTAGAAAGGCCGAAGGACGAAGATCGCAATTGATTTGGACGAATTTGAACAACTTTCTATTTTTAGAAAGTCTGCTTTTTTGCTTTTTCCTATTTTATAGGAAGTTTTGTTTTTGGCATTTTTAGCCCAATCCCCGGTATGGCTATTTTTAGAAAGTTTTCCCTATTTTTTAGGAATGTCTACTTTTTGCTTTTTCGGAATGGGGAGCTAGGGTTTGCACTGATACCACTGATCCGCTTCGATTGGGATCCAAAATTTTCAAGTTTTGACCTAAAAAGCCAGTTTCCTACATTTTAGAGGTCATGATGTTTCAGATGGTTTGCTTGAGTATGGATTTCAAATTTCAAGTTAATCTGGTTAAATTTGGATAAATTGTGAAATTTTGAAATTTTCCAAATTTTTTTTCTAAGTTTGGCTAATGGATGATGTTGAGTGTTATGGCAGGTAATAGAAACTCCGCCATGATGGAATGGAGAGGTCATAAAACTCCGCCATGATGGGGTGAAGGCATCAGAAGTCTGCCTTGAAGAGGGAGTATGAAGGTCCGCCATATATTGGAGGGAACATCAAAGTCCGCCATGCTTGGTGGAGGCTTCAAAAAACTCCGCCCTATGCCTTGCTTAAGGTAGCACCAAAGTCCTCTCTCCTTGATAGACCAAAAGTCCGCCCAAGGAAGACCTTCAAAAGTCTGCCCTAGGAGATACATGCCAAGTCCGCCATACCTTGTGGAGTGGAAAAAGTCCGCCATGCCTTGAGAAGGTAGTAAAAACTCCGCCCCCTTGGTGGAAAGGCCTTAAAAGTCCACCCAAGATGCGAGGATGGAGGGATGTTCAAAGTCCGCCCTCATGAGAAGTGAAGAAAGTCCGCCCTAGGAGACCTTCCAAAAGTCCGCCCTTGGTGATGCATTTAAACTCCGCCTAGCCAAGGTGTGAAGATAGCCATGTCATCAAAAGTCCGCCCTCAAGGAGACCCTTCAAAATTCCGCCATGCCTAAAGAAGCCTTCAAAGTCCGCTATGTTGGAGAGGTGTCTGAAGTCCGCCATGTAGAGGGAGATCTAAAGTCCGCCATGTGTTGAGGTCACTCCAAAGTCCACCCTAGGAGATGCATCAAAAGTCCGCCCAAGGTGCTAATCATGTTGAAGACCTTCAAAACTCCGCCATGCCTAAAGAAGCCTTCAAAGTCCGCCATGTTGGAGAGGTGTCTAAAGTCTGCCATGTAGAGGTGTCTAAAGTCTGCCATGTAGAGGGAGATCTAAAGTCCGCCATGAAAGATCCCTGATGTATCTTTTAAGCTGACAGGCTGTAATTTTTAATTATTTGTTTTGAAATAAATTCTTCCTGTTTATTAAATGATCTTTTAGAGAGAGACAAAAGTTGCAGAAATGTCTTTTGTTTTTGTTTGTATTTTTCCAGATATAGGTAAACAATGAATAACAACAGCAGCAAATATGAAATAGGCTGGAAAATAATGTGCTATAATATAATATTCAGCCAATCCAGAATAGCTACAAATCGTACAAGACAAAATACATAAATGATATGCCAGCAAAGTATCTACCAACCAAAATAATGTTGCCGGTTGCAAGAAAGGCCATCCACGCACAATGAAAAGAGATGGCTAATGAATACCAATCAGCAACCCACGTGCCAGCTGGGAGGAGGCCGTACGACTGCTGTAGTCACATCCAGGCAGCCAAGGAACTCCCACGTGCCAAGCAATATACCCAACGTCCAAAGCCAAAGCTCTTCCAATGCTGAACTTGCACTCCAATCAAAGTCTGAAACCAAATGAAGCTGCTGAAACCTTCTATTGGGGTTTGCGTCCCAATATCCAAGCCCTAGGGTTTGCGTCCCAGTTCTCCAGAAATCGCTCCTCAGAGCAAATTCACAAATGCCTAGTTTGAAGATGTAAAAAGATAATAAAATAATGAGCCAACATCTCCTTTTCTCTCCCTCTCAAAGCTACTCAAACCCTAAAGGGAGAATATGCTTTTACCTTTATTAAATAATGGCATATTCTTAATTAAAAAGGCCTTTATGTATAGGAAAAACACCCCTTTCGTCAAATAACAAAACTCAAGGTGCCAGAAGGTCTCCGGATGATGAAAATAAGTTATAATAATTCAAGACCTTCCCAACGAGCTATAACACATATGCCTGCCTGACCAGAAGAAGCCAAAATCCCCTTATTACTCCAATTAGCTATATAAATAGCTTTTTTTAATTAATAAGACGCTAACTTAGGAAGTATTAAAAATATATCCTAAATAGCCGTATAATGCTCATCTGACTCCACAAGTCTGAAATGGAGCTTGCCACCTGTCTGTGACTGTTGTCGGAAATCATGGATCCTCAAGCAATCTTGTCCCTAAAATCTAGGGATGCTCGTAGAAGCTAGGAAACATACCCAAATCTCCTGAAACTGAACCCAAGGAATAGTCTCATGGTAACCCAACCTTGGGTACTGTCAAATCGTCCTAAATAGTAGGAATAGCCTCCACAAAAGAAGGAAATGCCTCCTAAAATTAAGGAACTGCTCCAAACTTGTCCACTAGTGCCAGAATACCAAATCCCAAACACTGAATATCCTCATTGAGTCTCTGTCCACCACTGTCAGCCTACAAGACCCCAAAATAAGCTGATTCACATGTCTCTGCTAGACAGAGCTAAAGAGGGGACATGATAGTCCTTCCCTCTTGGAGATGCTTGCCCACAAGCAACTGCAAAGCTAGATGCTGCAAAATAGACTCACCCTCCCAAGTGGCATCCTCTATGTGAAGACCTCTCCAGCGTACCAAATACTCCTGAATCATCCGGTTTCTTAGCCATCGTTCCCTCACCTCAAGAATCTCCTCAGGAACCAGAGTCAATTTACCTTCCTCATCCATGGGAGGCAAATTGGGTGATGCTGTAATATGTTTTCCCAGGGCCTTCTTCAGGCATGACACGTGAAACACATTATGAATTTTACTGCCAAGTGGTAACTCAACCTCATAAGCAACCTCCCCAACTCGCTTGAATACTCTATATGGTCTGTAAAAATGAGGTTTGAGCTTCTCAGCTCCCCATAAGCTATTGTTATAACTTAGACCAGCATCATGAATGAGGTTGTAAATGTTATTATACCAATGCCAACCAAGGATATCGATCCCGATCTCAATGTCCATCAAGTAGTCATATCTCTTCACACTCCCATGCAACTCAAGAGCTGATGTAGACCAAGATAAATCTGCAAGTGCATGGGAAATCGCAGTAGGACAGCCACTAACTACCAGAGAGTCAAGGAAGATTGAATCACCAACCAACAAACACATAGCTGCCATATCACATGAAATTTGTGACACATCCAAAGAAGAATTGTAGATGCCCTTATCACCAAACAAAATTGTTTCTTGGGTGGCTGTTCCACTACGAATGATATCCATAAAGTCACTGTGCTCATCCATGACTGCATATCCTTCAAATTTGTGATCATCATGAAAATCCAATGATGCAATATGTGACTCCTCTAAAATTGGTTTGCAATCAACATACTTACTTTGCTTATGCTCAATCTCTAAGTCTTCTTTTCTTGGAAGAAAGTGTGATTGAAGATATGCAACTCTTTGTCGTTTTGCCTGATTTAAACGTTTGTGGCGCTCCTTGATTTGTTGTAAGTGCTGCCTTGTCTAGACAAAAAACAACTTAACTTGCCGTGCTCTTTCTAGACCCCCTTCATTCAACCTTCCAGACTGTTCTATCTGAGCTGCTCCAAAGCGCATAAAATCAGTCCCATGGTGAGATGCATCATCAAGCTTATCGCACAACATGAATGCACCTTGTGTAATACCCATGGTAGAATCTCTAGCACTCATCTCTTCATGCTTAGAATTTGCATTAACTTGAAAAAGAAAAGTTATTTTACTGCTGTTATAAACATCAGAATGACTGTCATGCATTTGTGTCATGTCATCAACTCTTACAAGTACCTCTTTATTGAAAATAACACAAGCATTTTGAGTGCTATCACTTATAGAATATCCTTCATTTGTTATTCCATGTATCGTGGTGGCAAACTCTCGAGAATGAGAATGTAGACAACTGTTGTCTCTAATCAGAATTTTGGGCTCCTCCTTTATACTTTCTTTCGAATCATCAAACATCACCAACTCTTGACTTGTCCCATGTCTATCCTCCCAAAATTGAATGCCAACATTAGATGACTCGATAACATTGTCTTCTACATGAGTATGGGCTGCTAGCTCATTGTTATTACCTTTCCTTATGTTTCCTCTGAAGTCTTCAACACTGAATTGTACCTACACACTCTTGGCTGCCACATCTTCAACAATAACCATTAGCTTCCTTGGCTCTTTGTTCACTGCTGATATGCCTATTGTCGGTGTGTTATTGATTTTTCTTGTCTCAACTGAAGTACTGCTGTCAACATCAACTACAAACTCAGCATAAGATAAGTCTTGCTCCTCATTATGTATGGAGTAGTGTACGTCACAAACTTCTTCAGACTGATTTAATACTGTTGTTTTGATATAAACAAATCCAGTCCTCTTGGAAGAGACATCATCAAAATAACCATGCTTAACCAATGTATCATGTATACCAACATTTGCAAATTCAATTTCACTACTTGCTCCATGAATAGGATCTGCAAATTCATGTAATTGAAAGAGGATGATGCTGCTGTCCTTAATCATAGACTTAGGAATGATTGTAGCCTTTCTTCCATTACCTTGGAAAACTTCAATGCAAGAGTACACTTGCATACACTTGGCAGCCCAATCAAGTAACATATCAAGACTTGAGACTAGGACATCCTTACACTCAAGCAAAGTGTCAACATCATAAAGGTGAGACATCAACATACAAACTGATTTGTGTTCTTCTCTAACTGCTATTATAAAATCAGATTGTGGGCAAATAGAAGTTCCCACCACAACCTCATGCTTATTTATCCTTTCATAAATGTCAACCATGGTATAGTTGTCTTCACTATCCTTCTTGGATTTGTGCCCATATGAATTTAAAATATTTATGTCCCAATTTAGGAAATCAGAATTATGTTCAAACCTTCCCAAGGTGTCTTCATTGCCATTCCTTGTATTGCTCTTGAGGGTAGGTTCTCCTTTCATGAATGTTGACCTATGAAGTGTACCCTGCTGCAAGTAACATGGATTTATAGCTTCCATAGCTACGTTTAATCTAATCCATACCTTCACCTCCATGATTCCTATGCTTTTCCTTACCAATTGTCTCCAAGGTGTAGTATGCAAAACAAACCAAACATTATCAAAATGCAAGATCTTCTTAGAAGACAATCTCTTGGACTCCATAATAAGCTCTTTAAGATAAAATGCCTCATGTGACCTTAATAACTGTCCTTTCATTGTAGATGATGCATGATTAGCCAATTTGAAATGAAATATGTTCCATTCCACACAAATGGATATGTCACTTGTGGCTAGTCCATCAAGTGTGTAAATATCAGCATTAATGTTTTGAGTCTTCAAGGGGCTCTCTAAAAGAAGGAAGTCATAGACTTCATAAGGCAAACTAGACCAAACTGAATTTCTTGAATCATACCTCCTTTCTTCTTCACACAATGTAACATGCTCTTCTTGTGGGCTTACCTCAAGAAACTTTTCCCTTTTAAGCTCTTCATCTGCACATTCTTCCCTTCGAAGAAATAATGATCTAATGTATGACTCTCTTTGTCTTCTTGCATTATCAAGCTGATTGCATCTTTCCTTGAACTCTTGCAAGTGCTGTCTTGCTTGGGTAGCAAACATCTTTGCTTGCATAGCTCTATCTAACCAATCTCCATTCAACCTTTGGCAATGCTCTATATCTGCTGCCCCAAAGTACACAAAATCTGATTTATGATGGGTTGTTTCATTCATGCTAACCTCTGATTTTTCTTCATGTATGGAATTGGTCTCAACAATAGAGTCAACTAATTCACTAGAGAATGCATCTGTTTCATGTAACTCAACATTCATTCCTTCAGAGCTGTTTCTACTGTCATACTCTCCAACGGAATCCACCTGTAAGACACCTTGCAAGGATGTAGAAGTCTCATATGAATTATTCCCTAATGCTGAGATTTTATTTTCACCAATAAAATCTGCCTGGCTATCAAAGTCATCAACTAATTTTCTGCCAATCTCATTTGCAGACATCATTTCCTTTGCTCCTCCACTGCTTCCTTGGTTCTCAAATGATTCATGTTTCCTCCTTGGTTGATGACGTGGACTCAAAAGCATCAAGTCCTCTTCATCGGGTATTCCCATGAATTGTGTGAAGGAAAAACAGTCACGTATCTTTTTCGGAAGGGAACAATACTTGTCATAGTTGTTCATAACTGTATCATTCAATGTCTTTGCAGGAGACCTCCTCTTTGTACTAGTTGATGAAGTCATACCCTTAGAGTGTCTTATTCAATTTTTTTCCCTGTTTGTTTATTCTTAGACAACCCTGTCATGATGACCAATTTGGTTTGCAACCAAGCTTCAAAATAAAATCAAACTACTGATCTTCACCCAACAGGCTCGCAAGATCAAGGCTCTGATACCACTGAAAGATCCTTGATGGATCTTTTAAGCTGGCAGGCTGTAATTTTTAATTATTTGTTTTAAAATAAATTCTTCCTGTTTATTAAATGATCTTTCAGAAAGAGACAAAAGTTGCAGAAAGGTTGTGTCTTTTGTTTTTGTTTGTATTTTTCCAGATATAGGTAAACAATGAATAACAACAGCAGCAAATATGAAATAGGCTGGAAAATAATGTGCAATAATATAATATTCAGCCAATCCAGAATAGCTACACTCTATTAACAAAAGTCCTATGCTCTCTACTTAGGTTAGACATAAACCGGCTTAGAACTCCCATTGCTTGGGCTATATATGGTCTAGTATAAACCATTGCATACATTAAACTACCAACAACATTAGCATAAAGCAAGCAGTAATCAGAAGTAACATGATAAAACAACATCATCATCATCAGTAACATGATATCGTACCAGGCAAAATACATAAATGATATGCCAGCAAAGTATCTACCAACCAAAATAATGCTGCCGGCTGCAAGAAAGACCATCCACGCACATTGAAAAGAGATGGCTGATGAATACCAATCAGCAACCCACGTGCCAGCTGGAAGGAGGCCGTACGACTGCTGCAGTCACATCCAGGCAACCAAGGAACTCCCACGTGCGAAGCAATATACCCTACGTCCAAAGCCAAAGCTCTTCCAATGCTGAACTTGCATTCCAATCAAAGTCTGAAACCAAATGAAGCTGCTGAAACCTTCTATTGGGGTTTGTGTCCCAATATCCAAGCTCTGGGGTTTGCATCCCAGTTCTCCAGAAATCGCTCCTCAAAGCAAATTCACAAATGCCTAGTTTGAAGATGTAAAAAGATAATAAAATAATGAGCCAACATCTCCTTTTATCTCCCTCTCAAAGCTACTCGAACCCTAAAGGGAGAATATGCTTTTACCTTTATTAAATAATGGCATATTCTTAATGAAAAAGGCCTTTATGTATAGGAAAAACACCCCTTTCGTCAAATAACAAAACTCAAGGTGCCAGAAGGTATCCGGATGATGAAAATAAGTTATAATAATTCAAGACCTTTCCAACGAGCTATAACACATATGCCTGCCTGACCAGAAGAAGCCAAAATCCCCATATTACTCCAAGTAGCTATATAAATAGCTTTATTTAATTAATAAGACACTAACTTAGGAAGTATTAAAAATATATCCCAAATAGCCGTATAATGCTCATCTGACTCCACAAGTCTGAAACGGAGCCTGCCACCTGTCTGTGATTGTTGTCGGAAATCATGGATCCTCGAGCAATCTTGTCCCTAAAATCTAGGGATGCTTCTAGAAGCTAGGAAACATACCCAAATCTCCTGAAACTGAACCCAAGGAATAGTCTCATGGTAACCCAACCCTGGGTGCTGTCAAATCCTCCTAAATAGTAGGAACAGCCTCCACAAAAGAAGGAAATGCCTCCTAAAATTAAGGAACTGCTCCAAACTGGTTCACTACTGCCAGAATACCAAATCCCAAACACTGAATATCCTCACTGAGTCTCTATCCACCACTGTCAGCCTACAAGACCCCAAAATAAGCTGACTCACATG
Organism: Cryptomeria japonica; assembly: GCF_030272615.1. NCBI lineage: Eukaryota > Viridiplantae > Streptophyta > Pinopsida > Cupressales > Cupressaceae > Cryptomeria > Cryptomeria japonica. The sequence goes on from NC_081407.1 coordinate 926,102,093, forward strand.
TCTCTGCTAGATAGAGCTAAAGAGGGGACATGACAAGCCATGTGTTGAGGTCACTCCAAAGTCCGCCCTAGGAGATGCATCCAAAGTCCGCCATGTGTTGAGGTCACTCTAAAGTGTGCCCTAGGAGATGCATCCAAAGTCCGCCATGCTTTGTGAAGGTAGAGAAAAGTCCGCTTTGGATAGCTTCAAAACTCAGCCCTATGCCTTGAGAAGGTAATGAAAAGTCCGCCCAAGTTTGATAAAGAAGATGGTGGAGTCATAAAAGTCCGCCATGCATGGTGAGAAGAAGAAAGGCCGCCCATGAAGAGAGCCTCTAAAAGTCCGCCCAAGTATGAAGTTGAACATTCAAAACTCCGCCCTACTCTTGGAAGTCAAATAAAGTCAACAAGAATGTGAGTGATGTCATCAAATCTTCCCAAAAATCAAACTCCTAATCAAATTAGAAAGTTGGAAATAGAGATTTTCAAAGATCATCGAGTTGAAAAGTCAACATGGAAACTCAAAATTAAAATTGGAAAGAAGATATTTTCAGATCAAAAGGATTTTCAGACTGAGTTCCAGATTAGAAACTTTTTGAAGATGCTAAATGGTAAGCGTAGTTCGAATTTATGGACTAAAAACAATTTAGAAACTTGCACAAGTAAAGGATTTTCAAACAAAAGAAGATGACAACACTTTCCCAAGATTTGAGTTAGATTTAGAAACACGAGTTGGATGATTTTGCGTGTTTCTAATTAGGAATTCAACTTCATTACAAATGCATCATTTGTAACTTCATTCTTACACCAAGAAGTTCGAAATTCTTTAGCTAAGGAGAGCATAAAGAAGTGTTTGCAGATTGGAGTTCATCTGGAGAAAATTTCAATATTGTTTGCAGTTGGACAAGCTTCTTGACAAAGGATTCACAGATTTTTGAGTGAAGCCAGCTGGTATAAGGAAGAATTGTTCATTCTTTCTGAGTTTTTTGAGAAACTTCCAGCCTTATTTCAATCTATTCGAAGGTGAAGTTGAATTTACGATGCAGATTTGTGCATTTTCTGAGTTTTTCAGAGTCATTGAAAATGATTTTAGTGAATTTATTCGAATTCTTAATGAAGGAAAATCATTTTTATTGACTAAGTAAAAGAGAGTTTTTGAAGTTATAACACTTGGTGTTGGATTGTGATCATAGTCGTCCTTAGGATTGAAGAATTTATATACGAAAATTCATTTTTTTGGCTAAGTATGAAAATGAAATCAAATCTTCAAACACGTAGCCATTCGCAGCCCCTATTTTCCTCAATTCACGAATTAATTTCTAACTTACGCTTCATTGTCTAATTGCAGATTCTAGGCAGTATGAAATTTCAAGTGGACAAAGACGCTCCTCCTGAGTCAAGGATGACTTCAAAGTGGAAGAATGTAAGCGACACTAACCTCAGGCACATCAATCTGAGGGAATTCAAAAAGTGAATGTTTGGTTTGGACAACCTCGTGCCTACCACAACCGCACGAAAGATGATGAAGAGTGAAATCGTGCATGTTGTTGGTTTTCTTCCCACCATGCAATGTACCGAATTAGTAGCTGAATGTGCTAGGCATTACAACCCCGCCAATAGAGATATTGTTGCACCCGATGGGAGAATATTGGCGAACATCAGTGATGAGGCCATCAAAGAAACCTTCAAAATCTCAGAGTATCATAACGCTGTGTACGTGACCAAGGATGAAGCTGATTGCATGTATCAAGATCACTTGGAGGAATATGACACCATTGTCAATCATTCCTGGCTGGATAAGCCAAGGAAAGGTGCCTCCAAACTTCAAAGGAAGAGCTTGGTGAGAGCATACTTCAAGGAAGATATCGGAGATATGATCGTTCTGCTGAACAGGATAATGGGGAATCCTCAAGGTGCTCTGTTCAAGCCCTGGATGTATTATTTTATTAATGAAATAATGAATGGAGTGAAGATGATAGACTGGGCTTGGATGATAAATGACAACCTGGATAGCCAGCTAAAGAACCTGGAAGCAAATAGGACCTTCTTCATCGTACCTGTTTTATTCCCTGGCTAGAATCTACAGATATAGAGGTCTCACTTGCAAAGGGGAAGTGGGAAACAAGGAAAACCAGTTTCCAGTCTATGATTGTTATCCCCAGCTCCACATTGAAGAAAAGTTCCATTTTAAAAGGGTGAATGATACATTTCTCATGTACATCACACGAACGTTGCAAGGTGGACTGCATCAGAGACTCTCTCAAGAGTCTATGGACTTCATCAGTAGATTTGGATATTGGTATATCCAATACTTGAAGTTCACTTACCTTAGAATTCAGGGGTTTATCGGGTCTATCTATAAGCTTCCAGCTTACCCTACCAACCGAGTTGTGTTACTCAAGGTTGTGAGGCAATTGGAGGGGTATATGGCAATTCAAAAAGATAAGCAGAAGAAGGTGAGAACCTCCTCTCTCACGATTGGGAATGGATTGGAAACATGTCCATCATCACAAGCTGCTGCCACTGCTGAGAAGGAATTGGCTTGGTATCCCTTTTATCAATACAAGGCGAGGAAGAATTTTGATCCGTTCCACAAAATAAAAAGGGTCAAAGGGATGACATTTGAGCACAGAACTGATTTAGAAGATTATTGGGCTAACACAGCCAATAGTTTCAAAATCAGGAAGAGATTTTGGTTGAGGATTCCCTTGAGCCTGGTAAGAGCGATGAAATTCTACCATCAAGAAAGCTAAAGTCATTGGACAAAGACACGGCTATTTGTATGAGCTATGCACAGAGCCCAACTTAGCCTTAATTCATGAAGCCACAAATGCAAATGAGGTGTGGCATAGAAGACTAGGCCATCTGAATTATAGGGCTTTATCATCTATGGGAAATCTTGTCACAGGTCTACCTAAGTTGAAGCAATATCATTCAGAGGCGTGCAAGGGATGTGCCCTAGGTAAAAATACCAAGGGTGCCTTCCAAAATAGTACTAGGAAGACAAGCAAAATATTAGAATTAGTTCATTGTGATGTATGTGGACCTATGTCTGAACCCTCTCTAGGAGGATTTTTGTATTATGTAATATTTGTTGATGACTATAGGAAAACTTGGATCTACTTTCTGAAATGTAAAGAATCAGAAGAGATCCTCAATAGGTTTAAAGAATTCAAATCACTAACGGAGAACTACTCAGGAAATTAAATTAAAATCCTAAGAACTGACAATGGGGGGGAATATACTTCAGAATTATTTAAAGATTTTTGTAAAAATTCAGGGATTAAGAGGGAGTTAACAATACCTTATAATCCTCAACAAAATGGGGTAGCTGAGAGGAAAAATAGGACTATTGTAGAAGCTGCCAAAGCCATGATCCTTGATCAAAATCTAAATATCAAACTTTGGGCAGAAGCAACTAGCACTACGGTATATATACAAAACAGATGTCTTCACTCCCACCTTGAAGATAAAACTCCTAAGGAAGTCTTCACCAAAATAAAGCTAGATATTAGCCACCTTAGGATATTTGGGTGTCCTGTCTATATACATGTACTTAAAGAGAAAAGACTAAAACTAGAACCTTTTGGAAAAAAGGGAATACTTGTAGGATATAGTGAAACATCCAAGGCCTATAAAATTTATATACAAGGTCAAAAAAACATTGAACTTAGTAGGGATGTAATTTTTGAAGAAGACTTAGCCTTCAAAAGAGCCCAAAGTACAATAGAACCTGAAATCTATATCCCTACTCCTAACATAGAAGAAGATCCTACTCCTGAGCTTTAGAGGGAGAATCTTGAGGAGACTATAGGAGAAACTCAAAACCCACCTAGAGAAAAAACTCAAGAAAAGACCACTATGGGCCACCAAGATTGTAACAGAAGCTCAGAACCTTGCTGCTCCTTCAGGAACCTTAAGGGAAAGTAAAAAGCCTAACCTTCAGGGAAAGTAAAAAGCCTAATAAATTCACTAGCTATGTTGCCCTTATGAATGATCTCTCTAAAGTTGAACCAAACAATGTATCAGATGCACTTGAACATCAAGTATGGAAGGATGCCATGTCTGAAGAGTATCAATCCATTATGAAGAATGATGTTTGGGAGATTGTTCCTAGGCCAACTAAGAAATCTGTTGTTTCATCTAAATGGCTTTTCAAGATCAAACATGCTGCAGATGGCAGTATTGAAAAACACAAGGCCAGATTTGTAGCTAGAGGGTTCTCATAAAGGGAAGGAATATATTATGAAGAAACATTTGCACCTGTTGCCAGATATACATCGGTAAGAACTGTACTAGCCATTGCAGCAGCAAAGGGATGGAAGGTACACCAGATGGATGTTAAGACAACATTTTTAAATGGTAAGATCTCAAAAGAAGTCTACCTAGAGCAACCTGAAGGGTTTGAAATTCATAATGCAGAGTCTCATGTATGTAGGCTTAAGAAAGCTCTCTATGGGCTCAAACAGGCTCCCAGGGCCTGGTATGAAAGAATTGACACCTATCTCTCAAAACTAGGTTTCACTAAAAATGATGGAGATCCTAATCTCTACTACAAAAGAAATAAAGGTGATATGCTGATATTGATTTTATATGTTGATGACCTATTAATCATAGGAGATGATCACCTTATAGATCAATGCAAGAAAGATCTATCCACAAAATTTGATATGAAGGACTTGGGACTACTTCATTACTTCCTAGGGTTAGAAGTATGGTAGAATTCCAATAATATTGTACTAAACCAAGGAAAGTACACCTTGGACATTTTGACGAGATTCAGAATGCTAAACTGTAGGCCCATGACCTCTCCTATGGAAACCAACTTACATAAACTTAAAGAAGCAGCAGCAGAATCACAATCCACTGATCCTACTCAGTACAGGCAGATGATTGGGTCCCTAATGTATCTATTAAATACAAGGCCAGATATCTGTTATGCTGTTAATGCTTTAAGTCAGTTTATGTGTGAACCTAAGGAGATACACCTGGTGGCAGTAAAACATATTATGAGATACTTACAAGGTACCCTAAACCTTGGTCTTAAATATGAGAAAGTTGATATAGATTTACACGGATTTACAGATTCAGATTGGGCTGGCAACGTGACTGACAAAAAAAACACTTTAGGGTGTTGTTTCAGTTTAGGTTCAGCCATGATATCTTGGATCAGCAGAAAGCAGTCTTCTGTAGCCCAAATTTCCATCGAGGCCGAATATATTGCAGCTTCTATGGCTGCCTGAGAGGCAGTATGGCTTAGGAAGTTGCTTGTGGGATTGTTTGGAGAAGCTATGAAACCTACTATTATTCATTGTGACAATCAGAGCTGCATAAAACTTTCAGTAAATCTAGTATTCCATGACAAGTCCAAACATATTGAGATCCCATACCACTATGTACGAGATATGGTTGACAGGAATGTAATTCAATTAGAATATGTTTGTACAGGAGATCAAACTGCAGACATTCTGACCAATCCTCTTTCCAGAGTGAAGATTGATCACTTCAGAAAAGGTTTAGGTATGATAGAAAGGTAATCTGCTTTGTAAATAAGATGCTTAATGTGTAAACTTCTTTTGTCATGTTGGGACATTTTGGGTTTCACCCCCTGTGTTCATATCTAAGAGGTGACGATCTCTCAGATTATGAACACTTGCATGCAGACATCATGAGGTGACGATCTTATGATTCTCTAAACCAGTTATCATGTTGGATCTTTGGTATGTCATGGATGTGCCATGATGGTGTTGTGGTAAAACATTTGTATAAAATGTTTGTGCACATATCACAACCTGGATAAGATGAGAATTTAACCATCCTCATATGTTTATCCATAGTATTGCGTGTTTAGGCAATACTGATATCATGTGTTCAGGTGATATCTTGTCATAATGAAATAATGAATCTTCTATATCACATGGTTAGGCGATACTCTATGTCACATACTTAGAGTGATGTTTTATATTTGTATCTTGTGTCCTGATGGTACTTCATATCATATGTATAGATGATATATATTCTTGGAGACTGACATTATTTTGGTTATGAAAGAGAAATGTGATGCAGGTTACTTTATCTATCTTCCAAAGCTTGGGAGTGCTAATGCATTAGTAGCTTCTGCAAGATAAGACTTCTCTAACCCGTTAATCTTCTTTATTCTGCTATGGTTTATTCATCGATGCTATTAGATTATCTGATTTATGCTTTCCGAACTGAATATGTTTATCAGATTGTAACATTGATCATGATTATGATATTGGCATTGGATAAAGATGGATTAGATTGACGACTTGCTTAACATAGTTAAGCGTCGATCTAAATGCTATCGGGCTAATAACCCGATAGCATATGTAATGCTATTTGTTATCGGGTTTAGTTCATACCGATAAACATTTATAATCGGGCCATTAACAAAGCATCATAATTAACACCGTTTCAACCGAGTACACACCAACACAATGAAAGGCACAAGGTGGAGTAGGACAACATCAAGATTCACATTGGCAAGATGATGGACTTCTCAACCTCAACGAAGCAATTACAACAAAGATGATCAACATTGTAACATCAAGGCATTGCAATCCACATGGGAGATGGCTCTACTACATCAAAGAGGTTTGAGGCATAGTAAAGAAATGAGGAAATTTTTGCAAATATCTTGAATTTTCAATGCCATTACCACATAGAGATATCCCTACATCATACACAATGATGATCTAACATAAGCAACGTGGAATCATATCAAGGATGGGTTCCACATTTTAAGACTAAGGATTATTACAAGGAGGTGGGATATTGAAAGTGCAATACTACATAAACATGAAGTTCCCAAGCAAGGGGATGAATTTGCACAAGGTGATCAAGGGTAGACCTCATGGAGTTTCAGGATGAACATCATCAAGGAAGTGAATTCCCAAGTATGGAGATGGAAATGCCAGCGTGATCGAAGCAAATAGTATCAGAAGAGTTAATCAAAGCTAGTCACTTGATCACTCTAAGATGATGCAATCTGGGAGTATAATCATCATCACATCATATCGGGCAATTGGAGATGTTGAGTATCAAGAGATATTGCCCCAAGCATCAATACTTCTTTGTGATGAGGTATCAAGTTTGCAAGGGGCAAGTTGAGGTGGAATCCTAGTCATCATCATCAAACCAATCAAAGGAGATTCCACATCAACATGTCCAAGTTCGATGAACCTGACTCATCCTATGGAAGCACAAAGTGTGAGATGCCTAACCTATTTCTCATTGGCAAGAACTCAAAGATGGACATGTGTACACCAAAAATGTAATATTTTCATTGGTCAAGATAAAGTTTGTTGTAACAAACCCTAATTAGGGTTTCTATTGAATTATCTTGGTCGTTGATTTGAGTATCATTATGAGCCATTGGAATGTAATGAGACCTCTATAAAAGGCTCAAGCCTGCCCTTTTGTAAGGGTTAATAGTGAGTAATTTAGAATAGAGTAGAGTAGGAGGAGAAGGTAGGAATTGTTGCCAAGGCATGTAAATAAACATACTTTTCATTGAAGTTATGGTGAATAGTGGTGTTTCTTCTACATATTGCATGGTTTCTTGTTATATCCTCAAATTAGATGAAATTCATTGATTATGATGGAGTAATGTGTGGATGTTGATAATTCTTTTTTTCAAACTATTTGTGGTTGGATGATTTCTAATTCCAGTGCATAGTTAGCTTGAACCTCAAATTGTGCTAAGCTCGATTGTGGAGATATGTTCAAGTTGCACCATATTTGGGTATTTGAATGAATGTTCATGATATGAAAATCTTTTATCATCCTTAGAAGATTGCACTAGTTTTGTAGAGTTGTTCCTAGCATGGCAAAACAAAACTTGGTTTAAGGAATGTATTCATCATGCTTCATTCATTGTCATCATTGATCTTGGGAGTAGCATAGTCTTTCTAAATGCTTTCCTTTTTGCCTTTTATTTTCCAAGCAAGTTGAGTTAGTTTCTACATTCGATCAGAGATCAAGCAAAACATAAGTCCCCTTGTGATTCCAAAAAAATCACATTGTAAACACTGAGTCTATCCACAATATTTAAGTCGCATAGTTCACATTGTAAACCTTGGAGCTGCTTTGATTGATCACTTTATTTAGCATTCAAAGTTTCTTTGTTTAGCATTCAAAATTTCTTTGTTCAAGAGAGGATAGAATGCCTTGCTATTTTATTCTATGTTCGAGGTGCATAAAAAACACATCAATAGGTTCTTGAGGATTTTCCACTGTACAATGGTCTTGATCTTGTGAGGGTCCACCTTGACTACCTCATATGACACAATTTGACCTAGGTACCCCAGTAATCTGACATTGAACACACTTGGATGGCTTAGCATAAAGTTGATGCTCCTACAAAATGTCCAAAACCTGATTCACATGCTGCAAGTGTTCATCCCAAGTTTTTCTATACATAAAGATGTCATAAAAAAATGCCAAAACAAATTTTTGCAAAAAGGGTTTTGTTGTGATGTTTTCACACATCGCCCCATTGCAAATGGGGACCCATGTTTTTTGCTTTTTAGGGTTTGTTTTCTAGGTCTTTTAGGGTTTTGTTAGTTAGCCTTTGCATTTTGAGTGTCGCCCAGGTGATCACATGGATAAGCAAGTCCGGCTTGAGTGATGTCTTGATCCTGAAATTTGGCTAAGTTTGGAATGTCCTGATCCTGAATTTGACTAAGTCTGGAAACTGAAAAACCTCAAAAAACTAGATTTTGCAATATAACTCCTGGAGGTCTGAAACCACTCTCAAACATCCTGAAAGTATATATGGAATATAACTTAAAGTATGGGTTATATTCCATTAAAATTGTCCTGATAGAGAGTTCGAAAAATCAAATTTCGCTCCTGACCTTCACTGAGGTTCCAGAGCGAAAAGCGCTCCTGTCCCTCTCCAAGGGTCCAAGGCGAATCGCTCATGTCCCTCACCAAGGATCCAGAGCGAAAAAGCTTAGTGGAGTCATTCCTGACCTTGTTTGGACAAATTGAGACATCAAAGGCATGAAGGAGGACGTAATCAACCCATTGAAGATAGTTTTGAAAGTTAACAAGGCATAAATGAGCTCATAAAGGCCAGAGCGCTTCTGTCCCTCTCCAAGGGACCAGAGCGATTTTCCCTCAAGACAAGTTTTTGGCAAAAGGAAGGCAAGTTTCGCGTTTGAGGTGGGTGAAGGAAGGCGCAATCGATCCGTTGAAGATAATTTTCGAAGCTAGCAAAACACAAGTGAGCTTATAAATGCAAAATCGCTCCTGTCCCTCTCCCAGGGACCAGGGCGAAAATGGTTCTAAGGAGCATTCGTTCCAAAAATTGAATAGATCAAACTCAAGGTTTCAAGTAAAATGCCATTTTGGACGTCCAGGATGAAGTGTTGAACGTTAAAAACAAGAATTGCAAGGCTAAAGTGTAAGGGCGCTCCTGTCCCTCTCCCAGGGACCAGAGCGATCTTGTTGATGTCCATTATCTTGCCATGCCTAGGCGCCAATATTATCTATGACACATTAAATGCCAATTTTGATAAAACCTTGAAATATTTTTGAAATTAAATTGACATTTAATAAGTGCGCAAAACATTTAATAATTAATTTATGCCTTTAAAAAATCGAAATTTTAATTATTGAGGCATTTGAAATTAATTATTATTAAATTAAAATTAAAAGATGAAGCGCTTGAGGTATTATTTTTATTCATTTTATCAAGTCGGCCTCTTCTTTTTTTTTAATTTTATTTATTTTTTGCCTTTACTTGCAAGGTCGGCCTCATGGGTAAGTGGAAGGTGAGCGCTCTATATATTGGAGGTGTTGTTTCACAATTCAAATCATTCAATCATCCTTTCAAGTGCGATTTGGAGAAGCAAGGAAGGAGGTGCGAAATCTAGCTTGTGTGGAGCGAATTTTTACCAAGTGTGTAGGCTAAGGAAGGCGAAATTCATCTTGAAGGCTATTGGAGAGGCGTATTTCTTGCTAGATTGGAGGATAATTTCCAGATTTTTGAAGACATTTGAAGGCGAATTTCCAGATCTTGAAGAAGCTAGTGGAAGATGGAGTTCTTTTCCAAGCTAAAGGGGGCGCATTCTGCTAAAGGGAGTCTTGATCTACATTTTGCCTAGCGAATTCTCCTATTTTTGCATCATTTTTTAGAATTAATTCCCAAGTGGAGGTGTCAAGATGGTGACTCCCAAGCTCGAAAGATCTACAAATCGGAAGACTCTCCTCAAGGAAAATCAAGCCAGATCAAGGACGATCAAGCAAGAACAAGGGCGACCTCCTCCAGCCTAGCATCGACAAGGACGACCTTCTTTGGACTAACGTCATCAAGGGCGACTTCTCCAATCCAGTATTCCAAGGCGAGGTACATCAATCATCCTGCACATCAAGGACACAAGAAGTTAGAACAAGGGTTCGTTGAAGAAGCAGATAGTTCCAGATGAATTAATTAAAGCTAGCTTCTCAACAACATCAAGTTGAATATTTACCAAGTTACAAGTGTCAGACGAGGTGGCATCCTATTCATCACTTCTCCAGTCAGTGTGGTCCACCTCAACATGTCCAAATTCAATGTACCTAACCCATGGAAGGTGGCACAAACTTCGATGTACCTACCCCGGCTATCCATTGGTCGATTTTTCCAGAGAGGACATGTGTCCAAGCAATACAATTTTATCATTGGTCAAGCATTAAATGTTATGTAATGGTTGTAACAAACCCTAATTAGGGTTTTTATTATTGAATCCTGGCCATTGATCTCAAATTGATCTTAGCCATCGAATTGTATTGTGGGCACTATATAAGCCCTGGCATTTCATTTTGTAAAGGGAATTAGCAATAGTTAGAGAGTTGAAAATAGTTAGGATAGTTAGAGAATAGTTGGAAGCAATTAGAGTAGAGTAGAGAGAGAAGGCAAAGATTGTTGCCAAGATGTTGTTGTAAAAGACTTGTAACTTCATTGAAGAAATGGTGAAATTTATGGGTCGATTCGACAATTTGCATGGTCTTTATACTTCTCATATTTGATTTCATGTTATTAGATGAGTGGAAGAAATGTGCTTGATTGATGATGGAATTCGTATATCCATACTACTAGCAGTTTGTTGATTGCAAACTTGCCTTGTGTAGTCAACTGGAATCATTCAGCTTAAGCTTAACTTCAATTGTCGCTTCTTCATTGATATGCATCAACCTGATGGTGTCTATGCCTGCAGTGATGATTTGAACATCATAAAGCTTTCCTTCGAAGATCGCACTAGCCTTGTGGAGATGGTCCTGCGATGTCAAAACAAGACCTAGTTAGAATTTCATCAAAGATCAATCATTGCTCCTACATTCCTTAGTATTAGGATTAGATTCTTTCCTCACCCTCCTCTTTTTTCCTTTTTTTCAAGTCAAAGTTAGTAAAATCCTGTGTCCAGCAATATTCAAAGCAAATCAGAAGTTCAGGCATCAAATGTAAGTCCCCTTGTGATTCCAGCAAATCACATCATACCACAGAGAGCTTATCCACACGTAGAGACCCTACATACAAGAACCTTGGAGTCATCCTGATTGATCCTTTTTCGCGATATCTTGAGCAATCAGAGGCTTTATTCAAGAGAGGATAAGGTACCTTTAGGTATTTTATTCTGTGTTTGATAGTGTACAAAATACACGTCAACAGGTTTGAATATTGATTTGATCAAACTTTGAAATGTAGATAGTGCATTTGTGAGGCCAAAAGGCATCATAAAAAATTTATAGTGGCTCTCATTGGTTCCAAAAACTGTTTTATGTGCATCCTTATCTCTAATTCAGATTTGATGGTGACTAGAAAGAAGATCAAGGTTGGTAAAATAAACAACACAATCAAACTTATTTAGCAGATCATCAATTATTGGATTAGGAAACTTATCTTTTATGGTTTAGTTGTTGAGCTCTTTGTAATCAGGAGAGATCTTCCAAGTGTCATCTTTCTTGCGCACCATTACAACTAGAGAGGATTAATCACTTTGACAATGCTTGATAATACTTGCCTCTAGCATCTCTTAAACCATCTTTAGGATCTCACTTGAACATATGGATACCTTTATATAATATTCTTAGTGAGAATGCAATTTGCAATACGATGATCATAAAGTAACTACTAGCTCCTATATATACCTTGCTTATGCCTTTGATGCCATCTAGGCCGACTTAACTACCTATATAAAACTATTTTAAAGACCATCTAGCTTAATTAAGAGTTAAGGTAGCCACAAGACGATTACTCATAACCTTATGCACATTTAAGACTATGCCTTTGTTTCTTGTCTTCTAGGTGCCATGAGGTAACCTGCACAAAGGAAGAATATAATAGGAAATATGGTGCAATGAGAATACAATTTAAGATATGATGATCATAAACTAATCATTATCTCCTTTACATATCCTACTTAAGCCTCTATGTCATCCAGTCTGACTTAACTACCTATATAAGACTATATCAATGATCATATAATTTAATTAAGGTAGCCACAACTACTCTTAACCCTATACACACTTGAATTAAGGGCATAACAAACCTTGTTATCGAGTCCATCAATCTTTTGGATTCAAGCTACCAAACCTTATCTTTTATCTGATCACTAAGTGTTTTCTAATTTGAAATGCAAAATGGATACTTATCAAACTTAATGTTATATAATGGGTAGAATGAGTCACCTTTATGGTTTCTATGGGTTTCCTTTGTGTTGCCTTTTTTTGTGCTAAATCTTTTTTTTTGTTCTTATTTGGAATGTTGAACTTGCATGCATTGTTAGTGAGCTGGGACTTGTAACGTTATTCTAATATATATTTAAGATATTAGGTTTTAGCTTTATGAGAACTATTTCTTTAGAAGTCAATTTTGATGCTGGTGTGTTTTTGTTTTTGATGATTTTGTGATGCAGGACAACATGTCAACCATATGCTTTCTTCTTCATTGCCAGAAGTTCATCGAACTTGTTGCGGTGATACTCTTCATTAAACTTCTTAAAAGAATGCATGTTACCATAGCTTGATACTATTTCTTGCAAAACTCATATGCTTAATTGTATTCTATATACTATTGAATTCAAATGCTTTAATTTTAGGAGAGAAAAGGTTGAATTTATTGTAGGAAAAATCATTCACACTTAATGTGATCTGCTCTTGTGTTTTGTTTGTTCAAGTGATTGGTTAATTTTAATCCATTTACCCATGTCAATGATCAGGGTATGCAATATCTTGATGACTATAGTATCATCTAAATGTCTTACCAACAAAAGGTTCAGAGAAGTGAAGTTGTTCTTTACAATAATACACAAAACAAATTAAAGCCTACAAGGGAAAATTACGAAGTGGTATTCTTTCCATTGACAATTAATGCAAATTTTTCCTAATAAATTTTTCATCAAAACTAATAACTTGCTGTATGTAATTGCACAAATTTTATTCTGAGAAATCTCTTTTTATATCTCATGTTTTTACTAGCTATCCTAAGTCCTCCATTATGTTATTTTTGACCTATTTGATTTTCGTTCCATGTCTTCTCTTCAATAGACATTACCTTTTATGTTTGGCATGATGATTACTGTATGCCAAAAATGTGGTCTTCAACCTGCAAGAAGAAAAACACTTCAAATACACCAATGAAGCATTGCATTAGGGTTAGAAATCATACACAAGTTAGTGGATTTAAAACTCCTAAAGTCGCCTCATTGTCCTCTATCTCTAAAGATCTTCAAGATTCAAGGTGGCCCTCACTTGGAAAAGCACTTAATCTCTTAGATGACAACCTAGAGAATGAGATTTTAGTGATGTGCTAAGATCAAAATGGATGCAACTAAGATATTAGCTAAGATGAGATGATGGATGAAGATAGGATGCAAGATGCAAGACTAGATGATTAAGATGTTAAATGTATTCTAAATTGAAGATTAGATGATGCGAGATGAGTTAATTAAACTAGATGAGTATAAAATACTATGAGATGATATGCCAAAATGAAGCTAAAACGCTAATGCTAATGCTAAACAGCTTGGATGCTTGAAGATGACAAGACAAGCTTTTATCCAATGAATAAAGATATTGTCCAATGGAGAAAATCTTGTGCAAAACTCAATGTGTTGAAAATGTGAAGTTTTGTAAGAGCATTAAAAACTCTTTGGAGACCTTGGAGGTTATCTTGTTGGAAGTTAGATAACCTTCAAGACTTTTGTCAGAGTCCTACAAATTTGGGGAACTCAACAAACTTAGCTTGCTGAAAAGATAAAACTTTAAATGCATTTAGAAGACTTTCTTCCAAAATTAGAAGTGACTTCCCCAAAATTTAGGGATGTGACCATGATAGAAGAATTAGACTAATTAAGTGGGTTTTGAGAGGTTCTAGAAGAATGCTGAGGAAGTTAATGGAAAATGTAAGAGAATGGAAGTGGGAGAAATAAGATTTTTTAATTAAAATAAAAAGATTTATTTCAACTAAAATGAATGCAACTTGCATTTGGATAGATATTTAAATAAATATTAATTTATTTAAATGTGAATGTGAATTTTGGATTTTATTTAAATAAATCTTAATTTATTAAAATGAGAAAAAGGGGGATAAAACATTAAATGCTTGAAGACTTTGAGGGAAACCATTAAAGGCTTAAGAAGACTTTAAGGGAAACCATTAAAGGTTTGAGAAGACTCTAGAAGGAAGCCATTGAAGGCTTGAAAACTTTAAGGGAAGCCATTAAAGGCTTCAAGTGGGTGGGGATAAATAGGATTTCAAATAAATAATTAATTTATTTAAAATTGTGGTGCAACTTGTATTCTTAGGAAAATGCAAGTGGGTGGAAGAAAATAGGATTTTTTAGATAAAATAAAAGATCTTTTTTAGCCAAAAGGAGATGCAACTTGCATATGTTGTAAAATGCAAGTGGGGTGAGGGAAATAGGGATTTTTAATTAAATGTAAATTTAATTAAATCAGATTTTAATTAAATGTCGAATTCGATTAAAATGGCTAGAAGGGGATATTTAATTAACTGTTGAATTTAATTAAAATGGCTAGAAGGGGATATTTAATTAAATGTTGAATTTAATTAAAATGGCTAAAATGGGATATTTAATTAAATGTTGAATTTAATTAAAATGGTTTAGATAGAAGAAAGGGGAAATTAATTAAATCTTTAATTTGATTAATGGTTGATTAGAAAAAAAAGATATTGATCAAACCTTAGTTTAGTCGATAGGCGGATTAGGGTAATTAAACAAATATAAATTCATTTAATTAATTGTGCAAGTTTTAGGTGTCTACAATTACATATGCATATGTTTTCTTCTTAGGAATGGCTATCAACTGCTTTTGGTTGTTTTGTATGGTTAAGTAGTCGTCAAATTTTGTAAAATGGCCCCATTTGAATATGTAGATGATCATCCCTATGTTGGCCAGTATGCTTTTTATTGTGGCAATCATCTTGGATTAATATTCATTTTTCTTGCTATCAATAATAAAGACATACTTGACGTTAGTCTTTGGTTATTCTGGAGTTCTTTGTTTTATGTGGTCATGATTTGTGTCTCTTTGAGTATCCTAAATAGAGGAAATAATGAACAAATACTCTCTTACAAACCTATGGTATTCATTTGGAGTTCAAGTTTTAATTTGATTTTTAAAAAATATTTCTTGGGAAAGTGTGGAAGATAGTGATGTATTTGGAAAATGAAATATCTGTTGATGTGTATTTTGTACACGACCAAACACAAAATAAAATACCTAAAGGTACCTTATCCTCACTTGAGCAAAGTTTCCCGACTGTTGAAGATCTCGCCGAAGGATTAGTCGAGGCAACTCCAAGGTTCTTGTATGTAGGATCTCTACTCGTGGATAAGCTCTTCGTGGTATGATGTGATTTTGCTGGAATCACAAGGGGACTTACACTTGATGACTGAACGTCTGATTTGCTTTGAATATTGCTGGAACACAGGATTTCACTAATCTAGATTTTGAAAAAAAAGGAAAAGGATGAGGGCGAGGAAAGGATCTAATTCTGACACTAAGAATGTAGGAGCAATGAATAACCTTTGATGAAATTCTATCTAAGTCTTGTTTTGATATCCTAGGACCATCTCCACAAGGTTAGTGCGATCTTCGGAGGAAAACTTTATAATGTTCAGATCATCGCTACAAGCATAGACACCATCAGGCTGATGCATATCAGTGAAGAAGCGACAATTGAAGTTAAGCTTAAACTGAATGATTCCAGTTGACTACACAAGGCAAGTCTACAATCAACAAACTGCTAGTAGTATGGATATACGAATTTCACCATCAATCAAACACATTTCTTCCACTCATCTAATAACATGAAATCAAATCTGAGAAGTATAGAGACCATGCAAATTGTTGAATCGACCCATAGATTTCACCATTTCTTCAATGAAGTTTTACAAGTCTTTTACAACAACTTCTTGGCAACAATCTTTGCCTTCTCTTTCTATTCTACTCTAATTGCTATTCTATCAACTAACTATTCACTATTTCTAACTATTCACCTTCTAACTACTGACTAACTATTAGCCTTTACAAATGAGGAGCCAGGGCTTATATAGCGCCCTCAATACAATTCAATGGCTCAGATCAACTTGAGATCAATGGTCGAGATTTTACAATGAAACCCTAATTAGGGTTTGTTACAACAAACTCAATTCTGGCCAATGAAATAATTGCATTATTTGGACACACATCTTCTCTGGAATATTCGACCAATGGATAACCGGGGTAGGTACATCGAAGTTTGTGTCATCTTTGATGAGTCATGTACATTGAATCTGGACATGCTGAGGTGGACCAACCCAACTGGAGGAATGATGATTGGGACGCCACCTTGTCTGACACTTGCAACTTGGTTGATGTTCAATTTGATGATGCTGAGAAGCCAAGACTATCTGCTTCTTCAACGGACCCTTGCTTTAACCTCCTTTGTCTTTGATGTGCAAGATGGATGGATGGATGGATGATGCTGGACCGGAGAAGGTCGTTCTTGATGATGCTAGGCTGGAGAAGGTCGTCCTTGATGATGCTGGGCTGGAAGTGGTCGTCCTCGATGATGCTGGGCTGGAAGAGGCCGTCCTTGCCTTGGCCTGGTCTTCTTTCATCTGCAAAACAAACCATAAGATGATTAAGGACACATAATATATTTATTCTAACATAGCATTTTCTTCCTTAAATCATCAACAAGAAGACATCAAAATGAAGTTTGTTCAAGATTCTTTCTAGGGACAGGCCCTATAAGAATTTCGCCTTGGACACTCTGGAAGGGGCAAGAGTGAAATTTGCATTCTTGGCCTACTTAGACCTCTTTTCAACATTACCTCACAACCAGCTCCTCGCCTAGCCCAAACAAGGTGAAAAAATAGGAGTTTCAAAAGATTTCGCCCTGGACCCTCTGGAAGGGTTAGGAGCGGATTTTCTTGGGTAGGCCTCAATTACTCCATTTTTTGACTCCAATATCCTCCAAAAGGTGAGCATATGCTTGTTTTAGTCCAACAAAGTCTAGGGATCCATCCTTCTAGCTTCTCACATGGGCAAATTAGGTGATAATGAGAATTTCGCTCTGGACCCTTTGGAAGGGTCAGGAGCGAAATTCCTTCTTTAGGCTTCATTTTACACTTTCTTTACCTCAATTCACCCTACAAGGCTTAATGTCTCACTCCAGCCTCAACCATGCCATAGGTATCAATACTTTAGCTTCACTCAAGGGGAAAATGGTTGATTTGGAGAATTTCGCCTTGGACCCTTTGGAAGGGCCAGGATCGAATTTCTCTCTTTGCTTGTTTTCCTTCACTAAATTTCACTTTCTTCACTTCACTTCATCTAGACTCCCTCATATTGAATCCACTTCTCAACTTGGCAAAATTGGTTTGATCTTCACAAGGCCCAAAAAGGAGAATTCGCTCAAAAAACTAGCCAGGGACAAGACCTATCCAGAATTCTTGGTGGATAAACATCTTTCCAAGGCATTCCAAATAGCTTCTCTCACCCTAGTCTAGCCTTGACTTAGCACAAAATTTGGAGAAAAGGATGGTTTTAGTGTTTTTTGCTTTGGACCCTTTGGAAGGGTCAGGAGCGAATTTCTTGTTTTGAGCTCATTTCTTCATATTTGATGACTCTTGACAATTCAAGGACATGCCTAAGGACACCTCTAATCTTGACCCACACTAGACTTAGCATAAATTTGAGGGAAAAGATAGGTTTTGCACAATTTCGCCTTGGACCCTTTGGAAGGGTCAGGAGCAAATTTCATGATTTGTTTGATATTTCATCTTTTATTACTTTCCATCATTCCTCAAGGCAAGAATATGTCTATCCTTCCTCCAACATGCCTTGGACACTAAGAACTTGGCCTAACAAGGAAGACAATGGGGTCCATGAAGATTTTCGCTTTGGACCCTTTGGAAGGGTCAGGAGCGAAAATCATGATTTGAGCTTGATTTTTCCTTTCTCCAACTCCAAACCACCTCAAGAGGCAAAGACATACTATCCCACTTCCATCCATGCCACAAAAAACCAAGGACTTAACCTCCTCCAATGGAAAACTAGGGGTTTTTAGGAATTTTGCTTTGGACCCTTTGGAAGGGTCTGGAGTGAAATTCACTATTTGGCTCAAAATCCTTCACTTTTCAATGCTTTCAAACATTTCCAATGGCAAAAGATGTCCATCCTTCCTTTCAAGATGCCTTGCAAATCAAAATTTGGTCAAACTAGGGAGGAAATGAGCCTTAGGAGGATTTTCGCTCTGGACCCTTTGGAAGGGTCAGGAGCGAAAATCTTAGTTTAGGCTTGATCACTCACTTTTCAAACTTCAAACCACCTCAAGAAGCAAACTTAGAGCATTTCCCACCTAAGGAACAAGGATTGATGCCTAAATCAAGTAGCAAATGAGTTTTATAGTGAATTTCACTCTTGACCCTTTGGAAGGGTCAGGAAGGGTCCAGAGCGAAATTCACCCTTTAGGCTAGAATCCTTCATTCTTTTCACCTTTACTCATCTCTTAAGGCTAGGACATGTTAAAACACCTCAAACATGCCTTAAAAACTAGGAATTTGGTCTTGACAAGTGATAAAATTGAGGTGTATAAGGATTTTCGCTCTGGACCCTTTGGAAGGGTCAGGAGTGAAATTTCTAATCTTGGCCAAAATCCTTCACATTTTCACATCCCATCACCTCAAAACTAGAATGTTGGTCTAAACAAGGGAGAAAATGAGGTTTCCAAGAATTTCGCTCTAGACCCTTTGGAAGGGTTAGGAGCGAAATTCCTACTTTAGGCTAATTTCCATCATTTTGTCACCTCAAATCTCCTCTCAAAGACAAATGTGCATCAAAACCTTCCCATCACGCCCCAGAAGTCAACAAACTTGGTTATATCAAAGAGCAAAGTGGAGAAAAATGAATTTCGCTATGGACCCTTTGGAAGGGTTAGGAGCGAAAATCATCCTTGGGCTCAAATCTTGACTTCATTTTCACATTTCCTCATTCAAACAAGCGTTTTTACCTTCATTCAAGCCTAGGAATGTGTTAGTTCTAGGTTTTGGTCAAGTAGAATGTCTTATGGAGAATTTTGCTCTGGACCCTTTGGAAGGGTCAAGAGCGAAATTCGCTTTGGACCCTTTGGAAGGGTTAGGAGCAAAAACTTGACATTTTGGTCTCTCCGTCAGGATCATTTTATGGAATATAACATTTAAGTATAAGAAAGAAGAAAGACACTTATACTTTAAGTTATATTCCATATATATATTGTCAGGAGGTTTGAGAGTGGTTTCGGACCTCTAGAAGTTATATTGCAAAATCTAGTTTTTGGAGGATTCTTCAGTTTTCCAGACTTAGTCAAATTTCAGGATCAAGACATTCCAGACTTAGCCAAATTTCAGGACATTTGAAGATCAGGATGATATTCCAGACTTCATCATTCACCAACTTGACCTAACTCAGATCTTCAAGGATGATACTCACTCACCAAGCAAGACACAATTAGCAACAAGAGCAAAACCAGGCCCTAAGGAAGACTCTCAAAGAAACCCTAGTTCTGGGGCCTTGCGGACTCACCCTGGCTCAAGCATAGCCTGCTATCCAGTGATCCCCCTGACAGCACTCATCATGCAAAGGCTAACAGAC
The DNA here is from genome assembly GCF_030272615.1 of Cryptomeria japonica. Classification (NCBI taxonomy): domain Eukaryota; kingdom Viridiplantae; phylum Streptophyta; class Pinopsida; order Cupressales; family Cupressaceae; genus Cryptomeria; species Cryptomeria japonica. Next base: position 926,122,222 of record NC_081407.1, read on the forward strand.
AAAACCCTGAAAGACCTAGAAAAACAAACCCCAGAAAGCATAAAAGTAGGGGTCCCCATTTGCAATGGGGCGATGTGTGAATACGTCACAACAATATCCAAGAAAGATCTGTGCTGTAAAGTATGAAGATAAGTGATGAGCTAGAAAAAATGAATGGTTGTTTTGGTGTATAGTTGGCCAAGCTTGATGGTCGCTATATGAAGGTACAAAATAGAGTGTTAAGTTAAGGATTGATATATTTGATGGTCACTATCTTCAAAGATGAAAATACATAGGGTAAGATCAATGGAGAGATGCATAGAGGTTTTATATTGTAAAGAGGTCCAAGTGAAAGCTTCTTGAATGAAAGATAATAGCCATTAGGTATAATTGCTGGTTACATTTATGCATAACCCACTAGTGGATGAAAAAACTAATATAGATGATACCATCAACATTCATCTTATTCTCATTATTGTTTGTACCTTTTGATATCTTGCCTTAACATACTAATTGTAATTGATGACCTTTTCTATGCCATCTAACTCTTCAAGATCAATTTCAAGTTCATGATCATGAACACATTTATTCCCTTGAATGTGAAATTTATGCCCATGAATTAGACACCAACAATGATGCTCCAAAGTATAAGGGTTAGTCACTTATTTAATTTATATTCTCATTGATTGCGGATAAGATTAGTTTGCTCATAATGCAGCATGTCAAAGTCAATAACATTACTGAACTGTTTTCTATGAATGACTTTTCACTATGTTGCCGGGTAGTGTTGATGTGTTTTTCATGCACATGCGAACACATAATAAAACACCCAAAAGTATTTTATTCTCTCTTGAAAAAGTTTCTCAAATGCTGAAGATTGGCTTAAGGATCACTTGAGACAACTCCAAGGTTCATAAATGTCAGGTCTTGACTTGTGGATAAGCACAAGTGGTCATTGTGATTGCTGTTTCATCAAGGGGCCTTTAAGTGTAAGGAGATATTTTATGAAGTACTTTGCGGGGGGCTTTTCTCGAACACTTGAAGTCTTCCTCCATGCATTTGGAGTGTCCTCGATGATGATGGGCTTAGAATAGGTCGTCCTTGTCCTGGCCTGATTTTCTTTCACCTGCAACACAAACCAAAAGATGGTCAAGTACACATGATATATTTATCCTGTTCATAGCATTTCTTACCTTAAATTATTAACAAGGAGGCATTGAGATAGAATTTGCCTTATAATCCTTCCCAGGGACATGCCCTATAAGAATTTCACTCAGGACCCTTTGGAAGGGTCAGGAGCGAATTTTGACAAAGTTGCTCAATCAGACATCATTCTCAACATTACCTCACCAAGATCAAGTCATTAACCTCCAAAATTGTCAAGGAATAGGTTTTGCTCAAGGACCTAGGCAAAATATTAAACCACTTAGGAATTTCGCTCTGGATCCTTTGGAAGGGTCAGGAGCAAAATTTGCATTCTTGGCTCAAATTCTTCTCACTTTGTGACCATACTCGCTCAGATGCATGTCTAAGGATGCCCTCAATCTCAACCAATACCAAGTTTGATGCAAAATTGGAGCAAAATGGAGTTTTTAAGGATTTTGCTCTGGACCCTTTGGAAGGGTCAGAAGCGAAATTCTTGACTAAGCTCAAATTCCATCATTTCTCCCCTCCAAAATGCCTCCCAAGACAAGCACATTCTAGCCTTCTCTCCACCAAAGCTTAGGAATTCATACCTTGATCTTCATCATGGGCAAACTAGGTGATTTTGGCAATTTCGCTCTGGACCCTGTGGAAGGGTCGGGAGCGAAATTCTTGACTTGCTTGTTTTCCTTCACCAAGGTCGATCCTTTTCACTCTCTATACTTGGACTCTCATCTTTGGATCCCTCTCCCAAGCATGCAACACTTGTTTGACCCTCAAAATGGCTAGAAAGGAGAATTTCGCTAAAAATCATGTCCAGGGACAGGACCTATTAAAGATTTCGCTATGGACCCTTGGAAGGGTCAGGAGTGAAATCCTAGTTTAAGCTCAAAAGCTTGATCATTGGTGGCCACAATCAATTCAAAGGCATGCCTAGGTGTCCTTCCAAGCTCAATCTACCTTGATCCACACTTTAGCTTGACACCAAAATGGAAGGAAAAGAGGGATTTTGGGAATTTCGCTTTGGACCCTTTGGAAGGGTCAGGAGTGAAATTCTAGTTTTGAGCACATTTCTTCATTCTTTCAACTCCAAACCACCTCAAAAGGCAAAGACATGTCACTCCACACCTATCTATGCCATAAAAACCAAGGATTTGACCATCTCCAAGGCAAAAAAAAGTGTCCAAGAATTTCGCTCTAGACCCTTTGGAAGGGTCAGGGGCGGAATTCTAGTCTTAGCTCAATTCCTTCACGTTTGGTGATCATAAGCAACTCAAAGCCATGCCTAAGGACATCTTCAATCTTGATCCACACTTGGCTAGACATAAAATTGAGAGGAAAAGTTAGATTTTAGAAATTTCGCTCTGGACCCTTTGGAAGGGTCAAGAGCGAAATCCATATTCTAGGCTTGACTCTTCATCTTTTCAACTCCAATCTTCTTTGGAAGGCAAAAAATACATTACTCTTCGCCCAAGGAACAAGGTTTGTAGCCTAAGCAGGGAAGCAAATGAGGTTTATAAAGAATTTCGCTCTGGACGCTTTGGAAGGGTCAGGAGCGAATTTCATCCTTTGGGAAAAATCTTCATCTTTCAATGCTTTCAACCACTTGTCAAGGCAAGAACATATCAATCCACCTTCCAACATGCCTTAGAAACCAACACTTGGCCAAAACAAGGAAGGAAATGAGAGCTATGGGGATTTTCGCTCTGGACCCTTTGGAAGGGTCGGGAGTGAAATCCTCATTCTTGGTTGATTTTCCACTTCATTTATCCAATTCTCTCTCAAACTTGATCAATTTCAAGGTCCTTTCATCATATCCAAGGCAATCCATCATCAAACTAGCTCAAGACAAGGCCAACCTAGGGCTTAAGGCAAAAAGAAGGTGAAATGGAGGATTGCTCTGGACCCTTTGGAAGGGTCAGGAGCAAAATTCTCCTTCCAGGTTGATTTCCATCATTTTATTGCCTCAAACCTTCTCTCCAAGGCAAATATGCATCAAAGTCCTCCAAACCATTCCCTAGAAGCTCCAAACTTGGTCAAGCTAAAGAGCAAAGTAGAGGAAATATGAATTTCGCTTTGGACCCTTTGGAAGGGTCAGGAGCGAAATTCTTGTCTTGGTCAAAACTCCTTCACTCTTTCACATTCTATCACTTGAAAAGGCAAAGATATATGATTTACCCCAACATGTCCAAGAAAAAAGACTTTTAGTGTAAACAAAGAGGAAAAAGGTCTCTTCTAAGAATTTCGCTTTGGACCCTTTGGAAGGGTTAGGAGCAAAATTCTAGTTTTGTTTGATTTCCTACCTTTTTCATCCAATCCATCTCCAAAATTTGATCAAATTTGCTCTCCTCTTGCCACATCCAAGTCTATTTGTCATCCTCTTGGCTCCAAAATCTTCATTTTCAATGCCTTAGGCCAAAATTGACGGCCAAATGAGGATTTCGCTCTGGACCCTTTGGAAGGGTCAAAGCAAAATCCTGGTTTTAGGCTAGTCTTTCACCTCTTTTCTCCTTTTATGTCTTGGACACACTTTGTTAGGCTTCCTTCCATCATGATCATGCAAATTTGCTCTTCAAGTCCGACATATAACTAAAGGTTTTTTGAAAAATAGGGTTTTACATGAATTTCGCTCTGGACCCTTTGGAAGGGTCAGGAGCAAAATTTACCCATCGGCCATGATCCTGACTTCATTTTTCTCATTTCGTCATTCAAACAAGTGCTTTTACCTTCCTTCAAGCCTAGGAATGGGCTAGCTCAGAGTTTGGGTCAAGATGGAGTGTCTTGTGGAGGAATTCGCTCTGGACCCTTTGGAAGGGTGAGGAGCGAAATCCTAGTCTTGGCATGATTTCCTCTAAGATTGACTTGACTTTACCTCCAGACCCATCCCTTGATGCATAACTTATCCGTTTCCTTGCCAATTCGCTCAACAATTCTTAAAATCGCCTCCTGAATCTTCACTTTGACACTGACTCTATTTAATCGATTCCGACTCGACAGAAGACAAGACTTTGACTCGACTTTTATCCCTTTTGCACAATTTATCCATTTTCCATCTCCTAAAAGGCAAGATCCTTCTAAGATAACACTAGGGTTCAAGGCAGACAACATACGACTTCTCGAAGCCCAGGTTTAATTTAGCTCTGAAAGAAACCCTGGATGAGCTTTTCAAAGGAAACCCTAATCTACCTAGCCCAAGCAACCACTAACTCACTCAAAACACCTAGCAAGCAGAGAAAAAAACTTGCTAGGGGAAAGCAAAACCCAAGAAAAAAGAGGGGGTCCCCATCCTGATGGGGCGATGTGTGAAATGGTCACAACACGACCCCCCCTCTGTTTTGCTCAAGTCCTAGTCTTTTAGTCTAATATTTCCCTTGCTAGAGAAATGAGTGAGTTTGTTAGCCTTTAGTAACATCTAGATCACATGAGAAGTGAAGCCCATCATGAGTTCAACCAAAAGAATGAATAAGAGATTGCTAGTAAGGGATGCTTCAAGTGCTCCTCCTTTGGAGCGAAATTCACTTCCAAGTGTCCTTCGTTGGGAGCGAAATTGTTCCCAGAATGCACATTAAGCCTAGTTTCAACAAACTCGAATGAATGGAATGAAAGAGAATGAGCAAGAAAACACTAAGTGTCAAGTTTCAATCCACTTTAGGTGCACCACTCTTAGAGAAAACTTCAAGTGCACCCCTTGTGGAGCAAACTTCATGTGCTCAAGACTCAGAGCGAAATTCCTCCTTAGACCTCATTTTGAGCGTGGTATGACCCATAGGAGTTGGGAAAGTGAGTGTAAGTGAGCGAAGGAGAGTTAAAGTGTTAACTTGAAAGTGACTTCAATTCCTCCTCTTTTGGAGCGAATTTCACTTCATGTGCTCTTTGATAGGAGCGAAATTTCCTTTTAGGCCTTCCATGAGGTGAGTTTGACATGTTTTCATGAATGAATGTTTGAAACACCTAAGGTTTGAGTCGATGAAGCAATGAAAGTGAGTAAGAGCAAGTTTAGTTTTGATTTGAAATTCACTTCAAGTGCATGAGTTTTGGAGCGAACTTCAAGTGCATGGGCTTTGGAGCGAACTTCAAGTGCATGAGCTCTAGAGAAAACTTCAAGTGCATGGGTTTTGGAGCGAACTTGAAGTGCGTGAATCATGAAGCGAACTTGAAGTGCGTGAATCATGAAGCGAACTTCACTTTGGGTGCTCCTAATTGAGAGCGAATTTGCCTCATTTGCCCAAGATAAGATGTGAAACTGCTTATAGATTGTTACCTTGAGCCGATTTGATGTCTTCATATGCTTAGAAAAGAAGAATTTTGAGTTTAAGATGATGAAGGGCAAGTTTGAAGGTCACTTCATGTGCTCCTCATTCAGAGCGAACTTCAAGTGCACCCCTTTGAGAGCGAACTTCATGTGCACCCCTTTTAGAGCGAACTTCATGTGCTCCTTGTTTAGAGCGAAATGCCTTTCATTTGCTCATGAAAATGGTGGATCATGTTTGAAAGAAGTGAAATTGGCGCTAGAAGTGAAATTGAGTTCCAGGTTGAGTCAGGGAGACTCAGAACTAGCGCCAGCTGTGAGAAGGGAATCACATTATATTCTGTCTGCTGCAAGAGAATCTGCATGGTCTTCACTTCAGACGGGAAAGTCTCTATTGCAGCCTTCGTCCATATCTTCTTGCTATGCTGTCTCCTTTAAATGTAAGCATTGGACTGCTACTGATCTGCTCGTACATGCCACCTATAACATTGTTTTCTACAGCTGCTATTCATGTATATATTGAATGATTTATCGGACTGTTGATTACTGTATGTATTAGTGCTGTTTTAAGCAAGAAGAGTCTGATTATGGACACATGTATGATCTGATTAATGAATGAAGGCAGGCAGATACTTTCTGGTTATTAGTTTGTATTTGCAAGGTAATCTGAATTTTAATCTGAAAGTGCTGTTGTAAGTCTATTTTCTAAAACTCGTAAAGTTTAACAAGTTAATATATTTCAGGCGGGCACATGGACAGAAAAAGTAGGCTATTTGAGCCAAGGACAAGGGGGAGAACAAAGGAAATAGCAAAAATAGATATTTAATTGAAGTGAAGAGAAAAAAAACGTGGTTTTGTGTAGAAAGAGGATACCCAGGCATGCAGACTGAGAATTGAAGACGTACAGTCCATTGGCTGCTTGTTTCAGCTTGTTGTAAACCTTTGAAGGAAGAGTTTAATAATTTAAATGCAATAGAAATCGTCTTTGTTTCCATTGGCATGCAATTTTTTTTGTAATTTGTAGGTGCTAGGTCAAGTAAGTTATTCATCTAGATTGCATCATCTTCTTGTAAAAATTACAAGGAATCGAAGAAAACTAGTGTGAGACAATCACTTGCTTCTTTAAGGAAAAAGGTTTAGCAATGATGAGGCATTGCTATCAGATTGTCCTCAACTGAACTGAGGCTAAAGAAATATTGATAATATTTTGTTATATAATTGAATATCTTATGCAAGTAACATACATACTATTGATAATATTTTGTTATATAATTGAATATCTTATGCAAGTAACATACATACTAGCATTATCTTTAGAGAAATATAGGTAAAGTACGCCGAAAAATATCATATTTGTTCATTATTCCACTTAAAAAATAATTATATTATCATATTGTAATTAATATTAAATCATTATTATTATATTATGATAGTAATTAATATTAAATTTTTATTAAGATATGATTATATTGTTATGTTTTATTATATTTTTGTTATTATATTTTTATATTTCCATTAAACTATTTACAAAATAATTTTTTTTTAGTACCAAATTATTATTATTATATTTCTATTAAACACTTCACAAAAGCAAAAAATCTATTAAGACTGCATTATTATTATATTATCATATTATTATATTTATATTTTATATTCTCTTTCTTATCCTTATCCTTGAGAAAAATGGATTTTATGTAGGAACACTTTCAATCCCCTATAATTAATAATAAACACTTGAAAAACCCAAAAAATCTATTGAGACTGCATAATTATTATATTATCATATCATTATATTTTTATTTTATATTCTCTTTCTTATCCTTATCCTTGAGAAAAAAATTGGATTTTATGTAGAAATATTTTTATTAATAATATTATTTCGAATCTATTATTATACTACTATTTTAATATATTACATATTTAAAACAATGTAGAAATATTAATTAATAATATTATTTAATTAAAACAATGTAGAAATATTTTTTTGTTTTTATATATATTTGTTAAGAATATAACATACTAATCTTATAATAAAACTACTATAAAATTAAAAAAGTAGTAAAATGTTTTTTTGTTTTTTACAAGTGAAATTAAATGCTTCTAGTTTTTATTGACGGAGGCTTTTGCATCCATATACGCCTTCAGCATAATAAGTTGCTTTTCTTGGAGTGGTAGGCTGATTTTTGCCTGTTTTTCACCCCAAGCATAAGGAATGGCAAGCTTGTGGAATTTCAACTTTCTTTTAGCTGTGTTTGCTTTCTCTCAGCAGTGCATTTTCTCCATGTATTACAGAGAATTTTGTTGGATTGAAGTTCATATACTTTTTGGTTGATTGTTTTGTTTAAGAGCCATTGTTTTGTATTTCCTCATCGATGTTGTTCTTTGTGATGGACTAATTGGTATTACTGCAAAATAATTGAAGCCCATATATTGTTTTGACCTTATGCATGGTGCTGATATGTTTACAATAATTATCGTAAGGGCCCATAATTTTTCTTCAAAAGTTCATATGGGCACACATTACAAAACTTATATGTTGATGGCATATGAGATATTTGCTCTTTAAGCTTTCAGCTTATTGCTGATCATTTAGCCATTGGAATGCAAGATTAAAAGGAGTCTGATCAAGGATTTGAATGTTAATTAAGCCTGACTCAGGTTTTTCTATATTCAGGAAAGACGCTCAGAAGCTGCAATAAATTATGCTCGCTTGGAGTTGCAAAGATTTTATGGAGTTGGTACCCTTGAGGATTTGCTCAAGGTGATTGTTCAACACTTGGTCTTTCCATTTCCTTGGGTTGAACTTTGCTATTTCACTCAATGCAATCTAAAATTATGTGATATGGTCAATTGCCTCAGGCCTGTAACATTTTTAAATCACATTTTTCATGAGTGATTTATATATCATTTTGAATTTGTCATCCAGACTACTATTGTAGTTCCTCTAAAGTTCACTTTCAATAAATGAAGTTTATTTGGCTTTAAGTACTACTATATTTCAGTAATTATGAAATTCTTTTGTGGATATGCATGAAACTAGCTGAAAATGATTGGGATGGGAACCTTTCATTTGTTGTTCTCTTTAGATAATATTATTTTTCTAGCATTGGTCCACTCCGAATAGATCAGTATATTATCTTGTTGAGTTTCCTATGGCATTTGTGAGGTGCTTCAATCATACTCTTATCTGCACAACATTTAGATTTGTTGTAGCCTACTTATTTGTGACTTTTATTTTGGAATAGGATGCTGTTGCTTTGCTTGCATATGAAGACCCCAAAAACTCTGATTTAGGTTACCTACTCAGCTTGACTCAAAGAGAAGCGGTTGCAGATGCAGTAAATGCTATGGTTTTATCAACTAACCCTGCATTGCAAAATCCAGAACGCGTTCTAACATCATCTCTGGAGAAGTTACTGAAGCAGCTAACACTCTGCAATACAATGAGAAGGGATCTGAATGGGCGACAAGGCGAAATTTTTAATTTGCACAAGCTTTTACATGGGGGTAAGGAAGGATCATGGTGAAATTTATTTAATATTCATTTTATATTTGAAGTAGTCTTATTTTACATTATTGGTTGGCTGGTGAACTCTATTTATTATTTAATTTAGATTTTTATAATAATTTTTCTCGGTATTAATAAATAAGTAATTATACTCCTCCAAGCTAAATGTATTGTGAAATTTGATTATGCATGAACATAATTTGCAGCAGGCTCTACGGGCCATGCCCTTGGCAAATCTTGAACTTTGGTCATCATCAAAAAAGTTGCAGGTTAAGCTTTATGAGGCCCTTACACTTCTACCGATCCTCATTCAGTGAAGGCGCAGAACTGATTTTCATGATGTTTAACAGTTGTGTCGGGTAGATCAAGCCAGAGTTCTGGGGTTAGAAGTGGTGAAAGAGAAGTCAATAAGGGTGGGAGGTTTTGGCATCATGTCCCTGCTTGCATTTATTGTACCAAAAATGATCAAGGAATGGATGTGATTTGTATAATGTTACTTTGTCCAGTCATAATTTTGGATAAATTTTGCTCTCATGTACAATTGTTTTTGCTTAAATTTCTTTCTTTGCACTTCTCTTGCTGAAGGGATTTCATTTAAACCCATAAGTTATTGTATTGTAGGTATTATGGTAACAATTTCCTAGTGCTTAACATCTAGCCATATTTTTCTGCGGAGGCTGCTAAACTTCCAACATAGCTTATTTGAGTTATTCCATTGTTTATCATATATACTAGTTATCAGCTTTTGGAAGTAATCAATATGTGATCTTATGTGTTAAAAAATTTGCATTTGTGCTTTTGAAAAATGTTTCTTAGTTGCCAATTTCCTAGTGTCGTACTATCTAACCTTGATGTGACTAATAGCTACAAAACATATAAATAGAGTTTTTGAATGCCTGAATGAGTCCATTCGAAACCTCAAGCCTTCCATAGTTATTGACTAAGATTTTGGTTTTGAAAAAGTTCAACTTTCATGCCAAGACTCATTTATTTCATGCCCGTGATTTGTTATACAACATTTATTTAGTCTCATCTTTGTTAGTCACAACTGGAAGTCCATTCTTAGTCTATTGTAAATGCCATGTGTGTGTGTGTGTGCCTATGCATGTGTGATTGATTCTTTTACTAGGTATATAGCTTAAAGAAAATTAGGTTGAATACGGAATCTTTTAATTTATTTATTTAATTTACAGTTTTTATATTGAACAAAGTTAATTGAATATGTTATAAGAGAGGATAATCATATCGCAATTGTTGATGCCAATATAAAACCATTACAAAAAATATTATTCTTCAATTTTAGGCATCCGTGCAAGGTTTGGACACCATCCTTTGCAAGTTCCTATTCGCAGGTGAATATAGTGCTTTCCCTTGGTGATGAAGTGTGGACCTATTGACGTGTATTTTATACACCATCATACACAGAATAAAATACCCAAGGGTACCTTATCCTCTCTTGAATAAAGTTTCCGAATGCTGAAGATATCGCGAAAAGGATCAATCGGAGAAACTTCAAGGTTCTTTGATGTAGGGTCTCTACGTGTGGACAAGCTCCAGTGGTATGATGTGATTTGCTGGGATCACAAGGGGACTTGCATGTGATGATTGAATTTCCGATCTGCTTTGCTGGACACAGGCTCTTACTAACTTAGATTTGAAAAAAATTGAAAAAAGGATAAGGGCGAAGAGAGGATCTAATCCTAATACTAAGAATGTAGGAGCAATGACTTGATTTTTGATAAAACTCTAACTAGATCTTGTTTTGACATCAATGGAACATCTACACAAGACTAGTGCGATCTTCTAAGGGAAGCTTTATGATGTTCAAATCATCACCGCAGGCATAGATACCATCCAAGTTGATGCATATCAATGAAGAGACAACAAATTGAAATTGAGCTTAAGCTGAACGATTCCAGTTTACTACACAAGGCAAGTCTGCAATCAACAAACTGCTAGTAGTATGGATATACGAATTCCACCATCAATCAATCACATTTCCTCCATTCATCTAATCATCTACCATCTAAGATTGAAGACTCAACAAGAAACCATGCAAATTGCAAGAAAACGACATATTTCACCATTACTTCAATGAAAATGGAGTTTGTTTACAATCAATGGCAACAATTTCTTGCCTTGTCCTCCTATTCTACTCTAATTGCTATTCTATCAATTTCTAACTACTCTCTATCTACTAACTGCTTTCAACTATTTCTATATTATCTCTCTAACTCCCCTTTTACAAAATGAAATGTCAGGGCTTATATAGTGCCCACAATACAATTTGATGGCTTAGATCAATTCAAGATCAATGGCCAAGATTTTACAATGAAAACCCTAATTAGGGTTTGTTACAACCATTACATAACATTTAATGCTTGACCAATGATAAAATTGTATTGCTTGGACACATGTCCTCTCTAGAAAAATCGACCAATGGATAACCAGGGTAGGTACATCGGAGTTTGTGCCACCTTCCATGAGTTAAGTACATTGAATCTGGACATGCTGAGATGGACCTCACTGATTGGAGACGTGATGACTAGGATGCCACCTCATCTGACACTTGTAACTTTGGTAAATATTCAACTTGATGTTGTTGAGAAGCTTGCTTTAATTAATTCATCTGGAATTATTTGCTTCTTCAACGAGCCCTTGTTCTAACTCCTTGTGTCCTTGATGTGCAGGATGATGATGTACCTCGCCTTGGAACGTTGGATTGAAAGAGGTTGCCCATGTCCTTACTTGATCGTCCTGGCGAAGACCGTCCTGGATCCGGCTTGATTTTCCTTGAAGAGATCTCCATTTGATGCCTCATCGCCCTGGTCCCTGACTGAGGGACAGGAGCGATCCATCAATTTGGTCTTGATCCTTGCATTTTCGATCTCAAATCTCCATCATAAGGTGAATAATAACATTGTTCCTTTACTCCACGCTTGTCTTACTTGACTTTCACAAGGCAAATTCAATGTTTGGAGGATCATCGCCCTGGTCCCTTGGAGAGGGACAGAAGCGATCCTTGTCTTCTAGCTTGCAACTCTTCATTCTTGATTTTAACTTCTTCGTTCATCACCCTTCAACCTTTCAAAAGACATCTCAAACCCTTTGCAACTTTGTTTTAACATAATTTTCGAAGGATTATAAGTGTTTTGGCAAATATCGCCTTGGTCCCTTCCTGAGGGATAGGAGCGATCCTAGTGTCCTGGCTCAAATTTGCAAACTTTTGATCTTTGTTCTTCGTTCATTGTCTTCCAAAGGACATCCTTGACCATGCCTATCTTTGCCTTGTCTTGGTTTTGACGGAACATAAGTGTTTTAATAAAAATCGCTTTGGTGCTTGTCCAAAGGACAGGAGCGATATAGGCTCCTTGGCTCAATTGATAACATTTTGACGTCAAAAACCTTTGTATATCATCTTCAAAAGACATCTTAGACCTTGTATGACCCCGCAAAACCTTGACTTAACGTGATTTTTGAGAGATTTGGCCAATATAATCAATATCGCTCTGGTCCCTTCCTGAGGGACAGGAGCGAACTTCAAGTTTTTGAGCTTGTCCTTGCTTCCATCAACTTGCCATCACTTTCATCGCGTAGAATGAAGTCCCTTTGATCCCCTTGGATACTTGATGTTTGATAAACTTTCAAAATTTAGAGCTTCATGAGGATTTCGCTCTAGTCCCTTGGAGAGGGACAGGAGCGAACCTAGGTTTTTAAGTGCAAATCCTTCATTTTGGCGATCCTTGTAACTTTGTGCTTGATTGAGACGCTTCGAAATGTCCTTGCCACCTCTCTCCTTGACTTGGAGTGGTTTGAATTTGAGGAAAAGGCAACATAACTAAGATATCGCCCTGGTCCCTTGGAGAGGGACAGGAACGAATTTGTACTTGTAGTCTCCATCACACTTCGCCAGCTTCCAAATTTATCTTCAACGGTCTCGTAATGTCCCCTTTCATTCATCCATGCCTTGGAATTCATTGTAACTTGGCAAGAAATTTGTCTAAGACAAAAATCGCTCTGGTCCCTTGGAGAGGGACATGAGCGAACTTGGGCATTTGGGTCCCTTGTTGACGTTTGATAATCTTCAATTTGTCTTCAATGGGTTCAATTCATCTCCTTTCTTGCCTTCAAACATAAAACTTGCTTGATCTTTGCCCAGATCGTACCTTATGAAGAATTTCGCTCTGGTCCTTCAGTGAGGGACAGGAGCGAATTTGACCCTCTAGGCAAAAACTTCATCATTTCATTGTTTTTGATCAAGTCTGGATGCTCTATCATGCTCATTTCGTCCTTCACCATGCCTTTGATGTTTCAATTCGTCCAAACACGGTCAGGAATAGCTCAAATAAGTATTTTCGCTCTGGTCCCTTGGAGAGGGACATGAGCGAAATTCGATCTGGATCCTCAGTGAAGGACATGAGTGAAATTTGACTTTTCGCACTCTCTATCAGGATAATTTTTATGGAATATAACATTTAAGTATAAGAAATACTTTAAGTTATATTCCATATATACTTTCAGGATGTTTGAGAGTGGTTTCAGACCTCCAGGAGTTATATTGCAAAATCTAGTTTTTGGAGGTTTGTTTTTTTTAGTTTCCAGACTTAGTCAAATTTCAGGATCAGGACCTCACTCAAGCCGGACTTGCTTATCCATGTGATCCCCTGGGCGACGTTCAAAATGCAAAGGCTAGCTAACAAAACCCTAAAAAACCTAAAGAACAAACCCTAAAAAGCAAAAAACATGGGTCCCCATTTGCAATGGGGCGATGTGTGAAAACGTCACAACAGGACCCAATGGGGAAATTTGTAGTTGCTTTGCCAGCTGATGGTTGGTTTTGAGTGTCTTGCAAAATATTTGATAAACAGTCCAATTGGAAATGATGTTAGAGGAAAGCTTCTAGACCACAAATTTCAAAGGAGAACATGAGTGATTAAAGACTGCAATAAGGTACTCTATAATGATGATTGATTACAATTGTTGTACCCAATCTAAGATTAGATGTTTTTGATCAATCAAGTACAACAAAGCGACAAAAGACAAACATGAGGAACAATAAACACCAAAAGGGAAACTAACTCTTACAAATGTTCAACCTAAATTAGGATGGTCTGAATCCAAACTGTTCCAGTGATTTTTGCATTATTCTTTTGGAACAAGAGGCTCATCCATCCTTCTAACTTGAACCCTTGAGGGAGGTATCCATTACCAAATTTTCAACTGGAGCATCCTCTCCAATTTCTTCCTTTGCTTCATTTGTGATTATCATGTACTCTTTAGCAGCAATGTGTGTTTGTTCCATTTTCTTCCCAATGAAATGTTTTTTCTTGTTCCTAGGGTGCAACTAGCAATATTATGACCCACTTTACAACAGCAGTGGCAAACAACTCTAAGAGTATATGATCTCAACTTGCTGTACCCAAACGTTGTATTTGGAAGAGTGGGTAATCAGAGATGGTGGAGTACCTTATTTTTCTCAACAAGCACACAAAATTGAGCAAAGATGAAGCGCTTCCTAAATTTGGTGACCGAATCAGCATTAATGTACTGCCTAAAAGTGTTGGCTATAAGCATAAAGATGAAAGACTTCCACCTTAGCCAAGAATAACAACATTTAAAGTCCCATCAATTAGAGTAATCTCACACAAAGATTGAGGCAACAACACAACAAAACTGATAGGCTCACATCCATCTAGAGAGCAAACCATAGGGTTTTCCTCCTTACCAACATTCTCAACATCCCTATCATAGGGGTATTCATTTTGTGGACAAGGACCTGTTGTGACCTTTTCACACATTGCCCCATTGCAAATGGGGACACCCTCTTTCTTGCTTTTTGCGTTGGTTAGTTTAGGGTTTTGGCAGCATTGTGGATAATTTTGAGTTCCGATGCTCGAGTCTCGGATTTTTGATCGTGCCTATTTGTCGTTTAGGGTTTTGAAGTTATAGGATCAAGTGCGTAAAAGTTAAGAGTTTATTTCATCCTAATTTTGTCTAATAAGTGTAGTCCTTTTGAGTGTAAATGTGTTTTTGAACGTCTTGGTCGGTGATTTTTAAGTGCTAAGGTGTTTGAGGACCTTTAGGAGTTGTTTTCTCGCTCCTAGAAAGTTATTCAAGTTGATTTTGCATTTTATTCCGATAGGTTTCCTTATGTTTTGTTTAAATTTTGGTAAATTTGCCCAAGTCTCGATGCGTTTTATTGAAAAGTTTAAGTATTCAGATGATTTTGAGTGGTTAAATTGTTAAATTCTTGATGAAAATCTATGTTTTAAGGGTCAAAATGTCAAAATTCTTGATGGGAGGTGTTTTTACCCCACATTTCCGATGACCCATGATTTTCTCCACTCAAAATCTTGGTGGGAGGTGAATTTCCATTGGATTCTTGATGGATCATTTTTTTCCCCCCACTCAGAATCCATACATGGGGCGATTTTCCACTAGAGGTAACATATGACTAAATGTTGGGGAATGTTGATGACCCACGTTTTTCCACCAAGACTGCGGATGACTTTGATGATGACTGAAATGATGATTCCTGATGACAATCGATTTCCCACTAGAGCTTTTCATGACGAGATTTTAAGGATTTTAATGCAAATGATGATTCCAGACATGAGGCAAATTTCCACCAGTGAAGACTGATGATTTTTTGATCTGGAAAGTTATCCCAACAGGGGTCGATTTTCCCCCAAAGTGATTTTCTAAGTTGAATGATGAATTTAAATTGGAATTTTTCATTCCAGACAAGGGTCAATTTTCCCTTGAAGGCCTTTTTGTGCAAATTGATGGAAAATTTGTTGGGGTTTTTATCCCAATAGGGGCCGATTTTCCCCCAAATGACATTTTGTTGACTTTGATGAGTTTTCCATTGGGACTTTTATCCGAACATGGGGCGATTTTCACCTAGGGGCCAATTTTGATCCAAATTTTAATATTTTTTTAATAAATGACCCCAAATTTAATTAGTTTTGTGATCATTAACGATTATTTAAAAAAAAAAAAATTAATAATTTGTAATGAGCATTAAATAATATTTACCTTCTAGGACCAAATCGACTTTCTCCAAACAAGTATAAAGAGCAAAGTTTTAACCCACATTGCTTGTGTGGTGAAAACTCAAGATGAAAACTAGTTTAAAGAGGGAAGGGTAGCAATATTTTATTAATATATTTGCTGATGGTGATTGCTAAGTGGCGAATTGAAGACATTTTAGTGGTTGACTGTGAATTTTTCAGCTAGGCAATTTTTTGCTAAGTGTCCATTGAACACCATTTGAGGTGATTGGTGTTGCAGATTTGAAGTTATTTTTTTTCCAATCAGACCAAGGCATCATTTTTGGTTTTCAGATTTTTGGTGATTTTCCTAGGTGGCGCCATTTGTGGAAAAGGGCGATTTTTATTGGGAGGACATTTTTTTCCATTTTTGGTGCATTTCCTTCATCATTGTTGGCACCATTGTTGGGAGCTTGCTGTGATAATTTTCAGATTTGAGTTTTTCCTCCATTGCTGGAACTTACTTTACCTTCATTGTTCGCTGGAAGTTCGATTTTCAGACTTGGTCTTCATTTCTCGACAACTTCCACCTTGGGCAATTTTGATTGGAGGTGATTTTGGGGGGCATTTGAGTGCATTTTTAGAGCTTTTTATTGCTGTTGCAAGCCTGAGACACCATTGTTGGGGGGCTCTTAAGAAAATTCTTCATTTCCAGCCCTCTCCCAACTTTAGCGATTTCACTTGGAGGGTATTTTTGTGTCTTTTTTGTGATCATTTCCAGGGTAATTGATTATTTTCACCGTGGGAAGATTATTTTCATCAAATTTGCGCATTTTTTGGTGATTGCACATGATTTAAGTGACTAATTTGTAAAGTTGCATGTTGTCTTCAGACTTATTGGCAAACATTATTGATTTTGGGAAGGTGTCCTTAGACAATCTTCGAGTAATAATCTTACTTTTCACACCTTTCCTAAGTCATTTCCCAATTCGGTATACTCCTTTGCACTCCAATTTTGATAAAAAAAAAATGAAGTATAAGGAGGTGTCTTCAGACTTTGTTATGTCTGAAAATTTATATGAATTTCATGAGGGTTTCATACCCTAATCTTGTCACATTTTTTTCTATTTTTAGAATTCGTTTAAAATATGGATAAAATTCTTTTTTTTTCATCCCTAAAATTGTCTAAATCATTAAGAAATCAGAACTTATTCAATTTTGAAAATAGTTATCAGGAAGATTTTCTGAGGTTTCTAACTTATAGCTCCATACAGGTGCAATGTCGAAGTCCAGAATTATCATTCAGAAGGACAATAGAAATTAGTTGAGACGTGATTCTATCTAGAATCCAAGATGTGATCTAGATGGAAGGAGATCACTGACACGAATATGCATTTCCTGAACATGGACCAGATGCGGCAGTGGATGTTCGAAATTGGAAATCAGATTCTTTCCCCTACTTATGCAAACATCATGAAGAGTGTTATCTACCAAGCCGTCGGAGTTTTACAGTCCATACAGTGCAACGAGCTAATCTTGGAATGTGCAAGCTGTTATGATCCTCACTCTTGAATGATCAAGACTCCTAAGGGTGTTACCATTGCTTTCCTAGCTAAGGATGTGATTGTTGAGGTGTTCACAATTCCACATGGAGCAGATATGCAGGATAGGACAGATGATGAATATGAAGAAAAATACAAGAAGAGGATGGATGTGTGTAAAACCATAGTAAACAAGGAATGTATGATCGAACCTAAGGCTCATCATTCCAAGGCTCTCAAGACATTCATGTGCACAGATTTGAAAGAGGAATATAGCGACTTGGTATTCCTACTGAACCAAGTGATGGGAATGTCACAAGGTGCATTACATCATGGATGGATGTTCTATTTTATCCAGGATTGTCTGAAAGGAACATTGATCAATTGGTCAAAAATCATAAGTGACAATCTGGATTGCCAACTGAGGAATGTGTATAGATCTAAATCATTTGCTATGACTTCCTATATCGTGTATATACTTGCACGATTTCTCACTTACAAAGGATTGATATGTAGAGGTGAAGTTGGGAATGGACAAGGACAATACATGAGTTATGAATGCTATCCATAGCTAAACATGTATCAAATTGAAGATTATAAGAGAGAGTGAATGATGCATTCACCATGTACATCACACAAATGTTGCAAGGCGACAGAATTCACAAGAGGTTGTCTAAAGAGGCAACATAGTTGATTAAGTAGTATGGATTATGGTACATACAGTTTCCCACTTTCACATACCTAAGGATTCATGGATTTCAATTCGAACTTTACAGGCTTCTTAGGTATCCTACACACATAATGATATTACTTGAGGTGGTGAGACAACTTCTGGAGTTTGATTCTATCTAGAAGGACAAGCATAGAACATGGATGACATTTCCTATTTCGATAGGGAAGACATTGGACGTTTGCCATTCTGCCACTGCAGCTAACACAGTGATTGAAGAACTTGTATTTTATCGCCTTGCGACATACAAGAGAAGAGAAAGGTTTGATCCGCATAAGAAAGTTGGAAGTATCAGGGGAGATAAGTTCATACACAAGGTAGACATAGAAGATTATTGGGCCAACTTGATAGATGAACAAACAATGAAAAAAAGAATGTGGTCCAGAATGTCCATGGATTTCATGAGGAAGTGTGGACTTTTCCTCATTCCTGATCAGATATTAGATGACAAGGATCATACACATCCACAATATGAGAATGAAATGAAGAAGGCTATTCTATTGCCTAATTGATCAGAACAAGAAGTGACAAATTTGAGTGTATTGATGGTCTTGAGTTTCTCCCGAGGATGGGTAGACAATCAGATGAACAAGTTAGTTGACATGGGTGTTATCTTCACATATGAAAAGATGAAACATGAGGAATCCTCTTTCGAAGATGATCAAAGAACTATCAACGACAAGGATTCATGTGGATGAGGAAAGTCAAGCTCCACAGTAAAGTAAGAACACACTAGGAGAAGTCAAGGCTAGAGGGAAGAAGATTGAGGAGGTTAAGAAGAAGAAGCAAAAGATTATCATTCCTTCGCCTATTATTTCTTCACCTCCCCTCAGTGTCTCATCAATCAAAGAGATTGCAATGCCAGAATAGAATAAGGAAGTTGAACAATGTTCCAACACAGTGATATTACCTGAGAATGTTCAAGCCTTATTTGCCACCGTTACATCTGCTCCACCTAATGAAGATGATGATCGGTCGGGATCTCCTACTGTCCTTTTGGAGGTTAGTTTGGGGAAGAATATATATGATTTGATGAAGGATAATCCTAATGATGGTGATGATGTTATCTTGACATTGAGAGAGCTTGATCGAGAAATGTGTCTCGATGATGGTATGGAGATGGCCGCTATTCATGATTGGCTGATGAAGAGTACGAAGAAAAGTAAGAAGAGGGTAGAGGTGCAGTCAATTGACAACATTGATGACTACTTAGCCAGGAGCAACAAGTAAAAAGAACCAAAGAAGGATGAAATTTTTTCACATATAGCTAGAGATGAGATAAGAATGCGGATTGCGAAGGTGGTTGTTCCTATTAGAGAAGTGATGAAAGATGCTGCTTCTCCCATGGATTTCCAGATTACTTCAGCTGCCCTTGGTCATAGTACAAAGGAGCGGGAATTTCAGGAAGTTGGTGATACCCTCAAGGCAATCAGTGTGAGATTGGACAGGGAGATAGAGAAGAAAGAGGAATATAAGGAATAAAATATCAAACTTAGAGAGTACATTGCAAGGATGAGGCGTGAGAATCCCACCCTTATTTCCCCTATTTCAATTGATCGTGGACTACATACAGATTATGAGGCAGCGATAGATACACTCTCGGAATTGGAGAAATAGATTGAAGATACGAAGAGATAGGCAGATGTTTTCCTTATTTTGTCCAGGTTTTTGATAGGATAAGGACACTCATGCTCAAGATACGATATCTAGAGGGAGTTTAGGAGGAATTCCGACTTATTCAGGAGAGGACTATTCCACGCCTCAGAGCCTTGAAGAGAATTCCTATGTCTTCATTGATCAGGGAGAATATTGTGCATGGTGGAGACAGATATGATTTCCATGGTTGGTATTGTTCATTGGCCATGAAGAAATCTACTTATGAGCACACACAAAGGAATTGTGCAAAGATGGAAGGATCAATTCATGAGATCCAGTCGAAGATCTTTGCCTTAATTGAAAAATTATTGGGAGTTGATGTCAATGAAGCCAGTGGTTTACACTTAGTAGAATTGAGAGACAAGATGAAGTTCATGTACTTCAATCAGTTCGACTCTTTGAAGAGTCAGATGGATGATTTAGTTTCTTTGTTGATCCATGTCCATAATTCGTAGAAGCTCATGCCAGATTGGGAGAACACCTTGGATGTGTTGGACGTGATTGACTTGCAACTAGATACCTTACCCAACATTTCCATGGAGGAATTAGATTCTGTATTAGCTAGATTCTTGGAATATGTTGTGAGAGAAAGAGATGGAGGACAAAATCTTCTAGAAGATTCCCTATTTGATGTTTAGGTGTCTTTCTATTGAGCCATATGTTGGTGGCTCCATTTGTTAAGTAAACCCTAATTAGGGCAATTCTAGGGCTGTGTTGGCATGATCTTGGCCCTTGATTTTGATTGAATCTTGACCATCCATTTTGTTTGAGACTATATATAAACCCCATTGCCTCTCATTTGTAAGAGAGAGATTTTTGGGAATTGTTGGTAGATGCTACAAATTTGAATATAAATCATTGTTCTAATTGATAGTGATTTTTGTTTGTGTTGTCTTGCATTCAAGGTTCTCAATTCCTCCAAGCTAAATTAGAATTTTAGATTAGAATTTGCTTTCAAGTTTGTTAGATTGAATGAAAGAATTTGTTGAATGTATTTGTGTGGAATCCATTTATCCATACCACTAGCCTCTTACTGATTGTAAGTGTGTCATGCAAGGTTAACTGGAAATTTATGTAAGCTTAACTTCAATTATTATACGTCCATTATTATGTATAAACTTGGATGGTATCAATGTTTGATGCTAGTAATTTGAATATCTTTGAAATACACCTTAGATGAGTGCACTAAGCTCGTGTCAAAATCTGTTCAACTTGATGGTGAGACCTTGCCTAGTTTGATTCCACTGAATTTCACCACTTCTTGCATTTTAGGCTTAAAATAGATATCCTAACCCTATTCCCCTTTTCCCCCTTTTTTAAGAAAGCCTTGTTAGAATTGAGTCAAGAGCTTCATTCTTAAATCCTAAGTTATCAGTGCACCTATTCCATATTCATGATAAGCGAAGTTGATTTAAACAATTGTGTAAGTGCCCAAGTGAAAACAACAATTCACATCGACCATTGAGTTACTCACTCATCAAGACCTCACTGTAGAAACCTTGGAATCATTTTAGTTGATCTTACCCTTAGCCTCTGAGGTGATTTTGTTCAAGAGAGGGTAAAATACTTTGGTATTTTATTCCGATGCTTGCATGTGCATAAATCACACATCAACATCTTTTGGCACTAGGACATGATCATGACGAATGCTGAACAATTGAAATCAAGATACTATCAATTCATATTCGTGGGGAGTAATCTTAAGGACTTTTTTGTCCTTGCTTCGCGCTCAACATCTTTTGGTGCTAGAAGGAGGGCCCACAATCATCTTTTGAAGATTATGTTTCAGAATGGTGTTTCTTGAAGAAGAGCTTATTCAGGGTGAACAGATAGATATCATTTCACAGTTCAACACTCTTACTTGGAGAAACCAAAGTAGTCATGCTGAATTCAGACAAGTAGACAAGTAAGAGAAGTAATTGATAAAGAAGAGGTGTTGGGAAATTTGCCTTCGATTGTGTTTGTTCTTGGTGCAGATAATCACAAGAGCCAATCTACCGATCAAGAAAGAAGAAATTGAATCGATTGAGATTTCCATGTTTAGTGTGAGTCACAATGGTACTGCCTGATCCTGATAGAAGTAACGAGCTTGATAGAGATGACCTTGAGTTCCAACAACCTAACTTGGGAGACGAAAGAAATATCATATCTAGTTTGAACAATCTTGCTTGGGAAGTGAAAACGAGTGCACTGCACTACATTGGAGTTACTTTTGTGCTGGACAAAGAAGAAGAGATAGCTGAACGAATTGGTGCACAAATTGAGGTTGTATAGCGTGTGGATGCATTTTAGGTTTGGCCTTGGTGATGTAGTGTGTTGATATGTTCGATGAGGAATGGTGTGATATGGTCCAATTCTCATTTCTTGCCACCACCAGCATGTTTAGTGGAGACCTATTTTAGATCTCTATCTCATCCGACATTGATTATTATGATTTATGGAGAAAATATTTATAGGAGTTTGATTTAATGATTTGATATATGGCGTTTTGTGTTGAAGACATGTGAGATTGAAAGAATCTAGTGATTGTGCGAGTTTAGTGTTTCAGGTTTATACCAAAAGCAGTTCTAGCAGTGCAGACTATGGTTTATTGTGATGGATTCTCTTTGTCTTTCTTTTTTCTTCAACAATGAGCCTTTTAGGGCAGTGAGCCCATCTGCAGTGAGCATATTGGTAGTGATCTTTTTAGGACAATGAGCCCATCAACAATGAGCACATTGGCATTGCGCCACTCTTTGTAAAAAATCACCTTAACTGGTGTTTATTCATTGAGAATTAACATTTTCCGTGGTTTTTCCCTTTTTGGGTTTTCCACATAAATTCTGGTGTTTCTTGTGTCTAATCTATTTCTTGCATTCATTTTCAAATTTTGTTAATATTTCGAATCTGTGCATTAAGGATAAAAAGAAAAATTTATTGTCAACTAATTCACCCCCCTCTCAGTTGCTCGGATATTCAACAAGGAGACACCATACCAAAAACATATCGGTTGTTATTTCCTTGTACAAATAATACAACTGAGTATGAAGTATTAGTAACAAGAATAAAAATGGCAGTAGAGTGGAAAACAATAGATTTGAATGTTTATGGAGATTCTCAGTTAGTCATCAATCAAGTGAATGATGATTATCAAACTAAGGACGAAAAGTTATTGTCATACAAGCGTATGGTAGATGACTTCAAAAAATATTTTGTTACCATTCACTTTGAACAAGTGCCTCGATTGGAAAATAAAGCAGCTGATGCTATGGAAAATATTTCCTCTCTCCTTGAGATACCTGCAAAGCAAGTGTGCTATGAGTTTTTGATTGAGCAATTATACACTCCTGCATATGAAGATCTACAATCCCGTGTTATATGTCATTTGATTGGGCCCGATTCTCCCTTGTATGGTAACATTTATACCTATTTGAAATACAATACCTTGCCTCCTAGTTTATCCAATAGTCAAAATAGAACCTTCATCAGTAAAGCCTCTCGCTACACCATCATTGCTGACACCCTATATCGAAGAGGTCTTGACAGTACCATCCTTTGGTGTTTGGAACATGACAAATATCAATCTGCCCTGAAATAAGTTCACAAAGGCATTTGTGGGACTCACTCTAGTGGTCCTACTTTGGCTAAGAAGCACATTCATACAAGATATTATTGGCCAACCATGGAGATAGATGCACATCAATTTGTCAAAAAATGTAAGAAGTGTCGAATTCATGGTAATTTGATACATGCACAAACACAAGAGTTGTAACCTTTGGTGACTCCATTGCCCTTTCGTTAATGGGGACTTGACCTCATGGCTAAGATTCATTCACCATCCTCCAACAACCATAAGTTCATTGTTAGAATATTTAATCTTTACTTGGCTTAGGTTTATTTGTATTTAGTTTAGGATATTCCTTTGGAATTTCTACATGTAATTTGTCCTCTAGTACATGTGTGAGGACAAGTCATTTATTTTATTTTCCTTTATTAAGGAATATTAGATTTCCTCCATAAGAGGATGTGGACACATGGCACACACATTTTATGAATGGTGGCATTCATAGATTTGGGAGTTACTTTGTAACTCCTCTTCTCATCTCTATTTAAGAGATGTCTCCTCTCTCATTTCTTCTTAATGACAATATTGTAAAGAGCTTCTCTCTCTCTCTCTCTTTCTCTCTCTCTCTCTCTCTCTCTCTCTCTCTCTCTCTCTCACACACACACACACACACACACACACACACACACACACACACACACACACACACACACACACATTTTAGACATTGCCTCATTCATAATATCACAAGGTGTTTTTCTTTGCTTTTCCCCTTTCAAAAGTTCTTGTGCCTCCTTCTTCACATTTGGGTGATTGCTCCAAAGTTTCTACATTTCTCTTGGTAACATTTATTTCATCAATAAACTTACTTGGATTTTATTTTTCTTTCCTTGCTCTTGTATTTCCTTTCATGGTATCAGAGCAGGTTTCTAATCCTTGTTTTAAGTTGACATTGATGAAGGTTACCATTCTGTGGAGTTCACCTTCTTGGAGGCATTCTTGCGAGGAGAAGAAGTTCTTTCTCTAATATTTTCTACTGTGCAGGTTTCCTATTTCAGATTTTAATTTTTTTTTTCAAACTTGTTAACAAGTTTGCCTGCAGGTTTAAATCTTCTATTCTAGTTTTTTTATTAAAAAAATACTTTGGAAGGCTTGCCGCCAAAGTTTCTTCTTTCTGGTTTAAAGTTGTGGCTTTGGAAGTCTTGTCGCCAAAGTTTCTGGTTTTTTTTAGTGTGAATAGTTTGGAAGGTTTACCGCCAAACTCAACGTCCTTAATCTATTTGGTTGGCTTGTTGCCAAATCTGATTCATTATTAAATTGCATTCTCTATTTATTTGCAGGTTCTAACATTTCATTTACTTGCAAGTTTTTTGATAAAAATAATTTTTTATATTGTTTCTTCTTTGAATCTCTGTGTATTTACAAAAAAAAAATATCAGTCTAACATTTTCTGCAGGTTCTGCCCTGTAAAAAGCATAAATCTCCGTGTTTGCAGTTCTAAATTATATACCATTTAGATTTAACATATTTCTTTAGATAACTATCTGCCTGTGTTTAAACATTTAACATTATTTCAGACTTTGTTTTGTTTACTTGTTCTTTGTCTGTGTAGTGTGGGGTCGCTGGTTGTTATTTCATAAACTTTGTATTCACCATTTCCAGTCTTCTCTATTATTTGTTTCATATTTATTTATTTCAATCTGTAACGTATTTGTTATTTTTTCTCTGTATCATTATTATTGTTCACTTCTGTGTTGTATCGTTTTCTTTCTGTCACCTGCGGTTGGTAAGACTAAAGATTTCAGTTTATATCTTATCCTTATCTTGTAACGTCTCTGCAACTTCTGTATCACTCTCTGAGTTTGCAGGTTATGGTTAAACATTTCATTCTATTCTAATTATATAATTCTTCTGCTCTTGAAACGCTTGTGCAAACCATCATTTCTGCTCAGTAACGTTCATCTTACCTATTCGTTCATATAATTATCTAAACTTATTTGTAACGTTCCTTTTTTTGCATGTGTATTATTTCTCATTTGTAACGGCTGTGCTCTCTTTCTCTTCTTAACCCGTGTCCTCCTTTCTGCATTTAATATCCTTCTTTACTCACCTTAATCCATTCTCACGTTTCATTTTAAGTTTTTCCATTCTCACGTTTAAAAGTCTTAAGGTTTTATCTTTATTCACCTATAATTTAAAGTTTACTTTATATAAGTTTAGCTTCTTTTAAAAAGTAAAGTTTAGGTTCTTTAAAAGTGAAGTTAAGTTTAGTTTATTTTTAAAAAAAGTATATAATTTTTTTAATAAAGTTTTTTAATATATAGTTTTTTTTCATTTAAATAGTTTTATTTTGTTATTATTACGATTTAAACTTTTTATATATGAAATTTGCTTAAATAAAATTATTTTTTAAAAAATTTAAATTTGTTATTAAAGATTTGAAAATAACTTTTTGATAAATAGTTTTTTTTAGAAAAATTGTTATTTTAAAAAGTTATTATTCAAGTTTGATTCAAGTTTAATCAAGGAGGTTAATTTTCGTTTTTTAATTAAAGGGGGTAATTTTTTTACTAACCATTATTTTTCTATCATGTCTAAATTAATTCCGGAAATTAAATTAAATAGTTCCAATTATCATTCATGGAAAACACATATTTCTTTCATTTTTCGTTTTAAGCACCTTTTGGATGTTGCAACTGATAAAACCTTTGAGCTCGCTACAATTGCTCCTCAAGTTGACCAAGATAGATGGAAGACTCAAAATGAGGAAGCCCTTGGTTTAATTGGTATTTCAATGGTTCCTGATTTGTATGTTTTAATTGGAAATTGTACAAAAGCGTATGAAGCTTGGGAATTTTTAAAAACAACTTATGACAGCTCAAATGAATCTCGAAAAATTCAACTTCAAGATCAACTTGAAGACCTCAGGTATACAGATTTTAAAACTATGGATGAATTCTTATTAAAGTTTGATTATGTTAATAGTCAATTAACTGGTTTAGGAGTTACTCTAACTGATTTACGTTTAATTCATCTTATTCTAAAAAAATGTTTTCCTCGTCAATTTTAGCAATTTATTACGAATATTCATGCTCAACTTGCTATTCCTAGCTTAGCTACTCAATTAACTTATGATATTTTTTGTAATTTATTACGTCAAGAGGAAGCTAAATAAATTCAATTTGGTACTCTTAAAAGCAGTGAACATGCTTTTATGTCTAAAAATCAAAATCATAATAATAATTTTAGATCCAATAATAATAATCATAATCATCATAATAATAATAATAATCACAAATCTTCTAATTATCAATCTTATTATAGATCCTATCATAACAATTCTCATAATAATAATCATAATAATACATACAATAATCAAAGGAATAATTCTCAAACAAGACTCCATTGCACATATTGTGGGAAAGATGGACATATTACTAATAATTATTTTAAGAAGCAAAATGGTAAAGAGCCCATGAACCAAAATAATCAACAACATAAACCTCATTATAAGAAAGGTAATAATAATGGTAATTCATCTCGTCATGCATTTACATGTACTTATAAAGTTTCTCAACCACTTGAGTGGATTATTGATTTTGGTGCATCTCAGCATGTTACTTCTCATAAAGAATGTTTTGAATCTTTGCATCCTGATACTTCTAATATTCCCGTTCAATTAGCTAATAATCATAGTTGTAAAGTTGAAGCTATTGGTGATGTGAATGTTCCTAATGGAAAATTACATGATGTTGTTTATGTTCCTGAATTAAAATCCTAAACTTTGTCAAGATTATAAGATTAACTTTTATAGGGGCATATGTTATATCATTGATCCAAAAACTAATCATGTTATTGCTACTGCTAAAATGGATAGTGATAACTTATTCACGTTCTATGAATTTGCTCCTCTAAAGTATTCTTTGCTTACTACTGTTGATTTTACTATATGGCATGAAAGACTTGGCCATCTCAATTCTAATTATATTTCATTGATGCAAAAAGAAAATATGGTTGATGGATTGCCTAGTATTGTTCCTTCTCAAATTGTTTGCAATGGCTGCATGAGTGGTAAGATGCATAGGGAACCCTTTCCTCATGGTCAATCTTGGAGGGCATATACTAAATTGCATCTATTTCATAGTGATCTCTTGGGTCCCATGGAGAATCCCTCCATCCAAGGTTCAAGGTATGCACTTACCTTTGTTGATGATTTTTCAAGGAGAACATGGATATATTTCCTTCATAGTAAGGATGAAGTGCTTGATGTGTTTACTGAATTTCATATGTTTGTAGAAAGGCAATTTGGTTCTAAAATTCGTTAATGCATGGTAGCTTATGCAAGATAAGATCTTCCTAACCTTCCTTGTTCTGTTACTTATCTACATGCTTCATGTCTGATTTATATTGCATATGATTATCGAATTGTACAAACATTGCTTATCATTATGCTATCGGGCTAACAACCCGATAGCATATTAATGTCAATTGTTAATTGGCATTAATATGCTATCGAGGTATTAACCCGATAGCATATTAAATGCTATAAGTTATCGGGTTAAATTCGCCGATACATACTTGCTATCGGGTGCATAAACATTGGCACCGATTCACATCTGTTATTAGGCTTAATTATATCGGGCATATTTGTTGTCGGGTTTAATGAATACACCGCTTCATTTGGCATTAACATTGGTTAACAAATGCACCGGTTGGATTATATACATAGTGCACTTTGAATCATCGGTGTTTATATGAACCGATTCATTAAATTGATCAGTCATTATATTATGATATTACAATATGCTATCGGGGGTTTTTGAACCGATAATCAACATTGTGTTAATGGTATAATTGTAAAGGCACCGATCAATGGGTGCATTGATCGGTCATGCCTAAAAGGCATGACCGGTCAATACACCAATTAGGCATGACCGATCAATGCACCCATTGATCGGTTGCCTAAATGATATATATGCCAAATGAATTCATTTGGAGAAGACATAGAAAATATTAAATGATCTCTCTCCTTTAGACCTGCAGATAAAAATCAGAATTATTAGACATTGACATAATTCCTCATATCCATATATAGCATTCATAGTTCATAACTTGTTCTTTAATTAAAATTGAAATAACTTTACATGGTATCAGAGCCAAGGTAATTGAACCTAAGGCTATTCAATTTTGATAAAATTCAAGGACTAAGTTACAAACTACATCACATTTCCATAATGGCCAATGCTATCAGATTCGAAGATAGACTCGGATGTAGCGAAGATTTTTCAGCTTGGAAGTTTAGAATCAAAATGATTTTAAGAGAAAACAAAGTTGATTCATATGTCCAAACTAAAAGTGCACAACCAGAAGATGAAACCAAGAAATCCACATGGATCGAGAGAAATGATAAGGCTATTAAAATAATAGTGGATGGGGTAAGAAATAATATAATGCCCATCATTAGAAAGCAGGAGACGACTTATAAAATGTTCAAGGCACTTGAAAGGACATTTGAGATATCAAATGCAAGTCGTACTCTGGCATTAAAATGAGAGATCAACCATATCAGTATGAACAAAGGGGAGACAATTAAATCCTACTTCATGAGGATATCAAGCCTAAGAGATGACCTAGCTTCCCTTGGATACGACATCCAAAGCAAAGAGTTAACACTCATTTCTCTGGATGGATTGCCTAGTGGATGGAACACATTTGTCCAAGGCATCAGTGCTAGGTCCAAATATCCTAAGTTTGAAAGACTAAGAGATGACTGTCTACAAGAAGAATCCAGATTGAACAAGGTAGGAATAAAATAGAAGAATATAGATGAAGAGTTGCAAGTCCTAAATACAAACATCAATAAGAAGTACAAAAAGAAGCAATTCAGGAAAAGAAAAGCTAAACAAGGCAAGAACACTTCTAAGAAAGACCTATCACATGTTCAATGTTATAGGTGTGACAAATTTGGACACTATGTTGCAAACTGTCTAGAGAAAGGGAAGCAAGCCACATTTGCAAAAGTGAGGAAATCTAGAAGAGAAAATGAATCCGAGAACTATGTCCTCTACTCAGTACTTACAAGCCATGCTTCAAACAAATCTAACTCATGGGTGATCAACAGTGGTTCATCCAGACACATCACCGGCTTTAGAGAAATATTAGACTCCATGATAGAGAAAGATGATGAGGAAGTAACCATCGGAGACGATTCTTCACATCCAGTTAGAGGAATTGGAACCTGCGCCATCAAACTAAAGACAGGCATGTCACTACGACTTGAAGAAGTACTATATGTTCCAGGCATAAAAAAAAATCTAATCTCCATATCAGCACTAGAAGATCAAGGATACAGAGTGACCTTCATGGAAAACAAGGTGTTGGCTTGGCCAAAGAGATCCTCCATCAAAGACACTAAGGTCTTTGGTCGAAGACAAGGCTATTTGTATGAGCTATGTACAGAGCCCAATCTAGCATTGATCCATGAAGCAACTAATGCAAATGAAGTATGGCATAGGAGATTAGGCCATCTGAATTATAGAGCTTTGTCAACCATGGGAAACCTTGTCACAGGTCTACCTAAGTTGAGGCAATATCATTCAGAGGCATGCAAAGGGTGTGCCTTAGGTAAAAATACCAAAAATGCATTTCAGAATAGTACTAGGAAAATTAGCAAAGTTTTGGAGTTAATTCATTCTGATGTATGTGGACCTATGTCCATACCCTCGCTAGGGGGATTTTTGTACTATGTAATTTTTGTTGATGACTACTCTAGGAAGACGTGGATCTACTTTCTGAAATGTAAAGAATCAGAAGAGATCCTAAGTAGGTTTAAAGAGTTTAAAACATTAACAGAAAATCTCTCTGAAAACAAAATTAAAACCTTAAGAACTAACAATGGGGGGGAATACACATCAGGACTATTTAAAGACTTTTGTAAAAATTTTGGGATTAAGAGGGAGTTGACAATATCTTATAATCCACAACAAAATAGAGTAGCTGAAAGGAAAAATAGGACCATAGTAGAAGTTGCCAAAGCCATGATACTAGATCAAAATCTAAACTTGAACCTTTGGGTAGAAGCAACTAACACTGCTGTGTACATACAAAATAGATGTCCTCATTCACACCTTGAAGATAAACTCCTGAGGAAGTCTTTACCAAGAAAAAACCAGATATCAGCCATCTTAGGATATTTGGGTGTCCGGTCTATATTCATGTACCTAAAGAGAAAAGACTAAAACTAGAACCCTCTAGAAAAAGGGGAATACTTGTAGGATGCAGTGAAACTTCTAAAGCCTACAGAATCTATGTACAAGGGCAGAGAAATATTGAACTCAGTAGGGATGTAATCTTCGAAGAAGATTTAGCCTTCAAAAGGGCCCAAAATACAATAGAACCTGAAATTCATAATCCTACTCCTGAGCTTCAGAGGGAGTATCTTGAGGAAACTATAAGTGAAACACAAGACCCACCTATAGATAATCGCAAAAAAAAACCACTATGGGCCACCAAAACTATAGCAGAAGCTCAGAAGTTTGCTGCTCCTTCAGGGAAAGCAAGAGGCCTAATAAATTCATCAACTATGTTGCACTTATGAATGATCTCTCTAAAGCTGAACCTAACAATGTTTCAGATGCACTCAAACATCAAGTATGGATAGATGCCATGACTGAAGAATATCAGTCCATTATGAAGAATGATGTTTGGGAGATTGTTCCTAGGCCAACCAAGAAGTCTGTTGTGTCTTCTAAATGTTGTTTAAAATCAAGCATGCTGTAGATGGCAGTATTGAAAAACACAAGGCCAGATTTGTAGCTAGAGGGTTCTCACAGAAGGAAGGAATAGATTACAAAGAAACATTTGCACTTGTTGCCAGGTACAAATCAGTAAGAGCTGTCCTAGCCATTGCAACAGCAAAG
Source organism: Cryptomeria japonica (assembly GCF_030272615.1). NCBI lineage: Eukaryota > Viridiplantae > Streptophyta > Pinopsida > Cupressales > Cupressaceae > Cryptomeria > Cryptomeria japonica. Next base: position 926,153,483 of record NC_081407.1, read on the forward strand.
GGGTGGAAGGTACATTAGATGGATGTTAAGACAACATTCCTAAATGGCGAGATCATGGAAGAAGTCTACTTCGAGCAACCTGAAGGGTTTGAAATTCATGATGCAAAGTCTCATGTGTGTAGACTCAAGAAAGCTCTTTATGGGCTCAAATAGGCTCCCAGAGCCTGGTATGAAAGAATTGACACCTATCTCTCTAAGAATGGTGCAGATCCTAATCTCTACCTCAAAAGAAATAAAGGTGATATGTTAATATTAATTTTATATGTTGATGACTTATTAATCATAGGAGATGATCAATTAATAGATCAATGCAAGAAAGATCTATCCACAGAATTTGATATGAAAGACTTGGGGCTTCTTCATTACTTCCTAGGATTGGAAGTATGGCAGAATTTTGATAATATTGTACTGAACCAAGGGAAGTACACCTTGGACATATTGACAAGATTTGGAATGCTAAACTGCAGACCCATGACCTCTCCTATGGAAACCAACTTCCATAAACTTAAAGAAGCAGTAGTAGAATCAAGACCTACTGACCCCACTCAATACATGCAGATGATTGGGTCCCTGATGTATCTAGTAAATACAAGGCCAGATATCTACTATGCTGTTAATGCCTTAAGTCAGTTCATGTGTGAACCTAAGGAGATACACCTGGTTGCAGTAAAGCATATAATGAGATATCTACAAGGTACCCTAAAGCTTGGTCTTAAATATGAAAAGGTTGACATAGATCTACATGGATTTATAGATTCAGATTGGGCTGACAGTGTGACTGACAGAAAGAGCACTTCAGGGTGCTGCTTCAGTTTAGGGTCAACCATGATATCCTAGATCAGCAGAAAACAATTTCCAGTAGCTCAGAGTTCCACAGAGGCTGAATATATTGCAGCTTCAATGGCTGCCCGAGAAGCAGTATGGCTAAGGAAATTGCTTGTGGGATAATTTGGAGAACCTATGAAACCTACAGTCATTCAGTGTGATAATCAAAGTTGTATAAAACTCTCTGTAAATCCAGTATTTCATGACAGGTCCAAACATATTGAGATTCCATATCACTATGTACGAGATATGGTTGACAGGAATGTGATAAAGTTAGAATATGTGTGTACAGGAGATTAGACTACAGATATTCTGACCAAACCACTTTCCAGAGTGAAGGTTGATCACTTCAAAAAGGGTTTAGGTATGATAGATAGGTAATCTGCTTTGTAATCTATACTTACATATATTTAAGATGTTTAAGGTGTAAACTTCTTTGTCATGTTTGGACTATCTCTTGGCTTCTTGCCACCTATGTTCATATCTAAGAGGTGACGATCTCTCAGATACTGAACACTTGTATGTAGACATCATAAGGTGATGATCTTATGATAGTCAAACCAATAATCATGTTGGATCACTGGCAAGTCATGGATGTGCCATGACTATGTTGTGATACAACATTTGTAGAAATGTTATTGCATTATCACAACTTGGATATGATGAGAACTTAAGCACTTCTCATATGGTTATCCTTGTATTGCGTGTTAGGCAATACTGATATCACGTGTAGGTGATATTTCAACCATTGATCATGTTGGATCTCTGGTAAGTCATGGATGTGCCATGACTATGTTGTGATAAACATTTATAAATGTTATTGCACTTATCACAACTTGGATATGATGAGAAACTAACCTTTCTCATAGACTTATCCTTAAGTATTGCGTGTTAGGCAATACTGATATCACGTGTTAGGTGATATCTTGATGAATCTTACAGATCACATGTTTTGGTGATTTCTCACATGATCAGGTGATGATTCTCTTACTTTTATCACATGTTAAAATAATACTTTATGTCACATGCTCAGGTGATGTTCTTCTATTTTGTATCATATGTCTTGATGGTACTTCTCATGTATAAATGATTTTTGCTGACTGACATTATCTTAGTTATGAAAAGGAAATGTGATGCAGGTTGCCTTATCTATCTTCCAAAGCTAAGAGGGAGTGTTAATGCATGGTAGCTTATGCAAGATAAGATCTTCCTAACCTTCCTTGTTCTGTTATTTATCTACATGCTTCATGTCTGATTTATATTGCATATGATTATCAGATTGTACAAACATTGCTTATCATTATGCTATCGGGCTAACAACCTGATAGCATATTAATGTCAATTGTTAATTGGCATTAATATGCTATTGGGGTATTAACCCGATAGCATATTAAATGCTATAAGTTATCGGGTTAAATTCATCGATACATACTTGCTATTGGGTGCATAAACATTGGCACCGATTCACATCTGTTATTGGGCTTAATTATATCGGGCATATTTGTTATCGGGTTTAATGAATACACTGCTTCATTTGGCATTAACATTGGTTAACAAATGCACCGGTTGGATTATATACTTCGTGCACTTTGAATCATCGGTGTTTATATGAACCGATTCATTAAATTGATCAGTCATTATATTATGATATTACAATATGCTATTGGGGGTTTTTGAACCGATAATCGACATTGTGTTAATGGTATAATTGTAAAGGCACCGATCAATGGGTGCATTGATCGGTCATGCCTAAAAGGCATGACCGGTCAATACATCAATTGACAGGTTGCCTAAATGATATATATGCCAATTGAATTCATTTGGAGAAGACATAGAAAATATTAAATGATCTCTCTCCTTCAGACCTGCAGATAAAAATCAGAATTATTAGACATTGACATAATTCCTCATATCCATATATAGCATTCATAGTTCATAACTTGTTCTTTAATTAAAATTGAAATAACTTTACAAAATTAAGATTCTTCGTACTGACAATGGAAGAGAATATGTCAATAATGCATTTAATTCTTATTTGAAATCTTTTGGAATTAAACATGAACTTACCATTCCTTATACACCACAACAAAATGGTGTGGTGGAATGAAAGCATAAGACAATTGTTGAAATGGCTAGATGTTTATTGCATGCAAAAAATATGGATTACAAGTTTTGGGCTGAAGCTATGGCTTGTGCAACTTATTTAATTAATAGAATACCTACCAAAGCCTTAAAGGATAAAACTCCTGAAGAAGCTTGGTCTAGTAGAAAGCCCAATTTGCAGAATTTAAGAATTTTTGGTTCCATAGCTTATGTTCACAAACCTAAGGAGAAAAGAAAAAAATTAGGTGCTAAATCTTCTCCTTTTATTTTTGCTGGTTATGATGAAAATACTAAAGGTTATAGAGTTTACAATCCTATTACTAACAAGGTAAAAGTTGCAAGAGATGTTTGTATTGCAGAAAAAGGCATTCATGATTGTTCTAAAGTGGAGGATGATGAACTCGCTCAAAGCAAAGTTGTGCTTGTGGAGGACCAACCTCCTTCTTTAAAACCTACTCCTCATGCATCTCTTTCTATTCCTTCTAGTGATAGTGATGATGATAATAATAACTCTACTCCTCATGACTCTTCTTCTAGTGATGAATCCATTACTTCTAAAAGAAGACCTAAATGATTTAAATCTTTAATTCAAGATAGTGATGAATACTTAGCTAGAATGGATAGACTTCAAGCTAGAAGAGTTAATTATTGTAATTATGCTTTAATGATTACTATTATGAATTCTAATGATCCTAAAACATTTGATCAAGCTAAAAATCAACCACATTGGCAAAAAGCAATGAAGGAAGAATATGATACTTTAATTTCTAACCAAACTTGGGATTTAGTTCCCTTGCCTCATGGTAAAAATCTTGTTTCTTGCAAGTGGCTTTATAAAACTAAATTGAATGCTAATAATCAAGTTAGTAAATTTAAAGCTAGATTAGTTGCTAGAGGTTTTTCTCAAATTGAAGGCTTAGATTATACCAAGACTTTTGCTCCTGTTGCTAAAATGCCTACAATTAAACTTGTGCTTTCTTTAGCTTCTAGAATGAATTGACCTATTCACCAAATGGATGTTAAAAGTGCTTTTCTTAATGGTGATTTACATGAGGAAATTTATATGTCTCAACCTCTTGGTTTTATTAAAGAAGGTAATGCACACTTAGTTTGTAAATTAAAGAAATCAATTTATGGATTAAAGCAATCTCCTAGGGAGTGGTATTCAAAGATTAATGCATTCTTTCTTTCTCAAGGCTTTATTCGAAGTAAAAATGATCCTAACTTGTATATTAAACATAGTGAAGATGATATTATAATTATTTTGTATGTAGATGATTTGATTCTTACTTCAAGTTCCAATACTTTGATTTCTGATATTAAGTTTCAACTTAATCAAACATTTCAAATGACTGATTTAGGTCTTTTACATTATTTCTTAGGAATGCAAATTTGGCAAACCTCTAAAGGAATTTTCTTATCTCAAAGTAAATATGCTCAAGATCTCATAGATAAGTTTAACATGAATGATGCTCACCATGTTTCAATTCCTATTGAATTAGGCACTAAGTTAATGCTTGATATGCAAACTCCTCTTGTTGATCCTACTTTGTATAGACAATTAGTTGGAAGTTTGAATTATTTAACTCTTACTAGGCCGGATATTGCTTATAGTGTTGGTTTGGTTTTAAGATTCATGTCTAAACCTCAACAAACACACTTTAAAGTTGCGAAAAGAATTTTAAGATATATTAAAGGAACTATTAATGTAGGTTTGTTTTATGATGCAAATTCTGATTTTATTTTAAATGGTTTTACTGATTCCGATCTAGGTGGAGATCCCAATGATGGGAAATCTACTTGTGGTTATTGTTTTTTTGTTGGTTCAGGAGCAATTTCTTGGAATAGTAAAAAGCAACAATCTACCTCTCTTGGATCCACTAAAGTTGAGTACAAAGGATGCACTAATGCTTCCAAAGAAGTCTTCTGGCTTAGAAGACTACTTGAAGATTTGGGTCTACCTCAACACGAACCCACTCCATTGTATTGTAACAACCAAAGTGCCATTGCCTTGGCTAAAAATCCAGTTTTCCATGCAAGGACAAAACACATTTCTCTCCAACACCACTTTATTAGAGAACAAATTGAAGACAAACATGTTTCACTCCTCTATTACAAGGGGGAAGACCAAGTTGCAGATATTTTGACCAAGCCACTTTGTAAAAAATTGTTCCAATTTCATTGTAAAAATATTGGATTGCAACCCATTGAAGGGTTTGATGTAAACTCCCCAAGTAAATCTTAAGGGGGGGTGTTAGAATATTTAATCTTTACTTGGCTTAGGTTTATTTGTATTTAGTTTAGGATATTCCTTTGAAATTCCTACATGTAATTCGTCCTCTAGTACATGTGTGAGGACAAGTCATTTCTTTTATTTTTCTTTATTAAGGGATATTAGATTTCCTCCATAAGAGGATATGGACACATGGCACACACATTTTATGAATGGTGGCATTCATAGATTTGGGAGTTACTTTGTAACTCCTCTCCTCATCTCTATTTAAGAGATGTCTCCTCTCTCATTTCTTCTTAATGACAATATTGTAAAGAGCTTCTTGCTCTCTCTTTCTCTCATTTTAGGCATTGCCTCATTCATAATATCACAAGGGGTTTTTCTTTGCTTTTCCCCTTTTAAAAGTTCTTGTGCCTCCTTCTTCACATTTGGGTGATTGCTCCAAAGTTTCTGCATTTCTCTTGGTAACATTTACTTCATCAATAAACTTGGATTTTATTTTTCTTTGCTTGCTCTTGTATTTCCTTTTATTCATCATAACTGCAACCAAGTATTTTATGAAGTGGATTGAATCATCCCTCTTACTACTATCATAGGAAAATAAATCTCTTCATTTATCTTGAATTATATCATTTGCCGCTACAAAATCCCTCTATCCATTATCACTAATAATGGATGACCCTTTAGAAATCAAGGTGTAAAAGAACCTTGTGACAAGTTCCATATTCAACACCGTTTCTCCACACCTTACCACCCGCAAGGAAATGACCAAGCTGAGGCTTCCAACAAAACCATCTTGAAGATATTAAAGAAAACAATCAATGAAGTTGGTCATTATTGGCATGCACAATTAAACCTTTCTTAATGGGATTATAGGGCCAATATGTGCACGCTCACTAGTGCAACCCTATTCTCTTATTTATGGATCCGAAGCCCTCTTGCCCATTAAGGTCAAGTTTCATCTCTCGAAGTTTCGTTGAAAGGCTTAATACCAGTTTTGGATTACCATGTCTCCAAGTTGTAAGAATTAGAGTTATTGGATGAGCAATGATAGGAAGCTTTCAATCACCTAAAAGTTTATCAACAACGCATGTCTAGAAGATATAATCATAAGGTTAAGCCTCATTTATTTCAAATTGGTGATCTTGTGCTCAAGGAGAACCCCAAAAATCAGCAAGATCAAGAAAAGAAGGGGAAATTTGAGCCCAATTGGTTATGTCCCTATTTTATTATTGCTGCTTATGGATAAGGGGCGTATCAATTCTCTACACTCGAAAGTGAGCTGTTGGATTATCCAATCAACAATATGTTATTATGAGGATCCGGTTACTATTGAGGGGGGGGGGTGAATCAGTAGTAAAACCATTCTTCAATACTTCAAAAAACTGTACCAGTAACTACTCAAACAATCTGCTAAATTGATTTACCAAACCATTCACTCAAGTGTTCATTATTATGCAAACAATGTAAAGATATCAAATGCACAAATCAACAATGCAACCATCATATAAACACATAGATTTTTCACATGGAAACCCAACTAGGAAAAAACACGATGGGAATTAGCACGCACAAAATATTTGCACTCTTTCAGAATGTGCTCGATTAAAGGACTAGCTCGGTTAAGAGCTTTACAATATGTCTGGTTAAGAGCAGACCTTGTTAGGAGTCACCTGGTTAAGGGATTTGCCTTAGCCCTATTAGGAGCTCTACCCTATTAGGAGTAACCTTGTGTGAGGATTTTAAACTTGAGTTAATGAGCCACCTGGTGAAGGATTTACAATATAAGACCTATTAGGATCTACTCGGTTAAGGTATTTCAAACTACTGTAACTGTTAGGGAATAATAGGGCAAATGATATGAATACAAGACTTCCTTTCTTGCTAGTCCAGATCCTTTTCAACACAACTCTGCTACACACATGCAAACACTTCAATATTGTTCAACAACACCTCTCAAACTACAGACACACAATCTCTTCTCCAACTAGCCCTAAATACACTTTTTAGTTAGGTCGACTACATAACCCTAACTACATTCAAAATACAATGAATTTACATTACAAATCATTACAACAAATTTCTAGACAATTTCCACCGCACATCGATTTGATAAGCAATCAAACCCTTGTCACATTCTACTAAGCACTTTGTTGTTTCCCAAGAAATCTGATCCTTGTACGTGCTCAAACACAATCTTATCATTACACACGGATTTTGGCATGTCATCACTAAGTTATGAACATTATAAGATCCATCCTCAAACCATAAATCATTACCGGTATACATTCTTCTTCACAAAGTTCATGACAAACAATCATAACTCACTTAATACACCAAATCTGCTGATGCGGTTTGGAACATAGGTGCATGTTCCTATCTTCAACACTCATGTAGAACTGCAATGGCTAAATTTTCACTGATCATTCGTACCAGTCTCTTGATCATCACTTTGTTCTTGTTTACTTTGCTATCAACCGGTTCCACTACCGATTAGGTTATACCGGTAGGTCTAGTTGACTTAGATGACTAAGAAAATATGGTTGTCATCAATGACAACACAAATAAAGTCATCAAACAAATTACAACTATATCATCATCATCATCATCTAGCCAACAATTTCCATCAACTTTACCGATCATTTTCATCTCATCAAGATCTCCATATGCCAACAATCTCCCTCTTTGGCATTGATGGAAACACCAAAATAATATTACCAAAATTTCACCAAAAGCTCATCATGCAAAACTGAAACTCTAACTGTTATGACTGTTGTACTTGATCTTCTCCCTTCATCAATTCTTCTCTTCCCAGTCTTCACTATTATTCTCCTCATTTACTTTTTTTCTCCCCCTTTGACAACAATACCAAAGGTACAAAGAGTCAAATTCACCTTCTGCTGCAAGTGTTTTCTTCATCTTTGCTGCTCATCCTGAGGAGTAGCCCTCTTCTCATCAATCCATAGTGAAATATCTTCAATTAGTCAATGGATTGAGGCTGCACCAACATCTTAGTTGACCTTCGGTAGGGGTATAACCCCTATCTTGCCTCTGAGATACTCAAAGGTTGCTTTAGGCAATGGCTTCATGAAGATATCAACCAACTACTCCTTGCTTGACACATGATCCATCCCAACTTTCTTTTCCTGCACTCTTTCTCAGAAAATGATACTTTAGTTCAATATGCTTTGTTCTAGCACGCAATACTGAGTTCTTTGAAATACTTATTGCACTTGTATTATCACAATATATGACCACTAGTTCTGTCATAGTCTCCTTGAATCCTTCCAATACATGTCTCATCCATATTGCTTGAGTACAATTCATAGATGCAACCACATACTCTTCTTCTGCTATAGACTGATAAATGCAACTTTGTTTCTTACTAGTCCAGGATACCAGTCTTTCTCCTAGAAAGAATGCACCATCGGTTGTTCTCTTATGATGATCTATATTACCTGCCCAATCAGCATATGTGAACACCTTCAAAGAGAAGTTCCCTTTGTATGGATACCATAATCCATACCCAATAGTTCCTCTAAGATACCTGAAAATTCTCTTCACTGCCATCATATGAGTCTCTTTGGGATTTTTCTTAAATCTAGCCACTATACCAACTTCATGAGCAATATCCAGTCTGCTATGAACAACATAGTGTAGTTTTCCAATCATTGATCTATATTCAATTTTATTCACTAGATATGAATCATCTTCCTTGGATAATCTACAGCCAGTAACCATAGGGGTTCCAACTGGTTTACAATCTTCCATTCCAAAGGTTTTAAATACCTCCTTCACATATTTGGACTGGTTGATAAAGATGATAACTTAATGATGAACTGATAGTACTAACCTGGTACTGAGAGGGGGGGGTGAATCAGTACAGGCAAAAATACAGTCCTAAACCGGTCTGACAGAAAGACGCTTCAAATAACTAGCAAACGGTGACACCAGTTTGAAATAGAGTGCAACCGATAAAGCTAAGAATGACTAAGACAAGCATTAACCAGTTACTCACTTAGCTTTTCACTCAGCTCAAGATTACACTACCTTTTCACCCTTATGCATAAATAGGTAATCTATCATCAGATCATAATAACAACTAGTTCAACATGTTTTATTAACAGGCATAAAACACAAAACCATCATATGCTTGACAGACAATAGCAAAGCATCATAAGACAAAAGCATCACACATGACACACATATTTTTCACGTGGAAATCCAACTGGGAAAAACCACGGTGGGGATGAATACCCACAAGCTATTTTTGAACTCTTTAGAAGTCCACTCTGTTAGAAGCCTTGTCCGGTTAGAGACATTACAATAGGTTCTGCTAGGAACCGATTCTGTTAGAGATCACCCAGTTAAGGGATGGCTACAATACCCGGTTAAGGGTTAAACCCTGTTAAAGGTTACCTTGTTAGAGGATTTCAAGAACTCAATAGCTAAAGGATTTGCTAAAGGATTTCGAACTCAATAGCTTTGAATTACCCTGTTAAAGGATTTACAACAAGCCGGTTAAGGCTACCCTGTTAAGGGATTTTCCAACTGTTGAGGTGGTTAGAGATCAATAGGTATTACAATGATCTGGTAACAACACTCAATGCCAATGCAGATCCGCTTAAGCTCCTCTTCACCTTCTGCACTTACACTCTGCATGTATCACTTCTCTTCTTTTGGTCTGGCAAGAGTCACGTATCCCTTCTCTTGGATACACACACACAACTTTTATCAACAACCTCAAAAAGAGACACAAAATTGACCTTATAGGAAAACAGATAGGTTGGTAGCATAAACCCTAAACCCTAAACCCTAAACCTGTTAGGTTAAGGAATTCAAACGGTTCAATCCTGACCGTTGAGAACACTCCATTAATTGCAACAGTCTTGATCCAATCTCAAGACATTCTCCATCGTCCATTTTCACCGATTTCATGGCGGCTGATAACCCATTACACGTTATCACTGTTTTATAGACTTCACACATTCCCGAGGTAGATAGGAACAATCTCCTTCATGTGCACAAGGCTGATGTGGCAACATGATCCGTTCTTCATTACAATGCTAACTCATCACACAATGTCACCGGTTGAGCCACACAAGCTTGAAGCACTTCAATTGGAAACCCTGAAGTTGAGACTACCAACCAGTAGTCATACAACGCTTCCATGTGCCAGTTCCCATAACCATATGCCCGTTCACCTTGAACAAGCACACTGCTTCACTTTGGCATGAATGCTGGTTCACAGTGTTATGCCGGTTCTCACCTCTTCAGCATATTGACATCAATGACAACATACAATGTCATTATGTCCTCATACCGGTTCACATAATGCCAACAATCTCCCCCTTTGGCATTGATGGCAATAAACAAAGATATCTTCTCCACTTCACATCTTCTCCCCATTTTCTGTAGATATCTTCTCCACTTCACATCTTCTCCCCCTTTGACAACAATGCCAAAGTGGAGGCACAAGCTTCCCTGTTCCATTATGCTGCTCCCCTTGAGGAGTAGCATCCTTCAACATATCAATCCAAAATAAATTTGACTATGCACTACCTGACTGATGTGGAGCATATGCTTTTAGTTTACCTTCTGAAGGGGCAACACTCCTAATTCACCTCTTAAGTGCATAAATGTAGTCTTTGGGAGAGGCTTGGTGAATATGTCTGCTAACTGCTCCTTATTGGAAACATGTTCCAGTGCAATCTCTTTGTTCTGAACATTTTCCCTTTAGAAATGATACTTAAGCTCAAAGTGCTTGGTTCTAGAATGTAAAAATGGATTCTTGGAGATATTAATTGCACTAGTATTGTCACAAAATATACTTACCGATTCAGATACAGGAACTTTGAAGCCATTTAATACATGATTCATCCAAATTGTCTGAGTGCAGTTCATGAAAGCTGCAACATACTCTGCTTCCACTGTAAATTGAGAGATACAACTCTACTTCTTACTCATCCATGAGACCAGTCTACCACCAAGAAAGAATGCACCACCGGTTGTGCTTTTCCAGTCATCTATATTGCCTGCCCAATCAACATCTGTGTATACTTTCAAGTTGAAATCCTTGCTATAAGGATACCACAATCCATAGTCAACAGTTCCCTTTAGATACCTAAGAATCCGCTTGACTGCAATCAAGTGAGATTCTCTTGGGCTTTTCTGGAATCTTGCAGTAATGCCAACTGCATGTGCAATATCCGGTCTGCTATGCACTACATAATGCAACTTACCAATCATTGATCAATATTCCTTCTCATCAACCAATTCTGAGTCATCTTCTTTAGATAGTTTACAACCGGTCACCATCGGAGTACCAACCGGTTTGCTATCTTCCATGCAAAAGGTCTTCAACACCTCTTTGACATACTTGGACTGAGTGATAAAGATTCCATCCTTCATTTGCTAGATCTGCACTCCAATGAAGAGTTTAATCTCCCCTACGGGTGACATTTCAAATTCTTTCTTCATCTCATCTGCAAACTCATGACTCATCTTGTCATCTCCACCAAAGATAATGTCATCAACAAATACCTCACAGATCAGGATGTGATCTCCTTCAGACATCAAGTAGATATTACTATCTTCACTTGTTCTCTCAAATCCAATCTTCACAAGATGGGAATGCAGGCATTCATACCATACTCTAGGTGCTTGCTTTAGACCATATAAGGCTTTATGTAGCCTACACACCATGTCACTATCTTCAGATAGGGCAAACCCATCTGGTTGCTCTATATACACCTCCTCTTCAAGTACACCATTTAGGAATGTAGATTTTACATCCATTTGATATACTTTGAAGCCTTTAAAAGCTGCATATGCAAGAAGCATACGAACTCCTTCCAATCTGGCTACAGGAGCAAAGGTTTCTTCATAGTCTTCTCCTTCTTCTTGAGCATATCCTTTGCATACTAATCTGGCTTTGTTTCTTATCACCGTGCCATCCTCATTCAACTTATTTCTGAAGACCCATTTGGTACTAATGATATTTTTATGCTCCGGTCTGGGTACCAAAGACCATGTACCATTTTTCTTTATCTGGTCAAGTTCCTCTTCCATTGCCTTGATCCAGTCTTCATCTTTATGTGCCTCTTTGAATGTTTTAGGCTGAAATTCAGAGATCATACATGAGTTTTCTCTCACCTTTCTTCTTGTAAGGATTCCTGCATCCTTATCTCTTATGATCTGCTTAGGATCATGATTCAGCTTGACATACCGAGGAATGGTCTTGATAGATTCCTCTTGCTTTTCTACTTCATCCTCATCTCCATCAGTATCAGCATCTACATTTGTCGGTGTAGGAACACTGTTACTGGTACTTGGTTGACTGACAACCAGTTCGTTTACCGCTTGCACACTGCCAGTTTCCTCAGTTTTCTCAGAGGTTTCATCAACTCTTACATTGATGCTTTCCATAATTCTCCGAGTCCTATTGTTGAAACACTTGAGAGCTTTGCTCTTGGTGGAATATCCTAAGAATATTCCCTCATCACATTTTGCATCAAATTTACTCTGGTGTTCACTCCTCTTGATGTAACATTTGCTACCAAACACTCTAAAGTAGCTAACCACAAGTGTCTTATTGGTCCAATACTCATAAGGAGTTTTATCCTTACCTTTCTTGATGAGTACCCGGTTCATTGTGTAGACTGCAGTGCTCACCGCTTCTCTCCAAAAGGTGTGAGCTACCTTTCCTTGAATCAACATGGTTCTAGATGCTTCAACCACAGTCAGGCTATTCCTTTCTGCTAGGCCATTTTGCTGTGGAGTCCGAGGGGCAGACAATTGCCTCTTGATGCCATGTTCTTCATAGTACTTGTTGAATTCACCGGAAGTGAATTCCCCTCCTTGATCAGTTCTCAAGCACTTGATCCTTTTACCGCTTTCCTTCTCCACTAAAGCTCTAAAAGCTTTGAACTTTACAAAGGTTGTAGACTTGTCTTTCAAGAATGTGACCCACATCATTCTTGAGTAGTCATCAGTGAGAATCATGAAGTACCCATCACCCTGCACATTTATATTTTTCATAGGACCACACAAATCAGTATGCACAAGATCGAGCAAGTTGTCAGTAGTGAAAGATTTACCTTTAAAGGTTGAGGAAGACATTTTCCCCAATTGACACTCTCTACACAAGGTATTATCCGGCTTGCTTAGCACCGACAACCCTCCAACTACCTTGATCTTACTAGCCTTCACAACGTTATCAAAGTTTACATGGCAGAGTGTCCTGTGCCATATCCAACTATCATCAAATTTAGCTATAAGACATGTACTTATATTTGCATTCAGCTGAAATAGGTTACCTTTGGTCTGCATGCTGGTGGCCACCAATTCACCATTCTTTCCTTTGATTCTGCAAGCTCCATTATTGAATTCTAGAGTGAGGCCACTGTCATTCAGCTGGGCAACACTCAGAAGGTTGTGTCTAAGACCATCAACCCAATACACATTGTTTGCACTACTCGTTCCATTCAGAGAGATGGATCCTCTACCTTTGACCATGCATGGTGAATCATTGCCAAAGAGAACCACACCACCATCATACTCCTCCAATGATAGAAACTTTCTCCGATCACCAGTCATATGGTGAGAACAGCCAATGTCAATGATCCACTCATTAGAATTGTCAAACTGGGAGACAAGAGCCTTCTTGTCTGACACATCTTCCTTGACAACAACAAACACAATATCTTCATTTTCTTCATCCTTTGATTCTTCATCTGTGACACCTTCATCAACTGCCACAAAACAGTTTCTCTGGTTTCCTCCTTTGAATTTCTTGAACCTTTCTAGTTTGTCCTTGTTGTCGCCATTAGGACAGTTTATAGCAATATGTCCTATCCGGTTACAAGAGAAGCATTTCAAAGGTAGGTTACCTCTATATTTGCTAGTTCCTTTTGGAAGTTTCCTGGAAAGGAGAGCTTCAAATGCCATCAGAATCTCCTCATCATCCATTTCTCTGCCCTGTCTTGGTTCAACACTAGTGCTAGCTTCTTTTCCTTTTCTGGATGGTACTGTAGAAGCTTTAAAAGCTAATTTAGTCTTTTGAACACTGCCATCGAAACTATTTAGCTCATAGGCTGTCAACTTTGCAATGATGGAGTCTAGGGATACCTTAGTCTTGTCTATTGATCTTAGCTCTTGAATAGAAGCAACCCTTATTGTATAGACTGATAATAGGGATCTCAGGACTTTTCTTACCACAGTGGCATCTTCTATTTTACCACCTGCACTCTTGATATCTCCAACAACATTTTTGATTCTTATTCCATATTGTTGAATGGTCTCACCTTCAACTATCAACATATCTTCAAACTTCCCTCTAAGGCTTTCCTCCTTAGCCTGTTTTACATGTTCATCACCACCATAGATATTTTCAAGAGTATCCCATACCTCTTTGGGATTTACCTTATCCTGAACATCAATAAACTCAATGTCAGATAAACTACTAATTAGGGCTTCCATGACTTGCCCATTCTCCCACATCTCTCTCTTTTGGTCATTGGTAAGGGTATCAGTAGGAGAAACATAGACAGTCTCAACATAGCTCCAATGTTGAGCACCCATGCTTCTGATGAATATCTTCATTATATCTTTCCATATATTGAAATTTTCTCTATTAAACTTTGGACCTTTCCTCTTCATCATTAGACTGGGATCTTTACCTCAAGCGGTTAAGCTTATAGCATAGAGGACCTGGAGGATGCTCTGATACCAATTGATAACATAATGATGAATTGATAGTACTAACCTGGTACTGAGAGGGGGGGGGGTGAATCAGTACAGGCAAAAATACAATCCTAAACCGGTCTGACAACAGACACTTCAAATGACTGGTAAACAATGACACCGGTTTGAAACAGAGTGCAATCGGTAAAGCTAAGAATGACTAAGACAAGCATTAACTGGTTACTCACTTAGCTTTTCACTCAACTCAAGATTACACTACCTTTTCAACCTTATGCATAAACAGGTAATCTATCATCAGATTATAATAACAGCTAGTTCAACATGTTTTATTGACAAACATATAACATAGAACCATCATATGCTTGACAGACAATAGAAAAACATCACACATGACACACATATTTTTCACATGGAAACCCAACTGGGAAAAACCGCAGTGGGGATGAATACCCACAAGCTATTTTTGAACTCTTTAGAAGTCCGCTTTGTTAGAAGCCTTGTCCGGTTAGAGACATTATAATAGGTTCTGCTAGGAACCGATACTGTTAGAGATCACCCGGTTGAGGGATGGCTACAATACTCGGTTAAGGGTTAAACCCTGTTAAAGGTTACCTTGTTAGAGGATTTCAAGAACTCAATAGCTAAAGGATTTTGAACTCAATAGCTTTGAATTACCCTGTTAAAGGATTTACAACAAGCCGGTTAAGGCTACCCTGTTAAGGGATTTTCCAACTGTTGAGGTGGTTAGAGATCAACAGGTATTACAATGATATGGTAACAACACTCAATGCCAATGCAGATCTGCTTAAGCTCCTCTTCACCTTCTCCACTTACACTCTGCAGGTATCACTTCTCTGTTTTTGGTCTGGCAAGAATCACGCATCCCTTCTCTTGGATACACACACACAACTTTTTCCAACAACCTCAGAAAGAGACACAACATCAACCTTATAGGAAAATAGATAGGTCGGTAGCATAAACCCTAAATCCTAAACCTGTTAGGTTAAGGAATTCAAATGGTTAAATCCTGATCGTTGAGAACACTCCATTAATTGCAACAGTCTTGATCCAATCTCAAGACATTCTCCATCATCCATTTTCACCGATTTCATGGCGGCTGATAACCCATTACACGTTATCACCGTATTACAGAATTTGCACATTCCCGAGGTAGATAGGAACAATATCCTTCATGCAAGATCCTTCATGCACACAAGGCTGACGTGGCAACATGATCTGTTCTTCATTACAATGCTAACTCATCACACAATATCACCGGTTGAGCCACACAGGCTTGAAGCACTTCAACCGAAAACCCTAAAGTTGAGACTACAACCGGTAGTCATACAACGCTTCCATGTGCCGGTTCCCATAACCATATGCCGGTTCACCTTGAACAAGCACACCACTTCACTTTGGCATGAATGCTGGTTCACAGTTTTATGCCGGTTCTCACCTCTTCAACATATTGACATCAATGACAACATACAATGTCATTATGTCCTCATACCGGTTCACATAATGCCAACAAAAGATTCCCCCTTTCATCCATTGGATGTGCAAACTAATGAAAAATTTGATTTCTCCTATCAAAGACATTTAAAATTCCTTTTTTATTTCTTCTACAAAAGTTAAACTCATGTTATCATCTCCTCCAAATATGATATTATCTACAAACACTTCTGCAATCAATAACTTGTTGCCTTTTGTCTTTAAGTAAATGTTGATGTCCTCACTGGTTCTTTGCAATCCAATTTTTATCAGGTGTGAATGGATTCTCTCATACCATGCTCTTGGAACTTGCTTTAATCCATATAAAGCTTTATGAAGTTTGCACACCATGTCCTTGTTTTCAGTCAATGCAAACCCGTCTAGTTGTTCAATGTAAACCTTTTCTTCAAGAATTCCATTAAAAAATGCAGAGTTAACATCCATTTGATAAACCTTGAATCCTTTAAATTCCACAAATGCAAGTAGCATTCTTACTCCTTCAAGTCTTGCAACCAGTGCAAAGGTTTCTCCATAATCCTCACCTTCTTCTTGTGCATATCCTTTGCAAACTAGTCTAGCCTTGTTCCTGATAACTTCACCATCTTCATTCAATTTGTTCCTATACACCCACTTAGTACCAATCACATTTTTATCAGCTGGTCTGGGGACAAGTGACCAAGTGTTGTTCTTCTCTATTTGATCAAGTTCCTCATTCATAGCCTTTATCCAATCATCATCCTTGAGAGCTTCTCTCACTGTCTTAGGTTCAACTGTGGAAATCAGACAAGCACTTTCTCCGATCTTTCTACTTGTTTGTACTCCAACATTCGTGTCTCCAATTATTTGATGTGCATAGTGATTCAACTTTACATAACTAGGTATAACTAGTTTCAGTATATAAGTCTCTTCTTGTTCTTGTTCTTCATCTTCATCTTCCGGTTGAGCAGTATCCTCCACACTATTATGCTCAACTTCATTTTGAACTTCTAGTTCAATGATCACTATCTTCTATTCATCTACTGCATCAGACTTGCTGGTGTCATCAAATTTGTCAGAATACTCATCAACTTTCACATTAACACTTTCCACAATCTTCTTGGTTCTTTTGTTAAAGCACTTGAATGATTTTCTCTTAGGTGAATAACCAAGGAACGTTCCTTCATCACTTTTAGGATCAAACTTTCCAGTATACTCATCTCTCTTTATGTAACACCTACTGCCAAAGACTTTGAAATAACTAACATTAGGAGTATGACCATATCATAATTCATAGGGAGTTTTATCACTGTCTTTCTTGACCAATACCCAGTTCATTGTGTATACTCGAGTGCTGACCACTTCTCTCCAAAATATTTTAGGTACATCCCCTTGTATCAATATTGTTCTATCAACTTCAACTATGGTCCGATTCCTCCTTTCTGCAATTCCATTCTGCTGTGGTGTCCTTGGTGCAGATTGTTGTCTCTTTATTCCATTCTTATCATAGTATTTCACAAATTCAGCTGATGTGAATTCTCCACCCCGGTCAGATCTCAGGCACTTTAGGTTCTTACCGGTTTCTTTCTCCACTAAGGCATTTGAATGCCTTAAACATGCTAAAAGCATCAAACTTCTCCTTGAAAAATTTAACCCACATCATTCTTGAATGATCATCAGTAAATATCATGAAATATTTATCACCATGAAAACTCCTATTCCTCATAGGACGAAATAAATCAGTGTGCACCAAATCTAAAATATTTTTAGAGGAAAATGATTTGATTTTGAAAGAGGAATTAGTCATCTTACCCAATTGACACTCCTTACAAATCACATTGTCTGGTTTGACTAGTTGTGGCATACCTCTAACCATACTTGACTTGATGACCTTAACCAAGTTATAAAAATTTATATGACAAAATCTTCTATGCCATAACCAACTGTCCTCAACTTTTGCAACCAAACAACTGTTAACATTAGTGTTCAGATGAAATAAGTTACTTTTTGTCTATTTACCTATAGCAATCACTTCTCTTTTGTTTCCTAAAATCCTTCACACTCCATTCTTGAACTCAAGATGATAACCTTTATCATTTAGCTGACCGACAATAAGTTATTCTTCAATCCTTCAACCCAATACACATCATCAACATTACTTTTCCATTTAATAAAATTGAACCTTTACCTTTTACCAAGCATGGTGTATTGCTGCCAAATATCACTACCCCACCATCAAATTCTTCAAGTGAGATGAACTTGTTCTTGTCACCAGTCATGTGATGTGAGCAACCACTATCAATGACCCACTCATCACTACAGTCACTATGAGACACTAAAGCTTTTGTTGGCAATTGACACTCATACGGGGTTATGGTGTTATCATTGATGGCAACACACATAATTTTGGGTTGGATACTTATCAGATAACCTTCGGTATTCATGGTCTAACAACCGGCAAGCAAGAGAAACCAACAAACTAGGAATCGATGTTTAGAGGCCGACATAGAAGATTAATCCGACAAAGGTTTTAGCGGCAATGATCATGAAGATTAATGTTTATATTTTTGTCTAAGCCAACATGTATTTATCTTTTGTAATATGATTGTAATCCAACATAAGACATTCATGTTTATGTATGTAAAGGGTATATAAGTCAGTCTGGCTAGGTCATTTTGAGATATAGATGCGATAGGTTATGTGATATTATGCGAGCAAGATCTTGATTGACATAATTAATCTGTTATCGGTCTTAGTTATTTGTGGAAAGGATTGGGAAGAAAACAAGGTTACTGGTAAGGAAGGAGTCAGTGATAACCGGTATAGTATGTACTTAAACTGGAACTCATCCAACATATCTGATACTCACTTAGAGTTCAAAATTTTGTTTGTAATTTAGTACTTTGTATCTGTAGTCAGTGAGGCTCCTTTGTGATGAGTAGTGCGCTCTAGGTAGTGTGCCTTCCTGCATGTGCAGGCCCCTATCTTATGTAATATTTATTCAACTGGCCAGTGGATAGATATTGTGGGTCACAAATCCCACCGTGGTTTTTCCTCTTTGAGGTTTTCCACATATAAATCTGTGGTGTTATGGTGTTGATCTTTGTGGCTTCTTTTTTCTTCATTATATTTTTGTATGCATATCGGCTGTTAATTGGTAAAGTACCTCAAGGAATTAAATTTTACTTAACTAGTAGAACATTGATTCACGCCCCCCTCTCAGTGTTCTTGGATTCCAACAATTGGTATTAGAGCCTAGTGCCTCATAATAAGTCTAATAGCTTAAGGAAGATCCTGTATCCGGAATCCATGGAGATGAGTTTGGAGAAAGAACTTGAAGTAGCACTTGAAGACTATGATTCTGAAAGATTGAAGAACTTGAAGCTGTAAGATGAGTTGAACTCTGCAAAAGAATTCATCCTTACCTTGCAGGAGAGGTTATCATCTTCCCAAGCTAAAAGGAAGGAACTCTTACAAAATCAAGATGATGAAGAAAAGAATCTCCTTAAGGAACTATGTCAGAAGTTGAGTCAAAAGAATAATGTTATGAAGAATGAGATGCAAGCCATAACCATCAGGATGTCCAAGGAGATTGAAGAACGGAAGAAGAATGAAGAAAAACTTGCGATATCTTTGAAAGACAAATATGAGGAATGCATTAGGTTGGCGCATGAGAATGATGTGTTGAGAACTGAATTGGTGCAATCATATAACAATGAGAAAGAGTTGGAAAGAGTGGTGATAGTCCTAAGAAGTGATTTGGATGCTGCAAATGAATACAAAGAAAAGTACAAGGTCAGTTCTGCAAAGCTTGATGAATTATTGAAGGATCAAAGAGACTCTGGAGACACTAGAGGTCTTGGATTTGAGCATGGAGAAAGCTCCAGTAATGCAAATTAGGAGAATCCACCAGACAACCGGAATAAAAAATCATCGGTAAGGGAACCCAATGCACATAAATTTAATGGTAGATGCTTTGTTTGCAATAAGTATGGTCATAAAGAAAGTCAATGTAGAAATAGAGAAAATCAAAATAATAATTTAGGTCCTAGTTAGTGTTTAAATTGTAAAAAGTATGGTAATAAGATAGTAGATTGTAGAATGAATGTGAGATATCATGCATGTGGAAAGTTTGGACATATGGCTTATAAATATAGGTCAAGAAATGATCAAGATTACAACAAGGCAGTTCAAAAGAACAATGTTACTTGTTATGCATGCAACAAAATTGGACATATTGCTAAATTTTGCAGAAGCAATAACCCACTGACAGGAAATGATGAGAAGGGAAAACAAAAAGTTGATGATATCTAAAAGGAGCATGAGAATAAATGGATCAGAAAGTCTGAGGATCAACAGACTGAGGAAAATACCCCGGTTACTCAACCAATAGTGCAGAATGTTCCTGCACTAATAGGAAACTCATCCGGTAACTAAGACATTAGCCTTAGGGGGAGACAAATAGATGACAAATCTTACATTACCCCCGGTAGTGGTCTGAAAGTTTATTTCAAATGTTGGAGAAGTCTGTCTAGAGATTCACCAATGCAAATTTAATGGATCCAGTATCTGGTATGATATACTGACATGCATTTATGTCAATGAGGAATTAGGGTTTCACATGTTAAAATGCTAAAGTGATTCATTTTTCAATTACCAAGAATTCAGAGTGAAGCAGAGCGAGTTTAAGACAACCTAAGGTGATTAAGAACATTTTCAAGTGAATTTTCAAAGGTTTTCACTGACGAAGTCTGTGAGGTATTTTCTTAGTTTTTAAGCCATCTTTTCAAATCACAATGGCTTCTGGATCTACTCCCACTCTGGTAGATATGGAAACCCTTGCTGTGGTTGACATTAAGGACCGTCCATGCCCATTTTTCAAGAAATGTCTCTAGATTGCAAAGGTTGATGATTCGGTAGCTGCATTTTCAAGGGTTCTTGGCGGTGTACTCTATGTCAAAGATATCAGGGCATATATTCACCGCACCTTGGAGGAACTAGGTACATCAGAGATCAAGACCCTGTATATAATAACTTTATTCAACAAGAATGACATGATCAAATTGGAATTCAAAAATCTGAAGGACCAGGGTTTCACTAATATTTTGGAGATGCATGAGTTTGAAGATGAAATTAAAACATACATGATAAATCTAATGATGTGCTCGATTTGATTCATACTGACTTATGTGGTCTAGCAAGGACCAAAAGCTTTCAAGGTGATAGGTACTTCATGCTAATAATTTATGATTATTCTAGAATGATGTGGGTGACTTTTCTAAGGGAGAAGTCTGAAGCTTTTGAGAAATTCAAGATCTTCAAAGCAACAGTGGAAATAGAAACTGGATTGAAAATCAAATGTTTGAGATTAGTTCAAGGCGGTGAGTTCACATCTCATGAATTTAACAGTTTTTGTGAGATAAATGGAATTAGGAGATAGTTATCTGCACCCTAGACTCCTTAGCAGAATGGAGCAGTGGAAAGGAAGAATAGAACCATTTTGGATGTAGCAAGAACCATGATGATGGAAGCCAAATTGCCTCACATCTAGTGGAGAGAAGAAGTGAGTACAACAGTCTACACATTCAACAGAGTTCATATCAAAGGTGAAATCGATAAGACTCCTTATGAATTACGGTTTGGACATACATCTACTGTTAAATATTTTAGAATTTTTGGAAGTAAATGTTATATCAAAAGGGATAATTCAATTGGCAAGTTTGATCCTAGATGTGATGAGGGGATATTTCTTGGATATTCAATTCAGAGAAAAACATATAGATTTTATAACAAAAGATTGTAGAAAATTGTGGAGAGTGCAAATGTGAACATGGATGAACAATACAAAGATCAATATATATCATATGACAGAGAACCCATAGTGGAAATGATCATAACTGAACCGACAATGCCTCAACCGGTACAAGACACTGAGACAGTTACACTGGTACAATCAGAAAATTCAATTGCGACTGATGATTAGAATAGTGAACTTGAAGTTCAAAAGACACCAATGTATGTAAGATTAAATCATTCTGAAGATCAAATCATTGGAGATAGGAACAAGAGAGTTATGATAAGAAGAAGACTGGAAAATGAAGAGGTATGTCTTATTTATCAAATTGAACCATATGTTATTGAAGCTTGTAAAGATAAACATTGGTTAAAGGCTATGGAAGATGAATTAGATCAGATAGAGAAGAATACGACCTGGACTTTAGTTCCCTAGCCTAAAAATAAGAATGCTATTGGAACTAAATGAGGTTTTAGAAATAAACTAAATGAGGATGGTCAAGTTGTAAGAAACAAGGCTAGACTGGTATGTAAAGGATATTCTCAAATGGAAGGAATTGATTATGGTGAGACATTTGTACCAGTAGCTAGAATTGAAGCTGTTAGACTATTTCTTTCCCATGCAGCATACAAGAACTATAAGGTCTATCAAATGGATGTTAAATTTGCATTTTTGAATGGTGAACTTGAGGAAGAAGTATACATTGAGCAACCTGATGGATTTTCACTGACATATGACAAAGATATGGTTTTTAGGTTAAGGAAAACATTATATGGATTGAAACAAGCTCTTAGAGCTTGGTATGCAAGGTTGGATAAATATCTTTTGAAGCTTGGTTTTACTAAAGGAAGTGCTGACAGTAATTTATATTACAAGATCACTAATGATGATATTCTGATTATTGAAGTATTTGTTGATGATATCATTTTTGGAGGTGAAGATAAATTGTGCATGGAATTCTTTAATAATATGAAGAATGAATTTGAAATGTCTATGATTGGTGGCTTGTTATATCTAACTCAGACTAGACCAGATATTATGAATGCACTAAGTATTGTTTCAAGATATCAAAGTATTCTTAAACAAAATCATGAAATTGCAGTAAAGAGGATATTTTAGTATTCGCAAGGAACAACAAAATATGGCTTATGGTATTCTAGAGATGATAACTTCACTTTATGTGCATATACAGATTCAGATTGGGCAGGAGATACTGATGACAGGAAGCACACTTCTGGTGGAGCTTTCTTTCTTGGAAAGAAATTGGTTTCATGGATCAACAAAAAATAGTCATGCATTTCTTTATCTATTGCGGAAGCTGAATATGTTGTAGCAACAACTAATTGCACTCAATCCTTGTGGAAGAAACAAATGTTGAAGGATATTAAGGTAAATTGGAGTGAACCATTAGTTATCTATTATGATAACTCTGCAGCTATTGACATATCTAAGAATCCGGTATTTCACTCTAAGACTAAGCACATTTCAATAAAATATAAATTTCTGAAGGAAAAGGTAGAAGAAAAGGAAGTCAAATTGGTTTATGTGAACACTAAAGAGCAGATTGTAGATATATTCACTAAACCGCTGTCTAAGGAATCATTTGAATATTTGAGAGATAGGTTAGGGGTATCTACTCCTTCAACAAAAACTTAATTGATGGAGTAGAGAATCAGTCCAATATGCATCATTAGCCTTATCCTTTGCTCCAGATTGATGTAGTGGTACTACTACTCAGGGGGAGTCATCAGCTTTGACATTCACAGGATTTTGATATCTATGTCATATCTTTGGCATTGATGTCAAAGGGGGAGAGTTATATGTGAAAAATAATGTCATAATATGTCATATGGGAGACAGATTCAGATTAGTTTCAGATTGGTCTACACTCCTCAGGGGGAGTTGCTGAGATTTTTTCAGTTTTTCATTGTTATATCTTCTATGAGAAATGTTTGGTATTTCTTGGCACTTAGATGTTTTCTTTTTCACATCTAGTGTTGCCATCAATGCCAAAGGGGGAGATTGTTGGAAATATGAAGGAAATTGATTATGTGTTGCATTGATGTTTTGTCATTGACGTCAACACTAGCTTTTATGATTGGTTATCGACAAATAGATTTTTGTTACAGGTAAAAGAACTAGTGTTATCGGCAAAAGGGACTATCAGTTGGATACTATCGACATGTTTGGATCAAAGGAATATGTTTGGTTTGATGTTTCTGGAGTATGTTTTGGTCAGTTGGTATTGACTTGATGATCGAATTCTATCATACACTCTAGTAAGCCTATACCGATAAGGGTTTAAGGTTTTACCGACAGAGCTTTACTAAGAATCTTTGATAGGATGCATAAGTGGTGTTGGTGTGGCTTCTAGATGGAATTCAAGATGCAGAAGGTGATGCTTGATCATGCCTCGACTGATTGGAGACATCACTTTGGCGTGGTGAATCTATTAGGTCTAGGACCTATCTAGGTTATGGACCGGTATCATGTTACATGTTCTCTACACGTTACTAGGATGATTTATGGATTGGTTAATGTTGTTTTGTTCAAAGCCGACATGGCATATCATTGTAATATGGATGTATGTAATGATCTTATTGTAATATATTTTAGGTGGCTAACCTAATTGGTTTAGGCCTTAGGGTTTGTATAAATTGATGTAAGATCTCATTGTAGATCATGGTCGTGGTCATGGAATGAAAAATCACAGGTGAAGGAGATTTGGTCGATCATAGGTGATCAAACTGGGTTTATGTAAGAGGTCAAAGGCCTCTGGTATTGAGCTTAACCGAGATTGTAATTAGATATTGTAGATGCTATCACTGGTAGTTTAGTCTTCTAGATTGTTGTCCAATTATATTGAGGTGGTTATAACCTCTCTATAGTTAGTGAGACTCCTTTGTAATGAGCAGTACGCTCTAGGAAGTGTGCCTTCCTTTATGTGCAGGCCCCTTATTGTATCACATACTTTCTGCAAAAGTATTATCTGACTGTGGGTAGGCTTCCCATCATGGTTTTTCCCTTTACCAAGTTTTCCACGTACAAATCATGGTGTTATGTGGTATGGTTGCATTGTGTTAATTTTCTGTTTCATTCTTAAGTTTTATTGTTTACTGATATCTATTTTTGCTATTTCGGTATTCAATGTTTATGTGCTCCGGCTAAAGGTTATAAAGTGGTTTGATTAATATAATCTATTGACAACTAATTCACCCTCCCCTCTCAGTTGTCCACCTATTATTCTAACAATCATTGGTTTTCCCCAGGTTGGACAAACACCGAGAAAGAAGAAAATTTTGAACAATGAGGTCAATAAGTTAACCAATGCCACTTTCGACAACCGATCAATGAGGATAAGCACTATCAAGGACAAGGTTGTGCAATTTTCCAGTATGATTATTGGATATAAGGTAACTCAATCTAATTGGTTGAACTCTATCTCTAGTGTTGGCATTTTGAGTTTGTTGGTATTTTACATAAAGATTGCATTAATGATATGTTGTCATTGATGTCAATTGAACTGGTAATAGTATTTATGTTATTGCTAATATTGTTGTTTTTGTTATTGGCTAGTAACCGGTAAGAAGAGCTTTGTGGAAGATGTTGTAAACCGGTATGTAAAGTTTGTGAGTTGAACTAGTGTAAAGGGTTAAACCTTTCTATGTAATGTAATCGGTAAACCCTATCAGTTGTTAAACCCTAATTGATCAAGTTTGATGGTTTATTATTTGATAAGCGGTAATGATGGAGACACGTGTGATCATTGAATGAGGATATGTTCAAATTGTTTTGGTGCGTTTGTTTTTTGTCTAGGGAAGGAGCAAAGTGGATTGCATCTAATGCACAACATGTAATGAGTTACAAAGTCCGATGAAGCGGTGATCATGGAGCAGTTGGAATTTTCTTGAAGAATGTGAAGAGATTGTCATGATTTCTAACGGTCAAGATTGTACCAACTTATTTGTAATCTCGATGATGAGAATTAGGTTTTTGCTATGTTACTGACCTAAATGATTTCTATTTAAGGTTGATGAAGTTGTTTGTAAAGGTTGTTGGCAAGATTGATGAAAACCTATTGAGTGTGTAGCTTCTTAACTAGTGAATGGATATGTACTTTGAGTGAAGGTAGATTGAAGCTTAGAAGGATCTAATCAAGCAAATGTAGTGCTACTCAGACAGATCAAGATAACTTGTTGTTTTCTAACAATTACAATAGAAGTGAAATCCCTTAACCGGGTAAGCTCTAACAAGCTTGGTTACTCATTAAATCCTCTAACAAGGTGGTCCATTAGCTTGGATTCTTAAATCCTCCAGCGAGGTTACTCCTAACAAGGTATTGTGCTTTTCATCAAGGAATATTTGTAAATCCCTTAACCGGGTGATTCCTAACCGGAATTAGTTCTTAACAGGACTTATTGTAAAGTTTTAACATGTTTTTCTCCTAACAAGGCGAACTTTAGAATAGTTCAAATAGCTATCCTTGTGAGTCTCATCTCACCGTGGTTTTTACCTATTTGGGTTTTCCACGTATAAACATTTGTGTCAAGTGGTAAATGCTTTTGTGATTGTGATCTTATTTGTTGATGTGGTTAATTTCTGATAAAGCATGTTATGTAGAAGCATTGAGAGTTGAATATGTTGAGTTATGATTAAGCATAGTTCATGTTTACAAGATTGAAGTTGTTTACTGTTAAATTTGTCATAACAGTTAAACCGGTTGATGTCAAGTATTCTTATGAATATTGATCCCGACTAATATATGTTTACTTTGTTTGATAGTTTGAGTTTGGGAACTTTGTATCAGTTTTTCAATATACTGATTCACCCCCCCCTCAGTATTCTACCGGATACTTAATTCTTTTATCATACCATCATCTAGTTCTTGTATCTATTGTGCACATAAGATGGTTAAGGAGAATGAGAAATATGATCTATGTTAGTGGATGTGTGATGAGTTAATCCTTAATCTAGTGAATATTAAGGGAGAAAAGAAAGGTATATTCCAGTATGGTAATCTTGTTGATTGTTTGATGCTTTTCTTTCTTAATGAGACCTCGGATCCGGTAAAAGGCAATGGGCCTTTGAAATTCTGGTAGGGAAGAAAATCAAGGATGCCTTAAGAAGCATAGGCTTGGACAGGGACAATATTTTATGGGGTTATTTTAAGGCTTTTCAAAATACAATGAAACAAAGGGAAAGAGTGCCTGAGCACATTGTTGATAAGTACTATACAAAGATATGATTTATGGTTAAGAAAGATGAAACTTTCATGGAAGCAGTGCAAACTAGAAAGGTATGGATAATTGAGATGTGCTACAAAGTTGAAGAAGAGATCTTGGATCTATATGCCAAGATGCTTATAGATTCCCTAGTAGATGAATTTGAGAAGAATTTTGGGACAACTAAAAAAAAGGAATTGGAGGTACAAAAAGGATTCAGTAAGAAGAAGAGGGAAGGTCTGATAAAGAAGGGAGGAAGGCTGTTGAGAAGATGTCTACTGAGATCAAACAAGTTATTGGTCTAACAGAGTCATCTCCTTTGGCAATAGTTCAGGCATAACCAGTAGCAGCAAACGACAAAGGTGTGATGAAAAGGAAGAAACCATAAACCTTTATTGCCCCTGTTGCTTCTGGATCTGAGACTAATGATGAACCTCCTAAGATACCCAAGATTTACATGAGGATTCAGAGGAAGAAGCCCGAGGAAGGAAAACAACAGAAAAACAAGGTCACCCCTTTGGAAGCTCACAAGCAGTCATTGAAGGAGAGGAAGCCTACAAAGAAGAGGAAACTAGTGAAAGAGACAACTCCCACTCCTGGTAAGAAGAAGAAATTTGAATTGGATTTGGCTCTTGAATCTAGTAGAAGTGTTAAAGTTATCCCTCCTTTATCTATAGATGAATTGGTAGATCAAATTACTAAGGATGGAATTTTGAGTAATTTACAATACTAGTATGAGAATATGGATGATGTTGAGCAAAAGGAAATTGAGGAAGCAATTTTGTTATAATTAGACATATATAAGAAGGCCTTACTTGATATAGAGAAATACATTACAACAAAATTATATAATAAATTAGATTCTAGGAGTCTATTTGCACTTGAGGAAGATTAACATATAAATGATGAATACTAAGAAGGGGGGGGGGTGAAGTAGTATGCCTAAAAACTTAACCAAACTCTTAAAGAATTTTTCTATACACCGGTGTAGTAGTTTAAACAACAAACCAGTTAAAACATAAACAAGCCAAATAGAAAATAGAGCATTCACCCACAGAAGCACAAGCAACATAACACAAGATATTTTGACGTGAAAATATAGATGGGAAAAAACCATGGTGAGTAAAACTCACAAGTCAACTATCTGTAGAATAGTAACCAGACTGGTTAAGGTCAAACCGGTTAAGGCCTTACAATGTTCTTCACCAAAACTAATCCTGTTAGGAATCCAAATCTTTGTTAGGAGATAAGTCCTGTTAAAGACTACCCTATTAAAGGATTTCAGATCCACAACTGTGTACCACCTTGTTAGAGGATTTACAATGGGCTTGGCTGGGCCTACCTGGTTAAGGGTTTTAGATTTGTCAAAGAGATTAGTAATCAACAAGTGAATGATCTAGAAAGTAGCACAAAATGCTTGATTAGATCCTTGACAGTTCTCTGTTAATGCATTGCAACATTACTTCAGTCTTCTATCCTTTGCACTCACAATCTATGTAGTGAGATACCTGAGACCTAATCTACTCTACAATACTCACACAAATCAACTACACCAAAACCCTAGACATGATGTCCTCATATAGGAATCTGATTTCATGTCAGTCCAATAAGATTAGACTACAATTTCCTAGGTACAGTGCATCTAGACATATTTGGTAACATGACACAAAAACACTGCTAAAGTGTCGGTGGATGATAACTCATCACACTTTACAATTATACCGATTTAACACAGTATACCAATTACCAGTTATCGAATAAAGAATAGAAAACTGGAACATAATGTTCTGATAAAAAAGATTAACTACGTTAGGGGTCCTCATTCTGCTTGAGGTCTTCATATCGCTTCAAGGTCTTCACACCGCTATGACCGGTAAGCTTCTTCTGCAAAACACTGATAGTCTTCTACAAACAAAGACTATATATACAATGACATATAATATCGGTGTGAACAACACAACATACATTACCAGTGGAGAATAAATCATACATAAAATAAGTGAGTCCATCAATGACAATCACAACTTAAACATTATCAAAATACCAACAATCTCCCCCTTTGACATTGATGACAACACTTAGGAAAATTTTGACATCTAAGTGCTTACAAAACAAAAATAGATTCCATAATCAAAATTACTCCCCCTAAGCATATACACTACTCCCTTTGCAAAAATTACAAGTATGTGCATGAAATTTTCAATACTACTCCCCCTTTGCTAACAATGACAAAGTAATGCAAACAATCCCTTTTTCACCGAAAATTACCAAAGTTATATTGCATAACATAAAAACAGAGTATATGTTCATGACAATAAAGAGTAAAACTTCTCAAAAAGAGATTTAAAGTTTTTCAGAAAATTCTTCATGTCTGAAGACCATGAATCAAGAAGTGAGGCAACAATTTCACTCTCGGTCTTCATCTGGAAGGCTAATTCTTCCATTGCATCGATAGTGCTCATCTCCTGTGTTATAGTAATAGCCTCCAAGTTCAAGAAGCACTTCTGAAGAATCTATAATTTTGGTAACAAAAGCAAATGGAGCTCCTGCAGATCTTGAGTCTGCTTGCAAATCTCTGATTCAATCTTTGCAATCTGATGCTGGTGAGTGTGAACAATCTATCCATACACTGTGAACGAAACATATGGAAATTTGAAGTTGCCGATATACTTCTTTAACTCCGATTGGAGTTGACTTTTCTTTTTTAGAGCATCATCACAAAATAGGTGAGATTGGCATATTTTGCTCAAGAGTAGGTTTTCTTCACCCATAGCTAAACTTATATCATCCTTCTACTTAATCAGTTTTTCTCTGTCTACATCCATTTTCTTTACTAATGAAACTTTTAGAGATTTTTCATGCTTCTTCTTTGCAGAAACCTAGGCAACATCTTCTAAAGATTACACTCGATCATCTACTACTGTGCAAAGAAGTTTTAACTTGGCCAATGAGGAATCGATATTGGGGAGGTTAGTACCGGGGATTAGATTGGAAAGAGTGTCAACAATAAATTGAATGACATCCTGTTCTTTCTTTTTTCCTTAGTTCTTCCAATCTAACCTGAGCTAGTTGAATGCTCCTCAGTAGCTCACTTTCATCAATCGATTGAGTAAGACAAGCAAGAGTCAAATCAGTGGGACCGGTGGGATCAACTTGCTTAGCTTGATCTCCAGTTTCCTTAGGAGTCTGTCTTCCTTCCTTTGCCTTGATATCCTCTTGTCTTTTCTTCTCCTCTTCTTCTTTTTGCTGGGCTACCTTGGCGGCTTTCTCTTTCTCCTCTTCCACTCTCTTCTTCTCTTCTTCTTTCTTTCACTCTTCTTCCCTCTTTTTCTCTTCTTCCTTTTTCTGCTCATCTTCCTTCTTCTTCTCATCTTCTTTCTTCTTCTCTTTTTCCTTCTCTTCTCTCTCTTTCTCTTGTCTCACTTTCTCTGCTTTCTCTTTCTCTTGTTTTTCTTTCTCAGCTTTCTCTTTTACCAGTTTCTCTTTCTCTTCTTTTTCTTTTTCTAGTTTCTCTTTTGCCACTTTCTCATCTTTTTCTTTCTCCACTCTCTCCTCTTCAACTTTCTCCTTCTGTGGAGTGGTGTCCTCAACATCTAGTGCATCAAAATCAATGGGGTCATTTTGTTATGCTATTCTTTCACCTAGACTATCGAAGATTTCATCCAATTTGGCTGTGGATAGGTCAGGCTCTTGCTCAGCCTACCGATTAGCTTCAGATACTTTCTGCATTTTGATAGCTGCTTTAACTTGCAGATGGGTGTACTTTTCCACTTCAGAGGTTTTGCCTCCGAGTAGCTGAAGTCTTCTTTTTTGCATGAAAAAAATGCCTTTGTACCAATTAAGAATCTCAAACAATTATGAATTAGAGGCATCAGGAAAATATTGGGAAAAAATTTCTTCCCTAATTTCTTGCTCCTTTTCAATGACAATGCGCCATTTATTATCCAAATAATTATATAAAGAATTAGGAACAACAACTTTAATGTCAATTGGAGACTGATCATCATCACACAAATATTTAATGACCTCTAGCTCTACTTCTTCCTTTTCACTATCGCTAAGATCGTCAAAATAATCTTTTAGATTGTCAAGTACTTTCCTTTTAACATTCTTCATAATTCTTTGAAAATGTGTCATAGGCTAGTAAGAAGCAACATGTATATTTATCGGTGTAGAGGTTGCTGGTACATTACCGGTTGACTTTGTCTTCTTGCTTGATTGCTTTGTCTTCTTCATTTCTACCTCTAATTCAATGTCTTCTGAATCCGGTGAATTATTCTTGGTTTTTCTCTTCCTTTCGAATACCTTTGGCAGAATAGCCTCCAGTTTCTTTTTGGCTGGTGACCTCTTGGTCACTTTAGGACTGGCAACAAATGTAACCGGTGTTGATGGCACTGCTTTCCTCTTTTTCTTCTTCGGTACTTCAATAGATTTGATCCTGTTGGAGTAAGTACGGGTCCTCTTCTTCTTTGGAGCCAATGGTGTTTTTTCCTCTTTGATGGTTGCATCTATGTTGGGGGATCCTTTCCATTTCACTAAATATTGCATGTATGTCTTCCTTCTAGTCTGTTTGAGGATCTTGAAGTCAAGAATCTTTTCCAACTCTACCGGTTTACTTTGAGGAAGGTCTGTGACATAATCTTCCACATCATAGGTGGTTTGATCATTGGATGTACTTGCATCTTCATTAGTACCTACAACACTATTATCCCCTGCATTACCTTTATAAGGGGTTAAGTCTCCAATATTAAAAATTGAAAAAATTGACAAGGTAGGGGGAAGAGAGATTTCATATGCATTTTCACCCACTTTGTGCATGATAGTGCATGGTCCTACTTTCTTCATATGCAATTTTGAGTATCTCCCTTTATGTAGCCTCTCTTTTCTTAGGTATGCCCACACTTTATCCCCTACTTTGAAATGAACTTATCTTTTCTTTTTGTCTTCTTGGGCTTTATATTTTTGTGATGTGTTATGTAGGGTCTATTTGAATTCCTCCCGCACTTTGGTGATTAGGTCTGCTAACTCCTCTCCTTGTTCACTGATTCTAAAGTTTGAAGGTAGGTCTTTTAGGTCTAAAGGACCTTTGGGATGCAATCCAAACACTGTTTCAAAAGGTGTTTTACCATTGGATCGGTTAAGAGATTCATTGAAGGCAAACTCTACTTGAGGAAGAACCACATCCCAACTCTGATTATACTGCTTTCTTAGACACCTTAGAAGGTTTCCAAGTGACCTATTCACTAGTTGTGATTGGCCATCCATTTGTGGGTGATATGGTGAATTGTAGGTTAAGTTTGTGCCCAATTTTTTGAACAACGTCCTCCAAAAATGACCTTGAAATTTGACATCCCTGTTTGAGACTATTGTTTTGGGTAAACTATGGATTCTTAGAACTTCTCTGAAGAAAAGGTTTGCTATGTGGGAAGCATCATTTGTGCTTTTATGGGGAACAATATGCACCATCTTACTAAATCTATCTACAATGACAAAAACACTATCAAAACCTTGTTTACTTCTAGGTAGTCCCATAACAAAATCCATGGATATGGACCCCCAAGGCCTAGTAGGTATAGGTAAGGGTTGATATAATCCTTGATTGGTTGATACTTCTTTAGCTTTTTGATAGATTGTACAAGTTTGGAGAAACGTTTTAATATCATTTGCCATCTTAGGCCAAAAATAACTCCTCTTCACCAAATCTAGAGTTTTGTCTATGCCAAAATGACCACTCATGCCACCACAATGCTTTTCCTTTACTATGTTTGACCTCATTGAACATCTAGGTATAAAAAGTTGTGAACCTTTGAATAAAATACCATCTTGAATGAGAAATGCAGAGAAATCAGTGTGATACTTGCCAACAAATTTGGAACAAACCTCAAATGCTTCACCAAAGTCTGGATCACCTTTGTAAAGAGTTTTTAAGGCATCAATCCCAATGCTCTGAAGTTGTACTTCTTGGATAAATCTCACTCTTCTACTCAAAGCATCAGCCACCTTATTAGCTTGACCCTTTTTATGCTTAATGGTGAATGTATAAGCTTGAAGCTGCTCCATCCATTTGATGTGTTTGACACTTAATTTTTCTTGTGAGTTTAGGTAGCTAAGGGCATGATTATCTATGAATACCACAAATTCCTTAGGTAGTAGGCAGTGCCTCCATTTCTTTAGGGCTTGGACCATTGCATACAACTCAAGGTCATAGGTGGAATACCTCTTTTTGGCCTCATTTAAATTTTCAAAAAAGAAAGCTATAGGTATGTTTTCCTGGCTTAGGACAGCCCCTATGGCCAAGTTGCTTGCATCTGTCTCAACAGTGAACACTTTACCAAAATCAGGTAAGGTAAGAATAGGGTATTGGGCCACTCTATTTTTCAAGTATTGAAAGGCATCATTTGTTGCATTTGTCCACACAAACTTAGTTTTCCTTCCACCTTTTATGGTATCTAGTAATGGAGCACAAATATGACTAAATTTTTTAATAAACTTTCTATAAAATGTTGCAAGACCATGAAAACTTCTTACATCACCTGGATTCTTTGGTTGTGGCCAACTAACAATGGCCTCCACTTTGGTAGGATCCATTTTGAGGGTTCCTTTTGAGATGACAAACCCCAAGAAAGTGAGTTCCTTCTGCATGAAGATGCACTTGTCTAGGTTGATGATTAGTTTGTGTTCATGAAGCTTCCTTAGTACCTGCTCCAAATGATTGATATGTTCCTTCAAACTGCTACTAAATATCAAAATATCATCAAGATAAATGACAACAAACTTACCATTGAAGTCCTTAAGAATTTCATTCATCAACCTCATGAATGTGCTTGGAGCATTGCTCAAACCAAATGGCTGTTGGTATTATGGATGTGTTGCATTGGTTTTGTCATTGATGTCAACACTTGTCAAACACTTGTCAACACCTATCCTTCTGGAGATCTTTGGTTATGTTCACTGGCATGTTCAGTGACTTATGCATAGTCACCGGTATTTGGTTCACCAACAGGTTATATTGTTCACCGGCACAAAGGATGATCTGTTATCATCTGGAAATTACTTAGTTATGTTGAAGACATGGTTTGGACACTTAGTTTTGGTGATTTAGTTATTGGTCTAATCAAGTTTTCATATTTGCTGTTACTGACAAATTGGTCTAGGTTATGGACCGACATGCATTCTCTTCCAGATCAATACAACACATTATGGAGATGATTTATTGATTGGTTATTATTGTAAATGCATTAAGCCAACATGATGCATCACATATTGATTCACTTGTAATTGATTTAATTGTAATATTTTTAGTGAGCCAACCTACACATTTGGTCTTAGGTTTTGGTTTATATGTAAGATCTCATTTGTGAGATTAACATAGTAGTGGAAGAGGAATGCAATAAGGTATATGCAAATATAAGTAGAGCTACTCACACAAACATCATTTGAAGACTAAAGGAAGGTTATGAAGAAGATAATCAGAGCTTAACCGGTACTAAATCCAACATATGAAGATGCTACTTTAAGTAGTACATTATCATTGGATTTAACCATCCAATTGTAATCAGTTTGACTCTCATTTTGTGATTGAGCAGTGAGCTCTAGGCAGTTGTCCTTTTTGCATGTGCAGACCCCATTTGTACACACATACTATCTGCAGTAGTATCATCTGATTGTGGGTCAGGTTTCCCATCGTGGTTTTTCCCCTTATAGGGTTTCCACATACAAATATCTGTGTTATGTGTTGTGGATGTTATTTTTCTTTCTGTTTCATGCATTAAACTTTATCGGTACTATTATTAACTATTAAAATGTCAACTGACATTAAGTTTGGTTTACCTGTATTATGCATAAAGTTTGATTAAGTTATATTTGGGTTGAAATTAATAGACAACTGATTCACCCCCCCTCTCAGTTGCCTCTAGGTCCTAACAATTGGTATCAAAGCTAAGTCCTCTTTTTGAAGAAGTTTAATAGCTTGAGGAGATTCTATGGCAATTAACTATTTCAGGAAGGACAGTCCAAAGCTTGATGAAACTAACTATGGTATATGGAAGATCAAAATGGAGACACATCTGAATTGCATTGGACTAGACATATGGGATGTTACAAAGAATGGCTATGTTGGTCCTACACAGAGTCAACCTAATCCACCAAACTTGGCTAAAGTTTAGGAGAATGATTGCAAAGCAAGAGAAGCACTTTTGAGCGCATTGTCAGATTAGCAAATCATGGGATTATGAGACCGATCTACTGCTAAATCTATTTGGGAAAAAATGGAGACATTGAATGAGGGTGATACCACTGTCAAAATTGCAAAACTGGAATGCTTCCGGGTCAGGTGTGAAAATCTGAAAATGGAAGAAGATGAAAGAATTTATGCTTTTATGGAAAGAGTTAATGAAATTGTTTTGGGTATAAAATGTTGTGGAGGATCATTAAGTGAAGATAAAATTGTTTCTAAAGTTTTAAGAGCATTGCCACTGGCATACAAAATGAAAGTAACTACTATAAATGAATTGAGAACAATGCCTAATACATAAGTATCTAGAGATACCTTTGTTGGAAAACTTTCATCTTTTGAACTTGAGGAATTTAGTCCTACCACTACAATTAAGACAAATTTAGCCTTCAAAGCACCATCATCTGCAACATCATCATCATCATCTGAGAAATCTGATTGGAAAGCACTTTATGCAAGAGAATTTGAAGACATCAGAAGAGAGAATGAAGAATTGGAAGAGCTTGAAGTACTATTTGTAAGGAAAATGCCTAAAGGTCCAATTGAAAGTAAGTATGAAGGTAAAGCACCATTTAAATGTTTTAACTGCAATAAAACTAGTCATATGACATCTAGTTGTCCTGATAGACATGTAAGATTGAAATAAGAAGCTAAAAGAACATATAAGCCTAACCCCAAATATCAGAGATACAAATTTAAGAAGAGTAGAGACAAATCATGTTACTATGCTGATGAAGGAGTTTCTGATGATTCTGATGAGGAACCAATAGACAATGGATGGGCTTTTGTTGCAATAACAAAAGATCAACCGACACCTACTATACAATTGGTAGAGCAAGCCCTGGCAGCTAAAATTAAAGAAAATGATGAATGGATCATTTATTCTGGATGTTCACATCGTATGATTGGTGATAAAAGTAATTTCTTAACCTTTCAGGAATACAATGGAGGTCTAGTAAGATTTGGGGACAATAAAGCTTGTTTGATCAGAGGAAAAGGTACTATATCTTTTGATGGT
Source organism: Cryptomeria japonica (assembly GCF_030272615.1). NCBI lineage: Eukaryota > Viridiplantae > Streptophyta > Pinopsida > Cupressales > Cupressaceae > Cryptomeria > Cryptomeria japonica. Next base: position 926,190,083 of record NC_081407.1, read on the forward strand.
AAGCACAATACTGACAATGTTTATTATGTTGAAGGTTTGAAGCATAATCTTTTGAGTGTTGGTCAATTAGTTGAAAAGGGATTTCAGTTACAATTCAAGAATGGTAAATGCAAAATCATGAATAGATCTAGTTTGGAAATTGCAACTAGTAATCAGACTAGAGGTAATATCTTTCATTTGAATAACAATGAGAAGACATGTTTGATTGCATATATTGATGAAAGTCGGTTATGGCATAAGAGACTTTGTCATGTAAATTTTGATTGCATTGTAAAGATCAGTACAACTAAGGCAGTAAGGGATTTACTCGAGATTGTAAAACCTCACAATTCGGTATGTAAGGAATGTCAATTTGGAAAGCAAGTTAGAACAACTTTCAAGAGTATTCCAGAGAAATCCAATAATGTTCTTGATTTAATTGTTGGCATTCTACACTCTTATGAGAATGATGGTGTTGTCATTGATGACAACCTACTGGCAACCATCTGGCAACCGTCTGACACTCATCTGGTAAAGCCACCGACAAGCACCGGCACCGACAACGGCATAGACATCTACATACATTGACAAACACTTCACTGACAATGGCAACAATGCATACCAACACCCCAGCCGATAGGGAATAAAATTTTGTTTATTGTATTTAATTATAATTATCTTTTGTAAAGCCAAAAGGCATATTGTAAAAGACTCATATATATGTATGAGATCTTAGAGGTCATTTGTGTATAATGTATTGCTATGAGGTGTGAATTATGTATAAGGTGATATAAGTGACATTGAGCAACTGACAGAGAATGTTGAGGTTGAGATTCAAACAAAGAAAATAGAGCAAACAGTGCTAACTGAACAACCATTGGATACTGAAATAAATACTGATGGAATTGATGCTAACACTGAGAAACCTACTGAGACAGAGATACCAGTAGCTGAGAACACAGAGAAACCTACAGAGAAACCGACAGAGAAACCAACAGAGGCACATGTACATATTGAGGTAGTGAAACCGGTAATCACTATGAAACCCAAACTATTGCTAGTTGAAATACAAACTCAGAATAATCCACCAGAGGATAATACAAGCAAATTGGTTACTGATGTTGGAAGCACTGAGGTAATTAAGATAGTTGGTCAGACATCCGATACTTCATTAAGTGAATTCAGGCCTACCAATGTGACAGAGGTACTCCTGGACTCTATCAAGAAGATAACTGACTATAATGCATTGGCCTACAAGGCAATTGATGATACAATACCAATTCTTAAGATGATTGCACCAAAATGTAATATAGATCATGTAAAGGATTCTTTAGGTCAGTTGGACACATTGTCCAAATTCATTGCCGACAATGTAATAACAGTTGATAAGGTGAACGAAGATACATTCAAAGAGAAAATTGAGAAGCCAAAGGAAAAATTATTTGAGGATACAATAAAGAAGTGCACATAACACATTAACACACTTTTACTGGCACTTAATACTACAATTTTGGAATATAAGGAGCTATACAAAGAAACATGCAAGCCACATCTATTGATAAAAGACATAGAAAATGAAACAAGTAGAGTACATAAAGAAATAGATGATATAGCTGATAACATAATTGGTTCCTCTGAACCTATGTCAGTTATTGAGAAAGAAATAGCAGGATTTGAAGAGAAACTAGAGAAATTTGAGAAAGAGAAGTCAAGGATTAAGGAAAATGCTAGAGAGCTTAAGTAAAAACTTGGTCCCAAGCTGGACAATCTTATCTCTTTGAGAAATGAGATCTCTAAGGCATTACTTCAAGGAGAAAGATCACCGGAAGAGCATATGCATCAACTCACCGACACGATCCAACAGACTCAGGCAACCTTGAACGATAGTAATAGATTCATGCAGAGCTTAAATTTGGTTTTGGCAGACATATTTCATATTGTAACCAACCAGTTACAAACTTTGAGGTGACATTTTTGCACTCATTTGACAATTTTTGACAACCTTTGTCATTGATGTCTAAGGGGGAGTAGTGGATAGAGAAAAATGTTAAATCAGAGGAGATCATCTGCTTAGGGGGAGCACATATTTTTGGTAACTTTTTGGACTTCACTTTTTGGAACAATTTTTGGATTTTTCTCATGATTGTTGCCATCAATGCCAAAGGGGGAGATTGTTGGCATTCTACACTCTTATGAGAATGATGGTGTTGTCATTGATGTCAACCTATTGGAAACCATTTAGCAACCTTCTGGCACTCATCTGGTAAAGCCACCGATAGGCATCGACAACAATATAGACATCTACATACACTATAGGCACTTCACCGATAATGACAACAATGCATACCGACACCCCAACCGACAAAGAATAAACTTTTGTTTATTGTATTTAATTGTAATTATCTTTTGTAAAGCTGACAAGGCATATTGTAAAAGGCTCATATATATGTATGAGATCTTATAGGTCATTTGTGTATAATGTATGGATATGAGGTGTGAATTATGTATAAGGTGATATAAGTGACATCAAAGGTTTTGGTTATTGTATGAGCTTAAACCGATACTGAACCTAGCATAGTTGATGCTACTTTGAAGTAGTACATTGTATTAGATTTCATAATCCACTTTTGTAGTTAGTGTGAGTCTTATTGAGCACTGAGCTCTAGGCAGTTCCCCTTCCTGCATGTGCATGCCTCTCATTGTAAGTAATATTTATTCATTGGCCAGTGAGTGAATATTGTGGGTCACAAATCCCACCGAGGTTTTTTCCACATCGGGTTTCCTCGTTAAACATCTTGTGTTATGGTGTGTTTTCTATGCTGTCTTTACTGTTCCTGTTTATTGCATTAATTCTTATTTACTGGTACACTATTTTGGAATGCAAATTTCTTAATAAGGTAAAATATTCTGCTTACCAGTTAGATACTGATTCCTCCCCCCTCTCAGTATATTTGGGACTATCATTAATCCTAACAATTGGTATCAGAGCCTGGTCCTCTATTTTCAAAAGCCTAACAACTTGAGGAAGATTCTGACACCGGTACAGATGGAGAACTTAAGAAAACAATTGGAAGGAGCTATTGTAGACTAAGATTCAGAGAAGTTGAAGAATATAAAACTTGAAGATGATCTAAGGACTGCACAAGAATTCATTCAAGGACTTCAGGAGAATCTTACTATAGCTAGAAATAAAAGAAAAGAACTTCATGAGAAGATGCAGAATGATAATAATGAAAAAGAAACTCTTAATGAACTTGTGAACAAGTTGAGACAAGAAAATATTACTATGAGGAATGAAATGCAAGATATGACTATGAGATTTTGTAAAGACATTGAAGATAGAAAGAAGAATGAAGATGATTTGACTAGGAGACTCAATGATGCTGGAAATGAAAATCTAGGACTCGGTCATGAAAATGATACGTTGAAGACAAATCTGATTCACATACAACATGATAAAACTGAACTTATGAGACAAATGGGAATTCTGGAAAATGAGTTGGCTACTGTAAATCAACACAAAGAGAAATTCAAGAAAAGTTCAAAGGAATTTGATAACATGCTGAAAAATCAGAAACCTAAAGGAGATACAAATGGACTTGGATTTGGAGTTGGAGAAAGTTCTGGTACTGCAAACAATCATGATTACAGTAAACTGGTAAGACAACCTAATGCTTATAAATTTAATGGGAAATGCTTTAACTATAACAAGTATGGTCATAGAGAAAATCAATGTAGATTCAGAAACAATCAGAACAACAATGCACCCACCAGTCAATGTTCCAAATGCAACAAAGTTGGTCATAATTCAGAAAACTATGGAATGAATGTGAAATATTATGTTTGTGGAAGATTTGGGCACTTGTCTAATCAATGCAGAACACAAACCGACATAGGATATGGAAAGGCTATTCAGAAGAATAATGTGTCTTGTTATGCTTGTAACAAAATTGGACATATTGCAAAATTTTTTAGAAGCAAGACTTCACAAATGAATAATAAAGGACCCAGTTTGAAAGGAAAAGAAAAGGTAGATGAGGTAAAGGAAGAATTTTCAAAACAATGGATTAGGAATACAGATCATAATGTTGATGAGACTATTTCTTCACCGGTAGAATAGAGTATTACTCCACCGATAGGGGATTCTTCATCCCACTAAGAAGTAACCCTTTGGGGGTATTGTAGCAAGTTGAATATCATGCATATTACCCTCGATTGATGGTGATAAGATAGATTTCTTTTCTATTGGTAGATTTGTTAAGTTATCACTTAACTGACGAGCATTTAATGTGGTTGTTGAAGGAAAAGTCATTATAAATAATCCATTTTCCCTCATTTTTGATTCACCGAGCATTCAAATTGGCAGAGAGTGCAAAATGTGAGAAAATGCATTCAAGGCGAAGGTGTGAAGCGATCTCTTTCAAGCATTCAAACATTATCAGGTAGCTTAAGGTATTTTTCAAATGGCTTCCTCTTCTGCTCGCGAATTTATTGCAAACCCTACTGTCGTAGAAAACATAAAACACCCTAGGCCTGTATTCAAAATTATTCCCAAAATGGCTAAACAAGATGATTCCATAGGCACGTTTTCAAATATTCCTAAAGGTGTAGCTTATGCTGAAGACCCTAGGATATATATTCATTGCAATATTGAGGAATTAGGTTATGAGGAGTTGTTAAAAATGTTTAGAACTGTAATTTGTGATGAAAATAGCATTTTCAAACCTGAGCACAAGATTATTGAGACTTTAGGTTTTGTGGAAATCTTGAACATCCCTGAATTTCCAGAGGAAGTTGTGAGAATTGTCCAAGTAGGGCACATGGAGAATTTCTTTGGTTAGATTTAGTCTGCAAATTCACTCGGCAAGCAATTAGGGCAGTAATAGGTTTACCCTCAACCGGCAGCAGACTAGACAAAAATAAGAAGGTTCCTAACAACAAAGTCATGATGTTAACTAGAGCAACATCTGATAGTAGATCTCTAAGAGTAAATGACATCAAGGACATCATTTTGAGATTCATAAGTATGATTTTAGGTTACAAGACTACACATGCAAACAAACTTAACTCAGTTTCTAGTCTTTGCATTAATAGTGCTTATGAAATGGTAAACAATAATGCAAAAATTGTTGTGTGTGAATGGCTGAAGGATGAAATAATAGATAACTTGAAAAAGATAAAAGGAGACAAGAAAGGAACATTTCGTTTTGGTAATCTCTTAGTATGCCTTATGTTGTATTTCACAAAAGAGATCCCTGACATTGGACAAAAAGACTTTGGATATGACATATCGGTAGGCAAACAATTGCAAGAAGTTTTCACCGGCATGGGCACTGCTAAGGAAAACATCACTAAATACTTTAAAGCTTTCCAAACCAAGATGAAAATAAGAGAAAGACTACCACAAAGTGTAGTAGATAAGTATGATAAAGAAATCTATTTTGTAATTAAGAAGGATGAAACATGGATGGAAGCTATATTACCTAGGACTGTATGGGTAACTTAAATGAGTTATGAGGTAGATCTCAACATTGTTGAAACTTATGCAAAAGCCTTATTAGATGCACCCAGAGAACCATCAGAAGAAGTTTTTGGTAGTGCAAAAATAATTGAAAGTGGTGTACAAACAATGAAACAAAGGAAGAAAAGAGAAAAGTATATAAGAAATTCATCGAAATAGGTAAAGGAAATAAAAGAAAATGTTATGAACATTACTAGTATAAAGGCTAGTGAGCTGGAAGGACTGCAACCAGAGGCACACATTTCACCGGTTGGCACATCATCTGATAGTGAGATACCTGCTGGATTTAAAAGAGTTGAAAGGAAGAGAAAACCTTCACTGATACCCTCTCCTTCACCCAAGAAAACAAGAACCTTGAGAAAGAAACAACAAGTAGTAAGGCAACCAACAAAGAAACTAACACCCAAGAAGAAATAAAAACAAGTTATTCCTCCATTGGATAATTTGCTGAATGAAATAACTGATGATGGTAAGTTGGCTAATGTGAGCAAATTGTATAACACATTCACAAACTCAGAAAAGGAAAGTACTGAAAACAACATTATCTTACATCTAGATATATACAAGAAAGTGTTAATTGAAGTTGTGGATGACTTGCCAAATGAATTTTATAGCAGATTAGATGCAAAGAGGATTGCATTAATGGAATTAGACAAGAAACTTAAAGTTGAAAAAATTCTAGTTGTACATCCAATTAACTCTAAAGAAGAAATTGATGATCTAATTTGTGAAGCTAACAAATCCATTTTTGCTAGTGGTCACTGACAAGTAAGTTTGATGGCTGGTAGAGTTAATGAGATTGTAGAGGAAACAACTGATAAATGGGATATCTTTTTTGTGGAAAAGGAAAAACAAGAAGAATTGAAAAGGCCGAAGAAAACATTCAAAGTCTATTAGAAGGCTAAGGACAAAGGGAAAAGTAAAGTTGGTGGAATACCAAACATAAAGATAACTAACAACTTACCACCACCCTTGGATACTGCACCGGTACATTTTGATAATCCATCGATTACTGATAGTATAGGTATAACACATGATGACACTAACCCTGAACCAAAAATTCTATTCAACATGAATGTGGATACTCAGGAAGTGAACATTATTGTAGATAAGGACAATATAGAGGTAAAGGATAACATTGTTGATAGTGGTAACATTGAGCAACCGATAGAGAATGTTGAGGTTGAGATTCAAATAGAGAAAACAGAGCAAACACTACTAACTAAACAACCATTGGATACTAGAATAAATACTGATGGTATTGATGTTAACACTGAGAAACCTACTGAGACAGACCTACTGAGACAGAGATACTGATAGCTGAGAACACAAAGAAACCTACAGAGAAACTGACAGAGAAACCAACAGAGGCACATGTACATATTGAGGTAGTGAAACCGGTAATCACTGAGAAACCCAAACCATTGCTTGTTGAAATGCAAACTCAGATTGATCCACTGGAGGATAATACAAGAAAATTGATTACTAATGTTGGAAGCACCAAGGTAATTAAGACAATTGGTCAGACATCCAGTACTTCATTAAGTGAATTCAGGCCCACCAATGTGACAAAGGTACTCCTGGACTCTATCAATAAGATAACTGACTCTAATGCATTAGCCTACAAGGAAATTGATGATACAATACCAATTCTTAAGATGATTGCACCAAAATGTAATATAGATCATGTAAAGGATTCTTTAGGTCAGTTGGACACATTGTCCAAATTCATTTCCGATAATGTGATAACAGTTGATAAGGTGAATGAGGATACATTCAAAGAGAAAATTGAGAAGGAAAAGGAAAAATTATTTGAGGATACAATAGAGAAGTGCATAGAACACATTAACACACTTTTTCTGGCATTTAATACTATAATTTTGGAATATAAGGAGCTATACAAAGAAACATGCAAGCCACATCTGTTGACAAAAGACATAGAAAATGAAATAGATGATATAGCTGATAACATAACTGGTTCCTCCGAACCTATATTAGTTATTGAGCAAGAAATAACAGGATTCAAGGAGAAACTAGAGAAATTTGAAAAAGAGAAGTCAAGGATTAAGGCAAATGCCATAGAGCTTAAGTACAAACTTGGTCCCAAGCTGGACAATCTTATCTCTTTAAGAAATGAGATCTCTAAGGCATTACTTCAAGGAGAAAGATCACCGAAAGAGCATATGCATCATCTCACCGACATGATACAATAGACTCAGGCAACTTTGAATGACAGTAACAGATTCATGCAGAGCTTAAATTTGATTTTGGCAAACATATTTCAGATTGTAACCAACCGGTTACAAACTTTGAGGTGAAATTTTGTACTCATTTGACAATTTTTGGCAACGTTTGTCATTGATGTCAAAGGGGGAGTAGTGGATAGAGAAAAATGTTAAATCAGAGGAGATCATCTGCTTAGGGGGAGCACATATTTTTGGTAACTTTTTGGACCACTTTTTGGAATAGTTTTTGGATTTTTCTCATGATTGTTGCCATCAATGCCAAAGGGGGAGATTGTTGGTATTCTACACTCTTATAAGAATGATGGTGTTGTCATTGATGGCAACCTACTGGCAACCATCTGGCAACCTTCTGGCACTCATCTAGTAAAGCCATCGGCAGGCACTGACAATGACATAGACATCTAAATACGCCAATAGGCACTTCACTGGCAGTGGCAACAATGCATACCGACACCCTAGCCGAGAGGGAATAAACTTTTGTTTATTGTATTTAATTATAATTATCTTTTGTAAAGCCGACAAGGCATATTGTAAAAGACTCATATATATGTATGAGATATTATAGGTCATTTGTGTATAATGTATGGATATAAGGTGTGAATTATGTATAAGGTGATATAAGTGAGAGCGAAGGTTTTGGTTATTGTATGAGCTTAAACCGATACTGAACCTGGCATAGTTGATGCTACTTTGAAGCAGTACATTGTATTAGATTTCATAATACACTTTTGTAGTTAGTGTGAATCTTATTGAGCAGTGAGCTCTAGGCAGTTGGGCTTCCTGCATGTGCAAGCTCCTCATTGTAAGTAATAATTATTCATTGGCCAGTGAGTGAATATTGTGGGTCACAAATCCCACCGAGGTTTTTACCACACCAGGTTTTCTTGTTAAACATCTTGTGTTATGGTGTGTTTTCTATGGTGTCTTTACTATTTCTATTTATTGCATTAATTCTTATTTACTGGTACACTATTTTGGAATGCAAAGTTCTTAATAAGGTCAAATATTCTGCTTACCTGCTAGATATTGATTCACCCCCCCTCTCAGTATTTTCAGGACTATCATTAATCCTAAAATTAATTCATACTAACTTATGTGGTCCAGCAAGAACTAGAAGTTTACAAGGACATAGATGTTTTATTGTAATCATTGATGATTATTCTAGAATGTGTTGGGTTACTTTTCTTGGGGAGAAATCAGAAGCTTTTGGTAAATTCAAACTATTTAAGGCATTGGTAGAGAATGAATGAATCCGGTAATAAAATTAAATGCTTAAGATCAGATCAAGGAGATGAATTCACATCTAAGAAATTTAATACATTCTATGAAGTGAATGGAATCAGAAGACAGTTATCAACACCTCGGACACCCCAGTAAAATGGAGTTGTAGAAAGGAAGAATATATCTATTCTGGATGTAGCTAGAAGCATGATATCAGAAGCAAACCTACCTCATGTGTATTGGAGAGAAGCAGTAAATACAATGCTTTACACATTCAACAAAGTTCACATCAAAGGTGAAATTGATAAGATCCCTCATGAACTATGGTTGGGTAATACTCTCACCCTTAAATATTTCAGAATATTTGGAAGCAAATGTTATATTAGGAGAGATGATTAAATTGGTAAATTTGATCCTAGAAGTGATGAAGGAATATTTCTTGGTTATTCATCTAAAAGCAAGGCATATCGATGTTTAAATAAGAGATTGCAGAAAATCATTGAGAGTACAAATGTGAAGATTGATGAATAGTTTAGAGGTAATTCAAGGTCTATGGACTCTGAGCTGATAGTTGAGATAATAAAAAATGAACTACACTAAATACACTGGTACAAAATGTTGATCCAGTCACACCAACATCATTAGAGAATTCCACAGTGACTGAAGAACAACAAGTGAATACACCTAGGTATGTAAGATTGAATCACTCTGAAAGTTAGATGATTGGGAATAAGTATCAAGGTGTAATGACTAGAGGAAGACTGGCAAATGAAGAGGTATGTCTAATTTCTCAAATTGAACTAGCATCAGCTATTGAGGCATGTGAAGATAAACATTGGATTAAAGCTATGGAAGATGAATTGGAACAAATTGAAAAGAATAACACTTGGACATTAGTTCCCTGACCTAAAAACAAAAATGTAATTGGAACTAAATGGGTATTCAGGAATAAACTTAATGAAGATGGTAAGGTAATCAGAAACAAAGCAATACTAGTGTGTAAGGGATATTCACAGAAAGAGGTAATTAATTACAATAAAACCTTTGCACCAGTAGCTAGAATTGAGGCAGTTAGACTATTTCTAGCATTTGTAGCACACAAGAACTATGAAGTATATCAAATGGATGTTAAATGTGCATTTTCAAATGGTGATCTTGAAGAGGAAGTTTACATTGAAAAACCTGATGGATTTTCTTTGAAAAATGACAAAGATATGGTTTGAAGGTTAAGGAAAGTTTTACATGGATTGAAGCAAGATCCTAGAGCTTGGTATGCTAGATTGGACAAATATCTTTTCAAGCTTGGTTATACTAAAAGTAATGCTAACAACAACTTATATTTCAAAGTGACTAATGATGACATCTTGGTTATTGAAGTTTTTGTTGATGATATAATTTTTGGAGGAGAAGATGGATTGTGTAAAGAATTTTCTAATAAGATGCAGGAAGAATTTGAAATGTCTATGATTGGGGATATAAAATTCTTTTAAAGATTGCAGATTTCACAGACTGATAAAGGTATATTCATATGTCAATCTAAGTACTTGAAGGAACTACTAAAGAAATTTGGTATGGAAAACTCTAAACCAGTAAGTACTCCTATGACTACAACTGATAAACTATCATTGAAGGATGAATCAACACCTATTAATCCATCAAGGTATAAATCTATGATTGGAGGTTTACTGTATTTGACACAAAAAAGACCTGATATTATGAATGCAGTATGTATTATTTCAAGATTTCAGAGTAATCCTAAGGAAAATCATGAATCAACAGTGAAAAATATTTTTTGGTATCTACAAGGCACACCAAATCTTGGCTTATGGTATCCTAAAGATAAATTTTTTGATTTATGTGCATACAAAGATGATAATTGGGAAGGAGATGTAGATGACAAAAAGAGCACCACCAGCGGAGCATTATTTCTTGGTAGCAGATTGATTTCATGGTTGAGCAAGAAACAGAGTTGTACATCATTATCAACAACATAATCAGCAGCAACTAATTGTACTCAGGTATTATGGATTAAGAAAATGTTGAAGGACATAAAGGTAAAATGCAAAGAACCTATAATCATTTACTGTGATAATATGGCAGCAATAGATATATCCAAGAATCTGGTATTTCACTCTAAAACTAAACATATTTCTATCAAATTCAATTTTTTGAAAGAGAATGTTGAAGAAAAAGAAGTGAAATTGGTTTATGTGAATACTAAAGAGCAGATTGTAGATATATTTACTAAGCCTTTGCGTAAGGAAACTTTTGAATATCTCAGAGAGTAGCTTGGGCTTATACCTTCACCGATAGAGACTTAGACAGTTGGCGAATGGCATCAAACTAGCAGGAATTAACAAAGAAACCTTTTTCCGGCTTTGATGAAGGAGAGCTACTTCTCAGGGGGAGTAGTTGGTTATAACAATTGGTATTTGTACTTAGTTCTATGAACTGGTTATATTTGGTTTTTTGTATTGCTTTGGAATTTGATGTAAAAGGGGGAGAGATATCTATGGAAAAACACATTATCTTTTGGGGAGAAATTATTCATTGGGGTAGAGATATTATGTATTTTGATTTCTGGTAATTGATCTCTTTGGGAGATTGTTGGTTTTTGGTTTTTGGCAGTTCTGCTTTGGGACTTAGATGGTTTTCCATCTTGTGTTGCCATCAATGCCAAAGGGGGAGATTATTGGTATTATGGATGTGTTGTATTGGTTTTTTCATTAATGTCAACACTTGTCAAACACTTGTCAACACCTATCCTTCTGGAGATCTTTGGTTATGTTCACCGACATGTTCAGTGACCTATGCACAGTCACCGATATTTAGTTCACTGGCATGTTATAGTGTTCACCGGCACAGAGGATGATCTGTTATCATCTGGAAATTACTTGGTTATGTCAAAGACATGGCTTGGACACTTGGTTTTGGTGATTTGGTTATTGGTTTAATCGAGTTTGCATATTTGCTGTTACCGACAAATTGGTCTAGGTTATGGACCGGCCCGCGTTATCTATTCCAAATTAGTACAACACGTTATGGAGATGATTTATTGATTGGTTATTATTGTAAATGCATTAAGCCAACATGATGCATCACATATTGATTCATTTGTAATTGATTTAATTATAATATTCTTAGTGAGATGACCTACACATTTGGTCTTAGGTTTTGGTATATATGTAAGATCTCATTTGTGAGATTAACATAGTAGTGGAAGAGGAATGTAATAAGGTATATGCGAATATAAGTAGAGCTACTCATGTAGACATCATTTGAAGACTAAAGGAAGGTTATGAAGAAGACAATCAGAGCTTAACCGGTACTAAATCCAGCATATGAAGATTCTACTTTAAGCAATACATTGTCATTGGATTTAACCATCCAATTGTAGTCAGTGTGACTCTCATTTTGTGATTGAGTAGTGAGCTCTAGGCAGTTTGCCTTTCTGCATGTGCAGACCCCATTTGTACACACATACTATCTGCAGTAGTATCATCTGATTGTGGGTAAGGTTTCCCACTGTGGTTTTTTCCCCTACAGGGTTTCCACGTACAAATATCTGTGTTATGTGTTGTGGATGTTATTTGTCTTTCTTTTTCATGCATTAAACTTTACTAGTACTATTATTAACTATTAAACTGTCAACTGACATTAAGTTTGGTTTACTGGTATTATGCATCAAGTTTGATTAAATTATATTTGGGTTGAAATTAATAGACAACCAACTCACCCCCCTCTCAGTTGCCTCTAGGTCCTAAAAATAGCATGACAAGCCATTCATATAAGCCATTAGTGGTCTTAAATGAAGTCTTCCATTTATCTCCCGGTCTGATCCTGATTTAGTCGTAACCAAATTTGAGATCTATTTTGGAAAAATAGCAAGCATTACCAAGTTGATCCATTAGGTCTTCTATTCTTGGGATTGGGAACCTATATCTTATAGTAATTTTTTTTATAGCCCTACTATCCGTGCATAACCTCCATTTCCCATCCTTATTGGGTGCTAAGAATGCTGGTACAACACAAGGACTAAGGCTCTTTTGGATGAGTCCTTTCTACAACATTTCATTGACTTGCCTAGATATCTCTGCATTCTGATTAGGTGTCATCTTGTAGGGTGCCTTGTTTGGCAAGGATGCACCAGGTATCAAGTTTATTTGATGGAAAACATCTCTTAAGGGTGGAAGGGTAGGGGGTAACTCATTAGTGTTGACTTCCTTATAATTATTTAACAGTCATTTCACTACATTAAGAATAGGTATTGTTTTATCAGATTCTTCCCTATCTTTGTGTTTCATAACCAGGACATAACTCTCCTCTTTGGACTCCTTCAAGGTTTTTACCATTTCCTTTTCCCTAATCACAATCACAGCGGGTTCTTTCTTTGTTTTAGAATCAGGTAATGGCTTCATAGTATATGTAACCCCATCTCTTATAGTGGTGTATGTGTTCTTCCTACAACTATATGTAGTATCCATGTCATATTGCCATGGTCTGCCAAGTAGAAGATGGCAAGCATCCATCTCTACTATGTCATATAAAATTTTGTCTTTAAAATAACCTAGAGAGAATTCTACTATGGTCTAATCAGTCACTAAGGTTTGTTGCCCTTTTGTGAGCCATGAAACATGATAAGGGAAAGGATGAGAAGTTTTAGTCAATCCTAACTTTTCTGCCATTTCTTTAGATACCAAATTTTCTGTGGAACCTGAATCAATGAGAAATTTGCATACCTTTCCCTAACATTTGATCCTTGTCTGGAAGAGATTCTTCCTTTGTGGTGGTTCTTGAGTGTGGGGAACTTGTAGGAAGGCCTGCCTCATCATTAGGTCCGTTCCTTCTTCAGCATCAAGTTCATGTTTCTCCTCTTGAACAAAGTGGGTTCTTCTTTCACCCTCATTGTTGTTGTTTCTTTTCTTAGGGCACCTTCCTGCATGATGTCCGAATTAGTTACAGTTGTAGCATCTCAATGGTTCACTAGATCTTCCTCTACCCCTATTAAAAGGTTTTCTCCTTCTAGAGTTCCCTCTAGCACTTGGTTCACCTTGTTCTCTAGGTCCTTGGGTCTGCTCCTAAGATTTGCTGTCACACTTGACTGTCCCTTATTCCAGGAGTTGCATTTTCATTTGTAACTCTTGTTGAAGTTGTTGCTTTTTCCCCTATTGCCTTGTTCTTGTCTCCTTTTCATCTTGTCTTCTACCTTGAGTGCCAATTGGTAGCACTACTGTACTGTCATAGGGGTACACAAATTCAATTCATCTTGAATGTTCATCTTCAAGCCATTCATGTATCTGGCTAGCTTTTCACTTTCTTTCTCCACTGTCTTGGACTTCAAATACAATTTTTGAAACTCCTCGGTGTAAGTGCTTATGTCTATATCCTTTTGTGTGAGATTTTGTCTTCTTCTATTGAGTTGAACTTCATAATCTATAGGGATATAGGCCTCACATATTTTGGCCTTCACGGTTTTCCAAGAGGTGATCATATTCTTCTCCTCTTTCACCCTTTCTCCTTGGAGAAATTTCCACCATGTCAATTCCCCACCTTTCATCTTGGACTTGGCTATCTTGACCCTCTAACCTTTAGGGATCTCTTCACATTCAAGGAAGCAGTCTAGGGCATCCATCCATTCGATGACCAGATCAAGGTCCATTTTGCCATTGAAGGTAGGCAAATCAAGCTTTCTATCAGTGGTTCTCCTTGCCACAGTCTTGAGGGCATAAACAAGGTACCTTTGGTTTGCAAGAATGTCATATCCCTCATCGTACCACAAGGGTTCTTCTTCTTCACCACCCCTTCCTCCAAGGTCTTCTCCTTGTCTCCTCTCTTCAAGCTTTCCCCTAAGACTATTAACTTCATTCACTAGGGATTGTACCCTCTTCACCAACTCCACATTGGTCATGTGTGGTGGTAGCCTTTCATTTCCATTGTCATCTCCTTCTGTATTGTTTTCCAACACCTTCATAATCCTTAGGTTCAAAACCTAGGCTCTGATACCACTTGATGCAAGCTCTAGGGGTGGTTTTGATCAAAATAGGACAAATAGGCTCTGGAGGCCACCAAGAAGCATCTCAAACACCAAGCTACCTAGTATCACACCTTTAAATAAAAATCCACAATATGTATCAGTCACAATTCAAAATCCCAAAAGGAGCATCAATGAGATTTATGGGCAAATTGGTCTATGTAGATCAGATTTACTCTATCCGAGTACACACCCAACATGGGTTCACTCTCACACATGAAAAGTCACTACACATGGGACTAAACCACTTGGTTAGGGGTATCAAAAATACCAACCAAGTATGTCCAAACCACAAAAAATCTGTAGGTCAACCAACCAAGTATACTTCCTTTGTTAGGCCTCCAATTTCCTTGTAGCCCTATTTACAAGGTTTTTGGGATACAACTCCAAAAGTTGACACAAAACCTAGGAAACAATTTGAAGTTTCAAACACCCACTTGGAAGTACTATTTAAATGCCAAAGGAAGATGTCTAAAACTGAAAGGAAGAGGTCTATCCTTTACAAGGTCAAATAGGCCTAATTGGGGCAATTAGGTCAGATTTGTGAAGGAAGTACTCTAAGGGTTAATGGTAGGATGATGAAACTTCTTGGGATGGTGTTGGCATGATCCAAATAAACCATGAAATTAGTTTCAGGTCTTGATTCAACTCCCATGTTTGACTGTCATCAAGCATTTCAACATAAAACAAGGCTGCCACATGGAGATGTCAACCCTTAATCATTGGCAAGAGGTGTGGGCACCTATTCCCTTACAGAATGACTTCAAAAACACTAAATATACATGGTAACTCCTCATTCCACCAAGTTTTAGAACTTTGTCTTAGTGTACATGAGAGGAAAACAAAATTGAATTCAAAACCCTAGGTGGAAGAGGGTTTCAGGATTGTTTTCACAAAATGAACTCTAACTTGCAAAATATTGCACTTTAACACTCCAAACCAAGAGTAAAAGAATGTTTATTCCCTTATCAATTCAAATCCATCAATTAAACCATTCACCCAATCCGTACAGGGCCGTACATGAACAAGAAAGCAGACTATTTGTAGAAAAATGGTGTTCTTTGTTGATTGAAATGCCAAATTACATACTCTACCTTCATCACCTACCTTCTAGGGCTTATGAAGGCCCTCCCCATCGGTTAAAATTAAATTTTAAACCATGTAGCCATTGAGGAAGTTGTTTGGGTTACAAAGCAAAATGTTGTCAAGACAACTTCTTTACAACATTTGCAATTTTAACAATTTTTGTCCCTTTTGCATCATGAGTGCAATTTACTTTCAAAATACACACCTATGGTCCCAATGAGACCAAATTATTGTAAAACATGAGAAAAATCCTAAAATCTAAGTTTTGAATCCCTTTTACCATGGTTGACCAAGTGGCTTATAAATGCCAAATCTTGGAACCAGGTCTCACAAATGGATCAATATGATCAATAGGACTCCTACAAAGATTTAGCCATTACAAGACCCCTTAGGAGTCCCAAAAAGGTAAAAAATTCATGAATATGCATTGGGTGCTCTTGCACCACTTCTCCAACTAGCCCTAAATACACTTTTCAGTTAGGTTGGCTACATAACCCTAACTACATTCAAAATTTTACATTACAAATCATTACAGATAATTACAATAAATTTATAGACAATTTCCATGGTTTAATGATCACCTCACATCACTGCACATCGATTTGATAAGAAATCAAACCCTTGTCACATTCTACTAAGCACTTTGTTGTTTCCCAAGAAATTCATTCCTTGTATGCCCTCAAACACAATATTATCATTACACATGAATTCTGACACATCATCACTAAGTTATGAAGATGATAAGATCTACCGCCAAACCATAAATCATTATTGGTTAAAGATATGTTATTGGTATACATTCTTCTTCAAATTGTTCATGACAACCAATCATAATTCACATAATACACTGAATCTACTATCGTGGTTTGGAAAATAGGTGCATGTTCCTATCTTCAACACTCCTGTAAAATTGCAACAACTAACTTTTCACCGATCGTCTGTACCAGTCTCTTGATCATCGCTCTGTTCTTGTTTACTTTGCTGTCAACTGAGTCCACTACCAGTTAGGCTATACTGGTAGGTCTAGATGACTTAGATGACTAAGAAAACATGGTTTCCATCAATGAAAACACAAATAAAGTCATCAAACAACTTACAACAATATCATCATCATCTAGCCAATAATTTCCATCAACTTTACCAGTCATCTTAATCTCATCAACATATCCATATGCCAACAATCTCCTCATCATTATCTTCATCAGTTATGCCAACATAGTATGCATCTTCATAAGTTTTATACCTAAGTTTTTCAAAAACCTTAACGCAAGGGACAAAAGTAAATAAAAAATAAAAAAAATTCAAGAAAACTACCAATTTTTTTTTTTTTAAATCATAAAATTAGAAAAAGTGCAATAAAAAAAAGAGTTGAAAACCTGGCAATAGGTGCTACTTGTTATAAACTAGCCCTTCTATCTATTTGGATTCTATGTTCTTTTTTGTATCCATAATCATTGCATATACCCATACTAAAACCTCTTATCCATATTTATCTGATCATATCCCAAAGCATGGTATAACCTATCCATAGCCTATCCACTATCCATTGTGTATATCCTATTAATAAAATCCTACCATGGCTTGTGACATGGTGCTTACATATACCTATCTTATCCATTTCATAATAAAGTGCCATCCATCCATAATAAGTTGGTTCTTTCCTAGACTAGGGGCAAATCCTTGACTTGGTTGTAGAATGGGATCCTTGAATGTCACACTTTAGAGGATAACAATTTGGATTATGATATATGAATAACAAGTAGCATAAAAATGAGCCTTAAACAAAATCATGACATGGACCATTGAACGATGAACACAACTGAATCATGAAACATTGACTTACAAACCAAATCAAAATAAGGACAATCTGCATCAAAAACATCAAATGGGATAATTGTATTTGTTTTATCAAGAAAACATATCTATGACATGGAAGGTTTAATGTTTGTGTCTTGATTTTTGTTAATCATGTTTCCTATGCTACTGGAGGATGTCTGAGACTAGAGAAGCTAAGATGGGCATGACTATTTTCTTTGTTTGCTGCTTGTGGATTATTCTTTAGTAATATGTACACTCATCTAAGGACATGATTGGAAAAAGATCATCAAGGAAATTATGGGTTTATATGTGAAAGAGGATAATCCTTTTTTATTGATGCAAGGGATACTCTAGTCATCTTGGTCTCATTATACCTCAATGCTTGTATTAGCTTGCTAAATCAAAATCCATGTAAGAAATACTCAAGTCATCCTAGTGTAATTATACCTAGGTGCTTGTATTTTCTTACAACATTTTAAAAGCTCAATGGTGAAATAAAGCACTACCACAATATGCTGAAAAATATGACAATTCATCCAGTTAGGCTAGATATTACATTTTATTATCATTACCCATTATAAGAATTTTATTATCCATTCAAAATGCTATCATTTCATTCTAGGATTAATGATTGTTATGTCAGTTAATTGATTGAGTATATGTGGGCAAACAAAAGTAAATTGCATCAATTTCATCATTTAGGTTAATTATTATCATTTAGGATTCATTATCTTCATTTCTCATTTTAATCATTCTCATCATTTAGATTCAACTAGGATTATCCATTTTTAGTCTCATTTTTATCATCACATTATCATATATAACATGTTAGATGCATCCATTTTAAATACAACATACATTCATTTCTTCATTTATCTATAAATGTCCATTAATAATTTATTTATATATTACATATGTACATATCATCCATCAATTGCATTTTATATTATTCATCAATTATCATTCCATTTCTATAACATCATCATTATCATCATGTACATAAATGTCATAATCAAAGAATTCATCACATATTCATACAATTCATAAACATCATAGGAATGAAACAAGAATCATCATAAAACATTTATCACACATATAATCAATAAATATGCATATAGGAAACCATAACATCATATCACCATAGATCATCAAAATTATCTATAATCATCATAATAATCATCATAGAGATCATCATAATAGCATGCATGATAAATCAAATAATACCCATATAGAGAGTCCATCAGTGTCTATCTACATATCATCATAAAATCATAAAATGTTCAAGTATACAATGATATCAAAATCATCAAAATATACAAGTCCCATATGATATAACAAAACCTGAATCAAGTATTAATAATCTCAAGAGGCACTCCCTCCTAAGGGTGCTGGTCTCTGGTGTCATGTGCCTATCTCTCTAGATGGTCCTACTCCTGGGTCCCTTCGAGGAGGCCCCATAACACTTGCATTGTTTTTATTCTCCCATCAGGATGGTTGCTAGGAGGAAGGGACATAACTACCTACTCTCTAGCTCAGGGGAACAACACTCATGTAAATTGCACTAGTATCCAATCTCGTTCTCTGCGTGTACCATCTCTCTGATAGTGTTGTCATGAGCTCCCTAGGCTCCAACTTGCTCAAGATGCTCAACCATATCCTTATCTTGGTCATGCCTCTCAACAGCACTTTCTTTCTCTATAGTAAGAACCCCGACTTTCTCTCTAGTTGTATCTCTCTCTAAAGTTAGTTCCTAAACCTAAGCTTGTAACTGTGCAATTTGAACCCTTAAGGTAGCTATGTCATCCAGCTGAGCTCCTCCTCCTGGCTCCTATGCCTGTACCCTAACTACCCTCTGCTTGATCAAAGGGACATCATCCTATGAATCCTCCTCCTTGTAACCTCCATATCCACCCTCCACACCAATATCCTAAGTGATCCTCATAGGATCCCTACCACCATCCCAACCACAATCTCTCCCACCATCATGGCCTCCATCCCTACCCATATCCATTTGACCACCCCTCACTAATGCTCGACCATCCAACCATCCTAAAAATGGTCCTCCACATACCCATACTCTCCCCCTCCCTCTCCCTCTATCATCACCACCTTCATTATCACCACCCTATATAATATTTCATTACCTTCTCCATCGTGGTGTACCCTCACCATCCTCATCGTCAAAACTGGGTGGTGGCTTTGTGAGCCTCAGGAAAGGATACTCTATGAAATATTGTGTAATCACTCATCATACCTACATCTAGTAATTGAGGTTGTAAATCCCATCCATGATGGGGCATACCGAAAAAATCCACATAGGAAATATTAAAATAAATGGATGGGCTTCACTCTTCTCTATCCTTGTATGTCTGAGCATACAAGGCCATACCCTATGGCATCCCCTGGATTTGGTTGAACTGTCTATAGATTTGTGCAACTAGCTATCTCTCAATAATATAAGGAGTCTTTCCAATCAAATGCCAACTCTGATAGACCACAAGGAGCTCCCTAACATCATTTATCCATGGCTCACAGTTGACATGTGGTCTCCATGCCACAAAATACATAGTGTCCAAGGTATATCTCCAAAACTCTAGCTTCCCTAGCCTATACTAGGAAATAACACTGTGATATGCATAAATGTAGGGTTTCCCATCTCCCCTAACTCGATCATATATAGGTCATGTGATAGCAATGTGCTCCCGATACCATATCTGTAACAATGTAACCCTAGAAGACAAACTAGCAGTGCCATCATAGACCACCTAATGCAAATCATGATACAAATGCACAAGCATATAAACTCCCCAGGCATATTGGATCCTCTATGTCATCATCTACTCTAAGATATGACCCCATCCAACTGATAGCCCACATGATCTCCTATCAAGATAAATAAATCCTCCAATTAGACCAATTAATACTGATGGTAGTGGCTCATAATATAGTAGCATGTCCTCCCATCGAACCTCTAGTCCATTGATCTCATCATCATCGAATAATCTATGTAGTGCTGATGTGTTGCCCATATCATGGTGGTTATACTATACCAACTAAGTAGTAATAGGAGTCCTCAAAATCCTATAAACATCCTCCAACGACACACTAATCTCATCAGTGGGAAGGTGAAAAGTGTTGTGGTCACTATGCTGCCTCTCTACAAGTGCAGTCAATAAGAACCTATTCCAACTGATATCAGGCATATACAAGAGGTGTCTCAAACCATAGGCATCAACATGTCTAACTTTTGCATTATCTGAATCAAGTATCAAGTGCATAGTCCCAAGAAATTACTCTTGATACTGTAGGATATCTAAGTGCTCCTAAATAAATAAATAAGGTTGTTTAAGTCAATCATCAACTATGGTTGTATCTATCTTAAACATCGTGACTAGCACAAAGTTTCCTATCTTATCAACTCTTTAAAGACTAGATAGGTCTCTCTAAGCTCCTATCAGTTGAAAACCATCAATCATGGCTTCAAATTATCAAACTATCCAAAAATCATGGTGCAAAATGACTTAAAAATACATTAAATAAACCATATAAAGGAAGAATAGGGGTACATACTAGGGGACCATAATTGACTAGCCTCTCGAATCTGCAAACCTTCTTGTAATGATGCCTATTGGAGGGGAGCACCATGGTAGTAGCCGGTAGCACTCTAATCTCCACAAGTGGCTCTCCTCACTTCACTCTCCAAGCTCCAAGTGTGCAAATGATTTGGCAATGGGCCCAAACCTTGCTATATATAGCCTCTCTTGACTTAATTGATAGTGTAATAATCATAAAATGTTGGGACAAAATTCATAACATTGGAGACATTTTTCTTTTGATTTTTTTGTGAGATTAATCAATTAATTAAAATTTTCCAACATTTTTCAGTGATCAATCTCTTGAGGGGGAATACTCGACATTATACCAACATTAGGGGCAATTTGAGACTTGATTTATTTTTCTTTGAAACAACATTGTTCCAACATTGTCTCAAAGAGGGGCAAAATGTATACACCTAAAAATGGCTACGATTAATTAATTAAATATTTATTATTTATTTGATGTTTATTCTTCTATCAAATTTTAATGGTGGAAAATTAGGGTTTCCACCCCAAAAAGAATGAAAACCGCTAATTTTATGCTTTAGGGACCATTACATTCAAAAGAGGGATGAGATCCAATAGATTCAGTCTCAAACCAACAAGGATAAGGACTGAATATTGATTGGATGAAAGGGGTAAATTTCTTTTCCCTTATTTGTGAGTTGAAGTGCTAAAATTAGAGTAAAGTACTGAAAAAGAAGGTAAAAACATGAAAACAATAAGTTATAGTCATTAGATTGAGTCATGCATCTGAATCTAAGAAATATAAGCAGATTTGGACTTGATCCCTTTAAAAACTCCAAAAATGTCAAGAACGTAGAGAAATTCACTTGGTCCTCTGAACTTTTCGTACACCAAAGAGGGTTGATTCATCTCTGTGAATAATGTTGATTCTGAAGATTGCATATCCATACCTATTTCCTGCACACAAAAAGAAAGGGAAATAGGTTGGGAATAGGGGTTTGCCTAAGTCAAACCCATTTTAGGAATTAACCTTGATCGAAATATTGCAAATACTAAAATAAATAATGGAAGGATATACCTTAGATTTGCAATGACTGATAATGATGCTTTGATTCTTGAATGTAATCACATATGTTGTATAAAATGGCATGCACATGAAAAAACCCTAATCACACACATGCTTGCATATGATTGATGTGATATTGCTCCATAATTGATAAATGAAGAATGCAGGCTTGAAGACCTCTAGAGATGCTTGATGATGAATACTTCAATTCTTGAGCACTTGAATGCTTGATGATTTTAATTTTTCCCCTTTATCCTTGTTTTATATATGAAAATGAGAGGGGAAAGCCTCCTTATATACTTTCCCATCAAAATCCATGCTAATTTTTGACATAGGCTAACATAGAGAGGTATTTCCCGCTCAAATTTAAAAATGCAAGAGGGGTTCAAAATGGGGCCCAAATAAGGAGGACCAAGGCATGGCACCCTAGTCCTAATAAGGACCAAAGCACCAAGCCTTGGTCCTAACCTATTTTAGGGCTAGGCTAAGGGGCCATGTGGTGTATAAAGTGAAATAAAGGCCATTTTCACATGGTGCAATCCTAATCAACTCCTAATTAAACATTGAGGGATGAAAACTAAGGTGAGGGCCCAAAATATGGAATAAATTGTAAGGGAGTAGTATTTAGGATGTTACATTTAGCCTTCTTTAGTGGGAATATGAGCCTAACCAAATACTCACGGTAAATAGACAAACGAGAGATGAGGAATAAGATCAATGAGGAGAAAAATCACAAGGAGCATAAGACATCACCAATTTCAAGGAACCAAACCCCCAATATTAGGATCTTAAATCACTTAAGAATATGCAAGGGCACATAAAAGAAGACAAAACCAAAAAGATAAAAAAAAGCAAAAGGTACAAAAAGACACACAACAAAAGCTAAGAACCAAAACAAGACCTCAAGTAAACTAGCAAAAGAGATCTCGATATCAAAATGTCTCAATCACTAATATTGTTTATTGTGAAAGTGGAAACAACACTGTTGAAAGACTAATGAATTCAACCACAAAACCCTAGCCTAACAACAACAAAGATCCACCATAATATATGAAGATTACCTAAGACAATGCAAATCAAATGAAATCACAAAGATTATACCATCACATGTCCAATAGGGTTTGAATCTCCATTCTTCCTATCTCCATTGATCTTGCTTGATATATTTGCTCTCAGATTTTATGTGCACAAGAACTCAACAAAGAACGGAAATGTGGTTACAAGTAGGCTTGATTGCATATGCAAGTTTGAAAGCATAGTCGGGGCTGAATGCATAGTGATTTTTTGTCAAGGTTTGATAATGAAGGAAGCATCTCCTTATATAGAAGGCACTATAAGAAATGGAGGGATAAGATTGAGAGGCATAAAAGAGGTCAGCTATGATTAGAGGGTAGGTAGTGTATGAATTAAGAGATGAATGACATGTGTCATAGGTAGAAAAGGCTAATGAATTAATTAAATAAATAAGGATTTATTTAATTAATAGAATAATTAGGCTCAAATAATTAAATAAATAAAATATTTATTTAATTAGACATGACAATTTTAGGTGTCTACATTTTGCCCCTCTTTGAGACAATGCAGCTTGTCGCATAGTTTCAAAGAAGATAATATGAACTGATACAAAGTTGTCCCAAGATGGGAATGATATGCCCGCTCGAGAGATTGGATGAAAATGTCTGGAAAGATCGTAGACAATCTCTCGATAAGAAAGAAAGGCTAGAAAGGATTGATCGGATGGGATAGAGTGACAGAGTCACGGGATAAAGAAGACTGACTCGGGCTAGGGCTAGGGCTAGGGCAGTCTATAAGATAGACCACAAGGAGAAAACATCCTCATTGTCATCCACACATCCAAGAGATTAGAGTGCAGAGAGAGAATAGAGAAGCAACAGTTAGCAACGATGGCATTGGTGCATAGATTTGATCGCGTTCACCGATTTCAGAGGCCGACAGATGCAGGAGAGTCGGTAAGTACCACAAAGCCTCCTTGTACTTTGCCCCATTAATTGCTGTCATTAATGCATCTTAGGTAGTGCAATAAATGCATTTTAGGAATATGTCAAACAATGTCAAAAAATGCCGAGGCGCGTCTGTGTCAAAAATGTGCATTTATGTCTTCTAGGGCAAATCGACATTTCTGTGATGAACATACGCTGTCGATTGGATAAGCTGCTGAGAGGATACACTCAAGAAGGTCCTCTAGGGAAGACTAGGATAGATCAAGGCACTTTGTGATGAACAGTGAGTACCAAGACAAAATACTTTGTGATGAACAGGGAGTACTAAAAAAAAGAGCAGCACTTTGTGATGAAAAGTGAGTGCAAATGTAAGCAGGACTTTGTGATGAATAGGGAGTACCACTAGGATAAATAGCAACACTTTGTGATGAACAGTGAGTGTCACTAGGATAAAGCACCATATGATAGATATAAGCACTAAGATAATAAGAAACATTTTGTGATGAACAGGGAATGCCACTATGACTGACATGATTAATTTGTTTGACTGCAGGAGTACTTGCCTATGCTGGAGTCATAGGAAAGATTCCCATTGACTCAGAGGTTACGAACAGAGATGAAATTTGAGGACAGGGCTGCCATTGAGGTTATGGGTCTGAGATACAATCTATATGT
The DNA here is from genome assembly GCF_030272615.1 of Cryptomeria japonica. Lineage (NCBI taxonomy): Eukaryota > Viridiplantae > Streptophyta > Pinopsida > Cupressales > Cupressaceae > Cryptomeria > Cryptomeria japonica. The sequence goes on from NC_081407.1 coordinate 926,215,250, forward strand.
GCCTGAGTTTTGGGTGAACATGGGTTTGTTGACTACATTAGATGAGAGATGGCACTCAGAGACTTTCACTTTCCATTTGTCGATGGATGAGATGACAGTCACCTTAGAGAATGTTTACAGGATTTTGAGGATACCGATTGATGGGGATTTAGTACCCTATGATCGAGACGGAGACAGGGATGCACTGAGATGAGTGTTCTAGGATCTAGGACAGGAGATGAGGGCTAGACATGTGGCTTGGGATACCATGACACAGACAGGACTGGCGCTACCAGCGGTGGTAGGAGGAGTGATCAGTGGGTTCCTATGTCCGGACAAGGCGACACGAGGATTGGCTGTGTAGCCATATGTATTTTGACATCATTGTATCATGACACCTATGATTATATATATATGAGATGATTCATCTTTGCGGTAGCTATATGCATGTGTACCTATGTGATGTATGTTTCTATGTGATGCTTATGATATGGATGCAAATATGTACATAATGAAATGCAATTTTTTTGTTTTTTTATGTTTTTAATATGTCATGCCAATGCAAATGTGAATGTATGAAATGCAAATGAATATGATAATGCAAATAATTATTTACATGATGAAAATGTAAAATGTGCTAACATGTGATGTGGGCAAGATGTGGTGCAATTGTAATATCTATATGTATGTATGAAATGCTTAATATGTGATAATGCAGGTGCAAACTACATGAGATGCAAATATTTTTGGCATGTCATTATACTTAGTCATGTGATAGTGAGCTACATGGACTCGAGAAGGATGATGGAAGTCAATCAAGAAAGGGTAATGGAAGATAGAAGATATGAAAGTGAAAGAGCTTCTTGTGCATTATCATCATTGAGCTTTATTATGGCAAGTAGGTTATGACAATCGAGGCATATGTTTGACCCAGAAAGTCATTGTACCTATTTGCATGGAGATAAGACAATCACAAGCAAAGAATGCCCCAGTTCATACTAGACTCATAATGTCCTCATATCCTTAGACAAGTCATAGCATTACTAAGAGACAATCCACAGACAACAAAAGAAAAATAGGTGACGATACCCCATGCTCGCCTTTCTAGTCAAAGACATCCTGGAGATAGAATCTCTAGTCAGAGACATACTGGAAAAGCTAAAAGACATGTCACCAAAAGATAAAATCAAAATAACACCAAGACTTGACACCAACATCCATTGTAGTCCTCAAGTTTAGTGTCTCTTGTCACTTGTATAAATCTTATTTGATTGTGGTCACAATTTTTACTTTCACAAATGGATAGATAGCACTGAACCATAATGTTGTCTGAGTCTGCTAAAAGATTTGATTTGTTGAAGCCCATTGTTGCTGTCGTGTCTCATTTGAAACTGAATGAATCCATGCAAATGATACTTTATTGTGGATTGGCGATGCAAATGTTGCTTTATTATGGATTGTGCGTGGATAGACTAAAGAAAATTGGAAGAAACTGTACTCCTCGATACATGTGATGCTCTCAGTTCCACACCCATCACTAGACGTAGGATTAGCCTTAGCCACAGATAGGATCTGATTTATTATGGATGGAAAAGGGGTGAAAAGGGAGGTTTATTATAAATGGTGAACCAATCTTGGGTAGATCAATAACAAGCCATGATGGGAAGGTGTAAAGTTTATTATGGATGAATAGGTTGTGAGTGTGTGCAAAGTGAAGGATGAAATGGAATCCTGAAGGAGGGAGGAGCAATGTCTCTACACATGGCCCCGGTAACCTGGTTTTCACCATGGTACTTGCCCAGGGCGCCACCAAAGTGGTTTTCATCATTGGACAAAATTTTTTTCTTTACTTTTTTGATTTTTTTTTTTGTGTCACAAGCCGCCTGTTTTCCAGGTTTTCACCAAGTAACAATTTTTTTTTTGTTTTATGATTTTTTTGTATTTTTGATTTTTTTTTAATTTTTTTTTTGTATTTTAAAAATTGGGATTCTTTGGAGAGCTATGTGTAAAACCTGCAAAGGTGCATGCTGTTGGTAGGATCCTCCAAGGATTCACCCTCTATGGTTGAGAGTTGATATGCACCAGATCCAAATGCTACTGTGATGATGTAAGGACCAAGTCAGTTTGGTTCGAACTTGCCCTTCTTTTCTCTGTCTTGCTGATTTTTAGGATTTTCTCTGAGAACTAAGTCACCCACCTCAAATGTATGAGGCTTTACCTTATGATTGTACTTGCATTGTTCCTTGACTAAATGATGTTTACTTGAGTGACTGTCTTCCTTGATAAATAACTAAGATAGAATTACTAGTGTGTGGACTACATAGGCCTGTATGCATGTCACCTGAAGAAGTTTGGGCATCCTTGATAACAAAGTCCTTCAAGGAAGCTCCATTAAAGGTCCATGATGTATCGCCATAAGGGAAAGGATGTGTGGAACAAGTAGATGAGTGATGAAGGCTTATGATTGTGAAAAGAAGTGAAAGTAGGATGATATAGCGGAGACTTAGGATCAACAAGTATGTTTTTTGACTTAAAATTGTAGAAATTTTGCCCCCAGTTATTTTGGTATTAGGGGAGATCATCTCTTGTTCTCTTTCTTTCATAGGATTTTTATCCTTGATTTTGATTTTTTTAGAGTCCAGTAGCTTTTGATTTTGATTTGGACTAAAGGAATTTTCTTTATTTTTGACTTTTAGATTTTTCTTTTCAAAGCATGATTTTTGATCCCCAATGAGTAAGGGATTTTGTGATTCCTGTTGATCCAAGTCTGGAAGAGAAGTGGAAATGGAATGAGTGGATGAAATTGTAAGGCTATGTGAGTTTTCAAGAGGGTTGGCGATGCACGCAATAGATTCTTTGTCAGAACCACTCTTAGGAGTATTGATATCAAGAGGTGCTTGCACCACTAGAGGAGATTTGTATTCAGACTTAGTAGCCACAACACTAGGTGGTTCATACCCAATTCCTTGGCATTGCAAATTGTTTGTAGATTGTTCTTGTTGACTGAATACCTTAGGAGATATTGGGAGTTGATCAACATGAAAAATATACTCACCACATCCCAGGTCTTTAACCTTGAATTTTTCTTTGAGCTCTACTTGCTTTGATGTTGAAGCTTTTAATGATTCTAGATCCACATATGTTGATGAAGGAATAGCTTCTCGATTGACTAGGATTGTTATTTTTGATCTAGGTCACAGATTGTTGCAATATATGAATGGATTTAGGTCAGCTTTGACGGTCACTTCAACTCCATTATGTGGAAACTTAATGCATTGGTGATATGTAGATGGGACTGCCCTCATTTCATGAATCCAAGGACATCCTAGTAATATGTTGTATGTGAGATTGAGATCAAGGACTTGACAAACCACATCCTTTGTAACTGGTCCAATTCTGAGAGGCAAGGTGACTGTGCCTTTGGATGAACGCTCTTCATCATCATATGCCTTGATGGTAATTTTGTTTGTAGAATTCATAGCTTTATCAAAATATCCCAATTGTTTTATTGTGTTCAAAGTACAAATGTTCAGACCTGCTCCTCCATCTATTAGGACTCGTTTTATTCAATGTTTGTGTAGGAAGGCTTCAATGTGTAAAGGTGCATTATGTGGTTGGCTCACAGAGGCATCATCAACTTCTGTGAATGTAAGGGAGTGTGGAACGGAAAGGTATCCCACCATGGCTTGAAATTGGTCCACGTTTAGATCAGTAGGGACAGAAGTATCTCTCAAGATTTTGTCAAGAATGGATTTATGTGTGGGGGATATGCGTAAAAGCTCAAGGATGGAGATGAGCACGGGTGTCTTCCCTAACTGTTCTACAAGGTCATACTCAGGTTTGGTTGATGAGGAAGCAGTGTTTTTAGCTGGAGCACCTTGCAAGGCAAATTTACCTTGATGAGTTGTAACATGACATTCAAAGGTAGGTTCGGAAGAAGATCCAACACCTTTCAGAATGATCTTGGGTCTCTAGGTAGAATTCTCAAGGGTTTTGTCCTTGATGATAATGGTAGAGACATAATTGTCCATCAAGATGTGATTGATGGTTGAATCATAGTTATAAGATGCTCTGGTATAGTTGGTTTGGTCATCTGTGGCTTTATCTTTTCCTTTGTCATGTTTTGGGAATGGTTCTTTAAACATCTCATGTTCTTGATTGGATGAGTGTCCTTCAATCTCAATGTCACCTCTATCAATGAGATCTTGTATGATGTTCTTCAGTCGATGACAATTTCCTATTTTATGACCCTTGCTCTTGTGAAATTCACAATACTCATCATCATTCCACCAATTTGGTTTGACCTTTGGTTCATATGGAGGAAAATCTGGAACTGTGATTACTTTGTTTGCCACTACCTTCTTGAAAATTGACTCAAGTGGTTCTCCCAATGGGGTGTACTTCCTTCGTGCTCTAGAAGTTGTTTGTAGAGCTTGATTCGGAAAAAATGATTTTGGGTCGTACTGTATTGGCATCAACAACACCATCATTGACTGTGTTCTTGTTTTTATTCCAAAATCTTGGCTTATCTTTTCCTTTAAAGTCATCGTTGTTTTCCTTGAATATCTTAATGACTCCTTCTTCAATTAGGACCTTTTCTGTCACTAAGCCTTTTTCAATGACATCCTTGAAGGTGGACAAACAAGCTTTTCTCAAGTCATAACCAATGTCCTTATTAACATTCTGGGTGAACATCTCTACCATTTGTTTTTGTGGAATTTCACAAGAGCATCTGATGGCTAGATTTCTCCATCTTTGTAAAAATGATGAAAAAGATTCTCCATCCTTTTGTTTGGTGTTGCACAAAGTAGTGACTGATATGTTTGTCTCTATGTTGTAGGAGAAATGTTGAATAAATGCCTCTACTAAGTCACCCCATGACTTAATACCAGGTGGAAGTTGGGAGAACCATTCCATAGCTTGATCACCTAGGCTTTGTGGGAATAATCTCATCAAATATGTCTCTTCTGCTGCCACTTCAATGCAAGCTGTGAAAAACTGTCTTATGTGTTCCTTAGGATCCCCTTTTCCTCTATACTTATCGAACTTAGGTGTCACAAAGTGTGTAGGAAATGGATGCATTGGAATGCTTTTGTCAAATGGATAAGGACATATGTCTCTCATTGTGTATGTTGGCTTCGGTGTATTTATGTCCTCCATTTTGTTTTGTAAATCCTTGATTTGCTGTTCCAAATTGTTCTTCAGTGGAGACCGACTTCTTGGACCATACCCCATGACTGAACCACTGGGTGGACGAGGAGAATGTTGCATATATGGATGATATTGATCATACACATGTTCATATGGAGGAGGTCTATAATGATGCTGTGTATATGGACCACTTGGTATAGAGTCATGTTGAGGAATGACATATCTGCTTTGTCCATGTATACCATACTCTATAGGAATGTCATGAGTTTGTTCTAGTGTGTTGCCCCCAAATTTGACGTGGGGTTTCCTTGTGTCCAAAATTTGAGCATGCCTTTGACTATCCAATTGCTTTGGTGGTTGATCCTTAGCATTGGTATGTGATTGAGCATATTTTTCTGCATAAGACTTCCATAATGGTTTGTGAAGGTGAGTATCATATGCTTGACCATGTGTGTATGGGACCTCAGGTTTTTGAAACAAAGATGATGGTGATTCAGGCACAAGATGTGGTCCTCTATTGCCTCCACTATTAGGCCTCCTTTGATCCATGTTGGAGTGAGTTTGTTGCAAAGGTCGATTTTCCATTATTTGAGACATGTCAAAATCATGAGGGATCTTGGCTCCACTTTGTGCCATCATTTGTAAGAAATATTGTCTATCCGTCCTCATTATTTCCTCAACCAATCTATTGAAATGGGGATTCATAATGGTGTCTTCCACTTCTACTGAATGTATGGAAAAGTTGTCCATATTGTCATTGTGTGTATCATTGTTATTTGTAGTGTCCATGTTCTCAACATTTGGAATGTTTCTATAGGCATCCATGTCAAGTAATGTAGTATGATCAGAATTGAAAAAGACATCATTGTCATACTCATAGGAACTCATGTTTGTGGATTCTTGAGCATCTTTAGTTTCTCTCCTAGATTTTTGGGAATGGGTTTCAACCATGAACTAGGTATTGACCAAGATGTGTGAGACTAGATGAAAATGGAAAAGAGTATGGAAGACCAAGAGTTGGATGGAATGTAAATGAATCTGAGGTTTACTTGCAATGTCCAAAGTGTAAGACCAAGTATGTATGTAGTAGAGTAGGTGTGACTTCCAAAGAGATGATAGTTTCTCTTGATGAGGTAAGTTGACCTTGACTCTAAGTAAGACCAAATGAGACCCAAAGGTGATAGACCTTGATGAGGGACCACTTAGCAAAATGTTGTTGTATGTAGTGTGTTAACAAAGTATGACGAGGACAAGCAAGTGACCTTTTGACTCAAGTTTAGACAAATGTGAATGTAATGTAAGGTGTAAAGAAATGATGGACTTTGTGAGACCCAAAGACAGGTTGAAGTCTAGATGAAAACCTAAAGAGATAGCCTAGGAAGCTCAATAAGTTTGAAACTGACTTCTCTTGTTTGCTAGATTGTAAATTTTTCCAATTTGTGAAGTTGTTGTTGTGACCAAATCTGAATGTTTGACTATTTTTCGTGACAAGAGGACATAATGTTTGCAAGTGTTTAGACTCAAAATGACTCAAAGAAAGTGTGTTGTTTGATGTAAAATTGTTTTGCATACACTTGAAGACACAAAAGACACAATGTTTTAATGTTTGGTCTTGAATGTTTGATAGTTCAAAATAAGACAAGCACTATTCTTATGGTTGGCCAAGACAATAGTTGTTGATCCCACATGGAGTTTCCCCCGGGGCTACGCTATTCAAAGTGGATACTTAGATGCTTGACCCCACTGGCTCCACCCTCAGCACTCACTTCTCGGCATAGCCAAGCATCAGTCCCCACAAAAACTCCCCGTGGTGAACTTTTTATCTCTACTAAGAACCATATGTGTGTGGGCTGCTACCAGAGGTCCAACCTCCTGCCCCAACAACTAGAAGGATTTTGGCTTCTAAAACAAAAAGGTGCTAGTAAGGGCATCCGCTCATGTGGCCATTCATGCAGCACTTTCAGCTCTGTAAATATAGAAGGCTCCCAGCCGATAGGGGTACGCCCTACAAATGATCAAATAAATTTGATCAAACGGGTTTATGGGGAGACATAGTGTCGGTATGAACTAATCATCACACGTTATCCATAGTTTTCACCATGAATACAGTTGTTTATAGTGGTTCGAAAGAGGTGGGTTTTCCTCGCTACTACTTGGGTCATTCTCTCCTCACTAGTAGTCCTAATGACCACATAGGGAGACAGACCCTCTAAAGATGAAAAAAAAAGAGCCTATTGCTCAAGACACAAAAGACAATGGTTCAATTTTAGTGCACCAATTAAAGTGTTTGCTAGTCTATGAGAACAAGGCACATAACAAAGATCAAAAAACCTTTCCAAGGTCTTGCAACAAAGATTTGTTAGTAGTTTGGATTGTTTCAAATGATCACCCCTTCCCGCAAGCACACAAGTTAGGTAAATTTCAGATCCAAAAGACTTTGTGAAATAGGGGCCTTCAACAATGCATTTTGTTGACTAATTCAAAGATCCGATTCATCATAAAAAAGAACACCTGTAAAATTTTAAGAGATTCCAAAAATGTAAGAAAATCTAAAAAAATTCTAATTTGCTCCAAAAATTAATTTTTTATGAAAAATCATAAAAAATTCATATAAAATGCAAAATCGATCCAAAAAATCTGAAATTTTTACTGGAGAGTCCTGATGGTCTTCCAAACCTGTATAAAAAAATTTTCTGTAACAAATCCAAGAAATTTGTGAGATATGAGTAAAATAATGCAAAACCCTAATTTTCAATGATCCAATTTTTTAGGAATGATTTTGCATCAAATTTAAAATAAAAAAGAATATATCCTATGTATAATCATGAGAGATTTCCAAAAATGTAAGAAAATCCAAAAAATTCGCTAATTTGCTCTCAAAACTATTTTTTAAATGAAAAATCATAAAAAATTCATATAAAATGAAAATTTGATCCAAAAAATCTAAAATTTTTACTGAACACTTATGATAATTTTTCTGACCTGCAAAAATACTTTGATGCCCAAAATTTGAAGTCGTTTGTGAGATCTGATCAAAATAAGGAAAAACCCTAATTTTTAAAGATCCGATTTTTAGGGAATTATTTTGCATCAAAATTAAAATCACAAAGAACAAATCCTATGTATAATTATGAGATATTTCCAAAAATGTAAGAAAATCCAAAAAATTTGCTCATTTGCTCTCAACATTAATTTTTTATGAAAATTCATAAAAAATTCATAGAAAATGAAAATATGCTCCACAAATTCTAAATTTTGGATTGAGAGCTCTTGATCTCGTCTTCAACTTGCAAACAAAATTTTGTGCAAAAATTCCAAGTCATTTGTGAGATCAGGTCAAATATCTTGAAGATCTTGATTTTGTGTCCAAAACCCTAGTTGCACAAGGTTATTCTCCAAATTGTTTTACAAAATAGCAATATAGGGTTAGAAAAATCTGCAAAAAACACAGATCTAACAAAAATCCATGTCCCACCAGATGTGCCAAAATGTATATGGTGAAAATGGAAACAACAATATTGAAAGACTAAATGAATTCAACCTCAAAACCCTAGCCTAACAACAACAAAGATCCACCATAACATATGAAGATTACCTAAGACAATGCAAATAAAATGAAATCACAAAGATTATACCATCACATGTCTAATAGGGTTTGAATCTCCATTCTTCCTGTCTCCATTGATCTTGCTTGATATATTTGCTCTCAGATTTTATATTCGCAAGAGCTCAACAAAGAACGAAAATGTGGTTGCAAGTAGGCTTGATTGCATATGCAAGTTCGAAAGTGTAGTCAGGGCTAAAGGCATAGTGAGTTTTTATCAGGGTTTGATAATGAAGGAAGCATCTCCTTATATAGAAGGCACTATAAGAAATGGAGGGATAAGATTGAGAGGCGTAAAATAGGTCGGCTATGATTAGAGGGTAGGTAAAGAAAATAATAAAATAATGAGGGGGTAGGTAGTGTATGAATTAAGAGATGAATGACATGTGTCATAGGTAGAAAAGGCTAATGAATTAATTAAATAAATAAAGATTTATTTAATTAATAGAGGAAGTAGGATCAATTAAATAAATAAGATATTTATTTAATTTAAGAAAAGGATAATTTAAATAAATAAATGAAATTATTTAAATGAGAAATAAGGCTAGAAGAGAATAAATGAATTAATTAAATAAATAAGGATTTATTTAATTAATAGAAGAATTAGGCTCAAATAATTAAATAAATAAAATATTTATTTAATTAGATATGATAATTTTAGGTGTCTACAAATATCATTCTTGAAAAATGCCATCTCAAGAACACAAGGGATCACATAAAAGAGAAAAGAACACATCATCTACGAGTTCATGAGAAGGAAAGAGAGAACATGAATACATGATAGATGTGTTTTTCTAGATGATCCATGAGAAGAATGATGAGAAAGGACAAGGATACCTTTCCCCTAGATGTGTTTATCTAGGTGATCCATGTTGGGGAGGAGAATAGGAATAGTCTAGTTGTTTTTAGCTAGTTCTAATAATCCTCATGCGTGTGTGTAAGTGATATTTGATTTCAAGCATATAGCACCCCATATTGAGTGTGCATCAACCTATTTCAGACATGTAATGTAAATACAAATTCCAAGTGGCAAATGTGTAAATGTTGAGGGCCAAATGTTTGACTTTGGGAACATCTTGCTCTAAGAGTTTCCTTTTGTTTCAAGAATGTGTAACCTTGATTGGAACATATACATGCCTAGTTTCTGTTATCACTGTTTAAAATTGGATATTCTTGTTCCATAATTGGCTAAAAGTCTGCAAAAAATGTGTCTAGTATGGCCTTGTTGCCTCTTATTTTCTTGGGTCAGAAGAGGGTTTAAGGTTTTTGAGTTCTAACCCTTCCTATGTTTGAAAAAACCCTTATGTTCTATTTCTGTGTTACTTTTACCACTTAGAGAAGGGTCGTTCTATTATGAAAAGTGTCCCCCCATTAGTTATTTCCCTAGGCGGTCCTTCAATTTTTTAAATCTGTGTGCCTTTCCCTTTATCTTGTTTTAATATTTGTCGGGCCCCTTAATTATTGTGCAACTCATTGTTAATCTTGCGGTTGTCATTGTTTCGCTAGGCAAAGATGTTAGCAAGTTAATGATCGCGAAATAGCAAAAAGGCTAGGCGGGCCTGATCAGATGGATTGACTGTCAGATTAAAGGACTGCATCTTGCTTTAAATCCAATGACTTGCATTGATTCGCTAGCTCGAGATGCACGTGATATAAGTTTTGCAAAACAACGAAAGACTTGGCGGGTCCCAGAGGCGAGCGACTTCTTTGGTTAAAGGATGATCGGTTTAGAAAAGATCAACGGCTCGTGTTGATTTGTGACTAGAAGATGCATGTGTTCTACCTTTCGCGAAGTAGTGAAAAGGTGGTGGGCCCGGGAAAGGTGGTCATAGCAAAGGTAACCGATGAGTGAGTTCTTGAGATCCAACAGATGCCGCTACTTCACGAAGATAAGTAATCTGAGTTTTAAGCTCTGCGAAATGGCGAAAGGGGTCGGTGGGCCCGAAGGATAGGCAAGTCATAAAGTTAAAGGCATATTAAGTATGATTTAATCAGACAGTTGTCATGGATTCGTGGCCTAAAGTCAAGCAGAGATTAATGTTTGCGAAATAGTGAAATGATGTGACAATCACACGATGGATGACATGGCAGGATAGATGGTTTGTTTTGTGGAGTGTAATGGTGACTTGTCAAGTGCACATGGCTCTGAAGGGTAGTTGAGGGCCTGCCTTGGTTCAACTGACAGTTATGTGGAGAATAGTGAAGTAAAGCACGTGGCAGTTTCAGAAGGGAACCCGATGGAACTTCTTGAGCAAATGGCCAACTGCCACGTAGCGTTTGTTAAATTGGTGACGAGATAAAGAAAGTGGTCTCTGAGTTAAAGGGCCCACTTGAAAGGTCTAAAGCATGTTAAAAGGTGTTCATCTTGTGGTCGATCCAATGGTTGTCGTTGTTTCATAGTTCAAAGATGCTCACAGTTTAGTCTCTACGAAATGGCAAAAACCGTTAGCTATCAAGGTGATGCGCGGTTAGTTAATAAGATTGATGGTCACTGTAGGAAATAAAGATCGGGCAGGTAGATCATGATCTAATGGCCAAGGTTGCTTTGAGAAGGAAAATTACACAACTTTTAAGGCCCATGAAATAGCGAAAAGAAGGTAGCGCCCATCACTAACAAAGAAAGACTAGACGAAATAAAAGCAGTGCAAGTTCCCGTGATCCAATGATTGTCGTTGTTTCACGAAAGAAAGGTGCAGAGGTTTTAAACTTTGCAAAATAGAAAAACAACAAAACAGAAGAAATACTCAGAGAATTTATGATCCGTTGGAGCCCATTTTTGAATTCGATTTGTGAATTCAATTTTGAGGTGATGGCCGAAGCATGCGGGATTAATTTCTAAAATTCAATGCCAACTTTCCATATTAGAGTCCGCATCAACTTGAATGTTGGCATCATTTCAACGAGTCTGCTGTAGAGCAATTGGTGCAGAGCAGTTTTCTTCAAGTGAATAACAAGTTTTTTGTGCTTTTTCTTGCTAATTCTAGTATGAAGTCGGTGATTGTTGTGTGAATTGTTTCATTAGAGATCTGTGCAAGTCTCAATTGATATAGTTGCATTATCAAGATGACACCAAGAAGGGAGTTGATAGGAAAAGTGAATTACAAGGATAGGAACATTTGTGATGTTTTTTTCAAATAGTTAACTATGTCAACCAATGTTGGGGCTAAAGATAAAGAATTAGTACCAAAGAACCCTCATCTAAGAATTGGAGATGGCTTATATGATAAAGGTAATTGGTTAAGGGATCCACAAATAGGGCTGTCAGGTTTAGGATTGTTCAAAGTAGGTTTTGGTCAGATACATTCCCTTGCCCCTTTAAATAGCATATGGGAATTGGATGTGGGGAAGCTTATAGTTTTTGATGTGTTCATGGATGTAGATTTGTTGACTTTGATTGCCCAAAATTATGACCCTATAGCTAGATCTATCAGGAATGTGAAAGGATCAGCCCTAATTGAAATTAAAGATGATGGATTCAAAAGTGTGTTTAAGCTCAGTGAGGCTTCAAATTTGTTAGAGCCTACTGACTTTGAATCAATGGCTCAGGTTTATGATGCACAAAGGGATCACCTTAGGAGTGGCCCATTGAAAGAGTTCTTTGTTAAAATAGGAGGGTTAACAGTTGTAGGCCCTAGTACAATGGAACCCTTCTCCCTGAATCTATTTACTCTAAGAGCTAAGGGTATGTATTGGCCACTATGTCATATTTTTGGAGAAGATGCTGAGAAAAACATGCCAACCCATTACATTCTAATGATTGCACAAATTCTAAACCGCTCTCTTGCAATAACATTTAATTATGTGCCATACCTTACTGATGCAATTCATGCAGGGATAGTAGGGATAAAAAATGGTAAGGTGGACAGACCGTTTGGATGGTATTCTCTTCTAATGCACATGTTTTTGTTCAAGGGTGCTGACTATTTTGCAAAGGAAATGGATTTGGTTAAGGTGAAAGATAAGGAAGAGATGCCTGTTCAACTTTGGAGCGCTATTTTATCCTAGAATAGAGAGGATGCTAGTTATCTAAATTTTGATAGATGCTTTGCATCTAAAATTAGGATTCTTTTGTGCATGTAAAACCCTAGGATTCCTAAGGCTCTCTTGGAATTCTTGAGGCCTAAAGAGTTTGTTGAGGGTATTAAGATTGTTCACAATTGAGGAGATATGTATTTGTACCCTGTTTCTACTATTTTCAAAGTGTATGGTTTCAGAGGTACTCCCTATCTATTTCCCTATCAGGTCCCATTGAAGATAGGGATTGCAGAAGTCTTGAGGAAAATTGGAGGTGTACATGAGGTAGAGCTAACAAATAGGGGTAAAGGGACCATTTTCCCAACCATTACCATGGCCCATCATTTTGTGATCACTAAAGGTGGTTGGAAATATTTTGAAGAATTATTTAAGCCATATAGGTTGTCAACTATAGTTTCAAGATGTGCAGACCTTGAGGACTTTTTCAACAGCATGTTTAGAAAGAGGGAAGTGTGTAAAGGTAGGCCTCACCAATTTCAGTTCCTTGAAGATTTAATTAGGAATGAATTCAATTTAGATGAGGAAGAACTAAGGAAGGAGAAGTGGGCTGCATATAAAAGGGCTCTTGAATTTATTCATCAATTTGATAGTAGTTATGACCCTCTTTCTAGCTTCAGCCCTTTTGAGGAAAAAGTCAAATTTTTGATTCTTTATTTTGAAGACCTCATGCAAACCTTGAAAGAAAATAGGGAGGCTATAATGCAAAATGATCCTGATAGGGTCAAATTGGTCCTAGCTAAGCTTGCCTTTGCTAAGGCTAACCCACCTGGTGATTATGTGATGCATAAGAAATCAAAGTATAGTGTGATGATGCCAGTGATAGGTGAGCCTTCCACTTTAAGAGGGAAAAGAGCAATTGACGATGTCATTGACATCCAAGATTCCCCTAAAAGGAAAAGAGTGGGGAAGGAAGTTGAAACTGGTGAACCTCAATATTCTCCATCTCAGTCCCCTATCCACATAGGAGATGAGCAGGCGGTGGTAGAACAATTGTTACAGTTAGGGATTCTTGGGGAGATTTCCTAGACATATGAGGAGACCCAAGAGGGGATGCCAGAAGAGCCACATAGTGCTGAAATGAACTTGACTGATGGTGAGCTAAATGGCAAAGAATTAGACCTTACTATTAAATAATCTAGTGAGGAGTTCCTGGCTGACAGTAATTTTGTTACAATAGGGGCTTTTATGCAATTTGCATGGAAGCAAAATATGGAACAATTCAAAGCTAGATGTGAGCAAAGGAAGAGTGAACAACCTCATAGAGATGTAACTCAGGTGGAAGAAGAGGTGAATCAAGAAATGATTGAAGAGTTTAAGACCATTACTCTTGAGAAGGGAAGAGATATGGTGTCTAAGGATGGTGTTTTAATCCTCCCTGAATGGGATATAGGTGATGCTCTGGTTCTTGAAGCAGTAAGGAAGGAAACCAAACCCATGGAAGGAGTGACCTTCAACAAAGATAATGCTACTCTAGTCATGTGGTCACTGAAGAAGGATGAGAGTAAAAGGAGGAAAGGTGTATCAGATTCTAGTCTCCTAGGAGGCATGCATGTAAAAAGAGTCCAAGATACAGGGGTGGTGGAATCTGCAAGCACAGTCTTGGAAATTGCAAAGTTCAATGTGGAAGTAGGAGAAAAGGAGGCAAAAGAGAAGGCTAATCTCCAATTAAAATTGGAAACCATCTTAAAGGCTTACAATGAGGCCAAACAAGGATTAGCCAATAGAGACAGTATTATTGCTAGACTTTAGAGTCAGTTGGTAGGTCAACACCATCCAGGTGAATCCTGTACTCTCATGATAGCCTCTCCTCCAGCAAGACCTCCACCTACCAATCCCATTATAGAATATCCCCCTTCTCCTATGCCTTTTGGTTTGTAGTCAGCTGAAACTGTCCAACATGAGTTGGAAAAGTTGAAACAAGCTCAAACATTGTTTGCAAGCAAGTACAAAGAAAAGGTAAAAGCCACAATTTTGAACTTTGTTGATTCGGTCAAGGCATTTTCTATACACATTTCTATGAAAAGGATCCTGAATATTCTGATTGAATAAAGAGAGGTTGAAACCACCTTAGAACTAATTCTTAATAAGTGGATGCCTAGAGGTAAGGAGTTTGAGCTCATGTGTTCATCCCATGCAGATGCAGAGGCAAATGACAATCTTAGGTCCACTAGTGAGTTTATAAAAGAAATGAATATATTCTCAGAGGAAAGGGAAAGTGTAAAAAGAAAAGCCCAACTATATAGAAGAGAATATTTAGATCACAAATATGAATTATTTCCAAGGGGTTTTGTTGGTCCAATTCAGTTGAAAAAGAAGGCATGGCTAGAAGAGTTGGAAAAAAAATTGTCCCAAAGGGTTAATGAAATCATTAACACTGATGACACATCCTTATTTGTCCAGACAATTGAAGAGATTGAAAAGGTGAAATCACATTATGGTTTCATAGAAATAGAAATTGGGCAGTTAAGGGTCACTTGGAAAAGGCTAGAAGGGATGAAACATAATATTATTAGCTTTGATTGGCCAAGTGATGACGTGTTGTAGGAGTGGAAGGACAAATATATTAGACAAAAAGAAGACACTCCAGAGTAGATAGAAAAGGTTGCAGCAGAACAACAACTGAAAGAGGTCGTTGATATTGAAAAAGATTTGTAACTGTTTCTTGGAGAGTATCACAGTTTGTAACAAACTTTTTTAGGAATGTCCGAAGCTTGTATGCATCCATAATGTTATAAATGGATACCAGGACTAGTGAAAGGTGATCACAAGAATTTTGTAAGGAAACTTTGGCAAAATATATTTAGGTTTCTTTTTCTGGTTTCATGGAGATGACTCTAGATGATGTAATATTTTCAAGAATGAATATAAATATATAAATCAAAGTTTCAGGCTTAAAATTTCTTTGTCTTCTAGTGTACATTCCGTAGTTTGCTAGTTTAATTTGGATAATCTAGGGTTGTTCGAATGAGCATGGATTGTAAGGCGATCTTATAGACATTATTTCTGGCTTTTCTCTTCAGGAGAGGGATTAAATGTGTAAGGAATATTTCTGTCAGCAAATCTATTGCCTGTTGTCATGAATTTGATGAATTATTTTAGTTAAATGGGAAAGTATCTATGTATATGTTAGGCATGTATGAGGTCCATGAAAGCTGAGATGATGAGGTGTATCATAATGTTCAGTTGTTGAAAATTATTGCTTAATTTAGGTGACTCTGTGGCTTGGATAAGGCACTGGTACTTGTTGTGGGATTCTTTTTAAATTTTCTTGAAGATCAATACTGAAGAAGTATATAAGTCTTTATTCAAATATTTTAGTTTATGTTGAGTTGATGAAATCCACTGGTTTTTGACATTGGTTTACTATGGATCTCATTTAAAAGTGTGAAAGTATTCACAAAAGGTATACTCGCCTAAACTTTGGATAAGTTCAAAGTGTAGAAGGTTCTCAAAACCTTGTTATATGTTACTCTAAGGTTCTTTTTTCCTTGATCTCTTCATATGCAGACATAGTTATTCATTTTCTTACAGGGGGATAAGAGGGAAATCAGAATTTGAGACTAATAGTTTTGAGGACATCCCATGCAAGAGTTTTTTTTCTACTTTGGTTTTGGTGATATATAACCCTGCTTAATATATATATCAATGCTACATCTAGATTCAGGTTTGAAGTATCTCCTTCTAAGAGTTTATTTACTCTATTTCCAAGGATGAACACCCCATTTAAGATATGCAAAAATAATATGCAAAAATATAGTACAATATGGTACAAAGGGAGCAATATGGGTGCCATCCCTTAATATATCAACATAGCCCTATGTTGATGTCTTAAGGAATTCAGAAACAAGGATATCTATTAGAAGCAACCAAGAAGGAAGACTGAGAAGGTGGGGGTGAATAAGTCTTCATTGGAATACCAAACTTAATCACAAAACATAGATCTGATAAACTACAGTAATAAAAAAGATAAGCAAATTAACAACTCAACACACAATACCAATATTTTGATGTGGAAAACCCTATTAAAGGAAAAACCATGGTGAGAACCTACCACACTAAGATGATACTCTGCAATAGTATGTTAAACTGTTACAATGGGGAATGCACATGAATTTAGACAAACTGCCTAGAGCTCACTACTCAAATATAATGGCCCAGAAGGCTACAACCCTTAGGAAAGTCTCACTGACTTACAATATAATTTAGACTACAATCTGAAAGAAATGAACTGAAAGAATAACATCTCCAAATGATTGATTAGAGTTCCAGTTAAGCACAAATGTCTACTTTGCAACACCAATCTCACCTCAATCTCAACACCAAAGGATACATCACTTGTTTGCACACAAATGTCTCTCTGATAATGCAAACACAACATTGAAACCTAAATTACATGATTATAGCACCTATATATACAATTCATCAACCTTGACAACAAGGTCAGCTAAACCCTCAACCCTCAATTACCAAATTAAATCAAATGATAGAAAGATTGACCACCAGATCAATATAATGGTTTACATAGCATAAGATGATCCTAAAATAAATTCCCAAATGAACAACTCTACTAGAAATCATGCCAAGATCAACCGCAACATGCTACACCACTAAAACACCACATAACAAGCAAATAATCACCGATTGATGCAAACTATCAAAAAAGCACACAATGATCAATGCGGATTGCTAGAACAAATAGGACATGACTAGGAAACGCCAAAAACCAAGTTAAAATCATCCAGAACAATTGCACCAACACCACTTTTCAAATCTTCATCAGTCAACATCTGGAAGCTCAATAACACAACCAATTAGCAACTGTCATGAAGAAAGATAATCCACTGAGCACCAAATCACAAACCATTTGAAATGAAGATACAAAAGATAATCCAAAACAATATCCAAAAATATCAACACAACATCTAATTACACCGAAATATACCAGAGGATATACCAAACTCTGCAAAATAGTGATCAACAAACCAACACTACAAACCAGATTAGAAAATCTTCCCAATCTGCAATCATCAGAGAAAATCATAGGAATATGTTGACATCAATGAAAACAAGATATCCTATTAACATCAATGATCAACAATATCCAACAATCTCCCCCTTTGACATTGATGACAATATATGAATGTGAAAAACAATTAATGCAAAGAAAAGAAGATATCTCCAACAAACTCCCCCTAAGATCAAGATGTAGAAATAATTTTTTCACATGATCTCTCTCCCCCTTTGAAAACAATGCCAAAGATCTCAAACAGATAACCAAACTCTATCTCCAAAAATAGAAACATGAATCTCTCTCCCCGTGAAATGCATAACTAGATCAATAAGATACTTCACTAGAGGAGCAACACCAACTCACCAATCCAGATGAAAAGATAAGGCTCTGAAATCCACCGGATTGATGCAACTTAATGCATCTAGATCTCATCAAGAGGGGTGGATACCCCTAATTTGTCTCTCAAGTAGACAAATGTATCTGCAAACAAAGGCTTAGTGAAAATATCAGCTATTTTTTCCTTTGTAGATACATACTCCAGCCTCACCTTCTCTTCACTAACTTTCTCTCTCAAGTAATGATAATTTATTGACACATGCTTAGTATTTGAATGTTGCACTAGATTCTTTGACATATTGACAACACTAGAATTATCATAGTATATAACAGTAGGCTCATCATAAATAATTTTGATATCCTTCAATATTTGCTTCATCCAAACTACCTGAGCGCAATTACTAGTAGCAACAATATATTCAACTTCAATAGTAGAAAAAGACATTTAATCTTGTTTATTGCTATCCCATGAAACCAACTTCTTACCCAAAAAGAATGCTCCACCGGTAGTGCTCTTCCATTCATCAACATCACCAGTCCAATCAACATCAGTGTAGGAACATAGCATGAAATCATCATTCCTCGGATACCATAATCCATAGTCCACAATTCCTTTTAAGTATCTGAATATCCTCTTCATAATAGTGACATGACTCTCTTTCAGATCAGCTTGATATCTAGAAGCCATGCACACAACATGCATAATGTCCGACCTAGTTTGAGTAAGATATAATAGTCCACCAACCATAGATTTGTACAAACTTTGATTAGCTTTAGGATATTAATCATTTTTAGACAATTTACAACTAGTCACCATAGGAGTTCCAACCAGTTTGGAGTCATCTAATCCAAACTTCTTCAACAATTGCTTCACATACTTAGTTTGAGATATAAATATACCTTTTCCTATTTGTGCAATCTGCAAACCTAAGAAAAATTTCATCTCACCAATCATAGACATCTCAAATTCCTTCTGCATATCACTGACAAAATTCATGCTCAAGTTATAATCATCATAAAAGATAATATCATCAACAAAGACTTCAACAATCAAGATATTATCTTTTTCTATCTTAAAGTACATATTACTGTTAGCAACACCTTTACTAAATCCCAATTTTAACAAATATTTATCTACTCTAGTAGACGAGGCTCTAGGAGCTTGTTTCAATCCATAAAAATATTTCTTCAACTTACAAACCATGTCTCCATCATCTGATAATGAAAATCCATTAGGTTTCTCAATGTAAACTTCTTCTTCTAGATCACCATCCAAAAAAGCAGATTTGACATCCATTTGATATACCTTGAAATTATTATAAGCAACATAAGCAAGCAACAATCTAACAACTTCAAGTCTAACAACCAGAGAAAAAGTCTCCTCATAATCAATCCCTTCTTGTTGTGAATATTTTTTGCAGACCAGTCTAGCTTTATTTCTGACAACTTCACCGGCCTCGTTCAATTTATTTCTGAATACCCATTTAGTACCAATAACATTCTTATCCTTAGGTCTAGGTACAAGTTGCCAAGTGTTATTCTTTTCAATATGATCTAGTTCTTCTTCCATAGCTCTCATCCAACTTGCATCTTTACAGGCTTCAAGAACTTCTTTAGGTTCAACTTTTGAGATCAAGCATACTTCTTCAACAACTAACCTTCTTCTAGTCATCACACCTTTATTCTTATCACCAATAATCTGATTTTTAGAATGATTCAGTCTTACATACCTCAGAGTCTTCTAATTGTTCTGATTCTCAGGTTTTTGCACTTCTTCACCAACAATAGAAACATCCAGATTCACACTCTCTACCGAATCATTCTATTTAGGCTCTTCAGGATGAATAGGGGCTAAAGCAATATGTTATCCATCATCATAACCACATGCTCTGATCTCTTTCCCAAGGTTCTCATCCACCTTCACATTTGCACTCTCTACTATCTTTCTTAGTCTCTTATTGTAGCACCAGTAGGCTTTGCTCTTTGTTGAATATCCCAAGAAGATACCTTCATAACTTCTAGAATCAAACTTTCTTATATCCCCATCTCTTTTGATATAACATTTTCTACCAAATACTCTGAAATATCTCACAGTAGGAACATGACCAAATGAAAGCTCATAAGGGGTCTTACCGGTATCTCCTTTGATGTGAACTCTATTGAATGTGTAAACAGTAGTACTGATAGCTTCTCTCCATTAGATATTTGGAACATTTCCTTCAATCAACATAGTCCTTGCAGCATCCAAGATAGTTATGTTCTTCCTCTCAGCAACTCTATTTTGTTGAGGGGTTCTAGGAGCAAATAATTGTCTTCTAATCCCATGCTTCTCATAGGATGAATTGAAATCACTGGAACAAAATTCCCCACCTCTATTGGTTCTTAGACACTTCATCTTCAATTCAGACTCAGTCTCAACCTTAGCTTTGAATATCTTGAATTTATCAAATGCTTCTGATTTCTCCTTCAAAAAGACAACCCACATCATCCTAGAATAATCATCAATTAGCAACATAAAATATTTGTCACCCTACACACTTCTAACATTTATAGGTCCACATAGGTTAGTATGCACAAGATCTAGCAATCCATAAGATGTATATTATTTTCTCTTGAACTAAATTCTTGTTTTCTTACCCAACTGACATTCCTTTTATATTAGATTAGCAGGCTTAACAATCTTAAGCAGATCTCTAACAACATGTGTATAACAAATCTTAATCATTGAATTAAAATTTACATGACACTTTCTCCTATGCCACAACCAACTCTCATCAATTTGAGAAATCAAACAACTTTTCTCACTGACATTCAAATGAAAAATGTTACCTTCAGTCTTAGTCCCAAATGCAATCTCTATACCGGAGCCATTCAAGATCTTATATTTACCATCCTTGAATTGTAGATCATAACCTTTATCAACCATCTATCCAACACTCAAAATATTATGCTTCAAACCTTCATCATATAAGACAACATCAGTATTATGCTTACCATTAAAAGAAATAGAACCTCTCTCACGGATCACACAGGCTTTGTCATCTCCAAATTTAACTATTCCACCATTTTACCTTTCATGCTTACAAATTTGATTTTATCACTGACCATATGATGTGAACAACTACTGTCAATCACCCATTCATCTTTCTCTTCAACTTTAGCAGATAAATATTTCTTCTCAATAGTAAAGATAGTAGAATCAACAGGTATAGGTCCATCTTCCTTAATGGCAAGGAATACAACTTCATCTCCTTTAGATTCTTCATCTGTAACACCTTCATCAACAACATAATTAAATTTCTTCTGATTCCTATACTTTTGGTTAGGCTTGTAAGGCTTTTCATGCTTCTCATGCTTGTCATACCTATCATTCCTATCATGCTTATCAAACTTATCATGTCTGTCATACTTAGCCATTCTCTCTGGGCATCTTGAAGCAAAATGTCCTATCTTGTTACAAGAGAAACATTTCAAAGGCAACTTTCCATCATACTTACCGACTTATTTAGATAATCTTTAGGCAATCAGTGCTTCAAGTTCATCCAACTCTCTCTCTCTCTCTTGATCTTCTATCTCTCTTCTCTCTCTTTCATATCTAGATATCCTGCATTCATTAGGATCATACTTCTGCTTACTAGATACAGATGTAGATGCTCTGAATGCTGTCTTAGACTTTCTATGTGATTCTCCAAATTCGCTCAACTCAAATGCAACAAGATTTACAACCAACATATCTCTTGTCATAGTAGTCACACTCCAAATCTCATCAATAGTAGCAACCTTATGTTTATAGGAAGGAGGCAAATATCTCATCACCTTATCAACAATTTCATCTTCCTCAATGGTTCCATCGACACATCTGATGCCTAGGACAAGTTCATTCACCTTAGCCATGAAAGAGTGTATGTTCTCATCATCTCCCATCTTCAATGTCTCATACTTTCCTTTTGAACTCTACAACTTAGCAACCTTCACTTGTTTATCACCTTCATACAACACCTCAAACTTCACCCATATCTCATGTGTGGTCTGAAGTCCCATTACATTTGTCATCTCAGAATCAATCAGGGCGCTAAGAAATTCTTCCTTAACTCTAATATTGTGTTCTACTTCCTTAAACTCATCAGGAGTAGATGGTCCATTCCGAGGAACATGGACCTTCTTTGTAATATTCCAATAATCTTCACCAAGACATTTCAAGTGCACTTCCATCTAGTCATTCCATATAGCATAGTTACTTCCATCAAATCTTGGACTGTCCTCCTTAAATATTACACCTTGAGCTACCATCCCAGATCTCCTCAAGAGATTAAGCTTCTACCAGAGGATCTATCTCTAATACCAATTGTTAGGAGCAGCCAAGAAGAAAGACTGAGAGGGGGGGGGATGAATCAATCTTCACCAAAATAACAAACTTAATCATAAAACATAGATCTGATAAACTGTAGTAATATAATAGATAAGAAAATTAACAAAACAACACACCACCAAGATTTTGACGTGGAAAATTTGGTTAAGGGAAAAACCACGGTGGGAACCTACCCACTGTAAGATGATACTCTGCAGTAGTATTTAAAAATGTTACAATGGTGAATGCACATGCATTGAGGTACATTGCCTAGAGCTCACTGCTCAAATATAATCGCCCGAAAGGATACAACCCTCAGGGAAGTCTCATTGACTTACAATATGATTTTGACTACAATCCGGAAGAAATTAACTGAAAGAATAACATTTCCAAATGCCTGATTACAGTTCCGGTTAAGCACAAATTTCTACTTTACAACACCAAAGGATAAATCACTTGTTCACACACAAATTTCTCTTTGATAATATAGACACAACATCGACACCTTTATTACATGACTATATCACCTATATATACAATTCATCAACCTTGACAA
Organism: Cryptomeria japonica; assembly: GCF_030272615.1. Classification (NCBI taxonomy): domain Eukaryota; kingdom Viridiplantae; phylum Streptophyta; class Pinopsida; order Cupressales; family Cupressaceae; genus Cryptomeria; species Cryptomeria japonica. The sequence continues at coordinate 926,238,270 of NC_081407.1, forward strand.
CAAGGTCGGCTAAAACCTCAACCCTCAATTACAAAATTATATCACACGATAGAAAGATCAACCACTGGACCAATATAATAGTTTAGATAGCATAAAATGGTCCTAAAACAAATTCCCAAACACACAACTCCATCGAAAATCATGCCAAGATCAACTGCAACAGGCTACTGTAGACACTTAAAAATAATTATTTTAATTATTTTTAATTCCTCACATAATTAATTAATTAATTATGTTAATTCAAATTCTCCTCAATATTAATTAATTATAACTAATATTGTCACTATAGTATGTGATTGATTTATTTAATAAATCAATCCCTTTCTTTATTCTTCTAAAAATTAAATCCTCACAAATCTTCCTCTTAACTAATTAAATTCAATTAATTAGTTAACCCACATGATTCCTCCAAATCATCTTCCTAATTCATCATTAACCTAATAAAGTCTTCTAGAAACCCCCTAGACTCACTTAACCTTATTCTTCTAATTTTTTATTCCCTCCACTCATTCTCTCTCCTAGTCAAATCCTCCTACAAATCCTATCCCACCTAATATTTCCTCTAATCCCCCTCCTAATGAGTTGCTAGTGGCTAATCATCATGATTAGCCACAAAGTCAACTCCTTGTCCCTTCCATCCAACCACTAGCTTTAAATGCTCTTTTCCTAGGTGAATGTGAGATTTTCAAAATCTCACATTCCTCTAGGCATCCCCTCTCCCAAGGAATTTTTAATTCCTTCTTATTCCTCCAATCCCCATAATCATCCCTTTTTAGAGAATTTTTAATTCCTCTTCCCCATCCTTAAAGGAATGTCACATCCCTTGCTCTTCTCAAACCACATTGGGAAGTCTTCCCAATGCACCTTGCTCTTCTCAAGTCACATTGGGAAGTCTTCCCAATGCACCTTGAGGAGTGTGGAGACAAGAAATGCCTTTAAGGCATATCTCTTGGTTTCCACACCCTCTCTTGGGCCTTGTTTGATCTCACAAGCAATCCTAGCCATCCATTTTTTCTCTCCTCTTCCTATAAATTGAGGAATCCATCCCTTCATTCTTAATCTCCAAGCTTAGTAATCTTATGCTACCCTTTTGAGTCTAGAAAAATCATCTTAGCACCATTATCATGTCAAAATCATCTCCCATCCATACTTGATCATCTCATCCCTATCATCCCTCAAGATCCATCTCATTTGTGCACAACATTGGAGAGCCATCCACATCAAGCAAGCAAGAGGAGCACATCAAGTGGAGCATCATCCAAGGGCACCTTCACTTCATCAAGCTTCATCTAAAGGAGAAGGTAAAATAGAAAGGTATAAGGATTTTTTTCATGTTGTTTTTATGTGATTTGGTTTATGCTTTATCTTCTTATGTTTTTAGTGTTTGATTTGCATATTAACAATCCGATCCACCTTGCTTCATTTTCCCCTCTTCATTTTGGCATGCCCGGTGGGACCCACGTCCCTAAGAACTAATGTTTTTGTGAGTATTTGTGAGTTGTGAGATGCAGGTTCTAGAACAACATGAGAGACTACAAATCAACATGAGCGACTCAGGTTTAGCATGATAGAAAATCTACTTCAGCGCGAGCGTGACTAATCTGACAATCCCGCTCACCATTTAAAATTTAAAATTTTTGCTATCTATCTATTTGTTCGCCGCTTGCGTAGGCATTTTGATGTGAGCGAAGGTGCTTCAGATGAGTGCGAGCGCTTTCATACAATTCCCACTCTATTATTTGAATTTAAATTTTCAAAATTTTTGCCTGCTCATCTGCCAGGTTTTTGTTTTCAGGTTTCAGCGTGAGTGCCGGCGTTTTGGTGCAAGTGCAGGCGTTTCAGCACAAGCATTTTTGATCAGCGTGACAGACAAGTATAAATCCCTTCTCTATCCTGTGTTTTCTGTCATTTTTGTTTACTGGTTTTATTTAGTTCAGCGTGTATGCAGGTTTTTTGGTGTGGCTGACTACACTTCAGCGCGTGCATTGTATGTGCAGTACAGTTAGGACTAATTTTTATCTTTTTAGTTTTGCAGTTTAATTCAACCGTCCAAGACTCAAAAATAAAATAAAAAACTATTAATCCCATTTTTTGCAGGTTGCCTAGCAGATTCAATTAAACATTGTGCATTTTTTTAAAGTTAGGCACCTAGATGTTAATTAAAAGGGAATGAATCATTGTTTTACATGTTTTAAGAAAAGTGTAAAGGTAGGAGAGTATGCTCTTGTCTAGCTAGATGATCAGAAATCTAGACCCTCCAACCTTTTCTTGTTTGATTGCATGTTTACCTCTAGTAGGTCTGCCCTCCCAACTTTCTCTTTGAGAAGGTAAGAGGGGAATGACCCAAGTGAGTACACTCGGACCTGGGGTTCCCAACTCACTATAATAAATAGGCCATTAACTACGAAAGGGTCAATGGTTGGGGCTATATGAGAGTTCACTCTCACATTGGGTGCTTAGTAGGATCCTAGAGATCTCAATCACACTTGCGTGACTACTAAGTTCTTGGTGCTTCATTGGGCTATAGGCCTCAATTGCGCTTGTGCAACTGCGAAGGGTAGTTCCTAATGGGAAGACTTACTAAACACCTTGTTCATAGTGGCCAAAACCCTTCTAGTCATTGGTGCAGGAGGTCGGACCTTCAAAGCCGCCTATATTTTTACGGCCCTTAGTAGAGACACAAAGTTTGTCATGAGGAGTTTTCATGGGAATTGATGCTTGGCTGCCCCAGAGAAGTGAGTGTTGTGGAGGGGAGCTAGTGGGGTCAAGCATCTAAGTGTCCGCTCTGGGTAGGCATAGCTGGGAAACCAATTGGGATCCAATGACTATTGTCTTGGCCAGCCTTAAGAATGTTGTGTATGAGCATGAGTGTCTTTGAGATAATATGCATTTGATCATTGTGTTTTCTTTGTTTGGTACATACTTTCCAAGAGTAGACTAAAGACACATCACTATCCCCAAACACTTTGAAAAAAAAAAACACTTGTCAAGACACAAACAATTGTCCAGGTCATTACCCACACAAAGTCCAAAATTGTGTCCAAACTCTGTCTGTCCCATATCTCATAAGCCCAAGTGATAAACTAAGAGTCCATTCTCTCCATCAAGGTTTAGATTCATCCTTTGAAGCACCAACTATCGTCCAAATCAGGGTGGTTATGTCCCTTCATATAACTTGCTATTTGAATCGATCCTCCATTGAGTCATGTTCATGCCAAGAACAACCTAGTCATCAAGCTTCTTCTAAGCTATCACTATCATACCTCCTCAATTAATCATCCTCAAATTTCCTAAGGACTTAGCACACCAAATCAATCTCCCACCACTATCAAATCGATTATCAAAATCCAAATCCAATCATCCTCTAATCCAATTTAACCTTACATTAAGGTTACATGCCTTGTGAAGTTTCATTTAGACCTCATCATTAATCAATTGGCTCTCATGCTTGAAGAAGAATCCTCTCCAAGTACCTTTTGCCTAATCCTTTTTGAGTCGATCAAGACTCTTAACTCATGCCTTTACTTTGCTTAGGGTCATTAATCAACCCTTGGTGGAAGAGAGGATTTTTAATCATAATTCCAAGGTATAAATTCTACCCAACTTGGTCATTACCTTGCTTGTGGTTTCATCCACTACCTAAAATCCTCATCCAAGGACTAAGGTATCAAATCCTAATCAAATCTGGGCTCTAATCCAAGAACCCCACCAATCAACAAAATCCCTTGTCATCAAAGACAAAATCCAAAATTCCACAAACATCTTGCTAAGTCCTTTCATCAAAAATTTCCTCATCCAAGCTTTTCTAAGATTATTCATGTATGGTCACAACTCGATCCCAAAAGAAAAAGATGGCTGAACAACAATATGGAATGCTGGACATTAGTGTCCTATATGAAGATCCCATGCAAGATCCTACACAAAGTGGGCAACCTAGCAATCAAGATCAAAGCCAAAATCCTAACATGGTTAGCCAAGATGAACTCTCCCTGGAGGTGCAAACTTTTCTAGCAGACTCTTATAACCAAGAGATGATTGAAAAGTTCATCCAACATAATCCTACTGCATTTCTAAAGACTCTCCTTGAAAATGGAGCTCAACTTCAACCTAAATTTGATAAATCCACGCTCGGCCAACAACCACAAGGAGACCTTTCTCCCTCACAAAGTGCTGCACCTATTATTCAAACTCAATCAATTGCAGCCCCACCAATCATCCAAGCTCAATCAATGCCACCCGCGACACCTCCCACCGTGGTCTCCATCCCACCTTCTTCCTCTTTACCATCTATACCACTATCAAATCCGATCTCATCTATTCTGCAACACATTTCTATACCACCTCCTTCCATTCAACCACATATTTCTATTCCGCAAACTTCCCTTCCTATCAACAATGTCACAAATTTTATCTGAGCCATACTCAATCCTGTCACAACAGTTTGCGGACCGCAACCAACTATCACCCAAATCCCTACGACATCGGTCATCACATCTCATGTTCCTGCCTCCTCAGCATATCAATACATTGGTGGTGGTGCACCTTCCTTGACTCATCCAATTCTTGGGGCAAATACAATTCACCATTATCAAAATCCACAACAAGACCTCATCAAGGAAATTCAAGACATGAAAAATATCATCAAGGACATGAAAGAAGGGAATAACAAGAGGAAACCTTACTCATTTGAGGAATTTTGTCCTTGTCCTTATGACCCATCTATATCAATTTCACCTTACCCTCTAGGATTTGAGATCCCTAAATTCACCAAGTACAAGGGCAAAGGAGACCCCCGTGACTATGTCCACGAATTTCACATCTTATGTCAAGAAGTCTCCTATAGTGACCTAAATCTTCACAGACTTTTTCCTAAGATTCTTATAGGAGATGCCTTGGCATGGTTCTCATCTCTACCTCGAGGCTCCATTGTCTCCTTTCTAGACTTGGCAGAGAAATTTGTGGCCCACTATGCTTACAACATGGCTAATAACATTTCTATGATGGACCTATGTAACACAAAATAAAGGCCTATAGAGACTTTCACCAACTTCCTACAAAGATGGTGACATCTTATCAAAAAATTCCAGTGGGACATGCCAGAACAACATCAAATTGAATTATTTCAAAAGAACTTGGTGCCTGAACTTTCAAGACCCTTGACATCCCAATGTATCAAATCCTTCGAAAAATTGATTGATAAGGGCCTTGCCCTTGAATGTGTCTTGTTGGAGTAAGGAACCTTGAAACATTGCCAGAAATTGACACAAAGTTCTTCCTCTTATCATAACAAGCCAAAATTCTGGTCTAAAAATAAAAATATGGTCAGTGATGGTGTAACTGATGCAAAGTGGGTTCAAACCGTGGTTGCTCCCCCAAAATCCACCACCAATAATCATCAAATCAACAACCAAAACAACCAAAATCAATCCCAAAAACCTCACAACAATGTCTCAGTCCAGGGATGACCACCCCGATCAAATAATAGAGCTCCAAGAGACTTCACTCCTCTTGTTGAGCCTATTGAAATGGTGTTTCAAAAACTTGTCCAAGCAGGCGCAGTGGTTTTTCTAATCACTCACCTGTTTGACACCAATCAACCCAAACCTAGATGGTATAATAAGAATGAGTATTGTGAGTATCATCGTATCAAGGGGCATGACACACGAAAGTGCATGAAGCTCAAAATATTCATACAAGACCTCACTGATAGGGGTGAGATTGAAGTAGCAAATGAAAAACCTGGTAATAACAATGACAAACTTAAAATGTACTAGAAACCCTTCCCGAAGCAAGACAAAGGAAAAGGCTCATCATCTAATGCAGTGGGTTATGACTACACCAATCACATAACTAACTTTGACTCTTTAGTGGGTTGCATCGAGACCATAGATAACCATGTTAACATCATAACTATCCAAGGAGTTAACCCTCCCCCTCCCCAAAGTAGACCAAATCCGGCTAGGATAGTAATTCAAGGCGCCATGCCTTCCACCTCCTAAAATGATTGTAATGTAACCACACACCGAGGCAAAGTTATTGTCCAAGGAGTTCCTCCCCCACCAAACCCCCCACCCATGCCTTCTACCCGCCGATATGACCTCCTGGACCAACTTGGGAAGACCCCTGTGCAGATTTCCATTCTCAAAATTCTCAAGACTTCCCTTGTACATAAGGAAATTTTGGAACAAGCCCTCCTTGAGTCCCGCATTCCTGATAACATCAATGCTACTTAATTCCAAGCTCTCATTGGAAACCTTGCTACCTAATAGCACCTTGTGTCTACCTCCAAAGATGCTCTTGCAGATGAAGATCACAACAAACCTTTGCACATTGAAGCCCTCATCCAAAAACACAAGGTTAAACGTATTTTGATAGATGGTGGGTTCAGACTTAATCTGTGTACATACAAATTAATAAAACAATTGGGACTTTCTGAAGACTTGGTAGACATATCAGGAAGGATAACCATAAAAGAATATGATGATGCAGAAAGAGTTTCGAAGGGTATGATCACCTTACCTCTTGAAGTGGGCCCCATTACAATTGAAACCCCATGCCAAGTACTAGATCTTGATCTCTCCTATAATATTCTCCTCAGGTGGTCATGGATTTACTCCTTGTAGGCCATACCCTCCACCTATCACTAATGCATCAAATTCCCCTATAATGGAAGAGAGATCACTATCAAAGGTGATCCCCAACCTTTTCAATATTGCAAACTATTAGAGGGAAAGCATCCGTATCATTGCCCACTAAATAGACCCTCGCCAAAACCTCCATCTGACACATCAAATGTTACCTCCACTTCATCCCAACCAGATAATCAAATCAAGATCTTGGACAATGGCTGTGGAGAATACAAATTGGAGGACATCTTATTAATAGGCAACCTCCCTCTCTCTCCTAATTCGTTTGGCAAACTGAAAGAGCTCAAAAAGGACCTGAAACCAGTCATGCAATGCCAAAACACCACTTTCCATCAACGAAGTCCACTTGATGAGGAGAGCCTTGAAGTAGATGTCTCTTCATGGTTGTATTGGGAAGAGGATGAAGATCCAGCAAAAATACCCAAAAAGATGTATCCAAAAGCATCAGTCATAGTGGAAAAATGGGTTACAAAGGACATGGCCTGGGACCAGAGGAGAAAGGAAGAAAGGCACCCATAAATCCTATCTCCTACAAATACAACAGAGGCTTGGGGTACACCCCAATGCCTAAGATTACTATCGCTGGTGCCCCTTCTAGTCCTTCTTTGGATATCGAAAGCGCTGATGAAGAGGAGTTCCACGAAATGCCTTATGAATACGAAAATAATATCTTCTTTGACACTCATGTCAATACCATTTCCTTCATACCCCCTTCCACCTCACACGAGCTACATCTTGTCCCATCTGAACTCATAGACTGGGGCCAATGAGACAAACCCACATTAGACATCCGTGCCGATGATAATGCTCTCATTATTCTCTTGACGATGCGAAATCTAGAAAATTGTAACGAAGTCAAGGGCATTCAAATACATGAAAAGGGATGCTTTGGTAGTTAGGTCAATGCCCTTAGCTGCAAAAAAGATAATCAAAACAAAAAACATGATTCCCTAGGTGAAAATATCTCTGAGGCACCTTTGGATGAGCAAAAAATAAAAACAAAGGGCATATCTGAAAGTGAAAACCTGGAAAAGACACTTGACGATGAGGGACTTAACCTCCCTACCATTGGTTACCTTCCACAAAATAGATCGAATTTTCTGATAGAAGAAACAAATAGCATCAACATGGGCACTGAAGTCATCCCACAAAATGGGCTCATTGCTAAATCCCTCACGGAAAAAGAGAAACAAGATTTCATTAACTTCCTTACAGAGGTAAAAGTCAATTTTGCATGGTCTTATGCTGATATGCTAGGGTTGGATCCTGCCTTGGTGGTTCACAATATTGTTGTCCGCCTAGATGCAAAACCTATAAAACAAAAATTGTGCAAAATGCACCCGCATATTGCTCTCCTGGTTAAGGCAGAACTCCAAAAGATGTTAGATGCAAAATTCATCAAACCAATAGACTACGCTGAATGGGTCTCCAACATTGTACCTGTTGGCAAACCTGCCGGGGGCATCTGCATCTGCACAAATTTCTGAGATCTAAATAAAGCTTGTCCTAAAGATGATTTTCTGCTTCCCAATATAGATATGATTATGGACCTTACAGCAGGACATGAGATGCTGTCACTTATGGATGGATTTTTTGGATACAACCAAATCAAGATTCCAGATGAGAATGAGCATAAAACTGCATTCACAACATCATGGGGTACCTTTTGGTCTAAAAAATGTGGGAGCTACATATCAACGTGCCATGACAACAATTTTCATGACCTCTTATACAAAATTATGGAGGACTATGTGGATGATCTACTAGCAAATCTAAGACAAGGCAAGAAAACATTTCCATTCTAAAGCAGATCTTTGAAAGATTAGAAAAGTACAAACTATGCCTGAATCCCAAAAAGTGTGTTTGGAGTCACGTAAGGAAAATTATTAGGATTCATTGTTTCCTACAGAGGCATCAAGGTCGATCCAGCAAAAGTAAAAGCTATCATGGAAATGCCTCCACCAAAAACTCTCAGACAGCTGCACAATCTCTAGGGGGAACTACAATCTGTTAGACACTTTATTTCACAACTAGCAGATAAGTGCCATCCATTTGCACACCTCCTGCGCAAGGACACAAAATTCAAATGGGACTGCTTATGCCAAAAGGCCTTTGAGAAACTAAAAGAATATCTAGCATCACCTCCAGTGTTTATGCCACCTACTCCTGGAAAACCCCTTATTTTGTATATATGTGCTACTACAGTGGCATTGGGGGCATTATTGGCATAGACAGACAATCAAGGAAAGGAACATGCCATTTACTATATCAGTCAAACACTGGTAGGGTATAAACTCAATTATACCCCTATTGAAAGAGCATGTTTGGCATTGGTGTTTAGCACACAGAAACTCTGACACTATATGCTAAACAACAAAACAAAACTAAATGCTAAAATTGATCCACTTAAATATTTCTTGTCAAAAGCTCCTTTCATTGGTAGAACTGCTAAATGGGTCATTCTCTTAAGCAAGTTTGACATTGAATATGTGGACAGAAAGGCAATCAAGGGACAAGTCATTATAGATTAGTTGGCTGAAGCTCCACTTCTAGGTGACCATCCTCTTCTCATAGAATTACCAGATGAGTTCATTATGACTGTTACCACATCCTCCACATGGTGATTGTACTTTGATGGCTCCTACACCCAAAATGGATCGGGCGCAAGAATATTATTGGTCACACCTCAAGGAGATGACATCCTGAAATCATACAAGATAGCCTTTGCATGTACCAACAACATAGCAGAATACGAGGCTCTCATCACAGGTTTGTGCTTGGCTATCCACTAGAAAATAAAGGAGTTACAAGTCTATGGTGATTCCCAGCTTGTCATAAAACAAGTCAATGATGAGTACCAGACAAAAGATGATAAACTCCTTCCCTACCATACCATGGTTGAAGACCTTAATCAACATTTCATGATAATCAAGTTTGATCAAATCCCATGAACAAACAATAGGGCTGCACATGCAATGGCCACCATTGGCTCCCTCCTTCAAATGCCAGCACACAATTAGAAGTGCGAGTTCTTGGTTGAGCAATTGTTTATACCGGCATATGACCTACCAGAGTCTGAAATGGTGTGTGTTCTCATTGGTCCCGAGTCCCCTTGGTATCAAGAAACCTTTGCTTTCCTCAAAGACAACACCATTCCCCCACATCTCACCAAAAGCCAACAACAAACATTCATTCGCTGATGTGATCGTTACACCATCCTTGGAGACACCCTATTCAGAAGGCATTTTGATGGTTCCCTCCTAAGGTGTTTAGATAAACAAGAGACAAAATGGGCATTATGTGAAGTACACAAGGGTATCTATGGGGCACACTCAAGTGGGCTCACATTGGCTAAAAAACCTTTTGAGAATAGGATACTATTGGCCTAAAATGGAAGTAGATACATATAACTATGTGAATAAATGCATCCCTTGCCAGCAACAGAAGAATTGCAGCCATTTTACACCATTGCCCTTCTCATAATGGGGGTTCGGTCTCATTGGGAAAATTCACCCTCCATCTTCGAACGGACATAAATTCATTATCACCGCCACCAAATATTTCACCAAGTGGGTAGAGGCTATCCCTCTTAATTTTACCACTGGCAAGTAAATATCCAAATTCATCCTAAACTACCTAATCTGCCGATATGGCATCCCAAAAGTTATCATTACAGATAATGGTAGACAATTTAAAAACCAGGATGTCAAAGAACTCTGCCAAAAATTCAACATCCAACATCACTTTTCCACTCCATATTACCGCCAAGGCAATGGTCAAGTTGAGGCTTCTAATAAAACCCTAATAAAATCCTCAAAAAGACAGTCGATGAAGCTGGCCGTGATTGGCACCTCCAACTCCATCATGCCTGGATCCTCCCTTGCCCCTATCCACTCATCCCAGACTATGTGAAATGCTGCTTGGAAGCTCGTTCGGTCATCCAAGGGACTCGCTGTAGGCCCCTAATACCTCACCTCCCATGTAATCCAGGGATACATTGGAATATCCCTGACTATATCCTGTATTTGTCCAAGTTGTCGAGCCACCCTGAATGGAGCATAGTACTCCATGATGTAGACTGATCTCCCAAAAATCCACATCTCCACTCCCGCCCAGTGAAGCTTCCAGTCATCCCTCCACCGCTCACATCCCAAAAATGGTCTCCATGTGACTTGCGCAAGCTCATCCAGAACCACATGGATGCTATTTGTGTGTAGTACAATAGTCCCCTGTACCTGTCCACAAATGGCTATTGTGGCCGCTTGTCCTGAACCCCTAGTGGTTGAGTCACTACAATATTCTCCCATGCCCAGATGTGTAAGAGTGTGACCCTAGTAGATAAACTGACATATTCCCTATAAACCACTAGATGCATGTCATGATACATCTGGGCTAGCATCGCTGACCCCCATGCGTACTGGATGCCATCATGAACCATGAAATAAATGCATCTGCTCCACCCCAGTGAAAATCCGTGTTTGCCCAAATCCGGTATGATCCACCCACTCAAGAAGCTGCAAATCACCAAAACCAATCGAGGAATCTATTGAACACCCATCACCCGACCTAGGTGCATCTTGCTCCTGTCTAACATAGGTGGTGTCTCATACTCGCACACCTCTCATAGATAAAAATCAGCTACATCCAACTGATACTCAGGGATCACACCATGAATGAGAATCTTCAAGATCCCCCAAACATCTAACAAGGTCATTGTCACCTCTCAAGTTGGTAAATGAAAGGTGTTATATCGACTATCCCACCTCTCCACTAGTGCAGTCATCATAGCAATATGCACTCGTATCTTAGGCCATCTACCTACATAATGCAATCCCAGTGCATCTAGAATCTCCAGCTTATAGCAGCCTAGCTCATAGTACAGGCTCATCGTCGCAAACCAATGCTCTCTCGAAGCTAGTGGCCCCCTCTCCACCTGCATCCATTAGACCAAATCATTACTTTCACATCTCAAAACCCCCTCCTGACCTCTGGAACCAACCATACCCTTCCCCCCATTCCAAAATTCTAAGCCAAAATTGCATTTCCACCCATCCCAGGCGCACACATTGATTTACCAGGTGCTCATGCCAAAACCATGATGCTCGCGCTATTTTGTAGGTGCTCGTGCCAACAGAGGAATCCTACCCTCTATTAACCTTCCCTTCTAAGCCCATCAACATGAGTGCCTATGCTTCGACGCAAGCACCCGCATAATCCCTTGGGCACCCGCACTAAAGTGTGAGCGCCCATGTCAAAGCGCGACCACTTGTGCTAAAGTGTGAGCAGCCGTGCTGATCCTCCCATTCCCCTCCCAAAAACTCCTATTCTACCCGACCCCCAGTGAGTACCCACGTTGATCACTAGCTCTCATGCTGGCCTAGAGGCACGTGCGCTCAAACAACAATCAGCGCAAGCACCTCGCCTAATATTCACCCCTTTTTCTAGCCCTAAAATTTACCTAAAATCAAAAATTTCAAAAGAGGGATAGACCTACTCATCGGTGGTCCATATCTCATCGGTCGGTTGAATCGTTGGATCCTCTCAGCATGATGATCATGAACTAGAATTTGGTCCATCTCTCCTTCTCTTCTTCTTCACCCTGAGTAGCTCCAAGGCTTGTGTGTAACAATGACCCCTCATTGGGCCCGTTCTGGCTTATATGGGCCCCCGCGAGGGCCCATTTTCCTCCATTGTCTCACATCTCCTATTCTTCTTTCCAAATTCTTCATGACTGCTTCATATTACTTCCTCATTTATCCCTTCCACCCTAATTCTTCTTCCTCTATTTTTGAGAATTTTTCGTCTTTTTTTCGAAAAAATTCTCGAGAGGGCATACACCTCCCATGCTTTACGCTGGGCCATCATTTTTTTCTTCTATCTTCTACACATTGCCAAATTTGCCATTACGTAAAAGAGGGGCAAAATGTAGACACTTAAAAATAATTATTTTAATTATTTTTAATTCCTCACATAATTAATTAATTAATTATGTTAATTCAAATTCTCCTCAATATTAATTAATTATAATTAATATTGTCACTATAGTATGTGATTGATTTATTTAATAAATCAATCCCTTTCTTTATTCTTCTAAAAATTAAATCCTCACAAATCTTCCTCTTAATTAATTAGTTAACCCACATGATTCCCCCAAATCATCTTCCTAATTCATCATTAACCTAATAAAGTCTTCTAGAAACCCCCTAAACTCACTTAACCTTATTCTTCTAATTTTTTATTCACTCACTCATTCTCTCTCCTAGTCAAATCCTCCTACAAATCCAATCCCACCTAATCTTTCCTATAATCCCCCTCCTAGTGAGTTGTTAGTGATGATTAGCCACAAAGTCAACTCCTTGTTCCTTCCATCCAACCACTAACTTTAAATGCTCTTTTCCTAGGTGAATGTGAGATTTTCAGAATCTCACATTCCTCTAGGCATCCCCTCTCCCAAGTAATTTTTAATTCCTTCTTATTCCTCCAATCCCCATAATCATCCCTTTTTGGAGAATTTTTAATTCCTCCTCCCCATCCTTCAAGGAATGTCACATCCCTTGCTCTTCTCAAGGCAAATTGGGAAGTCTTCCCAATGTACCTTACTCTTCTCCAGGCACATTGAGAAGTCTTCCCAATGCACCTTGAGGAGTATGAAAAGAAGAAATGCCTTTAAGGCATATCTCTTGGCCTCCACACCCTCTCTTGGGCCTTGTGTGAGCTCACAAGCAATCCTAGCCATCCAGTTTTCCTCTCCTCTTCCTATAAATTGAGGACTCCATCCCTTCATTCTTCATCTCCAAGCTTCGTAATCTTATGCTGCCCTTTTGAGTCTAGGAAAATCATCTTAGCACCCTTATCATGTCAAAATCATCTCCCATCCATACTTGATCATCTCATCCCTATCCTCCCTCAAGATCCATGTCATTTGTGCACAACATTGGAGAGCCATCCACATCAAGCAAGCAAGAGGAGCACATCAAGAGGAGCATCATCCAAGGGCGCCTTCACTTCATTAAGCTTCATCCGAAAGAGAAGGTAAAATAGCAAGGTATAAGCATTGTCTTCATGTTGTTTTTACGTGATTTGGTTTATGCTTCATCTTGTTATGTTTTTAGTATTTGATTTGCATATTAACAATCTGATCCACCTTGCTTCATTTTCCCCTCTTCAGCTACACCACCAAAAATACCGCATAACACACAAATCATCACCAGTTGATGGAAACCAACAAACAATTACATAATGATCAATGCGAATCACCAAAAAAATAGGACATGACTAGGAAACACCAACAAGAATGTTAGAATCATCTGGAACAATTATACCAATACCACTTTTCAAATCTTCATTGGTCAACATTTGAAAGCTCAAGAACACAACCAATCAACAACTGTCACGAAGAAAGATAATTTGCAGAGCACCAAATCATGAACCATCTGAATTGAAGATACACAAGATAATCGAAAACAATATCCCAAAATATCAGCACAAGATCTGATCATACAAGAACATATCAGAGGATATACCAAACTCTACAAAATAGTGATCAACAAACCAACACTACAAACTGGATCAGAAAATCTTCCCAATCTGCAATCACGGGAGCAAATTACAAGAATATGTTGACATCAATGACAACAACATATCCTAGCAGCAACAATGACCAGCAATACCTGTCTTTAACACCAAGGAGATATCTTTTTAAGAAACAAAGTCATAAACCCAAGCCAAAGAGGGTGTTGTCCTCAAAATTTGATTCCCTTCAATGTCCTTAGGATAATATGATCTAAACTGGGTGCAGAGAAAACATCACAGATAAGGAAATTCCAGAGACAACATATGACAAGGTTTGATTAGACCTTCTACACTTCGGGCTTCCTTGGAGCCCAGGTGGGTATACCTTTGTGAATTAATTTCACACCTTTAAACAATAAACCCACAACAAACCAGTCCAGAAAACCAGTGGATTTATTCACCTTGAAATCAACTGAAAACAAAGAATAAAAACTGTACTTAACTTCAACATTTTTGATCAACAAAGTATGCAATAAACAACCTCGATTAATACCAGTACTTTATCCAAGGTTACAGAGTCACCTAAACTCAAATAAAACTCCTGAAACAATATATCTTTATGCTTCTCGTCGGCTTGGTTTCCAATAATCCTGGTATATGCCTGACACATACAAGAATTCAATCATTCTAGACTAAGCTATGGTCCTCAAAATTCAAAGTTCATTCCAAAGAATTTACTGGTATGAGTGATCTCACGTATTTAATTTCCCTTCTAAAGAGAAAAGCTAACAAACACTTATACTGAGATTGCTTTGCAATTCTATTCAAACTAAACAACCCTGGATTATTCAGAATAAAGACAGTAAATAAATTTGTGAACAAACTTGAAGATAACACATAGCTTTACTCAAAACCGATGGCCTGTATATTGATATTCATTTTAAGAAATATTACAAGAAATTTTTGGTTCTCCATTAAACTTTGAAAAACCTCAGATAAATTTCTGCAGCATTTTCTTACAAAAAAAAACTTGTGATCCCTTTTCCTCTAGCCCTGGTATCCATTTATAATAATGTGGATGCACAAAGCTTTGGACTTCTCAAGGAGAGTTTGTTACAATTATTTCACAAATTGAAGAGATTATAATTTTTGCGTAAAAGCAGTTATGCACTCTTTTCAACCTCTGCAGTTTGTTCAACGGGCTGTTCGGTTGCAACCTCTTCTATCTTTTCAGGGGCGCTCTCCGACTGCTCCAGATCATGGGTGGAATATTTAACTTCCCACTCATTATATGTCTCTTCTGTCGGCCATGAAAAATTAATCACATCATCTTTAATTTTAGTCAACCTTTTCCAAGAATTTCTCAGTTTGTTGACTTCTGAATTAAGAAAACTATAATGTGATTTAATTTTTTCTATTTCCTGTATTGTTATAACAAAGAAAGAGGTATCATCAAGATCAATGATTCCCTTAACCCTTGCTGACAATTTGACTTCTATCTCTTTAAACCATATTTTCTTATCTTTCAACTGATCCGGATTGGCAAAAATTCCTGGGTGCAACTCAAAAACTTGATCAGTGTATTCCTTCTTGCATAAATTGACCTTTCTATCCACATTATCTACATTTGCTGCCAATTGCATTAAAACTTTAGCGACATCAGAAGTGGTTTTGATAATGGGATTGGCTCTTGCTTCATCACAGGATACACACATGAACTCTAGATCTTGCTTCCTAGGCCTCCATTTGTCAAAAATGGGTGTCAAAATGACCTTATCTCTCCTCAGTTCATTCCATATCTCCATAACTTTTCCCACATTGTTGTAAAGCAATGAGGCATTTATTGTATCTACAAAACTAGAGATTGTGGCCCTTACCTTTTCCTCATATTTCCCTGCATACAAAGCCTGAGCTTGTTTTAGGTTTTCTAGTTCTTGAGGAGTAATCTCAATCATTTGGGAGCTGGAAGGTGCTGGAGATAGTGGGAATTCAATGATAGGGGTTGTAGGTGGAGGTCTTGTAGGAGAGGAGGAAATCATCAATGTTGAAGGCTCACCTTGTTGGTGCTGTCCCATCAACTGGCTTTGTAATCTAGCAATGATGCTATCTTTACCTCTCACCTCCTCCTTGGCATTATTGTAGGCCTTCAAAACTATTTCCAACTTAATTTGGAGGGCCTCCTTTTCTTTGGCTTCCTTTTCAGCCACTGCAACACTGAATTTTGCAGTTTCTAGCACAGTGCTAGCAGCCTCTACTACCCCTATACTCTGCACTCCTTTTACTATCAAACCACCAAGGTGACTTGACCCTAGGGTGTCTTTACCTTTCTTTCCCTCATTTCTCTTGAGGGACCACATAACTAGTGCAGCATTATCCTTACTAAATGTAACCCCTTCCATGGGTTTCGTTTCTTTTCTTATTGCATCGAGCACCAGAGCATCAGCAATATCCCACTCTGGTAAGATGAGCACTCCAGCTTATGCTACTAGATCTTTTCCTTGTTCAGGAGTGATGGTTTTGAATTCTTCCATCATCTCCTATTTTATTTCTTCCTCCACTGAGGCTCGGTATTTATCAAGCTGCTCAGCCTTCCTTGTCTCACATCTAGCATTATATCTATTTATATGCTGTTTCCAAATGAACTGCATGAATGCTTCTGATGTAACAAAGTTGTCATCAGCTAAAAAGGCACTACTTGCCTTTTTTATCTCAGGATCCCACTCATGGCCTTTAAGTTCAGTAGAGGTGATGTCCATTTCAGCATCAATGGGCTCTTCTAGCATTCCCTCCTCCACTTCATCATAGGTGTATGCGATTTCACCCAAGCTACCCAACTGCAAGAGGTATTTGGTTGCTGCTTGTTCATCTCCTATATGGATAGGGGATTGGGATTGGGAATACAAAGGTGTATCTGATTGCACTTCCTTCCCCACCCTTTGCTTCTTTGGGCTATCCTGGATGTGAATGACATCTTGTACCTTCCTCTTTCCTTTGGATGTGGAGGGCTCCCCTGTTGTAGGCACTAGCATACTGTAACCTGATTTCTTGTGCAATGTGTAATCACCAAGAGGAATTGCTTTGGTGGAAGCTAATTTGATTAGGATCATTCTAGCCTTTTCAGGGTTACTCTTAATCACAGCTTCCCTCTTCTCCTTCAATGTTTGCATCACATCTTCAAAACAAACAATCAAAAATTTTATTTTTTCTTCCAATGGGGAGAAGCTAGACAATGGGTCATAGCTAGCATCAAATTGGTGCACAAAATCTAAGGCTTTCTTGTAAGCCACCCACTTTTCTTTCCTTAATTCCTACTCATCTAAATCAAATTCATTTCTGATGAGGTCTTCAGGAAATTGGAATTGATGAGGCCTTCGTCTGCATGCTACCTTCTTCCTGAACACACCGTTGAAGAAGTCCTCTGGATAAGCACACCTGGACACTGCAGTGGATAAATGGTAAGGTTTGAGGAAATCCTCAAAGCAATTCCAGCCTCCCTTTGTAATTACAAATTGGTGGGCTATGGTAGCTGCAGGGAAAATAGTCCCTTTACCTCTGCCTGTTAACTCTGCCTCTTGTAGGCCACCAATTTGTCTAAGGATCTCAGCTATTCCCACTTTGAGAGGGACCTAGTAAGGTAACAAAAATGAAGTACCCCTGAAACCAAAAACTTTGAAAACCGTGGAGACTGGATATAAATACATGTCACCCCAGTTATGAACGATTTTGATGTTCTCTGCGAATTCTTTTGGCCTTATGAATTGCAGAAGAACCTTGGGGACTCTTGGGTTATCAGAGAAAAGGAGAGTCCTTATTTTAGATGCAAAATATTTATCAAACTTTAGGAAACTAGCATCCTCTCTGTCCCATGACAACACAGTACTCCATAATTGTACTGGCATTTTCTCTCCTTCCTTCTCTTTAACCAGGTCTAGTCCACTGGCGAAATAATCACCACCTTTGAAGAGAAAAAGGTGCATTAAGAGTGAATACCATCCGAAAGGTCTATCCACCTTTCCATTTTTTATTCCTATCAACCCTCCATGGTTAGCATCGGCAATGAAAGAAGCATAATCAAATGTGATAGCAAGAGAAGGATTCAAAATCTGAACAATCATTAGCAAATAGTGATTTGGCATATTTGCTTCAGCATCCTCTCCTAGAACTTGGCAAAGTGCCCAATAAATTCCTTTAGCCCTCAAGGTAAACATACTCAATGAGAAAGGCTCTTGCGTATTGGGTCCTACAACTGCTAACCCTCCTATTTTCAGAAAAAGTTCTTTAAGAGGCCCATTCCTGAGATGACTCCTCTGTGCACTGTACACTTGGGGGATAATGATGTGAAATTTATTGGTTCCAGGAAGTTTGTGAACTCATTGAGTCCGAATGCTGTCCTAAATTCCTTAGCATTAATTTCCACAAGTGTTTTCCCATTTATATCCCGGATGCATCTTGTTACTGGATCATAATTTAATGCCATTTGGGTTAACAAGTCTGTATCCATGAATACCCCTGGGACTAATAACTTCCCAACATCTAGTTCCCAAATACTGTTTTGAGGGGCAGGAGAATTTCTCATTCCAAATCCGACTTTAAATAACCCCAACCCCGACAGTCCCACCTGTGGGTCTCTCAGCCAATTACCCTTGTCATACAATCCTTCTCCTATCTTCAGACAGGGAGCCCTGGGCACTAACTCTTTGGCCTTTGATGCCTGGTTAGTTGACAACGTCAACTGTTCTAAAAAATCATCACATACACTTCTTTCTAAAGAATTAACCTTGCCAAAAAATTCCCTTTTAGGAGCCATTTGAAAATGCAAGAAAATGAATATCACTCTTAAACAATCCTGCAACACGAGAATGATCTTACGAAAAACACCACACAAGAATTGCTACAAAATATGAGAGAACCTGATGCTTGCTTGAAGGAATTTGCTCTGCAACTGAACCGCCTGCTCTGTATCTGAAAAAGATAACTCTGCGTCTGCTCTTCTACAAAATCTTTTGAAAGATATCTTCACTTGGTTGTTAGGAAATCAAATACTTGTACTCAAGGCCTTAACTATAACATTGATTCCGCATGCTTCGGCTATCCCTTCAAAATCAAATTCATACGAGAATTCATATTTTTCGCTCCAACGGGTCATAACATTCCTGCAAGTGTTTCACTATTACCTTTTCGTTACTGACGGTTTTGTCTTTAGTTTGGGTCCTTCTTTTCTATTGGCTACATAATACCACGTGGCATCAAATCGTTGGCCTTAAAATTCCCTTCGCATTTTATTTGATACTAGCCACGTGTCTTTTTTTACAACGACGTTTCCACCTTGGCGGGCCCACACTTTCTTCTTTGACCACGTGTCATCATGACACGTGGACGGTTCTTGTTCATTCTTGCTATTTCATGGGCATAAGGAGTGAACACTTTACCCTTGTGAAATAGTGCGAGCTATTGGATCATCCCTCAAGTTAATCACTAATTAATCGTTTGAAAAGTTTCTCAGGAATGGTGGGCCCACAGACTCGTCACTAACACCTGGCATCCAGTCACCTGCGGCGCTGATTTGTCGCTCTGTCATTCACCAAAAGGAAATTACGTGGGGCCCCACTTTCATCTCAATAGGTCTATCTCTTACGTCATCATCATGACACGTGGACGGTTCTTGTTCATTCTCGCTATTTCGCGGGCCTAAGGAGTGAGCACTTTACCCTTGCGAAATAGTGCCGACCGTCGGATAATCCTTGCAGTTGATCAGCATTTAATCTTTTGAAAAGGCTTTTAGGAATGGTGGGCCCGTGGACTCGTCACTAACACCTGGCATCCAGTCACCTGCGGCGCTGATTTGTCATTTTCTCATTTGCCAGGAAGGAACCATAGGGACCCACATTTTCCTTTTAGATCGCATATCATCATGACACGTGGACGATCCTTGTTAATTCTCGCTATTTTGCGGGCTTAAAGGGTGAGCATTTTACCCTTGTGAAATAGCACGAGCCGTTGGATTATCCCTCAAATTAATCGGCATTTAATCTTTTGAGAAGGATTTCAGGAGAGGTGGGCCCACATAACTTGTCACAAACACCTGGTGCCTTGTCACTTTCGGAGCTGACTTGTCACTCTGTCATTTGCCAGAAGGAAGCCACAGGGTCTCAATAGATTGTTAACAGCTGTACCTGTTAGGTCATTTCTGGGGCCCACTTCGAACCTTTAATCCTAACCCGCCGACTGTGGTGACTTGTGCCACGTGCTACCTTTTAATATGCCAGAAGAAAGCCACGGGGCTCCAACCACCTTTGACAGCTACACCCTTTACTTCCTCCATCATGACACATGGATGACCCTCATTAATTCTCGCTATTTTGCGGACTTAAAGGGTGAGCATTTTACCCTTGCGAAATAGCGCGGGCCGTTGGATCATCTCTGAAATTGATCACTAATTACTGGGCCCGACAACTTTAGAAGAAAAGCATACAAGGCGTAAGATTTTCAAATAATCAACATAACCGCCTAGGCAAATAAGAAGGGGGGGGACACCTCCCACGACCCCACGACCCATACCTTAAGTGAATAAAGTAACAAAAAATTAGAAACCCGAGGGTTTAACACAAAAGGATAAAAAATAAAAAACCCTTAAACCCCTAAGGTTTAGAACAAAGCTGAAACACTTGGGATTACACCCTATTCGAATTTTTTTTTGATGAACCAAAGCCAATTATGGGAAAAGAAGAACCCAATTTTAAACAGTGATAACAACGGCTCTGACTGGGGATGGTTGATTGCAAGATCAACACAAGAAGACTTAGAAACTCTAGAGAAACAGACCAAAACACAGACGAAAACCAGGAAAATAGAAAAACAAAAACAAAATATATACAAACAAAGGACCTACCGTGCATGGACATTAAGAGAAATAATGCTTCAGGAATTGTCCATGCACTGGAAATTCCTGCATTTCATCATTCATATTCTTCAAAAAATATGAATCCTTACCATTCAGGTTATAAACCACAAAAGGGCCAATCCATAGTGATTCAAATTTTTTATGCTTTCCTTTATCTTGTCCTTTTGCATTCCACTGAAGACCATGTCATTAATTTGAAACTTCCTTAATGATGTCCTTTTATTAAAAAGATACTTTGACTGCAACTGGATCTTCTGATTTTTCTTATGGACAGAAGTCCTAAGCTCCTCCATTTCTACAATTTGGATCATTCTATTTTCCATCGGTTCAGATATTTCCATGTCCTCATCCTACAAAAACTTATACATTGGAAGAAGGTTATTTACCGGTAATCTGGCTTGGGTACCAAAAACCAACTCAAAAGGTGACATTCCAATGGATTTTTTAACTGTTATTCTATCTGCCCACATAGCTAACTTCAACTTTTGATCCCAAGATCTTTTATTTTCTTCTAAAATTTTCTTGATGATATTCAACAGGCTTTTATTGCTGGATTCTGTCTGTCCATTCCCCTGAGGGTGATAAGGTGATGAGTATGACATGAGTATGCCATGACTATTGCAAAAACCTACAAATTCTTCTAATCTGAAACACATAGCATTATCCATTACCAATTTCATAGGTGTTCCAAATCTAGTCACAATACTATCCACCAGGAAGTCAATGACAATTTTACTAGTAGCTCTTTTTGTAGGGATGGCTTCTATCCATTTAGTAAAATAATCAGTGGCCACTATAATCCATCCATGACCTCTTCCTGACTTCTCAACAATTTCTCCAATAAAATCAATGCCCCATTGGACAAACGGAGCTTCTACAGAGACTAGATTTAGGGGTAAGGCTCCTTCATACTTGAGCTTAGAAGAAAATCTTTGACATGGATCACATCTTCGAACATATGCATGGGTATCTTTAAATAAGGTAGGCCAATAATACCCAGCCCGTATTATCTTACCAGCAGTAGTCTTAGCAGAATAGTGACCTCCACATACTCCATCATGCATTTCAATTAACACCTGTTTGGCTTGAAATTCATCCAAACACATTAGTAACTCTCCATCTCTTTTTCTCCAGAAAAGATCACCTTGAATGAGCACATACTTTTGGGACTTAAGCTTCAAAGTTCTCTTTTGATTCTGTGTCATTTCTTCTGGGAGTATGTTACCTTTCAATACTTGGACTATCTCTGTGTACCAAGGTTGTCTCTCAATACTAGTAACCAAAACATCTTTAACCTCAACATTGTGTATTTCTACATTCATGAGATTTGACTTAGTCATGAGCTTAGCCAAACCTAACCCTCTCACTAATTTAGTGATCTTTATCTCCAAATTGAACTCTTGAATTCTATTGATCCATCTACACCTCTTTCGAGTAACTTCAGACTGAGACAAAATATCTTTAACTGCAGCATGTGGAACACAAGCAATGATGTTTTCATTCACCAGATATGGCCTAAAAGCTTTAACAACTTTAACTAAGGCATAAGCTTGTTTCTCCATGGTTTCATATTTTAGTTCTACCGCCTGCAAAGATTTACTATAGAAGGCTATGGGATGTTCATATCCTTCATTGTCCTTTTGTAATAATACTGCAGCCACTGTGTGATATGAAGCAAAAGAAAATAGAGAAAAAGGCTTACTATAATCTGGAGATTTCAACACTGGTGCCTCCTGGATTGCCTTCTTAATCTCATCAAAAGCTTTCGAAGCTTCTTGATCCCAATGAAACTTTGTGTCCTTCTTGAGCAACTTGACAATAGGCTTCACTATCTCGGCAAAGTTTGCAATGAATCTCCTGACAAAATTCACTTTGCCTAAAAAGGATTGGATACCTCTCACATTTCTAGGTTCAGACACTCTGTTAATTGCTTCAATTCTTTCAGGGTCTATTCTTACCCCTTCCTTGGAAACTATGTGTCCCAATAACTTTCCTTCAGTGACCCCAAAATGACATTTCTTGGGATTCAGTGATACACCAAATTCCAAGGCTTTATCGAACACCTTCTCTAAATGTCCACAATGGTCATCAGCTCTCTTTGAGAAACAAGTTAGATCATCTTGGTAAACCACCATAATGATATTTATGAATTCTTTAAAAGCCACATCCATAGCTCTCTGAAATGTAGCTCCTACATTTTTTAATCCAAATGGCATTCTCACATACACATAGGTTCCCCATGGAGTAGTGAAAGCTATTTTAAACTGTTCAGACTCCTTTACAAGCACTTGATTATATCCTGAGAAACCATCCATCATGGATAAAAGATCACATCCTATCACTCTTTGTAGCATTGCTTCCATATTTGGGGATGAGTAATTATCTTTTAAGGAAGCAACATTAAGATTCCTAAAATCAACACACAATCTGATGTCTCCATTCTTCTTTCTTACTGGGACCATATTAGAGACCCATGAAGAATGTCTTATTGGTTTGATAATCCCCCCTTCTCTCAATTTAGTCAACTCTTGTTGCATTTTAGTTTCTAATAAGGGGTTGATAGGTCTCTGTTTCTGTCTGAAAGGCTTAGCATCTAGAAGTAAGGGAACTTCATGCTGAAAAAGATCTTGTCTATACGCCTTTAGGTCTTCATAAGACCAAGCAAAGACATGCTTATACCTTTTCAATAAATTGATAAGGTTAATCCTAACATGAGGGGGTAATTTCTTTCCAATATATACCAACTTGGGGAATGATTCTATCCCTAGGTATACCTCCTCCAATTCTTCTAACTTGGTGGTAGATTGCTGGTGTAAATGACTATCATTATAACTAAACATACTCTCTAGCTCCACCAACCCTTTAGGTATCTCATTTGTTTCCAACTGGACAATATCATTTCCAAACACTGTCTCTCTATTATCCACCACTTCCACCAATGCATTGCAATCAATCTTTTGTCCATCATAATCATCAACACATTGGATGAACCTAAGAATATCATCATCATCAGCAAAAACTTGCCAATTATACACATTATCAGGGATAGCCGGCCTAGATTTTATCTCCACTATGGAAATACCGGTTAGCGTTGCATCATCATTTTTCAAAGCAACATTAGCTAGGAAATCTGCCATAATATTTTTTGTTTGCTCTATCCAATTGATAGAAAATGCATCAAAATGCTCAATAACATCCCAAACAACATGCTTATATTGCTTCAATCTATCATTCTTGGATGCATATCTAGATCTCACCTGAGAGATAACCAATTCTGAATCCCCCATTACTTTCAACAGTTGGATTCCATGCTTTTTTGCAACCTCAAGTCCTAATAATAGGGCTTCATACTCTACAGTATTATTTGTGCACTGGAATGCCAATAAGAATGAGTATTTGAAAGTTATACCCAACAGGGACACAAAAAGAACCCCTGCACCAGATCCATCTTTGGAGCAAGCTCCATCGAAATACATTTGCCACAACCCATATTGTTGTGCTTGTAGCTCGACTACAATTGGGTCAGTATTCTTCAATTGAGGTGATATTGGTTGAAGTCTGAAATTATCCAAATCTACATCAATCATACAATTAAGCATACTAGGGTCCACATTTTCAATTACCTTAGGAGCCCGTGGCTCCCTGTATAGTTTGACCTGATTGCCACCAATAGGAATAGTAGCATAAGACAAGTCCAATTGAACATTTCCCCCTACTACTGCTGTCCACTGCCTAGAAAGTAACATACCATAGTGGGGTTTAGTATCAGTAACAATAACATCCATTTTATAAGTGGCTTCAGGAAATGCAGCTATTTTTACTTCTACATCTTTCATTGTACCTATCACAGGCACTTCTCTGTTATCCATGGCATAAAATTTCCCATACACAGTGGTTACTGATAACCCTAATTCTTTCATAACACCATAGGGCATTACATTAGCAGCTGCTCCTGAATCTATCATACAGTTTTTAATCAACCGATTATTTACTAGCAAAGTAACATAGAAGGGATCTACCTGAGAAGGCTCCTGAGTGATAGTGGTTCCAACATATACCTCTGGGGTTTGGAACTCTTGATCCTTTTCAACTTTATCTGAACCAGTGGGTAATACTAGGTCACTATCAGATATACTAGAGAATAAAGACAAAGCTG
Source organism: Cryptomeria japonica (assembly GCF_030272615.1). Taxonomy (NCBI): domain Eukaryota; kingdom Viridiplantae; phylum Streptophyta; class Pinopsida; order Cupressales; family Cupressaceae; genus Cryptomeria; species Cryptomeria japonica. The sequence goes on from NC_081407.1 coordinate 926,263,486, forward strand.
CATCCTTATGCTCTTTAATCTTTCGCAATTCTATTAATGGAACAGTGACTTTCATTTGAGTTAAATCTTGGGCCATATCAAATGCAGAATTATTATATTTATCTGTATTAACCTTAACCTTTTCTATTTTGAATTGACTGGCCTTCTTCACCATCTCTGCCCTTTGTACATCACCAGCATTTTTGTCATCTATGCCTTTAGGTAAGTCTTTAACTTGTTCCTCTTTTTCTTGACTGGCTTTATGAATAGCAGTAACACTGCTTGATGCTCCTTTCTTTGTGACTTCTTTTACAAACATAGAACCCGACTCACCTTGATCAATATCTCTCTTGGTGCTTCTTAGATTGTAGTTATGTTTTGCTTTGGCGATTGCAGCCTTAGTGAGATTTTTAACTTCTTCCTCACTAGGCCTCCTAAGATGAACTTCTTCATCTTCAATTGTTACCACATTCAATGTAGGATGCCAACTTAAGGCTAACTGTCCTTGCACTAACCTTTCATTATCCAGCACATCACTGTATTCACTTTGCATAGATTCCTCATCACTTTCTATGATGGTTTCAAACATATTAATGTCAGGCTCTGCTTCTGGCCTCATAGATTCTTCAAGAGCTTGAGCCACTGCACACTGATGAGGAGAATGTGGTCCATCACAAGCAATACACCAAGGAGTACTTTCTATATTATTAACAGTTCTCCCTTTCAAAGGATCTGGTGTGTCTTGGCTTTGGGCAATTTTAGGCTTCTCAACTTGGGGTTTACCATCCTTCCAATTTGTATTGTATGGCATATCATGTAATCTAGGAGGTCTATCTTGCCAGTTATAATGGGGCTTATCATTTTTGTTGACTTTAGCAGTCAAATCTTTCATAGCAGTAACCAGTTTTTCTATTTTATCATCCTCTTTAGCAACTTTGTTAGGTTGCTGTTTGGTTTCATGCCACAATCTACCATCTGTCCTTCTTCCTAATTTTCTAGACGCTTTTCTATTACTTTCTACATTTATGGCAATTCTAAAAGCATCCCTCAGGTTATGAGGATTTTTATCTCTCAAGATATAAGCCATTTTGGAATCAAATGCATTATAATATGTATTAAGACACATATTATCATCTAGCCTCATTACCTGATACAACCTATGCATAGCTTTCTGGAATCTAGCATTGAAATCAGTGACTATTTCATTTTTAGATTTTCTAATGTTATTGAACTCATTCAGCATGAAACTCACATTAGTCTTATCACCATCCTGTTCTTGAAAGCAAATTTTAAAATCTTCCCATGAACCTATGCTAGCTACTGGAAGACCTCTGTACCAATCTCTTGCATCATCAACCAGGGATTGAACAAACAGTTTCATAATAACATCTTCATCTACTATCTCATAATCATTTATCAAATCTCCAAAAGATTTCAGATGTTCCTCAGCACTGACTGCATTGTTCCCAACAAACTTATGGAGTCTGTCTTTTAGCTCAGTAGGAAGATGATCTGGATATCCTGGGATCCCATGAAAAAACAATTGCCTATATTGTTCTAGATTGATTGGCCTTCTTTGAAAAGGGGAAATTGCACTATTATTTCCCATGATCATTTTAGCTTTTGGGATTGGAGATTGAGATGTTTGGGTGTACTATTTATTTGAGGGTATTTGGCTTACTGAGGAAATATTAGCATGTACTGCAGGTTGAGTATTGACCTGAGGAAAAGAGATGTGTTGGGGATTAGGCTTGCTAAGATCTTCCAATGGGAATGTAATAGGGGGAGCTTTTAAGTAGTTAATTTTTCTTTTAACTTCCTGATTCACTGCTTCTAACTCAGCCTTTTCCAATTCCATTTGGAGGTCTTCCTTTTCCTTCCTCATCCTTTCCATCTCCCTCTCATGTGCTAGGATCCTATGAGAAATTCCTTCTACAGTTTTAGATTCTATTTCACCATCTACCCATATCTATTTTTGTTTGTCTAAATTGACTTTAGGCAGCTGGGAGTCATTAGATACCTCCTTAATTGGCTAGGCTACGGACTTAGAAGCTGGTCTAATATCAGGGATTAGGATCTCCCTAATCACTGGACCTTCCTCATCACTTTTTTCCTTTTCCTTAGCCAACACTTCAAGATCAGCTATCTGTCTAAGGAGCCTATCTCTCTCCATCAATTTGGCTTTAACTTCCTTTTCCTTATTTGCCTCCTTTTGAGTTCTTAGGGAGATTAATTGATGGACTCTTTTGTTTAAATCTTCAATCTCTTGAGACATCTTATCCTCATCAGGGTAATTTTCTTCAGAGTCTGATGCATTAATTTGATCTATGTCAATTAGGCTAATATTCCCATCTATTGTCCTAGGAACAGAGTGCCTAATTGCATTTGAACTGGTTCTATCTTTTGCAGAAACACTAACATGAGATAGATCTCGATTTAAAATAGGTGCATCATCAATATTTCCAAACAATCCTGAATGGAAACCTAACATATCATGCTCTGAATCTCTAGAAGATGAATTTGACTTTGCATAGACAGGTCGATCAGGCATCTTACCAGTGTTATTATTTTTCTGCACCCATGCTACACTTGATGGCTCATGCATCACAGATCTCTTCTGTCCTCTTCGTGACTGTTCTGGCAGACCTTCTTGCAAGGTTTCACGAGGATGTTTCTTCATGAATGATCTTGTGTTCTTATTTCCTTGCATCTTGCTAGTCTTTCTTTTAGAAAATTTGTATCTCACAAGGACTGGTTCAATAGTAACAGAGTCGCCACCCACAAAACTATGGGAAAAATGAAAACAAGCAGTCTTACCCACAAACACACAACAATATTCTAAACAAGTCTCGGCACAGATCTGTGTTTATATCTTTATTATAACTCTCCCCAGCAGAGTCGCCACTTTTGTTGTCCTCAAAATTTGATTCCCTTCAATGTCCTTAGGATAATATGATCTAAACTGGGTGCAGAGAAAACATCAAAGATAAGGAAATTCCAGAGACAACATATGACAAGGTTTGATTAGACCTTCTACACTTCGGGCTTCCTTGGAGCCCAGGTGGGTATACCTTTGTGAATTAATTTCACACTTTTAAACAATAAACCCACAGCAAACCAGTCCAGAAAACCAGTGGATTTATTCACCTTGAAATCAATTGAAAACAAAGAATAAAAACTGTACTTAACTTCAACATTTTTGATCAACAAAGTATGCAATAAACAACCTTGATTAATACCAGTGCTTTATCCAAGGTTACAGAGTCACCTAAACTCAAATAAAACTCCCGAAACAATATATCTTTATGCTTCTCGTCAGCTTGGTTTCCAATAATCCTGGTATATGCCTGACACATACAAGAATTCAATCATTCTAGACTAAGCTATGGTCCTCAAAATTCAAAGTTCATTCCAAAGAATTTACTGGTATGAGTGATCTCATGTATTTAATTTCCCTTCTAAAGAGAAAAGCTAACAAACACTTATACTGAGATTGCTTTGCAATTCCATTCAAACTAAACAACCCTGGATTATTCAGAATAAAGACAGTAAATAAATTTGTGAACAAACTTGAAGACAACACATAGCTTTACTCAAAACCGATGGCCTATATATTGATATGCATTTCAAGAAATATTACAAGAAATTTCTGGTTCTCCATTAAACTTTGAAAAAACTCAGATAAATTTATGCAGCATTTTCTTACAAAAAAAAATTTGTGATCCCTTTTCCTCTAGTCCTGGTATCCATTTATAACAACGTGGATGCACAAAGCTTCGGACTTCTCGAGGAGAGTTTGTTACAATTATTTCACAAATTGAAGAGATTACAATTTTTGCGTAAAAGTAGTTATGCGCTCTTTTCAACCTCTGCAGTTTGTTCAACGGGCTATTCGGTTGCAACCTCTTCTATCTTTTTAGGGGCGCTCTCTGACTACTCCGGATCATGGGTGGAATATTTAACTTCCCACTCATTATATGTCTCTTCTGTAGGCCATGAAAAATTAATCACATCATCTTTAATTTTAGTCAACCTTTTCCAAGAATTTCTCAGTTTGTTGACTTCTGAATTAAGAAAACTATAATGTGATTTAATTTTTTCTATTTCCTGTATTGTTATAACAAAGAAAGAGGTATCATCAAGATCAATGATTCCCTTAACCCTTGCTGACAATTTGACTTCTATCTCTTTAAGCCATATTTGCCTATCTTTCAACTGATCCGGATTGGCAAAAATTCCTGGGAGCAACTCAAAAACTTGATCAGTGTATTCCTTCTTGCATAAATTGACCTTTATATCCACATTATCTACATCTGCTACCAATTGCATTAAAACTTTAGCGACATCAGAAGTGGTTTTGATAATGGGATTGGCTCTTGCTTCATCACAGGATACACACATGAACTCTAGATCTTGCTCCCTAGGCCTCCATTTGTCAAAAATGGGTGTCAAAATGGCCTTATCTCTCCTCAGTTCATTCCATATCTCCATAAATTTTCCCACATTGTTGTAAAGCAATGAGGCATTTATTGTATCTGCAAAACTAGAGATTGTGGACCTTACCTTTTCCTCATATTTCCCTGCATACAAAGCCTGAGCTTGTTCCAGGTTTTCTAGTTCTTGAGGAGTAATCTCAATCATTTGGGAGCTGGAAGGTGCTGGGGATAGTGGGAATTCAATGATAGGGCTTGTAGGTGGAGGTCTTGTAGGAGAGGAGGAAATCATCAATGTTGAAGGCTCACCTTATTGGTGCTGTCCCATCAACTGGCTTTGTAATCTAGCAATGATGCTATCTTTACCTCTCACCTCCTCCTTGGCATTATTGTAGGCCTTCAAAACTGTTTCCAACTTAATTTGGAGGGCCTCCTTTTCTTTGGCTTCTTTTTCAGCCACTGCAACACTGAATTTTGCAGTTTCTAGCACAGTGCTAGCAGCCTCTACTACCCCTGTACTCTGCACTCTTTTTACCATCAATCCACCAAGGTGACTTGACCCTGGGGTGTCTTTACCTTTCTTGCCCTCATTTCTCCTGAGGGAACACATAACTAGTGCAACATTATCGTTACTGAATGTAACCCCTTCCATGGGTTTAGTTTCTTTTCTTACTGCATCTAGCACCAGAGCATCAGCAATATCCCACTCTGGTAAGATGAGCACTCCAGCTTGTGCTACTAGATCTCTTCCTTGTTCAGGAGTGATGGTTTTGAATTCTTCCATCATCTCCTATTTTATTTCTTCCTCCACTGAGGCTGGGTCTTTATCAGGCTGCTCAGCCTTCCTTGTCTCACATCTAGCATTATATCTATTTATATGTTGTTTCCAAATGAACTGCATGAATGCTTCTGATGTAACAAAGTTGTCATCGGCTAAAAAGGCACTACTTGCCTTTTTTATCTCAGGATCCCACTCATGGCCTTTAAGTTCAGTAGAGGTGATGTCCATTTCAGCATCAATGGGCTCTTCTGGCATTCCCTCCTCCACTTCATCATAGGTGTATGCGATTTCACCCAAGCTACCCAACTGCAAGAGGTATTTGGTTGCTGCTTGTTCATCTCCTATATGGATAGGGGATTGGGATTGGGAATACAAAGGTGTATCTGATTGCACTTCCTTCCCCACCCTTTGCTTCTTTGGGCTATCCTGGATGTGAATGACATCTTGTACCTTCCTCTTTCCTTTGGATGTGGAGGGCTCCCCTGTTGTAGGCACTAGCATACTGTAACCTGATTTCTTGTGCAATGTGTAATCACCAGGAGGAATTTCTTTGGTGGAAGCTGATTTGCTCAGGATCATTCTAGCCTTTTTAGGGTTACTCTTAATCACAGCTTCCGTCTTCTCCTTCAATGTTTGCATCACATCTTCAAAACAAACAATCAAAATTTTTATTTTTTCTTCCAATGGGTCATAGCTAGCATCAAATTGATGCACAAAATCCAAGGCTTTCTTGTAAGCCACACACTTTTCTTTCCTTAATTCCTGCTCATCTAAATCAAATTCATTTCTGATGAGGTCTTCAGGAAATTGGAATTGATGAGGCCTTCCTCTGCATGCTACCTTCTTCCTGAACACACCGTTGAAGAAGTCCTCCAGATAAGCACACCTGGACACTGCAGTGGATAAATGGTAAGGTTTGAGGAAATCCTCAAAGCAATTCCAGCCTTCCTTTGTAATTACAAATTGGTGGGCTATGGTAGCTGCAGGGAAAATAGTCCCTTTACCTCTACCAGTTAACTCTGCCTCTTGTAGGCCACCAATTTGTCTAAGGATCTCAGCTATTCCCACTTTGAGAGGGACCTAGTAAGGTAACAAAAATGGAGTACCCCTGAAACCAAAAACTCTGAAAACCGTGGAGACTGGATATAAATACATGTCACCCCAGTTATGAACTATTTTGATGTTCTCTGCAAATTCTTTTGGCCTTATGAATTCCAGAAGAACCTTGGGGACTCTTGGGTTATCAGAGCAAAGGAGAGTGCTTATTTTAGATGCAAAATATTTATCAAACTTTAGGAAACTAGCATCCTCTCTGTCCCATGACAACACAGTACTCCATAATTGTACTGGCATTTTCTCTCCTTCCTTCTCTTTAACCAGGTCTAGTCCACTGGCGAAATAATCACCACCTTTGAAGAGAAAAAGGTGCATTAAGAGTGAATACCATCCGAAAGGTCTATCCACCTTTCCATTTTTTATTCCTATCAACCCTCCATGGATAGCATCCGCAATGAAAGAAGCATAATCAAATGTGATAGCAAGAGAAGGATTCAAAATCTGAACAATCATTAGCAAATAGTGATTTGGCATATTTGCTTCAGCATCCTCTCCTAGAACTTGGCAAAGTGCCCAATACATTCCTTTAGCCCTCAAGGTAAACATACTCAATGAGAAAGGCTCTTGCGTATTGGGTCCTACAATTGCTAACCCTCCTATTTTCAGAAAAAGTTCTTTAAGAGGCCCATTCCTGAGATGACTCCTCTGTGCACTGTACACTTGGGCTAATGATGTGAAATTTATGGGTTCCAGGAAGTTTGTGAACTCATTGAGTCCGAATGCTGTCCTAAATTCCTCAGCATTAATTTCCACAAGGGTTTTCCCATTTATATCCTGGATGCATCTTGTTACTGGATCATAATTTAATGCCATTTGTGTTAACAAGTCTGTATCCATGAATACCCCTGGGCCTACTAACTTCCCAACATCTAGTTCCCAAATACTGTTTTGAGGGGCAGGAGAATTTCTCATTCCAAATCCGACTTTAAATAACCCCAACCCCGACAGTCCCACCTGTGGGTCTCTCAGCCAATTACCCTTGTCATACAATCCTTCTCCTATCTTCAGACGGGGAGCCCTGGGCACTAACTCTTTGGCCTTTGATGCCTGGTTAGTTGACAATGTCAACTGTTCTAAAAAATCATCACATACACTTCTTTCTAAATAATTAACCTTGCCGAAAAATTCCCTTTTAGGAGCCATTTGAAAATGCAAGAAAATGAATATCACTCTTAAACAATCTTGCAACACGAGAATGATCTTACTAAAGACACCACACAAGAATTGCTACAAAATATGAGAGAACCTGATGCTTGCTTGAAGGAATTTGCTCTGCAACTGAATCGCCTGCTCTGTATCTGAAAAAGATAACTCTGCGTCTGCTCTTCTGCAAAATCTTTTGAAAGATATCTTCACTTGGTTATTAGGAAATCAAATACTTGTACTTAGGGCCTTAACTATAACATTGATTCCGTATGCTTCGGCCGTCCCTTCAAAATTGAATTCATACGAGAATTCATATTTTTCGCTCCAACGGGTCATAACATTCCTGCAAGTGTTTCACTATTACCTTTTCGTTATTGACGGCTTTGTCTTTAGTCTGGGTCCCGCTTTTCTATTGGCTACATAATACCACGTGGCATCAAATCATTGGCCTTAAAATTCCCTCCGCATTTTATTTGATACTGGCCGTGTGTCTTTTTTTACAACGACGTTTCCACGTTGGCGGGCCCACACTTCTTCTTTGACCACGTGTCATCATGAGACGTGGACGGTTCTTGTTCATTCTCACTATTTCGTGGGCATAAGGAGTGAACACTTTACCCTTGCGAAATAGCGTGAGCCGTTGGATCATCCCTCAAGTTAATCACTAATTAATCTTTTGAAAAGGTTCTCAGGAATGGTGGGCTTGCGGACTCGTCACTAACACCTGGCATCCAGTCACCTGTGGCGTTGATTTGTCGCTCTGTCATTCACCAAAAGGAAACTATGAGGGGCCCCACTTTCATCTCAACAGGTCTATCTCTTACGTCATCATGATGACACGTGAACAGTTCTTGTTCATTCTCGCTATTTCGCGGGCCTAAGGAGTGAGCACTTTACCCTTGCGAAATAGCACTGACCGTCGGATCATCCTTGCAGTTGATCAGCATTTAATCTTTTGAAAAGGCTTTCAGGAATGGTGGGCCTACGGACTCGTCACTAACACCTGGCATCCAGTCACCTGTGGCACTGATTTGTCATTTTCTCATTTACCAGGAGGGAACCATAGGGACCCACATTTTCCTTTTAGACCGCATATCATCATGACACGTGGACGGTCCTCGTTAATTCTCTCTATTTCATGGGCTTAAAGGGTGAGCATTTTACCCTTGTGAAATAGCGCGAGCCGTTGGATTATCCCTCAAATTAATCAGCATTTAATCCTTTGAGAAGGCTTTCAGGAGAGGTGGGCCCACATAACTTGTCACGAACACCTAGTGCCTTGTCACTTTCGGAGCTGACTTGTCACTCTGTCATTTGCCAGAAGGAAGCCATGGGGTCTCAATAGATTGTTAACAGCTATACTTGCCAGGTCATTTTTGGGGCCCACTTTGAACCTTTAATCCTAACCCGCCGACTGTGGTGACTTGTGCCACGTGCTACCTTTTAATACGCCATAATAAAGCCATGGGGCTCCAACCACCTTTGACAGCTACACCCTTTACTTTCTCCATCATGACACATGGACAACCCTCGTTAATTCTCTCTATTTTGCGGGCTTAAAGGGTGAGCATTTTACCCTTGCGAAATAGCGTAGGCCATTGGATCATCTCTCAAAATGATCACTAATTACTGGGCCCGACAACTTTAGAAGAAAAGCATACAAGGCATAAGATTTTCAAATAATCAACATAACCGCCTAGGCAAATAATAAGGGGGGGGACACCTCCCAGGACCCCACGACCCATACCTTAAGTGAATAAAGTAACAGAAAATTAGAAACCCGAGGGTTTAACACAAAAGGATAAAAAATCAAAAACCCTTAAACCCCTAAGGTTTAGAACAAAGCTGAAACACTTGGGATTACACCCTATTTGAAATTTTTTTTAATGAACCATAGCCAATTATGGGAAAAGAAGAACCCAATTTTAAACAGTAATAACAGAGGGAATACTCTTATAAGAAAGGATAAGATAGTTGAAGAATACATATCTTGCAACAAGTGTACAGGAGATCCTTGGAGAAGAATATATCTTTTCTCAAAATGCATCCATGTTGAAGAATACATATCTTGCAACAAGTGTAAAGGAGATCCTTGGAGAAGAATATATCTTTGCTCAAAAGGCATTCACCTGCAAGAGGAGTTTCTTGAACAAATATAACATCTTCTACCAAACAAAAGGAAGGGGTAATTTTATAAGAATATATATATATAGCCAAGTGTAAAAGAGGTTTTAGCCAAGAACATACACCTCTTACATAAGAGAGAATCCTTGAGAAAACTTCAACTTCACACAAGGAATGCCATCAAATTATAAACAAACGCCACTTACAAAGGAAAAGTAGATCCTTAGAGAGAGAGAGAGAGAGAGAGAGAGAGAGATCATTTCCCCCTAAGTGTAAGGACAATGAAAATAATTACACAACCTCTAAGGAGAGTGTCATGCCCAAAATTTAGGGCAAAAACGGAAAGATTTTTTTTAAAAAATCAACCAGATAATTAACAAGTTCGCTATCATGACAAGCGTTAAGGTATTTGTCATATCTATATATGAGCTAATTCTGATACGAACCAAGCATCGATAATTTGTTTAATTCTATTTGCGGAAATCTAACTGGTTTAATTTTATCTCCACGAGATACCTAGTCATTAGATTTTATTAAATCAATCATGTTAAAGAAATAGGAGAGGAAGATTAATTCAATCTCCAATAAGACCATATAGTCTAAACATCCATTTTTATTTAGATGATTATAATAATCATTTTCATTGTCATTTAATTTGGATAATTAAATCTACAAGGGTAAAGTTATTTACGAGTAGCTATTACTCGCCTTTAGAATGCCAATTAAAAATTATCCATTCTAACCTCAAATGGAATGTGTTTACATTTCTCCTTTTAAAATCCAATTTAAAATTTTAATGCTCTAATTAAATTAACTAGGGCATAATTAAGTATTTATCACATTAAATACATTTAAAATAATAAGCCTAGGCTTTATTCTTAAATTTATGTATTTCACTTTCCTTTTACTTTCTATTAGTAATCATATGGAGGTATTTAAGTATTTAAAACTCTATTAAATACTTACTCCAAAAATATAACCTATATACCTATATATATATTAATCCTTTAAAATATCTTTCCAATAATAATAGTCAATATGCCTTCCAATCCTAATTAGGGATTTTTATTTTATATAAAATGACTCTAAACTAAATAAACTAATCTGGTTATTTTAATTTATTACCCCAGCCCTACCCGGGCTAGGGTTTAACCTTTTTTTTTTACAGGGCTGAATGACAACAGCGGCGGCCTTGGGTTTATTTCGTGTCGCAGGTTTTTTGAAGGGTGACGAGGCCGAAGGCGCCATTGTGTGTACACACAATGGCGATGTAGCACCACTGTGTGTCCACACAGTGGGAGCCGCTGGCGGCTCACACCACTGTGTGTCCACACAGTGGGAGCCGAAGCGGCCCACACTGTGTGTTCGCACAGTGGAAGCCACGCGGCCCACATTGTGTGCACACACAGTGGGGTCCGCGTGCAAACCAAAAACCCTCTTTTTTTTTTTAATTATTATTTTTTAAATATATTTTATATAAATATATATATATATATATATATTTATATTTATATAAATTTATAAATATAAAAATTATAAGTGTGAAAATATATAAATATTTTTTTTTTCTCAATAAGATTTACATGCAATTTTTTTTAAAATAAAATAACAAAGGAAAAACATTATGTAAAATCAAATTACATGCGCACATATAAATGCATATATATATATATTTATATATATACATATATATATATACATACACACACACACACACACACACACACACACACACACACACACACACACATATAATTGGTATATAAGCTTGGGTTCTTTTTTTATTTTATTTTAATTGCTGATAAAAAGAATGAAGTAAATTTATTGCTAAGCTATTTATCCTAACACATCGGAAATCTATAAGCTTTATTTTCTCCTTCTGAACTTAGGAAATACTATTTAGAAATACAATATACTTTTCTATAATAAATACATTCATTAATTTCTCAACTAATAAAACAACTAATTTATTTACATGTTAACAGCAAATACAAATCATGATTTTCTGCAATTAAAATGGAGATAGATTCTCAGCTAAAAAGAAGAACTCAGATTTAAATAAAACTGATTTTTTTTTTATATTACAAAAGAAGCTTTTGCATGCAAATCAAAGCAAACCCTTTACTTTTCAAAATAGAAATAGAAACATATCTGGCTTTTTACAACTCTATCGATATTCTACAAAATTACATGATGTTCCTTTATTAAACTACAATATTAAATCACATGTCTTATCTCAAAATTACAACTTGCCTCTCATTCAACGAATGAGGGTATTTTTCTACTATCAAATTTAAAAGAAATAACTGCAAATGGATTTAAGTATCTTCAACAATAATCTTCTGCATCTTTTCACTGTTCCTATTCTCTTCTCCTGACTTTCCTGCATAATAAATCACAAAATGACCACGGAGTGCTCACCTCCCAGCCTAGGCTAACTGGTAGCCACCCCCGAGCTTGGAGAACCAAGTCCTAGATGGGTAACAAATAGGCAAACACATAGAAGGCAAAATACATACAAATTTTTAGACACACTCCCAACTTGGCTTCACAGCACCACACTTTGGTGATGACCTTTTTAAGGGTGATAGTGGACCAATACCATGAGGAGAACTGCAAGTATGAAATAAACAAGTAGCCACCTCATGGCACAATAAATATATCAAGAATCTCAACCCCTTATTCCTTATGCCCCCCAAAGGCATTCTAGCCTTATAACCCTCCTTATGACCCCCATTGCACAAACAGGCCATGCAGCAAGGGTCACACAAAGATCCCTTGTGATCGCTCTCAAATAAGAGTCTCTCACTCGAGGGTTGTCACTGCTACCACCCACAAGATCCTCCTCTCTCCCAAGAGTAAGAGGTCTTGAGAAAACTCCCAAAACACAACAAGCATAATGCAAAATTTTCAATGAATATCTAAAACAAGCCATCCAAGATACTCAGATTTCTTCACCAATCATGCACACAACACATGCAAGAGAATAACCATTTTAAAGAATAATCAGACCAACCTTAATCTGCCCAATGGTAGTTTGATATTTGAGGAAGAGCTGCCCAATCCACAAATCTTCTTTCTTCTACCCTTAGTCAATTTTTTTTATTCCAAACTATTATTTTCTTTTCAAAGTTTCTCTTGTCTCCAAAAATGGAGAGTGGGTGATTACCCTCAAATTCTCAAAATCTTGCTTAAGAAGCTCATTCTCTGAGTTCTCACAAGTTTCTAAAAAAAAACCAAAAAAAGAAAGAAAAGCAGAATGCAAAAAGACTCTCATTCGAATAGGAAAAATCTCAATTAGATTTAAACTTCTAATTTTCAATTTTCGCACAACTCAAAAAAGCCAATTTTTAAAGCGTCAAAAAGATCATTTAAAAGTAGAAACTTGCCTAAAATTACCCCTAACCCCTAGGTATACCTTATGGGCTTTAGGAAACCTTATTAAACTACCCCTAGGTGTTCATTTAACCCATTTTAAACCCCTCTGAAGTTTATTTTCGGGTCAAACATATGTTGACCACTCCAAAGATTATATTCCCAAAGTATTTATGACAACACATTATATTATTAAAGAAAAACTATAGTTAAACACTTTCCCACCAAGAGACAAAAATAAAACATTTAAATTTAAATCACACATGTGTCAAGTGACACAAATAAAACACTTTTACAAAATAAAATATGAAATTGTCTCTTGTGGTTTTTACACATTAAATTTAAATAACACTTAACACTCATGCAGCATATACTGTTACGAATAAAATACAACACAAATGGGGTGTTGTCTCTCCAAATAGACAAACCCTGGCTTACGAACATACATAAGTCTAGGTTTGGTTCTCCATAATTTTCCATGGTCACATGGTAAATTTCCTACGCATCTCAATTTACACATTAGTACTTTCAAATATCCACATATAATATAATTCAAAGGAATAACAATACACATCATCACTTGCAAACTATTTTCATCTACACAGATTAAATACATCTTTTATCAAGCAATTTCACATAAGCAATTTATCCCAATTCACATAAACTTAACCATACATCAAATTTCTATTATCATAGTAAAGTCCTACAAATTTAATAACGACATCTATCATTGCAATATCATCCTATCTAATGATCATGTAGTGTTCTAACTCATAAAGCATATAAGTAAATCATCAAAACATAGCAATGTTATCCAAATCCTGAAATCATATAAGTTCTAAGTCTCAAAATGCATCAAAATAAAGTATCCATAATAGTCTAAATATAAAATCCACTGAATGTCAGACTGAGTCGAGGTGAGGCCTTACAGAGAGATTAAACATAAGTAGATACATAATGTTCTCACATGAATTGTTGGATGTCCTTGAGAAGATCGCTGGAATGATGTTTTTTTTTTTTTTTTTTAAATGCTCATTTAACCACAAGCAATGCCTTTTCCCTCCCAACCATAGATGAACATTTATCATCTCCCCCAAGCATCGCTTATTCTCAATAAGGCAGATTTTGCGTGATTCTCAATAGTCAAGAGAGGAAGATTTAATATTCCTATATATCTATCGGTGGTGCTGTTGGCATTCTACACTCTTATGAGAATAGTTGATGTTGTCATTGATGTCAACCAACTGGAAACCTACTAGAAATCATCTGGCAACCCATAACAGTTACCAGCACCAGCAATAGACTTCTACATACACCAGCAGGCACTTCACTGACAACGATAATAATGCATACCGACACTCAAGCCAACATGGAATAAACTTTTGTTTATTGTTTTATATTGTAATTATCTTTTGTAAAAGCCGACATGGCATATTATAAAAGACTCATATATATGTGTGAGATCTTATAGGTCATTTTGATAGATGAGAAGATATGAGATGATAAGAGAGAGAGAGAGAGAATATATGATATTTTGTATAAGGTGATATAGTTGACAATGAAGGTTTTGGTAATAGACTGAGCTTAAACTGATACTGAATCTGACATAGTTGATGTTGATCTGAAGCAGTACATTGTATTGGATTTTGATAATCCATTTTGTAAGTCAGTGAGACTTCTATTTTGTAGTTGAGTAGTGAGCTCTAGGCTGCTAGCCTTCCTGCATGTGCAGGCCCCTTATTGTGAGTAATATTTATTCATTGGCCAGTGAGTGAATATTGTGGGTCACAAATCCCACTGAGGTTTTTCCCACATCAGGTTTCCTCATTAAATATCTTGTGTTATGGTGTGTTCTCTATGCTGTCACTGTTATTCTTATTTATTGCATTAATTTTTATTTACCGGTACACTGTTTTGGGATACAAAGTTCTTAATAAGTTTAAATATAATGCAAACAATTGGTATCAGAACCTGGTCCTCTATTTTCAAAATCCTAATAGTTTGAGAAAGATTTTGACACTGGTAGAGATGGAGAACTTAAGAAAACAATTGGAAGGAGCTCTTGTAGATTATGATATAGAAAAATTGAAGAATATCAAACTTGAAGATGATCTTATGACTGCATAGGAATTCATTAAAGGACTTCAAGAGAACCTTGCTATGACACAAAATAAAAGAAAAGAACTTGATGAAAAGATGTAGAAAGATGACGAGGAAAAAGAAACTCTTAATGAACTTGCAAACAAGTTGAGACAGGAAAACAATAATATGAAGAATGAAATGCAAGATATGACTATGAGGTTATGTAAAGACATTGAAGACATGAAGAAGAATGAAGAAGACTTGACTAGAACACTTAATGATGTTGGAAATGAAAATATAAGACTTAGTCATGAAAATGATATGTTAAAGACAGATCTGATTCACATGCAACATGATAAAACTGAGCTTATGAGACAAAAGGAAATTCTAGAAAATGAGTTGGCTACTGCAAATCAACACAAAGATAAATTCAAGAAAAGTTCAGAGGAGCTTGATGACATGCTGAAAAGTCAGAAACCTAATGGAGATACTAATGGACTTGGATTTGAAGTTGGAGAAAGTTCCGGTATTGCAAACAATCTAGATCAGAATAAATTGGTAAGACATGCTTATAAGTTTAATGGCAAATGTTTCAATTGCAACAAATATGGTCATAGAGCAAATCAATGTAGATTTAGAAACAATCAGAATATTAATACACCCACTAGTCAATGTTCCAAATGCAACAAAGTTGGTCATAATTTAGAAAACTACAGAATGAATGTGAAAT
Source organism: Cryptomeria japonica (assembly GCF_030272615.1). NCBI lineage: Eukaryota > Viridiplantae > Streptophyta > Pinopsida > Cupressales > Cupressaceae > Cryptomeria > Cryptomeria japonica. Next base: position 926,279,252 of record NC_081407.1, read on the forward strand.
GCTATGTTTGTGGAAGATATGGACACTTATCTAATCAATGTAGAACAAAAACTGACGTAGGATATGGAAAGGCTATTCAGAGAAATAATGTGACTTGTTATGCTTGTAACAAAATTGGACATATTGCCAAATTTTGTAGAAGCAAGACTTCACCGACAAACAATAAAGGATCCAGTTTGAAAGTCAAAGAAAAGGTATATGAGGTAAAGCAAGAATTTTCAAAATAATGGATTGGGAAGAGAGATCAGAATGATGATGAAACTATCTCTATATACTGGTAGAACCGAGTAATCATTCACTGGTAGGAGATTCTTCATCCAACTGAGAAATAACCCTTTGGGGGTATTGCAGTAAGTTGAAAATCATGTAGATTACCCTCGGTCGATGGTGAGAAGATAGATTTATTCTTTATCGGTAGATGTGTTAAGTTTTCACTTAACCGACAAGCATTTAATGTGGTTGGTGAGAGAAATGTCATTATAAATCAGCTAATTTCCCTCATTTTTGACTCACCGAGCATTCAAATTAGAAGAGAGCGTGAAAACAGAGCAAAGGCATTCAAGGCAAAGGTATGAAGTGATTTCTTTAGACATTCAGAATATTTTTAGGCAGCTAAAGGTATTTTTCAATGGCTTCTTCTTCTGCTCCTGAGTTTATTCTGAACCCTACTATTTTTGAAAATGTAAAATGCCCTAGGCCTGTATTTAAAATAATTCCCAAAGTTGCTAAGCAAGATGACTCTATAGGGGCATTTTCAAAAATTCCTAAAGTTGTAGCATTTGCAGAAGACCCTAGGATTTATATACATTGCAATATAGAAGAACTAGGTTTCGAAGAATTGATGAAAATGTTTACTAAAGTGATTTGTGATGGAAATGGTGCTATCAAACCCAAACACAAAATCATAGAAACTCTAGGTTTTGTAGAGATACTGAACATTCTCCAATTTCTAGAGGAAGTAGTAAGATTTTTTTTGAGTAGAGCACATGGAGAATTCTTATGATTGGATTCTATCTGTGAAATAACCCGACAAGCAATTAGGTCGGTAATTGGTTTACCCTCAACTGACAACAGACTTGATAAGATTAAGAAGATTCCTAACAACAAAGTGATGACCCCAACCAGAGCAACATCTGACAATAAATCACTAAGAGTGAATGATATCAAGGACATCAGTGTGAGATTTGTAAGTATGGTGCTAGGTTACAAGACTACACATACTAACAGACTAAATTCAGTTTCTAGTCTTTGTATAAACAATACTTATCAGATGGTTAACAACAATACAATGATAGATGTGTGTGAATAGCTAAGAGATGAACTCATTGACAGTTTGAAAAAGATTAAAGGAGATAAGAAAGGGACATTCCGCTTTGGAAATATTTTGGTATGTTTAATACTATATTTCACTAAGGAAATCCCCAGTACAGGACCTAAAGACTTTGGATATGATATATCGGTAGGAAAACAATTATAGGAAGCTTTTACTAGCATGGGAACTACAAAGGACAACAACATAATTGAATACTTCAAAACCTTCCAAGCTAAAATGAAAACTAGAGAAAGAATACCACAGAGTGTAGTGGACAAATATGACAAAGAGATCTATTTTGTTATCAAGAAAGATGAGACATGGATGGAAGCTATACTCCCTAGGACTATCTGGGTGACTGAAATGGGATATGAGGTAGATCTTAACATTCTTGAGACATATGCAAAATCTTTACTCGATGCATTGAGAGAACCATTAGAACAAGTTTTTGGTAGTGCTGAGACTATTGAAAGTGATGTAAATACATTGAAGCAAAGAAAGAAAAGAGAAAATTTATTAGAGATGCTTCTAAGAAAGTGAAGGAAATAAAGGAAAATGTAATGAACATTAGTGGCATATCGGCTAGTGAGCTTGAAGGACTTCAACCGGAGGCACACATTTCACTGGTTGGCACATCTTCTAGAATCGACAATGAGAAATCAACTGAGTTTAAAAGAGTTGAAAGGAGGGAGAGAAAACCTTCAGCAGAACCCTCTCCTTCACCTAAGAGAACAAGGACTTTGAGGAAGAAACAACAGGCAGTAAGGGGACCACCAAAGAAACTGACACCAAAGAAGAAACAAAAACCTGTTACTCCTTCTTTGAATGATTTACTAAATGAGATAACTGATGATGGAAATTTGGCCAATGTAGACAAACTGTATAACATATTTAATGATTATGATAGGGAAAGCATTGAGAACAATATAATTTTACATCTGGATATATATTAAAAGGTTTTAATTGAAGTTGTGGATGACTTACCCAATGATCTGTATAGGAGATTGGAATAAAAAAGGATTGCAGTAATGGAATTAGATAAGAAGCTGAAGGTTGAAAAACTTCTAGCTGTACATCCTGTAAATTCAAAAGAGGAAATTGATGAATTAATTTATGAGGCTAACTGATTTGTTTTTGCTAGTGGACACTGACAAGTAAGTTTAATGGTAGGAAGAGTAAAAGTTATTGCAGATGAGACTGCTGATAATTGAGATATATTTTTTGTGGAGAAGGAAAAACAAGAGGAAATGAACTGACTGAAGAAGACATTTAAAGTATATCAAAAGGATAAGGACAAGGGAAAAGGAAAAATTGGTGGTATTCCAAACATCAAGATTACTGACAATCCACCACCACCTTTGGATACTGCACCAGTACACATAGATGATCCACTAGTTAAAGACACTGAAGGTGTTACGCATGATGACACAAATCCTGAATCTGAGATACTCTTCACCATGAATGTCGATACTTAGGAAGTGAATATTGTTGTAGACAAGGATACTTTAGAGGCTAAGGAAGACAATGTTGACAAGGACAACTTGGCAGAGAAACCGGTAGAGACAGTTGAAGTTGAGATCCCAACTCAACCTGAGCAACCATTAGATACTGAGAAACCTACTAAAGGAATAGATGCTAGCACAAGGCCACTGGAGACTGAGATACTGATAGTTGAACTTACTGAGAAACCTACTAAGGCAAAGGTACATACTGAGGCAGAGAAATCGACAATCACTATGACATCAAAATAGTTTGAGAAACCCTTGCAAGTTAAGATGCAAACCCAGAATGATCCACTAGAGGTAAACACAAGTAAAATGGTTACAACTAATGGAAGCACAGAGGTAATAAAGGCAATTGGTCAAACATCCGGCACATCAGCAAGTGAATTCAGACCTACCAGTGTTACAAAGGTACTTTTGGATTCAATAAAAAAGATAACGGATTGCAATGCATTAGCCTACAATGCAATTGATAACACTGTACTATTGGTATTTTGGTATGGTTTTGTCATTGATGTCAACACCTACTAAAACACTAGCACTTTGGAGATCTAGCAACATTCACCGACAAGCAAGTAATTACTGCACAGTTACTGGTATATAGTTCACCGACAGGATATAATGATCATTGACACTCATAATTATGTGAAAGACACTTGGTAATGTCGAAGACATCGTTTAGAAATCTTGTCCTGGAGTTTTGTTCATTGGTATATTCATATTTGCATATTTGCTTTTACCAGCAAATAGGTCCAGGGTTACCTAGGGTTACACCGATAGGTTTATCTTTTCCAGATCAGCATGGCATGCTAAGGAAATGATTAATTATTATTGTAAATGCATTAAGCCGACATGTTCAATCGGTTATTGCATTGGATATTATATTGTTTTTAAAATGTTTTTATTGTAATATCTTGTAGATCCGACCTACTAAAATTGGTCTTAGGTTATGATATAAATGTAAGATCTTATTTGTAAGATTGAATGTGGAATGTGAGAAAGAATTGTGTGAAGGTATATGCGAGATTAAGCAGAGCTATACACGAAGACATCATTTGAAGGTGAAGTTAGGTTTTTGTGAAAGCATATTAGCATTACACCGGTACTAAATCCAACATATGAAGATGCTATTTTATGTAGTACATTCTTATTGGATTTAACCATCCAACTGTAGTCAGTGTGACTCCCATTTTGTGATTGAGCAGTGAGCTCTAGGCTATTGGCCTTTCTGCATGTGCAGACCCCATTTATGTACACTTACTATCTGCAGTAGTATCATCTGATTGTGGGTAAGGTTTCCCACTATGGTTTTTCCCCTTACAGGGTTTCCACATACAAATATTGGTGTCATGTGTTGTGGATGACTTTGTGTTTATGTTTCATGCATTAATCTTTACCGGTATAACTATTAACTATTAACACTGTCTACCGACATACTTAATTGGTGTACCAGTATTAAGCATTAAGTTGGTTAAGTTGTTTTTGGTTTGAAATTAGTTGACAACTGATTCACCCCCCCCTCCCAGTTGTCTCTGGGACCTAACATGTACCAATTCTTAAATTGATTGCACCAAATTGTAACATAGATCATATTAGGATTCTTTAGGAAAATTGGACACATTGTCCAAATTTATTGTTGACAATGTAATAACCATTGATAAAGTGAATGAGGATACAATAAAGGAGAGAGTTGAAAAAGAGAAGGAAAAATTCTTTGATGACACCATAAAGAAGTGCACTGAACACCTGAATACATTATTACCAACATTGAACTCTACAATTTTGGAGTACAAAGAGATATACAGGGAAACATGCAAACCTCACCTTCTGACAACAGATATAGATAAGGAGATCTGTAAAACACAAAAGGAAATTGATGACATAGATGATAACATAATTGGTTCATTCGGTCACATATTAGTTTTTGAGTAGGAGATGACAGGTTTTGAGGAAAAATTAGAGAAACTTGAGAAATAAAAGACAAGGATAAGGTCTAATGGCAGAGAACTTAAAAATAAACTTGGTCCTATGTTGGAAAATCTTATTTCTCAGTGAATAGAAATAACTAAGGCATTACTTTAGGGAGAACAATCACCAGAAGATCACATGCATCATCTCATCGGCATGATCCAACAGACTGAGGCAACTTTGAATGACAATAAAAGGTTTATGCAGAGTCTGAATTTGGTTTTGGCAGATATCTTTCAGATTGTAACCAATCGGTTATAGACTTTGAGGTGAAATTTTTGCACTCATTTGATAATTTTTGACAACCTTTGTCATTGATGTAAAAGGGGGAGTAGTGGAGAGAAAAATTCTTATTCAGAGGAGATAATTTTCTCAGGGGGAGCACATCTTTTTGGAAAATTTTTGGACTTCAGTTTTTGGAACAGTTTTTGGATTTTTCTCATGAGTGTTGCCATCAATGCCAAAGGGGGAGATTGTTGGCATTCTACACTCTTATGAGAATAGTTGATGCTATCATTTATGGCAATGAACTGGCAACCTACTGGCAATCAAATGGCAACCCACTGATAGTTATTTGCGTAGACAATAGGCTTATACATACACTGGCAGGCACTTCACTGACAATAGCAATAATGCATACCGACACTCAAGCCGACATGGAATAAAATTTTGTTTACTGTTTAATATTGTAATTATCTTTTGTAAAAGCCGACATGAAATATTGTAAAAGACTCACATATATGTATGAGATCTTATAGGTCATTTTGATAGATGAGAAGATAGGAGATGATAAGAGAGAGAGAATAGATGATATTTTGTAGAAGGTGATATAGTTGACAATGAAGGTTTTGGTAATAGACTGAGCTTAAACTGGTATTGAATCTAGCATAGTTGATGCTGATTTGAAGTAGTACATTGTATTGGATTTTGATAATCCATTTTGTAAGTTAGTGAGACTTCTGTTTGTAGTTGAGTAGTGAGCTCTAGGTTGCTAGCCTTCCTGCATGTACAGTTCCCTCATTGTGAGTAATTTTTATTCATTGGCAGTGAGTGAATATTGTGGGTCACAAATCCCATTGAGGTTTTTTCCACACCAGTTTTCCTTGTTAAATATCTTGTGTTATGGTGTGTTCTCTATGCTGTCACTGTTATTCTTATTTACTGCATTAATTCCTATTTACTGGTACACTGTTTTGGAATACAAAGTTCTTAATAAGTTTAAATATAATACAAACTGGTTAGACACTGATTCATCCCCCCCTCTCAGTGTCTTTGGGACTCTCATTGATTCTAACAGGTGCCCCTTCACCAAGGGTCACACTCTTCCAAGATGGCCCAATTAAATTATATAAATGTCATATATAATTGATAATTAATTATATGGGTTATAATTATAATATCAATAAGTATATTCTCAATATAATTATTATATTATTATATTATCAATAATTATATTATCACACTAATTAAAATATAATTATATTATGTCAACCTTCCTATTATCTAAGTCAGCTCGAAGGAATTTGACCATATCTATAATAATATTAACACTCCTTCTTAGCTAGGGGGGAATCCTTCTTGATATTTATATTTAATGAAGCATTTATTCATTAGGTTGGCCCAAACAAGGATCTGACTCATAAACATCAACACTCCATCTTAGCTAGGGATGAATCCTTCTTAACCTTTATAAGTTACATCACCTCATTGTGATGATTGTCCAGAATGGCTACATCCATATGTGGAAAGGAAAGATGTCACCTCACTACGATATCAACCATTATGGCTTATCCATGAAAATCACCTCATGTTATATCTACCATAGATATCTCCTCATGTAATATCCACCATTATGGCTTATCCATAGATATCACCTCACATGATATCCACCATTATGGCATATCCATAGATATCACCTCATGAGATATCAACCATTATTGTGAGATCGTCACCTCACAATCATGGTAAGATGCACAAGTGTTCATCATTATAAGATCGCCACCTCACAATGATATTCACCATGGCTCATTGATGCAAGAGCATCCCCGGTTCACAATAATCTTGCATCAACCAAAAACATTTTCCTTTCTATTTTGTTTGCAGTTTTAGTTTTCCTTTCTGTGTGTCCTAGTTTTGGCTTACTAGATCCTATGGAGTTGGATTTGTTGGCATTTTGGATATGTCTATGATTGGGGAGATAAAATTCATTTTAGGATTGTAGATCTCACAGACTGATAATGGTATATTCATAAATCAATCAAAGTACTTGAAGGAATTACTAAAGAAATTTGTCATGGAGAACTCTAAACCGGTAAGCACACCTATGACTACAACTGATAAACTATCTTTGAAGAATGAATCAACACCTGTTAATCTGACTAGGTACAAGTCTTTGATAGGAGGTTTATTGTATTTGACACAAACAAGTCCTGATATTATGAATGCAGTATGTATTGTTTCAAGATTTCAGAGTAATCCTAAAGAAAATCATGAATCAGTAGTGAAAAGGATTTTTCGGTATCCACAAGGAACAACAAATCTTGGTTTATGGTATCCTAGAGATGAACTTTGATTTATGTGCATACACCGATGCAAATTGGGCAGGAGATGTAGATGACAAAAAAAGCACCACCGGTGGAGCATTCTTAGTGGGAGTTGGCATTTTTAGTGGAGATTTTGCTTGTTTTGAAAAAAGTTAGTAGGAGTTGGCATTTTTAGTGGAATATTGGGAGAAAAGATAGTGGAAATTGGGCAGCTCATCCCCAACTAAAGTTAGCAAACCTTTTGGCAGAATTAGGTTGGTTACTCCCTTCTTTCTCTTGTTATGTTGTAAATGATAATTTGTGTTGTTTTGTGAAATGAAAGAGTTGTTGTAAGATTGTGCGTATGAAGTTTTTAGTTGAAGTTAACATGTGTAGTTTTCTTTTCTATGTATTTGTTTGTGTTTCTTGTGGTTTTTTGGGAGTGTCCAAGATCTCCTATCCTTGGGAGGGTAGGAAGATCTTGGGGTGGAAGGAGTTTGACAGCCATGGGTGAGAGGCTCTCCTTATGGAGAGTGTTCTCAAGGGAGTCCTTGGTGACCCTTGATGCATAGCCTTGTGTATGCATTTGGGGGTCATAAGGGGAGCATATATGGCCTTGAGCCTTTTTGGGGGGCATAAGGTTTGTGAAAGTATTTGGGTTGCATTCGTGTTGCCATGAGGTGGCTAATGTAGTATTGTTTTTGGCATGCATTCTCCCCATTGGTACTTGGTCCACTTCCACCCATGGAAGAGTCACCATGAAAGTGGTGAATGTGTAGCTTGGGAAGGGATATTTGAATGTAAATGTGTTTTTTTTTATGTTTGTTGTGGGGTTTGCATGTTTGTAACCCGTCTAGTGCTTGGTTCTCCAAGCTCGGGGGTGGCTTCTAGTAAGCCTAGGCTGGGAGGTGAGCTTCCCATGGTCAAAATGTGTTGTTTTGCAGGTTGCATGGGAATGGGAAAAGAAGGATTGAAAGACCATGTTGCTATTTATGTTGCAGAAATTAGTTAATATGACATTATATTCTCTTTTGGGAGTTGTAAATAAAAAGAAAGGAAAGGAGCTAGATTTTGTTATTCATAAGGAAAGAGGATTTTGTACTCCATGATTGCTTGTAAAAGAAAAGATAGGCAATGATGTATTTATTTTCCAATAGTAAAGCAATGTATTGGAAAGGAAAAATGTAAATGTTTATTTGCCCAAATCTTTGTGTTCATCTTTACTAGTAAGAAGTTTCAAAAAAAATGTATAATGCCCACACTCTAGTTAGTGTTACCTATTAATGAAGAAATAGAAATATTTCCCTATAGGTATTAAGTTTAAGTTAATGTTTACTTGCTAGACTGTATTATGACAGAAAGTTATTTTTGTGTATTAATAAGTTTTTGAAAAGAAAGGAATATTGTAGTGATTCTGAAAAAAATACAGCAAATAGGTTGTTGTTTAAATGAATATTAGGCAACATTAGTTGCAGCTGTAATAAAACTAATTCCTACTTCTCTCTCCATTTTGTAAATGTGGGAAAACTGAAGTTAGTTATATTCTTTTTGTTTTTAAAGAAACAGTAAAAAATATATATATATATATATATATATATATATATTTTATTTTCAGTTCTTCAAAATCAGTCTTAATAAAAGAATGCAGTGAAGTCTGATTACAGATTTAATGTTAGAAAAAAGAAAGTCTTATTAAACCTATTCCCACATTATATATATATATATATATATATATATATATATATATAAATTGTAAAACTGGATCATGCCTGATAAGAAAACTTACTGCATATAAATCTGATAGACAGAAATCGAAAAAAAAAAAAAAACCCATGAAGTATTCAAAAATACTTATATATATATATATATATATATATGTATATTCTCATACTGTGATTGGTTTACAACCCAGCATTCATAAGTATTCACTCTATTAACACACACACACACACACACACACATATATATATATATATCACGCTGTATATAATTCATATCCCTTCAAAAAAAAAGAACCACCGAAATTAGCAGGAAGCGCACATTACATTGTAGTGACAGAAAATATTTTTACAAGTTTAGAAGGTTTTTTTTTAAAACCCGTTTTAAAACCTACACAAATTAAAAAAAAAAAAAAACACGTTTTGCAGCAAAATAAGAAGGGGCGCAGGGTCTCTGCGGGCCGCGGCGCCCGGGCGGCGGCGGCCGCAGCCTGCGGCTCCCCGCAGACTGCGGGCGGCGCCGTCCGCAGCGGCGGCGTCCGCGCTGCTGGTACCCCGCCCCTCTACCCTCCCAACACCTGCGCAGCGGAAATGTTAATGGCGCCCGGGTGGGGGTTGAACGCTCGACACCCTTGCTCACCGCCGCCTCCGCTCGGTCTCCCTCCGCATCCGCCCTGCAGCCAACACTCCAACACTCACGGAAAAAAAAGAAGGCATGGTGTTCGCCCTAACCCTAGTTTCGGGTTAGGGCAACACCCACTTGGTTTTTAAAATAAAATGGGTTTGGAGGGAAGCACGTTTAAAAAAAAAAAAGGGATTAGGTGTCACTATTTCCCCCTCCCTCATGATCAATAATTATAATCTTATTTATATAAGGATATAAGTGCCTAAATAGATAAATAGGTACATCAATAAATATATATATATATATATATATATATAGAGTAGGATTAAAATTAATATTTAACTTGTACTAAAATTGTTAGATGTTTAGTTATGATTACTTTTGTTAAACAATGGGCAAATATAGGAGAAACTTTAAAAAAAAAAAGATCTAATTATCCAGGTGGTCTAGATTTTAAAAAAAAAATAATAATAATTAAGGAGTGAAAACATTAAGTCGTTGTAGGGCGAAGAGGGCCAAACTATGTATATGAATATAACGAAATTTTAAATTATGGAGGTCTAAATTAAATAAGGTGTTTTAAGGCACGATGAATAACAACTTAAAAATTCTAGTGGATAATAAGGTAAGATAAAATTTGAAACGCTTAAACTTGAAATTAATCGTTACACTTGAACTTTTAATTATTTATTAATGTAGCTTAGTGAATTTCCTGTTTGGGAGAAAATCTAGCGCATGGAATAACCTAGTCATCCTTATTACTAAATTGGATTTAACTACCAGAGTGACACTAACGTAGTTGAGACCAAACCAAAGATGCATTATTTAATTAAGTTAGTCTCTCTAAGTGGCATTATTTTAATTTAGCTAGTCGATAATTAGTTAAGTATTTAAAAAAAAAAAATTTCCGTTCGTGCCCTAAAGTGGGCATGACATACTAGATCCTATGGAGTTGGATTTGTTGGCATTTTGGATATGTCTATGATTGGGGAGATAAAATTCATTTTAGGATTGTAGATCTCACAGACTGATAATGGTATATTCATAAATCAATCAAAGTACTTGAAGGAATTACTAAAGAAATTTGTCATGGAGAACTCTAAACCGGTAAGCACACCTATGACTACAACTGATAAACTATCTTTGAAGAATGAATCAACACCTGTTAATCTGACTAGGTACAAGTCTTTGATAGGAGGTTTATTGTATTTGACACAAACAAGTCCTGATATTATGAATGCAGTATGTATTGTTTCAAGATTTCAGAGTAATCCTAAAGAAAATCATGAATCAGTAGTGAAAAGGATTTTTTGGTATCCACAAGGAACAACAAATCTTGGTTTATGGTATCCTAGAGATGAACTTTGATTTATGTGCATACACCGATGCAAATTGGGCAGGAGATGTAGATGACAAAAAAAGCACCACCGGTGGAGCATTCTTTCTTGGTAGCAGACTAATTTCATGGTTGAGCAAGAAACAAAGTTGCACATATTTATCAACAATAGAATTAGAATATGTTGCAACAACAACTAATTGTACACAGGTATTATGGATTAAGAAAATGTTGAAGGACATAAAGGTAAAATGCAAGGAACCCATAATCATTTACTATGATAATATGACAACAATTGATATATCAAAGAATTCAGTATTTCACTCAAAAACTAAACATGTTTGTATCAAATTCAATTTTTTGAAAGATAATGTTGAAGCAAAAGAAGTGAAATTGGTTTATGTGAATACTAAAGAGTAGATTGTAGATATCTTTACTAAACCTTTGCCTAAGGAAACTTTTGAATATCTTAGGGAGTAGCTTGGAGTTATACCCTCACTGATAGAAATTTAGACAGTTGGAGCATGGTATCAGACTAACAAAATTAATAGAGAAATCTTTTTTCCGGCTTTGATGAGGAGAGCTACTTCTCAGGGGGAGTAGTTGGATAAATTGATAAGTTGGTATCTTGTAATAAGTTCTTTGAACTGATTGTATTTGGTTTTGTATTGCTTTGGCATTTGATATCAAAGGGGGAGAGATATCTATGGAAAAATAAATTTATCTTTTGGGGAGAGATTATTCCTAGGGGGAGAGATATTATGTATTTTGATTTCTGGTTAATGATCTCTTTGGGAGATTGTTGGTTTTTGGTTTTTGGCATTTTTGCTTTGGCACTTAGATTGTTTTTCCATCTTGTGTTGCCATCAATGCCAAAGGGGGAAATTGTTGGTATTTTGGATATGTTGATATGGTTTTGTCATTGATGTCAACACTTGTCAAACACTTGAGAACACTTGGAGATCTTTGGTTATGTTCACCGGCATGATCAGTGACTTATGCATAGTCACCGGTATTTGGTTAACCGACATGATTATATTATTCACCGACACTGAGGATGATTTGTTATCATTTGGAGATTACTTGGTTATGTCAAAGACATCGTTTGGACACTTGGTCTTAGTGATTTGTTCATTGGTCTAATTAGGTTTGCATATTTGCTATTACCAGCAAATAGGTCTAGGATATGCACCGACAAGCTTATCTATTCTAGATCAGCATGACACATTATGAAGATGATTTATTATTATTGTAAATGCATTGAGCTGACATCATGCATTGCATATTGATTCATTTGTAATTTATTTTATTGTAATATCATAGTGAGCTGACCTACACATTTGGTCTTAGGGTTTGGTATATATGTAAGATCTCATTTATGAGATTGTGTGGAAGAGTGTGGAAAAGGATTGTAATAAGGTATATGTGAATATAAGAAGAGCTATACACGCAGACATCATTCAAGATTGAAGGAAGGTTTGAAGAAGGAAAATCAAAGCTTAACCGGTACTAAATCCATCATATGAAGATGCTATTTTGAGTAGTACATTATCATTGGATTTCACCATCCAATTGTAGTCAATGTGACTCCCATTTTGTGATTGAGCAGTGAGCTCTAGGCAATTGGCCTTTCTGCATGTGTAGACTCCATATTGTACACACATACTTTCTATAGTAGTATCATCTGATTATGGGTAAGGTCTCCCATCGTGGTTTTTCCCCTTATAGGGTTTCCATATATAAATAACTGTGTTATGTGTTGTGTATGTTGTTTGTCTTTCCATTTCATGAATTAAACTTTATTGATACTACAATTAACTGTTAAACTATCTACTGACATTAAAGTTTGGTTAAGTTAGTTTTGATTTGTATTTATTAGACAATTGATTCACCCCCCTCTTAGTTGCCTCTAGGACCTAACAAGATTCTACTTGAAGCCTTGATCATCTTTCTTTCTTTCAAATCACATCTCTTTTGGATCACTTTCTGACAAGATATCACTATCAGTTTTCATGACACTTTCTTGTTATCGGTTGCCTGAGACCTATTCTGAGGATCTACTAGAACCCATTCCAAAGCTTGCGGAGCCTTGAGCATTGATCTTGATGTTTCTTGGCGTGTAACCAACCTTCTATGTTTCATCCTTTGTATCTTTTGGAGGAATATCTTGGCGGAGGATGACCTTGTTCATTTTGCATGTTAGGTCTTGTTCTTTGGGTTTTGATCCCTTTTGGGTTGACTGGATCCTTTGGATTGATATATATATATATATTTGTAATCATGATTTAGAATGGAATCAATTAGAATCAATTAGAGTATCAAATATAAAGACTATGCCTAGAAGATAGATCTTTCGATTCAATGTCACGAATGTGACCTATTCTACCAAGCTTGTGTGCTAGTATGTTGTAACTCGGTTGTTACTGGTTGGATGTAATCAAATTTCATGCAATAAAACTATCTGTTCTACATTGCCTCCATCATATCTATGTGTTTTTGTTGTGCATAATCTTGTTGACCAGTCCAAATTGATCTCCTTGAGGTCCCTCCTAACTGGTGACTGCTTCAAGTGGTATCATAGCGAAGTTTCATTTTAGAGGTTGCATGTCCTAAATTTTTTTGTAGGGTGTCAGATTGCAGATCTGACCTGCACTTGTAGAGGACTAGCATGAATTAATATTGTGAAGAGGAACTAGGAATGGTGGAGCGCATGGGAATGGAGACCTTGTTGTGATGGAGATGTTGCGAGGAATAGTAGCCCTATTAGATGCCATGGAGACAACCCAAAGAAGATGCCGACATATTGAAGATGTAAGAAAAGATGAAGGAGAAGAAGCCTTAGTAGAACAAGTGAACCTACCGACAGTTGATCCAGATGAAGAAGGGTTTCTAAGGGTTTTGAGTAGGGTGAACACTAAACCTTACTTTACCCCACCGAAATATGATGGTAAGTTAGATTCAGATGAATTGATGGATTGGATCTTGGAGATGGAGAAGTATTTTTATTTTGAAAACATTGCAGAAGAGAGGAAGGTGAAATATGCCTATACCTGGTTGAAAGGTCATGCATCTCTTTGGTGGGAGCATATGCAAGTTGATAGACAAAGAAGAGGTAAAGAAAATATTAAGACATGGGATTGGATGATTGCTAAGTTAAAATCAAAGTTTGTCCAGATGATTTATCAAGTGGATTTGTTTAGGAAATTGTAGAACCTGTGACAAAAAGAATCTAGTGTGAAGGAGTACACCGAAGCATTTTACAAATTGAACATAAGATCTAGACATGTTGATGATGAATTTGAACAAATTGCAAGATATTTGAATGGATTGTGGATGTATATACAAGATGAACTCAGTATGATCAAATGGGAGAGTGTTGAAGAGGCTTACCAGTATGCACTAAAGGTTGAAGAGAAATTGAACAAAAGACATGAGTAGAGACATAGAGGTAGAGGTGGAAGGTTTACCGAAGGAAGATTTCAAGGAGGAAGAGGATAAATCGAAGGAAGAGGAACCAATATAGATCAGAACAAGGATAAGGAAGTTAGAAAAGAAGATAATTTATACTAGAAGGATGATTGAAATTTCTACCAGAGGAGAGAACCGACTGGTTACCAGAATGATAACTTTGGAAGACAAGACAAGAGGACATTTAGAGGAACCTTCTTTAAGTGTGGAGGAGAAGGAAACTGTGCATTTGAATATAAGAAGATAGAGGCTACTAGAAGAGCAGTAGTGGTGGAAGAAAACTCCACCGAATCAGACAATAAACTAGAAGATGGAAAATTGCTGATGATGAGGAGAGATTTGTGTCATACCAGAGGAGATGAAGAACCCTTGCAGAGGAAGAATCTATTCAAGACCAGATGTAAGGTATCCATTAGGTGTTGTAAAGTTGTCATTGATAATGGTAGTTCAGATAATCTTGTTTCAGAAGAGATGGTGAATAAGTTGAAATTGGATCGATTGAAACACCTAAGTCTTATCGGATAGCATGGATTCAGGATGAACATAAGTTGTTAGTAAGTGAATGGTGTTTGGTAAATTGAAAATTGGGAATTATCATGATGAAGTTTTGTCTGATATTATGTCTATGGATATTTGTCATCTTTTATTGGGAAGACCTTGATAGTTTGATAGACAAGCAATACATGATGGGAGGAAGAATACATACACTATTGTGCCCAATTGGATGAAGCAAACCTTGTTACCTTTAGAGGAACCTTTGAAGAGTGAAATCTGTACAAATACCAGAATCTGTTTAGTAGAGGGAGGGAAATTAATGGATAGAATGAGACATGATAATGTGTGTTTTGCCTTAATTCCTAAGAAGATTGAGAGACCAGAACCGAAAAGAGAACACCGGATAGAGATAACAGATTTGTTGACAAAATATGAGGACATAATTTCAGATAATGTATCTAATGGATTGCCACCTATTAGAAGTATTAGTCATTGTATGGACTTGGTTCCCGAAGCTAGTTTTCCTAACAAAGCTGCACATCGGTTGAGATTGGCAGAGAATGAAGAATTGAATAGACAAGTGCAAGAGCTGTTGAAGAAAGGTTTGATCAGAGAGAGTCTGAGCCCTTGTGCAATACCAACCGTATTAGCACCTAAGAAGAATGGAGAATGGAGGATGTGAACCCAGTTGAAAGGTCATGCATCTCTTTGATGGGAGCATTTACGAGTTGATAGATAAAGAAGAGGTAAAGAGAAGATTAAGACATGGGATCAGATGATTGCTAAATTAAAATCAAAGTTTGTCTTGATAAATTATCAAGTGGATTGTTCCAGAAATTGTTAAACCTGAGATAGAAGGAGTTTAGTGTGAAGGAGTACGCCAAAGCATTTTACAAATTGAACATTAGATCCAGACATGTTGTTGATGAAGTTGAACAAATTGCAAGATATTTGAATGAATTGCGGATGTCTATATAAGATGAACTTAGTATGATCAAATTGAAGAGTATTGAAGAGGCTTACCAGTAAACACTAAAGGTTGAAGAGAAATTCAACAAAAGACATGAGTAGTGTGAGGCCCTACCCAAACCCATCCTAGCATTTCAATGATTTTCATGTTGGAGATATTATGGATGCTTTATTTTATGCATTATGGATATAGAACTTTATATGATCCCAGGATGGGATAACATTGATATGTATTGATGCTTCATTTCTATGCATTATGGATATAGAATTTTATATGATTTTAGGATAGGATAACATTGAGATGGTGTATGGCATTTATTTGATTTGCAGGACTTTATTATGATGTTAGAAATATGATGCATATCTTATGAAGATTAAATTTATGAGGACTATGATAAATTGCTTATGTGGATTGCTTTGTTATATGGTAAATTGATTTGTATGATGCCAATTGTATGCAGAGTGATTGATTTGTGTATACACATAAAAATTGGTTATGAGAAATTAAATAAATATTTAATATTTATTTAATTATTATTCTTCTATTAAATAAGTTAATTTGAAAAGATTAATTTATTTAATTCATTTTTGTGTCTTTCTATTAATTAATATTTTATTAATTAATTCATCTATCTTATTCCTCTAATTAATTAAATATCTTATATTTAATTATTCCTCTAACCAAGTTAATTAAATATCTAATATTTAATTATCCTCTCCAAGCAATTAAATATCCAATATTTAATGGTTATTCTACTCCTATAGTCTCAAATATTAATTAATTCTTAAATTATTTAATCCCTTATCCAACTCATTCTTCTATCTCCACTTCATCTTCCCTTTGCCAACTCATCAAACATGTGGCTAAGGAAATTAATATTTCTTAAATATTAATTTATCATTTATCTCCAACTTCCAAACTTAATGAAAATTGTGTACGTACACATATTTCATAACCATTTCCTATATTCTCTCCAACATTCCCTACATCTTAGGAAGGACTTGAGTCCACTTGTCCTATCATGCCTAAATCTTCTCCAACCATCCCTAGATTCTCTCAGTCAGCAACTCAGTCAAGGTGAGATGCGTGACACTTTTCTTCTCCTTCCCCCTTTCTCTCAACCTTCACCTTTGCTCATAGCCATTCAAATCTGTAGATCTGATCAGGACCATTGATTTGAGACACATCATCTTATCCTCTTAAAGTCTATAAAATCAAGAGCTTCAGTTGAGAGAGTTAATCTTCAAGTTACTCTTCAAATTGATCATATGCATCTGTGATTTTTGAAGCAAATAGCAAATAGCAATAGCAAATATCATATAACATTTTAGCACAATCATTTTAGCATAATCATGTAGCATTTGCATATCATAGTATCAGTTAACTACAAGTTATCGGTCCATTCTTCATATGTCATCTTGGAAGCCAACAATGCATTATCTGAGAGCACACCATCTGCAACCAGGAATAGTGGAGTTAGGACACAATGAGACATAAGACATGAACGTAAAATAATGTTTTATTTTAGTATGTATTTCATGTAGTTTCATTGGTGGATTTTGGATCTCTTGTATGCATTTCCATTGTATTTTGTGAAATTAACTTATTACAGGTAACATTCTGAGGATCAAATTCAAGCTCACACATTTTGGTGCCCACCGTGGGGCTAGACCTCGCATATACCTTTAAAAAAATCTCTCAAAAAGTTAAATCAATGCATTTGTAATGTAGATTCACGCATTTGTGAATTCTGATAGCGCTTTTGTTTGACAAGTTAGTGTTTGCATCATAGGTTAGCGCATATGTCATGTAGGTTAGCACTTTTGTCTGAAAAACTGCGCATTTGCATCATAGGTTGGCACATATGTCATATAGGTTAGTGCTTCTATCTTAAATTCTGCGCATTTGCATTATAGGTTCACCCATTTATGTCTTAGATTAGCGCATATGTCAAGGAAATCATGCTTTTGTATCCATAGAGTAGTGCTTTTGTAGTCTAGGTTAGCACTTTTGATCTATAGGTTAGCACTTTTGGGCAAAAAGATAGTGCATATGTTAGACTAGCGCTTCTATTTATAAAACTGACAAAATTTTCTTGCAGGTCCGAATGTCCAAGAAATTAGATTTTTTAGATTACTAACATGCGTGTGCAGGATGACATTTAAGGCAAATTTTATGCATTTTATCATCTAGCTAATTAAAAGTCTTCATTTGGGAAGTAATATATCATATCTTGTTCATCTAGTTTAACTAAGAGGATGAATTGATAGCATGCAACTTGCATTTTTGGTATTTTCTCTAAAATAGTTGCACATAGACTTTTAAAAAGGCTAAAATGAACACCATGCTTGTTGGAGCAACATCTCCAAATAGGACTTAGCCAACAATTACTTTGAAAAGGTTAAAAAGAACACTTGTATTTCATGTCTCGAAAGTGGTAGGTATATGCTCTCCCTTTAATTGGGTGACCAAAAAGCCAAACCCACTCTTTTACACTTTCTTTAATTTCAAGCAATTAAGTCCTTTTAGAGGGTCTACCTTCCCGAGCTACCTTGAGGGGGCCAGTGAGAGGGGAACAACCTAAAGTGGAAATGGGATAATACAGAGTCCTTCCAATCCACTATAAATAAATCATGTTTGTGACGAAAGTCCCAAACAACATGTGCTGATAAGTTCATACCGACACTATATTTCCCCACAAACTCTATGGAGTGTAACCTCTATAGGTTGGGAACCTTCTATATTTACAGAGCTGAAAGTGCCACATGTATGGCCACATGACCAAAAGCCTTTACTAAAAACCACTTGTACTAGTTGCCAAAATCCTTCTAGTTGTTGGCACAGGAGGTCGGACCTCTGAAGCCGCTCACACACATACGGTTCTTACTAGAGATATAAAGTTTGCCATGAGGAGTTTTCATGGAAATTGGTGCTTGGCTTCCCCAGAGAAGTGAGTGCCGAGAGTGGAGCTAGTGGGGTCAAGTATCCAAATATCCATTTTGAATAGCGTAGCCTTGGGGGAAACTCCATATGAGATTCAAAAACTATTGTCTCAGCCTGCCATAGGGATTGTACTTGCTTGTGCATTTTGTTTATTAAACACTATGTCTTCTATGTCTGTAACATGTTCGAAATGGTAAAAAATTGAAGAAAATTATCATCTACAAGGAAGAAAAAATCCAACAAATTTCTGAAAAAGTTTGATCAAAAGGGTAATACAAAATCTTTTCAACACTTGAAACACTAGACCCAATATCAAAGTGTGAAAACATCAATGTCAAAATAATTCTTAAAGTAGGTTTGTCTCTAAACCATCACATACTTTTCAAACTAGCTCAAACAAACTAGGTTGTTAATCCAACAGGTTATACTCAAAAGGTTCTATAAACATCAACATTTAACAAGCTATCGATTCAACTATCTTAAGTGCAAAAATCAACATCGTTGTCAAGTTTCTCATCAGGATAATCAAATCCTCTATCACGAAGCTTGATCAAATCTATACTAGGTTCCTAATCTTGGATATATATTTCCTATTTTGAACCTAGGTTATATCAAAACCAAAATCACACCAATATTGGATTCAAACAAACTTGTGAATTGTCAAATGCTTATATGACTTTTAAGTATCACCTTAAGAAAAGAAAAGCCAGTTATAAAGCTACTCAGAAAAGGATAAGATTCTTGTATATCAATCACAAGATCTTATTGAAACATAGGACATTCTTACACTATTTTCATCACTACTTACGTGGTTGTGGTACAGAATTTGACGGTGAAACTCTACAAAGACGTGCCTTTCAACAAAGAGATGCTTTATCCCAATGAACAAACAATAGTGGCAAGATCAACAAAGCATATCTTCCTAAACCAATAATCACCTATTGACTTTGTCCTTTGGAAATTTCAACAACATTGAAATAATCACATGCCAGTTTGGACTAGAGCCCAACACAAGCAACTTAGAAAGCAACAACAAATGGAGGAAGAAGATATTCCTATATTCCACACTCTTGGATTTACCGCTGTTGATGAAGAAGTAGTCAATAGCACCATTAGAGACCTTGAGCAAGATTTCAAGTTTGATAGGCTAATGGAAAAATTGTTGGCAAAACAAAAAGAAAAATATCTCTTGATGTTGGCAAAATATGGAGTTAAACTACCACAAGACTTTAACATGGAAAGATTGAAATAAGATGCAGAGACAAGTAACACCCAAAACATAGATGATCCAAATAATGAGGACATAAACAAAGAAAGTAACAGAGAAACAAGGAAAGAAAGGGATGATAAAAGAAAAGAGCGTAGTGACAAAAAGACTCACGAAGAAACAAGAAGAAACTATGTAGATAATCCCTTATCAAACCTTACTCAACAAATACAAACTCTTCAACAAAAAATACAAGACATGCAAAATGGGACAAGCTCCAAGAAATATTCATTAGAAGATATATGCCCATATTCTTTTGATAAAAATCTGAATATGATACCATTTCCGCAACATTGCGAGATTCCTAAATATGACAAATATGATGGAAGATCTGATCCTCAAGATCACATTAGGGAGTTTTGTACTATGAGCATGGAATTTTCTCATGATGAAACTTACCTTATGCATCTTTTTCCTAGGAGTTTAAATGGACAATAAATGGAGTGGTTTTCAAGATTACCATCTGGAATGGTTTTCAAGATTACCATCTGGAATCAAATCCTTTGAAGAACTTGTGAATAGGTTTATTTCACAATATTCCTACAATATAAGGAATGGAATAACAATGCTAGATCTTTGTAGTGTTTAACAAAAGAATGGTGAATCCTTTATGATTTTCTTACAATGATGGAAACACATGTTTAATAGGTATCCTTGAGATGTACCTGATCAAGAAAAAATGGACATATTCATTGATAATCTTATCAGTGAAATGAGTTATCGACTAAGGATGCAATGTCATCCCTCTTTTGCCAAAATGATCGAGAATGGACTAAAAATAGAGAATGTAATGGTAAAGAAAGGAGAACTAAAACTTTACAATAATTCATACAACAACAAAAACAACAACAACAACAATGACAAACCCAAGTTCTGGTCAAAGAATAGGAATGTCAGCAATGAAGGGAATGACGATAATAGTAATACAAAACAATAACAACCAATTTTCAATCTATCAAGTCAAAACCCAAGCAATAACAATCTAGAAAACAACAAAGCTAAGTCCCTTTTCTCCAATCCTCGAAGAAAATTCACAAACATTGGAGAATCTTTAGAATCAACTCTAAAAACTTTACTTGCCAGTAAATTGATTGTTTTGCCAGAAACAAGAAATTATGAACCACCAGTCAAGCCTAATTGGTGGAATGACAATCATTTTTGCAACTATCATCAGAATAAAGGACACCTAACAAATGATTGTCAGAGATTGAAACACCTTATCCAAGATCTAATCGATAATGGAACCATTACAATGGATAGCCATAAAATGAATGAATCACACTTGGCTTTCAAGACTCCACTCCCAAATTATGACAAAGGTGAATCATCCCAATTAAAAAATGACAAAGGAAAAACCAAGGTGAATTACACTTATACATACGATGATGTAGTGAATGTGATTATTGTTAACAAAAATTCATCTTCAGAACCAATCAATGTTATCACAAGAAGCAAAGCAAAGGTTACCTTTCCAGGTGTAACAAAAGATCCAACACCCAATCCACAATAATACAATTTAGTAGAGAAATTACAATGAATACCTGCTCAAATATCAATTCTGGAACTTCTCAAGATTTCACCTATGCATAAGGACATTTTGGAGAAAGCTTTAGTGGAGACAACAGTTTCAAAAGATTTGGATATAGATCAGTTCCAAAATATGGTAGGACACCTCATAGCTTCTCATTGCTTATCATTTTCTGAAAATGATGATCCATCCTTGGAACATCCTCATAATGCTCCCTTACATGTTGAAGTCTCCACAAATAAAACTCATGTCAAACATGTGCTCATAGATGGAGGAGCTGGATTAAACATTTGTGCATTAAGTTTGATAAAAGCTTTGGGATATTCAGAGAATGCAGTAGACCCAAAAAAGAAAATAACCATCAAGGCTTATGATGAAGCAAAATGTTCTTCTAAAGGGACTTTTGTGCTACCAACAAAGATAGGACCTATGGAAAAGGAAACATTGTGTCAAGTTTTAGATTTGAACCTCTCCTACAATATTCTTCTAGGAAGACCATGGATTCACAAGATGCAAGTAGTTCCTTCTACATATCTTCAATGTGTAAAATTTCCTCATGAAGGAAAATAAATCACTATAATTGCAGATTCTAATCAATATTGCAATAATTTGAAGCCAACATAAGATACAAGAGTTCCACATAACAGAGAATCAGTATATCCTACCAAAGAAATTTAAGAAAAGTTATGGGAAACTTTTGAAGAAAAGCTCAAGTTAAATAATGAAGGAATGGGAAAGTAATCTTTGTAAAATTTTCCACTTTCCCCTAAGTCATATGGAAAGCCTACAGATATTCAATCAAAGGCATCAGGAAAATCAAAACATATGTTTAAAGGAACCTTTGTTAGTGCTGGAACTCTTGAAGATGAAAATGAAGACAAAGACATTCTTGGTTGGTTATACAAAGATGAACATAAAACTATAGCAATAACAACATAAGTCAATATTCCCATAAAATAATATGGCAAAGGATATGAAATCATGAAAAAGATGGGATATGAAGGAAAATGATCAATTGGTAAGCAACATCAAGGTATTTCAGAACCTATTTGTCCACACTCGCAATCCATAGAAGATAAATCCGGGCTAGGATATCTAAAGTCTAATCAAAAGCAACATAATCATCAAAAGCAAAAATGGAGAAAGAAATCAGTTTCTAAAGAAGAAAATTGGCAAGAAAAGCTACATCAAGCGGCCGAAATATTAACCAATAAACAAAAGAAGCAATAAGAACATGAAAAGAAAGAGGAGGAGATCATCATCCAAGGTGAAGAAAAATCTTGTCAACAAATTCTGAAAATACAAAAAAAGGCAAAATCTTCACAAGATATCCTAGAAGTAGTAAAAATAGAGATGGCAGAAATCAGAGAACTCTTTGCACCATATGACATTCCAGTATGGTATAGTGGAGTAATCTTGGATCAGGATTCAGAAATAGATTCCAATGAATATGAATGGAGTCTAGATGTCTTATCCACTACATCAAGTAAATAACATAATGAAGATCAAGTAGCTATCATGAAATAAGACTTGTCTATAGCAGAACAAAAGATGAAGTTAGAAAGAAGGCAAGAAAAACTCAGAATCCAAAGAAAAGAGGCGTATGCAAAAAAGAAAGGAAATGACAAAGATAGAGAAGCAATGCCACAGGAAGAGCAAACACAGATCAGATATGGAAGAACCATGGAAGAGCTAAGGGATAGTCAAGTTGGACTAACTATTAGTCTAGAAGAAGTTGAGTTTGAAAAGAGACAAAATCTATTAAAAGAATCTACTTCATCATATGCACAAATATGTCAAATCCAAAATGCAAATGAGGTCAATCAAGAATGAATTTGTAGTATCAAAGATGTGTGCATGGATATAACCCATTTGTTTAAGGGACAAATGTCAGTTGAATGACCACTTGAGTGTGAACTACCAAATGCTAATATTAATCTTGTTAAAACTAATTTAGAAATGCTTGAGAAAGACAATTCTCAAAAACATTTAATCTATGACAATACCTATTCTACGCCAAGCTATGATAATTATGTCATGAACATTGAAACACCTAATGATGACAATGATTATGATTTACCCCTTCTACATCCTGAATTAATTAATTGGGATAATTTAGACAACCCCAATCTAAATGTCTTTTCCAATGATCATGACTTAGTCATGTACCTTAACATTGTTGAACCTATCCATCCTAAGATATATTCCATTGCAGAATCAAGTGATGTTTCTCATAGCCAGGAGAATGCCAAGCTTTCCAGTCACAAAAGCAAAATAAAATAAGGAAAGAGACCTATTGTTGAAAACCATTTCACAACAACATTAGATCAATCAAAAGAGAAAACAAAGGGCGTATCTGATGGTGAAAACCTCTTAGAGGCACCAAAAGATGGAAAGTTTGACATTTTTCCTACATATCTTCAAGAGAGATCTGCTATCCTGATAGAACCAATAGAAGAAGTAAACATTGATACATCAAAAGATCCTAAAATACTTCATTTCGCTACCTCATTATCAGAAAGAGAGAGGAAAGAGTACATGGAATTATTTAAGCAAAGACAAATAAATTTTGCTTGGTCTTATGCAAATATGCTAGGACTTAACCCAAATCTTATCATGCATCATCTTAACATGCACTTAAAAGCAAAACCTGTTAAGTAGAAGCTAAGAAAGATGCATCCGCATATTGCTCTCCTTGTCAAAACCGAGCTCAAGAAACTATTAGAAGTGGGTTTCATAAGACTAGTTGCTTATCCAGAATGGGTCTCAAGTATCGTACCAGTATCAAAACTAGATAAGAGCATAAGAATCTGCACATATTTCAAAGATCTAAATAAAGCATGTCCAAAAGATGATTTCCCATTACCAAACATTGATATCATAGTGGAGTTATCAGCAAGCCATGAGATGTTTTCATTAATGGATGGCTTCTCAGGATATAATCAAATAAGAATCACACCTGAAGATCAAGAGAAGACAACTTTCACCTGTGCATGGGGAACGTACTGCTGGAATGTTATGCCATTTGGGCTTAAGAATGCAGGAGCGACTTATCAAAGGGCTATGACAACAAATTTTCATGACATGATGCATACATTCATGGAAGATTATGTCGATGACATACTTACAAATCTCACACATGAAAAGAACATTTGAATATTTTAAGAAAGATTTTTGATAGGCTGGAAAGATATCAATTGAGATTAAATCCAAAGAAATGTGCATTTGGATTAACCTCTGGAAAGCTCCTTGGATACATTATATCAGCTCGTGGCATAGAAGAAGATCCTAGAAAAGTTAAAGCTATCATGGAGATGGAGTCACCCAAGAACATAAGTCAATTGCGATCTTTACAAGGAAGGTTGCAATCAACAAGGAGATTTGTTTCTCAATTGGCCGATAGATGTCTGCCATTTACCCATCTTCTACATAAAAATGTTCCATTCAAATGGGATACAAAATGTGAAGAAGCTTTCTGGCAAATAAAAGAATATCTTATGAGTCCTCCAGTACTGATATCACCAACCAAGGGGAAACCATTGTTACTCTATCTCATCAACAAGTGTATCATTAGGCGCTCTCCTAGCTCAACATGATGATGAAGGAAAAGAAAGAGCAGTTTATTATATCAGCATAATGCTTGTTGGCTATGAGTTAAATTATTCCTCAATTGAAAAGATATTTCTACCAGTTGTATTTGTAACCCAGAAGCTACAACATTATATGTTGATTCATTCTGTAAAACTAATAGCAAAGATATATCCTCTCAAATATCTATAGAGAAAGTCAACATTGACAGGGAGACTAGCCAAATGGGTTATGATACTGAGTGAATTTGACATAGAATATGTTGACCGGAAAGCTATCAAGGGACAAGTCATCACTGATTAATTGGCTGATGCACCTCTACATAATAACATGCCTTTGCACATTGAATTTCTTGATGCAGATATCTTGACAATAAGTACAAACTTTTGGGAATTGTACTTTGATGGCTCTTATACTCAATATGGATCAGGTGTAGGAATCTTTTTCATCACACCTCAAGGACACACAATTCCAAAATCATATAGACTATGATTTCCATGCACAAATAATACTGTAGAGTATGAAGCATTGGTTATAGGGCTTAAAATGGCCATTGAATGGAATATTAAAGAACTACATGTCTATGGTGATTCACAACTTGTCATAAATCAAATAAATGATGAATATCAAACAAAGGATGATAAGCTTATGACATACAAACAACTGATAGAGGAATTTAAAGGGCACTTAAAGAAATTACATTCACCCAGATTCCCAGAAATGAGAATAAAGTAGCAAATGCAATGGCTACAATAGAATCTCTCTTGCAAAATAAAGAGAATCAGCAGTGTTACAAATTTCTCATGGAAGATATCTTAATCCCTACCATCCAATCCTAGCATACCTATCGAATTTGTCATATATCAGGAACCAGTGAATCCTTATACGGTCAAACCTACCAATATTTGAAAGATCATATCATTCCTCTAGAATTATCTCGTAATCAATGAAGAAACTTTATCCATCAGTCCTCTGGCTATACCATTATTGCTGATATCCTATATAGGTGTGGTCTAGATGGTACATTGTTGAGATGTCTTGAAAAAGATGAATATGAGAGAGTTCTTAATGAAATTCATGCGGGTATTTGTGGTACACACTCAAGTGGTTTAACATTAGCTAAGAAACTTATCTGTATGGGTTACTTTTAGCCTACTATGGAAAGACATTCATTCACCTATGCTAGAAAATGTAAACAGTGTCAGATCCATGGAAATCTAATCCATGCACCAGCACAAGAGTTATATCTTATGATAGGATCATGGCCATTTTCACAATGGGGCCTTGATTTGGTAGGAATGATCAATCCTTCATCTTCTAATGGACATAAGTTCATTCTGATTGCTATGAAATATTTTACTAAGTGGATTGAAGCAATGCCTTTAACAATAGTGACAAGAAAAAAAATATCATCATTCATCTTGAATTATATAATCTATCGCTATGGCGTTCCTATGACCATTATCGTTGATAATGGAAGACCATAAAAAAATCAAGATGTGAAAGAACTATGTGAACAGTTTCATATCCAACATAGGTTCTCTACTCCATATTATCCATAGGGAAATGGTCAAGTTGAGGCATCAAACAAAACTATCTTAAAAATCTTGAAGAAAATAGTAAATGAAGCTGGAAAAGACTGACACATTCAACTAAATCCTTCTCTTTGGGCATACTGAACTAGCATCTGCACTCCAATAGGGGCAACTCCATATTGTTTGGTCTATGAATTAGAAGCTATATTACCTATAGAAGTAGAGATACCTTCTCTATGTGTATCCTTGCACGGTCTTATACCAGAAGAAGAACAACAAGTTTCTTGACTTCAAGAACTAGAACTGATTTAGGAACGTTGCCAAAATGCAACAAAACATTTGAAAGTATACCAACAAAGAATGGAAAGAAGCTATAACCATAGAGTCAAGCTGCGTATTTTCGAGATTTGATATATAGTTCTAAGGGAGAATCCAAGAAATTAGCAAGACTGAGAAAAGAAGGGAAAATTCGAACCAAATTGGCTAGGACCTTTTGTCATAGTAGCAACATATGGATCAGGAGCATACAAGTTATCTACTCCTAAAGGTGATTAGTTTGATAAACCTATCAATTCTATCCATCTCAAGAAATTCTATGCTTGAGATATAAAGTCCTGAAAAAAAAAATCAATAAATAGCAAAAAATACAATAAATTTAGATGGTGAAAACTTGGTAAACAGGCGCTATCTAAAAAGTGAGTTCCTCCATCTATGAGATCACTTTGCGCACCTATCCACTCCATCCTATTGCATCTATCATTGCTATCTATTGCTATCTTATCCAAAACATCTTTTGCATCCATTGCTCTGAACCATTTAGCAAGAAATATGCAGCTACCAATAGTTAACCAATCTTTGACATACTTGTCATAGTCACTATCTTAGATTTTATCAACATCGATCAATCTGCATTTGTATCCCACCATGGTTTGGATCTTGATCAATTCATATATCCATAGTAATTTTTGTTTCCACTGGGGGCAAAATCCAAATTCCTTTTGCTAAGGTGATCTTTTGAACCTTTGAAAAATCCAAAACATCCGAAAAACTTAAAAAAACCAAAAATACCTAGGATTTTGAAACAAATAACGAGCAACAAAGCAACAAAAATCAAGGCATTTCATAACAACTGAATTGTCAAACTTAGAAAATGAAGAATCAACCAACAAGCTATAAAGGATTATCAAAGATCATTCATTAAGATGATTATATCAGTTAATGACCATTAGAACATGTGAATGGCATACAAGGTTCAATGTTTATATCTTGATTTTATTGCTAATCATGTACTCTATGCAACTCAAGGATGTCCATGACTAGAGAAGCTATGATGGGGCATGATTATTTTCTTTTATTGTTGTATGTGTATTATCTCTTACTATGGTATGAACTTATCTCAGGATATGATCAACAAAAAATCAAGGAGGACATTCCAAGTCATGCATGAAAGGAGATAATCCTTGTCTATTCTACAAGCAATACTCAGGTCAACTTGATCCATTATATCAAGTTTCTTGTATTAACTTGCTATATCAAAATCCATGTAAGAAATACTTAGGTCATCTTGAATCATTATGTCAAGTTGCTTGTATTTTCTTACAACATTTTAAAGCTCAATCATGAAATCAAGCACTATTACAAGATAGCATATGAAGAATGGCAGTATAAGTTTTAGATAGATCATTTCATTAGCTCATTATTCATCTACATTATAAGCATTCATTTGTCAGTTGCATTATAAGCATATCATTTCATTAAATAGATCAATCGTCATAAATAAAGATTGAGTATACTCAGACAAACAAATACAAGTTGCATTTAATCATTATATGTGCATTTTAATCATCATTCATTCCATTTTAGTTGCATTTTATCATTGCATTATTTGCATTTAATAGCGTGCATTTCATTTATCATGTAGTGTATCATCATTGTTATTTGCATTATCATTTTTATAACAATCATTTAGTTGCATCTTTGCACTTAGATTCATAATCATCATAAACATTACATAAAAAACTCAAAAATATTTCATATAGATCATTTGAATTTACATCATCATAAATCAAAGCAAATCAACCATTCATTTGCATTCCATATAGATCAGTACATTTGCATCCAAAATCATCGAAAATCAAAACAAAAACATATAATCACTGCATCCATATAATCAAAGCATATAGATCATCAAATAATAAAGCATCATCATCAAATAGAGTAACATGCATATAAATCATCATCATATAGAATCCATGTCTACATATAGATCATCATAAAATAATAAAAAATCCAAGTATACAATGATATCAAATAAACAATACAAATGCCTCATCCAATGCAAATCAAGTCAAGGCTATCCTGTACCACTACCACCTGACTCTGTCTGTCTCTATGGCTGTGGGTGAGAAGATCCTCTAGATGCCTGTCTCCCATGCTCCCCACTCCTCTGAGGAGGTCCTATGCTCCCACCACTACTAGTATCCATCAACACAGTGGTATGATAACTATCTACTCTCTGGCTCTTTGCAACTGCCTCCTCATATCATCGTCACCAGTGGGAGGTCTCCTTCCCAGCCCAAACTAGTGCTTTAATAGTATCTGTCGAGAGAGTACCTGATCCAACCTACTGAATATGATCTATAAGACCTTGAGTATCATGCTATCTCCTAACAGCTCTATCCCACTTAGTAATAAGAGTCTATACCTGTGCTCGAAGTTGATCAATCTGTGCTCTCAGACTGTCAATAATATCCTGCCCTGGCACATCATGCTCTGGTATGACCACATCTGGCATATCATGCACTAGTGCAACCTGTTATGGTGCATGAGTCCCAATCCCCTCACCACCAACCTATCCAACTGCTAGTATCTCGGTCCGAGTAACTCTCTAAACCCATCGTCTAATCAGGGGAACATGATCCTCAGGATCCTCATCATCTCCACCATGCGCTGCAATAACTCAAGGAACTGGCTGAATCTGTCTGAAATCAATACCTCTCTCGCAACCCCCATCCAATCCAGTCACCCTGCCTTCTGTCAATGGCAACCCTCTCGGTGATCTCATACCAGTCCTACCATGCTCTCTCCCACCCATAGGACGTGGTCTCTCAATCCTGCCAGCTGGTCCAAATGGTCCTCCATAGACTCTCAATCAACCTCCCCTCCGTCCAGGTCTCCTACCACCACCTCCTCCATCCCCACCATCATCTCCACCTCCCCCAACCTCATGAGTAGTTCTAAGCTCTCATCTTCATCTATGTCTCCTAGAAACTGGATCATCTGAGTCATCCTCATCATCTCCTGAACTAGGAGGAGGATCTTCTAGATCAGTAATGTGAGGAAATGGATGAGCTAGTATATACTAAGCATACTCTGCAGTAACCCTAGGATCAAGAATGTGTAATCTCATATCATAAGCCACTCTTAGAGTAGCAACAAACTCTGCATGAGCAATCTCAAATGATAATGATGTTCCCCAATCTCGTCTATCTCTATAAAATCGAGCATATATTGTCACACCAGTAGGAATAGGCTGGATGATACCAAATTGTCTCAAAATCTAACCAATCAACTTTCGCTCAATAATAAAAGGTGTCCGACTAATGAGATATCTACTCTGCATAATACATGGTAATGTCTATGCATCATCCATCCATGGCTCACAATCAAGATATGGTCTCCAAGTGATGTTGTCCAATGAATCAAGCACCCAACGCCAATACTCCATCTTACCCAGCTTATGCTAAGTAAGGATACCTGCATAAAAATACACATATGGCTATCTCTCTCCACAAACTCTATGATGGATAGGCCAAGTAATAGCAATGTGCTCCAGCACCAGATCTGCAATAAAGTGCATCCAGTAGATAAACTCGCACTATCATCATACACTACCTAATGAAGATCATGATATAAATGTGCTAGCATGAAAACACCCCAAGCATATCAAGTATGATGCTGCATCATACTCAGGAGAATCTCACCCCATCCAATGGAAAAACCTCATGATCTCCTATCAGGACATATAAATCCTCCAATAAAACTAGCAAGAGTAATAGGAAGAGCCTCGTAATACATCACCATATCCACCCATCGGATCTCTCCCCTACCAATGCTCTCATCAGCAAACACAACCTTGCTAGCCTTTGTCCCAAAATGATCTTGATAATCATACTGCACAAGCTCACTAGTCACTGGGATATGCAGAGTCCTGTAGACATCCTCTAAAGTCACACTAATCTCACCCGTCAGTAGGTGGAAAGTGTTATGCTCGCTATGCCATCTCTCGACCAATGCTATCAACAAACCTCTGTTATGCATAATCTCAGGCATATGTTAGGTCCCGGAGACAACTGAGAGGGGGGGTGAATTAGTTGTCAAATAAATTCAAACCAAAACCTTATTAACCAACTTAATGCTTAATACTGGTAAACCAGTTAAGTATGCCTATAGACAGTGTTAATAGTAAATTGCTATACTAGTAAGGATTAATGCATGAAACATAAACATAAAGTCATCCACAACACATGACACCAATATTTGTACGTGGAGACCTTGTTAGGGGAAAAACCACGGTGGGAAACCTTACCCACAATCAGATGATACTACTACAGATAGTAAGTGTACATAAATGGGGTCTGCACATGCAGAAAGGCCAACAGCCTAGAGCTCACTGCTCAATCACAAAATTGGAGTCATACAGACTACAGTTGGATGGTTAAATCCAATAAGAATGTACTGCACAAAATAACATCTTCATATGCTAGATTCAATACCGGTGTAATGCTGATATGCTTCTACAAAAACCTAACTTCACCTTCAAATGATGTCTTCGTGTATATCCCTTCTTGATCTCACATATACCTTCACTTAATTCTTTTTCGCATTTCACACTTGATCTTACAAATAAGATCTTACATTTATACCATACCCTAAGACCAATTTTAGTAGGTCAGCTCTACAAGATATTACAATAAAAACATTTTACATACAATATAATATATGATGCAATAATCGATTGAACATGTCAACTTAATGCATTTACAACAATAATAAATCATCTACATAGCATGCCATGCTGATCTGGAAAAGATAAACCTGCCGGTGTAACCCTAGATAACCTGGACCTATTTGCCGATAAAAGCAAATATGCAAATATGAATATACCAATGATTATTTCTTCAAAATATAATGTCCACATGATGTCTTTGACATTACCAAGTGTCTTCCATATCATTCCAGGTACCGGTGAACAATATATCCTGTGGATGAACCATATACCAATAACTGTTGTACAGTTTACTTGCTTGCCGATGAATGTTGCTGGATCTCCAAAGTAGGTGTTGACATCAATGACAAAACCATACCAAAATACCAACAATCTCCCCCTTTGGCATTGATGGCAACACAAGATGGAAAAACCATCAAAGTGCCAAAACAGAAATGCCAAATATAAAAACCAAAAACCATCAAAGTGCCAAAACAGAAATGCCAAATATAAAAACCAACAATCTCCATTTCTCCCCCTGGGAGTAACAAGTGTTTATCCAAAGATTATTTTCAATACCAATCTCTTCTTAAATGTGTTTTTTCAAAATCTCTCCCCCAAAATCTCTCACCAAAAAGATAATGTGTTTTTCCATAGATATCTCTCCCCCTTTGACATCAAATGCCAAAGTCACAAAAGGTCAAGTTCATACAAAATACCAACCAATTCAATATACCAACTAATCCCCCTAAGAAGTAGCTTCCTCATCAAATACCGGAATAAAAGAT
This sequence comes from Cryptomeria japonica, assembly GCF_030272615.1. NCBI lineage: Eukaryota > Viridiplantae > Streptophyta > Pinopsida > Cupressales > Cupressaceae > Cryptomeria > Cryptomeria japonica. Next base: position 926,311,804 of record NC_081407.1, read on the forward strand.
TTGTTCATTTAATTATGCCGATTGATGACAATCATCAACTGTCTAAGTCTCTACCGGTGGTGGTATGACTCCAAGCTGATCTCTGAGATACTCAAAAGTCTCCTTGGGCACAGGTTTTGTGAAAATATTTGCAAGTTGTTCTTTAGTATTCACATAAACCAGTTTTATCTCCTTTTCTTCAATTTTTTCCCTTAGAAAATTTAGTTTGATAGAAACATGTTTTGTTTTAGAATGTAATACCAGATTCTTAGATATATCAATTGTCGCAGTGTTATCACAATATATAGTAATAGGTTCCTTTCATTTTACCTTTATGTCTTTCAACATTTGCTTAAGCCATAATACCTATGTACAGTTTGTTGCTGCTGTAACATATTCTGATTTTGCTATTGATAAAGATGTACAACTTTGTTTCTTACTCAACCAAGAAACTAATATCTTTCCAAGAAAGAATGCTCCTCCAGTGGTGCTTTTTCTATCATCTATATCTCCTGCCCAATTTGCATCTGTGTATGCACATAGATCAAAGTTTTCATCTTTAGGATACCATAATCCAAGATTTGCTGTGCCTTGTAAGTACCGGAAAATCTTTTTTACTACTGATTCATGATTTTCCCTAGGATTACTCTGAAATCTAGAAACAATACATACTGCATTCATAATATCAGGCCTGGTTTGTGTCAAATACAGTAAACCTCCTATCATAGATTTGTATCTAGTTGGATTAACAGGTGTAGATTCATCCCTTTGAGATAATTTGTCATTTGTAGTCATAGGTGTGCTTACCGGTTTAGAGTTCTCCATCCCAAATTTCTTTAGTAATTATTTCAAGTACTTGGATTGACTAAAAAATATACCTTTATAAGTTTGAGAAATTTGCAAATCTAAAAAGAATTTTATTTCTCCAATCATAGACATTTCAAATTCTTGCTGCATTTCAAGAGAAAATTCCTTACATAATCCATCTTTTCCTCCAAAGATTATATCATCAACAAATACTTCAATAATCAAGATGTCATCATTAGTTACTTTGTAGTATACGTTGATATCTGCATTTCCTTTAGTAAAACCAATCTTCAAAAGATACTTATCCAACCTTGCATGCCAAGCTCTTGGGGCTTGTTTCAATCCATACAGAGCTTTTCTTAACCTACAAACCATATCATTGTCATCTGTCAAAGAAAATCCATCAGGTTGTTCTATATATACTTTTTCTTCAAGATCTCTATTCAAAAATGCACATTTAATATCCATTTGATAAACTTTGTAATCCTTGTGAGCTGCAAAAGCCAAGAATAATCTAACTGCCTCAATTTTGGCTACCGGTGCAAAGGTTTCATTGTAATCAACTCCTTCTTTTTGAGAATATCCCTTACACACTAGTCTTGCTTTGTTTTTAACAACCTTACCATCTTCATTAAGTTTGTTTCTAAATACCCATTTAGTTCCAATTACATTTTTATTTTTAGGCTGGGGAACTAATGTCCAAGTATTATTCTTCTCAATTTGTCCTAATTCTTCTTCCATAGCTTTAATCCAAAATTTATCTTTACATGCCTCATTGATAGATGATGGTTCAATTTGAAAAATAAGACATACCTCTTGATTTGCCAATCTTCCTCTTGTCATAACTCCTTTAAATTTGTTTCCAATTATCTGATCTTTAGAATGATTCAATCTTACATACTGGGGTGTTTTAGTTTGTTGTTGTTCTTCAATTATTGTGGAATCTTCTGATGATACCAGGGTAACTGGATCTTCATTCTGTACCGATGGATTCAATATAGGTTCATTTGTCACAATTTTTGTTGCCGGTTCAGAGTCTATATACCTCAAAGTTCCTCTGAATTGTTCATCAATCTTTACATTTGTACTTTCAACAATTTTCTACAATATTTTATTAAAACATCTATATGCCTTGCTCTTAGATGAATAACCAAGAAATATTCCTTCATCACTTCTAGGATCAAATTTGCCAATATACTCATCTCTTCTAATATAACATTTACTTCCAAAAATTCTGAAATACTTAAGAGTAGGAGTATTACCAAACCATAGTTCATGAGGGGTCTTACCAGTTTCACCTTTGATGTGAACATTGCTGAATGTATAGACAGCAGTGCTAACTGCCTCTCTCCAATACACATGTGGTAGATTTGCTTCTGATAATATACTTCTAGCTACATCCAAGATAGTTCTATTTTTCCTTTCAACAACTCCATTCTGCTGTGGTGTCCGAGGTGCTGATAACTGTCTTTTGATTCCATTCATTTCACAAAATGTATTAAAGTCCTTAGATGTGAATTCTCCTCCCTGATCTAATCTTAAACATTTGATTTTCTTACCGGTTTCATTTTCAACCATTGCTTTGAATAGTTTTAACTTACCAAGTGCTTCTGATTTTTCTCTGAGAAAAGTAACCCAACACATTCTAGAATAATCATCAATAATTAGCATGAAATATCTATCACCTTGTAAGCTTTTAGTTCTAACTGGACCACATAAATTAGTGTGAATTAAGTCAAGAGCATTATTGGATTTTTCTGGAGTACTTTTGAAACTAGCTCTAACTTGTTTTCCAAATTGACATTCCTTACAAACTGTATTCTGAGGTTTCACATTTTAGGTAGATCTCTAACTGCCTTAAAAGTACTGATTTTTACCATGCAATCAAAATTTACATGACACAATCTCTTATGCCATAACCAACTTTCATCTATATGTGCAATTAAGCATGCCTTTTTGCTGTTATTCAAATGAAAGATATTGCCTCTAGTCTGATTACCGGTTGCAATTTCCAAACCAGTTCTATTCATGATTTTGCATTTTCCATTTTTAAATTGTAACTGAAATCCTTTCTCAACTAATTGACCAACACTTAAAAGATTATGCTTCAATCCTTCAACATAGTAGACATTGTCAGGGTTATGTTTACCATCAAGAGATATTGAACCCTCACCTTTGATTGAAGAGGCTTTGTCATCTCCAAATCTTACTAAACCTCTATTGTATTCTTGAAAGTTCAAGAATTTACCTTTGTCTCCAGTCATATGCTGTGAGCATCCTGAGTCAATAATCCATTCATCCTTTGTTTCAACTTTAGCTGCTAGGGCTTGTTCTACCAGTTGAGCTGTAGGTGTCAGTTGATCTTATGTTATAGCAACAAAAACCCATCCATTGTCTGCTGGATCCTCACCAGAATCATCAGTCACACCTTCATCAGCAATTTAACAAGATTTATCTTTGTTCTTCTTAAATCTGTATCTTTGATATTCAGGATTAGGCATGTATATTCTTCTAGCTTCTTCTCTTAGTCTAACATATCTATTAGGGCATCTTGAAGCCATATGACCAATCTTATTGTAGTTAAAACATTTAAAGGGTGCTTTACCTTCATACTTACTTCCAATTAGACCTTTTGGCATTTTCCTTGCAAATAGTGCTTCAAGCTCTTCAAGCTCTTCATTCTCCCTTCTGGATTCTTCAAGTTCTCTTGCATAAAAGGCTCTCCAGTCTGATTTGTCAAATGATGGAGCAGATGATGTTGTTTCTTTAAAGGCCAAATGAGTCTTTATAGCAACAGGACCAAATTCCTCAATTTCAAAGGCTGAAAGTTTTCCAATCAATGTATCCCTAGTTACTGATGTATTAGGCATTGTTCTCAACTCATTTATAGTAGTAACCTTCATTTTATATGCTGGTGGAAAACCTCTTAAGATTTTTGAAACAATTTCATCCTCACTCAAGGTTCCTCCACAACATTTAATATCCAAAACAATTTCATTTACTCTTTCCATAAAAGCAGAAATCCTTTCATCTTCTTCCATTTTCAGATGTTCATACCTGACTCAGAAGCTTTCAAGTTTTTGCAATTTTGACTATGGAATCTCCTTCATTCAGTGTTTCCAAATGATCCCAAATAGCTTTAGTAGTAGACCTATCTGATAATCCCATGATTTGTTGATCTGATAATGCACTCAAAAGTGCTTGTCTTGCTTTGCAATCATTTTCTTCATCTTTGGCTAAAGTAGTTGGAGCAGTCTGACCAGCTACAATAGTAGTATAACCATTCTTAGTAACTTCTCAGATGTCTTTACCAATGCAATTCAGATGTGTCTCCATTCTGATCTTCCATATCCCTTAGTTGGTTCCATCAAGTTTAGGACTGTCCTTCCTGAAGTAATTAGTAGACATTGGATCTCCTCAAGTTGTTAAACTTCTGCAAAAGAGGACTAAGCTCTGATACCAATTGTTAGGTTTCAGAGACAACTGAGAGGGGGGGGGGTGAATCAGTTGTCAAATAAATTCAAACCAAAAACTTATTAACCAACTTAATGCTTAATACCAGTAAACCTGTTAAGTATGCCTGTAGATAGTGTTAACAGTAAATTGCTATACCGATAAGGATTAATGCATGAAACATAAACATAAAGTCATCCACAACACATGACACTAATATTTGTACGTGGAAACCCTATAAGGGGAAAAACCACGGTGGGAAACCTTACCCACAATCAAATGATACTACTGTAGATAGTAAGTGTACATAAATGGGGTCTGCACATGCCGAAAGGCCAACAACCTAGAGCTCACTGCTCAATCACAAAATGGGAGTCACACTGACTACAGTTGGATTGTTAAATCCAATAAGAATGTACTGCACAAAATAACATCTTCATATGCTAGATTCAGTACCAATGTAATACTGATATGCTTCTACAAAAACCTAACTTCACCTTCAAATGATTTCTTCATGTATATCCCTACTTGATCTTGCATATACCTTCACTTAATTCTTTTTCGCATTCCACACTTGATCTTACAAATAAGATCTTACATTTATACCATACCCTAAGACCAATTTTAGTAGGTCGGCTCTACAAGATATTACAATAAAAACATTTTACATACAATATAATATCTAATGCAATAACTGATTGAACATGTCGGCTTAATGCATTTACAACAATAATAAATCATCTCCATAGTGTGCCATTCTGATCTGGAAAAGATAAACCTGCCGGTGTAACCCTAGATAACCTGGACCTATTTGCCAGTAAAAGAAAATATGCAAATATGAATATACCAATGATTATTTATTCAAAATATAATGTCCACATGATGTCTTTGACATTACCAAGTGTCTTCCATATCATTCCAGGTACCGATGAACAATATATCCTGCCGGTGAACCATATACCAGTAATTGTTGCACAGTTTACTTGCTTGCCGGTGAATGTTGCTGGATCTCCAAAGTAGGTGTATTCAGTAGGTTTTGACATCAATGACAAAACCATACCAAAATACCAACAACATATATAATAAATGACCTAAATCATAGACATCTTTGTGTCTAATCTTAGACTGGGTCAACTCCGGAACTAAATGACGCACTGCGGGTAATTTCTCCCAACACTGGAGAACATCAAGTTTCTCCTATTTTTTTAAGAGAAATCAATCAAATCAAATTGAATCATCAAATCTATCAAATCAAATTAAATTGAATCATCAAATCTATCTATCAAATCAACCTGAATCATCAAATCTATCTATCAAATCAAATTGAATCATCAAATCTATCTATCAAATCAAATTGAAGCAACTTATGCTATCAAAACATTTTAAAACCTATCAATCATGGTTTTCTGTCAAACACTGAGTTTACTCAAAACCTTTTCTAAGCTCTTACATCAGAAACTAAATTAGTTTCTTAGAGCTACTCAATCAATCAAGCTAATCAAAGCTATCAATCAATCAAGCAAATCAACCTATCAATCAATCATGCTAATCAAAGCTATCTATCAATCAAGCTAATCAATCCTATCAATCAAACAAGATAATCAAAGCTATCTATCAATCACGCAATCACGAAATCGCTAAATCAAGACCCTATTTCATCATCAATGCATATTAAACATGTTAAATCTACTTATCAAAGTGATTTTTAGCTTTTGCACTTATCAAAGTGATTTTTAGCTTTTGCTCTTATCAAAGTGATTTTTAGCTTTTGCACTTATCAAAAATATCAATTTAAGCAAAAGTACTATCCTATTGAGCATTTGCACCAAACTACAACAAATGTGCTAAATCTAAATGCAAATGTGCTAACTTAGTGCATGTGTGCTATCCTTTTTAACAAAAGCACTAAAACTAGAGGCATAAATGCTAATCCATGCAAAAGCACTATCTTTCTGGGCATATGCGCTAACAAACAACACATTTGCGCTACCCTATACATATGTGCTAACATCTTGAACATACGCGCTAACATACCAAGCATATGCACTAATCTAAGCATTTGTGCTAAACCTAGTTGCATAAGCGCTAAAACAAACTGCAAAAGATAATGCTGAAAAAATCAAAAAAATTGAAAAAATCCAAAAACGTGCCTAAAAAATGAAATTTTGAATTAAAACTTGAAAACAAGGTTGAGGATAAGATACATACCAGATACCCATACTTGACAGGTCGTTGGTAACGTCGAACTTGCTCAAATCGATGACACTCCATTAGAATCACTATTTCGCCACCTCAGCAAGAATATTTTCAAACAAAAGCTGACAAGGATAACAATGAAGTTAAAAAAAGCCTTGGTTAATTTTATATTTACTATTTGAAGAGTAATTAATTTCAATGGGAAAATTTAATTTTTTTTTCCAAATGAATTTAATTGACTAAATTTTTTATCAATTATCATGAAATCAATCATTCAAACCAGAATTTTTGACAATTTCACGATCAATCTCCTAAGAGGGCACACAATCAGGATTTTCATCTTCATCAGGTGCACTATTGAGACTTGATTTAATCTTTGAAACAATGTTTCCTTCACATCATTTCAAAGAGAGGAAAAATGTATACACATAAAAATTGGCTATGAGCAATTAAATAAATATTTAATATTTATTTAATTATTATTCTTCTATTAAATAAGTTAATTTGAAAAGATTAATTTATTTAATTCATTTTCGTGTCTTTCTATTAATTAATATTTTATTAATTAATTCATCTATCTTATTCCTCTAATTAATTAAATATCTAATATTTAATTATTCCTCTAACCAAGTTAATTAAATATCTAATATTTAATTATCCCCTCCAAGCAATTAAATATCCAATATTTAATGGTTATTCTCCTATCCTATAGTCTCAAATATTAAATAATTCTTAAATTATTTAATCCCTTATCCAACTCATTCTTCCATCTCCACTTCATTTTCCCTTGGCCAACTCATCAAACATGTGGCTAAGGAAATTAATATTTCTTAAATATTAATTTATCATTTATCTCCAACTTCCAAACTTAATGAAAATTGTGTACGTACACATATTTCATAACCATTTCCTATATTCTCTCCAACACTCCCTACATCTTAGGAAGGACTTGAGTCCACTTGTCCTATCATGCCTAAATCTTCTCCAACCATCCCTAAATTCTCTCAGTCAGCGACCCAGTCAAAGTGATATGAGTGACACTTGTCTTATCCTTCCCCCTTTCTCTCAACCTTCAACTTTGCTCATAGCCATTCAAATCTGTAGATCTGATCAGGACCATTGGTTTGAGTCACATCATCTTATCCTCTCAAAGTCTATAAAATCAAGAGCTTCAGTTGAGAGAGTTAATCTTCAAGTTACTCTTCAAATTGATCATATGCATCCTTGAGTTTTTGAAGCAAATAACAAATAGTAATAGCAAATATCATATAGCATTTTATCATAATCATTTTAGCATAATCATGTAGCATTTGCATATCATAGTATTAGTTAACTACAAGTTATCAGTCCATTCTTCATATGCCATCTTGGAAGCCAACAATGCATTATCTGAGAGCACACCATCTGCAACCAGGAACAGTGGAGTTAGGACACAATGAGACATAAGCCATGAAGGAAAACTAATGTTTTCTTTTAGTATGTATTTTATGTAGATTCATTGGTGGATTTTGGATTTCCTGTATGCATTTCCATTGTATTTTGTGAAACTAACTTATAACAGGTAACATTTTGAGGATGAAATTCAAGCTCACACAATTTATATTCTTATTTATGTGAATAAAAGGGGGGAACCCTATTCAAAATTTGAATAGGGTATCCCATGTTTATGTGGTAACAATTAATTTTTATTAATTTTAATTTTGCTTATATGTGTATTTATATATATTTATATTTATATGTGTACAAAATTGTGTATGTGTAGTTTAGTTTGGGTATTTCTATTATATATATATGTGTGTGTGTGTGTGTGTGTGTGTGTGTGTAAGAGGTTAAGTTGAAATCTAATTGGTTGTATTTAAATGGATAAATATCAATAAATGCTTAATTAATAATTAGACCTTAGGGGTCTATTTATTTGGCGAGCATTAATTAAAATTTATAGGGAAAATTTTATTAAGGATTAACTTAGCCCCTTTAGTGAAATTTGAGACATTATATTTATTGCTCATTTGATTATTAAATTTTAATAATCTAAATGTTAGAATTAATTTAATTAATTCCTAGAGCAATTAAAAGGGTATTTGAGGTTAATAACATCTCTTGTCATTTTTGGTTAGAGCTTTTTGTTTAAATTAATTTATTAATAAACAAAATATTAACAATTCTTTTGGAGAGTTGATTTTCCACATTTAATTTACTTTCGCGTGCTTGATTAAGTTACATAGTTTAACTATAGTAAATTTCTCTTTTGATTTCCAGAGTTTAAACATAGTTAAGACAAGACCTTGCTATTGCATCTTTATTTTAGCATAATTAGTTTTATTAGGTTGTTAAAAAAAATAAAAAATTTGTTGTTCCGTTTTTTCCCAAAAGTTTGGGCATGACATTTTGGTATCAGAGCAAGGTTTCCAACACTAGGAATCTTTCTTTTTGAATAAAAGGGGTAAAAAATTTATTCAAATTCAAGAACAAAAATTACAAAGAAAGCGAGAGCCCCAAGCCCCAGGACAAAACCATCAAGCCATCCCTGCTTCAACCAACAACATGACCCTCCATATCCTCACTAAAAATCTTCTACAAGTCCTGAGATTGATCCTCAAAGAGATACTCCCAACCTTCAACCTTCCAATCACTACCATGTTCCGAGGCCCACTTTTCTAGACAATCAACAACTCTATTCCATTCTCTAGGGATGTGGATGAAAGACACCTGCTCCATTAAAGAACTAATATGGAGAATCTGCTGCACAATCCCTGCCAACTGCCACTAGATCCCATGTACCTTCTTCTCATTTAACAAGTTAACAACAATTTGTGAGTTTGATTCACAAATCACCTGCCTTTGTCCCAGCTCCCAAGACCGTTCAAGGGCATAGATAATTGCAAATCCCTCCATAAAATTATTAGAGTGCCTCCCTTTATGAATCGAAAAGAGGAAAACTACCCCCCCCCCTACTATTCCTGCCAACACCCCCAACGCCAGCTGGGCCTAGGTTACCCCTAGATGAGCCATTAGTGTTAATCTTGATAATCCCATCTTGAGGGGGTATCCACCTTCCCACCCTTTGCACCTTCTTCATAGCCCTTCTACCTCTCCTAACACAAGCTGAGGCATGAGACAACTCTTACAGGCCAAACCTACTCACAATGTCTGCCTCATCTCTACTCAATGAAAAATTCACCTCACATTTAGCTTCCACTATCTCCTGGATCATGGCAATGATCCTATTCCAAACTTGCTGAACAAACAATCTAACCTCATGAAAGATCCTTATGTTCCTCTCAAGCCAGATCTACCATAGAATGAAGATGGGCCCAATATACCAGACACTCTGGATGAAGGAGGACAAGATAGGAGGTCAACCCAAACTGCTCCATAACTCCACCAGAGAGTCCTCCTGGACACAAGGATGCTTCCACACCCCCCACCAATAATGCCAAATAAGCATCGAGAAGGGATATCTGAAGAACAGGTGTGAGAAATCTTCCTCCCCATTACCACACAAAACACAAATAGAAGGGAACTATTGATTATGGATTGTGGTATCCATATAGCAAGGATTTCAACCTGAAAGTATTTATAGATGCTAATTGGGCAGGTAATGTGGACAACTAGAAGAACACAACCAGTGGTGCATTCTTTCTCGGTGGTAGACTAGTCTCATGGATGAGTAAGAAGCAGAGTTGTATCTCTCAGTCTACAATGGAAGTAGAGTATGTTGTAGCTTTCATGAACTGCACTCAGACAATTTGGATGAAGCATGTTTTGAATGGCTTCAAAGTTCCTGTACTTGAACCGTTAAGTATATTTTGTGACAATACTAGTGCAATTAACATCTCCAAGAATTCGGTTTTACATTCTAGAACCAAGCACTTTTAACTTAAGTATCATTTCTTAAGGGAAAAGGTTCAGAACAATGAGATTGCACTAGAACATGTTTCCAGTAAGGAGCAGTTAGCAGACATATTCACCAAGCCTCTCCCAAAGGCTACGTTTATATACTTAAGAGGTGAATTATGGGTGCTGCCCCTTCAGGAGGTAAACTAAAGGTATATGCTCAACATCAGTCAAGTATTGCATAGTCAAATTTTTCTTCAGGATTGATGTGTTGAAGGATGATACTCCTCAGGGGGAGCAACATAATGGAACAGGGAAGCTTGTGCCTCCACTTTAGCATTGTTGTCAAAGGGGGAGAAGAAGTGAAGCAAAGAAGATATCTACAGAAATTGGGGGAGAAGATGTGAAGTGGAGAGATATCTTTGTATATTACCATCAATGCCAAAGGGGGAGATTGTTGGCATTATGTGAACTGGTATGAGGACATGATGACATTGTATGTTGTCATTGATGTCAATATGCTAAAGAAGAGAGAATTGGTATGTTACCAAGAACTAGTATATGTAAGAACCGGTATAACATTGTGAACCGGTATATGTGCCAAAGTGAAGCGGTGTGTTTTTTCAAGGTGAACCGACATGTGGTTATGGGAACTGGTACATGGAAGCTTTGTATGACTATCGGTTGGTAGTCTCAACTTCAGGGTTTTCAGTTGAAGTACTTCAGGCCTATGTGACTCAATCGGTGACTTTGTGTGATGAGTTAGCATTGTAATGAAGAACATATCATGTTGCCACATCAACCTTATGCACGTGAAGGATCTTGCATGAGGGAGATTGTCCCAATCTACCTCGAGAATGTGCGAAGCCTATAAACGGTGATAATGCGTGATGGGTTATCAGTCGCCATGAAATCGGTGGAAAATGAATGATGGAGAATGTCTTGAGATTGGTTCAAGACTATTGCATTTAATGCAATGTTCTCAATGGCCAGGATTGAATCGTTTGAGTTGCTCAACCTAAGAGGTTTAGGGTTTAGGGTTTATGCTACCGACCTATCTATTTCCTATAAGGTCGATGTTGTGTTTCTTTTTGAGGTTGTTGGAAAAAGTTATGTGTGAGTATCCAAGTGAAGAGATACGTGATCCTTGCCAGGCCAGAAGAGAGAAGTGATACCTGCAGAGTGTAAGTGCAAAAGGTGAAGAGGAGCTAAAGCGGATCTGCATTGGCATTGAGTGCTATTCCCAGATCATTGTAATACCTGTTGATCTATAACCACTTCAATAGTTGGGAAATCCCTTAACAGAGTAGATTTAACCGGCTTACTATAAATCCTTTAACAAGGTGACTCAAAACCATTGAGTTCTTGAAATCCTCTAACAAGGTAACCTTCAACAGGGTTTAACCCCTAACCGGGTATTCTAGCCATCCCTTAACCAGGTGATCCCTAACAGGATCAGTTCCTAACAGAACCTATTGTATCAGTCTTTAAACGGACAAGGCTCCTAACAGAGCAGACTTCTAAAGAGTTCAAAATTCAGCTTGTGGGTATTCATCCCCATCGTGGTTTTTCCCAGTTGGGTTTCCACATGAAAAATTTGTGTGTCATGTGATGGTTTAAGTGATTTGTGTCTGAAGGTAAATCATGCTAATCTAGCTATTTATATATATTTGATGATAGATTACCTATTCATGCACTAGGGTGAAATGGAAATGAAGTATTAGATTGTATGAAAAGATAAGTGTCAACCGGTTTATGCTTGTCTCAGTTATTCTGGGTTTTGCCAGTTGTACTTTGTTTAAGACCAGTGTTACTGTTTGTCTATCAAAGAATAGTGTTTGCTGACAAAACCGGTTTAGGATTGTGTTTTTTTCTGTATTGATTCACCCCCCCTCTCAGTACCAGTTTTGTACTATCCATTTATCATTGAGTTATCAATTGGTATCAGAGCATCCTCTAGGTCCTCTGGGTTATAAGCTTAACCGCTTGAGGAAAAGATCCCAGTCTAATGATGAAGAGGGAAGGTTGAAAGTTCAACAGAGATAGTTTTAGTATATGGAAAGATAGAATGAAGATATACATCAAAAGCATGGGTGCTCAACACTAGACCTATGTTGAGAATGCTTATTTTTCCCCTATTGGTACTCTCACCGATGACCAAAAGAGAGAGATGCAGGAGAATGGGCAAGTCAAGGAAGCCCTAATTAGTAGTTTTTCTGACATTGAGTTTATTGATGTCCAAGATAAAGTAAATCCCAAAGAAGTATGGGATACTCTTGAAAATATCTATGGTGGTGATGAGCATGTAAAACAAGCTAAGGAAGAAAGCCTTAGAGGGAATTTTGAAGACATGTGGATGGTTGAAGGTGAGACCATTCAACAGTATGGAATAAGAATCAAAACCATTGTTGGAGATATCAAGAGTGCAGCTGGTAAAATGGAAGATTCCACCATAGTAAGCAAAGTCCTGAGATCCTTATTACCGGTCTATGCAATAAGGGTTGTTGCTATTCAGGAGTTGAGATCAATAGACAAGACTAAGGTATCCCTAGACTCCATCATTGCAAAGTTGATAGCCTATGAGATAAATTTGATGGCAGTGTTCAAAAGACTGAATTAGCTTTTAAAGCTTCTATTGTACCATCCAGAAAAGGAAAAGAAGCTAGCACTAGTGGTGAACCAAGACAAAGAAGAGAAATGGATGATGAGGAGTGTTAGATTTTGCCAAGATAAAAAGCTCAATGAAAAGTACAATAGAGAGACAAAATATAGGTTAAGAATAAACTGTATTCTCATCAATAGATAAATGATCAATTGTTCCATTTTCATACAATGTAGATGAGCCTGCTTATATAGGCAAGGCTTATGTATATGTGAGCACACAAACATGACATGTGGCTCAATAAGAAACAAGGGTAGGTAGGAGAAACAATATAATAGTCCACATGAGGTGGATCACCCACTAAATATGGAGTGTAACAACAAGATCAACACCATAAAAGGTGGAAATTCTCCTACACACACTATCCCAATGTGGCACAAACACCCAAGTGTCTCATACCCAAACTACTATGAAATGCATTTCCTAAGTAAACTTAAGTAAGTGTAATAATATCCATGATGAATAATTATTTATACAAACACACCCCCTTAAGTGCAACTTAGGGGAATGCACTAAAGTCTAAAATGCAACAAATAAATGCAAGATGGGTCCCAGCTACGAGGCCATGTTAGGTACCCATGTACAAATGCAAATGAAATCTCCCACAAAGAGAGGAAAGAGAGAAAAAACCAATGGGAAAAAACCCTCCCCCAAAAGAGAGATGAAAACTAGATACAAAGAACTCTCATAGAAGTGTGTGTTACTACTTACTAAGATTGTCATTAGTCTTATGTTCAAAGTTATTCTATATACTCTAGTTGGTTATCTCTACTGAAACATTCAATCAGTATGCACAATACAGTCGGTTAAAGAAGAAAGTATTCACAGAGCCCAGTATCCACCGAGCTGTCTATCAAGTATCATTCCATGTCTACCAAGCAACAATAATGATATACCAAGTTGATATACACTGAGTGAAACGTTTAACCAGATTCACTGAACCTGGACATATATGGGAAACATGTTACAAAGATCGAGGAACAATTAACCGTTATCACATTGGAAATTGCACTTAAAGATTGTGTATGATTTTGAGGTCATCTAACCAATGAAATATTTTGTATAGTTATTCATTCGAAAAAATCATGTTTGTAAGATCGAAGCAATAATCAGATCATAGACATAAGAGATCTATTTATACATCATGGATTGAGATCAGAAAATATACATGCAGTGAAAGAAAGAGATATAGTGGTGTATGAAGTAAGACATGTGAAAGCACTAAGTGTTATGATTGTTACAAAGACACAGAGGTCACCGAGAAGGATTTCAAAGAACAGTCAAAGAATAGAATAAATAGAAGGGTTTACCGAGTTATTTTATGGGTTACCAAGGTATGCTATATGTAAAGTGATCTTATTTTGAGCACATAGAATCTGCTATAACATTCCAGATGTAAAGTTGCAGATATTTGTAATGATTTATTGTAATATTTTGAAGCTATAAGAGACACCTTTAATAGGGTAAAAGACTTTAACTAAGTCTATAAATTGTAAAGCCTCTAACCAGGTACAACATTTAGAATAAGTGTTGTAAAATCCTTTAGCAAGGTAGATCTAATAGATCTTGATACTCCTAACAGGGTAAGCTATCAGAAATAGCTAAACATGTAGCTCTAACCGAGCAACCTTTATTATTGCAGTAGTGAAGTTGTGGGTACCATCCCCACCATAGTTTTTCTCTCTAACCAAGAGTTTCTGTGTAACCAAAATATGTGTTATGGAGTGAATCATGTATGATTGTCACTTATTTGTCTTAGCATTATATTATGTTACTGCACTATCCAGTTTATACTTAACAGTAAAGTTATTGTTCAAGAAGAGTTTTGAAGTATTGATTCACCCCTCCTCTCTCAGTACATTAGCTTTCCATATTGGGCCTAACAATTGGTATCAGAGCTTCAATCTTGGAAAAGGGTTTAACTGCCTAAAGAGAAAGATCTTATCAATGGAAGGCTATAAACAATCTTAGAGAATTGTATATCTGCAAGAAGAGTTGGATAATGCTAATCAAGTGATTGCAGACATGCAAAGACAAATGCAAAAATCATTGAAAGTGAGAAGAAGATTATTTGATGATTTATAAGACTCTCAAGAGTTAGTAGAACAAACTGAGACATCATTTGAGAACAGTATGTCTGAAGAGACTGAAAAAATGATTGAAGTGTTGAAAGAAAAGAACAAAGCACTAACTGATCAGCTAAAAGCAATGAAAAGAGAACATGAGCATTTCAGCACACAGATGACTGAAAATCTTGATGCATTGAGGACAGCCAAGGATAAAGTAAGAGATCTAAAAAAAGAGAAACAACAACTTGAAGCATTGGTATCTGAAAAGAATGATGAAATCATAAGAATGGCTGGGATTCAACAAAATCTATCAGATCAGCTAGGTTATGCACATCATGAAGCAAATCAGAAAGATGATGAGAATCAAGCATTGAAACTTGAAGTATCAAGGTTGACTGATGAACTTGAAATAGAAAATAAATCCAAAGAAACATTGAAGAAGAGTTATGAAGCATCAAAGATGTTGGATGAGCAACTAAATACAAGAAGACCCAACAAAGATGCAGGACTTGGTTACAAAGGAAAAGACTCTACCGAGAAGGGAATTCATACTATCGAGAGAGGAGAATCATCAAAGCAAGCTGGAATCAAGAAGAACATCAAAAGAAAGAAGCCTATTTGCAACTATTGTGGAAATCAAGGTCATACTGCCAACATGTGCCAAATCAGAAAAGGTAAGCAACCAAATGTCACTAAGTCCAACGATTATTGTTACAATTGCAATAAATATGGTCACACATTTAACCAATGTAGGACAAAGTCTACTAGCAACAATAAGAAGGCAAAATTCAAAGGGTTTTGTAAAAACTGCAATAGATATGGACACAGTACCGAGAAGTGTTGGTTTAAGCAAAAGAACTATATGTGGTCTGCACATCAAGCAAATACTGGAAGCTATCGAACTCACAGAGAACTTAACCGATCATATGCTGCAGTAACATGGGATTACAATACAATGATATGGTGTGAATGTTGTGGAAGATATGGACATATAATTTCCAACTGCTTTATAAGGTTTGGAATGAACAACCAAAGATCATGGAGAAATCCTGGTATGACATGTTTTCATTGTCACAAAGTTGGACACTTGGCTGGAGATTGCAGAGATCAACCTAGAGGAGACACTGAAGAAATAAAAGGCAAATTACAAATGATTTAGGAAAAGAAGGAAATTGTGTCAAATGAAGAAAGAACCTTACCTACCGAGTTAGGTGCACCTATTCCAAATTAATCAGTAAAGGTATGAAGGGACTGCACTCTCTCAAAAGATTAAATCTTAGCAGTTCCTACTTTATTATGTACTTAAGTCAAAATATGCATAGTTAAAGATGTATTAGTAAGTTTGAAATTCTATCAAAATATTTTGAAGCACTATACAGGAAACCTGTCAAGTCGGTAACTACAGGAAGCTTGTCTAGTCGATAAATGAAGGAAATCTAGCTACTCGGTTAAAGCAGAAAAAGGAGAGTAAATCACTTTAGTGGAACCGAGTGCATTTAATGTTTTAACCTAACTTGCACGAAGACCGATAAGGTATATTGTGTACTTAAAGCATTTATGTGGTCATTTTTCACTTACCAAGATTTCGAGAGAATAGAGCAAAGTGAATCTAAGGTGATCAAACCTCCTCCGAAGTGAAATTCAAGGTATTTACATCAATCTCAATGCATTGTTAAGATGGTTTACTGATCATATCTATTGAAGATTTCTATTTCATATTTGTTAAGAGGAAAAGCATCTGTCATTTGAAAGTTTTCAAACCTTAAGGATCTTTTGATAATTTTTATCTGAAATCTATAATGGCACCGAAGATCCAAGAACTTTTTATTGTTAAGAATGTTGAAAAGCCCTCACTAAAATACTCTCTAACTCCCAAAGTAGCATCAGAACTGGATGAAAAAACTGCATTTTCACTCATCTTGGATAGAGTTTTACTAGTTGAGGATGTCAGATTCTTCACCAAATGTTGAGTTGAAGAACTAGGTCATATTGAAATCAAAGACACCTATGATGAATTGTGCACTGATGGAAAATTGGATAGCAAGTATGAGCACATTAAGATCAAGGGATTGATTGAAGCCTTAACCTATCCCCATGTCTTCAAACCCCAATGGGTCAAATTTGTTCTAAGAAGAGTTCACGATGATTTCATGTGGTTAGAGGAGAAACCATTCAAAATCACCAAGGAAATCATTCATCTAATCACCAGTTACCCTATTTATGATCATGCCCGAGCTCAGAAGATGATATCACAAAATGAATTGATCACCTTAACCAGAGTGGAATCAGATTGCAGAGGACTGAAACTGAACAATGTCACTGATGCAGAACTAAAGTTTGCTATTAGAATAATAGGTTATTATTTCTTCCAATCAGAAAGGGAAAATAGTGTACCCTGTGCAACAGTCGACTTAGCATACAAAATTGTGAAAAAGGGAATGAAAATTGATCTTTGTGAAGTATTGCTGAAAAACCTGTTTGAGAATCTGAACACCATCAGGAAGCCGAAGAAGAACAACTCGGCTAATACACTAAAGTTTGGATCATTGTTATTATGCATGTTTTTCCATTTTGAAAAATTCTTTCCAACAGTCGGTAAAGTAGTTTGGGAGCTACACTGACCAGTCACCCATCAAATCAATGACTTTATCAAATGTCTAGGTGACAACTTCAATGATATTATGGATGATTATTTCAGCAAGTTTCAAGTGAAGATGCATAACAGGTATAGAATTCCACCCAAGCTAGTGGAAAAATACAAAGATGACATATGTTTTGAAGTAGACATCGAATACTGCTATGTGAATGCTATGGAACCAAGAACTCAATCTTTGCCACCTATGGGTTATGAGGTTGACTTTGACATCACACAACAGTAGATAGATGTCTTTCTTACACTACCAAGGCATGCTACCGAGCTGAGGTATGGAACATATGAAGAAGTGAAAGAGAAAGTAAAGATGAGCATTGTAGTACCAAAAGCTACAAGAAAAGCAACAAAGATGATCAAGGCACTATCAAAGAAATTTGGAGAAGGTTCTTCCTCCACACCTGTCAAGGGCACTCTAGTAATCACTGAGGAGGAATCAGAAGCCCAAGAGGATGCTATTACACTAAGTACCGAGTTGCCTAAAGGGAAAGTTTTGAAGAGGAAGAAACAAGACACATCAAAGGCATCACCGACTCCCTTAGTAAAGCGCCCAAACACAAGAGCATCTGTAGTGTCACCGAGTAAGAAACCAAAGACTGTTGCTATTCCTAAGGTAACAAAGACCTACAAGAAATCTACTTGGAGACTCATTTTGGCAAAAGAGTCCAGTGACACAGAGTCTGAAGATGCTAGCAAATTTCAGATTGTTAAGAGCAAGAAGGTAAATGTACATAGTGTTGAAAATTTCTGTGCTAATCTGAAAGAATATGGTGGATTTGGATGATTCAGATATGTAAATTATGAATCCAGATCTGATGATGAAAAGAGACAAATAGAAGAAGCTGTCATCTGCACACTTCTGAAATTCTGATTGGCTCCATTGGAACTATCTAAGTCACTTCCAAATGAACTATATTTACATATTGACAATAGGTGGAAGTATGCAATGGACTCAAAGAAACAGATTAGAGAAAGAAGTCTGGTACATCTCTTTCCAGACATGTCAGTAGTTGAAATAAAAGAACATTTGACAACATACAACACAAAGTTCCTCGTCAAACAAAGAGCCTTAAAACTGATGAATGGCCTATATATTGAAGTAGAAAATGAGACAAAAGAAAAGTGGCAAGAAATCTTTAGAATCAAGGATGCTGGTGAGCAAGCTGAAGTTGAAATAGTTGATGTCACCGAGAAAGATCCTGATGTCACCGAGCAAGACCCTGGTGACACCATACAAATTGATGAAGACATCATGGACACTGAGGCACAAGAACAGGAAATGATAGAAGGCAAAGCCTATGCAAAACTGGTATCCAATGAGTCAGTTTTGGAACAAGTTTGTCGTGCCCAAACTTTAGGGCACAAAAACGGAACAACAAAATTTTTTTTGACGTCATGAACTCGCTATAAATCCTAATACATAACGACTGTATTTAAAGTTTTGTCTTATCTAGGATGTAATTAACTTACTTACTAAGGTTAAGTTAAATAACCAACTCGAGCGAGTGACTTGATTGATGAAGATTAATTTGCATTGCCGATTAGTTAGCTAGCTCAATTACCTAAGACAAGTTGTCGCTAATTAAACCAAGGAATAATTGGTTACCTTAAGGTATTAAATCATTCCCAATCCATATAAGGATAATGCTATTGATTAATTGATACACCTGCGAAATTATTATATACATCCAACTGATGAGGGTTCGAATTACTACAATGTCGTTTGTCCACTAAAACCGACAATAAGCTAAGGCCAATTCCAATTTTCCCTAACTTCTTAATTTGTCGATTAAATTAAATTTGGCCCAAGCTTACCCCCAAAGGGTTTATGGTCCATAAAATTGGTTCTACAATTTCCCCTTTTTAAATTTTCCTAATACCCCAAATATAATTAGGGAAGTCTATTGATTAATTAATTAAATTAATCGAGTTGATGTATGGTGTTTCCGATTTTGATAACCCCTTCATTCTTAAATCCCTTTTTTTAAAATTTCAAATCTCCTAAGGAGTAAATGGACGTATAATAATCCTATCATTAATTAACCCCATTTCATATATTAAAATCAATGTTTAAAAATTCCATAATATTTCAATTATAAACTTAACCCCAAATTATATACTAAAATCTAGCTTTAAATTTCCAATTTAAATTCCCTTTTATATATATATATATATATATATATATATATATATATATATATATATATATCACATTATAAATTCTTAAATTCTAACCCTCATTATAAATTAAAAATCAATTTTGATGTTTCAAATCTAAATCTCCTATATATATATATATATATAAATATATATATATATATATATATATATATATATATATATATATATCTAATTACCTAAAATGCTAACCCTAACCCGAAATTGGGTTAGGGTTGCTCTTTTTTTTTATATTTTACCTCTTACCTTATTTCCTCTTTACCATTTTATACCCTAACCCGAATGGGTTAGGGTTTTATATTACCCCTTTTTCTTTGTTTGCTTTCTTTCTTTTTTTTTTTGAGTTGTAACTGCAGGTACGGAGGCGGAGGGTTTCATGCGGGGAGAGCGGAGGTTTTTGCAGGGGTTCGGGCGCCGCTGTGCATACGCACAGTGGCGGCAGCGCCGCCCACTGTGTGTTCACACAGTGGCGGACGGCATAGCCGCCGCCCACTGTGTATACACACAGTGGCGGGCGCCGTTCACTGTGCGTAGCACAGTGGCGGCCGCGACCGCCCACTGTGTTACACACAGTGCGGTGCCCTTCGGCGCCGCCCACTGTGTGTAGCACAGTGGTTCGGCCGTGGCCGTCCACTGTGTTGCACACAGTGGCCCGCGAGACTTTGCTTCCCTTTTTTTTTGCAACATTTTTAATAAGTTTCGTGGGTTGATAAAAATGGTATAAGATGTAGTTTTTTTTTTGAATTTCCAATGTATATTATGTATATTATATATATATATATATATATATATATATATATATATATATATATAATATGCATAGTATCGTTTATGAATATGTAGATATTTTCTTCTACAGGCATCCACAGAGCATATTTTTTTGATGCAGAATATATATATATATATATATATATATATATATATATATATATATATATATATATATATAGGATAAAAGGGTTTATTCTGCATTATATTTTATATGATTTGTAACAGAGATGCACAGGATTCAGAATACATGTTTTTGTTTCTTTTTTAAATTTCGTTGTTACAGAGGTATACATATACAGGAAATCTTATATATATATATTTTCTATATATATAGGTATATATTTTCAATATATATACTTATATACATATAGAAATATATATATGACTAAATGTTGAAGTAATAGGGTTAAAACCCTTATATTGATCTGAGGTTTTTTTTTTTTAACCATCTACATTCTGTTTTAAGTCTTCTAACAGCATTTAGAATAGATCTATTTATTTCTTTCTTTTATTTAAACTTGCTACAGAAATGAAATAGTTCTGGTTTTCTTTTAACAGTCATAAAGTAACAATACTAGTTCACTCCTTTTTTTAAAATAGTCATAAAATTACAGAATTTACACTATGCAAGTAAATAATAACCCTACTGCATTTCTTTTTCTTTTCCTTACTAATGTAGTAAATAAACTAATGAATAGTAAATAATGTATCCTAATGCATTTTTCTGTTTCTTTTCCTTAATATTGCAGTAACTAAACATGTTACAGACCAAATTTAAATGTAGTCTTCTACAACACAATAGGCATCAAAATATAATAAAAATTTACATTACTTTCCAGAATGATAAGTTACAATAGCCCAAATATGAAAAATGGGTAGAATTTCTAAACAGTCATCTTTCTCTAATCTTTACACAGAAAATAAAAATTACATTTATTCAAATAGAAACAGAATCATTTTAAGTCCTATATTTACATCTGCACTTTCTCTTCTCTTTTTTTTTTTCTCTTTTTTTTTCTTTCTTTCTGCATTAAAATAAAAATGAGAATTCTGAATAGAAGTCTGCAACACATCAATCTGCAACTCCTAATCCTTTTCCCAAGCCACCTGCAAGTAAATTTTAGGACTGTGACCATGGGATGCTCACCTCCCAGCCTAGGCTTACCAGAAGCCACCCCCGAGCTAGGAGAATCAAGATCTAGACGGGTTACAACCAAGCAATACAACATAACAATAGGGCAAACACACAACACATACACTTTCCCATCCCAAGCTACACTATCACCACATTTGTGGAGATCAATCTATGGGTGGAAGTGGACCAAGTACCATTGGGGAGACTGCAGCCAAAAAAAAAATATATATCACAAGCCACCTCATGGCAACACAAAATACTCAATCAGAATTCATCCCAACCACCTTATGCCCCCCCAAAGGCTCAAAGCCATTTCTCTCCCCTTATGACCCCCAAATGCATACACAAGGCTATGCAGCAAGGGTCACAAAGGACACCCTTGAGATCACTCTCCTTAAGGAGAGCCTCTCACCCAAGGCTGTCATGCTTCTTCCACCCCAAGATCATCCTACTCTCCCAAGAGTAGGAGATCTTGGACACTCCCAAAACAAAAACACAAAACAGAAAAACATAGAATAAAACTACACATTATTTCCTTCTACAACATTATACATACACACTTCCTTTACAAGCAAATCTTTCCTTCAACAAAACAACATAGCTAACATAAACAACATAAACAAGAGGAGATAACAACCAACCTTATTCTGCCAATAGGTATTCTAAACTTGGTTGAAGATGAGCTGCCCAATCCACACAACTTTCTGCAAATCTTGGCCACCAAATTCCTCTAAATTTTCTAAAACTGGTTTTTCCTTTCAAATTTTTCCAAAAATCTCCAAAAGTGGAGAGTGGGTGATTAACTCACTAAGCTTCCATTCTTAGCCTAAGAAGGCCTCCCTCACTCCTTCCAACCTCTTGGATAGAGTGAGTGATCTCCCATTGGGTTGGTCTTCCCTAGGTCTTACACACTCCCTAACCTAGGTGCCTAGAGAAGGGAAATGGAATGGGGAAGAGGGATTACTATCTCCAAGAAGGTTCTCCTTCCAAGGATGGCACTCCTATAGATGGAATTCGTCCATCTTGGGAAAACCACTTTTTTGGGTGGTTAAACAAGTCCTAAGGGAAAGACACATGGCCAATTTTGGCCTTCACCCATAGGTACCCCATGAGGCCTAATAGGAAAGCTCTAAAATTGACTCTAGGAGTTGATTTGACCTTCAGAAAGTCCACCTGAAGTTAACCTACGGGTCAACTCTGAGTTGACCTTCCTTGTGGCTCTCTAACCTAGATTTCTTGGTTCCTTCAAGGATAATTAGGGGATATAACCATTAACAAAAATAAAACTTTCAAAAAGGTGACATGACCAATTGCCAATCACAACATACTACATAGGTGTCAAGTGACACTACAACATAATTCCACATCACAATAAACACATGGCAATTGTCCCTTAAACAATTTAAATAATCCCATAAATACAAATTACACTCATGCAACATTTTACATTTACGAATAAAATACAGTACATACGGGGTGTTGTCTCTCCAAATAGACAACCCCTGGTTTTACTAACGCACATTGGCCTAGGCTTGATTCTCCCTAATATTTCCATGGTCACATGGATATTTTCCTGCACATCTCAATTTAAACATTAGTACTTCCCAAATAGCCTCATATAAAATATAAAATCACATAATCAGAATACAATACATTCATTCTACAAAGACTTGACATTATGAAATATAATTTGTCACAATCCAAAGCAATTTCCTCATAATCCTCAAAATTGATCCATCTACAATATATGCAAACATTTTCCAAACATTATATCAAATCCTGAAATTCAGATAATAACCTGCATCATCCCAACATTACCCTAATCTAGAATCACAAGGCATAGAAATGAAGCATCCACATATATCAATGTTACCAAAATCGCGGAATCATGAAAAGTTCTATATCCATAGTGTGTCCAAACTAGTATCCAAAATAGTTCCAAAATGAAAATAACTGAAGAGATAGGATGGGTTGGGGTAGGGCCTCACACCCTCCCCCTCTAGGTATGAACGTCCTCCTGGAGTTCATCAAAAAGATGAGGGTACTGTGATCTCATACGTGCTGCATCCTCCCATGAAGCTGTAACCTCATCATAGCAATCCCACTGGACCCTAACCTGGTCCAGCTCTCGACCTCGAAGGGCCAACGTCCGGCGAGCCAAAATGCGAATGGGCTCCAAGGCTAGCTGCCCGTCCGACTCCACCTGCAAGGCATCCCAATCTAAAATATGAGACTCATCATAGATATATTTTCTCAAAACTGACACATGAAACACATCGTGGATGCGTGACAGGCTAGGTGGCAAAGCTAGGCGATAAGCAACTGGTCCTATCCTCTCAAGGATCTCGAAGGGTCCAACAAAGCGAGGTGCGAGCTTAGAACCCTTTCCATAGCGGATTGGACTCTTATGCGGTCGCACTCTCAGAAAAACTCTGTCCCCAACCATGTAACTCCGGTCTATTCTCTTTGCATCTGCATATTTCTTCTGCCTATCCTGTGCCTCTCTAAGGCGCTGTCTAATCAAAGTTACCTGTTGCTCCATATCACGGACCAACTCAGGGCCTATGGCCACTCTGTCCTCAATACGATCCCAACTCAAAGGTGTCCTGCATGGTCTGCCGTACAAGGCCTGAAAGGGTGGCATCCCCAAAGAAGTGTGATGCCCATTATTATAGGCAAATTCTACTAAATGCAGGTACTCCTCCCATCGGGTCTGATGATCCATGACGTACATGCGGAGCATATCCTCTAACACCTGGTTAACCCGCTCTGTCTGACCATCTGTCTCTGGATGATAGGCTGTGCTAAAGTTGAGCTTGGTGCCCAACGCTGTCTGTAATGCCTTCCAAAAGGAAGATGTAAAGAGAGAATCCCTATCAGAGATAATCTTGCGTGGGACACCATGAAGCCTAACAATGTCTCGTAAGAACACCTGTGCCACTGCTGGAGCTGTGAAGGTAGTCCGGACTGGTGAGAAGTGGGCTACTTTGGTCAATTTGTCAACTGTCACCAAGATAGCATCATGGCGCCGCGATGACATAGGAAGACCAATAATGAAGTCCATGGATATAGTATCCCACTTCCACTCTGGTATAGCATGGGACTGGAGTAACCCACCTGGATGGCGGTGCTCTGCCTTGACTCTCTGACACTCAAGGCATCGGGCTACTAACTCGGCGATAAGTTGCCGCATTCCTGGCCAATGATATAACTGCCTCAAGTCAGCATGCATCTTCTTAACCCCGGGATGTGCTGCATAAGGAGCTCTATGAGCCTCCATGATAATGAAATCTCGCAAACCCCCAGGAGAGGGTACATAAATGCGCCCTCTATGGCGTAATAAACCATCGGACTCCAAAGAGTAGTCCACAAACTTCCCCTCCAGGGTCTCCTGATTACGGATCCTCTGACAAACCTCTAGGTACCAATCATCCTCTGGCAATCGCTGCAAAATACGGTCTCTCAAATCAGTGCTCATGGATATGGTGTAAACCTCATGTCGTCTCCTACTTAGGGCATCTGCGACCACATTCTCCTTTCCTTTGATGTAATGAACATCAAAATCATACTCACAAAGGAACTCCATCCATCTCCTCTGACGTGCATTAAGGTTAGGCTGGGTGAAGATATACTGCAAACTCTGATGGTCCGAATGAAGCTCGAAGTGATGACCTAAAAGGAAGTGTCTCCACCTCACAAGTGCATGTACAACTGCCGCAAGCTCTAGGTCGTGCGTAGGGTAGTTAAGCTCGTGAGTCTTAAGTTTCCTAGACTCGTATGCTATAACCCTACCCTCCTGCATAAGAACTGCTCCCAATCCATCTAAGGAAGCATCCGTGCATACCATGAAGTCGGCCGTGGGGTCTGGCACAATAAGAATAGGTGCACTAGTAAGGGCCCTTTTTAGATCCTGAAAAGCCCTCTCACACTTCTCTGTCCACTCGAATTTCTTCCCTTTTCGCTGGAGGGATGTGATGGGGTGTGCAACTCTAGAAAATCCCTCCACAAAACGCCTATAGTATCCTGCTAAACCCATGAAGCTTCTGACCTCTGTCACACTGGTAGGTGCCGGCCAATCCATGATGGCTCTAATCTTTGATGGGTCAACTGAGATCCCATCACCGGATATAACATGCCCTAGGTACTTGACCTCTGATCTAAAGAAAGCACACTTCGACAAACTGCCGAACAACTGGTTATCCCTCAAACACTGCAAAACCTGTCTCAAATGCTCCTCATGCTCCTGCTCATTTCGGGAATAGATCAATATGTCGTCAAGGAACACTATCACAAATCGGTCGAGGAAGGTGCGGAATACCCCATTCATGAGACTCATGAATACAGCTGGAGCATTCGTAAGACCGAATGGGACCACAGTGAACTCATAGTGGCCATATCTGGTGCGAAACGCGGTCTTGTGGATATCACTTTCCACAATTCTCAACTGATGATACCCTGACTTCAGGTCTATTTTGGAAAACACTTTGGCACCCTGAAGCTGATCAAACAAATCATCGATCCTCGGTAAAGGATAACGGTTCTTGATGGTTACTTTATTCAGTTGCCTATAATCCATGCATAACCGAAGGGATCCATCTTTCTTCTTCACGAAGATGACTGGTGCGCCCCAAGGGGAGACGCTAGGACGGATGTGACCCTTCTCTAAGAGTTCCTCTAGCTGCATCTTGAGCTCATTAAGCTCATGAGTGGTCATCCTATAAGGTGCTCTCGAAACTGGCTCGGCTCCTGGTACCAAATCTATGTGGAAGTCAATCTCCCGGCTGGGCGGCATACCAGGTAGCTCATCAGGAAACACATCTGCAAATGCCTCAAGGATGGGGTGATCATCTATGGACGGCTCCTTCTCATCTTCTTCCTCTCGGTCACTGATTGTGATGGCAAACAACTGGCATCCCTTCCGCATGCTCCGCTTAAGCTGCATTGCGGATATCATACGAAGAGACACGGGTCTCTGAATCCCAGTGATTACTATGGGAGCACCATGATCATCCTCACACTCAACCTTTTTCAAGCGACAATCCATCTTGGCTCTGTGGGCATAAAGCCAATCCATGCCAAGTACGACGCCATAAGATCCGAGTGGTGTAACTCTAAGGTCTACTAAGGTGGTGGTATTACCAATCTGGAGCGGACATCCCCTAACCTCTGAATCCACTGACACTCTAGCCCCTGAAGCTAACTCCACTTCCCAGCTGACACTTTGCCTTACTGCCACTAGCCCGCAACGCTCCACAACCAATGGAGATATAAAGGAGTCAGTCGCTCCTGAGTCAAATAATATAGAAATACTACTACCTCTGACCTTACCTGCAGCCTCGATGACTGTGGCCTGGTGCTCTGCCTGGCAGTTGTCAACCGCTGCGAAGACTCTATGGGCCTTGCCCATGTCCCCAACTGTAGGCTCTGATGTTGCCATCCTCTGATTCCCTGTCATCTGTCCCTGTGGGCACTCTCTCGCCATGTGCCCCATGGCTCCACACGTGAAGCAAGCACCGTGTGCCTGAAACTGTACACCCTGAGGCCTAGTAAAAGGATGCCCACCTGTCCGGCTAGAACCACTGTACCCACCCCTGGAGGACTGCTGAGCCCGTGCCGGGGGTGTGTATGTACCTTGTATTCTCTGGTCACGCCTAGGACCCTGTGACTGCCACTGTTTGGGCCTGGAGCCCTGCTGTCCCTGAGGTGGCCTCTGTCTCTGATTCTGCTGTGACTGCTGTGGAGGAGGGGGTTTATGGGACCCCGAAACATTTCTGTGGTTGCCTTTCCAATGGGGTTTCTGAAACCCGAAAGGCTGGGGAGCTGGGTTTCGGTTCTGGAACCGATCCCTCGTGTCCTGTGGCCTGATCTGAATCTCCTCGGCTATAAGGGCCTTCTCTACGGCAACCTGAAGGCTCCCTGGAGCGGCCATCCTCACTGGTCCTGCTATCCTAGCATTAAGCCCCCTAACAAAACGGTTGACGAGTAGCTTCTCGTCCTTCAGGTAATCTACATAAGGTAGGAGCTCAATAAACTTACTCTCGTACTGGGTCACTGTGAGACCCTTCTGCTGGAGGTCATGGAACTCATCGATCCTACGCTGCCGGAAATGCTCTGACAAGTACCTCTCTCTGAACCTCTCTGTGAAGATTTCCCATGTGATGGTATCTGCAGTGAGTCCGCACTTGAATTCCTCTTGCTTCCACCATGTGGAGGCTGTCGATCTCAGAAGGTGGACTGCAACGCGTGCCTTCAGATTGCTTTCATAAGATCGCAATGCGAAGCACCGATCTAGGCTTAAAAGCCATGCCTCAGCCTCTACTCCGTCAGTAGTGCCTCCAAAAGATGGCGGCTGGAGGCGTAAAACCTCTCTAATCAGGTCTCCTGGTTCCTGACGTGCTCTCTCAAAGTACACAGGTGCTGCTACTGGAGGGGGCTCGGGCAGGTGAACGGACTCTGGCTCATGCTCTGCCTCACCCTCTACAGAATTAGGAGGTGGACTCCTACTCCGTTCCCTATCCACTGATCTATGACTCCCTGAGTTCTGATTGTCTGCATGACGGTCCACTGCTGGAAGCCTGTCCTGCACTATCCCAATCAAGTTCTGAAGAGCTAGCAAGATGTCTCGGTTAGGGTCAACCGGTGGTTCGGGAGGTGCTTCCGGGTTCCCTTCTGGAACCGGTTCCTCCCTAGCAACATCCTCGCGTGCCATACGTGTACGCCTAGGACCCCTTCCGCGCTTGCGAGCTTGTCGCGTAGTCGGAGGCATCCTATGAGGAAACAAAAATAAAATAAATAAACAATTAACTTAAACAATTCAATTTTCATATATTTATATTTTTATTTTCCGTTTAAGAAAATATTTGATTAATTTAGATAATTAAAGCGAAACGTAATGGAAAAAAGGTTCCTAGTGTTGGAAACCTTGCTCTGATACCAAGATGTCGTGCCCAAACTTTAGGGCACAAAAACGGAACAACAAAATTTTTTTTGACGTCATGAACTCGCTATAAATCCTAATACATAACGACTGTATTTAAAGTTTTGTCTTATCTAGGATGTAATTAACTTACTTACTAAGGTTAAGTTAAATAACCAACTCGAGCGAGTGACTTGATTGATGAAGATTAATTTGCATTGCCGATTAGTTAGCTAGCTCAATTACCTAAGACAAGTTGTCGCTAATTAAACCAAGGAATAATTGGTTACCTTAAGGTATTAAATCATTCCCAATCCATATAAGGATAATGCTATTGATTAATTGATACACCTGCGAAATTATTATATACATCCAACTGATGAGGGTTCGAATTACTACAATGTCGTTTGTCCACTAAAACCGACAATAAGCTAAGGCCAATTCCAATTTTCCCTAACTTCTTAATTTGTCGATTAAATTAAATTTGGCCCAAGCTTACCCCCAAAGGGTTTATGGTCCATAAAATTGGTTCTACAATTTCCCCTTTTTAAATTTTCCTAATACCCCAAATATAATTAGGGAAGTCTATTGATTAATTAATTAAATTAATCGAGTTGATGTATGGTGTTTCCGATTTTGATAACCCCTTCATTCTTAAATCCCTTTTTTTAAAATTTCAAATCTCCTAAGGAGTAAATGGACGTATAATAATCCTATCATTAATTAACCCCATTTCATATATTAAAATCAATGTTTAAAAATTCCATAATATTTCAATTATAAACTTAACCCCAAATTATATACTAAAATCTAGCTTTAAATTTCCAATTTAAATTCCCTTTATATATATATATATATATATATATATATATATATATATATATATATATATATATATATATATATATATATATATATATATATATATATATATATATATATATATATATATATATATATATATATATATATATATATATATATATATATCACATTATAAATTCTTAAATTCTAACCCTCATTATAAATTAAAAATCAATTTTGATGTTTCAAATCTAAATCTCCTATATATATATATATATATATATAAATATATATATATATATATATATCTAATTACCTAAAATGCTAACCCTAACCCGAAATTGGGTTAGGGTTGCTCTTTTTTTTTATATTTTACCTCTTACCTTATTTCCTCTTTACCATTTTATACCCTAACCCGAATGGGTTAGGGTTTTATATTACCCCTTTTTCTTTGTTTGCTTTCTTTCTTTTTTTTTTTGAGTTGTAACTGCAGGTACGGAGGCGGAGGGTTTCATGCGGGGAGAGCGAAGGTTTTCGCAGGGGTTCGGGCGCCGCTGTGCATACGCACAGTGGCGGCAGCGCCGCCCACTGTGTGTTCACACAGTGGCGGACGGCATAGCCGCCGCCCACTGTGTATACACACAGTGGCGGGCGCCGTTCACTGTGCGTAGCACAGTGGCGGCCGCGACCACCCACTGTGTTACACACAGTGCGGTGCCCTTCGGCGCCGCCCACTGTGTGTAGCACAGTGGTTCGGCCGTGGCCATCCACTGTGTTGCACACAGTGGCCCGCGAGACTTTGCTTCCCTTTTTTTTTGCAACATTTTTAATAAGTTTCGTGGGTTGATAAAAATGGTATAAGATGTAGTTTTTTTTTTGAATTTCCAATGTATATTATGTATATTATATATATATATATATATATATAATATGCATAGTATCGTTTATGAATATGTAGATATTTTCTTCTACAGGCATCCACAGAGCATATTTTTTTGATGCAGAATATATATATATATATATATATATATATATATATATATATATATATATATATATATATATATATATATATATATATATATATATATATATATATATATATAGGATAAAAGGGTTTATTCTGCATTATATTTTATATGATTTGTAACAGAGATGCACAGGATTCAGAATACATGTTTTTGTTTCTTTTTTAAATTTCGTTGTTACAGAGGTATACATATACAGGAAATCTTATATATATATATTTTCTATATATATAGGTATATATTTTCAATATATATACTTATATACATATAGAAATATATATATGACTAAATGTTGAAGTAATAGGGTTAAAACCCTTATATTGATCTGAGGTTTTTTTTTTTTAACCATATACATTCTGTTTTAAGTCTTCTAACAGCATTTAGAATAGATCTATTTATTTCTTTCTTTTATTTAAACTTGCTACAGAAATGAAATAGTTCTGGTTTTCTTTTAACAGTCATAAAGTAACAATACTAGTTCACTCCTTTTTTTAAAATAGTCATAAAATTACAGAATTTACACTATGCAAGTAAATAATAACCCTACTGCATTTCTTTTTCTTTTCCTTACTAATGCAGTAAATAAACTAATGAATAGTAAATAATGTATCCTAATGCATTTTTCTGTTTCTTTTCCTTAATATTGCAGTAACTAAACATGTTACAGACCAAATTTAAATGTAGTCTTCTACAACACAATAGGCATCAAAATATAATAAAAATTTACATTACTTTCCAGAATGATAAGTTACAATAGCCCAAATATGAAAAATGGGTAGAATTTCTAAACAGTCATCTTTCTCTAATCTTTACACAGAAAATAAAAATTACATTTATTCAAATAGAAACAGAATCATTTTAAGTCCTATATTTACATCTGCACTTTCTCTTCTCTTTTTTTTTTTCTCTTTTTTTTTCTTTCTTTCTGCATTAAAATAAAAATGAGAATTCTGAATAGAAGTCTGCAACACATCAATCTGCAACTCCTAATCCTTTTCCCAAGCCACCTGCAAGTAAATTTTAGGACTGTGACCATGGGATGCTCACCTCCCAGCCTAGGCTTACCAGAAGCCACCCCCGAGCTAGGAGAATCAAGATCTAGACGGGTTACAACCAAGCAATACAACATAACAATAGGGCAAACACACAACACATACACTTTCCCATCCCAAGCTACACTATCACCACATTTGTGGAGATCAATCTATGGGTGGAAGTGGACCAAGTACCATTGGGGAGACTGCAGCCAAAAAAAAAATATATATCACAAGCCACCTCATGGCAACACAAAATACTCAATCAGAATTCATCCCAACCACCTTATGCCCCCCCAAAGGCTCAAAGCCATTTCTCTCCCCTTATGACCCCCAAATGCATACACAAGGCTATGCAGCAAGGGTCACAAAGGACACCCTTGAGATCACTCTCCTTAAGGAGAGCCTCTCACCCAAGGCTGTCATGCTTCTTCCACCCCAAGATCATCCTACTCTCCCAAGAGTAGGAGATCTTGGACACTCCCAAAACAAAAACACAAAACAGAAAAACATAGAATAAAACTACACATTATTTCCTTCTACAACATTATACATACACACTTCCTTTACAAGCAAATCTTTCCTTCAACAAAACAACATAGCTAACATAAACAACATAAACAAGAGGAGATAACAACCAACCTTATTCTGCCAATAGGTATTCTAAACTTGGTTGAAGATGAGCTGCCCAATCCACACAACTTTCTGCAAATCTTGGCCACCAAATTCCTCTAAATTTTCTAAAACTGGTTTTTCCTTTCAAATTTTTCCAAAAATCTCCAAAAGTGGAGAGTGGGTGATTAACTCACTAAGCTTCCATTCTTAGCCTAAGAAGGCCTCCCTCACTCCTTCCAACCTCTTGGATAGAGTGAGTGATCTCCCATTGGGTTGGTCTTCCCTAGGTCTTACACACTCCCTAACCTAGGTGCCTAGAGAAGGGAAATGGAATGGGGAAGAGGGATTACTATCTCCAAGAAGGTTCTCCTTCCAAGGATGGCACTCCTATAGATGGAATTCGTCCATCTTGGGAAAACCACTTTTTTGGGTGGTTAAACAAGTCCTAAGGGAAAGACACATGGCCAATTTTGGCCTTCACCCATAGGTACCCCATGAGGCCTAATAGGAAAGCTCTAAAATTGACTCTAGGAGTTGATTTGACCTTCAGAAAGTCCACCTGAAGTTAACCTACGGGTCAACTCTGAGTTGACCTTCCTTGTGGCTCTCTAACCTAGATTTCTTGGTTCCTTCAAGGATAATTAGGGGATATAACCATTAACAAAAATAAAACTTTCAAAAAGGTGACATGACCAATTGCCAATCACAACATACTACATCGGTGTCAAGTGACACTACAACATAATTCCACATCACAATAAACACATGGCAATTGTCCCTTAAACAATTTAAATAATCCCATAAATACAAATTACACTCATGCAACATTTTACATTTACGAATAAAATACAGTACATACGGGGTGTTGTCTCTCCAAATAGACAACCCCTGGTTTTACTAACGCACATTGGCCTAGGCTTGATTCTCCCTAATATTTCCATGGTCACATGGATATTTTCCTGCACATCTCAATTTAAACATTAGTACTTCCCAAATAGCCTCATATAAAATATAAAATCACATAATCAGAATACAATACATTCATTCTACAAAGACTTGACATTATGAAATATAATTTGTCACAATCCAAAGCAATTTCCTCATAATCCTCAAAATTGATCCATCTACAATATATGCAAACATTTTCCAAACATTATATCAAATCCTGAAATTCAGATAATAACCTGCATCATCCCAACATTACCCTAATCTAGAATCACAAGGCATAGAAATGAAGCATCCACATATATCAATGTTACCAAAATCGCGGAATCATGAAAAGTTCTATATCCATAGTGTGTCCAAACTAGTATCCAAAATAGTTCCAAAATGAAAATAACTGAAGAGATAGGATGGGTTGGGGTAGGGCCTCACAAAGTTCAGCCTTATCCTCCGGTCACTCATTCTGCTGCAACAAAGGCCCCTCAAGATACTGAACAAGGTGCAGAGGTTCACAAGTCTATAGAAGGAGAAGCTACTCCTCAGGCCACTAGGGAACAAACCTCTCAGGATCCTCCTAACACTGAAAATGTTGCAACTGAGACCCCGAGCACCGAATCATTGAAGGACTCAACAAAGGCTAAAGAAACCGACAAAAGTGTTGCCTCCACTGAGCAACCTACCAAGGATCCACAAGCCTCCCAAGCTATTGTATTGGTTCAACCAGCCAAATCTAAAGAAAAGAAGATGAAAAAGCATAGTTTCAAGGTAGATATATCGAAACCAATAGTGTTGCCCAATGTAGACATATCAAAATTAAAAGGGTAGGCACTCATTGAATTCGGTGAGCTATGCAAAGCAAAGGCCGAACAGGAAAAATAAATGGCCATACAAAAGAAAAATAAAGTGCTTCAGAAGGTAAAGACACTATTATCAGATATGCTACCCACAGCTACAGTGTCAATAGATAAAGCCATCCATATTCAACTGGATGAACTCCTCAATCAAATAGAAACATCTGGAGTAGATGCATTTGAATATTTGAGCAAGTTAAAGGACAAAGAGCTCACTACAAAAATGATTGAAGAGGTACAAAAAGCTATTGCTCTTGGCAAAGTTAAACTTGTCAAATTTATTGCTGAGTTGTCCCCTCAACTCAAGAACATTCTTTATTTATTTCAGAAACTTTGTACATTCTCTTTATTCATTAAAGATATCAAAAATAAAATAGAAGCAATTGAGAAAGAGATCACTGATCTCTCAAATAAGTTGACCACTGAGCCCAATTCTGTTCATAATTTTTATACAAAGTTACAATAGCTCATGGCTCAACAATTGGAACTCAGGAATGAAGAGCACAGAATAAGGATGGACATTATGACTCTTCAAACCTTATTCATTCCACACTTGTCCTCTGTTCAAGAACAGATCAACCGAGCCACTTACCTATCTACTACACAAGAGGGAAGCACATTAGATGGCTTAATTTCTCTATTGGTTGACATTCAAGCACAAAATTCTTTAATGGACAGTGTCAAGGATGCACTCTCTATCACCCTCACCGAAGCAAGGACAAAGTATAAATCCATTTTTTGACCAGTTGCCTCCACCAAATGGTAACTAAATTTTGATGTTTGTCAAAAAGGGGGAGTGAGTATCATATCAAAGTATACGGGGGAGTATACCAAGCAGTGAATAGAGCAGTAAGTAAAGAACCAGAGCAACACACAAAATATTGATCACCGAGCATGCAAAATCAGAGTTATGTATAGTATATTGATAAGGGGAGTATATCTGAATATACTATTTCATTGACAAATGTATATATTGTCAGTTTAGTCAAATTTTGCAAGTATATAGATTTTTGAGTTATAACTTTGAAAGTAGTTTTTGTCAAACATCTCAACTAATGTCAAAAGGGGAGATTGTTACTACTTACTAAGATTGCCATTAGTCTTATGTTCAAAGTTATTCTATATACTCTAGTCGGTTATCTCTACCAAAACATTCAGTTGGTTAAAAAAGAAAGTATTCATAGAGCCCAGTATCCACTGAGCTGTCTACCGAGTATCATTCCATGTCTACCGAGCAACAATAATGATATACCGAGTTGATATACACTGAGTGAAACATTTTACCAGATTCATTGAACCTGGACATATATGGGAAACGTGTTACAAAGATCGAGGAACAAGTAACCGTTATCACATTGGAAATTGCACTTAAAGATTGTGTATGATTTTGAGGTCATCTAACCAATGAAATATTTTGTATAGTTTTTCATTCGAAAAAATCATGTTTGTAAGATCGAAGCAATAATCCGATCACCAACATAAGAGATCTATTTATACAGCATGGATTGAGATCAGAAAATATACATGCAGTGAAAGAAATAGATATAGTGGTGTATGAAGCAAGACATGTGAAAGCACTAAGTGTTATGACTATTACAAGGACATAGAGGTCACCAAGAAGGATTTTAGAGAACAATCAAAGAACATAGTAAACATAAGGGTTTACCGAGTTATTTTATGGGTTACCGAGGTATGCTATATGCAAGGTAATCTTATTTTGAGCACATAGAATCTGCTATAACATTCTAGATGTAAAGTTGCAGATATTTGTAATGATTTATTGTAATATTTTGAAGTTGTAAGAGACACCTTTAATAGGGTAAAAGACTCTAACTAAGTCTATAAATTGTAAAGCCTCTAACCAGGTACAACATTTAGAATAAGTGTTGTAAAATCCTTTAGCAAGGTAGATCTAATATATCTTGATGCTCCTAACAGGGCAAGCTATCAGAAATAGCTAAACATGTAGCTCTAACTGAGCAACCTTATTATTGCAGTAGTGAATTTGTGGGTGCCATCTCCACCATAGTTTTTCTCTCTAACCAAAAGTTTCTACGTAACCAAAATATATGTGTTATGGAGTGAATCATGTATGATTGTCACTTATTTTTTTTAGCATTATATTATGTTACTGCACTATTCAGTTTATGCTTAACATTAAAGTTATTGTTCAAGAAGAGTTTTGAAGTACTAATTTACCCCTCCCCTCTTAGTACATTAGCTTTCCATATTGGGCCTAACAGTATGTAAAGGACAAAACCCCATGTGAGGAAAAAGTCCCCCCATATGAGAGAAGGAGAGAAGCTAGGAAGCCCCCCCTCAATGTGGAATCTACACCAATGATAGAAGCTCGATGTATGAAGAAACTACTCCATGAATGTCGAACAACATTCCTCCCCTTAGGAAGAAACAAAACCAAAGGTGTATCCATGAAGTCTCCCCAATCATGAAGGGAAAATGTATGAAAAAAACTCATGATGAAAGGAATCTCTAAAAACTGCTCAAGTGTCCCCATGTCGATGCTGAAAGATACCCCCTCCAAAGGTGGTAAACTATGCCACACTGCTGAAAAAGGCACTCTAAGATCTAGTGGAGATGGATGTAGAACATGTCCCAAAGACTCACATGTCTCCTCAAAAAATAAAGAGACCTCCTCCAAATGATGTACATAAGTATCCACAATCATGTTAACCTCGAAAGAATGATCATGTAGAGAATGAACAAGAGGGTCGGAGTGTTCCCTCACAATAATCGAAGAAGGATCACCTTCATCAAAGAGAAGATGAATGTCATCAATGATGTCTCCCAAATCTGCAATGTAGGATTCCATAAATAAACCTGCAATGTCTATCAAGTAATCATCCCATGAATCTGAAGCTGGAAGACAATGAATATCCTGCTGGATTGAATCACATGAAGGCAAAAATGTCGCACTATCCACATCATCAGGTGCAATAGGTGATGTGATATCAATATGAGGAGATGAAATACAAGACTCAAGAATGGGTTCACATGTGAGAATCCCCATGTTCAAGTGCCCAAAGTTCTCCTCAAAATATGAACCATCACAAGAAGTGTGATCATCATGTGTAGAATCATCAAATGTGAAATCATCATCATCAACAAAATCTAAAAAGGAGTATAATCAAGATGCATGATCAACCACCCCAGTCACAATGATATCTCTAGTCTCCAAGTCTCTAATGAAAACTGACTCAGGTGTGAACTCCACAACTCTCTCAGTTACGCCATGTATGATTTGATAGATAGAAAGGAGATTGTTTGTCAAGTGGGGCACACACAACACATTATTGAAGGAGTTATCCCAATGTCAATAGATCCTTTCCCAATCACATCCATGTATGTATGATTGCCCATCAAAATCTGTGGCATGATGCAAGGCTCAAATGTAGAGAACATAGATTGTGAAGATGTCATATGATGAGAAGCCCTTGAATCTAGAAGCCATCTCTCTAAATCATGACTAATAGTAGCACATAGAGATTTTCCTTTTCTTGTCCCAAAAGAGTGAGTCTTCCCACTTGTAGAAGCCATGAATCATTGCCCTTTTCCTTTTGAATGTGAGGAAGTGGAAGTTGATGATCATCCTTCCTATAGACATTAGGCAAATCAATGTTATGCTTTTTGATGATATGTGTGAGCTCATCAATCTTCTTAGAATGGCAACGATGCTCCTCATGACTAGACTTTTTACAATAGGCACAAGTAGGTCTCTCCCTCTTGTAAGAGGATGAATCTCCTTGTTGTGGAGAAGATGGTGCTTTGTCCTTAGGCTTTGATTGCCATTTCTTCTTGTTTGAGTTGTCCTTTCCTTGATTTCCTTTGTTCCCTTGATTTGCCACTAATGCTTGAAACTTAGAAGCCTTAAGAATGCCCATGCTTATCAACTTAGTTTGTTCCATCATCAACATTTCATTGAAAGCATCAAATGTAGGCATTGTGTAGCTTGAACTCATTGTCATGCTATGGGTTTGGAAACTAGAATCAAATGCTGCATATTCTTATGGAAGCTGACCTATCAAGTTGAATATCAATTGAGTATCCTTCTTATTAATGCCACAATCTTTGAGTTGTGCCCTCAACTCATTTGCCTTAGTAACATAATCTTGTATGGTATCAAAGTTCTTGGGATCCAACATGGTGAGATCACTATCAATCTGATATCCCCTAATCTCATCAACTTGATCATATAAGTCTTGAAACTTATGCCAAGCATCTTTGATTAGAGTACATTTCTCAACATGAAAAATGAGATCCTTTGATACATACTTTCTTAAGGTACCAATTGCCATGATATTTTTAGTGAGCCAATCCAAGTGACCAACTGGATCAACCTTAGGATCAACAGGAGCAACAATAGTTCCATCAATGTAATGAGTTAGTCCTTTTTCCATAAGTTTACTCCATGCATCAATTTTCCAAGTAGCATAATTATGAGGAGTTAAGAGAGGAAACTTAGAAGAACCCATTGCAGTAGAAAGGAAGGAATAGAAGAGCACAAAAGCACAAGAGACACCCTCCCAAATTCACTCAATCAAAGTACCCCCCCTAAAAATGATGATTTTGGCACTTTATATGTAGTGCGTGTACAATAGGCCACTTGCAAACAATGGCAAGGTGGAATTCTGATTTTGTTATACAACTACCCCAATAGGCTGAGAACTAAAAAGCAAAAGATCAGAAAGATAGATCTATGCAATACAAATGCCAAATTGGCCAAATAAGACCATATGATGAAAGTACAATTTATACCCACAATTACTACAAATTGATATCATATTCTGAGAGTAGACAAAAAATAATTCACTTTCAAAAAAATTGATACCTGAAAAGGAGTTCGTATGAGCCCGAACGGAGACCTGGAAGTTGCAGAAATGGGGATTAGATAGGTATAGTCACCAAAAAATAATAATTCTGAAAAATATGTCCATCAAAATCAGAAAATAATTCCACCATGTGAAACTACACAAAATTCTAGCCCATTTAAAAAAAAATTGCACCAAAAAGGGAGCAAAAATGAGCAAGATATGGCCATTTGAAGTTGAATTGCAAAATAAAAAAGCTCAATGAGAGGGGCCTACAAATTTTTTGAAAAAATGATGATGTCAATGGACTTTGAGGTTAAATTTGATGTCCGTATGACCATCACCCAAACTTCATGGCTGATTGGGTGCTGACTGTGCAAGTGATTTGGCAGGTGATGTGGCAGCCAATTGGGTTGCTGACGTGGCGCTGACTGTGCATTGTTGACTGGGCAGAAGGTACGGATCCCAAAAATAATTTCCAATTTTTTTTTTTCAAAAAAATTTTCAAACTGGAAAATAATTTTCATAAATTTTTAATCCGAAAATTCCGTACCGTACCACCCAAATTGGGCAGAAAATTACCTCACCCAAAAATGGATTTTCGCCAAAATAGGTCAAATTTATACTTGATTTTTATAGAAATGGCCTCCCAGACACAATGGTGATGTCGAAAATGCTCTAAGATGCCTCCAAAAAATGCAGTCCCTCAGATCCGAAAATAGAAGCCTTCCACGATGTCTCCAAAAAACCAATCAATGAAGCCCCAATGGCTTTGATACCATGTGAGATTTTGCCAAGATCAAGAGCTCAATGAAAAGTACAATAGAGAGATAAAATATAGGATAAGAATAAACTGTATTCTCATCAATAGATAAATGATCAATTGTTTCATTTTCATACAATGTAGATGAGC
Organism: Cryptomeria japonica; assembly: GCF_030272615.1. Taxonomy (NCBI): domain Eukaryota; kingdom Viridiplantae; phylum Streptophyta; class Pinopsida; order Cupressales; family Cupressaceae; genus Cryptomeria; species Cryptomeria japonica. Next base: position 926,351,470 of record NC_081407.1, read on the forward strand.
CTGCTTATATAGGCAAGGCTTATGGATATGTGAGCACATAAACATGACATGTGGCTCAATAAGAAATAAGGGTAGGTAGGAAATAGGTGTGGGTACGTAGGAGAAACAATATAATAGTCCAAATGAGGTGGATCACCCACTGAATGTGGAGTGTAACAACAAGATCAACACCATAAAAGGTGGAAATTCTCCTACACACACCATCCCAATGTGGCACAAACACCCAAGTGTCTCATACCCAAACTACTATGAAATGAATTTCCTAAGTAAACTTAAGTAAGTGTAATAATGTCCATGATGAATAATTATTTACACCAACAATGAGATTTTGATGGCATTTGAAGCTCTTCTTGCCAGGAAACTTCCTAAAGGAACCGGTAAATATAGAGGTAAGCTCCCTTTGAAATGCTTTTCTTGTAACCGGATAGGACATATTGTTGTAAACTGTCCTAATGGTGACAACAAGGACAAACCAGAAAGGTTCAAGAAATTCAAAGAGGAAACTGGAGAAATTGTATTGAGGTAGTTGATGAAGGTGTCATAGATGAGGAGTCAGAAGATGAAGAAAATGAAGATATTGTGTTTGTTGCTGTCAAGGAAGATGTGTCAGACAAGAAAGCTCTTGTCTCCCACTTTGATAATTCCAATGAGTGGATTATTGATAGTGGCTATTCTCACCATAAGACTGGTGACCGTAGCAAGTTTCTATCCTTGGAAGAGTATGATGGTGGTGTGGTTTTCTTTTGCAATGATGCACCATGTATGGTCAAAGGTAGAGGGTCCATCTCTCTGAATGGAAAGAGTAGTGTCGACAATGTGTATTGGGTTGATGGTCTAAGACACAACCTTCTGAGTGTTGCCTAGTTGAATGATAGTGGTCTCACTCTAGAATTCAAGAATGGAGTGTGCAAAATCAAAGGAAAGAATGGTGAATTGGTGGCCACCGACATGCAGACCAAAGGTAACCTATTTCAACTGAATGCAAATATAAGTACATGTCTTATGGCTAAATTTGATGATAGCTGGATATGGCATAGGAGACTCTGCCATGTAAACTTTGATAGCATTGTGAAGGCCAGTAAGATCAAGGCAGTTAGAGGGTTGCTGGTGCTGAGCAAACCAGAAAATACCTTGTGCAGAGAGTGTCAACTAGGGAAAATGTCTTCCTCAACCTTTAAAGGTAAACCTTTCACTGCTGACAATTTGCTTGATCTCGTGCATACTGATTTGTGTGGTCCTATGAAAACTAGGAGTGTGTAGGGTGATAGGTACTTCATGATTCTCATTGATGATTGCTCAAGAATGATGTGGGTCACATTCTTGAAAGATAAGTTTGAAGCTTTTGTAAAGTTCAAAGCTTTCAGAGGATTAGTGGAGAAGGAAAGCGGTAAAAGGATCAAGTGCCTAAGAATTGATCAAGGAGGGGAATTCACTTTCGGTGAATTCAACAAGTACTGTGAAGAACATGGCATCAAGAGGCAACTATCTACCCCCCGGACTCCACAGCAGAATGGCCTAGCAGAGAGGAATAACCAAACTATGGTTGAAGCAGCTGGAACTATGTTGATTCAAGGAAAGGTCTCTCACACCTTTTGGAGAGAAGCGATGAGCATTGCAGTCTACACAATGAACCGGGTACTCATCAAGAAAGGTAAGGATAAAACTCCTTATGAGTATTGGACCGGTAAGACACCTATGGTTAGCTACTTTAGAGTGCTTGGTAGCAAATGTTACATCAAGAGGAGCGAACACCAGAGCAAATTTGATGCAAAATGTGATGAGGGAATATTCCTAGGGTATTCCACCAAGAGAAAAGCTCTCAAGTGTTTCAATAATAGGACTTAGATAATTATGGAAAGCATCAATGTAAGAGTTGATGAAACCTCTGAGAAAACTGAGGAAACCGATAGTAAGAAAGCGATAAATGAACTGGTTGTAACCTTCTGGGAACCAGTTACCAGTCAGTCCAAGTATGTCAAAGAGGTGTTGAAGACCTTTGGCATGGAAGATAGCAAACCGGTTGGTACACTAATGGTGACCGGTTGTAAACTATCCAAAGAGGATGACTCAACATTGGTTGATGAGAAGGAATACTGATCAATGATTGGTAAGTTGCATTATGTAGTGCATAGTGGACCAGATATTGCACATGTAGTTGGCATTACTACAAGGTTCTAGAAAAGTCCAAGAGAATCCCACTTGGTTGCAGTCAAGCGGATTCTTAGGTATCTGAAGGGAACTATTGATTATGGATTGTGGTATTCATATAGCAAGGATTTCAACTTGAAAGTATTCATAGATGCTGATTGGGCAGGTAATGTGGACGACTGGAAGAGAACAATCGATGGTGCATTCTTTCTCGATGGTAGATTGGTCTCATGGATGAGTAAGAAGCAGAGTTGTATTTCTCAGTCTATAGTGGAAGCATAGTATGTTGCAATTTTCATGAATTGCACTTAGACAATTTGGATGAAGCATGTATTAAATGGCTTCAAAGTTCTTGTATCTGAACCGATAAGTATATTTTGTGACAATACTAGTGCAATTAACATCTCCAAGAATCCGGTTTTACATTCTAGATCCAAGCACTTTGAGCTTAAGTATCATTTTTTAAGGGAAAAGGTTTAGAACAAAGAGATTGCACTCGAACATGTTTCCAGTAAGGAGCAGTTAGTAGACATATTCACCAAGCCTCTCCCAAAGGCTACATTTATATACTTAAGAGGCAAATTATGGTTGCTGCCCCTTCAGGAGGTAAACTAAAGGTATATGCTCAACATCAGTCAAGTATTGCATAGTCAAATGTTTCTTCAGGATTGATGTGTTGAAGGATGCTACTCCTCAGGGGGAGCAACATAATGGAATAGGGAAGCTTGTGCCTCCACTTTGGCATTATTATCAAAGGGGGAGAAGAAGTGAAGCAAAGAAGATATCTACAAAAATTGGGGGAGAAGATGTGAAGCGGAGAGATATCTTTGTATATTGCCATCAATGCCAAAGGGGGAGATTGTTGGCATTATGTGAACTGGTATGAGGACATGATGACATTGTATGTTGTCATTTATGTCAATATGCTAAAGAAGAGAGAACCGGTATATGTGAGAACTGGTATAACATTGTGAACCGGTATATGTGCCAAAGTGAAGCGGTGTGTTTGTTCAAGGTAAACCGACATGTGGTTATGGGAACTGGTACATGGAAGCTTTGTATGACTATCGATTGGTAGTCTCAACTTCAAGGTTTCTGATTGAAGTACTTCAAGCCTATGTGACTCAATCGGTGACTTTGTGTGATGAGTTAGCATTATAACAAAGAACAGATTGTGTTGCCACATCAGCCTTGTGCACGTGAAGGATCTTGCATGAAGGAGATTGTCTTTCTCTACCTCGAGAATGTGTGAAGTCTGTAAATAGTGATAACATGTGATGGGTTATCAGCCGCCATGAAATCAGTGGAAAATGAATGAAGGAGAATGTCTTGAGATTGGTTCAAGACTGTTGCATTTAATGCAATGTGCTCAATGGTTAGGATTGAACTATTTGAGTTGATCAACCTAACATGTTTAGGGTTTAGGGTTTATGATACCGACCTATCTGTTTCCTATAAGGTCGATGTTGTGTTTCTTTTTGAGGTTGTTGGCAAAAGTTGTGTGTGAGTATCCAAGTGAAGAGATACGTGTTTCTTGCCAAACCAGAAGAGAGAAGTGATACCTGCAGAGTTTAAGTGCAGAAGGTGAAGAGGAGTTAAGCGAATCTGCATTGGCATTGAGTGTTGTTCCTAGATCATTGTAATACCTATTGATCTCTAACCACTTCAACAGTTGGGAAATCCCTTAATAGGGTAGCTTTGACCGGCTTACTATAAATCCTTTAACAGGGTGACTCAAAACCATTGAGTTCTTGAAATCCTCTAACAAGGTAACCTTTAACAAGGTTTAACCCTTAACTGGGTATTCTAGCCATCCCTTAACCAGGTGATCCCTAATAGGATCGGTTCCTAATAGAACCTATTGTATCAGTCTTTAACTGGACAAGGCTCCTAATAGAGCAGACTTCTAAAGAGTTCAAAAAATAGCTTGTGGTTATTCATCCCCACCTTGGTTTTTCCCAGTTTGGTTTCCATGTTAAAAATCTGTGTGTCATGTGTGGTGTTATTCATGTGATGGTTTGAGTGATTTGTGTTTGAAGGGAAATCATGCTAATCTAGCTATTTATATATCTTTAATGATAGATTACCTATTCATGCACTAGGGTGAAATGGAAATGAAGTATTAGATTGTATAAAAAGATAAGTGTCAACCGGTTTATGCTTGTCTCAGTTATTCTAGGTTTTGCCAGTTGTACTCTATTTAAGACTGGTGTTACTGTTTGTCTATCAAAGCACAGTGTTTACTGACAAAACCGGTTTAGGATTGTGTTTTTGTCTATACTGATTCACCCCCCCCTCTCAGTACTGGTTTGGTACTATCCGTTCATTATTGAGTTATCACAATCTTCTTTTGAATAGTTTCAGAAGTATTGAAGAAGATGATAGAAGATTTATCCTCATTGATCAATTGGCTCGAGGGCAAAAGATAAACATCCAAGACCTTTCACAGATTAGTAGCTTCTTTGCCTTAGCCTAGCCCCATAAGGGCCATGTCATCCACAAACTAAAAATGTGACAGCGGGTGGAGGCCATTTCCCCATCTCTAACCCTGAATAGTACCCAGATCCGCATTATGCTTAATCAGCCTCCCCAAACCCTCAGCCAAGAGAATGAATAAATAAGGTGAGAGAGGGTCCCCTTGGTGAAGACCCCTAGAAGTACCAAACAACTCATTATGGTCTCCATTAATAAGCATTGAGAAAGAAGTAGATGTAACACAACTCATAACCCACTAGACCCACTCGTTAGCAAAACCAAAGGCCTTGAGGATCTTCTGAAGGAAGGACCACCAGACTCTATCATACGCCTTAGCCATATCCAGCTTGATAAATATAGCTTTTTCCTTGGATGAAGCCATAGAGTGAATGGTCTCCGTAGCAATGACCACACCATCCATAATTTGGTGACCTTCCACAAAACCACTTTGCTCCTTAGATATGACATTCCCCAAGCACATCTTCAATCTATCTGCTATCAGCTTAGAGATGATCTTATAAACCACATTGCAGAGAGAGATAGGGTAGAATTGTCCTAACTGGTCGGCCCCTTCACATTTGGGGATTAGAGAAATGAAAGTCGCATTCAACTCCCTAAGCATCTGCTTGTTTCTATAGGACTCCTGGATGACATCCAATAAATCGAGTTTGATAATGTCCTAGAACTCTTGAAGGAATTCATCCAGGAACACATCAGGGCTAGGAGATTTTCCTTTCCTCATGTGAAAGACAATCCTCTCTAGCTCATCCAATAAAATAGGACATAAAAGCTGCCCATTCATCTCCCTCGTGACGAGAGATGGATTGCAATCAAGAACCTGATTCTCCACCACCAAATCCCCCAAGGTGTCCTCCCTGAATTGGTCCGGAAAGAACTATAATGACTCCCTAGAGATCTCTTGCAAGGATAAACACTACTCACCTCTATCGTTGACTAGAATAGGGATAGAGTTTCCATGTCTTCTTGCTTTCACTGAGTTGAAGAAGAAAGCAGTGTTCTTGTTCCCCTCCTTCAGCCAATCAATACGAGCTCTCTGCTTCCAGTATATTTCTTCTCGAAGCTCCCATTCCTCAACCACCTTGACAACCCTTTCCTCCTCCCTAAGAAAATCATTAGACAAGCCTTGCTCTCTGATTATGCTTGTGATCCCATTCAACACCAGTTGAGCAGCATTATTCACATGAAAATATTCTCGAAGCCCTGGCAGTTCCACTGCTTAAGTTGAAACTTAACAAATTGTAACTGCTTGGCAAAAGAGTACATGGTAGTGCCGAAGGGTGGCTTCCCCTTCCTCCACCATTCTGCAACAAGGACCTGCAAGGAAGGATCCTGAAGCCACATAAGTTGGAATTTGAAAGAAGGAGAGCAAGCTACCTGAGCCGAAGAAGAAACCAACTTGATGGGCTAGTGATATGACCCTCTCCAATTGAGAATCTCGGTACTTGTGGACCACCTTCCCCCAATTCAGAAACTAGAGACTAGGAAACGATCCAGCCTCTCTACAATCCAATACTCTCCGATCCTCCTATTGTTCCAAGTGAACAAACCATTGCTAGGGTTAATGCCAACAAGCTGCAACAAGCATATATTATCCTGGAACAAGATAGAAGAAGGTTCCAATCGCATGACACCCCCTTTCTTCTCACTCAACTCAAGGATGGCATTGAAGTCACCTGCCATAATCCAAGGAAGAAAAGGGGCCATAATCCAAGGATGAAAAGGGGCCAACCTTCACATACAAGAAATATGGGAACATAGGTTTTGCTTACCCTAAAAATCTGTAGGGGCATAGATGTTAGAAAACAAGATGGGTTCCCCAATCTCAAGACTAGAGATGACCCAAGATAAAGAAGATCTGGATGCAACCCACCAGACCAGGAAAAATCTTGAAGGGTTCCAAAGACATGCCACCACTCCAAAGGATCTAGCTTCCCCAACACACTGACACTCACCTCTCCCCCACAACCTTGGCACTAGACCCATCATACTCTCCACTGAGAGTTTAGTTTCTTGTAAAAATAGGACATCTAGTGAATGATTCCTAATCAAATCCCAAACAAATTTTTGTCTAGGGCCACTATTCAAGCTCCTCACATTCCATGAAAGCACAATCATTTAATGGGATTGGAAAAATGAGAATCCAAAGTTTTTACTGACCCTGACTCAATCAAGTTCTCCCCCATCAATTTGATCTTATCCAGATCCTTCTTTCTGCTAGCCTTTGAGCTCTTCTCTGAAGTACTTTTCTTAATATCTTTATGATGCAGACCCATGAAGGTAGAGGACTTATTACTTTTCACCCCAGTCGAATCCAATTTTGAAGCTATCGGAGAATCCTTCCCCTCAACCAAATTCTACTCCAAACTAGGAGTGAACCCCAGCTAGACCCCTACTGGCTGATCCATCTCCATCTGTTGGCTTCCAACCACTAGTAGGGCCTGGGTAGAGTCCTCAATTACACTTTTTGGTGCCCCCCCTGATGGACCTTGATCCAGAGGGATAAACCAAAGATTTACTTCCTGGTGGCTAAAATCATCTAGGACCTTGAATATGTTGAACGAATCCTCCCCCCGTCTCTCTTGTAAGGGCCTCTTTTGTCCTTGGTTCTTGATCTTTGTCTTAACTATGACAAAACCATCAGTACCTCAACCTTGACCGACATGGCAGCTTTCCCTTTCTTAGCCCTACCTGGGCTTGGGTCTGACTGCTGAGATTGGCACACCACTAGTTTATATCTAGGACATTTACGCTATAAATGACCATACTCATGACACAGACGACACCGAAATGGAAGAGTTTCATAATTTAACTACTGAACCCAAGAATAAGAACCTATGCACATATCTATAGAATCTGGCAATGGTCTACTAAGATCAATTTCAACACAAATACGTGCAAAGGTCATTACCTTTCTCTCTAGGGTTTGCGTTGAAGATCCCACTAGCCTCCCTAACAGAGCAGAAAGCATCTGTAGCACATCCTCTCGACAACATTCCATAGGAAAACGTGGTAGTCGAACCCACACTGGAACCCTATTTGGGAGCTCCTCAGAAGGATTAAACCCTACATGCCAAGGTTTGATGAACAGACCCACTTGGTTGTAAAAATACGAGCCTCCTTCAAATATCCTATGGCGATCCTCCATGCAGTTGAAAGTAACCATGAAATAGTTATTCGCCAACAAAATAATCTCCATTTCCTCTTCTGGTGCCCAAGTCCTCTGCTCCTAGTTTTCCAAAAACTGCAAGGACACCCTCATTCCCAAAAACTTGCAATAAAGGGAGTGTTTTGAAAAATATTCAATGTCTTCAGCTATCATCTAAGGAGAAATGACCAACTTCGGCCTCTCGCTGCATCTCTCCAAAAATCCATTAATCTTCATAATGCAAGAACTGCTAGCACTCCCAGTCCTAGAATCAGATAAAAAGAGATTATTATTAAAAGTCTTCATACTTTGAAGTGGGGATTTTGAGCCCACCGCAGCCCAGAAATCCATAGCTGATGCAACCAGCGAAACCTCACCACCAAGAGTCAACATAAGAACAACAAAAAATAAATCACAAGGGCCAAGCACCCCCACCCCAAAGGGGCCACACAAGGAAGCATGACTCCTAAGGAACCCCCCTCCAACACCACCAAAAGGAGGGTTTGTTGGCACCCCTAGACCCACAAGAAGAGAACCACAACAACCTAGAACCCCACCCCCATGTAGCCAAAACCCAGCCTCATGCAGCCTCAGCCCCGCCCCTGCACAGCCAAAACCCTGCCCCCCAAAACCCCTGCATCATCCTCCTCCCCCAGCTCTGAGCTAAACACCACCCCTATAGCTACTAAGCTCCCCCAACCCCTTGCAAATCCCTTCTTCACCACACCTGCAAACACCCCGCATGCGAGCTAGGGCCACAAAACCCTATCTCGGCCGCTCCCCCTTTTTTTTCTTTTTTCACACTAGGAACCTTTCTCCATTATGTTTCGCTTTAATTATTTACTGAATTAAATTTTTCTCCAAAAATTATTTATTTATTTTATTTTCTCATAAGGTTGCCTCCCACTACACGACAAAGTCGCAAGTGCAGTAGGGGTCCTAAGCATGCACGTATGGCACACAAAGATGTTGATAGGGAGGAACCAGTTCTGGAAGGGGACCCAAAGGCTCCTCTTGAATGACCGGTTGACCCAAACTAAGACATCTTATTAGAGCTTCAGAACTTAATTGGGATAGTATAGGATAGGATTCCAAGAGTTCACCATCAGGCAGAAAACTAGAACTCAAGGAGCCATAGATCAGTAGTTAGGGAAAGGAGTAGGAGTCCACCTCCTAATCCCTTAGAGGGCCAGGCTGAGCATGAGCCTGAGTCCGTTCATCTACCCAGACCACCTCCAATAGAAACACCTATATATATTGAAGTAGTCAGAGGATGGCAGCATTAGAGCCTATGGTTGGGGATATGGGCAAGTCCCATAGGGTCTTTGTAGCAGTTGACAACCGCTAGGTAGAGCACCAGGCCACAGTTATTGAGGCTGTAGGTATGATCAGTGGTATTAGTATTTCTATATTGTTTGACTCAGGAGCTACTAACTCCTTTATATCTCTATTGGTTGTGGAGCATTGCGGGCTAGTGGCAATTAGGCAAGGAGTCAGTTGGGAAGTGGAGTTAGCTTCAGGGGCTAGAGTGCCAGTGGATTTAGAGGTTAGGGGATGTCCGCTCTAGATTGGTAATGCCACCACCTTAGTAGACCTTAGAGTTACACCCCTCAGATCTTATGGCATCATACTTGGCATGGATTGGCTTTACGTCCACAGAGCCAAATGGACTGTCACCTGAAAAAGATTATGTGAGGATGATCATGGTGCTCCCATAGTAATCATCGACATTAAGAGGCTTGTGTCTCTTCGTATGATTTCTGCCATGTAGCTTAAGTAGAGCATGCGAAAGGGATGCCAGTTGTTTTCTATCACCATCAGTGATAAAGAGGAAGAAAATGAGAAGGAGCCTTCCCTAGATGATCATCCCATCCTGGAGGAGTTTGTAGATGTGTTTCCAGCTAAGCTACCTGGTATGCCACCTAGCAGAGAGATGGACTTCCACATAGATCTTGTACCAGGAGTCAAGCCAGTTTTGAGAGCACCTTATAGGATGACCACAAATGAGCTTAATGAGCTCAAGATGTAGCTTGAGGAACTCTTAGAGAAGGGTCACATTCTTCCTAGCGTCTCCCCTTGGGGTGCACCAGTCATCTTTGTGAAGAAGAAGGATGGATCCCTTTGGTTATGCATGGATTACAGGCAGCTAAACAAAGTAACCATCAAGAAATACTATCCCTTTCCTAGGATCGATGATTTGTTTGATCAGCTTCAGGGTGCTAAAGTGTTTTCCAAAATAGATCTGAAGTCAGGGTACCATTAGTTGAGGATAATGGAGAGTGATATCCACAAGACCGAGTTTCGTACCAGATACGACCACTATGAGTTTACCATGGTCCCTTTCGGTCTTATGAATGCTCCAGCTATATTCATGAGTCTCATGAATGGGGTATTCCGCACTTTCCTTGACCAATTTGTGATTGTGTTCCTTGATGACATATTGATATATTCTTGGAATGAGAAGGAGCGTGAGGAGCATTTGAGGCAGGTTTTGCAGTGTTTGAGGGACAACCAGTTGTATGACAATTTGTCGAAGTGTGCTTTTTTTAGATCAGAGGTCAAGTACCTTGGGCATGTTATATCTAGTGATGGGATCTCAATTGACCCATCAAAGATCAGAGCTATTATGGATTGGCTAGTGCCAACTAGTGTGATAGAGGTCCGGAGCTTCATGGGTCTAGCAGGGTACTACAGACGCTTCATTGAGGTATTTTCCTGAGTTTCACATCCCATTACATCCCTTCAGTGAAAGGGAAAGAAATTCGAGTTGACAGATAGGTGTGAGAGGGATTTTCAGGACCTC